>NC_053037.3:416881792-419381792 GCF_002575655.3 Aegilops tauschii subsp. strangulata | reverse complement strand
CACTCAGTCGCTGACGTCACGAAGGCTTCGGTTGATACCACGACGCCGGGATGCCCATAACTACTCCCGCGTAGATGGTTAGTGCGTATAGACCAAATGGCCAGACTCAGATCAAATACCAAGATCTCGTTAAGCGTGTTAAGTATCCGCGAACGCCGACCAGGGCCAGACCCACCTCTCTCCTAGGTGGTCTTAACCTGCCCTGTCGCTCCGCCATAAAGTAACAGTCGGGGGCCGTCAGGAACCCAGGCCCACCTCTACCGGGATGGAGCCACCTGTCCTTTCAGCCCCCTCATCAGAATCACTTGCGGGTACTCAACGAGCCGACCCGACTTTAGTCACCACATGTGTCATGTATATAATGTATATAGTATATACCCGTGATCACCTCCCGAAGTGATCACGGCCCAGTAGTATAGCATGGCAGACGGACAAGAGTGTAGGGCCACTGATGGAATTCTAGCATCCTATACTAAGCATGTAGGATTGCAGGTAAAGGTAACAACAGTAGTAGCAAGGATAGGCTATGCATCAGTATAGGATTAACGGAAAGCAGTAACATGCTACACTACTCTAATGCAAGCAGTATAGAGGAGAATAGGCGATATCTGGTGATCAAGGGGGGGGGGCTTGCCTGGTTGCTCTGGCAAGTAGGAGGGGTCGTCAACTCCGTAGTCGAACTGGGCAGCAGCAGTGTCAGTCTCGTAGTCTACCGGAGAGAAGAGGGGGGAAGAAACAGTAAATACAATGCAAACATAAGCATGACGATGTGTGACATGACAATGAACAGTGCGAGGTGTGTCCTAACGCGCCAGTAGATGATACCGACGAAGGGGGGAAACATCCGGGAAGTATTCCCGATGTTTCGCATTTTCGGACAGACGGAACGGAGGGGGAAAGTTGCGTGTTCGATAGGTTAGGAGGTGTGGTGGACGAACGGGCTGCGTATCCGGATTCGTCTCGTCGTTCTGAGCAACTTTCGTGTACAAAGTATTTTCATCCGAGTTACGGATTAAAAGATATGATTTTCAAAAGAATTTATTAATTTCTGGAATTTAATTAATTATTTAATTTAATTCGAAATTTGGATTTATGACATCAGCATGATGTCATGCTGACGTCAGCAGTCAACGTTGACCGTTGACCTGGTCAACCTGACAGGTGGGTCCCACTGGTCATTGACTGATTAGCTAATTAACATTATTTAGTTAGGTTAATTAGT
The DNA here is from genome assembly GCF_002575655.3 of Aegilops tauschii subsp. strangulata. Classification (NCBI taxonomy): domain Eukaryota; kingdom Viridiplantae; phylum Streptophyta; class Magnoliopsida; order Poales; family Poaceae; genus Aegilops; species Aegilops tauschii. The sequence continues at coordinate 419,380,570 of NC_053037.3, read as the reverse complement.
TAACTAGGTTAATTAAACATAATTAATTAAGTTAATTAATTTAATTAATTAATATTTTTATTTCTTTATTATTATTATTTTTATTTTTATAAATTACTTTTCTTTCCATTTTCGTTCTCAGGGGCGTGGGGCCCAGTGTCATAGGCACATGCCACAAGCGGGCACTGGGCGCTAGAGGGCAGCGGGCGCTGGGTGCCGGCCCGACTGGGTGCTGCCCCAGGCTAGCCGGGCCGCGGCGGGGGCACGAGCGCGCGGCCCGGCGACGGCGGCCGGACTGCGCGAGGTGCGCTGGAGCGCGGGCGCGAGACAGGGGCGACGGATCGACGAGTAGGCCCGTTGTGGGCTCGGCTGCGACGGGGTTCGGCCGGGGCACGGCTGGACGGGCATGAGCCCACGCGGACGGCCGCCGGCGATGCCGGCCGTGGCAACGGCGCGCCAGAACGATGGGTGTGGGTGACCATGCGGCAAAGGGCGAGGTGAGTGCGCATCGGGCGCGGCCGAGGACGACGCGAGCATGTGTAGCTGCAGGGGCCGGGGCGTGCGGGCGCTAGCGAAGTCGGGAGATGGCCGAAGCCAGGGGAGGGAGGAGGGTGAGCTCACGGGCGCGTAGAGGAACGGGGGCGGCGAGGCTTGATGAAGCGGCGCGAGGAGGGGACGAGGACGCGGTCCGGCGACGTCGTGGCTCCGGCGAGGGGGAACTCCAAGCGGCTGTGGCGTCGGGACCGAGTCCCAGATCCAGATCGGCGGCGGTGCTCGGATGGGCGTCGGGGGCGACTCGGGGGGTGAGGTGAGGAGGAGGCGGTGACCGGGCGGGGCGGCGCAGGGGATGGGTGCCGCGAGGTGGCTTCGGGCGGCGGTGATGGGTAGCGCCGGGCGGGATCGATCCCGATCCCGATTGGATCGGGAGTGGGAGAGAGAGAACGTGGGGGGACGAGGGGAGGGAGTGGGGGCGAGTGGGAGCGGTGAGGCGGTTAGGGTTTCGGTCGGTCGGACCGGGGGGTTAGTAGGCTAGGGCGCGGGGTGGGCCGGCCCATTCGGGCGGCTGGGGCCAGCTGGGCCACTTGCTGGGCCGAGGTTCAGTTGGCCACGAGGCCTTTTTTGTATTTTAGTTTTGTTTTCTTATATGTATTTTATTTCTTTCTGTTTTACTTTCTTCCTCCTTTTATTTTATTTTTGTAAAGTACAAAAATGACCCCTAAATTAGTACTACCACTAAACCCACTACCATAAAATGTTTAGTCCCTAAATAGAATAGTTTAACATTTTATTAATTATAAAAGGCATTTCATTAATTGTTTTGCTATTGTTTTATTCATTTTAGAGTATTTAAAGCTTTTATAAAAGTGGGGTTTCTTCACCACAATTGCCTTTGCATTATTTGGCACAACTCGAACATTTTAGTTTTAAAGTTTGAAAACTTTTGTTGTTTGTCTTTATTTTAAATTTGAGTTTGAATCTTTTTTTAACCATCGCGAGATTAACTATAGTGACAGCGGTGACATGGCATCATTAGGAGAGGGTTACTGTAGCTTAATTATCCGGGCGTCACAATTCTCCTCCACTACAAGAAATCTCGTCCCGAGATTTAAGAGGGAAGTAAAGGGGGAAGGTTCGGGTTACGAAATTCTTCGGAGTGTTCTTGGTCTTGGTTGCTCTTCTCGAAGAGGTTGATCCATTACGTTGATGTCTTCATTCTGCTGTTTCAGGTCATCATGATGAAGTTGTCGTCCTTTCTTCGGGAACTCCATCGTACATATGAAAGAATAAGGGGGTATTCTGGGAGAACGGACCTCTACAAGGTTGACTATCTGGTCAATATCATCGGGGAAGGTGGCGGAAAGTAACTCTCGAACTAAATCTTAAGAAAAAGCCGAGAGCAAGTAAGAAAGTAAGATGAGAAGTTTCAAACGGGTAGGCAATCGTTCGAAGCCTGAAACAAGTGTGAAATGGGGTTCAAAGCAATCGGAATAAGTATTATGTCTGGTACCAGAATAGATCACTAGGCAGGTGGCCCGTGAATCACATACGAAGTCAAGCTCGAGGAATAACTTCGACAACAGGGTGTATAGGAGAGTCAGGTTTCGATCCTGTGGAACTGTGGGTTATGGGCCCACCATGTGGGTTAAAAGTAGGAAGGGCGGAGACGTCTTGCGTGATCACGTAAGCAAGGCACGTCAGAGGATAGCCTGTCTTTTATGTCGGCAACAACATTGGTACCAAGGGCGAGGGACGAAGAGAACCATTTTCCTGCTCGTCGAAACGAGGCGGACCAATAGGCAAAGTTCTCGTCCATCGGTGGTTACCGGAATATCATCGACAATAGTAACAGGGTCTTACTGACAGAATTGTACACCGAGGTGTTTACATAAGCAGGAGAATACTACTGCTTAGAACATATAGATCACTAGAAAGGTTAAACCAAACAATGGAAAGGAAAATATGATTATCATATTAAACAGAAGAATGGAAAGGAAAATGTGTTTAAACACATATTTCAAGGGTATATCCTTCCCAAGGACAAGCAGAGCATGATATCCATGACAAGATATAATGTAGAAAACTCTTTAGGTACGGGAGAGAATTTTCATGACATTATCCATACAGCGGTGTTTGGATAATTGCGCAGGAAACATTTAGCATTGTGCTTCAAATGTTCCCGTTGAAAATCGGAGTACCATAGACATGCTTTGAGATAGCATTGACATGGTCAACAGGTGAAGATCAGAATTTGGAAACAAAAAGGATCCATCAGGAACAACTTATAGAATAAGTCTTACAATTTCCTCATGGAAGAATAGCAAGGATAGCTAAAAAGGAAAACTTATAACAATAGGTCCTCCCGCCAGGTGTGCTGGGTATCATCACCTTACCGGGTCATAAATAGGCCAATGTTATAACTCTTGGAAATATGTTCCAACCATCATATCTGACCGAGATTCAGGTCTGATTGGTGTCAGGATAACTCAGACTCAGGATGCTTGAGAAGAAAGGTGCAACACAAATTGTCGAAACGACATCGAAGATTCTCGGGAGATGAACTATGGAAGCGAGTTCCGAACAAGGGTTCATCATTACATCAAGGAGAGGTGAGGAGGTGACTGATTGACTCAGCGACAATCCATTGAGATTTCCAAAAGATGGATTTCCACCACTATGTGAACAAGGAGATAACATTAGCTAGATCGAATGACTTAATGATGTATGCTCGAGGAAAACATACACAGTTAAACATTGGTTGAAATGTGCACCCGAAATATGGGCTAGGTAGCACACTCAATGTTCGAATGGTGATTCATTATGCCATAGACGTAGAATGAAACTATAGACCAATAACTTCAAAGCAATAGGGTTGCTAGAAGTTTAGAGTTTACACATCACAGACCATTTGTCGGTATTTCGTTTAGAAACAACTCGGGGAAAGAATGGGGATGGTGAGAAGTATCACTGTACCAAGAACTCTTAAGAGGTGGAGTAATGCTCACGACATTCTTGACATCAAAGATGGTAATACTCCACGGTAGAACATAACATAGGTTGGATAGTAGGGAAATCAAGATACAACACAAAATATGAACAAGTTTGTGTTGAGGGGAGGCAAGAATGTCGTCGATGATAACACAATTCATCGAGGGGCAAGGATGGTATTTCTCATCCTGAATTTCGACACACAACTTGGAAGAAGTCAAACTGTTGACAATGATCACGACAAATTTGTCGAGAGGTTTTCAAGAAGATGTAATTGATCGACGATGATATCAAGCCAAAGGAATGATGAAAGCGAAAGGTTATTGGAACCATGGGTAGGACACAAACCCGAAATCAAGTTTGCTGTTCAAGGTGAAATGATATGACAAGGAAAATCGACGTAAGCTTAGCTCATTGTCGAAAGTGGTGCTCCGGGAATAAGGACCAGGTAGCACAGTTAAAATCATCAAGATAATGATATAGCCAAACATGCCAGGAATGGCATGATCGGGTACAACTCGTACTTAAAGAAGATTACTAAGAGTTGTTGAACCGTAGTGCGGACTCGTTTCCGTTATCGGTGTCTTTGCGTGATTAATAACTCAGAGCCCGTGAAAAATTGGAATCAGTGAGAATGTAGCACTTGATGAAGAACTCATAAGAAGTTATGCAGTTCCATGATAATCTCGAGATACCAGGGGGTAATACTCGACGACAGATCAAGGTAGAGGTTGGACTAGGGTATTGCTTTGCAGAAGACAAGTGCTCAAACTTGCATGAGAAACGGAATCAAGGAGAAACATGGTCGGAACCACGATTGCAAAGGATCAATTCACCGATACCAGATGATATTATACCAGGGAAATAGCTATTATTATAAGAAGCTTCCATGATAGGATCTACATCGTGTCCATCACTACAGGAAACAGCTACTTTGCCGTCTGCCACGGCGGACGGCAAAGGCTCGAAAGGCGGACGGCAAAGACCTTTGCCGTCAGCCGCGGACGGCAAAAGGCTCCGGCAAAGAAGGCTACGTTAAACAGCTGCTTTGCCGTCTGCTTCCTGGAGGCGGACGGCAAAGGCTCTTTGCCGTCTGCGGCGGACGGCAAAGAGGGCGGACGGCAATAATTGCGCTATCACTCCGTTAAGTGGCTAACGGCAGACCTTTGCCGTCCGCCGCAGATGGCAAAATTTCTCTGGTCTTTGCCGTCCGCCTTATGATGTCATCTACACGTCACTAGATGGCAGGTTCTTTGCCGTCTGCCACTGATGGCAAAGTGCAGGTTCTTTGCCGTCTGCCACGGACGGCAAAGTCTTTGCCGTCTGCCACTGTAGGCAAACTGACCAAATGGGTCAGCTCCCAGGAAGCACAGTTGGCTCCACGTGGCTTCTTTGCCGTCCGCGGCAGACGGCAAAGAGCTCTTTGCCGTCGGTGGCAGACGGCAAATAGCCTGCATATTGGCTGTTTTTTCTGTTTTTTATTAAATCCCACAATTTGCACAGAAAATATATATGACATATATAGATATATTTCCATATCACATATCCAGCACATAAGTTTCATATCACATATCACATATCACATCAGTTTCATCCATACACATTGTTCATACATAAGCAAGTTCCATCCATACACATTGTTCCATCCATATATATATTACAATGCAAAGTATGATCAAGATAGCAAGTTCCATCATAGCAAGCTAGATACAATGCAAAGTTTCATCAAAGGAAAAGCAAGCACTCCATCATAGCAAGCTAGCTTCCATGAAGTGAATGAAATCTGAAAAATGGTAAATAAGAAAGTTAGAAATAGGTGACTAGAACAAGAAGAAGACTAGAACAAGAAGTATAAACTGGATCATTTATAAGCTAACCTAGGAGCTACTCAGGTAAATTGGGTCATTTTAGAGCTAACTTGGATAAACTGGATCATTTATAAGCTAACCTAGGTAAGATGGGTCATTTTGGAGCTAACCTAGGTGAAATGGGTCATTTTAAAGCTAACGTAGGTAAAATGGATCATTTAGGAGCTAATCTACGTAAAATGGGTCATTTTAGAGCTAATTTAGTTGAAATGGATCTTTTTGAGCTAAATTAGGTGAAATGGATCATTTAAGAGCTAATTTAGGTGAAATGGATCGTTTTTTAGCTCACTTAGGTCAAATGGATCGTTTATGAGCTAAATTAGTTGAAATGGATCGTTTATGAGATAACCTAGGTAAGATGGGTCATTTTGGAGTTAACGTAGGTGAAATGGGCCATTTTAAAGCTAACGTAGGTAAAATGGATCATTTAGGAGCTAATCTAGGTAAAATGGGTCATTTTTGAGCTAACTTGGATGAACTGCATTATTTATAAGCTAACCTAGGTAAAATGGGTTATTTTGGAGGAAAATAAGCTAACTCTAGGTCATTATGGTAAGCATATTGGAGGAAATAAAGCTAAGTCTAGGTCTTTATGCATTTGTTAAGCAAAACACTAGAGAAACTTACCGTGATCAGCGAGGTGTAGGAGCGGGGTGGCTAGTGCCGCTACCTGGAGAAGGATCGTGCGATGCGTTTCTGGAGTTAAGCTGCACCAAAGATCATTTCCAATGTCTCGTTAGCATTACGACACTCAAATGTTAAGACTACCAAGTAATGTCCATTCAAACTAAACTCACCGTGCTCCCAGGAGCAATCACTGGCATCGGCGGAGCGGGCTGACCGGACTTCTCGCACATAGACTGCACATTTGGTTTTCAGAACAGAGTCATACTAGTTAGTAATGAGACTCAAATGTTAAGACTAACAAGTAATCTGCAGAAGAAACTTACCACAAGGAGCTCGTACATGGCCCTTGCCTGCATGTCATTCCGTGCCCTCTCCTCCTCCGTCATCTTTCTCGTCCTCTCCTCCATCTCCCGCTGCCTCTCCGCCGCCTCCGCCAGAATTTCTCCGTTCTATCTCTCTCAGTCTGTATAGCAGCCTGCAACACCACTCACATGACCATTTGTAATCATTGATGGAAGCGCACACAATGTAATGGAGAAAGATAACTGAGTACGTATCACTAACCTTGATGGCGAGTTGCACTGGCCGTTCACGAGGCCTTATCTCAGGAGCGGAGCTCGACTGGCGCGCCTTGATCTCCGGGAGAGTGCTAGGACAACGGATAAGTCCATCTCCAATGGCTATGGAGCCATGGGACCTCCCGCCACCAGATATCATCACCAGCTCTGGATCAATGGGACCCTGGCTCGGGTTAAAGTCCTCCCCTTTCCTCGCCTTCCCCTCATCTCTATATCTCACGAGCTTGTTGTGGGAGGAAATGTTGGTGAAGTTGTTTGCATCATCGAGGTCAGACTGAGAGAAAGCCTTGACTTTCTTGAAAGAGCCAATGTGGGCCATGGCATACAGGTCGTACACCTCTGGCACCTTATCCGCCTTATTGTAGCGTGCCTGAAAGAGAGAAACAATGAAAATTAGTAATTAAAGGGCTCAAGCTAGCATGATGAATGAATTGCATGAATCATGAAGCAAACCACATACCCAGTTGCGCCCGAACTGATATACGTTGGAGCTGCCTTGATGGTGTGGCACACCTTCCATTTGGGCACATTTGTCCTTGGCCTGGTTGTGGAGGGCTAGCCATTCTTGTGAGCACCACTCATCGACCAACACCTCCCAACAATCCATCCGATCCGCACACCATCTCGGAGGCGCCTATAAGTTAGCAAATAGAAACTTGAGCGCTATGGCTAAGAATTACTAAATGAAGGAACTTAAGTAGAAGGCCTTAAGAATTACCTTCATGTACTGCTCCTTACTCAGGAACTTATCGCGGCACGCCGGCTTGGTCTTCTAGATACCACGCAAGGCGTAGTAGTCTCGAACAGCCTGCACCCGAGCCTCGTGCCGTAAGTTCTGGAGTAGGCGCTTGCAGACGTTCTGGATAACATTTGCGCTGTCCTCCTCGTATCCCTCCTCACACCTGTAGAATGTCTGCAATCAAATGAGACAATATTCATTAGTACAATTAATAACTAGCTAGTTGAAGATTTTGAAATGTGTAAAGGAGAAATTACCCAGAACGTCCTGATCACCATGTCTGCCCTCGTGTCGCACACGACATCATCGATAATGACATCCGGCGGGGCCGGGGCAGCCACGTAGTGCTCCCAGCTCAACCCAAGCTCTGGAAGCCGACCCTCACCAGGCAACGTGACAAAGCCCGGGAAGTTTTGCCGGCAAAGAACTCCAAGGACGGAGTTGGGCCGGCGGACACTATGATGGTGGTCCCAACCCCTGCAGCATGACAAGGCCAACGCATTAGTTATTTCAAGAAACGTGAATGCAGAAGGTACAAAAATATTAAATGCACTTACGTACCTCTCCCCATCAGGGAAGATCAAGCACCTCTGCTCGCGGGTCGCCGGCACGGACGGGAGCCGTGTAGCACCACGCTCGTAGACGGTGCCACCCTCCTCCTCAAGATCAGTCGGCTCCCCGCCATCATCAGCATGGCCACTCGGCTCCTCGGGCTGATCCGGCCAGGTACCCCATCCGGACGTGTGCTCCTCCGGGGTCTCGTGGGCCGAAGGCCAGTCGACCCGAGGCTCGTGGGCCCAAGACCCGTGGACCGGAGGCTCGTGGACCGGAGTCCGTGTAGCCTCCTCCTCGGACGAGTCCACCCTAGCAGTCACGTGCTCGGGTGAAACAGCTGGGGGTGGCGGCGAGGAAGGTGCCCTAGCAGTCACCCTACCTCCTCTCCCGCGACCACGTGCCCCACCTCCTCTGTTCCTACCTTGTCCCCTGCTGGGCACCGCGGTCGACGAAGAAGGGCCCGGCGGTGTGGACATACTGTCCAGCAACGCTCGGCGGAGAGGTACGTCTGGAATCGAAGACCTCAGACCACGCGCCGACGAAAAAGGGGCCTTGGCGCGCTCCCGACCAGCGCCCACCATCTTTCAACACCTGCCATGACAAACAGTAAACGAAATTAGTACAACATAAAAAAAAGACCGACATGAATAATAATATGTGTATCACTTAAGTGTATCATCATCAAGTACAACATTAAAAAATTTAATACCTGACACTACTAATAATCTCGATCAGTATCATCAATAAATGCATAATCATCATCATCACTATAATCAATGACGGGCTCATAGGGTTCAGTGGCATCAACATGTGCAAGGCCACCTTGACGTAATCGGTCAAGCAATGACAGGTCATCCGCAGCAGTAACCTCTTCTTGTTCCGTCTCTTCTTGTTCCTCCTCTGGGGTGATGTCGGATTCACTGTCGCTGTCTACTTCAATGTTTTGGGGTGAAGTATAGCGGTTCTTGAAACGCTTTTTGGAAAGACGTGTCTCTTGGAAGAATTCTCCTTCATATGTGTCTGGGTTAATGTGAGGTTCATAATCCTCTTCCTTTGGGGGAGATAGTCTAGCACGTGGCGGCACTTCATAAACGACATCCCAAACTTTTAGATTTGGATTAGTTTGGCAGGCCCACGGTAGATAGAATACTTGGGTCGCCTGTTGAGCCGTAATATAGACATCAGGAACATCTAAATGGGTGCTTTGGTTGATTTCAACTAGCCCTATATGTTCATGAGTCCTTCTAGTCTCCTTCGGCTGAAACCAATAACATTTGAAGACTACGACATTCGGTGGGTTTTCACCATAGAATAGAAGTTCATAAATTGCTTCAACTCTCCCATAATACTCGGTACCTCCTTCGCCGATAGCAGATACACAACAATTTGTAGACTTTCGGTCGGCCATAGATAGCTCTTTGCCATAGGTACGAAAGCGATACCCGTTGATGTCGTATTTGTCAAATGAACGGACCTTATAGTCAAAACCATTAGCCACTTGTCTCAATTCGGCGTCCATAGACTATGAATTAGCCTACAAGTTTAATATGAAAGGATTGTTGCATTACGCACAAATTAGCGAATGAAACCGGGATAGCCGCCTACAAATTAGCCTACAAGTCTAATAGAAATTACCGTTTGTTTGAACCAAGAGATGAAACCGGGATAGCCGCCTCCTTGCTTTGCGAGAAGCTCATACTCTTCGACAGAATCCTTTTGGATCACCGCTCCATACGAGAATAAGGCGACGTATCGACTGTATGAAATATTCAGGAATAAGAGCAGTTCAAAGGAAATAGAAGTTGCGAAACTATGTACCGAGAACTTACTCGAGTACGGCCGCACTTCTATCAGGTTGTTGAAGATATACAACGAAATGGTCCGCCATTGTTCGTTATCCAAAGATACTGGATTTGAAACACTGGCTGGTGCGAGATTCCCTTTGAATAGGCTGAGGTTGGATCCACCCTTTTTAGGGTCGTCAGCATTGTACCGAGGCTTCGGATTATGCAAATGACGATTTTTGGCTTCGTAGTGTGCTGTCACGAAGTTTGCCACCTCCTCAGTGATGAATGCCTCAGCCATCGATGCTTCAATTCTACGTTTATTTTTACATTTGTGTCGAAGCGTCTTCTGCATCCTCTCAGTTGGGTAGCACCAACGATTTTGCACGGGCCCCCCCCCCAATCTTGCCCCGGTCGGGAGATGCAAAATCAAATGTTGCATTGGATTAAAGAAGCCCGGTGGAAAGATCTTCTCTAACTTGCAGATCAACTCCGGCGCCAACTCTTCCATTTCTTCTAGCACGCCAGGCGATAGTTCTTTCGCACAAAGAACACGGAAGAAATAGATGAGTTCTGCCAGTACTAGCCATTCATCCTCAGGGATGAAGCCACGCAACATCACCGGCATTACCCGCTCAATCCATATGTGCCAATCATGACTCTTGAGACCAAATATCTTCAATTTATCAAGACTGGCTCCCCTCTGTAGATTCGCTGCATACCCATCGGGGAACATCAACTGCATTTTCACCCACAAGATAATTTCCCTCATAGCTGGCCTTCCAAGATTGAACCATGCCTTTGGCTTCGTCCAGTTCTGCTTTCCTTTCGGTTCTTTCATGTTTTGTAACGGCCTATCACATAGCGCCTCCAGATCGACTCTAGCCTTAGTATTATCCTTTGACTTCCCATCTATGCCGAACAATGTACCAAAAAGTGCCTCGGCGATATTCTTCTCAGTGTGCATCACGTCGATGTTGTGTGGGCAAAGGAGGTCTTTGAAGTAAGGCAGATCCCATAAGCATGTTTTGTGAGTCCAGGCGTGCTTAGAATTATACCCCTTGAAGTACCCTGGACGCTCTGGATCTGGCTCGAGAGGGTTTAACTGATCCAGGGTCTGTTGGCCTGTCAATGCATGTGGTGCAGAGTTTTTGATAACTCTACGTCTGATGAAGTTCTTGTCTTTCCTGAACTTATGGCGAGGATTCAGGAACTGTCTATGCACGTCGAAGCAAGAAAACTTGCGACCGGCCTGAAGCCAACGAAACTCAAGAGCTCCCTTGCATGTGGGGCACGAGAACCTTCCATGCACACACCAGCCAACGAATAGCGCATACGCCGGCAAGTCATGCGTCGAGTACATGTACCAGACACGCATTATGAAGTTCCGTTTGCTATAGGCATCGTATGTCTTGAACCCATTATCCCAGGCTTCTTGCAATTCGTCCTTAAGCGGTTGCATGTACACATTCATATTTTTCCCCGGATAGTTGGGCCCTGGAATTATCAACGTCAGGAAAATGTTCTTTCTTTGCATAATCTGTCCGGGGGGGAGATTGAGTGGAAAGACAAATACGGGCCAACAACTGTATTGGGCTGCCGTCATACCAAACACACTGAACCCATCCGTGCTGATGCCGACTCGAGGATGCCTCGGATCTGCCGCTTTGTCACCATGTAATTCATCAAAAAATTTCCACGCAACACCATCCGATGTGTGTACAATCATCAGATTCCCATCTGCATCTAGTTCGGTTCTTTTGCCCGTTTTGTGCCATGTCATCTGTCTGGCCGTCTCTTCGACCATGAAAAGACGTTGAAGTCTTGGTACGATTGGCATATACCGAAGAACACTTACGGGGATTTTGGTCTGCGTCTTCTCACCCATACCGTTGTCTACCACAACATACCTGGAAGACTTGCAAATGGGACAATAGTTCAAGTCCGCATAGTCAAGCCTAAACAAGACACATCCTTTCTCACAGGCATGTATCTTATCATAGGGCATCTTCAGTGCACGGAGGATTTTGTCCGACTGGTACAGGTTTGCAGGCATTACATGGCCTTTGGGTAGAAAGCGTCCAAATACTGTCATCATTGCATCGTAGCATTCTCTGCCCAAGTTGAACTGAGCCTTCAGAGCCATTACTTGTGAGATGGCATCCAACTGACAAAGCTCAGTGTGCTCATGGAGCGGACGTTTTGAAGACTCCAACATTTCATTGAAGGCCTTTGCAGATTCCTCCATCTCCTCGTCCGAATCCCGAGCATCATCAAAGTCTTGCACCATGTTTTCCATCCCGGTACCATGCTCGTCGGTGCGACGACGATCCACCTCAGCTCGGTCACGTTGGGCAGACTCACCATGAAATGTCCACACCGTATAATCGGGCGTAAAACCACTCTTCTGCAGGTGTTTGCCCATTTTAGCCTCTGTCCTCTTTTCCCAATTGCCGCACCGTAAACAGGGGCACCAGGTTTTCCTCTGGCCATTTGCAAATGCGGCTCGCACAAACCCCTTGGTTTTTGTGAACCATTCAGTGCTCCATTTGTTCTGACCAGTGTGACCGGTGTACATCCACGCACGACCACTCATCTTGACTTTCAGAGCTACTAGACACACAACAAATATATATATAATTCACCATGTATGTATTCATCAGTTGATCTACTTTGTCAATTTTATTACGTCCATGCAACCTACACTCTAATAGGTAATGATAGGTCCTAATCCCACCCGAGTATGTTTAGATTGGGTTCATTTTCCCATGCTATGCCCCGGATCCAACGCAAAATTTCGGCAGCACCTCCCCGCTGTTCTCCTGATACACGTCTCTGCAATAAACAGAGAGGATGTGTACCCGGAGAACAACAGGGGAGGCACTGACGAAATTTATGCGTCGGATCCGGAGCAAAGCATATGGGAAAACGAACCCAATCTAAACATACTCGGGCTGTCCATGGATAGCGTTGGACAATTCGAAAGAATCAAGGTTATAAATATGCAAATGCATGCATATTTATAACTATGACGCTTTCGAATGGGAGACACATATTGGTTACGCATACTGATGATTCAAGACACATATATATCTAGCTATCAAGTTTCATCGGAATAGATCAAATAATTAATGGGGGAGGAGGACATGTCATTTGTGGTCACCCACGAACGAAGGGGCAGAGCTCGTCAAACGCACGGCGAGGTCGTCGAACACCAAACCTCGCAGCGATGAAACAACTGCACATTTAAAACTACCCGATCAACACAATTATATATGATGTTTTTCATAACAAAATCGAAAGATATATGACCTAACTAATAATTCACAAATATATGACCCCGTCGGCTTCTGGAAGGCCAAAGAACACCTTTTCGGGAGGTGTCGGGGGTCGGCGTGTCGTGTCGGTCTCGGGGTGCCGTGTCGGGGTCGGGGTCTCGGGGTCGGGGTGTCGGGTCGGGGTGCCGGGTCGGGGTCGGGGTGCCGTGTCGGTGTCGGGGTCGGGGTGTCGGGTCAGGCTCGGGGTCGGGGTGTCGGGGTCGGGGTCGGGGTCTCGGGGTCGGGGTGCCGTGTCGGTGTCGGGGTCGGGGTGTCGGGTCAGGCTCGGGGTCGGGGTGTCGGGGTCGGGGTCTCGGGGTCGGGGTGTCGGGGGTGTCGTGTCGGGGTCGGGGTGTCGTGTCGGTCTCGGGGTGCCGTGTCGGGGTCGGGGTGTCGTGTCGGTCTCGGGGTGCCGTGTCGGGGTCAGGGTCTCGGGGCCGGGGTGTCGGGTCGCCGTGCCGGGTCGGGGTAGGGGTGCCGTGTCGGTGTCGGGGTCGGGGTGTCGGGTCAGGCTCGGGGTCGGGGTGTCGGGGTCGGGGTCGGGGTCGGGGTCGGGGTCTCGGGGTCGGGGTGTCGGGGTGTCGGGGGTGTCGTGTCAGGGGTCGGGGTGTCGTGTCGGTGTCGGGGTGCCGTGTCGGTGTCGGGGTGCCGTGTCGGGGTCGGGGTGCTGTTTCGGGGTCGGGGCTTCGGGGTGTCGTGTCGGGGTCAGGGGGTTAGGGGGTCGGGGGGTCGGGGTGTCGTGTCGGGGTCAGGGGGTTAGGGGGTCGGGTGTCGGGGTGGAGTCGGGGTCTTCTTCTTCTTCTTCTTCTCCTCCTCCTCCTCCTCCTCCTCCTCCTCCTCTTCTTCTTCCCCCTTCTACTTAACCTAAACCTAAACTAAAAACTTAAACTAATTAAAACTAAACTATTTAAACTAATTAAACCTAAACTAATTAAACTAAATAACCTACACTAATTAATTCTAAACTGAAAAAACTTAAACTAAAAAACCTTATCTAAACAGAAAAAAACAAAAAAACAGAAAAAAAAAATGGGATCGAGGGGCTCACCGTGGGGGGCGGCGACGGGTCGGGGAGGGTCCGGCGACGGGGGGCCGGGGCGGGGCGGTGGAGGAGGCGGGGCGGCGGGGGCCCGGGCGGGGGGGGGGGGGGCGGGGCGGCGGGGGGCCGGGGCGGGGCGGTGGAGGAGGCGGCGGGGGGCGCGGGGTGGCGGGGGGCCGGGGCGGCTGTGGGCCGGGGCGGCTGTGGGCCGGGGCGGCGGTGGGGCGCGGGGCGGCGGGGGGCCGGGGCGGGGGGGCGACGGGGCTGTGGGGCGGCGGGGAGCCGGGGCGGCGGGGCGACAGGGGCGACGGGGCGGCGGGCGGCGGCGGCGGCGGCGGGGTCGGAGGAGAAGGGCGCGCGAGGACGAAGTGAGTAACGGGCGGGGGGGGTACTTGCCGTTAGTCAAGTGCCCTCTTTGCCGTCCGCCAGCCTTTGTCGTCCGCCTTTTTGCCTCTTTGCCGTCTGCTAGCAGACGGCAAAGAGGTGGGCCGTTAACATTTTTTCAAATGAGCGGGGGGTGGGGGCCACCACACTCTTTGCCGTCTGCCAGCGGACGGCAAAGATTCTTTGCCGTCTGCTGGCAGACGGCAAAGAGCTGGCAGATGGCAAAGAGCTTCTTTGCCGTCAGCCTTTTCTTTGCCGTCTGCTTATGCGTAGCTGATGGCAAAGAGCTGCTTTGCCGTCAGCTAGCAGACGGCAAAGAGCTGGCAGATGGCAAATTAGCTGATTCCAGTAGTGCATGGGCATGAACTCAAAGGTTCAAGGTCGACTCCCACTTCTTCAATGCATAACCTTCCATTCGCCTCTCGTATTTTGATAATGACATTAGTTGTCGAAAGCTTTACCTGGTGCAATACCAGATGAGTATGACTCGTGAAAACTTCCGAGTTCACACATATTAAGGAAGGCATAGGTTCAACCCGTCAGGGTATCGTGGAAACATATACCACCAGCTTCAATAGTAAATACCACCAGCTCGAAAACAGAGCATGGTTGAGAAAACAGAGGATACAATTTACCAAAGGCATTATATACCCATGGAAAGGCTCACAAGGTTATTCAATAGGAAGGACACTGTCGGATAAAATCCAACAAAGGAACCGATGGTGCACAAGGGATCTGATGTGAGCATCGGTACTCAACCAGAGGAAGAAGAATGCAAGGAGATCTGATTATAGAAACAACTGACTAACTCAAAGTTCAAATGCAAAAGAATTATGATTTCCAAATCAGGGGGTCAGAAGCAACGCTCTGATCAAGGATGGATAAGTTGAGTAAGCTTAGGGGTACAATCGATGGCAATTTGATAGGTCGAGATCCAGCTTACGTTTAAAATGACGTCTGAGCCGGAAGGATGAATTCTAGGATATGATTGAGGATTGCGAGCATTCGCAACAAATTGAATCAACGGACTCAAAATGATAATGACAAGAGATGCCAATAAGATTACGAGACTTATGGGATTAACCATAATGCAAGCAAACAAGAATTTCAAGAGCAATAGGCTCCTGAGGATTTTCGGAAGATCGAATAGTATTTTGAAGACTATTGTGGAATACTTGAATCAACTGGGGATGACCGGATACTCGGTAAGTGCGAGAACTATCCGTAGGGGTATTCAGGTGACGAAGAATAGCAAGGCAGTAAGCTCAAAGGATTCTCGGCACAACAAAGAGAATTTCGGGGTATCTTGTAATAACAAGATCAACTAGGAAACATTGTATGAATGGCGAGTATACGTGGTTATCCATAGGAGTTTATCGATGAAAGGGAATTGCAAAAGCGATGAACACAAGTTCTCGGGTTATCAGCGGAGAGTATCTTCAGGGTCTTCACTTGCAGCAGACGATCATCAGTAATAAGGGGCTCTCCAGGTGAAAGTGATATCGAGATCCTAATGTTAGATTTAGCAAAATTCACTTAACTCGAATAGAAGAGAGCTCAGAGTCCCAGAGTAAAGGTCGAGGAGTAAAAGATCCTAGTACCACCCAATGACGACGTGGGCCCGTAAGACACACAGCCATGTTAGTAAAAGTTTTGTAATGTCTAGACTCGACTTCGGCCAAGGAGTGTGGAAAGGGGGATTCCTACAGGCAGTCGGCTCTGATACCAACTTGTGACGCCCCAAATTTGACCGTACACTAATCATGCACGCAAATGTGTACGATCAAGATCAGGAACTCACGGGAAGATATCACAACACAACTCTAAAACATAAATAAGTCATACAAGCATCATAATACAAGCCAGGGGCCTCGAGGGCTCGAATACAGGTGCTCGATAATAGACGAGTCAGCGGAAGCAACAATATCTGAGTACAGACATAAGTTAACCAAGTTTGCCTTAAGAAGGCTAGCACAAACTGGGATACAGATCGAACGAGGCGCAGGCCTCCTGCCTGGGATCCTCCTAACTACTCCTGGTCGTCGTCAGCGGCCTGCACGTAGTAGTAGGCACCTCCAGTGTCGTAGGAGTCGTCGTCGACGGTGGTGTCTGGCTCCTGGACTCCAGCATCTGGTTGCGACAACCAGGTAAAAGGGAAAGGGGAAAATAGGGAGAGAAGCAACCGTGAGTACTCATCCAAAGTACTCGCAAGCAAGGAGCTACACTACATATGCATGGGTATATGTGTAAGGGGGCATATCAGTGGACTGAACTGCAGAATGCCAAATTAAAAGGGGGATAGCTAGTCCTCCAAGTAGCATCGCATAGCATAATCCTACCCGGCGATCCCCTCCTCGTCGCCCTGTTAGAGAGCGATCACCAGGTTGTATCTGGCACTTGGAAGGGTGTATTTTATTCAGTATCCGGTTCTAGTTGTCATAAGGTCAAGGTACAACTCCGGGTCGTCCTTTTTCCGAGGGACACAGCTATTCGAATAGATAAACTTCCCTGCAGGGGTGCACCACATAACCCAACACGCTCGATCCCATTTGGCCGGACACACTTTTCTGGGTCATGCCCGGCCTCGTAAGATCAACACGTCGCAGCCCTACCTAGGCACAACAGAGAGGTCAGCACGCCGGTCTAAACCCTATGCGCGCAGGGGTCTGGGCCCATCGCCCATTGCACACCTGCACGTTGCGTACGCGCCCGGAAGCAGACCTAGCCCCCTTAATACAAGCGCGAGCTTACGGTCCAATGCGGCGCGCGCCACTCAGTCGCTGACGTCACGAAGGCTTCGGCTGATACCACAACGCCGGGATGCCCATAACTACTCCCGCGTAGATGGTTAGTGCGTATAGACCAAATGGCCAGACTCAGATCAAATACCAAGATCTCGTTAAGCGTGTTAAGTATCCGCGAACGCCGACCAGGGCCAGACCCACCTCTCTCCTAGGTGGTCTCAACCTGCCCTGTCGCTCCGCCATAAAGTAACAGTCGGGGGCCGTCAGGAACCCAGGCCCACCTCTACCGGGATGGAGCCACCTGTCCTTTCAGCCCCCTCATCAGAATCACTTGCGGGTACTCAACGAGCCGACCCGACTTTTGTCACCACATGTGTCATGTATATAATGTATATAGTATATACCCGTGATCACCTCCCGAAGTGATCACGGCCCAGTAGTATAGCATGGCGGACGGACAAGAGTGTAGGGCCACTGATGGAATTCTAGCATCCTATACTAAGCATGTAGGATTGCAGGTAAAGGTAACAACAGTAGTAGCAAGGATAGGCTATGCATCAGTATAGGATTAACGGAAAGCAGTAACATGCTACACTACTCTAATGCAAGCAGTATAGAGGAGAATAGGCGATATCTGGTGATCAAGGGGGGGGGCTTGCCTGGTTGCTCTGGCAAGTAGGAGGGGTCGTCAACTCCGTAGTCGAACTGGGCAGCAGCAGTGTCGGTCTCGTAGTCTACCGGAGCGAAGAGGGGGGAAGAAACAGTAAA
Source organism: Aegilops tauschii subsp. strangulata (assembly GCF_002575655.3). Taxonomy (NCBI): domain Eukaryota; kingdom Viridiplantae; phylum Streptophyta; class Magnoliopsida; order Poales; family Poaceae; genus Aegilops; species Aegilops tauschii. The sequence continues at coordinate 419,362,702 of NC_053037.3, read as the reverse complement.
TACAATGCAAACATAAGCATGACGATGCGTGACATGACAATGAACAGTGCGAGGTGTGTCCTAACGTGGCACTAGATGATACCGACGAAGGGGGGAAACATCCGGGAAGTATTCCCGATGTTTCGAGTTTTCGGACAGACGGAACGGAGGGGGAAAGTTACGTGTTCGATAGGTTAGGGAGGTGTGGTGGACGAACGGGCTGCGTATCCGGATTCGTCTCGTCGTTCTGAGCAACTTTCATGTACAAAGTATTTTCATCCGAGTTACGGATTAAAAGATATGATTTTCAAAAGAATTTATTAATTTCTGAAATTTAATTAATTATTTAATTTAATTCGAAATTTGGATTTATGACATCAGCATGATGTGATGCTGACGTCAGCAGTCAACGTTGACCGTTGACCTGGTCAACCTGACAGGTGGGTCCCACTGGTCATTGACTGATTAGCTAATTAACATTATTTAGTTAGGTTAATTAGTTAACTAGGTTAATTAAACATAATTAATTAAGTTAATTAATTTAATTAATTAATATTTTTAGTCTTTATTATTATTATTATTATTTTTATAAATTACTTTTCTTTCCATTTTCGTTCTCAGGGGCGTGGGGCCCAGTGTCATAGGCACAGGCCGCAAGCGGGCACTGGGCGCTAGAGGGCAGCGGGCGCTGGGTGCCGGCCCGACTGGGTGCTGCCCCAGGCCAGCCGGGGCCGCGGCGGGGGCACGAGTGCGCGGCCCGGCGACGGCGGCCGGACTGCGCGAGGTGCGGTGGAGCGCGGGCGCGAGACAGGGGCCACGGATCGACGAGTAGGCCCGTTGTGGGCTCGGCTGCGACGGGGTTCGGCCGAGGCACGGCTGGACGGGCACGAGCCCACGCGGACGGCCGCCGGCGATGCCGGCCGTGGCAACGGCGCGCCAGAACGATGGGTGTGGGTGACCATGCGGCAAAGGGCGAGGTGAGCGCGCATCGGGCGTGGCCGAGGACGACGCGAGCATGTGTAGCTGCAGGGGCCGGGGCGTGCGGGCGCTAGCGAAGTCGGGAGATGGCCGAAGCTAGGGGAGGGAGGAGGGTGAGCTCACGGGCGCGTAGAGGAACGGGGGCGGCGAGGCTTGATGAAGCGGCGCGAGGAGGGGACGAGGACGCGGTCCGGCGACGTCGTGGCTTCGGCGAGGGGGGACTCCAAGCGGCTGTGGCGTCGGGACCGAGTCCCAGATCCAGATCGGCGGCGGCACGCGGATGGGCGTCGGGGGCGACTCGGGGGGGGGGGGGGGGTGAGCTGAGGAGGAGGCGGTGACCGGGCGGGGCGGCGCCGGGGATGGGCGCCGCGAGGTGGCTTCGGGCGGCGGTGATGGGTAGCGCCGGGCGGGATCGATCCCGATCCCGATTGGATCGGGAGTGGGAGAGAGAGAACGTGGGGGGACGAGGGGAGGGAGTGGGGGCGAGTGGGAGCGGTGAGGGGGTTAGGGTTTCGGTCGGTCGGACCGGGGGGTTAGTAGGCTAGGGCGCGGGGTGGGCCGGCCCATTCGGGCGGCTGGGGCCAGCTGGGCCACTTGCTGGGCCGAGGTTCAGTTGGCCACGAGGCCTTTTTTTGTATTTTAGTTTTATTTTCCTATATGTATTTTATTTCTTTCTGTTTTACTTTGTTCCTCCTTTTATTTTATTTTTGTAAAGTACAAAAATGACCCCTAAATTAGTACTACCACTAAACCCACTACCATAAAATGCTTAGTCCCTAAATAGAATAGTTTAACATTTTATTAATTATAAAAGGCATTTCATTAATTGTTTTGCTATTGTTTTATTCATTTTAGAGTATTTAAAGCTTTTATAGAAGTGGGGTTTCTTCACCACAATTACCTTTGCATTATTTGGCACAACTCGAACATTTTAGTTTTAAAGTTTGAAAACTTTTATTGTTTGTCTTTATTTTAAATTTGAATTTGAATTTTTTTAACCATCGCGAGATTAACTACAGTGACAGCGGTGACATGGCATCATTAGGAGAGGGTTACTGTAGCTTAATTATCCGGGCGTCACATGAAAGACTTGGGCTGATTTGCGAGAAACTTGTTGAGAGTGGCAAAGTGAAGCTGATTGTTGCCTTGACCTTGATTGCCTTGATTGCCTTGCCCTTGGGTGCGTTCTTGCAAGAGTTGCAAAATCATCTGAGCACTGGCGTTGGTGGCTGCCATGATAGCTTGCCATGCCTTCGGAGGCGGAGGTGGTGGCGGAGGGTTCGCTTGACTCCCTTCATTGCGATCCGGATTCTGACGCGTTGGTGGAGCCATCCTGAAGAGGGTGACATCCGTTAGCATCTTGATAGACAAATAGATAAGTAGAATCAACGGATAGAAATTGCAACATATAGTCTTCACAATAAACATTCGAACGAGGATGAACGAATGAATTCCGTAGTAAATCATCACACTTCCATAAGTTGAGAAGCCACTTGAAAAAGATAAGGAATCAACATATGACTTCGAAGCAACTCGAATACCACAATTCAAAACAAAACAAGTATTGGCTTGCAGAATAAGCCGGAACAAACATATGATAGAGGTTTCGTCCGAAGTTTTCGTGGTGGGGCCCATACGGGCTCAATCGTACATCACCATCATGTACAAGGCTGTGCACATGACATACGAAGCATCCCCGAGTCGGCATAGCCATGGACTCTTTAAGACACTACGAGACCACTGTAAAACCAACCGTGTACAGGCGGACCACTAGACGTCGAACCCCAATCTCATATCATGCGTCTGTCGGAAAGATATCCTAAGGCTACTTGAACTCCCACTTATAAACTCCCGAAACTTCCTGGTTATGCAATCTGGTGTTGGGGATACAAGGGACACAAAATATATCACCCAAACTAACAATCCCTAGATCCAGCTGTATCCATCCGTCAACACATAACCAAGAAACCTTCGGAAATCGTTTACCTCAACCCTCGAAAAACATCTGTTATACAAGTTATGGCAATACTCCCGAACTCCCGCCCCAGTACTGGGTGGCGTCGAGGTGATCTCACCAACAACTGCATAAAAGAGATTTCGATGTCGGCGAAACTCAGGTATTCTAGAACTGCAATGATAAAATTGTGACGACAACACCTCGGAGCTCAACTCCCCGGGACACTGCCACAACCCCTAAATGTCAGGAGGCACCAAGAACAATGTTCTCGTCACAAAACCATCGGAACGATTCCAAGATACCCGCGTGATCCTAAATTTTTTTAGTGAAATTTGAGGAGAGAATAGTCAAAACTTCTACGTCAGGAGACCTCACTAGAGCGACGAAGGGACTGAGGAGTAAAAAGAATCCTACTCTCCGATATACATAACCCTAAGACTCAAAACATTTTTGTTCTAGACTCAACAACGCCAGCGATTCGATCAAGCAGGGGGCTCCTAAGTCGGGGATGGCTCTGATTACCAACTTGTAACGCCCACGATGCGGCTATATCTCCCACGTGTCGAGGCACGACTTAGAGGCATAACCGCATAGTGGTTTTGTCGCAAGAAGGGTCATCTTCACACAATCCCATGTAATGAACAAGAATGGGATAAAGAGTTGGCTTACAATCGCCACTTCACACAATACATAAATATAATTCATACATCATCCAAAATACAAACATATAGACCGACTACGGTCAAAAACCAGATGAAAATAAGATAACCCCAAATGCTAGATCCCCGATCGTCCCAACTGGGCTCCACTACTGATCATCAGGAAAAGACACATAGTAACGACCACGTTCCTTGTCGAACTCCCACTTGAGATTGACCCCATCATCTGCACTGGCATCGTCGGCACCTGCAACTGTTTTGGTAGAATCTGTGAGTCACGGGGACTCAGCGATCTCACACCCGCGAGATCAAGACTATTTAAGCTTATAGGGAAGGATGGTGTAATGAGGTGGAGCTGCAGCGGCAATAAGCATATATGGTGGCTATCTTGCGCAAATGAGAGCGAGAAGAGAAGCAACGGAACGGTCGTCATCTAGCAATGACCAAGAAGTGATCCTGAACTCCTACTTACGTCATACATAACTCAGACCATGTTCACTTCCCGGACTCCGCCGAGAAGAGACCATCATGGCTACACACGCAGTTGATGTATTTTAATTGGGTCAAGTGACAAGTTCTCTACAACCGGACATTAACAAATTCCCATCTGCCTCATAACCGCGGGCACGGCTTTCGAAAGATAATACCCTGCACGGGTGTCCCAACTTAGCCCATCATAAGCTCTCACGGTCAACGAAGGATAAACCTTCTCCCGGAAAGGCCCGATCAGTCTCGGAATCCCGGTTTACAAGACATTTCGACAATGGTAAAACAAGACCAGCAAAGCCACCCGAATGTGCCGACAAATCCCGATAGGAGTTGCACATATCTCGTTCTCAGGGCACAACGGATGAGCCAGACGTCGGGTTGGCATAGACCCTGGTTGCCCAGGGGGCGCCGGACATCGCTCGGTTTGGGCCAGCACTCGAAGGAGCACTGGTCCGGGGGTTTAAAATAAAGATGTCCCTCGGGCTCGCGAAAACCCGGGGGAAAAGGCTTAGGTGGCAAATGGTAAAACCAAGGTTGGGCCTTGCTGGAGGAGTTTTATTCAAGGCGAACTGTCAAGGGGGTCCCATAAATCACCCGACCGCGTAAGGAACGCAAAACTCAAGGAACATAATCCCAGTATATCAGTAACTAGGGCGGCAAGAGTGGAACAAAACACCAGGCATAAGGCCGAGCCTTCCACCCTTTACCAAAATATATAGATGCATTAATTAAATAAGAGATATTGTGATATCCCAACATATCCATGTTCCGACATGGAACCAACTTCAACTTCACCTGCAACTAGCAACGCTATAAGAAGGGCTGAGCAAAAGCGGTAACATAGCCAAACAACGGTTTGCTAGGAAAGGATGGTTAGAGGCTGACATGGCAATATGGGAGGCAAGATATAGCAAGTGATAGGTAGCGCAGCATGGCAATAGAGCGAACAACTAGCAAAGCAAAGATAGAAGTGATTTCGAGGGGTGGTCATCTTGCCTGCAAGGTTCTCAGAGTTGTCGAAAGCTTGATCCTCGTAAGCGTACTCAACAGGTTCCTCGTTCACGAACTCGTCTCCCGGCTCAACCCAAGACAACAACACAAGCAACGGAACCACAATCAATCACGAGAAATGCACAAGCAACATGATGCAAAACATGTATGATATGCAAGATATGATATGCGATGCATGTGCGTGCTCCGGTAGAAAAATGATGAACAAGGCAGTAACTTGGCAAACCAAGCATGCCACTAGAAAGATGAGATGATTTCGGTCGAAATCGATATAAAGATCACCGGGAACGGATGCACGGTTTGCAAATGGCAAGTAAAACAAGAATGACATGAATCTGCGATAAACAGCATGATAGCACTTAAAATGCAACAAACAGCAATGCTACAGCGCTCCAACATAGCAACAAAGCATATGGCAGTAATCTACAGGATATTCTTGACAAAAGATGAACACTGAGCTACGGCTAGATCACAACATATCAAGCTCAAACAAGCATGGAAAATGTGCAAAAGATAACAGGTTCACAGACCTGGTGAAATTACTGGACATGGCAGAAAACAGCATCAGGTAGCAATGTTCAGAGCATGAAATCAACATGCTACAGGAAATTAACATAGCAAAACAAGGCATGGAAGTGTTCTCCTAAATGTATATGACAAAAGTCCTTTAGTGACCATAAGCCAAAAAGGACCAGAAGATATGATGGTAAGCATGTAAACATAGCAAGTTTCGTTATCAGGTTTCAGACTTAGCAGAAAACAGAGCATGGTAGAAACAATAATATGTAGGCAAGTTCGTGAGCTTGATGCACTCACTACAGAGCAATGCATGACAAAACAAGCATACCTACAGTACGATGGCATGTTTATGAATCTATCCATTGCAAGAACAATTGCATAGCATGTATGGATCAACTACAATAAGCTTGGCAAAATTGCATATCGTGTTAAGAATCTGCCAGAAATATTTTATAGCAAAAGTAGAGCAATATTGAGTCATGCTATGGCACTCAATAATTTCAAACAAGGGCAGGAATGTATCAATTACAACTATAGCTACAAAACATCCTTACTGAACATCTCCAAAATATGCATGGATCTCTCTTTAGCATCAAGTTTGCATGGCAACAATATAACAGCAGGCAAGGACTTGGAGAAATCACTGTCCCTGAAATCGGAAACATTACGGGGCCTACTTTGCATGCTTGTGCTAGTCACCACAGAGATCACAAAAATACATGGCATACACCCTTGGAAAGATGGCATGGCATACAACAAAACACATGTAGAGCTCATTCCCATAAGATGCACAGATTTAAAGATACAAAAATGACAAATCTCCAAGTTCTAATGAGAACCAGCAGATAACAGCAACTAGCCCTCTTGCAACAGAGATTTGGGCATCGATATGACCTTTAATGAACATGGTGCAATTGAACAAAATGTAGAGCATCACGAGACGAACAATTTGACATATTACACACGCGGATCGGAGCTACATGCAGGGAGTTATGCAACGAGGAACATGAGCACTTACTGTGAGAAAAAAGACGGTGGAATTCGGGAAAACGGGAAAGTCAACCTAGGGTTTCGGGCGATCCAGATCTGGCCGGTCGCGGGCTCGGTCGTCGCCGGAGTTGGAGCTCGCCGTGGCTCCGCTCGAAGGAGGAGGAGAGGAGGCCGGCGGGGAAGGAGGAGACCGGAGGGGGGCGACGCGTTGGCGGAGGAGGAGGCGCCGGGCGGCGCGGCTGGCGGCGCGCGGAGGCGCGTGCGGGAGGGCGCGGCGGCGGGCCGGGAGGGCCGCGGGCGGGCCCCGACGGGCCGGCGCGGTACGGGCGGCGGCGGGCGCCCGGGCTGCCACGTGGCGGCCACTGATTGGTCGCGGGCGGCGGCGGCAGCTTTGTCCGGCCGGAGCGGACGCGTCCGGCGCTGCGCGAGGAAATGAGCTAGGGTTCGTCTGCGTTTCGTATCTCGGGGAAGATGCATATAAATAGGTAGAGGGAGCTAGGAGGCTCCAAATGAGGTGCGATTTTCGCCCACACGATCGTGATCGAACGACCTAGAGCATGGAAGAGAGTTTGGTGGGTTTTGGGCTGGTTTTGAGGGGGGTTTTGCTGCACGCACAAATGGACTTTGCGGATGCCCGGTTAACCGTTGGAGTACCAAACGACGTCCAAATGGAACAAAACTTGACCGGTGGTCTCCGGGTGGTATACTAGGGCCACTTGACAAGCCTCGGTCCATTCCGAGAAAGTTTGACACCCGCACACGAAGGAAAACAAGAGGGGTGCACCGGAGGAGATAGGAGCGCCGGATTGCAAAACGGACAATGGGGAAAATGCTCGGATGCAAGAGACGAACACGTATGCAAATGCAATGCATAAGATGACATGATATGAAATGCATGACATGAACAAAATGCAAAACGACAAACAAAACCCGACCACGGAGGGGATATCATAGCACATAGCCGAAAATGGCAAGAGTCGGAGTTACAAATATGGAAAGTTACATGCGGGGTGTTACATCAGGAGTCGAGGCTTCCGCCCGAGGCACGAAGGATGGTGCTCGAGGTCTTGACGGGCGACCCCTCGCCAGGTGATGTGCTGCAGGAGGGTTGTCTCCTGTACTACTGCTCGAAAAGGGTGGAGTTCGCGGGGCAGATGCCCCCCTTCGATGAATGGGGGCTGCGTCCATTCAGCCTTCAGGGGCCTCGTGAGAACCCTGTCACCGTGGTTCCCCTCCTTGTTGTCGGCGCCGAACTTGCCCCAAGGGTGGACGCAGGGGGGCAAGCTCCAGTGGAGGCCGGAGGCGCGGGTGCCGGGGTGTCGAAGCCGCCCGAGGCTCCTGAGGCGCCATTCCCGAGGACCCATGGCTCTCGCCCTGAGGTGGCTATTGAGGGGGCGATGCGATCCGCTGCTCCTGAGGCCGAAGCTCCCGATGCCTCAGCAGGCCATTGCGAGGCGAGGCCCGACAGCTCTCCCCAGCTCGGTGCTCCTGAGGTTGTCCCCTTGGGCACCTCACTAGCCGCGCCCCATGCTGGCCGCCACGTCCAACGCCTCGGACGGTTCCGTGTGGACTTCGAAGCGCTCCGCAAGAGGAAGGGGTCCCCAAGCTGCGGCAGCGGCACCTTCCGGCTGTTGAAACAGAGGAAGTACATCACCATAGATGAGTAAGCACCTTATCTTTGTAATTCCTCGAGTGCTGCTTCCCTTCCTGACGGTGGCTCTTCAGGACCCCTTCTGTCGGATCTCGGGTTCAGGCAAAACCCTTAAGGTTCGAACACTGGGGTGCACACGAAGTTCTCCCCTACCGATCCACGTCCTAGCTTAGATCTCAAGGACTAACTCGACGAACTCGCAACACAAAGAACACAAGATTTATACTGGTTCGGGCCACCGTTGTGGTGTAATACCCTACTCCAGTGTGGTGGTGGTGGATTGCCTCTTGGGCTGAGGATGAACAGTTACAAGGTGAAGAATAGCCTCCTGAGGTTGAGGTGTTCTTTTGCTCGGTGCGCGGGTGAGGATTATCTCTGTCCCCGTCTATGGTGGTGGCTAGTCCTATTTATAGAGGCCTTGGTCCTCTCCCCAAATATTGAGCGGGAAGGGATCCCACAACGGCCAGTTTGAAGGGAGACAACTAGTACAAGCTTATCCTGACAAAAGTAGTCTTCGCCTGCCAAAGGCTCTGGCGGTGACGCCGCCTTGGGCTCCATGGTGACCTCCGTCTTGCCGTCCTGCTAGTCTTGGTCTCGTTGCACTGATATGGAAACCTTTGCTTGACGCCTTGGTACTCTGCGCCTGCGCTTGCCCCCTTAGAACCAAAGAGGAAACAAGGACTCTATGCGCGCTGGCGCCCGCCTGGTCTCGGTCGTCATGGCTCACGTCACGAGAACCTCGTGAGGTTTGCCTTGCCTTGATCTCTCCGCCCCTCACGAGCCAACCTAGTGAGGCCACTCCTGAGGAGGTCTTGTGTCGTCCGCCTCGTGAGGCTTGGCCCCTCGCGAGAGTCTTGAATGCTTGTTGGTGAAGATGGGCCGTACGGTCCCACCAGCAGAGCCACGCCGTGGGCCGCAGGCAGGCAAGTCTGGGGACCCCCATTCCCAGAACACCGATAGCCCGCGGGCCCAAGGCACGCTCGGGCTTGTCTTCGCGGCGAAGCCAAAGGTCAAGTGTGGAGTGCCGCGGGCCCCAATAGCCTGCGGCCTTGGTCGACGCGTGGCGGTTGATTGGACGTGGGCGTCGCCGCTTCCCCACGCTGTCTCGGCAACTGCCCGACTTGACAAGTCCCTGCGACATGCAAGGGAAAACCATCATTACCTGTGATCGTGGGGGGCGCTGGTTGGCCTTCTCTTGCTATAAATGGGAGGGCGGCAGAGCCCCTGTCGCCCATCTCTTCCCATTCCGCTTGCTTCTCCTTCCTCTGCTCCACCGCCAATACCAATGGCGCCATCGAAGAGGTTCTCTGCCGCGGAGAAGGGGAAGGCCCCTCGCGAGGGGCCCGGCTCCCCGGCACCCAAGCATGGACGCGGCCGTCCCTGCAAGCACACCGCGACCCCCGCCGCGGCCCCTCGCTCCCGCGGTGGCAGGGGTCGTTCCGGTCGTGGCAGCCTGTCGATGACAGGAGACGTGCCATGGTTGCACGGCCTCCCCGACCGCGCTTCCACTCGACGGAGGTGCTGCCGGAGTTCGTCGTCTGGTCGGAGGACCCGGCCGGCAACTGGCTTCAGCTCCCGCGCTCCTTCACCGACGAGCTGCCAGCCTCCGGTCCAGGTGGGCTCTGGCTGCAGGCGGACGGTTGCTGCAGCAGGGCTTCTTGGGTTGCGGTCGAGGTCTCCGTCGCGGGCAACATAGCTCTGGCCCGCGGTTGCCAGACGTTCGCCCGCGCGCACGGCCTGGGCAGGCGGTGCACCCTCCATTTCAAGTACGACGGTGATGCGACCCTTTACGCGAGGGTGTTTGGGAAAGATGGTCGCCGCGCCGGGTGCTGCCCCGAGGTGAGCGACGGCGAGGAGGTGCTCGGCCTCGGCGATGGTCGGGACGAGAAGGAGGGCGAACCCGCCCTTGGTGCCGACCGCGTCTCGCCCAGCTACGGTGGCTCTTCCCCTGGCGACAGCTCTAGCAGTGGTGGCTATGACTAGCCGCCACGCCGCCGTGCCCGCTTCGAAGGTGGCAGCGGGTCGTCTTGTCGCCGCGCCTCCGTGAAGCGCGAGGAGGGGTCTGACTGAGCTCAAGACATTGCCAAGAGCCCGTCCCCGTGAACCACTGTAGGGGCAGGCGCCGCTTTTATCTTGTTCTTCCTTTTCTTCCTGCATCAAAAAGAAACCAGTATGGGCCCCGGAGGGGCGTGTATCGAACCATGATTCCTCAATCACTATGTTATGCTTATTGTTTCTGTGTTGTGCCATTGTTTTGCATAGAGAAGACTTAGCTTAGCACGCTTGGGGTAGCCTCCTCTTCACGAGGCACTTGTTTCCGGGCGCCTGTCAAGGCCTTCCTTGACTCGGTGGGCGCTTAGGAACTGCAAAAAATTCGTTAGCAAGCTCGCTAGGAGGCGTATCGTTCACCCGAGCCTTGACCCAGCGCTTCACATCGCGGTACCCGAGGGGCACGGATCAGGAGAGATGCGCCAGCTTGTGGGCTCGAACGAGGGTGCCTCGCGAAAAAACATACGGAAGGCAGAGAAAAGGAAAAACGCTCGCGAGGGCACCTGCCTAGCCCCCTCGCGAGGAATGCGAGAGAGAGAACAGGTTAAACCGGGGTCGAAAATAGCGGCGAAAGGCGACGGAACCAAATCAGCAAGGAACACCACAAGCAAATTTCAATTAAAAGGAGACGAGCCAACTACGGAAAGCAAATGAAAAGCCGCGTCCGGCACCTAGTCTAGTCTTCAAGTCTTCTCACCAGCACGGAGCTAAGTGCTGCCACTAAGACGTGGGAGGGAGCCCCCGAGGCCTGAGGGCGGCACTCCCGAGACCCCGGGGCGTGTACAGCCCCACTCGTTATTACGTGACAGTGTCACGGGCGGCGATCTTCACAGGCACTGGGCCTTTCTTCATGGGTTTCCGGAGGTGCTAGATGTTCCAGGCGTTCTGGATGGGTACCCCGTCCTGTGTCTCCAGGCATGCGGCGCCAGGCCTGGAGACATGGACGACCTTGAACGGGCCCTCCCACATGGGTGAGAGCTTACTCAGCCCTTCCCTGGAGAGGACCTGCCTCAGGACGAGGTCACCCGCCTCGAGCGTCCTGGAGCGGATGTTGCAGCAGTGGTATCGCCACAGCGCTTGCTGATACCTTGTTGCCCGCAGCGCGGCTTCACGGCGGCGTTCCTCCCCCAGCACGAGGTCCATCCCCCGCGTGGCGTCCTGTTGCGCTTCATCAAACGCCAAGACCAGTGCGGAGCGATGCTTGACCTCATGAGGGAGGACCGCTTCTGCTCCGTAGACGAGGAAGAACGGGGTCTCGCCCGTTGGCTTGGTGGCGATGGTGCAGATGGAACACAACACGGACTGGAGCTCATCGTACCAGCCCCTGCGGCAGGCCTCGAGCTTCTTCTTGAAGGTCCTGGTCTTGAGGCCCCTCAGGACCTCTGCGTTAGCGCGTTTGGCCTGACGATTGCTCCTAGGGTGAGCCACCGAAGCGTAGCAGATCTGCGTTCCAAGATTAGCACAATACGTCTTCAAGAGATTACTAGTGAACTGCGAGCCGTTATCAGTGATGATGCGGTTGGGGACCCCGAAACGGCTCACGAGACCCTTGATGAACATGACCGCGGAGCCCGCTGGGATGGTGCGGACGGCTTCCACCTCCGCCCACTTGTGGAACTTGTCAATTGCGACGTAGAGGTAGCGGTAGCCCCCAGGCGCTCGAGGGAACGGGCCCAAGATATCCAGCCCCCAGACCACGAACAACCATGTGAGTGGGATTGTCTGGAGGCCCTGAGCCGGCTGATGGATCTGCTTGGCGTGGAACTGGTAGGCTTCACAGGACTTCACCAGCTCGGTTGCATCGGTGAGCGCCGTGGGCCAGTAGAATCCGCTGTGGAATGCCTTGCCGACGAGGGTCCGTGATGACGAGTGGTGCCCGCGATCCCCAGCGTGTATGTCGGATAGCAACTCCTTCCCCTGATCCCTAAAGATGCAACGCAGTGAAACGTCATTTGGTCGCTTCCTGTACAACTCGCCGTCCTGAATGCAGTATGCCGTGGCTTACCGGGCCACACACTCCACGTCCTCCTTCTTCTCCGGCAGCGCCCCTTGCATCAGGTGCTCCTTGAATTCCTTGGTCCAGCATCCCTCCTAGGGCTCGAGCACCAAGAGTAGGCGCGCTCCCGAAGTCGGGCCATAGGCTGGGGCTCCTGCGGCAGGCGGTTGCGGGAGCTCCTCCCGAGGCTGAGCTGTCCTTGAGAGCGGTGGTGTCGCCGATGGCTTGAAGAGCCACTCCTCGAAGACGCCAGACTCTTGGGGCTGCCGCTTGGATGCCCTCCTAGCGATGTCGTCAGCTTCCTTGTTCGTGCCGCGGGGCACGTGCTGAAGGAAATATGCCCTAGAGGCAATAATAAAGTTATTATTTATTTCCTTATATCATGATAAATGTTTATTATTCATGCTAGAATTGTATTAACCGGAAACATGATACATGTGTGAATACATAGACAAACAGAGTGTCACTAGTATGCCTCTACTTGACTAGCTCGTTAATCAAAGATGGTTATGTTTCCTAGCCATAGACATGAGTTGTCATTTGATTAACGGGATCACATCATTGGGAGAATGATGTGATTGACTTGACCCATTCCGTTAGCGTAGCACTCGATCGTTTAGTATGTTGCTATTGCTTTCTTCATGACTTATACATGTTCCTATGACTATGAGATTATGCAACTCCCGTTTACCGGAGGAACACTTTGTGTGCTACCAAACGTCACAACGTAACTGGGTGATTATAAAGGTGCTCTATAGGTGTCTCCAAAGGTACTTGTTGGGTTGGCGTATTTCGAGATTAGGATTTGTCACTCCGATTGTCGGAGAGGTATCTCTGGGCCCTCTCGGTAATGCACATCACTTAAGCCTTGCAAGCATTGCAACTAATGAGTTTGTTGCGAGATGATGTATTACAGAACGAGTAAAGAGACTTGCCGGTAACGAGATTGAACTAGGTATTAAGATACCGATGATCGAATCTCCGCCAAGTAACATACCGATGACAAAGGGAACAACGTATGTTGTTATGCGGTCTGACCGATAAAGATCTTCGTAGAATATGTGGGAGCCAATATGGGCATCCAGGTCCCGCTATTGGTTATTGACCGGAGACGTGTCTTAGTCATGTCTACATAGTTCTCGAACCCGTAGGGTCCGCATGCTTAACGTTACGATGACAATTATATTATGAGTTTATATGTTTTGATGTACCGAAGGTTGTTCGGAGTCCCGGATGTGATCACGGACATAACGAGGAGTCTCGAAATGTTCGAGACATAAAGATTGATATATTGGACGACTATATTCGGACACCGGAAGTGTTCCGGAGAAGTTTCGAATAAAACCGGAGTTCCGGGGGTTACCGGACCCCCCCGGAAGCTATTGGGCCTTATGGGCCTTAGTGGAAAGGAGAGAGGGAGGCCAGGAGGTGGCGCGCGGCCCCCCTTGCCCCAATCCGAATTGGGAAAGGGAAGGGGGCGGCGGCCCCCCTTCTCCTTCCTTCTCTCCACCTCCTCCTTCCCCCCTTCTCCTAGTTGGAATAGGAAAGGGGGGGGCAAACCTACTTGGAGTAGGATTGCCCCCCTTGGGCGCGCCTCCTCCCCTTGGTCGGCCCCCTCCTCCTTCCCTCCTTGATATATTGGGGCAGAGGGCACCCCAGAGATACAACAATTGATCTATTGATCTCTTAGCCGTGTGCGGTGCCCCCTCCACCATATTACACCCCGATAATATCGCAGCGGTGCTTAGGCGAAGCCCTGCGTCGGTAGAACATCATCATCGTCACCACGCCGTCGTGCTGACGAAACTCTCCCTCAACACTCGGCTGGATCGGAGTTCGAGGGACGTCATCGAGCTGAACGTGTGCTGAACTCGGAGGTGCCGTACGTTCGGTACTTGATCGGTCGGATCATGAAGACGTACGACTACATCAACCGCGTTGTGTTAACGCTTCCGCTATCGGTCTACGAGGGTACGTGGACAACACTCTCCCCTCTCGTTGCTATGCATCACCATGATCTTGCGTGTGCGTAGGAATTTTTTTGAAATTACTACGTTCCCCAACAGTGGCATCCGAGCCTGGTTTTATGCGTTGATGTTATGCACGAGTAGAACACAAGTGAGTTGTGGGCGATATAAGTCATACTGCTTACCAGCATGTCATACTTTGGTTCGGCGGTATTGTGAGATGAAGCGGCCCGGACCGACATTACGCGTACGCTTACGCGAGACTGGTTTCACCATTGCGAGCACTCGTTGCTTAAAGGTGACCGGCGGGTGTCTGTCTCTCTCACTTTAGTTGAACCGAGTGTGGCTACGCCCGGTCCTTGCGAAGGTTAAAACAGCACCAACTTGACAAACTATCGTTGTGGTTTTGATGCGTAGGTAAGAACGGTTCTTGCTAAGCCCGTAGCAGCCACGTAAAACTTGCAACAACAAAGTAGAGGACGTCTAACTTGTTTTTGCAGGGCATGTTGTGATGTGATATGGTCAAGACATGATACTGAATTTTATTGTATGAGATGATCATGTTTTGTAACCGAGTTATCGGCAACTGGCAGGAGCCATATGGTTGTCGCTTTATTGTATGCAATGCAATCGCCCTGTAATGCTTTACTTTATCACTAAGCGGTAGCGATAGTCGTAGAAGCATAAGATTGGCGAGACGACAACGATGCTACGATGGAGATCAAGGTGTCACGCCGGTGACGATGGTGATCATGACGGTGCTTCGGAGATGGAGATCACAAGCACAAGATGATGATGGCCATATCATATCACTTATATTGATTGCATGTGATGTTTATCTTTTATGCATCTTATCTTGCTTTTCTTGACGGTAGCATTATAAGATGATCCTTCACTAAATTATCAAAGTATAAGTGTTCTCCCTGAGTATGCACCGTTGCGAAAGTACTTCGTGCTGAGACACCACGTGATGATCGGGTGTGATAGGCTCTACGTTCAAATACAACGGGTGCAAAACAGTTGCACACGCAGAATACTCAGGTTAAACTTGACGAGCCTAGCATATAACAGATATGGCCTCGGAACACGGAGACCGAAAGGTCGAGCGTGAATCATATAGTAGATATGATCAACATAGTAATGTTCACCGTTGAAACTGCTCCATCTCACGTGATGATCGGACATGGTTTAGTTGATATGGATCACGTGATCACTTAGAGGATTAGAGGGATGTCTATCTAAGTGGGAGTTCTTAAGTAATATGATTAATTGAACTTGAATTTATCATGAACTTAGTACCTGATAGTATTTTGCTTGTCTATGTTAATTGTAGATAGATGGCCCGTGCTGTTGTTCCGTTGAATTTTAATGCGTTCCTTGAGAAAGCAAAGTTGAAAGATGATGGTAGCAATTACACGGACTGGGTCCATAACTTGAGGATTATCCTCATTGCTGCACAGAAGAATTACGTCCTGGAAGCACCGCTGGGTGCCAGGCCTGCTGCAGGAGCAACACCAGATGTTATGAACGTCTGGCAGAGCAAAGCTGATGACTACTCGATAGTTTAGTGTCCCATGCTTTACGGCTTAGAACCGGGTCTTCAACGACGTTTTGAACGTCATGGAGCATATGAGATGTTCCAGGAGTTGAAGTTAATATTTCAAGCAAATGCCCGGATTGAGAGATATGAAGTCTCCAATAAGTTCTACAGCTGCAAGATGGAAGAGAATAGTTCTGTCAGTGAGCATATACTCAAAATGTCTGGGTATAACAATCACTTGATTCAACTGGGAGTTAATCTTCCGGATGATAGCATCATTGACAGAATTCTTCAATCACTGCCACCAAGCTACAAGAGCTTCGTGATGAACTATAATATGCAAGGGATGAGTAAGACAATTCCCGAGCTCTTCGCAATGCTAAAGGCTGCGGAGGTAGAAATCAAAAAGGAGCATCAAGTGTTGATGGTCAATAAGACCACTAGTTTCAAGAAAAAGGGTAAAGGGAAGAAGAAGGGGAACTTCAAGAAGAACAGCAAACAAGTTGCTGCTCAGGAGAAGAAACCCAAGTCTGGACCTAAGCCTAAAACTGAGTGCTTCTACTGCAAGCAGACTGGTCACTGGAAGCGGAACTGCCCCAAGTATTTGGCGGATAAGAAGGATGGCAAGGTGAACAAAGGTATATGTGATATACATGTTATTGATGTGTACCTTACTAATGCTCGCAGTAGCACCTGGGTATTTGATACTGGTTCTGTTGCTAATATTTGCAACTCGAAACTGGGGCTACGGATTAAGTGAAGATTGGCTAAGGACGAGGTGACGATGCGCGTGGGAAATGGTTCCAAAGTCGATGTGATCGCGGTTGGCACGTTACCTCTACATCTACCTTCGGGATTAGTTTTAGACCTAAATAATTCTTATTTGGTGCCAGCGTTAAGCATGAACATTATATCTGGATCTTGTTTGATGCGAGACGGTTATTCATTTAAATCAGAGAATAATGGTTGTTCTATTTATATGAGTAATATCTTTTATGGTCATGCACCCTTGAAGAGTGGTCTATTTTTGTTGAATCTCGATAGTAGTGATACACATATTCATAATATTGAAGCCAAAAGATGCAGAGTTGATAATGATAGTGCAACTTATTTGTGGCACTGCCGTTTAGGTCATATCGGTGTAAAGCGCATGAAGAAACTCCATACTGATGGACTTTTGGAACCACTTGATTATGAATCACTTGGTACTTGCGAACCGTGCCTCATGGGCAAGATGACTAAAACACCGTTCTCCGGAACTATGGAGAGAGCAACAGATTTGTTGGAAATCATACATACAGATGTATGTGGTCCGATGAATATTGAGGCTCGTGGCGGATATCGTTATTTTCTCACCTTCACAGATGATTTAAGCAGATATGGGTATATCTACTTAATGAAACATAAGTCTGAAACATTTGAAAAGTTCAAAGAATTTCAGAGTGAAGTTGAAAATCATCGTAACAAGAAAATAAAATTTCTACGATCTGATCGTGGATGTGAATATTTGAGTTATGAGTTTGGTCTTCATTTGAAACAATGCGGAATAGCTTCGCAACTCACGCCACCCGGAACACCACAGCGTAATGGTGTGTCCGAACGTCGTAATCGTACTTTACTAGATATGGTGCGATCTATGATGTCTCTTACTGATTTACCGCTATCGTTTTGGGGTTATGCTTTAGAGACAGCTGCATTCACGTTAAATAGGGCACCATCAAAATCCGTTGAGACGACGCCTTATGAACTGTGGTTTGGCAAGAAACCAAAGTTGTCATTTCTTAAAGTTTGGGGTTGCGATGCTTATGTGAAAAAACTTCAACCTGATAAGCTCGAACCCAAATCGGAGAAATGTTTCTTCATAGGATACCCAAAGGAGACTATTGGGTACACCTTCTGTCACAGATCCGAAGGCAAAACATTTGTTGCTAAATTCGGAAATTTTCTAGAGGAGTTTCTCTCGAAAGAAGTGAGTGGGAGGAAAGTAGAACTTGATGAGGTAACTGTACCTGCTCCCTTATTGGAAAGTAGTTCATCACAGAAACCAGTTTCTGCGACACCTACGCCAATTAGTGAGGAAGTTAATGATGATGATCATGAAACTTCAGATCAAGTTATTACTGAACCTCGTAGATCAGCCAGAGTAAGATCCGCACCAGAGTGGTACGGTAATCCTGTTCTGGAGGTTATGTTACTAGACCATGACGAACCTACGAACTATGAAGAAGCGATGGTGAGCCCAGATTCTGCAAAATGGCTTGAGGCCATGAAATCTGAGATGGGATCCATGTATGAGAACAAAGTATGGACTTTGGTTGACTTGCCCGATGATCGGCAAGCCATTGAAAATAAATGGATCTTCAAGAAGAAGACTGACGCTGACGGTAATGTAACTGTTTATAAAGCTCGACTTGTTGCGAAAGGTTTTCAACAAGTTCAAGGGATTGACTACGATGAGACCTTCTCACCCGTAGCGATGCTTAAGTCTGTCCGAATCATGTTAGCAATTGCCGCATTTTATGATTATGAAATTTGGAAAATGGATGTCAAAACTGCATTCCTGAATGGATTTCTGGAAGAAGAGTTGTATATGATGCAACCGGAAGGTTTTGTCGATCCAAAGTGAGCTAACAAAGTGTGCAAGCTCCAGCGATCCATTTATGGACTGGTGCAAGCCTCTCGGAGTTGGAATAAACGCTTTGATAGTGTGATCAAAGCATTTGGTTTTTGTACAGACTTTTGGAGAAGCCTATATTTATAAGAAAGTGAGTGGGAGCTCTGTAGCATTTCTGATATTATATGTGGATGACATATTGCTGATTGGAAATGATATAGAATTTCTGGATAGCATAAAGGGATACTTGAATAAGAGTTTTTCAATGAAAGACCTCGATGAAGCTGCGTATATATTGGGCATCAAGATCTATAGAGATATATCAAGACGCTTAATTCGACTTTCACAAAGCACATACCTTGACAAAGTTTTGAAGAAGTTCAAAATGGATCAAGCAAAGAAAGGGTTCTTGCCTGTGTTACAAGGTGTGAAGTTGAGTAAGACTCAATGCCCGACCACTGCAGAAGATAGAGAGAAGATGAAAGATGTCCCCTATGCTTCAGCCATAGGCTCTATCATGTATGCAATGTTGTGTACCAGACCTGATGTATGCCTTGCTATAAGTCTAGCAGGAAGGTACCAAAGTAATCCAGGAGTGGATCACTGGACAGCGGTCAAGAACATCCTGAAATACCTGAAAAGGACTAAGGATATGTTTCTCGTATATGGAGGTGACAAAGAGCTCATCGTAAATGGTTACGTTGATGCAAGCTTTGACACTGATCCGGACGATTCTAAATCGCAAACCGGATACGTATTTACATTGAACGGTGGAGCTGTCAGTTGGTGCAGTTCTAAACAAAGCGTCATGGCGGGATCTACATGTGAAGCGGAGTACATAGCTGCTTCAGAAGCAGCAAATGAAGGAGTCTGGATGAAGGAGTTCATATCCGATCTAGGTGTCATACCTAGTGCATCGGGTCCTATGAAAATCATTTGTGACAATACTGGTGCAATTGCCTTGGCAAAGGAATCCAGATTTCACAAGAGAACCAAGCACATCAAAAGACGCTTCAATTCCATCCGGGATTTAGTCCAGGTGGGAGACATAGAAATTTGCAAGATACATACGGATCTGAATGTTGCAGACCCGTTGACTAAGCCTCTTCCACGAGCAAAACATGATCAGCACCAAGGCTCCATGGGCGTAAGAATCACTACTGTGTAATCTAGATTATTGACTCTAGTGCAAGTGGGAGACTGAAGGAAATATGCCCTAGAGGCAATAATAAAGTTATTATTTATTTCCTTATATCATGATAAATGTTTATTATTCATGCTAGAATTGTATTAACCGGAAACATGATACATGTGTGAATACATAGACAAACAGAGTGTCACTAGTATGCCTCTACTTGACTAGCTCGTTAATCAAAGATGGTTATGTTTCCTAGCCATAGACATGAGTTGTCATTTGATTAACGGGATCACATCATTAGGAGAATGATGTGATTGACTTGACCCATTCCGTTAGCGTAGCACTCGATCGTTTAGTATGTTGCTATTGCTTTCTTCATGACTTATACATGTTCCTATGACTATGTGATTATGCAACTCCCGTTTACCGGAGGAACACTTTGTGTGCTACCAAACGTCACAACGTAACTGGGTGATTATAAAGGTGCTCTACAGGTGTCTCCAAAGGTACTTGTTGGGTTGGCGTATTTCGAGATTAGGATTTGTCACTCCGATTGTCGGAGAGGTATCTCTGGGCCCTCTCGGTAATGCACATCACTCAAGCCTTGCAAGCATTGCACCTAATGGGTTTGTTGCGAGATGATGTATTACAGAACGAGTAAAGAGACTTGCCGGTAACGAGATTGAACTAGGTATTAAGATAGCGACGATCGAATCTCAGGCAAGTAACATACCGATGACAAAGGGAACAATGTATGTTGTTATGCGGTCTGAACGATAAAGATCTTCGTAGAATATGTGGGAGCCAATATGGGCATCCAGGTCCCGCTATTGGTTATTGACCGGAGACGTGTCTTAGTCATGTCTACATAGTTGTCGAACCCGTAGGGTTCGCACGCTTAACGTTACGATGACAGTTATATTATGAGTTTATATGTTTTGATGTACCGAAGGTTGTTCGGAGTCCCGGATGTGATCACGGACATAACGAGGAGTCTCGAAATGTTCGAGACATAATGATTGATATATTGGACGACTATATTCGGATACCGGAAGTGTTCCGGAGAAGTTTCGAATAAAACCGGAGTTCCGGGGGTTACCGGCACCCCCCCGGGAAGCTATTGGGCCTTATGGGCCTTAGTGGAAAGGAGAGAGGGAGGCCAGGAGGTGGCGCGTGGCCCCCCTTGCCCCAATCCGAATTGGGAAAGGGAAGGGGGCGGCGGCCCCCCTTCTCCTTCCTTCTCTCCACGTCCTCCTTCCCCCCTTCTCCTAGTTGGAATAGGAAAGGGGGGGGGCAAACCTACTTGGAGTAGGATTGCCCCCCTTGGGCGCGCCTGCTCCCCTTGGCCGGCCCCCTCCTCCTTCCCTCCTTTATATACGGGGGCAGAGGGCACCCCAGAGATACAACAATTGATCTATTGATCTCTTAGCCGTGTGCGGTGCCCCCCTCCACCATATTACACCTCGATAATATCGTAAAGGTGCTTAGGCGAAGCCCTGCGTCGGTAGAACATCATCATCGTCACCACGCCGTCGTGCTGACGAAACTCTCCCTCAACACTCGGCTGGATCGGAGTTCGAGGGACGTCATCGAGCTGAACGTGTGCTGAACTCGGAGGTGCCGTACGTTCGGTACTTGATCGGTCGGATCGTGAAGACGTACGACTACATCAACCGCGTTGTGTTAACGCTTCCGCTATCGGTCTACGAGGGTACGTGGACAACACTCTCCCCTCTCGTTGCTATGCATCACCATGATCTTGCGTGTGCGTAGGAATTTTTTTGAAATTACTACGTTCCCCAACAGGTGCTGCAACTCCAGGCCCAGGAACTGCTTCTCCATCTTGCGCACGTCCGCGAGGTATGCCTCCATGTGCTCGTCCTTCGGCTCGTATACCTTGTTGGAGAAGTTGACGAGGAGCTGCCAATCACCCCTAATGGTGAGGCACTTCACCCCCAGAGCTGCCGCAGCTTTCAGGACAGCTATGAGGCCTTCGTATTCTGCGATGTTGTTGGAGACCTTATCACCCCGCTGAAAGCAGAGCTGCACGGCATAGTAGAGATTGTCTTGGGTGGGCGAGATAAGTACCGCTCCAGACCCCGCGCCCTGGTGCGCGAAGGCACCATCGAAATACATGACCCATCCATCTGGCGCCTCACTTCCCGGCGAGGTGGACTGGTCCTCACCTACTTCAAGCGTCGGGGCATCCGTCCATCCCGCCACGAAATCAGCGAGTGCGGCTCCCTTGCTGACCCTAGTAGTGCTGAAGTCCAACTGGAACGCCTGCAGCTCGATGTTCCACTCAGCGACCCTTCCAGCAGAGTTGGTGCTCCTGAGCACTCTCTCCAATGGGTAGGCTAAGACGACCTTGATGGGGTGGCCCTGGAAGTTGTGCCGCAACTTGCGCGAGGCCACCAAGAGTGCGAGCAAGAGCTTCTAAGGCATGGGATATCGTGCCCTTGCATCCCGCAACACCGTGCTGACGAAATACACCGGGTGCTCGACAAGAGCTGGTGCATTTGTGAGGCTCGCGTCCTGCGGGAGTCGGGGCGTCTCCTGAGGTAGTGGAGCCCCCGACGCTTGATCGCTTGTTGGGGTCTCAGCGGCATTGTCCTGCCGAGCTTGGTCCTCTGTGGATGTTGCTATGTTTCTTGCGGCGCCTTCATGATCTTGCGTCGTCCTGGCTGGTGGCGTAGCTTGGCATGACGCGCCCTTGGCTTGGCGCTCTTCCCGAACCGCCACCAGAGCCACGCTGGCAGAGTGCGGGGTGGCAGCAAGATAAAGCTCTAGGGGCTCGAGGGGCCGTGGCGCCACCATCACCGGAGGGATGGTCAGGTATCTCTTGAGGTCTTGAAAAGCTCAGTCGGCCTCCGGGGTCCATTCGAACTGGCCCTTCTTCTTCATCAGCTTGAAGAAGGGCAGGGTGCGCTCCCCCAGCTTGGAGATGAAGCGCCCCAACGCAGTCACCCGACCAGCCAGCTTCTGCATTTCCTTGAGGGTCTGTGGCGGGCTCATGTCTTCAATGGCCTTGATCTTTTCTGGGTTCGCCTCGATCCCTTTGTGGGATACGAGGAAACCTAACAGCTTGCCGGAAGGGACACCAAACACACACTTCTCCGGGTTAAGCTACAAGTTCACCTGGCGCAGGCTCGCGAAAGTCTCCTCCAAATCTTGGATCAAGGTTCTCGCCTCCCGAGACTTCACCACAATGTCGTCGACATAGGCCTCCACATTTCTCCCGAGCTGCCGCCCTAAGGCGATGTGCATCAACTGCTGAAAGGTTGCGCCCGCGTTACGCAGTCCGAAGGGCATGCAAGTGTAGCAGTACACCCCACACGGGGTCAGGAAGGCTGTATTCTCTACATCTTCTACCGCCATCTTGATCTGGTGATACCCCGAGAATGCGTCCAGGAAGCACAGTAGGGCGCACTCAGCGGTGGAGTCGGCGATCTGGTCGATGCGTGGAAGTGGGAACGAATCTTGGGGACAGGCCTTGTTGAGGTTGGTGAATTCGACGCACATTCGTTCCTTCCCGCCTTTCTTCGGCACAACGACGGGGTTTGCCAGCCATTCGGGGTACTGAACCTCGCGAATGGCACCCGCCGCCTCTAACTTGCGGGTTTCTTGGATGATGAAGGCCCGCTTCTCCGTGGACTGCCATCTCGCCCGCTGTTTCACAGTGCGTACATTGGGGCACACCCTCAAGTGATGCTGAATCACCTCTCTTGGGACCCCCACCACCTGCTTGGGTTCCCATGCGAATATCTCCTTGTTCGCGCGCAAGAACTTCACCAGCGCTTCCTCTTGGCTTGGTCGAGGTCGGCACCTATGGTAAAGGTGGCTCCTGAGGACCCGTCCTCATCGACCGGCACCTGCTTGGTTTCTGCCTTGTCTTGGGTGAACAGCTGCTTCTTCTTGGTTGGAGCGGCTCCCTTGGCCTCGGGGGTGCCCGCACCGGTGGGCTGTGCCGCCGCGGCGGCCTTGAGGGCAAGCTTGAGCGCCACCAGGGCCTCCTTGGTGTCCCCGTTGATGGTGAGGACACCCTTGCTTCGGGGCATCTTCATGAGGTTGTAGGCCGGATGGGTTGCTGCCATGAACTGGGCCAGAGCTGGGTACCAGAGGATGGCGTTGTACGGGAGGCCGGTGCGGGCGATGTCGAAGTCGACCAGCTCGGTGCGGTAGTTGTCGCGCGTGCCGAAGGTGACAGGGAGGCGAATCTGCCCCAAGGAGTGGGCGGCGGCGCCGCCAACCCCTGAGAAAGGCTTGCTGAGGCTGAGCTGCTAGAGCGGTACGTGAAGAAGGCTGAAGGCCTCCACGGAGAGCACGTTGAGGACGGCGCCGCCGTCGATGAGGGTCTTGGTAACGGCCACGTTGCAAATAGTGGGCGTGCAAAGCATCGGGAGCGTACCCGAGCCGGCGGTGGTGACGGGATGGTCTTCCGAGTCGAAGGTGAGGTCGGCCTCGGGCGCAGCCCAACCCGGCGGAGTCCCCGAGCGCCTGGAAGCGGCGCCGATTTGGCGAAGGAATGGCTTGATGTGGCGATCTGAAGGCGGTGCTTGAGGGCCGCCTAGTAGGGACGCGACTGCGTGGTGCGCCGGTTGTCGGTGTCAAAAGTGGCGGATCTCGTAGTAGGGGTCCTAAGCTAGGCGTCTTGGAGCGATGGTTACATGGACACGGGGTTTTACCCAGCTTCGGGCTCTCTTGATGAGATAATACCCTACATGCGGCTTTTGATTGTATTCATATGGGTGTAGTATAGAGTACATGTATCTACCACGAGATTGTAGTAATGAATATGATCCTGTCTATTGACTAGCCTGGCCTCGGTTTATATAACACACCGGAGGCCTAGGGTTTTGGAGAGTCCTTGTCTTAGGCCCCAAGTCTTGTGGAGTCTTCCTTGTATGCGGCAGGGACTGTCCGAACTGGCCCATGAGTATACGGCCATGGGGGTCCTCGGCCCAATCTAACTGACCGGGAGACGATGTGGTGAGTACCTCCTAGTCCAGGACACCGTCAGTAGCCCCCTGAACCGTTCTTCAAGTTGGAGACGCTCCGTGATTCTTCTGAACTGTTCTTCCTCTTCGGTCATCCGTCTTGAAAACTGGTTCAACAAATCTTTTCATCTTCGATCTTGAGGATCTCCGAAGTGCATCCGAAGAGTTTACACGTCGGGTATCCGAGGAGCCCCTTTAAGTTTCCGGCCTTTATCAATGCCTTGTTATTTTTATGCCACACCTCGGGTTTGAAGTTGTTCCCGGGCGGAAGTTGTCGGTGTCAAAACCGGCGGATCTCGGGTAGGGGGGCCCAAACTGTGCGTCTAAGGCGGATGGTAACAGGAGGCGGGTGACACAATGTTTACCCAGGTTCGGGCCCTCTCGATGGAGGTAATACTCTACTTCGTGCTTGATTGATCTTGATGATATGAGTATTACAAGAGTTGATCTACCACGAGATTGTAGAGCTAAACCCAAGAAGCTAGCCTATGGTATGATTGTTGTTGTTGTCCTACGGACTAAACCCTCTGGTTTATATAGACACCGGAGGGGGCTAGGGTTACACAGAGTCGGTTACAAGGGAGGAGATCTACATATCCGTATTGCCAAGCTTGCCTTCCATGCCAAGGAGAGTCCCACCCGGACACGGGACGAAGTCTTCAATCTTGTATCTTCATAGTCCAACAGTCCGGCCAAAGGATATAGTCCGGCTGTCCGAGGACCCCCTAATCCAGGACTCCCTCAGTAGCCCCTGAACTAGGCTTCAATGACGACGAGTCCGGCGCGTAGATTGTCTTCGGCATTGTAAGGCGGGTTCCTCCTCCAAATATTCCATAGAAGATTTTGAACACAAGGATAGTGTACGGCTCTGCAAAACAAATTCCACATACCACCGTAGAGAGTATAATATTTCCACAAATCTAATCTGCTGACAGCTTTTCATAACGTGACGTTCTGCCGTGGTCTGGTCACGACGAACCATTTTTCTGAGCCTGCCACTGCACGTGTTGCGAGGCGGTTTTATTGGGAAGTCCTGTCGAAGCAGAGATCGTGTCCCTCTTTTCACGGGATTCTCATCAATACGGGTGTGGGTAACCCAATCGTGCCTGCTGGTATGACTCCTCAATTTTAGGCAAGTTCCAAACGGCCACGCGGAGGACGCTTGATATTCACCCTCTTTATAAAGGGGCCAAGGCCTGTCCTTTTCTTCTCGCGCTCGATCCTTCCTTTCCCCTCACCTTGAATTCCAACACTCAAAGCTCAGGCTAAGCGCTTCGGACCTTCAATCATGTCCGGATCCAACCTTCAAGGCCGGTGGATGGATAGAGGAGGACATCAAGAAGCTAAGAGAAACCAGGTATCTGACCGCCGAAATCTCGCACAGGCTGCCCGCTCAAGGGCAGGTCATCCCCACTCCCGAACCCAACGAGAGTGTCGTATTTATTTCCCACTTCCTCCGAGGGCTAGGCTTTAGTCTTGATCCCTTTGTTAGAGGGCTTATGTTCTACTACGGGCTCGATTTTCATGATCTGGCTCCAGATTCCATCCTTCACATCTCATCGTTCATCGTCGTGTGTGAAGGCTTCCTCTGCATCACCCCACACTTCGGCTTATGGCTCAAGATCTTCAATGTGAAGCCGAAGATGATTGAGGGGCGACACGCAGAGTGCGGAGGTGCCATAATAAACAAAGGCGCCGATGCTCCATGGCCAAAGGGTTCCTTCCCGGAGACATCCAAGTTATTGCAGCGGGAGTGGTTTTACATCACCGCTCCCCGAAGCGCTAAGTGGGTAGCTGCCCCCGCCTTTCATCCGGGCCCCCCGCCACAATTGGCGTCATGGGTCAACAAAGGGCTGGACTAGGGGCCAGCTAATGATGTGCCGAAATTGCAGAGCCGCATCCGAGATCTCTTCAAGGGAGATGTCAGCCTTGTCAAGGTAATGCAAGTCATGCTAGTTCGTCGGGTCCTGCCATGCCAACGTCGACCTCTCCGTATGTGGGAGTTCAACCTGGAAGGACCGCGAACTACTCAGCAATTCTTCAGCGCGACGCTTGAAGAGATGTATGGATTGTTCTTTGGATCACGAATAAAGTGTCCGGACACCACCGAGGATGCGGATCTGAACTGCAATCGTCCAGACACCCAAGTAAGTAATTCCGCGGCCGAACACGTTGTCTTTTAATTTATCACAACATCATTCTGAAAAGTCGCCTTCTGACCAGGACTGGATAAAAAAGGCGAAGATGATCAGGTATTCGGCCCCCCTTCCCGAAGGCTCACCGGATCCTATACTAGCCAGGATGCTTGATCTTGCGCCTTATCAAGCGCCATCAGGGGAAGATAAAGGGAGGAACAAAGAAGCCGAAAGTGAGCGTCACTCATTATTCATCCAAACCGGGGAATTAGTGCCTCCGCGAAGGAGGATAACCGGGGAGAAGAATCTGAAATTCCCTCTCCCCAAGGAAGGAAGAGGGCCGCCTCTGAAGACTTGGAAACAATGGTTTACAAACGAGGGAAGAAACCTTTGTCAGGGTGCCCTACCCCGGAGGGCATCCTTACCGCACAACACCCGCAAGGGGACCAGCCCTCCACTGAACTGTAAGTAAACAAAAGTACATTATAGTAAATATACCCTGCTTCATTTCTGATATCAATAACCGAGACGTATGTCTTGTAGTTCGGATCGTAGCCCTTCTCGACAGAGTTTGTCTTCTGGGGATCTTCTTTCGGAGATGATGGAGAGCGAAACGCCTCCCCGTGCCTCCCCGCCTCGTGAAGCGGATGACCCTGAGGTGTCGTCATGGAGGATTTCTCCTGATCCGCCAAGGCCAGAGGGTAACCCTTTGGTCACCCGAAGTCCGGAGTACTCGGCTCCTAAGGAGAGCAACAGACAGAGTCCGGGACTGTCCGGTGCGCGACCAGACGCACTGATGAATCTTCTGGATCAAGCGGCTATCTCAGAAGCGCATCGTACGCTAATGGGTACGGTGGTTGAGAGGATTTCATCCGCCGAAAGCGGGTTGCATGAAGCTTTTATGAGCCTGCTAAGAGGCTTTGAGGTACGCAAACTAATATTTTTTTTTGACGATACCGCACACGCTAGGTGTGCCCTATGCAGATAGTAGCCCCTGAGACTCTGGTTGCTATCGAAAAAGGCGGCAAATAGAGGATCATAGTCCCAGGTAATAACCGTGCTGCTTTCATGTGCAGGTGGCTGAGAGTCCGGTGGCTAGCCGGACTGGTGAGTTTGCCGAACTGAAGCGGCAACTTTATGCGGCAGATGCCGACATCGTGCTTGTAAACAAGTGGCTTGACAAGGCACAGGGTATGTATTTCTTCGGTGATCAACACATATTAAGAGGAGCATGATGCTAGTATCTGTAATATGCTATGACTGCAGATGGAGCTGCCGCCGTGGAGACCCTTCGGGCGGAACTTTCCCGAGCCAAGGAGCAAGCCAGGAAGAGTGATGCGGCCGCCCTAAAGGCAGTCGAAGAGCTAAGAGCCGAACATGCTGCGCATTGCCAGAGCAAAGAGAAAATAGCCAAGATGGCCGTTTAGTTGAAAGATGCCGCCGACCGTTATGAGCTTCTTGAAAAGGAAAGCCAAACGAAGATGGCGGACCTAGAGAAAGCCATGGTAGCAGCCAAGGAAGCCCACTCTAAAATCAGAGCGGCGAAGGAGGAGCTACGTCAAGCCAGAGATATCGCGGCTGGGAAGCCCTTCTTGTTGCGGACGAAGTTCGGAGATCCTAAGTATGCCCTTCTTGATCAATTATGGAGTTCTGCAGACGCATACTTGGATTTGGCCGCGAGTGCTGCTGATGCGACCGAGTTTTTCAAAGATCAAAAAGATCACGAAGTGGAAAAGCTGTTCTGGTCACAGTTCAATGTTCCAGTGCATCCGCTGCTGTTAAATGAGCAAATGGCCGAGTCGGCCGAGCTCCATAGGTTGTCCAGGCTTGCCATGAGGTCTGTTGTGGATCATCTTTGGCCGGAAGGACCAAGGCCGAATAGTTATTTTTGCTTAGTGCAACGATTCCTTGGTGGTGTGTTGCATATCGACGCTATGAAGAGGTCGGCGTGCATAGAGGGTGCGCGGATGGCTCTTGCCCGTGTCAAGACATACTGGGCAGAGATGGAGGCCACCGCTATTGCAACCCAGAGTTCGGCCGTAGGCCGGGTATCGGCCGAGCACTATTTTGAAGAAGTCCTAGAAGGCACTCATTTAATAGAGGCTCAGTGCTCGAAGAGTATCATGTTCTAGTGACATGTATCCCAATTGTAAGAACAATGTTATTTGAATTATAAAGTATTTGTTTATACTTTTGCCTGAAAGTATTATTATGCCTCCTGTGTGGTCGTTTATGTATATATATATAACCTGAAAGTTTGCAGTCGTCAGCTTCAGTCCCCACGCATATAATCTGAGGGTGTTCGCAAAAGCGCGTGTTCACACTTGATCCAATGTCTTGGTCCATTAAGGAGGTGGTAGCGCGGCAAACGAGGCAATCAGACTATATTGCTTTAACACTTTCACTTAACCATAGGAGTTTGACAGTGGGGCTACTATATAGCCCCTGGTATTTCCGCGTCTATCCGAATACGGTGCGCATACGTACATGACCTGGAAAACCGGTCCTTCGTTAATGCGGAGGAATCCCGAAGATTCCGATGAGTCATCGAGTGGTTGACCAGTCTCACGCTTTATCATGACATTCAGTTTTTAGCTTTCTCTACTGAGGTGCTCGTCCGGATGAACCAGGGCACAATCGCAGTAGTTCTCCCGGTGCCGCCTTAGCCGATAGAGCGGAACATAAGGTAGCAAAACACGGGAGCCGGGCAAACCCAACATTTGACCAAAGACATGATTCGGAGCTGATGCATATAAGGTCAAACTCGCGACCCTGAACACTCCCTAAGGTATTCGGTCTTTACAACATATACTGGGTTGAGTAACGCCCTTGAACCCTGAATTTCCAGGTACGTGCATTAGTCTGACGTGGCGAAATGCCAATAACGCCAGCGTCCCTCTCGGTTGTGTTGAGTATCCGGAGAGTGTGAAGCAACAAGAGACAGTAAGAAAGGTTCACACAGGGTCTTAATCTAAAAAGAAACCTTTGAGCGGGGCCCTGTTGCATGTCTGCGCCTGTGTCTCCGTTGTGCCGTATCCTGGAAGGGTGTAGCACGATTATCATCTGTTAAAAGAGAAGAACTTGGATGAAATTTGTCGTGCGAAAAATTGGTTGTTCTTAATAAACCATTAAAATTCAAAATAAGGTCGAGCCGAACTGTAGAATTTGTTTTTTTACATGCGGGAAGCCCCTAGCACCGTCTACAGGGGTATATTCATCAACCCCATCTCAGGTTTATCTAAGCTGTTACAGCTAGTGGTGCGCCAGACTCGTCTAGCCGTGTCCAAGGTCTTGACGACCGATCGTTTATGCTAGTTGGAGAGGCCTTTTAGTGTTTTGCTGCTAAAGCTGCCGCACATTCTTCCGCGCGTAAGGAACGCTCAGTGTTTCCGCTAGCTATGATGATGCCGCGTGGACCGGGCATCTTGAGCTTGAGATAAGCATAATGCGGTACCGCATTAAAACGAGCGAAGGCTGTTCTTCCAAGTAGTGCTTGATAGCCGCTTCGGAATGGAGCGATGTCAAAGGTTAACTTTTCACTTCGGAAGTTGTCGGGGGAACCGAATACAACCTCTCGTACGAGAGAGCCCGTGCAGCTGGCCTCTGGGCCTGGTATTACTCCTTTAAAGGTAGTATTGCTTTGGCTAATTCTCGTTGGGTCCATCCCCATTTTGTGGACTGTGTCCTGATATATCAGATTAAGACTACTGCCGCCGTCCATGAGGACTCGGGTGAGATGGTATCCGTTGATTATTGGGTCGAGCACCAAGGCAGCCGATCCTCCGTGCCGGATATTGGTCGGGCTATCCCTGCGATCAAAAGTGATCGGGCAGGTTGACCAAGGGTTGATCTTGGTGGTGACGGGCTCTACGGCGCATACGTCTCGGAGTGCGTGTTTTCTCCTCCTCTTCGTCATGTGAATCGTGTTCACTGTTTTGACCTCTGGTGGGAACTTTTTCGGTCCTCCAGTGTTTTTCTGACGAGGCTCATCCTCGTCTTCCCTTGGTGTCTCCCTCCCCTTGTGTTCGGCGTTTAGCTTACCGGCCTGCTTGAAGACCCAGCATTCTCTATGGGTGTGATTTGCAGGTTTATCGGAGGTACCGTGAATCTGACATAATTTGTCTAGAATCTTGTTGAGGCTGGACGGTCCACCTCTGTTGCCTTTGAAAGGCTTTTTCCGTTGACTGGGTCGAGAGCCCCGAAATCTGGCGTTTACCACCGTGTTGTCTGGGCTGTCTTCGTTATTTTGACGCTTGCTTTTACTGCGTCGTGGTTTTCCATTACCATCCCTGACTTCAGATGTGCCTGGGTCGCTGGTGGTACTACGGGCCAGCCAACTATCTTCGCCCGCACAAAAGCGGGTCATAAGGCTTGTTAGGGCAGCCATTGTCCTTGGTTTTTCTTGGCCGAGGTGTCTGGCGAGCCATTCGTCTCGGACGCTGTGTTTGAAAGCTGCTAAGGCTTTGGCGTCCGGGCAGTCGATGATTTGGTTCTTCTTAGTGAGAAATCTGTTCCAAATCTTTCGGGCTGACTCTCCGGGCTGTTGAATTATATGACTTAAATCGTCTGCATCCGGAGGTCGGACATAGGTCCCTTGAAAGTTAGCCCTAAAAGCGTCCTCAAGATCCTCCCAACTTCCAATTGAATTTTCGGGGAGTCTCTTTAGCCAGTGCCGAGCTGGTCCTTTCAGCTTGAGGGGCAAGTACTTGATGGCGTGGAGATCGTCTCCGCGAGCCATATGGATGTGGAGGATGAAGTCCTCAATCCAGACCCCAGGGTCCGTCGTTCCATCGTACGCCTCTATGTTCACGGGTTTGAATCCGTCTGGAAATTCGTGATCCAGCACCTCATCAGTGAAACATAGGGGGTGCACGGCACCCCTGTATTTGGATGTGTCATGGTGTTCTGACGGTTGTAGTGCTCGGTTTTGATTATGTGTTGTAGCGCGCTTCCTAGATCCGTAGATGGATCTGGTCCCACCGGCCTTTTGATGCAAGTCCTCGCGTGGATCATGTGCTGACTTATGTACGGCCTCGTTAGCCGCCCTATCGCGGCCACGAGGTGGTCGATCCGACCGGTCAGCCGTTTTATTTATCGACTGTGTAGGCTCTAAGGCCTCATCATCGAATTCAGGCAATAGCTTGCGGTTTGGATAGCTCGTTGTGTGGCGACTACCACCATACTTTTCTTTAGTGTCGAGCACTTTGTTCCATCTACTGTTGAGCGTATTCTGTGCGGCCATAAGCCTTTGCTTCTGCTTCTTCAGACTCCTCGCGGTGGCAATAAGCCTTCTACGGAGGTTCACTTGTTCCAACTGCCTTTTCGGGATGATGTGTGCATCATCGTCCGGACTATTTTCCTCTTCAGAGAGAGGTTGATGAGCTTTATCCTCGACGTCGCCTTGATCGGACAGCGGCTCCGTACTATGTTCGCCGTCTACTGGTTCATCCTGCTCTGTCTCTGGGTCCGTGTGATCGTTGTTTCCTCTGGAGTCGACCGGGGTATTATTTTTTCTTGCGCTGCTATCGCTGTTTTTGCCGAGGCGGGATTTGGAGTGGCGCCTACGCCGTCGCGTTGGTTGCTTCTCGAGGGAGCTATCCTTCGCTGCATCCTTCTGTTCATCGTCATTGTTTTTGTTTGGGTATATCCACCATATATATATCGTGTGATGAAGTGGCTGTCCAGCGCCCTGTGGGTGGTGGTTCCTGTTCCTCTCCTGCATCGTCGTCCATACCGTCGATGTCTTCGGAGTTGAAATCGAGCATGTCGGTTAAATCGTCGACAGTGGCTATTAAGTGGGTGGTGGGTGGGGAACGAATTTCTTCGTCGTCCGCTTCCCGTTCGGGCTGGACATAGTTCGGCCAAGGGCCTCCTGACAAGGAGAGAGACCTTAACGAATTTAGCACATCGCCAAAAGATGAGTGCTGAAAGATATCCGCGGAGGTAAACTCCATGATCGGCGCCCAATCAGATTTGTTATGTATGGACGCAGGCGGTTCGGGGCCTGCGGCCGGGAATGAATTCGAGCATCCGGCGACACAGGTCTCATGGTAGGTGGAGTCAGTATTCAGCTCTATGGCCACTGAGTGTGTGGCCTTCGAGGCGGGGTCCATCCACCCATCCTCGGACGGCGCAATCGACTCCGGGTCTAGGGCCGGAGTAGGCATCGGTGTGATCTCCCGAACACCGTCCGGCGGCAGAGCTAAGTCGTGCTCGTCGTGACTATGCGGCGCACCTGACATGGGCTTGAATCCGTCAAAGATCAAGTCTCCACGGATGTCGGCAGTGTAGTTTAAATTTCCAAACTGACGGCCAGGGGTGTAGCTCTCGATCTGCTCCAGATGGCCAAGCGAGTTGGCCCGCAGTACGAAGCCGCCGAACACAAAGATCTGTCCGGGGAGGAAAACCTCACCCTGGATCGCATCGTTAGCGATGATCGGAGGAGCCATCAAGCCTTTATCGTGACGACACAGTGGAACTCTCAATGAAAGCACCAATGTCGGTGTCAAAACCGGCGGATCTCGGGTAGGGGGTCCCGAATTGTGCGTCTAAGGTGGATGGTAACAGGAGGCGGGTGACACGATGTTTACCCAGGTTCGGGCCCTCTCGATGGAGGTAATACCCTACTTCCGGGTTGATTGATCTTGATGATATGAGTATTACAAGAGTTGATCTACCACGAGATCGTAGAGGCTAAACCATAGAAGCTAGCCTATGGTATGAACGTTGTTGTTTTCCTACGGACTAAACCCTCCGATTTATATAGACACCGGAGGGGGCTAGGGTTACACAGAGTCAGTTACAAGGGAGGAGATCTACAGATCCGTATTGCCAAGCTTGCCTTCCACGCCAAGGAGAGTCGCACCCGGACACGGGACGAAGTCTTCAATCTTGTATCTTCATAGTCCAACAGTCCGGCCAAAGGATATAGTCCGGCTGTCTGAGGACCCCCTAATCCAGGACTCCCTCAGCAGTGTCCTCTTGTGTCCGAGCTACAATGCCGGACTACATTCGAGGTATCTTTTGCAGCCGAGCACCAACGCCGGACCGCTTCCGAGCTCCAACGCCGGAATGTATTCGAAGAGTCTTGTTACAGCCGAGCTCCAATGCAGGACTGCATCCGAGCTCCAACGCCGGACTATGTCCAAGCTCCAACGCCAGACTGTATCCGAGGTGTCATAGCTCACCTTGGTTAAAAAAGTTGAAGGAGTTTGAAGGGGTTAGCCGAGCTTAGTGCCGGAAATGCCCTCTATAGAGCCAGCCGCTTGCATCCGAGCTTTATGCCGGACTGCTTCCAAGATGACGCACCACCTCGAGCTTGGGCTGATTGTTTGTGGATTTTATTTCCGATGCGGGTAAATTTATTTGCTGACGACATGTATTGCGAGTAGCCCTCAAGGTGTGTGTCGGCCTAAAACCCGAGATGCACCTGAAGGAAAACATTAAACCGCTGATCCTAGTAGCCCCTGAGACTCAGGTGGATGCGCGAAATCGACCTGAGGATCGACTCCTAGCTCGGCAGCATACGTAGGAATAGAAACGAAGTGTAATATATGAGAGATAATAGTTGTCGATGAACGGGCCCTTGAGTGAGGGTTTTGAGAAGTCGCCGTAATATACTAGCTTGATGCCGGATAGGTCCATATGGTACCTATTGTTGTCCGAAGACGTGTTTGCGCATAGTTCGGTTAAGCCGAACACTGAGCACTTTGAATTTTCTGCATTGAATAGGCAATGCAGTAGCCCCCGAGACACTGGTCGGGTGGCAACACCAGATCAGGGGATCGATGTACCCCTTTAATATTTGTAAATAATAAGCATGAAGCCCAGTAGCCCCCGAGCCTTAATGTGGGCACGGGTGGCCGAATTAAGGATCGATATCCGAAGTAAAATCACAAATTATGTGTAATGATTCTATGTATCCAAGTACTCTACATCATTAATGCTCGGATCCGCATTGTACAAAACTTTGTTGACCGACCATCGGCTTCAACTTCCTCGGCCAGTAGCCGGGGAGTGTTTGTCCCACTTTATAAAGCCTTTACAAGGGCAAAGATTTACAACAAACAAGGCAATCCAACCATATAGTTTTATAAACAAAGGTACGCGGAGAGATATGTTATATTACTTTATAAACATCTTCCAAAGAAAATAGTCCCGCTATCGGTTCCTTTCTTTGGGTTGTCATGCCAACCATGATCATGAAACCTCACCTCCGATCAATCCAGGAGAAAAATATTGAGGATTTAGTTCGGGGAAAGTTCCCGAACTCTATGGTATTAATGAACGAAAATTTTCACTTCCGTCGTTTGACGACCAGTGTGATACTTTGAGATTGCTAGCTTTCGGCTTCACCCAGTATGAGGTACTAACTCGGGTGACCCGGTAGTAACAATCACAGAGGTGCTCCCTTTACCGCCTAGCCGAACAATCGGGAACGTAGGGGTAAGCACAGGAGCCAGGCAACCCAGCTTGGCCAAAATCTTAAGTCAAATTGATGCATATTTATGGCTTTATAACGATGATAGCGGAAGGCAGCCCTCGTATATGAAATACAAACGCCGATGATATGTTTATTTTGACACCGTTGCGACCGTTTATCAGTTGAAAGTGGCCCATCGTCGGCTTCCACCCCCTTGTAGATGCTATGCAGGGTGTTGTCACAATAACAAAACAACCCTTAGCCGACGTCTCGGTGCCCGAAGGTGGTTGTGTTAGCGGAAACGAGGCAATCAGATATGCGGGCTTTATAAATTTCACCTAGTCATAGGAGCTTAAAGTTGGGAGGCCAGTTACTAGCCCCCGGTTAGTGTTCGGCGATAGTCGAGGTCAAGCCGTAAACACTTTGGTCAATGTTATGAACGGACCGTTATTTAACACTCGGTGACCTCTATCGATCTTTATAGTTTAATACAGTCATCGGATCACTGACCATTTTACGCTTATTGTGTCAGTCAGTTTTCGGCTTTCTCCACTGAGGCGCTTAACCATGCTAGCTAGAAGCACAATCACAGTGGTTCTCCCTTTGCGCACCTAGCCAAACAAAGTGGAACGTAGGCGGCAAGCACAGGAGCCGGGCAAGGGTGATGTACGGCCGACTAGCATCACTCTCCACCTTGCTGATCAGGATCCGACAGACATTTTGGGTGATATCACGGAGGTTAGAGATTTCCCGTTATCAACATTGTCCAGGCAGGCCTCTTTGTTGGACCGCCAGCGCGAACAGGTGGTCTCTGACCAGGACCAGGAACCAATTCGAATTTGGATCTTGACAGAGATCTCAAAAGACCGACACCCACATCAAGAGAAACAGATGAAGCAGCTCAAGCAGAGCTAGAAACGGCAAGAGCAGGCCGGCCTGAAGGCATGAACTGAAGGCAGGCAAGAAGTCATTAAATGGCTTTTAAGGATTCGGTGTAAAGATGCCAACTATTAACCGAAGACACAATTCGAAACCAATGCATATATAGCAATATCCGAGCATGTTTTTGCCGAATCTCTAAAGGTGTCCGATGTTGCACTGCGAGACTAATGCTAGAAACACTAAAAGTGCCATGGGCTTGGAAAACCAAAAACTTCAGTAAAAACTAGTGGTCCGAACTAGATCAAGTGTTCGGTGCCAAATCGAAAATTGGTCTTAGAGAGAGAAAAAAAATTGTGCTTCTATCGTGTTTTAACATGACACATCCTATCTCAAGACTTCAGGCGGGTCAGCCTACGGCTTGAACCTTCTATCCCAAAGGCGGAGTACTTCTCATTAGGTCAGTTTAGCAAACTAAACTCTAGCGGCCTTGAGAGAAAAATTAGGCTCTCCAGCTATTGACCACACACTCGCGTCGAAAAAGGGAGTAATAGAAAAAGACTTTGCAACGACTAAGAAGAAAACACTGATTATAAAATGGCTCATGCAAATTTAAGAGCCCCCAAGTGACTTGGGTAGAAGAATTTTATGTATAATGACTGTATGTACCGAAGTACTTATATCATATCTATGTTCACCCGAACTTTAAACGCGTCTTAACCGACCGTCGGCTTCTCCCTCTTCGGCCAAGGGCCGAAAAGTGTTATGTACTCCACCTGTCGAAAATATCGACGGTGTTTCCTATAACCAGGCAATCAGGCCATAAGGCTGTAACAGACAAAGCGCGCTCAGGTAACTTATACTATATTACGAATGAAGTGTAAGACGCAACTTCGAAGAAAATAGTACCCCCACCGATACCTTTCTTCGGTTGCTCATTGTTACTATGAGACTTGTGCAATAGATTTTTTGTATTCATGAGTTCCATTATGTGCCGAACATGATTGAAAACAATAAGAGTACTAGCTTTCGGCTTCACCCAGTCTGAGGTCCGAGCTCGGATGACCCGATCGTGACAATCGCAGAGATGCTCCCTTTACTCCCTAGCCGAACAATCGGGAACGTAGGGGTAAACACAGGAGCAAGGCAACCCAGCTTGCGGAACACTTAAGTCAACATGGTGCATATTGTGGCGTAATACACGAACAAGGAACGAAGCCATACAAGTATAATCATATGCAAGAGGAATGGCTTCATAGAGGAAGCCCCCAAGTAAACAGGGTATTTGAATTTGTGTGTCACAAACAAAGTTTTGACAAGGAAGTTTTTCACAAATAACTTTTTGCCAACAAAGTATAATGCTTGGCCTAACCGAACAAAATTTAAAACTGTAAGTTTTTGAGCATGAAAGCGACTTAGCTGATTAATGTGTTCAGCATTGATGACGCGGTCCGCGCTTGGTGCGGGACAAGGTCTCAGCCCCCAAGCCCGATGTGGCCAGGCGAAGAGCTCGGCACTCCGAAGAGGTGAAGCCCCCAGTCTAGCCGAGGTGATGGAGCGGGTTCGCCGGGTGACACTGGAATCTCCGGCCGAGTAGGTTGATGAAGCGACGATGCAGGGTTGCCAACACAGGGCAGCGCTCCAAGGTGACGACACAATTCGGTCGATGGAGGTGGGCGACGACGTCACCCTACCTAGGTGGCCGTGCGGCCAGCGGCATGGCGTAGTCGAGGCCGATTATCTGCATGCATGAAGTAGCACAAAGAAGATAGCAAAAATAAATAAATAAAAATTCTTTACAAAATTGTTTATGTAAAATAAATTATTAAAGAGATGTGGCGTGGCGCGAGGCCATTGTCAACTTACACAAGGCGAGGCTTCCCTCGTCCGCGCGCCAGTCAGCAGGGTCACGGAGAAAAAGATAGGGGAGATCAAACCGCTCCTGAACCCTTGGGTTCCTTGTAATGATGTTATTAGTTGAGTCGAGAATGGTCTTGAACGAACCTGCCATGCTAACCGAGGTGATGACGTCGCACCGATCAATGAGTTCCTCCACCGCGTCATCATTCAGATCGGGGCAACAATAACAGGGTTGTTTCCGGCTTGTTCCCTCCATGGAGAAGACGATCAAACAATGGTAGAAGGAAGGGCGAAGGAAAATGGAGGAGGGAGGAAGAGCTAGCGTGCGACAACAGTTCCAAATCGAGAGGGAAAGGTGAAGAGTCGGTGGACGGTTGCCACGGTACACGAAGAGGCGCCTAGGGAGTGAACGGTTGCCACAGAGGTCACACAGTGACAACAAGGGCCGAGTGAACCGCATGCAATCCCATCGCACAACACACACGTCTTGTTAAGTTGAACCGTTTCTGTTCTCTTGTGTCAACGCAAACAGTTCATCCGAGTGAACCGCATGCCATATATCCCACACACCTTGATCTGGCTGACCCTTTCTTGGTGTTGCCTAATCACAAACAGTCAGCCGAGTGAACCATATGCTGTATATCGCACACACCTTCATCTGGCTGCCCGTTTCTTTTGTGTTGCCTAATCACAAACAGTTCATCCGAGTGATCTGTATGCTGTGTATCGCACACGCCTTCATCTGGCTGCCCGTTTCTTTTGTTCCTCCTCATCGCAAACAGTTAATTGAACTGAACTCTATGCCCTTCATCGCACACGCAACTAAAACCTGGACCGGTTTTGATGCATCCGTCATCGCAAACGTTTTATACATTTCTGACGGTTTTCATACAACACCGTTTGCGATTATGGCATCGCATACAGTTTCTTGAAGGGTCTCTGATTGTACTATCGCGTTAGGAGCATCATGCAGTAGTGACATTAAGGTAACACTCTTTCTTGTTGCTATGTAGCCTGGGATTGCATATTTAGTCATTCAGTACAATGCATATTGCTAAACAACAATTGAAAAACGAAAAGGCATGTTAACTGCAATATCCTTAACATCAACCAAATATCATAATTCATAGTGGTATTGTTGAAACTGTTATTGATGAAATTGAACTGCACGGCAAATAGTTGCACATATAGAGCATCACATTGTGAAGAACTGAAATAAACATGTCATAAGGACATCTCTAGGAGATCCTTAAAAAGTTAAAGGACTAAAACCCTTAGTGGATATATATATACTCCAGCAATTTTTGGCCTTTTCTAGTCGACCCCCTAAACTTAAGGTTGAAAACTTCAATTTGATCAAGTTCAAAGCAGGTTCAACCTAAAGTAGCATGCATTCAAACATAAACATAGATAGTCTTGCATAATCGAACATAAAACATAAAGTTAAACTAAGCTAAACTACTTTCGGTCGAAGTAGAGGTCAAGCCAATCCTTCCTCGTCATGTACGGTGTGCCGCAAGCCGGATCCGGGCCAGTACCGTCGTCGGGTCGTTGGGGAAGGCACTCCTCCACTTGTCGACGTCGATCTCCTCGTCCTCCAGGCCCACCTCAACGCCCTCCGCGCCGCCGTTGCCGCCACCTTCGACCTCGTCATCAGAGGAGAGCGCGATAACCTCGTCGCCCTCCGCGCCAGCAAAGATCGCCCGCTCCGCCTCCAACACAACCTTGCCACCCCCTCCACAAACCTAAACCTTGCCTCCAGCGGTCGTAACCTTGCCGCCGTCCGCGCCGCCGTCCTCGCCACCTTCGACCTCGTCATCGGAGGAGAGCGCGATAACCTCGTCGCCCTCCGCGCCAGCAAAGATCGCCCGCTCCGCCTCCATGAGCTCCGCGTGCTGCTGGCGGAGCTCTTGCATGCAGGCCTCGTCGGCGGCCTCGGCCTCAAGGCGCCCCCACGCCTCGCAGTCCTCCCACGCCATATCCGAGCTCACCACCACTGGCTCCGGCAGAACGAGGTGGACCGGACGTGTGCCGAAGGGGAAATTGAGCCTAGCCGCCGCGCCGTGGTAGCGGACTTGCCAGCGGTCGTACTCCATGTCCGCGAGCTCGACCGTGTGGAAGCTACCGAGCCACTGGCGGGTGTGGGTCTCTCGATCTGTAATCTCAGCGACCCACGTCCCCCACCGCCGCTGCCGGACCCTGAGGTAGGACTTCGTTGGCTGCCAGGTCCGAGGGAGGACGGGGAAGTCCTCGAATCGGTATAGGGGCGCGGCGCTGGGCGGATCGGGGGAACAGCGACGGCGGATCGGGCCCGCGGAGGACGACGGGGACACCTCGACGGCCACCTCGCCGGCGTCGGGCGAAAAGGCCGCGATAAACCTCTTTTGGGTCATTGGATCCTCGAGCTCCCCAGCACACAAGCAGAGGTTGAGGATGGAGGCACCGGCGATGGCGGCGAGCTATACCAATGGTTTTGACGGTTGTGTGTGTGTGTGAGTGGAGGTTTTGGGGTGTTTGTGGAGGGGGTGGCAAGGTTGTGTTTGAGGAAATATTGCAGCAACTGAAAATTTTACTAGGCGGGAGTAACAAGGCGGGGCTACTGAAAATTTGGCTCAAGGGCGAGCAGATATTTTTGAGATTGCGAGGGATGCAGAGGCGGGAGTAAAATGCCGGGGCTACTGAAAATTTGAAAGGGACTGAAGCAGAGCGGGAGTAACAGACATCGCACACGGTCCGCACATACTAACCGTGTGCTACCAAACATTAAAACCTTCCAGGCGGTAGATATTTTCGAGATTACAAGGCAGTAATATTTTGGAGATTGCGAGGGATGCTGAGGCGGGAGTATTTCGGGAGCGAGCTAGTGTGCTTGACACGCCGGCTGTGGACTGTAGCCGACACACCTTCTCGCGTCAGCTATAGGCATACTATACACCGACGATGCTCCAGGATATTTTGTACTACATCTCACATGGTTGGTGATAATAAGCTGTGTGGGATCTAATTGATTTTTCTTCTTGATTTGAATTACAAAATGGGGTCACAGCGGCAATGGACGATGTTTGAATTTCAAGACCTTTTATCTGAAGTGAACATGCAACTATACGTGTGTCGTAAAAGAATTGGAATTATTCAGGGTTCGTTTCGACATTTTATACATTAAACTGGTTTTCTAGCCATTTCACGTGCATAGTTCAAAATTAAACTACATGCACATGCACCGGTGCATACAAATTGGTTGAAAAATCAAATCTGTGTCCTTCAGTGCATGCTTAGGCCCCATGCAAGAAATGGGAATGAATTTTTCGGGGTTCGTTTGGCCTTTTTTATACATTAACTGGGTTTTCCAGGCATTTTATATGCATAATTCAAATTTGAACTACAAGCACATGCTCCAATGCACCAAAGTTGGTTGAAAAATCACATGTGTGTCCTTGGGTGAATTTCTAGGTCCCATGCAAGAGATGGGAATGAAATTCAAACACCAGGGCACTGTTGATTGCCGGCAAAACGTTGGGATACCTGGTTTTTAAATTCTAGTAAATCCAAAACTCGTCTGAAATTCATGAAACTTGGCATGCTATCATGGAGCAGCACCAACATGCGGTGGTGAAAATTTTGTCCCATTTGGGGCAGGTTTGGGTATAAGCTTCTCACAACCCAAAGCTTCTCACAACAAGCATGATGGTTTCGATGGGGAATGTACCACCTTTGGGGACGGGACGATATCCATTCCCTATTATTGCTTTAGAAAATTATCTAGTGTCAACATAGAACAA
This sequence comes from Aegilops tauschii subsp. strangulata, assembly GCF_002575655.3. Classification (NCBI taxonomy): domain Eukaryota; kingdom Viridiplantae; phylum Streptophyta; class Magnoliopsida; order Poales; family Poaceae; genus Aegilops; species Aegilops tauschii. Next base: position 419,321,093 of record NC_053037.3, on the reverse strand, counting down.
CAGAAGTGTTGTGTTTAATCTTGGAATTTTTTGGGTTCGTTTGGCCTTTTTTATACATTAACTGGGATTTCTAGGCATTTTATGTGCATAATTCAAACTTGAACTACACGCACATGCTCCAATGCACTAAAGTTGGTTGAAAAGTCACATGTGTGTCCTTGGGTGAATTTCTAGGTCCCATGCAAGAGATTGGAATGAAATTCAAACACCAGGGCACTGTTGATTGCCGGCAAAACATTGAGATGCCTGGTTTCTAAATTCTAGTAAATCCAAAACTCGTCTGAAATTCATGAAACTTTGCATGCTATCATGGAGCGGCATCAACATGCCGTGGTAAAAAAATTGTCCCATTTGGGGCAGGTTCGGGTATAAGCTTCTCACAACAAGCTTGATGGTTTCGATAGGGAACGTCCCACCTTTGGGGACGAAACGATATCCATTGCCTCTTATTGCTTTCAAAAAATTTCTCGTGTCAAGATAGAACAACAGGAGTGTTGTGTCAATTTTCGGGATTTTTCGGGGTTTGTTTGGACATTTTATGCATTAACTGAGTTTTCAATGCATTTATGTGCATAATTCAAATTTGAGCTACATGCACATGCTCTAGTGCATATAAATTGGTTGAAAAATCAAATCTGTGTCCTTGGGTGCATGCTTAGGTCCCATGCAAGAAATGGGAATGAATTTCAAACACAAGGGCACCGTTGATTGCCGGCAAAAAATTGAGATGCCTCATGTTTAAATTCTAGTAAATCCAAAACTCGTCTAAAATTCATGAAACTTGGCATGCTATCATGGAGCGGCATAAACGTGCCGTGGTAAAAAATTTGTCCCATTTGGGGCAGGTTTGGGTATATGCTTCTCACAAACCAGAGCTTCTCACAACAAGCCTGATGGTTTCGGTAGGGAACGTCCCACCTTTGGGGATGAAATGATATCCATTGCCTCTTATTGCTTTCAAAACTTTTCTAGTGTCAACATAGAACAACAGGAGTGTTGTGTTTAATCTTGGAATTTTTCAGGGTTCGTTTGGCCTTTTTTATACATTAATTGGGTTTTCTAGGCATGTTATGTGCATAATTCAAATTTGAACTACAAGCACATGCTCCAATGCACCAATGTTGGTTGAAAAATCACATGTGTGTCCTTGGGTGAATTTGTAGGTCCCATGCAAGAGATGAGAATGAAATTCAAACACCAGGACACTGTTGATTGCCGGAAAAATGTTGAGATGCCTGGTTTTTAAATTCTAGTAAATACAAAACTCGTCTGAAATTCATCAAACTTGGCATGCTATCATGGAGGGGCATCAACATGCCGTGTTAAAAAATTTGTCCCATTTGGGGCAGGTTCGGGTATGAGCTGCTAACAAACTAGAGCTTCTCACAACACACATGATGGTTTCGATAGGGAACGTCCCACCTTTGGGGACGAAACGATATCAATTGCCTCTTATTGCTTTCAAAAATTTTCTAGTGTCAACATAGAAGAACAGGAGTGTTGTGTCAATTTTTGCGATTTTTCGAGGTTCGTTTGGACATTTTTATGCATTAACTGGGTTTTCTAGGCATTTTATGTGCATAATTCAAATCTGAACTACAAGCACATGCTCCAATGCACTAAAGTTGGTTGAAAAATTTAATCTGTGTCCTTGGGTGAATTTCTAGGTCCCATGCAAGAGATGGGAATGAAATTCAAACACCAGGGCACTGTTGATTGCCGGCAAAACGTTGAGATGCCCAGTTTTTAAATTCTAGTAAATCCAAAACTCGTCTGAAATTCATGAAACATGGCATGCTATCATGGAGCGGCATCAACATGCCGTGGTAAAAAAATTGTCCTATTCGGGGCAGGTTCGGGTATATGCTTCTCACAAACCAGAGCTTCTCACAACAAGCATGATGGTTTCGGTAGGGAACGTCCCACCTTTGGGGACGAAACGATATCCATTGCCTCTTATTGCTTTCAAAAAAATTCTCGTGTCAAGATAGAACAACAGGAGTGTTGTGTCAATTTTCGGCATTTTTCGGCGTTCGTTTGGACATTTTTATGCATTAACTGAGTTTTCAATGGATTTATGTGCATAATTCAAATTTGAACTACATGCGCATGCTCTAGTGCATATAAATTGGTTGAAAAATTAAATCTGTGTCCTTGGGTGCATGCTTAGGGCCCATGCAAGAAATGGGAATGAATTTCAAACACCAGGGCACCGTTGATTGCCGACAAAACATTGAGATGCCTGGTTTTTAAATTCTAGTAAATCCAAAACTCTTCTGAAATTCATGAAACTTGGCATGCTATCATGGAATGGCACCCGACATGCTATCATGAAATTCGTGTCCATTTTGAGAGAAGGCGCACTCGAATATTGACAGCCAACAAAGGCATTTTGAAAAAATAGCTCCCACTTTAATATCTCAAACGTTTGTAGAATCCAAACCGTTTGCGTTCTGTTAACCATTCACGTGACGCCACGTGTCTTGGTTTTAATGGCTGTAGGAGGTGCCGTGCGGACAACTGCTTGACCTTGACTGAATGGGAGGCATCCGAGCGTAGTCCGGTGCGCAGGCTGACTGAGAGGCGTGTAAGCTGTCCTCCAATGCGCACGCTCATCGGGAAGCGTGCGAGCTGTACACTGTGTAGGCTCATTGAGAAGCGACCCCTTTGACTTCCATGGCCGCCGCCTTCCTCTCCATTAATGGCGCCTGAGCCGCTGTATAATACGGGCGGCCTTACTGTTTGCCTCCCATTCCCCTCCCTCCCGCAGACCTCCACCAATGCCAACGATCATCTACCACTAGTCTTCAAGTTTGGTGAAGCCCATTCCGAGCCGGAGGAGATAGAATATAAGGAGGAATAGGGCCTCATGGACATGGCCCAGAACGAGCTGGCCGCGACGGTTGCTGCCCCCGCTCCCGTCCCAGCTCCCATCCCCGCGCCCACGCCAACGACCATCCCCGTAGCATTGACGGGCTGGTTGCCGAGCACTATCACAGAGCTGGAAGCCGCGGGCGTCAACGAGGTCTGCGCGGACCCGTGCGAGCTCGTGTACATGCCAGCGCCTGTGCCCGTGCCCGTGCACGCCCCTGCACCCACCGTGGCGCCGTCCCCCGTGCGTTTGGCTGCACCCGCCGTGCCCGCCCCCCCCTCAGTGGCATGGGACGCTGCCGTCGACCACTACCTCTCAGCGGCGCCAGTTGCCATCCTCCCGCGCCCCGCCCGTCGATCGCGCGACAACAGGATGTTGGATTTACAAGTGAAGGACATTTTGTGCTGCCTTGAAGACTTCAACAACGGCGTCCCAGAGGACGACAACGACAACGACGGCATGGCACGCCGCCTCCGCCGCCGCCGCCGGATATAGTTTTTTGGGGTTTAATACTGTATCTCGAATTCTCGATCATATGAATATAAATTCGCAGTGTGACTGAATGAAATATATGGTTTGAACAAACTTCCATTTTTCTCTCTTAATGTACAGACTTATCAAACGATTTTCTTTTGAAAAAAACGACAATGGTTTTTAAATATAAAACACTCATCGCAAACGTTTTAGTTAGAACACCCGGATGCAAACCGACAGCTTCCCTAGGAAGCCAAGGGAAAATGTGCCGAGCAGGATTTCTGCATCCCTTCAACTCAAACGGTTGTTTTGCATGACCCGTGTGCAACCACGTACAAACAATTGGGTAAGATTTGCATATCTGTCATTTTGGGTATGTTGCCATTTGTCAAACTGGAAAGATTGACATTTTTTTATCTAGTAACATTGCCTCAACCTTGTAACACTGTGATTTTTCAAAATATGCAGATAAAAATCACTAGCACTATCTAATTTTTGGAACTAAAATCACTAGCACTGTTCATATGGAAACCACTAGCATGCGTGAGTTGATGGACGCATATGCAAATGTACCATTGATTACATACAACAAGTCATTAGCCCACAACGACAACGAGGATACACGTTGGATTATAGATCATTTCCAACAAAACATTCTAGTAAAGTTTTTCTCACACAACAAATAACAAAGCGATGAAATGAACTTCAGCTAAACCACTCGTCGGTGTTGGAAATGTTTGCTTTGAACCAGAAGTGATTCTCTGGGAAGGGCTAGCTACTGTCAATCTCGAGACCAACGCAGGACTGATCATCCAGGCTGAAGCGGCCTATGTCAGGACCCATATTGGGACGGTAGGGAAGCATAGCAATGTCCGAGGTATAGATACAGTTGCTTCTTATAAATGGTAGTAACGTTGTGTCAAGAGCAGCTGGATCGCCTTCCACCATCATTGGATAGTTTTGTCCAAGGAAGAGCGAGTTTCCTCCAAGACTTTCAATACTGAACCAGGGAGAAGGTGTTGGCACTAGTACACTAGTATCCATCCCGAATACCCTGCAATGGATGTTGGAATAGGTCCGGAGAGTGCGACCATGCGAGACAACACCTGCTTCCTTAGTAACATCAGCAGTGCCCTGTATACAGACAAGAAGAGGTGATCCATCGGAATAAGTTGCCAAGCGCCACTGAGTATATGGGTCCTGCTCGTCCTCATGCTTGTGATCATCAGCATCGTCATCTCCCCCTTGGTTATAAATTTTTTCAAGTATAGGTGGTGGAATGTTCACAGGACCTTGGAAACACAAGAAGGTTAATTAGTAGGGGGGAACTAGCTAACCCGCATGCATGTGGATGAAACAATTATAATTACGGTGGAAGACAAACGTACCGAAAGCATCAGGATTCCATCCAAAAACAGTGCCACGAGTGGTGGCAGCAAACACAAGACCCTCGTATTGAATTGCATCACAGTACTCATCCGTGTACAAAAATTGATTTTGAGCAATATCCATCGAGGCGTGGAAGTAAGGACGGCAACAAGCTTGTCGAAGATAGCAACAACTTCATAGTTCGTGTAATCCCAAGAGCGGTTGGGAACTCGACAAATTGCTATCTTCCATAGACGACAGTCACCAAGATCGTATTTGAACTCGCGTAGAATACCGGTTTACTCAACCTTTGGGTAGTCGTCTGAGATTTTTCAAAGTGGAACCCGGTGACGAGTGTACACATTGACAAGTTCCCACTCGCAGTTGTACCCAATATAAACAACCCAATCTCCATTTGCGCCAGCCCAAGCCTTGCCCTCAAGCGATGGCATCTTAACATCATACATATCATTATGAAGCGGCATCAACTTGCACATGGCGAGGCTTCCCTCGTCCCCGCGCCAGTCAGCAGGGTCACGACAAAGAAGATAGGGGAGATCAAACCGCTCCTGGACCCTTGGGTTCCTTGTAATGATGTTATTAGTTGAGTCGAGAATGGTCTCGAACAAACCTGTCATGCTAGCCGAGGTGATGACGTCGCAGTGATCAATGAGTTCCTCCACCACGTCATGTTTCTGATCGAGGCAAGAATAACGGGGTCGTTTCCGGCCTGTTCCCTCCATGGAGAAGATGATCGAACAATGGAAGAAGGAAGGGTGAAGGCAAATGGAGGGAGGAAGAGCATGCGACTGCAGTTCCAAATCAAGAGGGAAAGGTGAAGAGGCAGTGGACGGTTGCCACGGTACACGAAGAGGCTCCTAGGGAGTGAATGGTTGCCACAGAGGTCACACACTGACGACAAGGGCTGAGTGAACCGCATGCATATGTCGCACACACCTTGATCTGGCTGACCATATCTTTCGTGTTGCCTAATCACAAACAGTTCATCCGAGTGAACCGCATGCCGTATATCGCACACACCTTCATCTGGCTGCCCGTTTCTTTTGTGTTGCCTAATCACGAACAGTTCATCCGAGTGAACCGTATGCTGTGTATCGCACACGCCTTCATCTGGCTGCCCGTTGTCCCTCCTCATCGCAAACAGTTAATTGAACTGAACCGTACGCCCTTCATCGCACACGCAACTAAAACCTGAACCGTGTTTGATGCATCCGTCATTGCAAACGTTTTAACATTTCTGACGGTTTTCATACACCACCGTTTGTGATTATTGCATCGCACACAGTTTCTTGAAGGGTCTCTGATCGTAGTGTCGCGTTAGCAGCATCCTGCAGTAGTGTAGGAGCTTGTTTAAGACCATAAAGAGCTTTGTGAAGTTCGTAGATATGATTAGGTTTCTTGGGATTAACAAAGCCGGGAGGTTGTTTAACATAGACTTCCTCCTCAATTTCTCCATTTAGAAAAGCACTTTTAATGTCCATTTGGTATAAAGTGATATCATGGTGATTGGCATAAGCAAGTAAGATGCCTATGGACTCAAGTCCCGCAACGGGGGCATATGTCTCACCATAGTCCATACCTTCGACTTGAGTGTAGCCTTGGGCGATGTGACGGGCCTTGATCCGTACAACTTGTCCATCTTCATCTTGCTTATTCCGAAACACCCATTTGGTTCCAATGACATTGTGCTTGTCATCGGGCTTTTCAACCAATGTCCACACTTGATTCCTCTCGAAGTTGTGTAGCTCCTCATGCATAGCATTCACCCAATCCAGATCCTCAAGGTCTTCTTCAACCTTCATAGGTTCAATGCTCGAAATGAATGAGTAGTGTTCACAAAAGTTAGCCTAACGAGTTTTAGAGCGAGTAATTCTCCTAGTTTGAATATAATCGAATATTTGTTTGACGTGATGATCTCTTGTAACTCTTGCTCTAACTCGTGAGAGATTTTGTTTGGGTTGAGGTGGAACATCCTCTTCATTGTCTTCTTCTTCTTCTTCTTCTTCTTCTTCTTCTCTTTCCTCATTGTTGTTGGCGTTGTCGTTCTCTTGTAGAGGTGGAGAGGGAGGTCGATGTGGTTCATCTTGTTGTACTTCGTCATTTTCTCCGTCTTGACGTGTTCCACTTGTGGATGCCTCCAAGTCAACTTGTGGTTCACCTTCATGTGAAGTTGAGGCTTCCACTTGAATGGACGAAGTCCTCTCCTTCACCTCCGTTGGGTGAATCTTGCCAATAGACAAGTCTTGAATTGCTTCTGAAGGGTCTTTTTCTCCTACATCAATTCGTAATTGATCTACTTACAAGCCGTCAGATTCATCAAACTTCACATCTACCGTCTCTTCAACTTTTCGGGTGAAATTGTTGTAAACACGGTAGGCTTGAGAGTTTGAGCCATAACCGAGTAGAAAACCTTCATGAGATTTAGGAGCAAATTTCGAACGATGATGCTTATCTAGAATGTAACACCTTGAGCCAAATACTCGAAAGTATCCAACTTGGGGTTCGTTACCAGTGAGAAGCTCGTATGCCGTCTTGCCGAGAAGCTTGTGTAAGTATAGTCAATTTGTAGCATGACAAGCCATCTCCACCGCTTCCGCCCAAAAGTGTTTTGGTGTCTTGTATTCATCAAGAGCATCGTTCTTGCCATCTCAATAAGTGTCCAGTTCTTCCTGTCAACAACTCCATTATGTTGAGGTGTGTACGTAGCCAAGAACTCATGTGAAATACCTTCTTCATCAAGAAAGTTATCCACATTGGCGTTCTTGAACTCCATTCCATTGTCACTTCGAACCTTCTTGATCTTCACTTCAAATTGGTTTTGGGCCTTCCTAGCGAAGTTCTTGAAGATCTTTTGGACCTGCAATTTATCATCAAGAAAGAACACCCACGTCAATCTTGAAAAATCATCAACAATGACCAATCCGAACGAGTTACCACTCTTGTAGGCATTGGGACCGAAAAGATCCATATGAAGTAGCTCAAGCGGTCTTCTTGTGGTCATGATGTTCTTCACGGGATGACTTCCTCCAACCTGTTTTCCTGCTTGACAAGCACTGCAAAGTCTATCCTTGTCAAATATGACATCTTTAACACCAAGGATATGATCACCTTTAATAAGCTTATCAAGATTTCGTATACCCACATGACCTAACCTTCTATGCCATAACCAACCTTTAGAAGATTTAGCAATTAAGCATGTACGAGGTTGAGTTCTCTTAGTGAAATCAACAATGTATTGGTCACCTCTATGAATACCAGTAAAGACTATATTATGATTATTTCTTCAAAACACTTGGCAATCTACTTCAGTAAATAGAACATTGAGACCGAAATCAGCTAACCTATATACATAAAGTAGATTATAACCAAGAGATTCAACGAGAATACCATTCTGGATGGAGCTATCATGGGAGATGGCCACCTTACCAAGGCCAACTACCTTACCCTTGGAGTTGTCACCAAAAGTGACATACTTACGGGGACCGTCGTTCTCAGCAAGCTCACAAAACATGTCCTTATCACCGGTCATATGATCAATACATGCACTATCAAGAACCCATTCCTTTCCTCCGACCATATAACCATGAAGACTAGCCATAAGACCAAAGTGTCTCGTCGATCATCAAGGTCAAAGTCACTATCATCATCCTCATCATAGTATCCATGTTCAACATCATCATGTGAATGATCATCACCTAGAGAAGGTGATTCATTAGATTTATGACCATGACAATGTGCATGTTTATGAATTCTAATAATTTGTGAGAAGATGCTACTAATGACTCCAACATCTCCTTTGGCACGCATAAGGTCTCAAAGCTCAAATAGACAATTATCAAATTTAGGATCACTAGGATTCATTTTATTAAAAGCAATGGACTTTTGAATAATCTCATCTAGATTTTCAAGGAATAGTTTGAAAGTGCCCCTCAAGATATTTCCATATAGTGTAAGCACATTCAAAGGTAGGTAAGCACACAAGCAAATTTCTAGGCAATCCTCTTATGATAAGATCAATAGTTCTAAGATTGCGGGTTATGTCAAGATACTCATCGGGGGTAGGATGCAAGGGAACAATAGGGGGCACACAAGGACTAGTAATATACTTGTTCAAATTATATTCATTGAAAATCTCAAGCATCTCATTCTTCCAAGAATTGTAGAACTCTCCGTCAAGCATAGGTACTCTACATCTAATACTCCCAATCGTAGACTCATCCATCTTCCTCCAACGGTGATTAAACCAAAGCAATGGAGACCAATGCTCTGATACCAATTGAAAGGATCAATAAGAGGGGTCTAGAGGGGGGTGATTAGACCCTCAACAAGTGAAAGTGGCAATTTTTAGGTTGTTCAAGTTGAATTGGAGTTTTATCACAAGTTTAAGCATTCACAATACATTTCAAGCAAGCATGGCAAGAGTATATGCAGCAGAAAGAGTAAAGCATAATATTTGCAAGAATGTAAAGGGATGGGATTCGAGTGTGCAAATGTAATGAAGACACGGAGATTTTTGGCGTGGTTCCGATAGGTGGTGCTATCGTACATCCACGTTGATGCACTACACAAAAATACACTTCCGTGATGATACGTGTTTGTCACAGTAGGTCACGTTTTCTGTCATGCATGTACATCCATGATGATTTTATGACAGAATCAAGATAGTCATACCTGTTGAAAGATCGTGGATGTCGCCTAGAGGGGGGGGTGAATAGGCGCTTTAAAATAATTACGGTTTAGGCTTGAACAAATGCGGAATAAACCTAGCGGTTAATTTGACAAGCACAAAACCTACAACAACAAGGCTCACCTATGTGCACCAACAACTTATGCTAAGCAAGATAAACAACTAAGTGATAGCAAGATATATGACAAGAAACAATATGGCTATCACAAAGTAAAGTGCACAAGTAAGGGTTCGGGTAAGAGATAACCGAGGCACGCGGAGACGACGATGTATCCCGAAGTTCACACCCTTGCGGATGCTAATCTCCGTTTGGAGCGGTGTGGAGGCACAATGCTCCCCAAGAAGCCACTAGGGCCACCGTAATCTCCTCACGCCCTCGCACAATGCAAGATGCCGTGATTCCACTAAGGGACCCTTGAGGGCGGTCACCGAACCCGTACAAATGGCAACCCTTGGGGGCGGTCACCGAACCCGTACACTTTGGCAACCCTTGGGGGCGGTCACCGGTACCCGTCAAATTGCTCGGGGCGATCTCCACAACCTAATTGGAGACCCCGACGCTTGCCCGGAGCTTTACACCACAATGATTGAGCTCCGAACACCACCAACCATCTAGGGCGCCCAAGCACCCAAGAGGAACAAGCTCAAGGGCACCAAGCACCCAAGAGTAATAAGCTTCTCAACTTGTAACTTCCACGTATCACCGTGGAGAACTCAAACCGATGCACCAAATGCAATGGCAAGGGCACACGGAGTGCCCAAGTCCTTCTCTCTCAAATCCCACCGAAGCAACTAATGCTAGGGAAGAAAATGAGAGGAAGAACAAGAAGGAGAACACCAAGAACTCCAAGATCTAGATCCAAGGGGTTCCCCTCACATAGAGGAGAAAGTGATTGGTGGAAATGTGGATCTAGATCTCCTCTCTCTTTTCCCTCAAAAACTAGCAAGAATCCATGGAGGGATTGAGAGTTAGCAAGCTCGAAGAAGGTCAACAATGGGGGAAGAACACGAGCTCAAGAGATAAGGTTCATTGGGGAAGAAGACCCCCTTTTATAGAAGGGGAAAAATCCAACCGTTATGTGCTCAGCCCGCATACGAGCGGTACTACCGCTCCACGAGCGGTACTACCGCTCTGGCGGAAGAAGCAGGGAAAAGGAGCAACCAAACATGAACCTTGGGGCGGTAGTACCGCTTATAAGCGGTACTACCATGCACCCCAGTGGTACTACCGCTGGAGGAGCAGAACACGGGACCAAAAAAAACAGTAGCGGTACTACCGCCCGACCGGAGCGGTACTACCGCTTATAGGCGGTACTACCGCCCATCAGGGCGGTACTACCGCTTATAGGTGGAACTGCCGTGCCTTACTGCCGTGCAACTACTACAAAACTCGACACGAAAAATGCAAGACCCAAAATCGAGGCGGTACCAGCGCGGAACCGTAGCCGTACTACCGCTTATGGCCATAGGCGGTACTACCGCTTTGGACAGCGGTACTACCGCTTGGGGTGATAAGCGGTACTGCCGCTCTGGCCGCGGTACTACCGCTAGGAAACCAAAACTGCCATAACTTGTGCATATGAGCTCCGAATTGAGCAAACTCAAGCTTGTTGGATTGAGAAAGACGAGTAGCATCAAAACATCGAAAACATCATAGAAGAACCGGCATAACCTCCAACATCGAAAACATCATAGAAGATGCGAGTGAACTCCGTTTTCGATGAACTCGAGCTTGTCATCAAGATGACCATAAGCTCCAAAACTCACAAAGAGAAGAACCAAACAAGAACCAACAAAGATGATGCAAGGATGCAATGGTTTGAGCTCTCTATGAACGATACGATCAAGCTACTCATCGAGAGCCCCCCTTGATAGTACGGCAATCGATCCTATAACCCGGTCTCCCAACTACCATCATGAGACCGCTAAAATAGAAAACCTATCAAGAGCAAACCTTTGCCTTGCACATGGTCCACTTGAGCTAGATGATGACGATCTTGACTCCCTCAAGTTGGACCACCTTTCTTGGTTGTGTTGGCTCGATGAAGACTAGTTGATTGCTCCCCCATACTCCACTATGGGTGAGCCACTCTTCCGCACATCTTCACCAGTCCATTGTCACCACAATGGACGGCAAGCTTCAAGCATTTGATCTCGTCATGATGCTTCACTTGAACTTGCGCACCGCAACATCTTCACAAGTCCATTGTCGCCACAATGGATGGCAAGCTTCAAGCATTTGATCTCTTCATGATGCTTCACTTGAACTTGCACACCGCAACCTAACCCCACAAAGAACTCTCACGAAGATCATGGGTTAGTACACAAAGCGTAATCGACAATGCTTACCACACCATGGGATCGCTTGATCCCTCTCGGTACATCTTGTGCGCTTTGTGTGTTGATCAACTTGATTCACTCTTGACTTAGTCTTGATCAACCTTGACTCTTTCCAACTCTCTTCATTTGGATGATGTCTTGAAGGTAAACATGAATGATCACACAATCTTCTTCTTCAACACATGCTTGCAATAAGTTCTACTCTCACATGACCAATCTTTGGATAATTCCTTAATAACACCTTGGTCACCACATAAACTCCTTGAAACCAACACATGGACTTCAAGAAATGCCTATGGACAAATCCTTCAAATATAACTCAAGGCAACCATTAGTCCATAGAGATTGTCATCAATTACCAAAACCAAACATGGGGGCACCGCATGTTCTTTCACCTGTGCTGTCGTAGAAGTGTTCCATGACAATACCAAAATTATCATCACGGAAGTGTCCACTTCCATGACGATAAATGGCACGTCATGGAAGTGTTTTCGTCAAGGGTGACCGACACGTGGCATCCACTGTAACGGGTCGCCATTAAGCTATCGGGTGCCGGTTTGGATCCGATAACCTGTTAACAGCCCCGACCAATGGGGAAATTCCACGTGTAAACTTCTCATTCGCTGGAGGATCCACGTGTAGGCTCAGCGTTGGGACAGATGTCATCCACTCATAGTACGGGAGGCGCCTATTATACGTCGGCACGTGGCAAGGACCAACAGTGGCCCATTCAGGTGAAAAAGGCCGGCCCAATTAAAATTAGCAGGCCGGACCATATAAGGCCTACTTGTGTCAGGTCCATTTAAGCCCACGACCCATACAAGATGTGCCAATTCGGCCCGTCAACGGCCCATTAATGATTTGACACCATTGCAGCCCATAGTTAGTTCGAGCCCGTTAACAGCCCGCTATATATTTGGCTCAATATCGGCTCGATGTGGTTTCGGCCTGTTAACGGCCCATTCAAGGGATGAGACAATTTTCAGGATGTATGAATTTCGGCCTTTCAGCGACCCGTTAAGTGTTGGGCCAATTTCCGGCCCGGTGTGTCTTTCAGCCTGTTAACAGCCCATAAATGAGTTGGGCCATTTGCAGTCGGACTTGAGTTTTGGCCTTTTAATGGCCCATGCTCTTCATGGTCCAATACCAGCCCGGTTTCTCTTTCGGCCTGCTAAAGGCCCACAACACAGTTGGGCCATATACAGTACGACCTGACTTTCAGCCTCTTAGCGGCCCATGCTCTTCATGCTCCAGTACGAGCCCACTGTCTCTTTCGGCCTGCTAAAGGCCCACAATATAGTTGGGCCATATGTAGCCCGACCTTAGTATCGGTCTGTTAACAGCCCGTGAAATCAAATGGGCCCACCTATTGCCCGCTTCGATGTCGGCTTGTTAACGACCCGGGAGGTAACAGGGCCAAGCATTATCTGTCGGCTCGTTTCAATTATAGAGACCCAATAGAGCTTTCGGCCTGGTTACGACCCATTAACTTAATGGGCCCACTAAAGCTTGAACATGTCTGTAGGCCCAATTAGATAATTTGAGCCCATTACGACGAGCAATTATGGACAGGAGCAAACTGATCAATCAAAGGCCCTATGAGAATTTTTCCCCTGCGAGCCCATTAAGGGAAGTGGGCTGCTTCCTTCATATAGGGCCCACGATTGTTCGTCCTAACTAATAATTTCATTGCTTTTTAGCTTCCTAGTGACCAGTTAGCTGGAATGCGAGGCGCGCTAAGAAAACGTACGACATACAAGGAAAAATGTTGCACATCCAGCATATATTACAGGAAATTACATCCACCGGGTAATCAAAGATTGATGCCAGTGCAAATAAATGAACAGAACCTAACGATCTACAACCTCACAATCTGCAACCTCAGTGCGGATGACACCCATAAGCATGTGAGCAAGTTCTTCCTTCTTTGCTACATTGTCTCTGAAAACATTGATCCGTTGTTGTTGCGCAAGAATGTGCACCTCTGATTCCTCCACGATTTCCATCATTGCTTCAGCCAGTAATGGGTTCACAAACATACATTTTTTCTATTGCATTCGAGACAGAGGAAACTGAACAGATTCACATGGCGATTTTGGTAGGCTTGTATTATGGATAGTGGAGAGTGTCTCGACCACTGCATCATAACATAAATTAGGAGGGAAACCGAACAGATTAATCAAGAGTTATTGCCATATTACCTGGCCTAGATTTACTGGAAAGAAACAATGGGGTTGCCTTGCTGTTTTCAGAGTTTGTCTTCTTATCTTCAGCAGCCTGCACCAAATTAACACACTAGCATTGCTATCATTGGCCAGGTCAGATAATAGGAAAGAAACATTGACACAATGAACATTTGGGCAACCAGACCACACCAGCCTACACCAAATTAACACAATATGGCATAGCTATCATCAGCCAGGTAAGGTAGTACGAAAGCAACATTGACACAATGAATGAATGGGCAACCAGAACAGCACCAAAATTTAGTAATGTGCATGATATGAGATAGTACACTCATGTAGATCAGTATGCAAAACTACCACGCAGTTTTCCTTACAAAAATCAACATTGTCGCCTTTAATTATACATTTTGCTACAACTAAATCTAGATCAAATAAAGGTTGGATTCACGCCGATTAACAAAATACATGCTAATGTAAAAATATAGTGATATACGACAGGTACTTACATAAGCATTGGAGCACAGAGAATTCCAGCAAGATACTTTCCTCGGATACGGTCCCAGTATAGAAAGTATGCTATCCTTTAAGCTTATTTTCTAAAAGAGAGATGGTTAAGAGACATGTAGAAAATATGATCAGAATGCTATAAATTTCATGATGCGAGGATACACACACGCTTCTTAGAATGGAGTTGACATATTTTTGCTGGACTAGTGTCGGTGTACAAAAAGAGGGGCACACTTTTGTACCCCTTTACCTGTGCATGGGCAGTCGGAGCCGCATCGATGACCACACCAAGTAGAACAAGGGAGGTGAGCCAAGGTAAGACCGAAGCCCAAGACAATCAAAGCAACGCCAAGGCTAAGACCACAAAGAGCAGAGGGGCGAAGCAGGTTCCCCCGGCAAGACCCTTGCCGGGCGGCCTCAGCGACCCCGGCAAGACCCTTGCCGGGACAGCTCGCCCCTCACCAACAGAACGAGCCACCCTTGAGCCCACGGCCCCAACGCCGTCATCAAAATGGGGCCAGGGCTCGGGAAGGCACCTCTATGGTGGCATGCAGATCTTTGTGAAGACATATTTAAGATCAGATGAGGATCAGAAGATGACGATTCTTGGCAAGATCCCTGCCGAGGAAGGCCACCAGACCCCCGGCAAGGTCCTTGCCGGGGGACGACAGCACGCCACGGCAAGACCCTTGACGGGCCACCCGGCAAGACCCTCGCCAAGGACGCCAGCAGGGCCACCGCCAAACCTGCGCCGAACAAGCTTCCACCACCGTTCACATGCAGCTGCCAGCCGAACCAGCTGGGCAGGCACCTAGTTGGCAACATGCAGCTCCCAGGCCAACTCATCGAGCGCCTGCGTGGCGGCATGCAGATCTTCGTGAAGCTCCAGCACCGCACCACCTCAGCTGCCTGACTGCCTACATGGCACCACGCACCTCACTGGCCAGGGCGCATGTCAAGGTGAAGAGGCGCGGCGACGGACGGGACGGGCCTCGCCCCCGTCCCCACTAAAGCAAGGGGACACCTAAGCTATGCATTAAATGCGTCTTGTCCTGTAATACGAGCGATAAGCTTAGGGCACTGTACGCCTTTCCACCTCCTGTGTGTCACTGTGGCTGCCCCTTACAACTATAAAAGGAGGCCTATGGCATACTGGAGGAGGATTCGGCTCTTTCGAACCACACACTAACCACAGCTAGTTCGAGAGCTCAAGAACTCTCAGAAATACACCCACCAAAGCAGGACTAGGGCTTTACGCATCCTCGCGGCCCAAACCTGGGTAAACGATCCCTGTGCTGTCTACTAGCCCTGCTCTCCTCGCAACCCTGCGCCCCGGCAACCGTAGTAGGGATTCTTGTGATCCCATAGGTGTCGTTCCACACCGACATCTTTGGCGCGCCAGGTAGGGGGTGCAATTGTTAGAATCTGGTCTGGTAGTTAGCCTAGCAGTTCTTTGTCGCCATGGCCCCTAAGAAGAAGACGGCCACGGCGGTCGGCTCGTTGGGAGCCGAACGGCCCGTGCTGGTGCGGACGAGCAGCGGACCGGTCGCAGACAGGACCCTGGCCGCGGCCCGCGAGCACCAGCATCGCCCAGGCAGTCGGAGCATGGCGAGCGGCGTCGTTCGCGTGCCAGACGACCGGCTACACGTCGCCGGATCCAAAGACGAAGCTGGGCCCCCCGTAGGCGGCGCGGGGCCCTCCACGGGCGTCGTTGTGCCGACTCCGGGCGGCGCAGCGACCTCCAGGACACCTACACCGGTGACCACCGCGCGTTCTTCCCATGGTGTGCGCCGAGCAGCGTCACCATGTTGGTGACCCTGGTCACCGCCGTGGGAAGAGCCCTGTGCGTCATCGGCAAGATGAAGGGGTTCAGCACGCTCACCGAAGCGTTGGTGAAAATGGCACGCAGCCGCTGGGTCGTGACGGAGCTCCTTCTAACATAGTTAGAAGTCGAAGCGCGCCGCGATCCACGCAGCTGTCGCCGCCGCCCACACCAGCGGAAGCTTTGGCGCGTGCGCAGCTGCTCCTCGATTTCCCTCCTGCTGCTGAGAAGCTCGACGAGTGGAGGGCCACCATCCGGAGCCTCGTCGCCATCGCCAACAAAGACGATCCGCGACCAACGGGGCCCTCGGGTCGGCGCCCCACCGAGCCACCACATGCTGGCGCTGGGAGGACCGAGGAAGCTGCGGCCATGGTGCACTCTCCTCCTCCTCGCCAGCCGCTGCGGGCATCGGCCCATCGTGACGACGCTTGTGATAACATCTCCATAGCATCGTCTGACCCGCGGACCCTCCAGGACCAGCGCGAGGTCCTTCGGGAACGAGCTCACGAAGACGCTCGAACCATCGTCGAGCGTCGGCGCGAAACGCGCCGCCAGTCGGACAAGCGGGGAGGACCCGCTATGGACCACCCGGCACCAGGGGGCTCCGGCGGCCTACCTTTCGAGGTGGGCTGCCCGGCCTTTACCCGTGAGCTGCGGCAGTTCCAGTGGCCGTCCCACCGCACGTTCAAGCCCGACGTCGGTGAGAAGTACACTGGCAAAACCCATCCGTCCGAGTTCCTCAGCATCTACACCATCGCGATGCAGGCTGCTGGGGCTCGCGACGACAAGGTGCTTGCCAACTATTTCCCGCTGGCGCTCAAGCCCAATGTGATGTCTTGGTTGATGCACTTGCCGGTGGATTCCATTTCTTCTTGGTCGGATCTGTGCCATGAGTTCATTGGCGCCTTCACAGGAGGCCACCAAGCTCATGGCCAGGCCAGTGATCTGCACATCGTTCCCCAGAAGGAAGGGGAGACCCTGCGCATGTACATCCAGAGATTCAGCCGGGTAAAGTACAACATCCCCGACGTTCATCCCGCCGCTGTGATTAGCGCGTTCCACCAGAACATGCACAATCGCAAGATGCATGAAGAGCTGGCGATGACCAAAGTTAAGGACGTGGTCGAGCTCTACGTCCTGGCCGATAGGTGCGCCCGGGCTGAAGAGGGAAGGAAGTACCCCGGCGAAGACGCCGGCGCGGAAACCGACTCTACCGATGAAGACGCCACTACCCCGACGAGGAAGGGCCGGCGTCGCAAAAGGAAACGCAAAGGCAAGACCGTGCTTGCCGTTGAGGGATCTGACGACACCGGTGCCGGCAAGAAGGTCAAAGCAGACGCCCCCAGCAAGGAGATTGCCGGGTGCGCCGCCTGCCGAGCCTTGGCGGCTATCGACAAGCCAGGAAGCTCCGGCAAGCAATACTGCAAGATCCACCGCACCAAGGGCCACGACCTCCAGAACTGCCGGCAAGTCGAGCTGCATGCTGAGAAGCAAAAGGCTGAGTACGAGAGACGGGACAAGGAGAAGGACCAGGACGGTGCGGAGGGGTCCGGCAAGAAGCGTGGCAGCCAAGGAGGCTGCCCCGGCAAGGACAACCAGCAAGAGAGGCCCGCCCGGGGCCGCGACAAGAAACAGGAAGACGATGGTCACGACGAGGACGACGAGTCCGGTGAGCAAGGGTTCCAGAAGGCTACAGAGGCCATGTGCGTCGATGGCGGTGCCTCGCTGCATACCTCTCATCACCAGCTCAAGCAGTGGGCGCGTGAGATTATGGCAGCAGAGCCGTCGTTCGACGCTCAGAAGCCGCTGAAGTGGTCCAGCACACCCCTCATCTTTGACACCGAGGACCACCCTGACCGCACTACCGCGGTCGGGTGTTTGCCATTGTTGGTCTCACCAACGATGCACAACCTCAGAGTGAACAAGATGTTGGTTGACGGCGGGGCCAGCCTGAACCTGATCTCTCCTGTCGTGATCAAAAAGATGCAAATCCCTGATGGAGACCTTGAGGAAACGGGCACGTTTCAAGGGGTCAATCTGGGGAGGAGCCAGCCGAAGGGAAAGGTCACACTACCCGTGACGTTCGGAGGAGAGTTGAACTACAGGACGGAGAGGATCGTCTTCGACGTAGCCGAGATCCCCTTGCCCTACAACGGGATCCTCGGCCGCCCGGCACTAGCCAAGTTCATGGCGGGATCACACTACGCCTACAACATGCTAAAGATGCCCGGGCCGTTGACCATCATCTCCGTCCCCTCCGACAAGAAGGACGCGCTGATCTGCGCCGACCAGCTCTACCGGGAAGCAGTTGCAGCGGCTGCCGCCAAGGCACCTACTCCTACCGCTGAAGCCCCGGGAGGGAAGAAGAAGCCCGGCAAGACCTCTCGCCCCCACTCCGGCAAGCGCACCTCCTCAGAGTGTTGTGCTACCGTCGAGGACGTGCCAGAGAGCTCTACCGACAAGAGCAAGAAACCCAGGGCCGAGCTACCGCAGACCAAGAAGGTGCCCGTCAAGGAGGATGGCACGGGAGGGGCCTTCACCATAGGCTCCACCCTCGACAGAAAATAGGAAGGCGTGCTCATCACCTTCCCGTGGGCGAATGTCGACGTGTTTGCATGGCAAGCATCCGACATCCCTGGTGTTCCCAGGGAGGTGATTGAGCACCACCAAGTTGTCTGCCCCCACGCGCGGCCCGTCAAGCAGAAGGTCAGAAAGCAGGCTCTAGAGAGGCAGGAGTTCATCACAGAGGAGATCAGGAAGTTGGAAGCGGCGGGTTTGGTGAGAGGAATGCTCCACCCGACGTGGTTGGCCAATCCGGTAGTGGTGCTCAAGACGAATGGGAAGTGGAGACTGTGTATTGATTACACAGATATCAACAAGGCTTGCCCTAAGGACCCCTTCCCGTTGCCATGCATCGACCAGATTGTTGACTCCATGGCCAGGTGCGATCTGCTATCATTCCTCGACGCCTACTCAGGCTACCACCAGATCTTCATGACGAAAGAGGATGAAGAGAAGACAGCATTCATCACCCCATGTGGTACGCATTGCTTTTTACGGATGCCTTTCGGGTTGAAGAGTGTTGGCTCAACATTCGCAAGAGCAGTCCAAATTGGTTTTGAACCCCAGCTCCATAGAAATATGGAGGCCTACATGGATAATATAGTGGTCAAAACCAAGGACGGGCCAACTCTTGTGCAAGATCTGGAAGAGACATTTGCTAACCTGCGCAAGATCAACCTCAAGCTGAACCCTGAGAAGTGTGTCTTCGGCGTTCTGTCCGGCAAGCTTCTCGGGTTCCTTGTGTCACAGCGCGGGATCGAGGCAAACCCAGACAAGATCAAGGCTATTGAGCAGATCGAGGCACCCAAGCGGATCAAAGATGTGCGTCGGCTCACTGGCTGCGTTGCCGCCATGAGCTGATTCATCTCCAAGTCCGCCGAGCGCGCCCTTCCCTTCTTCAAAATCTTGAAGAAGGCTGGCCCAATAGAGTGGACCCCAGAAGCCGAGGCAGCACTGCAGGATCTGAAGAAATACCTTTCCTCCACGCCAATACTGGTTGCGCCCAAACCACAAGAGTCGTTGCTGCTGTATCTGGCGGCGACGAATCAAGTGGTCAGCGCCGCACTGGTGGCATAGAGGGAGGTCGATGAGGAGGCAGCAATGGCGGCAGAACTAGCGGATGGCAAGCCAAAGATTCGCCCGGCAGGGCCTAGTGCCGACAAGGCGTGACCCCCGGCAGAGTCTGGTGCCACCTAGGCAGTGCCCGCGTAGTCGAGTGAGGTGGTGCCGAAGAAGAAGATGATGCAGCACCCGGTTTACTTTGTCAGCTCCTTCTTGCAGGGGGCTAGGTCGAGGTATTCCGGCGTGCAAAAATTGCTCTTCGGCCTCCTTATGGCCTCAAGGAAGTTGCGTCACTACTTCCAAGCCCACGAGATCACTGTCGTCACCCGCCTCCCATTGCAACGGATACTGCACAACCCAGACGCAACCGGAAGGATTGTGGAATGGGCCTTGGAGCTGTCAAGCTTCAGTTTAAAGTTTGAAAGTACCTCGACAATTCAGAGCAGAGTCTTGGCGGAGTTCATCGCAGAATGGACCTCGACGCCTGATGAAGAAATCCAGGAGACCACTCTCCCCGGCGAGGAAGCAGACCGCGACTGGATCATGTACTTTGATGGGGCTTTCTCGCTGCAAGGCGCCGGTGCCGGTGTGCTGCTCATCGCACCCACCGAAGAACACCTCAAGTACGTGATCCAGATGCACTTCCCCAGGGAG
The DNA here is from genome assembly GCF_002575655.3 of Aegilops tauschii subsp. strangulata. Lineage (NCBI taxonomy): Eukaryota > Viridiplantae > Streptophyta > Magnoliopsida > Poales > Poaceae > Aegilops > Aegilops tauschii. The sequence goes on along the minus strand of NC_053037.3, from coordinate 419,300,538 downwards.
ATGTCCACCAACAACACTGCTGAGTACGAGGGATTGCTTGCCGAGGATCGCGGCAGACCTCGGGGTTAAGAAGCTCATCGTCAGGGGTGACTCACAGCTCGTTGTCAGGCAGGTCAACAAGGACTATCAGAGCCCATTGATGGAAGCTTACGTAGATGAGGTGAGGAAGCTGGAGGAATGCTTTGACGGTATCCAGGTGGAGCACGTCCCCCGAGTGGAGAACGACATCGCCGATTACCTGTCAAAGTGTGCCGCATTCAAGCTACCTGTGGAACCAGGTACCTTTTTGCTCCGGTTAACTCAACCATCCGTCGAACCATCAGCGGGGCAGAACAAGCGGAGGAAATCAGGTCCCGGCAAGTACTTTCCTACCGAGCCCCCTGGGGCTGCCGGTAAGGGTGCTGCCGCGGATGCTGAGCCTGCCCAAGAGCAACTGGCTCCGGCAGGGCGTCAAGCCCTGGCCGTAGAGACAGCCGCTCCCATGGCGGAAGAGATGCCTTTGGTCCTTGCCGTCGAGCCCCAGGCTCCGGCGTGGGTGCAGCATACCGTCCAATTCCTCCAAACAGGGGAGCTTCCTAAGGAGCAAGAAGAAGCGGAGAAAGTAGCCCGTCGGTCCGCCCTGTACCAGTTCGTCGATGACGTCCTGTACCGGAGAAGGCCGAACGGTGTGAAACTCAAGTGCATCCCCCGGGAGGAAGGGCTGGAGCTGTTGGCGGAGATACATGGAGGCATATGTGGCTCCCACATAGGGTCGAGGGCCCTTGCCGGGAAGGCATTCCGGCAAGGTTTCTTCTGGCCCACCGCCCTCCAGGATGCGACGGCACTAGTAACCAAGTGTGAAGCGTGCCAGTTCCATTCAAAGAAGCTTCATCAACCAGCCCAAGCCCTTTAAACAATCCCTCTCTCCTGGCCATTCTTGGTCTGGGGGCTCGATACTGGGCCCTTTCCCCCATGTTGTCGCGGGCTTTGAGTACTTGTACGTTGCAATCGACAAGTTCACAAAGTGGCCGGAGGTGGAAGCAGTGAGGAAGGTGACTGCTCAGTCAGCCGTCAAGTTCTTCAAAGGACTGGTCTGCCGTTTTGGTGTGCTAAACAGAGTCATCACCGACAACGGCACGCGGTTCACAAGCCACACCTTCATGCAGTACATCCAAGACCTCGGCAGCAAGGTCTGTTTTGCTTCCGTGGCGCATCCATGGAGCAACGGCCAAGTGGAGAGGGCAAATGCTGAAGTATTGCGAGGCTTGAGAACGAAGACCTTTGACAAGCTGCACAAGAGTGGAAGGCGCTGGATTGATGAGTTGTCGGCGGTTCTTTGGTCGATCAGGACGATGCCAAATCGAGCCACCGGCCAGACACCTTTTGCCCTGGTATACGGGGCAGAAGCAGTTCTCCCCACGGAACTCATATACGGGTCACCTCGAGTGCTCGCTTATGATGAGCTTGAGCAAGAGCCGTTGCGCCAAGATGACGCGACGCTCCTTGAGGAGGATCGTCTTCGGGCGGCTGTGAGAGCGGCACGCTACCAGCAAGCCTTGCGCCACTACCATAGCCGCAAGGTTCATGCCCGAAGCTTTGAGGAAGGCGACCTTGTTCTTCGGCGCGTTCAGTCGGCCAAGAATACCAACAAGTTAACGCCGAAGTTGGAAGGCCCTTATTGGGTAATGCGAGTCACCAGGCCTGGCGCAGTCCGCCTAGAGACCGAGGATGCCGTCCCAGTGAGCAACTCCTGGAACATCGAGCATCTTCGCAAGTTTTACCCGTAAGGCGCGGCTTGTCGGGCCTCTCGGCAAGCCACCTTTTGTACAAGCTTTGCCGGCAAGGCATGTGACCCTTTGTACAAAGGCAGGCGCAGACCCTGAGCATAAATAAATGAAGCGCTGGTGCCCCAAGTCATAGCATGCATGCTAGGTCGAGTCTATTCCTCAGTTAGGGTTGATAGTGCTTAGCAGCGACTAACCCCTAGCTTAGTGGTCGAGTGCACGTCTATCTGTTCCTCTTCTGTCCTCTTTTCGTTCACATGAGCACTTCTGCCGAGCTACTTGAAAAAATGTGGCATATATTTAACCCATGTTTTCTAGAATGTACAGTCCATGTGCTCGGCTGGGTGAACAAATAATTTTGCGTCAATGCGGCCCATTTAATATTTTCTAAGAAATCACAACCCATTTGCACTTTCTTGAAATACACGAATTAGCTGGGCTCGTTCTATATATAATGTTAGGTTAGAAGGAGCAATTAATATCAAAAAATAAATCGGAGCGACACATTTATATATATAAAATTAACAAATTAGTGAGTTATTGCTCAAAATAAAAATGAGCGCGTTATTATTACATTGGTCCTTAAAATCTTCGCAAGCTTTTGTACGCAATCACCAGGATTTTTCTTGCTTGTGAGTCAAAAACAACCAGGATTTTCCTTGCCAACTTGTGTTGAACATTTACTTTTATAAGTTAATAACACGTGGGATGTTTTTATAATGTATATATAAGTCTATAAAATATACGATAAGCAGTGCAATTCTTCTCGGGAAGAAGGTGTGCCGTTGACACCCACACGTCACAAATCCCACAGTAGACATACTAACAAGTTCACACACAAGTACAACAGAAAAGGTAAACATTCGTATCAAACTCAGGTTCACAGGACACGTTCATATTCATAGCCAACATTCACAATCAACAACTCAAAAGATTCCTATATACACAAGTTCAGCATGTCTATGCATCCAAATGATTGATAGATCACACGACAATATTCATAGATAATTCACAAAAGATTCAGATATACACATGTTCAGTATGTTTATGCATCCAAATGATTGAGATCACAGCCAATATCATCCATGGATGAACTTTAATTAGCTAGGGTACAGACTGGTAAATGGTGTTCAGTCGGAGGTACTTCTTGCTAAAATTAATGCTTGTACGAGTAAACTTTCGAGTACATAAGAGGCAGCACAGACAATCTGAACTTTGCTTGTAGGTTTATCCTCAAATAGTGGCCTCGTGCCGAGGGAGGTTTGAGAAACTTGGCCACTACTGTCATCCAACTAGTTTACTGGCTCATCTTGGTCCTGTAGCTCGCCAAAATTCCACATTGCAGACAAGAAAGGAGGCGGTTGAGAAAATGAACCACCCAAATTTTTTGTGCAGTTCAACTGAAATGGAGCATCCCTGGCATGCAGACTGATTAAGTGCCAGATGAATATACGCGTCAACCAACTTGTCTGGAATCTTTAGACTCCTTGCCATACAGTTCGCTACCATATGTGCCGATAACCAAAAGGCACAAGTTGGGACCAAAGACTGGACTGCGTTTTTCTGGGCTATGCGCCAAGCAATATTTTTGGCGTTCACTCTCCTAACACTTGGAGTTTGACAACTGGTTGACGCCGGTTGACACTCGAATGAATATAGGTACTTCTTCTTGTCAACATCGATGCTTGTCTGAGTGAAATTTGGAGTACATAGCAGCAGCATAACTATGTGTCCATCTGATCTTTTTGTGCAGTTCTACTGAAATCACCCAAAGTAATGATTTGCCTGCGAGTTTAGGCTCCAAGTTACTCCTTTATGAAATTGGCAAACAGTAGCACAATACCAAATTACCAATAAATATGACAAGCACAATAATCAGGATAAAGACCAGTACCAACCTGTGTGAGGTAGCATATCAATTACTATTTCCTTTGACTGGAAGCCGAGATAAGCGAAGCGACTGACAGCAAAGGAAGGAAGCAAGCCCAAATTAGCGACTCACAGGAAAGGAAGGAAGCTATCGAGGCAATGAAGCACCCAAAGTTTTTGTGCAGTTCCACCAAAATTGAGCATCCCTGTTGGCACATATATTGAGAGAGTGAGATTACTATAATAGTGGGACTAGTTGATGGAACATAGTAGTCTTTCTTAAAGAGAGGTATTAGTTTATTTAATCAGTGCCAATTAGCTCAACACTCAAAGCATTGCCATGTATCATAGGTTGCAGAACTTTAACGTGCAAAGAAAAAGGAGTTTCTCATGACAGTAGCACGATACAAATAGAGATGACAGCAAACTAATATGGATGAAGGCCTTAGGCCGGTACCAACCTGAGCAAAAAAGCTTATTCATGTAGTCCCAGAAGAGATGATAAAGCACTCACTGGAATCACTCAATAGTATATATTTTTGTGCACTTCAAATGTATGGTTGAAATCACTCTTGTTTACCAGTGCTGAGATTATATCAAAAGATTATCAAGAAATTCCAACAGAGTTAAAGCACTGGCTGGGATACAGTTCATTGTATTGTCTTGTGTAGTTCCACTAAAATGTACGATTGGCACAAAATGATCCCTTTTTGCACAAGTGGGAACAAGGTGAAACCTTCATTAGCTTAGTGAGAAAGGATAGAAAGACATTAGCATATTACTCTAACAGTAGCATCAAATTCATGATGGACAATACGCAAAACATTGCCTCACTGAACCAGTGGCAATAAATTGACATGCAAAACAATAGCACTATTATGTCATGACACTACCAAGATTCCCTCCCTGCTCCACCACATGATTCACCTCCACAGACAAACATACACACGTACATGATTCAGCATAGGGTGCTACTAAAGATTTGTTTAACTCTGACAGGAAAATTAGGCAGCAATAAGTTAGTGGTACTTAAGTACTCCTAATTAATTAAGTGGCCTTGCAGGAGAGACATGAGAAGTGGAAGGGCTCCCTAGAGGATTGTCTCACATGTAAGGTAGACGTTGCCGGAGCCCTTGAATGGCTTCGACTGAGGCCTCGGGCTTCAGCAAGATCACCTTGGCACTGTTTATTCTTATTCTTCTTCCTCTTCATGCTCTGTTTCTCTTTCTCCTCACTAGTTGGTGAAACCAAGTACATGATTGGCCTTCTATTTCAGAATTGGTTTTGTCAGTGAGGGAGTACAATCGTACTAGTTAACAATAGCATTATTTTCTCATGGCAGTCGCAAAATAGAGATGAACACATGCATTAATTATCATTCTTACCTAAAGGAAGGTTATGGTGCCAATATGGATGATGAGGATTGGAACACAGATCTCCCTTTGTGCAGTTCCACCAAAATGAACCAACCGTGCCATTCTGATATTCCAGTTAAACAGCACAAAAGTCACTTCTTTTAAGAAGTGTTTTTTGCAGTGCACCAAAAGGTCACAACAACAACCAGGTGAAATGGATATCCCTGTTTGCACAAAAAGCTACAGAGGAAACAGTCAGAGTCTCAAACAATTACAGGCAAAAACATTTGGCTAAACTTGTCATGGCTTATAACAGTGGCATGGCTTCATTTTACCAGGGGCATTAGATTAAGAAAAACTAAATATTTGGTATAAGGGCATGGGACAGTGGGTGCACCAGCAGTCCAGCACCATGTACCTAAACCGGGGCATAAAGTGGTGATTCAGAGTTTGTTGCCCCGAGAAACAAACATCCAAGAAACATATCTGGGTTGGTCCCATTTTTGTTCACTCTAGCCACCTACTCCTATGCGTGGATAGCAAATCTAGTCTTGGTCATACCACTGTGTACAGCGTTTCCCCTATATTTCCCTTTTCAACCAAGAGACCGGTTGGATGACCAGTCTGTACTACTTCACCCCCTTACCTTCCTGTTTGTACCAAGTCCGATGTACATACTAAATTCCCCCACCCCAACTTTATTTCCTGTTTGAACCAAGTACAAGATTCGATTCCATGAAGTAGCTTTACTCTAACAATAGAAGATAAAATAAGGTGACGTTGGACCATCCGATCGAGAGGGGCTGAGAGGTAGAAAATGATGCACATGCAGCGACGTAGCAAGCTGGGGAAGTAGAGCTAGGGTGGTTTCGAAGGAAAATATACCTGAAGGTCGTCGGGATGTGGATAGGTGGGCGGCGGGAGGCCGGATCCGCCCACACTAGGGCAACGACTGAGGGAGTCCTGGATTAGGGGGTCCCCGGGCGTCCGGGTTATGTGACGTGGGTCGGACTAGTGGGCCAAGAAGATACAAGATAGAAGGCTTTCCCCCGTGTCCGGATGGGACTCTCCTTTGCGTGGAAGGCAAGCTTGGCGTTTGTACAACCCTAGCCCCCTCCGGTGTCTATATAAACGAAGGGTTTAGTCCGTAGAGGCAATCACAATCATACAGGCAAGACATCTAGGGTTTAGCCATTACGATCTCGAGGTAGACCAACTCTTGTAACCCCTATACTCATCAAAGTCAATCAAGCAGGAAGTAGGGTATTACCTCCATTAAGAGGGACCGAACCTGGTTAAAACATCGTGTCCCCTGCCTCCTGTTACCTTCGATCCTCAGACGCACAGTTTCAGGACCCCCTACCTGAGATCGGCCGGTTTTGACACTGACATTGGTGCTTTCATTGAGAGTTCCTCTGTGCTGTCGATAGAAGGTTCGATGGCTCGTTCGATCATCTGCAATGATGCTGTTTCGGGGGAGACTTTCCCCCCGGCCAAATCATCGTATTCGGCAGCTTCGCACTGCGTGCCAACTCGATCGGCCACCTTGAGCAGATCGACAGCTACGCCCCTGGTCATCAGATCAGTTTTGGGAATCTAAATTATGTCGCCGATATTCGAGGAGACTTGCTCTTCGCAGGATTCGCAGCCTCGACCGCCGCTCTGGTCTTAGATCCAGAGCAGACTACCAGGTCCGAAGACGGGAGTTTAGAGCCCGCCGGACTCCTAGCAATTGTGGAACTTGCTACCGAAGATCTGGAGGGAACGGCGTCATCGGCAAGCCCATACCAAGCTCCCCTTGTCGCTAAAGTGCCGGACTCTCCCTTGGACTCTAAATCCGGACTCTCAAGGTCCGCGTCGAGCGGGCGCGGCCAGGAGGCTCTCGCCTCGGTCAGCCCTGTGGACCCTCGCTTCTCTGTCCAAACCTCGCTCCGAAACGAGGCTCTGGACTTAATGCGATCACTCACCATTACGGAAGAATCGCTTCCGAATTATGCCCAGCCTGGACTAGGGGCTGAGAGGAGGGAATTTTATGTCCCACCCACCAGCCACTTCATAGCCACTATCGAAGATCTAACCGACATATGCTGGACTACACCTCCGAAGACATCGACGGTATGGACGACGATGCCGAAGACGAACAAGGCCAAGACCCTCCGTTTACCGGACAATTGATGGCCACCTCCACATACGACGTGTACATGGTGGACACACCCAAAGAGGATGGCGACGACGGCAAGGAGGATCCGGTTGAGGACAAGCCTGCTAAAGTACCTCCGAAGCGTCGATGTTAGCGGCGCCGCTCAAAATCGCATCGCGACAAAGACAGCAACACCGGCACCGGAGACAATAACACTGCAGAGAATGCCGAATACCCCGAAGCCCTTGTCGAGCCATCAACTGAACAGGACGATTGGGAGGATGGGCAAGTTAACCCCGATGACCCTATCCGGAACGAGAACATGGAGGATAGTAACTACCTACCGATCTCCGAAGAGGATGTGAGCCTCGGCGACGAAGATTCATCGTGCCAGAGGAACCCCTCGAACAAGAGCGCTTTAAGTGCCAGCTAATCGCCACTGCGAGAAGCCTAAAAAAGAAGCAGTAGCAGCTTCAAGCTGAACAGGATTTACTCAATGACAGATGGACTAATGTCCTGGCAGTCGAGCAATACGGCCTCGAACGCCCAAGTAAGAGTTACCCGAAGCGCAAGCTACTACCACAATATGACGACGAGGCCCTTGAGCCAATACCGCCAAAGAATAAAACTGCTGACGAACTTGACCGCCCGCCACGTAGACGGGACAGACCGGCTACGTACGCCGAACACTAGCCCGCGCCACCCCGTCATCGAGGCAAGGAGGCAATAGCCCCGGGCTATACCTACGACCTATGCAAGGACCTGGACAATAGAGCCGGTCAGACAAGATCAATCTATGGATCGAGGGGACGTGCTCCAACGCGGGAAGATGGCCATCAGGCCTAGCGCGACAGGCACAACCTCACCCGGGCCGAAAAACCGCATACGGACTAAGGGAGTCCTGGATTAGGGGGTCCTCGGACTGCCGGACTATATACTTTGGCCGGACTGTTGGACTATGAAGATACAAGATTGAAGACTTCATACCGTGTCCGGATGGGACTCTCCTTGGCATAGAAGGCAAGCTTGGCAATTCGGATATGTAGATTTCCTCCCTTGTAACCGACTCTTAGTAAGCCTAGCCCCCTCCGGTGTCTATATAAACCGGAGGGTTTAGTCCGTAGGACAACAACAATCCTAATCATAGGCTAGCTTCTAGGGTTCAACCTCTACGATCTCATGGTAGATCAACTCTTGTAATACTCATATCATCAAGATCAATCAAGCAGGAAGTAGGGTATTACCTCCATCGAGAGGGCCCGAACCTGGGTAAACATTGTGTCCCCCGCCTGCTGTTACCATCCGCCTTAGACGCACAGTTCGGGACCCCCTACCCGAGATCCGCCGGTTTTGACACCGACATTGGTGCTTTCATTGAGAGTTCCACGGTGCCGTCGTGATAAAGGCTTGATGGCTCCTTCGATCATCGACAACGGCGGACAGATCTTCGTATCCGGCGGCATCGCACTGCGGGCCAACTCCCTTGGCCATCTGGAGCAGATCGAAAGCTACGCCCCGGGCCGTCAGGTCAGGTTTGGAAGCTTAAACTATACCGCCGACATCCGCGGAGACTTGATCTTTGACAGATTCGAGCCCATGTTAGGTGCACCGCATAGTAACGACGAGCATGACTTAGCTCTGCCGTCGGACGGTGTTCGGGAGATCACACCTGTGGCTACTCCAGCCCTCGATCCAGAGCCGATTGCGCCGTCCGAGGACGGGTGGATGGACCCCGCCTCGGAGGCCGCACACTCAGTGGCGATAGAGCCGAATACTGACTTCACCTCCTATGAGACCTGTGTCACCGGATCCTTGGATTCGTCCCCGGCCACGGGCTCCGAACCGCCAGCGTCCACGCCCATCAAATCTGATTGGGCACCGATCATGGAGTTTACCTCCGCGGATATCTTTCAGCACTCGCCCTTGTGCGATGTGCTAAATTCATTAAGATCTCTCTCCTTGTCAGGAGGCCCTTGGCCGAACTATGTCCGGCTCGAGTGGGAAGCGGACGACGAAGAAATTCGTTCGCCACCCACCACCCACTTAATAGCCACTGTCGACGACTTAACCGACACGCTCGATTTCGACTCCGAAGACATCGCCGGTACAGACGACGATGCAGGAGAGGAACAGGAGCCACCGCCCACAGGGCGCTGGACAGCCACTTCATCACACGATATATACATGGTGGATACACCCAAGGAAAACAATGACGAGGAACGGAAGGATGTAGCGAAGGATAGTTCCCTCGAGAAGCAACCAAAGCGACGGCGTAGGCGCCGCTCCAAATCCCGCCTCGACAAAAACAGCGATAACAGCGCAAGAAAAAATAATACCCCGGTCGACTCCAGAGGAAACGACGACCACATGGACCCAGCGACAGAGCAAGACGAGCCAGCGGACGGAGAACATAGTATGGAGCCGCTGTCCGATCACGGCGATGTCGAGGATAAAACTAATCAACCTGTCTCTGGAGAGGAGAATAGTCCGGACGACGATGCACACATCATCCCGGAAAGGCACTTGGAGCAACAGAACCTCCATAGAAGGCTTATTGCCACCGCGAGGAGTCTAAAGAATCAGAAGCAAAGGCTTAAGGCCGCGCAAAATACACTCAACAGTAGATGGAACAAAGTGCTCGACACTCCAGAAAAGTACGGTGGCAGTCGCCACACCAAAGAGCTATCCAAAGCGCAAGCTGCTGCCTAAATTCGACGACGAGGCTTTAGAGCCTATACGGCCGAAAAATAAAACGGCCGATCAGCCGGATCGACCACCCCGTGGCCGCGATAGGGCGGCTAACGATGTCGGTATGACCAGGTCCATCTACGGATCTAGGAAGCATGCTCCGGCACAGAATCAAAACCGAACACTACAACCGTCAGAACGTCATGACACATCCAAGTACAGGGGTGCCGCGCACCCCCTATGCTTCACCGATGAGGTGCTGGATCATGAATTTCCAGAGGGATTCAAACCCGTGAACATAGAGGCGTACGACGGAACGACAGACCCTGGGGTCTAGATCGAGGACTTTGTCCTCCATATCCATATGGCTCGCAGAGATGATCTCCACGCCATCAAATACTTGCCCCTCAAGTTGAAAGGACCAGCCAGGCACTGGCTGAAGAGCCTCCCCGAAAACTCGATTGGAAGTTGGGAAGAGCTTGAGGATGCTTTTAGGGCTAATTTTCAAGGGACCTATGTCCGAACTCCGGATGCAGACGATTTAAGTCATATAATCCAACAGCCCGGAGAGTCAGCCCGAAAGCTTTGGAACAGATTCCTCACTAAGAAGAATCAGATTGTCGACTGCCCGGACGCCGAAGCCTTAGCGGCTTTCAAACACAGTGTCCGGGACGAATGGCTCGCCAGACACCTCAGCCAGGAAAAACCAAGGACAATGGCAGCCCTAACAAGCCTTATGACCCACTTTTGCGCGGGCGAAGATAGTTGGATGGCCCGTAGCGGCACCAGCGACCCAAGCACATCCGAAGTCAGGGATGGTAATGGAAAACCACGACGCAATAAAAGTAAGCATCGAAACAATGAAGACAGCCCAGACAACACGGTGGTAAACGCCGGATTCAGGGGCTCTGGAACCGGTCAACAGAAAAAGCCATTTAAAGGCAGTGGAGATGGACCGTCCAGCCTAAACAAGATTCTAGACAGATTATGTCAGATTCATGGCACCTCTGACAAACCTGCAAATCACACCAACAGAGAATGCTGGGTTTTCAAGAAGGCCGGTAAGCTAAACGCCGAACACAAGGGGAGGGAGACGCCAAGTGAAGACGAGGATGAGCCTCGCCAGCAAAACACTAGGGGACAGAAAAAATTCCCACCAGAGGTCAAAACAGTGAACATGATTCACGTAACAAAGAGGAGGAGCAAAACCGCACTCCGAGACGTATGCGCCGTAGAGCCTGTCACCCTCAAGTTCAACCCTTGGTCGGCCTGCCCGATCACTTTTGATCGCAGGGATAACCCGACCAGTATCCGGCACGGAGGATCGGCTGCCTTGGTACTAGACCCAATAATCAAATGATACCATCTCACCCGAGTCCTTATGGACAGCGGCAGTAGTCTTAATCTGATATATGAGGACACAGTCCGCAAAATGGGTATAGACCCAACGAGAATTAGCCAAAGCAATACTACCTTCAAAGGAGTAATACCAGGCCCAGAGGCCCGCTGCACGGGCTCTCTCGTACTAGAGGTTGTATTCGGTTCTCCCAACAACTTCCGAAGTGAAAAGTTAACCTTCGACATCGCTCCATTCCGAAGCGGCTATCAAGCACTACTCGGAAGAACGGCTTTCGCTCATTTTAATGCAGTACCGCATTACGCTTATCCTAAGCTTAAGATGCCCGGTCCACGCGGCATCATCATAGTTAGCGCAAACACTAAGCGTTCCTTACGCGCGGAAGAATGGGTGGCGGCTTTAGCAGCCGAACACTAAACGGCCTCTCCAACTAGAATAAACGATCGGTCGTCAAGACCGCGAACACGGCTAGACGAGTCCCGCGCACCACTAGCTGTAACAGCTTAGATAAACCTGAGATTGGGTTGATGAATATACCCCCATAGATGGTGCTAGGGGCTTCCCGCATGTAAAAAACGCTACAGTTCGGGTTGACCCTATTTAGATTGAATTTTAATGGTCTATTAAGAATAGTTAATTTTTCGCACGAAGACTTTCATCTAAGTTTTTCTCTTTTACAGATGACAATCGTGCTACACCCTTCCAGGATACGGCACAACGGAGACACAGGCGCAGAGGTGCAGCAGGGCCCCGCTCAAAGGTTTCTTTTTAGATTAAGACCCTCTGTAAACCTTTCTTACTGTCTCTTGTTGCTTTACACCCCCCTGATACTCACCACAACTGATAGGATGCTGGCCTTATTGGCATTTCGCCACGTCAGGCTAATGCACGTACCTGGAACTTCAGGGTTCATTATCAAGGGCGTTACTCCGCCCGGTATACTTGGTAAAGTCTGAATACCTTAGGGAGTGTTCGGCGTCGCGAGTTTGGCCTTATATGCATTAGCTCTGAATCATGTCTTTGGTCAATAGTTGGGTTTGCCCTGCTCCCGTGTTTTGCTACCTTACGTTCCACTCTATCGGCTAAGGTGGCACCGGGAGAACTACTGCGATTGTGCCCTGGTTCATCCGGATGAGCACCTCAGTAGAGAAAGCCGAAAACTGACTGTCATGATAAAGCGCGAGATTGGTCAACCACTCGATGACTCAGCGGAATCTTCGCGATTCCTCTACATTAACTAAGGGTCGGTTTTCCTGGTCATGTATGTACGCGCCCCGTACTCGGACGAGCGCGGAAGTACCAGGGGCTATATAGTAGCCCCACTGTCAAACTCCTATGGCTAAGTGAAAGTGTTAAAGCAATATAGTCCGATTGCCTTGTTCGCCGCGCTATCACCTCCTTAATGGACCAAGACATTGGATCAAGTGTGAACACACACTTTTCCGAACACCCCCGCATTATATGCATGGGGCCTGAAGCCGATGACTGCAAACTTTCAGGTTATATACATACATAAACGGCCGCACAGGAGGCATCATAATACTTTCAGGAAAAAGTATAAACACAGCCTTTATAGTCATAATAGCATTGTTTTTACAATTGGGATACATGTCACTCAAACATGATACTCTTCGAGCACTGAGCCTCTATTAAGCGAGCGCCTTCTAGGACTTCTTCAAAATAGTGCTCGGCCGATACCCGGCCTACGGCCGAACTCTGGGTTGCAATAGCGGTGGCCTCCATCTCTGCCCAGTATGTCTTAACACGGGCAAGAGCCATCCGCGCACCCTCTATGCACGCCGACCTCTTTATAGCGTTGATATGCGGCACCGCACCAAGGAATCGTTGCACTAGACCAAAATAACTATTCGGCCTTGGTCCTTCTGGCCAAAGATGATCCACGACAGACCTCATGGCAAGCCCGGACAACCTGTGGAGATCAGCCCACTCGGCCATTTGCTCATTTAACAGTAGCGGACGCGTTGGAGCACTGAACTGCGACCAGAACAACTTTTCCACTTCGTGATCTTTCTGATCTTTGAAAAACTCCGTCGCATCAGCAGCACTTGTTGCCAAGTCCAAGTACACGTCTACATCACTCCATAATTGATCCAGAGGGGCATACTTCGGATCTCCGAACTTCGTCCGCAACAAAAAGGGCTTCCCAGCCGTGATATCTCCGGCTTGACGAAGCTCCTCCTTCGCCGCTCTAATTTTAGAGCGGGTTTCCTTGGCGGCTTCCTTGGCTTTCTTCAGGTCCACCGCTTGCGCTTGGCTTTCCTTTTTCACGAAGCTCATATCGGTTGGCGACATCCTTCAGCTCAACAGCCATCTTGGCTATTTTTTCTTCGCTCTGGCGATGAGCAGCCTATTCGGCTCTTAACTCTTCGGCCGCCTTTAGCGCGGCCGCATCACCTCTCCTGGCTTGTTCCTTGGCTCAGGCAAGTCCCGCCCGAAGGGTCTCCACGGCAGCAGCTCCATCTGCAGTAACAGCATATTATAGATACTAGCATTATGCTCCTCTTAATATATGTTGACCACCGGAGAATACATACCCTGTGCCTCGTCAAGCCGCTTGTTTACAAGCACGATGTCGGCATCTGCCGCATCAAGTTGCCGCCTCAGTTCGGCCAATTCACTAGTCCGGCGCCATCGGACCCTCAGCCGCCTGCACATGAAAGAAGCATTATCATTACCTGGGACTATGATCCTCTGTTTGCCGCCTTTTGACAGCAACCAGAGTCTCAGGGGCTACTATCTGCATAGGGCACACCTAGCGTGTGTGGGACCGCCAAAAAATATTTATATTACTTTGCGTACCTCAAAGCCTCTCAGCAGGCTCATAAAAGCTTCATGCAACCCACTTTCGGCAGATGAAATCCTCTCAACCACCGTACCCATTAAAGTATGATGCACCTCTGAGATAGCCGCCTGCTCCAGAAGACTCATCAGCGCGTCTGGTCGTGCACCGGACAGTCTTGGACTCTTTCTGTTGTTCTCCTTAGGAGCCGAATACTCCGGACTTTGGGTGGCCGAAGGGTTACCTTCTGGCCTTGGTGGATCAGGAGAAATCCTCCGTGACGAAACCTCAGGGTTGTCCGCCTCATGAGGTGGGGAGGCACGGGGAGGCGTTTCGCTCTCCATCATCTCCGGAAGAAGATCCCCCGAAGACGAACTCTGTGGAGAAGGGCTACGATCCGAACTGCAAGACATACGTCTCGGTTATTGTCCTCAGAGATGAAGTAGGATATATTTACTATAAAGTACTTTTGTTTACTTACAGCTCGGTGGAGGGCTGATCCCCTTGCGGGCACTGTGCGGTAATAATGCCCTTCGGGGCAGGGCCCTCTGGTGAAGGTTTCTTCCCTCGTTTGGAAACTCTTGTTTCCAAGTCTTCAGAGGTGGTCCTTTTCCTTCCTTGGGGAGAGGGAATTTTAGATTCTTCTCCCCGGTTATCCTCCTTCGCGGAGACACTAATTCCCCCGGTTCAGATGAGTAATGCGTGAGGCCCGCTTTCAGCTTCTTTATTCCTCCCTTTATCTTCCTCTGATGGCACCTGACAAGGTGCATACTCAAGCATCCTGGCTAGTACAGGATCCAGTGAGCCTTCGGGAAGGGGGGCCGAACACCTGATCATCTTCGCCTTTTTTATCCAGTCCTGGTCAGAGAGCGACTTTTCAGAATGATGTTGTGATAAATAAAAAGACAGCATGTTCGGCCGCAGAATTACTTACCTGGGTATCTGGACGATTGCAGTTTAGACCCGCATCCTCGGTGGTGTCCGGACACATTATTCGTGGTCCGAAGAACAATCCATACATCCCTTCGAGCGTCACGACGAAGAATTGTTGAATAGTTCACGGTCCTTCCGGGTTGAACTCCCACATACGGAGAGGTCGACGCTGGCATGGCAGGACCCGATGAACTAGCATGACCTGCATTACTTTGACGAGGCTGACATCTCTCTCGAGGAGTTCTCGGATGCGACCCTGCAGTGTCGGCACGTCATTAACCGGCCCCAATCCAGCCCCTTGTTGACCCACGACGCCAGTTGTGGCGGGGGGCCCGAACGGAAGGCGGGGGCAGCTGCCCACTTAGTACTTCGGGGACTGTGATGTAAAACCACTCCCGCTGCCGTAAGTTGGACATCTCCGGGAAGGAACCCTCTGGCCATGGAGCATCGGTGCCTTTGCTTATTATGGCACCTCCGCACTCTACGTGTCGCCCATCGATCATCCACGGCTTCACATTGAAGGTCTTGAGCCATAAGCCGAAGTGTGGGGTGATGCGTAGGAAGGCTTCACACACGACGATGAACGACGAGATGTGAAGGATGGAATCCGGAGCCAGATCATGGAAATCGAGCCCGTAGTAGAACATAAGCCCTCTAACAAAGGGATCAAGACTAAAACCTAGCCCTCGGAGGAAGTGGGAAACAAATACGACACTCTCATTGGGTTCGGGCGTGGGGATCACCTGCCCTTGAGCAGGCAACCTGTGCGAGATTTCGGCGGTCAGATACCTGGCTTCTCTTAGCTTCTTGATGTCCTCCTCTGTGACAGAGGAGGCCATCCACCGGCCTTGAAGGTTGGATCCGGACATGATTGAAGGTCCGAAGCGCGTAGCCTCCGCCTTGGGAGTTGGAATTCTAGGTGGAGGAAGGGAAGGATCGAGCGCGAGAAGAAAAGGACAGGCCTTGGCCCCTTTATAAAGAGGGGGAATATCGAGCGTCCTCCGCGTGGCCATCTGGAACTTGCCTAAAATCGAGGAGTCATACCAACGGGCACAATTGGGTTACCCACACCCGTATTGATGAGAATCCCGTGGTAAGGGGAACACGATCTCTGCTTTGACAAGACGTGCCAATAAAACCGCCTCGCAACATGTGCAGTGGCAGGCTGGGAAAAAGGTTCATAATGACCGGTCCATGGCAGAACGTCACGCTATGAAAAAGTTGTCAGCAGATTAGATTTGTGGGAATATTATACTCTCTACGGTGGTATGTGGAATTTTTTTTGCAGAACCGGACACGATCCTAGTGTTCAAAATCTTCTATGGAGTATTCGGAGGAGGAACCCGCCTTGCAATGCCGAAGAAAATCTGCGCGCTGGACTCATCGTCATTGAAGCCTAGTTTAGGGGGTACTGAGGGAGTCCTGGATTAGGGGGTCCTCGGACTGCCGGACAATATACTTTGGCCGGACTATTGGACTATGAAGATACAAGATTGAAAACTGCATCCCGTGTCCGGATGGGACTCTCCTTGGCGTGGAAGGCAAGCTTGGCAATTCGGATATGTAGATTTCTTCCCTTGTAACCGACTCTGTGTAACCCTAGCCCCCTCCGGTGTTTATATAAACCGGAGGGCTTAGTCCATAGGACAACAACAATCATAATCATAGGCTAGCTTCTAGGGTTTAGCCTCTACGATCTCGTGGTAGATCAACTCTTGTAATACTCATATCATCAAGATCAATCAAGCAGGAAGTAGGGTATTACCTCCATCGAGAGGGCCCGAACCTGGGTAAACATTGTGTCCCCCGCCTCCTGTTACCATCCGCCTTAGACGCACAGTTCGGGACCCCCTACCCGAGATCCGCCGGTTTTGACACCGACACGGACTTCATCCGAACTGCGTCGCGATATCGCCCGATACAGAGGCGCCGCACACCCCTTATGCTTCACCGACGAGGTGATGGAGCACCAGTTCCCAGAAGGGTTTAAACCCGTAAACATTGAATCATACGACGGTACGACGGATCCCGCAGTATGGATCGAAGATTTTCTTCTCCATATCCACATGGCCCGCGCTGATGATCTCCATGCCATCAAATACCTCCTGCTCAAATTAAGGGGACCAGCATGGCACTGGTTAAACAGGCTCCTAGAAAATTGTATTGGCAGCTGGGAAGACTTGGAGGATGCCTTTAGAGACAACTTCCAAGGCACCTATGTTCGGCCTCCAGACACCGATGACCTTAGTCACATAGTCCAGTAACCCGGGGAATCATCTCGGAAACTCTGGACTAGGTTCTTAATTAAAAAGAACCAAATTGTGGATTGTCCAGATGCCGAAGCCCTCGTGGCCTTTAAACACAGCGTCCGAGACGAGTGGCTCGCCCGACACCTCGGTCAAGAAAAGCCGAAGTCCATGGCAGCCCTTACCACACTTATGACCCGCTTTTGCACGGGAGAAGATAGCTAGCTAGCTCGTAGAAGCAATGACACCAGTGACCCTGGCACCTCCGAGGCCAGGGATGGCAATGGCAAGCCACGACACAACAAGCACAAGTGTCGTAGCAATAACAAAGGTACCAACGACAAAGCGGTCAACGCTGGATTCCGTGGCTCTAAATCCGGTCAACGGAAGAAGCCATTCAAAGGAAACATAGATGGTCCATCTAGTTTGGACAGAATACTTGATCGGCCTAGCCAGATTCATGGCACCCCCGACAAGCCTGCCAATCATACCAACAGAAACTGTTGGGTCTTTAAAGAGGCCGGCAAGCTCAATGCCGAACACAAGGGGAAAGGGCCGCCCAGCAAGGACGATGATGAAGAGCCTCGCCCACTGAGCATAGGGGGACAGAAGAAATTTCCCCCCGAGGTCAAAACGATGAACATGATTTACGTTACTCATATCCCTAAGCGGAAGCGCAAGCGCTTGTTAAGGGACGTCTACGCCATTGTGCCAGTCGCCCCAAAATTTAACCCGTGGTCAGCCTGTCCGATCACCTTTGATCGCAGAGACCATCGACCAGTATCCGTCATGGAGGTTCGGCTGCATTGGTCCTCGATCCAATTATTGATAGATTCTACCTCACGCGAGTCCTTATGGACAGCGGCAACAGTCTCAATCTGCTTTATCAGGACACCGTCTGCAAAACGGGCATTGATCCATCAAGAATCAAGCCCACTAAAACCACCTTTAAAGGGGTAATACCCGACGTAGAGGCCTGTTGCACAGGATCCATAACGCTGGAAGTCGTCTTCGGCTCACTGGATAACTTCCGGAGCGAAGACCTGATCTTCGACATCGTCCCGTTCTGCAGTGGCTATCACGCACTACTCGGATGAACTGCTTTCGCCCGTTTCAATGCAGTCCTGCACTACGCTTATCTAAAGCTTAAGATGCCTAGACCATGTGGCGTTATAACAGTCAATGGAAACTTGGAGCGCTCCCTCCGTACAGAGGAGCATACCGTGTCCCTCGCAGCCAAGGTGCAGGTGGGCCTCGCTAAGCCGAATACTACACTGGTAGTAAAGCCCCCGGACACTGTTAAACGAGTCCGATCTACCGTGCAGAACGACAGTCCGGCTCCTCCAGAGCAAGATTAGCAATTCGGCCTCCGTCAATGCCCCAACCTTCTAGCAGCATATGTACCGCGCGTACATAACTACGTGTTAAAAATACCATGGGCAAGGATAGAGGCATGCTAAACATAAGGTCCACGGTACGGCTCGACCCTATCCGGACCTCCATATTGTTCCACCTTTTTCTTCTTGTTTTTATTTTTCAGGTTCTTTACAACCCACATCAATTTCTTTTGGTAACATGGGCCTCCTTCTAGGCCCCTTATGCATACTCGAGTGTTGATCCTCTCAAAGGATCATGCACCAAGGCGAAAAGCGGCATAGACGTGCGGCAGAGTGTCCAAAGGATCTTCAAGGTCACCTTTTTTTAGGACCTGTATACAGCTTTCCCTTGTCTTTGGCATGTAAAATAGCCGTGATGCTTATCGCATCTTCTGTACAAATACGTTTTGACGTACTAATCAGACTATAATGGAAACAATTTTTCGCCCAACCCTGTTGGTATTGGCTTATTTTTTTAATCTGTTTTTCCACTTCACGTCGAAATTGACATATACCCCTTGGTACGACTTAAATCGCCAGGGGCTCTTTCAAGCCATATATATATCTTCAACAATAGAAAGTCTGAACACTCTCAGAGTACACTTCGACGTCCCGAATACTGCATTTTATGCATCAGCTCCGAATCACGTCTTTGGTCAATAGTTGGGTTGCCCGGCTCCTGTGCTTGCTACCTTACGTTCCGTTCTCGGCTAAGGTAGTAAAGGGAGAACTACTGTGATTGTGTTTCCGGCTGGCCCGGTCAAGCACCTTAGTAGGGAAAGCCGAAAACTGACTGTCGTGATGCGGCGAGAGCTGGTTAGCAATTCGGTGACTTACAGAATCTGTAGCGATTTCTTCAGTATTACATGAAGGGCTGACCTTTTTCAGTCATGCGTCTAAGGCATCCAAGTTCGATAGCCGCATGCGCACCAGGGGCTATCTTACAACCCCATTGTCAAACTCCTATGGCTAAGTGAGAGTGGTAAAGCCACATAGTCCGATTGCCTGGTTCGTTGCACTGACACCTCCTTTATGGACCAAGACGTTGGATTAACATGCTGTCACGTGTTATTCCGAACACCCCCGTAGTACCTACATGGGGGCTGAAGCCGACGACGGGCAAACTCTCAGTGACACAAACGGCCGCACAGGAGGAAAAATGCTTTTAAAGACAAACAACATAAATATATTATGAAGCTTTAGTTCATACAACCATCTGGGCAGTTCGGATATATTTATTCAAACAAGATGTCCTTTGAGCACTGGCCCTCTATCAAGCGGGCACCTTCCAGGACGTCTCCAAAATAGCGCTCCGACGTACGGCGGACCTTGTCTCTAGGCGGACCTCATGTTGGCGGCCTTCATCTTGGCCTAGTGCATCTTGACACAGGCAAAGACCAGCCGCGCGCCTTCTATACATGACGACCGCTTGACCGCGTCAATACAGGGGAGTGGACAAGTCGCTACACTAGGCCAAAATAGCTGCTCGGAACGGTTTCAGTTGGCCACAGCCGGACTATGACGTCCCTCATGGCTGATTCGGACATCCTATGCAGCTCGGCCCACCATGCCAACTGGTCATTTAGCATCGCCAGGCGCTCCCGCGCCTCGCACAGTGACCAGAATAGCCCATCCATCGCGTGTCCCTCCTGAGCCCGGAAGAACTACGCGGCGTCGGCGGCGCTCTTCGGAAGATACGCAAAGACATCTGGACCATCCCTCAGCCGCGTGATCAAAACATACTTCTAATTACTGAATATACTACGTAAAAAGAAAAGGCTTACCAGCCGCCCTCTGCTCGGCTTGCTGGATCTCCTCGCGAGTCACTCGGGATTCGGCCCGCGCATCCTCGGCCTATTTAAGGGCCTGGGCAAGATCAGTCTCCTGGGCTTTGCTCCTCTCCTCTAGGGACTCACACTTGTTGGCGGCGTCCTTGAGCGCGTGCTCCAATTCGTTCACCCACTGCTCATATTGGCAGCGGACAGCCTGCTCGGACTTCAAATCCTCGGCCGCTTTATCAGCGGCCACCTTGTTCACCCTTGCCTACTCCTTGGCATGGGTTTGTTCACCCCGAAGGGCCTCAACCGCAGCCGTGTTGCCTGCAATCATACACACAGCAGCGCATGAGCTTTGACATAAAATCTGTATCTCAATACAGGAATGAACAAAGTGTTCTAAAACATACCTTGTGCCTCATCCAATCTCTTGTTGATGCGGACTAGATCCTCATCGGCCAGCCCCCAGCTTATGTTTAAGTTCGGATACTTCGGTGGCCTGAGCGGTCGCCGCTAACAGTGAAGCCTACATTTCAACGTATACAGGTATATTATATCCTACGAAAATTATCGATCCTCTGCCCCCCTTTTCTTTAGCACAAGGGACGATTAGATTCTCAGGGGCTACTAGCTATACACAGGCATCTTTTCATATGAAAAGCAGTTAGGGATATTACATTGCATACCTCGAAGCCTTTTAGCAGGCTAGTGAAGGCCTCGTTCAGTCCGTTCTTGGCGGACTGAACCTTTTCAACCACCACACCCATTAGGGTGCGGTGCTCCTCCAACATGGAAGCACGTTGCAGTGCCTCCATCAGGGTGTTCGGCACCTCTGGACTAGTGGTGGTTGCCACAAGAGTTGACACCCCCTCGCTTGAAGGGGGTCGCTTATTTGGTTCCGGAATCGTTTGGGTTTCCAGAACGAGGTTCGGCTGGGAGCCGAACTGATCAAGGCCCCCGCCATCGGTCTTCAGGGGGATTGCGCCCCCCATGTTCTCGGTAGCCAAGGCATTACCCTCTGGCGCCGTTTTGGTGGTCTCCCGTACCGCTCCGTGGCCCGGAGAGGCCCTGTGGGACAACACTTCGGTGTCTTCCGTGGCGGTTGGCGGGGAGGCTCGCGGAGGCGACTTGCTCTCCATCATCCCTGGATCTAAAGAATTCCCCTCCGATGATTGTTGGAGGAGATCACAGGCCGGACTGCACCATACAATGTGTTAGGACCGTAATCATAAAGACCGAACTTATGTAAGGCATCTTTGGATACTTACGATTCGGCGAGGGGCTTTGGCCTGGGGCGCCACTCGGGGATGGCTTCGGCGTCCGAATCTGAACCGTCTGGGAGGGATAATTTTCCCCTTTTGGACGTCCCCGCCTCGGGGCCTTCGGAGGCCGCCCTCTTCTTCTTCCTCCCCTTCGAGGAAGGATTGCTTTCTGCCTCCTCCTCCTCGTCTTCATCTTCCTCGGAGGAGTGAGTATCGGTCTCTCCGGACACCGCGTCCGGAGTACCTTTGCGGCGGAGGCCATCTTTGGCTCCTTTCTTCTTCTTCTGGACCTTTTTCTCCGGTGCTTGATAGGGTGCCGGGACCAGCATCCT
Source organism: Aegilops tauschii subsp. strangulata (assembly GCF_002575655.3). Classification (NCBI taxonomy): domain Eukaryota; kingdom Viridiplantae; phylum Streptophyta; class Magnoliopsida; order Poales; family Poaceae; genus Aegilops; species Aegilops tauschii. The sequence goes on along the minus strand of NC_053037.3, from coordinate 419,278,642 downwards.
GATCATAAGAGGATCTGCTGGGTTTTTGGGCAATGGAGCTGAACATCTGATCTGTTCTGCCTCCTTCGTTCAGCTCTGTTTTACAGGATGGAATTATCAGTACACCCCCTCTTTTGATTAATGAGTCGTGTTATGTTCGGAAAGGTAGCACTTACTGGGGAGGGTGGTTGATAGCAGTCTAGGCCGATGTCCTCGGATGTCCCTGGCCACGACTTTTGTGTTTTGAAAAGTAGCTTCCAGATTGCTTCGTGCGTCGTGCCGAAGAATCACTTCAGGGTCCGTGGCCCTTCCGGATTGAACTCCCACATGCGGAGAGGCCCTCGTTGGCAGGGAAGGGACCAGCGGATGAGCATCACCTGGATCACATCTGTGAGGCTGCTGTTCTTCTCTATGATATTTTTGATGCGCTTCTGCAGCATCAGCACCTCGTCGGATGATCCCCAGTCTAGACCCTTGTTGGTCCATGACGCAAGCTGCAGCGGGGGTCCGGATCTAAATGCAGGGGCGGTTGCCCACTTGGTGCCGCGAGGCTCAGTGATATAAAACCACTCCTGCTGCCATATCTTGACGGTGTCCACAAAGGCCCCTTTGGGCTAGATAGCTATGGGAAGCTTGCTCACCATGGCACCGCCACAATCTGCGTGTAGCCCGTCGACCACCTTTGGCTTCACATTAAAAGTCTTGAGCCACAAGCCGAAGTGTGGAGGGATGGGGAGAAATCTTCACACATGACGATAAACGCCGAGATGTAGAGGAATATAGCCCGTAATAAACATGAGACCTCGGACAAAGGGGTGTAGGCTAAACCCTAGTCCGCGGAGAAAGTGAGGGAGGAATACAACCCTCTCACCGGGCTCTGGAGTGGGGATAACCTGCTCTTTGGCAGGGAGTCTGTGTTTGATTTCTGCTGTCAAATACCTGGCCTCCCGAAGCTCCTTGATGTCCTTCTCCGTCACGGAGGAGGCCATCTACTTGCCTTGCGAGCTGGATCCGAACATGGCTGGAGTGGTTGGTGGCAAGGAGAAAAGTTTGGAACTTGGGAATTGGAGGTCAGGGACAGAAGGGCTGAGGACGGAGAAAGGCGTGGGGGTGAAAAGATGGATCCTTATCTTCTTATAAAGGCAGTGAATATCGAGCGCCCCCCATTAGCCTTAAAATTCGCCTGTTCCCAAGGGGGTCATGCAAATGGCTCGGTTGTATTACCCAAACCCGTATTAATGAGAATCCCGCAATAAGGGGGCACGATCTCTGCTTTGACAAGACGTTTCAATGAAGACCGCGCCTCGAAACGCGAAGCGAGAGGCTAGAAAACGGTTCGAAACAATAATAAGGCCGGTTCATAACGCCTCGCCGGAAAAGCTGTCAGAAGACATAACCTATTTTTGTTTAATTATTTTGCCCTTGTGGTTCAGGGTTGTACCTATTATACAGAGCCAGATATAGTTCTTTTGTTCAACTAGTTTGGAATATTTGGAGGAGGAACCCGCCTTGCAATGCCAAAGACAATCTGCGCGCCGGACACATCGTCATTGAAGCCTGGTTCAGGGGGTACTGAGGGAGTCCTGGATGAGGGGGTCCCCGGGCGTCCGGGTTATGTGGCGTGGGCCGGACTGGTGGGCCGTGAAGATACAAGATAGAAGGTTTTCCCCCGTGTCCGGATGGGACTCTCCTTTGCGTGGAAGGCAAGCTTGGCATTCGGATATGAAGATTCCTTTCTCCGTAAACCGACTCTGTACAACCCTAGGCCCCCCCGGTGTCTATATAAACCGGAGGGTTTAGTCCGTAGAGGCAATCACAATCATACAGGCTAGACATCTAGGGTTTAGCCATTACGATCTCGAGGTAGATCAACTCGTGTAGCCCCTATACTCATCAAAGTCAATCAAGCAGGAAGTAGGTATTACCTCCATTAAGAGGGCCCGAACCTGGGTAAAACATCGTGTCCCCTGCCTCCTGTTACCTTTGATCCTCAGAGCACAGTTTCGGGACCCCCTACCCAAGATCGGCCGGTTTTGACACCGAAAACGACGAAGGGATCGGAGGACCTCCCGCGCCGGCGCTCGGCCAGAGATAACGGTGCGGCCGGCACTGGGTCTCCCCCCTCGCTGTCGACGACGGCCTAAACGCTGCCCCTCCCCCCCTTCATCTGTGGAGGGGGATACATCCGGATCTGTAACCAGCGGCGAGGATAGAAAGACAGTGTTTTTTGAAGGGAGAAAGACAGTGTTACCACTGCTATCTTGTTTAGATCTGGAGAGGATGAGAGTGTGTGAATAGAGGAACCCTAGCAAGCAAGCACGGAGGCTCCAGCCCAAATATATGTAGTGGGTTCGTTTTCCTTTTTCACTCCATCAAAACAATCGTTTAAAATTGTGTACGTGCCAGGTCGCCATTTTTTTGAGTTGTTGATTTTTTTGAGATAGCTACCCGCTTATTCCAAGTGGTGTTACGGTGTGCCATGTCGCACTTTGTATCGTTCAAGTCTGGTACAAGACCCTCCATTAAATGAACAACCACCCCCTCGTAAAATTTGTGAACAAGCCCACGGCTAAAATTATCGGAAACGTGGGCTGCCCCAACATCCATTATTATTTATATTTTCTATGTGGGAGTATCCTCTAAACATAATGTGAGAGTACAATATTTATTGGGCCCCTTTGTAATTGGTGCTAAATTTTGACCAAAGATTTAACTGACAAAATGTTAGTGCATGTTAACAAAAATTATATCATTTGATTCATATTTGAACATAGTTTTCAATGATGTAATTTTTTGTCACATGCATGAACATTTGGTTAGTTAAATTTATAGTCCAAATTTGGCAAGGTGCATTAAATCAACACATGCAAGTATCAAAAGGAAAGTCACGACATGCATGCATTGTAATTAATGCATCGGTAAATGCAAATTATTGAAATATATCGAGTGCAGTGCTTTGATGTGTCGTGTCAACTCGTACAACAACGAGATGTTTGATTACTACAACGCCCTCTCCCTCGCGGACTGAGCTCCGGTGCCTTAACTACACCTGCCTTTGGCTGCATGACAGGTGGGCCACCCACCTGTTGGGCCCACCTGTCATACAGGCAAAGGCAGGAGCAGTAAGTCAATGAAGCTGCGTCCCTCCCTCACCCATGAGCGTGGTGGCTGGCAGGACTAGGAGAAGCTTTCGCTACACGCTCTCCCTCCCACACGCGGTGGACATGCAGCAGTTCATTTGATGTCAGATGGCCAGAAGCATATTGTAGTACTACTCCACTACAGTAGTACTCCATCATGGTTTGACTTCCCGAAGAGGCGAAGAGCCAAGCGCAACCCGGATGCTCGTGTGGCAGTTTCATGTGTAGAGTAGTCTAGGATAGCGTGTACCGTGCTTGTAAGCTTAAAATCGTTGGGGTCGGCTCCATGCTATGAGGCCGTCTTGAAGCTTTTTTTTATTAAAATAATCTTCTGGCCCTACCTGTCATCCTGGTGATTATAGTTTCCACGCTCATCTGGTCAAGACAGGAATATATATTTTAATTTGTGGTGGGGTAAATGTTAGAGGTTGCAGCAAATATATTGTACACTGCGGGTCTTTCAGCCAAGTTTAGAGGAAACCATGTGGGGCCAGTGCTATGATGTGTCGCGTCAACTCGTACAACGAGGAGAAGCTTGATTTTACTACTACACGCCTTCTCCCTCGCCCATGCGCGCGGTGGCTCGCACACGAGGACAGGCTTTTGCTTAGGCTGGTCGTAATGGAAAGTATCATATACTAGTATCATGCATATGATACTAGTGTATGATACTACATCCGTAGTGCATAGTATCATATGTTAGTATCATAGATGACTTCATTTATTAGCATGCATGACACATAGTAGCACAACATTTAATATGATACGGTATCATGATATGATACTCAACCCTCTCTTTCTTCATTTAATTCTATGCCACCTCATCAAATTTGCCTAGTTGGCATGCATGATACTACCTATGATACTCTCATTACAACTAGCCTTATACTACAACAAGCTATGCCTCCCGCACGTGGTGGATAGACTTGCAGCAGTGGACTCGATACTGTAGAAGTAGTAGTAACATCATTGTTCGTCTTCTCGAAGAGGCGAAGAGCCAAGCGCAACCCGAACGTGGCAGTTGCGAACGCTCGCGTGGCAGTCTTTGTGTAGGGGTGGGGCGTGGTGCGGTGCCTTGGAGCATGCATATAGCCAGGCTCTTGTATGAGACAAAATTGCTATTTGAGCCCACTATTGTAGTACTACTTGCTAGTATAGCCCTGTATACCGAAAAGGAGTATTTGCCTTTCTAGAGATTCCAACAAGTGACTAGACTACACCCTAAATGAGTAGTACTCCCTCCGTCCCAAAATTCTTGTCTTACATTTGTCTAGATACAGATGCATCTAATACTAAAACGTGACTTGATACATCCGTATTTAGACAAATTTAAGATAAGAATTTTGGGATGGAGGGAGTAGTACATATGGAGCAAAATGAGTGAATCTACACCGTAAATAAATACGTAGTTCTCTCGTTTTCCTCTCTGCCTTGGTCGCGAAGCACAATATTGAGTACTCCTATATGACTAGCCGCTCTATCTACATGCGGGACAGGGCTCGCGTGCCATCCACCAAATCACAACGTGGTGCTACAGTCGAGACTCACCGGTCACCCCGGTGTGGCCGTCATGACCCGTCATATCACAAAACCCACACCTTTACCAGCAGTGGTATAGTGGCCTCGAAGTTGGACTGGACGAAGCAACCATCATTTCACTGGAATGCTCGTTGAAGCCTTTTCTCCCCTTTCTCGATGAAAACCTCACTCTAGGCTACTCACTTCTGCCATTTTTCTTCTGTACCGACAAAGGAAAGGTGGGGAATCAGTGATGCTACTATATTTTCATTCCAAGAATCTTCTTTTTGCGAAGCACCGACCGATTTTCACAGCCTATTCTTTTCCTGTTTTCATTGTGATTGTGGTTTCCTTTCGACTGCTTTTTGTTTGTCAGTTCATTGATGGATCCTGGAGCAATAGGCAAAGAGTTGCCAGCGGACAACCCACTGGAGACAGCGATCTCCAGGAAGCGAGCACCGACCAATGAGTTGACCATGTTGGCGGGCCAACCCATGGAGACGAAGAACTCCAAGAAACATGCACTGGCTAAAGAGTTGACAACGTTGGCAGACGAACTCCTCAAAGAAAGTTGGAAGAACAGCAAGGGCCCCACCGTGCCTACCGCAGAAACTCTAATGGCCACATATGCGAGGCTCAAGGCCGAGTTTGAGGAGATAGTCGCTGTTGAGAAACAGTATTCCCCTGGCAAGGTGATGGCCCCCATCGAGGACAAGGAGATGGCCCCCGGAGGGATGGGGTCCCCCAGTGAGCTGCACAAGGTAAAAAATAATGGCTTACAAAAGTTGTTGTTTTTGATTATTTGCAATGTGCTTGCTAATATGTTAGGGTTGTGTAGGTGCCGGTGGACGTCCTTGATGATTCCGATGTCGCGGCCCGTCCAGTGGACAACGCCCTAGAGATCGTTTTCGATGTCGCGGTCCGTCCTGTTGACATCGCCCCGAAGATCGATTCCGATGCCGCTGTCCATCCTGTGGACATCGCCCCAGAGATCGATTCCGATGTCGCGGTCCATCCTGTGGACATCGCCCGAGAGATCGATTCCCAGGCCGCTGTCCGTGCTGTGGTCATTGCCCGAGAGATCGATGACAAGAAATAGTTGGTCGAGCTAATCCTTTAGGGTAGTTTGCATTGTGTTTAATTACCAGAATGATGCGTGTTATCAAACCATCTTAGGGATAGTGCACTGTCTTGTGTGGGTGGTACTTGCTACTTTTGTTTGATAGTGAATCATGCAAACCCTCTTCGAGTTATGGAAACAGATGTATCCTCACCAGCTTTTGATGTACTATATGGCATGCTTAGATGTAAGTTTGAACTGTTTATCATATTAGCAGGGCTTGTTTGATGATTCTTGGTGTTAGTAGGCTAGCTACTGTGCGAGCTATAGTACTTGAAAAACACTCACCGAAGAGAAACGTTGGGGTTGATGAGCTCGTGGTACACTTATACTGATCCGTCGTCGATCAGCCAATAGCCCAAGCTCCTAAAATTCTAGGCTTAGCGATCGATCAGACAATAGTCGACACAGATACGTTCAGGCCCCATTTGGTTCCTAGGGTAGGAAAATCATAGCAAAAGTACAGAGACGTACAACACAAAATCATAGCAGTACAGAGACGTACTCCCTCTATTCGAAAATAGATTACTCAACTTTGTACTACTAACTTTGAAACGGAGGGAGTACAAATCCTAGGTGGGCTAGTTTGGCCTAGTGGGTTTCAATGATATGATGTGGTATAGTGCCGTCCAGTCTTCGCGTGTGGTAGTAGTATTGCGGGTATAGTAAGTTTTCTTGAAGAAGCGGAATTCAATGGAGTCATGATGGTTCCTTCGTCCGACCAACATACAGTGGGAAAGGTTGGGCCTGCGTTACGACCGGGGGGGACCAGGATAATTTTGTGCATGGCAGGTGGACCAGGATGGTCGACGTCCCACACATGTCGGCGAATGAAAGTATTCTTTCCGATATAGAGGACGAGCAACGAGTATTCATTGTTTATTTTTAAGGAAAGCTATTGTATCCACTGTTACGATGGAGGAGTGTGAAACACGGCAGCCCAGTGAACTTGGCATGTGCACCACTCCCTCCTTCCTTGTCGGATGTGGGGTTCCGGCAAACCCTTAAGGTTCAAACTCTGGGGTGCGCGCGAAGTCTTTCCCTCCTAATGATACACGCCCTAGCTCACTAAGATCTCGCGGACGAACTCGACGAACTCGCAACACAGAAAGACACGAGATTTATACTGGTTCGGGCCACCGTTGTGGTGTAATACCCTACTCCAGTGTGGTGGTGGTGGATTGCCTCCGTCCTGCCAACCTTCTGGTCTTGGTCTCGTTGCACCGATATGGCAACCTTTGCCTGATGCCTCGGTACTCTTCGCATGCGCTTGCCTCCTTAGCACCGAAGAGGAAACAAGGACGCTGCGCGCGCTGGCGCCTGCCTGGTCTCGATCGTCATGGCTCACGTCACGAAGGCCTCGTGAGGTTTGCCCCGCCTTTATATATCCACTCCTCGTGAGCCTGCCTGGCTAGGCCACTCCTGAGGAGGTCTTGCGTCGCCCGCCTCGCGAGGCTTGGCCCCTCGCGAGGGTCATGGATGCCTTGTTGATGAAGATGGGCCGCACGGCCCGCTGACTTAGCCACGCCGTGGGCCGCAGGCAGGCAGGTCTGGGGACCCCCGTTCCCAGAACGCCGACATTCCTCATGTAATACTACCATAGTGTTGACTATAAGGTTGGCTATAAGGTTACAACTTTTTCTCACTTTCTCTCTATCTATTTCCTCTCAAATGTTTTTTACCTTTCTTTTTTTAGACACAATTTTTTTATGCCTCTTTTTTTAGAATTAGTTTTTATATACCTAGGAGCACGTGTAGAGATGGGCTCTTGCAGAGCCCACTCCTTGACTTTGTCAATGCCTCTCTCTCCTCCACATAAGCAGGCTTATAGCCTAGTATTTTACCGGTACTACTTGCTATGAATGCGGGCAGCTGGCGTCTGAGGGGGCAGCGTGCGCGGGGAAGTGGTGGTATGGGTTTCTGGTGGGCCAGGGCGGTCAGAAGTGGGCTTGGAAGCGGTCCGGACTCCCGCATGGCCCACCTCACATTATCACCATATTTTTCTTGGAGTCCGTTCGCGGTGGGCGGGCGATCACTTCTCCCTCCCCGTCTCTCTCTCTTCTCAGCCGACGCCCGCCGAGTGATTAGATTTCAGCTATCGACGGTTTATTCAATTGAAGTCCCGCATGTCAGTGAAAATGCAAGACAACGCGTGTCCCCTCTGGTGAGCGGCGTGCGAGCCGGACTGTCGGGGGTGCGACGCGAACGCGACGCGTACGAGTCGTAAGTGTGCCGCCTTTTCCTTTTGAACTTGCAAAGCGTAACATTTTCGTGCGATCGATCGATAGAAATCCAGAACAAAATGACGAGGGCGGTGCTTTCCCGCGCGATAGGCGACCTAGTTTGAGTGATATGACGTGCTACAGTGCCATCCACTTGCTCCATTTTTTTGTAAGCAAGAGTCTACACTCTTACGTGGGAGGAGTGCGAAACACAGCAGATCTGATTTTGATCGAGGGATAACTGTTCCCTGCGAATTAATGGAGTACTGTTAGCGATTATAGCATGATAGTTAGGGCATCTCCAGCGCTGGCCCACAAATTTACATCGGCATCTGTCCGAGGACACTGATGGATGCCATCCAATGCTGCCCGCATACCTTTCGACAACTACATGAACTAACCGGACAAAATTCGTGCAAACAAAGCAAATTTCAAATTAACCAGATGAAATTCATTACATTTCAAAAAGTTTCCTATAAACTGGACGAAATTCATAACATATTTCGCACAAATCGTACTAAAACCTACTGTAAACCTAATCTAAATGATCGCCGGCGCCCGACCACCATGTCCGGCCTTGAACCCGAGAAAGCCGGCCATTGCCTTTGCCTCCTCCTCATCCGCCTCGATAACCTCCTCCTCCGGAGCACAAGGTTCTGAAGATTTCCACCTCCACGTCGCGGTCAAGTGGCTAGTCGGCCGCCGATGTTTATCCCACCAAGCTTGGGGTCGACTGAGTGGAGGAGCGGTGGCCTTCCTGGGACCAGAGCGGCGGTGACCTACCGTGTACTACTCTTCCTCGTTGCCGGCTGTGCCTGCGCATGCGCATCGGCTTCGTGGTTGTGGCGGCGGAGGGCGGCTCGGGGGGAGCCGGCGATCTCCTTCGTCTGCTCCTGCGACAGTACGTCCAAGAGAACTTTGGAGCGCGCTCGGAGCAGAGCCGCCGATGTCCTTCGTCTGCTCCTGCAACAGTACGTCCAAGAGAGCTTTGGAGCACCAGGAGGCCATGGTTGGACTGGTGCCGACAGAAGGAAGGGACCGGAGGAGAATGAGGCTGTCACAGCCCCAGATCAGCCCTTGCTTTTCTTGCCTCCATGCATCATGTTTAAATTCAAATGAAATTTGAAGTGAGGAATTTTCAAAGCCTCAGAAACCTTTTAAAAATGATCAACATTAAAATCTTCTCAAAGGAGCCTAAGAAAATGTTCCTGTTAAACCTTGAAAAATATTGGCAAGAATAAAATTCAAACCAATATTTTTGGAAGGTTTAACATATTTATTTTGGGCCTTTGAATTAATCCAATAAATATTTGAATTGGATCTATATTTGTTATATAATAAATATATGTTCAATAATTCTGGAAATTGTTGTGTAGCTTTGGATAAGTCCATTTGGGTTACACAATTATTTTCATGAATTTTGAAAATGGTTTGGTCTTTGAACTGAATCAAAACATAATAGCAAAAATAGAAAACTGAAACAAAAGAAAAGGACAGAAAACCTACCCGCACTTACCTGGCGCTCACCTGGCAGCCCATCTGGCCGGCCCAGCCCACCAGGGGCAGGGAGGTCTTCTTCCTCCCGCCAGTCGGACGCATAGCGCGTGCCTGACGCGCGCACGGCCATCGCATGCCACCTCCAGCCTGCCTGGCTCCTCCCCGATGCACCTAGACGGTGCCACGACACCCCCTCGACGCCTGGACCTCTCCCTCGAGCTCATCCCCTCCTCTGTCTCCCTCACGCGCGTCCACCCGAACGCAGCCGTCGCCGCCGCTCGCCACCACCGCGGCCACCGCACTCCTCACGCCCTGCCGCAGTGCCAAATCGCTCTGCCATGACGCCTCGCTTCTTCAAGCCGAATAATACCACCCCGGACGGTCTACAGTGACGCCCCCGAGCTCATCTTCCTCACCGGCATCTGAAGATCGCCGGCGTTGATTCGCCGTCTCTGACGCATCCCCGAGCCCACTGATCTGCTGGTCAACCTCCCTGTGAGCTCCCCTTCGGTTCTCCCATAGTCCCGTATTCCCGCTCGTCCCCTAGCCAGCATGCCGCCTTGGCCGAAGCTTTTCCGCCACCGGCCGTGTTGCCACCGTCGAGCTAGTCACTGGAGCTCATGTCCAAGCACTCCATCGCGCTCATCACGCTCCCCATAGCACATATCACCCCACCGCCGTCCTCCCCGTGCACCACAACGCGATCCCGCGCGCTGCCGAACTCCGGCCGCCGCCGCGAGGTTGTTTCCGGCGAGCTCCGGTCACCCCACGACCTCCCACCTGCTCCCCTGGATGCGGGCGAGCAAGGGCTACGCCCTGGTGCCCTTGGCACGTGCAGCCGACGCCCATAGCGCGTTTCCGGCGTGCCTCCGCCGCGCTGGATGGTCGCCGGCGGACTAACCCCGGCCGTGCTGATGTGGCCAGGTTAATTAGGCGTTATGCACCTCTTAATCAAACCCAAGAGTCACAGACAGTCGGGCCCCACCTCATAATTAACCACAGGGTTATTCCCTGCTTTAAATTAAGCTAATGCTTTGACCCCGCCACCTCAGCGTTGACCTGGGCCCCACTGTCAGGTTTGACTTGGACCAGCCCTTTGACCTGTTGACGTCATGCTTACACATTGCTGACGCAGTTAATCATTTTCTGGATTAAAAATAATCCAGGAAATTCCAGAAATTGTTATAAACTTCTAAAAATCATAGAAAATAATCTATAACTCAGATTGAAAAGATTTATATATGAAAAATGATCACAAAAATCCAATCTATCCATCTGTACCATTTTCATGCATGTTAGAACAATTTATGGCTGCTGTTTAGGACAAATCATGTAAATGGCATTTGAATTTCCACATATGAAGTTTGAATTTGAACCTAAGGTTCAAACCAACTCCATTTAATATGTTGCTAGTTGCATTAGCTCAAAACACATTCATATTGCCATGTCATGATCATGCATCATATTGTGCATTGCATTGATTGTATTTCTTCTCTGTTGCCGGTATTTGTCCCCTCTCGGTAGACGATGTTCCGGCGTTGTGATCGTTGACACTAATGAAGACTCAATGCTATCTTCAGAAGTGCCAGGCAAGCAAAACCCCTTGTCCATTCCGATACAAACCCACTCTCTCGCTCCTGCTCTCTTTTACTGCATTAGGACAACAACGATTCATCTCTTACTTACTGCGGTAGTTGAACCCCTTATCCTCTGCATGACCTGTCATTGCCACAGTAAATAGATGAAACCCACTAGCATGAGTAGGAGTTGTTTGAGCCCTGATGTGCCTACTCATTCATGCTTGATTGTCATGCCTGCTACTGCTTAGAGTTGAGTCGAGTCTGATTCATCGGGGATGAGTTGGAATGGTGATGAACATGTCCTACTGTGTGTGAGCTAAGTGTGTGAACACGATTTGGTAAAGGTAGCAGTGAGAGGCCATGTAGGAGTACATGGTGGGTTGTCTCATTGCAGCCGTCCTCAGGAACTGAGTTCTGTGTTTGTGATCCATGAAACAGCTACTACCACACATTGGAATGCTTAAGTGCCCCTCTCGACTTATTAATCAACCTGATCTCTGTCCAGGAGTTGCAACTAGTTTCTGGTGTTTGTAGGTAGTGTTAGTAGTCTACCAAGTGGTACCCGGTACAGGTGGGCTTGGGACAGACTAGGCACCGTGGCACGGTGTACCAAGCGTAGATCCATCCGTCGAGGTGGGCTTGGGAACCCTGCACACATCGTTTGGGGCCATGAGCGACACCCCGGCCGGATCTCCTTGCGGATGGAACCCGAATAGGCGATAAACCTGGACGAGAGACTTGTGTGGTTAGTCAGGTCGTGGCCGACTCCCTCGCCAGGGTTCCGCTTGAAGGTTGCCGAGGTACACGACGTGTACATGGTGGTAAGTGGCGAGAGCATGTGTGAATAAGTACACCCCTGCAGGGTTAATATGATCTATTCGAATAGCCGCGTCCGCGGTAAAGGACTTCTGGGTTGCCTGTACAGTTCATAGACAAGTGAAAGTGGATACTCTAAAATGCGCAAGATAAGCGTGAGTGCTATGGATGGCGTCCTCGTAGGGAGACGGGAGCGAATCCATAGTGGTGTATTGATATGGTGAATATGTGGACTCGTGTGCGCCACCTCAAAAGAGTTACTTGCAGTCGTAGTTCAGGATAGCCACCGAGTCAAAGCTGGCTTGCTGCAGTTAAACTCCACCACCCCCTTTGTTGATACCGATGCATATGTAGATAGTTCTGATGTAAGTCTTGCTGGGTACATTTGTACTCACGTTTGCTTATTTTATGTTTTGCAGAGAGACGTCAGTCTCGCTAGTAGTTCCGTGTGGACTTCGACGTTTAGCTTGATACCTCAGCTACGATCTTGTGCCCTCGGCAGGATCTGGTAGATAGTCAGGCTTCTCAGCCTTTTTCATTTGTAGATGTCTGTACTCAGACATGTTAAGCTTCCGCATGTGCTTTGGCTTGTATGCTCTGAATGTTGGGTCATGAGACCCATGTTTGTACTATCTCGCTCTTCGGAGCCTAATGAATAAATACTCTGAGTTGTAGAGTCTTGTTGTGATGCCATGTTGTATTTGCACATATCGAGCATATTGTGTGTATGATTGAAATGCTTGGTATGTGTGGGATCCGACAACCTAGTTGTTTATCCTTGGTAACCTCTCTTATGGGGAAATGTAGTCTTGTGCTTCCATGAGCCATAGTAGTCCGCTACAGCCCGGTTCACCGGAGTCCTGCTAGCCCAGCACTACTGCTCCGGAACACTTGACTGGCCGGCATGTGATTCACTTCGTTCCTGTGTCTGTCCCTTCGGGGAAATGTCACGCGGTGACATCCGGAGTCCTGCCTAGCCTGCTACAGCCCGGTTCACCGGAGTCCTGTTAGCCCAGTGCTATAGCCCGGATCCGCACGCTGCTGACCGACATGCTCGATGTTGATTCATGTATGCCTATCCCCGTAAGTTAGTGCCACTTTGGGTTCAGGACTAGTCATGTCGGCCCGGGTTTCTGTCATATGGATGCTAGGGACACTATCATATACGTGAGCCAAAAGACACAAACGGTCCCGGGCCATGGTAAGGCGACACCCGTGGGAATACCGTGCGTGAGGCCGCAAAGTGATATGAGGTGTTACCGGCTAGATCGATGTGACCTGGAATCGGGGTCCTGACAGCTTTGGTATCAGAGCCTTACTGCCTGTAGGATTACCAAGCCAAACTGGTCGAAGTTGAGTCTAGAAATGCTTTAGTTATATAAGGGAATTGATTGTGGAAGGGAACGTAAGGCTCTTTTTACTCCTTTACCTTATAGCCTTCTGATCTGAGTCATCCTCTTCTCTTCTACGGGGATTAAGAACTAGGTTTCTCATCTTTCTATCAGGATCACGTGTTACTAATCCGTAGACTCAAAGGATTGTTGGTTTCAAGCCCCAGTTCAGTTTCTACTACTTCCGTGTGTTCATAGTTGGTCTCGGAACCTTGATATTGTGCTTCTAAGTGGTTATGCCACCATTTTTGCAGGATGTCTCAAATCCTTTGAGCATTTACAGCCGTTATGCTGTCCGAGTCATCCCAGGCTTCTAAATAATCTGATGCATTTGCAAATCCCTTCTTTCCGATCTCGATGTTCCTTTGGGCCAGATTAACCACACTAATCATTGAGTTGAGGTACTCTGTTGCCTTGACATATATGTTGGAGTTATTATTATGACCCTAGGTGTTTTAGAGAACCACTCAGTAATCTAGCAATGCTTTGTATCCCCAGTGTGATGATTCTGGCCATTATTCTCGAAAGCATCCCGTGATGCCATTTAGTTAGTAGGCATTCTATTCCTGGGTTCTTGGACCCGAGATTCATCCTACTTACCTCATGTTGATAGTGTTTGCTCGTTCCTTTAGGTTATTAGTAACCTTTGCATTAGTCTTCCAGGTCCGTGGTATATCATTCTTCCAATACCATGAACCATTCTTGGCAGGAGTTCTTTTGAACCAAAAGATCACAACCAGGGCGCTCTTGAGGAGTACCCCATTCATATTGTGACTCTGCCAGTCCTTACTCCTCTGCATGGGTTATCCGAAAGAAATATGTTGAATTTGTTCGACATACTAATTCATGCATCCACAACTCAGAAAGATATATGTCCCTTTGAGTTGCCCCTCTTTAGTTATTTCCTGGCCCTCGTCTATCAATTGATAGTCAAGAGTATGTGTGCAATCGTGCTCATTGATGCCTATTATTCTTGTGGTCCGTCAAGCCATTCTATTCTGGATGGCTAGGAGAAACAAACTCCGGTACCTCGTCCATATCTAGGATTGGGTCAAAGTAGTTGTATTCCACAGATCAAAATGCCAATCCAATTTTTGTTCTGTTCTACCTTGGAGTGTCACCCTCTTTCATATCAAGAATGACGTGAGAATTGCACAATCTCTCGTGAATTCTTGATGTAGTGATACTTCTCGCCATCATTATTCATCTCTCGGTCTCCGTGTGGTTGCAACCGGAATGCCGACAAGTGAACTATGATGTGTGGAATCAATACTCCTAGCAACTCCGTTGATTGGTAGTTAAAGGACAATAATTTCATCCTTAGCGTGTTGGTTACTGAATCACATCCTAAGGTTGATCGTGCTACCTAGTCCATTTTTGTTGGTGCACCCTTCGATCAATGAGTTAGGATTTTGTCAAACCCTTGCTCTTTTGATCACATCGTCTTGCCTTGAAAGCAAGACTGATCTCGAGCTTAGTAACATGCCGGTGGTTCGTGATTTTCCGAATATCTTCCCGGAAGTATTTCCAGGTTGTTCCCTGACCGCTATGTTGAGCTCGTGATCAAGTTGGTTTCTTGTAACCAACCCTTCTCCAAGAATATGTGTTGGATACCCCTGAGCTAGTTGGTTAAGCTTAACAACAACTTGGAGAGTTGGAAGATAAAAGCTTGTCCGACCACGCTCATCCCTAAGGGATATATTTTTGTGTGTGTGTGTGTGTTGAAGAAAGATGATATCTCCATTGATTGGTCCTCGTGTCCAGTTGTTGGATCTATTATCTTACCAATCTTTGATTTGAGTATGGGCTATCGTCAAATCAAATCAGAACCAATGGTGTTCGTAATGTTGTCTTACTCGTGGTTGATCCCTCGAGCATACACCATTATATCTTTTGGATCTGACCAATGCTATCACCGTGTTCACATGATGGTGGAAGTCCAGTGATATGGAAATTCCGATGAGTTGCTGTTGAGCCCATCAGCAGCATTTTGTCTCCTCCCTGATTCGTGCTGAACATCCAGCTAGTGTTGGGAACTTGTGTAAGCATTTTCTTCATGCCCCGTTCATGAAGTATCTGTCTGGATGAAAGTAGTGACTTCCTCTAATTCACGTGCATTTGTTGTAAGTTGCCGCCGTGAATTCGAGAAAGCTTGTTTTTGCTTCCTCTGGAATCATCCCAAGTTAGTCATGCATATGTGCGAAGTACATTATGGTTGGATAGGTTGGCCGCCTCCACTCCGTATATGTTTCCTAGCACACCAAGCCACTGATCGATTTGCTCAAGGATAATAAGTTCTAAGTGCTAGTCCTGAAGGTACCAGATGGATTTGTACAAGATTCCGTTAACCTCGATGATGGTTCCCAACCAGAACTCGGTAGTGTTTTGTTGTAAGACTACTACGTGGTCATCCTTGTCTTGGACAACATGTTCTAATGTATGTAGCAGAACCAGCTCGTGTTTTAGAGCTTGCTATCGTAGCTCATTCCCGAGAATCTCGCAACATCATCTCATCGATTTGTGTTGCAAACTTTCTTTTCCAGACGTGCTGTCTGAAATATTCCGTTACCAACTGGATCTGAATCTCAGGCAGATATGATGATTGGAACTTTTTCCAAGATCTATGATGTAGGTCCCGACAAGGTTGATGTTGGCCGACACACCTAACCGGAAGATCTATTACGGTAGCTTCTTGATTAAGCAATTTGACGATCTTCTCCATGAGGTTTTCGTATGATCTATACTAACAGTTGATCCTTATGGATGTTTGCGCCCCCAAAGTCAGACCTTTATTTGATGTTCCAGATACCGAATGATATTGAGTTAAGCTGGTACATCAAGGAGAACATTAGAAGCGGAGTGCTAAATGTCTCTCGGTCGATCATCCAGATTTTGTTTCCTTGGCCTCGCTAAGGTGAAATCTGAGAAAGCGCTGTCTTCCTTTGCATCTGCATCCTCCATCACCGTTCATCATGGTAGTATGATGTGTTGCCAGGATCCTCGGCACGGATGTTGGTAAAACCTTGATGAATATGGGAATGCTCAAGTTCTTGAAAGCACGCTCAGTCACTAAGTTATATCCTTGGTATCAACTGGAATGTGCATTCCATTTGCCGAGTTGTTCTATAACCATAATCTCCTTTCCAAATTGAGTGTGCCATTCTTTTGAATTCTTTCAAACGATCATTTGTAAATTGCCTTAGGCTGGTATGAAGAGTTTCAATGATCTCTGAATCAAAAGTAATTCTTTTTGCCACTTAAGGGATATTTCTATGAGCCACCTTCCCTAAGGTGCCCCGTTATGGAATCGTGGCAACTATCTCCTCGCTACTTTGAAACCATGCACCATCCTACCTAAGCGTGGGATTTGTCGGAGTAAATGGCCACGGGTAGCCTAACCGACTGCCCCTGGTTCTTCTGAAAAAATTATTAGGCCTTCGGGCCTCCGAGCACTCCGAGCATCTGGCCACCTTCCCTGGCCGGCTACCACTAAAGCCGACTCCCGGAAGGCGACCCAGCCTCACCAACTCCTCCCCAGGACGACTACGGGGTGGCCGACTCCAGGTAGCCGGCCAAGAAGGACGCCGACTCCAAGAAGCCGGCCAAGACCACAACCACTCCAAACCACTTCCACATAACGGCGACATGACGGGGTGTGGCCACAGTGCGGACCACTACCCCCGAAGCCCGAGGCGGGCGTGGCTACAGGAGGCCGTACGGGACGGACGTCTCCCGTGCGGCTCGGCACTGTAGCCATGTTGGCCTCGACGTCACCCACGACCGACTCCCGTACGGCCCGCGGGCGGCGGGCCCCTTCGGCCAGAGAGAGGCGTGAAGGCGGCCTGTCCTTTCCCAGTCGCCAAGAGCGTAGCCGGCCTCCCGAAGCCGGCTACTCCCTTCCTCGAAGCAGGAGCCCCATTAAGGAGACAAGACGAGGTAAGGCTACAGTGATAGCCCCGAGGCGGCCCACTGTAGCCACGCTTACCTCGACAAAGCCCTCGTCATCACAGGCGAGGCTACAGTAAGCAGCCGCCGACAAGACACTATGCGGTGGGGCCGGCCTGTCGACCGAGTAGCCGGCAGCCGGCGGGACCCACCAGCCAGTGGGACCCACCAGCCGGCGGAGAAGCCGGCGAGCGAAGACACTGACGGCTGGGGCCAGAGCCCAGCCGGATTACCATTGTACCCCCGGGGGGTAGGCCTATATAAACCCCCCGGAGCACCCATGCAAAGGGTTCGCACCCAAGCATAGTTGGCCTCTGAGCATAGAGTTGCCCTCTAAGCATAGCACACACCCCATAGATAGAGAGAAGCAAGAGCTAGCCTTGTTCTTCTTCTCCCTTGATCTCAACAGCTCTAGGAGCGATTGTAGCTACCTGTTACCGATCTAGTGATCATGCGGAGAACCCGCAGAGCAGGACTAGGGGTGTTATCTCCTCGGAGAGCCCCGAACCTGGTAAGATTCGCCGGCGTGCATGTCTTCGCCTCATCCCGTTTCCGGGCACCAGCGACGTTTTATTGGCTCCCACAATGATAAGCCATCCCTTGGCATATGTCGCACCAACCACCCGACATTTGGCGCCCACCGTGGGGCCAGGTGCACCGTCGTCCGGAGACCTGTTCTGGACGGGAACCCTCTTCCTCCCCCGCGAGCAGAGCCAGCCTGCTGCGCCCGATGGCGTTTTCCTTGACGCGCTGCAAGGCGTCGACGACGCCTGCGCAGCGAGCCGCCTCACCGATCTGCTCGGCGAGACTCGCATCTCCGACGAGCCTGCGTCCGACGCAGGCACCGACTACCCTGAGAGCCGCCTCGTCAGCCTCCTCGACCAACTTCACGTCTCCAGCGATCCTGCTGCGGACATGGAGTCTGTCGGCTCCACCGACCCGATGCTCATCGACTCCGACACCGCGTCGCTCGACGCCTACCCCTCCGACGTGGTGGTCTTCGACGACCCCCTCCCTCGAGCTGACAGCGGCAGCAGCGCTGTCACCGAAGTGCTGGTCATCAGCCACGTCTCCAACTCGGTCGAGAATGCCCGCGATGCTCAGCAAGCGGCGATGCACGACCTCTCCGTCCCCATCCCGGCCGACGCCGACGCCGAGACCCTGGAGGCACGCCGCCTTGCCCTCATCGCGGAGGGCAAGAAGATAGCCTCGATGAGACGCCTCACCGAGGCCCACCAGCGCGAAGTCGACCGCGCCACCTTCGGCACGCCGCCGCCTAGCGGCCTGAGCCGAGCCGGCTTCGTCCAGAAGCGCGGCGCAGCCGTTGCCAGCATGCTGGGCGCAGATCGCCCCGTCTACGCCACCCCGCTCGAGAATCTGCGAGCCGCTCAGGCGGCTGCAGAGGAGCTCAATGGGCTGGGAGCCGACGAGCTCCCCTACATGACAAGACGGATCCAGCAGCTGATCGACGCGGCTGCAGAACGGCACGAAGCCGGCGCCCGTGCTGATAGTCATCCCCCGCGTAGGGAGCACGCCGCGACGTCCCGCTCGCCAACTGCGAGCGGCGCGCACCAGAAGAAAGACAAGGAGCCGGCTGCCAGCCGCAGCCGGACTCGCATCACCATCGAGCGCGACGCGGATGGCCGCCCTCAAGCTGTAGAGCACCAAGGAAACCTGCCTCCTCCCCCGCCTCGAAGAGAAAGACGCCTCACTCCGCCGCCTGTCACACATCCGACTCTTGGCGACCGACTCGGCCGCCGAGAAGGAGTCGGCGAGAACGACGCCCGCCACAGGATCGACCGCCTTGCTCGATCCTTGGCATTAGAAGAAGAAGACGATGTCGGCCCGCCATGCTTTGGCCCCCGCATCCGCGACGAGCCCTTCCCCAAAGGGTTCTCGCTCCCCAGAGACACGCCCAAGTACAATGGCTCGGTGAAGCCGGAAGATTGGCTCATCGACTACTCCACGGCCGTCAGCATCGCCAACGGCAATCGGCGCATCGCCGTGAAATACGTCCCCCTGATGCTGCAGGGCACGGCACGCACATGGCTCAACAGCCTCAAGCCCTACAGCATCAACAGTTGGCTGGACTTCACCGAAGTTTTCGTCCGCAACTTCACCAGCACCTACAAGCGGCCTCCCAAGCCTCGCCAGCTCTCCCTCTGCGTCCAGGGGCCCAACGAGTCGACCCGCGACTACCTCACGCGATGGGCCGAGCTCCGCAACTCCTGCGAGGGAGTGCACGAGGTCCAGGCCATCGAATACTTCACCGCCGGGTGCCGAGAGGGCACCCTCCTCAAGCACCGACTCCTCTGCGACGAGCCGGCTACCCTCGACGAGTTGCTGATCACCGCCGACAAGTACGCCACTGCCGACTCCTCAATGAAGACCGAGCTCCGAGTGGACGCCTCGGGGAAAGTAGTTGCTCCGGCTCCCAAGACGCCGGCTGGCGACCCTAATCGGTGCCCCTACCAGAACGACCACAAGCGCAAGGGCCCCATGCCGACTTCCTCCAGTCGGCAGGTGGCCACAGTTGAAGACGAGCAGCCCGAAGAGCGGCCCGCTCCCAAGAAGAAGGGTGGCCGGCCGCCCTGGCAGCCGTCTTTCTCCTACGAACAAGCACTCGATGCCCCCTGCAAGTTCCATAGCGGCGCGAAGCCGTCCAACCACACAACCCGGAAATGCCACTGGCTCACCCGCATCACCAAGGGTGAGGGAATGTTGCCGCCTCCGCCTCCCGGCCAGCCGCCTCCAGTCCCCCAGCAGCCGGCGGCTCGGCCGGCAGTCGGCGCCATCCAAGACGAGTTCCCCGAAGCGCACGACGCCTACGTCGTATTCACAAGTCAAGCCGACGACAAGCGCAGCCGACGCCGGCAGCACCAAGAAGTGAACGCAGTCGCCTCTAGCACCGCCGAGTTCATGCACTGGTCGGAAAAGCCAATCAGCTGGAGCCAGGCCGACCACCCAGAGGTGATGCCTTCGCCCGGCTCCTATGCTATGGTCTTGGACGTCACCCTTGCGACGGAGAGGCGAGCTGCCAGATTTTCCCGCGTCCTGATAGACGGCGGAAGCAGTATCAACATACTGTATCGCGACACCATGGACAAGCTGAACATCAAAGCGAAGCAGCTCATGCCGAGCCGCACCGTCTTCCATGGTATCGTACCCGGCCTATCCTGCTCTCCGATCGGCAAGATCAAAATGGATGTTCTCTTCAGAGACAAGGATCAT
Organism: Aegilops tauschii subsp. strangulata; assembly: GCF_002575655.3. Taxonomy (NCBI): domain Eukaryota; kingdom Viridiplantae; phylum Streptophyta; class Magnoliopsida; order Poales; family Poaceae; genus Aegilops; species Aegilops tauschii. The sequence continues at coordinate 419,258,203 of NC_053037.3, read as the reverse complement.
TTTCGCCGGGAAGCAATATGGTTCGAGGTGGTGGATTTAGAGAGCCCCTATCATGCACTACTTGGCCGACCTGCTTTGGCCAAGTTCATGGCTGTGCCCCACTACGCCTACCTGAAGATGAAGATGCCGAGCTCGAAGGGGATCATCACGGTAGCCGGCGACTACAAGAAGTCCATCGAGTGTGCCATGGCCAGCAGCCGGTTGGCCGAGTCCCTCGTGGTGGCAGAAGAGAAGAAGATGTTGGAACGGGTTGTGGCCATGGCCGGCAAGCAGCCGGCCTTGTCCCCCAACCCCAAGGATTGTGATGCGCAGGGCTCCTTCCAGCCTGCCAAAGAGACGAAGAAGATACCTCTAGACCCGGAGCACCCGGAGAGGTTCGCCGTGATTGGGGCGAACTTGGACAGTAAATAGGAAGGCGAGCTCGTCGACTTCCTCCGTGAGAATCGAGACATCTTTGCATGGTCCCCAAAGGACATGCCAGGTGTCCCGAAGGATTTCGCCGAGCACAAATTACATGTCTGAGCTGACGCGAAGCCGGTCAAGCAACCCCTCCGCCGACTGTCAGAAGATAAGCGAAGAATCGTGGGAGAAGAGATAGCCCGGCTCCTTGCCGCCGGCTTTATCATGGAAGTGTTCTTTCCTGAGTGGCTTGCCAACCCAGTTCTAGTTCTGAAGAAGAATAACAAGTGGCGCATGTGTATAGACTACACGAGTTTGAACAAGGCCTGCCCAAAGGATCCGTTTGCTCTACAACGGATTGATCAAGTGATAGACTCCACAGCCGGATGCGAGCTGTTAAGTTTTTTGGATGCATACTCAGGGTATCATCAGATCAAGTTGGACCCGGCTGACCGCCTGAAGACTGCCTTCATCACACCCTTTGGAGCTTTCTGCTACCTGACAATGACATTCGGCGGTGCCACTTTTCAGCGTTGCATGCAGAAATGTCTCTTGAAACAACTCGGCAGAAATGCCCACGTCTATGTAGACGACATTGTGGTGAAGACAGAGAAGCGCGGTACCTTGCTGGAAGACCTGAAGGAAACATTTGCCAACTTGCGCCGATTCCAGATCAAGCTCAACCCCGAGAAGTGCGTGTTCGGAGTACCAGCCGGCCAGCTGCTAGGCTTCCTGGTCTCCGAACGCGGCATTGAGTGCAACCCCGTCAAGATCAAGGCCATCGAGAGGATGGAGATTCCCACCAAGCTGCGAGATGTGCAGAAGTTCACTGGCTGCTTAGCCTCCCTGAATCGTTTTATCAGCCGACTAGGAGAAAAGGCTCTCCCCCTGTACCGACTCATGAAGAAGTCCACTCACTTCGAGTGGAATGATCAAGCCGACCAAGCCTTCGATGAGTTGAAGAAAATGTTGACCACTCCGCCTGTCCTGGCTGCGCCGACTGAGAAGGAGCCCATGCTCCTCTACATCGCCGCGACTAGCCGGGTCGTCAGCACTGTTGTTGTGGTCCAGCGCCCGGAGGAAGGCCGAGCCCAGCTGGTCCAGAGGCCGGTCTACTACCTCAGCGAAGTACTATCTAGCTCCAAGCAAAACTACCCGCACTACCAGAAGATGTGCTATGGGGTGTACTTCGCTGCCAAGAAATTGAAGCCCTACTTCCAAGAGCACCCCATCACGGTCGTGTGCACTGCCCCGCTCGCCGAGATCATAGGCAGCCGGGATGCATCCGGACGGGTGGCCAAATGGGCCAGTGCCTTGGCGCCCTACACGATCTTCTATCAACCCCGCACCGCCATCAAGTCGCAAGCATTGGCCGACTTCCTCGTCGACTGGGCCGAGACCCAGTACTTACCGCCGGCTCCCGACTCTACTCATTGGCGGATGCACTTTGACGGGTCCAAGAAGCGCACCGGCTTGGGAGCCGGCATCGTCCTCACCTCTCCCAAAGGCGACAAGCTCAAGTACACGCTGCAGATCCACTTCGCCGCCTCCAACAACGTCGCTAAGTACGAGGCGCTCGTACACGGGCTCCGGCTAGCCAAAGAACTCGGCATACGCCGGATCCTGTGCTACGGCGACTCAGACTTGGTGGTCCAGCAATCATCCGGCGACTGGGACGCCAAGGACGCGATCATGGCAAGCTACCGTTTTCTCGTCCAACAGATAAGCGGATACTTCGAAGGGTGCGAGTTCCTTCACGTGCCAAGGGCCGACAACGACCAAGCAGATGCCCTAGCACGGATCGGCTCCACCCGACAAGCCATACCGACTGGCGTCTCCCTCCAGCGCCTCCTCAAGCCGTCCATCCAGCCGTCTCCAGAGTCGGACTCCATCTTCGTACCGCCTGCGCCAGAAACAGCCGGATCCGACTTGAGAAATCCCGCAGGCGGCACGGGGACCTCGACGACTGGCCCAGGGACTGCAGTAGTCGCACCCGGCCAGGGGACTTCAGAACCCGGCTCAGGGACTGCAGCAGTCGGCCCGGGGAATGCAACGACACAAGAAGCGGTGGCCGACTCCAATTCAACACCCAACCCACCCACCCGAGTCATGGTGGACACATTAACAGAAGAAGAAGTCACAGCTCCCTCATGGGCCCAGCCTATCCTCAAGTTCCTAGTCAGCAGAGAGCTGCCGGCTGATGAGATCTCAGCAAGACTAGTGCAACGACGAGCCGCAGCATACACAATAATCAACAGGCAGCTTGTGAAGCGCAGCGTCACTGGAGTCTTCCAGCGTTGCGTCGAGCCAGAAAAAGGAGTGGCAATCCTCAAAGACATCCACCAAGGCGAATGCGGCCACCATGCAGCCTCAAGATCCCTTGTGGCCAAGGCTTTCCGCCATGGTTTCTTCTGGCCGACTGCCTTGGAGGATGCTAAAGAAATAGTCAAGAGCTGCAGAGGATGCCAAGTTTTTAGTTCCAAGCAACACCTGCCGGCTTCTGCACTCAAGACCATTCCCCTCACCTAGCCTTTTGCCGTCTGGGGACTGGACATGGTAGGCCCTTTCAAGACAGCCCGCGGCGGCTTGACACATCTACTCGTTGCCGTGGACAAGTTCACAAAGTGGATCGAAGCCAAGCCGATTAAGAAGCTGAACGGGCCGACTGCCGTAACATTCATCACCAACATCACTACTCGGTACGGCGTGCCGCACAGCATCATCACCGACAACGGCACAAACTTCGCCAAAGGAGCACTGGCACGTTACTGCGCGACGCAGGGCATCCGACTGGACTTAGCGTCCGTTGCCCACCCGCAGTCAAACGGCCAGGTCGAGCGAGCAAATGGACTCATCCTCTGCGGCATCAAGCCCCGACTGGTTGTACCATTCGAGCGATCGGCCGGCTGCTGGCTCGAAGAGCTGCCGGCTGTCCTCTGGAGTCTGCGCACCACACCCAACAAATCAACCGGCTTCACTCCATTCTTCCTCGTGTACGGTGCCGAGGCTGTCATCCCCACAGACATCGAGTTCGACTCGCCTCGGATCACCATGTACACGGAGGAGGAAGCCAAAGAAGCAAGAGAAGACGACGTTGACCTACTGGAAGAAGGCCGGCTGTTAGCCCTCAGCCGGTCCGCCATCTACCAGCAAGGGCTGCGCCGCTACTACAACCGCAAGGTCAAGCCAAGATCCTTCCAAGAGGGCGACCTTGTGCTCCGGCTGATCCAGTGAACAGCCGGCCAGCACAAGCTCTCGGCCCCTTGGGAAGGCCCCTTCGTCACCAGCAAGGCACTCGGCAACGACTCCTACTACTTGATCGACGCGCAAAAACCAAGAACACGCAAGAGAGACGACTCCGGCAAGGAGTCGGAGCGACCATGGAATGCAAACCTCCTAAGACGATTTTACAGCTGAAAAGCAGTATGTATCACGCTCCCCTTTTGTATTAAGTACAAACCAACAGGCCCCCCGAACAATACTCGGGGACTGCCTTTGTTTATCTATGAATGACTAGTGTCATATCCATGAATGTGTTATTACATTTCGAATATTTGTCCGGCACCGGGTTCGATTAGTCGGCCCGGGGACTGGCCGCCTTGAGCTATATCGCAAGTTTTTCCTAAAGTCAGAAAAGTAGTGCGCCGGCTCCCGAGTCCCCTCTTGCTGCAAGTCGCAGCTCAAAGAACTGAGTGCCCGACTAGCAAGAGGCAAGACAGAAAGGACGCTCACACGAAAACGGCTAAGGAACAACGAACCTATATAGCAAAGAGACGGCCTCCAAACATGCCTGCCGGCTACCAGAGCAGCCGGCCGGCCGGCTTCCTAAAAAACTTCGCTTTAGTCCAGCAGAGCTAAAGTACTTCCCCCTCCCCCAATCGGCCAGGCACTCCCCGGCTACAGATTGCAGAGCAACTGTTTGACTGGGGAGGTGGCAACCAAGGGAGGGCGGCAAAGGAAAAGCACAAGGACAAAAAGCAAAAAGTACAAGGAAAAGCCGATTGCATAACTTATATACATAAAAGCCGCCAACAGGCCGGCAACAGACTTAAGTTCGAATACACCCAGTGGGTGGAATTGTGCAGACTTAACCAAACATTGTTCAAAAGTAACAAGACAGGAAAACAAAAGAAAAGAAGACTAGGGCACGACATGAAGGCCGAGCTGGCCGGTGAAGGCGGCCTCGCCGGCTGTAGGAGTGGCTGCCTAGCGGGTCCCGGCTTGACCACCTCCGGCGGCAGGAGACGCACTCGCGCGCGACGTAGTGCTGGAGGTGCGGTCAGGCTGAGGCTGGCCGGGTACTCCATCAGCCGGCTCGGCGTCTTCACCCTCCCCCTCCTCCTCTTCGCCCTCGTCACTGGAGTCGATCTCCTCCGCCGAGTCCTCGCCGTACGCCGGGTCCAGCCCGAACCAATCTTCCGGCTGGGCGACTCCATTGTCGTCCACCTCGGGGGCGAAGACACTGGTGTCGGTGTAGTCGGCGATCGCCGAAGCCCGCCGAATGATGGCCGGCCGCGCCAGCTCCAGCTCCGTGTCGGCTTGCTGCCGCCAGGTAGCCAGCTGGTCCAGGTTCAGGCCGGGATACCAGGCCTTGATGAACTCCAGCGCTCGCCTGGCCCCGGAGCGAGCCGCCGACGCCTTCCAAGCCTCGAAGCGGCCGACTGCTACCTCCAGCCAATCGGCGGTCCAACTGGGAGTGCGAGGGACCGCTTGGCTGGGCCAGAGGGCGGCCAAGACCTGCGCCCCGGCACGCTGAAGCCGGCGGAGCAGCCGGTGAGCCGGCTGGATGCGAGCCTGGATCGCCAGGAGCTGTTCCTCCAGCGAGCGGCCGGCGGTTGGCGAGATCTCGAAGCCGGCCTGCCTCTTCGCTTGGCGACGGGCCTCGATGGCCTGGTTGGCGGCAGTCGAATAGCCAGGGAAATACTCTGCGCGAAGAAGAATGGAAGAAAAGAACACCAAAATCAGAAAACAAGCCAAAGTGGCAGATGGCAAGAAAGGACGAAGAGATAGACGGCTTACCGTCAACCAGATCCTCGATCTGGCCATAGCCGGAGACCAGGGTTTGCCTGGCCTCTGCCCAGCCGGCCGCCTCCGTCTCGAACTCGGCCTGGAGAGTGGCCTCGCGGTCCTGCGCCGCCTTCAGTGCTGCCTTGTGGCTTTCCTCCTGGTCGGCTAGCTTCTTGACCAGGCGGTCGCGCTCCTGCACCAAGGCGGCGAGCTCGGCGTCCTTGACACGAAGAGCAGTCTGGGACTCCCCCAGCTGTGCCCTCAGACTGGCGTTGGCGGCTGCAGAGACGGCAGAAGAAGAAGAACAATAAGAAATCGTCAAGGAAGATCCGAGCCGACTGCTCAGCAGTCGGCCCGAATCTCGGGGACTACACCCAGTGGGTGCGCTGACGCGCCCCCACATGAGATAAAGATCAAGTCACATACCTCGGCTCTCAGTAAGGTCGGCGGTCTTCTGAGTCAGCTCCCGAGCCTGGGAGTTGAAGGCGGCCGCTCGGAGGTTGTGGTAGTCCTGCGAGACGGACAGAAGACCGAAGTGAGAACAAAAACAGCAAAGACAAGACCTCCAAGAAGTTCCAAGCCGCCTGCTCAGCAGCCGACTCGGAACTCGGGGACTACACCCAGTGGGTGCGCTGACGCGCCCCCACGAGAGAAATCAAGATCAAGAAAGAACCAGATGGGAATACCAACCCAGATGGCCGCCCGCGTTGCGAGGAATTCGTCGGTGAGCTGCCTCAGCACCGCGGCTTGGCTTTGGAGCCGGGTCCGGACGTCTTGTGCAGCGACGTTCACCACGGCTGTCCCTCTGCCTGGCGTCCACCCCGAGGTAGCACTGGCCGCCTCCGCGTCTCGGGCCGACGAGCTGGAGCCCACGGCCGGCTGTGGCTCCGACGCGGCCTTCTGCGGCTCCGACGCGGCCTTCCCTGCACGCCGGCTTGGCGGAACCCGGACCGCCACCTCAGCCCCCGCGGCAGGCTCGCCCTCCGCCGACTGTGCGGGCGCAGGCTCAGGCTGGCCGCCTTGGGCCGCCCTAGTCGGAGGGGTCGGCTCCGGCGCCTTTTCCAAGATGATGACGTCGTCGCCGCTTCCCCCCAGCCCTGGCTGGCCGCTGCTGGCTCCCCCTGGCGAGGGCTCCGTGTCCCCAGGCGCCATGGTGCGCAGGGGGGTGACCATCAGAACCTCCCCTGCCGCCGCCGCGGCCTCAGCCTCTGCCTGGGCCTTGGCTGCGGCCTCGGCGAGCGCCTTCGCTGCCTCTTCCTCCCGAACCGCCTGGGCGGCGGCTGCCTCCAGTGCCTCCGCCTCCCGTGCCTCCTGCTCCTCCCGCACCTCCCGCGCGTTCCTTTCCGTCGCCTCCTGGAGGGCGGCGCGGGGGTCCATGCGGTGGGTGGTGCTCCCAGAGCCCCTTGGCGACTCGACGACGGAGCCGGCAGCCGCCCGCTCAAGTGACAACGGAGCTCTCATCGTCGAAGAAAAAGACGAGAGTTCAAGAACCACCAAAGAGAAGAAAGAAAGAGAGTACACAGAGAAAGAGAACTTACGCCGACACGGCCTGCGGCTGCTTCACCACTTTGCGGAAGCGAGCCGCCTTCGCGGCCGCCTCTTCCCGCCTGGTGGCTGCCGCCCCGCCCCTGGACTTCTTCGTTCGGCTGCCGAACAAGCCCTGGGCGGCACGGCGCTTCTGGCCTCCACCCCGAGCAGGCTGCGCGCCGGAGGAGCCCGCGCCGCGTCCGGATGCCGGCTGGCGGCGCGGGACGGCTTCGGCTTCATCCTCGTCCGGCCAGTCGTCGAAAGTAGCAGTGAACCCGGAGCCACCCGCTTCATCGCCAGCTTGGCCGCCGGCCGGCTCGACGGCGTCGTCCATATGGACCGCCCCCAGGTCGGGGTCTTCCAGGTCGTGTTCGCTCCGGTCGGGGACGAAGCGACGCTCCACGTTTGACCCGCCGGCCGGCCGAAGCAGAGGGCTCTGTCGAAGAACAAAGCCGACTAAGTCAGAATTGGCCAAGAGATACTCGGCAACAGGGCTGAGAGAGAGAGAGAGGAAAAGAGACAAGGGGAGCGTACCGTAGGCGGAGGATTGGCACGGCTATATGGCCCCTTGCCGAATTGCCACTCTTCAGAGAGTTGGCAGTTTGCGAGGTAGTTCACCATGTAGGCGACCTGGTGGCGCGGCATCTCCTGGGTGCACATGCGGCTCGGATCGAGCTGGCCGCTCATCTGACAGATCAGATGAGGCCGGCTCTGGAGCGGAAGAACCCGGCGCGTGACGAACGCAGCCAGAAGGTCGGGCCCCGTTAGGCCCTCCGACTGGACCATCACCCGTAGTCGGGCGATGGCGGCGTTTCCTGCCTGCGACAGCGTCACAGCCCGGAAGGACCACTGGGGCAGCCTGCCCGCCGGCGGGCGGCTACGTAAGCCGGCAGGTTGATGTAGTCGCCCCGCGGAGCGATGTTCCGCACGTAGAAGTATGACTTCTGCCACTTCTTCACCGATTGGATTAGCGTGATGACGGGGAAGGGGTTGTCGGCGGCCGATCTCCGCGACGCGATGAAGGCGCCAGTCTGAGCCGGCACGCCCCGCATGCGCGTGCCCATCTTCGACTGGAAGTACTCCCCCCAGAGCTCAAGGGTGGGGAGGACGCCGAGGTAGCCCTCGCACAGGGTGACGAAGGCAGACAGCAGCACCACTGCGTTGGGGGTGAGATGGTGCGGCTGGAGTTGATAGAATTCCAGCCAGCAGCGGAAGAAGGCGCTCACTGCAGCTCCGGCCTGATTTCCTTCGCCGGCGCGAGGCGGACCGCCACTTTGTCCGCGCCGGGCAGCCGCCGCGTGTCGCGGAGGAAGTCGACGTGGTCGTCATGGACGATGGAGCCATCCCAATCCCCGCCAAGCTGTTCTACGTGGGGAGGCATGGCGAGAGCTAGCACGGCGGCGGAGGAGCGTGCAGTGGAAGAGCGCGGCGGCAAGGCGCTGTCGCGGGAACGAGCGAGGGAAGAAGACGGTGGAAGTAGGAGGAGCGTGCGAGGGCCTGCCGCCCTCCACCTCCCCCTACTTATAGCTTCACGAGGCCGAAGAGGCCGTACGTGGGGGGGGACGTGGGATTAACTGCGCCCACTCCCCCCACGTCTCGCGATTATTGCGCGTAAATGCGAGCCGAAACTGCCGCACGGAACATGCGGGCGGTTTCGGGATACAAAGGATCCGCGCCTGGGCCGGGGCGCGGACGTGGCGGGCCCCCTCCCTGCGGCGACGTCCCGTCACGCGCGTGGGCTGGCAGGCTTTCTAGCCACGTGGCTCGCCGACGGCCCGTGGCCGGCCTGCGGCCCGGTGCACGTGCCAGCGAGTTCCCGCCCTCCGACTCCAGAAGATTTCGACTCAGGCGGCGCGCCTGACTAAGGCCGGCTCCCAGCTGCCGGCTTGTCATGATAGGAAGCTGATCGAGCTTCTCAAACCCCACTCCACCTCGAAGCCCAATCAGCTTCGGGGACTACTGTCGGAGTAAATGGCCACGGGTAGCCTAACCGACTGCCCCTGGTTCTTCTGAAAAAATTATCAGGCCTTCGGGCCTCCGAGCACTCCGAGCATTGGGCCGCCTTCCCTGGCCGGCTACCACTAAAGCCGACTCCCGGAAGGCGACCAGCCTCACCAACTCCTCCCCAGGACGACTACGGGGTGGCTGACTCCAGGTAGCCGGCCAAGAAGGACGCCGACTCCAAGGAGCCGGCCAAGACCACAACCACTCCAAACCACTTCCACATAACGGCGACATGACGTGGTGTGGCCACAGTGCGGCCCACTACCCCGGAAGCCCGAGGCGGGCGTGGCTACAGGAGGCCGTACGGGACGGACGTCTCCCGTGCGGCTCGGCACTGTAGCCATGTTGGCCTCGACGTCACCCACAACCGACTCCCGTATGGCCCGCGGGCGGAGGGCCCCTTCGGCCAGAGAGAGGCGTGAAGGCGGCCTGGCCTTTCCCAGTCGGCCAAGAGCGTAGCCGGCCTTCCGAAGCCGGCTACTCCCTTCCTCGAAGCAGGAGCCCCATTAAGGAGACAAGACGAGGTAAGGCTACAGTGATAGCCCCGAGGCGGCCCACTGTAGCCACGCTTACCTCGACAAAGCCCTCGTCATCACAGGCGAGGCTACAGTAAGCAGCCGCCGACAAGACACTATGCAGTGGGGCCGGCCTGTCGACCGAGTAGCCGGCAGCCGGCGGGACCCACCAGCCAGCGGGACCCAGCAGCCGGCGGAGAAGCCGGCGAGCGAAGACACTGACGGCTGGGGCCAGAGCCCAGCCAGATTACCATTGTACCCCCGGGGGGTAGGCCTATATAAACCCCCCGGAGCACCCATGCAAAGGGTTCGCACCCAAGCATAGTTGGCCTCTGAGCATAGAGTTGCCCTCTAAGCATAGCACACACCCCATAGATAGAGAGAAGCAAGAGCTAGCCTTGTTCTTCTTCTCCCTTGATCTCAACAGCTCTAGGAGGGATTGTAGCTACCTGTTACCGATCTAGTGATCATGCGGAGACCCCGCAGAGCAGGACTAGGGGTGTTATCTCCTCGGAGAGCCCCGAACCTGGGTAAGATTCGCCGGCGTGCATGTCTTCGCCTCATCCCGTTTCCGGGCACCGGCGACGTTTTATTGGCTCCCACAATGATAAGCCATCCCTTGGCATATGTCGCACCAACCACCCGACAGGATTGTTGCCCACCAAATCAAATCTCATCGTTTGTTCTTCCATCCCTCTCGATGTGTTTTGTGTCTCAACTCGAGATGTTTCAACATCTCATTCCGCGAGTTGATCTTGTATAGCTCGATCTCCGAGAAGGTCAAATCCTGTAGAGTTTATCTCTATCGTCGTGTTGGATGAAGATCTCGAAAGCAAAGATGTCAAGATCAAGATGATGCAATGATTCAACATCTTCGAGAAGAACAATTGGATCGTGAAGATTATGTTAGTTTGCATCCCCCTTTCATCTTACCCAAAGCTTGAATCTCGGGACGAGATTCTTGTTTAGTGGGGGTGAGCTGTCACAGCCCCAGATCAGCCCTTGCTTGATTTTTCTTGCCTCCATGCATCATGTTTAAATTCAAATGAAATTTGAATTGAGGAATTTTCAAAGCCTCAGAAACCTTTTAAAAATGATCAACATTAAAATCTTCTCAAAGGAGCCTAAGAAAATGTTCCTGTTATACCTTGAAAAATATTGGCAAGAATAAAATTCAAACCAATATTTTTGGAAGGTTTAACATATTTATTTTGGGCCTTTGAATTAATCCAATAAATATTTGAATTGGATCTATATTTGTTATATAATAAATATATGTTCAATAATTCTGGAAATTGTTGTGTAGCTTTGGATAAGTCCATTTGGGTTACACAATTATTTTCATGAATTTTGAAAATGGTTTGGTCTTTGAACTGAATCAAAACATAATAGCAAAAATAGAAAACTGAAACAAAAGAAAAGGACAGAAAACCTACCCGCACTTACCTGGCGCTCACCTGGCAGCCCATCTGGCCGGCCCAGCCCACCAGGGGCAGGGAGGTCTTCTTCCTCCCGCCAGTCGGACGCATACCGCGTGCCCGACGCGCGCACGGCCACCGCATGCCACCTCCAGCCTGCCTGGCTCCTCCCCGATGCACCTAGACGGCGCCACGACACCCCCTCAACGCCTCGACCTCTCCCTCGAGCTCATCCCCTCCTCTGTCTCCCTCACGTGCGTCCACCCAAATGCAGCCGTCGCCGCCGCTCGCCACCACCGCGGCCACCGCACTCCCCACGCCCGGCCGCAGTGCCAAATCGCTCTGCCACGACGCCTCGCTTCTTCAAGCCGAATAACACCACCCCGGACGGTCTACAGTGACACCCCTGAGCTCGTCTTCCTCACTGGCATCTGAAGATCGCCGGCGTCGATTCGCCGTCTCCGACGCATGTCAAAGCCCACTGATCTACTGGTCGACCTCCCTGTGAGCTCCCCTTCGGTTCTCCCCTAGTCCCGTATTCCCGCTTGTCCCCTAGCCAGCATGCCGCCTTGGCCAAAGCTTTTCCGCCGCCGGCCATGTTGCCGCCGTCGAGCTAGTCACTGGAGCTCATGTCCGAGCACTCCATCGTGCTCATCACGCTCCCCGTAGCACATATCACCCCACCGCCGTCCTCCCCGTGCACCACAACGTGATCCCGCGCGCAACCGAACTCCGGCCGCCGCCGCGAGGTTGTTTCCGGCGAGCTCCGGTCACCCTACGACCTCCCACCTGCTCCCCTGGACGCGAGCGAGCAAGGGCTACGCCCTGGTGCCCTCGGCATGTGCAGCCGACGCCCGTAGCGCGTTTCCGGCGTGCCTCCGCCGCGCTGGATGGTCGCCCGCGGACTAACCCCGGCCGTGCTGACGTGGCCAGGTTAATTAGGCGTTAACCACCTCTTAATCAAACCCAAGAGTCACAGACAGCCGGGCCCCACCTCATAATTAACCACAGGGTTATTCCCTGCTTTAAATTAAGCTAATGCTTTGACCCCGCCACCTCAGCGTTGACCTGGGGCCCACTGTCAAGTTTGACTTGGACCAGCCCTTTAACCTGCTGACGTCATGCTTACACATTGCTGACGCGGTTAATCGTTTTCTGGATTAAAAATAATCCAGGAAATTCCAGAAATTGTTATAAACTTCTAAAAATCATAGAAAATAATCTATAACTCAGATTGAAAAGATTTATATATGAAAAATGATTAGAAAAATCCAATCTATCCATTTGTACCATTTTCATGCATGTTAGAACAATTTATGGCTGCTGTTTAGGACAAATCATGTAAATGGCATTTGAATTTCCACATATGAAGTTTGAATTTGAACCTAAGGTTCAAACCAACTCCATTTAATATGTTGCTAGTTGCATTAGCTCAAAACACATTTATATTGCCATGTCATGATCATGCATCATATTGTGCATTGCATTGATTGTATTTCTTCTCTGTTGCCGGTATTCGTCCCCTCTCGGTAGACGATGTTCCGGCGTTGTGATCGTTGACACTAATGAAGACTCAATGCTATCTTCAGAAGTGCCAGGCAAGCAAAACCGCCTTGTCCATTCCGATACAAACCCACTCTCTCGCTCCTGCTCTCTTTTACTGCATTAGGACAACAACGATTCATCTGTTACTTGCTGCGGTAGTTGAACCCCTTATCCTCTGCATGACCTGTCATTGCCACAGTAAATAGATGAAACCCACTAGCATGAGTAGGAGTTGTTTGAGCCCTGATGTGCCTACTCATTCATGCTTGATTGTCATGCCTGCTATTGCTTAGAGTTGAGTCGAGTCTGATTCATCGGGGATGAGTTGGAATGGTGATGAACATGTCCTACTGTGTGTGAGCTAAGTGTGTGAACACGATTTGGTAAAGGTAGCAGTGAGAGGCCATGTAGGAGTACATGGTGGGTTCTCTCATTGCAGCCGTCCTCAGGAACTGAGTTCTGTGTTTGTGATCCATGATACAGCTACTACCACGCATTGGAATGCTTAAGTGCCCCTCTCGACTTATTAATCAACCTGATCTCTGTCCAGGATTTGCAACTAGTTTCTGGTGTTTGGAGGTAATGTTAGTAGTCTACCAAGTGGTACCCAGTACAGGTGGGATTGGGACAGACTAGGCACCGTGGCACGGTGTACCAAGCGTAGATCCATCCGTCGAGGTGGGCTTGGGAACCCTGCACACATCATTTGGGGCCGTGAGCGACACCCCGGCCGGATCTCCTTGCGGATGGAACCCGAATAGGCAATAAACCTGGACGAGAGACTTGTGTGGTTAGTCAGGTCATGGCCGACTCCCTCGCCATGCTTCCGCTTGAATGTTTCCGAGGTACACGACGTGTACATGGTGGTAAGTGGCGAGAGCGTGTGTGAAGAAGTACACCCCTGCAGGGTTAATATGATCTATTGGAATAGTCGTGTCCGCGGTAAAGGACTTCTGGGTTGCCTGTACAGTTCATAGACAAGTGAAAGTGGATACTCTAAAATGCGCAAGATAAGCGTGAGTGCTATGGATGGCGTCCTCGTAGGGAGACGGGAGTCAATCCATAGCGGTGTATTGATATGGTGAATATGTGGACTCGTGTGCGCCACCTCAAAAGAGTTACTTGCAGTCGTAGTTCAGGATAGCCACCGAGTTAAAGCTGGCTTGCTGCAGTTAAACTCCATCACCCCCCTTGTTGATACCGATGCATATGTAGATAGTTCTGATGTAAGTCTTGTTGGGTACATTTGTACTCACGTTTTCTTATTTTATGTTTTGCAGAGAGACGTCAGTCTCGCTAGTAGTTCCGTGTGGACTTCGACGTTTAGCTTGATACCTCAGCTACGATCTTGTGCCCTCGGCAGGATCTGGTAGATAGTCAGGCTTCTCAGCCTTTTTCATTTGTAGATGTCTGTACTCAGACATGTTAAGCTTCCGCATGTGCTTTGGCTTGTATGCTCTGAATGTTGGGTCATGAGACCCATGTTTGTACTATCTCGCTCTTCGGAGCCTAATGAATAAATACTCTGAGTCGTAGAGTCTTTTTGTGATGCCATGCTGTATTTGCACATATCGAGCATATTGTGTGTATGATTGAAATGCTTGGTATGTGTGGGATCCGACAACCTATTTGTTTATCCTTGGTAGCCTCTCTTATGGGGAAATGTAGTCTTGTGCTTCCATGATCCATAGTAGTCCGCTACAGCCCAGTTCACCGGAGTCCTGCTAGCCCAGCACAACTGCTCCGGAACACTTGACTGGCCGGCATGTGATTCACTTCGTTCCTGTGTCTGTCCCTTCGGGGAAATGTCACGCGGTGACATCCGGAGTCCTGCCTAGCCTGCTACAGCCCAGTTCACCGGAGTCCTGTTAGCCCAGTGCTACAGCCCGGATTCGCACGCTGCTGACCGACATGCTCGATGTTGATTCATGTATGCCTGTCCCCATAAGTTAGTGCCACTTTGGGTTCATGACTAGTCATGTCGGCCCGGGTTCTCTGTCATATGGATGCTAGCGACACTATCATATACGTGAGCCAAAAGACACAGACGGTCCCGGGCCATGGTAAGGCGACACCCATGGGAATACTGTGCATGAGGCCGCAAAGTGATATGAGGTGTTACCGGCTATATCGATGTGACTTGGAATCGGGGTCCTGACAGAGTGTGGGTCTTTGGCTATGGCTGGGTGCTGGGGCTCAAGTTAATATAGCGGCCGAATGGCAGTGAGCCATGGCAGACGGATGGACGGGTGGCGCCGGAGTTGGTTCGTCGGCAGCCGCGTGTCATTAATGTGGGCGGCGGATAGAAGGATGGACGTGGTGTCGTTAACGTGGAGCAGTCGCTTGCACCAGGATGCCGCGCGGGTGGCGTTCTCTCGGTCGTCGCGCTGCTGCAATGCTGGCGCCAGTGAGAGGTCGCGTCGGGCGTGAATGCGGACGCTGCTTCAGTGACTTAATTGCAGGTGCGTTGGGGCACTGACATGCGGGCCCCAACGGGCATCTGGCCCGCATGTCAGTGACACACCAACTGCACCTGCAGTTAAGTCCGGTGAATGCGGCATTGACGTTCTGGAGAGACGGTGACCGTTTCAGGCAGGAAGCGCGCGCTAGCGATGGAAGGGGTTTTGGTAGGCCAGGGTGGTCAGACGCTGGCGTGGTGGTAAAATGTGAACTCATGGATGACGAGCCTTTGAAGCGTATGCGGCACGTATTGACAGCCAGGCGTCCATGCAACCGCTCTTGTCGCTAGCTAGCCTTCGACGACCACCATTAGAAACCACACAACCATGCATAACTTGCGAATAATGGACGAATTGATCAGACACACTCTCGTGTGTAGTGGCACTATGATCGATCGCTCACGATAGTACATACTCCGTACCATAGTACCCTCTCTAGCTAGGCTGTTTTATAGATTGTCGTTGTGATGGACGGTATACATGAGCAAGGCGCCGAGTCACGAGTATGACCATTGGTGTTGAGCCAGGGGAATACATGCTCGGTGTTCGCGGAGGCCTCTAGAAAACGTCTAAACAGTAATGTCAGGCACCGCCGGCGCGCGTAGGTGACGGGCTCGCCGTTTGCGTTGCGCCATGAGCAGGACTTTGATTGAGAGGGCGACGCGCATGCATTAGCATGGTTTGACAGCGTGAGCGTCAGTGTCTGCACGCGTACATGCTACTTGCCTCTATGGACAGTGTGCGCTAATGTGTGCATCACGTATAATAAAAAAATCCGTTTGTGCATTTAACGCAAAGTATTTCATTTTCATATGGCTGACGAGTGTGTGTTGCAGCGACAAGTCTGTGGTTTGATTCCTCACATACACATAATTTTGGTTTTTATTTCTTTCTCCACTGACAGGTAGGTCCGCTTAGATAGATAGATAAAGAACACGAGTTGATGAGGCGCATGTGGACTGTTTGACTGGTCAACCAGACAAATACGGAGCTATACGCTGAGCCAGTGACCGTATAATCACCATATCTCATATACAATGATCAAAGTGAGCTGTCAAGACAAGTTCGATGACCACCAATGCATTTTACTCGGTAATAAATGACCAGGATTGAAGGGGAATCCAAATTTACTTCGTATTCTGTCCTTGAGCTGTTGACAAACCAATGCACTATACGGTTGTCCGGCCACTCCACCCCAGAGCTGTCACCAAGCGTCGTTCATGCCACCACGCCGCAGACTAACCAGTAAGGAAGCAATGGCATCCTGCTGCGCCGAGTTCCTCGCCACCCACGACCGCACACAAAATGCTAGGGAAGCGATGGCATCCCGCCATGCCGAGTTCATCGCCGCTCGCGACCTCACACCTACGTGGGCGGAATTTGAGGCCGCCAAGGCCGAATGGGCGGTTGTCGGATTATGGGTTCCGGTAGACCCTTGAGGTTTGAACACTAGGGTGCGCACGAAGATTTCTCTCTCCCTAGCTCGCTCTCGCAACGATCTCAAGGCCTAGCTCAACCAACCCAAAGAACAAGAGACACGAGGGTTTATACTGGTTCGGGCCACCGTTGTGGTGTAATACCCTACTCCAGTGTGGTGTGGTAGATTGCCTTGTAAGCTGGCGATGAATAGGTACAAGGGATGAGGAACCTCCTGAGGAGAGGTGTTCTTGAGCTCAGTGAGCTTGTGTGTGCGAGGATGGTCTGAATGATCCGTCCTCTCCCCGTCGTCCCCTGCTAGGGTGGTGGCTAGTCCTATTTATAGAGGCCCCAGTCCTCTTCCCAAATATTAGGCGGGAAGGGATCCCACAATGGCCAATTTTGAAGGGAGACAACTAGTACAAGTTATCCTGACAAAAGGTGGTCATCGCTTGCCAAAGTCTCTGGTGGTGATGCCGTCGTGGGCTCCGCGGTGACCTCCGTCCTGCCGTCCTCCTGGTCATGGTCTCGTTGCACCGATACGGAAACCTTTGCCTGATGCCTCAGGACTCCTCGCCTGCGCTTGCCCCTTTAGCACCAAAGAGGCATCTGGTACTCTTCGCCCGCTGGCGCCCGCCTGGCGTTGATCGTCATGGCTCACATCATGCATACCTCGCGAGGTGCCCCTTGCATAGATATCTCCGCTCCTCGAGAGCCAGCCGCTACCCCTGAGGAGGTCTTGGCATCGTCCGCCTCGCGAGGGTTGGCCCCTCACGAGGGTCTTGAGTGGTCACTGATGAAGATGGGTCGTACCAGGCCCCTGGCTGAGCCATGCCCTGGGCCGCAGGCACGCATGTCTGGGTACCCCGTTCCCAGGACGCCGACAGTAGCCCCCGGGCCCAAGGCGCGCTCGTACTTGGCTTCGAGGCGAAGCCAAGGGTCAAGTGGGGAGTGTCGCGGGCCCCAATAGCCTGCAGCCTTGATTGACGTGTGGCGATGGACGGGACGTGGGCCTCTCCGCTTCCTCACGCCGTCTCGGCAACTGCCCAACTTACAAAAGGCTGGCACACATCACGATGCCTTCATTGCCTCCCTTTGTCTCGCTCCAGATCCCCTTTCTTGCTCCTTGCTCCCAAAGACTCGAGATCCGTGCCAATTCCCCCTCGAGCCTGCAATCGATGGCGTCCGGCAAGGCAAAGGCCGCTCTTCCGCCCGCCTGGTACGAGCCGGCTCTCAGCGTGCCCAGCGTTTCAGAGAAGAACTTCGCCGCCACCCTCCTGATGACAGCAGAGGGCAGCAACAGGAAGGGAAAGACCGCGCTCCGGGCTGCCTCCGCTGAGCCAGAGGACTCAAGGAGCACCTTCTATCCCTTCTTTATGAGTAGTGTCCTCGTAGGGCTGGTTCCCCCCTTCTCCGATTTTTCTACGCCGTCCTTAGCCACTATAAGCTGCATGCCCTTCATCTCCATCCCAACTCCGTCCTCCTCCTGTCGATCTTCGCCTTCTATTACGAGGCATTCGTGGTGGTGATGCCGTCCGTGGCGCTGCTTCGCCACTTCTTCTACCTCTGCAACAAGGACGACCACTGCTCGGGGTGTGCCAACTTCGTCACAGCCACTGGGACCAACGCGATCTCGAAGGCCGGGAAGAAGGCCAAGGGCTTTAGTAGCAAGTGGGCCCTTATGGTCGCCAAGTGCCACCACCCTTGGTTGGTGCTGCCAACAGAGATACCTACGCCTCATGACAGGTGGTTCCGCGCGAGGCTCACCGACCCCCGAGTGGAGCAGGTGCTGGAGAAGATGACCGCCGACCTGAAGCCTGACGACCCGAAGGCGGCGAAACTGATGGGGGCCATGATCGTCAAGGGATTCCTGGCGCAGCGCGTAGCTCCACTCCAGGTGCGCTCGCGCCCCTTGTGGAATCTTGCGGATGAGGAGGATGACCTCCATCTGCGCCGGGATGCCTTGTCGGACGAGAAGCTGGCGTGGCTCTTCGCCTTTTGGTCGGGGACGATCAGGGGTATCCGCCTGACACCCACGTTCCCCTGTACCGCCGCCCAGATGGGGCGAAGGTTGCTCTCGCCATGCCCGCCTTCGAGGGGCGTGGGCTCGTGCCGCCGGTGTCAGATGTGGGGTTCCGACAAACCCTTAAGGTTCGAACACTGGGGTGCGTGCGAAGTCTTTCCCTCCTACCGATCTACGCCCTAGCTCGCTAAGATCTCGCGAACGAACTCGATAAACTCGCAACACGGAAAGACACGAGATTTATACTGGTTCGGGCCACCGGTGTGGTGTAATACCCTATTCCAGTGTGGTGGTGGTGGATTGCCTCTTGGGCTGATGATGAACAGTACAGAGGGAAGAACAGCCTCCTGAGGTTGAGGTGTTCTTGTGCTTGGTGACTTAGCGGTTGAGAGCTGGGTGAACTGCTCGATCTGATCAGATGAGATCCAGCCTAGATGAGATACCCCTACCGTGGTGGCTAGCTCTACTTATATAGGCCCTGGTCCTCTTCCCAAATATTGAGCGGGAAGGGAGCCAACAATGGCTGGCAAATTTGAAGGGGGACAGCTAGTACAAGCTATCCTGACAAAAGTGGTCTTCGCCTACGAAAGGCTCTGGTGGTGACGCCGTCTTGGGCTCCACGATGACCTCCATCTTGCCGTCCTCCTGGTCTTGGTCTCGTTGCACCGATATAGCAACCTTTTCCTGATGCCTCGGTAATCCACACCTGTGCCTCCTTCCTTAGCACCAAAGAGGAAACGAGGACGCTGCACGGCTGGCGCCCGCCTGGTGTCGATCGTCATGGCTCACGTCACGAGAGCCTCGTGAGGTTTGCCCCGCCTCGATATCTCCGCTCCTCGTGAGCCTGCCTGACTAGGCCACTCCTGAGGAGGTCTTGCGTCATTCGCCTCGCGAGGCTTGGCCCCTCGCGAGGGTCTTGGATGCCTTGTTGATGAAGATGGGTCGTACGGCCTGCTGGCTTAGCCACGCCGTGGGCTGTAGGCAGGCAAGTCTGGGGACCCCTGTTCCCAGAACGCCGACAGTAGCCTCCGGGCCCAAGGTGCGCTCGGGCTTGGCTTCGTGGCGAAGCCAAGGGTGAAGTACGGAGCATCGCGGGCCCCAAAAGCCTGCGGCCTTGGTTGACGCATGACGGTTGATTGGACGTGGGCGTCTCCGCTTCCCCACGCTGCCTCGGCAACTGCACGACTTGACAAGTCCCTGCAACATGCAAGGAGAACCATCATTACCTGCGATCGTGGGAGACGCCGGTTGGCCTTCTGTTGCTATAAATGGGGAGGGGGCGGAGCCCCCGTCGCCCATCTCTTCCTCGCTTGCTTGCTTCTTCCTCCTCGCTCCACTGCTAACATCAATGGCGCCTATCAGAAGGTTCTCTGCTGAAGAAAAAGGGGAAGGCCCCTCGGGATGACCCGGGGCCACTTCCGCCGAAGAAGAGGTCGGTCCACCGCCGTGATGAAGCGGCGATGCAGGTGTGACGAGGCCTTGGTGCGAGCGGCCTCCCCCAGGGTATCCGCTACCCCTGTATGCCCGAGCCCAGGGCTCAGGAGGACGGAGCGACGAGCAGCTTCCCCCGGGTCGCGCCCAGGATTGCCGCGCCACGACGACACGCGCTGTTGCCCCTGGAATCCACGCCACAGACTCCTCGCGTGAGCTTGTGCTATGGGCGCCGATGCCTCCGAGCTCTTGGATCCGCTTCACACAGTTCTTCTCCGACGTGATGCCGCCAAGGGGGCCTCTCGAGCTCTGGTTGCAGCACGCTGACTGTGACACTTCGGCGACCGGAGCAGAGATTGAGGCGGTCCCCACCGGCAAAATCTTCATGAAGCACGGCTGGGGCGAGATCGCACGGGTCTGCCGTGTGAGGGGCGCCCTCGCGATCCACTTTGAGTTCGACGGCGCCTCCACGCTCTTCTTCAAGGTCTTCGATGCGGAGGGCCGCCGCCTGGAATGCTACTTCGGAGAGGAGCGTCAGGCTGAAGCGTGCTCCGCTCGCGGCCACTCCAGCAGCAGCAGCCCTTGGGAGTCCAGTAGCTCTCCTGAGCTCTATGTGACTCCGGAGACGAGCGATGACAGCTACGTGCCCCCGAGCTCTCGCCGCGCTCGGAGCAGAGCTGCGGCGTCCGGCCGTCGTCGCCGCTGATCTGGATGGGGTTGGCGCCGGCCTCCTATGGCCCACTATTGATGATCGCGTCCGCCGTGGGAGGGTGTAGATAGGATTGCCCTTAGTTTTAGCTTTTGTTCCCTGCGAAGAATCATGAAGTACCCCGTGGGGACATGTAAGGGTCTGTAATGTCTTTTGTGCTTATCTTCCCTATTATGAGAATTTGGCGACGCACGTCCCGTTAGGGCTCGGTCCCCCTTTCTTTCCTCGCGATAGCTTGTTGCTCTACGCTGATAGGTCCCGGTCCCCAGGCAGGCTACAGCCGTCACTGGTATGCCAGGTCGCGTGCCATGGTCAAGGCCAGGAGGTGTGCGGCCCGAGGTCCAGTAAGAGCCCCTGAGGCGCGATGCTCAGGAGGTCCCCCTTAGCGCTCAAGCAGCCATGGTAAAGCGAGAAAGGGAGTTGACGTGGCCGCAATGGGGTTGCGGCAAGGCGAGGGTGACCGTTAGGCCCCAACATTCAGCCGATCCGAGAGCTGTACTTATCTCGTTGACTTCGCGAAAATTTCTGATGGTGCGCTAGGCCTGCGCGCCAACTCGTGTGGCATAGCTAGGCCGGCCCATACGAGTTTCCGTCCCCCCGCGCTCTCCTGAGCTCTACGTCCTCAGGTCCCGGCCCTCGAGCGAGCTCAGCCACCGCTGGTATGCCAGGTCGCGATGCCGTGGTCAAGGCCAGGGAGTGAGGGCTGGAGAGCCAGAAAGAGCTCCTGACTCGCGATGCTCAGGAGCCCCCCTTTTAACGCGCAAGCGAATTGCACGGGAGAAAAGGAGACTCGCGGTGCCGCCTGCTATCCTTCCCATGGGATCCCTGTGAACAGGCACAAGAAGAAACACGATTTGCCGTTACAGCTGCCAGCCTGCCGCTGGTTGCTCTGGATGAAGTGAAGGCACCGAGGGCCTGGTGAGGTGACGTGCGCGGGGCGTGCCGCGAGCCAGAGCTCGGCCGCTCAGATTTGTCGACGTGGCAGGGACGGACCCATGCACCAGCGCCGTGCCTGTGAGGAGGCCCCGTGGGAGGCGATGATCGAGTAGGCGATAGCCGTAGGCAGGTTAAGCATGGAAAGCAGATCAGCTTGGGTAAATGCAGGAAGATACACGCCACTGGGTCCGGCCCGAGCGGCTTGGGGATAATGCAGCCCGAGGGGCGCCCCCAGCAAGGTAAGCTGAAGACAAAAGAAAAAGGGATACATGCCACAGGGACAGACCCATGCGGCCTGGGAATAATGGAGCCCGTGGGGCGCTCCCAGCTAAACGAGCTTGGAAGATGTCACCTGGTTCTGTAGACGAAGTAGAGTTGGTGCAGCTGAAGGCGTGCGTCGAAGGAGTGGCTCCTCACGAACCACCAGAGCCCTGAGCCTCGGGAGGCTCTGGGGGCTCGGGAGGTTCGCTGAAGACCATCTCCATTTCTTCCAGGACGGCGTGGTACCTGGCCTTCTGAGCCGCCAGGATACGCCGCATGTTGCGCTGATAGGCTGACGCCACGCTCGGCAAGGCGAAGGGCATGCGAACGTAGTTGTGTGGCGGTGTCGGGAGGTAGGTGCGACATATGCCAACGGGTGGCTTATCATTGTGGGAGCCAGTAAAACATCGCCGGTGCCTGGAAACGGGATGAGGCGAAGACATGCACGCCGGCGGATCTTACCCAGGTTCGGGGCTCTCCGTGGAGATAACACCCCTAGTCCTGCTCTGCGGGGTCTCCGCATGATCACTAGATCAATAGAAGTAGCTACAAGTGCTCCTTGAGCTGTTTGGCTAGAGGAAGAAGAAGGGCAAGGCTAGCTCTCCTTTTCTCTCTATGTGGTGTGTGGAATTCTATGAGATCAACCCTTTGCATGGGTGTCCCGGGGGGTTTATATAGGCCTACCCCCAGGGGTACCATGGTAATCCGGCTGGGCGCGGGTCCCAGCCGTCAGTGTCTATGCTCGCCGGCTTCTCCGCCGGTCATTGGGGCCCGTCGACTGGTGGGTCCCGCCGGCTGCCGGCCTCTTGGCCGGCAGGCCGGCCCCACTGCTTGAGAGCTTTGTCGGCGGCTGGTTACTGTTGCCTCGCCTCTGATGACGAGGGCTTTGTCGAGGTAAGCGTGGCTATAGTGTCACCGCCTTGCGAGCTCTCACTGTAGCCTTACCTCGTCTTGTCTCCTTAATGGGGCGCATGCTTCGAGGGAGGGAGGTAGCCGGCTATTGGGAGCCGGCCACATCCCTGGCCGACTAGAGGAGGCCAGGCCGTCTTCAGATGTCTCTCTGGCAAAGGGGCCCGCCGCCCACGGGCCGTACTGGCACCTGTCGTGGGTGACATCGAGGCCAACATGGCTACAGTGCCGCACCGGACGGGGGATGGCTGGCCCGTACGGCGCCCTGTGGCCATGCCTGGTCCGGGATTCGGGGGTAGTGGGTCGTACTGCGGCCACGCCCCATCCTATCGCCGTTACGTGGGTACAGTCTTAGTAGGTGCAGTCTTGGCCGGCTTTCTTCATGGTCGGCTTCTGGGAGTCGGTCCTCTTGGGGCCGGCTCCCTGGAGTCGGCTATCTCGTATCTTTCTTGGGGGAGGTTTCTGAGGCTGGGTCACCTTCTGGGAGTCGGCCCTGGGGATAGCCGGCCGGGGGAAGGAGGCCCTATGCTTTGTATGCTTGCAGGCCTGAACGGCCTGATAATTTTTCGAAGAGCCAGGGGGAGTCGGTTAGGCTACCCGTGGCCATTTACTCCGACAGTAGTCCCCGAAGCTGGCTGGGCTTCAAGGCTGAGAGGAGGTCGAGAAGCTCGGTCAGCTTCTTATCTTGACGAGCCAGCAGCTGGGAGCCGGCTTCGGTTGGGCGCGCCGTCTTGGCGAAATTTTTAAATTCGGAAGGCGGGAGTCTGTTGGCGCGTGCGCCGGGCTGCGAGCCAGCCGCTCGCCGCCTGCGAACCACGTGGCGTCCCTTGGCTGAAAAGAGCCTGCCAACCCACGCGCGCGACAAGACGTCGCCGCAGGCCGAGGGCCCACCACTCCTACGCCTAGGCCTAGGCGCGGATTCTTTGCGGCCCAAAGCCGTCCGCACGTCTTCCGGCGGCGGTTTCCGCACGCCGTTTGGGCGCAATAATCGTGGGACGTGGGGGAGTGGGCGCAGTTAATCCCACGTTCCTCCCCACGCCTCGCCTCCTCGGCTTCGCCGCACGAGGCTATAAGTAGGGGGAGGAGGGGGAAGCGGCAGACGCTCGCACGCTCCTCTCCTCTCCGCCATCTTCTTCCTCCTGCTTTTCCTTGCAGCAGCGCCTCGCCGCCGTGCCGTCCCACCATTCTTCACTCCACCCCGCAGCTCTGCCGCCGCAGGGCCGTGCTTTATCCGCTGCCGCACTCTTCCTAGCTAGCTTCTCGCCACCATGCAGTACGGCGGGGACTGGGACGGCTCCAACGTCCACATGGACCACATCGAGTTCCTCCGCAAGACGCGGCGGTTGCTCGGCGCGGACCAGGTGCGGGTCCGCCTCGCGCCTGCGAAGAAGATCACGCCAGAGCCGGAGGAAGGCGAGCGGGTAGTCTTCCGCTCGCATTTCCTGTGCGGCATCGGCTTGCCGGTGAGCGCTTTCTTCTGCTCCTTCCTCGACTTCTATCAACTCCAGCCGCACCACCTCACCCCGAACACGATGGTGCTGCTGTCCGCCTTCGTCACCTTGTACGAAAGCTTCCTTGGCGTTCTCCCCACCTTCAAGCTCTGGGGGGAGTTCTTCCAATCTAAGCTGGGCACCCGCATGCAGGTCGTGCCGGCGCAGAGCGGCGCCTTCATCGCGATGCGGAGGCCGGCGGCCGACAACCCCTTCCCCGTCATCACGTTAATCCAGTCGGTGAAGCACTTGCAGAAGTCATATTTCTACGTGAAGAACGTCGCCCCACAAAGCGACTACGTCAACTTGCCGGCTTACGTAGCCGGCCCGCCGGCTGGGAGGCGGCCCCACTGGTCCTGTCGGGCCGCGACGCTAACGCCGGCTGGAGCCGCGGCCGTCGCCCGACTGCGGGTGATGATCCAGTCGGAGGGCCTGACTGGGTCCGACTTGCTGGCCGCCTTCGTCGCGCCGGGTGCTTCTGCTTCAGAGCCACCCTCACCTGATCTGTCAGATGAGCGGCCAGCTCGATGCGAGTCGGATGTGCACCAAGGACATGCCGCACGACGAGGTGGCCCACATGGTGAATTACCTTGCGAACTGCAAGCTCTCCGCAGAGTGGCGGTTTGGCAAGGAGCAATATTCCCGTGCACATCCTCCGCCCACGGTATGTTTTCTTTTTCCTTTTCTTTTCTTAGTTTTGTTCCGAATTCCTTCTGGCCGCTTTAACCACTCGGCACGCCTTGGTAGAGCCCTCTCCTTCGACCTTCAGCCGGGTCAGAGGCGGAGCGCCGATTCCTCCCCGACCGGGCGGAGCATGACCTGGAGGACCACGTCTTGGGGGCGGCCGCCATGGAGGACAACACCGAGGCGGGTGGCGGCGAAGCCAGTTTCGACGACTGGCCGGATGACGACGAGGCGGAAGTCGTCCCACGCCGCCAGCCAGCGTCTGGCCACGGCGCGGGTTCCTCCGCCGCGCCGCCTGCTCGGGGCGGCAGGCAGAAGCGCCGTGCCGCGTCGGGCTTGTTCGGGAGCCGGCCGAAGAAGCCCAAGGGTGGGGTGGCGGCGACCAGGCGGGATGAGGCGGCCGCGAAGGCGGCCTGCTTCCGCAAGGTGGTGAAGCAGCCGCAGATGGTGTCGGCGTAAGTGTATATTCCTTTGTACATTCTTTCTTCTTTTCTTGGTGATTTCTGAATCCTTGCCCTTTTCTCAAAAAAACCAGGCCTCCGCTTTCGCTCGAGCGGGTTGCTGCCGCCTCCGTCGTTGGATCGCCTGGAGGATCCGGGAGCACCCGCCGTGTGGACCCCCGCGCCGAGCTTCAGGCGGCGACGGAGCGAAACGCGCGGGAGGCGGAGGAGTTGAGGGCGGCTGCCGCCAAGGCGGCACAGGAGGAGGAGGCGGCGAAGGCGCGCGCCGACGCAGCGGCTAAGGCCCAAGCGGAGGCTGCGGCCGCGACAACAGCGGAGGGAGCCTTGCTCGTCACCCCTCTGCGCGTCGCGGCGCCTGAGGCCCCAGAGCCCCCGCCAGAGGAAGCCGGCGGCAATCAGCCGGGATTGGAGAGGGAGGACGACGTCGTCATCCCGGAGAGGGAGGCGGCACCGGCCCCGCCGACTGGGGCGGCTCAAGGCGGCCGGCCTACCGTGTCGCCTGCGCAATCGGCTGGGGGTGAGCCGACTGCGAGGACGGACCTGGTGGTCCGGTCGCCATCGCGCCAGCGCACGGGGAAGGCTGCATCGGACCCGCAGAAAGCCGCGGGCCTCAGTTCGTCGGCCCAAGACGTGGAGGCGGCCAGCGCCAGCTCGGGGTGGACGCCGGGTGGAGGGACGGCTGTGGTGAACGTGGCAGCGCAGGACGTCTGGAACCGGCTTCAGTCCTAGGCTGCGGCGCTGAGGAAATACAATGACGAGTTCCTTGTGACGCGGGCGGCCATTCGGGTTAGTCTTCCTATTTTTGCTTTTTTGATCTTGGTTTCTTCCGTGGGGGCGCGTCAGTGCACCCACTGGGTGTAGTCCCCGAGTTCCGAGTCGGCTACTGAGCAGGCGGCTTGGAACTTCTTAGCGGGCTTTGTTTTGCTATCTTGTTCTCATTCGCTCCTCTACCTGTCTTGCAGGACTACCACAACCTCCGCGCGGCTGCCTTCAACTCCCAGGCTCGGGTGCTGACCCAGAAGAATGCTGACCTATCTGAGAGCCGGGGTAAGTGCTTCATCTTTTATCTCACGTGGGGGCGCGTCAGCGCACCCACTGGGTGTAGTCCCCGAGATTCAGGCCGACTACTGAGCAGTCGGGTCGGATCTTCCTTGACGACTTCTTCCTTATTGCTTCTTTCTTTTCTGCCATCCCTGCAGCGGCCAACGCCAGTCTGAGGGAGCAGCTGGGCGAGGCTCAGGCCGCCCTCCGTGCTAAGGAGGCCGAGTTTGGCGCCTTGGCACAGGAGCGTGACCGCCTGGCCAAGAGGTTGGCCGACCAGGAGAAGAGCCACAAGGCGGCCCTGAAGGCGGTGCAGGACAGCGAGGCCGCCCTCCAAGCCGAGTATGAGACAGAGGCGACCAGCTGGGCCGAAACGAAGCAGACGTTGATCAACGGCTATGGCCAGAACGAAGACTTGGTTGACGGTAGGCCGCCTTCTTCTTCGTCCTTGCTTGCCGCTTGCCGTCTGGCTCATTTTCTGACTTGGTGTTTTTCTCTTCTTTCTCTTTCTTTCTTGCGCAGAGTACTTCCTTGGCTACTGTACCGCCGCCAACCAGGTCGTTGAGGCCCACCGCGGGGCACGAAGGCAGGCTGGCGCCGAGATCGCGCCGAACGCTCGCCGGTCGCTGGAGGAGCAGCTCTTGGCGATTCAGGCCCGCCTCCGGCTGGCTTCAGCGTGTTGGGGCGCAGGTGTTGGCCGCTCTCTGGCCTGGTGAGGTGATTCCCCGCACCCCCAGTCAGACTGCCGACTGGCTGGAGGTGGCAGACGGCCGCTTCGAGGCCTAGAAGGCTTCTGCGGCTCGGTCCGGCGCCAGGAGGGCGCTGGAGTTCGCCAAGGCCTGGTATCCCGAGCAGAGTGTGGACCAGCTGGCCACCTGGCGGCAGGAGGCCGACACGGAGCTGGAGCCGGCGCGGCCGGCTATCATCTAGCGGGCTTCGGCGATTGCCGACTACACCGACACCAGCGCCTTCGCTCCTGAGGTGGACGACAACAGCGTTGCCCAGCCGGAGGAGTGGTTCGGGCTGTACCCGGCAGACGGCGAGGACTCGACGGAGGAGATCAACTCCAGCGACGAGGGCGAGGAGGAGGAGGAGGAGGGTGAAGACGCCGCGCCAGATGGTGGAGCGGCCGGTCAGCCTCAGCTTGACTGTGCCTCCAGCAACAAGGCACGCGCGGGTGCACCGCTTGCAGCCGGCGATGATCAAGCCGAGACCCGCCAGCCGGCCACTCCTCCAGCCGGTGGCGCCGTCTCCACCGACCAGCCCGGCTCCCCTGCTGCGCCCTTAGTCTAGTCTGCTGCCTCTACTTTCCTGTTTCACCATTCTTGGAACAGTATTTTGTTAAGTTTGCACAATTCCACCCACTGGGGGTGTATTCGAACTATATTGACTGCCGGCCTGTTGGGGGCCTTATGTGTAAATATAATTATGCATGTGTTTGGCTTTCCCTTGTTCTTTGCTTTTCATCCTTCAGATGTTTCCTTTGCCGCCCTCCCTTGGTTGCCGCCTTCCCAGCCGAACAGCTGCTCTGCAATCTGTGGCTGGGGAAGTGCTTGGGAGGGCAAGTACTCTAGCTTTGTTGGATTATAGCGAAGTGATTGGGAGGCCGGCCAGCCGGCTGTTTTGACAGCCGGTAGGCGTGGTTGGAGGCCGCCTTTGCGTTATATAAGTTCGTTGGTCCTTAGCCGTTTTTCGTGTGGGCATCCTTTCTGCCTTTGGCTCTTGCCAGTCGGATAGTCGGTTCTTCGAGCTGCGACTTTCGACAAGAGATTGCTCAGGTGCCGGCACACTACTTGTCTGACTTCAGGTAGAACTTTTAATATAACTTAAAGCGGCCAGTCCCCGGGCCGACTAGTCGAACCCGGTGCCGGACAAAAAACCAAATGTAATAATACATTCATGAGTATGACTCTCGTCATTCATACATAAAGGAGGGCAGTTCCCGAGTGTGCCTCGGGGGGCCCGTTTGTCTCATATTTAAAAAAGAACGGTAGCATGATACATACTACTTTCAACTGTAAAATCTTCTTAGGAGGTGTGCGTTCCATGGTCGCTCCGACTCCTTGCCGGAATCATCCCTCTTGCGTGCTCTTGGTTTTGTGCGTCGATCAAGTAGTAGGAGTCGTTGCCTAGTGCCTTGCTGATGACGGAAGGGCCTTCCCAAGGGGCCGAGAGCTTGTGCTGGCCGGCTATTCGCTGGATCAGCCGAAGCACAAGGTCGCCCTCTTGAAAGGATCTTGGCTTGACCTTCCGGTTGTGGTAACGGCGCAAACCCTGCTGGTAGATGGCGGACCGGCTGAGTGCTAACAGCCGGCCTTCTTCCAGCAGGTCGACGCCGTCTTCTCGCGCTTCCTTGGCATCCGCTTCCGTGTACATGGTGACCCGAGGCGAGTCGAACTCGATGTCAGTTGGGATGACGGCCTCGGCACCATATACAAGGAAGAACGGAGTGAAGCCGGTTGAATTGTTTGGGGTAGTACGCAGACTCTAGAGGACAGCCGGCAGCTCGTCGAGCCAGCAGCTGGCCGAGCGCTCCAGTGGTACGACCAAGCGGGGCTTGATGCCGGAGAGGATGAGGCCATTTGCTCGCTCGACCTGGCCGTTTGACTGCGGGTGGGAAACGGACGCTAAGTCCAGTCGGATGCCTTGTGTCGCGCAGAAACGTGCCAGTGCTCCTTTGGCAAAGTTTGTGCCGTTGTCGGTGATGATGCTGTGCGGCACGCCATACCGAGTAGTGATGTCGGCAATAAATGTCATGGCCGTCGGCCCGTTCAGCTTCTTGATCGGCTTTGCTTCGATCCACTTGGTAAATTTGTCCACGGCGACAAGCAGATGTGTCAAGCCGCCGCGGGCTATCTTGAATGGGCCCACCATGTCCAGTCCGCAGACGGCAATGGGCCAGGTGAGGGGGATGGTCTTGAGTGCGGAAGCCGGCAGGTGTTGTTTGGAACTGAAAACTTGGCATCCTTTGTAGCATTTGACTATTTCTTTGGCATCTTCCAAGGCAGTCGGCCAGAAGAAACCGTGGCGGAAGGCTTTGGCCACAAGTGATCTTGAGGCTGCGTGGTGGCCGCATTCGCCTTGGTGGATATCCTTGAGGATTGCTACACCCTTTTCTGGCTCGAGCAGCGTTGGAAGACCCCAGTGACGCTACGCTTGACAAGTTCTCTGTTTATTATTGCATATGCTCCGGCTCGGCGTTGCACTAGTCTTGCTGAGATCTCATCAGTCGGCAGCTCTCTGTTGACTAGGAAGTTGAGGATGGGCTGGGCCCATGATGGAGCTGTGAGTTCTTCTACTGTTAGTACGGCCACTGTGACTCGGATGGGTGGGTTGGGTGGTGGAGAGTTGGAGTCGGCCACCGCTTCTTGTGTCGCTGCAGTCCCCGGGCCGACTGCTGCAGTCCCCAGGCCGGGTTCTGAAGTCCCCGAGCCGGGTGCGACTGCGGCCATCCCCGGGCCGCTTGTCGAAGTTCCCGAGCCGCCTGCTGGGTTCCTCAAGTCGGATCCGGCTGCATCGGGGGCGGGTGGTACGAAGATAGAGTCCAACTCTGGAGACGACTTGATAGATGGTTTGAGGAGGCGCTGGAGAGAGACACCGGTTGGTATAGCCTGTCGGGTGGAGCCGATCCGTGCCAGGGCGTCTGCCTGGTCGTTGTCGGCCCGTGGAACGTGAAGGAACTCGCACCCTTCGAAGTACCCACTGATCTGCTGGACGAGGAATCGATAGCTCGCCATGTTTGCATCCTTGGCGTCCCAGTCGCCAGATGACTGCTGGACCACCAAGTCCGAGTCGCCATAACACAGGATCCGGCGTATGCCGAGCTCTTTGGCTAGCCGGAGCCCGTGTATGAGCGCCTCGTATTCAGCCACGTTGTTGGAGGCGGCAAAGTGGATTTGTAGCGTGTATCTGAGCTTGTCGCCTTTGGGAGAGGTGAGGACGATGCCGGCTCCCAAGCCGGTGCGCATCTTGGACCCATCGAAGTGCATCCGCCAATGAGTAGAGTCGGGAGCCGGCGGTAGGTACTGGGTCTCGGCCCAGTCAACGAGGAAGTCGGCCAATGCTTGGGACTTGATGGCGGTGCGGGGCTGGTAGAAGATTGTGTAAGGTGCACACTACTAGGAAAATGGCTATAGATGAAATGGCCACTAATGGCGCACCAGACATGTGGTGCGCCACTCCTATATAGCAGTGGCGCACCATGTGCTGGTGCGCCATTAGTGTGAAAGACACTAATGGCGCACCAGACACACGGTGCGCCACTAGCAACAAATTTATTTTTCCAAACATACTAATGGCGCACCAGGGCACAGTGCGCCATTACTAGTTCTAACTAGTAATGGCGCACCAGCCTCATAGTGCGCCACTACTATATTTTTTTTGTGCAAAACTACTAATGGCGCACCAGTGTATAGTGCGCCATTACTAGTTTAAACTAGTAATGGCGCACTGTGCCCTGGTGCGCCATTAGTGTATATTTTCTTTTGCAAAACTACTAATGGCGCACCACTAGCAGGTGCGCCATTAGTACCCAGGGTTACTAATGGTGCATTTGTAGGTGGTGCGCCATTAGTAACCTGGGGCCAGCTAGATATTTTGGACAGCCACACCTACCCACTCACTTTCCCCACTTCATTCTCTCAACTTCCTCCTCCAAGCTTGTCTCGGCTGCCTCCTCCTCCTCACCTCATTTGCACCATAAATTCATCCAAATTAAGTGGTTAAATTACCTTTTTTTGATAGGTAAGTAAGGGGGAAGCTATCTTTATGTTGTTCTCCCTCCAACAACGTGCACATGCACTTTTTATGGCCTAGCTAGATCTATGTATGTTTGTGGTGTTGCATATATATATTTGTGTTTGCTGGTACCGGTATTTGAAATGCGATAGTTGCCAATATTTGGCTGGAATTTTGATTCATTTCCGTTTCGGCGAGAATTTTGGCACTATGCATTCTTTTTGGTCCTATTTTTAGGGAAAGTCATGCCAAATTTTTTCTTGGTTCTAAAATATCGTTTTGCTCTACCCCGCAGGCAACCATGGTCCGCACGATGACCGAAAGCATCGTGAATAGGTTTTTGAGCTCCGCGAAGGCGAGATGCTTGAAAAGAACGAGATGGAGATAAGATGTCCGTGTCAAAGATGCAAGCTGAAGAGCCTTATTGCGGACCCGGATTCCGGGCAGGTGCGGGACCACCTGCTCTTGCGTGGTTTCATGGATGGCTATCGGTGGCAAGGTGATGAAGATGACTATGAAGTCGTCCATGGGGGCCGGGCAAGCAATGAGGAAGGGCAGCAAGACAACCACCGCGGCTCGGGCGGGCGATAAGATGAAGAATCTCCAGGACATGATCACGACTGTGATGCTGTACAAACTCATCATGTAGAAGATGCCGGCCATGATGATGAGGAAGATGCGGGAGCAGACGAAGGGCATGATCATGAAGATGAAGATGCCGGCGGAACAGACGACGATGGACCATCGATGGGTTGGGTGCAGGACCCTCATATTCAAGAGCTGCTTCTCAAGCAGACGGATAACGCAAGAGCTGCCGCCCGAGAAAAAGCCAAGATGGATCAACTGGAGAGCCGCACTGCTCACGACGGTGCACGACTATCTCAGTTACGGATATCTCGCGGGGCAGGTGATCCACGGTTTTTCTGGATGCGTCAGGTGCATGGATGACACAACGTATCGCCAGCTAGATAGAGATCCCGGGTGTTCAAAAACCGTGTTCATGGGACATCGAAGGTGGCTTCGCGATGATGACCCGTGGAGGAAACGCAAGGATCTGTTCGATGGTGAAACCGAACCCCGAAGACGTACGAGGAGCGGCGAGGAAATAGACGAGCTGTTGAAAAATTGGAAAGATTGCCCACTGCCGGGAAAGAAGCAAAAGGCGCCAGAGCCGGGAAAGAAGCGAAAGGCGCAAGAGCCGCTGCTGAAGGTATGGAAAACAAGGTCTGTTTTCTCGGACTTGCCGTATTGGAAGATCCATCGTGTGCCTCACAGCCTTGATGTCATGCATATCATGAAGAATGTGTGCGAGAGTCTGCTTGGTACCCTGCTCAACATGCCAGAGAGGACCAAAGATGGGCCGAAAGCAAGGGCAGACTTGAAATCAATGGGCATCAGGGAGGAGCTTCACGCTAATGATGATGATGATGAGGCGAAGCATGACAGGGAAAGTCATCGCAAAGGCAAAAAGTCCAAGAAGATCGGAAATGACTTCCCTCCCGCGTGCTTCACTCTAAGTCAGGAGGAGATCGATAAGTTTTTCACCTGCCTCGTAGGAGTAAAACTTCCTTACGGTTACGCGGGGAAGATAAGCAGATACCTAGACTCAGCGAAGCAGAAGTTCAGCGGGATGAAGTCTCACGACTGTCACGTGCTGATGACGTAGATACTTCCAGTTGCAATCCGTGGGATCATGGACGCGCACGTCCGTGAAACGCTATTTGGCCTATGCAACTTTTTCGACGTCATCTCTCGGAAGTCGGTTGGCGTGAGGCAACTCAGAAGGCTACAGGAAGAGATCGTGGTGATACTATGCGAGCTTGAGATGTACTTCCCGCCCGCATTCTTCGACGTTATGGTGCATCTGCTGGTCCATATCGTGGAGGATATCGTCCAACTCGGGCGACGTTCCTGCACAGCATGATGCCGTTCGAAAGGATGAATGGTGTCATCAAAGGATACGTTCACAACATGTCACGTCCAGAGGGAAGCATACCCAGGGGCTTTCTGACCGAAGAGTGCATCTCCTACTGCACGAGTTATCTGGGCATCGAGAACCCCGTTGGTCTGCCCGTCAACAGGCACCTCGGCAGGCTCGCTGGATGGGGTTACCGTGAGGGTCGCCGCGAAATGCATGTCGACTTCGAGGGTCGACTTGCCGACTTTGAAAGAGCAAACCTAGTCGCGCTACAACACATAGACGTGGTCGATCCTTGGGTGGTAGAGCACAAAACCTTTATTGAGAAGACGTACAATGACCGACGCCAACAGAGGACGGACGGAGATATAATCAAAGAGCGGAACTCATGTTTCACGCGTTGGTTCAAGCAGAAGCTTCCGTCGTACCCTTTACATGAGGATTCTTCCGCGGAAGAACAACTCATATTTACCGAGCACAACTTGATGACGTATGAGGCGTACGATATCAACGGCTACACATTCTACAGCTAGGACAAGGACATGAAGAGCAATGGATATCAGAACTTCGGGGTAACGATGGAATCCTACACCGGTAACGACAAGGACAGATACTACGGAAGGATCGAGGAGATCTGGGAGCTCAGCTACGCTTGAGAGAAGGTCCCGATGTTCCATGTCAGATGGGCCAAGAGCGTCATAAAAGAAGACCGGTATTTGACCACCATGGTTATACCCGAAGCCAAATCCAAGACCGCAGGCGCGAACGTCACCGTGAAAAATGAGCCATGGGTACTGGCTTCCCAAGTGGACCAATGCTTCTTCATTACCGACCCGTCAAAGCCCAGTCGTGTTGTCGTGAGGAGAGGCAAAAGGAAGATCATCGGAATGGATGGAGTCGCCAATGAGCAAGACTTCGACAAGTACGACGACCCGAAGATGGAACATGACGATGACGATGAAGTATCAGCATACACCACAAGAAGAAGTAGGACCACCCTACCTAAAGGACGTCCGTTCAAGAGAAGAACTCCATTTACGAAAAATAAGGGCAAGAAGATTGTGAACAGATAGCTAGCTAAGATCGATTGTATTTAAATTGTAGCCTTCATTTCTCGATTGTATTTCATGGGCACTTTTTGAACTCATGAATATTTTTAAATTTCATGGACACTCGATCTCGATCCCCCTCCATCTCGATCGCTATCCCACCTCGCCAGATCCGGTCCCCCTCGCTGCTGAGCACCCCCCGCACCCTCTACCCCGCTCCACCGGCCGCCGCCGCCAACCCCCCGCACCCTCCCCGGCCCGCTCCACCGTCACAAATGAATGCAACTAAAATTGCAAAAAAAAAAACAAATTTGATTATATTCTCAAATAACAAATTTGATGATTTTCTTCAAATAATAAATTTGATGATATTTTTTCATATTCATAAATATTTTCAAATAACAAATTTGTTGATATTTTTTTAAAAATTATTACTGTTTTTATAAAAAATTATTACTGTTTCATATTCATATTCATTTTCTAAAAAATTATTAGATGCAACAAAAAATAAAAAAATTACTTATGGCGCACCTCTGGCTGGTGCGCCATTGCTATATATATATAAAAGATTACTAATGGCGCACCTCTGGCTGGTGCGCCATTGCTATATAAAAAAAGAGATTACTAATGGCGCACCGATCGTGGGTGCGCCATTGCTATCTAAAAAAACATTCTAATGGCGCACCGCTTCGGGGCGCGCCATTAGTAAGTTTCCCCCTAGCTAATTCCTCCCTCTCCCTCGCCAGTTCCCCTTCGTCCCTCTCCCTCGCCAGTCCACCCGCGCGCTCACCTGACCCACGATCCAGGGAGCACCACCGTCTGCTCCCAATCCGCGCCCCCGCCGCCTCCCTCTCCCCATCCTCCCCTTCCTCCCCTCCGACCCCACCCCAGTCTCGCCGGAGCAGCGCCGCAGGGCCGACACCAACCTCGCCCTCGCCCGCGCGCGCCGCAACCTCCGCCTCGCCGAGTCCGGAGCTGCTCGTGGAGGAGATGTGGCTGGAGGCGCTCTCCGGGGAGCTGCTAAAGCCCTACGCGCTCGACCTCTGCCGCTTCGTCGCCCTCGAGCGCCTGCACGCCAAGGTGCCCGTCTACCCGCCGCCCCACCTCGTCTTCCACGCGCTTCACACCAGGAAATTCGCCGCCATCCTGCAGCAAACGCAGCCTGCAAACGCCCCGCTGGTATAGGCAATTAAAATCCTTGCTGTTTTCATGCTGTTCTTAGCTCTGTACTTTCCAGTTGTGCAAATTTTAGGACTTGTTGGGTGAATTTTAGGCATATGTGTTGTAATTCAAATGTTTACAAATTCAGTGCCACACTGAGATTTTGATCCACCATCACCAAGTTCAGTAAATCTTAACTCTTAATGTCAGATTGTTAATTCTGAAACTGTAATTTCTGGAGTACATGTGGAGTAGTAGGATTTGAAGATTTTGTGTATCTAGATGTCGTTGCTGGAGTACACCATCTACCAAAGTCACTGCAATCAAGAGTACACAAATTCTAGATATGCACCCTGTTCCTGTTA
Source organism: Aegilops tauschii subsp. strangulata (assembly GCF_002575655.3). Classification (NCBI taxonomy): domain Eukaryota; kingdom Viridiplantae; phylum Streptophyta; class Magnoliopsida; order Poales; family Poaceae; genus Aegilops; species Aegilops tauschii. The sequence continues at coordinate 419,222,738 of NC_053037.3, read as the reverse complement.
ATTCTGAAACACACCCTGTTAGTTGCTACTCCATCTAACACTGCTGCCACCATGTTCCTGTGCTGTTAATCAAGAGTGCTACTCCATCTAACTGTCATGAGGGATTATGGTGAATTTGCACTGCAATGCCAGTACTACACCTGACGATTTGCAATGCCAGTGTGAATTTGTAGTGCAAAAAAATTGCCAGGTCTACAAAATTGTTGTTCTAGTTACTTTCAAAACAAGGAGAGCTTTAATGTTGACTAGCATGCTGATAAATTATGAGAATTTAAAGTTTCTCAGATATGCCAGCAAGAAAATTCCTGTTGTTAAATTCACTGAAAATTCAGTTAATTTGGCTTTACTGAAAACCTTACTGAAACTAAATTCAGTTAGCTGGGTCATTTTCCACTTGAGAGGCTGGAATGATATCAGTGGCAATTATTTCCAATGATATGATGCAGCAGTAGTAGTAGTATATTGTGCTTAGGGCATGAATCATATAAGAAGCACAAACTAAATCAGTGGCAATTATTTTCCACTTGAGAGGTTGGAGATTATGACCCCCAAACTAAATATCCAAGGACCACAAATCATACCATCTCATCCATACAAGAAGCTTGAACAACACCTTAACAATGAGGCACTACTAATTGGGCTGCTGTTTCCTCCCCAAAAGAAGGCATCTTTGTGTTGCTTCTCAACCCTGGTGCCTTGCAGGTGAGATCACCTGCTTTACAGCTTCTCTTGCTGCATAGGAAAGGTATTTTGCAGTGCTCAAGCAAAGTGAGGATAGTTTTTGCACAACAGCTGAATGTAACTGAATTTTTGAACACATGAATTGTAGATAGTTTCAGTTAACTAAGATTGGCAGAATATCTTGTTTCAAATATAGCCTATGCATGTCTTGTTTAATGGTTATGGATATTGTATAGTACTGCATATCTTGTTTTTTTGTAATATAATGCTTACCAAAGGTTTCAATATTTTGCCGTTACCATTGTTCTTTGAGCATAATTCTTTTTCATTTCCTACTATCTTATTCTAATTCTCTTAAATTGCTATGTTGTGTGTAGTAGAATTAGATCTTGGATCTGCTAGCGGACTTTGGGAGTTTGTTAGCCAGCTTGGTGACTCCAGATTTTTTCTGTGACCTGTGGCTGGCATCTAGACAGCACACACATACATACAGAGGCACATTGTGAATCACAGATAGCAGAGCACACGCACATGACACATGTATCATGTATCAGTAGAGTAATTTGTACAGTCACACCAACTGTTTGTAAAATTGCAGTATTGAAGATGTGTATTTTCCATTTTGAAGCTGGAAATAAACTGCCAAAATTGAAAGAAATTGGACTGTTGAAGATATGCTAGTGCTGAATTTTAGTAGTAGACTAAAATAAATTTTAGAATGAATGAATGTATGCAGCCTGCAGTAGTGTAGCTGTACCAAAATCACATGTGCCCTAATGTATGCAGTCATGTTTTTATGCCATTCTGACTTGTCCACTGGGACTTCTCTCCTGTGATGTCTGTTTTGTTTCTGCAAAAACCCATTCAGTAGTGTGGGACTGTGGATCATTAGCAAGGAAACCGTGCTTTAGTTCAGACTTCAGAGATATTTGCCTTTGCTTCAATAGGTAGTTTGCTCACAATCTAAGTTGAGCTGATTTTGTTGGGTGACCTATTAGATCTGGAATGGAAGCTCACATAAGTTGAGCTGCTTTTTGTCCATATGAAAGCAGAGGACCATATGGTCTGTGGCCTTTTCATCCATATGAAAGTAGAGGCACATTGTGGTGCTAGTTTGCTGGGTTTTGTCTCCGACCATTGTGTCGTGATGATTTTGCAGGTACCCCGAGAGGCCCTTGAGTTTGCCGGAATGTCGATTAACTTCCGTTCCGGCAAATTCGGGTACTCCATATGTCCTATTTTCAGCAAAGGGCATGCTGAAATTTTCCGTGAATTTTAGCATGACTTTGCTAAAATTAGGACATATGGGGTACTTGCGACTAATGCATGGGCTGGGGTATCTTAGTACTTAATTAAGTAGGATCAATTGCCCCTTTATTCTTGCTGCATTAAACCATAGGTGGCAATAGAGCCAAGTGATTAGGCCCAAATGATGAAAGCTTAGGCTTTTAGGGTGCCTTGGCATCGACAAACCCTAAATGATAAAATCTTAGCTTTTAGGATGCCTCTCGGTGTCGACAAACCCTAAATGATGAGACCATGATCTTGTTCCTTGACAATAACCAACTTTTTGACCAAACTTTTTTCCTATTTAGAGCGAAACATGGCCCACAACGATGAGGCCGGCGGTTCGGGCGGCAAGCAATTCTGGGAGCTGTCCTAGGAGCTGGAGGAAGAACCTCGCCGCTATGAGGACGCCGCGAAAGACACCGATCCTGACTACACAACCCCTAGTGGCGTCGGGGATGACACCACTGATGGTGCCGCCGAGGATGCCACCACTGATGATGGCAGCGCACGCACAGATGGCAGCCAACGGAAGAGGCAACGGAAGGATCGGCGCCCGAGCGTGCTCGGCACCGTCAAGGAGGAATTTACTAAAGTGAACTCCGACGGGCATCCAACGGCGCCCAAACAAGTAGTCAAGGGGTACTCGGTTCAGCTCGGTGCATTCTCCGGAGCACCGTCTCGATCAACACCAAGAACCTAAGGCATAAGGACCGAGGGAATTTGCGCAGCCTCCTCTCGCTACTCACGGTCTCGAGACTTGTAATGTTCTATCTTTGTTCTGTCTTTTGAGTTCAGAGACTAATATGATGAATTGTATTCGGAGACTAATCTTCTATTGTATTCGATGAATCTGCTGTTGCTGTGTGGGGCTGTCTATATTCTGTCCAATAATATATTTTGTAATCTGTGCATATCGGAAAAGAAAAAAAGAATCCCTAATATACATACTAATGGCGCATCACCCCAACGTGCGCCATTAGTATGCCAAAGGATACTAATGGCGCATCACCCCGCAGTGCGCCATTAGTATGGCAAAGCACATGGGTATATATGGCCCCTGGGAGGCCATACTAATGGCGCACCTGCTCCTATACTAATGGCGCACTCCGTGGTGCGCCATTAGTATACCAGATACTAATGGTGCACCAGTGGTGCGCCATTAGTATTTAATACTAGTGGCGTGGTACTAGTGGCGCACCAGTAGTGCGCCATTAGTAGGCAAAACTGGTGCACCACTAGTAGGCCTTTTCCTAGTAGTGGCAAGTGCAATGGCCCATTTAGCCACCCGGCCGGATGCATCCTGGCTGCCTATGATCTCGGCAAGCGGGGCGGTGCATACGACCGTGATGGGATGCTCTTGAAAGTAGGGCTTCAGCTTCTTGGCAGTGAAGTACACTCCATAGCACATCTTCTGGTAGTGTGGGTAGTTTTGCTTTGAGCTGAACAGTACTTCGCTTAGATAATATACCGGCCTCTGGACTAGCTGGGCTCGGCCTTCTTCTGGGCGCTGGACCACGATGACTGTACTGACCACTCGGCTAGTTGCGGCAATGTAGAGGAGCATGGGCTCCTTCTCAGTCGGCGCTGCCAGGACAGGTGGAGTGGTCAGCATCTTCTTCAACTCATGGAAGGCTTGGTCTGCTTGGTCATTCCACTCGAAATGAGTGGATTTCTTCATGAGTCGGTACAGGGGGAGAGCCTTCTCTCCTAGCCTGCTGATAAAGCGGTTTAGGGAGGCCAGGTACCCAGTGAACTTCTGCACGTCTCACAACTTGGTGGGAATCTCCATTCTCTCAATGGCCTTGATCTTCACAGGGTTGCACTCAATGCCGCCTTCGGAGACCAGAAAGCCTAGAAGCTGGCCGGCTGGTACTCCGAACACGCATTTCTCGGGGTTGAGCTTGATGTGGAATCGGCGCAAGTTGGCAAATGTTTCTTTGAGGTCTTCCAGCAGGGTGCCGCGCTTCTCTGTCTTCACCACAATATCGTCTACGTTGTCGGGTGGTAGGTGCGACATATGCCAACGGATGGCTTATCATAGTGGGTGCCAGTAAGACGTCGCCGGTGCCTGGAAACGGGATGAGGCGAAGACATGCACGCCGTCGAATCTTACACAGGTTCGGGGCTCTCCGAGGAGATAACACCCCTAGTCCTGCTCTGCGGGGTCTCCGCATGATCACTAGATCAGAAAGAGTAGCTACAAATGCTCCTAGAGCCGTTGGGTTCAAGGGAGAAGAAGAACAAGGCTAGCTCTTACTTCCCTCTCTCTATGGTGTGCGTGTAATGCTAAGAAGCCAACCCTTTGCATGGGTGCCCCGGGGGGTTTATATAGGCCTCCCCCCAGGGTACAATTGTAATCCGACTGGGCGCTGGTCCCAGCCGTCAGTGTCTATGCTCGCTGGCTTCTCCGCCGGCCATTGGGGCCCGCCGACTGGTGGGTCCCGCCGGCTGCCGGCCTCTTGGTCGACAGGCCGGCCCCACCGCCTAGGGTCTTGTCGGCGGCTACTTACTGTAGCCTCATCCTTGAGGACGAGGGCTTCGGGGGTAGTGCCTGCCTCGGGCTTCGGGGGTAGTGGGCCGCACTGTGTCCACATCCTGTCTTGTCAACGTTATGTGGGTGTAGTTTTGGTGGTTGCGATCTTGGCCGGCTTCTTGGAGTCGGCGCTCTTCGTGGCCGGCTCTGGGAAGTCGGCGTTCTTCAAGGCCGGCTCTAGGGAGTCGATATCCTCTATGGCTGGCTCCCTGGAGTCGGCCATCCCGTGGTTATCTTGGAGGGGAGGTTGCTGAGGCTGGGTCGTCTTCTGAGAGTCGGCTTCAAAGGTAGCCGGCCAGGGAAGGCAGCCCAATGCTTGAAATGCTTGAAGGCCCAAAGGCCTGATAATTTTTTGGAACAGCCAGGGGCAGTCAGTCAGGCTACCCGTGGCCATTTACTCCGACAGTAGTCCCCGAAGCTTTTTGGGCTTCGAGGTTGGGTAGGAGTCGAGAAGCTCGGTCAGCTTCCTATCTCGACAAGCCGGCAGCTGGGAGCCGGCCTTGGTTAGGCGCGCCGTCTTGGCCAAAAATTCTGGAATCGGAGGGCGGGAGCTCGCCAGCGCGTGCACTGGGCCGGCCACTTGCCGCCTGCGAACCACGTGGCCTCTCTCGGCCAAAAAGCCTGCCAGCCCACGCGTGCGACGGGACGTCGCCGCAGGGCGGGGGCCCGCCACGTCCACGCCCGGGCCCAGGCGTGGATTCTCTGCAGCCAGAAACCGCCCGCACGTCTCCCCGTGGCAGTTTCGCCACGCCTTTAGGGCGTAATAATCGCGGGGCGTGGGGGGAGTGGGTGCAGTTAATCCCACGTCTCACCCCACGTCCGGCCTCCCCGGCTTCACCTCGCGAAGCTATAAGTAGGGGGAGGGGGGAGAGCGGCAGGCTCTCGCACGCTGCCCCTCTTTCCACCATCTTCTTCCTCCTGCCGTTTCTTGCAACAGCGCCTCGCCGCCGCACTCCTCCACTACTCGTTCCTCCGCCGCCGCGCTCGTTTTCGCCATGCCTCCCGCCAAGGAGCAGTATGGCGGGGACTGGGACGGCTCCAACGTCCTCGAGGATCACGTCGAATTCCTCCGCAAGACGCGGCGGCTGCCCAGCGCGGACAAGGTGGAGGTCCATCTCACGCCGGCGAAGGAGAATACGCCGGAGCCGCGGGAGGGCGAGCGGGTGGTCTTCCGCTCGCATTTCTTGCGTGGCATCGGCCTGCCCGTGAGCGCCTTCTTCCGCTCCTGGCTCGAGTTCTACCAGCTCCAGCCGCACCACCTCACCCCGAACGCGGTGGTGCTGCTGTCGGCCTTCGTCACCCTGTGCGAAGGCTACCTCGGCGTCCTCCCCACCCTCGAGCTCTGGGGGGAGTGCTTCCAGTCCAAGCTGGGCACGCGCATGCAGGGCGTGCCGGCTCAGACTGGCGCCTTCATCGCGATGCGGAGGGTGGCCGCCGACAACCCCTTCCCCGTCATCCCGCTGATCCAGTCGGTGAAGTTATGGCAAAAGTCGTACTTCTACGTCAGGAACATCGCCCCGCAGGGCGACTACGTCAACCTGCCGGCTTACGTAGCCGGCCCACCGGCGGGCAGGCGGCCCCAGTGGTCATACCGGGCCGTGACGCTGACGCCGGCTGGAAACGCAGCCATCGCCCGAGTGCGGGTGATGATCCAGTCGGAGGGCTTGTCGGGGCCCGACCTGCTGGCCGCCTTCGTCACGCGCCGGGTACTCCCGCTCCAGTGCCGGCTTCATCTGAACTGTCAGATGAGCGGCCAGCTCGATCCGAGCCGGATGTGTACCAAGGACATGCCGCACGAGGAGGTGGCCTATATGGTGAACTACCTCGCGAACTGCAAACTCTCCGAAGAGTGGCAGTTCAGCAAGGAGCCATATAGCCGAGCCAATCCGCCGCCCACGGTACGTTCTCCTTGTCTCTTCTTTTTCTCTCAGCTTTGTCGCCGTGTTCCTTTGGCCGACTCTGACTAGTCGGCTTGTCTTTGAGAGAGCCCTCTTCTTCGGCCTGCCGGCGGGTCGGACGCGGAGCGCCGATTCATCCCCGACCGGACGCAGCACGACCTGGAGGACCCTGACTTGGGGGCAGCCGCTATGGACGACAACACCGATCCGGGTGGTGGCCAAGTCGGCGGCGAAGCAGGCGGCTCCGGGCATGGAGTCACCTTCGACGACTGGCCGGACGACGACGAGGCCGAAGTCGTCCCGCGCCGTCAGCCGGCATCTGGCCGCGGCGCGGGTTCCTCCGCTGCACCGCCTGCTCGGGGCGGCGGGCAAAAGCGTCGCGCCGCACAGGGTTTGTTTGGCAGTCGGACGAAGAAGCCCAGGGGCGGGGCGGCGGCGACCAGGCGGGAGGAAGCGGCCGCGAAGGCGGCTCGCTTCCGCAAGACGGTGAAGCAACCGCAGACGGTATCGGCGTAAGTTCACACTCTTTTGTGTACTCTTTTTTCTTTCTTTTCTCTGGTGGTTCCTGAATCCTTGTCTTTTTCTTCAAACGACCAGGGCTCCATTGTCGCTCGAGCGGGCGGCCGCCGCCTCTGTCGTTGAGTCCCCAAGGGGGTCTGGGAGCACCACTCGTCGCGTGGACCCCCGAGCCGACCTTCAGGCGGCGACGGAACGGAACACGCGGGAGGCGCGGGAGGAGCGGGAGGCGGAGGCACGGAAGGCGGCCGCTGCCCAGGCGGCGCAGGAGGAGGAGGCGGCGAAGGCGCGCGCCAACGCCGCAGCCAGGGCCCAAGCGGAGGCTGCAGCTGCGGCGACGGCGGAGGGGGCCCTGTTGGTCACCCCACTGCGCGTCGTAGCGCCCGGGGCCCCGGAGCCCCCGCCAGAAGAGGCCGGCGGCGGCCAGCGGGGGCTGGAGAGGGATGACGACGTCGTCATCCTGGAGAGGGCGCCGGTGCCGACTCCGCCGACTGGGGCGGCTCAAGGCGGCCGGCCTGATCTGCCGCCTGCGCAGTCGGCGGGGGGCGAGCCGGCCGCGAGGAATGAGCTGGCGGTCCGGATGCCGCCGAGCCGGCGCGCGGGGAAGGCTGCGTCAGAGCCACAGAAGGCGGCATCGGAGCCGCAGCCGGCCGCGGGCTCCAGCTCGTCGGCCCAGGATGTGGAGGTGGCTAGCGCCACCTCAGGGTGGATGCCGGGCGGAGGGATGGCCGTGATGAACGTGGCCGCGCAGGACGTCCGGACCCGACTCCAAGCCCAGGCTACGGCGCTGAGGCAGTACACCGACGAATTCCTTGCGACGCGAGCGGCCATCCGGGTTGGGCTTCTTATCTTACTTCTTCTTGATCTTGGTTTCTTCTTGATCTTGGTTTCTTCCGTGGGGGCGCATCAGCGCACCCACTGGGTGTTGTCCCCGAGTTCCGAGTCGGCTGCTGAGCAGGCGGCTTGGAACTTCTTAGTGGATTTGGCTTTGCTATTCTTGTTCTTACTTCGATCTTCTGTCTATCTTGCAGGACTACCACAATCTTCGTGCGGCCGCCTTCAAGTCCCAGGCTCGGGAGCTGACCCAGAAGACAGCCGACCTTACTGAGAGCCGGGGTAAGTGCTTTGTTCTTTATCTCACGTGGGGGCGCATCAGCGCACCCACTGGGTTTAGTCCCCGAGATTCGGGCCGACTGCTGAGCAGTCGGGTCGGATCTTCCTTGACGACTTCCTCTTATTGTTTCTTCTTTTTCTGCCATCTCTGCAGCGGCCAACGCCGGTCTGAGGGCACAGCTGGGAGAGTCTCAGACTGCCCTTCGTGTCAAGGAGGCCGAGCTCGCCGCCTTGGTGCAGGAACACGACCGCCTGGCCAAGAAGTTGGCCGACCAGGAGCAGGGTCACAAGGCGGCTCTGAAGGCGGTGCAGGACCACGAAGCCGCCCTCCAGGCCTAGTACGAGACAGATGCAGCTGGCTGGGCTGAAGCTAGGCAGACTCTGATCACTGGCTATGGTCAGATCGAAGATCTGGTTGACGGTAAGCCGCCTACTTCTTCGTCCTTTCTTGCCATCTGCCGCTTTTGGCTCGTTTTCTGATTTGGTGTTTTCTCTTCTTTCACTTTCTTTCTTGCACAGAGTACTTCCCTGGCTACTCTACCGCCGCCAACCAGCTCATCGAAGCCCGCCGCCAAGCGCGAAGGTAGGCTGGCTTCGAGATTTCACCAAGCGCTGGCCGTTCACTGGAGGAGCAGCTCTTGGCGATCCAGGCCCGTCTCCAACCGGCTCACCGACTACTCCGCCGGCTTCAGCGTGCCGGGGCACAAGTATTGGCCGCCCTCTGGCCAGGCGAAGTGGTTCCCACCACCCCCAGTCGGACTGCCGACTGGATGGAGGTGGCGGTCGGCCGCTTCGAAGCCTGGAAGGCCTCGGCAGCTCGGTCCGGTGCCAGGCGGGCGCTGGAGTTCGTCAAGGCCTAGTACCCGGGCCTGAGTCTGGACCAGCTGGCTACCTGGCGGCAGCAAGCCGACACGGAGCTGGAGCCGGCGCGACTGGCTATCATCCGGCGGGCTTCGGCGATCGCCGACTACACCGACACCAGTGTCTTCGCCCCTGAGGTGGATGACAACGGCGTCGCCCAGCGGGAGGAGTGGTTCGGGCTGAACCCGGCAGACGGTGAAGACTCGGCGGAGGAGATCGACTCCAGCGACGAGGGCGAGGAGGAGGAGGAGGGTGAAGACGCCAAGCCGGATGGTGGAGCGGCCGACCAGCCTCAGGCTGACCGCGCCTCCAGCACCACGTCACGCGCGGGTGCGTCGCCTGCCCCCGGTGGTGACCCAGCCGAGGCCCGCCAGCCGGCCACTCCTTCAACCGGCGACGCCGTCTCCACCGACCAGCCTGGCTCCCGCACCGCGCCTTAGTCTAGTCTGCTATCTTATGTTTTCCTGTCTTGTCACTTGTGGAACAATATTCTGTTAAGTTTGCACAATTCCACCCACTGGGGGTGTATTCGAACTATGTCGATTGTCAGCCTGTTGGGGGCTTTATATGTACATATGACTTATGCATGCGTTTGGCTTTTCCTCATTCTTTGCTTTTCATCCTTTTGTTGTATCCTTTTCCGCCCTCCCTTGGTTGCCGCCTCCCCAGTCGGACAGTTGCTCTGCAATCTGTAGCTGGAGAACTGCTTGGCCAATTGGGAAGGCAAGTACTCTAGCTTTGTTGGATTAGAGCTAAGTGTTTAGGAAGCCAGCTAGCCGGCTGTTCTGACAGCCGGCAAGCGTGGTTGGAGGCCGTCTTTTTGCTATATGAGTTCGTTAGTCCTTAGCCGTTTTTCGTGTGGGCATCCTTTCTGCCTTGGCTCTTGCTAGTCGGACAGTCGGTTCTTCGAGCTGCGACTTTCAACAAGAGGAGACTCGGGAGCCGGCACACTACTTGTCTGACTTCAGGTAGAACTTTTAATATAGCTCAAGGCGGCCAGTCCCCGGGCCGACTAGTCGAACCCGGTGCCAGACAAGAAATCAAATGTAATAATACATTCATGGATATGACACTCGTCATTCATAGATGAATAAAGGCAGTCCCCGAGTGCTCCTCGGGGAGCCTGTTGGTTCGTACTTAATACAAAAGGGTAGCATGATACATACTGCTTTTAACTGTAAAATCTTCTCAGGAGGTTCGCATTCCATGGTCGCTCCGACTCCTTGCCGGAGTCATCTCTCTTGCGTGCTCTTGGTTTTTGCGCGTCGATCAAGTAGTAGGAGTCGTTGCCGAGTGCCTTACTGATGACGAAGGGGCCTTCCCAAGGGGCCAAGAGCTTGTGCTGGCCGGCTGTTCGCTGGATCAGCCGAAGCACAAGGTCGCCCTCTTGGAAGGATCTTGGCTTGACCTTGCGGTTGTGGTAGCGGCGCAGCCCTTGCTGGTAGATGGCAGACCGGCTGAGTGCTAATAGCCGTCCTTCTTCTAGTAGGTCGACACCGTCTTCTCTTGCTTCCTTGGCCTCCGCCTCCGTGTACATGGTGATCCGAGGCGAGTCGAACTCGATGTCTGATGGGATGACAGCCTCGGCACCATATACTAGGAAGAATGGAGTGAAGCCGGTTGACTTGTTGGGTGTAGTGCGCAGACTCCAGAGGACAGCCGGCAGCTCATCAAGCCAGCAGCCGGCCGATCGCTCCAGTGGTACAACCAGTCGGGGCTTGATGCCGGAGAGGATGAGTCCATTTGCTCGCTCGACCTGGCCGTTTGACTGCGGGTGGGAAACGGACGCTAAGTCCAGTCGGATGCCCTGCGTCGCGCAGAAACGTGCCAGTGCGCCTTTGGCAAAGTTTGTGCCGTTGTCAGTGATGATGCTGTGCGGCATGCCGTACCGAGTGGTGATGTCGGTGATGAATGTGACGGCAGTCGGCCCGTTCAGCTTCTTGATCGGCTTCGCTTCGATCCACTTTGTGAACTTGTCCACAGCGACAAGTAGGTGTGTCAAGCCACCGCGGGCTGTCTTGAAAGGGCCCACCATGTCCAGTCCCCAGACGGCAAAGGGCCAGGTGAGGGGAATGGTCTTGAGTGCAGAAGCCGGCAGATGTTGCTTGGAACTGAAAACTTGGCATCCTCTGCAGCTCATGACTATCTCTTTGGCATCTTCCAAGGCAGTCGGCCAGAAGAAGCCGTGGCGGAAAGCCTTGGCCACAAGTGATCTTGAGGCTGCGTGGTGGCCGCATTCGCCTTGGTGGATATCCTTGAGGATTGCCACTCCTTTTTCTGGCTCGACGCAGCGCTGGAAGACCCCAGTGACGCTACGCTTGACAAGCTCTCTGTTTATTATTGCATATGCTCCGGCTCGGCGTTGCACTAGTCTTGCTGAGATCTCATCAGCCGGCAGCTCTCTGCTGACTAGGAACTTGAGGATGGGCTGGGCCCATGATGGAGCTGTGACTTCTTCTTCTGTTAGCGTAGCCACCATGACTCGGGTGGGTGGGTTGGGTGGCGTGGAGTTGGAGTCGGCCACCGCTTCTTGCGTTGCTGCAGTCCCCGGGCCGACTACTGCAGTCCCCGGGCCGGGTTCTGAAGTCCCCGGGCCGGGTGCGACTACGGCAGTCCCCGGGCCAGTTGTCGAAGTCCCCGTGCCGCCTGCGGGGTTCCTCCAGTCGGATCCGGCTGCATCTGGCACAGGTGGCACGAAGATAGAGTCCGACTCTGGAGACGGCTTGATGGACGGCTTGAGGAGGCGCTGGAGTGAGACGCCAGTCGGTATGGCTTGTCGAGTGGAGCCGATCCGTACTAGGGCATCTGCTTGGTCGTTGTCGGCCCTTGGCACGTGAAGGAACTCGCACCCTTCGAAGTACCCGCTGATCTGCTGGATGAGGAATCGATAGCTCGCCATGTTCGCGTCCTTGGCATCCCAGTCGCCAGACGACTGCTGGACCACCAAGTCTGAGTCGCCGTAACACAGGATCCGGCGTATGCCGAGTTCTTTGGCCAGCCGGAGCCCATGTACGAGCGCCTCGTACTCAGCCACGTTGTTGGAGGCGGCGAAGTGGATCTGCAGCGTGTACTTGAGCTTGTCGCCTTTGGGAGTGGTGAGGACGATGCCGGCTCCCAAGCCGGTGCGCATCTTGGACCCGTCAAAGTGCATCCGCCAGTGGGTAGAGTCGGGAGCCGGCGGTAGGTACTGGGTCTCGGCCCAGTCGATGAGGAAGTCGGCCAATGCTTGGGACTTGATGGCGGTGGTGGGTTGCTAGAAGATCGTGTAGGGCGCCAATGCAATAGCCCATTTGGCCACCCGGCCGGATGCATCCCGGCTGCCTATGATCTCGGCAAGCGGGGCGGTGCACACGACCGTGATGGGGTGCTCTTGGAAGTAGGGCTTCAGTTTCTTGGCAGCGAAGTACACCCCATAGCACATCTTCTGGTTGTGCGGGTAGTTTTGCTTTGAGCTGGATAACACTTCGCTGAGATAGTACACCGACCTCTGGACTAGCTGGGCTCGGCCTTCTTCCGGGCGCTGGACCACAACAACAGTACTGACCACTCGGCTAGGCGCGGCGATGTATAGGAGCATGGGCTCCTTTTCAGTCGGCGCTGCCAGGACAGGCGGAGTGGTCAGCATTTTCTTCAACTCATGGAAGGCTTGGTCGGCTTGGTCATTCCACTCGAAGTGAGTGGACTTCTTCATGAGTCGGTACAGGGGGAGAGCCTTCTCTCCTAGTCGGCTGATAAAGCGATTCAGGGAGGCCAAGCACCCGGTGAACTTTTGCACATCTTGCAATTTGGTGGGAATCTCCATCCTCTCGATGGCCTTGATCTTTACAGGGTTGCACTCGATGCTGCATTCGGAGACCAGGAAGCCTAACAGCTGGCCGGCTGGTACTCCGAACACGCACTTCTCGGGGTTGAGCTTGATTTGGAATCGGCGCAAGTTGGCAAATGTTTCTTTCAGGTCTTCCAGCAGGGTGCCGCCCTTCTCTGTCTTCACCACAATGTCGTCTACATAGATGTGGGCATTTCTGCCGATTTGTTTCAAGAGGCATTTCTGCATGCAACGCTGAAAAGTGGCACCGGCATTCCTCAAGCCGAATGTCATAGTCAGGTAGCAGAAAGCTCCAAATGGTGTGATGAAGGCAGTCTTCAGGCGGTCTGCTGGGTCCAACTTGATCTGATGGTACCCGGAGTAGGCATCCAAAAAACTCAACAGCTCGCATCTGGCTGTGGAGTCTATCACTTGGTCAATCCTTGGCAAAGCAAACGGATCCTTTGGGCAGGCCTTGTTGAGGCTAGTGTAGTCTATGCACATGCGCCACTTGTTATTCTTCTTCAGAACCAGAACTGGGTTGGCAAGCCATTCTGGAAAAAACACTTCCATGATAAAGCCAGCGGCAAGGAGCCGGGCTATCTCTTCTCCCACGATTCTTCGCTTCTCTTCTGACAGTCGGCGGAGGGGTTGCTTGACCGGCTTCGCGTTGGCTCGGATATGTAATTTGTGCTTGGCGAAATCCTTCGGGACACCGGCATGTCCTTTGGGGACCATGCAAAGATGTCTCGATTCTCACGGAGGAAGTCGACGAGCTCGCCTTCCTATTTACTGTCCAAGTTCGCCCCAATAACAGCGAACCTCTCCGGATTCTCCGGGTCCAGAGGTATCTTCTTCGTCTCTTTGGCAGGCTGGAAGGAGCCCTGCGCATCATAGTCTTTTGGGTTGGGGGACAGGGCCGGCTGCTTGCCGGCCATGGCCACAACCCGCTCCAGCATCTTCTTCTCTTCTGCCACCACGAGGGACTCGGCCAGCCGGGTATTGGCCATGGCGCACTCGATGGAATTCTTGTAATCGCCGGCTACTGTGATGATCCCCTTCGTGCTCGGCATCTTCATCTTCAGATAGGCGTAGTGGGGCACAGCTATGAACTTGTCCAGAGCAGGTCGGCCAAGCAAAGCATGGTAGGGGCTCGCCAGATCCACTACTTCGAACCAGATCGCTTCTCGGCGAAAATGATCTTTGTCTCCGAAGAGAACATCCATTTTAATCTTGACGATACCATGGAACACGGTTCGGCTTGGCATAAGCTGCTTCGCCTTGATGTTCAGCTTCTCCATGGTATCGCGGTACAGTATATTGATACTGCTTCCGCCATCTATCAGGACGCAGGAGAATCAGGCAGCTCGCCTCTCGTCATGAGCGTAACATCCAAGACCAGTGCGTAGGAGCCAGGGGATGGCATCACCTCTGGGTGGTCGGCCTGGCTCCAGCTGATTGGCTTTTCTGACCAGTGCATGAACTCTGGAGCGCTAGAGGCGACTGCATTGACCTCCTGATGTTCTCGGCGCCGACTACGCTTGTCATCGGCTTGGCTGGTGAAGACGACGTAGGCGGCGTGCTCTTCAGGGAACTCGTCTTGGATGGCTCCGACTGCCGGCCGAGCCGCCGGCTGCTGGGGGCTGGAGGCGGCGGGCCGGGAGGCGGAGGCGGCATCAACCCTTCGCCCTTGGAGATTCGCGTGAGCCAGTGTCATTTTCGGGTTGTGTGGTTGGACGGCTTCGCGCCGCTATGGAACTTGCAGGGGGCGTCGAGAGTCTGCTCATAAGAGAAAGCCGGCTGCCAAGCCGGCCTGCCACCCTTCTTCTTGGGAGCGAGCCATTCTACGGGCTGCTCATCTTGAACTGTGGCCACCTGCCGACTGGTGGAAGTCGGCATGGGGGCCTTGCGCTTGTGATCGTTCTGGTAGGGGCGCCGATTGGAGTCGCCAGCCGGCGTCTTTGGAGCCGGGGCGATCACCTTCCCAGAGGCGTCCACTCGAAGCTCGGTCTTCATCGAGTAGTCGGACGTGGCGTACTTGTCCGCGATAACCAGCAGTTCGTCGAGGGTAGCCGGCTCGTCGCAGAGGAGTCGGTTCTTGAGGAGGGTGCCCTCTCGGCACCCGGCGGTGAAGTACTCGATGGCCTGAACCTCGTGCACCCCCTCGCAAGAGTTGCGGAGCTCGGCCCACCACGTGAGGTAGTCGCGGGTAGACTCATTGGGTCCTTGGACGCACAGGGAGAGTTGGCGAGGCTTGGGAGGCCGCTTGTACGTGCTGGTGAAGTTGCGGATGAAGACTTTCGTGAAATCCAGCCAACTATTGATGCTGTAGGGCTTGAGGTTGTTGAGCCATGTGCGCACCGTGCCTCGCAGCATGAGGGGGACGTACTTTACGGCCACGCGCCGATTGCCGTTGGCTATGCTGACAGCAGTGGAGTAGTCGATGAGCCAGTCTTCCGGCTTCACGGAGCCATTGTACTTGGGCGTGTCTCTGGGGAGCGAGAACCCTTTGGGGAAGGGCTCGTCGCGGATGCGGGGGCCAAAGCATGGCGGGCCGACATCGTCTTCTTCTTCTAACGCCAAGGACCGAGCAAGGCGGTCGATCCGGTGGCGGGCGTCGTTCTCGCCGACTCCTTCTCGGCGGCCGAGTCGGTCGCCAAGAGTCGGGTGCGTGACGGGCGGCGGGGTGAGACGTCTTTCTCTTCGAGGCGGGGGAGGAGGCAGGTTTCCTTGGTGCTCCACCGCTCGAGGGCGGCCTTCCGCGTCGCGCTCGATGGTGATACGAGTCCGGCTGCGGCTAGTAGCCGGCTCCTTGTCTTTCTTCTTGCGGGCGCCACTCGCAGTCGACGAGCGGGACGTCGCAGCGTGCTCTCGGCGCGGGGGATGACTATCAGCGCGGGCGCCGGCTTCATGCCGTTCTGCAGCCGCGTCGATCAGCTGCTGGATCCGTCTTGTCATGTAGGGGAGCTCGTCGGCTCCCAGCCCGTTTAGCTCTTCGGCGGCCGCCTGAGCGGCTCGCAGATTCTCGAGCGGTGTGGCGTAGACGGGGCGATCTGCCCCCAGCATGCTGGCAATAGCCGCACCGCGCTTCTGGACGAAGCCGGCTCGGCTCGGCCCGCTAGGCGGCAGTGTACCGAAGGCGGCGCGGCCGACTTCGCGCTGGTGGGCCTCGGTGAGGCGTCTCATGGAGGCTATCTTCTGGCCCTCCGAGATGAGGGCGAGGCGGCGTGCCTCCAGGGTCTCGGCGTCGGCGTCGGCCGGGATGGGGACGGAGAGGTCGTGCATCTCCGCTTGCAGGGCGTCGTCGGCGTTCTCACCTGAGTTGGCGACGTGGCTGATGACCAATACTTCGGTGACAGCGCTGCTGCCACTGTCAGCTCGAGGGAGAGGATCGTCGAAGACCACCACGTCGGAGGGATAGGCGTCGAGCGATGCCGTGTCGGAGTCGACGAGCATCGGGTCGGTGGAGCCGACCGACTCCACATCTACAGCAGGCTCGCTAGAGACGTGGAGCTGGTCGAGGAGGCTGACGAGGCGGCTCTCGGGGTAGTCCGTGCCCGCGTCGGACGCAGGCTCGTCGGAGATGCGAGTCTCGCCGAGAATATCGGCGAGGCAGCTCGCTGCGCAGGCGTCGTCAACGCCTTGCAGCGCGTCGAGGCAAACGCCATCGGGCGTAGCAGGCTGGCAGTGCTCGCGGGGGAGGATGAGGGTTCCCGTCCAGAACAGGTCTCCAGACGACAGTGCACCTGGCCCCACGGTGGGCGCCAAATGTCGGGTGGTAGGTGCGACATATGCCAACGGATGGCTTATCATAGTGGGTGCCAGTAAGACGTCGCCGGTGCCTGGAAACGGGATGAGGCGAAGACATGCACGCCGGCGAATCATACCCAGGTTCGGGGCTCTCCGAGGAGATAACACCCCTAGTCCTGCTCTGCGGGGTCTCCGCATGATCACTAGATCAGAAAGAGTAGCTACAAATGCTCCTAGAGCTGTTGGGTTCAAGGGAGAAGAAGAACAAGGCTAGCTCTTACTTCCCTCTCTCTATGGTGTGTGTGTAATGCTAAGAAGCCAACCCTTTGCATGGGTGCCCCGGGGGGTTTATATAGGCCTACCCCCCGGGGGTACAATTGTAATCCGGCTAGGCGCTGGTCCCAGCCGTCAGTGTCTATGCTCGCCGGCTTCTCCGCCGGCCGTTGGGGCCCGCCGACTGGTGGTTCCCGCCGGCTGCCGGCCTCTTGGTCGGCAAGCCGGCCCCACCGCCTAGGGTCTTGTCGGTGGCTGCTTACTGTAGCCTCATCCTTGACGACGAGGGCTTCGTCGAGGTAAGCGTTGCTACAGTGTGCCGTCTCGAGGGCTCTCACTGTAGCCTTACCTCGTCTTGTCTCCTTAATGTGGCGCATGCTTCGAGGAAGGGGGTAGGCGGCTTCTGGGGGCCGGCTACACCCTTGGCCGACTGGGGGAGGCCGGGCCGCCTTCGCGCCTCTCTCTGGCTAAAGGGGCCCGCCGCCCGTGGGCCGTACTGGCGTCTGTCGTGGGTGACGTTGAGGCTAGCATGGCTACAGTGCCGGGCCGGACGGGAGATGGCCGTCCCGTACGACTTCCTGTGGCCATGCCTGCCTCGGGCTTCGGGGGTAGTGGGCCGCACTGTGGCCACATCCTGTCTTGTCACCGTTATGTGGGTGTAGTTTTGGTGGTTGCGGTCTTGGCCGGCTTCCTGGAGTCGGCGCTCTTCGTGGCCGGCTCTGGGAAGTCGGCGTTCTTCATGGCCGGCTCTGGGGAGTCGGTATCCTCTATGGCCGGCTCCCTGGAGTTGGCCATCCCGTGGTTATCTTGGAGGGGAGGTTGCTGAGGCTGGGTCGTCTTTTGAGAGTCGGCTTCAAAGGTAGCCGGCCAAGGGAAGGCAGCCCAATGCTTGAAATGCTTGAAGGCCCAAAGGCCTGATAATTTTTTGGAAGAGCCAGGGCAGTCGGTTAGGCTACCCGTGGCCATTTACTCTGACATAGGTAGACGTGGGCATTTCTGCCGAGTTGCTTAAGGAGGCATTTCTGCATGCAACGCTGAAAAGTGGAACCGGCATTCCTCAAGCCGAATGTCATAGTCAGGTAACAGAAAGCTCCGAATGGTGTGATGAAGGCGGTCTTCAGGCAGTCTGCTGGGTCCAACTTAATCTGGTGGTATCCTGAGTAGGCATCCAAGAAACTCAACAGCTCGCATCCGGCTGTGGAGTCTATCACTTGATCAATCCATGGCAGAGCAAACGGATCTTTGGGGCAGGCCTTGTTGAGGCTAGTGTAGTCTATACACATACGCCATTTGTTGTTTTTCTTCAACACCAAGAATGGGTTGGCAAGCCACTCTGGAAAAAACACTTCCATAATAAAGCCAGCGGCAAGGAGCCAGGCTATCTCTTCTCCTACGATTCTTCTCTTCTCTTCTGACAGTCGGCGGAGAGGCTGCTTGACCGGCTTCGCGTCGGCTCGGACGTGTAACTTGTGCTCGGCGAAATCCTTCGGAACACCCGGCATGTCCTTTGGGGACCATGCAAAGATATCTCGATTCTCACGGAGGAAGTCGACGAGCTCGCCTTCCTATTTACTGTCCAGGTTTGCACCAATGACTGCAAACCTCTCCGGGTTCTCCGGGTCCAGAGGTATCTTCTTTGTCTCCTTGGCCGGCTGGAAGGAGCCCTGCGCATCATATTCCTTGGGGTTGGGGGACTAGGCCGGCTGCTTGCCGGCCATGGCCACAACTCGCTCCAGCATCTTCTTCTCTTCCGCCACTACGAGGGACTCGGCCAGCCGGCTGCTGGCTGCAGCGCACTCGATGGACTTCTTGTAGTCGCCGGCTACAGTGATGATCCCCTTCGAGCTCGGCATCTTCATCTTCAGGTAGGCGTAGTGGGGCACAGCCATGAACTTGGCCAGAGCAGGTCAGCCAAACAAGGCGTGGTAAGGGCTTTCCAGATCCACTACCTCGAACAAGATTGCTTCTCGGCAAAAGTGATCCTTGTCTCCAAAGAGGACATCCATCTTGATCTTGCCGATCGGGGAACAGGACTGGCCGGGTACGATGCCATGGAAAACGGTCCGGCTTGGCATGAGCTGCTTTGCCTTGAGGTTCAACTTCTCCATGGTGTCGCAGTACAGTATGTTGATACTGCTTCCGCCATCAATCAGAACGCGGGAGAATCGGGCAGCCCGCCTCTCTGTTGCGAGGGTGACATCCAACACCAATGCGTAGGAGCAAGGGGATGACATCACCTCTGGGTGATCGGCCCAGCTCCAGTTGATAGGCCTTTCGGACCAATGCATGAACTCGGGCTTGCTGGAGGCGACTGCGTTGACCTCTTGGTGCTGTCGGCACCGGCTGCGCTTGTGTTCTACCTGGCTTGTGAAGACGATGTAGGCGGCGTGCTCATCAGGGAACTCATCTTGAATGGCTCCGACTGCTGGTCGGGCAGCCGGCTGCTGGGGGGCTGGAGGCGGCGGGCCGGGAGGCGGAGGCGGCACCAGCCCCTCGCCCTTGGAGATCCGGGTGAGCCAGTGGCACTTTCGGGTCGTGTGGTTGGATGGCTTCGCGCCGCTGTGGAACTTGCAGGGGGCATCAAGAGTCTGCTCGTAGGAGAAGGCCGGCTGCCAAGCCGGCCTGCCGCACTTCTTCTTGGGAGCGGGCCGCTCTTCAGGCTGCTCCTCTTCGACTGCGGCCACCTGCCGACTGGTGGAAGGCGGCATAGGGGCCTTGCGCTTGTGGTCGTTCTGGTAGGGGCACCGATTGGAGTCGCCAGCCGGCGTCTTAGGAGCCGGAGCGAGCACCTTCCCAGAGGCGTCCACTCGGAGCTCGGTCTTCATCGAGGAGTCGGCTGTGGCGTACTTGTCTGCAATGACCAGCAGCTCGTCGAGGGTAGCCGGCTCATCGCAGAGGAGTCGGTGCTCTAGGAGGGTGCCCTCTCGGCACCCGGCGGTGAAGTATTTGATGGCCTGCACCTCGTGCACCCCCTCGCGGGAGTTGCGGAGCTCGGCCCACCGCGTGAGGTAGTCGCGGGTCGATTCGCTGGGCCCTTGGACGCATAAGGAGAGCTGGCGGGGCTTGGGAGGCCGCTTGTATGTGCTGGTGAAGTTGCGGACGAAGACTTCTGTGAAGTCCAGCCAGCTGTTGACGCTGTAGGGCTTGAGGCTGTTGAGCCAGGTGCATGTCGTGCCTTGCAGCATGAGAGGGACGTACTTCACGGCTACGCGCCTATTGCCGTTCGCAATGCTGACGGCGGTAGAGTAGTCGATGAGCCAATCTTCCGGCTTCACAGAGCCCTTGTACTTGGGCGTGTCTCTGGGGAGTGAGAACCCTTTGGGGAAGGGTTCATCGCGGATGCGGGGGCCAAAGCATGGCGGGCCGACATCATCTTCTTCTTCTAGCGCCAGGGATCGAGCTAGGCGGTCGATCCGGTGGCGGGCGTCGTTCTCGCTGACTCCCTCACGGCGGCCTAGTCGGCCACCGAGAGTCGGATGGGTGACAGGCGGTGGGGTGAGACATCTCTCCCCACGAGGCGGGGGAGGAGGCAGATCGCCTTTGCGCTCCACTCCTCGAGGGTGGCCTTCCACGTCGCGCTCGATGGTGATTCGAGTCCGGCTGCGGCTAGCAGCCGGTTCCTTGTCCTTCCTTGAGCAAGCGCCACTCGTAGTCGGCGATCGGGATGTCATGGCGTGCTCTCGGCGCGGGGGGAGGGCTCTCAGCGCGGGTGCCGGCTTCGTGCCGTTCTGCGGCCGCATCGATCAGCTACTGGATGCACCTTGTCATGTAGGGGAGCTCATCAGCCCCCCGCCCATTCAGCTCTTCTGCTGCCGCGTGAGCAGCTCGCAGATTTTCGAGCGGTGTGGCGTAAACGGGGCGGTCCGCCCCCAGCACGCTGGCGATGGCCGCGCCACGCTTCTTGACGAGGCCGACTCGGCTCGGCCCGCCGTGAGGCGGCGTACCAAAAGCGGCGCGGTCGACTTCGCGCTGGTGGGCCTCGGTGAGGCGTCTCATGGAGGCTAACTTCTGACCCTCCGTGATGAGGGCGAGGCGGCGTGCCTCCAGGGTCTCGGCATCGGCATCGGCCGGGATGGGGACGGGCAAGTCATGCATCGCCGCTTGTAGGGCGTCGTGGGCGTTCTCGCCCGAGTCGGCGACGTGGCTGATGACCAGCACCTCAGTGACAGCGATGCTGCCGCTGTCAGCTCGAGGGAGAGGGTCGTCGAAGAGTACCACGTCGGAGGGGTAGGCGTCGAACGATGCCGTGTCGGAGTCGACAAGCATCCGGTCGGTGGAGCCGACTGACTCCAAGTCTACAGCAAGCTCGCTGGAGACGTGAAGCTGGTCGAGGAGGCTGATGAGGCGGCTCTCGGGGTAGTCCGTGCCTGCGTCGGACGCGGGCTCGTCGGAGATGCGAGTCTCGCCAAGAAGATCGGCGAGGCAGCTTGCCGCGCAGGCGTCGTCGACGCCTTGCAGCGCGTCCGGGCAAGCGCCGTCGGGTGGCTAGAGGAAGAAGAAGACAAGGCTAGCTCTCCTTTTCTCTCTATGTGGTGTGTGGAATTCTATGAGATCAACCCTTTGCATGGGTGTCCCGGGGGGTTTATATAGGCCTACCCCCCAGGGGTACAATGGTAATCCGGCTGGGCGCGGGTCCCAGCCGTCAGTGTCTATGCTCGCCGGCTTCTCCGCCGGTCATTGGGCCCGCCGACTAGTGGGTCCCGCCGGCTGCCGGCCTCTTGGCCGGCAGGCCGGCCCCACTGCTTGAGGGCTTTGTCGGCGGCTGGTTACTGTTGCCTCGCCTCTGATGATGAGGGCATTGTCGAGGTAAGCGTGGCTACAGTGTCACCGCCTTGCAAGCTCTCACTGTAGCCTTACCTCGTCTTGTCTCCTTAATGGGGCGCATGCTTCGAGGGAGGGAGATAGCCGGCTATTGGGAGCCGGCCACATCCCTGGCCGACTAGAGGAGGCCAGGCCGTCTTCAGATGTCTCTCTGGCAAAGGGGCCCGCCGCCCACGGGCCGTACTGGCACCTGTCGTGGGTGACATTGAGGCCAACATGGCTACAGTGCCGCGCCGGACGGGGGATGGCTGGCCCGTACGGCGCCCTGTGGCCATGCCTGTTCCGGGATTCGGGGGTAGTGGGCTGTACTACGGCCACGCCCCATCCTATCGCCGTTACGTGGGTACAGTCTTAGTAGGTGCAGTCTTGCCGACTTTCTTCATGGCCGGCTTCTGGGTGTCGGCTTTCTTCATGGCCGGCTTCTGGGAGTCGGTCCTCTTGGGGTCGGCTCCCTGGAGTGGGCTATCTCGTATCTTTCTTGGGGGAGGTTTCTGAGGCTGGGTCACCTTCTGGGAGTCGGCCCTGGGGATAGCCGGCCGGGGGAAGGCGGCCCTATGCATTGTATGCTTGATGGCCTAAACGGCCTGATAATTTTTCGAAGAGCCAGGGGGAGTCGGTTAGGCTACCCGTAGCCATTTACTCTGACAGGCGGGCGCTCGCAACGGCCCACACGCGAAGGCCAGAAACGCTCCTGAGATGTGGCCCTATTGAGCCCTGGGACGTCGAGGCAAACTCTCAGCCCGGCATCCTCACCTGGATGGGGAGCTGTGCCTGTGAGCGGCTGTCGCCGCGCATGGCTCTTGCGTCTTGCAGTTGCTGAGTGGTCTTGGCGATGAACTCCTGAGTGGTGGGCACTCCATGCCCTGTGTTCTCCTGAGGGAAATGTGCCACGAAACACGCCTCCAAGTGGTGCCCAAGCGCCTCCCTCATGAGGTTGGCAAGGCCTGAGGCCCTCCGGAAGAGAGCCCCCGAGCCCTGCCCGAGGTGGGCGCCGGGCGCGCCTTCCTATGCGATGGAGGGAGGCGCCCCTGGGACGAACGTTGATCCTGATGAGGCATTTGCCGCGACGCCATCCTCCTGAGGTCCTGCGCGGCGCAGCTGCTTCTTCTTGGGGATGGCCTCCGAAGGGCCCTCACTTTTGCTGTCGGGGTCGTTGATTGCTGCAGCTTGGAAGGCGCGCTCGAGGGAGCACACCGCGTCCCTCTCTTCACATGGGACCGTGATGATTCCTCTGCTTCCTGGCATCTTGAGGACGTAGTAGCCGTGATGTGTGACTGCCATGAACTTGGCCAGGGCTGGATACCCAAGGATGGCGTTGTACGGCAGGCAGATGTGCGCGACGTCGAAGGTGATGATCTCGGTGCGGTAGTTCTTGCGCTGTCCGAAGGTGACAGGCAGGCGGACCTGCCCTATCGGTGTGGTGGAACCGCCGGTCACTCCTGAGAAAGGCTTGGTAAGCTGGAGCTGCTCATATGGCACTTGGAGGTTGTCGAACGTGTCGACGGACAGGACGTTGAGCTCTGCACCGCCGTCGATGAGGGTCTTGGTAACTTGCATATTGCTGATGACTGGAGAGCACAGCATCGGGAGGGCGCCAGCGGTGGCCGCGCACTTGAGCTGATCTGCCGAGTTGAAACTGATGGCACATTGGGACCACTTGAGCGGGCGCGTGGCCTCGAGCTTGGGGAGCACCGCGTTCATCTCACAAGCAAACTGTTTGCAGATGCGCTGAGACGCTGGGGCCTAGGCGCCGCCCAAGATGCAGGCGGTTGCAGGCGGCTCCTGGAAGCCCCCAGCCCCCTCGTCCTGATGGTGGTCGTCGTTCCTTCTTGGTGGCGGCAGTGGGGGACGGCGTTGCTTTGGGGGCGATCCTCGCAAGGCTGGTCCCTCCAGGCCCCCTCGCGAGGATGGTCCTGCCAGCGGTCCTCACGAGGCCTGTCGCGCCATTCCTGGCGCGGGCCACGGTCGTCCCAGCGTCCGCCTCCACGTCCTCCTCCACGGCCGTAGCCCCGGTCGCTGCGCTCAGGGCGTCGACCGAAGCATCCTTCTCGTATGGCTCTGAGCTCTTGCCAGTCACTGCTGTTGTGGGTGTTCAGGTTGTGGAAGGCGCTGAACGGTCGGCTGTTCTTGGATGACTCGGGCTGATCTCTGCCCCGCTTGGTGTCGGCCTCCGCTTCTAGCACTGCTGCTTCCTTGCGCTTCACGTCCTTGGCCTTCGCCTTCTTCTCCTCTGTGCCACACCCAAAATTTTGGCCTTGTTTTATTTATTAAAATGTTGCCAGGAAATAAAACTTTTCCAATTATCAAGTTTTACCTTTTGTTATTTTGGATTTATACCTCTTGTGGGAAAAACCTTCAAAGGTATTGTTGGACTTGATTTCTCTCTATAATAAAACAATTATTTATCAGTGGATTCAAATGTTGCAAGATTTATTTTCTCAAAGCTTTATTCCTTTAAAATGATTTCTTTTGCATTTGGAGCTTGTTTTGCACTACAACCTTTTTACAAATGCATTCAAAAATTCCACCAAAATTTGGGGATGTCATGTGATGGTTCCATATCACTTTTATGCAAAAATACCTTCTGGCCATTGGAGATTTTGAGCTCTACACCAATTTTTCCAATCTGGTCCAGTAGGCACTTTTGCACTACAACTCATCTAAATATTTCTTTAAAAATTCTTCCAAGTGTTTGGAGATGTCAATGGATGCATACAATTCATCTTCAAGCAAAAACCCAGTGATGTTCTTTGAAAAATTTGAGTGGATCAACCTCTTTTGCATTCTGACCCAATTTGGTGATTTATACTGCAACCTTATTTTTCTTTGCTCTAGTAGCCCTGAGCTTTTTCCTACTAGTAGCCCTCCCTACCAAACTCTTAAGTCCAGGAGATTGGACCCATTGACATATTTTTAGTGCATGCTTTAAACCCTTTTTCTTTCTGTCCAAAACTGGAGTTTTGCAAAACTTGCACTAACAAGTTTCTGGTTTTACCCAAGTGATCTTACCACCATCTCCTGCACCTTAAGAGACACTGATCTGGAGATTTTGGCCACTCCAAGAGTTGCCTAAGTGCACTTGGCTTTCTGTCGAACACCTGGTGTGCACAGTCCTTTTTGGCAAGCTCTCTGGTTTGCATTATGGGCTTGAACCCCTGACCGATCCACCTTGTCCACTGAGTGCCTTGTTACCCCTACCTCCATCCTATGCAGTGCCAGCTCCACCCTCGAGCTCTAGAGCGCACTGGCATTTCGTCGAGCAGGTGCCGTGCGTGCTCTGGGCGCGCCCAGAGCGCACGTTTTGCACGCGCGCACACTACGCCGACACGCCGCACTGCCGCCCTCCTCGCGTCCCATCTCTGACCCCTGCTCGCTTGCCGAACCACGCCAGGCACTCGCCCTCTCTCCAGTACCCTCCAAGCTCGCCCTGGCACCCTGCAGCGCCGCCTTGGCAGCACGCCGGCGTCGGCAGCAGATTCCGCCGCGGACGGCGCCGCCCAAACCACCAGCGCACGCCAGCTGCCTCAGAGCACAGGCCGTGCTTATCCTCCCGCTCGTCGGAACGCGTTCGTCACCGCCACGATACCCTGCAACTACAGCAACGGCTGTCGCCGGCGATCCTATCTTCTACCGCCACGGTCCAACCTCGAGCGCCTATATATAGGGAACCTCGAGCCCCTCCGAGCACTCACGCGACATCAGACCCTCCCCGTAGAGCTCCCCTAGCAGTAGATTGACCGGAGAGGACCGTCCTCCCCAACTCCGGCCAGCTCGGCCGCCGCCAAGCTCCGTTGCGATTCGTCACAGCCGGCCACCCTTTCGCCAATCCAGCGCCACCATGAACTTCCCCGTAGTCTCGCGGAGCTGCCCAGCTACCCAACTCCGGTCGGAGACCACCGGAGCACCAACGTCACTTCACCACCGTAGCTTCTCTCCGCCGCCGAGCTCGCCGCCGGCGATTCCTTCCACCTCCGACAACCCTTCAACCACCCAAAGGACCGCCTCGGTCTAGCCGTTCCATCCCCGCCCTTGGATGCCCGTGAGGCGCTGCCGTTCGTCGACAGCGATCGCCGGAGCCCCGCTCCCGTCGGGCAGAAGAGAGGAGAAGGAGGGAAGAAACGGTCAAACCTGACCAGTGGGCCCTCTGGACCCACTGTCAGTGACCCGCGCGACCGCTCCCTCTGTTTAAGTGAAGGCGCAAACTCCCGAGTGCGTCTCCTCTACTGCGAAAGCGTATGTTCTTCTGAATCGTTTTCTTTTCTGGTTTTATTTAAAAACAGAGTTTGACCAAATTTGACTGGCTATAACTTTTAAAATAAAACTCCAAATGAGTTGATTCTTTTTCCTACCTCTCTCAATTTTCATCTAGTTTATTTTAAGATTTATTTCGAAAATATTTGAGACAGGTTTTGGTACTGTGTTTGAAATATTTGTTATTTGTGTATTTTGCAAAATAGGATTTTTGGAGGAAAAGGAAAGCTTCCAATAAGTGCATCCTTTGCATACTCTTGAAGGCAAGCATTTCTGAACTCTGGCATAATATTTTGTTGTGGTGTTTGGATGCGATCACAACACCTTTTGACTTGGAGTATGTGATAGCTTTATGTATCAATATGGTCTCGTGCATGAGTGCACTTTGGAGTTGTTTTGTGGTCAGCAATGTATACACTAGTGATTTGGGTCATCCTCGTGAGCTTCTCTTGCACACCGGTAGGAAGCTGGGAAAGTCGTGGTCTTGGGTAGACACGAGCTTGTCCCTAATCCCTCGTCGAGACGAGTATGCCTGGCATAGCATGGTGAGGCTCGAGGAGTGGTGATTTATTTCACTAGTGGTAATATTGTTGGTGGATACTTGGACCACCTGAGTCGGTTGTAGACCGAGTCTTGATCAATAGCTTCCTTTTGTTGGTACCACCACTTGTCCCTGCAGGGGATAGGGTATGGTTCAGTAGGTTGTCAACCCCTTTCCAAAGCACACACCGTACAGAGAGGCCGTGATGAAGGTCCCATGGCCACGGATTAAAGCCTGCCATTCGGTCCGGGGGCATCGGTGTTTCCGGTTGGAGCCGAGGGGGGTTGCTCCCCTAGTTTGCGCGCGGTATAAATTTTGTGATCCCATGCTACGTCGAGGTTGTAGCCTCCCCACTTAGAGTTTTGCTTGGCAGGTGTCGTGGGTGATTCCAGACACTGGTGAGTTAAGCTGGTGTGTGCAGGTCAGGCGTGTTTACAATCAAAAGACCGTAGACGGAATTAGTCCCAAGGGACTGAGTAATCCCGTTACTCGTGGAAAATGGTACTCCCTCTGCAGAGGATATATCCTGTTGGATAGTCATGTCCTTGAGTAAAAACCACTGTCTGAGTTGAGTCTCAGTAACGATATTCGGATGGAGAACGATTTAACTAGAACTCAGTAACGGTATTCGGATGGAGAACGATTATTCTGGAATGTTGTAACGGTATTCGGATGGAGATACGGCTTGACTAAATTATCGGTTTTCGGATGGAGAAACGACTGTACTAAATATTGTTTATGATTATTGCACGTATGGATTGTGATCTTTATTATTTTGGACTAACCATTATGTATTTGATTGAGTATCCTTGGGATGGTTCTACCTCCTGGATATTCACTGTGATTATTCTCTTATAAGCCCTTTCCGTGGCGTCGCTCAGACGCCCGACTGCGGCATGCTTGTTGTTCATTTATCTTCTATAAGCCCTTTATGTGGTGTCGCCCCGACACCCGACTACGGCATTATTATTTCTGCATTTTTCCGCTCGAGGAGTCATTCAGACACTCGTTTGGCACCAGTATTACTATTTTGCATTTTCCGCTCGAGGAGTCATCCAGACACTCGTTTGGCACCAGTATTACTATTCTGCATTTTCCGCTCGAGGAGTCATTCAGACACTCGTTTGGCACCCAGTATTTTGTTTTGGTACATTTTTTTAACCATATGTGTGCATCTTGGTCTTTCGTATATTTCGTGACAGACGTGTGATCATCTAATTAACCCGGAGCGTGTTTGATATATTATACCCGAGTTCTTAATGTTTGCGAGTACATTCAAACGTACTCACTGGCTTGTCCCTGGCTATTGTCTTGGCCAGATTCCTCGCTTGGAGATGAGCACCGTGGTGACAACCTACGCGTTGACGTTTGCAGCCTCGCAAAGATAGGAGTTATCCTGGTCAGCTGTTCTTGTGGGAAATGGAGTCCCATAGACGCACATGTACCCAATCGCTTCCGCCCTCGATCATTAGAAACCAAATGTTGTACTCCTAGGCCTGAATGGTCTTGTACTACATATTTTTTTGTACTTGCTTGGATTTCCTTGTATCAAGTTGGTGCCTCATCAGCTAACAGTAATCCTGGGGCTGGTGAGCTCACAGGCCGTATTTCTGGGAATTTATATCCTGAAAATCCGGTCGTGACAGACTTGGTATCAGAGCCAGGCTGACCATTGGCTAATCCTATCCTCGCCAGGTCAATAAACCTAGGTTAACCCAAACCACCAGACCTTAGCCTAACCCCGGCCAAGCTTCCCGCGTAAGGTAGCCCCACAGTGACCCGACGCCCTTTTCGGCGGACGGTGCCCAACCTATCCGCCTAGCCCATCGATCACGCACCAGTGACCGACACCCAACCCGTCTCCATCGCAAGCGTGCGGAGGAAGACTCCGTCCCCTTTTCCTATAAAAAGGGCACGCTAGCCTCAGCACAGCACAGCCTCTTTCCCCCAAACCCAGCCACGATGCCTGGTCCCATCGTTCACAATGAGACCACAGCGACCAACCTTGGAGGTTTTGTGACCATGCTCGCAAACCTCACCCGCCGTGCCTATGCGTTGGAAGAGCCTCCTGAGTATGTTGTGTACCAGGGACCCATGTACGGTGAGAGCCGTCAGTACTGGGCCACTGTGCACATCTACGGTAGGGGTCTGTCGCCAGAACGCCCCTACATGTTCACTGGAAGGACAACTTCCTTTGAGCCACAAGCCATCCAACTGGCAGCCCGCGAAGCTATAGTTCAACTCCAACACTTGTCGCCCAGAGTTAACTGTCACTCGTTCTACTACTACCCCAGTAGTGACGGGTATGGTAGGCCGCCCCAAGTTGCCAACGGAGACCACGAGACGGATCCTACGCTATTGCATCTGGTGCGCTATGTAAGCACACTAGAGCAACTGTTTGACCAGGTCACTCTTGATCTGATCGCAGCTCGTGGAGAGCTGGTTCGCCGAGCCCCGGCGAGGAGAGAAGCGGAGCCCGACACCGACAACCCAGTCGTGCTGTTCGGACACCCGATCGATCCCTTGAGGTCTGCGCCAGCCCTCAACCAGAGCACTTTGGTGACCCCAGAAGCGCTTCGTCGCCTTTTGGGAACCCATTCCAACGGGATTGTGGCCAACAACCCCCGGGATGGTCATCACCATTTCCCCGACCCTGCAGCACCTCAGCCTCAACCAGCAAATCCCGACGGTGAGAACCGTGGAGAAGCATCGGCGTCCGCAAGGCCAGCCCACTTAGACATTAACGAGGTAGACTAAGTCGCTCAAGTTGTATCGAGCCTTAGTTTTCCTACGCTTTGTAATGTGTGGCCTTGTATCGCTTTTGTTGCATGCTGTCTGTTTGAGCGCTCTTATTTTTGGAGTAGTGGCTATGCATGTGTACGTTGGCGTACAGTTACATTTTTATATTTCGGGCACAGCTGCCAAGACCAACCCCGTCAGCGCCCACAGTAATGCGTCACCTTTATGTGATGTGTATATCTGTGGCTTTGACCTGAGTACAGGATCGGCATCCAGTCACCTTTCCTCCAGTGTTTAACCCAGCCCCGGTGCTATATAAAGGCCACTTCGCGACCTTGCCGAGCACCCCTCACCTTTGTGCGCAGCACCCACAGCCATTCCTTGCCATGTCGACCCCCAGTATTTATCTGAGAACCCCAGACGCAACCCCCGGCAGTTTTGTCAAATTATTGTGGGACTTTACCCGCAGTACTATGAGTGCCACCCATCCACCCCAGTACGAGTTACCCAAATCGAGGATCACTCCATCCACCTCGAAATATTGGGCAGTGGTGCACATCCCTCCCGCCTACCCAAACCAAGACCCAACAGAAGTCTCCTTCGTGGGGAAATCCATGCCGACTCCGCATATGGCCATAGAAGCTGCTGCGTACGAGGCGCTCACTCGTCTTCGATTCGCAGTGCCCTATGCCAGTGAGCGAGGGTACTATTATTTTCCAAGCCGTGCAGCACCCGGGGAAGTTGCATCTTTTCCCGGTGCGCGCATTGAGAGAGATCCGGTACTGGCCAACCTTGCCCAGTACGTCATCGCTCAGGAGCGTTTAACTCAGCGTGTAATGGGTTATCTCTAGAGCCTCGCTGATTTAAATCCTCGGATCGCTATTGGCAGACCACTGAGGCCCGACCAAGAAGGGCGCATTCATCAACTGGTCAACCCGCTTCCCCCGATAGAAGAGGAGTGTGCCCCAGTGCCAGAGGCATTTTCTCAGGACCCTATCTTTTTACCGTTTTCCATGTAAACGCCTCCGATGTATTTATTGTCCCAGTACGTGTATTTGTGTATCTCAGCATGTTCGTAAAAATTTTGTGCGACGGATCCGATTTTTCCTTAGTTCCTGTTTTGTGAGCAGTTTTACTGCTGTTAGTTCGGTTCTAATTATTTTTCTCTCGCAACATGTTTTCGAGGAGATTTCTTTCCCCCGAGTTATTGCTGCGTATATATGTATTTTTCACGACATAGATTTTTATTCGCTTGTCATCGTAACAGCAAACTCTCAGCAGCCACCACTCGACCTCGAGCACTGTTACAAATCCTTGAGCACATTTTTGTGCCTATCTAACCACACTCGAGGACACCACAGTCTCAGTAAGAGAGATTTGTGAGCGTTCATTCAAGCGCGAGCTGCCCCAGCACTCCGACGGCAGTCAGCCCCGATGCCGCGCCTAATCCACGTGATCGCCGCCTCCGCGAAGAGCTAACACTCGTGCGGCAGCATCACGACGATCATCCAGGATCATCGCACACAGCAGCACGGAGAACCCCAGCAGCAACGCCAAGCCTCCACACACCAGGACCACATACCAGTCCGGCATTGCCTCCGCCATTAGAGCCTCGGCTCGAGCTCCTGCCAGCAGCTATGGAGGAGAAGGATGGAGAAGTGGAAGCGAGGCCAGGTGTGAGGAAGAAGAGAGGAGCACCGCGATCATTTTATAGCCCGAGATCGGTGTACGGTGGGCGAGGTCCACCAGCGTCACTCGTCGCTCGGCCGCCGGTGTTCGGAGGCGAGTCCGCGAGCAGTGCCGACAGCGCCCTGGCCCGCGAGGTGAGTGCACGCTGCACCTGCGGCTAGCACGCCGCGCACTACCACGGTACGGCCTCGATGCCCTATGAGCTAGGCATCGCCGGTGGAGGAAGCGCGGGAGAGCGCGCGAGAGAGAAGAGAGAGCCAGAGGTAGGAGAAGAGGCCGACAGTGGGCCCTGGGCCCACCTGTCAGCCAGAGAGAGCACTGTGCTCTCGGGTGCGACCAGCGTATTTTAGTAATTTAGAATTTATTCTAAATACTGTATCCCGTAGAAATATCTCGTTTTCCCTAACCGTGGATTTTTCCACGCTATGCCAGTGTAACACGGTGTGGTTTTACACCACTTATTACCCTCTCACTGTAGACGTTTTGTTTTTGTGCATTTGAAGGATTTCTTTGATAAAAACAAATTTGTTTCAAAACAATTCTTGTTCGAAACAACTTTTAACAAATCTCGAGGACGAGATTTTTCTTAAGGGGGGTAGTGTTGTGACACCCCCAAAATTTTGGCCTTGTTTTATTTATTAAAATGTTGCCAGGAAATAAAACTTTTCCAATTGTCAAGTTTTACCTTTTGTGATTTTGGATTTATACATCTTGTGGGAAAAACCTTCAAAGGTATTGTTGGACTTGATTTCTCTCTATAATAAAACAATTATTTATCAGTGGATTCAAATGTTGCAAGATTTATTTTCTCAAAGCTTTATTCCTTTAAAATGATTTCTTTTGCATTTGGAGCCTATTTTGCACTACAACCTTTTTACAAATGCATTCAAAAATTCCACCAAAATTTGGGGATGTCATGTGATGGTTCCACATCACTTTTATGCAAAAATACCTTCTGGCCATTGGAGATTTTGAGCTCTACACCAATTTTTCCAATCTGGTCCAGTAGGCACTTTTGCACTACAACTCATCTAAATACTTCTTTAAAAATTCTTCCAAGTGTTTGGAGATGTCAGTGGATGCATACAATTCATCTTCAAGCAAAAGCCCAGTGATGTTCTTTGAAAAATTTGAGTGGATCAACCTCTTTTGCATTCTGACCCAATTTGGTGATTTATACTGCAACCTTATTTTTCTTTGCTCTAGTAGCCCTGAGCTTTTTCCTACTAGTAGCCCTCCCTACCAAACTCTTAAGTCCAGGAGATTGGACCCATTGACATATTTTTAGTGCATGCTTTAAACCCTTTTTATTTCTGTCCAACACTGGAGTTTTGCAAAACTTGCACTAACAAGTTTCTGGTTTTGCCCAAGTGATCTTACCACCATCTCCTGCACCTTAAGAGACACTGATCTGGAGATTTTGGCCACTCCAAGAGTTGCCTAAGTGCACTTGGCTTTCTGTCGAACACCTGGTGTGCACAGTCCTTTTTGGCAAGCTCTCTGGTTTGCATTATGGGCTTGAACCCCTGACCGATCCACCTTGTCCACTGAGTGCCTTGTTACCCCTACCTCCATCCTGTGCAGTGCCAGCTCCACCCTCGAGCTCTAGAGCGCGCTGGCATTTCGTCGAGCAGGTGCCGTGCGTGCTCCGGGCGCGCCCAGAGCGCACGTTTTGCACGCGCGCACACTACGCCGACACGCCGCACTGCCGCCGTCGTCGCGTCCCATCTCTGATCCCTGCTCGCCTGCCGAACCACGCCAGGCACTCGCCCTCTCTCCAGTACCCTCCAAGCTCGCCCTGGCACCCTGCAGCGCCGCCTTGGCAGCACGCCGGCGTCGGCAGCAGATTCCGCCGCGGACGGCGCCGCCCAAACCACCAGCGCATGCCAGCTACCTCAGAGCACAGGCCGTGCTTATCCTCCCGCTCGTCGGAACGCGTTCGTCGCCGCCACGATACCCTGCAACTACAGCAACGGCTGTCGCCGGCGATCCTATCTTCTACCGCCACGGTCCAACCTCGAGCGCCTATATAAAGGGAACCCCGAGCCCCTCCGAGCACTCACGCGACATCAGACCCTCCCCGTAGAGCTCCCCTAGCAGTAGATTGACCGGAGAGGACCGTCCTCCCCAACTCCGGCCAGCTCGGCCGCCGCCAAGCTCCGGTGCGATTCGTCGCAGCCGGCCACCCTTTCGCCAATCCAGCGCCACCAAGAACTTCCCCGTAGTCTTGCGGGGCTGCCCAGCTACCCAACTCCAGTCGGAGACCACCGGAGCACCAAAGTCACTTCACCACCGTAGCTTCTCTCCGCCGCGGAGCTCGCCGCCGGCGATTCCTTCCACCTCCGACGACCCTTCAACCACCCAAAGGACCGCCTCGGTCTAGCCATTCCATCCCCGCCCTTGGATGCCCGTGAGGCGCTGCCGTTCGTCGACGGCGATCGCCGGAGCCCCGCTCCCGTCGGGCAGAAGAGAGGAGAAGGAGGGAAGAAACGGTCAAACCTGACCAGTGGGCCCTCTGGACCCACTGTCAGTGACCCGCGCGACCGCTCCCTCTGTTTAAGTGAAGGCGCAAACTCCCGAGTGCGTCTCCTCTACTACGAAAGCGTATTTGTTCTGAATCGTTTTCTTTTCTGGTTTTATTTAAAAACAGAGTTTGACCAAACTTTGACTGGCTATAACTTTTAAAATAAAACTCCAAATGAGTTGATTCGTTTTCCTACCTCTCTCAATTTTCATCTAGTTTATTTTAAGATTTATTTCAAAAATAGTTGAGACAGTTTTTGTTACTGTGTTTGAAATATTTGTTATTTGTGTATTTTGCAAAATAGGATTTTTGGAGGAAAAGGAAAGCTTCCAATAAGTGCATCCTTTGCATACTCTTGAAGGCAAGCATTTCTGAACTCTGGCATAATATTTTGTTGTGGTGTTTGGATGCGATCACAACACCTTTTGACTTGGAGTATGTGATAGCTTTATGTATCAATTTGGTCTCGTGCATGAGTGCACTTTGGAGTTGTTTTGTGGTCAGCAATGTATACACTAGTGATTTGGGTCATCCTCGTGAGCTTCTCTTGCACACCGGTAGGAAGCCGGGAAAGTCGTGGTCTTGGGTAGACACGAGCTTGTCCCTAATCCCTCGTCAAGACGAGTATGACCGGCATAGCATGGTGAGGCTCGAGGAGTGGTGATTTATTTCACTAGTGGTAATATTGTTGGTGGATACTTGGACCACCTGAGTCGGTTGTAGACCGAGTCTTGATCAATAGCTTCCTTTTGTTGGTACCACCACTTGTCCATGCAGGGGATAGGGTATGGTTCAGTAGGTTGTCAAGCCCTTTCCAAAGCACACACCGTACAGAGAGGCCGTGATGAAGGTCCCGTGGCCACGGATTAAAGCCTGTCATTCGGTCCGGGGGCATGGGTATTTCTGGTTGGAGACGAGGGGGGTTGCTCCCCTAGTTTGCGCGCGGTATAAATTTTGTGATCCCATGCTACGTCGAGGTTGTAGCCTCCCCACTTAGAGTTTTGCTTGGCAGGTGTCGTGGGTGATTCCAGACACTGGTGAGTTAAGCTGGTGTGTGCAGGTCAGGCGTGTTTTCAATCAAAAGACCGTAGACAGAATTAGTCCCAAGGGACTGAGTAATCCCGTTACTCGTGGAAAATGGTACTCCCTCTGCAGAGGATATATCCTGTTGGATAGTCATGTCCTTGAGTAAAAACCACAGTCTGAGTTGAGTCTCAGTAACGGTATTCGGATGGAGAACGATTTAACTAGAACTCAGTAACGGTATTCGGATGGAGAACGATTATTCTGGAACGTAGTAACGGTATTCGGATGGAGATACGGCTTGACTAAATTATCGGTTTTCGGATGGAGAAACGACTGTACTAAATATTGTTTATGATTATGGCACGTATGGATTGTGATCTTTATTATTTTGGACTAACCATTATGTATTTGATTGAGTATCCTTGGGATGGTTCTACCTCCTGGATATTCACTGTGATTATTCTCTTATAAGCCCTTTCCGTGGCATCGCTCAGACGCCCGACTGCGGCATGCTTGTTGTTCATTTATCTTCTATAAGCCCTTTATGTGGTGTCGCCCCGACGCCCGACTGCGGCATTATTATTTCTGCATTTTTCCGCTCGAGGAGTCATTCAGACACTCATTTGGCACCAGTATTACTATTCTGCATTTTCCGCTCGAGGAGTCATCCAGACACTCGTTTGGCACCAGTATTACTATTATGCATTTTCCGCTCGAGGAGTCATTCAGACACTCGTTTGGCACCCAGTATTTTGTTTTGGTATATTTTTTTAACCATATGTGTGCATCTTGGTCTTTCGTATATTTCGTGACAGACATGTGATCCTCTAATTAACCCGGAGCGTGTTTGATATATTATACCCGAGTTCTTAATGTTTGCGAGTACATTCAAACGTACTCACTGGCTTGTCCCTGGCTATTGTCTTGGCCAGATTCCTCGCTTGGAGATGAGCACCGTGGTGACAACCTACGCGTTGACGTTTGCAGCCTCGCGAAGATAGGAGTTATCCTGGTCAGCTGTTCTTGTGGGAAATGGAGTCCCATAGACGCAGATGTACCCAATCGTTTCCGCCCTCGATCATTAGAAACCAAATGTTGTACTCCTAGGCCTGAATGGTCTTGTACTACATATTTTTTGGTACTTGCTTGGATTTCCTTGTATCAAGTTGGTGCCTCATCAGCTAACAGGAATCCTGGGGCTGGTGAGCTCACAGGCCGTATTTCTGGGAATTTATATCCTGAAAATCCGGTCGTGACATCCTCTGTGCCCGCAGCTGGCAGCTCAAGGAGGGAGAGGCGCCCCTCCTTAGCTCTTGCAGACTTGGTCGCCAGGTTGAACAACTCCTGAGATGTCCACAGCTCCTCATGGATAGCGAGCTCTTCCTTCATCTTGACGTCGTGGACGCCGTCAGAGAACGCGGAGATGATGGCCTCGTCCGTGACCTTGGGGATCTTGAGGCGAGTATTGTTGAAGCGCTGGATGTACTTCTGGAGGGTCTCTCCTAGTTGTTGCTTGATGCGGCGCAGGTCTCCCGCGGCCGGCGGACGGTCGTGAGTGCCCTGGAAGTTGGCGACGAAGCGGTCGCGCATCTCGTCCCAGGAGGAAATCGAGCCATGTTGCGGGTTCCGGAGCCAGGAGCGGGCTCCATCCTTGAGAGCCATGGGAAACCAGTTCGCCATGACTTTCTCATCGCCGTTGACTGCTTCGATGCTCAGCTCGTAGAGCTGCAGGAACTCCACAGGGTCGGTGGTGCCGTCCTAGCGAGGAGGCAGATCCGGCTTGAACTTGCCTGGCCAGGCGACTCTGCGCAGCTCGGGGGTGAAGGCGCGACAACCGGCCGTGGTTGCTGGGGCCCGCTTCGGAGGTGGAACTTGGTCTTGACGAGGTCTGCGCGGCGCTGCCGCGGGCGGTGCGCGGTCTCGACGAGGTGGCACGGGAAGTGCGG
This sequence comes from Aegilops tauschii subsp. strangulata, assembly GCF_002575655.3. NCBI lineage: Eukaryota > Viridiplantae > Streptophyta > Magnoliopsida > Poales > Poaceae > Aegilops > Aegilops tauschii. The sequence continues at coordinate 419,186,481 of NC_053037.3, read as the reverse complement.
GTGCAACTTCTCGCGGCCGTGGGACTTCTTGGTAGCTTCTCTCTTCGCGCACAGGCACCGGGCGTGGTGGATCACGCCGCGGAACCGCGCGCCTCGGTGCCAAGGCACTGTCTTGGGGCAGAGGTGGTGGAGGCGCGCCGTGGGCCTCGTCGCCCGTGGCTGGCTGAGGGTGAGGTAGAGAGAGGGACGACGCCAGAGAGCCCCGTGCGGCGCGGACGAGCTCGGCGACGCGATCGAGCCACTCCTCGTAGAGTTCGTCAACCGGGCGGTAGCGCAGGTGCTCATTCGCCGCGAGGAGCACGGCCCACGCCTCCATGGGAGCGTGGCGTGCGTGAGACGAAGAACCGGCGGGGGTCAGCGACGGAGTGGCGGTGCGGCCGTCCTGCCGCACCGATGGATGCAACGAGGACGCCTGCTACTCGTTCCCCGCCGGGCCGGTGGTAGCGTTGGTGGCGAGAGATGGAGAACGACGAGTTGGCCCGCCGACGGGAGCCGTCTGAGCGACGCTGGTGGTGAGGGCAGCCCGACGCTCAGCTCGAGCACAGCGAGCGTCCGCCATGGAGACGACGGAGCGACGAATTGATGGAAGGGAAGCTATGGTGCACCCCTACCTGGCGCGCCAAATGTCGGATGTGGGGTTCCGGCAAACCCTTAAGGTTCGAACACTGGGGTGTGCGCGAAGTCTTTCCCTCCTACCGATCTATGCCCTAGCTCGCTAAGATCTCGCGGACCAACTCGACAAACTCGCAACACAGAAAGACACGAGATTTATACTGGTTTGGGCCACCGTTGTGGTGTAATACCCTACTCCAGTGTGGTGGTGGTGGATTGCCTCTTGGACTGATGATGAACAGTACAAAGGGAAGAACAGCCTCCTAAGGTTGAGGTGTTCTTGTGCTTGGTGACTTAGCGGGTCAGAGCTGGGTGAACTGGCGGATCAGAACCCTCCCCTAAATTGGTGGCTAGCTCTACCTATATAGGCCCTGGTCCTCTTCCCAAATACTGAGCGGGAAGGGAGCCAACAACGGCATGCAAATTTGAAGGGGGACAGCTAGTACAAGCTATCCTGACAAAAGTGGTCTTCGCCCGCGAAAGGCTCTGGTGGTGACGCCGTCTTGGGCTCCACGATGACCTCCGTCTTGCCGTCCTCCTGGTCTTGGTCTTGTTGCACCTATCGGCGTTCTGGGAACGGGGTTCCCCAGACTTGCCTGCCTGTGGCCCACGGCGTGGCTAAGCAAGTGGGCCGTACGACCCATCTTCACCAACAAGGCATCCAAGACCCTCGCGAGGCGGACGACACAAGACCTCCTCTGGAGTAGCCTAGCCAGGCAGGCTCACGAGGAGCGGAGATATCAAGGCTGCGCAAAACCTCATGAGGCTCTCGTGACGTGAGCCGTGACGAACGGCACCAGGCGGGCGCCAGGCGGGCGCCAGTGCGCGCAGTGTGTTTATTTCCTCTTTGGTGCTAAGGAGGCCAGCGCAGGCGAAGAGTACCGAGGCATCAGGCAAAGGTTGCTATATTGGTGCAACGAGACCAAGACCAGGAGGACGGCAAGATGGAGGTCATCGTGGAGCCCAAGACGGCGTCACCACCAGAGCTTTTCGTAGGCGAAGACCACTTTTGTCAGGATAGCTTGTACTAGCTGTCCCCCTTCAAATTTGCCTGCCGTTGTTGGCTCCCTTCCCGCTCGATATTTGGGAAGAGGACCAGGGCCTACATAAGTAGAGCTTGCCACCATAGTAGGGGCATCTGATCTTAGCTTGATCCGACTCGATCGAGAGCCTATCCACAAGAAGACCTCAACCTCAGGAGGCTGTTCTTCCCTTGTACTGTTCATCATCAGCCCAAGAGGCAATCCACCACCACCACACTGGAGTAGGGTATTACAACACAATGGTGGCCCGAACCAGTATAAACCCCGTGTCTTTCTGTGTTGCGAGTTCATCGAGTTCGTCCGCGAGATCTTAGTGAGCTAGGGCGTAGATCGGTAGGAGGGAAAGACTTCGCGCGCACCCCAGTGTTCGAACCTAAAGGGTTTGCCGGAACCCCACATCTGACATTTGGCACGCCAGGTAGGGGTGCGCCGGGGCTCCTCTCCACCAACCTGCGCCCCGTATCGCTGTACTACGCTCCCATGGCGGGTGCCCCGCCGTCCACTACTGCGACCGACGTCGGCATCGAGGCATCTGGGTACCGAGCCCTGGCCCCCGCCCTGCGGTGAGTGCAGTGGCCAACAAAGCTCAAGCCGGAGATGCCGCCACGTTACGATGGCGCGGCAGATCCGTCGCCGTTCCTGCTGGCGTACGAGGAGGCCGTCCTCGAGGCCGGATGCGACGATAAGATCATGGCCAACTGGTTCCCCATGGCCCTCGCTGGCGAGCCGCGATCCTGGCTGCTCAACCTCCAGGGATCCACGGTGCCATCCTGGACGGAACTCCGCGACCTCTTCACCGCTCGCTACGTGGTGCCGGCGTACCACGCGGTCGCGGCACTGCTGGGTGGCTCTCAAGCACCGCCTTCAGATCGCCACGTCAAACCGTTCTTCCGTCAGATCGGGGCCGCTTCTAAGCGCCCGGGGGCTCCGCCAGGTTGGGCTGCCCCAAAGGCCGACCTCACCTTCGGCTCAGAAGATCATCCCGGCTCCACCACCGGCTCCGGCATGCTCCCAGTGCTCTACACGCCCACCATCTGCAACGTGGCCGTCACTAAGACCCTCATCAACGGCGGCGCCGTCCTCAACTTGCTCTCCGTAGAAGCCTTCAGCCTTCTGCACGTGCCGCTCGAGCGGCTCGGCCTCAGCAAGCCCTTCTCGGGAGTGGGTGGTGGAGCTGCCCACTCCCTGGGGCAGATCCGCCTCCCTGTCACCTTCGGCACGCGCGACAACTACTGCACCGAGCTGGTGGACTTTGACATCGCCCGCACCGGTCTCCCGTACAATGCAATCCTCGTGTACCCGGCTCTCGCTCAGCTCATGGCGGCGACTCACCTGGCCTACAACCTCATGAAGATGCCAGGGAGCAAGGGCGTCCTCACCATCAAGGGGGACACTAAGGAGGCCGTGACGGCGCCCAGGCTCGCCTTCAAGACCGCGGCAGCAGCACAGCCAGCCGACGCCGGTGCGCCCGAGGCCAAGGAGACCGCGCCCACCAAGAAGAAGCAGTTGTTCACTCAAGACAAGGCAGAGACCAAGCAGGTGCCACTCAACGAGGACGGGACTTCAAGAGCAACCTTCACCATAGGAACCGGCCTTGACCCGGGACAAGAAGAAGCTTTGGTAAGGTTTTTGCGCGCGAATAAGGAGATATTCGTGTGGGAGCCGAATCAGCTGGTAGGGGTCCCGAGAGAGGTGATCCAGCATCATCTAAGGGTGTGCCCCAATGTACGCCCTGTGAAGCAGCGAGCAAGACGGTAGTCCACTGAGAAGCAGGCCTTCATCGTCCAAGAGACACTCAAGATGGAGGCGGCCGGTACCATCCAAGAAGTTCGGTACCCCGAATGGCTGGTAAACCCCGTCGTAGTGCCGATGAAAGGCGGGAAGGAACGGATGTGCGTCGACTTCACCAACCTTAACAAAGCTTGCCCCAAGATCCGTTCCCACTTCCACGCATCGATCAAATCGTCGACTCCACCGCCGAGTGCGACTTGCTATGTTTCCTGGATGCATTCTCAGGATACTACCAAATCAAGATGGCGGTGTAGGATGTGGAGAAGACAGCCTTCCTGACACCATGCAGGGTGTACTGCTACACCTGCATGCCCTTCGGGCTGCGCAACGCGGGCGCAACCTTTCAACGGTTGATGCACATTGCCTTGGGGAGACAGCTCGGCAGAAACACAGAGGCCTACGTTGATGACATAGTGCTCAAATCTCGCGAGGCGAGGACATTGATTCAAGACTTGGAGGAGACCTTCGAGAGCTTGCGCCAAGTGAACTTGAGGCTTAACCCGGAGAAGTGCGTGTTTGGCGTCCCCTCCGGCAAGCTACTGGGGTTCCTCGTATCCCACAGAGGGATCGAGGCGAACCCGGAGAAGATCAAGGCCATCGAAGACATGAGCCCGGCACGGACCCTCAAGGAGATGCAGAAGCTAGCAGGGCGGGTGACCGCATTAGGGCGATTCATCTCCAAGCTAGGCGAGCGTGCCTTACTCTTCTTTAAGCTCATGAAGAAGAAGGGCCCGTTCGAGTGGACCCCGGAGGCCGACCGAGCCTTCCAAGACCTCAAGAAATACCTCACCAGCCCCCCGGTCATGGTGGCACCGCGGCCTCTCGAGCCTCTGGTCCTCTACCTTGCCGCCACACCGTACTCCGCCAGCGCAGCGCTGGTGGCGGTTCGGGAGGAGCGCCAAGACAAGGGTGTGCCGCGCCAAGACAGAGCTGAGGTAGCGCGGGGTCAGGAAGGCGCAGCAAGGCCATCAGCGGCGGAAGACCAAGCTCAGCAGGACAACATCGCAGAAGCTCCTGAGGACGTTCAGGTCTCAGGAAACTCGCCACCTCAGGACATGCCACAATCTCCGCAGGACCCGAGCCTCGCTAGTGTGCCAGCCCTCGCCGAGCACCCGGGGTACTTCGTCAGCACCATACTGCGGGACGCGAGGGCGCGCTACCCCATGCCGCAAAAGCTCCTGCTCGCACTCTTGGTGGCCTCGCGCAAGCTGCGGCACTACTTCCAGGGCCACCCCATCAAGGTCGTCTCAGCCTACCCATTGGAGAGGGTACCCAGGAGCCCTAACTCAGCCGGAAGGGTCGCTGAGTGGAACACCACTCGTCGTCACGGACCCTCGTCGGCAAGGTGTTCCGCAATGGGTACTATTGGCCTACAGAACTCAATGACGCGGCCGAGCTGGTGAAGTCCTGTGAAGCTTGCCAATTCCACGCCAAGCAAATCCATCAGCCTGCTCAGGGTCTCCAAACCATCCCGCTCACATGGCCGTTTGCGGTCTGGGGGCTGGACATCCTAGGCCCGTTCCCCCGGGCGCCAGGGGGCTACCGCTATCTCTACATCGCCATCGACAGGTTCACCAAGTGGGCGGAAGTGGAAGTTGTCCGTACCATTCCAGCCGGCTCAGCTGTCAAGTTCATCAAGGGCCTCGTGAGCCGCTTCGGGGTCCCCAACCGCATCATCATAGATAATGCCTCACAGTTTACTAGTAAGCTCTTCAAAACCTACTATGCTAACCTTGGAACGCAGATCTGCTATGCTTCAGTGGCGCACCCCAGGAGTAATGGCCAGGCCGAACGCGCCAACACGGAGGTCCTGAGGAGCCTCAAGACCAGGACATTCAAGAAGAAGCTAGAGGCATGCGGCAGGGGCTGGCACGATGAGCTTCAGTCCGTGTTGTGGTCCATCTGCACCACCGCCACCAAGCCCACGGGTGAGACTCAATTCTTCCTTGTCTACGGAGCTGAAGCAGTCCTTCCTCACGAGGTCAAGCATCGCTCCGCATGGGTCTTAGCGTTCGACGAAACGCAGCAAGACGCCATCCGGGGGATGGATCTCGTGCTGGGGGAGGAACATCGCCGTGAAGCTGCATTGAGAGCGACAAGGTACCAACAAGTGTTGCGGCGATACCACTGCCGCAACATCCGCTCCAGGACGCTCGAGGTAGGCGACCTCATCCTGAAGCGGGTCCTCTCCAGAGAAGGGCTGCACAAGCTTTCCCCCATGTGGGAGGGCCCGTTCAGGGTCGTCCATGTCTCTCGGCCGGGTGCAGCGCGCCTGGAGACGCAGGATGGGATACCCATCCAGAACGCCTGGAACATCCAGCACCTTCGGAAGTTCTATCCATGAAGCAAGGCCCCGAGCTTGAGAACCAAGGCCCAGAGCCTGAGAAGCAAGGCCCAGAGCCTGAGAAGAAAGGCCCAGAGCCTGTGAAGAAGGCCCGGTGCCTGTGAAGAATTGCTGCCCGTGACACTCTCACGTAATAATGAGTGGGGCTGTACACAGCCCGGAGTCTCAGGAGCGCCCGCCTCAGGCCCTGGGGCTGCCTCCCACGCCTAGTGGACATCACTTAGCTCCGCACTGGTGAGAAGACTTGAAGACTAGATTAGGTGCCGGACGCGGCTTTTCTTTTGCTTTCCGTAGTTGGCTCGCTTTTCCTTAATCAAAGTTTTCCTTTGGCGTTCCTTGCTGATTTGATTCCCTCGCCTCTCACTGCATTTTTTCCGGCTCGAATTTGCTCGTGTTCTCTCTCTTGCATGCCTCACGAGGGGGATAGGCAGGTGCCCTCGCCAGCATTTTTCTCCTTTCTGCCTTCTCGCGAGCCACCCTCGTTCGAGCCCAAAAGCTGGCACACCTCTCCTAGTCCGTGCCCCATGGGTACCACGGTACAAAGTGCCAGGTCAGGGCCAGGATGAACGGCAAATCTTTTAACGAACTTCCTAATGAGTTTTTCGCAGTTCCTGAGCGAATGCAGGCCACCAAGGCAAGATGGATGCGAGGAAATAAATGCCTCGCGAGGAAGAGGGCATCCTGAGTATACCAGGTTATGTTATCTTTGCGCAAAATATCAACACGGCATGGGAATAACACGCACAGGGCAATAACCAAAAGGAATCATAGTTCGATACACACCCCTCTGGGCCCATACTGGTTTCGTTTTTTGATGCAGGAAAAAAGAACAAAACAAAGAGGCATTGCAACAATCCGCAGAGCCAGGCCCTTACCGGGCCCCGTGCCTTGCCAGACCCCTCCTTGCGCTTCACGGAGGCGCAGCGACGAGACGACCCACTGCCTCCTTCGAAGCGGGTGCGGTGGCGTGGCGGCTGGTCGTAGCCACCGCTGCTGGAGCTGTCACCAGAAGAAGAGCCGCCATAGCTGGAAGAGATGGGGTCGTCGAGGGCGGGCCCGCCCTCATCCACGTCGCGACCGTCACCAAGGCCGAGCACCTCCTCACCGCCGTTCGCCTCGGGGCAGCACCCGGCGCGGCGACCATCTTCCCCAAACACCCTCACATAGAGGGTCGACCCATGGTCATACTTGAAGTGGAGCGAGCACCGCCTGCCCAGGCTGCGCGCGCGGGCGAACGTCTGCCAGCCGCAGGCCATGGCTATGTTGCCCGCGGTAGAAGTCTCGACCGCGACCAAAGAGGCCTTGCTACAGCAACCATCCGCCTGCAACCAGAGCCCGTCTGGAGCAGGGGCCGGCAGTTCATCGACAAAGAAGCGCGGAAGCTGGAGCCAGTTGCCGTCCGGGTTCTCCGTCCAGACGACGAACTCCGGCGACACCTCCGCTGAATGGAAGCGCGGGCGGGGAGGCCGCGCCACCATTGCGCGCCTCCCCTCATCAGCTGGACGACCATGGTTGGGACGATCCCCTCCGCGTGCCATGGCGCCACCTCGACGGTGGGCCACGGCGGGGGTCGTGGCGTGCTTGCGCAGACGGCCGCGGCCGCGCTTGGGCGCCGGGGAACCGGGGCCCTCGCGAGGGGCCTTCCCCTTCTCGGCGGCAGAGAACTTCCTTTGTGGCACCATCAGTGGCACTCCAAGCAATGGAGCAAAGAAGAAGCAAGCAAGCGAGGAAGAGATGGGCGACGGGGGCTCCGCCCCCTCCCCATTTATAGCAAAAGAAGGCTAACCGGCGTCTCCCACGATCGCAGGTAATGATGGTCTTCCTTGCATGTCACAGGGACTTGTTAAGTCGTGCAGTAGCCGAGGCAGCGTGGGGAAGCGGAGACGCCCACGTCCAATCAACCGCCACGCGTCAACCGAGGCCGCAGGCCTTTGGGGCCCGCGGTGCTCCGAATTTGACAAATCCTCACGAGGCTCTCGTGACGTCAGCCATGACGAATGGCACCAGGCGGGCGCCAAGCGGGCGCCAATGCGTGCAGTGTCCTTATTTCCTCTTCAGTGCTAAGGAGGCCAGCGCAGGCGAGGAGTACCGATGCATCAGGCAAAGGTTGCTATATTGGTGCAACGAGACCAAGACCAGGAGGATAGCAAGATGGAGGTCATCGTGGAGCCCAAGACGGCGCCACCACCAAAGCTTTTCGCACGCGAAGACCACTTTTGTCAGGATAGCTTGTACTAGCTGTCCCCCTTCAAATTTGCCAGCCGTTGTTGGCTCCCTTCCCGCTCGATATTTGGGAAGGGGACTAGGACCTATATAAGTAGAGCTAGCCACCATAGTAGGGGCATCTGATCTTAGCTTGATCCGACCCGATCGAGAGCCTATCCACAAGAACACCTCAACCTCAGGAGGCTATTCTTCCCTTGTCCTGTTCATCATCAGCCCAAGAGGCAATCCACCACCACCACACTAGAGTAGGGTATTACACCACAACGGTGGCCCGAACCAGTATAAACCCCGTGTCTTTCTGTGTCGCGAGTTCATCGAGTTCGTCCGCGAGATCTTAGTGAGCTAGGGCGTAGATCGGTAGGAGGGAAAGACTTCGCGCGCACCCCAGTGTTCGAACCTTAAGGGTTTGCCAGAACCCCACATCCGACAGCACCGATATAGCAACCTTTTCCTGATGCCTCGGTACTCCTCGCCTGTGCCTGCTTCCTTAGCACCAAAGAGGAAACGAGGACGCTGCGCGCACTAGCGCCCGCCTGGTGTCGATCGTTATGGCTCATGTCACGAGAGCCTCGTGAGGTGTGGCCCGCCTTGATATCTCCACTCCTCATGAGCCTGCCTGACTAGGCCACTACTGAGAAGGTCTTGCATCATCCGCCTCGCGAGGGTCTTGGATTCCTTGTTGATGAAGATGGGCCATACGGCCTACTGGCTTAGCCACGCCGTGGGCCGCAGGCAGGAAAGTCTGGGGACCCCCGTTCCTAGAACGCCGACAGCCGGCGCCTTCCAAGGCCCCGATGGTGACAGCTCTGGTGATGGTATCCTTCGATGACTCCGACGAGGAGGTGGAACCGGACTCGGAGGCGGCCCACGAGGGGGCAGGGGAGACCTCCCCTCCGCGCCTTGCCCGACGATGATGACGCTAACGACCACCCGGTGAGGGAGGCCCTGCCCCCTGTTGAGGTCACTACGAGGTCCAGGGTCACCCCATCGAAAAAGCCGCCAGCTGGGGTCCCAACGAAGAGCAGGTCAACGTTGATCTCTCGAAGCGACGCTCCTGCTCTAACGCCGCCTGCTGCTGCCGCCGGGCCGGCTGCCGTGGCCTCATCTGCTCCTGGAACTCGTATGCCGGCGGCCCAGGCTTCGTGGCCCCCGGGCTTCGTGCTTCTGAAGAGGTCGCGGAACTACGCCGCCGTGGACCAGTAAGCACCTAGCCCTGACTTTGTTCTTGCTCCTGCTTCTGTCGCTCCTTCCTGATGTTCTCCTCTTGCACTGTCAGGCCGATGCCGTCGGCGAAGAAGAAGAGGGAGGGGGCAGCCGCACCCTTGGGGACCCAGTAGCCTGGCATGGCCGCACCCCCTCCGGCGCAAAAAAGCGGCAACAGCCCTCGCACCTCTCCGGCCCGGTCATCCTCGCGGGGCCTGGACGAGCGTCCCCAGGAGGGGCGACCTCCACAGCTGCGTTAGCTCCGGAGGTGCCCGCTCTCAGCTTGCTGGCTGAGGCCCCACAAGCTTCGGAGCTTCCGGCTTCTTCTTCTGCCGCCATCGACTCGCAGGTCTTGGCGACGATGCTGCCTCCTTCCTTTGTCACACCACTAGCTCGTGACCCTTCTGCTTCGCCTGATGCTCTGGAGAAGGCTCTTTCTGCATTGACCCGGCCACGGGATGATCTTCAAGGTGCTGACAGTCGCCTGGTGGCGGGGCGCCTGGAGCTGATCTCGGGTTGGCTGTACTCCGACGCGTCTGTCAGGGCGGCGCTGGGCCAGGCCATGGCAGCTTCCGAGGAGGACAAGCGGGCCGTCGACCAAGCCGCAGCCGCCCATGAGGCGGCGCTGAAGGACGCCGAGGCCGCCAAGGAGCGCTACCGGTCGGTGGAGGCCGAGCTGGAGACCATGCGCAATGAGTGTGCGACCGAGGTTCGCGATCCCAACGTGGAGGAGGAGAAAATGAAGGCCCGGGAAGACGCAGTCAATGGTCATGACGCCGAGCTGGAGCAGTCGGTGAGGGCACAGGCCGCAGAACGCAGCCGCCTGGAGGAGCTGGAGAAGAGGGTGGACGCGGAGAAGGCCCAACTGAAGCCAAGGCAAAGGTTCTTGCCGAGGATCGCGCGGCCTTCAAGTCTCTTGAGGAGAGGTCCCGCGCGGCACTGCGGGGCCTCTACGAGAAGGGCTTGGAGAAGCCACTGGCGACCGATGACGAAGGCCCCGCCCAGCTACTCCCTCATCTTGTCGCGACACTCAAGGACGTCGTCGACGGGATTGGCCCCATGGTGGAGGGGGAAGCCCGCGCGCTCTCCTCATCTACCCTGACCCGCGTCTTCAGCCACCTCCATCTTCGTGACCCTGATGCTGACCTCGGCGAGCTGCTCGAGCCCGTAGAGGAAGGTCACTGCGTAGCCGCTGCCGAAGCCATGAAGGGCCAGGTGGAGGCCCTGTTCAAGAAGTTCCTCACCATCGACCCTGCACCTCCAGCCGATGGTGCCGCCGATCCCGCGACCAAGGCGGACGACACGACCGACGGCGATGCTGCCGATGGGAAGACGCTCCCTGATGACGGTGACGGCGTTCTGGGAACGGGGGTCCCCAGACTTGCCTGCCTGCGGCCCACAGCATGGCTATGCGAGCAGGCCTGTCCAACCCATCTTCATCAACAAGGCATACAAGACCCTCGTGAGGCGGACGATGCAAGACCACCTCGGGAGCGGCCTCACCAGGCTGCCTCGCGAGGACCAGAGATATCAAGGCGGGGCAAACCTCGCGAGGCTCTCGCGACGTGAGCCATGAAGATCAAGATCAGGCGGGCGCCAGCGCGCTTAGCGTCCTTGTTTCCTCTTTGGTGCCAAGCGGGCAAGCGCAAGCGCGGAGTACCGAGGCATCAGGCAAAGGTTTCCATATCTGTGTAACGAGACCAAGACCAGCAGGACGGCAGGACGGAGGTCATCATGGAGCCCAAGACGGCGTCACCACCAGAGCCTTTTGCAGGCGAAGACCACTTTGTCAGGATAACTTGTACTAGCTGTCCCCTTTCAAATTTGCCCGCCGTTGTTGGCTCCCTTCCCGCTCAATATTTGGGGAGAGGACCAGGGCCTACATAAGTAGAGCAAGCCACCACCGTAGGGGATAACTCATTCAGAGCCATCTCACCCACACAAGTCCGCAGAGCACAAGAACACCTCAACCTCAGGAGGCTGTTCTTCCCCTTGTACTGTTCTTCATCAGCCCAAGAGGCAATCGACCACCACCACACTGGAGTAGGGTATTGCACCGCAATGGTGGCCCGAACCAGTATAAATCCCGTGTCTTCCTGTGTTGCAAGTTCGCCGAGTTCGTCCTTGAAACCTTAGCGAGTTTGGGTGTAGATCGGTAGGAGGGAAAGAACTTCACGCGCACCCCAGAGTTCGAACCTTAAGGGTTTTGCCGGAACCCTAGGTCCAACATTTGGCGCGCCAGGTAGGGGTGCGCCGTAGCTTCTCCTCCGTCGATCCGTGTTTCGCCCTCATGGAAGGCGCCCTGCCACCGGCTCCACGGCCGATGCTGATGATGGGGCCAGGGGGCTCCGAGGCGTGGCCCCCGCCCTTCGACAGGTGCGGTGTCCACCCAAGTTCAGGCCGGAGATGCCGCCACGCTACGACAGCGCGGCGGACCCGTCGGCGTTCCTGCTGGCATACGAGGAGGCCGTCCTCGAGGCCGGGGCGACGACAAGGTCATGGCCAACTGGCTCCCCATGGCCCTCGCCGGTGTAACGCCCACGATGCGGCTATATCTCCCACGTGTCGAGGCACGACTTAGAGGCATAACCGCATAGTGGTTTTGTCGCAAGAAGGGTCATCTTCACACAATCCCATGTAATGAACAAGAATGGGATAAAGAGTTGGCTTACAATCGCCACTTCACACAATACATAAATTATTCATACATCATCCAAAATACAAGCATAAAGACCGACTACGGTCAAAATCCAGATGAAAATAAGACAACCCCAAATGCTAGATCCCCGATCGTCCCAACTGGGCTCCACTACTGATCATCAGGAAAAGACACATAGTAACGACCACGTTCCTCGTCGAACTCCCACTTGAGATTGACGCCATCATCTGCACTGGCGTCGTCGGCACCTGCAACTGTTTTGGTAGAATCTGTGAGTCACGGGGACTCAGCAATCTCACACCCGCGAGATCAAGACTATTTAAGCTTGTAGGAAAGGGAGGTGCAAAGAGGTGGAGCTGCAGCGGCAAAAGCATATATGGTGGCTAACTTGCGCAAAAGAGAGCGAGAAGAGAAGCAACGGAACGGACGTCATCTAGCAATGACCAAGAAGTGATCCTGAACACCTACTTACGTCATACATAACACAGACCGTGTTCACTTCCCGGACTCCGCCGAGAAGAGACCATCACGGCTACACACGCAGTTGATGTATTTTAATTGGGTCAAGTGACAAGTTATCTACAACCAGATATTAACAAATTCCCATCTGCCTCATAACCGCGGGCACGGCTTTCGAAAGATAATACCCTGCAGGGGTGTCCCAACTTAGCCCATCATAAGCTCTCATGGTCAACGAAGGATAAACCTTCTCCCGGAAAGACCCGATCAGTCTCGGAATCCCAGTTTACAAGACATCTCGACAATGGTAAAACAAGACCAGCAAAGCCGCCCGAATGTGCCGACAAATCCCGATAGGAGCTGCACATATCTCGTTCTCAGGGCACACCGGATGGGCAAGACGTCGGGTTGGCATAGACCCTGGTTGCCCAGGTGGCGCCGGACATCGCCCAGTTTGGGCCAGCATTCGAAGGAACACTGGTCCGGGGGTTAAAATAAGATGACCCTCGGGCTCGCGAAAACCCGGGGGAAAAAGGCTTAGGCGGCGAATGATAAAACCAAAGTTGGGCCTTACTGGAGGAGTTTTATTCAAGGCGAACTGTCAAGGGGGTCCCATAAATCACCCGACCGTGTAAGGAACGCAAACTCAAGGAACATAATCCTGGTATAACAGTAACTAGGGCGGCAAGAGTGGAACAAAACACCAGGCATAAGGCCGAGCCTTCCACCCTTTACCAAATATATATAGATGCATTAATTAAATAAGAGATATTGTGATATCCCAACATATCCATGTTCCGACATGGAACAAACTTCAACTTCACCTGCAACTAGCAACGCTATAAGAGGGGCTGAGCAAAAGCGGTAACTTAGCCAAAACAACGGTTTGCTAGGAAAGGATGGTTAGGGCTGGCATGGCTAAAATGGGAGACATGATATAGCAAGTCATAGGTAGCGAGCATGGCAATAGAGCGAACAACTAGCATAGTAAAGATAGAAGTGATTTCGAGGGGTGGTCATCTTGCTTGCAAGGTTCTCAGAGTTGTCGAAAGCTTGATCCTCGTAAGCGTACTCGACAGGTTCCTCGTTCACGAACTCGTCTCCTGGCTCTACCCAAGACAAGAACACAACAAACGGAACCACAATCAACAACGAGAAATGCACAAGCAACATGATGCAAAACATGTATGATATGCAAGATATGATATGCGATGCATATGCGTGCTCCGGAAGGAAAATGATGAACATGGAAGTAACTTGGCAAAGCAAGCATGCCACTGGAAAGGTGAGATGATTTCGGTCGAAATCGATATAAAGATCACCGGAATCGGATGCACGGTTTGCAAATGGAAAGCAAAACAAGAATGACACGAATCTGCAATTAACAGCATGATAGCACTTAAAATGCAACAAGTAACAATGCTACAGCACCCCAATATAGCAACAAAGCACACGGCAGTCATCTACAGGAGATGCTTGATAAAAGATGAACACTGAGCTACGGCTAGTTCACAACATATCAAGCTCAAACAATCATGGCAAAAGTGCAAAAGATTACAGGTTCACAGACACGGTGAAAAACTGGACATGGCAGTAAACAGCATCAGGTAGCAATGTTCAGAGTACGAAATCAACATGCTACAGGAACTTAACATAGCAAAACAAGGCTTGGCAGTGTTCTACTAAATGCACATGACAAAAGTCCCTTACTGACCATAAGGAAAAAAGGACCAGAAGATATGATGGCAAGCATGTAAACATAGCAAGTTTCGTTAACAGGTTTCAGACTGCAGAAAACAGAGCATGGCAGAAATATTAATATGTAGGCCTCTGTGAGCTTGATGCACTCACTACAGAGAAATGCATGACAAACCAAGCATACCTACAGCAAGATGGCATGTTTATGAAGCTAACCATGGCAAGAACAATTACATAGCATGTATGGATCAACTACAATAAGCTTGGCAAAATTGCATATCATGTTAAGAATCTGCCAGAAATATTTTATAGCAAAAGTAGAGCAAGATTGACTCATGCTATGGCACTCCATAATTGCAAACAATTGCAGGAATGGATCAACTACAACCATAGCTACAAAACATCCTTACTGAACATCTCCAAAATATGCATGGATCTCTCTGTAGCATCAAGTTTACATGGCAACAAGGACAGAGAGAAATCACTAAGTCCCTGAAATCAGAAATATTACGGAGCCTAATTTGCATGCTTGTGCTAGTCACCACAGAGATCACAAAAATACATGGACTACACCAATGGAAAGATGGCATGTCATACTTCAAAACACATGTAGAGCTCATGCTCAAAAGATGTACAGATTAAATGATACAAAAATGACAAATCTCCAAGTTCTGATAAGAACCAGAGAATAACAGCAACTAGCCCTCTTCCAACAGAGATTTGGGCATCAAGATGACCTCAAATGAACATGGTGCAATTGAACAAAATAGAGAGCATCACGAGCCGAACAATTTGACATATTACACGCACGAATCGGAGCTACATGCAAGGAGTTATCGCATCGGGAACAGGAGCACTTGCTGAAATAATATCAAGACTTAGAAAATTTAGAGGGGTACGGGGGAGGAAAAGTCAACCTCTTCTCAGCGGATCTGGATCGAGCCCGTGCTCCTGACCGGCGACGGGGAAGGAGGGAGAGGCCGGAGGGAGGCGAGGCGACGGCGGGAAGGGACGCCGGCGGCGAGGCGGCGGGGTCGCGCCGGCCGGCGGCGGAGAGGCCGCGGCGGCGCCGGCGAGCGGCAGGCCGCGGAGCACGCGCGCGCGGGCGGCGGGCGTCGGGCCGGCGGCGCGCTGGGCGCGGAGGGGCGCGCGGGCCCGCGGGCCGGCGGCGGGCCTGGCGGGCCGCGGCGGCGGGAGGACCCGGCGGCGACACGTGGCGGCTCCGGACTGGTCGGGCGGCGCGGCGCGGAGGGAGAGGGTTAGGGCTTCGTCTGCAGTTTCGTTTTTCGGGGGAGATGGAGTTTTATAGGTAGAGGGAGCTAGGAGGCTCCAAATGAGGTGCGGTTTTCGCCCACACGATCGTGATCGAACGACCTAGAGCATGGAAGAGAGTTTGGTGGGTTTTGGGCTGGTTTTAGAGGGGGTTTTTGCTGGACACTCAAATGGACTTTGCGGATGCCCGGTTAACCGTTGGAGTACCAAACGACCTCCGAATAGAACGAAACTTGACCGGTAGTCTCCGGGTGGTATATTAAGACCACTTGACAAGCCTCGGTCCATTCCGAGAAAGTTTGACACACGCACACGAAAGAAAACAAGAGGGGTGCACCGGAGGAGATAGGAGCGCCGGATTGGAAAACGGACAACGGGGAAAATGCTCGGATGTATGAGACGAACACGTATGCGAATACAATGCACATGATGACATGATATGAAAATGCATGACATGACAAAAAACAAAACGAAAGACAAAACCCGACAACGGAGGGAAAATCATATCACATAGCCGAAAATGGCAAGAGTCGGAGTTACAAATATGGTAAGTTACATGCGGGGTGTTACAGCCGGCGAGCCACGCGCTTGGCTGCTCAACCTCCCGGGATCCACGGTGGCGTCCTGGGGGAACTCCGCGACCTCTTCACTGCTCGCTACGCGGTGCCGGCGCACCACACAGTCGCAGCCCTGCTGGGCGGCTCTCAAGCACCGCCTTCAGATCGCCACGTCAAGCCGTTCCTCCGTCAGATTGGTGCCGCTTCCAAGCGCCCGGGGGCTCCGCCAGGTTAGGCTGCGCCACAGGCCGACCACACCTTCGGCTCAGAAGACCACCCCAACTCTACCGCCGGCTCGGGCAAGCTCCCAATGCTCTGCATGCCGACCATCTGCAACGTGGCTGTTACCAAGACCCTCATCAACGGCGGAGCAGGCCTCAACTTGCTCTCTGTAGAGGCCTTCAGCCTTCTTCACGTGCCACTCGAGCGGCTCAGTCTCAGCAAGCCTTTCTTAGGAGTTGGTGGTGGCACTGCCCGCTCTCTGGGACAGATACGCCTCCCCGTCACCTTCGGCACACGCGACAACTACCGCACCGAGCTGGTCGACTTCGACATCGCCCGCATCGGTCTCCCGTACAACGCTATCCTCGGGTACCCAGCTCTCGCCCAGTTCATGGCGGCGACTCATCCGGCCTACAACCTCATGAAGATGCCTGGGAGCAAAGGCGTCCTCACCATCAAGGGGGATACCAAGGAGGCCATGACGGCGCTCAAGCTCACCCTCAAAACCGCCGCGACGGCGCAGCCTACCGACGAGGGCGCCTCCGAGCCCAAGGGAGCCATACCAACCAAGAAGAAGCAGTTGTTCACACAAGACAAGGCGGAAACCAAGCAGGTGCCGGTCAGCGAGGACAGGCCCTCAGGAGCTACCTTTACCATAGGTGCCGGCCTTGACCCAGGGCAAGATGAAGCATTGGTGAAGTTCTTGCGCGCAAACAAGGATATATTCGCGTGGTAGCCCAATCAGCTGGTAGGAGTCCCGAGAGAGGTGATTCAGCATCATTTAAGGGTATGCCCCAATGTGTGCCCCGTAAAGCAGCGGGCGAGACGGCAGTCCACTGAGAAGCAGGCCTTCATCGTCCAAGAGACCCGCAAGCTAGAAGCGGCGGGTGGCATTCGCGAGGTTTGGTATCCCGAGTGGCTGGCGAACCCCGTCGTAGTGCCGAAGAAAGGCGCGAAGGAATGGATGTCCGTCGACTTCACCAACCTTAAGAAAGCCTGCCCCCAAGATCCGTTCCCGCTCCCCCGCATTGATCAGATCATCGACTCCCCCGCCGAGTGCGACCTACTATGCTTCCTGGACGCGTTCTCAGGATATCACCAGATCAATATGGCGGTAGAAGATGTGGAGAAGACAGCCTTCCTGACCCCGTGCGGGGTGTACTGCTACACCTGCATGCCCTTTGGATTGCGCAACGCGGGCGCAACCTTTCAGCGACTGATGCACATCGCCTTGGGGCGACAGCTCGGAAGAAACACAGAGGCCTATGTCGACGACATCGTGGTGAAATCTCGGGAGGTGAGGAACCTGATCCAAGACCTCGAAGAAACCTTCGAGAGCCTGCGCCAGGTGAACTTGCAGCTCAACCCGGAGAAGTGCGTGTTCGGCGTCCCTTCCGGCAAGCTGCTGGGCTTTCTCATGTCCCATAGAGGGATCGAGGCGAATCCAGAGAAGATCAAGGCCATCGAGGACATGAGCCCGCCGCAGACCCTAAAGGAAATGCAGAAGTTTGCTGGTCGGGTAACTGCGTTGGGACGCTTCATCTCCAAGCTAGGGGAATGCGCTCTACCCTTCTTCAAGTTGATGACGAAGAAGGGCCCGTTCGAGTGGACCCAGGAGGCCGACGGAGCCTTTCAAGACCTCAAGAGGTACCTGACCAGCCCACCGATGATGGTGGCACCACGACCTCTCGAGCCCCTAGTGCTCTACCTCGCCGCTACCGCGTACTCCGCCAGCGCGGCATTGGTGGCGGTTCAGGAGGAGCACCAAGCCAAGGGCGCGCTCCGCCGAGTTGCAGCTGAAATGATGCAAGATCAGGAAGGCGCAGTGGGAGCCACAGCGGCGTCAACAAAAGACCAAGCTCGGCAGGACGACGTCACAGGGACCCCCGCAAGCGACCAGGCACGAGGAGTTCCACCACCTCAGGAGGTGTCCGGGCCCCCGCAAGACACGAGCCACGCCAGCGCGCCAGCCCTTGTCGAGCACCCAATGTATTTTGTCAGCACGGTGTTGCGGGATGCAAGAGCACGATATCCCATGCCTCAGAAGCTCCTGCTAGCGCTCTTGGTGGCCTCGCGCAAGCTGCAACATTACTTCCAGGGGCACCGCATCAAGGTCGTCTCAGCCTACCCGTTGGAGAGGGTGCTCAGGAGCCCCAATTCCGCTGGAAGGGTCGCCGAGTGGAACATCGAGTTGCAAGCATTCCAGTTAGAGTTCAGCACTACCAGGGTCATCAAGGGAGCCGCGCTCGCTGATTTTGTGGCAGAATGGACGGACGTCCCGACGCTTGAGATAGGCGAAGACCGGTCCACCTCGCCAGGAAGTGAAGCACTAGACGGTTGGGTCATGTGCTTCGATGGCGCCTTCGCGCACCAAGCCGCAGGGGCTGGAGCAGTGCTCATCTCGCCCGCTTAGGATAAGCTCTACTACGCCGTGCAGCTCTGCTTTCAGCATGGCGAGAAGGTCTCCAACAACATCGCAGAATACGAAGGCCTCATAGTTGGCCTAAAGGCCGCGACAGCTCTGGGGGTGAAGCGCCTTACCGTTAGGGGCGACTCGCAGCTCCTTGTCAACTTCTCCAACAAAGTATACGAGCCGAAGGACGAGCATATGGAGGCATACCTCGCGGTGGTGCGCAAGATGGAGAAGCAGTTCTTGGGCCTGGAGCTGCAGCACGTTCCCCGGGGCACCAACAAGGAAGCCAACGACATCGCCAGGAGAGCATCCAAGCGGCAGCCACAAGAGCCTAGCGTCTTTGAAGAACGGCTCTTCAAGCCATGGGCGACACCACCACTTTCAAGCACAGCTCAGCCTCGGGAGGAACTCCCAGGAGCCTGGCCTGTGGCCCGACCTCAGAAGCTTGCTTGCTCTTGGCGCTCGAACCTCAGGAGGGATGTTGGACCAAGGAATTCAAGGAATATCTGATCCAAGGAGCGCTGCCGGAGAAGGAGGAGGATGCAGAGCATGTGGTTCGGCAAGCCACGGCGTACTGCATCCAGGATGGCGAGTTGTACAGGAAACAGCCAAACGACGTCTCCCTGCGCTGCATTTCCAGGGACCAAGGGAAGGAGCTGCTAGCTGACATACACGATGGGGACTGCGGGCACCACTCGTCATCACGGACCCTCGTCGGCAAAGTATTCCGCAGTGGGTTCTACTGGCCCACTGCGCTCAACGACGCAGCTGAGCTGGTGAGGTCCTACGAAGCCTGTCAGTTCCACGCCAAGCAGATTCATCAGCCGGCTCAGGGCCTCCAGACCATTCCGCTCACATGGCCGTTCGCGGTCTGGGGGCTGGACATCTTGGGGCCGTTCCCTCGAGCGCCTAGGGGGCTACCGCTACCTCTATGTCGCCATCGACAAGTTCACCAAGTGGGCGGAAGTGGAAGCCGTCCATACCATCCCAGCTAGCTCTGCTGTCAAGTTCATCAAGGGCCTCGCGAGCCGCTTCGGGGTCCCCAACGGCATCATCACAGATAACGGCTCGCAGTTCACTAGTAACCTCTTCAAAACCTACTGTGCTAACCTTGGAACACAGATTTGCTACGCTTCGGTGGCGCACGCCAGGAGCAATGGTCAGGCCGAACGCGCCAATGCGGAGGTCCTGAGGGGCCTCAAGACCAGGACCTACAAGAAGAAGCTCGAGGCCTGCGGCAGGGGCTGGCCCGACGAGCTCCAGTCCATGCTGTGGTCTATCCGCACCACCGCCACCAAACCAACGGGCGAGATCCCATTCTTCCTCGTCAACAGAGCTGAAGTAGTCCTTCCTCACGAGGTTAAGCATCACTCCGCACGGGTCCTGGCGTTCGATGAAACGCAGTAGGATGCCATGCGGGGATGGACCTCGTGTTGGGGGAGGAGCGTCGTCGCAAAGCTGCATTAAGGGCGGCAAGGTACCAGTAGGCGCTGCGGCGATACCACTGCCGCAGTGTCCGCTCCAGGACGCTCGTGGTGGGCGACCTCGTCCTGTGGCGGTTCCTCTCCAGGGAAGGGCTGCACAAGCTTTCACCCATGTGGGAGGGCCCGTTCAGGGTCGTCCATGTCTCCAGGCCTGGTGCCGCGCGCCTGGAGAGGCAGGACGGGATACCTATCCAGAACGCCTGGAACATCCAGCACCTCTGGAAGTTCTACCCATGAAGCAAGGCCTAGAGCCTATGAAGAAAGGCCCAGAGCCTGTGAAGAAGGCCCGGTGCGTATGAAGAATCGCCGCCCGCGACACTCTCACGTAATAATGATTGGGGCTGTACACGCCCCGGAGTCTCAGGAGCACCGGCCTCAGGCCCTGGGGCTCCCTCCCACGCCTAGTGGCAGCACTTAGCTCCACGCTGGTGAGAAGACTTGAAGACTAGATTAGGTGCCGGACGCGGCTTTTCATTTGCTTTCCGTAGTTGGCTTGTTTTTCCTTAAATCGAAGTTTGCCATTGGTGTTCCTTGCTGATTCGATTCCCTCGCCTCTTACCGCATTTTCCAGCTCTGGTTCGCTCGTGTTTTCTCTCTCGCATAACTCGCGAGGGGGGCTAGGCAGGCACCCTCGCGAGCGTGTCTCTTCTCTCTGCCTTCTCGTTCTCGCAAGCCACCCTCGTTCGAGCCTGAAGGCTGGCGCATCTCTCCTAATCCGTGCCGCACGGGTACCGCGATACAAAGCGTCGGGTCAAGGCTTGGGTGAACGACAAATCTCCTGGCAAACTCCCTAAGAAATTTTTTGCAGTTCCTGAGCAATCGTAGACCACAAGGTCAAGATGGACACGAGGAAATAAACGCCTCGTAAGGAGGAGAGCGCCCCGAATGCACCAGGCTAAGTTATCTTTGCGCAAAATAGCCACACAGCACTGAAACAACAAGCGTAGCATAATGATTAATAAGTTATGGTTCGATACACGCCCCTCCGGGCCCATGCTGGTTTTGTTTTGATGCAAGAAGGAAAAGAGGAACATAACAAAAGCGGCGATCGCCCTTGCGGCAGCCGACGGGGGCAGGGCCTTGACGACGTCTCGGGTCTAGTCGGACCCCTCCTCGCGCTTCACCGATGCACGGCGACGAGACGACCCGCTACCACCTTCGAAGCGGGTGCGGCGGCGTGGCGGCTGATCGAGGCCGCCGCTGCTGGAACTGTCGCCAAGAGAGGAGCCACCATAGCCGGACGAGGCGCGGCCGGCGGGCTCGTCCTCCTCCTCGTCCCGACCATCGCCAAGGTCGAGCACCTCCTCGCCATCGTTCACCTCGGGGCAGCATCCGGCGCGGCGACCGTCTTCCCCGAACACCCTCACAAAGAGGGTCGCGTCGCCGTCGAACTTGAAGTGGAGGGTGCACCGCCTGCCTAGGCCGCGCGCGCGGGCGAACGTCTGCCAACCGCGGGCCAGAGCTATGTTGCCCGCGACGGAGACCTCGACCGCGACCCAAGAAGCCCGGCTGCAGCAGCCGTCTGCCTGCAGCCAGAGCCCACTTTGACCGGAGGCCGGCAGCTCGTAGGCAAAGAAGCGGCGAAGCTGGAGCCAGCTGCCGGTCGGATCCTTCGACCAGACAACGAACTCCGGCAGCACCTCTAACGCATGGAACCGCGGCCGGGGAGGTCACGCAACCACGGCACGTCTCCTCTCGTCGACAGGACTGCCGCGACTGGAGCGACCCCTGCCGCGCACTGCGGCGCCGCCCCGACAGCCGGGGGCCTTGGCGGGGGTCGCGGCATGCTTGCGGGGACGACCACGTCCTCACTTGGGCGCCGGGGAGCCAGGTCCCTCCCGAGGGGCTTTGCCCTTCTCCGCGGCGGAGAACCTCTTCGACGGCGCCATTACTGCTAGCGGTGGAGCAAGGAGGAAGGAGCGAGTGAACCAGGAAGGGATGGGCGACGGGGGCTCCGCCCCCCTCCCCATTTATAGTGGAAGAAGGCCGACCGGCGCCTCCCACGATCACAGGTAATGATGGTTTTCCTTGCATGCCGCAGGGACTTGTCAAATCGAGTAGTTGCCGAGGCAGCGTGGGGAAGTGGAGACGCCCACATCCAATCAACCGCCACGCGTCTACCGAGGCTGCAAGCTTTTGGGGCCCGCGGCGCTACGCGCTTGGCCCTTGGTTTCGTCGCGAAGCCAAAGCCGAGCGCACCTTGGGCCCGGGGGCTACTATCGGCGTTCTGGGAACGGGGGTCCCCAGACTTGTCTGCCTACGGCCCACGGCGTGGCTATGTGAGCAGGCCTGTCCCGCCCATCTTCATCAACAAGGCATACAAGACCCTCGCCAGGGGCCAAGCCTCGCGAGGCGGACGACACAAGACCTCCTCGGGAGCGGCCTCACCAGGCTGCCTCACGAGGAGCGGAGATATCAAGGCGGGGCAAACCTCACGAGGCTCTCGTGATGTGAGCCATGACGATCAAGATCAGGTGGGCGCCAGGCGGGCGCCAGCGCGCGCAGCGTCCTTGTTTCCTCTTTGGTGCCAAGGGGGCAAGCGTAGGCGCGGAGCACCGAGGCATCAGGCAAAGGTTTCCATATCGGTGCAACGAGACCAAGACCAGCAGGACGGCAAGACAGAGGTCATCATGGAGCCCAAGACGGCGTCACCACCAGAGCCTTTTGCAGGTGAAGACCACTTTGTCAGGATAGCTTGTACTAGCTGTCCCCTTTCAAATTTGCCTGCCGTTGTTGGCTCCCTTCCCGCTCAATATTTGGGGAGAGGACCAGGGCCTACAGAAGTAGAGCAAGCCACCACCGTAGGGGATAACTCATTCAGAGCCATCTCACCCACACAAGTCCGTAGAGCACAAGAACACCTCAACCTCAGGAGGCTGTTCTTCCCCTTGTACTGTTCTTCGTCAGCCCAAGAGGCAATCCACCACCACCACACTAGAGTAGGGTATTACACCGCAACGGTGGCCCAAACTAGTATAAATCCCGTGTCTTTCTGTGTTGCGAGTTCGTCCGCGAAAACTTAGCGAGTTTGGGCGCAGATCGGTAGGAGGGAAAGAACTTTGCGCGCACTCCAGAGTTCGAACCTTAAGGGTTTTGCCGGAACCCCAGATCCGACAGACGGCGCCCAAGGCCGAGGAAAAGGCTTGCTGGTGCACAATGGCACTCCTTCCCATTTTACTTTCCTGCGAACTTTCCTGCAACATACGGCGTGCCTCGTGGAGGCATTAAAACTTCTTGTGGGTGCTTAAGGAATAGTATGTTTTGTAATATTTTATTGAGATTCTGCGACTTCCTTCCCGTTTGCTTGATGTTCTATGTCGGCAGGGCCCGACCCCGCGCATACCTCAGCCGCCATTGGGCCGTCCGGATCACCGGGACGGGACCAAGGGGTGAGGGGCTATGTGGTCAGTTAGGCTCCTGAGTCGCGATGCTCAGGAGTCCCCCTTGACGCGCAAACGCCTGCGGGAAGGAGATGCGAAGGTTAGGCCTTAGTGTTCTACATCGGCAGGGCCCGACCCCGCTAAGGGAGTCCTGGATTAAGGGGTCCTCGGGCGTCCGGACTATGGTACGTGGGCCGTACTGATGGGCTGTGAAGATACAAGACCGAAGACTCTCTCCCGTGTCCGGATGGGACTCTCCTTGGCGTGGAAGGCAAGCTTGGTGCCCTGATATGAAGATTCCTTTCTCTATAACCGAATTTGTACAACCCTAGTCCCCTCCGGTGTCTATATAAACCGGAGGGCTTAGTCCGTAGAGGCAATCATAATCATAGTCATACAGGCTAGACTTTTAGGGTTTTAGCCACTACGATCTCGAGGTAGACCAAATCTTGTAATACTCATATTCATCAAGATCAATCAAGCAGGAAGTAGGGTATTACCTCCATAGAGAGGGCCCGAACCTGGGTAAACATCGTGTCCCCCGTTTCCTGTTACCATCAACCTTAGACGCACAGTTCGGGACCCCCTACCCCAGATCCGCCGGTTTTGACACCGACATTGGTGCTTTCATTGAGAGTTCCGCTGCATCGTCTTCAAGAGGTTCGATGGCACCGTTAATCGTCTACAACAATGTTGTCCAAGGGGAAGTCTTCCTCCCCGGACAGATCTTCGTATTCGGCGGCTTCGCACTACGGGCCAACTCGCTTGGCCATCTAGAGCAGATCGACAGCTACGCGCCTGGCCATCAGGTCAGATTTGGAAGCTTGAACTACGTCGCTGATATCCGCGGAGACTTGATCTTCGATGGATTCGAGCCCACGGCAGCCGCTCCCTGCCACCGCGATGAACATGACTTAAATCTGTCATCGGACCACACCCAGGAGATAGCGCCTGTAACTGCTCTGGCCCTAGATCCGGAGGAGATCGCACCATCCGAGGATGGGAAGCTCAACCCCGCCACGGAAACCGCAGACTCAGCGGCGTTGGAGCCGCACACAGACCCAACCTCGGGTGGAATCTGCGCCACCGGAACCTCGGACTCGTTTCCGGCTACAAGTTCCGAGCCACGTGCGTCCATGTACGTCGAGCTTGATCGGACATCGATCGTCGGATTCAGCTCCGCGGACATCTTCTGGCACTCACCTTTGGGCGATGTGCTACACTCATTAAAAACACTCTCCTTAGCGGAGGACTCACAACCAAATTATATCCGGTTAGAACTGGAGGCTGATGATGGAGAATTTCGCTTCCCACCCACCGCCCACTTCATAGCCACTGTCGAAGACTTAACCGACATGCTCGATTACAGCTCCGAAGACGTCGACGGTATGGACGACGATGCCGAAGAGGAGCAGGGCCAAAACCCGCCGTTTAGCGGGCGCTAGACGGCCACTTCTTCGTACGACGTGTACATGGTGGATACACCTAAAGAGAACAATGGCGATAACGAGAAGGATCCAGTCGAGGATAAAACCTCCTGAGACACAGCCAAAACACCGACGTCAGCAGCGCCACTCTAAATCACACTGTGGAAAAGATAGCGATACCGGCACGAGAGAAAACAATACTCCGGACGATGCCGAAGACAAGGAATACCCCGTTGAGCCAACCTCCGAACAGGACGAACGGGAGGACGGCGAGTCAGCCCTGATGAACAGGCCGTAAACGAAGACTCGGAGGACAGTAATTATCTTCCAATCTCCAAGGATGAGGTGAGCCTCGGCAATGGGGATTTCATCGTGCCTGAGGAACCTCTCGAGTAGGAGCGCTTTAAGCGCCGGCTAAAAGCCACTGCGAGGAGCCTGAAAAAGAAGCAGCAGCAGCTTCAAGCTGATCAAGACCTGCTCAACGATAGATGGACTAAAGTCCTGGCAGCCGAGGAATACGGCCTCGATCGCCCAACCAAAAGTTACCCGAAGCGCAAATTGTTACCCCAATTTGATGACGAGGCGTTGGAGCCCATACCATCAGCGTGTAATGCGGCTGACCCACCACCACGTGGCCGGGATAAAGCGGCACTTCAAGCCATACACCAGCACGTCCTACCTCACCATAAAGGCAGAGATAAAATAGCTCGGGGTTATACATATGACCTGCGGCAGGACCTAAAGAACAGAACAGGTCAGACTAGATCGATCTACTGATCGCGGGGGCATGCCCTGACGCGCGACGATGACCATTTGGCCGTACGTGACAAACATAACCACTCCCGGGCCAAAAATCACAGACAGACTACATCCGAACTACGTCGCGACTTGGCCCGATACAGAGGCGCCGCACACCCCCTCTGCTTCACTGACGAAGTAATGGAGCATGAATTCCCAGAAGGGTTTAAACCCGTAAATATTGAATCACATGATGGAACAACACATCCCACGGTATGGATTGAGGATTTTCTTCTCCATATTCATATGGCCCGCGATGATGACCTTCACACCATCAAATACCTCCCGCTAAAACTCAAAGGGCCAGCTCGGCACTGGTTAAACAGTCAGCCCAAAAACTCTATTTGCAGCTGGGAGGACTTGGAAGACGCCTTCCGCGACAACTTCCAAGGCACATATGTACGACCTCCAGATGCTGATGACTTAAGTCACATAGTTCAACAGCCCGGAGAGTCAGCCAGGAAATTCTGGACTAGGTTCCTAACTAAAAAGAACCAGATCATTGACTGTCCGGATGCCGAAGCCCTAGCTGCCTTGAAGCATAGCATCCGCGACAAATGGCTCGCCTGTCGGATGTGGGGTTCCAGCAAACCCTTAAGGTTTGAACTCTGGGGTGCGTGCGAAGCCTTTCCCTCCTACCGATCCACGCCCTAGCTCGCTAAGATCTCATGGACGAACTCGACGAACTCGCAATACAGAAAGACACGAGATTTATACTGGTTCGGGCCACCGTTGTGGTGTAATACCCTACTCCAGTGTGGTGGTGGTGGATTGCCTCTTGGGCTGATGATGAACAGTACAAGGGGAAGAACAGCTTCCTGAGGTTGAGGTGTTCTTGTGCTGGGTGAACTGGCGGATCAGAACCCTCCCCTACTGTGGTGGCTAGCTCTACTTATATAGGCCCTGGTCCTCTTCCCAAATATTGAGCGGGAAGGGAGCCAACAAAGGCGGGCAAATTTTAAGGGGGACAGCTAGTACAAGCTATCCTGACAAAAGTGGTCATCGCCTGTGAAAGGCCCTGGTGGTGACGCGGTCTTGGGCTCCACGATGACCTCCATCCTACCGTCCTTCTCGTCTTGGTCTCTTTGCACCGATAAGGCAACCTTTGCCTGGTGCCTCGGTACTCCTCGCCTGCGCTGGCCTCCTTATCACCAAAGAGGAAACAAGGATGCTGCGCGCGCTGGCGCCCACCTGCTCTCGATCGTCATGGCTCACGTCATGAGAGCCTCATGAGGTTTGCCCTGCCTTGATATCTCCGCTCCTCGTGAGCCTGCCGGGCTAGGCCACTCCTGAGGAGGTCTTGCGTCGTCCGCCTCGCGAGGCTTGGCCCCTCGAGAGGGTCTTCGATGCCTCGTTGATGAAGATGGTCCGTACGGCCTGCTGACTTAGCCACGCCGTGGGCCGCAGGCAGGCAAGTCTGGGGACCCCTTTCCCAGAACACCGACAGTAGCCCCCTGGCCCAAGGTGCACTCGGGCTTGGCTTCGCGGCGAAGCCAAGGGTCTAGTACGGAGCGCCGCGGCCCCAAAAGCCTGCGGCCTCGGTTGACGTGTGGTGGTTGATTGGACGTGGGCGTCTCCACTTCCCCGCGCTGCCTCGGCAACTGCTTGACCTGACAAAAGGCTGGTGCAGGCAGTACTTGCCTTCATTACTTCTTCCTCGCCTCGCTCCAGATCCCCTTTCTCGGTCCTCGCCACCGCTACCTCCAGACCTGCTCCAATCTCATCCTGCATCTGCGATCCATGGCGCCGCGCAAAGTCAGGACTTCCTCCACACCGGCTTGGTATGAGTCGG
Source organism: Aegilops tauschii subsp. strangulata (assembly GCF_002575655.3). Lineage (NCBI taxonomy): Eukaryota > Viridiplantae > Streptophyta > Magnoliopsida > Poales > Poaceae > Aegilops > Aegilops tauschii. The sequence goes on along the minus strand of NC_053037.3, from coordinate 419,159,101 downwards.
CCCTTGAGGCGTCCACCGTCACGGAGAAGAGCCTCGCCTCCGTGCACCTGCTGACGGCGGGTGAGAGTAATGAGTGGGGAGAGACCGAGCTCCGGCTTGCCTCCGACGTGCCGGAGCCTGAGGAAAGCACCTTCTTCCCCTTCTTCTCGAGCAGTGTTGCCGTCGGGTTGGTTCCTCCCTTCTCCGATTTCTTTTATGAAGTCCTCGACCACTACGGGCTGCAAGCGTTGCATCTCCATCCCAACTCTGTCCTCCTCCTGTCCATCTTCGCCTACTGCTGTGAGGCGTATCTGGGCGTGATGCCATCCGTGGCACTCCTGCGCCATTTCTTCTTCCTCTGTGTCAGTGAGGGGCACATCTTCGGATGCGCTAATTTCGTCGCATCTGGCAAGGCCAACTCGATCTCGATCACCGGTAAGAGGGCCGACAACATTCGATCCAAGTGGGTCATGATGGACGCCAAGCGCGCCGATCAGCGTCTGGTGTTGCCAACGGTGGCGCCCTCTTCCAACGGGAGGTGGCCCAAGGCAGAGCTTGCTGATGAGCGAGCGTCGTTAGTGTTGGGGCAGATGATGACCGACTTGAAGCCGGGCAACGCGAAGGCGGCCAAGGTGACGGGGGTCATGCTCCTGAGGGAGTTCTTCACGCTGCGAGTTGCCCTGCTCTAGTCGCACGCGCGCCCCCTGTGGGAGCTTGAAGAAGAGGGAAACAAGACCCGCCTGAGGCCGGGAGCCCTGCCTGACGATGAATTGGCCGCTGTCCTGCGTCTCATAGTTGGGGACAACCAGGAGTACCCGCCAAGCGCCTTCGTTCCCCTGTGCCAACGCAGGGACCGGGAGGAATTCGTCGCCTCCAGGCCGACCTTTGACGCGCGCGGGTTGGTGCCGCCGACGCTCCCAGGAGCCCCTGCGGCACCGAAGCCGGTGGAGGTGCCCTCTGATGAGTCCCGTGGTGTAACGCCCACGATGCGGCTATATCTCCCACGTGTCGAGGCACGACTTAGAGGCATAACCGCATTGTGGTTTTGTCGCAAGAAGGGTCATCTTCACACAATCCCATGTAATGAACAAGAATGGGATAAAGAGTTGGCTTACAATCGCCACTTCACACAATACATAAATAAATCATACATCAATCAGAATACACACATAGGTCCGACTACGAAACCAAAAGAAAAGAAGACAACCCAACTGCTAGGTCCCCCGATCGTCCCAACTGGGCTCCACTACTGATCAATAAGAAAAGAAACAACACAACAGACAAGATCTTCATCAAGCTCCCACTTGAGCTCAGTTGCGTCACCTGCACTGGTATCATCGGCACCTGCAACTGTTTTGGAAGTATCTGTGAGTCACGAGGACTCAGCAATCTCACACCCGCGAGATCAAAACTATTTAAGCTTATAGGAAAGGATGGTGTAAAGAGGTGGAGCTGCAGCAGGCACTAATCATATATGGTGACTCCGCCGAGAAGAGACCATCACAGCTACACACGCGGTTGATGCGTTTTAATTAAGGTCAAGTGTCAAGTTCTCTACAACCGGATATTAACAAATTCCCATCTGCCACATAACCGCGGGCACGTCTTTCGAAAGATAATACCTTGCAGGGGTGTCCCAACTTAGCCCATCATAAGCTCTCACGGTCAACGAAGGATAAACCTTCTCCCGGAAAGACCCGATCAGTCTCGGAATCCCGGTTTACAAGACATTTCGACAATGGTAAAACAAGACCAGCAAAGCCGCCCGATGTGCCGACAAATCCCAATAGGAGCTGCACATATCTCGTTCTCAGGGCAACACCGGATGAGACATCCTACGAGTAAAACCAGACCTCGAGTTTCCCCGAGGTGGCCCCGCAGTCTACTTGTTTCGGACCAACACTCGAAGGAACACTGGCCCGGGGGGGTTAGAATAAAGATGACCCTTGAGTCTGCAGAACCCAAGGGAAAAAGGCTTAGGTATGCGAATGGTAAAACCAAGGTTGGGCCTTGCTGGAGGAGTTTTATTCAAAGCGAACTGTCAAGGGGGTCCCATAAATCACCCAACCGCGTAAGGAACGCAAAATCAAGGAACATAACACCGGTATGACAGAAACTAGGGCGGCAAGAGTGGAACAAAACACCAGGCATAAGGCCGAGCCTTCCACCCTTTACCAAGTATATAGATGCATTAATAATATAAGAGATATTGTGATATCCCAACATAACCATAATCCAACATGGAGCAATCTTCATCTTCACCTGCAACTAGCAACGCTATAAGAAGGGCTGAGCAAAAGCGGTAACATAGCCAAACAACGGTTTGCTAGGTAGGGTGACAAAGGTTAGAGGTTCATGCAATTTGGGAGGCTTGATATAGCAAGTGGTAGGTAACGCGGCATAGCAATAGAGCGAACAACTAGCAAGCAAAGATAGAAGTGATTTCGAGGGTATGGTCATCTTGCCTGAAATCCCGCAAGGAAGAAGAACGAGTCCACGAAGTAGACAAGCGGACGTAGTCGAACGAATCCTCACAACTCCGGAAAGAAACCGAAGCTAACGAGAGAAGCAACCCGGAAAGAAACAAACAACATAGTGAACAACCACCACATACACATGGCATGATGCACAATCAAGTATGATGCATGTCCGGTTTAATGAGGCATGGCATGGCAAAGTGCAACAAACAATACTACAAATTAAGTGGAGCTCAATATGCAACGAGTTGCATATTGACGAAACACCACAACAATTATTTAGTTCTCTCTCATTTATGGACCCAACAATATTAAATGTTATTAAACATGGCAAGAGGTGAAGCATATGGAAACTACCTATTTTAGGCAATTTAAATGAGGCCGGAACAACAAACAATAATTCCGGAAAATCCTCATGTCCATATTTTAGATTTGGTACTGTTCTGCCATAAACGCAATTTTAATGTTGTTAAACAGCAAAATGAAGTGCACCATGTTAAACTAGGCATTTTTCTACCCCATTTACATATAAAGTTTATTATAATCCGAGCTACGGTTATTTAGCTATGAAATAAATCATTTAAACATGGCATTTATGCAAATTAAATGCAAACAGTAATTTAAACATTTTAAACATGGATGAAAGTGGGATATTGTGAAACTAGATGAAATTCTAAGCATGTTACATATATGACATGTTTTATTTGGATGCATGGTTAAATAGTTATTAGCAGTTTAAAACAGGGGCATTTCTGTAATAAGCATGTCCAGGATTTAATGACAAAATCACAGCACAGGAAAAAAACAAGTCACGGGCCGAAATCTGGAGGGGCTGGTGGCTGCTCACATGGGCCAAGGCCCAGATCGGTGGAGGAGGATGCAGGCCGGCTGGCTTGGGGCGCTGGGCCGAAGCCAGGCTGGGCCACGAGGTGCGACCGGTCAACGGGGAGGCTGGACGAGGCGGGCGCTCGTCGTCTTGTTTCTGAAGCAGGGGATCGAGCAGTTTGAGCTGGCGGCGGCGCAAAGCAGAGGAGTCCATGGCGCGGCTGCGGAGAGGCGCAGGGGCTTGGGCGTGGAGCGGCGACGGTAGGGTTGGTGCTGGAGCTCCGGTGGCTTGATCCCGTCGGGGCATCGGCGACCTGCGGAGAGGCGACAACGGCGGGGAAAAATTCAGAGAAGATACAGAGAGGGAGGAAAAGAGATAGAAGGAGAGGAGAAGGCACGAGGCGAGGGGCACGGCCTGCTGGTGATGCTCGACGGCGATGAGGTTCGGGACGGGGATGCCGGCGTGGAGGGGAGCGCTCGGGCAGAGGAGGAGCGGTGCTGGGGCTTGCGAACTGTTGTTGTTGCCGCGGCGACAAGGTAGCGAGGCGAAGGCAGGGAGGAGGAGCTCGGCCTGGGGCTCCTCGGGCATGAGGTTCAGGCGGGGATGGACACGGGTGACACGGACGAGGCGAAGGCCTCCGGCGAAGAAAGCTCCGGGCGGCGGCGCAACAGGAAGACGAACTTGGCGCGGGGTGCTGGTTCGGTCAGCCGGCGGCGGGGCTGCGATTGCTGGCCACGAAGCAGAGGAATCAGGGGAGGAAGAGAGGGATGGCGGCGCGAGGAGGACGGAGGAAAACCCTAGGGATCGCTGCGGGGCTTTCTAGGGGTGCGGGACGTGCTGGCCTCGACGTCCGTGAGCTCACGGCGCGACGGCGCGAGCGCTCTGTGTCTGAAGCGAGGGAGACGGAGGGGAAATGGAGCAGGTGGCCGTTTGAGGCACTGGCCTGGGTCGGCTGGAGTTGGGAGGCCCAAGGTGCTGCTGGGAGGTCACTGCCCTCTTCTTTCTTTTCTTCACACCGAAAAAAAGAGAAAAATAAATACACAGGGGTAATGGAGAGGTGTGAGACGGAGATAAGAATATCCTTGGACTCCTGGATTTATGTAGACTTTGAATAAATTGCTTTGGGCATTTTTAGAGAAAGAAAATTATCTCAAGTTTGAATTAAATTCAAACTGGAGGCAATTTTGATTCCGACCAAATCAATTCCAAAAGATCTCAAAATTGGCAGACAAGCTGTAAGCATGGTTGAGATATAGGAAAAGAATGAACATTATTTGGGGCAGAAAATATGACGCTTGCATCAATGGGTGAAATTTGAAGAAAGGAAGAAGTGCAATGGTTTCCAGTTGGAGAAGGGCCTTGAAGAAAAGAAGAAGATGCAAACGACGATAGGAGGAGGAAGAGAAGTTGGAGAGGACAACCAACACATCAACATGAAGAATGGAACCCACATGATGGTCATGAAGCAATAAATGACAAGAAGCATATCAAAACATATAGCATATAACAAAGTGAGATGACCATGGAAACAACAAGGATGGTGCAATGCAAAAATAAAAGAGCAAGCACCAAAAGAAACACGCGGTGATCACGAGAAAATGGAAGTCTTCTGAAGCGTCGGTCTCGGGGCGTTACAACACTCCACCACTACAAGAGGATCTCGTCCCGAGATCTAGGATGGCACCGGAAAGAAACGGAAGGGAAGAGGTAAAACAAATTGCTTCTTTGACAAATGAGTGAAACCATTGAACCTTGAGAGGTTGCAAAGCTTGAAGAAATGACACGACGAAGGTGAATAAAATTTAAAACACTCCGTTCAGCAAGAGGAACAAGGAACATTGCGAGGACCTTTGTAGGTTGAAGAATATGAAACGAGAGCTTAACGGATCAAAAGGAATATGACAGCACACCGGTAGAAAAGAGAGACAAGGAACACCATGTGAACCCTGAGGTTAATTGACACGATAGATATTTAAACCACTCCGGTTAAAACAAGATAGGGAAGGAATAAGAATGATATAATTTGAGCAGCACTCCGACTGTAAATGGAAGGAATTGAACATGAATTTGACAAGATGAGAGGATACTCGATGAATTTAACAACACACTGCCTCCGTAGCTAAAGAAAGAATGGCACAAGGGGTAAGAAAGATTTCAGACAGCACTCCGGTTGATAAGGGAGGCAAAACTTGATAAGATGAGAGAACTCAAATGAAAACACGTCACTCCGGCTAAACGGATAAGAAAGGAAAAATTACATGATCTTGAGAAAACAAGATGATTGGTCGAAGAGAGCAACATCACAATGCCTCCGGAAGAAAGAATAGAAGATAAATCATCAGAATAAGATAACGGAGAAGAAAATGGCAACTTCTGCCACAAATGAGCTTGGAAAGCATCCTTCCAAGAAGGTTAGAACGGAATTGTTGGAAAACCAACAACGAAAAGAATAAGCTTGTAGTGGGCTTATGGAAAACTTCTCAAAACATGAGGTGAAAATTTTGCCACTAACGAAAACAATTGATTGGATTGAGATCAACAAGGAGATGAAAACTTCTTCACCGAGAAGAGAAGGAGAAAATTTGGATCATTGATAGACACCATAATAGCAATATTCCTTAGGGAAGGCTATAGGTGAAACATGACACAAGCTAAATCCAACGAAGAGATTGGTGGATTTAAAATATCACATTCTTGACTACATGTGAATCATGAAACGTGAACTCAAATTGTCAAGAATGACATAACACCACCTCATATGATAAGTTAGAACGAATTGCACTTCGGAATGCAAGAATGCCTGAGCTCCAACAAGAATCTTGAAGAACACTTCGAGAATGAATTAAATCCTTGATGAACCACCATGTAGAGCCTCCATGAAGAACTCCGGTAATAAAAGAATGATCAAATGAAAGGGAAAATTGAAAAGAACTCCGGGAGAAGCCTTGCAATGATTAGATGAAGCTTTGAATTGATATAATTGAAATAACATGGAGCTCCGGAAAGTAAAGATGAACAACTTGGAACCGAGAATTTGATATCATGAATGAACTCCGAAAGAAAGAATAAATCACTTGGAGGAAACAAGGATAAGAATTATGTTATGCGTATCCTTCACCAATATAAATTGATGACAAGCAACGGATTTGACATACTACTTATTCTCGTAGAAAGGATTAAGATAGATATTGCGCAAACTTGTGAAGGTCTTCATCGAACCACCGGTAGGATAGAAACAACTAATAAATTGATATGATAACGAAGGAAAAGAAATCTTGAACGAACCACCGTAAGAATTGAAAATGAAAGTAGCAAGGCACAATTCACCGGGAAGAATTGGAAAAAAATGAAGATGCTTGAGAGAATTTAGATACAAGTGAACGAAGAGATCCCGAGCTGATTAGAGGATATTTGAATGATGCACCGGTAAGATTTGGAGAACGAGAGCTTCATCAATTTAGAATAATTGGAGAACAAAGCTGAAAACTTAGACGGAGAAATCTTCTGAAATGATGGCCTTCGGAGAATCAAACTGAAAAGACTCCTGAAATGCTCCGGATGGGTGAAAAGAATTCTCACGATCAAAAACAATTATGAGAGGATGGCATCAAGCTAGAACCATGAATCTTCAACAGAACGGACCAAGATTTAGGAGAAATCCTTCTTCGGTCTTCAAATGTTGAGAATCATGATGAGAAACACCACCATGAATTATTGAGGCACTCCGGAACAATGGATAATAAAAATGATGAACCAATGATGAAAGAATTTGAAAGATCTTTGAGAAAGACATTTGACAAAAATGATGAACCAATGATGAAAGAATTTGAAAGATCTTGGAGAAAGACATTTGACCGATGATAATTCATTCTTACGTCAAACTTCGAAAAGAATTTGGGAATAACTCTAGAAAAAATTAGAAGAGTCAGGTAAGATCCTGGGAAAAGACCTGTGGGTTAGGGCCCACTGAAAAGAACCACCGTTGAAATGATTACTTGAAAAGGAGATTGCATTGGTTGAATTAAATGGCTCAAAAGAGATAACAACTTCGAGATAGCTTGAACGGATTGGGAATGGAAATGCGAGTCTCCTGAGATATCTTCAACACTCCAAATAACATGAATAGCAAGAGGTGGATGATTAAGAGATACACCGGCATGAGAAAACATTTGAAACAGGGAAAGGAGTGTGACCAACATTGAAGGCTTGAATTTGGTCCACTGGAGAAGAAAAAGAATGAAGAATGAAAAACTTGAAGAACATCTTCATGAGAACCACCGGGTAAGAACAATGATTGAAAAGAATGAAGGGACTTCACGTGAATAAAATGGATACTTGGTTAAGACATCTGATTCCTTGAAGGAAAAGGGTGGGCGGGCGGGAAAAACAAAGGCAACTTGGGGCAGACGGAATAAACACCGTTGCAAAGAACTGAGAATTGATCTCGCGAATGTTGAAATGATTGGATCCACTTGAAGAGAAGCACGTCGGTTGGAAAAGAATTTAACATGACGACCTCGAGATCAAAAGGGGTTAGTATTCACATAGCAATATGAGAACACCGTTTAGGAAAGGTATGGATTTAACATTTGACTTCGAAGCAACTCGAATACCACAAATAAAAACAAAACAAAGGATTGGCTCGCAGAATAAGCCGGAACAAACATATGATAGAGATTTCGTCCGAAGTTTTCGTGGTGGGGCCCACACGGGCTCGATCGTACAACACCATCAAGTACAAGGCAGTGCACATGACATACGAAGCGTCCCCGAGTCGGCATAGCCAAGGACTCTTTAAGACACTACGAGACCACTGTAAAACCAACCGTGTACAGGCGGACCACTAGACGTCGAACCCCAATCTCATATCATGCATCTGTCGGAAAGATATCCTAGGAGCTACTTGAATTCCCACTTATAAACTCCCGAAACTTTCTGGTTATGCAATCAGGTGTTGGGGATACAGGGGACACAAAATATATCACCCAAACTAACAATACCTAGATCCAGCTGTATCCATCCGTCAACACATAACCAAGAAAACTCCGGAAATCGTTTACCTCGACCTTCGAAAAGCATCTGTTATACTAGTTATGGCAATACTCCCGAACTCTCGCCCTAGTACTGGGTGGCGTCGAGGTGATCTCACCAACAACTGCATAAAAGAGATTTCGATGTCCGCGAAACTCAGGTATTCCAGAACTGCAACGATAAAATTGTGACGACAACACCTCGGAGCTCAACTCCCTGGGACACTGCCACAACCCCTAAATGTCAGGAGGCACCAAGAACAATGTTCTCGTCACAAAACCATCGGAACGATTCCAAGATACCCGCGTGATCCTAAAATTTTTTTTAGTGAAATTTGAGGAGAGAATAGTCAAAACTTCTACGTCAGGAGACCTCACCAGAGCGACGAAGGGACTGAGGAGTAAAAAGAATCCTACTCTCCAATATATATAATCCTAAGACTCAAAACATTTTTGTTCTAGACTCAACAACGCCAGCGATTCGATCAAGCAGGGGGCTCCTAAGTCGGGGATGGCTCTGATTACCAACTTGTAACGCCCACGATGCAGCTATATCTCCCACGTGTCGAGGCACGACTTAGAGGCATAACCGCATAGTGGTTTTGTCGCAAAAAGGGTCATCTTCACACAATCCCATGTAATGAACAAGAATGGGATAAAGAGTTGGCTTACAATCGCCACTTCACACAATACATAAATAAATCATACATCAATCAGAATACACACATAGGTCCGACTACAGAACCAAAAGAAAAGAAGACAACCCAACTGCTAGGTCCCCCGATCGTCCCAACTGGGCTCCACTACTGATCAATAAGAAAAGAAACAACACAATGGACAAGATCTTCATCAAGCTCCCACTTGAGCTCAGTTGCGTCACCTGCACTGGTATCATCGGCACCTGCAACTGTTTTGGAAGTATCTGTGAGTCACGAGGACTCAGCAATCTCACACCCGCGAGATCAAAACTATTTAAGCTTATAGGAAAGGATGGTGTAAAGAGGTGGAGCTGCAGCAGGCACTAATCATATATGGTGGCTAACATACGCAAATAAGCGCGAGAAGAGAAGCAACGGAATGGTCGTGTACTAGCAATGATCAAGAAGTGATCCTGAACTCCTCCTTACGTCAAACATAACCCAGAAACCGTGTTCACCTCCCGGACTCCGCCGAGAAGAGACCATCACGGCCACACACGCGGTTGATGCGTTTTATTTAAGGTCAAGTGTCCAGTTCTCTACAACCGGATATTAACAAATTCCCATCTGCCACATAACCGCGGGCACGGCTTTCGAAAGATAATACCCTGCAGGGGTGTCCCAACTTAGCCCATCATAAGCTCTCACGGTCAACGAAGGATAAACCTTCTCCCGGAAAGACCCGATCAGTCTCGGAATCCCGGTTTACAAGACATTTCGACAATGGTAAAACAAGACCAGCAAAGCCGCCCGATGTGCCGACAAATCCCGATAGGAGCTGCACATATCTCGTTCTCAGGGCAACACCGGATGAGACATCCTACGAGTAAAACCAGACCTCGAGTTTCCCCGAGGTGGCCCCGCAGTCTACTCGTTTCGGACCAACACTCGAAGGAGCACTGGCCCGGGGGGGGGGTTAAAATAAAGATGACCCTTGAGTCTACAGAACCCAAGGGAAAAAGGCTTAGGTATGCGAATGGTAAAACCAAGGTTGGGCCTTGCTGGAGGAGTTTTATTCAAAGCAAACTGTCAAGGGGGTCCCATAAATCACCCAACCGCGTAAGGAACGCAAAATCAAGGAACATAACACCGGTATGACGGAAACTTGGGCGGCGAGAGTGGAACAAAACACCAGGCATAAGGCCGAGCCTTCCACCCTTTACCAAGTATATAGATGCATTAATAATATAAGAGATATTGTGATATCCCAACATAAACATAATCCAACATGGAGCAATCTTCATCTTCACCTGCAACTAGCAACGCTATAAGAGGGGCTGAGCAAAAGCGGTAACATAGCCAAACAACGGTTTGCTAGGAAGGGTGACAAAGGTTAGAGGTTCATGCAATTTGGGAGGCTTGATATAGCAAGTGGTAGGTAACGCGGCATAGCAATAGAGCGAACAACTAGCAAGCAAAGATAGAAGTGATTTCGAGGGTATGGTTATCTTGCCTGAAATCCCGCAAGGAAGAAGAACGAGTCCACGAAGTAGACAAGCGGACGTAGTCGAACGAATCCTCACAACTCCGGAAAGAAACTGAAGCTAACGAGAGAAGCAACCCGGAAAGAAACAAACAACATAGTGAACAACCACCACATACACATGGCATGATGCACAATCAAGTATGATGCATGTCCGGTTTAATGAGGCATGGCATGGCAAAGTGCAACAAACAATACTACAAATTAAGTGGAGCTCAATATGCAACGAGTTGCATATTGACGAAACACCACAACAATTATTTAGTTCTCTCTCGTTTATGGACCCAACAATATTAAATGTTATTAACCATGGCAAGAGGTGAAGCATATGGAAACTACCTATTTTAGGCAATTTAAATGAGGCCGGAACAACAAACAATAATTCCGAAAAATCCTCATGTCCATATTTTAGATTTGGTACTGTTCTGCCATAAACGCAAATTTAATGTTGTTAAACAGCAAAATGAAGTGCACCATGTTAAACTAGGCATTTTTCTACCCCATTTACATATAAATTTTATTATAATCCGAGCTACGGTTATTTAGCTATGAAATAAATCATTTAAACATGGCATTTATGCAAATTAAATGCAAACAGTAATTTAAACATTTTAAACATGGATGAAAGTGGGATATTGTGAAACTAGATGAAATTCTAAGCATGTTACATATATGACATGTTTTATTTGGATGCATGGTTAAATAGTTATTAGCAGTTTAAAACAGGGGCATTTCTGTAATAAGCATGTCCAGGATTTAATGACAAAATCACAGCATAGGAAAAAAACAAGTCACGGGCCGAAATCTGGAGGGGCTGGTGGCTGCTCACATGGGCCAAGGCCCAGATCGGTGGAGGAGGATGCAGGCCGGCTGGCTTGGGGCGCTGGGCCGAAGCCAAGCTGGGCCACGAGGTGCGACCGGTCAACAGGGAGGCTGGACGAGGCGGGCGCTCGTCGTCTTGTTTCTGAAGCAGGGGATCGAGCAGTTTGAGCTGGCGGCGGCGCGAAGTAGAGGAGTCCATGGCGCGGCTGCGGAGAGGCACAGGGGCTTGGGCGTGGAGCGGCGACGGCAGGGTTGGTGCAGGAGCTCCGGTGGCTTCATCCTGTCGGGGCATCGGCGAACTGCGGAGAGGCGACAACGGCGGGGAAAAATTCAGAGAAGATACAGAGAGGGAGGAAAAGAGATAGAAGGAGAGGAGAAGGCGTGAGGCGAGGGGCACGGCCTGCTGGTGATGCTCGACGGCGATGAGGTTCGGGACGGGGATGCCGGCGTGGAGAGGAGCGCTCAGGCAGAGGAGGAGCGGTGCTGGGGCTTGCGAACTGCTGCTGTTGCCGCGGCGACGAGGCAGCGAGGCGAAGGCAGGGAGGAGGAGCTCGGCCTGGGGCTCCTCGGGCACGAGGTTCAGGCGGGGATGGACACGGGCGACGCGGACGAGGCGAAGGCCTCCGGCGAAGAAAGCTCCGGGCGGCGGCGCAACAGGAAGACGAACTTGGCGCGGGGTGCTGGCTCGGTCAGCCGGTGGCGGGGCTGCGATTGCTGGCCATGAAGCAGAGGAAGCAGGGGAGGAAGAGAGAGATGGCGGCGCGAGGAGGACGGAGGAAAACCCTAGGGATCGCTGCGGGGCTTTCTAGGGGCGCGGGACGTGCTGGCCTCGACGTCCGTGAGCTCGTGGCGCGATGGCGCGAGCGCTTTGTGTCTGAAGCGAGGGAGACGGAGGGGAAACGGAGTAGGTGGCCGTTTGAGGCACTGGGCTGGGTCGACTGGAGTTGGGAGGCCCAAGTTGCTGCTGGGAGGTCACTGCCCTCTTCTTTCTTTTCTTCACACCGAAAAAAAAGAGAAAAAGAAATACACAGGGGTAATGGAGAGGTGTGAGACGGAGATAATAATATCCTTGGACTCCTGGATTTATGTAGACTTTGAATAAATTGCTTTGGGCATTTTTAGAGAAAGAAAATTATCTCAAGTTTGAATTAAATTCAAACTGGAGGCAATTTTGATTCCGACCAAATCAATTCCAAAAGATCTCAAAATTGGCAGACAAGCTGTAAGCATGGTTGAGAAATTATTGGAAAAGAATGAACATTATTTGGGGCTGAAAATATGACGCTTGCATCAATGGGTGAAATTTGAAGAAAGGAAGAAGTGCAATGGTTTGCACTTGGAGAAGGGCCTTGAAGAAAAGAAGAAGACGCAAACGACCATAGGAGGAGGAAGAGAAGATGGAGAGGACAACCAACACATCAACATGAAGAATGCAACCCACATGATGGTCATGATGCAATAAATGACAAGAAGCATATCAAAACATATAGCATATAACAAAGTGAGATGACCATGGAAACAACAAGGATGGTGCAATGCAAAAATAAAAAGAGCAAGCACCAAAAGAAACACGCGGTGATCACGAGAAAATGGAAGTCTTCTGAAGCGTCGGTCTCGGGGCGTTACACGTGGGGAGGAGGAAGAGGAGGTGGACTCGGAGAAGACTCTTGAAGAGGTGGGGGAGACTTCCCCTCTGAGCAAGGCCGAGATCCTCCGCGCCCTTCCTGACGATGCCGAGGCCGACACCCGCCAGAAAGAGAGGGAGCAGCCCCTCATCCCGACGAAGGGTAGGTCGTTGCTGGTGCCTCGCGAAGCCGCCTCCATCCCGACTCCTTCTGGGGCTAGCTCTAACCGTGCCTCCGCACCGCCTGCCACTGCCGGAGCCACACGCCTGTTCCTCAGGTCCCAATGCTGTCAGGCTTCAAGCTCCCCAAGCGGAAGTATGTCGCGGTGGATCGGTAAGTGTCTTAAGCTTCGCCTTGTCCCTGTTTGCACTTGTTATTTCTTGATGCTCGCCCTCGGTCGATCAGGCCGGCACCTTCAGCGAAGAAGAGGAAGGAGGGTACGGCGGCCGTGCCTTCCTCCGCAGAGACAGGAGGCAGGAACGCCCGTACCTCCCCAACCCGGTCATCCTCGCGAGGCCAAGAGGAACATCGTCGTGTGGAATCAGCCCCCATGGCCCCGTTGGCTCCGGAAGTGCCGGCGTCTGGCGTGGTTGATGAGGTCCCAGCTGCTCCGGAACCCGCTATCTCCCTGGTCCTAGTGACGACGTCGCTCCTCCCACTGCTGCACCTCCACTCCCTAGTTCTTCTGCTACTGCTGCTGTTCTGGAACGTGCTCTTTCGGAAATGACCCAGTTGCAGGCGGATCTCCTGGGCGCGGACCCATGCTGCGTGGCCGGGCGCCTGGAGCTGGCCTCTGGCTGGCTTCACTCCGACCTGGCGGTTCGCGCGACGCTGAGCCAGGCCACTGCGGCTTCTGAGAAGGAGAAGCAAAGTGCCGCCGATCGTGAGACGGCGCTGAAAGACGCCAAGGCCGCCCGTGACCACTGCCAAGTGCTGGAGGACGAGTTGCAGAGCCTGCGCGACAAGCACGCCGAAGAAGCGCGCGGCCGCCTGGCAAAGGAGGAGGAGGTGAAGGCCCGGGAGGACGCCGTCAAGAACTGTGATGCTGAGCTAGCAGACTTGGGGAAGGCGCAGGCCGCCGAGCGCAACCGGTTGGAAGAGTTGGAGTGGAAGGTGGAGGCGAGGGAGGCTGATCTTGATGCCAAGGCGTGAGTCCTGGCCGAAGACCGTGCGGCCTTTGCCGATCTCGAGAAGAGGTCTCGCAAGGCACTGAAGATGCTCTACAAGCACGGCCTGGAGAAGTCGCTAGCCACCGATGAGGACGGCCCCGCCAGGTTGCTTCCTCTCTTGGTGAAAGCGCTCGAGGAAGTCATTGACGGGGTCGGTCCTATGGCGGAGGCAGAGGCTCGCGTCCTGTCTTCAGCTGCATTGACCCGCGTTTTCAGCCACTTGTACCTTCGCGACCCCAACGCTTGCCTTGAGGAGCTGCTGGAGCCTGTGGCCGAGGATGACTGCGAAGCCGCCGCCGCAGCTGTGCAAGGTCAGGTGGAGGCCCTACTGGGGAAGTTCCGCTGCTTTGCATCCTCCCCCTTTTCTGGCGATGCTGCCGACCCTGCGGCTGGTGGTGCAGGTGGAGGCGTCGCTACCCGGGATGGAGCACCTTCTGCAGGCGACGGTGGTGTCCAGGGGTGACCATGCAGCTAGTTTCCTATTTTGTTCCTGCACCATGCATCAGGCCTCGTGGAGGCGTTTAGACTGTTCATTTGATATTGTGAGTACAATATGTTTGTAATATTTGCTTTGAGATTTTGCGATTTTCTTCCTCTCCCCTTTGCGTTCTGCGTCGACAGTGGCTGGCCCCGCGCATACCTCAACCGCCATTGGGCCGACCAGAGACCAGGACGGACCAAGGAGAGAGGGGCTACGTGACCAGTTAGGCTCCTGAGTTGCGAAGCTCAGGAGTCCCCCTTGACGCGCAAACAGCTTATAGGGAGAGTACGCGAGGATAGATTAATGTTCTACGTCGGCAGAGCCCGGCCTCGCGCATACCTCAACCGCCATTGGGCCGACCGAAGACCAAGACGGACCAAGGTGTGAGGGGCTACGTGACTAGTTAGGCTCCTGAGTCGCGATGCTCAGGAGTCCCCCTTGACGTGCAAACAATTTCCGTACCTGCCCTCGCCGAGGCCTCGGGAGGGGCGCGAGACGCCCAGGTTCGGGAGACCTTGTTGGGTGGCATGCACTTGGGCGTGACCCAAGCGCAACCCCCGTGCCCAGCCCCCTCGCGCGGCTCTCCCAAGGGGAGGCGTTGCGGTGAGGCTGGACGCTGAGCTCTAGGCTCCCTGAGGTTGGTACGACCGTGGGGCCGCCCTCAGTTGTTTATCACCAGCGCGGAGCATAGTGCTTCCGCTTGTGCACGGGCATAGCCGCTCCTCGGCAGTGTCGACGGCTAGTGCGGAGCATGGTGATTCCACTTGTGCGTGGGATGGGGCGCCCCCTCCGGGAGGAGCCCCCGGGGCGTGTACAGCCCCGCCCTGACACGTGGATTGCATGGCAGGGCTGCGAGGTGTATCTGGGCACTCGTGAGCCAGCGCGGGACTCACGAGGCCCTACCACAAGGCGGGTTGCGCTTGGTCTTGAGTCTTGGTGACTGTATGTTCCTGCAAGGCAGTTAGGTGCAAGCACTCTACGTCCTCAGGTCCCGGCCCTCGAGCGAGCTCAGCCGCCACTGGTATGCCAGGTCGCGATGCCATGGTCAAGGCCAGGGGGTGAGGGCTGGAGAGCCAGTAAGAGCTCCTGAGTCGCGATGCTCAGGAGCCCCCTTTTAATGCGCAAGCGAATTGCCCGGGGTGAATGGACCCACGGCGTGTGGCGATCGAGCAGGTGATAACCGTAGGCAGGTTAAACAGGGAAGGCAAATCAGCTTGGGTAAATGTAGGAAGATACATGCCACTGGGTCCGGCCCGAGCGGCTTGGGGATTATGCAGCCCAAGGGGCGCCCCCAGCAAAGTAAGCTAAAGACATAAGCAAAAGGGATACATGCCACAGGGACGGACCCATGCGGCCTGGGAATAATGCAGCCCGAGGGGTGCTCCCAGCTAAACGAGCTTGGAAAATGTCACCTGGTTCTATAGACGAAGCAGAGTGGTGCAGCTGAAGGCGTGCGTTGAACGAATGACTCTTCATGAGCCACCGGGGCCCTGAGCCTCGGGAGGCTCTGTGGGCTCGGGAGGTTCCCTGAAGACCGTCTCCATCTCTTCCAGTACGGCGTGGTACCTGGCCTCCTGAGCCGCCAGGACACGCCGCATGTTGCGCTGATAGGTTGACGCCACGCTCGGCAAGCCGAAGGGCATGCGAACATAGCTGTGTGGCGGACCCTCGTAACAGCCCACACGTGAAGGCCAGAAACGCTCCTGAGATGCAGCCCTGTTCATCCCTGGGACGTCGATGCAGACACGCAGCCCAGCATCCTCGCCTGGATGGGGAGTTGCGCCTCGTGAGGGGCTGTTGCCGCGCATGGCTCTTGTGTCTTGCAGTTCCTGAGTGGTCTTGGAGATGAACTCCTGAGTGGTGGGCACTCCTTGCCCTGTGTTCTCCTGAGGGAAACGTGCCGCGAAGCACGCCTCCAAGTGGTGCCCAAGCGCCTCCCTCGTGAGGTTGGCAAGGTCTGAGGCCCTCCAGAAGAGAGCCCCCGAGCCCTGCCCGAGGAGGGCGCCAGGCGCGCCTTCCTATGCGACAGAGGGAGGCGCCCCCGGAGCGGGCGCTGATCCTGACGAGGCTCCAGCTGTGATGCCACCCTCCTGAGGCTCGGCATGGCGCAGCTGCTTCTTCTTGGGGATGGCCTCCGGAGGGCCCTCACTTCTGCTGTCGGGGTCGTTGATTGCTGCAGCCTAGAAGGTGCGCTCGAGGGAGCACACCGCATCTCTCTCTTCACATGGGACCGTGATGATTCCGCCGCTTCCTGGCATCTTGAGGACGTGGTAGCCATGGTGGGTGACTGCCATGAACTTGGCCAGGGCTGGATACCTGAGGATGGTGTTGTACGGCAGGTGGATGTGCGCGACGTCGAAGTCGATGAGCTCGGTGCGTAAGTTCTTGCGCTCTCTGAAGGTGACGGGCAGGCGGACCTGCCCTATCGGTGTGGTGGAACCGTCGGTCACTCCTGAGAAAGGCTTGGTAGGCTGAAGCTACTCATATGGCACTTGGAGGTTGTCGAACGTGTCGACGGACATGACGTTGAGCCCTGCGCCGCCGTCAATGAGGGTCTTGGTAACTTGCACATTGCTGATGACTGGGGAGCACATCAGCGGCAGGGCGCCAGCGGTGGCTACGCACTTGAGCTGATCTGCCGAGTTGAAAGTGATGGCGCATTGGGACCACTTGAGCGGGCGTGTGGCCTCGAGCTTGGGGAGCACCGCGTTCACTTCGCGAGCGAACTATTTGAAGATGCGCTGAGAGGCTGGGGCTTGCGCGCCGCCCAAGATGTAGGCGATTGCACGTGGCTCCTGGAAGCCCCCAACCCTCTCGTCCTGATGGTGATCGTCGTTCCTTCTTGGTGGCGGAAGCGGGGGAAGACCGGCGTTGCCTTGGGGGCGATCCTCATGAGGCTGGTCCCTCCAGGTGCCCTCGCGAGTATGGTCCTGCCAGCGGTCCTCACGAGGCCTGTCGCGCCACTCTTGGGGCGGGCCACGGTCGTCCCAGCGTCCGCCTCCACGTCCTCCTCCACGGCTGTAGCCCCGGTCGCTGCGCTCGGGGCGTTGACCGAAACGTCCGTCGTGAATGGCTTTGAGCTCTTGACAGTCACTGGTGTTGTGGGTGTCCAGGTTGTGGAAGGCGCAGAATAGTCGGTTCCCCGCTTGGTGTCGGGCTCCGCTGTTAGCACTGCCGCTTCCTTTCGCTTCATGTCCTTGGCCTTGGCCTTCTTCTCTTCTGTGCTCACGGCCGGCAGCTCGAGGAGGGAGAGGCGCCCCTCCTCAGCTCTTGCGCACTTGGTCGCCAGGTTGAATAGCTACTGAGATGTGCACAGCTCCTCATGAATAGCGAGCTCTTCCTTCATCTTGACGTCACGGACGCCGTTTGAAAACGCAGAGATGATGGCCTCGTCCGTGACCTTGGGGATCTTGAGGCGAGTGTTGTTGAAGCGCTGGTTGTACTTCTGGAGGGTCTCTCCTGGCTGTTGCTTGATGTGTCGCAGGTCACCCGCGGCCGGCGGGCGGTCGCGAGTGCCCTAGAAGTTGGCGACGAAGAGGTCGCGCATCTCATCCCAGGAGGAGATCGAGCCGTGCTGCAGGTTCAGGAGCTAGGAGCGGGCTCCATCCTTGAGAGCCATGGGAAACCAGTTCGCCATGACTTTGTCATCGCCGTTGGCCGCTTCGATGCTCAGCTCGTAGAGCTGCAAGAACTCCGCGGGGTCGGCGGTGCCGTCGTAGCGAGGAGGCAGATCCGGCTTGAACTTGCCTAGCCAGGCGACGCTACGCAGCTCGGGGGTAAAGGCGCGGCAGCTGGCCGTGGTTGCCGGGGCCCGCCTCGGAGGTGGAGCTTGGTCTTGATGAGGTCCGCACGGTGCCGCTGCAGGCGGCGCACGGTCTTGACGAGGCGGCGCGGGGAGAGCAGGTGCAGCTTCTCACAGCCGAGGGATTTCTTGGCAGCTTCTCTCCTCACGCGGGGGCGCCGGACGTGGGGCAAAGGTGGTGGAGGCGCGCCATGAGCCACGTCGCCTGTGGCTGGCGGAGGGTGAGGCAGAGAGGGGGACGGCGTCGGGGAGCCCCCTGCGGCGCGGACGAGCTCGGCGACGCGGTCGAGCCACTCCTCATAGAGGTCGTCCACCAGGCGGTAGCGCAGGAGCTCGTTTGCGGCGAGGAGTGTGGCCCGCGCCTCCATGGGAGCGCGGCGTGCCTGAGATGAAGAACCGGCCGGAGTCAGCGATGGTGTGGCGGTGCGGCCGTCTTGCCGCACCGATGGATGCAGCGAGGACACTTGCTGCTCGTTCCACGCCGGGCCGGTGGCGGCGTTGGCGGCGGGGGGACGGAGAACGACGAGGTGGCCCGCCGACGGGAGCCGTCTGAGCAACGCGGGCGGTGAGGGCAGCCCGGCGCTCAGCTCGGGCACGGCGAGCGTCCGCCATGGAGACGACGGTGAGACGGAGCGACGAATTGATGGAAGGGAAGCTACGGCGCACCCCTACCTGGCACGCCAAATGTCGGATGTGGGGTTCCGGCAAACCCTTAAGGTTCAAACTCTGGGGTGCACGCGAAGTCTTTCCCTCCTACTGATCCACGCCCTAGCTCGCTAAGATCTCACTGACGAACTCGACGAACTCGCAACACAGAAAGACACGAGATTTATACTGGTTCGGGCCACCGTTGTGGTGTAATACCCTACTCCAGTGTGGTGGTGGATTGCCTCTTGGGCTGATGATGAATAGGACAAGGGGAAGAACAGCCTCCTGAGGTTGAGGTGTTCTTGTGCTGGGTGAACTGGCGGATTAGAACCCTCCCCTACTGTGGTGGCTAGCTCTACTTATATAGGCCCTGGTCCTCTTCCTAAATATTGAGCGGGAAGGGAGCCAACAACGGCGGGCAAATTTGAAGGGGGACAGTTAGTACAAGCTATCCTGACAAAAGTGGTCTTCGCTTGCGAAAGGCTCTGGTGGTGACGTCGTCTTGGGCTCCACGATAACCTCCGTCCTGCCGTCCTTCTGGTCTTGGTCTCGTTGCACCGATAAGGCAATCTTTGTCTGATGCCTCGGTACTCCTCGCCTGCGCTGGCCTGCTTAGCACTAAAGAGGAAACAAGAAAGCTGGGCGCTGGCGCCCGCCTGCTCTCGATCGTCATGGCTCACGTCACGAGAGCCTCGTGAGGTTTGCCCTGCCTTGATATCTCCGCTCCTCATGAGCCTGCCGGGCTAGGCCACTCCTGAGGAGGTCTTGCGTCATCCGCCTCGCGAGGCTTGGCCCCTCGCGAGGGTCTTGGATGCCTCATTGATGAAGATGGGCCGTACGGCCTGCTGACTTAGCCACACCGTGGGCTACAGGCAGGCAAGTCTGGGGACCCCCGTTCCCAGAACGCCGACATCGCCCGTCACCTCAGCCAATAAAAGCCGAAGTTCATGGCAGCCCACATGGCACTCATGACCCATTTTTGTGCGGGCGAGGATAGTTGGCTAGCCCGTAGCAATAACACTACAAGCGAAGCTGGCACCTCTGAGACCCAAAACAGCAACTGCAAGCCCGACGCAATAGGCACAAGCACCGAAGCAACTGTGACAATATCGACGACACGGCCGTCAATGCCGGATTCAGTGGCTCTAAGTCCAGCAAGCGGAAGAAGCCATATAAAAGAAACAATCCGGGCCCATCCAGCTTGGACTGCATACTCGATCGTCCATGCTAGATCCATGGCACCCCAGACAAACCAGACAATCATACCAACAGAGACTGTTGGGTTTTTAAACAGGCCGACAAATTAAATGCCGAGAACAAGGAGAAGTGCTCGCAAAGCAAGGACGATGACGAGGAGTCCCGTCTGCCAAACACAGGGGGACAGAAGAAGTTCCCCCCAAGTTAAAACAGTGAACATGATATACGCTACCCATATCCCCAAGAGGGAGCGCAAACGCGCGATCAGGGACGTCTACGCGATGGAGCCAGTCGCCCCAAAGTTCAACCCATGGTCTTCCTGCCCGATCACATTTGATCACAGGGACCATCCGACCAGTATCCGTCATGGCGGTTCAGCCGCACTGGTCCTCGACCCAATCATTGATGGATTCCATCTCACTCAAGTCCTCATGGATGGTGGCAGCAGCCTGAACCTGCTCTCTCAGGATACAATGCGCAAAATGGGCATTAATCCCTCAAGGATCAAGCCCAAAAAGACTACCTTTAAAGGAGTCATACCAGGTGTAGAGGCCCGCTGTACGGGCTCAATCACACTAGAGGTTGTCTTCGGATACCCGGACAACTTCCGAAGCGAAGAGTTGATCTTCGATATCGTCCCCTTCCACAGTGGCTATCACGCACTGCTGGGACGAACCGCATTTGCTCGATTCAAAGCGGTGCCACACTATGGTTATCTCAAGCTCCAGATGCCCGGACCACGCGGTGTCATAACAGTCAATGGAAACACGAAACGCTCCCTCCATACCGAGGAGCACACCGCTGCTTTAGCAGCAGAAGTACAAAGCGGCCTTTTCAAGCAGAACCTTAATTCAGCGGCCGAGCTCCCGGACATTGTCAAACGAGTCCGGACTACTATGCAGCAGGACAGCCAAGCTCGTCAAGAGCTCGACAAGCAGTTTTGCCTCCGTCCCAGTCCCGACCAAGTGGCGGCGTTCGTATCGCGCGTACATAACTACGCACTCAAAATACCATGGGCATAGACGGAGGCATAACTAGATTGCGATCCATAATACGGCTCGACCTCCCCTGGACACACATAGTTTCACTTTTCTTTTTATCCTTTTCAGGTTTCTTTTCCACAGGCCATTCCTGACGGCCTGATCACCGGTCCTTTCGAAAGGATAGATAAACCAAGACGGCAGGAAGAACTGACGTATAAGGGAATTTCTAGGTGGTCTCTTTAACGATCACTCTACCTGTTTTCAGGACCCGCACACAGCTCTCCCTTGGTTGTGGCATATTAAATAGCCCTGTTGCTTATTGAACTACTTGTACAAATACACTTTGACGTATTAATCAAACTATAAAGGAAACAGTTTGCTGCCCAACTTCTGCGGCACTAGCTTGCTACCTTTTTTATAATCTTATCAAATCGCACCCGTACACTTTGGTACGCTTTAATCCGCCATGGGCTTCAGTGCGCCCCATAATACGGCAACAAAGTCCAAATACTTTTTATAGTATAGTTCGGCACCCCGAATTTAGCATTATATGCGCTGGCTCCGAATCATGTCTTTGGTCAATAGTTAATTGGGTTGCCCGGCTCCTGTGCTTACTAGCTTACGTTCTGCTATATCGGCTAGGGTAGTAAAGGGAGAACTACTGCGATTGTGTCCTGGTTTATCCGGATGAGCACCTCAGTAGAGAAAGCCGAAAACTGACTATCATGATGCGGCGTGTGCCGGTTAGCTCTTCGGAGGTTTGAAATCTTTAGCGATTTTTTCCGCATTATCCGATGAATCGGTTCTTGCCCGATCAAGTGTTTAAAGCACCCTAGTTCGGATACCAAGGGCTGCGCCTAAATTTTTACTGTCAAACTCCTATGGCTAAGTGAGGGTGATAAAGCCACATAGTCCGATTGCCTGGTTCGTTGCGCTAAACACCTCCTTCAAGGACCAAACAATTGGATCTTGAGTGTTTAGGTTCCATCCCGAACACCCCCGTACTACCTACATGGGGGCTGAAGCCGACGACTGGCCAACTCTCAGATTTCATGAAAAACGGCCCCACAGGACGTAAAATTTTAACAAGCATTATATTACATAATTGACTTTGTTTCATAATACATGGCGAGATAATATGAATGTATTCATTCAAAGATCACATCTTTCGCACACTGCTCCGCCACAATGCGGGATCCCTCCAGGATATTGTCAAAATATAGCTCGGGCATGCGGTGCTCCTTGCCCTCGGGCGGTCCCTTGGTCACGAGCTTGACGGTGTTCATGTTCGCCCACTGCACCTTGACATGGGCGAAGGCCATCCGCGCACCCTCGATGCAGACCGATCCCTTGATAACGTCAAGACGGGGGCAGACATTGACCAGCCGCTTCACGAGCCCGAAGTAGCTGCTGGGTATAGCTTCTGCAGGCCACAGCCGGATTATTAAGTCCTTCATGGCTAGTTCGGCCACCCTATGAAGTTCGACCAGCTGTTTTAGCTAGTTGCTAAAGCACACCGGATGTTCTGGCGCAAGGTATTGCGACCAAAATAGCTTCTCCGTTGAGCTCCCCTCTACGGCTCGGAAGAATTCCGTAGCGTCAGGAACACTGCGTGGCAAATCCACAAATGCTCCTGTAGAACTCCAAATCCGTGTTAGTAAGAGGTACCTCTTTGATACGTCTCCAACGTATCTATAATTTTTGATTGTTTCATGCTATTATATATTCTGTTTTGGATGTTTAATGGGCTTATTTATACACTTTTATATTATTTTTGGGACTAACCTATTAACCGGAGGCTCAGCCCAAATTGCTGTTTTTTTGCCTATTTCAGAGTTTCGCAGAAAAAGAATATCAAACGGAGTCCAAATGGAATGAAACCTTCGGGAACATGATTTTTGGAACGAACGTGATCGAGAGGACTTGGAGTCCACGTAAAGTAATCAACGAGGAGAGCACAAGGCAGGGGGCGCGCCTACCCCCCTAGGCGCGCCCTCCTCCCTCGTGGGACCCACATTGCTCCACCGACGTACTTCTTCCTCCTATATATAAATACGTACCCCCAAACCATCAGAGGCATCCACGAAAACCTAATTCCACCGCCGCAACCTTCTGTACCCGTGAGATCCCATCTTGGGGCCTTTTCCGGCGTCCTGCCAAAGGGGGCATTGATCACGGAGGGCTTCTACATCAACACCATAGCCTCTCCGATGATGTGTGAGTAGTTTACCTCAGACCTTCGGGTCCATAGTTATTAGCTAGATGGCTTCTTCTCTCTCTTTGGATCTCAATACAAAGTTCTCCTCGATTCTCGTGGAGATGATCTATTCGATGTAATCTTCTTTTGTGGTGTGTTTGTCGAGACCGATGAATTGTGGGTTTATGATCAATATTATCTATGAACAATATTTGAATCTTTTCTGAATTCTTTTATGTATGATTGGTTATCTTTGCAAGTCTCTTCGAATTATCAGTTTGGTTTGGCCTACTAGATTGATCTTTCTTGCAATGGGAGAAGTGCTTAGCTTTGTGTTCAATCTTGCGGTGTCCTTTTCCAGTGACAGAAGGGGCAGCAAGGCACGTATTGTATTGTTGCCATCGAGGATAACAAGATGGGGTTTATATCATATTGCATGAGTTTATCCCTCTACGTCATGTCATCATACTTAAAGCATTACTCTGTTCTTATGAACTTAATACTCTAGATGCATGCTGGATAGTGGTCGATGTGTGGAGTAATAGTAGTAGATGCAGAATCGTTTCGGTCTACTTGTCACGGACGTGATGCCTATATACATGATCATACCTAGATATTCTCATAACTATGCTCAATTCTATCAATTGCTTGACAGTAATTTGTTCACCCACCGTAATACTTATGTTCTTGAGAGAAGCCACTAGTGAAACCTATGGCCCCCGGGTCTATTCTCTATCATATTAATCTTCCAACACTTAGCTATTTCTATTGCCTTTTATTTCACTTTGCATCTTTATTTCTCTTTATCATAAAAATACCAAAACTATTATCTTATCATATCTATCAGATCTCACTCTCGTAAGTGACCGTGAAGGGATTGACAACCCCTCTATCGCGTTGGTTGCGAGGTTCTTATTTGTTTTTTGTAGGTCGTGGGACTCGAGCGTAGCCTCCTACTGGATTGATACCTTGGTTCTCAAAAACTAAGGGAAATACTTACGCTACTTTACTGCATCACACTTTCCTCTTCAAGGGAAAAACCAACACAGTGCTCAAGAGGTAGCACTCTTCTTCACATATTTGATCTGCATAATGAAGGCCTTACCAGCCGCAATCTTCTTGGCCTCTTGAATCTCCTGGAGAGCGCCCTGGGCTTCAACCCGGGCATCTTGTGTGCTTTGCCGAGCCTTGGCGAGTTCGCTCTCTTGAGCGACAAGATCGCGCTCTAAGGACTCGCATTTCTTCACGACATCCTGGAGCTCTTGCTAGACCTCACCGACCCTGGCCTCGTGCTTTTCGCGGGCGGCTTGTTCCTTGGCAGCTCTCTCCTTGGCCTCGGCCAGTGCCTTTTTAAGGGCCTCGACCTTGGTCGCCGCTCCTACAAATATCATGGCACTATGGTCAATAAAAATCATTTATTCTTTCTGATACACAGAAGGTCATTGCATACCTTGTTTGTCTTCTAGCTGCTTTCTCACGCAACCGAGCTCTTCCTCGTCCCACTCCAGACTCTGCTTCAGTCCGGAAACCTCAGCTGTATGAGAGGTCGCAGCCAGTAATGACGCCTGCTTATTCACATTGACTCATCTAGTTAATCTCCTGCGAAACTTGTTTGATCCTCTGTCCGGCATTTCTTTTCGAAAACCGGACAGTGTCTCAGGGGCTACTGTCTATACTGTGACATTCTTTTTACATAATTGCGTTGCTTACCTCAAAGCCTGTTAGAAGTCTTGTGCAGGCTTCGGCCAGTCCGCTCTTCGCGGACTGAATCCTCTGAACCACCGTACCCATAAGGGTACGGTGTTCCTCAACAATGGAAGCACTTCGCAGCACTTCCATTAGAGTGTCCGGCGCCACTGGTTGGACAGAGGTCACCGGCGGAATAGGCGCACCTCCTCCTTTCGAAGGAGGCTGCTTGCCGGGTTTCGGAGCCGCATAGGCCTCCAGGGCCGTATTCGGCTGGGGTTCGAACTGAATATGGCCCCAATCGCCAGTTTCCATGGGGATTTGCTCCCCCATGTGTTCGACGGCCGAGGCTTCGCCCTCTGGCGCTGCCCTGGCGGCCTCTTGCATCTCCCCCTGGCCTGGGATCCTTCGGGACAACACCTCGGTGTCATCCATGGCCATGGGAGAGGAGGCCGCCGGAAGGGACCCACTGTCCATCACCTTCGGGTCCAGCGAATTCCCTGAAGATGACGATCGCTCGAGGTCGGAACGGGCCGGACTGCAAGTGCATGATTCAACGCATTAAAACTATGAAATAAAGAGGCTGAATATATGAATGTGTCAGGGTCTTTGAGTACTCACGATTCGTCCCGGGGCTTATCTCGGGGGCGCAGCTCTGGGCTGCTATCGATGTCCCACGCGGAGTTATCCGTGCGGGAGTGCTTCCCTTTCTTGGACGCCTCTGCCTCCAGATTTGTGGAGGCCGCCCTCTTCTTCCTTCCCCCATCAGGGGGGAGTTTCTTTCTTCCTCCCCCTCGTCATCGTCTTCGGCAGCGAAGGAGTGAGTCTCGGTGTCTTTGGACGTCACGTCCGAAGTGCCCTTGCGGCAGAGGCCACTTCTGGCCCCCTTGGCCTTCTTCTCTGGCGCCTGGTAAGGCGCCGGGACCAGCATCTTCGTCAGAAGCGGGATGGCTGGTTCCTCGGGCAGCGGAGCCGGACATTGAATCCGCTCCGCCTTCTTTGTCCAGCCCTGAAAAAATAAATAGTGAGGTTTAGGTATCTTCCCTGAATAAGCAAGTAAAGGATAGACCTTGAAACACGAAAGACTTATCGCACTGGCGGGATGGGCAGGGCGTGCCCACGGTCCTCGGTCGTCTTCGGCCACGTCTCGTTGCCCGTAAAGAGCACCTTCCAGATGTCTTCGTGTGTAGTTCCGAAGAACCGTTGCAAGGTCTGGTGCTCGGCCAGATTGAACTCCCATAAATGGCAAGACCGGCTCTGGCATGGAAGGATCCGGCGAACTAGCATCACCTGGATCACATTGACGAGCTCGATGTTCTTGTCCACCATGCTCTGGTTGCGCGTTTGTAGCGTTGTCAGATCATCCGACGAAGACCAATTCAGGCCCTTCTCTAGCCAGGGGGTGAGCCGCATTGGGGCTCCAGACTTGAATTCGGGAGCCGCGGCCCAGGTGGCGTCGCAGGGCTCTATGACATAGAACCACAGTTGCTTCCACCCTTTGACGGTCTCCCACGAAGGTACCTTTGGGCCATGTGACATTGGGCATCTTGCTCACCATGGCACCTCTGCACTCTGCGTGTTGGCCATCCACCACCTTCGGCTTCACATTGAAGATCTTAAGCCACAGTCCGAAGTGGGGTGGAATGTGGAGGAAGGCCTCGCACACGACAATAAATGCCGAGATGTTGAGGAAAGAGTTTGGGGCTCTATTATGGAAATCTAGCCCGTAATAGAACATGAGTCCGCGGACGAAAGGTTGGAGAGGAAATCTTAGCCCGCGGATGAAGTGGGGGATGAACACCACCCTCTCATTGGGCTTCGGTGTAGGAACGATCTGCCCCTTGGCCGGAAGCCGGTGGGCGATATCTTTGGCCAGGTACCCGGCCTCCTGAAGCTTGGTGATGTCCTTCTCCTTGATGGAGGAGGCCATCCACTTGCCTTGCGCTCTAGATCCGGACATGGTCGAGTGCTTTCTTGAGGTGGAAAGGATGAGGACTTGGGCGCTGGAGCTCGAGAATGGGAGGGCAGAGAGAGAGAAGGCGTGGGTGAAAGAAAAGAAACCTTATCTCCTTATAAAGGCAGTGAATATCAAGCGCCTCCCCACTCGCCTTAACACTCGCCTGTTCCCAAGGGCTGTGCAGACGGCACGGTTGGATTACCCACGCCCATATTGATGAGAATCCCGTAATGAGGGGACACGATCTCTGCTGTGACAAGATGTGCCAATAGAAACCGCATCTTGAAATGTGAAGCGGCAGGCCAAAAAATGGTTCGAAATAATAACCAGGCAGGGACGTGATATCACGCTACAAAAAGTTGTCAGCGGATTGGACTCGTGAAATATATACTCTCTGCGGTGGTGTGTGGTACTTGTTTTGAAGAGCTAGACACGTTCGTTGTGTTCGAAGACTGTGTTGGAGTATTCAGAGAAGGAACCCGCCTTGCAATGCCGAAGACAATCCGCATGCCGGACACCTTGTCAATGAAGCCTGGTTCAGGGGCTACTGAGGGAGTCCTGGATTAAGGGCTCCACGGGCGTCCGGACTATGGTACGTGGGCCGGACTGATGGGCTGTGAAGATACAAGGCCGAAGACTCTCTCTCGTGTCCGGATGGGACTCTCCTTGGCACCCTAATATGACGATTCGTTTCTCCGTAACCGACTTTGTACAACCCTAGTCCCCTCTAGTGTCTATATAAACCGGAGGGCTTAGTCCGTAGAGGCAATCATAATCATAGTCCTACAGGCTAGACTTTTAGGGTTTTAGCCATTACGATCTTGAGGTAGATCAACTCTTGTAAAACTCATATTCATCAAGATCAATCAAGCAGGAAGTAGGGTATTACCTCCATAGAGAGGGACCGAACCTGGGTAAACATCGTGTCTCCCGTCTCTTGTTACCATCAACTTTAGACGCACAGTTCGGGACCCCCTACCCGAGATCCGCCGGTTTTGACACCGACACCCGCTCATACCTGAGCCGCCGTTGGGCCGTCTGGATCACTAGGACGGGACCAAGGGGTGAGGGGCTACATGGCCAGTTAGGCTCCTGAGCCGCGATGCTCAGGAGTCCCCCTTGATGCTCAAACAGACCTTCATACCTGTCCTCGCCGAGGTTCCGCTCGGGAGGGGCACGCGATGACCAGGTCCGAGGGACCTGGCAGGGCGGCGTATGCTTGGTGTGACATGAGCGTAGCCCCCGTAACCTGCCCCCTCGCTCGACTCTCCCGAGGGGAAAGCATTGCGGTGAGGCTGGACACTGAGCCGGGTGGCTCCGTGAGGTTGATGCGGCCGTGAGGCCGCCCTCAGTTGTTTATCACCAGCGCGGAGCATAGCGCTTCCGCACATGCACGGGCATAGCCGCTCCTCGACCGTGTCGACTGCCAGCATGGAGCATGGTGCTTCCACTGGTGCATGGGCGAGGGCTCCCGCTGAGTGGAGCCCCCGGGGCGTGTACAGCCCCGCCCTGACACGTGGCTTGCACGACAGGGCTAGACGAGGTGTGTCTTGGCACTCGTGAGCCAGCGCGGGACTCACGAGGCCCTACCTCAAGGCAGGTTGCAACTGGTCTTGATTCTTGATAGCTGTTGTGATCCTGTGAGACGGTTAGGCAACCTTCACTGGATGAATCTCCTGAGGTGATTACATTAGGAGGCCAGACACCAACGACCCCAGAAGGTGACGTGGACGGGGTCGGCCCGCCAGACAGAGCTTAGTCGTTGGGTTTGTCGACGCTGTAGGGACGGACCCGAGCACAGACGCCGTGCCTAGCTTCCTCATGCAAAGAATCCTAAAGAAAGACTACCAACGCACGATTTCCGTGGTGATGAGGGTGGTTGTGGGTGGGCTGGCAAGGGCGTGCAACGTTCATGGTATCAGAGTACCGGACATGCAGGTGATAATCATGAAATGACTCAAGCAATGAGGCAGGTTAGCTCAGATAGATGCAAGAACGATACATGCCACAGGGACGGACCCGAGCGGCCTGGGGATGATGCAACCCGAGTTGCGCTCCCAACAGAGTAAGCTAAAGATGCAAAAGGATACACGTCGCAAGGATAGGCCCATGCGACTTGGGGATAATGCTGCCGGAAGGGCGCCCCCAACGGAATGAACTGGAAAGAGTCACCTGATACCATAGCTAGAGTGGTGTTGGAGTAGCCGAAGATGCGTGCCAAAGAAGTTGCTCCTCACGAGCCGCCAGGGTCCTGAGCGTTAGGAGGCTCCGTAAGCCCGGGTGGCTCCTGAAGAACTGTCGCCATCTCCGCTAAGACAGCGTGATGCCTGGCCTCCTAAGCCACCAGAATGCTCCACAAGCGGCGCTGGAAGGTGAGAGCCGCGTTCGGTAGGCCAAATGGCATGCGAACATAGCTGTGAGGTGGACCCTCACACCGTCCAACGCGCGAAGGCTAGAAACGTCCCTGAGATGTGGCCCTATTGAGCCCTGGAATGTCGATGCAAACGCGTAGCCCGCCGTACTCGCCGGGATGGGGGCTGCGCCGGGTGGTGGGTGGCGGTCGCCGCGTATGGTCCTTGCCTCCTGAAGCTCCTGGATCGCCTTGGTGATGAACTCCTGAGCACTAGGCGCTCCACGCCTTGTGCCCTCTTGAGGGAAACGTGCAGTGAAGCACGCCTCCGCATGGTGCCCGAGCGCCTCCCTCGTGACGTTGGCTAGGTCCGAGGCTATCCAGAAGAGAGCCCCCGAGCCCAGCCTGAGGAGGGCGTCGGGCGCGCCTTCCTATGCGACGAAGGGAGGCGCCTGGGCTGCTGGCAGAGATCCTGAGGAGGTGCCGCTGGAAACGCCGCTTTCCTGAGGCCCTGGGTGGAGTACCCGCTTCTTCTTCTTGGGGATGGCCTCAGGAGGGCACAGGGTGCCTTCGTTGTCGGGGTCTTCGGCCGCTGTAGCTTGGTAAGCGCGCTCGAGGGAGCACACCGCATCTCTTTCTTCACAGGGGACCGTGATGATGCCGCTGCTCCCCGGCATCTTGAGGACGTTGTAACCGTGGTGGGTCACTGCCATAAACTTGGCCAAGGTTGGATACCCAAGGATGGCGTTGTACGGCAAGAGGATGTGGGCGACATCGAAGTTGATGAGCTTGGTGCGGTAGTTGCTACGCTGGCCGAAGGTGACAGGGAGGCGGACCTGCCGTATCGGGGTGGTGGAGCCGTCGGTCACTCTTGAGAAGGGCTTGGTAGGCTGTAGCTGATCGTATGGCACTTGGAGGCCGTCGAACGTCTCGACGGACAGGACGTTGAGCCCTGCACCGCCATCTATGAGGGTCTTGGTGACTTGAACGTTGCTGATGACGGGTGAGCAGAGCATCGGGAGGGCGCCGGCAGTTGCTGTGCACTGGAGCTGGTCTGACGAGATGAAGGTGATGGCGCATTTGGACCACCTGAGCGGGCGCGTGGCTTCGAGCCTGAGAAGGGCCGCGTTCACCTCACGAGCAAATTGCTTGAAGATACACTAAGAGGCTGGGGCCTGAGCACCACCCAAGATGCAGGCGATGGCACGAGGCTCTTGGAAAGCTCCCAGCCGCCTTGTCCGGATGATGGTCGTCGTTCCTCCTTGGTGGTGGTGGAAGCGGAGGGAGCCCCGCGTTGCCCTGAGGGCGGTCCTCACGAGGCTGGTCTCTCCAGGCGCCCTCGGGCGGCGGGTCCTGCCAGCGGTCCTCACGAGGCCTGTCACGGCACTCCTGGCGGGGGCCGCGGTCGTCCCAGCGTCCCCCACTTCATCCTCCTCCTCGACCGTAGCCGCGGTCGCTATGCTCAGGGCGTCGACCGAAGCGCCCATCGCGGATGGCCCTGAGCTCTTGACAGTCGTTGGTGTTGTGGCTGTGAACGTTGTGGAAGGCGCAGAACGGGCGATTGGATGACTCGAGGTGGTCGCGGCCGCGCTTCATCTCTGGTTCCACTGCGAGCACGGCAGCCCCCTTGCGCTTCACGTCCTTGGTCTTGGCCTTCTTGTCCTCCTGGTCAGCAGCTAGGAGCTCCAGGAGGGAAAGGCGCCCTTCCTCAGCCCTTGCGCACTTGGTTGCCATGTTGAACATCTCCAGGGCCGTGCATAGCTCCTCGTGGATGGCGAGCTCCTCTTTCATCTTGACGTCGCGGATGCCATCGGAGAACGCGGAGATGATGGCCTCGTCCGTCACCTTGGCAATCTTGAGGCGGACGTTGTTGAAGCACTGGATGTACTTCTGCAGAGTTTCCCCTGGCTGCTACTTGATGCACCGCAGGTCACCCACGGCCGGCGGGCGGTTGCGAGTGCCCTGGAAGTTGGCGATGAAGCGCTCGCGCATCTCGCCCCAGGAGGAGATTGATCCTGCGGGCAAGTTTAGGAGCCACGAGCGTGCACCATCTTTGAGGGCCATGGGAAATCAGTTCGCCATGACCTTTTCGTCACCGTTGGGCGCCTCGATGCTCAGCTCGTAGAGCTACAGGAACTCCGCGGGGTCGGGGGTGTCATCGTAGCGCGGAGGCTGGTCTGGCTTGAACTTGCGGGGCCAGACGATGTTGCGCAGTTCGGGAGTGAAGGCACGGTAGCTTGCTTTGGTCACCGGAGCCCGCCGCGGAGGCGGAGCCCGATCTTCGTATCCACGCGCCGCCGCCGTAGGCGGCGTGCGGTCTTGACGTGGTGGCGCTGGGGTGCAGGAGCGTTTTCTTGCGGCCGGGGGACTTCTTGGCATCTTCCTTCTGAAGGAAATATGCCCTAGTGGCAATAATAAAGTTATTATTTATTTCCTTATATCATGCTAAATGTATTATTATTCACGCTAGAATTGTATTAACCGGAAACTTGGTACATGTGTGAATAAATAGAGAAAACAAAGGGTCCCTAGTATGCCTCTACTAGACTAGCTCGTTAATCAAAGATGGTTAAGTTTCCTGACCATAGACATGTGTTGTTATTTGATGAACGGGATCACAAAATTAGGAGAATGATGTGATGGACAAGACCCATTCATTAGCTTGGCATAATGATCGTTTAGTTTTATTGCTATTGCTTTCTTCATGGCTTATACATGTTCCTCTGACTATGAGATTATGCAACTCCCGAATACCAGAGGAACACCTTGTGTGCTATCAAACATCACAACGTAACTGGGTGATTATAAAGATGCTCTACAGGTGTCTCTGAAGGTGTTTGTTGGGTTGGCATGGATCGAGATTAGGATTTGTCACTCCGTGTATCAGAGAGGTATTTCTGGGCCCTCTCGGTAATGCACATCACTATAAGCCTTGCAAGCAATGTGACTAATGAGTTAGTCACGGGATGATGCATTACGGAAAGAGACTTGCCGGTAACGAGATTGAACTAGGTATGATGATACCGACGATCGAATCTCGGGCAAGTAACATACTGATGACAAAGGGAACAACGTATGTTGTTATGCGGTTTGACCGACAAAGATCTTCATAGAATAAGTAGGACCCAATATGAGCATCCAGGTTTCGCTATTGGTTATTGACCGGATATGAGTCTCGGTCATGTCTACATAGTTCTCGAACCCGTAGGGTCCGCACGCTAAACGTTCGATGATGATTTGTATTATGAGTTATGTGCTTTGATGTACCGAAGTTTGTTCGGAGTCCCGGATGAGAACACGGAGATGACGAGGACTCTCGAAATGGTCGAGAAGTAAAGATCGATATATTAGAATGCTATATTCAGACATCGGAAAGGTTCCTAGTGATTCGGGTATTTTTCGGAGTACCTCAGAGTTACGGGAATTCGCCGGGGGAAGTAGTGGGCCTTAATGGGCCATATGGGAAAGGAGAGAAGGGCCTCAAGGGGTGGCCGCGCGACCGCCATGGGCTGGTCCAAGTTGGACTAGGAGGGGGCAGCGCCCCCCTCCTTCCTTCTCCCCTCTTCCTCCTTCCCTTCCTTCTCCTAGTTGGAATAGGAAAGGGGGGCCGAATCCTACTTGGACCGGGAGTCCAAGTAGGACTCCCCCCTTGGCGCGCCCCCTCTTGGGCTGGCCTCCTCTTCCTCCCTCCTTTATATACGTGGGCAGGGGGCACCCCAAAGGCACTTCAAGATTTTTCTTAGACGTGTGCGGTGCCCCCCTCCACAGTTACACACCTCGGTCATATCGTCGTAGTGCTTAGGTGAAGCCCTGCGCCGGTAACATCATCATCACCGTCGCCACGCCGTCGTGCTGACGGAACTCTCCCTCGGCCTCAACTGGATCAAGAGTAGGAGGGACATCATCGAGCTGAACGTGTGCTGAACGCGGAGGTGCCGTATGTTCGGTACTTGGATCAGTTGGATCGTGAAGAAGTTCGACTACATCAACCACGTTACTAAATGCTTCCGCTTTCGGTCTATGAGGGTACGTGGACACACTCTCCCCGCTCGTTGCTATGCATCACCTAGATAGATCTTGCGTGTTCGTAGGATTTTTTTTTGAAATTACTGTGTTCCCCAACAGTGGCATCAGAGCCATGTCTATGCGTAGATGTTATATGCACGAGTAGAACATAAAGAGTTGTGGGCAATAATAGTAATACTGCTTACCAGCATGTCGTACTTTGATTCGGCGGTATTGTTGGATGGAGCAGCCCAGACCGACATTACATGACCGCGTTCATGAGACTGGTTCTACTGCCGTGCTTTGCACACAGGTGGCTAGTGGGTGTCTGTTTCTCCAACTTTAGTTGAATCGAGTGTGACTACGCCCGGTCCTTGTTGAAGGTTAAAACAACACACTTGACGAAAAATCATTGTGGTTTTGATGTGTAGGTAAGAATGATTCTTGCTAAAGCCCGTAGCAGCCACGTAAAACTTGCAACAACAAAGTAGATGACGTCTAACTTGTTTTTGCAGGGCATGTTGTGATGTGATATGGTCAAGACGTGATGATATATAAATTGTTTATGAGACGATCATGTTTTTGAAATTATCGGCAACTAGCAAGAGCCTTACTGTTGTCTCTTTATTGCATAAGATGCAAGCGCCATGTAATTGCTTTACTTTATTGCTATGCAATAGCAATAGTTGCAAAAGCAATAGTTGGCGAGACGACCATATGACGACACGTTGATAGAGATCAAGATGACAGAGATCATGGTGTCATGCCGGTGATGATAGAAATCATGACGGTACTTTGGAGATGGAGATCAAAGGCACAAGATGATGATGGCCATATCATGTCACATATTTTGATTGCATGTGATGTTTATCTTTTATACATCTTATTTTGCTTAGTTCGGCGGTAGCTTTATAAGATGATCCCTTACTAAAATTTCAAGGTATAAGTGTTCTCCCTGAGTATGCACCGTTGCGATAGTTCTTCGTGCTGAGACACCACGTGACGATCGGGTGTGATAAGCTCTACGTTCACATACAACGGGTGCAAGCCAGTTTTGCACACGCAGAATACTCGGGTTACAGTTGACGAGCCTAGCATGTGCAAATATGGCCTCGAAACACTGAGACCGAAAGGTCGAGAGTGAACCATATAATAGATATGATCACCATAGTGATGTTCACCATTGAAAACTACTCCATCTCACGTGATGATCGGACATGGTTTAGTTGATATGGATCACGTGATCATTTAGATGACTAGAGGGATGTCTATCTAAGTGGGAGTTCTTAAGTAATATGATTAATTGAACTTTAATTTATCATGAACTTAGTCCTGATAGTATTTGCATAACTATGTTGTAGATCAATAGCTCGCGATGTAGCTCCCCATTTATTTTTTATTATGTTCCTAGATAAAACTAAGTTGAAAGATGATAGTAGAAATGATGTGAACTGGGTCCGTGATCTAAGGATTATCCTCATTGCTGCACAGAACAATTATGTCCTTGATGCACCGCTAGGTGACAGACCTATTGCAGGAGCAGATGCAGACGTTATGAACGTTTGACAAAGCTTGGTATGATGACTACTTGATAGTTTAGTGCAGCATGCTTTATGACCTACAACTTGGACTTCAAAAACGTTTTGAACGCCACGAAGCATATGAGATGTTCCAAGAGCTGAAATTGGTATTTTAGACTCATGCTCGTGTTAAGAGGTATGAGACCTTTGACAAGTATTTTGCCTACAAGATGGAGGAGAATAGCTCAACCAGTGAGCATGTGCTCAGAATGTCTAAGTATTACAATCACTTGAATCAAGTGGGAGTTAATCTTCCAGATAAGATAGTGATTGACAGAGTTCTCTAGTCACTATCACCAAGTTACTAGAACTTCGTGATGAACTATAATATGCAAGGGATAACGGAAACGATTCCCAAGCTCTTCGCGATGCTGAAATTAGCGAAGGTAGAAATCAAGAAAAAGCATCAAGTGTCGATGGTTGACAAGACCACTAGTTTCAAGTAAAAGGGCAAGGGAAAGAAAGGGAACTTTAGGAAGAATGGCAAGCAAGTTGCCACTCCAATGAAGAAGCCCAAAGATAGACCCAAGCTTGAAACTGAGTGTTTCTACTGCAAAGGAAACGGTCACTGGAAGTGGAACTGCCCTAGATACTTGGCGGATAACAAGGATGGCAAAATGAACAAAGGTATATTTGATATACATGTTATTAATGTGTACTTTACTAGTGTTTATAGCAACCCCTCGGTATTTGATACTAGTTCAGTTACTAAGAGTAGTAACTCGAAACGGGAGTTGCAAAATAAATAGAGACTAGTTAAGGGCGAGGTGATGATGTGTGTTGGAAGTGATTCCAAGGTTGATAAGATCACCATCGCACACTCCCTTTACCTTCGGGATTAGTGTTGAACCTAAAATAAGTGTTATTTGGTGTTTGCGTTGAGCATGAATATGATTGGATTATGTTTCTTGCGATACGGTTATTCAAGTCAAAGAATAATTGTTGTTCTATTTAGATGAATAAAACCTTCTATGGTCATACACTCAATATAAAAGGTTTATTGAATCTCGATCGTAGTGATACACATATTCATAATATTGATGCCAAAAGATGCAAAGTTAATAATGATAGTGCAACTTATTTGCGGCACTGCCGTTTAGGTCATATTGGTGTAAAGCGCATGAAGAAACTCCATGCTGATGGGCTTTTGGAATCACTTGATTATGAATCACTTGATGCTTGCAAACCATGCCTCATGGGCAAGATGACTAAGACTCCGTTCTCTGGAACAATGGAGCGAGCAACTGACTTATTGGAAATAATACATACTGATGTATCTGGTCCGATGAGTGTTAAGGCTCGGGGCGGGTATCATTATTTTCTGACCTTCACAGATGATTTGAGCAGATATGGGTATATCTTCTTGATGAAACACAAGTCTGAAACATTTGAGAAGTTCAAAGAATTTCAGAGTGAAGTGGAGAATCATCGTAACAAGAAATTAAACTTTCTATGATCTGATCGCAGAGGAGAATATTTGAGTTACGAGTTTGGCCTTCAATTAAAACAATGTGGAATAGTTTCACAAACTCATGCCACCTAGAACACCACAGCATAATGGTGTGTCCGAAAGTCATAACCGTACTTTATTGGATATAGTGCAATCTATGATGTCTCTTACCGATTTACCACTATTGTTTTGGGGTTATGCATTAGATACAGCTGCATTCACATTGAAAAGGACACCATTTAAATCTGTTGAGACGACACCGTATGAACTATGGTTTGGCAAGAAACCTAAGCTGTCGTTTCTTAAAGTTTGGGGTTGCAATGCTTATGTGAAAAAGTTTCAACCTGATAAGCTCGAACCCAAATCGGAGAAGTGCGTCTTCATAGGATACCCAAAAGAAAATGTTGGGTACACCTTCTATCACAGATTCGAAGGCAAGATCTTTGTTGCTAAGAATGGATCCTCTCTAGAGAAGGAGTTTCTCTTGAAAGAAGTGAGTGGGAGGAAAGTAGAACTTGATAAGGTAATTGTACCTTCTCCCAAAGTGGAAAGTAGTTCATCACAGAAATCAGTTCCAGTGATGCCTACACCAATTAGTGAGGAAGTTAATGATGATGATCATGAAACTTCAGATCAAGTTACTACCAAACCTCGTGGGTCAACCAGAGTGGTGCGGTAATCCTGTTCTACTAGACCGTGACGAACCTACGAACTATGAGGAAGCGATGATGAGCCCAGATTCCGCGAAATGGCTTAAGGCCATGAAATCTGAGATAGGATCCATGTATGAGAACAAAGTATGGACTTTGATTGACTTGCCCGATGATCGGCGAGCCATTGAGAATAAATGGATCTTCAAGAGGAAGACGGACGATGATGGTAGTATTACTATCTACAATGCTCGAATTGTTGAAAAAAATGTTTTTGACAAGTTCAAGGTGTTAACTACAATGAGATTTTCTCACTTGTATCGATGCTTAAAAGTCTGTCCGAATCATGTTAGCAATTGCCGCATTTGATGAAATTTGGCAAATGGATGTCAAACCTGCATTCCTTAATGGATTTCTTAAAGAAGAGTTGTATATGATACAACCAGAAGGTTTTGTCAATCCTAAAGGTTTTAACAAAGTGTGCAAACTCCAGCGATCCATCTATGGACTGGTGCAAGCATCTCGGAGTTGGAATATACGCTTTGATAAGGTGATCAAAGCATATTGTTTTATACAGACTTATGGTGAAGCATGTATTTACAAGAAAGTGAGTGGTAGCACTACAGCCTTTCTGATAAGTATATGTGAACGACATATTCTTGATCGGAAATGATGTAGAATTTTCTGGAAAGCATAAAGGAGTGTTTGAAAGGAGTTTTTCATAGAAAGACCTCGGTGAAGCTGCTTACATATTGAGCATCAAGATCTATAGAGATAGATCAAGACGCTTGATAAGTTTTTTCAATGAGTGCATTCCTTGACAAGTTTTTGAAGTAGTTCAAAATGGAACAGTCAAAGAAGGAGTTCTTGCCTGTGTTGCAAGGTGTGAAGTTGAGTAAGACTCAAAGCCCGACCACGGCAGAAGATATAGAGAGAATGAAAGTCATTCCCTATGCCTCGGCCATAGGTTCTATAAAGTATGCCATGCTGTGTACCAGACCTATTGTATACCCTGCCCTGATTTTGGCAAGGGAGTACAATAGTGATCTAGGAGTAGATCACTGGACAGCGGTCAAAATTATCCTTAGCGGAATAAGGATATGTTTCTCG
Organism: Aegilops tauschii subsp. strangulata; assembly: GCF_002575655.3. Classification (NCBI taxonomy): domain Eukaryota; kingdom Viridiplantae; phylum Streptophyta; class Magnoliopsida; order Poales; family Poaceae; genus Aegilops; species Aegilops tauschii. The sequence goes on along the minus strand of NC_053037.3, from coordinate 419,120,896 downwards.
GTAATGGAGGTGATAAAGAGTTCGTCGTAAAGAGTTATGTCGGTGCAAGCTTTGACACCGATCTGGATGACTCCGAGTCTCGATCTGGATACATATTGAAAGTGGGAGCATTTAGCTAGAGTAGCTCCGTGCAGAGCATTGTAGACATAGATATTTGCTAAATACATACGGCTCTGAATGTGGCGGACCCGTTGACTAAACTTCTCTCACAAGCAAAACATGATCACACCTTAGTACTCTTTTGGTGTTAATCACATGGCGATGTGAACTAGATTACTAACTCTAGTAAACCCTTTGAGTATTGGTCACATGGCGATGTGAACTATGGGTGTTAATCACATGGTGATGTGAACTATTTGTGTTAAATCACATGGCGATGTGAACTAGATTATTATTTCTAGTGCAAGTGGGACTGAAGGAAATATGCCCTAGAGGCAATAATAAATTTATTATTTATTTCCTTATATCATGATAAATGTTTATTATTCAGGCTAGAATTGTATTAACCAGAAACTTGGTACATGTGTGAATAAATAGACAAAACAAAGGGTCCCTAGTTTGCCTCTACTAGACTAGCTCCTTGATCAAAGATGGTTAAGTTTCCTGACCATCGACATGTGTTGTTATTTGATGAATGGGATCACATCATTAGGAGAATGATCTGATGGACAAGACCCATCCGTTAGCTTGGCATAATGATCGTTTAGTTTTATTGCTACTCCTTTCTTCATGACTTATACATGTTCCTCTGATTATGAGATTATGCAACTCCCAAATACCGGACGAACACCTTGTGTGCTATCAAACGTCACAACATAACTGGGTGATTATAAAGATGCTCTACAGGTGTCTCCGAAGGTGTTTGTTTGGTTGGCATAGATCGAGATTAGGATTTGTCACTCCGTGTATCGGAGAGGTATCTTTGGGCCCTCTCGGTAATGCACAGCACTATAAGCCTTGCAAGCAATGTGACTAATGAGTTAGTCATGGGATGATGCATTACAGAACGAGTAAAGAGACTTGCCGGTAACGAGATTGAACTAGGTATGATGATACCGACGACCGAATCTCGGGCAAGTAACATACCGATGACAAAGGGAACAACGTATGTTGTTATGCGGTTTGACCGATAAAGATCTTCATAGAATATGTAGGAGCCAATATGAGCATCCATGTTCCGCTATTGATTACTGACCGGAGATGAGTCTCGGCCAGGTCTACATAGTTCTCGAACCCGTAGGGTCCACACGCTTAACGTTCGATGACGATTTGTACTATGAGTCATGTGATTTGATGTACCTTAGTTTGTTCGGAGTCCCGGGTGAGATTACGGACATGACAAGGAGTCTCGAAATAGTTGAGAGGTAAAGATCGATATATTGGACTGCTATATTCGGACATCGGAAAGGTTCCGAGTGATTCGGGTATTTTTCGGAGTACCGGAGAGTTACGGGAATTCGCCGGGGAAGTAGTGGGCCTTAATGGGCCATACGGGAAAGGAGAAAAGGGCCTCAAGGGGTGGCCGCGTGCCCCCCCATGGGCTGGTCTGAGTTGGACTAGGAGGGGGCGGCGGCGCCCTCCTTCCTTCTCCCCTCTTCCTCCTCCCCTTCCTTCTCCTAGTTGGAATAGGAAAGGGGGGCCGAATCCTACTTGGACCGGGAGTCCAAGTAGGACTCCCCCCCTTGGCGCGCCCCCTCTAGGGCTGGCCTCCTCTTCCTCCCTCCTTTATATACATGGGCAGGGGCACCCCAAAGGCACTCCAAGATTTGTCTTAGCCGTGTGCGGTGCCCCCTCCACAGTTACACACCTCGGTCATATCGTCGTAGTGCTTAGGCGAAGCCCTGCGTCGGTAACATCATCATCACCATCGCCACGCCGTCGTGCTGACGGAACTCTCCCTCGGCCTCAACTGGATCAAGAGTACGAGGGACGTCATCGAGCTGAACGTGTTCTGAACGCGGAGGTGTCGTATGTTCGATACTTGGATCGGTTGGATCGTGAAGAAGTTCGACTACATCAACCGCATTACTAAACACTTCCGCTTTCGGTCTACGAGGGTACGTGGACACACTCTCCCCGCTCATTGCTATGCATCACCTAGATAGATCTTGCGTGTTCGTAGGAATTTTTTTGAAATTACTACGTTCCCCAACACCTTCTTCGTGCGCGGGCGCCCGACGTGGCGGGCCATGCCGCGGGACTGCGCGTCTTGGTGCGAGGGCGGCGTCTTGATGCGGAGGTGGTGGAGGCGCTCCGTGGGCTACGTCGCCCGCGGCTGGAGGTGGGCGAGGCGGCGAGAGGGACGGCGCAGGAGAGCCCCCAACGGCACTGAAGAGCTCGTCGATGCGGTCCAGCCAGTCCTCGTAAAGGTCGTGGACCGGGAGGTAACGCGGGAGCTCGCGTGCCATGAGCAGCACGGCCTGTGCGGTTGTGGGCACGCGACGAGCGTGGGATGACGAGCCGGCCGGAGTCAGTGACGGGGTAGCGGTGCGTCCGTCCCGCCGCATGGAGGAGTGCAGCGATGAAGCTTGCTGCTCGTACCCTGCCGGGCCGGTGGCGTCGTTGGCAGCGGGTGATGGAGAACGGCGGGGAGGTCCGCCAACGGGCGCCGTCTGAGCGACACGGGCGGCGAGGGCGGCCGGCGCTCAGCACGGGCTCGGCGAGCGTCGGCCATGGTTGCGGTGGAGTAGCGAGGCGTGGATCGACGGAACAAAGGCTTCAGGGCACCCCTACTTGGCACGCCAAATGTTGGATTCTGGGTTCCGGCAAACCCTTGAGGTTCGAACATTGGGGTGCGCACGAAGATCTCTCTCTCTAGCTCGCTCTCGCAACGATCTCAAGTCCTAGCTCAACGAACCCAAAGAACAAGAGACACAAGGGTTTATACTGGTTCGGGCCACCGTTGTGGTGTAATACCATACTCCAGTGTGGTGTGGTAGATTGCCTTGTAGGCTGGGGATGAACAGGTACAAGGGATGAACAACCTCCTAAGGAGAGGTGTTCTTGAGCTCGGTGAGCTTGTGTCTGCGAGGATAGTCCGAATGATCCATCCTCTCCCCGTCGTCCCCTGCTAGGGTGGTGGCTAGTCCTATTTATAGAGGCCCCGGTCCTCTTCCCAAATATTAGGCGGGAAGGGATCCCACAACGGCCAATTTTGAAGGGAGACAACTAGTACAAGTTATCCTGACAAAAGGTGGGCTTCGCCTGCCAAAGGCTCTGGTGGTGACACCGTCGAGGGCTCCGCGACGACCTCCGTCCTGCCATCCTACTGGTCTTGGTCTCGTTGCACCGATACGGAAACCTTTGCCTGATGCAACAGGACTCCTCGCCCGCGCTTGCCCCTTTAGCACCAAAGAGGCAACTGGTACTCTGCGCCCGCTGGCGCCCGCCTGGCCTTCATCGTCATGGCTCACGTCACGCGAACCTCACGAGGTGCCCCTTGCATAGATATCTCCGCTCCTCGGGAGCCAGCCTAGTGAGGCTGCCCCTGAGGAGGTCTTGGCATCGTCCACCTCGCGAGGCTTGGCCCCTCGCGAGGGTCTTAGTGGTCGCTGATGAAGTTGGGCCGTACCAGGCCGCTGGCTGAGCCACGCCCTGGGCTGCAGGCAGGCAAGTCTGGGTACCCCCGTTCCCAGGACGCCGACAGCGGTAGAGCAAGAGGTGGCCAAAGCCGCACAAAGGGAGTGGAAAAGTCACAAAGCACTCAAGAAAAGACAGGCCCGCCGCCACAAGAAAGAAGAGGACACACGGGCTGCTGTGGAGAGGTGGGCGGAGATCCAAGCATGGTGGGGTGTCACCGACAAAGACGGGAAGGAGAACGACGGCATCTGGCCAGCATGTGAGAAGTAGTAGTACTAGTAGTTAGTGTGTGTGTCTATGTCACCTGTACGTTTGTTTAATTAATTACGAGCATGTACCCGTACTAGTTACTACTGTAGTTTTTAGAGGAAATTACCAGTACATTAGCCTAGACTCAATGGATATTTTTTTATCCTGTGCATCAAATGGCTTCTCTTTCTCTATAGGAATTGAGATGCATGTCATCTCACTTCCTATGATTTTCATATTCCTATAAAATTCCTATCCTATGATTTTCATATTCCTATAAAATTCCTATCCTATGAACCAAAGGAGGCCCTCTGCTGGAGTAACTACTATAGCTAGAAGTACTGCTGGTATAGTAGTTTTCTTCAAGAAGCGGAATTCAATGAAGTCATGATGGTTCCTTCGTCCGAGCAACTTCACAGTGGGAAAGGTTGGGCCTGTGATTCGACGGCTCATTTGTCATTATTGCTGCGGCAGGACGACCGGGGTGACTCTCCCTTGGAGTTCTGCATGCATGGCAAGTGGACCAGGATGGTCGACGTCCCACATGTCGGCGGGCGGAAGTATTCTTTTCGATATCGAGGAGCAAGGAAACCGCGTGGTATAGTATCACTCCTGATTTATATTTATTTTTTATTTTTGATGAATGCTAGTCTTTCAACTCTTACGACGAAGGAGTTCCAAACAAGACACATGCTGGATGTCCCACACGTCAGCGAAAGGAGTGGGACATGAACAGCGTGGTAGAGCGTCTCCACTTCTTCCACTTCTGGGTCGGAGACCACACGTAGTAGTACTAGTGGTATGAACGATACAAAGTGCGACCCGGAGAGAAAGACACGTCTAGTTGGAAGGTCTCAGGGCATACACGTAAACAAATATAAAACCTAATATGTGCCTCCAATTAATATAGTAGTAGTAGAGTACTTTGGCACGTACTCCATAACATCACCGTGCATTGCACGTACAACATTTAGTGGTAGTAAGAGACAAATGCCTATATGCCACGCATGTTCATACTATTTGTGCCTTTCTACTTCAGTTACTGCGCTACATTACTCAGGTTCATACGTCCACTCCTGGGTACATGTCCGCTCGTAGTTCCAGTCCCACGTGTTCTTCATAGATGGAACGATCCATAACTGTGGGCAACGGGAGTACATATCATCGCAGTTATTGTGGCTCTACACGATGGAGACTCATCCAAACTATGGCCAGCCTTGACGCGGAGCAGTCGCGTGCACCAGGAAGCGGCGCTCTCTCGGCCGTCACGCTACTTCAAAGCCGGCGCCAGTGAGAGGTCGCGTCCACTCTGGCCGGGCATTAATGCGGCACTGACGTTCCAGGGTGACGCTGACCGTTTCACGCGGGAAGCACGCGCCGGTAAGGGAGGGGGTTGGGTCAGCCAGGGCGGTCTGACGCGGGCGTGGTGGTGGTATTGGTTTTGAACCGTTTCAGGTGTAGTACTAGTAGTTTGCAAAACTACTCAATTACTGCACTTAGTTTCCTAAGAAATTGTGGTAAAAATGTTACTCCATAGCCCGCTTCCCTTCTCCTTCCTCTTCCACCGCCCATGCACGTCCGCGAGAAGCGATCGGTCAACCCTTATATAGGAGTGCTAGCACAAAAAGATGCATGCATGACCATTAAAATTTCTAGATTAAAGCGCCACTCCGGGGGGAGTATGGCGTATGTCGTTACCTTCGGCCGGGCCATGGCTACCGGGCGACGGCGACCAGAGAAGAGGCGGCGGGAGGGGAATAAATGTAGCTACTGTTTGGGTTCGCCGTCTGGCTTAAATAAATGCGCACCATCACGTGTACCCGCGGGTGCACAAATTGTAACATACGTGTCTGCTTAAGTGGGCGTCACGTAACTGGTGTGTGAGAGAGCTTCTGAGAGACAGAGTGCGTGTGTGCGACTCTACTCTTCGGACATGTAGTCAACCTTTTGCATCGGGATATAAGTATAATGGTATTACACTTTAGCTAGTGATTTACGTGGCCATGTTAACATGGTTGTGTAAAAAAAATGTCACTTCCTGCTCGTGATTTGCGTTATATAATTACTAGCAAGATGCTCGTGCATTGCATGGAACATCAATATACGGTTTTTTACAAAACACCTGTTGTGATTGACCCATGCAGGAGTAATCCCATGTGTAAAAACTAATGATATCTCAAGAATTTTATCAGAAAACTAGTATCTTGTCAGGACCCCGATCCAAAGTCACACCGATCTAGCATGTAACACATCATATCACCTTGCGGCCTCACGCACGGTATTCCCACGGGTGCCACCTTACCTGGCCCGGGACCGTTTGCACCTTTTGGCTCACGTATATGACAGTTTCGCTAGCATCCATATGACAAAAAACCCGGGCTGACATGACTAGTCGTGAACCCAAAGTGGCACTAGCTTACAGGGACAGGCATACATGACCCAGCAACGAACGTGTCGGTCATCAGCGAGTGAATTCGGGCTGTAGCAACTGGGCTAGCAGGACTCCGGGAATCCGGGCTGTAGCAGGCTCACAGGACTCTGAAAGACACCGCGTGACATTTCCCCGAAGGGACAGACACAGGATCGAAGAAGGACACATGCCGGCCAGTCTAAGTGTTTCGGAGTAGTAGCAACTGGGCTAAGAGGACTCCGGTAAACCGGGCTGTAGCAGACTACCATGGCTCAGTGGAAGCACCAGACTACATTTCCCCATAAGAGAGGCTACCAAGGATAAACAACTAGGTTGCCGGATCCCACACATACCAAGCATTTCAATCATACACACAATATGCCCGATATGTGTAAATACAACATGGCATCGCAACAAAACTCTACAACTCAAGGTATTTATTCTATAGGCTCCGAGGAGCGAGATATTACAAACATGGGTCTCATGACCCAACATTCAAAGCATACCAGTCAAAGCACATGCGGAAGCTTAACATGTCCGAGTACAGACATCTACAAGTGAAAAAGGCTGAGAAGCCTGACTATCTACAAGACCCTGCCGAGGGCACAAGATCGTAGCTGAGGTATCAAGCTAAACGTGGAAGTCCACACGGAACTACTAGCGAGACTGAAGTCTCTCTGCAAAAACATAAATTAATCAAACGTGAGTACAAATGTACCCAGCAAGACTTACATCAGAACTAACTACATATGCATCAGTATCAACAAAGGGGGTGGTGGAGTTTAACTGCAGCAAGCCAGCTTTGACTCAGTGGCTATCCTGAACTACGTCTGCAAGTAACTCTTTTGAGGTGGCGCACACGAGTCCACATATTCACCATATCAATACACCACTATGGATCCGCTCCCGTCTCCCTACGAGAAGGCCATCCATAGCACTCACGCTTATCTTGCGAGTTTTAGAGTATCCACTTCAAGTTATCTATGAACTGTACAGGCAACCCAGAGGTCCTTTACCGCGGATGCGGCTATTCGAATAGATGATGTTAACCCTGCACGGGTGTACTTCTTCACACACGCTTTCACTACTTGTCGCCGTTTACATGACATGTACTCGGCAACCTTCAAGCGGAAGCCCAGCGAGGGTGTCGACCACGACTTGACTAACCACACAAGTCTCTAGTCCAGGTTTATCGCCTATTCGGGTTCCATCCGCGAGGAGATCCGGCCGGGGTTTCGCTCACAGCCCCAAAAGATGTGTGCAGGGTTCCCAAGACACCAAACAGGCGCCCGGTACACCGTGCCACGGTGTATCTAACGCATCATAGCCCACCCCTAGGGTCAGCGCTACGCACGGCCTCCAACACATATCCTACAAACACCAGAAAGTAGTTGCAACTCCTAGACAGAGATCAAGGCGATTAATAAGTCGAGAGGGTCCATTGGTTTCGGGCCCAACGCGTGGTAGTAGCTGTTCATGGATCACAAACACAGAACTCAGTTCCTGAGGACGGTTTCAATGAGACAACCCACCATGTACTCCTACATGGCCTCTCACCGCTACCTTTACCAAATCATGTTCACACACTTAGCTCTCAACAGTAGAACATGTTCACACACCTCCAATTCACCCCCGATGAATCAGACCTGACTCAACTCTAAGCAGTAGTAGGCATGACAACAAGCATGAATGAGTAGGCACATCAGGGCTCAAACAACTCCTACTCATGCTAGTGGGTTTCATCTATTTACTGTGGCAATGACAGGTCATGCAGAGGAAAGGGGTTCAACTACCGCAGCATGTAACAGTTGAGTCGATGTTGTCCTAATGCAGTAAAAGAGAGCTGGAGCGAGAGAGTGGGATTGTATCGGAATGAACAAGGGGGTTTTGCTTGCCTGGCACTTCTGAAGATAGTATAGTTCTTCATTGGTGTCATCGAACTCATCATCGAAACTACGTCCGCTGAGAGGGGACAAATACCAGCAAACTAGGAAGAACACAATCAATGCAACAATTATGATGCATGATAATGACATGGCAAAATGAGTGTGCTGGGCTAATGCAACTACAACCAGATGGGTTTGAGCCATTTTGAACCAAAGATTCAACCCCAAACTCATCTTATGAATTTAAATAGTGCTTTATCATGTTTTGATATAAACAGCAAGGTTAAGTTGCTTTAACATGCATGTAACCAGTACAGATGGATAGATTGGATTTTTTTTGATCATTTTTCATATATATTTCAATCTGAGCTACGGTTGAATTTATATGAATTTTAGAAGTTTTGCTAAATTTCTGGAATTCCTGATTTAATTAAACCGAGAAAAGCTTTATTGCATCAGCACCGCATCATGCCTGCGTCAGCAAGTCAACGGCGCTGACTAGAGTCAAATCTGACGTGTAGGGTCCACACGTCAGTGACATAGTGTTAAACAGGGGGGTTATTTCTAATCTAATTAAAAGATTAGGGCACCGGGGAACACTGTCAGTGTCACGGGGGGGTTAATTAGCGCGGGTTGACCGGTTTGACTGGCGGTTAGTCGCCGGCGAGGCCGAACGCGGCGGAGCACGTCGGGTTCGTCGCTCCGGCGACCATTTGGGCGGCGGAGGCCACGGGCGAGGAGCCAGGGCTCGTCCGCGTCATCTGGAGCAAGCGGAAGAGGCGGGGGTGGCCTGAGCTCGCCGGGAACGAGCTCGGGGCGGCGGCCAGAGCACGGATAGGTGCGCGCGGGGTGCTGCAGGGCACGGCGGGAGCTGCGGGCAGCGACTTTGGTCTTCTGGGAGGCTCCTAAGCGCGATGGCATGCGCGGGCGCGAGCTGCGGTGGCTCTGGCCACGACGGTGAGATCCACGGTGGCGCGACCGCTCGGGTCGGTGGTTAGCACGGCTACGGCACGTGAGTGACAAAACGGAGAGGGGGAGACGGCGGCGGGGCTCACAGCGGATCCGGCGGAGGCGTCAGTGATCTCGGGGGAGGTCCAACACGGGCAGAACGACAACGGCGACCTCGGGCGGCCGGAGGTGAAGACGACGGCGATGGCGGCTCCAGAGGGCGTCCGGAGATGCACGGCTTGACGGAGAGGACGAGGACGACGGCGCGGAGCTCGTGGGCATGACGGAGGGGCGAGGACGTGGCGGTGGCCGCAGCAGCAGTAAGCGGCGGCGACGGCGTGTTCGGTGGTGCTGCGGGGAGGGAGCTAGAGGAGATGGAGAGAGCTCCAGAGTGATGGGAGAGGCAGAGGGGTCGAGGTCGTTCCTGTGGCGCGAAGACAGCGCGAGGGGGAAGCAGGAGGTGGAAGCAGGAGGTGGAGCTCGGGCGCGCGTCGACACGCCTCTGCCTACTGGCAGAGGTTGAAGATGGTGGGGCTTCTGGTGGGCTGGGCCAGTTGGCTGGGCTGCCAAGTGGGCTGCACAGGCGGTTGGTCCAGGTAAGTTACAGGTAAGCTCTCTTTTCCTTTTGTTTCAATTTTCTATTTCTTTTATTCTGTTTTGAATTAGTAAAAATACTAATCCATTTTGTAAAATCCTGAAAATAATTGTGGGCAGTGTTTGGATTATTTCTAGCAACCCAAAACTAGTTTTAGAATTATTAGAGCATTTAAAAATATTTATAGGATTTAAATGCTCCAATTCAAATACGATATGAGTTAATTCAAAGATCCAGAATGTCCTAGAAATATATTCATCATTTTTGGCAGAGGTTTTCACCTTTATCAAAAATCATGAACATTTTCAAAGGGCATCTTGGGTTCTTTGAAAAGGATTTTGGATTGAACCTAGTTGAGTTCCATTTGGTGCTAGGGTTTGAATGTCCCCATTTCAAATTTAACTGAAATTTAAACATGATGCAAACACTCTAATGCATGCATCGACTAGGGTTGTGACATATCTTGAGAATTTCATCAAAAAAAATGAAAGATGACAGATAAGGTGAGGAGGAGTGGAGCGTGGTGGTGACTGGTGGTGGTCGTACTAGGCGGAGGCATGGGGATGGACGGCGCCGGCAGGCGGCAGTGGCCACCATGCTAGATTGTTCCAGGGACTTCCTTTTTTAATTGCTCAACAATGAGGTTGTGGGTGTTGGGGAACGTAGCAATAATTCAAAATTTTCCTACGTGTCACCAAGATCAATCTAGGAGATGCTAGCAATGAGAGAGAGCGAGTGCATCTTCATACCCTTGAAGATTGCTATGCGGAAGCGTTACAAGAACGCGGTTGATGGAGTCGTACTCGCGGCGATTCAAATCGCGGAAGATCCGATCAAGCGCCGAACGGACGGCACCTCCGTGTTCAACACACGTACAGCCCAGGGACGTCTCCTCCTTCTTGATCCAGCAAGGGGAGAGTAGAAGTTGAGGGAGAACTCCAGCAGCACGACGGCGTGGTGGCGATGGAGCTCGTGGTTCTCCGGCAGAGCTTCGCTAACCACTACGGAGGAGGAGGAGGAGTTGGACGAGGAGAGGGCTGCGCCTTGCCAGGGGTGCGGCTGCTCTCTCTCTCCCTCACTATATATAGGGGGAAGGGGGGTGGAGGAGGCGCCCTAGGGTTCCCTAGGGGAGGGGCGGCGGCCACAGGGGAAACCCTAGATGGGTCTGGGTGCCCCCACCCCTGGGAAACTTGCCCCCCAAGCCGGGAGGGGTGGCTGCCCTAGGGGAGGCGCCCCCACCTCTCCACGTTACGTGAGAGGGGTTGGGAGGGGCGCACAGCCCCTTAGTGGGCTGGTGTGCCCCCTCCCCTTGGCCCATAAGGCCCCCAAATGCTTGTCGGGGCCTCCGAAACACCTTTCGGTCATGTTGGTCGTCACCCAGTACTCCCAGAACAATTCCGGACTCCAATACCCTTCATCCAATATATCAATCTTCACCTCCGGACCACTCCGGAGTTCCTCGTCACGTCCGGGATCTCATCCGGGACTTCGAACAACCTTCGGTAACCACATACTATTTCCCATAACAACTCTAGCGTCACCGAACCTTAAGTGTGTAGACCCTACGGGTTTGGGAACCATGCAGACATGACCGAGACACCTCTCCGGCCAATAACCAACAGCGGGATCTGGATACCCATGTTGGCTCCCACATGTTCCACGATGATCTCATCAGATGAACCACGATGTCGGGGATTCAATCAATCCCGTATACAATTCCCTTTGTCCATCGGTATGTTACTTCCCCGAGATTCGATCGTTGGTATCCCAATACCTCGTTCAATCTCGTTACCGGCAAGTCTCTTTACTCGTTCCATAACGCATGATCTCGTGGCTAACTCCTTAGTCACATTGAGCTCATTATGATGATGCATTACCGAGTGGGCCCTGAGATACCTCTCCGTCATACGGAGTGACAAATCCCAGTCTCGATTCGTGCCAACCCAGCAGACACTTTTGGAGATACCTGTAATGCACCTTTATAGCCACCTAGTATTCCTACGGTATCCAGGAGTTGCACAATCTCATGGTCTAAGGAAATGATACTTGACATTAGAAAAGCTCTTAGCAAACGAACTACACGATCTTGTGCTATGCTTAGGATTGGGTCTTGTCTGTCACATCATTCTCCTAATGATGTGATCCCGTTATTAATGTCATCCAATGTCCATGGTCAGGAAACCATAACCATCTATTGATCAACTAGCTAGTCAACTCGAGGCTTACTAGGGACATGTTGTGGTCTATGTATTCACACATGTATTACGGTTTCCAGTTAATATAATTATAGCATGAACAATAGACAATTATCATGAACAAGGAAATACAATAATAACCATTTTATTATTGCCTCTAGGGCATATTTTCAACAGTCTCCCACTTGCACTAGAGTCAATAATCTAGTTCACATCACAATGTGATTGTAATGAATCCAACACCCATGGGGTTTGTTCATATCTCGCTTGTGAGAGAGGTTATTAGTCAACGGGTCTGAACCTTTCAGATCCGTGTGTGCTTTACAAATCTCTATGTCATCTTGTAGATGCAGCTACCACGTGCTACTTGGAGCTATTCCAAATAACTGCTCTACTATACGAATCCGGTTTACTACTCAGAGTCATCCGGATTAGTGTCAAAGTTTGCATCGACGTAACCCTTTACGACGAACTCCTTTTCCACCTCCATAATCGAGAAAATTCCTTAGTCCACTAGATGCTAAGGATAAGTTCGACCGCTGTCATGTGATCCCTTCCTGGATCACTATTGTACCCCTTGACTAACTCATGGCAAGGCACACTTCAGGTGCGGTACACAGCATAGCATACTGTAGAGCCTACGTCTAAAGCATAGGGGACAACCTTCGTCCTTTCTATCTCTTCTGCCGTGGTCAGGTCTTGAGTCTTTCTCAATACTCACACCTTGTAATGCAGCCAAGAACTCCTTCTTTGCTGATCTATTTTGAACTCCTTCAAAATCTTGTCACGGTATGTATTCATTTGAAAGTACTATTAAGCGTATTTGATCTATCCTTATAAATCTTGATGCTTAATGTTCAAGTAGCTTAATCCAGGTTTTCCATTGAAAAACACTTTTCAAATAACCCTGTATGCTTTCCAGAAATTCTACATCATTTCTGATCAACAATATGTTAACAACATATACTCATCAAAAATTCTATAGTGCTCCCACTCACTTCTTTGGAAATACAAGTTTCTCATAAACTTTGTATAAACCCAAAATCTTTGATCATCTCATCAAAGCGTACATTCCAACTCCGAGATGCTTACTCCAGTCCTTAGAAGGATTGCTGGAGCTTTGCATACTTGTTAGCATCTTTCAGGATTGACAAAACCTTCTGGTTGTATCACATACAACCTTTCCTCAAGAAAATCGTCGAGGAAACAATGTTTTTTTTTGACATCCTATCTGCAAGATTTCATAAATAATGCAGTAACTGCTAATACAATTCCAACAGACTCTTAGCATCACTACGAGTGAGAAAGTCTCATCGTAGTCAACTCCTTAAACTTGTCGGAAAACATCTTAACGACAAGTCGAGCTTTCTTAATGGTGACACTTACCATCATTGTCCGTCTTTCTTTTAAAATCCATCTGCACCCAACAGCCTTACGACCATCAAGTAGTTCTTCCAAAGTCTATACTTTGTTTTTATACATGGATCCTCTCTCGGATTTTATGGCCTCGAGCCATTCGTCGGAATCTGGGCCCACCATCATTTCTGCATAGCTCGTAGGTTCATTGTTGTCTAGCAACATGACTTCCACTAGTGACTTGATTATGTACCACTCTGAAGTAGTACGGATCCTTGTCGACCTACGAGGTTTGGTAGTGACTTGATCCGAAGTTTCATGATCACTATCATAAGCTTCCACTTCAATTGGTGTAGGTGCCACAGGAACAACTTCCTGTGCCCTGCTACACACTAGTTGAAGTCATGGTTCAATAACCTCATCAAGTCTCCACCATCCTCCCACTCAATTCTTTCGAGAGAAACTTTTCCTCGAGAAAGGACCCGTTTCTAGAAACAATCACTTTTGCTTCCAGATCTGAAATAGGAGGTATACCCAACTGTTTTGGGTATTCTATGAAGATGCATTTATCCGCTTTGGGTTTGAGCTTATCAACCTGAAACTTTTTCACATAAGCGTCGCAGCCCTAAACTTTTAAGAAACGACAGCTTAGGTTTCTCTAAACCACAGTTCATACGGTGTCGTCTCAACGGAATTGCGTGGTGCCCTATTTAAAGTGAATGCGGTTGTCTCTAATGCCTAGCCCATAAATGATAGTGGTAATTTGATAAGAGACATCATGGTATGCACCATATCCAATGTGGTGCAGTTATGATGTTTGGACACACCATCACACTATGGTGTTCCAGGCGGTATTAGTTGTGAAACAATTTCCACGATGTCTTAATTGTGTGCCAAACTCGTAACTCAGATATTCATCTCTATGATCATATCACAGACATTTTATCCTCTTGTCACGACGATCTTCAACTTCACTCTGAAATTACTTGAACCTTTCAATAATTCAGACTTGTGTTTCATCAAGTAAATATACTCAGAATCTACTCAAATCATCTGTGAAGTAAGAGCATAATGATATCCACTGCATGCCTCACCACCCATTGGATTGCACACATCAAATGTATTACTTCCAACAAGTTGCTCTCTTGATTCATCTCACTGAAAACGAGGCCTTTCAGTCATCTTGCCCATGTGGTATGATTTGCATGTCTCAAGTGATTCAAAATCAAGTGAGTCCAAACGATCCATCTGTATGTACTTTCTTCATGCATATATACCAATAGACATGGTTCGCATGTCTCAATCTTTTCAAAAACGAGTGAGTCCAAAGATCCATCAACATGGAGCTTCTTCATGTGTTTTATACCAATATGACTCAAGTGGCAGTGCCACAAGTATGTGGTACTATCATTACTATCTTATATCTTTTGGCATGAACATGTGTATCACTACGATCGAGATTCAATAAACCATTCATTTTAGGTGCAAGACCATTGAAGGTATTATTCAAATAAATAGAGTAACCATTATTCTCCTTAAATGAATTACCGTATTACGATAAACATAATCCAATCATGTCTATGCTCAACGCAAACACCAAATAACAATTATTTAGGTTTAACACCAATCTCGATGGTAGAGGGAGCATGCAATGCTTGATCACATCAACCTTGGAAACACTTCCAACACATATCGTCATCTCGCCTTTAGCTAGTCTCCGTTTATTCCGTAGCCTTTTATTTCGAGTTACCAATACTTAGCAACCGAACCGGTATCTAATACCCTCGTGCTACTAGGAGTACTAGTAAAGTACACATTAATATAATGTATATCCAATATACTTCTGTCGACCTTGCCTGCCTTCTCATCTACCAAGTATCTAGGGTAGTTCTGCTTTAGTGACCGTTCCCCTCATTACAGAAGCACTTAGTCTCGGGTTTGGGTTCAACCTTGGGTTTCTTCACTAGAGCAGCAACTGATTTGCCGTTTCATGAAGTATCCCTTTTTTTCCTTGCCCTTCTTGAAACTAGTGGTTTTACTAACAATCAACAATTGATGCTCCTACTTGATTTCTACTTTCGCGGTGTCAAACATCGTGAGTTGCTCAAGGATCATCATGTCTATCCCTGATATGTTATAGTTCATCACGAAGCTCTAATAGCTTGGTGGCCGTGACTATGGAGAACCATCATTATCTCATCTGGAAGATTAACTCCCACTCGATTCATGCGATTGTAGTACTCAGACAATCTGAGCACATGCTCAACGATTGAGCTTTTCTCCCTTAGTTTGCAGGCTTAAGAAACTTGTCAGAGGTCTCATACCTCTTGACGTGGGCACTAGTCTGAAATCCCAATTTCAGTCTTTGGAACATCTCATATGTTCTGCGATGTTTCAAAAATGTCTTTGGTGCCACAATTCTAAACCGTCAGCATTACGCACTGAACTATCACGTAGTCATCAAAACGTGTATGTCAGATGTTTCACAACATCTACAGACGACGCTCGAGGTTCAGCACACCGAGCGGTGCATTAAGTACATAAGCCTTCTTCGCAGCAATGAGGATAATCCTCAGTTTACGGACCCAGTCCGCATAATTTCTACTATCAACTTTCAACTAAATTTTCTCTAGGAACATATCTTAAACAGTAGAACCAAAGCGTAAGCTATGACATAATTTGCAAAGACCTTTTGACTCTGTTCATGATAATTAAGTTCATCTGATTATTTAATGAACTCCCACTTAGATAGACATCTCTCTAGTCATCTAAGTGATACATGATCCGAATCGACTATACCGTGTCCGATCATCACGTGAGACGGACTAGTCATCAACAGTGAACATCTCCATGTTGATCGTATCTACTATACGACTCATGTTCGACCTTTCGGTCTCTTGTGTTCCGAGGCCATGTCTGTACATGCTAGGCTCGTCAAGTCAACCTAAGTGTTTCGCATGTGTAAATCTGGCTTACACCCGTTGTATGCGAACGTTAGAATCTATCACACCCGATCATCACATGGTGCTTCGAAACAACGAACCTTCGCAACGGTGCACAGTTAGGGGGAACACATCTCTTGAAATTTTAGTGAGGGATCATCTTATTTATGCTACCGTCATTCTAAGTAAATAAGATGTAAACATGACAAACATCACATGCAAATCATAAAGTGACATGATATGGCCAATATCATCTTGCGCCTTTTGATCTCCATCTTCGAGGCACGGCATGATCACCTTCGTCACCGGCATGACACCATGATCTCCATCATCGTGTCTTCATGAAGTTGTCTCACCAACTATTACTTCTACTACTATATATGGCTAACGGTTAGCAATAAAGTAAAGTAATTACATGGCATTTTTCATTGACACGCAGGTCATACAATAAATTAAGACAACTCCTATGGCTCCTGCCGGTTGTCATACTCATCAACATGCAAGTCGTGATTCCTATTACAAGAACATGATCAATCTCATACATCACATATATATAATTCATCACATCCTTTTGGCCATATCACATCACATAGCATACCCTGCAAAAACAAGTTAGACGTCCTCTAATTGTTGTTGCATGTTTTACGTGGCTGCTATGGGTTTCTATCAAGAACGTTTCTTACCTACGCAAAAGCCACAACGGTGATATGCCAATTGCTATTTATCCTTCATAAGGACCCTCTTCATCGAATCCGATCCGACTACAGCGGGAGAGACAGACACCCGCTAGCCACCTTATGCATCAAGTGCATGTCTGTCGGTGGAACCTATCTCACGTAAGAGTACGTGTAAGGTCGGTCCGGGCCGCTTCATCCCACAATGCCGCTGAATCAAGATAAGACTAGTAACGGTAAGAAAATTGAACAAATCATCGCCCACAACTACTTTGTGTTCTACTCGTGCATAGAATCTACGCATAGACCTAGCTCTGATACCACTGTTGGGGAACGTAGCAATAATTCAAAAAAATTCTACGTGTCACCAAGATCAATCTAGGAGATGCTAGCAACTAGAGAGAGGGAGTGCATCTTCATACCCTTGAAGATCGCTAAGCGGAAGCATTGCAAGAACGCGGTTGATGGAGTCGTACTCGCGGCGATTCAAATCGCGGAAGATCCGATCAAGCGCCGAACGGACGGCGCCTCCGCGTTCAACATACGTACAGCCCGGGGACGTCTCCTCCTTCTTGATCCAGCAAGGGGAGATGAGAAGTTGAGGGAGAACTCCAGCAGCACGGCGGCGTGGTGGCGATGGAGCTCGTGGTTCTCCGGCAGAGCTTCGCTAAGCACTACGGAGGAGGAGGAGAGGGTTGCGCCTTGCCAGGGGTGCGGCTGCCCTCTCTCTCCCTCATTATATATAGGGGGAAGGGGTGGAGGAGGCACCCTAGGGTTCCCTAGGGGAGGGGCGGCAGCCACAGGGGAAACCCTAGATGGGTTTGGGCGCCCCCACCCCTGGGAAACTTGCCCCCCAAGCCGGGAGGGGTGGCTGCCCTAGGGGAGGCGCCCCCACTGTTGGGGATCGTAGCAGAATTTTAAAATTTTCCTACGCTCACCAAGATCCATCTATCGAGTATACTGGCAACGAGGGGAAAGGAGTGCATCTACATACCCTTGTAGATCGCGAGCGGAAGCGTTCCAATGAACGAGGTTGACGGAGTTGTACTCGCCGTAATTCAAATCACCGATGACCGAGTGTCGAACGGACGGCACCTCCGCGTTCAACACACGTATGGTGCAGCGACGTCTCCTCCTTCTTGATCCAGCAAGGGGTAAGGAGAGGTTGATGGAGATCCAGCAGCACGACGGCGTGGTGGTGGATGTAGCGGGATGTCGGCAGGGCTTCGCCGAGCTTCTGCGAGAGAGAGAGAGAGAGGTGTTGCAGGGGAGGAGGGAGGCACCCAAGGCTGTTGTATATTTCTGCCCTCAATCCCCCCCCTTTATATAGGCCCCCTGGGAGGGGGCCGCCGGCCAAGATCCCATCAAGGGAGGGGGCGGCGGCCAAGGGGGAGACTTGCCCCCCAAGGCAAGTGGGGCGCCCCCCACCCTAGGGTTTCCAACCCTAGGCGCAGGGGGGAGGCCCATGGGGGGCGCCCCAGCCCACTAGGGGCTGGTTCCCTTCCCACTTCAGCCCATGGGGCCCTCCGGGATAGGTGGCCCCACCCGGTGGACCCCCGGGACCCTTCCGGTGGTCCCGGCACAATACCGGTGACCCCCGAAACTTTCCCGGTGGCCGAAACTTGACTTCCTATATATAATTCTTCACCTCCGGACCATTCCGGAACTCCTCGTGACGTCTGGGATCTCATCCGGGACTCCGAACAACTTTCGGGTTTCCGCATACTCATATCTCTACAACCCTAGCGTCACCGAACCTTAAGTGTGTAGACCCTACGGGTTCGGGAGACATGCAGACATGACCGAGACGCCTCTCCGGTCAATAACCAACAGCGGGATCTGGATACCCATGTTGGCTCCCACATGTTCCACGATGATCTCATCGGATGAACCACGATGTCGAGGATTCAATCAATCCTGTATACAATTCCCTTTGTCAATCGGTATGTTACTTGCCCGAGATTCGATCGTCGGTATCCCAATACCTTGTTCAATCTCGTTACCGGCAAGTCTCTTTACTTGTACCGCAATGCATGATCCCATGACTAACGCCTTAGTCACATTGAGCTCATTATGATGATGCATTACCGAGTGGGCCCAGAGATACCTCTCCGTCATACGGAGTGACAAATCCCAGTCTCGATCCGTGCCAACCCAACAGACACTTTCGGAGATACCCGTAGTGCACCTTTATAGTCACCCAGTTACGTTGTGACGTTTGGCACACCCAAAGCACTCCTACGGTATCCGGGAGTTGCACGATCTCCTGGTCTAAGGAAAAGATACTTGACATTGGAAAATCTCTAGCAAATGAAACTACACGATCTTTTATGCTATGCTTAGGATTGGGTCTTGTCCATCACATCATTCTCCTAATGATGTGATCCCGTTATCAATGACATCAAATCTCCATAGTCAGGAAACCATGACTATCTGTTGATCAACGAGCTAGTCAACTAGAGGCTTACTAGGGACACGTTGTGGTCTATGTATTCACACATGTATTACGATTTCCGGATAACACAATTATAGCATGAACAATAGACAATTACCATGAACAAAGAAATATAATAATAACCATTTATTATTGCCTCTAGGGCATATTTCCAACACCCACCTCTCCACGTTACGTGAGAGGGGTTGGGAGGGGCGCACAGCCCCTTAGTGGGCTGGTGTGCCCCCTCCCCTTGGCCCATAAGGCCCCCCAACGCTTGCTGGGGCCTTCGAAACACCTTTCGGTCATGCTGGTCGTCACCCGGTACTCCCAGAACAATTCCGGACTCCAATACCCTTCGTCCAATATATCGATCTTCACCTCCGGACCACTCCAGAGTTCCTCGTCACGTCCGGGATCTCATCCGGGACTTCGAACAACCTTCGGTAACCACATACTATTTCCCATAACAACTCTAGCGTCACCGAACCTTAAGTGTGTAGACCCTACGGGTTTGGGAACCATGCAGACATGACCGAGACACCTCTCCGGCCAATAACCAACAGCGGGATCTGGATACCCATGTTGGCTCCCACATGTTCCACGATGATCTCATCGGATGAACCATGAT
Organism: Aegilops tauschii subsp. strangulata; assembly: GCF_002575655.3. NCBI lineage: Eukaryota > Viridiplantae > Streptophyta > Magnoliopsida > Poales > Poaceae > Aegilops > Aegilops tauschii. The sequence continues at coordinate 419,100,997 of NC_053037.3, read as the reverse complement.
GTCGGGGATTCAATCAATCCCGTATACAATTCCCTTTGTCCATCGGTATGTTACTTGCCCAAGATTCGATCGTCGGTATCCCAATACCTCGTTCAATCTCGTTACCGGCAAGTCTCTTTACTCGTTCCGTAACGCACGATCCCGTGGCTAACTCCTTAGTCACATTGAGCTCATTATGATGATGCATTACCGAGTGGGCCCAGAGATACCTCTCTGTCATACGGAGTGACAAATCCCAGTCTCGATTCGTGCCAACCTAACAGACACTTTCAAAGATACCTGTAATGCACCTTTATAGCCACCCAGTTACGTTGTGATGTTTGGTACACCCAAAGCATTCCTACGGTATCCGGGAGTTGCACAATCTCATGGTCTAAGGAAATGATACTTGACATTAGAAAAGCTCTTAGCAAACGAACTAAATGATCTTGTGCTATGCTTAGGATTGGGTCTTATCCATCACATCATTCTCCTAATGATGTGATCCCGTTATCAATGACATCCAATGTCCATGGTCAGGAAACCATAACCATCTATTTGTCAACAAGCTAGTCAACTAGAGGCTTACTAGGGACATGTTGTGGTCTATGTATTCACACATGTATTACGGTTTCCAGTTAATACAATTGTAGCATGAATAATAGACAATTCTCATGAACAAGGAAATACAATAATAACCATTTTATTATTGCCTCTAGGGCATATTTCCAACAGTGGGAGATAAGGATGAATGAGGCAAGGCCTTCTCTGTAAGAGCATAATTGATTTGGTGCCAAAAATAGGCATGCAATGTTTGGCATTGTGCCAAATATTCGCTACTACTTGGTTGGTTACCGAGTTGTCTTGCCTATGTCACATAAAGTTGCCAATATTTGGCAAGTCTTGGTATTTCCAATATTTGGCTAGCCAAATATTGGCAGCAAACCAATCATGCTCTAAATGTGGAGAGAGGTGCGGGTATACTTTGTAAAATTGTCATAGTTTGCTTTCTATCCGTCAGATATAGATCGGACGGTCCATATTACAAGATGGCAGGCACACCATCATCACCAACTTGGTTTTTTATAAGAGTAGAGATGATAAGTTTGCTAACTACTAAAGTAAAGTGGAATTTGTCCATGTTATACAAGTAAATTAAGGTGATTGCTTATCATACGGTTAAGGTTGGACGAAGGGTGGTAGGAACAAATGCTCCGCCTAGAGCATGTGTGTGTGTGTGGTGGGTGCGTGCGTGTGCGTGTGTGTGTGTGTGACGCGGGGTCCTCGGTGGTAGATGTAATTTAGGCGTGCGTGGCTTCATGATAGAGAGGTGATGTGTATGGCAGAGGCCACCAACGAGGGGGTGCGAGAGATAAAAGGCCCGTAGAGAGGGAAGAGAAGGCGTGTGCGCGTGAGAGGAGTCAACATCGAGAGAACGTGTTTGTTCAAGAGACACCGAGGAAGACTACTATATATCGATTGTGCATGTAGGCGGGAATTAAACGAAGGGATGGTCTTATTGGTTTCGGGGATATAGGGGAAGAGTGAGAGAGGGGGGGGGGTAGCTAGAAGGAGATTGTTAAGTGTGAGTGTGTGTTTTACCCATCCAGGCGGAAGTTATGTGCACACAAGAAGAGAACGATTCGATGTGGCGTTAGGGTTGAGGGTAATTAACTACGTATGGAGACATAGGAGACCTTGAACATGCATGTGCGAGAGGTATACATGTATACGTGGGATGTGTGTGCGCGCGCGCGCATGATCGAGATAAAAGAAAGAATACATAAGTCATAAGACCAACGACATGGGAGAGACAGATTGGTATGACAATATGCATGCATGTGCGAGTGCAGGGAGGAAGGCCTGATAATTGAGCATGTGTTTTTGTCTTTAAGAGATAGTGGCGTGGGCTGGAGCATGCATCTGTGGCGAGCAGAGGGAGCGAGACACAACGATTGTGCAAAAGAGATCAACCTATAAATGCATGTATGGAGAGACATATATAGTGTGAGTGATAGGAAGCAAGAGTGCGTGCGGGAAAGAAATGTTGACGGAGAAACTACAGATAGATACAGAGATTGAGATGCTAGCTAGAGGGACATCGGCTAGTTTGAGTGTTGGAGATGACCGCCGGGTGGTTCAGAGGGTGAAGTTATGTGTGCGTGAGAGAAAGATAAAAAGAGGGCACTTGACTGCATGTAGAGAGAAACATATATAGTGTGCGTGATAGGAAGCAAGAGTGAGGGCGAGAAACAAGGTTGATGGAGAAACAGATAAATAGAAAGATAAAGATGCTAGCTAGTGTGCGTTAGAGATAGGAGTCGAGTGGATCAGAAGGCTGAGTTATGTGTGTGGGTGTGAGAGAGATAGAGAGAGGGTGCATGTGAGTCACATACAAACAAATATCAGAGAGAAATGAGATCTCGAGAGACGGAGTTTTGTGTCTGCGAGAGAGAAAGATATTTCACAATGAGAGTGATAGCTAGAGAGACATATGAGGGAACACAAGATATCTCTAGGGAGAGAGAGTGTGTGTGAGCGACATATAAGAGAATGGTGGAGAGATATGAGACCCTGGGAGACAGAGTTTGTGTTTGCTAAGGAGCAAAAGACATCTCTGTGTGAGAGGGGGTGTGTGAGTGGCACATATGGGAATAGTAGAGAGAAATGAGACCCCGGGAGACGAAGTTTGTGTTTGTGTGAGAGAAAGAGATTTCACATGGAGAATCATAGTTAGAGACACATAGCAGGGAGCGAGATATACTTAGAGAGAGATAGAGTGATGAAGGTCAAGGGAGAGAGTACTGTCAGTGTGTTACGAAGATAAAAGATCATTGTCGACATACAGGTAGCACGAGAGATACCCGAGAGACGATGAACGCGTATAGGTCTAGAGAGATACTCCTATATAAGCATGAGTGATAGCTATATGAGACGAATATCTGGATTAAAGGGGATTCAAATATTTAAACTGGAGATCACGACATCGATAATATCATAACGCAAATTGGTGTATCAAACATGCATATTCATTTGAATTTGGGGACACGTGTAATGTTATATAGTTTATCAATATTAGTGATCCATAGATTCTTTAATTAGAGACAATGCATGGTTTATATGCAATTAATGTCTAAACGGGATTACACTATATGTTGCGTGTGTGAAACAGATTATACATGTTTGAGAAGTAAAAAAACCCGCATGAAATACACATTAATTGGAGACGGCTAGCGAGGAATTTATACATTGGATTTCAACGTGGTTTCAAATATTTGAAAATCCAAATTAAGATGGGTACAGCCTTATGAATCTGAGATCATGCCATTTGTAAACCATATTTATGTATAAAGGGTGTTGTGCTTTTGAAAGTATATATAAAAATGATGTATATAGAATTTTATTCCAATCGAAAATGGATCCTGCCCGAACAAAAATAGAATGCAAACTGGATTCAAATTGAGTTGGGATGGTAAACGTGCACTCTTGCTCTGCAAAAATTTGAACGAACCGGGGAAAGTCACAGTAACCGCCCGAAACCAAAATCTGCGAGTTGGAAATTACTGCCTATCCCTGACACGCAAAGCCTATCGGACATTTCACTCAAACATGACATAACCGCCTCTCGCCCGGATTCATACACGGTGGGTGCCAAAACACAGTGTCTCGTCGGCCGAAATCGACTCCCTCCATGATTGATACACGGTGGGCACCAAAAACAAACTCTCGTTGGCAAATATTCGGTGTATGCGAGATTACCGTCCTATCCCCAACTGTGATGTAGGAAATTTTGAACGGGGGCTAAGTTTGTAAATTTCCTCCCATTTGAGACAAGCGCGCCCTAAAGACATCGTTCCCCCTTCCTCTCTCCCTCCATTTCCCCATTCGTACTCCGTGGGCGCCAAAACACCCTCTCCACCCCACCCTCCTCCGTCCGCCACCCCATCCACCGCCGTCCTCCTCCACCATGCCGGAGCTGATACCTCGACGCCGTCGTCCATTACAAGAGATCGACCTCTCTCATCCACGGCTTCGGATCGGGATCCTTGCATCCCGTCCTCTCGCTTCATCCCCATCGTCGTCCACCTTGTCGGCCCCGCTCCTACGACTGTCTCGTCCACCGCGCCCCGCCGCCACTGTCTACCCTCCTAGATCTGCTTCCACGCCGCTGACAGCCATCGCCACCACAGCACCATCAAATTCTCAGCAGATGCATACACGGCGCCGCACCAGAGGCGGTACCCTTTCGTATCTGCTCAACTTATTTATCGCAGCAAGAAAATACACTGCTTTACTGTGATTTCTTGTCCATCACTTACTTGTTAGTTGAAAGCAAACATTGGTTGCGAAGTTGCCTTTGTCCAGTTTGCACCTTCAGATCCTCCATGGCACGCTCAACACTATACTCGCAATGCTTATGGTTTTCCCCTTTTATATTCCACACTAGTTAAATGACAGTAGACTAAATTTCAAAATTGGTTCAGTCGATTTTTGAGAGCTCGCCGGAGTTCGCCGGTGCGAAGGAAGGGGCTCGGGTGGGGACAGTGGTTGTGGGGGCGGTGTTGGGGCCTCGCCGAATGAAGAAAACTCGACGCGGGTGGGGGCGGGGTGGGGGTGGCGGAGGAACACCGGCGATGGGGGCGGTTCAGGGGAGGGCGGGGGGGGGGGGGGGGGGGTCGTCGGGAACGGTGGTTCGGCCGGCAGCCCGTGCGGTGTTCGTAATGGGAAGAATCAGAGACGAGGAAGAAGAAGGGTTAGGAGACGTAGGATCTTCATCCAACCGCCTGAAATGGTCGACTAACCCATATGACAAAAGTCACGGGACATGCATGGAGACATGCCTTTATATTTAGTACCATCATCGTAGCTGCTTAGCACTGCTCCTGAATCCATCAAGCTAAACAACGTGCCACTCATAATTCCAAACTTGTTGCTCAAATACGAATCTGATATGATGTTGATATTACTAAAATAGATAACGTTTAATTGGTCAGCTAATGTTCCTACTTTACTTTCGAAAAGCACATGCACCACATATGGAGAGACCGCAGGGAGTTGCATTCTTAATGCTCTCTAGTTCATCATGTGTGGGCAATGCGCAACGAACATTTTATTATCCAAAATCTGCTTTCTCTTCTTTAGCATCTTCCTCTTCCGTTCTTCTTTAATAAGTACTCTCTCCGTTCCTACATACAAGTCTTTGTATAGATTCCACCATGGACTACATATGGAGCAAAATGAGTGAATCTACACTCTAAAATGTATCTCTATACATCTGTATGTGATCCATAGTGGAAATCTATACAAAGACTTATATTTTGGAAGGGAGGGAGTATGGTAGTAGTACAATATGTTCCTTGTAGTGAAGATGAGCAGGGACATTTGCAGTGTAGAGGTCTATACAGTCGGTTGTGATGGACACTTTGAACTCTTCGGGCCTCTTTGATTCGTAGGATTTTGTAAACATAGGAATAGGAATTGTAGTGGCCTGCCCACTTGGATCCTATAAGATTAGCAAGGAAATGCGGGGAGCTGTGTCTTGAGAGTTAGACTGATATTAACAGTACCGCACCTTCAGTTGAAGAGAGCTGGTATCCGAAGCCTTTTTAGCCGTACCGACAATACTAGCACATATATTCCAACAAGTTCCACTTTGCTGATTTTGCTCCTGATGCTTACGATTTTCCCGTTATATCTACACTATGATCTGTGTAGCTGCCTTGTGTCGCACTAGCAGCAGTCCAGTCTTGAAGCTAAACAACACACCAATGATAAGTCCAAAGCTTACTTCTTCAAATACGAATTGTGATATGATACAGACATTAGATAACAGACACACATTTAATTGGTCAGGTAATGCTCCCACTTGATTTTCCAAATGCATGTGGCCACATATAGAGAGACATCATGGAATTGCATTTCTTTGGGCGCTCTGATTCATCATGGGTGGGCAACCAACATTGTATAGAAAGAAGGGGAATCTCAATAATATGCTTCCTCTTCTGTTCTTTAACATGTTCCTCTTCTGTTCTTCTTTAGTAAGCGTAGTATGTTCCTTGTCAGGAAGGGGAGCAGGGACATCTGCAGTCGACACCTCTATTGGGCCGGTTCTGCTAAATGATTTCGCACTTCGAGTTGGTCTGCCATAATACCCCGGAAATGGTGGGAGCCACGTGGTCTTTGATAGACTAAGCTGATAGTAACAGCTGTGCGCCTTCAGATGAATAGAGCTGGCCTGTAGGTGATCGATAGGCTGCATATTAGTAGCGGCAAAACCCTATGTTTTCCAGCCAGTTCCGCTTTCCCGATTTATTTATGGTGGTTATGGTGTACCCCTATTATCTACACTATGATCTGCCTACTGGCTCCCCTATTATCTACACTATGATCTGCCTACTGGCTCTGCGCTCTCGTTATCATGGTTTGGCAATAAACTTTCTATACGGTATATTATGAACCTATCATCTGCCAACTATCCTTACATCGGGGGCCCCCAACAGGGAGCTTATTTTTTGTAGTTGTGCTAGATTATATTAATCTACTCACCATATTACAGCACATATGGGCTCTCTCATCAGAATACAGTGATAGCACATAAGGGTTTACAAGGAGCCTCTATTATATTACAATATCCTCTGCATTACAAAGATAATCTCACTACTATTTGTGTTTTCATGCTTTACAGATATTGTACGTAATCACAATGAATATAAGAATGCGCACATCAGAAGAATATTCGGAACAGTTCAATGGGTAACAAACTTGGCATCAAGGGGTTGAGGTCCATTGTGGATGCAATGAAACCCACATGCTCCCGACCTATAGATCCGTATTCAGAATATGATCCTAATGACTATTCTGAGCTCAAGGAGTCAAAGGCAGATGGCCTATCCTGTTCACCCAACAAGGTGCATGTTCTACTTTGGCAAGGTTTTATTGGTTGCACATATCTTGCATAAGGTGTCTTGCATTTCTTTTGCTTCATTGCACCGCCATCTGCTTAGTTTACTCGTGATATATGTGAAGATGCCATGCCCATCCTTTATCAACACCTATTCCATTTGTCGTCATACCATGTTTTTGCATTAAAATGTTGTTCTTGTGTTTCAAACATCCAAAAGGAAGAGGGTGACTGCAGAACCTGAAGGAGTACAAGCAAAGTCCTTGAAAAAGGTGGTGCTACCGGAGAAATCACATAGCACCCGACTTATATTGCCGATAGAACCAGCACTGCAAAACCTAGGATATCGCAACTATGCTGGTCGCTGCTTTGCTCTTGTGAGTACCTATTGTCCTATCACTGTCCTTACATTCATACCTGGTGCATTATGTGACATCATTGTGCATTATAGCTTGCTTATCCACTATTCCTCCAAATTATCAGATCTATATTAATGCTTAAATTAATGTAGAATAAACCCAATGCCTATGAAGAAATTTAGTTCTGCATTGTTCTTGTAAGTATCTGTTGTCCTTCATCACTGTACTTATATTTGTCAGCTAGCTCTTCATGTACACTTTGCAGCTTATTTTCCCTTGTCCTCCATTTTTCTACACATCAGATCTACATTTACTCTTGCCAAAATATTGAATAAAACCAATGTTACTGAAGAAGTTTAGCTCCGCATTGCTCTTGTCAGTGCCTTCAGCCTGTATGCTGTCTTTACATTTGTACTCTGCATCTTAAGTTAAATAATCGCCATTTGTTCCTATATTTTCACATCTATATTTACTCTTAACAAAATGTAGAATAAAGGCAATACTCTTGAAGAAGAGTGTGTGGTAAACTTCTTGAATTGCCCCCCCCATCAATATGGACAAGACCTTTATAGAGCCTGTCTTCACTACTAATGTAAGTTTGTCCTCCTCGAGCCTTCAAACTTTGTTGTTTATATTTGGATAGCTATGAGTGCAAATGCTATTTATTTTTGTCATCTGCATCAAATTTCTTGTTCAATGTTTAGAAAGTAGAAGTACATAAACATAAGTTTGTCCTTCTCAATTTCAGTCTTTAGTTGCACAATCTAGTTCCTTATTCGTAGCATGTGAATTAAACTAAACATAGCAAGTTATGTTCTTTAGCACTATGTGTATGCTTGTGTTCTTGATCTGTAATCTAGTGGTGTGGTGAAACTACCAACAACAACATAATGTCATATCCTGCTATGTCTCAACTATGAACAATGCCATATTATATTAATGTTATTTAAATCGTGCCTCTTTGTTTACCAATCTGAAATGGTATAAATTGACACTATACTCACCATTCATGCTTATACGTTGTTTAGAACTACATCTATGCTTGTGTTCTTGATCTGTAATCCAGTGGTCTGGTGAAGCTGGCCGCTCCTGCACAATGCCATTTCCAACCGTCTTAACTATGAACAATGCCTATTATGTTAATGCTATTTTAAACCGTGTCTCTTTATTTCTGACAAAGACAAATGAGATGAATTGACAACGCTGATGCTTATACATGCAAAACCTGTTATCTACCTACTTGTTTCTCTTTCAGGGTGACAACACTGCTGATAGGAAGAACTGCCACAATGATAGTGAGACGAACCCATTGTTTGTCCCTCTAACACATATTCCAGAGGAGAAGGCAACACATATTGAGGGTAGGGATACAACCACGAAGTCACATCTTGATGTAGTGTCAAACTTACTCAGTGACACAAGCTTGATGAAGTCGCCGCCTGAATCTATTCGACTTCTTCAGTCTGAAATTCAAGCAGAAATACATGCTTCCGCTCAAATACGACTGGAACTCCAATCTCTATGCAAGATTAACCGTAAGTATAGGATGTTTATTGATGCTATGCAGCTTAAGTTGGTGGATATGAGCGCCAAAGAAGCGCAGTCTCATCAGGTTGCTAAGCTGCTTGCGCTGCAGCTCCTGGGCCGGGCTAACCTTTCTTGAACTGTGTTGAAGTGCTGTCGGTTTTGTCTATTATTTTGTCCTCCTATTAACTTCCACTGGTGGCGACCTGCCCAGTTTATGTAATCTGCTGTCTGGTTGCCCTTTATTATCACTGGTGGCGAACTTTGATGCTGAGGGGATGTAATATGCTGTAATTCCTTTGTTGTATAGTCTAGGTTTATTCTTGGTCGGTATGCTGTAATTTAGGCCGGAAGGTTCGGTGGATCTCAGTGTTGTCGGTCTTTAGGCCGGCCCGTTACTCATATGGGCCAAAACGTGGGCCTATAATCATCTTGGGCCATTAGCAGGTCTAAACCTATAGTTGTTTCCTGCCTTTAACTGGCCGAGTAAAGTTCTGGACAACTGGGCCAGAGAATACCATGGGCTTTTAACAGGCTAAAACCTAGATTGGGCTAGCGTTGAGCCAAAAACTTCATGGGCAAATACAGGCCGAAACTGCCTAAGGCCCATGTTTGGCCCAAATAGGATGAGCAGTTAACAGGCCAAAATATATCTCGGGCATGTTTGGCCCAATAAAATTATGGGCTTTAAGCAGGCCGGTATCTACGTGGGCTATAGGCCTAAAAGTGTCACGGGCCATTTATCAGATGGGCTGTAAGCAGGCCAGATTCAACGCGGGGTGTAATTAGGCCCAACTATTACACGGGCCATTAACATGCCGATAGGTCAGTTGGGCTGAAATTTATCCACGAAGACTACGGGCCGTTAAGAGGCCTAAAGTTACTTCGGACAAGAAATAGCCCAGTTTCTGCATGGGTCGTTAAATGGCCTAAAGTTAAACCGGGCCGACAACATCCCAGATGCACCACGGGCCGCTAACAGGCCGAAACTATTTCGGGCCGAACTGGTAAACGGGCATTTAACAAGCTGAAATATAAATCTGTCTTAGAATGGGCCCAAAAGAACATTGGCCTGTTAACGGGGCTGATCTGATATGGGCTGTAATTGGCCCAAAACACGGCAGGCTGTGAACGGGCATGATCTGGTATGGGCCTCAATTTGACCCAAAGCATGGCAGGTTGTTAATGGGCTAGCCCACTAGTGTCTGAAAAAAGATGGTGGGCCTTTAGCTGGGCTGGCCTTTTCACCGGAATGGGCCTCTGTTGGGCCGTGCCACGTGTCGACGCATCATAAGCGCCTCCTGTCTAATGATTGGATGACATCTGTCCCAACGGTGAGCCAACACGTGTTTCCTCCGGCCAATGAGAATTTTACACGTGGAAAATCCCCATTGGTCCGGGCTGTTAACGGGTTATCGGATCCAAAACCAGACACGATAGCTTAACGGTGACCCATTACGGTCGATGCCATGTGTCGGTCACCCTTGACGAAAGCACTTCTATGACGCGCGATTTATCGTCATGGAAGTGGACACTTCCGTGATGATAATTTTGGTAATGTCATGGAACACTTCTACGATAGCACAGGTATGACTATCTTGATTCTGTCATAAAATTGTCATGGATGTACATGCATGACAGAAAACGTGACCTACTGTGACAAACACGTATCATCACGGAAGTGTATTTTTTTGTAGTGCACCTAAGCGCTACTTCCGCGGCGAACTTGCTCCCCCGCACCCTTACATTAGACACCAACCAACCGACAGCCTAGGAGCTCCGCCGCCTCGAGGGGTGCTGCTTCCCATTGGGAATCGATTGGCCCAGAATAAAAATTCAGACAACTAACGCCTAAATAAGTTGATTTGAGATTAGTGTATGACCTATCTCGCGGCCTGGTGAAGTAGGCAGCTCCAGCTGCCGAATCGGTGAGGTCGACGCGGTTGCGGTGGCTACCGGCGGCAGGAAAGCAGAGATGTCGTGACGGTCGACGGCTACGGGGAAGCAGCGCCGGGGCCCTGGACACATACGAAGTTGGAGCCGCTCCGGCGCCGTGCACAACGGCGGGGGTGAATCGACTCCGGTATGGTTCACGCGGCCGTCGTCGAGGCAGCTCCGGCGGAACGGAGTAAGAGGCACACGTCCTAGTGAACGACGGCAAACGGACAATGTCTCTGGCATTGGGGAGGAGGGCGGCGGTGAATTTGGTGCAGTGGGGGGCACCATGGAGGAGGGGCGGAGGTTTCGCGGCTGGGGAGAAGGGAGCTTCCGAGGAGAAGGTGATTTGGCGCCCACGAGGTATGAATGGGGAATTGGGAGGGGGAACCATGTCTTACAGACGCATTTGTCTGAAATGTGGGGGGAGTTACAGTTCTACCCCTGCCTTTAGGCTTCTGGGTTGGTTCTGTGTACTGAGGGTCGGGGATAGTAGAGTAACTTTGCTTCTCCCAAATAGTGGGCGTGAGCGATTTCGGGTGGGTTTTGAAATAGTGGGCGCGAGCAATTTCGGGCGAGGAGGGCATGTTTTGAAATAGTGGGTGCGAGTGATTTTGAGCGAGGAGGGCGTGTTTTCAAATAGTCGGCACGGGCGATTTCGGGCGAGGAGAGGGTGTTTTGCCGCCCATGGTTTATGAATTATTCGGCACCTGTCATTTCGGCCGAGGAGAAAGTGAAGGAAATATGCCCTAGAGGCAATAATAAAGTTATTATTTATTTCCTTATTTCATGATAAATGTTTATTATTCATGCTAGAATTGCATTAACCGGAAACATGATACATGTGTGAATACATAGACAAACATAGTGTCACTAGTATGCCTCTACTTGACTAGCTCGTTGATCAAAGATGGTTGAGTTTCCTAGCCATAGACATGAGTTGTCATTTGATTAACGGGATCACATCATTAGGAGAATGATGTGATTGACTTGACCCATTCCGTTAGCTTAGCACTCGATCGTTTAGTATATTGCTATTGCTTTCTTCATGACTTATACAAGTTCCTGTGACTATGAGATTATGCAACTCCTGTTTATCGGAGGAACACTTTGTGTGCTACCAAACGTCACAACGTAACTGGGTGATTATAAAGGTGCTCTACAGGTGTCTCCAAAGGTACTTGTTGGGTTGGCGTATTTCGAGATTAGGATTTGTCACTCCGATTGTCGGACAGGTATCTCTAGGCCCACTCGGTAATGTACATCACTTAAGCCATGCAAGCATTGCAACTAATGAGTTAGTTGCGGGATGATGTATTACGGAACGAGTAAAGAGACTTGCCGGTAACGAGATTGAACTAGGTATTGAGATACCAACGATCGAATCTCGGGCAAGTAACATACCGATGACAAAGGGAACAACGTATGCTGTTATGCGGTCTGACCGATAAAGATCTTTGTACAATATGTGGGAGCCAATATGAGCATCCAGGTTCCGCAACTGGTTATTGACCAGAGACGTGTCTCGGTCATGTCTACATAGTTCTCGAACCCGTAGGGTCCGCACGCTTAAAGTTTCGATGACGATTGTATTATGAGTTTATGTGATTTGATGTACCGAAGGTATTTCGGAGTCCCGGATTGTTGGAAATATGCCCTAGAGGCAATAATAAATTGGTTATTATTATATTTCCTTGTTCATGATAATCATTTATTATCCATGCTAAAATTGTATTGATAGGAAACTCAGATACATGTGTGGATACATAGACAACACCATGTCCCTAGTAAGCCTCTAGTTGACCGGCTCGTTGATCAATAGATGGTTACGGTTTCCTGACCATGGACATTGGATGTCGTTGATAACGGGATCACATCATTAGGAGAATGATGTGATGGACAAGACCCAATCCTAAGCCTAGCACAAGATCGTGTATTTCGTTTGCTCAGAGCTTTTCTAATGTCAAGTATCATTTCCTTAGACCATGAGATTGTGCAACTCCCGGATACCGTAGGAATGCTTTGGGTGTACCAAACGTCACAACGTAACTGGGTGGCTATAAAGGTGCACTACAGGTATCTCCGAAAGTGTCTGTTGGGTTGGCACGAATCAAGACTGGGATTTGTCACTCCGTGTAAACGGAGAGGTATCTCTGGCCCCACTCGGTAGGACATCATCATAATGTGCACAATGTGACCAAGGAGTTGATCACGGGATGATGTGAGTTACGGAACGAGTAAAGCGACTTGCCGGTAACGAGATTGAACAAGGTATCGGGATACCGACGATCGAATCTCGGGCAAGTAACATACCGATAGACAAAGGGAATTGTATACGGGATTGATTGAATCCCCGACATCGTGGTTCATCCGATGAGATCATCGTGGAACATGTGGGAGCCAACATGGGTATCCAGATCCCGCTGTTGGTTATTGACCGGAGAACGTCTCGGTCATGTCTGCATGGTTCCCGAACCCGTAGGGTCTACACACTTAAGGTTCGATGACGCTAGGGTTATAGGGAATAGATATACGTGGTTACCGAATGTTGTTCGTAGTCCCGGATGAGATCCCGGACGTCACGAGGAGTTCTGGAATGGTCTGGAGGTAAAGATTTATATATGGGAAGTCCTGTTTTGGTCACCGGAAAGGTTTCGGGTGCTATCGGTAATGTACCGGGACCACCGGGAGGGTCCCGGGGGTCCACCAGGTGGGGCCACCAGCCCCAGAAGGCTGCGTGGGCCAAGTGTGGGAGGGGACCAGCTCCAGGTGGGCTGGTGTGCCCCCCACCAAGGCCCAAGGCGCGGGGAGAGTGGGAGGGGGCAAACCCTAGGTCCAGATGGGCCTTAAGGCCCACCCTATTGGCGCCCCCCCTCTCCTCCCCTTGGCCGCACCATAGATGGGTTTGGGGGCTGCCGCCACCCCTGGGGAGGGAACCCTAGATGGGGGCGCAGCCCCTCCCCTTCCCCTATATATACTTGATGTATTTGGGGCTGCCATAGACACGAGAACCTCTCTCTCATGGGGCAGCCCTACCCCTCTTCCTCCTCCTCTCCCGTGGTGCTTGGCGAAGCCCTGCAGGATTGCCACGCTCCTCCACCACCACCACGCCGTCGTGCTGCTCCTGGACGGAGTCTTCCCCAACCTCTCCCTCTCTCCTTGCTGGATCAAGGCGTGGGAGACGTCACCGGGCTGCACGTGTGTTGAACGCGGAGGCACCGTTCTTCGGTGCTTAGATCGGAATCAACCGCGATCTGAATCGCTACGAGTACGACTCCCTCATCCGCGTTCTTGCAACGCTTCCGGATCACGATCTACAATGGTATGTAGATGCACTCCCCTTCCCCTCGTTGCTAGATTACTCCATAGATTGATCTTGGTGATGCGTAGAAAATTTTGAATTTCTGCTACGTTCCCCAACAGTGGCATCATGAGCTAGGTCTATGCGTAGTTTCTATGCACGAGTAGAACACAAAGCCATTGTGGGCGTAGATGTTGCCAATTCTTCTTGCCGCTACTAGTCTTATCTTGTTTCGGCGGTATTGTGGGATGAAGCGGCCCGGACCGACCTTACACGTACTCTTACGTGAGACAGGTTCCACCGACTGACATGCACTAGTTGCATAAGGTGGCTAGCGGGTGTCTGTCTCTCCCACTTTAGTCGGATCGGATTCGATGAAAAGGGTCCTTATGAAGGGTAAATAGAAATTGGCATATCACGTTGTGGCTTTTGCGTAGGTAAGAAACGTTCTTGCTAGAATCCCATAGCAGCCACGTAAAACATGCAACAACAATTAGAGGACGTCTAACTTGTTTTTGCAGGGTATGCTATGTGATGTGATATGGCCAAAAGGATGTGATGAATGATATATGTGATGTATGAGATTGATCATGTTCTTGTAATAGGAATCACGACTTGCATGTCGATGAGTATGACAACCGGCAGGAGCCATAGGAGTTGTCTTAATTTATTGTATGACCTGCGTGTCAATGAAAACGCCATGTAATTACTTTACTTTATTGCTAACTGTTAGCCATAGTAGTAGAAGTAATGGTTGGCGAGACAACTTCATGAAGACACAATGATGGAGATCATGATGATGGAGATCATGGTGTCATGCCGGTGACGAAGGTGATCATGCCGCGCCTCGAAGATGGAGATCAAAGGCGCAGGATGATATTGGCCATATCACGTCACTTTATGATTTGCATGTGATGTTTATCATGTTTACATCTTATTTGCTTAGAACGACGGTAGCATAAATAAGATGATCCCTCACTAAAATTTCAAGAGACGTGTTCCCCCTAACTGTTCACCGTTGCGAAGGTTCGTTGTTTCGAAGCACCACGTGATGATCGGGTGTGATAGATTCTAACGTTCGAATACAACGGGTGTTGACGAGCCTAGCATGTACAGACATGGCCTCGGAACACATGCGAAACACTTAGGTTGACTTGACGAGCCTATCATGTGCAGACATGGCCTCGGAACACAAGAGACCGAAAGGTCGAACATGAGTCGTATAGTAGATACGATCAACATGGAGATGTTCACCGATAATGACTAGTCCGTCTCACGTGATGATCGGACATGGCCTAGTTTTACTCGGATCATGTATCACTTAGATGACTAGAGGGATGTCTATCTGAGTGGGAGTTCATTAAATGATCAGATGAACTTCATTATCATGAACATAGTAAAAAGGACTTTGCAAATTATGTCATAGCTTGCGCTTTAGTTCTACTGTTTAAGATATGTTCCTAGAGAAAATTTAGTTGAAATTTGGTAGTAGCAATTATGCGGACTGGGTCCGTAAACTGAGGATTGTCCTCATTATTGCACAGAAGGTTTATGTCTTTAATGCACCGCTCGGTGTGCTGAACCTCAGCGTCGTCTGTAGATGTTGCGGAACATCTGACATACACGTTTTTGATGACTACGTGATAGTTCAGTGCGTAATGCTAACGGTTTAGAATTGTGGCACCAAAGACGTTTTGAAATGTCACAGAACATATGAGATGTTCCGAAGACTGAAATTGGGATTTCAGACTAGTGCCCACGTCAGGAGGTATGAGACCTCTGACAAGTTTCTTAAGCCTGCAAACTAAGGGAGAAGAGCTCAATCGTTGAGCATGTGCTCAGATTGTCTGAGTGCCACAATCGCTTGAATCGAGTGGGAGTTAATCTTCCAGATGAGATAGTGATGGTTCTCCATAGTCACTGCCACCAAGCTATTATAGCTTCGTGATGAACTATAACATATCAGGGATAGACATGATGATCCTTGAGCAACTCGCGATGTTTGACACCGCGAAAGTAGAAATCAAGAAGGAGCATCAATCGTTGATGGTTAGTAAGACCACTAGTTTCTAGAAGGGCAAGGGCAAAAGGGATACTTCATGAAACGGCAAATCATTTGCTGCTCTAGTAAAGAATCCCAAGGTTGAACCCAAACCCGAGACTAAGTGCTTCTGTAATGAGGGGAACAGTCACTAAAGCAAAACTACCCTAGATACTTGGTAGATGAGAAGGCAGGCAAGGTCGACAGAAGTATATTGGATATACATTGTATGAATGTGTACTTTACTAGTACTCCTAGCAGCACCAGGGTATTAGATACCGGTTCGGTTGCTAAGTGTTAGTAACTCGAAATAAAAGCTGCAGAATAAACGGAGACTAGCTAAAGGTGAGATGACGATATGTGTTGGAAGTGTTTCCAAGGTTGATGTGATCAAGCATCGCATGCTCCCTCTGCCATCGAGATTGGTGTTAAACCTAAATAATTGTTATTTGGTGTTTGCGTTGAGCATAAACATGATTGGATTATGTTTATCGCAATACGGTTATTCATTTAAGGAGAATAATGGTTACTCTGTTTATTTGAATAATACCTTCAATGGTCTTGCACCTAAAATGAATCTCGATCACAGTGATACACATGTTCGTGCCAAAAGAAATAAAATAGTAATGATAGTACCACATACTTGTGGCACTGCCATTTGAGTCATATTGGTATAGAATGCATGAAGAAGCTCCATGTAGATGGATCTTTGGACTCACTCGTTTTTGAAAAGATTGAGACATGCGAACCATGTCTATTGGTATATGTGCATGAAGAAACTCCATGCAGATGGATCGTTTGGACTCACTTGTTTTTGAATCACTTGAGACATGCAAATCATACCACATGGGCAAGATGACTAAAAAGCCTCGTTTTCAGCAAGATGGAACAAGAGAGCAACTTGTTGGAAGTAATACATTTGATGTGTGCAGTCCAATGAGTGCTGAGGCACGCAGTGGATATCGATATGTTCTTACTTCACAGATGATTTGAGTAGATTCTGAGAATATTTACTTGATGAAACACAAGTCTGAATTATTGAAAGGTTCAAGTAATTTCAGAGTGAAGTTGAAGATCGTCGTGACAAGAGGATAAAATGTCTATGATATGATCATAGAGATATCTGAGTTACGAGTCTGGCACACAATTAAGACATTGTGGAAAGTGTTTTACAATTAATACCGCCTGGAACACCACAGTGTGATGGTGTGTCCGAACATCATAACTGCACCCTATTGGACATGGTGCATACCATGATGTCTCTTATCAAATTACCACTATCGTTTATGGGTTAGGCATTAGAGACAACCGCATTCACTTTAAATAGGGCACCACGCAATTCCGTTGAGACGACACCGTTTAGAGAAACCTAAGTTGTCGTTTCTTAAAAGTTTTGGGCTGCGAAGCTTATGTGAAAAAGTTTCAGGCTAATAAGCTCGAACCCAAAGTGGATAAATGCATCTTCATAGAATACCCAAAACAGTTGGGTATACCTCCTATTTCAGATCTGGAAGCAAAAGTAATTGCTTCTAGAAACGAGTCCTTTCTCGAGGAAAAGTTCTCTCGAAAGAATTGAGTGGGAGGATGGTGGAGACTTGATAAGGTTATTGAACCGTCACTTCAACTAGTGTGTAGCAGGGCACAGGAAGTTGTTCCTGTGGCACCTACACCAATTGAAGTGGAAGCTCATGATAGTGATCATGAAACTTCGGATCAAGTCACTACCAAACCTCGTAGGACGACGAGGATGCGTACTACTTCAGAGTAGTACGTGATCCTGTCTTGGAAGTCATGTTGCTAGACAACAATGAACCTACGAGCTATGGGGAAGCGATGGTGGGCCCGGATTCCGACGAATGGCTCGAGGCCATAAAATCCAAGAGAGGATCCATGTACTTGATGGTCGTAAGGCTGTTGCGTGCAGATGGATTTTTAAAAGGAAGAGAGACAATAATGGTAAGTGTCACCATTAAGAAAGCTCGGCTTGTCGTTAAGATGTTTTCCGACAAGTTCAAGGAGTTGACTACGATGAGAGATTCTCACTCATAGCGATGCTAAGAGTCTGTTGGAATTGTATTAGCAGTCTTGCAGATAGGATGTCAAAACATTGTTTCCTCGACGATTTTCTTGAGGAAAGGTTGTATGTGATACAACCAGAAGGTTTTTCTCAATCCTGAAAGATGCTAACAAGTGTGCAAAGCTCCAGCAATCCTTCTAAGGACTGGAGTTAGCATCTCGGAGTTGGAATGTACGCTTCGATGAGATGATCAAAGATTTTGGGTTTATACAAAGTTTATGAGAAACTTGTATTTCCAAAGAAGTGAGTGGGAGCACTACAACATTTCTGATAAGAATATGTGAATGACATATTGTTGATCCGAAATGATGTAAAAAATTTCTGGAAAGCATAAAGGGTTGTTTGAAAGGAGTTTTTCAAAGGAAGACCTGGTTAAAGCTGCTTACATATTGGGCATCAAGATCCATAGAGATAGATCAAGACGCCCGATGATACTTTCAAAGAACGCACACCTTGACATGATTTTCAAAGAGTTCAAAATAGATCAGCAAAGAAGGAGTTCTTGGCTGTGTTACAAGGTGTGAGTATTGAGTAAGACTCAAGACCTGACCACAGCAGAAGAGAGAGAAAGGACGAAGGTCGTCCCCTATGCTTTAGACGTAGGCTCTACAGTATGCTATGCTTTGTACCACACATGAAGTGTGCCTTGCCATGAGTTGGTCAAAGGGTACAATGGTGATCCGATGATGGATCACATAACAACGGTCGAACTTATCCTTAGTATCTAATGGACTAAGGAATTTTCTCGATTATGGAGGTGAAAAGGAGTTCGTCGTAAAGGGTCACGTCGATGCGAACTTTGACACTAATCCGGATGACTCTGAGTAGCAAACCGGATTCGTATAGTAGAGCAGTGATTTGAAATGGCTCCAAATAGCGCGTGGTAGCATCCACAAGATGACATAGATATTCGTAAAGCACACACGGATCTGAAAGGTTCAGACCCGTTGACTAATAACCTCTCTCACAAGCATAACATGATCAAACCAGAACTCATTGAGTGTTAATCACATAGTGATGTGAACTAGATTGTTGACTCTAGTAAACTCTTTGGATGTTGGTCACATGGTGATGTGACCTGTGCGTGTTAATCACATGGTGATGTGAACTAGATTATTGACTCTAGTGCAAGTGGGAGACTGTTGGAAATATGCCCTAGAGGCAATAATAAATTGGTTATTATTATATTTCCTTGTTCATGATAATCGTTTATTATCCATGCTAAAATTGTATTGACAGGAAACTCAGATACATGTGTGGATACATAGACAACACCATGTCCCTAGTAAGCCTCTAGTTGACTGGCTCGTTGATCAATAGATGGTTACGGTTTCCTGACCATGGACATTGGATGTCGTTGATAACGGGATCACATCATTAGGAGAATGATGTGATGGACAAGACCCAATCCTAAGCCTAGCACAAGATCGTGTAGTTCGTTTGCTCAGAGCTTTTCTAATGTCAAGTATCATTTCCTTAGACCATGAGATTGTGCAACTCCCGGATACCGTAGGAATGCTTTGGGTGTACCAAACGTCACAACGTAACTGGGTGGCTATAAAGGTGCACTACAGGTATCTCCGAAAGTGTCTGTTGGGTTGGCACGAATCGAGACTGGGATTTGTCACTCCGTGTAAACGGAGAGGTATCTTCGGGCCCACTCGGTAGGACATCATCATAATGTGCACAATGTGACCAAGGAGTTGATCACGGGATGATGTGATTTATGGAACGAGTAAAGAGACTTGCCAGTAACGAGATTGAACAAGGTATCGGGATACCGACGTTCGAATCTCGGGCAAGTAACATACCGATAGACAAAGGGAATTGTATACGGGATTGGTTGAATCCCCGACATCGTGGTTCATCCGATGAGATCATCGTGGAACATGTGGGAGCCAACATGGGTATCCAGATCCCACTGTTCGTTATTGACCGGAGAACGTCTCGGTCATGTCTGCATGGTTCCCGAACACGTAGGGTCTACACACTTAAGGTTCGATGACGCTAGGGTTATAGGGAATAGATATACGTGGTTACCGAATGTTGTTTGGAGTCCCGGATGAGATCCCGGACGTCACGAGGAGTTCCGGAATGGTCCGGTGGTAAAGATTTATATATGGGAAGTCCTGTTTTGGTCACCGGAAAGGTTTCGGGTGCTATCGGTAATGTACCGGGACCACCGGGAGGGTCCCGGGGGTCCACCAGGTGGGGCCACCAGCCCCAGAAGGCTGCGTGGGCCAAGTGTGGGAGGGGACCAGCTCCAGGTGGGCTGGTGCCCCCCCCCCCACCAAGGCCCAAGGCGCAGGGAGAGTGGGAGGGGGCAAACCCTAGGTCCAGATGGGCCTTAAGGCCCACCCTAGTGGCGCCCCCCTCTCCTCCCCTTGGCCGCACCCTAGATGGGTTTGGGGGCTGCCGCCACCCCTGGGGAGGGAACCCTAGATGGGGGCGCAGCTCCTCCCCTTCCCCTATATATACTTGAGGTATTTGGGGCTGCCATAGACACGAGAACCTCTCTCTCATGGCGCAGCCCTACCCCTCTTCCTCCTCCTCTCCCGCGGTGCTTGGCGAAGCCCTGCAGGATTGCCATGCTCCTCCACCACCACCACGCCGTCGTGCTGCTGCTGGACGGAGTCTTCCCCAACCTCTCCCTCTCTCCTTGCTGGATCAAGGCGTGGGAGACGTCACCGGGCTGCACGTGTGTTGAACGCGGAGGCACCGTTCTTCGGTGCTTAGATCGGAATCAACCGCGATCTAAATCGCTACGAGTACGAATCCCTCATCCGCGTTCTTGCAATGCTTCCGCATCGCGATCTACAATGGTATGTAGATGCACTCCCCTTCCCCTAGTTGCTAGATTACTCCATAGATTGATCTTGTTGATGCATAGAAAATTTTGAATTTCTGCTACGTTCCCCAACACGGTGAGATCGGGTACATGACGAGAAGTCTCGAAATGGTCGAGACGTAAAGATCGATATATTGGACGACTATATTCGGACATCGGAAAGGTTCCGAGTGATTCGGGTATTTTTGGAGTACCGGGGAGTTAGGGGAATACGTGAAAGAAGTATTGGGCCTTAATGGGCCTTAGTGGGAAGGAGAGGCAGCAGCCAGGAGGTGGCGCGCGCCCCTCCCAAGCCCAGTCCGAATTGGACAAGGGGGTTGGGGCGCGGCCCCCCTCTCCCTTCCTTCTCCTCTTCCCCCCTTTCCCCCCTTCTCCTAGTTGGACTAGGAAAGGAGGAAACCTACTCCAACTAGGAGTAGGAATCCAACTCCCTTGGCGCGCCCCTCCTAGGGCCGGCCTCCTCCTCCCTTGCTCCTTTATATACAGGGGCATGGGGACACCCCATGGACAACAATTGATTTGATCTTTTAGCCGTGTGCGGTGCCCCCCTCCACCATAGTCCACCTCGATAATACTGTAGCGGTGCTTAGGCGAAGCCCTGCGTCGGTAGAACATCATCATCGTCACCATGCCGTCATGCTGACGAAACTCTCCCTCAACACTCGGCTGGATCGGAGTTCGAGGGACGTCATCGGGCTGAACGTGTGCTGAACTCGGAGGTGCCGTGCGTTCGGTACTTGATCGG
The DNA here is from genome assembly GCF_002575655.3 of Aegilops tauschii subsp. strangulata. Lineage (NCBI taxonomy): Eukaryota > Viridiplantae > Streptophyta > Magnoliopsida > Poales > Poaceae > Aegilops > Aegilops tauschii. Next base: position 419,079,287 of record NC_053037.3, on the reverse strand, counting down.
TCGGATCGTGAAGACGTACGACTATATCAACCGCTTTGTGCTAACGCTTCTGTTTTCGGTCTACGAGAGTACGTGGACAACACTCTCCCCTCTCGTTGCTATGCATCACCATAATCTTGCGTGTGCGTAGAATTTTTTTGAAATTAGTACGTTCCCCAACAGTGGCATCCGAGCCTGGTTTTATGCGTAGATGTCATATGCACGAGTAGAACACAAGTGAGTTGTGGGCGATATAAGTCATACTACTTACCAACATGTCATACTTTGGTTCGGCGGTATTGTTGGATGAAGCGGCCCGGACCGACATTACGCGTACGCTTACGCGAGACTGGTTCTACCGACGTGCTTTGCACACAAGTGGCTGGCGGGTGTCAGTTTCTCCAACTTTAGTTGAACCGAGTGTAGCTACGCCCGGTCCTTGAGAAGGTTAAAACAGCACCAACTTGACGAGCTATCATTGTGGTTTCATGCGTAGGTAAGAACGGTTCTTGCTTAGCCCGTAGCAGCCACGTAAAACTTGCAACAACAAAGTAGAGGACGTCTAACTTGTTTTTGCAGGGCATGTTGTGATGTGATATGGTCAAGACGTGATGAGATATAATTTGTTGTATAAGATGATCATGTTTTGTTGAAGTTATCGGCAACTGGCAGAAGCCTTATGGTTGTCTCTTTATTGCATAAGATGCAAGCGCCAAATAATTGCTTTACTTTATCGCTATGCGATAGCAATAGTTGCAAGAGCAATAGTTGGCGAGACGACCATGTGATGACACATTGATATAGATCAAGATGATGGAGATCATGGTGTCATGCCGATGACGATAGAAATCATGACGATGCTTTGGAGATGGAGATCAAAGGCACAAGATGATGATGGCCATATCATGTCACATCTTTTGATTGCATGTGATGTTTATCTTTTATGCATCTTATCTTGCTTTGATTGACGGTAGCATTATAAGATGATCTCTCACTAAATTTCAAGATAAAAGTGTTCTCCCTGAGTATGCACCGTTGCCAAAGTTCATCGTGCCCAGACACCACGTGATGATCGGGTGTGATAAGCTCTACGTCCATCTACAACGGGTGCAAGCCAGTTTTGCACACGCAGAATACTCAGGTTAAACTTGACGAGCCTAGCATATGCAGATATGGCCTCGGAACACTGAGACCGAAAGGTCGAGCATGAATCATATAGTAGATATGATCAACATAGTGATGTTCACCATTGAAAGCTACTACATTTCACGTGATGATCGGTTATGGTTTAGTTGATATGGATCACGTGATCACTTAGAGGATTAGAGGGATGTCTATCTAAGTGGGAGTTCTTAAGTAATATGATTAATTGAACTTAAATTTATCATGAACTTAGTCCTGGTAGTATTAGCATATCTATGTTGTAGATCAATAGCTCGTGTTTAGCTCCCCTGTTTTATTTTTGATATGTTCCTAGAGAAAACTAAGTTGAAAGATGCTAGTAGCAATGATGCGGATTGGATCCGTGATTTGAGGTTTATCCTCATTGCTGCACAGAAGAATTATGTCCTTGATGCACCGCTAGGTGACATACCTATTGCAGGAGCAGATGCAGATGTTATGAACGTTTGGCTAGCTCAATATGATGACTACTTGATAGTTTAGTGCACCATGCTTAAACGGCTTAGAATCGGGACTTCAAAGACGTTTTGAACGTCATGGACCATATGAGATGTTCCAGGAGTTGAAGTTAATATTTCAAGCAAATACCCGAGTTGAGAGATATGAAGTCTCCAACAAGTTCTAGAGCTAAAAATGGAGGAGAATAGCTCAAGCAGTGAGCATGTGCTCAGATTGTCTGGGTACTACAATCTCTTGAATCAAGTGGGAGTTAATCTTCCAGATAAAATACTGATTGACAGAATTCTCTAGTCACCATCACCAAGTTAGTAGAACTTCGTGATGAACTATAATATGCAAGGGATAACGGAAACGATTCCCAAGCTCTTCGTGATGCTGAAATCGACGAAGGTAGAAATCAAGAAAAGCATCAAGTGTTGATGGTAAACAAAACAACTAGTTTCAAGTAAAGAGACAAAGGGAAGAAAGGGGAACTTCAAGAAGAACGGCAAGCAAGTTGCAGCTCAAGTGAAAAAACCCAAGTCTGGACCTAAGCCTGAAACTGAGTGCTTCTATTGCAAAGGGACTGGTCACTAGAAGCGGAACTACCCCAAGTAAATGGCGGATAAGAAGGATGGCAAAGTGAACATAGGTATATTTGATATACATGTTATTGATGTGTACTTTACTAGTGTTTATAGCAACCCCTCAGTATTTGATACTAGTTCAGTTGCTAAGAATAGTAACTCGAAGCGGGAGTTGCAGAATGAACAGAGACTAGTTAAGGGTGAAGTGATGATGTGTATTGGAAATGGTTCCAAGATAGATATGATCATCATCGCACACTCCCTATACTTTTGGGATTAGTGTTAAACGTAAAATAAATGTTATTTAGTGTTTGCGTTGAGCATGAATATGATTGGATCATGTTTATTGCAATACGGTTATTCATGTAAGTTAGAGAATAATTGTTGTTCAGTTTACATGAATAAAACCTTCTATGGTCATACACCCAATGAAAATGGTTTGTTGGATCTCAATCGTGGTGATACACATTTTCATAATACTGAAGCCAAAAGATGCAAAGTTAATAATGATAATGCAACTTATTTCTGGCACTGCCGTTTAGGTCATATTGGTGTAAAGCGCATGAAGAAAATCCATGCTGATGGACTTTTGGAACCACTTGATTATGAATCACTTGGTACTTGTGAACCGTGCCTCATGGGCAAGATGACTAAAACGCCGTTCTCCGGTACTATGGAGAGAGCAACAGATTTGTTGGAAATCATACATACAGATGTATGTGGTCCGATGAATGTTGAGGCTAGTGGCGGGTATCGTTATTTTCTCACCTTCACAGATGATTTAAGCAGATATGGGTATATCTACTTAATGAAACATAAGTCTGAAACATTTGAAAAGTTCAAAGAATTTCAGAGTGAAGTTGAAAATCATCGTAACAAGAAAATAAAGTTTCTACGATCTGATCGTGGAGGAGAATATCTGAGTTATGAGTTTGGTGTACATTTGAAACAATGTGGAATAGTTTCGCAACTCACGCCACCCGGAACACCATAGCGTAATGGTGTGTCTGAACATCGTAATCGTACTTTACTAGATATGGTGCGATCTATGATGTCTCTTACTGATTTACCGCTATCGTTTTGGGGTTATGCTTTAGAGACGGCCACATTCACGTTAAATAGGGCACCATCAAAATCCGTTGAGACGACGCCTTATGAACTGTGGTTTGGCAAGAAACCAAAGTTGTCGTTTCTTAAAGTTTGGGGCTGCGATGCTTATGTGAAAAAGCTTCAACCTGATAAGCTCGAACCCAAATCGGAGAAATGTGTCTTCATAGGATACCCAAAGGAGACTATTGGGTACACCTTCTATCACAGATCCGAAGGCAAAACATTCGTTGCTAAGTATGGATCCTTTCTAGAGAAGGAATTTCTCTCGAAAGAAGTGAGTGGGAGGAAAGTAGAACTTGATGAGGTAACCGTACCTGCTCCCTTATTGGAAAGTAGTTCATCACAGAAACCGGCTCCTGTGACGTCTATACCAATTAGTGAGGAAGTTAATGATGATGATCATGGAACTTCAGATCAAGTTGTTACTGAACCTCGTAGGTCAACCAGAGTAAGATCCGCACCAGAGTGGTACGGTAATCCTGTTCTGGAAGTTATGTTACTAGACCATGATGAACCTATGAACTATGAAGAAGCGATGGAGAGCCCCGATTCCGCAAAATGGCTTGAGGCCATGAAATCTGAGATGGGATCCATGTATGAGAACAAAGTGTGGACTTTTGTTGACTTGCCCGATGATCGGCAAGCCATCGAGATTAAATGGATCTTCAAGAGGAAGACAGACACTGATAGTAGTGTTACTATCTACAAAGCTAGAATTGTCGCAAAAGGTTTTCGACAAGTCAAGGTGTTGACTACGATTAGAGTTTCTCACTCGTATCTATGCTTAAGTCTGTCCGAATCATGTTAGCAATTGCCGCATTTTATGAAATCTGGCAAATGGATAAACAAAACTGCATTCCTTAATGGATTTATTAAAGAAGAGTTGTATATGATGCAACCAGAAGGTTTTGTCAATCCTAAAGGTGCTAACAAAATATGTAAGCTCCAGCGATCCATCTATGGACTGGTGCAAGCATCTCGGAGTTGGAATATACGCTTTGATAAGTTGATCAAAGCATATAGTTTTATACAGACTTGCGGTGAAGCCTGTATTTACAAGAAAGTGAGTGGGAGCACTACAGCATTTCTGATAAGTATATGTGAATGACATATTGTTGATCGGAGATAATGTAGAATTATTCTGCAAAGCATAAAGGAGTGTTTGAAAGGAGTTTTTCAAAGAAAAACCTCGGTGAAGCTTCTTACATATTGAGCATCAAGATCTATAGTGATAGATCAAGACGCTTGATAAGTTTTTTTCAATGAGTACATACCTTGACAAGATTTTGAAGTAGTTCAAAATGGAACAGTCAAAGAAAGAGTTTCTTGCCTGTGTTACAAGGTGTGAAATTGAGTAAGACTGAAAGCCCGACCACGGCAGAAGATAGAAAGAGAAGGAAAGTCATTCCCTATGCCTCGGCTATAGGTTTTATAAAGTATGCCATGCTATGTACCAGATCTATTGCATACCCTACCACTGAGTTTGGCAAGGGAGTACAATAGTGATCTAGGAGTAGATCACTGGACAGCGGTCAAAATTATCCTTAGTAGAATAAGGATATGTTTCTCGATTATGGAAGTGACAAAAGGTTCGTCGTAAAGGGTTACGTCGATGCAAGTTTTGACACTAATCTAGATGACTCTAAGTCTCGGTCTAGATACATATTGAAAGTGGGAGCAATTAGCTAAAGTAGCTCCGTATAGAGCATTGTAGACATAGAAATTTGCAAAATACATACGGATCTGAATATGGCAGACCCGTTGACTAAACTTCTCTCACAAGCAAAACATGATCACACCTTAGTACTCTTTGGGTGTTAATCACATAGGGATGTGAACTAGATCATTGACTCTAGTAAACCCTTTGGGTGTTGGTCACATGACGATGTGAACTATGGGTGTTAATCACATGGTGATGTGAACTATTGATGTTAAATCACATGGCGATGTGATCTAGATTATTGACTCTAGTGCAAGTGGGAGACTGAAGGAAATCTGCCCTAGAGGCAATAATAAAGTTATTATTTATTTCCTTATTTCATGATAAATGTTTATTATTCATCCTAGAATTGTATTAACCGGAAACATGATACATGTGTGAATACATAGACAAACATAGTGTCACTAGTATGCCTCTACTTGACTAGCTCGTTGATCAAAGATGGTTGAGTTTCCTAGCCATAGACATGAGTTGTCATTTGATTAACAGGATCACATCATTAGGAGAATGATGTGATTGACTTAACCCATTCCGTTAGCTTAGCACTCGATCGTTTAGTATATTGCTATTGTTTTCTTCATGACTTATACATGTTCCTATGACTATGAGATTATGCAACTCCCGTTTACCGGAGGAACACTTTGTGTGCTACCAAACGTCACAACGTAACTGGGTGATTATAAAGGTGCTCTACAGGTGTCTCCAAAGGTACTTGTTGGGTTGGCGTATTTCGAGATTAGGATTTGTCACTCCAATTGTCGGAGAGGTATCTCTGGGCCCACTCGGTAATGTACATCACTTAAGCCTTGCAAGCATTGCAACTAATGAGTTAGTTGCGGGATGATGTATTACAGAACGAGTAAAGAGGCTTGCCGGTAACGAGATTGAACTAGGTATTGAGATACCAACGATCGAATCTCGGGCAAGTAACATACCGATGACAAAGGGAACAACGTATGTTGTTATGCGGTCTGACCGATAAAGATCTTCGTAGAATATGTGGGAGCTAATATGAGCATCCAGGTTCCGCTATTGGTTATTGACCGGAGACGTGTCTCGGTCATGTCTACATAGTTCTCGAACCCGTATGGTCCGCACGCTTAATGTTTCGATGACGATTGTATTACGAGTTTATGTGATTTGATGTACCGAAGCTAGTTCGGAGTCCCGGATGAGATCGGGGACATGACGAGGAGTCTCGAAATGGTCGAGACGTAAAGATCGATATATTGGACGACTATATTCGGACATCGGAAAGGTTCCGAGTGATTGGGGTATTTTTCGGAGTACCGGGGAGTTATGGGAATACGGGAAAGAAGTATTGGGCCTTAATGGGCCTTAGAGGGAAGGAGAGGCAGCAGCCAGGAGGTGGCGCGCGCCCCTCCCAAGCCGAGTCCGAATTGGACAAGGGGTTTGGGGCGCGGCCCCCCTCTCCCTTCCTTCTCCTCTTCCCCCCTTTCCCCCCTTCTCCTAGTTGGACTAGGAAAGGAGGAAACCTACTCCAACTAGGAGTAGGAATCCAACTCCCTTGGCGCGCCCCTCCTAGGGCCGGCCTCCTCCTCCCTTGCTCCTTTATATACGGGGGCAGGGGGACACCCCATGGACAACAATTGATTTGATCTTTTAGCCGTGTGCGGTGCCCCCCCCCCACCATAGTCCACCTCGATAATACTTTAGCGGTGCTTAGGCGAAGCCATGCGTCAGTAGAACATCACCACACCGTCGTGCTGACGAAACTCTCCCTCAACACTCGGCTGGATCAGAGTTCGAGGGACGTCATCGGGCTGAACGTGTGCTGAACTCGGAGGTGCCGTGCATTCGGTACTTGATCGGTCGGATCATGAAGACGTACGACTACATCAACCGCGTTGTGCTAACGCTTCCGCTTTCGATCAACAAGGGTACGTGGACAACACTCTCCCCTCTCGTTGCTATGCATCACCATGATCTTGCGTGTGCGTAGGAAGTTTTTTGAAATTAGTATGTTCCCCAACAGAAAGCACGCTTGGATGAAGTTACGAACCTACCCGCGATGTACAATGGGCCAATTGATGCGTGTCCCACATAGGCCGGTAATTTCGCGTCTCCCATTTATTTGCTCGAGAGAATTCCACCTAGCAGAGGGTTTTTAGCATTTTGTTCAAATTTTGGGAGAACAAGCATCCACGTCTACCTTACCAAGTTGATTCGAATCAAATTTTGAAATATTAGCTTGCCACTTTATTTTTAGATGGTGAGATGATGCTCGGGACTAATGTGTTTTTACATGCTCATTGCTAACGATTTACTATATGACAAATAGTTGACCCACTCAAAAAGGGAATCAAACCCAAAATGTACCTCAATTCAATGAAATAGCTCATTCACCAGGTTAAAATAGTGAACTAAATCCAAAATTGAACACCTCAATCAAGTAGCATGTTGTATAGTACTCCCTCCGTTCCAAAATAGACGACCCAACTTTATATTAACTTTAGTACAAAGTTAGTATAAAGTTGGGTCATCTATTTTGGAACGGAGGGAGTATTATAGTACTCCATGAACATGTTGAAAGTCAAATAAATGAACTTTTTTGATACGCATATCTCCGTTCATGTGTGGATTGCAGACAACATGTTCTCCAGTTCAAATATTTGAATGCAAATTTATATCGAAACATGGTTTATATTAGTATTTGATGCATAAACGCGACCTCCCCCTCTCCCGGACTCCTGTTCTCTCTCTCGCCGACAATCTTCAATTCTATCGCACGCATCCAAACACAAACCTTGTCGGTCCCTCTCCCTCTCTCTCTATCTCTGTCGCTGTGTGTGTGTGGGGGGGGTCTTTCTAGTTCGCATACACACTCCATGTATAGGTCTCTCTGGCACACTATGTACGATTCTCTAGTCCAAGCCAAATATCTTGGGTGCACTCATCATACGCACACAAATTCCCTGACTCGTTGCCCGTAACTCTCTCACGCACCACTCTGCCGTCTCGGAGCTCTTCCTTCTCTCTCTCAAACTCTCCATCTCCCTGGGTCACACATACACATGCATATCTCACTCGCACTCGGTAGACCCATCTAAAACTCTCTCTCTCTCTCCCTCGTTCTCTCTCCACCTCACACGCACACACACAATCTCACACCTAGACAAGTATGATGATCTCTCAATCAATTGTAGGCACACGCAGTCCCCCCTATATGTATATGACTAGCTAATTCTTAGTCTCCATCACAAACATGTGCATGGTCTATCTCGATTTCTCTTGGGGCACCTCGTCCCTCGATCTCCCACCCATATAGTCCCCTCACGATCTCGAGGGGATCTCTCTATCACAAACACACCCTCTCTCCCTCCCCATGCGTCCATCTTCTCCATGCGTCCCTCTTGACCTTTGTCCCTTGTTGGGCAAACCTCTATTGGACATGTGCTATAGGGGTGTCTCTCTCCGTTGCAAACAATCACGCACTGGCTATCTTCGTGTATCTCCTCACCTTGCCTTTCTATCTCGGAGATACATATGTGATATGTTTGCATAAGAAACGAACACACACACACTCTCTCCAATTTATCGTTTGTTGTCCCTTTCTCTTTCACAAACACACTCTTTTTGCACACTCACTCATTCTCCTTCACACGCACTTGATCTCTCTCGACTTAGGCACTCTCTTCGTGAAAGTGCGTTATATCGACTAGAGGAGGGTGAATAGGCGATTTTTACAAATTCGTCAAGGAGGAAATACAACCAGAGGAATTTGGTAAGTGACGAACTACAAGCAGCGGAATAAGTACTCAGGTGCAAGCATAACATGGCAGTAACACAGTCATCATGATGATATGAAACAAGCACAGAGCACAAGGTAGCGTGTAAACAGGATAAGCAGGCAGAAGACAAGATGACTGAAGAAACAGGATTAAGGAAATTGAGAAAATCTTCAGTCAAAGTCTTCAAACAGTAACGATCAAGTTCATCAACACATGAATGAAGAAAAGGAAGGGTTGAGGAAACAGAACCAGTAGCTTGGTGAAGACAATGATTTGGTAGACGAGCTCTAACTGTTGTGACAGTTCGACATCTGGTTGGAGTGGCTAGGTATTTAAACCCGAGGACACCCAGTCCCGGACACACGGTCCTCACCGTATTCTCCTTGAGCTAAGGTCACACAGACCTCGCCCAATCACTCGTGGTAAGTCTTTAGGTGACTTCCAAACCTTCACAGACTAGGTCACTCGGCGATCCATAATTCCTCTTGGATGCTCTAGACCATGACGCCTAACCGTCTGGAAGATGCACAGTCGTCAAAGGTAACAAGCGTCGGTTCAACACAGGAACAGTCTCTTTAGTGATGCTCAATCACTTTGGGTTCTAGGTGTTTGGGTTTTGGGTTTTTCCTCACTGATGATTTTCTCTCAAAGTCCCCGGAGGACGGGATGCTCTCAATGACAAGTATCAGTTTCTCTCGTAGCAGCCAACCAGCTAGTGGTTGTAGGGGGCGGCTATTTATAGCCGGGGAGCAACCCGACATGATAAGACATAAATGCCCTTCAATGATATGACTGTTAGGTGGGTAAGATATTTGGGATAGCTGGCGTGTAGCACAACAACGGTCGGAAATTTGAGCTCTCAAATTCCTCAGGGCCATCATGTTCCTCACTTGTAGGCAATCCGCACTGGCGAATTCCTAACTCCTCAGTCAGAACAAATTCCTCAGAGACCTGAAGATCTTCGTCTCTATCACTGAAGAAATTGACTGGACTTTATGAGGTTTCCAATGGCTTCACTCGAAAGGATTGGGTATGTGTAGGCTTTGAGATGAGCATCACTTGGAAACTTTTCCTTAGTTTTACCTCGACCCCCTTTAACAGTACGATGTTTCCTATGACTCAAGAAAGAGAAAATGAAACTACGAAAACAAAAGTCTTCGCGCTTCATAGTCCTCGCATCAATATCAAAGTCTTCAAGGTCACACCAATTTCCTCATTTTCAAAGTCTTCAAGAAAACCAAAGTCTTCAAATGAAGACATTCATTTTTAGGGGTCAACTTTCTTCGTAAATATCAAACTCCTCATAGACTTATAGAACCTGTACACTCACAAACACATTAGTCCCTTAACCTATAAGTCTTCAATACACCGAAATCACTATGGGGAACTAGATGCACTTACAATCTCCCCCTTTTTGGTGATTGATGACAAATAGGTTAAGTTTTCAACGGGGATAAACATATGAAGTGTAAATACTGATACTGAGGAATTTGATTGCAAGATATAGAAGAACTCCCCTGAATATGTGCATATTTGTGGAATTTGCTTTGGATTGCAAATGCACACTGTAGAGTAAAATCATTGTAATTCATACACACATTTAACATATGATATGAAGAATTTGAAATGCATGATGGAACATGGTGTCTGACGAAATTCAGCATGCGTGCATTAAGGTACTTGAGGAAATAAGCATGTGGAAAGCAGTTCAAAAGAGTCAGACCACCATCGGACTTAAGTTTACAACTCATCAGAGCAAACACCTCAAAAGAGCAAGAGCTGTAACTTAACGAACAAAGCAGCCCATATATAAGACCCGTGATAACCCACAAGTATAGGGGATCGCAACAGTTTTCGAGGGTAGAGTATTCATCCAAAATTTATAGATTCGACAGCAGCGGAGCCAAAGTATATTTGTAAGTTTTAGCAGCTGAGCTGTCAATTCAGCCACACCTGGAGATTAATTATCCACAGCAAAGTGATCAGTAGCAAAGTAGTATGATAGTTTTGATAGTAGTGACATCAGCAATAGTAACGGTAACAGTGATAGCAGTGATTTTGTAGCAAGTGCAATGATAAAGATAGAAGTAGTAACTTAGCAAGAACAATATAGAATAGATTCGTAGGCATTGGATCGGTGACTTGTTGGATGATATTCATCATGAGACAGTTATAACCTAGGGCGTTACGACACTAGCTCCAGTTCATCAATATAATGTAGTCATGTATTCCGTAAATAGTCATACGTGCTTATGGAAAGAACTTGCATGACATCTTTTGTCCTACCCTCCCGTGCCAGCGGGGTCCATATTGGAAACTAAGGGATATTAAGGCCTCCTGTTAATAGAGAACTGGAACGAAGCATTAACACATAGTGAATACATGAACTCCTCAAACTACGGTCATCACCGGGAGTGGTCCCGACTATTGTCACTCCGGGGTTGCCGGATCATAACACGTAGTAGGTGACTATAACTTGCAAGATCGGATCTAAAACATGGATATAATGGTGATAACATAAATGGTTCGGATCTGAAATCATGGCACCTGGGCCCAAAGTGACAAGCATTAAGCATGGCAAAGTCATAGCAACATCAATATTAGAACATAGTGGATAGTAGGGATCAAGCCCTAACATAACTAACTCGATTACATTATTAATCTCATCCAACTCCTCACTGACCAGCGAGCCTACGCAGGAATTACTCACTCTCGGTGGGGAGCATCATGGAATTGGCGATGGAGAAGGGTTGTTCATGACGAAGAACGAAGATCCCTCTCTCCGGAGCCCCAAACGGACTCCAGATGTGGCCTCCCGATGAAGAACAGGAGGTGACGGCGGCTCCGTCTTGTGGATCGCGATAATTCTTTCTCCCTGTTTTTTTGGAAAAATAGGATTTTATAGCGTCGGTTTCAGGGTCTGCGGGGCCACCAAGTGGGGACAACCCACCTGGGCACGCCAGGAGAAGGGGGCGCGCCCTGGTGGGTTGTGCCCACCCAGGGACCCCCTCTCCGGTAGGTCTTGGCTCCAGAAATTCTTATTTATTATATAAAAATTCCTCGCAAAGTTTCCTTCCATTCCGAGAACTTTTATTTCTACACAAAAACAACACCATGGTAGTCCTGCTTAAAATAGCTTGAGTTCGAGGTTAGTTTCACTCAAATCATGCAAATTAGAGTCCAAAACAAGAGGAAAAGCGTTAGGAAAACTAGATACGTTGGAGACGTATCAACCCGCTTGAAGACTAACTCAAATTTCTCCCCCTTTGTCATCGAATGACCAAAAGGGATGAAAAATGAGGACTAATGCCCCTGAAGAATATCATCATGATGTCGATGGAGGAGCGCCAGCGTTGTTGGGGTCATCCGTTGAAGTAGGGACTGCCGCGGTGTCGTTGAGATCTTCAGCTTCATCCATCTCACGCGATGAAGAAAATGAACTTGTGACCAGCAGAGGAACTTTGACCTTCTTGAATTTCTTCGAAGAAGGCTGAGACCAGTCAAAGTCCTATTGAAATCCCATCTGCTTGAGATCTTCATCACTGTAAAGATGAGATAGAATAGTCCAAGTGCGATCGAAGATTTCATGCGCATAGTAATGATTCTTCTTCACAGAGTTTTGCGTGACAGCCATGTTCTGAAGAATGGAGCCAAATTGACGCTTGACCCATTTGTGATTGCGATCGACCTTCTGATGAAGACTTAGAAGAAGCTCACGATCAGTCATCACCCGTGGGGCAGAGGCTTGAGGAGTTGGCTTTGAGGCTTTTGCGGCAGAATCTTCAGTTGTAGAGTCATCATTGGTGGAGTAAGATGCAGCTTTGCGAAACTGACCATCCAATGGACGAGTGCCTTCATCAATAACAGCAGCTTTTCCTTTTTCATCAACTGAAGAAAAGGTCCGTTTGAGGACTTCAATAGGAGGCAAGAAGCTGAGGTGATTCTGACAATCTGCCTTGTAGTGAATTGAAGACCTGGTTCTGATGAATTTCATAATCCATGGTGCATAAGGTTTCAACTCAAACGGTGACAGTGCAAAATTCGCCGAAGTCCTCATGAAGAAATCGTGGTAATTAATGGGAATACCATGTATAATGTTGAACAACAGATTCTTCATGATGCCAACAACTTCTTCTTCAGAGTTGTGGCCTTTGATCGGACTAAGAGTTTTGGTCAGAATGCGATAGATTGTCCTTGGCACATAAAGCAAACCCTTCACTAGGAATGTGGTTCTTGGAGCTTGGCCTGGACGCAAAGGCTTCATGAGCACTTGCATCATATGATTTGGAAGTTTAGATTCTTCATACATAAGCCTTGCACCTTCAGCTGGAGTACTGACTGGAACGACATGAAGCAATTCAGAGGCCGGGGCTTTGTAGTGAGTGTTCTCAGTCATCCAATCAAGCACCCATGAATTCACATCAGTCACATTGCCAGTGAGGTGCAGAGCATAGAATTGAAGAATTAGCTCTTCATTCCAATCACAGATGTCAACACAGAATTTCTGGAGCCCAGCTTCGTGAAGAACATTCAAGACAGGTTGGAAGCAGGGAATGGACTCCATATCAACATGAAGAATTTGACGGTGCTCAAATACCTTGTCCTTATCAAATAGGAGTGATGAATAAAAGTTCATTTGACTTGCAGTCCAGAACCGCTTGCGTCGAAGTCTTGCTGAGTCATATGGATTGAAATCAGTGAAGAAATGATGCTCAGCGAAGAAATCGTCATCCTTAAATTTGGCCTTTTTACATGAGGATTTTGCTGCTCGGGCTGAAGATTTGTAGTTGAAGGTTTCACAACCTTTTGTGTCATAATCTCTGGAGCTGCTGTCTGAGGAATTGAAGATTCAGGTTCTTCAGCAGCGGTTTGATTCTCCATTTCTTCAGATGTTTCAGCTGTAATTTCTTCAGGAATGGAAAGGAGAGAAGTTTGACGTCCTATAGATCCCGTTTTAATTTCTTCAGTTTGCACAGGGAACTGAGGAATTGGATGCAGAGGTGTGGTCAATGGTGAATTGGGGTGAAGTTTTTCCCAATAGTCATCATTCAGCACAGGCGTTGTTGAGCCAATGTCCACGTCTTCTTTCATTTCTTCAATGCCCGCCTCTTTAGCTATGAACTGAGGCATAGGCGATGATACCAGTGGTGTGGAGGCAACATCATCCACATTGATTTCTTCATCCAACTGCTCTGAGGAAACAGCAGAAGGATTCTCTTCATCAGTGTCATCCGGAATGACATAATCTTCACCAAATGGAAAAATCTCCTTTGATGGCATGACAGAAATTGGAAAACATCAATTGGATCTGTGAAAGAGCTCGTCAAAGTCCTTACTTTCTTGGGAGCTGAGGACTCTGTAGAGGTTGATGCTTTCCTCTTCTTCAGAGCTGCCTTCTCCACCGCCTTGGTTTTCTTCACTTCTGATGCAGAAGAAAGAGTGATATTCTTCATCTTTGAAGATTTTGCAGGAGGAGCAGATGAAGTGGGTTCAGTTTCTTCAGGCACGACTGATGCAGCCGCCCTGGCATTTTTTGTTTCTCCAGGCACACCAGATGTTTCAGCTGGCCTGGGTTGTTCTTCAGGCGCAACATTGGTGGTTGCCTTGGCATGTTCTTCAGGCGCTGGAATTTCTTCAGCAGCCCTGGTATTCTCAGTTTTTTCAGCAGCCTGATTTTCATCAGCTGCGCTTTCAGTTTCTTCAGCAGGCTGAACAGAAGCTTCGGCCTGAGGAATTTGTTGCAATGATGCTGCAACGTTAGTCTTGAGGTTCTTGGCCAGCTTGACAAATCTGACTTTGGCACTTAGCCAATCTACATGATATATGTCAAATTCATCACTGAGACCCTTGATTTCCTTTTGCATGTTTACAAGTTCTTCAGGAGTCATATTCAGAACATTTTTCTTCAAAAATCGCTCTTTCTTGTACTGAGCCTTCTTGAACTGTATGGCCTTCTGAAATTTCCATTTTTCTTCTCCAATGAAGGCATTCAGCATGTGACTTTGACCAGAAGTGAGGTTCAAGTCAGGGAGTGGAGTGGGATCCTTATGCCATAGATCAATAAGTCAAGGTTCTTCTTTGGATCCAGCATGAGAGGTACATAACTTCCTTTGGCTCTAGTGGCCCTTTCTTGCCTGTCCCTGATGATTTCAGCGAGTTCTTCATCATCAGCTTCATCGTCATCAGACGGAACTTGGAACGACACTTGCTTCTTATGAGGACTTGGCCTCGTTCCTCGTGCAGCATTGGCTTTGACCTTCAGCAAGGTTGGACCTGTTGAGGACTATGGTGGAGCTGAGGAAAATGTAGAAGCTCCAGAAGCAATTGAAAATCCTGCGGTCCATTGACATATTGCAAGATGCATAGGTGTTGAGGACTTTGCAGCATCAACTGAGGATTGTGTGGCAACAGAGGGAATTGGAGCTACCCTTGAAGAAGTTTCCTGAGGAATTTCCCTTGAGGAGTTTCATGTTGAAGAACTTGGCCATGAGGGCATTGCTGTTGAGGAACTTGGCTTCACAGCTGATTTCTTCGGCATAGCCTTCTTAGGCTTACTGGCAGAGGCCTTAGCAGCAACAGCTTGAGAATCCCCATTGAATTTCTTCACTGCTTATTTTGCAACTTTAGCCAATTTGGCTTGGCACTTAGCCCATTCCTTTGGAAATTCATCACCACGTCTGATGCTGGTGGGATCAGCTTCTTGGCCAGTAGCCAAAGGTGGTCTTGGACATGGAGGGTTGACAGCGAATTTCTTCATGTACTTTGGAGTAACATTGCGGTGTTCCCTCCATTCCTTCGCCCATCTCCTCTCAATTCTCCAGATGCGCACTTTGCACTAATTCTTGTTTTCTTTTCCATGAGTTGCTTTATCAGAAGTGCAATATTCATCATAGATATCCTCGGGGATTTCAAATGATGTGTTTGTCTCTGGCCTCTTGCCTCCCTTCTGAGGTCTTTTCCCATCTGCCATTTTCCCCACTTGAGGACTTTGAACTTTGGAAGTTTTTGAGGAAGTATGCAAATTTTCTTCGAGGAACGCTGCAAATGAGTTAAGTTGATGAGAACCTAGTGATTCAGCAGCGGACATTTTGTACCTGTGAATAGAGTATTGGTGCGAAGAATTTGGAGAGGTCATATGTGTTCTCAGGTATTTTTTCAAAAGAATCAAGTTTGATGAACTTGACCATAGGTGTCTTGAGGAATTTCACTAAGCGTTCTTGACTTAGGTTCCAGAGTTGTATAGATTTGAAAATCCACACAATTGAGGAATCTTGAAGAAAAACATAGCTTAGGGAAACAAATCAAGAACAGAAGCATTCAGGTGTTTTAAGGAGTGGGAAATTGAAGAATAAACACCTTTCGAGGATTTTGTAGAAATCATAAGAATCAAAGTACGATAGTAAAATTAGATTTTAATTACCCTTGACGAAGAACACGACGAACTGGGAGTGGAGTTGGAGAAGTTCATCCTTTCAGATCTCTCATGCCCTAACTTGGCGGCGAGAGACAGCTACCGCGTCGGCGGAGTGAAGATTTCTGCGGCCGGCGTGAGTACAACGGCTACGAGGTCGAGGCAGTGAAACTCTTTGTCACCGACGACGATGGAGAGTAGCAGCGGCGCTGGGTCTGAGTGCTCGAGCGAGATTGAGGTTGACCGGAGTAAATGAGGTCTCAGGAAGGGAAGGGGTATTTATAGCCGCAGTAAAAAACTGCTCGTCTGAAGATTTTGGACGAACGTGAACCTGACTCTTACTATTCTAACGACATGTGTCTCTCACGTACAGAGAGGTGGAGATCGTGTTAGATCGTGGGTGGATAGTTTAATCCATCATGGGAAGTGGAACGGTTTGAACGGCAACAACCAAAAATTTGAAAGGAATATTTTAAAGTTTCATTCGTAAATTCTTCAGCCGTCAGGGAGACAATGAAGACTTTGAACGGGATTCAAATAGAACACACATGGAGAATTTGTGAACAGACTGGGTTGAGTTTAGCATAGAGGGGG
This sequence comes from Aegilops tauschii subsp. strangulata, assembly GCF_002575655.3. Classification (NCBI taxonomy): domain Eukaryota; kingdom Viridiplantae; phylum Streptophyta; class Magnoliopsida; order Poales; family Poaceae; genus Aegilops; species Aegilops tauschii. Next base: position 419,062,514 of record NC_053037.3, on the reverse strand, counting down.
AACGGGTCCGATCACATTCACTTAGATGAAATCCAACTTGAAGAATTAGCAATAAGTGAATGATGTTGAGGACATGAAAACTCCAGTCGAAAAGTTGAAGAAATTGCAAACTTGAGGAATTTGAAAATTGAAGAATTTGCAAAATGAAGAAAAACTCAAATTTGAAGATTTTCAACTTTGGTTGGTGGCATGACCCACCATATAAGAATGATGATTTCAGACACCGTGTTCAATTGTCGTAGAGCTTGGTGAATCAAATTCTTCATTAATTTCTTCACACTTAGAGGGTTAGTCTTCATTGATTGAAGAAAAACGTTACTTCGTGTGTTGCACATCTAAGTAATCAATTTTACATAAGTGTTAGGATGTGTGTCCTTTCAAAGAACATTCGAAGATTCTAATATATTTAGCTCACACCGGAACTTGCTAAATCTCTTCTCATCCAAGGGCTTTGTGAAGATATCTGCCAGCTGATCTTCAGTCTTCACGTGGTCAATGGAGATGTCGCCCTTCCACACATGATCTCGAAGAAAGTGATGACGAATCCGGATGTGCTTTGTCTTCGAGTGCTGAACTGGGTTTTGAGCAATCTTGATGGCACTCTCGTTGTCGCAGTAGAGTGGCACATTCTTCATGGTGATGCCATAGTCCTTGAGGGTTTGCTTCATCCACAGCAATTGAGCACAGCAAGAACCAACAGCAATGTAGTCAGCTTCAGCAGTAGACAGTGATACACAGTTCTGCTTCTTCGAGTACCAACATACTAAGGATCGTCCGAGGAAATGGCATGTGCCTGATGTTGACTTGCGATCCACTCGATCACCGGCATAGTCAGAGTCAGAATATCCAATGAGATCAAAAGCCGAGCCCTTGGGATACCATAATCCAAGTGTTGGAGCGTGAGCTAGATATCAAAGAATATGTTTCATAGCCTTATGGTGTGATTCCTTCGGTGTAGCTTGAAAATGGGCACACATGCAAACACTAAGCATAATATCTGGCCTAGATGCACATAGATACAATAAAGAGCCAATCATGGAGCGGTATACCTTTTGATCAAAGTTTTTACCATTTTCGTCGGTGCATAGATGGCCATTTGTGGGCATAGGGATTTTGACGCCTTTGCAATCTTGCATGCCGAATTTCCTCAGCACATCCTTAAGGTATTTCTCTTAAGATATGAAGATGCCATTGTGTTGTTGATGAATTTGAAGAACTAAGAAGAATTTCAATTCTCCCCTCATAGACATTTGATATTACTCACTCATCATATAGGCAAATTCGTCACTGTAACGTTGGTTAGTACAGCCAAAGATAATATCATCAACATATATTTGGCACACGAATAATTCATCATCATATGTTTTGGTGAAAAGAGTTGGGTCATGTGAACCGGGGTTGAAGCCTTTCTTCATGAGAATTCCTTCAGAGTATCATACCACGCCCAAGGGGCCTGCTTGAGGCCATAGAGGGCCTTATTGAGTCTAAAGACTTTGTCATGATGCTTAGGATCTTCAAAACCTGGTGGTTGAGCAACATATACTTCTTCCTCAAGCTTACCATTGAGGAATGCACTTTTCACATCCATTTGATATAAGATGATATTATGATGGTTAGCATAAGCAAGCAATATGCGAATAGCCTCAAGTCTAGCAACAGGTGCAAAAGTTTCATCGAAATCAATTCCTTCAACTTGTGTGTAGCCTTGATCTACAAGACGAGCCTTGTTCCTCACCACTAGGCCATTTTCGTCCACTTAGTACCAATGATATTGTGCTTGCGAGGGTCTGGTCACTTGACAAGTTCCCACACATTGTTGAGCTCGAATTGATGTAATTTCTCTTGCATAGCTTGAATCCACTCAGGCTCCAGAAATGCCTCATCAACTTTGGTGGGCTCTGTGATAGAGGCAAAAGCAAAGTGCCCACAAAAGTTAGACAAATGTGAAGCTTTGGAGGGTGTGAGAGGACCTGGTACGTTGATGCCATCGATGATTTTCTCAATCTGCACATCATTTGCAACACGAGGATGTGCAGGTTGACGACTTTGATTTTGCTGAGCATTTTCTTGAGTGACATTTTCTTCACATGCACCAGCATGATTTTGTTCATGATCTGGAATAACTTCTTCAGCAGATTCTTCAATCGGTATGACATCCTCAGTAGCCTTGAACTTGATGGATTCCCCAGGAGACATTTCATCAAGCATAGGAGGTAGGTGCTCTCTTTGCGAGCCGTTAGTTTCATCGAACCACACATCTATAGTTTCAACAACCTTGTGGTGATAGGTGTTGAAGACTCTGTAGGTGTGTGAGTCCTTTCTGTAACCAAGCATAAAACCTTCATGTGCTTTCGGTGCAAATTTAGAATTGTGATGAGGATCTCTAATCCAGCATTTAGCACCGAAGACTTTGAAATAACTCACATTGGGTTTCTTGTCAGTGAGGAGTTCTTATGAGGTCTTCTTGAAGAATTTGTGAAGGTATACCCTGTTGATGATGTGGCACGCAGTATCAATAGCCTCAGGCCACAAGCGACGAGGCGTCTTGTATTCATCAAGCATAGTGCGAGCCATCTCAACAAGATTCATGTTCTTGCGTTCCACTATGCCATTCTACTGAGTGTTTTGGGCAGATAACTCATGAGTAATACCAAGTTCATCAAGATAGTCATCGGGACCAGTATTCTCGGTCCCATTGTCACTCCGGATGTGCTTGATCTTCACACCGAAATTTGTCGAGGCCCTTGAGGAAAATCGTTTCAAGACTTCCTACACTTCAGTTTTGTCCATAATGATATACACACAGGTGTAACGAGAATAATTATCAACAATAACAAAGCCATATAGAGATGCTGCATTTGTTAGTGTGGCATAATGAGTAGGGCCAAAGAGGTCCATATGAAGCAATTTAAAAGGACGAGTGGTAGTCATGATAGTCTTCGAGGGGTGCTTGGGTCTGGTCATCTTTCCAGCCTCACAAGCCCCACAAAGATGATCTTTGAGGAATTTGACACCCTGGATGGCAATGATGTGCTTCTTCTTCGCGAGTGTATGTAAGTTCCTCATGCCAGCATGACCTAGTCGTTGATGCCATAGCCAGCCTTCTGAAGCTTTTGCAAGTAGACATGTGGCAGGCCGTGGTCCTGCAAAGAAATGAACAATATACAAGTCTCCTCTCCTAAAGCCTTCGAAGACTTTGCAATTTTCAAATTCCATGAGCATAATGAAATGATATTTGCCAAAGATGACAACCATATCAAGATTACAAAGCATTGAGACAGACATCAGGTTGAATCTGAGGGACTCAACAAGCATGACTTTGTCCATGTGTCGATCCTTTGAGATTGCAACCCTACCTAGACCCAACACCTTGCTTTTTTCCTTTCTCAACATAGGTGATATGCTTCAGATGCGATGGATATAAGGCAGAGTCCATCAATAAGTTCTGGTCACCGGTCATGTGATTTGTACATCCACTATCGACGACCCACTCAGTTGCTTTGGGTGTATCATCCTGCAGATGAATTAGTGCTTCTTACGAACTCATATACTTTAGAGTGAAGAATATGACATCAGATTCATTAGACAGAAAGCCATCAAATGATGCAGCATATATAGCAGTATGTGGACGTGAGAAATAAGTGAATCAGTTCTTTATGATTAGCTTGCGTCCTTTCAAGCATTCTCAGGTCTCCACCAAATTCTTCAGACGATTATGTTCGTATGGAGACCTGACCCTGCATAAGAGATTAGTTCTTTTTACTCACCACTCACATCTGGAGGGGTGGCAAAGAGTTCATCATTCTGCGAGCTCCATAGGAGAATTGTGGCATTGAAGCCAGTGCACTTTGTGTCACAGAAGAGGGGTTAGAGTATGCATATGAATAAGAAGAGAAATTCTTCGAGGACTTATGAACATAATGATCTGAAGAATAATGCACATATTTCATAGCTCTTAGATTTTCCCTGCGAAACAGAAGCGTTAGCACGATGATGTTCATACGAGAATTTTGATCCTCATAAGGAATTTGATACATATGAGGAATTTGGTCCGTATGGGGACTTGGATCTGTTTGAAGACTTTGGTCCATATGAAGAATTTGATCTGGGGTTTCTATTCTTCACAGGTGGTGTCATGAGGACATTCACCTGAAGACTTTCAAGGCACCTTTTGGGAACCCAGATTTTCTTCATAGGCGGACTGTTCCTGCAGTTAGTTCCAACATATCTAGCAAATACTTCACCATTCTGATTTTTGAACAACTTATAGTTAGAGTCAAATGACTCGTCAGGTGAATATGAAGATTCACATGTAAAGCCAGATAAAGTGGATGGATCAAGGGGAGGTCCTTTTGCAGCAACCCATGAGGTTTTGGGGTACTGCTCAGGTTTCCAGTAGGTCCCATCAGAATTGAGTTTCCTCTCAAAGGCAATACCCTCTTTCCTAGGGTACCTGTTCAAGATCTGTTTTTTGAGCACATCACAAAGAGCCTAATGCCCTTTGAGGCTTTTGCACATGCCTGTCACATACAATTCCTGCAACCCTGCATTTTTGTCAGTGATACTTGTGGTATCCTCAGTTGAGGAGTTTGTGACCATAGAAATAGTTAAAGAATTTGTAGCAATAGAAGCATTTGAATATTCAGGTGAAGAATTGGCAGATTCACGTTCGATGCATTTCAAACATGGTGGAATGAATTCTTCCTGAGCGGAACTGATCTGCTGAGCAATCAATGAATCGTTTTCCTTCTGAAGATCATCATGACTCACCCTTAGCTTCTCAAGATCTTGCTTTCTATGAAGAAATTCATAAGAAAGCTTCTCATGATCGGCTAAGAGTGTTACATGATGACCTTGAAGGTTATCAAACTTAGACTGTAGTCGCTGAACATTATCGGTCAGAGTTTGAGTTCGATCCATTTCCTCACCCAATAGGTCATCGCTTTTGTCTAGAAGATTTTAAACCTTTTCCAAAGCTTTTTGTTGTTTCACAGCAATTTTAGGAAGTTTGGAATAGCTAGGTTTGAGATTTTCATCCGATTCATCCTCGCTCGATTCAGAGGAGGGATATTTGAGTACCTTGGCACTTTTTTCCATGAAGCAATAGGTGGGTGCATAGTCATCCACTACAAAAAAAAGACTTCCGTGATGATACGTGTTTGTCATAGTAGGTCACTTTTTTGTCATGCATGTACATCCATGACGATTTTATGACAGAATCAAGATAGTCACACATGTGCTGTCGTGTAAGTGTTCCATGACAATACCAAAATTATCATCACGGAAGTGTCCACTTCCATGACGATAAATGGCGCGTCATGGAAGTGCTTTCGTCAAGGGTAACTGACACGTGGCATCCACCGTAACGGGTTGTCGTTAAGCTATCGGGTTTCGGTTTGGATTCGATAACACGTTAACAGCCCGAACCAATGGGGATTTTCCACGTGTAAAGTCATCATTGGCTGGAGGAAACACGTGTCGGCTCCTCGGTGGGCCAGATGTCGTCCATCCAATGGAGGAGACGTGCCTATGATACGTCGACACGTGGCAGGGCCCAACAGAGGCCCATATAGGTTAAAAAGGCCGGCCCAGTCAAAGGCCCATAGTATTTACTCAGGTGCTAGCGGGTAGTCCACTAACGGCATGTTCAAACATGGCCCATTTACGGCCCGAAGCCAGATCTGGCCCATTAATTGTTCGCCGAATATTAGGGCCCAATTACGGCCTAGTGACATTTCGGCCTGTTAGAGGCCCGATGTAGACATGGGCCCATTTTAGCCCAGTGTGTCTTTCAGCCTAGGAATGGCCCGTGCTGCCCATGGGCCATATATGGTCCGACGCGACATCTGGCCCTCTAACGGCCCGTGATCAAGGTGCCAACAGTTCAGCCGAACGTGACTTTGCCCATGGTTTCTTTTGGGGCGTAACAGGCCAGCAGAATATTTAGCCTGTTAACGGCCCGAAGCTACATGGGCCCAACTAAGCGCTGGGTCCACTAAAGGCCCAACTAAACTTCGGGCCAAATATAGGCCCGTGTAAGTTGTCGGCCTGGCGCAAAGTGTGAAGGCCCCAATGGCCTTTCAGGCAAAAGAAAGTTGTAGGCCGGCCAAATTGTGGCCCGCTAAAATGCAAGCCCGTTAGAGGCGAATGTTTCGGCCCGGTCGACTACATCAGATTTTCGCCTTTTCAGATAGTGAATGATGGCATATATGGTAACTAGTAGGAATTAAGAACAAACCTACTCTATACAATACAGAAATTACTGCATAGTAACTTAGAATAAACCTACACTATACAATAAAGGATTTATGTTATATAACATCCACTGGGCATCGAAGTTCGCTACCAGTGATCATAAAGCGCAACGAAGAAGCAGATTACAAAAACTGGGCGCCATTGCAGCGTAACAAAATAATACTGAACCAAGACCACTTCAGTAAGCTGCTGAGCGGCCTAGCATGTCGGTCATAGCTTCCAGGTGTAGCTTTTTAGCAATGAGGTTCTCATTGGTGTTCTCCGCAATCTTTCTTAGAGATAGGACTTCAAGTCGAAGTTGAGTTGTAGAATGCCTTTCTGCTAGAACTTGGGACGGAAGAAGTCGAACTGATTTAGATAGCGAATTCTGTTATCTTGTCTGGCTGCTAGTCTCAAGTAACTTGAACACTGCATCAAGACAAGACTTTGGGGTTGTCTCGCTATCTTCAATATGTTTTGCCTTCTTTGCTGCAATATATGTTGGGTTTGTCTCACAGCCTTCAACAGACTTGTGCATGCCATCGGGCATATCACCCAGAAACAAACAAAGAGATGACAAGTTTTGCACGTGTATAAACAAAGATGGTAACTGTGCTGTCAATTCCATCCAATTTCAAATTAGAAAATAAAGAGTAAGTTCAAAATATCAATAACATAATTTGGCATTGTTCCTAATGCTAGGAGCGTCACCACACTACTGGATTACCATGTCAACTAAACAAGCATAGATGAAGGGCAAAGACAATCATTGTATCTATTTTGGTTAATGTGCATGGCATGTTGTTCATATCATCAGCCACATGAGTAAGATAAAATAGGAGATGACAAGGTGCAAACGTGGGCTGCTTCACCACACACTGGATTATAGATCCACAAAACAAGCATACATATAGGGAGTATTGAGTAATGTGCATGGTATGAATAAGGAATTTGGTTTTACAAGTAAAACATGGAACTTACAGCTGTTATGAACATGCATTCTGATAGAAACAGCATACCAAACAATAGTTGACGATAGGGAGTATGAGCAAATTAAACAATAATTGAGGATAAAGGCTTTAGAAGGACGGACTTACATTAATAGTTAACACCAGCTTTATAATGCCCTTCTGCAAGTCAAGGGAAGGATAACTCAAGAATTTCAGCACAGAATCTTCTTCATAAGCATTGCCTGTACTCTACATTTGTAGAGAGTAATTATAGATATGATAATACTGGAAGGGATAGAGGATAATTAAGATAAGATGCATGTTGATGCTACATAATCAACTACCAATCCTTGGAAGTACAAGCGTTACATGACAAAATGTACTGGCATTATCTGTGTATTCAACCTTTTGGTAAGATTAAATATAGATCTGATATTTGGTTTAGTAAATGGTGTGCGAGGGAGATAAGATGCAGAATGCTACACAATGAACCAATCCCCCTTCCCATAATATAAGAGTGTTTTGAACACTGGTGTACTGTACAAAATGTTCTTATGTTATGGGATGAAGGGAGTAGCTGTTAATGTAAGTACAATGATTGACGACGTTTAGTCCTTACAAGAGGACTGTAGAGCTAAACCTCTTCAAAAGCATTGGGTTGATTCTAAATCCTGATATCTTATTTGCATTTTTCTGAGTTCGTATCAACTTGTTATGAAGTTTCCAAATAATGGTCAAAGTCGTTAGAACATTCTTAACAAGATGATACGAACTCAGAAAAATGCAAATAAGATTTCTGGATGTTCAGAAAACATCACCTACATTTGCATGTAATTTTTATTCATGAAAAAAATATTGTTTATACCTTTTTATTTTTAATAATGTTAATAACATTAATTACCTCAGGTAGTTTAAAGGGTGCTTTTGTCCTGAATGCAAATGATATGGACATGAAGGTAATGTTTATCTGAACATTTTGATATCTTATTTTAATTTTTCTGAGTTCATATGAATTAGTTATGAATTTTCAAAGTTTTGGTCAAACTGTCAAAGGGCATTCGAGGGACCACGATGGAAAAAGTAAGGGCAAAACTGAGCAAGCTCGAAAAGTAAGGGCAAAACCCGTGGGTAGGAACCAACTAGGGGTAAAAACGCAATTGTCCCATCTTATAATGCCCAGCAAATGGAGGATAACGAGGCTAACATGTGCAGTGATGCTACATAATCAACCAGCTATGAAAGTAAGTATGGTCATACAGGGCAAGAGGTACACACAAGAGCAATGCAGTGTGCAGTATAGTTGCAAGATTCTGTGGTCCCTTGAGAATGACTGTTCTTCTGCAAACAATTTTCGTACAAGTGAGACGTTAAGGCACAAATTAGTTCAAATTGTGATGTGATATCATAGACAGTACCTTACACTGCAGAGGAGACCAATGTGTAACAAGATTATTCCAGTCACTGTCTAATAAATGTAGCACCGGTGACTTTACAGAAATTTCGTTTAGAGGCTTGCATCGAAGTGCGCTTGCCTTAGGTAGGAACGATACTTCATCAACGAGTGCCTGAAAAGCGCAACCAACCCTTGCTCGTCTTGAATATCCAGTTTGGTCCTCGCCTATTTAAAAGAATGAAATCTTGTGTCTTCTGTCAGAAGAAACATATGCAGTAATTATCATGAATAACAGTAGTACATTACTTACGCGTAAGTTGCGGAGGAAGATTGGATATGGTTCTTTGTCTGTGGTATAATCTTTCCATGAAGGAAAGATGCGCACAAAGTTCCTGACAACAATATAAGCTTCATCTTCTAAACTGGGAAGAAGTGGAACATGAGTCCTATTTGCTGCAATTGGGGCTCTCTCTCGTTCGAAAAGGGATTTGGCAACTGGATTAGGTGTACTCTTTGCTGGAATGGGGGTTTTGCATCATAGAGCTGGTGCTATGTCAACTGGCATCATCATACTGTTTGCGACAGTTGGGGTCTGCTGAGTCGGGGCATCAGAGATGGCCAGTGTAGTAGGGCTAGAGTCTGCTAGAGTTGTTGATGTGTTTTATGGGTCTGGTGATATTGCAACTACACCTAATTGGCTATTTGATTTATCAGGTGTCACTACCTTTTCCAAATACTTTGTCCGTGCTCCTCCGCGATTAGCAATCGCCCTCTTCCTTTTGAACGTCTGATACACAAGAACAACAATGAATGGATATATATGGTATGATGACAGATGGAATATGTACTGAAAATGGATAGGCAGGGCGTATTCGCATACACGATGTGTAAACTAAGCTAATGGCAGTGCAACAAAGTAGAAGCAATGCAAAGCATCAGTTGCAAGATATGTGCAACCAATATAACCTTGGAAAGTTAGAGCAAGCACCTTGATGGGTGAATAAGATAGGGCATCTGCATCTGACTCCTGCACTAGGGAGCTATATTGACTTAGGTGATCCTCTAGATCAGAATCACTGTTAGGATCATATTCTGAGCATGAATCTGTAGGTGGAGAGTGTTTGCATTGCATTGCATCTAGACTTGATTTCAGTCCCTTAATGCCAAGTTTGACAGCCATGACATTGTTCTACTTTATTCTTTTCATGCGCGCAAGCTCATAATCATTATGATATTGTTCAGTATCTGAGATTCATGAAAGCATAAAAAGTAGTCAGATTATCGATGGAATGCATTGCGGATTCAACTCGAAGAGTGTCTCCCTATAAACCCCTATGTATACAAAGTTCACCCCCCAACCGTGCTGACCAGACCACACACAGAAATACAAACCTCTTATGTCTCTATAACAGGCAGACACACATTTCAAAACTGAAGTAGGAACATTAGAATCATATCAAATTTGTATTTGAATAAATAAACTAAGGAATTATGAGTGGCATAATATTTAGCTTCAAGGGTGGAGTGCTGGTAGTTTGACACAAAGCAAGTAGGCAGATTGTATTCCATGTAAAAGATCGTTGTCTATGTAAAAGGTGGATATGACACTTTCTTTCTATACAATGCAGTGTTCGTTGCCCACACATGATGGAAGAGATCACACAGAGAAATAATATTCACTCATGTCTGCGGTTCCCGTATTTTGAAACAGGGTGGTCCACCCTAAAATAATATTGACAACAAATATGACAAGGCAAGCATAGAGGTAGTGAATCAATCATTACTTGTGAGCTTACTAGGACAAGTATGCAGAATTGTAACTGCAGTAAGAGACCGTCCAAAATCTGAAATATGAAGTTGGTCTACCACTTATTGTTTGCAACTAATCAACGTGAATAATTGGATATCATATTGAATGAGTAAGAAAGACAAGTAAAATTGTCAACAAACCTGGCCTGCAGTAGTAATCCGGGTCAATGTCACTATGACCAACAATCCAAAATTACTAGTGTCTGTTCCTAGGGCCAGAATTTTGAAACCATGTGAACTTTACATGTACTAAAGATGATTGAAATACATCTGAACCATTAAGTGTAGGTAGCACTCAGTACACAACAAACCCTAATGACAGTCCTGCCTAATGAGTAATGAATCAATTAGAAAATGGGTGATGAGGAGTGGCTGCTGAGCCTGAGCCCTGAACGGACTGGGAAGGTAGGCACGGCGGCACACCCGGGCAGCGGTTACGCTGTTGGGTGAGCGGTTCCTGACCTGCTATTAGTCCGGCGTCTCCTCCTAGAGGCATGCCGTCCGGGGACGGCAAGTCGCTAGTGAGGCAAGAGGCTGGGGGCGAGTAGAGATTGGAAGCGCGGCAGAATAGAGGGGAATCGGGGCCTGGGCCGACCCAAAGTCCCAGGGTGGGCCGCGGCCCACCGTGGGCACCCTATAGATCCACACCCGAGCGGTGTACATGCATTTTCGAAACTAAATTAGGAATATTTAGCTGACCAATTAAATGACTCTATTTTAATAATATCATATTTGTATTTGAACAACTAAGCCTGTTTAGCTTGATGGGTGGAGCAGTGCTATTATGACACGAAGCTAGTATGCTGCTCGTATAGTGGTCATAAAAGGGGGGAAACCCTAAGCATGATGAATTAAACCCTGTTATGACTGTGCCATGGCAGATTTGAAGCTGCAAACCGCAGAAATGCTATTTAGCAACAATTGTTTGCTTCGAACTAAGAGCTAAATGTTGGGAAACGTAGTAATTTCAAAAAATTTCCTACGCACACACAAGATCATGGTGATGCATAGCAACGGGAGGGGAGAGTGTTGTCCACGTACCCTCATAGACCGACAGCGGAAGCGTTATCACAACGCGGTTGATGTAGTCGTACGTCTTCACGATCCGACCGATCAAGTACCGAACGCACGGCACCTCCGAAGTTCTACACACGTTCAGCTCGATGACGTCCCTCGAACTCCGATCCAGCCGAGTGTTGAGGGAGAGTTTCGTCAGCACGACGGCGTGGTGACGATGATGATGTTCCACCGATGCAGGGCTTCGCCTAAGCTCCGCAACGGTATTATCGAGGTGTAATCTGGTGGAGGGGGGCACCGCACACGGCTAAAATATCGTATATCAAGTGTGTTCTTAGGTGCCCCCCTGCCCCCGTATATAAAGGAGCAAGGGGGAGGCCGGCTGCCTATGGGGCGCGCCAAGGAGAGGGGGGAGTCCTCCTCCTAGTAGGAGTAGGACTCCCCTTTCCTAGTCCTACTAGGAAAAGAAGGGGGGAAGGAAAGAGAGGGAGAGGGAGAGGGAAGGGGGCTGCGCCCCCCCTCTCCTAGTCCAACTAGGACTCCTCTGGGAGGGGGCGCACCACCACCTGGCTGCTGCCCTCTCTCTCCCCTCAAGGCCCACTAAGGCCCAATACTTCCCCGGGGGGTTCCGGTAACCCTCCGGCACTCCGGTTTAATCCGAAACTTCTCCGGAACACTTCCGGTGTCCGAATATAGTCGTCCAATATATCAATCTTTACGTCTCGACCATTTCGAGACTCCTCGTCATGTCCGTGATCACATCCGGGACTCCGAACAACCTTCAGTACATCAAATCATATAAACTCATAATAAAACTGTCATCGTAACTTTAAGCGTGCGGACCCTTTGGGTTCGAGAACTATGTAGACATGACCGAGACACCTCTCCGGTCAATAACCAATAGCGGGACCTGGATGCCCATATTGGCTCCTACATATTCTACGAAGATCTTTATCGGTCAGACCGCATAACAACATACGTTGTTCCCTTTGTCATCGGTATGTTACTTGCCCGAGATTCGATCGTCGGTATCTCGATACCTAGTTCAATCTCGTTACCGGCAAGTCTCTTTACTCGTTCCGTAATACATCATCCCGCAACTAACTCATTAGTCACAATGCTTGCAAGGCTTATAGTGATGTGCATTACCGAGTGGGCCCTGAGATACCTCTCCGACAATCGGAGTGACAAATCCTAATCTCGAAATACGCCAACCCAACAAGTACCTTTGGAGACACCTGTAGAGCACCTTTATAATCACCCAGTTACGTTGTGACGTTTGGTAGCACACAAAGTGTTCCTCCGGTAAACGGGAGTTGCATAATCTCATAGTCATAGGAACATGTATAAGTCATGAAGAAAGCAATAGCAACATACTAAACGATCGGGTGCTAAGCTAATGTAATGGGTCATGTCAATCACGTCATTCTTCTAATGAGGTGATCCCGTTAATCAAATGACAACTCATGTCTATGGCTAGGAAACATAACCATCTTTGATTAACGAACTAGTCAAGTAGAGGCATACTAGTGACACTTTGTTTGTCTATGTATTCACACATGTATTATGTTTCTGGTTAATACAATTCTAGCATGAATAATAAACATTTATCATGATATAAGGAAATATATAATACTTTATTATTGCCTCTAGGGCATATTTCCTTCAGTCTCCCACTTGCACTAGAGTCAATAATCTAGATTACATAGTAATGATTCTTACACCCATGGAGTCTTGGTGCTGATCATGTTTTGCTCGTGGAAGAGGCTTAGTCAACGGATCTGCTACATTCAGATCCGTATGTATCTTGCAAATTTCTATGTCTCCCACCTGGACTAAATCCCGGATGGAATTGAAGCGTCTTCTGATGTGCTTGGTTCTCTTGTGAAATCTGGATTCCTTTGCTAAGGCAATTGCACCAGTATTATCACAAAAGATTTTCATTGGTCCCGATGTACTAGGTATGACACCTAGATCGGTTATGAACTCCTTCATCCAGACTCCTTCATTCGCTGCTTCCGAAGCAGCTATGTATTCCGCTTCACACGTAGATCCCGCCACGACACTTTGCTTGGAACTGCACCAACTGACAGCTCCACCGTTCAATGTAAATACGTATCCGGTTTGCGATTTCGAATCGTCCGGATCAGTGTCAAAGCTTGCATCAACGTAACCATTTACGATGAGCTCTTTGTCACCTCCATATACGAGAAACATATCCTTAGTCCTTTTCAGGTATTTCAGGATGTTCTTGACCGCTGTCCAGTGATCCACTCCTGGATTACTTTGGTACCTCCCTGCTAAACTTATAGCCAGGGACACATCAGGTCTGGTACACAGCATTGCATACATGATAGAGCCTATGGCTGAAGCATAGGGAACATCTTTCATCTTCTCTCTATCTTCTGCAGTGGTCGGGCATTGAGTCTTACTCAATCTCACACCTTGTAGTACAGGCAAGAACCCTTTCTTTGCTTGATCCATTTTGAACTTCTTCAAAACTTTGTCAAGGTATGTGCTTTGTGAAAGTCCAATTAAGCGCCTTGATCTATCTCTATAGATCTTAATGCCTAATATATATGCAGCTTCACCGAGGTCTTTGATTGAAAAACTCTTATTCAAGTATCCCTTTATGCTATCCAGAAATTCAATATCATTTCCAATCAGTAATATGTCATCCACATATAATATCAGAAATGCTATCGAGCTCCCACTCACTTTCTTGTAAATACAGGCTTCTCCAAAAGTCTGTATAAAACCAAATGCTTTGATCACACTATCAAAGCGTTTATTCCAACTCCGAGAGGCTTGCACCAGTCCATAAATGGATCGCTGGAGCTTGCACACTTTGTTAGCTCCCTTTGGATCGAAAAAACCTTCCGGTTGCATCATATACAACTCTTCTTCCAGAAATCCATTCAGGAACGCAGTTTTGACATCCATTTGCCAAATTTCATAATCATAAAATGCGGCAATTGCTAACATGATTCGGACAGACTTAAGCATCGCTACGGGTGAGAAGGTCTCATCGTAGTCAATTCCTTGAACTTGTCGAAAACCTTTCGCAACAAGTCGAGCTTTATAGATAGTAACATTACCATCAGCGTCAGTCTTCTTCTTGAAGATCCATTTATTTTCAATTGGTTGCCGACCATCGGGCAAGTCAACCAAAGTCCATACTTTGTTCTCATACATGGATCCTATCTCGGATTTCATGGCTTCAAGCCATTTTGCGGAATCTGGGCTCACCATCGCTTCTTCATAGTTCGTAGGTTCGCCATGGTCTAATAACATGACCTCCAGAACAGGATTACCGTACCAATCTGGTGCGGATCTTGATCTAGTTGACCTACGAAGTTCAGTAATAACTTGATCTGAAGTTTCATGATCATTATCATTAACTTCCTCACTATTTGGTGTAGGTGTCGCAGAAACTGATCTCTGCGATGATCTACTTTCCAATAAGGGAGCAGATACGGTTACCTCATCAAGTTCTACTTTCCTCCCACTCACATCTTTCGAGAGAAACTCCTTCTCTAGAAAAGATCCATTTCTAGCAACAAATATCTTGCCTTCGGATCTGTGATAGAAGGTGTACCCAACAGTCTCCTTTGGGTATCCTATGAAGACACATTTCTCCGATTTAGGTTCGAGCTTATCAGGTTGAAGTTTCTTCACATAAGCATCGCAACCCCAAACTTTAAGATACGACAACTTTGATTTCTTGCCAAACCATAGTTCAGAAGGCGTCGTCTCAACGGATTTCGATGGTGTCCTATTTAGAGTGAATGCAGCTGTCTCTAAAGCATAACCCCAAAATGATAGCGGTAATTCAGTAAGAGACATCATAGTTCGCACCATATCTAATAAAGTACGATTACGACGTTCAGACACACCATTACGCTGTGGTGTTCCGGGTGGCGTGAGTTGCGAAACTATTCCGCATTGTTTCAAATGTAGACCAAACTCGTAACTCAAATATTCCCCTCCACGATCAGATCGTAGGAATTTTATTTTCTTGTTATGATGATTTTCAACTTCACTCTGAAATTCTTTGAACTTTTCAAATGTTTCAGACTTATGTTTCATTAAGTAGATATACCCATATCTGCTCAAATCATCTGCGAAGGTGAGAAAATAACGATATCCGCCACGAGCTTCAATATTCATCGGGCCACATACATCTGTATGTATGATTTCCAACAAATCTGTTGCTCTCTCCATAGTTCCGGAGAACGGTGTTTTTGTCATCTTGCCCATAAGGCACGGTTCGCAAGTACCAAGTGATTCAAAATCAAGTGATTCCAAAATTCCATCAGTTGGAGTTTCTTCATGTGCTTTACACCGATATGACCCAAACGGCAATGCCACAAATAAGTTGCACTGTCATTATTAACTCTGCATCTTTTGGCTTCAACATTATCAATATGTGTATCACTACTATCGAGATTCATTAAAAATAGACCACTCTTCAAGGGTGCATGACCATAAAAGATATTATTCATACAAATAGAACAACCATTATTCTCTGATTTAAATGAATAACCGTCTCGCATTAAACAAGATCCAGATATAATGTTCATGCTCAACGCTGGCACCAAATAACAATTATTTAGGTCTAAAACTAATCCCAAAGGTAGATGTAGAGGTAGCGTGCCGACGGCGATCACATCGACTTTGGAACCATTTCCTACGCGCATCGTCACCTCGTCCTTAGCCAAACTTCGCTTAATCCGTAGCCCCTGTTTCGAGTTGCAAATATTAGCAACAGAACCAGTATCAAATACCCAGGTGCTACTGCGAGTATTAGTAAGGTACACATCAATAACATGTATATCACATATACCTTTGTTAACCTTGCCATCCTTCTTATCCGCTAAATACTTGGGGCAGTTCCGCTTCCAGTGACCAGTCTGCTTACAGCAGAAGCACTCAGTTTTAGGCTTAGGTCCAGACTTGGATTTCTTCTCCTGAACAGCAACTTGCTTGCTATTCTTCTTGAAGTTCCCTTTCTTCTTCCCTTTGCCCTTTTTCTTGAAACTAGTGGTTTTACTGACCATCAACACTTGATGCTCCTTTTTGATTTCTACCTCCGCTGCCTTTAGCATTGCGAAGAGCTCAGGAATCGTCTTATTCATCCCTTGCATGTTATAGTTCATCACGAAGCTCTTGTAGCTTGGTGGCAGTGATTGAAGAATTCTGTCAATGACGCAATCATCCGGAAGTTGAACTCCTAGTTGAATTAAGTGATTATTATACCCAGACATTCTGAGTATATGCTCACTGACAAAACTATTCTCTTCCATCTTGCAGCTATAGAACTTATTGGAGACTTCATATCTCTCAATCCGGGCATTTGCTTGAAATATTAACTTCAACTCCTGGAACATCTCATATGCTCCATGACGTTCAAAACGTCGTTGAAGTCCCGGTTCTAAGCCGTAAAGCATGGCACACTGAACTATTGAGTAGTCATCAGCTTTGCTTTGCCAGACGTTCATAACTTCTGGCGTAGCTCTTGCAGGAGGCCTGGCACCTAGCGGTGCTTCCAGGACGTAATTCTTTTGTGCAGCAATGAGGATAATCCTCAAGTTACGGACCCAGTCCGTGTAATTGCTACCATCATCTTTCAACTTAGCTTTCTCAAGGAACGCATTAAAATTCAATGGAACAACAGCACGGGCCATATATCTACAATTAACATAGACAAGCAAGATACTATCAGGTACTAAGTTCATGATAAATTTAAGTTCAATTAATCATATTACTTAAGAACTCCCACTTAGATAGACATCTCTCTAATCATCTAAGTGATTACGTGATCCAAAGCAACTAAACCATGTCCGATTAACACGTGAGATGGAGTAGTTTCAATGGTGAACATCACTATGTTGATCATATCTACTATATGATTCACGCTCGACCTTTCGGTCTCTGTGTTCCGAGGCCATATCTGTACATATGCTAGGCTCGTCAAGTTTAACCTGAGTATTCCGCATGTGCAACTGTTTTGCACCCGTTGTATTTGAACGTAGAGCCTATCACACCCGATTAACACGTGGTGTCTCAGCACGAAGAACTTTTGCAACGGTGCATACTCAGGGAGAACACTTTTATCTTGAAATTTTAGTGAGAGATCATCTTATAATGCTACCGTCAATCAAAGCAAGATAAGATGCATAAAGGACTAACATCACATGCAATCAATATAAGTGACGTGATATGGCCATCATCATCTTGTGCTTGTGATCTCCATCTCCAAAGCACCGTGCTTGTGATCTCCATCTCCGAAGCACCATCATGATCACCATCGTCACCGGCTCGACACCTTGATCTCCATCGTAGTATCGTTGTCGTCTCGCCAACTTATTGCTTTTACGACTATCGCTACCGTTTAGTGATAAAGTAAAACTATTACATGGCGATTGCATCTCATACAATAAAGCGACAACCATATGGCTCCTGCCAGTTGCCGATAACTCGGTTACAAAACATGATCATCTCATACAACACATTATATCACATCATGTCTTGACCATATCACATCACAACATGCCCTGCAAAAACAAGTTAGACGATCTCTACTTTGTTGTTGCATATTTTACGTGGCTGCTACGGGCTTAGCAAGAACCGTTCTTACCTACGCATCAAAACCACAACGATAGTTTGTCAAGTTGGTGCTGTTTTAACCTTCGCAAGGACCGGGCGTAGCCACACTCGGTTCAACTAAAGTGAGAGAGACAGACACCCGCCAGTCACCTTTAAGCAACGAGTGCTCCGAACGGTGAAACCAGTCTCGCGTAAGCGTACGCGTAATGTCGGTCCGGGCCGCTTCATCTCACAATACCGCTGAACCAAAGTATGACATGCTGGTAAGCAGTATGACTTATATCGCCCACAACTCACTTGTGTTCTACTCGTGCATAGCATCAACGCATAAAACCAGGCTCGGATGCCACTGTTGGGGAACGTAGTAATTTCAAAAAAATTCCTACGCACACGCAAGATCATGGTGATGCATAGCAACGGGAGGGGAGAGTGTTGTCCACGTACCCTCGTAGACCGACAGCGGAAGCGTTATCACAAAGCGGTTGATGTAGTCGTACGTCTTCACGATCCGACCGATCAAGTACCGAACGCACGGCACCTCCGAAGTTCTACACACGTTCAACTCGATGACGTCCCTCGAACTCCGATCCAGCCTAGTGTTGAGGGAGAGTTTCGTCAGCACGACGGCGTGGTGACGATGATGATGTTCCACCGACGCAGGGCTTCGCCTAAGCTCCGCAACGGTATTATCGAGGTGTAATCTGGTGGAGGGGGGCACCGCACACGGCTAAAATATCGTATATCAAGTGTGTTCTTAGGTGCCCCCCTGCCCCCGTATATAAAGGAGCAAGGGGGAGGCCGGCTGCCTATGGGGCGCGCCAAGGAGAGGGGGGGAGTCCTCCTCCTAGTAGGAGTAGGACTCCCCTTTCCTAGTCCTACTAGGAAAAGAAGGGGGGAAGGAAAGAGAGGGAGAGGGAGAGGGAAGGGGGCTGCGCCCCCCTCTCCTAGTCCAACTAGGACTCCTCTGGGAGGGGGCGCACCACCACCTGGCTGCTGCCCTCTCTCTCCCCTCAAGGCCCACTAAGGCCCAATACTTCCCCGGGGGGTTCCGGTAACCCTCCGGCACTCCGGTTTAATCCGAAACTTCTCCGGAACACTTCCGGTGTCCGAATATAGTCGTCCAATATATCAATCTTTACGTCTCGACCATTTCGAGACTCCTTGTCATGTCCGTGATCACATCCGGGACTCCGAACAACCTTCGGTACATCAAATCATATAAACTCATAATAAAACTGTCATCGTAACTTTAAGCGTGCGGACCCTTTGGGTTCGAGAACTATGTAGACATGACCGAGACACCTCTCCGGTCAATAACCAATAGCGGGACCTGGATGCCCATATTGGCTCCTACATATTCTACGAAGATCTTTATCGGTCAGACCGCATAACAACATACGTTGTTCCCTTTGTCATCGGTATGTTACTTGCCCGAGATTCGATCGTCGGTATCTCGATACCTAGTTCAATCTCGTTACCGGCAAGTCTCTTTACTCGTTCCGTAATACATCATCCTGCAACTAACTCATTAGTCACAATGCTTGCAAGGCTTATAGTGATGTGCATTACCGAGTGGGCCCTGAGATACCTCTCCGACAATCGGAGTGACAAATCCTAATCTCGAAATACGCCAACCCAACAAGTACCTTTGGAGACACCTGTAGAGCACCTTTATAATCACCCAGTTACGTTGTGACGTTTGGTAGCACACAAAGTGTTCCTCCGGTAAACGGGAGTTGCATAATCTCATAGTCATAGGAACATGTATAAGTCATGAAGAAAGCAATAGCAACATACTAAACGATCGGGTGCTAAGCTAATGTAATGGGTCATGTCAATCACGTCATTCTTCTAATGAGGTGATCCCGTTAATCAAAT
Organism: Aegilops tauschii subsp. strangulata; assembly: GCF_002575655.3. Classification (NCBI taxonomy): domain Eukaryota; kingdom Viridiplantae; phylum Streptophyta; class Magnoliopsida; order Poales; family Poaceae; genus Aegilops; species Aegilops tauschii. The sequence continues at coordinate 419,042,624 of NC_053037.3, read as the reverse complement.
GACAACTCATGTCTATGGCTAGGAAACATAACCATCTTTGATTAACGAACTAGTCAAGTAGAGGCATACTAGTGACACTTTGTTTGTCTATGTATTCACACATGTATTATGTTTCTGGTTAATACAATTCTAGCATGAATAATAAACATTTATCATGATATAAGGAAATATATAATACTTTATTATTGCCTCTAGGGCATATTTACTTCACTAAATTCTAAGAGTTGAAAAGAAAGTACAGTAACAAAGTTACGATCTATTTTCTGGTTGAGATCAAAAAGTTGAGTAGATATGAAGTACCACCTCTCTTGCGGCACCGTGTAGGCATCGGGGGTGCGATGGCTGTCGGTGGCATTGAAGCAGATCTGTGACGGTAGACGGGTGCATCGGGGGATAAGGTCCATTGCGGTGGACGAGAAGGTCGTGGGAACGGCCCCGGCAAGGAGGACGACAGCGCCAATGAAGCGAGAGGACACGATGCAAGGCTCCTGATCCGTCGCCATGGATGAGAAACGTCCATCTCTAGCAGTGGATGGCGCGGTCTTGGTAGGCGCTCCGGCATGGTGGAGGACGGCGATGATGGATGGTGTGGAGGACGGCGGTGATGGATGGGTGGCGGACAAAGGAGGCTGATGTGGGGATTGTGTTCTAGCGCGGACGGTGTACGAATGGGAAAATGGAGGGAGAGGATATGGGGAACCATGTTTTTGGGACGCGCCCATCTGAAATGTGGGAAAGTTATGAACTTAGCCCCCATTTAAAATTTGGTTGTCTCGTCGGTTGGGGATAGGACGGTTATCTCGCATCTCCCCAATATTTGCACAAACTGATTTCGGGCGAGGAGAGGGTGTTTTGGCGCCCATGGTTGGTGCCACGGTGTATGAATGGCGCTGACAGGTTGGGCCGTTGTGTCACGTCTGAGTGAAGTTACAAACCTGCCCCTATTGAAAATATTTACCTACATCGATTTTGGCCAAGTCGAGTTTGTTTTGCCGCCCACCGTGTATGAATGGGGAAATGGAGGGAGAGACAGAGGTCTTTCGGATGAGCTGGAATCAAATGTGTTTTGCCGCCCACGTTTGGCGCCCACCGTGTCTGAATGGGCTTAGAGGCGGTCGTGTCACGTCTAATTGAAGGTACTAACCTACCCCTATTGAGAGCAGTGGAAATTAGGCCGATGGATTGTCCGTGTAAGGGGTAGATAGTAATTTCCATCTCGCAAACACAAGCTTCGGGCAGCCGACGTGGGAGTGGATATTTTGCCGCCTCTTTCAAATTTTCGGACAATAAGCGTCCTGATACATCTCCAACGTATCTATAATTTTTGATTGTTCCATGTTGTTATACTATCAATCTTGGATGTTTTATAATCATTTTATAGTCATTTTATATCATTTTGGTACTACCCTATTGACATAGTGCCAAGTGCAAGTTGCTATTTTCTGCATGTTTTTTACATCGCAGGAAATAAATATCAGACGGAGTCCAAATGCAATGAAACTGTACAGAGATTTTTTTATGGACCAAAAGACACTGAATGGGCCCTGGCTGCGCCTGGGGGGTGCTCCGAGGAGAGCACAACCCACCAGGGCGCGCCAGGAGGCCCAGGCGTGCCCTAGTGGGTTGTGCCCACCTCGGGTGCCCCCCGAACCGCCTCTTTGCTCTATAAATACCCCAATATTCTAGAAACCCTAGGGGAGTCGACGAAAATCAATTCCAGCCGCCGCAGAGTCCAGAACCACCAGATCCAATCTAGACACCGTCACGGAGGGGTTCACCACTTCCATTGGTGCCTCTCCGATGATGCGTGAGTAGTTCTTTGTAGACCTTCGGGTCTGTAGTTAGTAGCTAGATGGATTCCTCTCTCTCGCTGAATTCTCAATACAATGGTCTCTTGGAGATCCATATGATGTAACTCTTTTTGCTGTGTGTTTGTTGGGATCCGATGAACTTTGAGTTTTTGATCAGATCTATCTTTTTATATCCATGAAAGTTATTTGAGTTTCTTTGATCTCTTATATGCATGATTGCTTATAGCCTCGTATTTCTTCTCCGATATTTGGGTTTTGTTTGGCCAACTTGATCTATTTATCTTGCAATGGGAAGAGGTGCTTTGTAGTGGGTTTGATCTTACGGTGCTTGATCCCAATGACAGAAGGGGAACCGACACGTATGTATCATTGCTACTAAGGATAGAATGTTGGGGTCTATCTCTACATAGATGGATCTTGTCTACATCATGTCATCGTTCTTATTGCATTACTCTGTTTTTCCATGAACTTAATACACTAGATGCATGCTGGATAGCGGTCGATGTGGGGAGTAATAGTAGTAGATGCAGGTAGGAGTCGGTTTACTAATCTTGGATGTGATGCCTATATAATGACCATTGCCTGGATAACGTCATGATTATTTGAAGTTCTATCAATTGCCCAACAGTAATTTGTTCTCCCACCGTTTGCTATTTTTCTCAAGAGAAGCCACTAGTGAAACCTATGGCCCCCGGGTCTCTTTCTCATATTATTTGCCTTTGCGATCTACTCTTCCTTTGCTTTTATTTTCGGATCTATTAAACCAAAAATACAAAATACATTGCTGCAATTTATTCTTATTTATTTTATTTGGCGTTTGATATATCAATCCACTATAATTTTATTCACGTCCGTTTGCCTATCTGGGGGCGCCGTACCCGAAAGGGATTGACAACCCATTTTACACGTCGGGTAGCGAGTATTTGTTATTTGTGTGCAGGTGTTGTTTACGTTGTGTTGCTTGGTTCTCCTACTGGTTCGACAACCTTGGTTTCATCACTAAGGGAAATACCTACCGTCGCTGTGCTAACATCATCCCTTCCTCTTTGGGGAAATACCGACGTAGTCCTAGCAGACAGGAGCTTTCTGGCACCATCCTGAGGGAGACATCACATCCACGTTTACCCTGGCAACTAAATTCGAATCCATTTTGTATTCTTATACAAATCTCTATAAATCATTCTATGTGTTTTTATATATCTTCAAAAGCACAACAGAGATGTATTCCACTGTCATATATGAATATGATTTACAAATGCTGATACTCGAATTCAGAAGCTAGAATCCAGTTTTAGGTGAATTCGAATATTTAAAACCACTTTATGTCCATCTCAAGTGTCACATGCAGCATAATGTGTACTCCCATTTAGATATGTACACGAGCGATGTCTCAAGATTCAAAATACCGAGTCAATCAACCAATAATGTACAAAACTAATAGACATATAAACACTTATAGAGTATATGGATCAATAATATCAACTAACATACATAATGTAACATCCCAAATTTTCAATTTGGTATGTTATACATAGATCATCATTGCATATCATGTTTTATTGCATTTTGACAAATCCTCGATAAATCCTAAGCAACTCAAGGACCCTCGGAGAGAGTTGGGGATTTTCTCAAATTTTCATATTTGATTTTCATCAAATAATAAGACGAGGATTGTGGTTTTAATTATTTTTCTCTCCGGAAAAATATTTCACTTTAAAATAAAACGAGGGGGGAAAATATGACTTCTCCAAAACAATTGAAATACTGGAGGAAAAATGTTAAAATCATTATTTGGAATTTATTTGGATTTTATTTGCAATTTTTATTGCATTAAAAATATTGCATGTGTTCAAAATATTTATTTTGATTTAAAAAAATATTCACCCTATCCTAGATTTTCTAACTAGACGGGGAAAATTTATTTCATATTTTTCCGATTTTTATTTATTTTTCTACGTATTATTTTCCGCGGAACTTATTTGAAAAAAAAAGCGCGACGCCCGACCGGGCCGAAGCCCAGCCGAGCGCCAGCCCGCCTCGCGCCTCTCCTCTTCCCGCACGACGCCGAGACGCTGCCGGAGTCTGCCCCGGCCACGCCGCCCCGGCCGCCCCCTTCCCCAAGCTTTGGACCCCCCCTCCTTAAATAGCCCCCCTCTCTCTCTCCCTCAACCCGCAAGCCGCCGCCGCCGCCCTCACCTGTGACACCCCAAAATTTTGGCCTCGTTTTATTTATTAAAATGTTGCCAGGAAGTAAAACTTTTCCAATTGTCAAGTTTTACCTTTTGTGATTTTGGATTTTTGCATCTAGTGGGAGAAACCTTCAAAGGTATTGTTGGACTTGATTTCTCTCTATAATAAAACCATTATTTATCAGTGGATTTAAATGTTGCAAGATTTATTTATTCAAAAAGCTTTCTTTCTTTAAAATGATTTCCTTTTGCATTTGGGGCCTATTTGCACTACAACCATTTGATAAATGCTCCTAAAAATTCCACCAAAATTTGGGGATGTCATGTGATGTTTCCACATCACTTTTATGCAAAGATACCTTCTGGCCATTGGAGACTTTGAGCTCTACACCAATTTTTCCAATCTGGCCCAGTAGGCACTTTTGCACTGCAACCCATTTAAATATTTCTTCAAAAATTCTTCCAAGTGTTTGGAGATGACAGTGGATGCATACAATTCATCTTCAAGCAAAAACCCAATGATGTTCTTTGGAAAATTTGAGTGGATCAACCTCTTTTGCTTTGTGGTCCAAATTGGTGATTTGTACTGCAACCATATTTTTCCTTGCTCTAGTGACCCTGAGCTTTTTCCTACTTGTAGCCCTCCCTACCAAACTCTTAAGTCCAGGAGATTGGGCTCATTGGAGGTTTTGAAGTGCATGTTCTAAACCCCTTTTCTTTCTGCCCAAAACTGGAGTTTTGCAAAACTTGCACTATCAACTTTCTGTTTTTGCCAAACTAATCTCACCACCATCTCCTGTATCTAAAGAGACACTGATCTGGAGACTTTGGCCACTCCAAGAGTTGCCTAAGTGCACTTGACATTTTGTCGAACACCTGGGGTGCACAGTCAGTTTTGGCAAGCTCTCTAGTTTGCATTGTGGACTTGAACCCCTGTCCTATCAACCTTGTCCACAGAGTGCCTAGCCACCCCTACCCTCGATCTGTGCTTTGCCAGCTCCACCCTCGCGCTCTAGACCACGCTGGCATTCCGTCGAGCACCTGCCGTGCGTGCTCTGGGCGCGCCCAGAGCGCACGTTTTGCACGCGCGCGCACTACGCCGACACGCCGCACAGCCGCGCTCGACGCGACCCGACCCTGGCTCCCTCTGCATCGCTGAGCCACGCACTAGCCGCCCCCCCTGCTCCACGATCCCTCTGGCGTCCTGCTGCACCGCTGGCCGCGCCCTTGGCGGCACGCCGGCATCGGCAGCGGATTCCGCCGCGGACGGCGCCGCCCAAGCCACCAGCGCACGACAGCTGCCCCGGAGGACAGGCCGTGCTTATCCCCCCGCTCGTCGGAACGCGTTCGTTGCCGCCACGATGCCCTGCAACTACAGGAAAGCGGTCGTCGGCGAACTTATCTGCTGCCACCGCGGAGCCAGCCTCGTCACGCTATATAAAGGGTCCCCGAGCCCCTCCGAGCACTCACGCGACATCAGACTTCCCCCGTAGAGCTCCCCGCGCAGTAGATCGGCCTGTAGTGGCCACCCTCCCCAACTCCGGCCAGCTCGGCCGCCGCTAAGCCCCAGCGCGATTCGTCGCCGCCGGCCACCCTTTTGCCAATCCAGCGCCACCAGAAACTTTCCCGAAGTCTTGCGGAGCTGCCCAGCTACCCAACTGCGGTCGGAGACCACCGGAGCACCTAAGTCACTTCACCACCGTAGCCTCCCTCCGCCGCGAAGCTCGCCGCCGGCGATTCCTGCCACCTTCTCCGACCCAGCAACCACCCCGAGGACCGCCTCGGTCTAGCCGTTCCATCCCCGCCCGCAGATGCCCTCGAGGATCCGCCGTCCGTCGCCGGCGATCGCCGGAGCCCCGCTCCCGTCGGGCAGAAGAGAAGAGAAGGAGGGAAGGAACGGTCAAACCTGACCAGTGGGCCCTCTGGACCCACTGTCAGCGACCCGCGCAGCGCCCTCTCTCTGTTTAAGTGGAGGCGCAAAACCCCGAGTGCGTTTTCCCTGCTGCGTAAGCGTATTACTGCTGAAGCGTTTTCCTTTTTTCTGGTTTTATTTAAAAACAGATTTGACCAAACTTTAACTGGCTATAACTTTTAAAATAAAACTCCAAGTGAGTTGATTCTTTTTCCTACCTCTCTCAAATTTCATCTAGTTTATTTTAAGATTTATTTCAAAAATATTTGAGACAGGTTTTGGTACTGTGTTTGAAATATTTGTATTTGTGTATTTTGCAAAATAGGATTTTTGGAGGAAAAGGAAAGCTTCCAATAAGTGCATCCTTTGATACTCTTGAAGGCAAGCATTTCTGAACTCTGGCATAATATTTGTTGTGGTGTTTGGATACGATCACATCACCTTTTGTCTTGGAGTATAAGTGACAGTTTATGTATCGATGTAGTCTCGTGCATGAGTGCACTTTGGAGTTGTTTGTGGCCAGCAATGGATACCCTGAGGATTTGGATCGCCCTCGTGAGCTTCTCTTGCACACCGGTAGGAAGCGGGAAAGTCGTGGTCTTGGGTAGAGACGAGCTTGTCCCTAATCCCTCGTTGTGACGAGTATGCCCGGCATAGCATGGTGAGGCTCGAGGAGTGGTGATTTATTTCACTAGTGGTAATATTGTTGGTGGATACTTGGATCACCTGAGTCGGTTGTAGACCGAGTCTTGTTCAGTAGCTTCCTTTTGTCGGTACCACCACTTGTCCCTGCAGGGGACAGGGTATGGTTCAGTAGGTTGTCAACCCCTTTCCAAAGCACACACCGTACAGAGAGGCCGTGATGAAGGTCCCGTGGCCACGGATTAAAGCCTGTCATTCGGTCCGGGGGCATGGGTGTTTTCGGTTGTAGCCGAAGGGGATAGCTTCCCCAGTTTGCGCGCGGTATAAATTTTGTGATCCCATGCTACGTCGAGGTTGTAGCCTCCCCACTTAGAGTTTTGCTTGGCAGGTGTCGTGGGTGATTCCAGGCACTGGTGAGTTAAGCTGGTGTGTGCAGGTCAGGCGTGTTTTCAATCAAAAGACCGTAGACGGAATTAGTCCCGAGGGACTGAGTAATCCCGTTACTCGTGGAAAATGGTACTCCCTTTGCAGAGGATACATCCTGTTGGATAGTCATGTTCTTGAGTATAGAACCACAGTCTGGGTTAAATCTTGATAACGGTATTCGGATGGAGAACGATTTAACTAGAACTCTGTAACGGTATTCGGATGGAGAACGGTTTAACTAGAGCTCAGTAACGGTATTCGGATGGAGATACGACTTGACTGAATTATCGGTTTTTCGGATGGAGAAACGACTGTACTAAATATTGTTTATGATTATGGCACCTTTGGATTATGATCTTTATTATTATGGACTAACCATTTATTTTTTGTATATTATTGAGTATCCCTGGGACGGTTCTACCTCCTGGATGTTCACTGTGATTATTCTCTTATAAGCCCTTTAAGTGGTGTCGCCCCGACGCCCGACTACGGCATTATTATTTCTGCATTTTCCGCTCGAGGAGTCATTCAGACACTCGTTTGGCACCAGTATTATTATTTCTGCATTTTCCGCTCGAGGAGTCATTCAGACACTCGTTTGGCACCAGCATTATTATTTCTGCATTGTTCGCTCGAGGAGTCATTCAAACACTCGTTTGGCACCAGCATTATTATTTCTGCATTTTCCGCTCGAGGAGTCATTCAGACACTCGTTTGGCACCAGTATTATTATTTCTGCATTTTCCGCTCGAGGAGTCATTCAGACACTCGTTTGGCACGAGTATTATTATTTCTGCATTTTCCGCTCGAGGAGTCATTCAGACACTCGTTTGGCACCAGTATTATTATTTCTGCATTGTCCGCTCGAGGAGTCATTCAGACACTCGTTTACTATTCTGCATTTTCCGCTCGAGGAGTCATTCAGGCACTCGTTTGGCACCAGCATTACTATTCTGCATTTTCCGCTCGAGGAGTCATTCAGACACTCGTTTGGCACCCAGTATTTTATTTTGGTATATTTTTATCCATATGTGTGCATCATGGTTTCTCGTATATTTTCGTGACGGATGTATGATCGTCTATTAAATCTGGAGTATGTTGGATATATTATACCCGTGTTCTTAATGTTTGCGAGTACATTCAAACATACTCATTGGCTTGTCCCTGGCTATTGTCTTGGCCAGATTGCCTTTCGTGGAGGTATGCATCGCGGTGACAACCTCGGAGCCTACGTGTTGACATTTGCAGCCTCGCGAAGATAGGAGTTATCCTGGTCAGCTGTTCTTGTGGGAAATGGAGTCCCATAGGCGCAGATGTTTCCAACCGCTTCCGCCCTCAACTATTAGAAACCAAGTGTTGTACTCCCAAGCCTAAATGGTCTTGTACTACATATTTTTGTTCCTTGCTTGGAATTCTTATATCAAGTTGGTACCTCATCAGCTAACAGTAATCCTGGGGCTGGTGAGCACACAGGCCGTTTTTCTGGGAATTTATATCCCAAAATCCGGTCGTGACAGACTTGGTATCAGAGCCAGGCTGACCATTGGCTAATCCTATCTTAGCCAGGTCGATAAACTTAGGTTAACCAAACCATCAGACCTTAGCCTGACCACGGTCAAGCTTTCCGCGTAAGGTAGCTCCATAGTGACCCGACGCCTTTTCGGCGGACGGTGCCCAACCTATCAGCCTAGCCCGTCGATCACGCGCCAGCGACCGACACCCAACCCGTCTCTATCGCAAGCGTGCGGAGGAAGACTCCGTCCCCTTTCCTATAAAAAGGGCACGCTAGCCACGGCACAGCACAGCCTCTTTCCCCCAAACCCAGCCACGATGCCTGGCCCCATTGTTCACAATGAGACCACAGCGACCAACCTTGGAGGTTTTGTGACCGTGCTCGCAAACCTCACCCGCCGTGCCTACGCGTTAGAAGAAACTCCTGAGTATGTTGTGTACCAAGGACCCATGTACGGTGAAAGCCGTCAGTACTGGGCCACTGTGCACATCTACGGTAGGGGTCTGTCGCCAGAACGCCCCTACAGGTTCACTGGAAGGACAACTTCCTTTGAGCCACAAGCCATCCAACTGGCAGCCCGAGAAGCTATAGTTCAACTCCGGCACTTGTCGCCCAGAGTTAACTGTCGCTCGTTCTACTACTACCCCAGTCGTGACGGGTATGGTAGGCCGCCCCAAGTTGCCAACGGAGACCACGAGACGGATCCTGCGCTGCTGCATCTGGTGCGCTATGTAAGCGCACTAGAGCAGCTGTTCGACCAGGTCACTCTGGATCTGATCGTAGCTCGTGGAGAGCTGGTTCGCCGAGCCCCGGCGAGGAGAGAAGCGGAGTCCGACACCGACAACCCAGTCGTGCTGTTCGGACACCCGATCGATCCCTTGAGGTCTGCGCCAGCCATCAACCAGAGCACTTTGGTGACCCCAGAACCGCTTCGTCGCCTTTTGGAAACTCATTCCAACGGGATTTGGGCCAACAACCCCCGGGATGGTCATCACCATCTCCCCGACCCTGCAGCACCTCAGCCTCAACCAGCAAATCCCGACGGTGAGAACCGTGGAGAAGCATCGGCGTCCGCAAGGCCAGCCCACTTGGACATTAACGAAGTAGACTAAGTCGCTCAAAGTATATCGAGCCTTAGTTTCCCTATGCTTTGTAATGTGTGGCCTTGTATCGCTTTTGTTGCATGCTGTCTGTTTGAGCGCTCTTATTTTTTTTGAGTAGTAGCTATGCATGTGTACGTTGGCGTACAATTCCATTTTTTTTATTTTCTCGGGCGCAGCCACCTAGACCAACCCCGTCAACGCCCACAGTAATGCGTCACCTTTATGTGATATGTATATCTGTGGCTTTGACCCGAGTACAGGATCGTCAGCCAGTCGCCTTTTACCCTGGTAGATATCCCAGCCCCGGTGCTATATAAAGGCCACTCCGTGACCTTGCCGAGCACCCCTCACCTTTGTGCGCAGCACCCACAGCCATTCCTTGCCATGTCGACCCCCAGCATTTATCTGAGAACCCCAGACACAACCCTCGGAAGCTTTGTCAAATTACTGTGGGACTTTACCTGCAGTACTATGAGTGCCACCCGTCCACCCCATTACGAGTTGCTCAAATCGAGGATCACTCCATCCACCTCGAAATATTGGGCAGTGGTGCACATCCCTCCCGCCTACCCAAACCAAGATCCCACGGAAGTCTCCTTCGTGGGGAAATCCATGCCGACTCCACAGATGGCCATAGAAGCTGCTGCGTACGAGGCGCTCACCCGCCTTCGATTCGCGGTGCCCTACGCCAGTGAGCGAGGGTACTATTACTTTCCGAGCCGTGCAGCACCCAGGAGAAGTTGCATCTTTCCCCGGTGGGCGCATTGAGAGAGATCCAGTACTGGCCAACCTTGCCCAGTACATCATCGCCCAAGAGCGTTTAACTCAGCGGGTAATGGGTTATCTCCAGAGCCTCGCTGATTTAAATCCTCGGATCGCTATTGGCAGACCACTGAGGCCTGACCAAGAAGGGCGCATTCATCGTCTGGTCAACTCGCTACCCCCGATAGAAGAGGAGTGTGCCCCAGTGCCAGAGGCGTTTTCTCAGGACCCTGTCGCTTTACCGTTTTCCATGTAAACGCCTCCGATATATTTATTGTCCAGTACTTGTATTTGTGTGTTGCAGCATGTTCGTAAAATCTTTGTGCGACGGATCCGACTTTCTTTAGTTCCTGTTTTATGAGCAGTGTTACTGCTGTTAGTGTTGTTTTAATTATTTCTTCTCTCGCAACATGTTTTTCGAGGGGATTTCTTTCTCCGAGTCACTGCTGCGTATATATTTTCACAACATAGATTTTTATTCGCGCTACATCGTAGCGGCAGACTCTCAGCAGCAACCCCTCGACCTCGAGCACTGTTACAAATCCTTGAACACATTTTTGCGCCTATCTAACCACACTCGAGGGCACCACAGTCTCGGTAAGAGAGATTTGTGAGTGTTCATTCGGGCGCGAGCTGCCCCAGCACTCCGACGGCAGTCAGCCCCGATGCCGCGCCTAATCCACATGATCGCCGCCACCGCGAAGAGCTAACACTCATGCGGCAGCATCACGACGATCATCCAGGATCATCGCGCACAGGAGCATGGAGAACCCCAGCAGCACCGCCAAACCTCCACACACCAGAACCACATACCAGTCCGGCATTGCCTCCGCCATTGGAGCCTCGGCTCGAGCTCCTGACAGCAGCTATGGAGAAGAAGGAAGGAGGAGTAGGAGCGAGGCCGGGTGTGAGGAAGAAGAGAGGAGCACCGTGAGCGTTTTATAGCCCGAGATCGGTGTACGATGGGCGAGGTCCACCAGCGCCACCCGTTGCTCGGCCGCCGGTGTTCGGAGGCGAGCCCGCGAGCAGTGCCGACAGCGCCCTGGCCCGCGAGGTGAGTGCACGCTGCACCAGCAGCACGCACGCCGCGCACTACCACGGTACGGCCTCGATACCCTACGAGCTAGGCATCGCCGGTGGAGGAAGCGCGGGAGAACGCGCGAGGGAGAAGAGAGAGCCAGAGGAAGGAGAAGAGGCCGACAGTGAGCCCTGGGCCCACCTGTCAGCCAGAGAGAGCACGGTGCTCCCGGGTGCGACCAGCGTATTTTAGTAATTTAGAATTTATTCTAAATTACTGTATCCAGTAGAAATATCTCGTTTTCCCTAACCATGGATTTTTCCACGCTGCGCCAGTGTAGCACACTGTGGTTTTACCCCACTTATTGCCCTCTCACTGTAGCCTTTTAGTTTTTGTGCAACTAGAGGATTTCATTGATAAAAGCAATTTTATTTCAAAAACAATTCTTGTCCAAAACAGCTTTTAACAAATCTCGAGGACGAGATTTTTCTTAAGGGGGGTAGTGTTGTGACACCCCAAAATTTTGGCCTCGTTTTATTTATTAAAATGTTGCCAGGAAGTAAAACTTTTCCAATTGTCAAGTTTTACCTTTTGTGATTTTGGATTTTTGCCTCTAGTGGGAGAAACCTTCAAAGGTATTGTTGGACTTGATTTCTCTCTATAATAAAACCATTATTTATCAGTGGATTTAAATGTTGCAAGATTTATTTATTCAAAAAGCTTTCTTTCTTTAAAATGATTTCCTTTTGCATTTGGGGCCTATTTGCACTACAACCATTTGATAAATGCTCCTAAAAATTCCACCAAAATTTGGGGATGTCATGTGATGTTTCCACATCACTTTTATGCAAAGATACCTTCTGGCCATTGGAGACTTTGAGCTCTACACCAATTTTTCCAATCTGGTCCAGTAGGCACTTTTGCACTGCAACCCATTTAAATATTTCTTCAAAAATTCTTCCAAGTGTTTGGAGATGACAGTGGATGCATACAATTCATCTTCAAGCAAAAACCCAATGATGTTCTTTGGAAAATTTGAGTGGATCAACCTCTTTTGCTTTCTGGTCCAAATTGGTGATTTGTACTGCAACCATATTTTTCCTTGCTCTAGTGACCCTGAGCTTTTTCCTACTTGTAGCCCTCCCTACCAAACTCTTAAGTCCAGGAGATTGGGCTCATTGGAGGTTTTGAAGTGCATGTTCTAAACCCCTTTTCTTTCTGCCCAAAACTGGAGTTTTGCAAAACTTGCACTATCAACTTTCTGTTTTTGCCAAACTAATCTCACCACCATCTCCTGTATCTAAAGAGACACTGATCTGGAGACTTTGGCCACTCCAAGAGTTGCCTAAGTGCACTTGACATTCTGTCGAACACCTAGGGTGCACAGTCAGTTTTGGCAAGCTCTCTGGTTTGCATTGTGGACTTGAACCCCTGGCCTATCAACCTTGTCCACAGAGTGCCTAGCCACCCCTACCCTCGATCTGTGCTTTGCCAGCTCCACCCTCGCGCTCTAGACCACGCTGGCATTCCGTCGAGCACCTGCCGTGCGTGCTCTGGGCGCGCCCAGAGCGCACGTTTTGCACGCGCGCGCACTACGCCGACACGCCGCACTGTCGCGCTCAACGCGACCCGACCCTGGCTCCCTCTGCATCGCTGAGCCACGCACTAGCCGCCCCCCTGCTCCACGATCCCTCTGGCGTCCTGCTGCACCGCTGGCCGCGCCCTTGGCGGCACGCCGGCGTCGGTAGCGGATTCCGCCGCGGACGGCGCCGCCCAAGCCACCAGCGCACGACAGCTGCCCCGGAGCACAGGCCGTGCTTATCCCCCCGCTCGTCGGAATGCGTTCGTCGCCGCCACGATGCCCTGCAACTACAGGAAAGCGGTCGCCGGCGATCTTATCTGCTGCCATCGCGGAGCCAGCCTCGTCACGCTATATAAAGGGTCCCCGAGCCCCTCCGAGCACTCACGCGACATCAGACTTCCCCCGTAGAGCTCCCCGCGCAGTAGATCGGCCTGTATTGGCCACCCTCCCCAACTCCGGCCAGCTCGGCCGCCGCTAAGCCCCAGCGCGATTCGTCGCCGCCGGCCACCCTTTTGCCAATCCAGCGCCACCAAAAACTTTCCCGAAGTCTTGCGGAGCTGCCCAGCTACCCAACTGCGGTCGGAGACCACCGGAGCACCTAAGTCACTTCACCACCGTAGCCTCCCTCCGCCGCGAAGCTCGCCGCCGGCGATTCCTGCCACCTTCTCCGACCCAGCAACCACCCCGAGGACCGCCTCGGTCTAGCCGTTCCATCCCCGCCCGCAGATGCCCTCGAGGAGCCGCCGTCCGTCGCCGGCGATCGCCGGAGCCCCGCTCCCGTCGGGCAGAAGAGAAGAGAAGGAGGGAAGGAACGGTCAAACCTGACCAGTGGGCCCTCTGGACCCACTGTCAGCGACCCGCGCAGCGCCCTCTCTCTGTTTAAGTGGAGGCGCAAAACCCCGAGTGTGTTTTCCCTGCTGCGTAAGCATATTACTGCTGAAGCGTTTTCCTTTTTTCTGGTTTTATTTAAAAACAGATTTGACCAAACTTTGACTGGCTATAACTTTTAAAATAAAACTCCAAATGAGTTGATTCTTTTTCCTACCTCTCTCAAATTTCATCTAGTTTATTTTAAGATTTATTTCAAAAATATTTGAGACAGGTTTTGGTACTGTGTTTGAAATATTTGTATTTGTGTATTTTGCATAATAGGATTTTTGGAGGAAAAGGAAAGCTTCCAATAGTTGCATCCTTTGCATACTCTTGAAGGCAAGCATTTCTGAACTCTGGCATAATATTTGTTGTGGTGTTTGGATACGATCACAGCACCTTTTGTCTTGGAGTATAAGTGACAGTTTATGTATCGATGTAGTCTCGTGCATGAGTGCACTTTGGAGTTGTTAGTGGCCAGCAATGGATACCCTGAGGATTTGGATTGCCCTCGTGAGCTTCTCTTGCACACCGGTAGGAAGCGGGAAAGTCGTGGTCTTGGGTAGACACGAGCTTGTCCCTAATCCCTCGTTGTGACGAGTATGCCCGGCATAGCATGGTGAGGCTCGAGGAGTGGTGATTTATTTCACTAGTGGTAATATTGTTGGTGGATACTTGGATCACCTGAGTCGGTTGTAGACCGAGTCTTGTTCAGTAGCTTCCTTTTGTCGGTACCACCACTTGTCCCTGCAGGGGACAGGGTATGGTTCAGTAGGTTGTCAACCCCTTTCCAAAGCACACACCGTACAGAGAGGCCGTGATGAAGGTCCTGTGGCCACGGATTAAAGCCTGTCATTCGGTCCGGGGGCATGGGTGTTTTCGGTTGTAGCCGAAGGGGATAGCTTCTTCAGTTTGCGCGCGGTATAAATTTTGTGATCCCATGCTACGTCGAGGTTGTAGCCTCCCCACTTAGAGTTTTGCTTGGCAGGTGTCGTGGGTGATTCCAGGCACTGGTGAGTTAAGCTGGTGTGTGCAGGTCAGGCGTGTTTTCAATCAAAAGACCGTAGATGGAATTAGTCCCGAGCGACTGAGTAATCCCGTTACTCGTGGAAAATGGTACTCCCTCTGCAGAGGATACATCCTGTTGGATAGTCATGTTCTTGAGTATAGAACCACAGTCTGGGTTAAATCTTGATAACGGTATTCGGATGGAGAACGATTTAACTAGAACTCTGTAACGGTATTCGGATGGAGAACGGTTTAACTAGAGCTCAGTAACGGTATTCGGATGGAGATACGACTTGACTGAATTATAGGTTTTTCGGATGGAGAAACGACTGTACTAAATATTGTTTATGATTATGGCACCTTTGGATTATGATCTTTATTATTATGGACTAACCATGTATTTTATGTATATTATTGAGTATCCCTGGGACGGTTCTACCTCCTGGATGTTCACTGTGATTATTCTCTTATAAGCCCTTTAAGTGGTGTCGCCCCGACGCCCGACTGCGGCATTATTATTTCTGCATTTTCCGCTCGAGGAGTCATTCAGACACTCGTTTGGCACCAGTATTATTATTTCTGCATTTTCCGCTCGAGGAGTCATTCAGACACTCGTTTGGCACCAGCATTATTATTTTTGCATTGTTCGCTCGAGTAGTCATTCAGACACTCGTTTGGCACCAGCATTATTATTTCTGCATTTTCCGCTTGAGGAGTCATTCAGACACTCGTTTGGCACCAGTATTATTATTTCTGCATTTTCCGCTCGAGGAGTCATTCAGACACTCGTTTGGCACCAGTATTATTGTTTCTGCATTTTCCGCTCGAGGAGTCATTCAGACACTCGTTTGGCACCAGTATTATTATTTCTGCATTGTCCGCTCGAGGAGTCATTCAGACACTCGTTTACTATTCTGCATTTTCCGCTCGAGGAGTCATTCAGGCACTCGTTTGGCACCAGCATTACTATTCTGCATTTTCCGCTCGAGGAGTCATTCAGACACTCGTTTGGCACCCAGTATTTTATTTTGGTATATTTTTATCCATATGTGTGCATCATGGTTTCTCGTATATTTTCGTGACGGATGTATGATCGTCTATTAAATCTGGAGTATGTTGGATATATTATACCCGTGTTCTTAATGTTTGCGAGTACATTCAAACGTACTCACTGGCTTGTCCTTGGCTATTGTCTTGGCCAGATTGCCTTGCGTGGAGGTATGCATCGCGGTGACAACCTCGGAGCCTACGTGTTGACATTTGCAGCCTCGCGAAGATAGGAATTATCCTGGTCAGCTGTTCTTGTGGGAAATGGAGTCCCATAGGCGCAGATGTTTCCAACCGCTTCCGCCCTCAACTATTAGAAACCAAGTGTTGTACTCCCAGGCCTAAATGGTCTTGTACTACATATTTTTGTTCCTTGCTTGGAATTCTTATATCAAGTTGGTACCTCATCAGCTAACAGTAATCCTGGGGCTGGTGAGCACACAGGCCGTTTTTCTGGGAATTTATATCCCAAAATCCGGTCGTGACATCACCGCCGAGCCCGCCGCCGCCCGCATCTCGCCGCCGCCGCCGCCGGAGTCGCGCCCGCCGCCGCCCGTTCGCCGCCGGAGCCGCCGCCCCTCGCGCCCCCCCCCCCCCCCCGACCCCTGAGCTGCGCCCGAGCCCGGAGCCCCGCCGGAGCCCCTCGCCGGAGTAGCCCGACGAGGTACTGCCCGATGCCCGTTGACCTTTGCCGGTTTTCGTTTTTAAAAAAACCCTTCGTTTAAGAAAAAAACCCTAGATCGGTTTTTTCGGTTTTATTATTTTGCGAGCGTTCACCGAACCGTCCGTTTTAACGAACGCGTTCGTCGGTTTTTCTCTGATAACGAACGTCCGTTATTTAACCGTTCGACCGTTTTTCTTTTTCATCGGATTTTTTCTCGTTATTTTCTCAGATTCGATTTCTGATCAAATCTTCGATTCTGTTTAACTTCTCGCTCGTTTATCGGAATCAGGCGATTCAAGCGCCTAGAGTTTCGTCTCGAAATTCTCTTTCCGTTTAATCTACTCAAACAAGTTTTTGCTACAGTAAAATTTGACCTAGATCCAGATTAGCAAACGAAGTTTCTTTCTTTCGCCGTTTGACTTTCATTGCTTCTCTCGAGTTGATTCTTTTTGCAAACCGGAGTTCTTAAGTTGAACTTTCTGGTTGGATCTTTCATTCGAGTTTTACCTGTGCATTAGATGAGTACTGATTGTATGCTTGATTGTTTGCGATAGAGTACCCGGAGTGTGCCGCTTGTTACTTCGACTCGCTAGGTTTTGCGGATCATCAGCAAGGCAGGTAACACTTTGATCATACCCCGTTCATACCCAGTTTTATTGCATTGGATCTGTTTTCCTCAAACACTTGCATGATTAGGATCTAATTAAACTGTGGGTATTGGGAAGTAGTTGAGGTAGTACCTATTACCTGTTTTCTTATCAAACCCTTGGGAGATACTTCTACGTTGCTTTTGTTATTGCCATGCTATGCTCGTAGACGTGGATTGGGTTTGAGTGACATTCATGACAGATGTGAGATGTTTAATAATGGTTCAACTTAAGGTGGCAACTAAAACTCACATCTGGGTGGATTGAGGCACCTGGAGAACCCAGTGTTGTCTGTATGTATAAGGTCCGCCACCCAGGCTCAAAGGGATCATAAGATTATTCATGCTAGAAACTTCCATGTGCAGCCACAAGCTATTATGGGCTCTAGCATAGCTGAGTAGGTTACAGGATCTCTTGAAGAGGTGGACTAGCAGATGTAGGGGAAAGTAGGTGTACCGGTCCATCCAGAGTAAAGAGTGATTGTTTCTGAAAGACTGTGTCTCGGTCATCCGTTTCTCAAACATCATGTAGTGCGAGAATCAAGCGGAGGCGATCGAGTCTTGTGGGGAAAAGTGCGCAAACCTCTGCAGAGTGTACAAACTAATCATGGTTAGCCATGTCCCCGGTTATGCACAACTTGAGTATCTAGTACCTGGATTATCATTTGAATCTCATCACCGTGATACTTATAATTAATTTTGTTGGGTTAAAGATGATACTTAAATGGGATTGAGTTGGAGGTACCTTCTCAATGTTTCAACCACCATGATAGTTAAATAAAATTTATTCCTTTGTAGTAGGATAAAATTGGCTTTTCGCAAAACTGTAACCATAGAGCTTTCCACCAGCCATATATGCATGTAGTATAGCATTTTGTTGTTCATTACTCTCTATGAGTTACTTTGCCAGCATATTCTATGTGCTGACCTGTTTCCGGGCTGCAACGTTTCATGTTGCAGACTTTTCAGACGACGAGTAAGGTGCTTTAGGTCGTGGTCTTATACTCAGCGATACCGCTGGAGTGATGGACTCACTTATCTTCCAAGTCTTCCGCTGTTATCATGTTAGATGGCCTTAAGCCATGTTTATCATACTCAAACTCTTCGGAGTTATTCGATGTAATAAGTGTGTGATTGCTACTCTGTTATAAATCCTCCATTTGTACTGTGCGTGTCAGCATTACTGATCCAGGGATGACACTTGTGCACAGCAGCACAGGCCATTTGAGGTCTGGTCGCTACAAAGTTGGTATCAGAGCACACTCTGACTATAGGACACGACCACTAAGCTTAAGCCCTAGAAAGCTTCTCTCTTCTCATTTCTGACCCCTCTCCACTTTCTACTCTTTTAGGAATGGCGAATGCAAGGAGCAAGTTCATGCAACCAGATGAAGACACGCCGTTTGGTCGACACTTGAAGGAAGTCACCAAGTACTTGAACATAGGAATACCAAGCATCACCGGAACCTACAACGCCACTTTACCTGAAGAGGAGAGCTGGAAGATTCAAGTTATCATTCCAGGAAGGATGTTTAGTGCCATGAGATTGGTTTTCGAAGCACCAACTTGGAGTTTAGGGAAGAGCATGGCCGCACACATCGCCATGGGACGCATTGGAGAAGTCTACCACCAGGAGCTTAAGGATACAATTTATCAGATTTGTGGACGTCGAGACGCGCAATGGGAGATGATCAAGACCAAGAAGGATGGATCAATTGCAGCTTTCATCCAGGAGCAGAACCAACATATTCGACGCCAGGAGAACCAGATGTGCACAACAAGGAAGAACTGAAGAGGGCATTAACGAAGATCAAGGAACTCCAAGAAGAACTCAAGGCTACACGCGAAGATTACTTGGAGGAAATCAACGCACTAGTAGGGAAGATTGACGACCTGGAGAATAAGATTGGAGCATTCATTGGAAATCCAGTGCCAAAAGCAGAAGTCGATGAATGCACTTGTCCGGATAACTACATCATCATCGACGACACCGACTCAGAACCAAGTGAAGACGACTGGATTGATGAAGCTGGAGCAGACATCATGGAGTCTTCAACGGATCAGAATTTCTAGTAGACCACCATATCAGTAGTAGTTTTCCCCCATTTAATAGTATAGTTCAAGCACTTTGTAATGCTAGTTACATCGATTGTTTTGCCTTGTTTGGATTGATTGAGTGATATTGATTGAATTTGTCTCATGAGCATATGGGTAGTGTTTTCTCTCTAGACCTCATTCTATTCTTAACTCTCATCTTTTCTAAACCTATCAGATGCCTACGAGACGCGACACCGGATTTGTTTTCCCGCCAGAGATCACCCAATTGATTCAGCAACAGAATGCCCTGATGCAAGTGCTAGTGCAGAACCAAGGCAACAACAACAACAACAACCCACCGCAGCCACCACCTGTTGATCACTTAGCCCGCTTCTTAAGGCTAAACCCGCTGGTGTTTTCCAGTAGCACCGAGCCGATTGTTGCAGATGATTGGCTCCGCAAAGTTGGAAGGGAGTTCAACACTGCAGGATGCACAGATGCGGAAAGAGTGCGTTTTTCCGCACATCAGCTTGATGGACCCGCAGCATCATGGTGGGAGAATTAAACAGCCACGCACCCTATTGACACTGTCACGTGGGACCAGTTTCAGCAAGCTTTCCGTACAGCTCATGTTTCAGCAGGAGCTATGGCTATGAAGAAGCGTGAGTTTCGTAACCTACGCCAAGGAGGACGCACCGTAGGCCAGTATGTGGAGGAATTCAGTAAGTTAGCACGTTATGCACCAGTGACGTTGCTACAGATGCTGCCAAGCAGGAGAAATTCTTGGAAGGACTGAATGATGAACTGAGTATGCAGTTGATGGTAGCAACCTTCAACAACTACCAGGAGCTGGTAGATAGAGCTCTCATGATTGAAGGGAAGCAACAGCAGATTGAAAATCGTAAGAGGAAGTATGGACAAGGGAAGTACAATTCTGGAGCCCAGCAGAAGCCACGATTTACCCCGAAGTCGGGAGGACAGTTTCAGCATACCCATGGAGGAGGTAGTTCGCACCACCAAGAATGGTAATGGGAATGGAGGAGGAAACGGACAGAACCGCACAAACCCATCTACCCCAACCAAGAGAGATCTAAGTCACATTACTTGTTTCAAGTGCCAGAAGACGGGACATTATGCTACTGATTGTCCCGAAGCCCAAAATGGAAATGGCAATGGAAGCTCTGGGAAGAAGCCGAACCCGTTCAACAAAGGACATGTGAACCACGTGAGCGTGGAGGAGGTTGAAGCTCAGCCTAATGCAGTAATAGGTAAGTTTTTGGTTAAGTCATTTACTGCAACTGTTCTTTTCGATACTGGTGCATCGCATTCATAGATATCAAGGGGATTCGTAAACAAGTTTAAGATGTCCACCCAAGTTCTCAAAAGCCCTATGTTAGTAACCTCGCCAGGAGCAGAGTATATGGCCACCCAAGGATGTTTTCAGATACCGTTGGCCATTGGTAGGCATGTTTTCCCCTCAGACCTCATTGTTTTGGAATCACAAGGTTTGGATGTGATTTTGGGAATGGATTGGCTATCGTTGTATGGAGGAAACATCGATTGTGCCAGCAAGACGATTTTGCTTACCACCCCGGAAGGAAAAAGGATCAAGTATGTATCCCGGCATATGCCGAAGAGGACTCAAGTGAATTCCTTATCAGGAGTGGTACAGGAGGAAGTACCAGTGGTGAAGGATTATCCGGATGTATTTCCAGAAGAGTTGCCAGGCATGCCACCAGATAGAGACATTGAGTTTTTGATTGAACTTCTGCCAGGCACAGGACCAATATCTAAGAGACCGTACAGGATGCCCGCAAAGGATTTGGAGGAAATTAAGAAGCAGATCAAGGAGTTACTGGATAAAGGATATATTCGCCCAAGTTCGTCACCTTGGGGATCACCAGTACTTCTAGTGGAGAAGAAAGATGGATCGCTGAGGATGGTTGTTGATTACCGAGGATTGAATGAAGTGACCATCAAGAACAAGTACCCACTGCCGATGATCAATGATTTGTTTGACCGCTTGCAAGGAGCTAAAGTATTTTCCAAGATCGATCTACGATCAGGATACCATCAGTTAAAGATTCGAGAGCAGGATATACCCAAGACGGCATTTACCACCAGATATGGATTGTATGAGTATACCGTTATGTCATTTGGACTGACTAACGCACCTGCCTATTTCAAACCTGATGAACAAAGTGTTTATGGAGTTTTTGGATAAGTTCGTCGTGGTGTTCATTGATGATATTTTAATCTTTTCAAAGGATGAAGAAGAGCATGAGGAGCATTTACGATTGGTACTTGAGAAGCTCAGAGAACATCAGTTATATGCCAAGTTCAGCAAATGTGAGTTTTGGCTGAAGGAAGTTGGATTCCTTGGACATGTTATTTCTGGAGAAGGAATAGCAGTAGACCCTGCCAAGGTTGACACAGTGACAAGTTGGGAATCACCCACGACAGTTGGAGAAATCCGGAGTTTTCTTGGACTTGCAGGATACTACCGGAGATTCATCGAGAATTTCTCGAAGATTGCTAAGCCCATGACTGAGCTATTGAAGAAGGACACCAAATTCAATTGGACTGAGGAATGTGAAGATAGTTTCCCGGAGTTGAAGAAACGATTGGTTACATCACCAATGTTGATTCTACCCGATCAACGCAAGGACTATGAAGTTTATTGCGACGCTTCTCGTCGAGGACTTCGAGCAGTGCTTATGCAGGAAGGAAGAGTTGTGTCATATGCTTCACGACAACTTAAACCCCATGAGAAGAATTATGCTACGCATGATTTGGAATTAGCAGCCGTGGTGCATGCATTGAAAACATGGAGACATTTTCTCATCGGAAACCATTGTGAGGTGTACACGGATCACAAGAGTTTGAAGTACATTTTCACGCGGAAGGAGTTAAATCTCAGACAGAGAAGATGGTTGGAGCTCATTAAAGATTATGATATGAGATTGCATTATCACCCTGGAAAGGCTAACGTAGTAGCAGACGCGTTGAGCCGCAAGAGTCATGTCAACACCCTCATGACAGGAGAATTACCTCAGGAGATAGCCAAGGACCTTCGCGAGCTATGTTTGGAAATAGTCCCAAGAGGCTATTTAGCGACATTGGAGATTCAGTCTACCTTGATGGAAAGAATCAGAGAAGCTCAGAAGACAGACAAGGAGATTGAAGAGATAAAGGAGAAGATGAGCAAAGGAAAAGCCAAGGGATTTCGTGAGGATGAGCACGATACCTTATGGTTCGAGGACCGCGTATATGTGCCAAATGATCCGGAGATCAGGAAGTTGATTTTGCAAGAAGCCCATGATTCACCGTACTCGATTCACCCAGGGAATACCAAGATGTATTTGGATTTGAAGAATACTTTCTGGTGGACCGGAATGAAGAAGGATATTGCGGAGTATGTAGCAGTTTGTGATGTATGTCAGAGAGTGAAGGCAGAGCATCAGAAGCCAGCAGGATTGCTACAGCCATTGCCGATACCTGAATGGAAGTGGGATAAAATAGGCTTGGATTTTATCACAGGATTACCCAGGACTCTTCAGGCTATGACTCGATATGGGTTGTAGTTGATCGATTGACGAAAGTGGCTCATTTCATTCCAGTGAAGACCACTTACACCAGTGCTAAGTTGGCCAAGATCTACATGACCAGGATCGTATGTTTGCATGGAGTTCCGAGGACCATTGTATTAGACAGAGGAACCCAATTTACCTCGATGTTTTGGAAGCAGTTACATGAAACATTGGGAACCAGGCTGGAATTCAGTACAGCTTTTCACCCGCAGACAGATGGACAGACCGAGAGAGTCAACCAGATTTTGGAGGACATGTTGAGAGCATGTGCACTAGATTATGGATCTAGTTGGGACGACAATTTGCCATATGCGGAGTTTTCATATAACAACAGTTATCAAACCAGTTTGAAGATGGCCCCTTTCGAAGCCTTGTACGGAAGGAGGTGTAGAACACCGTTGTTATGGGACGAAGTTGGAGACCGTCAGTTGTTTGGACCAGATTTGATTAAGGAGTCTGAACAGAAAGTGAGGATGATTCGCGATAGGCTCAAGGTAGCCCAGTCCAGACAGAAGAGCTATGCCGATTCTAAACGAAAGGAGACAGTTCACGAAATCGGAGACAGAGTGTATCTTCGAGTATCACCACTTCGTGGAGTGAAGCGCTTTGGTGTTAAAGGAAAGTTAGCGCCCCGTTTTATCGGACCATACAGAGTGTTGGAACGTATCGGAGAAGTTGCTTACAAGTTGGAATTGCCCGAAGGATTGTCTGGAGTACATGATGTATTTCACGTTTCGCAGTTGAAGAAGTGCCACGCAGAGATGGCTGAGATACCACTGAGAGATACTGTGCCACTGGAAGCGATTCAGTTGGAAAGTGATTTGACTTATGAGGAGAAACCAGTTAAGATTCTCGAGTATGCCAGCCGAGTTACCCGCAGCAAGGTTATCAAGTTTTGCAAAGTTCACTGGAGTCACCACACAGAAGATGAAGCCACCTGGGAGCGAGAGGAAGATCTACGGAAAGACCACTCCCACCTGTTTTCTAGCCAACCCGAATCTCGAGGGCGAGATTCATCTTAAGGGGGGTAGGTTTGTAACATCCCAAATTTTCAATTTGGTATGTTATACATAGATCATCATTGCATATCATGTTTTATTGCATTTTGACAAATCCTCGATAAATCCTAAGCAACTCAAGGACCCTCGGAGAGAGTTGGGGATTTTCTCAAATTTTCATATTTGATTTTCATCAAATAATAAGACGAGGATTGTGGTTTTAATTATTTTTCTCTCCGGAAAAATATTTCACTTTAAAATAAAACGAGGGGGGAAAATATGACTTCTCCAAAACAATTGAAATACTGGAGGAAAAATGTTAACATCATTATTTGGAATTTATTTGGATTTTATTTGCAATTTTTATTGCATTAAAAATATTGCATGTTTTCAAAATATTTATTTTGATTTAAAAAAATATTCACCCTATCCTAGATTTTCTAACTAGACGGGGAAAATTTATTTCATATTTTTCCGATTTTTATTTATTTTTCTACGTATTATTTTCCACGGAACTTATTTAAAAAAAAAAAGCACGACGCCCGACCGGGCCGAAGCCCAGCCTCGCGCCTCTCCTCTTCCCGCACGACACCGAGCCGCCGCCGGAGTCCGCCCCGGCCACGCCGCCCCGGCCGCCCCCTTCCCCAAGCTTCGGACCCCCCTCCTTAAATAGCCCCCCCCTCTGTCTCTCCCTCAACCCGCAAGCCGCCGCCGCCGCCCTCACCGCCGAGCCCGCCGCCGCCGCCGGAGTCGCGCCCGCCGCCTCCCGTTCGCCGCTGGAGCCGCCGCCCCTCGCGCCCCCCCCCCCCGACCCCCGAGCCGCGCCCGAGCCCGGAGCCCCGCCGGAGCCCCTCGCCGGAGTAGCCCGACGAGGTACTGCCCGATGCCCGTTGACCTTTGCCGGTTTTCGTTTTAAAAAAACCCTTCGTTTAAAAAAAACCCTAGATCGTTTTTTTTTCTGTTTTATTATTTTGCGAGCGTTCACCGAACCGTCCGTTTTAACGAACGCGTTCGTCGTTTTTTCTCTGATAACGAACGTCCGTTATTTAACCGTTCGACCGTTTTTCTTTTTCATCGGATTTTTTCTCGTTATTTTCTCAGATTCGATTTCTGATCAAATCTTCGATTCTGTTTAACTTCTCGCTCGTTTATCGGAATCAGGCGATTCAAGCGCCTAGAGTTTCGTCTCGAAATTCTCTTTCCGTTTAATCTACTCAAACAAGTTTTTGCTACAGTAAAATTTGACCTAGATCCAGATTAGCAAACGAAGTTTCTTTCTTTCGCCGTTTGACTTTCGTTGCTTCTCTCGAGTTGATTCTTTTTGCAAACCGGAGTTCTTAAGTTGAACTTTCTGGTTGGATCTTTCATTCGAGTTTTACCTGTGCATTAGATGAGTACTGATTGTATGCTTGATTGTTTGCGATAGAGTACCCGGAGTGTGCCGCTTGTTACTTCGACTCGCTAGGTTTTGCGGATCATCAGCAAGGCAGGTAACACTTTGATCATACCCCGTTCATACCCAGTTTTATTGCATTGGATCTGTTTTCCTCAAACACTTGCATGATTAGGATCTAATTAAACTGTGGGTATTGGGAAGTAGTTGAGGTAGTACCTATTACCTGTTTTCTTATCAAACCCTTGGGAGATACTTCTACGTTGCTTTTGTTATTGCCATGCTATGCTCGTAGACGTGGATTGGGTTTGAGTGACATTCATGACAGATGTGAGATGTTTAATAATGGTTCAACTTAAGGTGGCAACTAAAACTCACATCTGGGTGGATTGAGGCACCTGGAGAACCCAGTGTTGTCTGTATGTATAAGGTCCGCCACCCAGGCTCAAAGGGATCATAAGATTATTCATGCTAGAAACTTCCATGTGCAGCCACAAGCTATTATGGGCTCTAGCATAGCTGAGTAGGTTACAGGATCTCTTGAAGAGGTGGACTAGCAGATGTAGGGGAAAGTAGGTGTACCGGTCCATCCAGAGTAAAGAGTGATTGTTTCTGAAAGACTGTGTCTCGGTCATCCGTTTCTCAAACATCATGTAGTGCGAGAATCAAGCGGAGGCGATCGAGTCTTGTGGGGAAAAGTGCGCAAACCTCTGCAGAGTGTACAAACTAATCATGGTTAGCCATGTCCCCGGTTATGCACAACTTGAGTATCTACTACCTGGATTATCATTTGAATCTCATCACCGTGATACTTATAATTAATTTTGTTGGGTTAAAGATGATACTTAAATGGGATTGAGTTGGAGGTACCTTCTCAATGTTTCAACCACCATGATAGTTAAATAAAATTTATTCCTTTGTAGTAGGATAAAATTGGCTTTTCGCAAAACTGTAACCATAGAGCTTTCCACCAGCCATATATGCATGTAGTATAGCATTTTGTTGTTCATTACTCTCTATGAGTTACTTTGCCAGCATATTCTATGTGCTGACCCGTTTCCGGGCTGCAACGTTTCATGTTGCAGACTTTTCAGACGACGAGTAAGGTGCTTTAGGTCGTGGTCTTATACTCAGTGATGCCGCTGGAGTGATGGACTAACTTATCTTCCAAGTCTTCCGCTGTTATCGTGTTAGATGGCCTTAAGCCATGTTTATCATACTCAAACGCTTCGGAGTTATTCGATGTAATAAGTGTCTGATTGCTACTCTGTTATGAATCCTCCATTTGTACTGTGCGTGTCAGCATTACTGATCCAGGGATGACACTGGTGCACAGCAGCACAGGCCATTTGAGGTCTGGTCGCTACATATAAGCTAGGCTGCTGAACTTTTTTTACTAGAAGAGCATCATTTTTTAGCGAAGCTAGTACATCATGTTGGCCCTTTCAGATGCGTGCCACTTAAGGACCATCTATACTATTATTGCCGAATGCACATTCAGCCGATTGGCATATTTGTAGGTCTGGCATAGCAGCCAAAATGAAATGTCTCTGAGTCTTATCAATTAATACAGACTCGTGCTAAAAAATACAAACCAAAAAACAAAAAAAATTATTACATGATCTCTAAAACAAATGGTTTGATCGATTACATCAACGAACAACACAAAGGTTATTCAACGATGGAAAAAACATTTCACCTATGATTTACCAAGTGGGAATTTAATTTCCTTTTTTCCTTCAGGACCTTAACACTGCGGTCAGTCTCAACTTGCTTCATTTTGAAATCCACCAAATATTTAATCGTTGTCTTGAGTACTGCTTGTGATTGTGCTATTTGCTTCCTCAACATGTCAACTTCATCTCTAAGTGCAGGTGCAGAATCTCTTTCTACCAATAGTTTAGCCTCTGGAGCATCAGTAGTTGGCAATTCATGATGCATGATTGGGCCGGTGCCAGTGTTGTGGGATGATACAACGTCCATGGGGACCTCGCTCTTTGATCTTGGGCTAACCTATTTTGCCATTAAAGTTCCGATTGGATTCCGAAAAATTAAATTTAGCAAAATATCTCAACTCAGAGTTAGAACAGCAAACAGTTAAACAACAAGGAATTAAAGAGTTTCAGTTGGATGCTGGAAATGAGTTATTAACATCATTGTAACCGGTTGCAGCAGCAAAGCATTTAAACAAACAAGTTTTGCAAAAGGTACCTGTTGTGGCATTGGAGTTTCTCTTGGATCCTGAGAAGTTGAGTAGCCAGTAACATGATTAGAGCAACCGGTTGCAGCAGCAAAGTAGTTAAACAAACATGTTTTGCAAAAGGAACCTGTTGTGGCACTGGAGTTTCTATTGGATCCTGAAAAGTTGAGTAGTCGGTAACTTGATTAGAGCAACCAGTTACAGCAGCAAACCTGTTACATAAATATATTTTTGAAAATGTACATGCTGTGCAATTGGACTTCCAATTGGATCCTAAAAACATGAAGTTGGTAAGATGATTACAGCAACAAGTTACAGCAAGCAAACCAGGTAAACAAGGAAGTTTTTGAAAACATACCTGTTGTGCGAACGGAATTTCAGTTGGATCCTGCAAACTTGAATGTTAGCAATCATAAATAAAGTGTTGCAAGAGCCATAAGAAACTAACATCAAACTAGTAAAACTAACCAGTTTTGGCAACGTATTTAATTACACATGAACTAGTAAAACTAACAAGTTCTTGGCAACGTATTAAAGTAACAAGTCGGTACCGTTTACCAGGAACACAGACATCTGTAAATTTCTTTGATGTAAGCAAAATGATTCCAACACATATATATAAGTTAAAAAGACGGTGTCCCTCATATAAACTGACAGTTGTCTATCTATGAACATGCAAAAATTACTAGTGCTACGGTGATAATAGCAAACCATTTAAACAAACAGGGTATCAGAAAGTAAATTACACATGAATTCTGCTGCACCCTAGAAGTACAGATGACCAGCTATCTACGTGGTTAAGCAGCTATTTAAGTTCAGGCAAACATGTAATTCTTAACAATAAGTATCAAACACATAGATACGCACAGTCTATAATAGGATTAACAGGCTATTGCATTATGTAATCAGTAGTAAACTAAATTAAGCCAAGCAACGTAATTGAACAATTTTGCAATAAGTGGCTAACTAAAATTCTGAGAAGCGGGTAACTGAACTTACGCTAGCTCTTTACACAGGCACACTGCAACTTCTTTTTCACTTACAAGGTTCTACAAAGGAGTCCATGGCTTACAAGGTTCTACAAAGAAGTCCATGGCATCAATTGCTTGGATACGTAGTCCCAATACTTCTTTCCCACACAGCATTGGTAAGTCGAATGGTTAATCTGATAAGATGGTGCATCCTTGATATGTTATATGAGGACGGGTTGTCAGACTAGTTGTAGCAACACACATCACAATGGCTTTTACTGTATATTTCATGCGATTACATTTGGCATATCGAGATCTAAGCAACCCACAATAGGATGAAAAGATAGGCATCCTTCACATTATTGGCGAACTCAGTTAATAGAAACAAGCAATTCAACCATTTTGTGGGTAAATCAAAAGTGCCACTAGAATATTTTTCAGTACCCCAATCATACACGCAGAAAGGGGCGACGCCACCGTAGGGGCTGGTATGGGCGGCCGCCTCGGGTGGCTGGAAAGTGCGCACCTAGTTTGAGTCATCCAGGTTGGCACAGGCTAGTTTAGTTCGTCCCAGCGCACAAGCAGGCAATGTAATAATGAAGAAAAACATTTCAATTTGGATGGGCCAATAACATAAGTGCAAGGCAGGCCCTATAGCAGGCCCGCGGCCCAAACGAGCGCCTCCCATATCAATCGACAGCAGGAAAAATCCCAATTCGTTTGCTCCAGCCTCCAGTCTGGTTCGCTCCTAACCTAGCCCTCGTTGGACAGACCAACACAGCACTTCCTCTCTCCCTCGTTGGATGCCGGTCGCCAGGCTTCAAGTGAATGGAAGGACAAGAAGATGAAGATCCAACCCTGGGTGTAGCTTGTGTGGGAGGCAGTGGCGGCAGCACGGGCATGGCATCGAGCTTGCGCAAACGGACAGTCGCGGCTTGCAAGAGTAGCATGCACAATGAGCAGGTACATCACATCCCTAATTATATCTAATTCAACTGTTCAATATCTAGCCAATAGTTAAACCTGACGGTGTTGTAAAACTGCTTGTATGTAGGGAATTTATAAGGAAATGAAACCAATTTCTTCTTATTTTATAACTCCTCCAATAAATACTAAACTGACTAAACCTGATGTGTCTAATCAAGTTTCCGGTGCAAACATACAAGCTCATGTTGTTCTTGAGCCTGAAGTGTCTAGTGAACAGACTGCTAATGAAGGATTTGATGCAAACATTTTACATGCTCCTGGTGATGAACATATAGTGTCTAATGAGGGATCTAATGCAAGCATTTTGCAAGCTCCCATTGAAGGATTTAGTGTCTAATGATTATCTGCAATGTTGAGAGAGAGATAGCGATTTGTAGGAATTGATGACAAGCAAATTATAGTACATTTTCATGGCTTGAGGAAACGTCCAGGCCATCTACCAGAAAGTCCCCGTATCATGACAACATAGCATAAATACTTTTCCAATTTGTTGTTTGAAACTATTGGCATACTTGCGCAGGATAGATATACTGATATGCAGTTTGCGCACTAGTTATAGGTGCAATTACACTTCGACATTTTCAGCCAGAGAACGAATAATTCAAGCAGGTACAGTCCATGTTAGTAGTCCTTGTACACCATGTTGCATTCTGTGTTTTTGGTGCTTACATCATTTAGTGTCTTATAATCTGGAACTACTTTGGATCATTAGCTGGTTTTCAAAGTGCATGTAGCTTCACATTTCTCAAGTTATGTTGATTTCCAGAGTGCAAGTGCCTTCGTATTCTTTAAGTTAAATTTTTGCCCCTGGTAACTTGAATTCATGGATCCACCACTGCACACAAATCATACACGCATGCCAGTACGAATTAAATGAAATGCAGGGACTTATGCTAGCTCGTTGTACAGGCTCACTGCAGCTCTGCTTGCGCTTCGGATGTTCCATGTACAAGTCCATATTACCACTTGCTTGGATGTGCAGGCCTTGTGCTCCTTGCATCCCCCTCTGCATTTTTGACACGGCGAATGGTTGATCAAATACGAGGAATCGACCTTGCTGTTGTACCGGGGGAAAGGTACATACAAGTTTATACCGGTGTGCAGGATGTGTACCAGATCCCACGGCGCCGTCATGCTTCGCTAAAAAATGGTTTTGCTTGTTTGAGATGATATTTCTAGAAGAAATAAGAGTTAAACTCAGAGTTGCATAGGTGTGTAAGCTAAGAGAGTAGTAAAAGGATATCCAAACATCGTCAGAACAGTGCACAAGGGAGTGATATGCGGATACCTCGTTCGAGCCGGCATTTGGGCATGCTCGCCTGGCTAGAGTGCTTGGTCACTTCAGAGCCGTTGAGGGTGATGCGCTGGCATTGGCTGGCTGCGCACGGTTGCAGATCTTGAGCGGCAGCGGAGCGCTACGATGCGGTGGACGAGACCGTTGGTGATCCCCAATGGCCTCGAGGGGCGGAGGTGCGATGATGTGCTCGGTGAAGTAGCCCCGACGAGGTGGGAGACGGCGTCGGGGAAGCGCACCTGATGCGGTGGAAGTCGGCGTCTATGAGGCACGTCGGTTGCGGTGGCCGACGTCCTCGGTGGACCAACCGGTGAGGTGGACGAGGGCGTAGATGAGGTAGCTCCGGTGCGGTGGTGAAGCGCGACAGTAGCATAGAGGTGGGGAAAGAGACGAGACGAGGGGTGTTTCGAACTTTGCGTTGGTTGGCGGTGAATTAGGGATTTGAGCGCTCTGGGTGCGGAAGGGGACGATGGAGAAGGGAGATTTTGCAGGGCTGGAATTGGGCGGCAAGATATTTCAATCCGAAACATGGAAGCGTGAACTTATTTTGTCGTCGTTCTTTTTGGGGGGGCGGGGGGAGGGAGGGGGTGGCTGGCTGGCTGGGTGCTAGCGTCCGTACGACACACGCGACCACCACGACACGACCCTGGTCTGCTTGGTGTGCCTACATTTGAGAATGCAAATGAATCCTCTTTCATTTGCAAACAAATCTGTATGTATTACCATGCCCGTGTTTTCCTTGCAAATAATTAGTCATTCAAAACGAGATACTATAAATTAATTAATGAGGAGTTATTTGAATTAGAGCGTGTGTCACTAACGATCTCCAATTCTAACGTGGATTTCACATTTCACGGTATCCATGCTACTTTTTAAATACAAATTCATATGTATAAGATGAACACCATGGTAGTGAGAAAACTTTGGTATGACCTACAAAATAGCCCAACAACCGAGTCAATGTCAACTTTTCCAAACCAAGTATGGCACGAATTCGAAAAAATTACGGAAGCCATATGCATGGTCCTCAATTCAAATCTTACAATGTACACTAAATTGAAATGTCTATATTAAGTCTCGTACTATCTACATTCAAATGCTGTTTTTAGCCCCACCCCCCTCGACACACACGCTACATACTTCCTGTATCGATCAATCTTCCTCTCCTAACCACCTTAGAAAGCTATCGGTTTCCGACACACATTCATTCTTTCTTTCCATGTTTCGATCTCTAACTCTCTCAACTACACAACCCCCTTTTTCCACTCTGTTACCAAATGTATCTCTCTCACACACCCGCCATTGCACTCCATGCCGAGCTCTCTCTCTCTCTCCCTCTCCCTCCCAACCTCTCTCGCTAGATACATGCATTGCCTACCTAGACACACCCTCTTGTGCGAAAGCACGCACATTGTCTATCTAGGTCACTCTCTCAAGTCTGTCTCACTCTTTCTTTCGCACGCCGGCCCACACTCGCTCAATCTCGCTCTCTTTATCTAAGTCTCGATTAACCTCGCTTTATCTCACACACAAATGATATATCTCCTTGTTCGGGCCTCGATCGACACACTCTATACTCTCTTAGGTAGATTGTCTATCTACGCCAGTCCATCCAAGCCGCCCACTCTTTCGACCTCATGGCGAGCCACGCTCAGTCAATCTCTCTCTCTATGTATGTCTCGATTGACCTCGCTCTTTGTCAGACACAAACGATATATCTACATGTTTTATCCCAATTCGACATATTCATATTGTATACTCTCTTATGCACATTGTCTATCTAGGCCAGTCTCTCCAACCAGTCTCACTCTTTTGATCGCATGACGACCCACACTCGCTCAATCTCTCTACCTTTATCTATGTAATTGATTAACCTCGCTTCCTCCCATGCACAAAATATATCTACATGTCTATGACTGGATCATCTCTCAAGCTCTATCTTACAGCCCACACCCTTCCCAAAAGCTCAATTGGACAATATCTCCCCAGACCATATATATCTTTTCAACGAATGTCGGACCACACTCACTTTGTCTCTCTATCTATCCGTGTCTCGATTGACCTCGCTTTCTCACGCCGTATCTTCCACACATTGAAGCTACCTCTCCATCCCTCGTAGAGCCGGAGCTATTTACATTGCGAGGGGGACTCACTACTAGAAAAAGGTCTGTTAGTGGCGCACCTATTTTTGCCATTAATGGCGCACTATAGGTGTGCCACCATTACCAGGCCACTAGTAACAAATCGTAATGGCGCACATTTGGTGCGCCATTACTATCACAGATAGTAATGGCGCACCTATAGACAGAATATAAGTGTGGGAAACTACACAGCAACAACAACACTTGTAATGTGCATGACATGAGAACATAACTATTTATTCAATTGAAACTGAAATCAACAAGCGCAAGTTACAATAGCAAACACGTTAAAGAAACAGGTTTAAAACATACCTGTTGCGCCATTGGAGTTTCAATTGCATCCTTCAAATTCAACCAAGAACGAGAAGATCCGTTAGAACTACGTAACCATAATTTTCCCTCTTACTCTACCTTTTAAATCTTAGGACGAGATTTCTTGTAGTGGAGGAGAATTGTGACGCCCAGATAATTAAGCTACAGTAATTCCACGCTAATGATGCCACGTCACCTTGGTTACTATTGTTAATCTCGCGTTAGTTACCCATTCAAATTCAAATTCGAATTAAAGGCAAACATCAAAAGTTTTCAAACATTAAAACTAAAATGTTTGGGTTGTGCCCGATAATGCATAGGTAATTATGGTGGATAAACCACACTTTTATAAAATGTTTAAATACCCTAATATAAGTAAAATAACAGCAAGGACAATTAATTAAGTGCCTTTAATAATTAATAAAATATTAAACTATTTTGGTTGGGTGCCCAAACTTTAGTAGCAATGCTTTAATTAGAGATACTATTTTAGGAACCATTTTTGTATTTTATAAAACTAAAATATTTAGGAAATAAGAGAAAACAGTAAAGGAAATATAAATAAAAAGAAAAAGGCAAAACAGAAAATAAATGAAAAGAAAAGGGAACCCCCCACTGAGCCAACTGGCCCAGCCGGCCAGCCCACTGGCCAGGCTGGCCCACCCCATTGCCCCTTAACTCCGCTCCCTCCCGAAACCTAACCGGTCGCCCCACTCCCCCACTCCCTCGATCCACCTCTCCCCTCCTCTGCCCCCCTGATTCGCCGCACCGACCATGTCGCCGATCGCCCCTGGACATCAACGTCGCCGGACCTGCCCTGCCGTCGATGATTTTTCATATATAAAACTTTTTAATCCGAGTTCGTATGCAAAAGTTATGCCCATTTTACTAAATTCTAGAGAGATTTTGCAAATAAAGTCGAAATTCATATTTGTAAATTTTCCCAACAACTAGACCACATATCACGTGGGAAACTTATTTTCTTTTATTTTTTTGACATTCCCATCATTTTCTTTTATTATTTTTAAAACTGAACAGGCGGTCCACGGGGTGGGGGGGTGTATTTGGTTATGAGTTGTTAGCAGTGGCGCACCAGGGGATAGTGCACCATTACTAGTTGACATAGTAATAGCGCACCTGTACAAAGTGCGCCATTACTATGTGTATGAATTGGTCAAACTTAGTAATGGCGCACTTTGTGTAGGTGCGCCATTACTATGTTTGACATAGTAATGGCGCACCTATGCAAAGCGCGCCATTACTAAGTTTGACCAAGGTTTGACCAAGTCATACACATACTAATGGCGCACTTTGTACAGGTGCGCCATTACTATGTCAACTAGTAATGACACACTAACCCCTGGTGCGCCACTGCTAACAATATTTTTTTTTTCAAAACTAGTAATGGCACACCACACACCAGCTGCGCCATTAGTAATATGTCAGTAATGGCGTACCTGTATCTGGTGCGCCACTGCTATATAGCAGTGGCGCACCACATACATGGTGCGCCATTAATGTCTATATTAGCTATAGCCCTTTTCCTAGTAGTGACTCGAACCTTGGATTAATTTGTGAAGGCATTTATTCCGGAGGGTTTAGATTATATTTTCGTAGCATTCCGCCCACAACTACTCCAAACATCGTTGCAACCCCCGCACCTCCCCCAATTGATTTCCCTTTGGCTCGGTCACCGCTCTCTCGCACGTCCTTTCTCACCTTCCACGCCGCACCATGGTATTTTTGCAAAAAACTCTATTGTTCTCTTCAATTGTTACAAATAAGCTACAAAACTACACACCGATAGTCCACCTGTAATGGAACAAATTTCCATACACAAATTAAAGTGCTACAAATTACACACCGAGGGGCCCACCTATCATGGAGCAAATTTGGACCCATATATAAATTAAAGTTAAAACTGAAAAATGACGAGGATCGAACATGCGACCAGGGCCTTCAAGCCGCACGTCAATAGGCAACATTTGTTCTACCCCCTTTGTTGATATAATGTTTTTATATTACCACAACATATTTAATCGATAACAGTACATTAGTGGCACCGGCTCGTTAGAATGTACTATTCGCCTTCACTTACTGGTGGGTTCCATGTCCTCTCTCTCTCTCTATCTATCTCTCCTCCCCTTCTACATTTAGACGCACGGGCATACACGAAGAACGCGTGGGCGATGTTGCCGTTGACCATATCTGGACGCGTTCACAAGTTACTGCACCAATTTCACGTACTAGTAGTATTATACATGTAACAAGTTTAGGAACAAAAGTGACCATGACGGACAAGTTAGGCTAGTTGTAGTACTATTTATCGACTACTCCGTAATAATTAAATGCATGGATAAATAGATGTATCACCTAGTGCTCGAACAAGGGGACTGGTCGCGCCCTACAAGTATTTGGAATTGACTTCCCTAAAAAATATTTGGAATTGATGTGGTATTTAATATGAAATGTTTGTGATGAGAAGGAATACATGTGGCTTGATGATGTTTTATATTAAATTTGATATGGCTCTAGCAGAACATTCAATCGATCAAACCATAGATTTCATTCAGTCTCACTCCAACTTACATTCATACAACGATTGAACTAAAATAAACAGAAATGATAAATCCCAAAATTTTGGATTTTAGCATGGCAATCCGAATGTTTTTCATGGCAAATTTTGATTACCCGGCGGCGGCGGGGGGGGGGGTCTTGGAGTTGGAAGCGGCTCCTCTGCCATGCTATGTGTGTCGTCGGGCCACTGACCGACGGCGACAGCGGCGTCTTGTGCCGTTGTTGGCGTACTCCTGAAAGTTGGCCCTAGCTTCAAGGAAGGCTAGAATGTTCTGGACATCGGTCTCCAGGAGCGAGTCAACTGGCGAGAGGAGGCGACTGGCGTTGGTGCAAGGAAGTGGTCGACGGCGGCGATCCATGCCGCTGAGGGGGGCACTGGCACCCGCGCGGGGACATGTGCTGGCAAGGGCACTGTAGAGACATTCGTGTGCACGGGCACCTGCACGGGCGCGCGCATCAGTGCACGCGCAGACGCCTGCGCTGGCAGGTGCGCGGGAGCGTGAAAGTCAATGGGGACCTCGTGGAACCCCATGGCATCAAGCTTGGTGACAATGTGCGGCTCCCAGCCCATCAATGCCACGGGGATGGGCATTGGCGCAGTCGGGGCGACGGGAGCCGGAACGGGAGTGCGGACAGGCGTGGTGTCTTCCCGCAAGGCCAGTTCAAGCTCGTCCCAAGCGCCTTATGTTCTTGAGACTCCGGCTGGGTGTCTTCCTCGGGAAACTAGAAGACTAAGGGCAGACCATCGTAATGCATCATGGCGTACGGTTAGGTCAGGCTGGTTGGAGGTAGACGACAGGAGAATCGGATAGGAAGAGAGAAGATTGTAGCGATACCAGGTAGTGCGGTGGTGATTTTAAGCTGCGGCGCCGGTGCCATTAAAAGTGGGGGCAATTGGAACGAAGGTGGGCGGCGGAGCCTGGTCCAAGGGCTCGCCTCCCGGTCAGCCGGCGCAGCGGTCTGCTCGCACTCCTCCCGTCGACTCACAGACTTGCTCAAGCGGCACCTACCGATGAGAAGCGGGACTCATGGCGGCACGTAAACGCCCATGGTTTGAATAGTGAAAGCATTCACGTTAACGTGACATGTCTTTGTTCCAAAATACCTTGGCTCTTCATTTGTGCAACTTTTCATAAGCAGCTTGTCTCAAATTGAACAAAAACATTACAACAACATATTTGTGCCATATCACGAGACCATGCTTAGTTTCATGAATTTCATGTCACTTTTGGGTTTTCTGAAATTTAAAATCCAGGATTCGAAACAATATAATAACTTGCATCATGCCATAAATTTTCAAGCGATACATCTTTACTGTTGTAGATGTTAATATTTCTTAAGAAAGGATTTGGTCAAACATTTTGCTTAGTGAGACTTCAAACAAGTTATATATGCAGAGTAAAAGGATAATCCCTCCGTACCAGTGCATTCCCTCATATATTAACTCAAGTACTAGACACGTACAAACGGGGCTCAATTCTGTGCTTTTCCTGGTTTAGTACTCCTATTAGTACAAGTCAATGGAGTTGACGGGTTACCTTGGGTAGCAGCGACCGAGGGAATTGAACTGTGCTCGGCACGGTAGGTAACGTTGTCTAGTTACTAAGGCATCCCTCCTTTGTTCATCGGTAGTCATTATGGACCGGGGACATGAGGGGAATTTCCTAGGGCTGGAATTTTGGCCGCCAGATATTTTGACTCGAAACTCGGAGGCTCGAGTGGTTAGGGTTGGCCAATGTGCATACCACGCACGCCACCAGAAGGACACGGGCCTGTTTTTTCTTTTTTGAGGATCAACACGAGCCCGGGTCTGGCTGGTACGCCGTTGGGTCCTGCCATTCGAGAATACAAAAGGAATCTTTCAATTGCCGAACGAATCTATATGTATTACAATGCCTGTATTTTCCTTGCAAATTACCGGTCATTCCGAAAGGCACGATAATTGATTTATGACGAGTTCTTGAATTAGAGGGCTCATTATTGCTCTTCACGTTTCAATCTCCATTTATGTCATTTCCGCCCTCACACTCTCAACAAATGTATTTCTCACACACAACCTCGTCGTGCCCTCCATGACAAACGCTCCCTCTCTCTCTCTCAAGACACATGTGTTGCCTTTGTAAAACACCTTCACCGTGCGCGCACACACAAAGTCTATCTTGCTCACTCTCTCGGCAACTATCTCCCTCCAGCCCTCACCACAGCTTCGCCGCACGATATCTCGGTGTATCATCTTTAACATTCGAGTGTACGCTAGGCCACACTCCCTTGATCTATCCCTCTATAAATGACTCGATTGACCTCGCTTTTTCGCGTCGTCTCTCTCACACATAGACGCTCGCACTACACCTCTTGCATAGGCGGAGCTATGTAGATTGTCGGGGGTTAACCCCTCGACCTTAGATAAAATTGTGAAGCTCTGTTTAGGATTGTTTAGGTTATATTTTTTGAACATTATATTTGTCCCCACCCTCCCAAGCACCGATTGGCTGTGCACGCCCCCTCCCCGGGAGAATGTCATGTGCCCCCACACCTTAGATGCTATATGATGATACGAGTAGCTTGGACCTTGTAGATCTGAGATATAGTAGCTCACATGATGTCTTAATATTTTTACAGGAAACCTTAATGACTTTTTGAATTTCACACAATTTGTACAAAAACTACATAGATGCCCTTGG
This sequence comes from Aegilops tauschii subsp. strangulata, assembly GCF_002575655.3. Taxonomy (NCBI): domain Eukaryota; kingdom Viridiplantae; phylum Streptophyta; class Magnoliopsida; order Poales; family Poaceae; genus Aegilops; species Aegilops tauschii. Next base: position 419,004,250 of record NC_053037.3, on the reverse strand, counting down.
ATCCCATATCCTATATGTAAGAATATCATGTGCTACCACACCTTAGATTTTTTGGTGATACAAGCTCTTCGGAGCCGTTGGATCTGTGATCCAACAACTCCTTGGTGGTTCGAATGTTTTTTTTGCAAAAAAGCCCCCAAAGAGTTCGGCCACTGCTTACAAACACAAAGCTGCTCAGATGCCATTGGATCTCAGATCGAACGACCTCGAAGCTCGTATCACCATAGCATCCAAGCTGTGAGTGCACCTGATGTTTTCTCGCACGGGAGAATATGTGGTGCTCCCACACCGTAGGTTCTATGATGATACGAGTTCTTAGAGATATAACGGTTCACAGTAGGAGGTTTGAATGTTTTTGCAATATAGGCCTCAAAGAGTTTGGGAATTGCGCAGAAAGTACAAGTACTATGCATGTGGCATCTGATCACAAATCATACGACCTAGATGCTCATATCACCATAGCGGCTAATTAAGCTACGGGGAGCACCTAATATGAGCTATTGGGAGCCGTTGGATCCAAGATGCAGCGGCACACACGAGGCCTGAATGTTTTATTTGCAAAAAAACCTTGGAGAGTTTGGAAATTGTGCATAATTACAAAGACTACTCCCAACACTAGAAAAAAAACCACTTCCATGATGATACATGTTTGTCATAGTAGGTCACGTTTTTTGTCATGCATGTACATCCATGAAGATTTTATGACAGAATCAAGATATGTTGGGGCACGCGGTATTTCCAAAAAAATTCCTACAATCACACAAGATCTATCTAGGATATGCATAGCAATGAGAGGGGAGAGCGTGTCTACGTACCCTCGTAGACCGAAAGCGGAAGTGTTAAGTAACGCGGTTGATGTAGTCAAACGTCTTCGCGATCCAACCGATCAAGTACCAAACGCACGGCACCTCCGCGATCTGCACACGCTCAGCTCGGTGACGTACCTCGAACTCTAGATCCAGCTGAGGCCGAGGGAGAGTTTCGTCAGCCCAACGGCGTGGTGACGGTGATGATGAAGTTACCGACGTAGGGCTTCGCCTAAGCACTACGACAATATGACCGAGGTGGAAATCTAGGGAGGGGTGCACCGCACACGGCTAAACAATAAACTTGTGTGTCTATGGGGTGCCCCCCTCCCCCGTATATAAAGGAGTGGAGGAGGGGGAGGGCCGGACTCCTATGGCACACCCCAAGGGTGATTCCTACTCCTACTAGGAGTAGGTTTCCCCCCTTTCCTAGTCCAACTAGGAGGGGGAAGGAAGGGGAAGGAGAGAAGGAAAGGGGGGCCGGGCCCCCTCCCCAATTAGGATTGGGCTTGGGGGGGGCGCCCCACCACTTGGCCGCCTCCTCCTCTCTTCTACCATGGCCCATGAAGGCCCATTAACTCCCCGGGGGGTTCCGGTAACCCCCCGGTACTCCGAAAAATGCCCGAACTCATCCGAAACCTTTCCGGTGTCCAAACATAACCTTCCAATAGATCAATCTTCATGTCTCGACCATTTCGAGACTCCTTGTCATGTCCGTGATCACATCCGGGACTCTGAACTACCTTCGGTACATCAAATCACATAACTCATAATACATATCGTCATAGAACGTTAAGCGTGTGGACCCTACGGGTTCGAGAACTATGTAGACATGACCGACACTCACGTCCGGTCAAAAACCAATAGCGGAACCTGGATGCTCATATTGGTTCCTACATATTCTACGAAGATCTTTATCGGTCAAACCGCACAACAACATACGTTGTTCCCTTTGTCATCGGTATGTTGCTTGCCCGAGATTCGATCGTCGGTATCTTAATAACTAGTTCAATCTCGTCACCGGCAAGTCTCTTTACTCGTTCCGTAATGCATCATCTTGCAACTAACTCATTAGTCACATTGCTTGCAAGGCTTATAGTGATGTGCATTACCGAGAGGGCCCAGAGATACCTCTCCGACAATCGGAGTGACAAATCCTAATCTCAATCTATGCCAACTCAACAAAAACCATCGGAGACACCTGTAGAGCATCTTTATAATCACCTAGTTACGTTGTGACGTTTGATAGCACACTAAGTGTTCCTCCGGTATTCGGGAGTTGCATAATCTCATAGTCAAAGGAACATGTATAAGTCATGAAGAAAGCAATTGCAACAAACTAAACGATCATAGTGCTAAGCTAACAGATGGGTCTTGTCCATCACATCATTCTGTAATGACGTGATCCTGTTCATCAAATGACAACACATGTCTATGGCTAGGAAACATAACCATCTTTGATAAACAAGTTAGTCAAGTAGAGGCATGCTAGGGAAACTCTGTTTTGTCTATGTATTCACACATGTATCAAGTTTCCGGTTAATACAATTCTAGCATGAATAATAAACATTTATCATGATATAAGGAAATATAAATAACAACTTTATTATTTCCTCTAGGGCATATTTCCTTCAAGATAGTCATACATGTGCTGTCGTAGAAGTGTTCCATGACATTATCAAAATTATCATCATGGAAGTGTCCACTTCCATGATGATAAATGGCGCGTCATGGAAGTGCTTTCGTCAAGGGTAACCGACACGTGGCATCCACCGTAATGGGTCGCCGTTAAGCTATCGGTCCGGTTTTGGATCCGATAACCCGTTAACAACCCGGACCAATGGGGATTTTCCACGTGTAAAATTCTCAATGGCCAGAGGAACCATGTGTCGGCTCACCGTTGGCACAAATGTCATCCACACATTGGAACGGCGGCGCCTATGATACATCGACACATGGCACGACCAAATAGAGGCCCATTTCGGTGAAAAGGACGACCCGTTTGACTTGGTCAAAAGGTAGCGGGCCAGCCCACAGAAAACCTGGTTTTGTTGACTGGAAACTGTGAGGCAACAGCCCCACAACATTTTATTAAAACTCAACCACCAAACAAACAGAGAGGTTCTGAGAAAGAATCAAACTAGAGGGGAAGGAAACTACTTACCTATTGAGCTATTTACACAATTACAGGTACATATACAAGGATACATACAACCAACTAGGGCAAAGAATTGACCCAGGCTAACAGCAATGGCTTTAGACTAGGCTTGATTCTGTGAGAGTGCAGAGTAACATCATGAATGAAGTTTCTCTTCCAAGCAGCAAATGTTGGCCTTTCATATCTGAAGATTCTGCCATTTCTGAGGAGCCATATATTCCAGGCTGCTAGATAAACAACCTCCCTGAAGAAAGGTTGCCCAAAGCTCTTCCTTGTACCAATTAAACACTGAGATGGGGTTAAACCAGCTAACCATTGGATGTGCAAGTAGTTCCATACTCTTGTGCTGAATTGACATGTGAAGAAAAGATGATCTCTATCCTCATGAGCATGGGCAAAGCATAACGGGCAGGTGTTGTCTTCCTGAGGTGATCGCCAGTGCCTCCTCACCAGCATATCTCTGGTATTGAGCCTGTCATTTAGCATCAACCACGCAAACACCTTTATCTTCATTGTCGCCTTACTTTCCCAAATCCATTTGGCTGTAGTATCAGTGGCCATGTGAGCATGCATCTCTGTATAGTAACTCTTTGCAGAGAAAATACCTTTGCCAGGTGTCCAAGACCAAGAGTCATGAATCCCTTCATTAGCATTAAGGTCAAAGAGACTAGACTGGACAGTGATCATCTCATCCATTGCTTCTGGTGACAAGGGCAGATGAAAAAGCTCAGACATATCAGGTGTGTTAATCACCTCTCATACAGACACCTTATCATCAATGGCAAAAGAGAACAACCTGGGAAACCTCTCTCTGAGCGGAACAGATGAGCCTAGGAACACCCAAGCATCAAACCATAAAAGGACAGAGTCCCCCATGTTTATGGTGACCTCAGAGTAAAGTCTGAAAACTTCATTGAGCTTGAGGATGTCTCTCCACCAATAAGAACCACATAAAACTGTGCCATGAGGAACAACACCATCATAGTAGGTATTCCAAACAAGAGAAACCCAAGGGATGTCAGCTTTGTTATAAAACTTGGAAAGGTTCTTGGAAAGGAGAGCTCTGTTTTGGATGGTTAGATTTACTATTCCCATGCCACCTTTGTCTCTGGGTCTGCAAATAAGAGGCCAAGCTGCAAGTGATTGCCTAGGAGTATCAGAGTTTCCTCTCCATAAGCACTGCCTCATAATCCTTTCAAGTTGCTTTATAATACTAGCTGGCAAACATAAACTGCAAAGAAAATAGATGGGCAAAGAGGACAGAACTGATTGGAGTAATTGCAATCTGGCACCCTGGTTGAGAAGGTTGGAACTGGCAGACAACCTTCTTTCAACTCTATCAACCACAGGAAATAAATCTTGAATCCTGGGTTTAGTTGTTCCCACAGGAAGCCCCAGGTAAGTGAAGGGAAGGGTCCCAACTTGGCAGCCAAAAACAGAAGCTAACCTGGCAGTTTCTGCCTCATCCACATTAATAGGCAATATGCATGATTTATGGAAGTTTACTCTGAGACCTGTGGAGGCATGAAAATCTTGCAGCATCTCCTTGAGAGCTAATAGTTGTGAATCCACAACAGGCACAATGAGGAGAGTGTCATCAGCATATTGCACTATAGGGAAATTAGGATCATGAGTTTCAATAGGCAGGGAGATCACTCCATTTCTGAGCATATTGTTTACCAAAGTTTGTAGCAGATCGGCTGCAAGAACAAACAAGAGGGGTGACAGTGGGTCACCCTGCCTTACTCCCCTTTTGCAGGTAAATTGTTTTCCAGGCACACCATTTAGAATGACAGAAGAAGTCCCAGAGGATAGAAGCTCTCTAATCCAACCAATCCACTTGCTATCAAAACCCTTGTGATGCAAGAGTTTGAGGATTAGGTCATGCTCAACAGTATCAAAAGCTTTGGCAAAGTCCAACTTTAGAATCAAGATAGGCTTCTTGGACTTGTGACATTGATGAATATATTCCAGAGTCCAAGCAATACAATCTTGGATAGACCTGCATTTAAGAAACCCATGTAGGTTTTTATGAATGCACTTTAGGATAACCTTTTGCAATCTATTAGCAAGCAGTTTAGTCAGGAACTTCAGACAAGTATTTGTCAAGGTAATAGGCCTGAAATCATTAGGACTCTCAGGTGAGAGTTTCTTTGGAATTAAGGTGATTAAAGACCCATTGATGCTGCTAATAGTGACCTTTCCATCATAAAAGTCCTGGAATAGTTGCAAAAAGTCATCCTTAATGATGTGCGAGCACCGTTTGACAAACAATCTAGTAAAACCATCAGGGATAGGGGCCCTATCTGTAGGCAGAGACTTAAGAACCTCATTTATTTCCTCCTCAGAAAATGGAGCAGACAAATTATCAAGACCATCCACTTTGTCAAACAATAAGGCTATGTTAACGGCTTGTTCGCGTATAGCCCATTTACAGCCCACTAACTCACGGCCCATTACGACCTATCCGAATTAGGCCCAGTAGCATCATCTGGGCCGTCCAATATGATTCCAGCCTATTGTAACTTCCGACCCATGTATGGCCCATGACGTCTTTCGGCCCATATGAGGCCCTTTGTAACTCTTGTCCCATTAACGCCCCGTGGTGAAACTGGCCCATAATGAAAAATGTATCGCTTTATACCCATTAATGGCCCATTATTCCATTGGGCCATTTCCAGCCCATGTTATCTTTCGGCCTTCTCAGGGGCCATTTATTCTTGGCCTTTTCTGCTTGTGGGCCAAATTCAGCCCGTGGTTACAGTCGGCCCGTTTGTGGGCCGTTAATCCGTTGGGCCGTTTTCATAGCGTTATTAAATACGGCCGATTAATGACGAGCCATTATGGTCGGCCCATGAACGGACGATTCCAACTCTAGCCCGTTTATGGCCCATAATGCGGTCCGTTATTGGCCCATGTTTGGCTAATCAATCATACGGCCCGTAGAAGGCCCATTGATGCTACGACCCGTAGGAGGCCCATGGTCACTACAGTAAATATGTAGCCCATGGTTATTGTGGCCTAGTTTAAAAAAATAGGTTATTGCCCCCACTAGCAAACCGTGGAAAAAGAACTGCACTAACTACAAGCAAACAAATAAACAAGACAACAAGGAAATAAATAAGCAAGCAACTTATGCTAGGCTATCACGGGGCATCCACTGGGCACCAAAGCTCGCCACCAGTGCAAAAATAGGGAACGAAGCAGCATATCACATACACTGGTTGTCAAAGTTGGCGACCAGTCCAAATAAACTCCGCAGCAAAACAAGTCCAGAACCGAAACCACTTCAAAAGAGCTCAAGAAACAATATCCTGGGTACCCATAATACTGTCAAGATGCTTAGAAAGCTGATTAACTTTCTCTTGTTTGGCGCTTAAATCCTCTAGCGCTTGGTGTTGCACCAGAAAGTATGCATCTGAATTCTGCAGGGACTTCCTCAGTCCTTCGACTTCCTGTCGCAGAACATCTGATCGATGTCTTTCAACTTGAAGTTGAGACTCAAGAAGCCGAACTGATTCAGGCGGCGAGTTCGAAGAGCTGGTGCCAGCAGTAGTGGCCAGTAACTCGAACACTACATCAAGACAGGACTTTGGGGTTGTCTCAGTGTCTTCAATATAGTTTTTATCAGCTTTCTTGGAGACCAACAGGGATGTATCACTATCTTGAACCTTATTTGCATTACTTCCTTTACCATTGCATAACGGGGTACTCTTCTCCAATATTTTATTCGTAGTATAAAAGAGAAACAAACAGACACATCACAGGTTTACCTTGTTGTATATGAAACTCATTTTGGTAAACCAGTTCAGTAGTAAGGTGGAAAGGATAACAACATGAAACAAACATATATCTAGGTAGTATGGTCACTGTATGGTCTATATCATTCTAGTTTATGTTGCCAAATCAAGATAGAGACAGTTCAAATCATATCTATTTAAGGCAAACTAGCATAGATAGAATATACGTGTGGAAACTACACAGCAACAACAACACTTGTAATGTGCATGACATGAGAACATAACTGTTTATTCAATTGAAACTGAAATCAACATAGCGCAAGTTACAATAGCAAACACGTTAAAGAAACAGGTTTAAAACATACCTGTTGCGCCATTGGAGTTTCAATTGCATCCTTCAAATTGAACCAAGAACAAGAAGATCCGTTAGAACTACGTAACCATAATTTTCCCTCGTACTCTACCTTTTAAATCTCACGACGAGATTTCTTGTAGTGGAGGAGAATTGTGACGCCCAGATAATTAAGCTAGAGTAATTCCACGCTAATGATGCCACGTCACCTTGGTTACTGTTGTTAATCTCGTGTTAGTTACCCATTCAAATTCAAATTCGAATTAAAGGCAAACATCAAAAGTTTTCAAACATGAAAACTAAAATGTTCGGGTTGTTCCCGATAATGCATAGGTAATTATGGTAGAGAAACCACACTTTTATAAAATGTTTAAATACCCTAATATAAGTAAAACAGCAAGGACAATTAATTAAGTGCCTTTAATAATTAATAAAATATTAAACTATTTTGGTTGGTGCCCAAACTTTAGTAGCAATGGTATAATTAGAGATACTATTTTAGGAACCATTTTTGTGTCTTATAAAACTAAAATATTTAGGAAATAAGAGAAAACAGTAAAGGAAATATAAATAAAAAGAAAAAGGCAAAACAGAAAATAAATAAAAAGAAAAGGAAACCCCCCCCACTGGGCCAACCGGCCAGCCCACTGGCCAGGCCGGCCCACCCCATTGCCCCTTAACCCCGCTCCCTCCTGAAACCTAACCGGTCGCCCCACTCCCCCCACTCCCTCGATCCACCTCTCCCCTCCTCTGCCCCCCCCCCCTGATTCGCTGCGCCGACCATGTCGCCCAACGCCCCTGGACATCGATGTCGCCGCCTTGACCTCGCCGGAGCTGCCCCGCCGTGGATGATTTTTCATATAAAAAACTTTTTAATCCGAGTTCGTATGCAAAAGTTATGCCCATTTTACTAAATTCCAGAGAGATTTTGCAAATAAAGTCGAAATTCATATTTGTAAATTTTCCCAACAACTAGACAACATATCACGTGGGAAACTTGTTTTCTTATATTTTTTTGACATTTCCATCAATTTCTTTTATTTTTTAAAACTGAAAAGGCGGTCCACGGGGGGGGGGGGGGTTGCATTTGGTTATGAGTTGTTAGTAGTGGCGCACCAGGGGATAGTGCGCCATTACTAGTTGACATAGTAATGGCGCACCTGTACAAAGTGCGCCATTACTATGTGTATGAGTTGGTCAAACTTAGTAATGGCGCACTTTGTGTAGGTGCGCCATTACTAAGTTTTACATAGTAATGGTGCACCTATGTAAAGTGCGCCATTACTAAGTTTGACCAAGGTTTGACCAAGTCATACACATAGTAATGGCGCACTTTGTACAGGTGCGCCATTACTATGTCAACTAGTAATGCCGCACTATCCCCTGGTGCGCCCACTGCTAACAATATTTTTTTTAATTTTTTTTCAAAACTAGTAATGGCGCACCACACACCAGGTGCGCCATTAATAATATGTCAATAATGGCGTACGTGTATCTGGTGCGCCACTGCTATATAGCAGTGGCGCACCACATACATGATGCACCATTAATATCTATATTACCTATAGCCCTTTTCCTAGTAGTGACTCCAACCTTGGGTTAATTTGTGAAGGCATTTATTCCGGAGGGTTTAGATTATATTTTCGTAGCATTCGGCCCACAACTACTCCAAACATCGTTGCAACCCCCGCACCTCCCCCAATTGATTTCCCTCTGGCTCGGTCACCGCTCTCTCGCACGTCCTTTCTCATCTTCCACGCCGCACCATGGTATTTTTGAAAAATACTCTGTTGTTCTCTCTAATTGTTACAAATAAGCTACAAAACTACACACCGATAGTCCACCTGTAATGGAACAAATTTCGACACACAAATTAAAGTGCTACAAACTACACACCAAGGGGCCCACCTATCATGGAACAAATTTGGACCCATATATAAATTAAAAATTAAGACAGAAAATGACGAGGATCGAACATGCGACCAGGGCCTTCAAGCCCCAGGTCAATAGGCAACGTTTGTTCTACCCCCTTTGTTGATATAATGTTTTTATATTACCACAACGTATTTAATCGATAACAGTACATTAGTGGGACTGGCTCGTTAGAACGTACTATTCGCCTTCACTTACTGGTGGGTTCCATGTCCGCGCTCTCTCTCTCTCTCTCCTCCCCTTCTACGTTTAGACGCACGGGCATACACGAAGAACGCGTGGGCGATGTTGCCGTTGACATATCTGGACGCGTTCACAAGTTACTGCACCAATTTCACGTACTAGTAGTATTATACATGTAACAAGTTTAGGAACAAAAGTGACCATGACGGACAAGTTAGGCTAGTTGTAGTACTATTTATCGACTACTCCGTAATAATTAAATGCGTGGATAAATAGATGTATCGCCTAGTGCTCGAACAAGGGGACTGGTCGCGCCCTACAAGTATTTGGAATTGACTGCCCTAAAAAATATTTGGAATTGATGTGGTATTTAATATGAAATGTTTGCGATGAGAAGGAATACATGTGGCTTGATGACGTTTTATATTTAATTTGATATGGCTCTAGCAGAACATTCAATCGATCAAACCATAGATTTCATTCAGTCTCACTCCAACTTACATTCATACAACGATCGAACTAAAATAAATGGAAATGATAAATCCCAAATTTTTGGATTTTAGCATGGCAATCCGAATGTTTTTATGGCAAATTTAGATTACCCGGTGGCGGCGAGGGCGTCTTGCAGTGGAAGCGGCTCCTCTGCCATGCTATGTGTGTCGTCGGGCCACTGACCGACGGCGACGGCGGCGTCTTGCGCCGTTGTTGGCGTACTCCTGAAAGTTGGCCCTAGCTTCAAGGAAGGCTAGAATGTTTTGGACTTCGGCCTCCAGGAGCGAGTCAACTGGCAAGAGGAGGCGACTGGCGTAGGTGCAAGGAAGCAGTTGTCGGCGGCGATCCATGCCGCTGAGGAGGGCACTGGCACCCGCACGGGGACAAGCGCTGGCAAGGGCACTGTAGAGACATTCGTGTGCACGGGCACCGGCACAGGGGCGCGCATCAGTGCATGCGCAGACGCATGCGCTGGCAGATGCACGGGAGCGTGAAAGTCCGTGGGGACTTCGTGGAACCCCGTGGCATCAATCTCGGCGAAAATGTGCGGCTCCCAGCCCATCAATGCCACGGGATGGGCGTTGGCGCAGTTGGGGTGACGGGAGCCGGAACGGGAGTGCGGACAGGCGCGGTGTCTTCCCGCAAGGCCAGTTCAAGCTCGCCCCAAAGCGCCTTATGTTCTTGAGACTCCGGCTGGGTGTCTTCCTCAGGAAACTGGAAGACTAAGGGCAGACCATCGTGATGCGTCATGGCGTACGGTTAGGTCAGGTTGGTTGGAGGTAGACGACAGGAGAATCGGATAGGAAGAGAGAAGATTGTAGCGATACCAGGTAGTGCGGTGGTGATTTTAAACTGCGGTGCCAGTGCCATTAAAAGTGGGGGCAATTGGAACAAAGGTGGGCGGCGGAGCCTGGTTGAAGGGCTCGCCTCCCGGTGAGCCTGTGCAGCGGCCTGCTCGCACGCCTCCCGGTCAGCCGGCGCAGCGGTCTCCTCGCACGCCTCCCGTCGACTCACACACTTGCTCAAGCAGCACCTACCGATGAGAAGCGGGACTCGTGGCGGCACGTAAACGCCCATGGTTTGAATAGTGAAAGCATTCACGTTAACGTGACATGTCTTTGTTCCAAAATACCGTGGCTCTTCATTTGTGCAACTTTTCATAAGCAGCTTGTCTCAAATTGAACAAAAACATTACAACATATTTGTGCCATATCACGAGACCATGCTCAGTTTCATGAACTTCATGTCACTTTTGGGTTTTCTGAAATTTCAAATCCAGGATTCGAAACAATATCATAACTTGCATCATGCAATAAATTTTCAAGCGATACATCTTTACTGTTGTAGATGTTAATATTTCTTAAGAAAGGATTTGGTCAAACATTTTGCTTAGTACTTCAAACAAGTTATATATGCAGAGTAAAAGGATAATCCCTCCGTACCAGTGCATTGCCTCATATATTAACTCAAGTACTACACACGAACAAACGGGGCTCAATTATGTCCTTGTCCTGGTGTAGTACTCCAATTAGTACAAGGCAATGGAGTTGACGGGTGACCTTGGGTAGAAGCGACCGAGGGAATTGAACCGTGCTCGGCACGGTAGGTAACGTTGTCTAGTTACTAAGGCATCCCTTCATTATTCATCGGTAGTCATTATAGACCGGGGACATGAGGGGAATTTCATAGGGCTGGAATTTTGGCCGCCAGATATTTTGACTCGAAACTCGGAGGCTCGAGTGGTTGGGGTTGGCCAATTTGCATACAACGCACGCCACCAGAAGGACAAGGGCCATTTTATTTTTATTTTTTGAGGATCAACAGGAGCCCGGGTCTGGCTGGTACGCCGTTGGGTCCTGCAATTCGAGAATACAAAAGGAATCTTTCAATTGCCAAACAAATCTATATGTATTACAATGCCCGTATTTTCCTTGCAAATTACCGGTCATTCCGAAAGGCACGATAATTGATTTATGAGGAGTTCTTGAATTAAAGGGCTCATTATTGCTCTTCACGTTTCGATCCCATTTATGTCATTTCCGCCCTCACACTCTCAACAAATGTATTTCTCACACACAACCTCGTCGTGCCCTCCATGACAAACGCTCTCTCTCTCTCAAGACACATGTGTTGCCTTTGTAAAACACCTTCACTGTGCGCGCACACACCAAGTCTATCTAGCTCACTCTCTTGGCAACTATCTCCCTCCAGCCCTCACCACAGCTTCGCCACACGATATCTCGGTGTATCATCTTTAACATTCGAGTGTACGCTAGGCCACACTCCCTTGATCTCTCCCTCTATAAATGACTCGATTGACCTTGCTTTTTCGCGTCGTCTCTCTCACACATAGACGCTCGCACTACACCTCTTGCATAGGCGGAGCTATGTAGATTGTCGGGGGTTAACCCCTCGACCTTAGATAAAATTGTGAAGCTCTATTTAGGATTGTTTAGATTATATTTTTTGTACATTATATTTGTCCCCATCCTCCCAAACACTGATTGGCTGTGCACCCCCCTCCCCGGGAGAATATCATGTGACCCCACACCTTAGATGCTATATGATGATACGAGTTGCTTGGACCTTGTTGATCTGAGATATAGTAGCTCACATGATGTCTTCATATTTTTACAGGAAACCTTAATGACTTTTAGAATTTCACACAATTTGTACAAAAACTACTTAGATGCCCTTGGATCCCATATCCAACGACCTCGAAGCTCGTATCACCGTAGCATCTAAGATGAAGGAGGACCTCATATTCTCCTATATTTAAGAATATCATGTGCTACCACACCTTAGACGCTTTGGTGATACAAGCTCTTCGGAGCCGTTGGATCTGTGATCCAAAAACTCCTTGGTGGTTCGAATGTTTTTTTGCAAAAAAGCCCCCAAAGCGTTCGGCCACTGCTTACAAGCACAAAGACTTCTCAGATGCCATTGGATCTCAGATCGAACGACCTCGAAGCTTGTATCACCATAGCATCCAAGCTGTGAGAGCACCTGATGTTTTCTCGCACGGGAGAATATGAGGTGCTCCCACACCGTAGGTTCTATGATGATACGAGTTCTCAGAGATATAACGGCTCACAGTAGGAGGTTTGAATGTTTTTGCAATATAGGCCTCAAAGAGTTTGGGAATTGCACAGAAAGTACAAGTACTACGCATGGGGCATCTGATCACAAATCATACGACCTAGATGCTCATATCACCGTAGCGGCTAATTAAGCTATGGGGAGCACCTAATATGAGCTATTGTAGCCGTTGGATCCAAGATGCAGCGGCACAGATGAGGCCTGAATGTTTTATTTGCAAAAAAAACCTTGGAGAGTTTGGAAATTGCGCATAATTACAAAGACTACTCCCAACACTAGAAATAAAAACCACTTCCATGATGATACATGTTTGTCATAGTAGGTCACATTTTCTGTCATGCATGTACATCCATGAAGATTTAATGACAGAATCAAGATATGTTGGGGAACGCGGTATTTCAAAAAATTTCCTACAATCACGCAAGATCTATCTAGGAGATGCATAGCAATGAGAGGGGAGAGCGTGTCTACGTACCCTCATAGACCGAAAGCGGAAGCATTAAGTAACGCGGTTGATGTAGTCGAACGTCTTTGCGATCTAACCGATCAAGTACCAAACGCACGGCACCTCCGCGATGTGCACACGCTCAGCTCGGCGACGTACCTCGAACTGTAGATCCAGCTGAGGCCGAGGGAGAGTTTCGTCAGCACGACGGCATGGTGACGGTGATGATGAAGTTACCGACGTAGGGCTTCGCCTAAGCACTACGACAATATGACCGAGGTGGAAATCTATGGAGGGGGCACCGCACAAGGCTAAACAATATACTTGTGTGTCTATGGGGTGCCCCCCTCCCCCGTATATAAAGGAGTGGAGGAGGGGGAGGGCCGGCCTCCTATGGCGCGCCCCAAGGGGGATTCCTACTCCTACTAGGAGTAGGTTTCCCCCCTTTCCTAGTCCAACTAGGAGGGGAAAGGGGGGCCGGCCCCCCTCCCCAATTCGGATTGGGCTTGGGGGCGCCCCACCACTTGGCCGCCTCCTCCTCTCTTCTACCATGGCCCATGAAGGCCCATTAACTCCCCGGGGGGTTCCGGTAACCCCCCAGTACTCCGAAAAATGCCCGAACTCATCTGAAACCTTTCGGGTGTCCAAACATAACCTTCCAATATATCAATCTTCATGTCTTGACCATTTCGAGACTCCTCGTCATGTCCGTGATCACATCCGAGACTCCGAACTACCTTCGGTACATCAAATCACATAACTCATAATACATATCGTCATAGAATGTTAAGCGTGTGGATCCTACGGGTTCGAGAACTATGTAGACATGAGCGAGACTCACCTCCGGTCAAAAACCAATAGCGGAACCTGGATGCTCATATTGGTTCCTACATATTCTACGAAGATCTTTTTCGGTCAAACCGCATAACAACCTACGTTTTTCCCTTTGTCATCTGTATGTTGCTTGCCCGAGATTCGATCGTCGGTATCTTAATAACTAGTTCAATCTCGTCACCGACAAGTCTCTTTACTCGTTTCGTAATGCATCATCTCGCAACTAACTCATTAGTCACATTGCTTGCAAGGCTTATAGTGATGTGCATTACCGAGAGGGCCTAGAGATACCTCACCGACAATCGGAGTGACAAATCGTAATCTCGATCTATGCCAACTCAACAAACACCATCGGAGATACCTGTAGAGCATCTTTATAATCACCTAGTTACGTTGTGACATTTGATAGCACAATAAGTGTTCCTCCGGTATTCGGGAGTTCCATAATCTCATAGTCAAAGGAACATGTATAAGTCATGAAGAAAGCAATAGCAACAAACTAAACGATCATAGTGCTAAGCTAACGGATGGGTCTTGTCCATCACATCATTCTGTAATGACGTGATCCCGGTCATCAAATGACAACACATTTCTATGGCTAGGAAACATAACCATCTTTGATAAACAAGTTAGTCAAGTAGAGGCATGCTAGGGAAACTCTGTTTTGTCTATGTATTCACACATGTATCAAGTTTCCAGTAAATACAATTCTAGCATGAATAATAAACATTTATCATGATATAAGGAAATATAAATAACAACTTTATTATTGCCTCTAGGGCATATTTCCTTCAAGATAGTCATACATGTGCTGTCGTAGAAGTGTTCCATGACATTAGCAAAATTATCATCACGGAAGTGTCCACTTCCATGACGATAAATGGCGCATCATGGAAGTGCTTTCGTCAAGGGTAACCGACACATGGCATCCACCGTAATGGGTCGCCGTTAAGCTATCGGTCCGGTTTTGGATCCGATAACCCGTTAACAACCCGGACCAATGGGGATTTTCCACGTGTAAAATTCTCAATGGCCAGAGGAACCACGTGTCGGCTCACCGTTGGCACAGATGTCATCCACTCATTGGAACGGAGGTGCCTATGATACGTCGACACATGGCACGACCAAACAGAGGCCCATTTCGGTGAAAAGTCCAGCCCGTTTGAATTGGTCAAAAGGTAGCGGGCCGGCCCACAGAAAGCCTGTTAACGGCTTGTTCGCATATAGCCCATTTACAGCCCACTAACTCACGACCCGTTACGGCCTATCCGAATTAGGCCGAGTAGCGTCATCTGGGCCGTCCAATATGATTCCAGCCTATTGTAACTTCCGACCAATGTATGGCCCATGACGTCTTTCGGCCCATATGAGGCCCTTTGTAACTCTTGTCCCATTAACGACCCGTGGTGAAACTGGCCCATAATGAAAAATGTATCGCTTTATACCCATTAACGGCCCAGTATTCCATTAGGCCGTTTCCAGCCTGTGTTATCTTTCGGCCTTCTCAGGGCCCATTTATTCTTGGCCTTTTCTGCTTGTGGGCCAAATTCAGCCCGTGGTTACAGTCGGCCCGTTTGTGGCCCGTTAATCCGTTGGGCCATTTTCATAGCGTTATTAAATACGGCCGATTAATGACGACCCGTTATGGTCGGCCCATGAATGGACGATTCCAACTCTAGCCCGTTTACGACCATAATGCGGTCCGTTATTGGCCCATGTTTGGCTAATCGATCATACGGCCCGTAGAAGGCCCATTGATGCTACGGCCCGCAGAAGGCCCATTGTTTCTACAGCCCGTAGGATGCCCATGGTCACTACAGTAAATATGTAGCCCATGGTTATTGTGGCCTAGTTTTTAAAAAATAGGTTTTTGCTGCCACTAGCAAACCGTGGAAAAAGAATTGCACTAACTACTAGCAAACAAATAAAGAAAACAACAAGGAAATAAATAAGCAAGCAACTTATGCTAGGCTATCATGGGGCATCCACTGGGCACCAAAGTTCGCCACCAGTGCACATATAGGGAACGAAGCAACATATCACATACACTGGTTGTCAAAGTTGGCAACCAGTGCAAATAAACTCCGCAGCAAAACAAGTCCAGAACCGAAACCACTTCAGAAGAGCTCAAGAAACAATATCCTGGGTACCCATAATACTATCAAGATGCTTAGCAAGCTTATTAACTTTCTCTTGTTTGGCGCTTAAATCCTCTAGCGCTTGGTGTTGTACCAGAAAGTATGCATCTGAATTCTGCAGGGACTTCCTCAGTCGTTCGACTTCCTGGCGCAGAATATCTGATCGATGTCTTTCAACTTGAAGTTGAGACTCAAGGAGCCGAACTGATTCAGGCAGCGAGTTCGAAGAGCTGGTGGCAGTAGTAGTGGCCAATAACTCGAACACTACATCAAGACAGGACTTTGGGGTTGTCTCAATGTCTTCAATATAGTTTTTATCAGCTTTCTTGGAGACCAACAGGGATGTATCACTATCTTGAACCTTATTTGCCAGATCGACCCGATATCCCCTATTCCTTCTCTCTACTGCTTGCATTAGAGTAGTGTAGCATGTTACTACTTTCGGTTAATCCTATTCTACCGCATAGCCTGTCTTTGCTACTACTAGTGTTACCTTTACCTGCAATCCTAAATTCTTTGTATAGGATGCTATTTTATCATTAGGGGCCCTACATTCTTGTCCGTCTGCCATGCTATACTATCGGGCCGTGATCACTTGGGAGGTGATCACGGGTATATACTTACATACATATTATATGACACATGTGGTGACTAAAGTCAGGTCAGCTCGTAGAGTACCCGCGAGTGATTCACAGATTGGGGGCTGAAAGGACCTTTGTCCCGACGGCCCTCTGAGTGGATCTTTGTGGCGGAGCGACATGGCAGGTTGAGACCACCTAGGTGAGAGGTGGGCCTAGCCCCTGGTCGGCTACGAGGTCTTGGTATTTGATATGAGTCTGGCTACGACCCTATACGCACTAACCAACTATGCGGGAACAGTTATGGGCACTCGACATCGTGGTATCAGCTGAAGCCTTCTTGACGTCAGCGGTTGAGCGGCGCGCGCAGGATTGGACTGGAACGCCTGCTCTTGTATAAGGGAGGCTAGGTCTGCTTCCGGCCGCCCACGTAACATGCAGGAGTGGAATGGGCGATGGGCCCAGACCCCTGCGTGCTTAGGGTTTAGACTGGCGTGCTAATCTCTCTGTTGTGCCTAGGTAGGGTTGCAATGTGTTATTCTTCCGAGGCCGGACATGACCCAGGAAAGTGTGCCCGGCCAGAGGGATCGAGCGTATTGGGTATTGTGGTGCACCCCTGCAGGGAAGTTTATCTATTCGAATAGACATGTCCCTTGGTAAAAGGACGACCCATAGTTGTACTTCGACCTTATGACAACTAGAACTGGATACTTAATAAAACACACCCAGACAAGTTCTAGAGACAACCCAATGATCACTTTCCCACAGGGTGACGAGGGGAGGATCGCCGGGTAGGGTTATGATATACGATGATACTTGGTGAACTTACCAGCTACTCTCTTCTATATGCTTCAAAATGGAGGCTGCCAGAAGTGTAGTCTTCGATAAGACTAGTTATCCCCCTCTTATTCTGGCATTCTGCAGTTCAGTCCACAGATACTACCAATTTCATTGATACCAATGCATATGTAGTGTAGATCCTTGCTTGCGAGTACTTTGGATGAGTACTCACGGTTGCTTTGCTCCCCCTTTTCCCCCATCTATACCTGGTTGTTGCGACGAGATGTTGGAGCCCAGGAGCTAGACGCCACCGACGACGACTCCTACTACACCGGCGGTGCCTACTACTACATACAGGCCGCCGCCGACGACCAGGAGTAGTTTAGGAGGATCCCAGGCAGGAGGCCTGCGCCTCTTTCGATCTATATCCCAGTTTGTGCTAGCCATCTTATGGCAACTTGTTTAACTTATGTCTGTACTCATATATTGTTCCTTCTGCTGACTTGTCTGGGGCAAAGGAATAAAAAAGGCAAGGTATAATAGTTAGTACCATCCTGTAGTGAACTGATGTCTTCTTCATTGTGCAGAAAAAGATCTTGTTGTTTTTTGTCGCTAATTTCTTTATCCTAACAATGTTTCTGAGTTTCTTGACTTGACTGGTATTCATGGACAACTCATTTCCCCATATGCAAAAAGGGTCGAACAGTGGGTCAAAACCTCTGCCAGCAGGACCTACATGTGCAAGACCAATTTGTTTAAAACCTAAATATTAGAATGGTTCCTGCAATTGCACAATAATGTGCTATTAGACAACGGACCATGCACGTGCTAACCTCGATTGTAAACCTCAGTGCTTCCCATTGTTTCCTTGCAACACATATAAGGTAGTTAGTCATCAGGTTAAGTAAGGGTTCGCATGCTATCAGTAAAATATGTTGATGAAAAATAAGCACATTGCAGATTCATCAGATTAATTGAAGCCACATGGAAAACAAATTTATCCAAACCAAGCATGATTAAGAACTAGGAAATATAGCACTTGTATATGTTTGTCATGTATTAAGTGCAGCCAAATTCAATTTATTCCTCACATGCACAACAATACAAAATTCTACCCACGACAATTGGACATCGCAGTGTAGAATTGAACCAAGCAGTTAGCTAAACACCACAACAAATGAACCGAACATTAACTGAGCACCACATTGCAAAATATAACATACTCCTAATAGAAGATCAGACAGTTAACCAAACCAAGCATGCTTAACAACTTGGAAATATAGCAATTGTATTTGTTTCTCATGTATTTAGTACAACCAAATTCGATTTATTTCTCACGTGGTATACAATAACAAAATGCAGCCACAACAATTGAACATCATATTACAGAATTCAACCAAGCAGTTAACTAAACACCACAACAAATGAACCAAACATTAACTGAGCACCACATTGCACAATATAACATACTCGTAATAGAAGATCAGATAGTTAACCAAACCAAGCATGCTTAACAACTTGGAAATATTGCACCCTGAAGAATTGAACATCACATTTACAGAATTGAACCGAGCAGTTAACTGAACACCACATTGCACGACATATAGAACATATACACTATAGCAGAAGATTGCATGGTAAAAGTAGATAGCACAATTCACTAGAATTTGTTAAGGAAAGGCAGTAGCTAGCAAATGATGGCCTCGAGAAAAGGCCATGAACTATCGTTTAAAGCAGCCAACCGCATCATGGCGTCGGCGCGCGAGGCGTCAGCCGTGGCCTCAACGGCGAGGTGCTCCTCCAAGATCTGGGGGTCGGCACGAATGGCAGCCATCGCGACCTCATCTGCGCGTGCGACCGTGATTTGCCTTTCTGCTTCCAAATGCTCCTTGAGATCTTGGCTATACTGCGTGCACCATGGCTTAGGGCAGCGCTTATTTGGTGTAGGGGTCGGTAATTCGGGTGGAAGGTGTCGCGCTCGCGCCGGCGGTCGGGGCATGTGGGATGTGGAAGGAGGAGGAGAATGGGGGTCGGGCGTGGATTACCTGCCTGGATAGGCGAGGCCGAGCAGCGTGAAGGAGGGTCGCTGGCGAGGAGGCGGCGCTGCAAACAAGGAATGAAGGTTTCAACTTGGAAAGGAAGGCGGAAATAGGGAAATGTGGCTTTTGGTAAGGGGGAGGGGGAGGGGAGGTAGATATTTCCATGGGAGCCGAAAATTTGGAATCGTTTCAGCGAAAAAACTGGCGCGCAAAGTGTCATCACACACGGTCCCTTATTCAGAACTGTGTATGATATGCGAACATCACAAATGATTCAGATAGCTTAACCCGTGTGTGTTGAGTTTGAACGTCAAAAATTTTAGTTCAAATTTCCCTGTTTACAGTGGTCATCCACGTCATTGCATAATTTGGGTACACAAAGGAGACTAACTTCTTAATCGAGCAAGTTCAGCAATTAAACAAAGCTAGCTGACCTAAACATTACTCTAACATATTAAAGACCGGCGCTCTTAATTAAACAAAACAAAGAGTACTACTGTGGCTGGTGCTCGTCGATCTCCGTCGCCGCCTCCATGTCCAGCTCGCGCCCGACGGTCTCCTGGGGAAGGGGCTCCATGGCATCCATCACACCATACTCGACAAGCATCTCGCCATCCGCGTCCGCCATCTCTTTGGCATAGGCCGCCACGAGCTAGGCGTGGGCGGCCGCGATCTGGGCTCTGGTGGGCTCCGTCGTGGCAAGGTATGCCGCGCAGGAACGGACGGCTGCTCGAACTCTCTCGGCGATTGCCAGCTCTTCGGCCGTGGGTTGCCGACCTTTGTCGGAGAAGCTTCGTTCGATTTGTGCGGTGACCGCCACGAGCTGGGCATCAACGGCCTCGACATGGTAGTGGGCGGCCTCCATCAGGGCTAAGGCTGCCGCTGCGGAAGGACAGCTGATGTGCCGCTCTCGCCAGTTGCTATCCTCGAGGCAGATGCCGCCGCCGCCGCCTGAGAAGCAACAGCGGCCGTTTGGGCTACATTGGCCGCCCGGACGTAGACTGCGGTGACCCTCACGAAGCTTGTTAGCACGCACCTGGCGGCTACAGCCACGCTCACGCCAGAGTGGACCGCCGAAGTTGCCCTCACGACGTGGGTCCACCTCCCCATCTTTCACCGGTGACGAATGAACAGTGAAATGATATTTGGGAAGTGAGCTAGTGTGGTTGACACGCCGGCTCTGGACTGTAGCCGATGCACCTTCTCGCGTAAGCCATAGGTGTACTATACACCGGTGGTGCTCCACGATATTTTGTGATGCGTCTCACACGGTTGGTGATAATAAACTGTGTGCGATCTACTTGATTTATCATCTTGATTTGAATTACGTAATGGGGTCACAGCTACAAAGGATGGTGTTTGTATTGTTAGAACTTTTATCTGCAGTGAACATGCAACTATAGGTGACATTTTTATACATTAACTTGGTTTTTTAGGCATTTCAGGTACAAAATTCTAATTTCAACTACATGCACATGCTCCAGTGCATATAAACGGGTTGAAAAATCAAATATGTGTCCATGGCTGCATGCTTAGGTCCCATGCAAGAAATGGGAATGAATGTCGCACACCCTTCCACCGTCACTCGGCCGCAAACATTGAGATACTTGGTTTTTAAATTCTAGTAAATCCAAAACTTGTTTGATATTCATGAAACTTGGCATGCTACCATGGAGCGGCATCAACATGCCGCGGTAAAAAATGTGTCCCATTTCGGGCAGGTTTGGGTATAAGCTTCTCACAACAAGTGTGATGGTTTCGGTAGGGAACGTGCCACCTTTGGGGACGAAACGATATCCGTTGCCTCTTATTGCTATTTTTTTTTCGAGTGTCAACATAGAACAACAGGAGTGTTGTGTTCAATTTTGGAATTTTCCGGGGTTCGTTTGGACATTTCTATACATTAACTGGGTTTTCTAGGAATTTTATGCGCATAATTCAAATTTGAACTACATGCACATTCTCTAGTGCATATAAACTGGTTGAAAAATCAAATATGTGTCCTTGGTTGCATGCTTAGGTCCCATGCAAAAATGGGAATGAATTTCAAACACCCTGCCACCGTCACTCGGCCGCAAACATTGAGATACCTGGTTTTTAAATTCTAGTAAATCCAAAACTCGTGAAATTCATGAAACTTGGCATGCTATCATGGAGCGGCATCAACATGTCGTCGTAATTTTTTGGTCCCATTAGGGGCAGGTTTGGGTATAAGCTTCTCACAAACCAGAGCTTCTCACAACAAGCGTGAGGGTTTCGGTAGGGAACGTGCCACCTTTGGGGACGTAACGATATCCGTTGCCTCTTATTGCTTTCAAAAAATTCCGAGTGTCAACATAGAACAACAGGAGTGTTGTGTTCAATTTTGGAATTTTCGGGGTTCTTTTGGACATTTTTATATATTAACTTGGTCTCCCAGGCATTTTATGCGCATAATTCAAATTTGACTACATGCACATGCTCCAGTGCATATAAATGGGTTGAAAAATCAAATATGTGTCCTTGGTTGCATGCTTACGTCCCATGCAAGAAATGGGAATGAATTCCAAACACCCTGCCACCGTCACTCGGCCGCAAACATTAACATACCTTGTTTTTAAAATTCTAGTAAATCCAAAACTCGTCTGAAATTCATGAAACTTGGCATGCTATCATGGAGCAGCATCAACATGCGGTCGTAAAATTTTTGTCCCATTAGGGGCAGGTTTGGGTATAAGCTGCTCACAAACCAGAGCTTCTCACAACAAGCGTGATGATTTCGGTAGGGAACGTGCCACCTTTGGGGACGAAACGATATCCGTTGCCTCTTATTGCTATATTTTTTTCGAGTGTCAACATAGAACAACAGGAGTGTTGTGTTCAATTTTGGAATTTTCCGGGGTTCGTTTGGACATTTCTATACATTAACTGGGTTTTCTAGGAATTTTATGCGCATAATTCAAATTTGACTACATGCACATGCTCCAGTGCATATAAATGGGTTGAAAAATCAAATATGTGTCCTTGGTTGCATGCTTAGGTCCCATGCAAGAAATGGGAATGAATTTCAAACACCCTGCCACCGTCACTCGGCCGCAAACATTAACATACCTTGTTTTTAAATTCTAGTAAATCAAAAACTTGTCTGAAATTCATGAAACTTGGCATGCTATCGTGGAGCGGCATCAACATGTCGTCGTAAATTTTTTTGTCCCATTAGGGGCAGGTTTGGGTATAAGCTTCTCACAAACCAGAGCTTCTCACAACAAGCGTGATGGTTTCGATAGGGAACGTGCCACCTTTGGGGACGTAACGATATCCGTTGCCTCTTATTGCTTTCAAAAAATTCCGAGTGTCAACATGGAACAACAGGAGTGTTGTGTTCAATTTTGGAATTTTCGGGGTTCGTTTGGACATTTTTATATATTAACTTGGTCTCCCAGGCATTTTATGCGCATAATTCAAATTTGACTACATGCACATGCTCCAGTGCATATAAATGGGTTGAAAAATCAAATATGTGTGCTTGGTTGCATGCTTACGTCCCATGCAAGAAATGAGAATGAATTCCAAACACCCTGCCACCGTCACTCGGCCGCAAACATTAACATACCTTGTTTTTAAAATTCTAGTAAATCCAAAACTCGTCTGAAATTCATGAAACTTGGCATGCTATCATGGAGCGGCATCAACATGCGGTCGTAAATTTTTTGTCCCATTAGGGGCAGGTTTGGGTATAAGCTGCTCACAAACCAGAGCTTCTCACAACCAGCGTGATGATTTCGGTAGGGAACGTGCCACCTATGGGGACGAAACGATATCCGTTGCCTCTTATTGCTATATTTTTTTCGAGTGTCGACATAGAACAACAGGAGTGTTGTGTTCAATTTTGGAATTTTCCGGGGTTCGTTTGGACATTTCTATGCATTAACTGGGTTTTCTAGGAATTTTATGCGCATAATTCAAATTTGACTACATGCACATGCTCCAGTGCATATAAATGGGTTGAAAAATCAAATATGTGTCCTTGGTTGCATGCTTAGGTCCCATGCAAGAAATGGGAATGAATTTCAAACACCCTGCCACCGTCACTCGGCCGCAAACATTAACATACCTTGTTTTTAAATTCTAGTAAATCCAAAACTCGTCTGAAATTCATGAAACTTGGCATGCTATCGTGGAGCGGCATCAACATGTCGTCGTAAATTTTTTTGTCCCATTAGGGGCAGGTTTGGGTATAAGCTTCTCACAAACCAGAGCTTCTCACAACAAGCGTGATGGTTTCGATAGGGAACGTGCCACCTTTGGGGACGTAACGATATCCGTTGCCTCTTATTGCTTTCAAAAAATTCCAAGTGTCAACATGGAACAACAGGAGTGTTGTGTTCAATTTTGGAATTTTCGGGGTTCGTTTGGACTTTTTTATATATTAACTTGGTCTCCCAGGCATTTTATGCGCATAATTCAAATTTGACTACATGCACATGCTCCAGTGCATATAAACTGGTTGAAAAATCAAATATGTGTCCTTGGTTGCATGCTTACGTCCCATGCAAGAAATGGGAATGAATTTCAAACACCCTGCCACCGTCAGTCGGCCGCAAACATTAACATACCTTGTTTTTAAATTCTAGTAAATCCAAAACTCGTCTGAAATTCATGAAAATTGGCATGCTATCATGGAGCGGCATCAACATGCCGTCGTAATTTTTTTGTCCCATTAGGGGCAGGTTTGGGTATCAGCTTCTCACAAACCAGAGCTTCTCAGAACAAGCGTGATGGTTTCGGTAGGGAACGTGCCACCTTTGGGGACGTAACGATATCCGTTGCCTCTTATTTCTTTCAAAAAATTTCGAGTGCCAACATAGAACAACAGGAGTGTTGTGTTCAATTTTGGAATTTTTTCGGGGTTCGTTTGGACATTTTTTATATATTAACATGGTCTCCCAGGCATTTTATGCGCATAATTCAAATTTGACTACATGCACATGCTCCAGTGCATATAAACGGGTTGAAAAATCAAATATGTGTCCATGGCTGCATGCTTAGGTCCCATGCAAGACATGGGAATGAATGTCACACACCCTTCCACCGTCACTCGGCCGCAAACATTGAGATACTTGGTTTTTAAATTCTAGTAAATCCAAAACTTGATTGATATTCATGAAACATGACATGCTATCATCGAGCGGCATCAACATGCCGCGGTAAAAAATGTGTCCCATTAGGGGCAGGTTTGGGTATAAGCTGCTCACAAACCAGAGCTTCTCACAACAAGCGTGATGATTTCGGTAGGGAACGTGCCACCTTTGGGGACGAAACGATATCCGTTGCCTCTTATTGCTATATTTTTTTCGAGTGTCAACATAGAACAACAGGAGTGTTGTGTTCAATTTTGGAATTTTCCGGGGTTCGTTTGGACATTTCTATACATTAACTGGGTTTTCTAGGAATTTTATGCGCATAATTCAAATTTGACTACATGCACATGCTCCAGTGCATATAAATGGGTTGAAAAATCAAATATGTGTCCTTGGTTGCATGCTTAGGTCCCATGCAAGAAATGGGAATGAATTTCAAACACCCTGCCACCGTCACTCGGCCGCAAACATTAACATACCTTGTTTTTAAATTCTAGTAAATCAAAAACTCGTCTGAAATTCATGAAACTTGGCATGCTATCGTGGAGCGGCATCAACATGTCGTCGTAAATTTTTTTGTCCCATTAGGGGCAGGTTTGGGTATAAGCTTCTCACAAACCAGAGCTTCTCACAACAAGCGTGATGGTTTCGATAGGGAACGTGCCACCTTTGGGGACGTAACGATATCCGTTGCCTCTTATTGCTTTCAAAAAATTCCAAGTGTCAACATGGAACAACAGGAGTGTTGTGTTCAATTTTGGAATTTTCGGTGTTCGTTTGGACATTTTTATATATTAACTTGGTCTCCCAGGCATTTTATGCGCATAATTCAAATTTGACTACATGCACATGCTCCAGTTCATATAAATGGGTTGAAAAATCAAATATGTGTCCTTGGTTGCATGCTTACGTCCCATGCAAGAAATGGGAATGAATTCCAAACACCCTGCCACCGTCACTCGGCCGCAAACATTAACATACCTTGTTTTTAAAATTCTAGTAAATCCAAAACTCGTCTGAAATTCATGAAACTTGGCATGCTATCATGGAGCGGCATCAACATGCGGTCGTAAAATTTTTGTCCCTTTAGGGGCAGGTTTGGGTATAAGCTGCTCACAAACCAGAGCTTCTCACAACCAGCGTGATGATTTCGGTAGGGAACGTGCCACCTTTGGGGACGAAACGATATCCGTTGCCTCTTATTGCTATATTTTTTTCGAGTGTCAACATAGAACAACAGGAGTGTTGTGTTCAATTTTGGAATTTTCCGGGGTTCGTTTGGACATTTCTATACATTAACTGGGTTTTCTAGGAATTTTATGCGCATAATTCAAATTTGACTACATGCACATGCTCCAGTGCATATAAATGGGTTGAAAAATCAAATATGTGTCCTTGGTTGCATGCTTAGGTCCCATGCAAGAAATGGGAATGAATTTCAAACACCCTGCCACCGTCACTCGGCCGCAAACATTAACATACCTTGTTTTTAAATTCTAGTAAATCCAAAACTCGTCTGAAATTCATGAAACTTGGCATGCTATCGTGGAGCGGCATCAACATGTCGTCGTAAATTTTTTTGTCCCATTAGGGGCAGGTTTGGGTATAAGCTTCTCACAAACCAGAGCTTCTCACAACAAGCATGATGGTTTCGATAGGGAACGTGCCACCTTTGGGGACGTAACGATATCCGTTGCCTCTTATTGCTTTCAAAAAATTCCGAGTGTCAACATGGAACAATAGGAGTGTTGTGTTCAATTTTGGAATTTTCGGGGTTCGTTTGGACATTTTTATATATTAACTTGGTCTCCCAGGCATTTTATGCGCATAATTCAAATTTGACTACATGCACATGCTCCAGTTCATATAAATGGGTTGAAAAATCAAATATGTGTCCTTGGTTGCATGCTTACGTCCCATGCAAGAAATGGGAATGAATTCCAAACACCCTGCCACCGTCACTCGGCCGCAAACATTAACATACCTTGTTTTTAAAATTCTAGTAAATCCAAAACTCGTCTGAAATTCATGAAACTTGGCATGCTATCATGGAGCGGCATCAACATGCGGTCGTAAAATTTTTGTCCCATTAGGGGCAGGTTTGGGTATAAGCTGCTCACAAACCAGAGCTTCTCACAACCAGCGTGATGATTTCGGTAGGGAACGTGCCACCTTTGGGGACGAAACGATATCCGTTGCCTCTTATTGCTATATTTTTTTCGAGTGTCAACATAGAACAACAGGAGTGTTGTGTTCAATTTTGGAATTTTCCGGGGTTCGTTTGGACATTTCTATACATTAACTGGGTTTTCTAGGAATTTTATGCGCATAATTCAAATTTGACTACATGCACATGCTCCAGTGCATATAAATGGGTTGAAAAATCAAATATGTGTCCTTGGTTGCATGCTTAGGTCCCATGCAAGAAATGGGAATGAATTTCAAACACCCTGCCACCGTCACTCGGCCGCAAACATTAACATACCTTGTTTTTAAATTCTAGTAAATCCAAAACTCGTCTGAAATTCATGAAACTTGGCATGCTATCGTGGAGCGGCATCAACATGTCGTCGTAAATTTTTTTGTCCCATTAGGGGCAGGTTTGGGTATAAGCTTCTCACAAACCAGAGCTTCTCACAACAAGCGTGATGGTTTCGATAGGGAACGTGCCACCTTTGGGGACGTAACGATATCCGTTGCCTCTTATTGCTTTCAAAAAATTCCGAGTGTCAACATGGAACAACAGGAGTGTTGTGTTCAATTTTGGAATTTTCGGGGTTCGTTTGGACTTTTTTATATATTAACTTGGTCTCCCAGGCATTTTATGCGCATAATTCAAATTTGACTACATGCACATGCTCCAGTGCATATAAACTGGTTGAAAAATCAAATATGTGTCCTCGGTTGCATGCTTACGTCCCATGCAAGAAATGGGAATGAATTTCAAACACCCTGCCACCGTCAGTCGGCCGCAAACATTAACATACCTTGTTTTTAAATTCTAGTAAATCCAAAACTCGTCTGAAATTCATGAAAATTGGCATGCTATCATGGAGCGGCATCAACATGCCGTCGTAAATTTTTTGTCCCATTAGGGGCAGGTTTGGGTATCAGCTTCTCACAAACCAGAGCTTCTCAGAACAAGCGTGATGGTTTCGGTAGGGAACGTGCCACCTTTGGGGACGTAACGATATCCGTTGCCTCTTATTGCTTTCAAAAAATTTCGAGTGCCAACATAGAACAACAGGAGTGTTGTGTTCAATTTTGGAATTTTTTCGGGGTTCGTTTGGACATTTTTTATATATTAACATGGTCTCCCAGGCATTTTATGCGCATAATTCAAATTTGACTACATGCACATGCTCCAGTGCATATAAACGGGTTGAAAAATCAAATATGTGTCCATGGCTGCATGCTTAGGTCCCATGCAAGACATGGGAATGAATGTCACACACCCTTCCACCGTCACTCGGCCGCAAACATTGAGATACTTGGTTTTTAAATTCTAGTAAATCCAAAACTTGATTGATATTCATGAAACATGACATGCTATCATGGAGCGGCATCAACATGCCGCGGTAAAAAATGTGTCCCATTAGGGGCAGGTTTGGGTATAAGCTGCTCACAAACCAGAGCTTCTCACAACAAGCGTGATGATTTCGGTAGGGAACGTGCCACCTTTGGGGACGAAACGATATCCGTTGCCTCTTATTGCTATATTTTTTTCGAGTGTCAACATAGAACAACAGGAGTGTTGTGTTCAATTTTGGAATTTTCCGGGGTTCGTTTGGACATTTCTATACATTAACTGGGTTTTCTAGGAATTTTATGCGCATAATTCAAATTTGACTACATGCACATGCTCCAGTGCATATAAATGGGTTGAAAAATCAAATATGTGTCCTTGGTTGCATGCTTAGGTCCCATGCAAGAAATGGGAATGAATTTCAAACACCCTGCCACCGTCACTCGGCCACAAACATTAACATACCTTGTTTTTAAATTCTAGTAAATCCAAAACTCGTCTGAAATTCATGAAACTTGGCATGCTATCGTGGAGCGGCATCAACATGTCGTCGTAAATTTTTTTGTCCCATTAGGGGCAGGTTTGGGTATAAGCTTCTCACAAACCAGAGCTTCTCACAACAAGCGTGAAGGTTTCGATAGGGAACGTGCCACCTTTGGGGACGTAACGATATCCGTTGCCTCTTATTGCTTTCAAAAAATTCCGAGTGTCAACATGGAACAACAGGAGTGTTGTGTTCAATTTTGGAATTTTCGGGGTTCGTTTGGACTTTTTTATATATTAACTTGGTCTCCGAGGCATTTTATGCGCATAATTCAAATTTGACTACATGCACATGCTCCAGTGCATATAAACTGGTTGAAAAATCAAATATGTGTCCTTGGTTGCATGCTTACGTCCCATGCAAGAAATGGGAATGAATTTCAAACACCCTGCCACCATCAGTCGGCCGCAAACATTAACATAGCTTGTTTTTAAATTCTAGTAAATCCAAAACTCGTCTGAAATTCATGAAAATTGGCATGCTATCATGGAGCGGCATCAACATGCCGTCGTAAATTTTTTGTCCCATTAGGGGCAGGTTTGGGTATCAGCTTCTCACAAACCAGAGCTTCTCAGAACAAGCGTGATGGTTTCGGTAGGGAACGTGCCACCTTTGGGGACGTAATGATATCCGTTGCCTCTTATTGCTTTCAAAAATTTTCGAGTGCCAACATAGAACAACAGGAGTGTTGTGTTCAATTTTGGAATTTTTTCGGGGTTCGTTTGGACATTTTTTATATATTAACATGGTCTCCCAGGCATTTTATGCGCATAATTCAAATTTGACTACATGCACATGCTCTAGTGCATATAAACGGGTTGAAAAATCAAATATGTGTCCATGGCTGCATGCTTAGGTCCCATGCAAGACATGGGAATGAATGTCACACACCCTTCCACCGTCACTCGGCCGCAAACATTGAGATACTTGGTTTTTAAATTCTAGTAAATCCAAAACTTGATTGATATTCATGAAACATGACATGCTATCATGGAGCGGCATCAACATGCCGCGGTAAAAAATGTGTCCCATTAGGGGCAGGTTTGGGTATAAGCTGCTCACAAACCAGAGCTTCTCACAACAAGCGTGATGATTTCGGTAGGGAACGTGCCACCTTTGGGGACGAAACGATATCCGTTGCCTCTTATTGCTATATTTTTTTCGAGTGTCAACATAGAACAACAGGAGTGTTGTGTTCAATTTTGGAATTTTCCGGGGTTCGTTTGGACATTTCTATACACTAACTGGTTTTTCTAGGAATTTTATGCGCATAATTCAAATTTGACTACATGCACATGCTCCAGTGCATATAAATGGGTTGAAAAATCAAATGTGTGTCCTTGGTTGCATGCCTAGGTCCCATGCAAGAAATGGGAATGAATTTCAAACACCCTGCCACCGTCACTCGGCCACAAACATTAACATACCTTGTTTTTAAATTCTAGTAAATCCAAAACTCGTCTGAAATTCATGAAACTTGGCATGCTATCGTGGAGCGGCATCAACATGTCGTCGTAATTTTTTTGTCCCATTAGGGGCAGGTTTGGGTATAAGCTTCTCACAAACCAGAGCTTCTCACAACAAGCGTGATGGTTTCTGTAGGGAACGTGCCACCTTTGGGGACGTAACGATATCCGTTGCCTCTTATTGCTTTCAAAAAATTCCGAGTGTCAACATAGAACAACAAGAGTGTTGTGTTCAATTTTGGAATTTTCGGGGTTCGTTTGGACATTTTTATATATTAACTTGGTCTCTCAGGCATTTTATGCGCATAATTCAAATTCGACTACATGCACATGCTCCAGTGCATATAAACTGGTTGAAAAATCAAATATGTGTCATTGGTTGCATGCTTACGTCCCATGCAAGAAATGGGAATGAATTTCAAACACCCTGCCACCGTCACTCGGCCGCAAACATTAACATACCTTGTTTTTAAATTCTAGTAAATCCAAAACTCGTCTGAAATTCATGAAACTTGGCATGCTATCATGGAGCGGCATCAACATGCCGTCGTAAATTTTTTGTCCCATTAGGGGCAGGTTTGGGTATCAGCTTCTCACAAACCAGAGCTTCTCACAACAAGCGTGATGGTTTCGGTAGGGAACGTGCCACCTTTGGGGACGTAACGATATCCGTTGCCTCTTATTGCTTTCAAAAAATTTCGAGTGCCAACATAGAACAACAGGAGTGTTGTGTTCAATTTTGGAATTTTTTCGGGGTTCGTTTGGACATTTTTTATATATTAACATGGTCTCCCAGGCATTTTATGCGCATAATTCAAATTTGACTACATGCACATGCTCCAGTGCATATAAACGGGTTGAAAAATCAAATATGTGTCCATGGCTGCATGCTTAGGTCCCATGCAAGACATGGGAATGAATGTCACACAACCTTCCACCGTCACTCGGCCGCAAACATTGAGATACTTTGTTTTTAAATTCTAGTAAATCCAAAACTTGTTTGATATTCACGAAACTTGGCATGCTATCATGGAGCGGCATCAACATGCGGCGGTAAAAAATGTGTCCCATTTCGGGCAGGTTTGGGTATAAGCTTCTCACAAACCAGAGCTTCTCACAACAAGCGTGATGATTTCGGTAGGGAACGTGCCACCTTTGGGGACGAAACAATATCCGTTGCCTCTTATTGCTATATTTTTTTCGAGTGTCAACATAGAACAACAGGAGTGTTGTGTTCAATTTTGGAATTTTCCGGGGTTCCTTTGGACATTTCTATACATTAACTTGGTTTTCTAGGAATTTTATGCGCAAAATTCAAATTTGAACTACATGCACATTCTCTAGTGCATATAAACTAGTTGAAAAATCATGTGTCCTTGGTTGCATGCTTAGGTCCCATGCAAGAAATGGGAATGAATTTCAAACACCCTGCCACCGTCACTCGGCCGCAAACATTAACATACCTTGTTTTTAAATTCTAGTAAATCCAAAACTCGTCTGAAATTCATGAAACTTGGCATGCTATCATGGAGCGGCATCAACATGCCGTCGTAAATTTTTTGTCCCATTAGGGGCAGGTTTGGGTATCAGCTTCTCACAAACCAGAGCTTCTCACAACAAGCGTGATGGTTTCGGTAGGGAACGTGCCACCTTTGGGGACGTAACGATATCCGTTGCCTCTTATTGCTTTCAAAAAAATTCGAGTGCCAACATAGAACAACATGAGTGTTGTGTTCAATTTTGGAATTTTTTCGGGGTTCGTTTGGACATTTTTTATATATTAACATGGTCTCCCAGGCATTTTATGCGCATAATTCAAATTTGACTACATGCACATGCTCCAGTGCATATAAACTGGTTGAAAAATCAAATATGTGTCCTTGGTTGCATGCTTACGTCCCATGCAAGAAATTGGAATGAATTTCAAACACCCTGCCACCGTCACTCGGCCGCAAACATTAACATACCTTGTTTTTAAATTCTAGTAAATCCAAAACTCGTCTGAAATTCATGAAACTTGGCATGCTATCATGGAGCGGCATCAACATGTCGTCGTAAATTTTTTTTCCCATTAGGGGCAGGTTTGGGTATCAGCTTCTCACAAACCAGAGCTTCTCACAACAAGCGTGATGGTTTCGGTAGGGAACGTGCCACCTTTGGGGACGTAACGATATCCGTTGCCTCTTATTGCTTTCAAAAAATTTCGAGTGCCAACATAGAACAACAGGAGTGTTGTGTTCAATTTTGGAATTTTTTCGGGGTTCGTTTGGACATTTTTTATATATTAACATGGTCTCCCAGGCATTTTATGCGCATAATTCAAATTTGCCTACATGCACATGCTCCAGTGCATATAAACGGGTTGAAAAATCAAATATGTGTCCATGGCTGCATGCTTAGGTCCCATGCAAGACATGGGAATGAATGTCACACAACCTTCCACCGTCACTCGGCCGCAAACATTGAGATACTTGGTTTTTAAATTCTAGTAAATCCAAAACTTGTTTGATATTCATGAACCTTGGCATGCTATCATGGAGCGGCATCAACATGGTCCCATTTCGGGCAGGTTTGGGTATAAGCTTCTCACAAACCAGAGCTTCTCACAACAAGCGTGATGATTTCGGTAGGGAACGTGCCACCTTTGGGGACGAAACAATATCCGTTGCCTCTTATTGCTATATTTTTTTCGAGTGTCAACATAGAACAACAGGAGTGTTGTGTTCAATTTTGGAATTTTCCGGGGTTCGTTTGGACATTTCTATACATTAACTTGGTTTTCTAGGAATTTTATGCGCATAATTCAAATTCGAACTACATGCACATTCTCTAGTGCATATAAACTAGTTGAAAAATCATGTGTCCTTGGTTGCATGCTTAGGTCCCATGCAAGAAATGGGAATGAATTTCAAACACCCTGCCACCGTCACTCGGCCGCAAACATTGTGATACCTGGTTTTTAAATTCTAGTAAATCCAAAACTCGTCTGAAATTCATGAAACTTGGCATGCTATCATGGAGCGGCATCAACATGTCGTCATAAATTTTTTGTCCCATTAGGGGTAGGTTTGGGTATAAGCTTCTCACAAACCAGAGCTTCTCACAACAAGCGTGATGGTTTCGGTAGGGAACGTGCCACCTTTGGGGACGTAACGATATCCGTTGCCTCTTATTGCTTTCAAAAAATTCCGAGTGTCAACATAGAACAACAGGAGTGTTGTGTTCAATTTTGGAATTTTCGGGGTTCGTTTGGACATTTTTATATATTAACTTGGTCTCCCAGGCATTTTATGCGCATAATTCAAATTTGACTACATGCACATGCTCCAGTGCATATAAATGGGTTGAAAAATCAAATATGTGTCCTTGGTTGCATGCTTAGGTCCCATGCAAGAAATGGGAATGAATTTCAAACACCCTGCCGCCGTTACTCGGCCGCAAACATTAACATACCTTGTTTTAAATTCTAGTAAATCCAAAACTCGTCTGAAATTCATGAAACTTGGCATGCTATCATGGAGCGGCATCAACATGCCGTCGTAAATTTTTTGTCCCATTAGGGGCAGGTTTGGGTATCACCTTCTCACAAACCAGAGCTTCTCACAACAAGCGTGATGGTTTCGGTAGGGAACATGCCACCTTTCGGGACGTAACGATATCCGTTGCCTCTTATTGCTTTCAAAAAATTTCGAGGATCAACATAGAACAACAGGAGTGTTGTGTTCAATTTTGGAATTTTCGGTGTTCGTTTGGACATTCTTATATATTAACTTGGTCTCCCAGGCATTTTATGTGCATAATTCGAATTTGACTACATGCACATGCTCCAGTGCATATAAACGGGTTGAAAAATCAAATATGTGTCCTTGGTTGCATGCTTAGGTCCCATGCAAGAAATGGGAATGAATTTCAAACACCCTGCCACCCTCAGTCGGCCGCAAACATTATCATACCTGGTTTTTAAATTCTAGTAAATCCGAAACTCGTCTGAAATTCATGAAACTTGGCATGCTATCATGGAGCGGCATCAACATGCCGTGGTAAAAAAATTGTCCCATTAGGGGCAGGTTTGGGTATAAGCTTCTCACAACAAGCGTGATGGTTTCGGTACGGAACGTGCCACCTTTGGGGACGAAACGATATCCGTTGCCTCTTATTGCTTTCAAAAAAATTCGAGTGTCAACATAGAATAACAGGAGTGTTGTGTTCAATTTTGGAATTTTACGAGGTTCGTTTGGACATTTTCCTACATTAAGTGGGTTTTCCAGGCATTTTATGCACATAATTCAAATTAGAACTACATGCACAAGCTCAAGTGCATAAGCTAGTTGAAAAAACAAATCTGTGTCCTTGGTTGCATGCTTAGGTCCCATGCAAGAAATGGGAATGAATTTCAAACACCCTGCCACCGCCACTCGGCCGCAAACATTGAGATACCTAGTTTTTAAATTCTAGTAAATCCGAAACTCGTCTGAAATTCATGAAACTTGGCATGCTATCATGGAGCGGCATCAAAATGTCGTGGTAAAAAATTTGTCCCATTAGGGGCAGGTTTGGGTATAAGCTTCTCACAAACCAGGGCTTCTCACAACAAGCGTGATGGTTTCGGTAGGGAACGTGCCACCTTTGGGGACGAAACAATATCCGTTGCCCCTTATTGCTTTCAA
This sequence comes from Aegilops tauschii subsp. strangulata, assembly GCF_002575655.3. Classification (NCBI taxonomy): domain Eukaryota; kingdom Viridiplantae; phylum Streptophyta; class Magnoliopsida; order Poales; family Poaceae; genus Aegilops; species Aegilops tauschii. The sequence goes on along the minus strand of NC_053037.3, from coordinate 418,969,351 downwards.
AATATTTCGATTGTCAACATAGAACAACAGGAGTGTTGTGTTCAATTTTGGAATTTTTTTGGGTTTTGTTCTGACATTTTTATACATTAACTGGGTTCCCAGGCATTTTATGCGCATAATTCAAATTTGAACTACATGCACATGCTCCAGTGCATATAAACGGGTTGAAAATCAAATATGTGTCCTTGGTTGCATGCTTAGGTCCCATGCAAGAAATGGGAATTAAATTCAAACACCATGCTTCCGTTACTTGGCCGCAAACATTGAGATACCTGGTTTTTAAATTCTAGTAAATCCAAAACTCTTCTGAAATTCATGAAACTTGGCATGCTATCATGGAGCGGCATCAACATGCCATGGTAATTTTTTTGTCCCATTAGGGGCAGTTTTGGGTATCAGCTTCTCACAAACCGGAGCTTCTCACAACAAGCGTGATGGTTTCGGTAGGGAACGTAACACCTTTGGGGACGAAACGATATCCGTTGCCTCTTATTGCTTTCCAAAAATTTCGAGTGTCAACATAGAACAACAGGAGTGTTGTGTTCAATTTTCAAAATTTGAGGGTTCGTTTGGATATTTTTATATATTAACTTGGTTTCCCTGACACTTTATGCGCATAATTCAAATTTGACGACATGCACATGCTCCAGTGCATATAAACGGGTTGAAAAATCAAATATGTGTCCTTCGTTGCATTCTTAGGCCCCATGCAAGAAATGGGAATGAATTTCAAACACCCTGCCACCGTTAGTTAGCCGCAAACATTGACATACATGGTTCTTAAATTCTAGTAAATCCAAAATTTGTCTGAAATTCATGAAACTTGGCATGCTATCATGGAGCGGCATCAAGATGACGTGGTAAATTTTTTGTCCCATTAGGGGCAGGTTTGGGTATAAGCTTCTCACAAACCAAAGCTCTCACAACAAGCGTGATGGTTTCGGTAGGGAACGTGCCGTCTTTGGGGACAAAATGATATCTGTTGCCACTTATTGCTTTCAAAAAATTTCGAGTGTCAACATAGAACAACAGGAGTGTTGTGTTCAATTTTGGTATTTTTTGCGGTTCATTTGGACATTTTTATACATTAATTGGGGTTTCCAGGCATTTTATGCGCATAATTCAAATTTGAACTACATGCACAAGCTCCTGTGCATAAGCTGGTTGAAAAGTCAAATTTGTGTGCTTGGTTGCATGCTTACGTCCCATGCAAGAAATGGGAATGCATTTCAAAAACCCTGCCACCGCCACTCGGCCACAAACATTGAGATACCTGGTTTTTAAATTCTAGTAAATCCAAAACTCGTCTGAAATTCATGAAACTTGGCATGCTATCGTGGAGCGGCATCAACAAGCCGTGGTAAAAATTTTGTCCCGTTAGGGACAGGTTTGGGTACAAGCTTCTCACAAACCAGAGCTTCTCACAATAAGCGTGATGGTGTCGGTAGGGAACGTGCCACCTTTAGGGATGAAACAATATCTGTTGCCTTTTATTGCTTTCAAAAAATTTCGAGTGTCAACATACAACAACAGGATTGTTGTGTTCAATTTTGGAATTTTTTTGGGGTTCGTTTGGACATTTTTATACATTAACTGGGTTTCCCAGGCATTAATGCGCACAATTCAAATTTGAACTACATGCACATGCTCCCGTGCATATAAACGGGTTGAAAATCAAATATGTGTCCTTGGTTGCATGCTTAGGTCCCATGCAAGAAATGGGAATGAATTTCAAACACCCTACCACTTTCACTCGGCCACAAACATTGAGATACCTAGTTTTTAAATTCTAGTAAATTTAAAACTCATCTGAAATTCATGAAACTTGGCATGCTATCATGGAGCGGCATCAACATGTCATGGTAAAAAAATTCCCATTAGGGGCAGGTTTGGGTATCAGTTTCTCACAAACCAGAGCTTCTCACAACAAGCGTGATGGTTTTGGTAGGGAACGTGCCACCTTTGGGGACGAAACGATATCCGTTGCCTCTTATTGCTTTCAAAAAAATTTGAGTGTCAACATAGAACAACAGGCGTGTTGTGTTCAATTTTGGAATTTTTCGGGGTTCGTTTGGACATTTTTATACATTAACTTAGTTTTCCAGGCATTTTATGCGCATATTTCAAATTTTAACTACATGCACATGCTCCAGTGCATATAAACTGGTTGAAAAATCAAATATGTGTCCTTGGTTGCATGCTTACGTCCCATGCAAGAAATGGGAATGAATTTCAAACACCCTGCCACCGTCACTCGGCTGCAAACATTGAGATACCTGGTTTTTAAATTCTAGTCAATCCAAGACTCGTCTGAAATTCATGAAACTTGGCATGCTATCAAGGAGCGGCATCAACATGCCGTCGTAAATTTTTTGTCCCATTAGGGGTAGGTTTGGGTATAAGCTTCTCACAACAAGCGTGATGGTTTCGGTAGGGAACGTGCCACCTTTGGGGACGAAATGATATTCGTTGCCTCTTATTGCTTTCAAAAAAATTTGAGAGTCATCATAGAACAACAGGAGTGTTGTGTTCAATTTTGGAATTTTTCGAGGTTCGTTTGGACATATTTATACATTAACTGGGTTTCCCAGGCATTTTATGCACATAATTCAAATTTGAACTACATGCACATGCTCCAGTGCATATAAACGGGTTGAAAAATCAAATATGTGTCCTTGGTTGCATGCTTAGTGTAACACCCCGGATCCGATGCGCCAGGTGTCTTCCAGTTATTCGTCGTTGTTGCCATGTCATGTGCCTGCGTGCTGCATTTTTGCCATGTCATCATCTGCATTTCATCTGCATGTTTTCCAAAACTTGCATCCGTTCGGGTTCCGCCGGTTCTCTCAGTTGTCCGTTCTGAGCACAGACACACTCACACGCGCCCGCGGCACCTCTGAAATATTATTTTATGAGTGGCATAAAAATGTTCTCGGAATGGGGTGAAAGTTGGCGTGTGGTCTTATTATAGTGTAGGTAGGCCGCCTGCCAAATTTCATCGCATTCGGAGTCCGTTTGATAGCCCAACTGTCATCCGTAGCGGCACCGTTGCCGGTTTAATCGTCGGATGTCTCGTTCTCCGAAACTGCCGCCGGACTGCCCTCCTCTTCTCTCTCTTCTCAGCCCAAGGCCTTCTGTTGAGGATATAACTATTAGAGTCACCCGCCCAGGAGGGGCCGGGTTACTCATAATGGTCATCACGCGAAGCCCAGTACCAAACTTGAAGACGGCGGGTCAAAGAAGGGCTTAAGACCCGGAGATGGCTTAAGGCCCGTAGAGATAAACCGCCGTTATGGCAAGGCTTGTAGTGTAAGGCAAGAATAGTTAAGAGTCTGAGCCGGACACTGTTATGAGGCGGCCGGGACTCTGAGAGTCGCCGGGTGTCAACCTCTCTATATAAAGGGACGACCCGGCGGCGGTTTAGGGACAGGCATGACCAAATCGATAACCAGGCAGAACGTTTTAGCTCCTGGTCGTCGAAACCCTAATCAATACCACCCCAATTGGATGTTGGCTTTTACCTTCACTGTAAGGGGCCGAACCAGTATAACCCTCGTGTTCCTTGTGCCGTTTAACCCCTTTAAGCTTCCTAGTTGCGATGGCTCCACGACTAAGTCCTTGCACGAGGACATCTACCGTGACAATTCCACGACAGTTGGCGCCCATCGTGGGGCCAGCGCACGGTGGATTTGAGTTCTTGAAGGGCAGCTTCGAAGGGCTCAAGGGATACGCTGTGGGCCGGATGACCAAGAGTCGTCGCAGCAAGCTCTACATCGACGATGCAAACTGGGGCCCCGACGCTGGCTCAATCGAGTATGGGTACCGGGTCCCCTTCGGCGGAATCCATGTCTTCATTGGCAAGATTGGTGAGCCGGGCCCTGAGCCGGACTTCTGCGCCGATCTCATCGAAACGGCTCAGCGTGCACGACCCGCCCGGGCTCCACCCGTTTTGAAGCATGCTTTCGTGGGATGTGTCCATGGAGGACTCTCTGGAGGATCTGGATCTGGTGATGAGACGGCCGCCGGCCCTGACGGCGAGTCGTCTACGGATGAGTCAAACTCGTTGTATCAACTTCAAGATGGTAGGCTCAGGGCCTGCTCCGATGGCGACAGCATTCCGGACCCTTTTGAGCCGCCGAGCCGGGTTGGAATCTTCATGGCCGGCGCACAACCCGTTCAAAACCCCGCCGCCTGGTCAGGAAGCTCTGTGCCCTCCCCGGCTCAGGTGCTGATGGATCTCACAGACAAGATGACAGTCCTGTTGACTGCCACGGTTGCCCCGGCGGATCAAGCTCAGCATGACGCGGAGGTGGCACGGTTAAAGTTGGACCTAGTAAAGGCCAAGGAAGATCTGGCAGCGGAAGGGATCAGGATGGCTACTGAGAGGGCAGCTCTCATGCCTAGACTCAGCTGATTCAGGCACAGTCTTTCCAGCTTACGATGGATCAAAACGCGTCCAATGAGGTCATGAGAAGGAGGCATCAAAAGGCCCAATCTCGACACCCTCCGGTTTATGATCCTCGAAACCTCTTCAACACGCCGGGTGCAGGTCCTAGTAACCCGCCGGAGATCATAGCGCCAGGGTCTGGAACGCCAATTCAGCCCCAAGTGATGGGGCCTCCCCGGGTGAACCCTGCCCCGCCTCAGTATGTACCAATACCACCGGGTCATTATGCCAACCCGTTGGAAAACATGGTCGCCGCGGCGGCGCGGCTGGCGGCTCTCCCAATTGATGGTGACTCTCCAACAGCGGTTGAAACCCGCCGGGTCAGAGAACTCCTTCAGACGGCTCTGGCGCAGCAAGAGGCATATTCTAATAGCCGGGACAGGATTCATTCAACCCCTCGTCCAGGCCGGAGCCCGAGTTATAGCAGACACATGGTCTCAGCGACCGGCTCAAGTAATGTCCGACGCCATGACTTGCCTCCTGGCCACGGCCCGGCTCATAACGGAGCCTTTCACGCAGTAGACCAAGACAGAGCACGGCAAGAGGCAGAGCAGGTGCCTCAGTTGACGGCTTACCAGCCACCCCCGGCTTATCCGACGGCTTCCATCGACGTGGGTATCCCTACGAGGACTGGAGGTGCCGCTTGTCTGGTGCCGGCTCTCCGCAATGAACGTCAGCCCAAGGATTTCAAAGGGCCTAGGAAGGTGCCTAATTACACGGCTGATTTGCAACTCGGAGCATGGATCGAGAGTTACGAGATGGCTATGGAGTTGCTGGAGGTCAGTGAAGCGGCAATGGCCAAGTACTTCACCATGATGTTAGATGGGACTGCCCGCACCTGGTTGAAAGGGCTGCCACCGAATTCTATCGGGTCTTGGGCTGAGCTGAATGCCCAGTTCATCTAAAACTTCAAAGATACATGTAGGCAGTCTATGTCAATCGTGGATTTGACTAATTGTAAGCAGCAGGAGGGTGAGTCTACAACCCATTGGGTTCGCCGGGTCAAAGAGATAATTCATTCATCTGATAAGATGGATGCCAGCTTTGCAGTCTTAATGTTAGAGCAGAATTGTCGTTTTTTGCCCCTGAAGATGAAGCTCGGGCGGCTCAAGCGCGATTGCAATGATATGGGTACGCTGATGGCGGCTCTGGTCAAGTACGCCGACTCTAATAGTACCAAGGATCCCGCGTCAGATGATGAAAGGACAGGGAAGGGAAAACGGAACGGCAATGGCAAGGGTCCTCAGCATAACCCGGCGAGCCAAGGGGGAAGCAAGCGCAAGGCTGATGGCAGCATAGAGTTTGTGGCCAATGCCAGCTCACAGGGTAACAACCAGCCACGTAAGGGGAGGCCACCTCCCCGAGCCGGCGGGCCAGGCCCGACGCTTGAGCAGTTATTGAATGAGCCTTGTCCAAGGCATGGCTCTAGGGAGAAGCCAGCTACTCATCTATGGAAGGATTGCGCAATCATGAAGGCCTTTAAGAACTCCAATGCCTTTAATGGCAACAATGGCCCAGCCGGCGGCTTAGGCGCCGGCGGTTTTCATGGCCCGGGCGGCGGCTCAAATCCCAATCCTCAGAATGTTCAAGGGGGCTTTAATCAGCAGTCCGGCCAGGGTCACCAACAGCAGCAGGGGGATACCAGACCAATCCAAAGCAGCTCAATGGTGGACAGTATCATGTGTTTACCACCAGTCTGTGCAAGTGAGATCAGAAACTTCATAAGAGGGCTGTGAATGCTGTTGAGCCGGCGGTTCCACGCTATCTAAGATGGTCTGAGCAGCCTATTGTGTGGAGTAGGGAAGATCACCCTCCCCAGGTAGATAATCCGGGTCACCTGGCCCTCGTAGTGGCTCCGCAGGTGGGGGGATATAAATTCACTAAAGTGCTCATGGACAGAGGCAGCAGCATTAACATCCTCTATTATGAGACCTTCCGTCGTATGGGGTTTATTGATAAGAACCTCAACCAGTCCAATACTGTTTTCCATGGTGTGGTGCCTGGTAAGTCGGCCTATCCGGTTGGTAAGATCGAGCTGGAAGTGGCTTTTGGAGATGAGTAGAACTACAGGGCGGAAAAATTAACCTTTGAGGTGATTAAGATAAGAAGTCCGTATCATGCTATATTTGGGCGGCCGGCTTACGCCAAGTTCATGGCACGGCCGTGTTACGTGTATTTGCAGCTCAAGATGCCGGGTCACAATGGGACCATCACGGTTCATGGCAGCCGAAAGATAGCCTTGGAGTGTGAGGAAGGTGACGCGGCTTATGCAGAATCTGTTTGTGCAACAGAGGAGTTGAAGTTTTACAAGGACAATGTTGACCCGGCAGATATGACATCTTTGAAAAAGCCGACCACGGAGCATGAGCCGGCAATAAATTTAAGTCAGCTGACGAGACTAAACTTGTTGATTTCGTTCCAGGTGACTCATCTCAGCAGTTTATCATTAGTGCCAATCTGGATCCGAAATAGGAAGGCGCGCTCATCGAGTTCATCCGTGAGAACAGGGACATCTTTGCATGGAAACCTTCTGACATGCCAGGTGTACCTAGAGAAGTCGCTGAGCACACTCTGAATATTGATCCGAAATTTAAGCCGGTCAGGCAATTCCTTCGGCGGTTTAATGAGGAGAGGCGGAAAGCCATTGGTGAGGAGGTGGCCCGGCTTTTGGCGGCCGGGTTTATCGTTGAAGTTTTCCATCCAGAATGGTTAGCTAACCCGGTGCTCGTGCTTAAGAAGAACGGCACCTGGCGGATGTGTGTGGATTACACAGATTTAAACAAGGCTTGTCCGGCTGATCCTTTTGCTCTCCCCCGTATTGATCAGATTATTGATGCTACGGCGGGTTGTGAGCGCTTATGTTTTTTGGATGCTTATTCTGGATACCATCAGATTAAAATGGCAGTTAAGGACCAGGAGAAGACAACGTTCATCACTCCTTTTGGAGCCTTCTGTTATGTATCTATGCCTTTTGGGCACAAGAGTGCACAGGCGACTTACCAGCGTTGCGTGTAGAATTGTCTTCATACCCAGATTGGGCGCAATGTTCATGCTTATGTGGATGATATCGTGGTTAAATCTAGGGAGAAGGAGACCTTGGTAAATGATCTGAAGGAAACCTTTGATAATCTTCTGGTCTACAAGATGATGCTTAACCCGGCCAAGTGTGTTTTTGGTGTTCCTGCAGGCAAGCTCTTGGGTTTTCTAGTTTCTCACAGAGGCATTGAAGCTAACCCGGAAAAGATCAAGGCAATCACCTCTCTGGCTAAGCCGGCGTGCATAAACGACGTCCAGCGTCTGGCAGGTCGCATCGCTGCTTTAAGCCGGTTTATAAGCCGTTTGGGTGAAAAAGCTATGCCGCTGTACCAGTTGATGAAGAAAACAGATAACTTTGTCTGGAATGATGCTGCCAATGCTGCTTTTGAGGATTTGAAGAGACAGCTGGCTGAGCCCCCAGTTCTTGCTGCTCCTGTTGACAAGGAGCCCTTGTTGCTGTATGTAGCCGCTAACACACGAGCCGTCAGTGTGGCTATGGTGGTGGAGCGCAAGGAAGAGGGTAAGGAGTATCCGGTTCAGCGGCCGGTTTACTACGTTAGTGAAGTGCTCATTGAGTCCAAGCAACGATATCCGCACTGGCAGAAGCTTGTTTATGGGGTATTCATGGCAAGCCGGAAGCTTAAACATTACTTCCAGGGTCACCCTATCACTGTGGTTAGTTCTGCTCCCCTGGGAGATATCATCCAAAACAGAGAAGCTACAGGTAGAGTGGCTAAGTGGGCTATAGAACTTGGGCCTCATGGTCTGAAATACGTGCCACGCACGGCTATCAAATCTCAAGCATTGGTGGATTTCATCAATGATTGGACAGAGCTGCAGGTGCCTGAAGAGAAACCTGATAATACATATTGGACTATACACTTCGACGGGTCTAGGCAATTGGAGGGCTCGGGGGCTGGAGTTGTATTAGCTTCCCCACGAGGTGGCAAGTTTTGCTATGTGCTACGGTTGATGTTTCCCTGTACTAACAATGCAGCTGAGTACGAGGCCTTGCTCCATGGTCTTCGGATGGCTAAGGAGATGAGTTTGAGCCGAGTAAGGTGCTTTGGCGACTCAGATTTAGTGGCCCAACAAGTATCAGGCAAGTGGGATTCCAAGGACCCTCTTATGGCGGCTTATCGCCGCGAGGTTGATGACATTGCTGGACACTTTCAGGGTTACCAAGTAGAGCACATCGATCGCAGGAAGAACGAGGCGGCTGATGCATTAAGCCGGCTGGGCTCTCAGCGAAAGCCGGTGCCGCCTAATACTTTCTTGGACATCTTACATAACCCTTTTGTTAAATTGCCTACAGAGGAATACTTGGCTATTCCTGACCCGGAGGCACAGTTGGTGGCGGCACTCCACATCACCCCAGACTGGACAGTACCGTACTTGGCTTACATGACCCGGGGAGATTTGCCTGAGGATGAAACTTTGGCCAGACAAATAACCCGGCGGTCTAAGTCAATGGTCATTATCAATGGTGAGCTGCATCATCGCAGTGTTACTGGAACTTTCCAGCGTTGTGTCTCCCCTGAGGAGGGTCAAGAAATCTTATGTGAGATTCATGAAGGGGATTGTGGCCATCATGCCGGCTCAAAATCCCTTGTGGCCAAGGCTTTTCGTCATGGTTTTTACTGGCTGACGGCTCATGCTGATGCGGAGGACTTGGTCAGTAAATGTGACGGTTGTCAGAGGTTCTCGCGACGGGCACATGTGCCGGCTCAGGAGCTGAGGATGATTCCAATTACTTGGCCATTTGCGGTCTGGGGGCTTGATATGGTTGGACCTTTTAAAAGGTCCAAAGATAAGAAGACCCACCTCTTTGTGGCAGTTGACAAGTTCACAAAGTGGGTTGAGGCAGAGCCAGTTAGCAAGTGTGACGCAGCCACGGCGGTTCAGTTCATGAGAAGGGTGATATTTCGCTTTGGTTTTCCACACAGTATTATAAGTGACAATGGTACCAATCTGTCTAAAGGCGCCATGGAGGAGTTCTGTCAACGAGAGCATATTCGACTTGATGTTTCGTCAGTGGCTCACCCTCAATCCAATGGTCAGGCTGAGAGAGCTAATTAGGAGATTTTGAAATGCATCAAGCCCCGGCTTTTGGTCCCTTTGCAACGGACGCCGGGTTGTTGGGTGGAGGAGTTACCCTCCGTGCTATGGAGCATCAATACTACTCCTAACAGATCTACGAGTTACACACCTTTCTTCATGGTTTATGGAGCGGAAGCAGTCCTCCCTAGCGACATCCGTCATGACTCGCCTCGAGTGGCGGCTTATGTTGAGGCGGATAATGAGCGGGCGCGCCAAGATGCTCTTGACTTGTTGGACGAACAGCGTGATGTGGCAGCAGCTCGCTCGGCGATTTACCAACAAGACTTGCGCCGTTATCACAGCCGCCGGGTTAAATCCCGGGTCTTCCAGGAAGGTGATCTGGTGCTCCGGCTCATCCAAGGTCATGCAGATGCACACAAGTTATCCCCGCCTTGGGAAGGGCTCTTTGTGGTCAGCAAGAACTTGCACAATGGGTCATACTACCTTATCGACGTTCGGGAGCACAAAGATTCACGCAAGTCGGAGGAAGAGACCCGTCGTCCGTGGAACATAGCTCAGCTTCGGCCTTATTACACTTAAGCCACCGGCTCTCATAGTGTACATATTTCTATAGCCATGTATATATTATGATAAATAATAAAGCAGGACCTTTGTCCTTTTCTCCTCCAAAGGTAAACGTGTTATTTCCATTACAACATCACATGGTCACTTGGAGGTGGATCCGGCTTACGATCGTATTCGAATCTAGCCGTTAACAATATGATCACTTGGGGGCTTCCTGTTCAAACATAGGTCGTATTCGAACCAAATAGAACATAGCTGTCGATACCCATTTGATTGGCAAATTGCCGAGCTCATTGGGGAGTTTTCTTTGATCATATTTGAATCATAGCTCAACCCCCTTTGGGAACCGACGTGGATCGTATTCGAATCAGCGTCGTTAAACAACTCTTAAGGTCATTTGGGGGCTTCTTGTTCAAACATGGGCCGTATTCGAACCAAAGAGAACATAGCTGTCGGTACCCTCTTGATCGGCATCGCCAAAGCCACTTGGGGCTATATGATCGCATTCGAATCTTAGCTTAACCCCTTTGGGACGGTTCTCTGGTCGTATTCGAATCGGAAGCCCCTAAGTTTTGATCTTCTGACTTACAACAAGTTCTTTTGGTCACATCAACAGTGTGCAAGGGCGGCTTTTACTTCGCCGACTTAATTTTGCTTCACAACGTTGATAGCACATAGTAAGTATTATTGATGCTGGTGAACCGGAGTTGCGATCTTAACCTCATTATTCGGGTTACATGAACTGGAAGTATACTTGAAGGCTTGTAAGTATGTTATTATGGTTACATCGAGAATATAATTGAGGACCAGTCTTTGGTGACTTTGGTTCATATTCCGGGTTATATATACGGTCTATGATTCTCAGTGCGGTAAGCCGCCCAGAGACTTGTGATTTGTTTTCTATGCAGGATGGTTAAAGACAGTTCTTCAAACTTAAGGAAAATAAATGATCAATTATAACCCGGAGGAATATGAAGAAGCAGCTTAAATGGAGTTAAGCATTCAACACGTGCACGATGGCATGACAAAGTTAAGTGTTTGTCCTACTCTATTACAAGACTCCCCGAGTCCAAAAGGTGAGGCATTGTTTTAAAGGTGTAACCATGAGCCGCCTAAGAGTCAAGATGCTTGCTGGGTCGAAGCTTCCGGCTCATCCCTCTCCGCTCCTCCGGCTGTTCCCATGACCTGGAAGGTTGACGATTTCCAGTCAATGCCGCTCAAAGCTTCAAACTGAGCCTCCTCATCAATTAACCCGGCCGGGTCAACTTCTGGGGCGAAGGTATGCTTACGAGTCGGAGGGATCAAGCTGATTGCTTCGTAGCGTGGAGTGGGGATCCTCTGATTCTCCGCGTCATAGCCTGGCTGATACTTGGTAAGGTCGGTGTCATTCCCAATCAAGGTAGCCACCGGGCGCACGCTCTTCACACAGGCGGCGAAGTCTTTCTGCTCAAAGGGAGTGCCGTCTTCCTTCAGACTGGGGTATCCAAGAGCAATATCGGCCGGGTCTAGCTCCGGGAGAAAAGCCTTGGCCCGGCTCAGCGCAGCTATTGCTCCGGCTCTTGCAGAGGCCCGTCTTAGCTCTTGGAAGCGCTGAGGAAGAACAGCAAGCCGCCTGAGGACGTCCGCAAGGTGATTCGGAACCTCATTGGACAGAGCCACAACGGCTAACGCACGCTGTGACCCGGTGTAGAGTTGCTCCACTAAGGTGTACACGGCCTTCAGCTTGGTCAGAACATTTTGATTGAGGTTGGCGCTTCTGGGACCTGTTTAGCACAGCCAGGTAAGCCGAAAGCAATGATGGGACTTATGAGACATAAAGAATGTCAACTTGTTGAAAGCTTGCAGAATGACTTACCAAAGATTGCGGAGACCATCTGTGACACATGGCGTTGTAAGCCGGAGAGTTCGGCGGTTTTCTCCGTCAGAGCAGCCTCCGCTTTTACGGCCCGGCTGAGCAAGGCCGTTCTCTCCTCAGCCCAAGTTTTTCTCTTTGTCTCGAATTTCTTCTTCATTTTTTCTTGTGCAGCAACGCTGAATTCGAATTTGGCATTGGCCTTCCGGGTCTCAGTCTCCTGAGTCTTCAGGCGGTTCTTCAGCTCAGAGATTTCAGCTTCAAATTTTTTGCAGGCAGCCTGTAGAAATTCCGGGTTATAGTATAAGTAATTATTATGCACCATTAAAGTCCCAAGCACTTTGCAAAGCAAAGACACTTGGCACTTGGGCGCTAATGTATGCTGAAAGGTTCTATTTATAATTGCCGGTTCATGCAAGTAAGCCGGAAGCTAAGTCTACAACCTATTCTATCATAAGTAATAGACTTGGGGGCTAGCATGGTAAGGATGACTATGGAGTAAGCAAGAGAGTTGTACCTCAGATTTTTGCTGTATCTGCTTCACCATGTCAATCTCCAGGTCCCGGCTGTTGTGCACTTGACCAATGTAACTTGAAACAATGTCTTCAATGCTCAAATTCGCATAGTCAGCGATCTCCAGCCTGGCCCTGCGGCGCTCCAGCAGTTCTTCTTTGGCAGAGCATTTGGCCAGCGCAGTGGGTCTCCCCGGCTCGACAAACTCTGTCCGGGTGATTACAACGTCTGGGTCATCGGCCGGCTGAGCTGGGCTGAGGACCTCCGGGTTAGTAGAAGCCTCTATGACTGGCTCATCAGTTGGAGCGGTGGCTTTAGGAGCTGAGGTAGATGGCGGCTTATGAGCAGAGGCCTCCGGTTCAGTCAGGACCGGTTCTTCGACCGGTTTATTCTTCTTCGCCTTCTTGCTAAGCTTTGCTTGAGCACTGAAAGGACAAAGGTTAGTATAAAAGCATGAGTAAGATAAGCATAACATAAGCTAATCATCATTACCTGGGGGCGGTCTTGAAAGCCGGCAGGTTGGATTGCATAGAGTCCCCGGAGGAAGGTGAAGTTTCCTGATAGTTTGAATCAGAAGAGTTGAGCGGTTGACGAGTAACGCCCGCCAAAGGATGAAAAGGATATAAGTTGGAGATAACCTCGGTCCGGCGTTTCCTTGATGCTTCAGGTAAGCCGGAGGAGAGGTCTGCGTCCTTGTTGGTCCGAGTGTGCCTCCGGTTCTCATGAGTCTATTGCTTCAAAAGAAATTGAGGATCTTGATAAGCTAAAGGATGTGAAAATCTTACTTTCCGGGTTACTCTTCGGACTTTCAGCCTTGGCAAGGGCTCCGAGTCGGAGGAAAGTATAGTTACTTCTTCAACCACCGGGGTACTCGCTCCGGTGTCCTCCTGCTAAGAATCAGTGTCGGTAAGGTGGTTTAGAACAACAAAATAACAAGAGAAGGGCATAAGAATGAAGGATTACCTCTGACCCGGAGCTATCATCCAGCTGAAGCAGCTCTGAGGCGCTAGGCCTACTTCCCTTCTTACGGGGAGCGGCTCTCCTAGCGGCTTTCTTAGCTTTCCTGGCTTTTTTAGCCGCCTCGTGGTCATACTTGACCTTCCAGAACTTGTCATTAGCCTGGAAAAATGCAATAAAGGTTTCCATGAAGTTAAAACCAAGACTGTTAAAATAGAAGGTAAAGTGTTCAGATTGGTAGCTTACCGCCGGAGCCGGGTTAGTTTGGCAGAAGGGGCTTAAGCCGGTCCTCCCACAGTCGGCTAAGCTCTCATTCAAGAGAGACTTGGTCATGTCGTCCACGACGTCCTCAGGAAGATCGTTGGAGCTGAGCCGCAGAGGGTCATCCTTCCGGCCCGTGTAATCACACATTAAGCCGGGGCGGCGGCTCAGGGGAATCACCCGCCAAGAAATCCAGACCCGGACCAGATCAACGCCGTTAAGGCCATTTCCCAGAAGAGCCTTAATCTTGTTGATAGTAGGGATCAGTGGTTGACGTTCAGATTGATATAGTTTGTCTGGCAGGGGGTGAGTTGGCTCCAGACGCAAGGCACGAAAGCCGTGCAGAGGGCTCTCGTCAGCCGGAGAAGTATCTTGGCAGTAGAACCATGTCTGGTTCCAGTCCTTTGGGTGGCTTGGCGGCTCAGCATAAGGAAAAAGGCAATCTCTCCGTCGTTGGATGGAGATTCCGCCAAGCTCCAAGCTAGGCCCGTTGCCGCACTCATTCTGGCGGTTCAGATAGAACAACTCCCTAAAAAGCAGTAGGCTGGGCTCTTCTCCAAGATATACTTCGCAGAATACTTGAAAGTTGCAAATATTTGACACGGAATTGGGTCCTATGTCTTGCGGCCGCAGATCAAAGAAGTTCAGAACATCTCTAAAGAATTTTGAGCTGGGAGGTGCGAAGCCCCGGCTCATGTGATCAGCAAATATCACCACCTCGCCATCTCTAGGTTGAGGTCTCTCCTCCGACGGGTCAGGGGCACGATAAGACATGACCTCCTTCTTGGGCAGGTAACCCGTCTTCACGAAATCAGCTAAAGTGTCATCAGTAACATTGGATCTCATCCAGTTGCACGTGATGGGTGCCTTGGGAGCCTTGGGTGGCATTGTGAAAGACGAAAGCCTATGACAGAAGGAAATGTCCGGTTCAATTATAAGCCGGAGGAAGTTTACAGTTCAATATTCAAGATGGCGGCTTATGAAGGGGTCTAATGACATATGGCTAATTGCGTCAGGTTATCTAAGCCGCTGAGGGCATCGTGAGTAATTCAAGTTGTCTAAAACTTTATCATAAATGAGCCGGAAATTTTACAGCGCGTGGCCTCTTTTAAGCCGGAGATATGAGCCGCCATAGCTAACAGATGCAATTTTTGACTAAGTGTGGCGCAAACAAGTTTCACAGATCGCAGTAATTATTTTGGATCAAACGATCGACTGGAAAGGAAAAAAATTCTAGACCTAGAAGCTGATACAGAGAAGTTCGAGAGCTCTAAGGAGACCTCCTTGCAAGTAAAGGGGGCATGCTGCTGTAGAAAATGGGTGCGAAACAACTACCGCAGGAGCTCTGTACTACTTTTGGATCAAACATGACTGCAGTGGAAGAACTACAAGGAACTCGCGATATGGCGAAGAACACGGGAAGAACAGCAAGAACCCTAATGCGGATTTACTCTAGGGAGTGGCAAGGGCTTACGGGTGCTGGTGAATTGCGGAGGTCGCCGCCGTTTCTCTGGACAGGTCAGGGTGATGCAGCGGCCGAGGTTGACGAAGACCAGGAGAGCGGCGGCGGCGGCGGTGCTTGAGCTCTCGAGTGTCAGAGGAGGAACACGATGGAGGCGACAAGTGAATGAAGGCTTATGGGCCGGGCTTATTTATAAGGTGCGGCTAATAAGTGGGCGCGAGAAACGAGGAGGCCGCGACGTGATTATCGTGCCACGAAAACGCCTCGATTTTCAGGATAGCCATTAAAGATAAGATCCGTTGGGATATGGCGGAATACAAAAATGAACTTAATGGAAGATGACGTCATGGCGGGTTACCAGGAATCCAGAAGATGACGTCACGGCGGGTTATAACTTTCGCACAAGTATAAGCCGGAAGATTTTTCTCTCAAAGGAGTTGAAGATTGACATGAACCGGTTCAAATCAATCTGGGGCCTAATGTTGAGGATATAACTATTAGAGTCACCAGCCCAAGAGGGGCCGGGTTACTCATAATGGTCATCACGTGAAGCCCAGTACCAAACTTGAAGACGGCGGGTCAAAGATGGGCTTAAGACCCGGAGATGGCTTAAGGCCCGTAGAGATAAACCGCCGTTATGGCAAGGCTTGTAGTGTAAGGCAAGAATAGTTAAGAGTCCGAGCCGGACACTGTTATGAGCCGGCTGGGACTCTGAGAGTCGCCGGGCGTCAACCTCTCAATATAAAGGGACGACCCGGCGGCGGTTTAGGGACAGGCAAGACCAAATCGATAACCAGGCAGAACGTTTTAGCTCCTGGTCGTCGAAACCCTAATCAATACCACCCCAACTGGACGTAGGCTTTTACCTTCACTGTAAGGGGCCGAACCAGTATAACCCTCGTGTTCCTTGTCCCGTTTAACCCCTTTAAGCTTCCTAGTTGCGATGGCTCCACGACTAAGTCCTTGCACGAGGACATCTGCCGTGACAATTCCACGACACCTTCTAAACACAGCCCACTAACCCCTCCTAGGCCCAGCCTACCACCCCTCACGTCCGGAACCGTCCGATCGCCATCCGAGGGTCCAAAAACCCCTACTAACCCCCCTAACCCTAGCCCCCTTACATATATATACACCTCCCCCTGCCATTTTTGGCCTCCACCAACCTCCCCCTCGTTTTCTGCGCCTCGAGCCGCCTCCTCCACCGACTTCTGCGTCAAGTAGCTCCCCCGCCGCCACTTGTCACGCCGCCACTGGCCGGCGCCGCCGCTGCAGCCTCCCTCGCCCACTCCCCGTTCGCCACCTGTCCTCCCCGCGCCTCCCAGCCGCGCGGCCCGCCCAGGCCCGGGGTGAGCCCGCGAAGCCCATTGGGGCCCGAGCGCTCCGCCGCCGCCTGGTCCCGAGCGCCTCCGCTCCGAAGCCCCGCCGCCCGACCTCACCAGCGCCTCCGCCCCGCTGCCCCTCGACCCCGCCGCCTCGCCACCGCCGGAGAGCACCGCGCCGGTGCCGCCGCCATCTCGATGAGCTCGCGCCTCCCCGTCGCCCTCTCCCTCTTGCTTCTCTCTCTCTCAGACCTCTCTCTCTCTCTCTGCAGAACCCCGCTGCCGCGCTCCAAGCTCCACCCCCGGTCGCTCCCGACCCATTCCGACGCCGGGAACGGGTTACCGGCCTCGCCCTCCTCCGGATCCGGCGCCCCGCGGCCTCCCCGCCGTCCCCGCGCCCTCGCCGCCGTCGCCACCGGCCGCCGCCGCCCCTGCCTCCCCCGTCCCGATCGGGATCGAGGGAGACGACGACGACCGCCTCCCGCTCCTCCCCGTGTGGGCCTCGGCCCGGCCGAGCTCCAGCCGGGCCGCCAGGCTGTCTCCTCCGCTGACCTGGGCCGTAGCCCACAAGGTGAGCGCCCCCATCGGCCTATCCCTCGCCCGCGGCGCTATTTAGGTATTTGCGCCCTTTCGTTTTTTTCTTCAGAAATTCGGCCAAGTCCCTAAAAATCTACAGCATGATGCATACTTTGACCTGCCATATCTCCATGTATGTTGCTCCGTTTTGCGTGCATTATATATCAAAATGTTCAACGTGAGATGCTTTTCATTTTATTACATTGTGCCATGCTTGTTTGGGTTCATCTTGATGCCCTAATCATCGTTGCAAGAGTGCTATATGATGTTAATCTGCTGAAACTGTTATAATTTGGTGATTTGTCTTTTTCATTGCATTTTGTGTGTGCATCCTATGAGCATGATCTCTATATGTGTTTCGGACTACATCATACCATCTTTACAGAGGAGCTTGTCTTGTATTTTTCTGATATATGTGGTGACTAGCACAAGCATACAAAGTAGCCTCCATAATGTTGCTGATTTCTGTGACTTGGTCATTTCTGCCATAAGTCTGTAGTTGTAACATTGTGATGCCATGTAAACCTGCTGCCGTCATGAGTTCTATGCATAATCTGGAGATGTCCGCTAAGGGTGTTTTGTTTTACATGTTATGATATATCCAACAATTCCCTTGTTTGCATTTATAGACTATTGTAGCTAGTTGTAATCTTGCTCCAAACTTGCTAAATAATGTTGCTGTCAGCCTGTTAACATGAGGTTCAGTTTTGACATGTGTTTTTCGAGTTATCCATGCACCCTATGAACTTGCTCTTGCCATGCTTAGCTTTATAATTATTCCATATTACTGTTGGATGCCTTCACATGCCATGAAATGCTTTGTGATGAGTGATTTGAGCTCGCAAAGATGCCTTCATAATTCTGTTTTTGCCATGCTCAGTTTTTGTGCTAAGTCTGAATCTGTTTATGAAACTTGCTATGTTTACATGGGTGCCAGCATATCTTCTGTCACTTTTTAGCTCATGTTCATTAAGGGACTTTTGTTCCATGCCTTGCGTAGAATCGTGCCATTCTTTTATTTGCCATGATATATTCCTATAGCATGTTGTTATCTTGCTCTAAACATTGCAACCTGATGTTATTTCTGCCATGTCCAGTAATTTCTGCCAAGTCTGTGAAACTGGTATTATTTGCAATCTTGCCATGTACTTTTGAGCATGTTCTAGTGATTTCTGGGAATAGCTCAGTGTTCATGTTTTGTCATGCTTTACCTGTAAATCATATCCATGCCTTTTGTTTTCATGTTGAGCTGCTGTAGCATGTTGTTTTGATGCTTGCAAGATGCCTAGTTGCTGTTATGGACAGATTGTTGTTATATCTTGTTTGGAGTGTATGTGTTGCACCGTTGCTCCGTTTGGAGTGTGCTCTATATGAAACTTGCTTAGTTTTGCATGTAGTTTCATATTACCTTGTTGCTTCCTTATTTTGAGAGTGTTTGCTTGATGTTTGAATGCATTTTGCATCAATGCTATGTTTAACTTGCTTTGCTCATATCTTCTAGGCCGTAGCTCCGAACTAAATGAACTTTATATGTAACTTGACTAGAATTTCGTGTAGTTCATTTTGGTGCATCTTAACTTGCTGTTTAACAACTTGAACATAAGGTTTATTCAGATCTGGACCAATTTCGAAATTTGCATACGAGGACTTACCGGATTTGTTATATGTTAGTTCCGGCCTCATTTGAATTTGCTTTGATGTGTTGTTCTTGTATTCATAATCTCTTGCCATGAGTAGCTTCATGTAGCCTTGTCATGCATCATACTTGGTTGAGCATCATGTCTTCTTTATGTGTTGAGTGTTTACCGTGTTGTTTGCTTCTTTCCGGTTGTGCTCCTTCTCGTTAGTTCCTGTTTCGTTGCGATCGTGAGGATTCGTTCGTCTTCGTGGCTTCATCTTCTTCATGTACTCGATCTTCTTCCTAGCGGGATTTCAGGCAAGATGACCGTCACCTTGGATCTCACTACTATCATCGCTATGCTAGTTCCTTCGTTCTATCGCTATGCCGCGTTCACTACTAGGAAAAGGGCTATAGATGAAATGGCCACTAATGGCGCACCAGACATGTGGTGCGCCACTACTATATAGCAGTGGCGCATCATGTGCTGGTGCGCCATTAGTGTGAAAGACACTAAGGGCGCACCAAACACACGGTGCGCCACTAGTAACAATTTTTTTTCCAAACATTTAATGGCGCACCAGGGCACAATGCGCCATTACTAGTTTTAACTAGTAATGGTGCACCAGCCTCATAGTGCGCCACTACTTTTTTTTTTTTGCAAAACTACTAATGGCGCGCCAGTGTATAGTGCGCCATTACTAGTTTAAACTAGTAATGGCGCACTGTGCCCTGGTGCGTCATTAGTGTATATTTTATTATTATTATTTTTTTGCGAAACTACTAATGGCGCACCACCAGCAGGTGCGCCATTAGTAACCAGGGTTACTAATGGCGCATTTGTAGGTGGTGCGCCATTAGTAACCTGGGACCAGCTAGATATTTTGGACAGCCACACCTACCCACTCACTTTCCCCACTTCATTCTCTCCACCTCCTCCTCCAAGCTTGTCTCGGCTGCCTCCTCCTCCTCCTCACCTCATTTGCACCATAAATTCATTCAAATTAAGTGGTTAAATTACCTTTTTTGATAGGTAAGTAAGGGGGAAGCTATCTTTATGTTGTTCTCCTCCAACAACGTGCACATGCACTTTTTATGGCCTAGCTAGATCTATGTATGTTTGTAGTGTTGCATATGTTTGTGGTGTTGCATATATGTTTGTGTTTGCAGGTACCGGTATTTGAAATGCGATAGTTGCCAATATTTTGCCGGAATGTTGATTCATTTCCGTTTCGGTGAGAATTTTGGCACTATGCATTCTTTTTGGTCCTATTTTTAGGGAAAGTCATGGCAAATTTTTTCTTGGTTCTAAAATATCGTTTTGCTCTACCCCGCAGGCGACCATGGTCCGCACGATGACCGAAGGCATCGTGAATAGGTTTTTGAGCTCCGCGAAGGCCGAGATGCTTCAAAAGAACGAGACGGAGATAAGATGTCCGTGTCGAAGATGCAAGCTAAAGATCCTTATTGCGGACCCGAATTCCGGGCAGGTGCGGGACCACCTGCTCTTGCGTGGTTTCATGGATGGCTATCGGTGGCAAGGTGATGAAGATGACTATGAAGTCGTCCATGGGGGCCGGGCAAGAAATGAGGAAGGGCAGCAAGACAACCACTGCGGCTCGGGCGGGCGAGAACACGAAGAATCTCCAGGACATGATCACGACGGTGATGCTGTACACAGTCATCATGTAGAAGATGCCGGACATGATGAGGAAGATGCCGGAGCAGACGAAGGGCATGATCATGAAGATGAAGATGCCGGCGAAGCAGACGACGATGGACCATTGATGGGCTGGGTGCAGGACCCTCATATTCAAGAGCTGCTTCTCAAGCAGACGGATAACGCAAGAGCTGCCGCCCGAGAGAAAGCCTAAGCTGGATCAACTGGAGATAGACGCGGTTACTCCATTGTATGAAGGATGCAGGCCCGAGGATACCCGCCTGAAAGTAACGCTCATGGCTCTAGAGATGAAGGTAAAACACAAAATGACCGACGCATGCTTCGACGAGAACATGTCATTCTGGCACGAACGTCTTCCCAAGGGGAACAAGTGCCCGACCAGTTTCGAGGAGGCGAAGAAAATCGAGTGTCCTCTGGATTTACCGCACGTGAAATACCATGTGTGCATGAACAATTGCATCATTTGTCGGGACGAGCACACGGAGTCTACCATATGTTCGGTGTGCGGCGTCACTCGATACAAGAAGAGGAAGAAAGCTCCTCGAAAAGTGGTGTGGTACTTTCCGATCACTCCTCGTCTGTAGCAGTATTTCGCGGACCCTAAGGTAGCAAAGCTCCTGCGTTGGCACGCGGATAGGGAGGAGAAGAAGCGAGAAGATGACGCAAATGATCCGGAGATAAATAAAAAAGACAAGATGCTGAGTCACCCTAAGGATGGGAGCCAGTGGCAAGCGTTGAACTTCGAACACCCAGAATTTGGGAAGGATCCAAGGAACATCGTGCTGGGCGCGAGCACCGATGGAGTCAATCCGTTTGGCAGCCAGAGAAGCACACATAGCACCTGGCATGTGTTTGTGTGGATGTACAACCTCCCCCCTGGTTATATATGAAGAGGAAGTACATTCACATGAGTATGCTAATTGAAGGGCCGAAACAACCAGGGAACGACATCAATCTGTATCTGGGGCTGCTGAAAGAGGAGCTAGACACGCTGTGGAAAACGCCAGCCAATACGTGGGACGCCGCAGAGAAAGAATATTTCCCTATGAGAGCCGCACTGCTCAGGACGGTGCATGACTATCTCGGTTACGGATATCTCGCGGGGCAGGTGGTCCACGGATTTTCTGGATGCGTCAGGTGCATGGATGACACAATGTAATGGTGCATCCTTCGATGTTATGGTGCATCTGCTGGTCCATATCCTGGAGGATATCATCCAACTCAGGCCGACGTTCCTGCACAGCATGATGCCGTTCGAAAGGATGAATGGTGTCATCAAAGGATACGTTCGCAACATGTCACGTCCAGAGGGAAGCATAGCCAGGGGCTTTCTGACCGAAGAGTGCATCTCCTACTGCACAAATTATCTAGGCACCGAGAACCCCGTTGGTCTGCCCGTCAACAGGCACCTCGGCAGGCTCGCTGGATGGGGTCACTGTGAGGGTCGCCGCGAAATGTATGTCAACTTCGAGGGTCGACTCGCCGACTTTGAAAGAGCAAACCTAGTCGCGCTACAACACATAGACGTGGTCGATCCTTGGGTGGTAGAGCACAAAACCTTTATTGAGAAGACGTACAATGACTGAGGCCAACAAAGGACGGACGGAGATATAATCAAAGAGCACAACTCATGTTTCACGCGTTGGTTCAAGCAGAAGCTTCTGTCGTACCCTTTACATGAGGATTCTTCCACGGAAGAACAACTCATATTCGCCTTGTTACAGGGCGCTGAGCACAACCTGATGACGTATGAGGCGTACGATATCAACGGCTACACATTCTACACCGAGGACAAGGACATGAAGAGCGATGGTTATCAGAACTCCGGGGTAATGATGGAATCCTACACCGGTAACGACAAGGACAGATACTACGGAAGGATCGAGGAGATCTGGGAGCTGAGCTACGCTGGAGAGAAGGTCCCGATGTTCCGTGTCAGATGGGCCAAGAGCGTAATAAAAGAAGACCGGTATTTCACCACCATGGTTATACCCGAAGCCAAATCCAAGACCGCAGGCGCGAACGTCATCGCAAAAAATGAGCCATGGGTACTGGCTTCCCAACTGGACCAATGCTTCTTCATTACCGACCTGTCAAAGCCCAGTCGTGTTGTCGTGAGGAGAGGCAAAAGGAAGATCATCGGAATGGATGGAGTCGCCAATGAGCAAGACTTCGACAAGTACGGCGACCCGAAGATGGAACATGACGACGACGATGAAGTATAAGCATACACCACAAGAAGAAGCAGGACCACCCTACCTAAAGGACGTCCGTTCAAGAGAAGAACTCCATTTATGAAAAATAAGGGCAAGAAGATTGTGAACAGATAGCTAGCTAAGATCGATTGTATTTAAATTGTAGCCTTCATTTCTCGATTGTATTTCATGGGCACTTTTTGAACTCATGAATATTTTTAAATTTCATGGACACTCGATCTCGATCCCCCTCCATATCGATCGCTATCCCACCTCGCCAGATCCGGTCCCCCTCGCCGCCGAGCACCCCCCGCACCCTCTACCCCGCTCCACCGGCCGCCGCCGACCCCCCGCACCCTCCCCCGCTCCACCGCCGCCGACGACCCACCGCACCCTCCCCCGCTCCGCCGCCGCCGACGACCCACCGCACCCTCCCCGGCCCGCTCCACCGCCGCTGACGACCCCCCGCACCCTCCCCCGCACCCTCCCCGGCCCGCTCCACCGTCACAAATGAATGCAACTAAAATTGCAAAAAAACAAATTTGATTATATTTTCAAATAACAAATTTGATGATATTTTCAAATAATAAATTTGATGATATTTTTTCATATTCATAAATATTTTCAAATAAAAAATTTGATGATATTTTTAAAAAATTATTACTGTTTTTATAAAAAATTATTACCGTTTCATATTCATATTCATTTTCTAAAAAATTATTAGATGCAACAAAAAAAATAATAATAATTACTTATGGCGCACCTCTGGCTGGTGCGCCATTGCTATATAAAAAAAAGATTACTAATGGCGCACCTCTGGCTGGTGCGCCTTTGCTATATAAAAAAAAGATTACTAATGGCGCACCGATCGCGGGTGCGCCATTGCTATCTAAAAAAAGCATACTAATGGCGCACCGCTGCGGGGTGCGCCATTAGTAAGCTTCCCCCCTAGCTAATTCCTCCCTCTCCCTCGCCAGATCCCCTTCGTCCCTCTCCCTAACCAGATCCCCTTCGTCCCTCTCCCTCGCCAGATCCACCCGCGCGCTGCCCCGACCCACGCCGCCGCCGCCCCGACCCCCGCCAGACTCCACCGCCGCCGCCCCCGCGCCCCACCACTGCAGCTCCCCCACGCCGCCGCCCCCGCGCCCCCACCACTGCAGCTCCCCCGCGCTGCCGCCCCCGCGCCCCGAGCCGGAGGAGGACCAGGAGGAGGGCGAGGAGGAGGTCTTCCTCTTCGACTACGATGACCCGGATGAGCTCGGACGCCTTCGAGCCATCCCTTCCACGCCCGCCGATTTCCTCCGCCTCGGCCACCATCGCCACCGCTCGACGCCGAATTCGCGCCGCCTCGACTAGCTCCGGCTACCCCGAGTCGCCCTCGACCTCCCCAGTGAGCACCCAAGCCGCTTCCACCTCTTCCCCCTCTTGATTTCCTTCTGATGTGTTCTAGTTCATGCATCGTGTACGAGTTTGTGTCGGCCATTACTTAATTTCCTAAGCAGTTCCATTACTTAATTGGTTCCCCCTAAGAAGATTTTTTGTTTGTATAGAGGAGGGTGGGTGAGGAGGGCAGGAGAAATAGATGGATCAATCACAGAGTCAGTGGTTGTTGCATTGCAGTTGCTTGCAAATTAGGAGGTACTAGGTGAGAAGGAGAGCTAAACCAGCAGAGGAGCAGCGGAGGCAGAGGCAGCTAGGCAGTCAATTAGGAAAGTTGGTGTATGCTCTGAAGCAAGAGTGAAGTCAAGGAGATTTGTTGGTTTGCTAAGTTACAGAAAAACTTTGTGTCCAAGTAGTAGCCATCAGGAGGTTGAAGTAGGGGGATCACCAATCATAGTCAGCAGTTTATATTGGAGCTTGGTGTACTGAACTCTGAATATTCTTTTTGCAGTTCATCTATGTTTAGGGATTTATAAGTGGTGTCTTTCTTATGTTTTATACTAGTAGTATCACCTTTTTTTACTAGTAGCCATTAATTAAGATTCATTTTTTTAGTCATCATGCCTTGTTGCCTCTGTGCAAGTTGTGATCATCCAAGAAGAGGAATTATAATCCTTGAGCTCTTCTTCCGCTGTTTCTCCTGTCAATCTAACTGCCTCTATGCAAGTTGAGCACTGCTACAGATAGTGACTATTTTCCCACAATCTCAAGTTTCATACATGTCATGTTCCTGCATTCTAGTTTGTGGTAGCCAAACGCTACTACCGTTGCATTTCAAGTTTTCACTAATGCTATGCTGTTGTTATAACTGGTTTCATTAATGCTACGCTACGCTGTAGGTGTAATTTGCCACCTATGAAAACATATGCTCTTGCATTTATATTCCTGGTACTCATTATTTCCTTGCCTAACAGGAAGGTCTGCTTCCTGCCCTGCTCCACTAGCTGCCCTAGCTTATCTGCTATCTGCCCTAGCTTATTGAAAACTGTAGAATATCAGATTGAAATATTGGGGAGCCTGGTTTATGAACCAGTTTCTTAGTCTGCCCTAGCTTCATTACAGTTTTTATTGATTGCAATATTGGTGAGCATTGTGCTACTGTTATGAGTACCCTCTCATCAATATTGGTGAGCATTGTGCTACTTCTTGTCTCAGATTTGTGATGCTTCTGCTGTACTACTTGCTGACTGTAAGATAACTTACGTGTGGACGAGCCTAACTCAAGTGGGTAAATAGATGCTGCTGCTGGACTATATGTTCTGGACTATATGTTCATTGGTACTATATGTTCAGAATGAGTTAACTTGCTGTCATTTATCGAAATTCATAATGTGCTGGACTATATGTTCATTGGTACTACTTGTGATGCTGCTGCTGTACTACTTGGGAATTTTGTCAACTTGTGATGCTGCTGCAGGTACCCGGAGAGACCCTTGAGTTTGCCGGAATGTCGATTAACTTCCGTTCCGGCAAATTCGGGTATTCCATATGTCCTATTTTCAGCAAAGGTCATGCTGAAATTTTCCGTGAATTTTAGCATGACTTTGCTAAAAAAGGACATATGGGGTACTTCCAACTAATGCATGGGCCGGGGTATCTTAGTACTTAATTAAGTAGGATCAAATGCCCCTTTATTCTTCCTGCATTAAACCATAGGTGGCAATAGAGCCAAGTGATTAGGCCCAACTTAGAGTCGACAAACCCCAAATGATAAAACCTTGGCTTTTAGGGTGCCTCGGTGTCGATGAGAACCTAAATGATGTACACTTAGGCTTTTAGGGTGCCTCGGCGTCGACAAACCCTAAATGATAAAAGCTTAGCTTTTAGGATGCCTCGGTGTCGACAAACCCTAAATGATGAGACCATGATCTTGTTCCTTGACAATAACCAACTCTTTGACCAAACTTTTTTCCTATTTATAGCAAAACATGGCCCACAACGATGAGGCCGGCGGTTCGGGCGGCAAGCAATTCTGGGAGCTGTCCCAGGAGCTGGAGGAAGAACCTCACCGCTATGAGGACGCCGCGGAAGACACCGATCCTGACTACACAACACCTAGTGGCGTCGGGGATGACACCACTGATGGTGCCGCCGAGGATGCCACCACTGATGATGGCGGCGCACGCACAGATGGCAGCCAACCGAAGAGGCAACGGAAGGACCGGCGCCCGAGCGTGCTCGGCACCATCAAGGAGGAATTTACTGAAGTGAACTCCGACGGGCATCCAACGGCGCCCAAACAAGTAGTCAAGGGGTACTCGGTTCAGCTCGGTTGCATTCTCCGGAGCACCGTCTCGATCAACACCGAGAACCTAAGGCATAAGGACCGAGGGAATTTGCGCAACCTCCTCTTCACGAAGCTGCACGAACGATACAAGTGCCCCGCTGACTTTGCAAACACACGCCTCTCGGGGAATAAAGTGAACAGTACCGCCCTCACGAGGATGAGCACGGCCCTGTCTACTTGGAGAAGCACGGTGAAGGCAATGATTGAAAAAGGTGACAGTTATGAGAAGATCAAGGCGAAATATCCTTTGATCAGCGAAGATGACTACAAGGAGTTCAAGATCAAGTGCGAGAGCAGCGCAACCTCCGAATCAAGTCAGTGGGGGAAAGAAATGCGGCAGTTTAACTTAGGGGTCCACCAACTCGGTCCTGGCGGTTACAGAGTGGCGGACCCTATATGGGACAAGGAGGACGCGGAGCGTGCCGAGCAAGGCCTACCGCCCCGCTTCAAGAAATTCCGTGACAAGCAGACCAGGAACTTTGTCAGGGCCCGGTACAAGGAGGACCCGGTAACAAAGGAGCTTACCACAGATCCAAAGACCAGGGCGCTTGAGCTTGTTCTGGTAAGGAATACACCCCCGCGTAATTAGCTCCATATGGTTGCATTCTAATTAATGAAGCCAAATTTCTAAATGGTTCACATTCCTTCCGCAGGAGGCTGAAAGTAGTAGCGCGGGGTCGTCTCAGAGCTCCCCTTTTGACACCCCTTTAAATAGGGCGTTGAACGTAATGAAAAACAAGGATAAGCTCAGTAAGCCGTCGTCAGCTGGTCGTGTGGCCGGCAAAGGCTTGTCCACAAAATGGTCGTCATAATATACCGCTGGTGGGCGAAAGGAGGAAAAGACGAGCTCGGAAAGCCAATCGCGCGAGGTTCAAGAACTCAAGGCACAAGTGGCGCGGATTCCGGAGATTGTCCAAGAGCAAGTGCAACAACAACTGGGAACGACGCTCACCGCCATGGTGCCTACCTTGATTCAGGGGCTGACGACGTGGATTGCGGGCGGCCAATAGGGGCCTCCCCCGGTTCCCAGCTTCACGGCCAGCAACTCGCACAACGCGCAGACGGCGCCATTGGTGTCTCCGGCGGAGGCGGTATTCATGTCTCCGGCGCCGGCACGGGCATTGGAGCTTAATGCACCCGGGTGTACGCCGGCCGGCACCTCGCCAGCAAGCGGGCCCTCCGTCAGTTGCACGCCCGCCGTTGGCGGTGCCTCGACATTAGCCGAGCTCGATGGCATCACGGTAACTAAGCCTCTTGGCCGATGACTTCATCTCCTTGCCTTTGACTGGGCATCCTTGACGCCCTACATGTTTTCGCAGGGCGTCGCCGACGTTCCTTGCACTCTCCTGCACTTCGTGGGCGGCGAGTTGGTCGATGTCGCGAAGGGCAGAATCGTTCAACCGGGCAACCGCGTGTTCCACGGTAATCCGATGCCACCCACCTTGTATAGGGTTGAACTGGTTCCGGTGCTGCCAGGCTGCGATGAGTTGTTACCTCCGATTTGACCCGCTGGGGCCGACGAAGATGATGTGATGACCCTCAGCGCCTGCGTAAGCTGGCCCCTGCTTTGGCCGAAGAGCCAAATTCGTTTGGGGGCGGGGGAAACCACCCCACAGACAAGACCGCCCGTCGTGCCAGCCAAGCCATGGCAAGAACGCCGCAGTGCTACCGGACATGCCGGACATCCCTATGGCACAGGATCCGGACATGCATATGGCACAGGATCCGGACGACGACGACAACGACGACGGTGCATTTACCAACGTCGATAAGTACTTTTCCGAACATGGGTACGGTGACGAGTTCTGCGGGCCTCCTTCTCAAGAACCCAACCCTGAATAAGACGACCGCGATCTAGCTGGTACGGCAGAGAAACCCAATTGCAACAGGCGTCGTCTGGCGTTCAGTTCTCAGGAGACGCCTCCAGCTACCGCCTTCACCGAGCCTCAGATAGCTGAGGTGCGAAATATTATCAGCCCCAACACGCTCAAGAAGGCGGTCTATGAGCAGAACTCGATCACATTACAGCAGATCAGGAAGAAGGGACGGAAACAAAAGACTAACAAGGGCGCCGGTGCGAGCCAGCCGGCACCGAGTACGATCCGTGCTCAGGACGGGCCACCTTCACCTAAGGATATCTCGAGGAGGGTGCATGTGGCGGGTAGGGCGATGCTACCGACAAATATGCTCAACGCTGCAACCGGTGCTATGCGGAGTCTGCATGACAGTGTTCTTTCTTTGGAGAAGCGGCGTCTCAGAGAGAATGATGTGCCATACCTGGTTTTCGTGGCCAAGGTGCCAGAGGGCAAGGGCTTTGTGGATAGCGCCGTCGGGGGTACAATCGTCCTGTGGTTTGATGACATCTTTGCTATGTTTAACTTTCATCCGCTGCACTACACCTTCGTTCGGCTGTTTTCGCTGAGTATGGAGATGCGGATCATTAGAGACAAGACCCCGGACATTGTGATAGTCGACCCCTTCTACATGCGTGCCAAGATCTTGGGCAGCGCTGGGGACCGGCAAGTCGCGAGTTGACACCTCGAAGGCGTCATTCTGGCAAACCCAGATAAGAATAACTTCCTCGTGCCTTACTTTCCCGAGTAAGTCATCCCCTAACCGCCCTGTAACATATGATTTCTTAGATTTCGATCGTTCTTTTTTTTCTAACATTCCGTGTTCTCTGCAGTGACACACATTGCACACTCATCCTCTTAAGCCCGAAATATTCCATGGCCACGTATTTTGACCCGGACCGTGACTCCAAGATAGACTACCCAAATATCAAGAAAGTTCTTGATGATGCTCTCCCCGGCTACGCCGCATCTGGAGGCACCTTTAAGAGGCCAGCTCGTAGGTACGGCAGGCACGTGTTCACCCACAATACGACGTTCCCCTGCGTCAAGCAGCCGCCTGGCGGTCAGAAGGACGCCTACTACGCCCTCCATCACATGCGGGCGATCGTACGGGACCATAATCACCTTCTGCTACCAAATAATCTCAAAGATTGGGCCGCAAGCTTGGCGGCAATCCAGGACGCGGACATCCGACAAGAATTCTTTCGCATCCAGTCAGAGTTTGCAGAAATCATCCATCAAGATGTCCTTCGTACCTCGGGGCAGTTCTACCTCAAATATCAACCGTGCAATAGTGAGATAGACACAACGCTACAAATGCAGGCTGACACCGCTCGCGACTTCATGACCATCACGACAGACGGCGGCTTCATCCACGCTCCGGTCCCATGAGTCGAGTCGAAAGTAGTGATGCTATGTGTAGTTCTGAAACATCGATTAGCTCATGTTGTAATTAAACTTTAAGGAACTTGTATCTCTCTTTGGTTTGGACAGTCGTTCAACTTAGATGTAATCGATGCTATTTATCAGTAGGACAATGAATCGTGCTATTAATGTCTTGCTTTTCTCTTCCGATCCTTTTGTTGCATACTTATATATTGCTTATGTATTGTCTGTTGTTTGGCTAGTGCATAGAGATGCCGTCGTATGTCGTGTACAAGGGTAAGGTTCCCGGAGTCTACGACGACTGGGAGGAGTGTCAGAGACAGGTTCCCCGTTTCAGCGGTAACAATTACAAAGGGTACACCACTAGGGCGGAGGCGGAATCTAGATACGCGCGCTATCTAGCGGGAGAGAGGAGGGAGCGTTAGAGGAACCGGATGAAGACCAGTTTCATCGCGATGATGCTCATCGTGATGACCGCAGCTCTCTTCTATGTGATGGTAGTTTAGATGATCGATATCGACTTGTAATGTGAAGACAAACTCTCTACTCGTGGTCTCGAGACTTGTAATGTTCTATCTTTGTTCGGTCTTTTGAATTCGGAGACTAATATGATGAATTGTATTCGGAGACTAATCTTCTATTGTATTCGAAGAATCTACTGTTGCTGTGTGGTGCTGTCTATATTCTGTCCAATAATATATTTTGTAACCTGTGCAAATATCAGAAAAGAAAAAAATCCCTAATATTCATACTAATGGCGCATCACCCCAACGTGCGCCATTAGTATGCCAAAGGATACTAATGGCGCATCACCCCACAGTGCGCCATTAGTATGGCAAAGCCCATGTGTAAATATCGCCCCCTGGGAGGCACACTAATGGCGCATGTTGGTCTATACTAATGGCGCACGGCGTGATGCGCCATTAGTATACCAGATACTAATGGCGCACCAGTGGTGCGCCATTAGTATTTAATACTAGTGGCGCACCAGTAGTGCGCCATTAGTAGGCAAAACTGGTGCGCCACTAGTAGGCCTTTTCCTAGTAGTGGTTACCTACCACTTGCTTATCAAGCCTCCCAAATTGCCATGAACCTCTAACCTTTGTCACCCTTCCTAGCAAACCATTGTTTGGCTATGTTACCGCTTTTGCTCAGCCCCTCTTATAGCGTTTCTAGTTGCAGGTGAAGATGAAGATTGCTCCATGTTGGATTATGTTTATGTTGGGATATCACAATATCTCTTATTTAATTAAAGCATCTATATACTTGGTAAAGGGTGGAAGGCTTGGCCTTATGCCTGGCATTTTGTTCCACTCTTGCCGCCCTAGTTTCCGTCATACCGGTGTTATGTTCCTTGATTTTGCGTCCCTTACGCGGTTGGCTGATTTATGGGACCCCCTTGACAGTTCGCTTTGAATAAAACTCTTCCAGCAAGGCCCAACCTTGGTTTTACATTTTCCTCACATAGCCTTTTTCCCTTGGGAGTCGCGCATCCCGAGGGTCATCTTTATTTTAACCCCCCGGGCCAGTGCTTCTCTAAGTGTTGGTCCGAACCGAGCTGCCTGCGAGGCCACCTCGGGGAAAATCGAAGTCTGGTTTTACTCGTAGCTAGTCTCATCCGGTGTTGCCCTGAGAATGAGATATGTGCAGCTCCTATCGGGATTGTCGGCGCATCGGGCGACTTTGCTGGTCTTGTTTTACCATTGTCGAAATGTCTTGTAAACCAGGATTCCGAGACTGATCGGGTCTTCCCGGGAGAAGGAATATCCTTCATTGACCATGAGAGCTTATAATGGGCTAAGTTGGGACACCCCTGCAGGGTATAAACTTTCGAGAGCCGTGCCCGCGGTTATGTGGCAGATGGGAATTTGTTAATGTCCGGTTGTAGAGAACTTGACACTCGACTTAAATAAAACGCATCAACCGCGTGTGTAGCCATGATGGTCTCTTCTCGGCGGAGTCCGGGAAGTGAACACGGTTTATGGGTTATGTTTGATGTAAGTACGAGTTCAGGATCTCTTCTTGATCATTACTAGTTGACAACTGTTCCGTTGCTTCTCTTCTCGCTCTTATTTGCGTATGTTAGCCACCATATATGCTTAGTCGCTGCTGCAACCTAACCACTTTACCCTTTCCTCACCCTTTAAGCTTTGCTAGTCCTGATACCCATGGTAATGGGATTGCTGAGTCCTCGTGGCTCACAGATTACTACAACACCAGTTGCAGGTACAGATTATGCGAAGATCATGACGCGAGAGCGATGTTACTTTTTTTGTATTTCTTCTTCTGATTCTTCTTCGATCAGGGGATAGGTTCCAGGTCGGCAGCCTGGGCTAGCAGGGTGGATGTCGTTTGAGCTTCTGTTTGTGTTTCATCCGTAGTCGGATGTTGATCTTATGTATGATGATGTTGTATTCTTGTGGCATTGTATGCCTCTTGTATGTATCCCCATCTATTATGTAATGTTGATGTAATGATATCCACCTTGCAAAAGCGTTCCAATATGCGGGTCTATCCTTTGTGGGACCTTCGAGTTCCTCTCGGATAAGGTCGCATATTGGGCGTGACACTTAGGTCCCATGCAAGAAATGGGAATTAAATTCAAACACCCTGCCACTATCACTCGGCCGCAAACATTGAGATACCTTGTTTTAAAATCTAGTAAATCCAAAACTCGTCTGGAATTCATGAAACTTGGCATGCTATCATGGAACAACATCAACATGTCGTGGTAAATTTCTTGCCCCATTAGGGGCAGGTTTGGGTATAAGCTTCTCAGAAACTAGAGCTTCTCACACAAGCGTGATGGTTTCGGTAGGGAACGTGCCACCTTTGGGGACGAAACGATATCCGTTGCCTCTTATTGGTTTCAAAAACATTAGAGGGTCAACATAGAACAACAGGAGTGTTGAGTTCAATTTTGGAATTTTTCGATGTTCGTTTGGACATTTTTATACATTAACTGGGTTTTCCAGGCATTTTATGCGCATAATTCAAATTTGAATTACATGC
Organism: Aegilops tauschii subsp. strangulata; assembly: GCF_002575655.3. Taxonomy (NCBI): domain Eukaryota; kingdom Viridiplantae; phylum Streptophyta; class Magnoliopsida; order Poales; family Poaceae; genus Aegilops; species Aegilops tauschii. Next base: position 418,936,828 of record NC_053037.3, on the reverse strand, counting down.
ACATGCTCCAGTGCATATAAACTCGTTGAAAAATCAAATTTGTGTCCTTGGTTGCATGCTTAGGTCCCATGCAAGGACTGGGAATGAATTTCAAACACCCTGCCACCGTCACTCGGCCGCAAACATTGAGATACCTGGTTTTTAAATTCTAGTAAATCCAAACCTCGTCTGAAATTCGTGAAACTTGGCATGCTATCATGGAGCGGCATCAACATGCCGTGGTAAAAAATTTGTCCCATTAGGGTCAGGTTTGGGTATAAGCTTCTCACAAACCAGCGCTTCTCACAGCAAGTGTAATGGTTTCAGTAGGGAACGTGCCACCTTTAGGGACGAAACGATATCCGTTGCCTCTTATTGAGTTCAAAAAATTTCAATTGTCAAGATAGAACAACAGGAGTGTTGTGTAAAATTTTAGAATTTTTCGGGGTTCGTTTGGACATTTTTATACATTAACTGGGTTTCCCAGGCATTTTATGCGCATAATTCAAATTTGAACTACATGCACATGCTCTAGTGCATATAAATGGGTTGAAAAATCAAATATGTGTCCTTGGTTGCATGCTTAGGTCCCATGCAACAAATGGGAATGAAGTTCAAACACCCAGCCGCCGTCACTCGACCGAAAACATTGAGATACCTGGATTAAATTCTAGGAAATCCAAAACTCGTCTGAAATTCATGAAACTTGGCATGCTATCATGGAGCGGCATCAACATGCCATGGTAAATTTTTTGCATTAAGGGCAGGTTTGGGTATAAGCTTCTCACAAACCAGAGCTTCTCACAACAAGTGTGACGGTTTCGGTAGGGAACGTGCCACCTTTGGGTACGAAACGATATCCGCTGCCTCTCATTGCTTAAAAAAAATTCGAGTGTCAACCTAGAACAACAGGAGTTTATCAACTGAATTGCTCGAGGACAAGCAAAGGTTTAAGCTTGGGGGAGTTGATACGTCTCCGTCGTATCTAATTTTCCAAACACCTTTGCCCTTGTTTTGGAGTCTAACTTGCATGATTTGAATGGAACTAACCCGGACTGACGCTGTTTTGAGCAGAATTGCCATAGTGTTATTTATGTGCAGAAACAAAAGTTCTCGGAATGACCTGAAACTCCACGGAACATATTTTTGGAAAATATTAAAAATACTGGAAGAAGAATCCACGTCAGGGGGCCCACACCCTGTCCACGAGGGTGGGGGCGCGCCTGCCCCCCTGGGCGCGCCCCCTGCATCATGGGCCCCCTGACGCTCCACCGACCTCAACTCCAACTCCATATATTCGTGTTCGGGGAGAAAAAAAGGAGAGAGAAGTATTCATCGCGTTTTACGATATGGAGCTGCCGCCAAGCCCTAAAACCTCTCGGGAGGGCTGATCTGGAGTCCGTTCGGGGCTCCGGAGAGGGGAATCCGTCGCCGTCGTCATCATCAACCTTCCTCCATCACCAATTTCAAGATGCTCACCGCCGTGTGTGAGTAATTCCATCATAGGCTTGCTTGACGGTGATGGGTTGGATGAGATTTATCATGTAATCGAGTTAGTTTTGTTAGGGTTTGATCCCTAGTATCCACTATGTTCTGAGATTGATGTTGCTATGACTTTGCTATGCTTAATGCTTGTCACTAGGGCCCGAGTGCCATGATTTCAGATCTGAACCTATTATGTTTTCATGAATATATGTGAGTTCTTGGTCCTATCTTGCAAGTCTATAGTCACCTACTATGTGTTATGATCCGGCAACCCCAAAGTGACAATAATCGGGACCACTCCCGGTGATGACCATAGTTTGAGGAGTTCATGTATTCACTATGTGTTAATGATTTGGTCCGGTACTCTATTAAAAGGAGGCCTTAATATCCCTTAGTTTCCATTAGGACCCCGCTGCCACGGGAGGGTAGGACAAAAGATGTCATGCAAGTTCTTTTCCATAAGCACGTATGACTATATTCGGAATACATGCCTACATTACATTGACGAATTGGAGCTAGTTCTGTGTCACCCTATGTTATGAGTGTTACATGATGAATCGCATCCGGCATAATTCTCCATCACTAATCCAATGCCTACAAGCTTTTCACATATTGTTCTTTGCTTGTTTACTTTTTCGTTGCTACTGTTACAATCACTACAAAACCCAAAAATATTACTTTGCTACTATTACCGTTACTTCCATATTACTTTGCTACTAAATACTTTGCTGCAGATACTAAGTTATCCAGGTGTGGTTGAATTGACAACTCAACTGCTAATACTTGAGAATATTCTTTGGCTCCCCTTGTGTCGAATCAATAAATTTCGGTTGAATACTCTACCCTCGAAAACTTTTGCGATCCCCTATACTTGTGGGTTATCAAGACTATTTTCTGGCGCCGTTGCCGGGGAGCATATGTCACGACCGGATTTTCGGGATATAAATTCCCAGAAAAACGGCCTGTGTGCTCACCAGCCCCAGAATTACTGTTAGCTGATGAGGTACCAACTTGATACAAGAAAATCCAAGCAAGTACAAAAAAATATGTAGTACAAGACCATTGAGGCCTAGGAGTACAACACTTGGTTTCTAATGGTAGAGGGCGGAAGCGGTTGGATACATCTGCGTCTATGGGACTCCATTTCCCACAAGAACAGCTGACCAGGATAACTCCTATCTTCGCGAGGCTGCACATGTCAACACGTAGGTTCCGAGGTTGTCACCGCGATGCTTATCTCCAAGCAAGGAATCTGGCCAAGACAATAGCCAGGGACAAGCCAGTGAGTACGTTTGAATGTACTCGCAAACATTAAGAACACGGGTACAATATATCAAACATGCTCCGGGTTAATTAGATGATCACACGTCTGTCACGAAATATGCGAAAGACCATGATGCACACATATGGTTAAAAATATTCCAAAATAAAATACTGGGTGCCAAACGACGGTCTGAATGACTCCTCGAGAGGAAACTGCAAGAATAGTAATACTGGTGCCAAACGAGGGTCTGAATGACTCCTCGAGAGGAAACTGCCGGAATAGTAATACTGGTGCCAAACGAGGGTCTGAATGACTCCTCGAGAGGAAACTGCAAGAATAATAATGCCGCAGTCGGGCGTCGGGGCGACACCACATAAAGGGCTTATAAGAGTTAAATGAACAACAAGCATGCCGCAGTCGGGCGTCTGAGCGACACCACAGAAAGGGCTTATAAGAGAATAATCACAGTGAGTATCCAGGAGGTAGAACCATCCCAAGGATACTCAAAAAGAATACATAATATAAATGGTTAGTCCAGAAATAAATCATATGTGCCATAATCATAAACAATATTTAGTTCAGTCGTTTCTCCATCCGAAAACCGATAATTTGGTCTAGTCAAGCCGTATCTCCATCCGAAAAACCGTCAGTGAGATCTAGCTAAATCATCCTCCATCCGAATACCGTTACTGAGCTCTAGCTAATTCGTTCTCCATCCGAATACCGTTACTAGGTTCAACTCAGACTGTGGTTTTTACTCAAGAACATGACTATCCAACAGGAAATATCCTCTGCAGAGGGAGTACCATTTTCCACGAGTAACGGGTTTACTTAGTCCCTCGGGACTAATACCGTCTACGGTCTTTTAGTTGAAAACACGCCTGACCTGCACACACCAGCTTAACTCGCCGGTGTCTTGGAATCACCCACGACACCTGCCAAGCAAAACTCTAAGTGGGGAGGCTACAACCTCGACGTAGCATGGGATCAAATTTCTATTCGCGCGCTCTAAGGGGGTGCCCCCCCTCTCGGTCCCAACCGGAAACACCCATGCCCCCGGACCAGGTGGCCTGCCTACCGGATGCACCCGGTATCTTCCACCATGGCCTCTCTGTACGGTGTGTGCTTTGGAAACGGGTTGACAACCTACTGAACCATACCCTGTCCACTGCAGGGACAAGTGGTGGTACCAACAAATAAGGGAGCTATTGATCAAGACTCGGTCTACAACCAACTCAGGTGGTCCAAGTATCCTCCAACAATATTACCATTTATGAAATAAATCACCACTCCTCAAGCCTCACCATGCCATGCCGGACATACTCGTCTCGACGAGGGACTAGGGACAAGCTCGTGTCTACCCAGGACCACGACTTTCCCGGCTTCCTACCGGTATGCATGAGGAGCTCACGAGGATGATCCAAATCACTAACGTATCCATTGCTGACCACAACACAACTCCAAAGTGCACTCATGCACGAGACTATATCGATACATAAAGCCAACGCATATACCAAGTCAAAAGGTGTTGTGATCGCACCAGAACACCACAACAAAATATTATGCCAGAGTTCAGAAATGCTTGCCTTCAAGAGTATGCAAGGGATGCACTTTTTTGAAAGCTTTCCCTTTCCTCCAAAAATCCTATTTTGCAAAATAACCAAATAACAAATATTTCAAACACAGTACAAAAAGTTGTCTCAAATATTTTTGAAATAAATCTTAAAATAAACTAGATGAAATTTGAGAGAGGTAGGAAAAAGAATCAACTCATTTGGAGTTCTATTTTAAAAGTTATAGCCAGTCAAAGATTAGTCAAACTTCTGTTTTAATAAAATCAGAAAAAGGAAAACGCTGCGGGGAAGAATACGTTTTCAAAGCAGAGGTGACGTACTCCGGAGCTTTGCGCTTTCACTTAAACAGAGAGAGCGGCCGCGCGGGTCACTAACAGTGGGTCCAAGGGGCCCACTGGTCAGGTTTGACCGTTTTCCCTCGCCCTCCCTTCTCTCTGCCCGAATGGCGCGGGGCTCCGGCGATCGCCGGCGACGAACGGCGGCTCCTCGAGGGCATCTGAGGGCAGGGATGGGTTGGCCAGACCGAGGTGATCCTCTCGGTGGGCGTTAGGCAGGTGGGGACAGAGGAGGCCACCGGCGGCGAGCTCCGCGGCGGAGGGGGCTACGGTGGTGAAGTGATATCTGGGCTCCGGTGATCCTTGGCTGAAGCGGAGGCGCTAGGAAGCTCCGCACGACTATGGGGGAGTTCTTGGTGGCGTTGGATTGGCGGGGGAAGCTCCGGTTGCAACGAACGGCACTGGATTGCGGCGGCGACAGAACTTGCCGGAGGCGGGGAAGAAAGAGCTTTCCGGTCGATTGCTGGCTGTGGGAGGGCTATGGGGGTGGTCTGGGGTTGCTTGAGTGTTCGGTTGAGCTCAGGGTCCCTTTAAATAGGCGCTCGAGGCTGGCTCCCGCGGTGGCCGAGGATAAGATCGCCGACGACCACTTTTCTGTAGTTGCAGGGCATCGTGGCGGCGACGAAAGCGTGCCGACGAGCGGGAGGATAAGCACGGCCTGTGCTCTGGGGCAGCTGGCGTGCGCTGGCGGTTTGGGCGGCGCCGTCCGCGGCGGAATCCGCTGCCGACGCCGGCGTGCTGCCAAGGCGGCGCTGCAGGGTGCCAGGGAGAGCTTGGAGGGTACTGGAGAGAGGGCGAGTGCCTGGCGTGGTTCGGCAGGCGAGCAGGGGCCAGAGATGGGACGCGACGAGGGCGGCAGAGCGGCGTGTCGGCTCAGTGCGCGCGCGTGCAAAACGTGCGCTCTGGGCGCGCCCAGAGCACGCACGGCAGGTGTTCGACGCAATGCCAGTGTGCTCTAGAGAGCTTGGGCGAGGCTGGCAAAGAACAGAACAAGGCTAGGGGTGGCTAGGAGCTCAGTGGACAAGGTTGTTGGGTCGGTGGAACAACATCACAGTGCAAACAAAGAACTCATGCCAAAACAGACTGTGCACACCAGGTGTTCGACAGAATGCCAGATGCACTTAGGCAACTCTTGGAGTGGCCAAAATCTCCAGATCAATGTCTTTTTAGATGCAGGAGATGGTGGTAAGATTAGTTTGGCAAAAACAGATAGTTGATCATGCAGGAATTTGAGAAAACCAGTTTTGGGCAGAAACTAAAGGCTGACATTGCATGCACCAAAAATATGCCAATGGGTCCAATCTCCTAGACTTAAGAGTTTGGAAGGGAGGGCTACAAGTAGGAAAAAGCTCAGGGTTACTAGAGCAAAGAAAAATAAGGTGGCAGTACAAATCACCAATTTGGACCAGAATGCAAAAGAGGTTGATCCACTCAAATTTTTCAAAGAACATCACTGGGTTTTTGCTTGAAGATGAATTGTATGCATCCACTGACATCTCCAAACACTTGGAAGAATTTTTAAAGAAATATTTAAATGGGTTGTAGTGCAAAAGTGCCCACTGGACCAGATTGGAAAAGTTGGTGTAGAGCTCAAAATCTCCAATGGCCAAGAGGTATTTTTGCATGAAAGTGATGTGGAAACAGCACATGACATCCCCAAATTTTGGTGAAATTTTTAAAAGCATTTATCAAATGGTTGCAGTGCAAAAAGGGGCTCCAAATTTATGAAAGATCATTTTAAAAGAATAAAGCTCATGAAAAATCATTATGCAAATAAATCCACTGATAACGGATTGATCTTATAAGGAGGGCACACAAGTCCAATACTACTCTTTGAAGGCTTTTCCACTTGAAGTAAAAATTCACCATAACAAAAGGGTAAATCTTGACAAATGGAAAAGTTTTATTTCCTGGCAACATTTTAATAAATAAAACAAGGCCAAAATTTTGGGGTGTCACAACACTACCCCTCTTAAGAAAAATCTCGTCCTCAAGATTTGTTAAAAGCCGTTTTGAACAAGAACTATTTTGAAATAAATTTGTTTTTATCAAAGAAATCCTTCAATTGCACAAAAACAAAACGGCTACAGTGAGAGGGCAATAAGTGGTGTAAAACCACAGTGTGGTACACTGGCGTAGTGTGGAAAAGATCCACGGTTAGGGAAAACGAGATATTTCTACGCGGATACAGTAATTTAGAATGAATTCTAAATTACTAAAATACGCTGGTCGCACACGAGAGCACAGTGCTCTCTCTGGCTGACAGGTGTGCCCAGGGCCCACTGTCGGCCTCTTCTCCTACCTCTGGCTCTCTCTTCTCTCTCGCCTGCTCTCCCACGCTTCCTCCACCGGCGATGCCTAGCTCGTAGGGCATCGAGGCCGTACCGTGGTAGTGCGCGGCGTGCTAGCTGCCGGTGCAGCGTGCACTCACCTCGCGGGCCAGTGCATTGTCGGCACTGCTCGCGGACTTGCCTCCGAACACCAGCGGTCGAGCGACGAGTGGCGCTGGTGGACCTCGCCCACCGTACACCGATCTCGGGCTATAAAACGATCGCGGTGCTCCTCCCTTATTCCTCACACCTGGCCTCGCTTCTACTCCTCCTTCCTTCTCCTCCATTGCGGCTAGCAGGAGCTCGAGCCGAGGCTCTAATGGCGGAGGCAATGCCGGACTGGTATGTGGTCCTGGTGTGTGGAGGCTTGGCGGTGCTGCTGGGGTTCTCCGTGCTCCTGTGCGCGATGATCCTGGATGATCGTCGTGATGCTGCCGCTCGAGTGTTGGCTCTTCGCGGTGGCGGCGATCACGTGGATTAGGCGCGGCATCGGGGTTGACCGCTGTCGGTGTGCTGGGGCAGCTCGCGCTCGAATGAACACTCACAAATCTCTCTTACTGAGACTGTGGTGTCCTCGAGTGTGGTTAGTTAGGCGCAAAAATGTGCTCAAGGATTTGTAATAGTGCTCGAGGTCGAGTGGTGGCTGCTGAGAGTTTGCTGTTACGAGGATGCGCGAATAAAAAATCTATGTCGTGAAAATATATACGCGGCAGTATCTCGGGGAAAGAAATCTCCTCAAAAACACGTTGCGAGAGAAAAAAAATAATTAAAACAAAACTAACAGCAGTAACACTGCTCACAAAACAGGAACTAAAGAAAATCGGATCCGTCGCACAAAATTTTTACGAACATGCTGCAACACATAAATACAAGTACTGGGACAATAAATACATCGGAGGCGTTTACAAGGAAAACGGCAAAAAGACAGGGTCCTGAGAAAACGCCTCTGGCAATGGGGCACACTCCTCTTCTATCGGGGGAAGCGGGTTGACCAGTCGATGGATGCGCCCTTCTTGGTCAGGCCTCAGAGGTCTGCCAAGAGCGATCCGAGGATTTAAATCAGCGAGGCTCTGGAGGTAGCCCATTACTCGCTGAGTTAAACGCTCCTGGGCAATAACGTACTGGGCAAGGCTGGCCAGTACTGGATCTCTCTCAATACGTCCTCCGGGAAAAGATGCAACTTCTCCGGGTGCTGCACGACTCGGAAAATACTAGTATCCTCGCTCGCTGGCATAGGGTACCGCGAATCGAAGACGAGTGAGTGCCTCGTACGCAGCAGCTTCCATAGCCATATGCGGAGTCGGCATGGATTTCCCCACGAAGGAGACTTCCGTTGGGTCTTGGTTTGGGTAGGCGGGAGGGATGTGCACCACTGCCCAATATTTCGAGGTGGAAGGGGTGATCCTTGACTTGAGCAACTCGTACTGGGGTGGACGGGTGGCACTCATAGCACTGCAGGTAAAGTCCCACAATAATTTTACAAAACTGCCCAGGGTTGCGTCTGGGGTCCTCAGATAAATACTGGGGGTCGACATGGCAAAGAATGGCTGTGAGTGCTGCGCACAAAGGTGAGGGGTGCTTGGCAAGGTCACGAAGTGGCCTTTATATAGCACCGGGGCTGGGATTAATCACTGGAGAAAAGGTGGCTGGATGCCGATCCTGTTCTCGGGTCAACGCCACAGATATACATATCACATAAAAGTGACGCATTACTGTGGTTGCCGACGGGGTTGGTCTTGGCAGCTGTGCCCGAAATTAAAAAAAAACAACTGTACGCCAACGTACACATGCACAGCTACAACTCTAACAGTAAGGGTGCTCAAGCAGACAGCATGCAATAAAAGCGATACAAGACCACATCATTACAAAGCGTAGGAAAACTAAGGCTCGATACAACTCGAGCGACTTAGTCTACTACGTTAATGTCTAAGTGGGCTGGCCTTGCGGACGCCGATGCTTCTCCATGGTTCTCACCGTCTGAAATTGCTGGTTGAGGTTGAGGGGCTGCCGGGTCGGGGAAATGGTGATGACCATCGCGGGGGTTGTTGGCCACAATCCCGTTGGAATGGGTTCCCAAAAGGCGACGAAGCGCTTCGGGGGTCACCAGAGCACTCTGGCTGATGGCTGGCGCAGACCTCAAGGGGTCGATCGGGTGTCCGAACAACACGACTGGGTTGTCGGCGTCGGGCTCCGCTTCTCTTCTCGCCGGGGCTCGGCGAACCAGCTCTCCACGAGCTGCGATCAGATCGAGAGTGACCTGATCGAACAGTTGCTCTAGTGCGCTTACATAGCGCACCAGATGCAATAGTGCTGGATCCGTCTCGTGGTCTCCATTGGCAACCTGGGGCGGCCTACCATACCCGTCACGACTGGGGTAGTAGTAGAACAAGCGATACTTAACTCTGGGCGACAAGTGCCGGATTTGAACTATAGCTTCGCGGGCTGCCAGTTGGATGGCCTGTGGCTCAAAGGAAGTTGTCCTCCCAGTGAACCTGTAGGGGCGTTCTGGCGACAGACCCCTATCGTAGATGTGCACAGTGGCCCAGTACTGACGGCTCTCACCGTACATGGGTCCCTGGTACACAACATACTCAGGAGACTCTTCTAACGCATAGGCACGGCGGGTGAGGTTTGCGAGCACGGTCACAAAACCTCCAAGGTTGGTCGCTGTGGTCTCATTGTGAACAATGGGGCCAGGCATCGTGGCTGGGTTTGGGGAAAAAGGGTTGTGCGGTGCTGTGTTTGAGGCTAGCGTGCCCTTTTTATAGGGAAAGGGGACGGAGTCTTCCTCCGCACGCTTGCGATAGAGACTGGTTGGGTGTCGGTCACTGGCGCGTGATCGATGGGCTAGGTTGATAGGTTGGCCACCGTCCGCCAAAAAGGGCGTCGGGTCACTGTGGGGCTATCTTACGCGAGAAGCTTGGCCGAGACTAGGTTAAGATCTGATGGTTTGGTTAACCTAGGTTTATTAACCTGGCTAAGATAGGATTAGCCAATGGTCAGCCTGGCTCTGATACCAAGTCTGTCACGACCGGATTTTCGGGATATAAATTCCCAGAAAAACGGCCTGTGTGCTCACCAGCCCCAGGATTACTGTTAGCTGATGAGGTACCAACTTGATACAAGAAAATCCAAGCAAGTACAAAAAAATATGTAGTACAAGACCATTGAGGCCTAGGAGTACAACACTTGGTTTCTAATGGTAGAGGGCGGAAGCGGTTGGATACATCTGCGTCTATGGGACTCCATTTCCCACAAGAACAGCTGACCAGGATAACTCCTATCTTCGCGAGGCTCGACATGTCAACACGTAGGTTCCGAGGTTGTCACCGCGATGCTTATCTCCAAGCAAGGAATCTGGCCAAGACAATAGGCTGGGACAAGCCAGTGAGTACGTTTGAATGTACTCGCAAACATTAAGAACACGAGTACAATATATCAAACATGCTCCGGGTTAATTAGATGATCACACGTCTGTCACGAAATATGCGAAAGACCATGATGCACACATATGGTTAAAAATATTCCAAAATAAAATACTGGGTGCCAAACGAGGGTCTGAATGACTCCTCGAGACGAAACTGCAAGAATAGTAATACTGGTGCCAAACGAGGGTCTGAATGACTCCTCGAGAGGAAACTGCCGGAATAGTAATACTGGTGCCAAACGAGGGTCTGAATGACTCCTCGAGAGGAAACTGCAAGAATAATAATGCCGCAGTCGGGCGTCGGGGCGACACCACATAAAGGGCTTATAAGAGTTAAATGAACAACAAGCATGCCGCAGTCGGGCGTCTGAGCGACACCACAGAAAGGGCTTATAAGAGAATAATCACAGTGAGTATCCAGGAGGTAGAACCATCCCAGGGATACTCAAAAAGAATACATAATATAAATAGTTAGTCCAGAAATAAATCATATGTGCCATAATCATAAACAATATTTAGTTCAGTCGTTTCTCCATCCGAAAACCGATGATTTGGTCTAGTCAAGCCGTATCTCCATCCGAAAAACCGTCAGTGAGATCTAGCTAAATCGTCCTCCATCCGAATACCGTTACTGAGCTCTAGCTAATTCGTTCTTCATCCGAATACCGTTACTAGGTTCAACTCAGACTGTGGTTTTTACTCAAGAACATGACTATCCAACAGGATATATCCTCTGCAGAGGGAGTACCATTTTCCACGAGTAACGGGTTACTTAGTCCCTCGGGTCTAATTCCGTCTACGGTCTTTTAATTGAAAACACGCCTGACCTGCACACACCAGCTTAACTCGCCGGTGTCTTGGAATCACCCACGACACCTGCCAAGCAAAACTCTAAGTGGGGAGGCTACAATCTCGACGTAGGATGGGATCAAATTTCTATTCGCGCGCTCTAAGGGGGTGCCCCCCTCTCGGTCCCAACCGGAAACACCCATGCCCCCGGACCAGGTGGCCTGCCTACCGGATGCACCCGGTATCTTCCACCATGGCCTCTCTGTACGGTGTGTGCTTTGGAAAGGGGTTGACAACCTACTAAACCATACCCTGTCCACTGCAGGGACAAGTGGTGGTACCAACAAATAAGGGAGCTATTGATCAAGACTCGGTCTACAACCGACTCAGGTGGTCCAAGTATCCTCCAACAATATTACCATTTATAAAATAAATCACCACTCCTCAAGCCTCACCATGCCATGCCGGACATACTCGTCTCGACGAGGGACTAGGGACAAGCTCGTGTCTACCCAAGACCACGACTTTCCTGGCTTCCTACCGGTATGCATGAGGAGCTCACGAGGATGATCCAAATCACTAATGTATCCATTGCTGACCACAACACAACTCCAAAGTGCACTCATGCACGAGACTATATCGATACATAAAGCCAACGCATATACCAAGTCAAAAGGTGTTGTGATCGCACCAGAACACCACAACAAAATATTATGCCAGAGTTCAGAAATGCTTGCCTTCAAGAGTATGCAAGGGATGCACTTTTTTGAAAGCTTTCCCTTTCCTCCAAAAATCCTATTTTGCAAAATAACCAAATAACAAATATTTCAAACACAGTACAAAAAGTTGTCTCAAATATTTTTGAAATAAATCTTAAAATAAACTAGATGAAATTTGAGAGAGGTAGGAAAAAGAATCAACTCATTTGGAGTTCTATTTTAAAAGTTATAGCCAGTCAAAGATTAGTCAAACTTCTGTTTTAATAAAATCAGAAAAAGGAAAACGCTGCGGGGAAGAATACGTTTTCAAAGCAGAGGTGACATACTCCGGAGCTTTGCGCTTTCACTTAAACAGAGAGAGCGGCCGCGCGGGTCACTGACAGTGGGTCCAAGGGGCCCACTGGTCAGGTTTGACCGTTTTCCCTCGCCCTCCCTTCTCTCTGCCCGAACGGCGCGGGGCTCCGGCGATCGCCGGCGACGAACGGCGGCTCCTCGAGGGCATCTGAGGGCAGGGATGGGTTGGCCAGACCGAGGCGATCCTCTCGGTGGGCGTTAGGCAGGTGGGGACGGAGGAGGCCACCGGCGGCGAGCTCCGCGGCGGAGGGGGCTACGGTGGTGAAGTGATATCTGGGCTCCGGTGATCCTTGGCCGAAGCGGAGGTGCTAGGAAGCTCCGCACGACTACGGTGGAGTTCTTGGTGGCGTTGGATTAGCGGGGGAAGCTCCGGTTGCGACGAACGGCACTGGATTGCGGCGGCGACCGAACTTGCCGGAGGCGGGGAAGAAAGAGATTTCTGGTCGATTGCTGGCTGTGGGAGGGCTATGGGGGTGGTCTGGGGTTGCTTGAGTGTTCGGTTGAGCTCGGGGTCCCTTTAAATAGGCGCTCGAGGCTGGCTCCCACGGTGGCCGAGGATAAGATCGCCGGCGACCACTTTTCTGTAGTTGCAGGGCATCGTGGTGGCGACGAAAGCGTGCCGACGAGCGGGAGGATAAGCACGGCCTGTGCTCTGGGGCAGCTGGCGTGCGCTGGCGGTTTGGGCGGCGCCGTCCGCGGCGGAATCCGCTGCCGACGCCGGCGTGCTGCCAAGGCGGCGCTGCAGGGTGCCAGGGAGAGATTGGATGGTACTGGAGAGAGGGCGAGTGCCTGGCGTGGTTCGGCAGGCGAGCAGGGGCCAGAGATGGGACGCGACGAGGGTGGCAGAGCGGCGTGTCGGCTCAGTGCGCGCGCGTGCAAAACGGGCGCTCTGGGCGCGCCCAGAGCACGCACGGCAGGTGTTCGACGCAATGCCAGTGTGCTCTAGAGAGCTTGGGCGAGGCTGGCAAAGAACAGAACAAGGGTAGGGGTGGCTAGGAGCTCAGTGGACAAGGTTGTTGGGTCAGTGGAACAACATCACAGTGCAAACAAAGAACTCATGCCAAAACAGACTGTGCACACCAGGTGTTCGACAGAATGCCAGATGCACTTAGGCAACTCTTGGAGTGGCCAAAATCTCTAGATCAGTGTCTCTTTAGATGCAGGAGATGGTGGTAAGATTAGTTTGGCAAAAACAGATAGTTGATCGTGCAGGAATTTGAGAAAACCAGTTTTGGGCAGAAACTAAAGGCTGACATTGCATGCACCAAAAATATGCCAATGGGTCCAATCTCCTAGACTTAAGAGTTTTGAAGGGAGGGCTACAAGTAGGAAAAAGCTCAGGGTTACTAGAGCAAAGAAAAATAAGGTGGCAGTACAAATCACCAATTTGGACCAGAATGCAAAAGAGGTTGATCCACTCAAATTTTTCAAAGAACATCACTGGGTTTTTGCTTGAAGATGAATTGTATGCATCCGCTGACATCTCCAAACACTTGGAAGAATTTTTAAAGAAATATTTAAATGGGTTGTAGTGCAAAAGTGCCCACTGGACCAGATTGGAAAAGTTGCCGTAGAGCTCAAAATTTCCAATGGCCAAGAGGTATTTTTGCATGAAAGTGATGTGGAAACATCACATGACATCCCCAAATTTTGGTGAAATTTTTAAAAGCATTTATCAAATGGTTGCAGTGCAAAAAGGGGCTCTAAATTTATGAAAGATCATTTTAAAAGAATAAAGCTCATGAAAAATAATTATGCAAATAAATCCACTGATAACGGATTGATCTTATAAAGAGGGCACACAAGTCCAATACTACTCTTTGAAGGCTTTTCCACTTGAAGTAAAAATTCACCATAACAAAAGGGTAAATCTTGACAAATGGAAAAGTTTTATTTCCTGGCAACATTTTAATAAATAAAACAAGGCCAAAATTTTGGGGTGTCACAGCATAGCTCTATTCTTTGAGTCACTTGGGATTTATATCTGCTGGTCACTATGAAGAACTTGAAAGACGAGAAAACAAAAATTTATCCCTCAACTACGAGGGGAGGTAAGGAATTGCCATCTAGCTCTGCACTTGATTCACCTTCTATTTTGAGTAAGCTTGCGACACCTAAACCTGCTTCTGCTATTCATTCTTATATGTCGCATGTTATTGATGATGCCACTTCTGCTATGCATGATACTTATGATGAAACTACTTCTATGCTTGATACTACTGTGCCAATTGGTAAATTTCTTGATGAACAACTTGCTAGGGCTAGAGAGAATGAAATTATTGAAACTAATAATATTGAAGATAGCGATGATGAAGACTCTCCCCCTAATAAATATGAATTACCTATTGTGCCTGAGGGTTATGTTCTGGATGAAGAATCTGCTAGAGCTATTTTAGCTTGCAATGATAGAAGTGATCTTAAGAAATTATTAGCTAAATGGAAGCAGCAATCTCTTAATGCTAGAATGAAACCTGACCCTGCTTTTGCTACTTCACCTATCTGTGTTACTGATAAGGATTATTAATTCTCTGTTGATCCTGATATAATTACTTTGGTTGAATCTGATCCTTTTTATGGCTATGAATCTGAAACTGTTGTGGCACATCTTACTAAATTAAATGATATAGCCACCGTGTTCACTAATGATGAGAGAACCCGCTACCTTTATATCCTTAAAATATTTCCGTTCTCATTAAAGGGTGATGCTTAGATATGGTTTAATTCTCTTGATCCTGGTTGTGTGCGCAGTCCCCAGGATATGATTTATTACTTCTCTGCTAAATATTTCCCTGCTCATAAGAAACAAGCTGCTTTAAGGGATATATATAATTTTGTGCAAATTGAAGAAGAGAGTCTCCCACAAGCTTGGGGGAGGCTTCTCCAATTACTTAATGCTTTGCCTTATCATCCTCTTAAGAAAAATGAAATACTTGATATCTTTTATAATGGACTAACCGATGCTTCCAGAGATTACCTGGATAGTTGTGTTGGTTCTGTTTTCAGGGAAAGAACACCGGATGAAGCTGAAATTCTATTGAATAATATGTTGACAAATGGAAATAATTGGACACTTCCTGAGCCAACTCCTGAGCCTATTCCTAAACCAACTCCGAAGAAGAGGGGTGTTCTATTTCTCAGTCCGGAAGATATGCAAGAGGCAAAGAAATCTATGAAAGAAAAAGGTATTAAAGCTGAAGATGTTAAGAATTTACCTCCTATTGAAGAAATACATGGTCTTAATTTACCGCCTGTTGAAGAAACATATGATCTTAATCCATCACCTATTGAAGAAACACATGGTCTTGATAACACGACACAGGTAGTAAAGGGAAATTCTCTCTATAGATATGATGAAGCTGAAATCCCTCCTACTAAGTTTGCTAGCCAATGTTTGGATGAGTTCGATAACTTTATGGTTAAGCAAGAATATTTCAATGCTTATTTTCATAGACAATTAAAACAAAACGCTTATATGATTGAACTCTTGGGTGATTATATGTCTAGAGTTAAAGGTGAACTTAAACTCATTTCTAAACATGCTTCTATGGTTACCACTCAGGTAGAACAAGTACTTAAGGCTCAGAATGATTTGCTCAATGAATTGAACAATAACAATAATGATTATGCTGTTAGAGTGGCTACTAGAACTGGTAAGATGACTCAGGAACCTTTGTATCCTGAAGGCCACCCTAAGAGAATTGAGCAAGATTCTTAGAGAAATAATTTAGATGCACCTAGTCCTTCTAAAAAGAAGAAAAAGAAAAATGATAGGACTTTGCATGCTTCTAGTGATCCTATTGCTGAAATACCTGAGAATCCAAATGATATTTCTATTTCTGATGCTGAAACACAATCTGGTAATGAACACGAACCTAGCGATAATGTTAATGATGATGTTCATGATGATGCTCAACCTAGCAATGATAATGATGTAGAAATTGAACCTGCTGTTGATCTTGATAACCCACAATCAAAGAATCAATGTTATGATAAGAGAGACTTTGTTGCTAGGAAACATGGTAAAGAAAGAGAACCTTGGTTTCAGAGACCCATGCCTTTTCCTCCCAAACCATCCAAGAAAAAGGATGATGAGGATTTTGAGCGCTTTGTTGAAATGATTAGACCTATCTTTTTGCGTATGTGCTTGACTGATATGCTCAAAATGAATCCTTATGCTAAGTACATGAAAGAAATTGTTGCTAATAAAAGAAAGATACCCGAAGCTGAAATTTCCACCATGCTTGCTAATTATACTTTTAAGGGTGGAATACGAAAGAAACTAGGAGATCTAGGAGTACCAACTATACTATGCTCCATTAAAAGAAACTATGTTAAAACTGCTTTATGTGATCTTGGAGCCAGTGTTATGCCTCTCTCTTTATATCGTAGACTTGATTTGAATAATTTGACACCTACTGAAATATCTTTGCAAATGGATGATAAATCAACTACTGTACCAGTCGGTATTTGTGAGGATGTGCCTGTTGTGGTTGCAAACGTTACTATTTTGACGGACTTTGTTATTCTTGATATTCCCAAGGACGATAATATGTCTATTATTCTTGGAATACCTTTTTTGAATACTGCTGGGGCTGTTATTGATTCCAACAAAGGCAATGTCACTTTTCTTGTTAATGTTAATGAGCATACAGTACACTTTCCGAGGAAACAACCTCAAGTCCAAAATATAAATTCTATTGGAAAAACTCCATCGATTATTTTTTGAGGTTTTGAATTTCCTCTTCCTACTGTCAAGAAGAAATATGATATTCTTATTATTGGGGATGTACATATCCCCGTTGAGGTAACATAGTGTTATTCGAAATTTCTCCGGTTTCATGCGATTCGGAATGAGTTTGTTAACAAGACCCGATCAACCTTGTTAGTCGATTCCTTTTGATGAGCATGAGATGGATGAAACTAGAAGGCACAACCTTCTGTACCCTCTCTCTACTTTCTGTTATTTAGTTGAAATAAAGTAAAAATAGTATTTTCCTGTCTGTTTTCTGAATTATCTGTGCAATATAAAAATACCCCAAAAATAAAAGTTCTCCAAATGCCCTGAAAATGGAATATGATTTTTCCTGGAATATTTGAGAATTTCTGGCACTGAGAACACAGCAGGGGGAGCAAGCACCTGGCCACGAGGGTCCAGGGCGCGCCCACCCCTACAGGGCACGCCCCCTGCCTCGTGGGCCCATGGTGGCCCCCTCCACTTATTCCTGCACCCACACACTTCTTCTTCCTCCCAAAAAATCACCATCCAGCTCAAGCACGAGTTCTAGCTCATTTTGATGCGATTTTTGATCTCCTTGCTCAAAGCACCTCTCACAAAACTGCTTGGGGGGATTGTTCCTTGGTATGTGACTCCTCCATTGGTCCAATTAGTTTCTGTTCTGGTGCTTTAATCATTGCAAATTTGTGCTGCCTAGGTGACCATGTTTTTGAGCTTGCATGTCAAATTTATATGGTTCCAAGTAGTTCTAATGGTTGATATAGTCTCTAGGCACTTGTAGGATTAGTTGCTATCAATTTTGTTGAGCTTGGTTCACTTTTATTTGAAGTTACTAAAAAATTCAGAATTTTTCAGAAAATAATGAAGAGATTTTTGAGGGGCTCATCAAGCCGAAGCTCGAAGGAAAAGCAAAGTGAAGAAGCACAGAGGCCCAAATATAATTTGCCTCGCACTGCAGAGGTCCGGCCGTGTGAATGGCCTTCCAATGATTTCTTGAGAGCAGCCGGGATTTATGATGATTTTTATGAATTAGCTAAGAATGCAGGCCTCACCGACTTCCTCCGCGACCAACGCGAACAGTATCTCTTACTCACCAATACTTTTGTGCAAAACTTCTACTATTATCCTAAGGAATCACCTCCTTCAGTAGAGTTTCATTTATATGATGTGGTTAAGAAGATATCACTAGATGAATTTTGCAAGGTTTGCAAAATACCTTTCGAGGGTAGTTTAGAGGAACCACATTGTAAAGATGTGGATGGGTTTATTGACACTATTATTGTAGGGGAATTTCCGATGCAAGAATCACTAGCATACATTTTCCTGTTTTACGCTACTTTGCCATATTTGCTAGTTGTTGCTTAATTGGTCGCGGAAACTATGGAAACCTTAGTGTTCCTCATATTATCATTTTCTTGCATGGTTTATTCTACGATAACACTGTTAGTATGGGCGGTATTATTCTTAAACGGTTAAGTTTGAACCGTACAAAGGGCCCCATCTTTGGAGGTATTTACGCTTCACGCCTTGATGCACATTATAACATACCTATTAGGCACTATGAAAAAGAAGAAAAATTGCTGCCCACTGCTTATTTAGATTATAAGAGTATGGTAGTGCATGACTTTATTGTTAAGAATAGGGAAGGGGCGCTTAAATACAAATTGTTCTTTGATAAACATCACCCTGAGACTATTACCTTGCCTGCTCCCTCCTTGTTTAATTTATCGGCAGGTCTGTATCTCGTTCCGCTGGCGCCATTCACGCCTACCGGAACCCTACACCAGCCACGGAGCCGGAACAACAATTTGAACCTCCACGACAGACTAATTACCAGTGGGATCCGGAGACGATTGCCAACCAGTGGCAATCAGAGTCTTCTTCATCGCAGTACGACCCCAGCTACAACTATGGATATCCGCCAGGCCATCCGTGGATATAAACCAACTTAGGCCAAAAGCCTAAGCTTGGGGGAGTACGTATTTCCTATCGACATTACATTCATGTTCACACACTCATTGCTAGATGTCGGTGCTCATACTCTTTCTCTGTAATATCGATGCTAGTTTATTTTCCTTTTTCTTGCTTTCTTCTTGTGTGTTTAATAAACCTTAAGAAAACCCAAAAAAAGTGTAGCTTTTATCTAGTTTACTTTTCTTGCTGTAGTAGTAACAATTAAAAAAAAACCCAAAAAGATTTCTCGTTCTTCTTTTGCTTGTTGGGAGTTTTCCCGTGTAAATAGTTTTATTTCTTTTCTTTTCTTTGGGGCTCGATAGGAGAAGACCATAATGAAATTGTTGAAGTGGCTCTTAGATGCATTATTGTTGATTCAACCAAGAGCCCATACTGCCTTGTCTTCTCCTGTTTATTGAATGCTCGCAGATTCCAGCTTAGTCCAATGCACATGCACTCTTATTATTATTCACATCGTTCGGTTGTGCAAGTGAAAGGCAATTATGACGATATATGATGGACGGACTGAGATGGGAGAAGCTGGTATGAACTCGACCTCTCTTGTTTTTGTAAATATGATTAGTTCATTGTTCCTGATTCAGCCTATTATGAATAAACATGTTTGCAATGACGATTAGAGATCATAGTTTCTAATGCCATGCTTGATTAGCTATGAGTTATAATGGTTTACCTTGCATGCCAACATGCTATTAAAATGGTTGTGATGTGGTATAGTGGGGTGGTATCCTCCTTTGAATGATTTAAGTGACTCGACTTGGCACATGTTCACACATGTAGTTGAAACAAATCAACATAGCCTTCACGATATTTATGTTCATGGTGGATTATATCCTACTCATGCTTGTACTCAATGTTTATTAATTTTAATGCATGTTCATGACTGTTGTCGCTCTCTAATTGGTCGCTTCCCAGTCTTTTGCTAGCCTTCACTTGTACTAAGCGGGAATACTGCTTGTGCATCCAATCCTTTAAACCCCAAAGTTATTCCATATGAGTCCACCATACCTTCCTATATGCGGTATCTACCTGCCGTTCCAAGTAAATTTGTATGTGCCAAACTCTAAACCTTCAAATGAAATTCTGTTTTGTATGCTCGAATAGCTCATGTATCAACTAGGGTTGTCCGTATCTTCCATGCTAGGAGGGTTATTCTCAAGAGGAGTGGACTCCGCTCCTCACTCACGAGAAAGTGGCTGGTCACCGGGATGCCCAGTCCCATGCTTAATGCAAACTAAATCAAAATAATTGGAAACAAAACTCCCCCTGGGACTATTGCTAGTTGGAGGCACTCGTTGTTTTGAGCAAGCCATGGACTGATGCTTGTTGGTGGAGGGGGAGTATAAACTTTACCATTCTATTTGGGAACCGCCTATAATGTGTGTAGCATGGAAGATATCGCCATCTCTCGGTTGTTATGTTGACAATGAAAGTAGGCCGCTCAAAATATTATTTATCTCTGCTTTAAAATCGAGCTCTGGCACCTCTACAAATCCCTGCATCCCTCTGCGAAGGGCCTATCTATTTACTTTCATGTTGAGTCATCACCCTTTTATTAAAAATCACTAGCTGGAGAGCGTTGCTGTCATTTGCATCCATTACTATTAATTTATATTGGGTATGACTATGATTTGATCTCTTTTACCATGAATTACAATGTCTAGTCAGTCATTGATCTTTAAAGGTGCTCTGCATTTATGTTTTCCGGTCTCATAAAGGGCTAGCGAGATACCATTCTATTATATCATATCATGATTGTTTTGAGAAAGTGTTGTCATCCGAGATTTATTATTATTGCTCGCTAGTTGATTATGCCATCGATATGAGTAAACATGAGACCTAAGGGTTATTGTGAATGTGGTTAGTCATAATCTTTGCTGAAAATTTGAATGCTGGCTTTACATATTTACAATAATAAGAGCAAACAGAGTTTGTAAAAGTTCTTCTTTATCACTTTCAGTTTATCAACTGAATTGCTTGAGGACAAGCAAAGGTTTAAGCTTGGGGGAGTTGATACATCTCCGTCGTATCTACTTTTCCAAACACTTTTGCCCTTGTTTTGGACTCTAACTTGCATGATTTGAATGGAACTAACCTGGACTGACGTTGTTTTCAGCAGAATTGCCATAGTGTTATTTATGTGCAGAAACAAAAGTTCTCGGAATGACCTGAAACTCCACGGAAAATATTTTTGGAAAATATTAAAAATACTGGAAGAAGAATCCACGTCAGGGGGCCCACACCCTGTCCACAAGGGTGGGGGCGCGCCTGCCCCCCTGGGCGTGCCCCCTGCCTCGTGGGCCCCCTGACGCTCCACCGACCTCAACTCCAACTCCATATATTCGAGTTCGGCGAGAAAAAATGAGAGAGAAGGATTCATCGCGTTTTACGATACGGAGCCGCCAAGCCCTAAAACCTCTCGGGAGGGCTGATCTGGAGTCCGTTCGGGGCTCCGGAGAGGGGAATCCGTCGCCGTCGTCATCATCAACCTTCCTCCATCACCAATTTCATGATGCTCACCGCCGTGTGTGAGTAATTCCATCGTAGGCTTGCTGGACAGTGATGGGTTGGATGAGATTTATCATGTAATCGAGTTAGTTTTGTTAGGGTTTGATCCCTAGTATCCACTATGTTCTGAGATTGATGTTGCTATGACTTTGCTATGCTTAATGCTTGTCACTAGGGCCCGAGTGCCATGATTTCAGATCTGAACCTATTATGTTTTCATGAATATATGTGAGTTCTTGGTCCTATCTTGCAAGTCTATAGTCACCTACTATGTATTCTGATCCAGCAACCCCGTGACAATAATCGGGACCACTCCCGGTGATGACCATAGGTTGAGGAGTTCATGTATTCACTATGTGTTAATGCTTTGGTCCGGTACTCTATTAAAAGGAGGCCTTAATATCCCTTAGTTTCCATTAGGACCCCGCTGCCACGGGAGGGTAGGACAAAAGATGTCATGCAAGTTCTTTTCCATAAGCACGTATGACTATATTCGGAATACGTGCCTACATTACATTGACGAATTGGAGCTAGTTCTGTGTCACCCTATGTTATGAATGTTAGATGATGAACCGCATCCGGCATAATTCTCCATCACTGATCCAATGCCTACGAGCTTTTCACATATTGTTCTTCGCTTATTTACTTTTCCGTTGCTACTGTTACAATCACTACAAAACCCAAAAATATTACTTTGCTACCGTTACTGTTACTTCCATATTACTTTGCTACTAAATACTTTGCTGCACATACTAAGTTATCCAGTTGTGGTTGAATTGACAACTCAACTGCTAATACTTGAGAATATTCTTTGGCTCCCCTTGTGTCGAATCAATAAATTTGGGTTGAATACTCTACCCTCGAAAACTGTTGCGATCCGCTATACTTGTGGGTTATCAGGGGCAGGTTTGGGTATAAGCTTCTCACAACAAGCGTGATGGTTTCGGTAGGGAACGTGCCACCTTTGGGGATGAAACAATATCTGGTTCCTCTTATTGCTTTCAAAAAATTCGAGTGTCAACATAGAACAACAGGAGTGTTGTGTTCAATTTTGGAATTTTTCGGGGTTCGTTTGGACATTTTTATACATTAACTGGGTTTCCCAGGCATTTTATGCGCATAATTCAAATTTGAACTACATGCACATGCTCAAGTGCATATAAACGGGTTGAAAAATCAAATATGTGTCCTTGGTTGCGTGCTTAGGTCCCATGCAAGGAATGGGAATGAATTTCAAACACCCTGCCACCGTCACTCGGCCGCAAACATTGAGATACCTGGTTTTTAAATTCTAGTAAATCCAAAACTCATCTGAAATTCATGAAACTTGGCATGCTATCATGGAGCGGCATCAACATGCCGTGGTAAAAAATTTGTCCCATTAGGGGCTGGTTTGGGTATAAGCTTCTCACAAACCAGCGCTTCTCACAAACCAGCGCTTCTCACAACAAGCGTAATGGTTTCGGTAGGGAACGTGCCACCCTTGGGGACCAAACAATATCCGTTGCCTCTTATTGCTTTCAAAAAATTTCGAGTGTCAACATAGAACAACAGGAGTGTTGTGTTCAATTTGAAATTTTTCGGGGTTCGTTTGGACATTTTTATACATTAACTAGGTTTCCTAGGCATTTTATGTGCATAATTCAATTTTTTTAACTACATGCACGTGCTCCAGTGCATATAAACTGGTTGAAAAATAAAATCTGTGTCCTTGGTTGCATGCTTGGGTCCCATGCAAGAAATGGGAATGAATTTCAAACACCCTGCCACCGTCACTCGGCCGCAAACATTGAGATACCTGGTTTTTAAATTTTAGTAAATCCAAAAATCGTCAGAAATCATGAAACTTGGCATGCTATCATGGAGCGGCATCAACATGCCGTGGTAAATTTTTTGTCCCATTATGGGTAGGTTAGGGTATAAGCTTCTCACAAACCAGCGCTTCTCACAACAAGCGTGACAGTTTCGGTACGGAACGTGCCACCTTTGGGGACGAAACGATATCCGGTACCTCTTATTACATTCAAAAAATTTCGAGTATCAATATAAAACAACAGGAGTGTTGTGTTCAATTTTGGAATTTTTCGGGGTTCGTTTGGATATTTTTATACATTAACTGGGTTTGCCCAGGCAATTTATGCGCATAATTCAGATTTGAACTACATGCACATGCTCCCATGCATATAAACGGGTTGAAAAATCAAATATGTGTCCTTGGTTGCATGCTTAGGTCCCATGCAAGAAATGGGAATGAATTTCAAACACCCTGCCACCGTCACTCGGCCGCAAACATTGGGATACCTGGTTTTTAAATTCTAGTAAATCCAAAACTCGTCTGAAATTCATGAAACTTGGCATGCTATCATGGAGCGGCATCAACATGCCGTGGTAAAAAATTTGTCCCATTAGGGGCAAGTTTGGGTATAAGCTTCTCACAAACCAGCGCTTCTCAAAACAAGTGTTATGGTTTCGGTAGGGAACGTGCCACCTTTGGGGACGAAACGATATCCGTTGCCTCTTATTGCATTCAAAAAAATTCGATGGTCAACATACAACAACAGGAGTGTTGTGTTCAATTTTGGAATTTTTTGGGGTTCGTTTGGACATTTTTATGAATTAACTGGGTTTTCGAGGCATTTTATGCGCATAATTAAAATTTGAACTACATGCACATGCTCTAGTGCATATGAACAGGTTGAAAAATCAAATATGTGTCCTTGGTTGCATTCTTAGGTCCCATGCAAGAAATGGGAATGAATTTCAAACACCCTAGCACCGTCACTCGGCCGCAAACATTGAGATACCTGGTTTTTAAATTCTAGTAAATCCAAAACTCCTCTGAAATTCTTGAAACATGGCATGCTATCATGGAGCGGCATGAACATGCCGTGGTAAAAATTTTGTCCCGTTAAGGGCAGGTTTGGGTATAAGCTTCTCAGAAACCAGAGCTTCTCACAACAAGCGGGATGGTTTCGGTAGGGAACGTGCCACCTTTGGGGACGAAACGATATTTGTTGCCTCTTACTGCTTTCAAAAAATTTCAATTGTCAACATAGAACAACAGGAGAGCTGTGTTCAATTTTGGAATTTTCGGGGTTCGTTTGGACATTTTTATACATTAACTGGGTTTCCCAAGCATTTTATGCGCATAATTCAAATTTGAAATACATGCACATGCTCCGGTGCATGTAAACGGGTTGAAAAATCAAATATGTGTTCTTGGTTGCATGCTTAGGTCCCATGCAAGAAATGGGAATGAATTTCAAACACTCGGCCGCAAACATTGAAATGCCTGGCTTTTAAATTCTAGTAAATCCAAAACTCGTCTTAAATTCATGAAAATTGGCATGCTACCATGGAGCGGCATCAGCATGCAGTGGTAAATTTTTTGTCCCATTAGGGGCAGGTTTGGGTATAAGCTTCTGACAAACCAGAGCTTCTCAAAACAAGCGTGATGGTTTCGGTAGGGAATGTGCCACCTTTGGGGACGAAATGATATCCGTTTCCTCTTATTGCTTTCAAAAAATTTCGAGTGTCAACATAGAACAACAGGAGGGTTGTCTTCAATTTTGGAATTTTTTAGGCTTCGTTTGGACATTTTTATACATTAACTGGGTTTCCCAGGCATTTTATGTGCATAATTCAAATTTGAACTACATGCACATGCTCCAGTGCATATAAACGGGTTGAAAAATCCAATATGTGTCCTTGGTTGCATGCTTAGGTCCCATGCAAGGAATGGGAATGAATTTCAAACACCCTGCGACCGTCACTCGGCCGCAAACATTGAGATACCTGGTTTTTAAATTCTAGTAAATTCAAAACTCATCTGAAATTCATGAAACTTGGCATGCTACCATGGAGCGGCATCAACATGCCATGGTAAATTTTTTGTCCCATTAGGGGCAGGTTTGGGTATAATCTTCTCACGAACCAGCACTTCTCACAACAAGCGTAATGGTTTCGGTAGGGAACGTGCCACCTTTGGGGACGAAACGATATCCGTTGGCTCTTATTGCTTTCAAAAAAATTTGATTGTCAACATAGAACAATAGGAGTGTTGTGTTCAATTTTGGACTTTTTTGGGGATCGTTTGGACATTTTTATGAATTAAATGGGTTTCCTAGGATTTTTATGCGCATAATTAAAATTTGAACTACATGCACATGCTCTAGTGCATATAAACGGAGTGAAAATTCAAATTTGGGTCCTTGGTTGCATGCTTAGGTCCCATCCAAGAAATGGGAATGAATTTCAGGCACCCTGCCACCGTCACTCGGCCGCAAACATTGAGAAACCTGGTTTTTAAATTCTAGTAAATCCAAAACTCGTCTGGAATTCATGAAACTTGGCATGCTATCATGGAGCGGCATCAACATGCCATGGTAAAATTTTGTCCCATTAGTGGCAGGTTTGGGTATAAGCTTCTCAGAAACTAGAGCTTCTCACAACAAGCGTGATGGTATCAATATAAAACAACAGGAGTGTTGTGTTCAATTTTAGAATTTTTCGGGGTTCGTTTGGACATTTTCATACATTAACTGGGTTTTCCAAGCATTTTTTGCGCGTAATTCAAATTTGAACTACATGCACATGCTCCAGTGCATATAAGCTGGTTGAAAAATCAAATTTGTGTCCTTGGTTGCATGCTTAGGTCCCATGAAAGAAATGGGAATGAATTTCAAACACCCTGCCACCGTCACTCGACCGCAAACATTGAAATATCTAGTTTTTAAATTCTAGTAAATCCAAAACTCGTCTGAAATTCATGAAACTTGGCATGCTATCATGCCGCGGCATCAACATGTCGTGGTAAAATTTGTGTCCCATTAGGGGCAGGCTTGGGTATAAGCTTCTTACAAACCAGAGCTTCTCACAACAAGCGTGATGGTTTCGGTAGGGAACGTGCCACCTTTGGGGACGAAACGATATCCGGTTCCTCTTATTGCTTTCAAAAAAATTCGAGTGTCAACATAGAACAACAGGTGTGTTGTGTTCACTTTTGGAATTTTTTGGGGTTCGTTTGGTCATTTTTATATATTAACTGGGTTTCCATGGCATTTTATGCGCATAATTCAAATTTGAACTACATGCAATGCTCCAGTGCATATAAACGGGTTAAAAAAATCAAATATGTGTCCTTGGTTGCATGCTTAGGTCTGATACGTCTCCAATGTATCTCTAATTTTTGATTGTTCCATGCTATTATATATTCTGTTTTGGATGTTTAATGGGCTTATTTATACACTTTATATTATTTTTTGGGACTAACCTGTTAACCGGAGGCCCAGCCCAATTTGCTATTTTTTTTGCATGTTTTAGTGTTTTGCAGAAAAAGAATATCAAACGGAGTCCAAACGGAATGAAACCTTCGGGAACGTGATTTTCGGAACAAACGTGATCTAGAGGACTTGGAGTGGACGTCAAGCAACAGACGAGGAAGTCACGAGGTAGGGGGCGCGCCGACCCCCCTCCCCCCAGGCGCGCCCTCCTGCCTCATGGGCCCCTCGTGGCTCCACCGACCTACTACTCCCTCCTATATATACCTACGTACCCCCAAACCATCAGAAGCGACCACGAAAACCTAATCCCACCGCCGCAACCTTCTGTATCCGTGAGATCGCATCTTGGGGCCTTTTCCGGCGTCCTGCCGGAGTGGGCGTTGATCACGGAGGGCTTCTACATCAACACCATAGCCTCTCCGATGATGTGTGAGTAGTTTACCTCAAACCTTCGGGTACATAGTTATTAGCTAGATGGCTTCTTCTCTCTCTTTGGATCTCAATACAAAGTTCTCCTCGATTCTCTTGGAGATATATTCGATGTAATCTTCTTTTGCGGTGTGTTTGTCGAGATCCGATGAATTGTGGGTTTATGATCAAGATTATCTATGAACAATATTTGAATCTTCTCTGTATTCTTTTATGTATGATTGGTTATCTTTGCAAGTCTCTTCGAATTATCAGTTTGGTTTGGCCTACTAGATTGATCTTTCTTGCCATGGGAGAAGTGCTTAGCTTTGGGTTCAATCTTGCGGTGTCCTTTCCCAGTGACAGCAGGGGCAGCAAGGCACATATTGTATTGTTGCCATCGAGGATAAAAAGATGGGGTTTATATCATATTGCATGAGTTTATCCCTCTACATCATGTCATCTTGCTTAAAGCGTTACTCCGTTCTTATGAACTTAATACTCTAGATGCATGCTGGATAGCAGTCGATGTGTGGAGTAATAGTAGTAGATGCAGAATCGTTTTGGTCTACTTGTCACGGACGTGATGCCTATATACATGATCATACCTAGATATTCTCATAACTATGCTCAATTCTATCAATTGCTCGATAGTAATTTGTTCACCCACCGTAATACTTATGCTATCTTGAGAGAAGCCACTAGTGAAACCTATGGCCCCCGGGTCTATTTTCCATCATATTAATCTCCCGTTATTTCCATTACTATTTACTTGCTTTCTTTACTTTTATTCTTTATCAT
Organism: Aegilops tauschii subsp. strangulata; assembly: GCF_002575655.3. Taxonomy (NCBI): domain Eukaryota; kingdom Viridiplantae; phylum Streptophyta; class Magnoliopsida; order Poales; family Poaceae; genus Aegilops; species Aegilops tauschii. The sequence goes on along the minus strand of NC_053037.3, from coordinate 418,908,867 downwards.
AAAAATACCAAAAATATTATCTTATCATCTCTATCAGATCTCACTCTCATAAGTGATCGTGAAGGGATTCACAACCCCTTTATCGCGTTGGTTGCGAGGTTCTTATTTGTTTGTGTAGGTGCAAGGGACTTGAGCATGACCTCCTAATGCATTGATACCTTGGTTGTCAAAAACTGAGGGAAATACTTACGCTACTTTACTGCATCACCCTTTCCTCTTCAAGGGATAACCAACGGAGTGCTCAAGAGGTAGCAAGGTCCCATGCAAGGAATGGGAATGAATTTCAAATACCCTACCACCGTCACTCGGCCGCAAACATTGAGATACCTGGTTTTTAAACATGGAGCAGCATCAACATGCTGTGGTAATAATTTTGTCCCATTAGGGGCATGTTTGGGTATAAGCTTCTCAGAAACCGGAGCTTCTCACAACAAGCGTGATGGTTTCGGTAAGCAACGTACCACCTTTGGGGACGAAACAATATCTATTGCCTCTTATTGCTTTCAAAAAATTTCAACATAGAACAACAGGAGTGTTGTGTTCAATTTTGGAATTTTTGGGGTTCGTTTGGACATTTTTATACATTAACTGGGTTTTCCAGGCATTTTATGTGCATAATTCAAATTTTAACTACATGCACATGCCCCAGTGCATATAAACGGGTTGAAAAATCAAATATGTGTTCTTGGTTGCATGCTTAGGTCCCATGCAAGAAATGGGAATGAACTTCAAACACTCGGCTGCAAACATTGAGATACCTGGTTTTTAAATTCTAGTAAATCCAAAACTCGTCTGAAATTCATGAAAATTGGCATGCTATCCGTGGTAAAAAAATTGTCCCATTAGGGGCAGGTTTGGGTATAAGCTTCTCACAAACAAGAGCTTCTCAAAACATGTCGGGTGGTAGGTGCGACATATGCCAACAGGTGGCTTATCATTGTGGGAGCCAGTAAGACGTCGCCGGTGCCTGGAAACGGGATGAGGCGAAGACATGCTCGCCGGCGAATCTTACCCAGGTTCGGGGCTCTCCGTGGAGATAACACCCCTAGTCCTGCTCTGCGGGGTCTCCGCATGATTACTAGATCAGAACGAGTAGCTACAAATGCTCCTTGAGCTGTCGGGTTCAAGGGAGAAGAAGAGCAAGACTAGCCCTCACTTCCCTCTCTATATGGTGCGTGTGTAACTCTAAGAGACCAACCCTTTGCATGGGTGCCCCGGGGGGTTTATATAGGCCTACCCCCCGGGGGTACAATTGTAATCCGGCTGGGCGCGGGTCCCAGCCGTCAGTGTCTTTGCTCGCTGGCTTCTCCGCCGGCCATTGGGGCCCGCCGACTGGTGGGGCCCGTCGACTGGTGGGTCCCGCCGGCTGCCGGCCTCTTGGTCGACAGGCCGGCCCCACCGCCTGGGGGTCTTGTCGGCGGCTGTTTACTGTAGCCTCGCCCCTGATGACGAGGGCTTTGTCGAGGTAAGCGTGGCTACAGTGTGCCGCCTCGAGGGCTCTCACTGTAGCCTTACCTCGTCTTGTCTCCTTAATGTGGCACATGTTTCGAGGGAGGGGGTAGCCGGCTTCTGGGGGCCGGCTACGCCCCTGGCCGACTGGGGGAGGCCGGGCCGCCTTCGTGCCTCTCTCTGGCTAAAGGGGCCCGCCGCCCGTGGGCCGTACTAGCGTCTGTCGCGGATGACGTTGAGGCCAGCATGGCTGCAGTGTCGAGCCGGACGGGAGATGGCTGACCCGTACGGCGTCCTGTGGCCATGCCTGCCTCAGGATTCGGGGGTAGTGGGCCATACTGTGGCCACACCCCATCTTGTCACCGTTATGTGAGCGTAGTTTTGGTGGGTGCGGTCTTGGCCGGCTTCTTGGAGTCGGCGTTCTTCATGGCCGGCTTTTGGGAGTCGGTCCTCTTGGCGCCGGCTTCCTGGAGTCGGCCATCTCGTAGCTATCTTGGGGGAGGTTTCTGGGACTTGGTCGCCTTCTGAGAGTCGGCTCCTGGGGTAGCCGGCCGGGGGAAGGCGGCCCAATGCTTCGAATGCTTGAAGGCTCAAATGGCCTGATAATTTTTGAAGAGCCAGGGGTAGTCGGTTAGGCTACCCGTGGCCATTTACTCCGACAGTAGTCCCCGAAGCTGATTGAGCTTCGAGGTTTGGTCGGAGTCGAGAAGCTCGGTCAGCTTCCTATCTTGACGAGCCGGGAGCTGGGAGCCGGCTTCGGTTGGGTGCGCCGTCTCGGTGAAATTTTTTGAAGTCGGAGGGCGGGAGTCTGCCAGTGCGCGCACCAAGCCGCGGGCCGGCCACTTGCCGCCTGCGAACCACGTGGCATCCCTTGGCTAAAAAGCCTGCGAGCCCACGCGCGCGACGAGACGTCGCTGCAGGTCGAGGGCCCGCCACTCCTACGCCCGGGCCCAGGCGCGGATTCTCTGCGGCCCAAAGCCGCCCGCACGTCTTCCTGCGGCGGTTTCGGCACGCCTTTAGGGCATAATAATCGCGGGGCGTGGGGGGAGTGGGTGCAGTTAATCCCACGTCTCACCCCACGCCCTGCCTCCTCGGCTTCACCGTGCGAAGCTATAAGTAGGGGGAGGGGGGAAAGCGGCAGGCGCTCGCACGCCCCTCCCCTCTCGGCCATCTTCTTCCTTCTGCTCTTTCTTGCAACAGCGCCTCGCCGCCGCACCGCTCTACCACTCGATTCTCCGCCGCCGCGCTCATTCTCGCCAGCCCTACGCCACGATGCAGTACGGCGGGGATTGGGACGGCTCCAACGTCCATGGGGATCACGTCGAGTTTCTCCGCAAGACGCGGCGGCTGCCCGGCGCGGACAAGGTGCGGGTCCGTCTCGCGCCGGCGAAGGAAATCACGCCGGAGCTGGAGGAGGGCGAGCGGGTGGTCTTCCGCTCGCATTTCTTGCACGGCATTGGCTTGCCCGCGAGCGCCTTCTTCCGCTCCTTTCTCGAGTTCTACCAACTCCAGCCGCACCACCTCACCCCGAACATGGTGGTGCTGTTGTCCGCCTTCGTCACCTTGTGCGAAGGCTACCTCGGCGTCCTCCCCACCCTCGAGCTCTGGGGGGAGTTCTTCCAGTCCAAGCTGGGCACGCGCATGCAGGGCGTGCAGGCTCAGAGTGGCGCCTTCATCGCGATGCGGAGGGTGACTGCCGACAACCCCTTCCCCGTCATCCCGCTGATCCAGTCGGTGAAGCTATGGCAGAAGTCATACTTCTATGTGAGGAACGTCGCCCTGCGGGGCGACAACGTCAATTTGCCGTCTTACGAAGCCGGCCCACCGGCGGGCAGGCGGCCCCAGTGGTCCTATCGGGCCGTGACGCTGACGCCGGCTGGAGCCGCAGCTGTCACCCGATTGCGGGTGATGATCCAGTCGGAGGGCTTGTCGGGGCCCGACCTGCTGGCCGCCTTCGTCACGCGCCGGGTGCGCCCGCTCCAGAGCCGCCCTCATCCGATCTGCCAGATGAGCGGCCAGCTCGATCCGAGTCGGATGTGCACCAAAGACATGCCGCACGACGAGGTGGCCCATATGGTGAACTACCTTGCGAACTGCAAGCTCTCCGCAGAGTGGCAGTTCGGCAAGGAGCCATATTGCCGAGCTCACCTGCCGCCCATGGTATGTTCTATTTTTCTCTTTCTCCTCTCTCAGTTTTGTCGCCGAGTTCCTTTTGGCCGACTCTGACTAGTCGGTCTGTCTCGAGAGAGCCCTCTTCTTCGGCATGCAGGCGGGTCGGACGCGGAGCGCCGATTCGTCCCCGACCGGGCGGAGCACGATCTGGAGGACCGCGACTTGGGGGCGGCCGCTATGGACGACAACACCGAGGCGGGCGGTGGCCAAGCCGGCGGCGAGGCAGGCGGCTCCGGGCTTGGAGTCAGCTTCGACGACTGGCCGGACGATGACGAGGCGGAAGTCGTCCCACGCCGCCAGCCGGCGCCTGGCCACGGCGGGGTTCCTCCGCCGCGCCGCCTGCTCGGGGCGGTGGGCAAATGCGTCGCGCCGCGCCGGGCTTGTTCGGCAGTCGGCCGAAGAAACCCAGAGGCGGGGCAGCGGCGACCAGGCGGGAGGAGGCGGCCGCGAAGGCGGCCCGCTTCCGCAAGGCGGTGAAGCAGCCGCAGACGGTGTCGGCGTAAGTATATACTCCTTCATGTATTCTTTTTTCTTTTCTCTGGTAGCTCCTGAGTCCTTGTCTTTTCTCCAAAAAACCAGGGCACCATTGTCGCTCGAGCGGGCTGCTGCCGCCTCCGTTGTTGGGTCGCCGGGAGGATCTGGGAGCACTACTCGCCGCGTGGACCCCCGTGCCGATCTTCAGGCGGTGACGGAGCGAAACGCGCGGGAGGCGCGGGAGGAGCGGGAGGCGGAGGCATTGAGGGCGGCCGCCGCCAAGGCGGCGCAGGAGGAGGAGGCGGCGAAGGCGTACGCTGACACCGCGGCCAAGGCCCAAGCGGAGGCGGCGGCTGCGGCGATGGCAGAGGGGGCCTTGCTGGTCACCCCACTGCGCGTCGCGGCGCCTGGGGCCCCAGAGCCCTCGCCAGAAGAAGCGGGCGGTGACCAGCCGGGGCTGGAGAGGGAAGACGACATCGTCATCCTGGAGAGGGTGGCGGCACCTGCCCCGCCGACTGGGGCGACTCAAGGCGGCCGGCCTGTCCTGCCGCCTGTGCAATCGGCCGGGGGCGAGCCGGGGGCGAGCCGGCCGCGAGGACTGATCTGGCGGTCCGTACGCCGTCGCGCCAGCGCACGGGGAAGGCCGCATCAGAGCTGCAGAAGGCTGCATCGGAGCCGCAGCCGGCCGCGGTCTCCAGCTCGTCGGCCCAAGATATGGAGGCGGCCAGCGCCAGCTCGGGGTGGACGCCGGCGGAGGGACGGCCGTGATGAACGTGGCCGCGCAGGACGTCCGGACCCGGCTCCAAGCCCAGGCTACGACGCTGAGGAAGTACAACGAGGAGTTCCTTGCGACGCGGGTGGCCATCTGGGTTAGTCTTCTTTACTTGCTTTTTTGATCTTGATTTCTTCCGTGGGGGCGCGTTAGCGCGCCCACTGGGTGTAGTCCCCGAGTTCCGAGTCGGCTGCTAGGCAGGCGGCTTGGAACTTCCTGGCAGATCTTGTGTTGCTATTCTTGTTCTTATTCGCTCTTCTGCCTGTCTTGCAGGACTACCACAATCTTCGCGCGGCTGCCTTCAACTCCCAGGCTCGGGAGCTGACCCAGAAGACCGCTGACCTATCTGAGAGCCGGGGTAAGTGCTTCGTCCTTTATCTCACGTGGGGGCGCGTCAGCGCACCCACTGGGTGTAGTCCCCGAGATTCGGGCCGACTGCTGAATAGTCGGGTCGGATCTTCCTTGACGACTTCTTCTTATTGCTTTCTTTACACTGCCATCCTTGCAGCGGCCAACGCCAGTCTGCGGGAGCACCTGGGAGGGTCTCAGGCTGCCCTCCGTGTTAAGGAGGCCGAGTTTGCTGCCTTGGCGCAGGAGCATGATCGCCTGGCCAAGAGGTTGGCCGACCAGGAAGAGAGCCACAATGCGGCTCTAAAGGCGGTGCAGGACAGCGAAGCCGCCCTCCAGGCCGAGTACGAGACAGAGGTGGCTAGCTGGGCCGAAGCGAAGCAGACGCTGATCAATGGCTATGGCCAGATCGAAGATTTGGTTGACGGTAAGCCGCCTTCTTCTTCGTCCTTTCTTGCCGCTTGCCGCTTTTGGCTCGTTTTCTGACTTGGTGTTTCTCTTCTTTCTCTTTCTTTCTTGCGCGGAGTACTTCCCTGGCTACTCTACCGCCGCCAACCAGATCATCGAGGCTCGCCGCGAGGCACGGAGGCAGGCTGGCACCGAGATTGCGCCAAACGCTAGCCGGTCGCTGGAGGAGCAGCTCTTGGCGATATAGGCCCGCCTCCAGCCGGCTCATCGCCTGCTCCGCCAGCTTCAACGTGCCAGGGCACAGATGTTGGCCGCCATCTGGCCTGGCGAAGTGGTTTCCCGCACCCCCAGTCGGACTGCCGACTGGCTGGAGGTGGCGGTCGGCCGCTTCGAAGCCTGGAAGGCTTCGGTGGCTCGGTCCGGCGCCAGGCGGGCACTGGAGTTCGTCAAGGCCTGGTATCCCGGGCTGAGTCTGGACTAGCTGGCTACCTGGCGGCAGCAGGCCGACACGGAGGTGGAGCCGGCGTGGCCGGCTATCATCCGGCGGGCTTCGGCGAACGCCGACTACACCGACACCAGCGCCTTCGCCCCTGAGGTAGATGACAACGGTGTTGCCCAGCCGGAGGAATGGTTCGGGCTGAACCCGGCAGACGACGAAGACTCGGCGGAGTAGATCGACTCCAGCGACGAGGGCGAAGAGGAGGAGGAGGAGGGTGAAGACACCGGGCCGGATGGTGGAGCGGCCGGCCAGCCTCAGCTTGACCGTGCCTCCAGCAACACGGCACGCGCGGGTGCGCCGCCTGCCACCGGCAGTGACCAAGCCGAGACCCGCCAGCCGGCCACTTCTTCAGCCGGTGATGCCGTCTCCACCGACCAACCTGGCTCCCACACTGCGCCTTTAGTCTAGTCTGCTATCTTTTATTTTCCTGTCTTATCACTTTTGGAACAATATTTTGTTAAGTTTGCACAATTCCACCCACTGGGGTGTATTCGAACTATGTCGATTGCCGGCCTGTTGGGGGCTTTATATGTATATATGACTATGCATGTGTTTGGCTTTTCCTTGTTCTTTGCTTTTCATCCTTCTGCTGTTTCCTTTGCCGCCCTCCCTTGGTTGCCGCCTCCCCAGTCAGACAGTTGCTCTGCAATCTGTGGCTGGAGAAGTGCTTGGCCAATTGGGAGGGCAAGTACTCTAGCTTTGTTGGATTATAGCGAAGTGTTTGGGAAGCTGGCCAGCCGGCTGTTCTGACAGCCGGCAAGCGTGGTTGGAGGCCGTCTTTTCGCTATACAAGTTCATTAGTCCTTAGCCGTTTTTCGTGTGGGCATCCTTTTTGCCCTGGCTCTTGCTAGTCGGACAGTCGGTTCTTCGAGCTGTGACTTTCAACAAGAGAGGACTCGGGAGCCGGCACACTACTTGTCTGACTTCAGGTAGAACTTTAATATAGCTTAAGGCGGCCAGTCCCCGGGCCGACTAGTCGAACCCGGTGCCAGACAGAAAATCAAATGTAATAATACATTCATGGATATGACACTCGTCACTCATAGATAAATGAAGGCAGTCCCCGAGTGCCCCTCGGGGAGCCTGTTGTTTTCGTACTTAATACAAAAGGGTAGCATGATACATACTGCTTTTAACTGTAAAATCTTCTCAGGAGGTTCGCGTTCCATGGTCGCTGCGACTCCTTGCCAGAATCATCCCTCTTGCGTGCTCTTGGTTTTTGCGCGTCGATCAGGTAGTAGGAGTCGTTGCCTAGTGCCTTGCTGATGACGAAAGGGCCTTCCCAAGGGGCCGAGAGCTTGTGCTGGCCGCCTGTTCGCTGGATCAGCCGAAGCACAAGGTCGCCCTCTTGGAAAGATCTTGGCTTGACCTTGCGGTTGTGGTAACGGCGCAACCCCTGCTGGTAGATAGCGGACCGGCTGAGTGCTAACAGCCGGCCTTCTTCCAGTAGGTCGACACCGTCTTCTCTTGCTTCCTTGGCCTCCGCCTCCGTGTACATGGTGATCCGAGGTGAGTCAAACTCGATGTCGGTTGGGATGACAGCCTCGGCACCATATACAAGGAAGAACGGAGTGAAGCCGGTTGACTTGTTAGGGGTAGTGCGCAGACTCCAGAGGACAGCCGGCAGCTCATCGAGCCAGCAGCCGGCCGATCGCTCCAGTGGTACAACCAGTCGGGGCTTGATGCCGGAGAGGATGAGTCCATTTGCTCGCTCGACCTGGCCGTTTGACTGCGGGTGGGCAATGGACGCTAAGTCCAGTCGGATACCCTGCGTCGCGCAGAAACGTGCCAGTGCTCCTTTGGCAAAGTTTGTGCCGTTGTCGGTGATGATGCTGTGCGGTACGCCGTACCGAGTAGTGATGTCGGTGATGAACGTCACGGCAGTCGGCCCGTTCAGCTTCTTGATCGGCTTCGCTTCGATCCACTTGGTGAACTTGTCCACGGCGACAAGCAGATGCGTCAAGCCACCGTGGGCTGTCTTGAAAGGGCCCACCATGTCCAGTCCCCAGACGGCAAAGGGCCAGGTGAGGGAATGGTCTTGAGTGTAGAAGCCGGCGGGTGTTGCTTGGAACTGAAGACTTGGCATCCTCTGCAGCTCTTGACTATCTCTTTGGCATCTTCCAAAGCAGTTGGCCAAAAGAAACCATGGCGGAAAGCTCTGGCCACAAGTGATCTTGAGGCTGCGTGGTGGCCGCATTCGCCTTGATGGATATCTTTGAGGATTGCCACTCCTTTTTTTGGCTCGACACAGCGCTGGAAGACTCCAGTGACGCTGCGCTTGACAAGCTCTCTGTTGATTATTGCATATGCTCCGGCTCGTCGTTGCACTAGTCTTGCTGAGATCTCATCAGCCGGCAGCTCTCTGTTGACCAGGAATTTGAGGATGGGCTGGGCCCATGATGGAGCTGTGACTTCTTCTTCTGTTAGTACGGCCACCATGACTCGGGTGGGTAGGTCGGGTGGCGTGGAATTGGAGTCGGCCACCGCTTCTTGTGTTGCTGCAGTCCCCGGGCCGACTGCTGCAGTCCCCGGGCCGGGTTCTGAAATCCCCGGGCCGGGTGCGTTGACGGCAGTCCCCAGGCCGGTTGTCGAAGTCCCCGTGCCGCCTGCGGGGTTCCTCCAATCGGATCCGGCTGCATCGGGGACAGGCGGCACGAAGATAGAGTCCGATTCTGGAGACGGCTTGATGGACGGCTTGAGGAGGCGCTGGAGGGAGACGCCGGTCGGTATAGCCTGTCGGGTGGAGCCGATCCGTGCCAGGGCATCTGCTTGGTCGTTGTCGGCCCTTGGTACGTGAAGGAACTCGCACCCTTCGAAGTACCCATTGATCAGCTGGACGAGGAATCGATAGCTCGCCATGTTTGCATCCTTGGCGTCCCAGTCGCCAGACGACTGCTGGACCACCAAGTCTGAGTCGCCATAACACAGGATCCGGCGTATGCTGAGTTCTTTGGCTAGCTGGAGCCCATGTATGAGCGCCTCGTACTCGGCCACGTTGTTGGAGGCGGCAAAGTGGATTTGCAGCGTGTATCTGAGTTTGTCGCCTTTGGGAGAGGTGAGGACGATGCCGGCTAAGCCGGTGCGCATCTTGGACCCGTCGAAGTGCATCCGCCAATGGGTAGAGTCGGGAGCCGGCGGTAGGTACTGGGTCTCGGCCCAGTCGACGAGGAAGTCGGCCAATGCTTGGGACTTGATGGCGGTGTGGGGTTGGTAGAAGATTGTTTACGGTGCCAATGCAATGGCCCACTTAGCCACCCGGCCGGATGTATCCCGGCTGCCTATGATCTCGGCAAGCGGGGCGGTGCACACGACCGTGATGGGATGCTCTTGGAAGTAGGGCTTCAACTTCTTGGCGGCGAAGTACACCCCATAGCACATCTTCTGGTAGTGCGGGTAGTTTTGCTTTGAGCTGGATAGTACTTCGCTTAGATAATACACCGGCCTTTGAACTAGCTGGGCTCGGCCTTCTTCCGGGCATTGGACCACAACAACTGTACTGACCACTCGGCTAGTCGCGGCAATGTAGAGGAGCATGGGCTCCTTCTCAGTCGGTGCCGCCAGGACAGGTCGAGTGGTCAGCATCTTCTTCAGCTCATGGAAGGCTTGGTTGGCTTCGTCATTCCACTCGAAGTGAGTGGAATTCTTCATGAGTCGGTACAGGGGGAGAGCCTTCTCTCCTAGCCGGCTGATAAAGCGGTTTAGGGAGGCCAAGCACCCGGTGAACTTCTGCACATCTCGCAATTTGGTGGGAATCTCCATCCTCTCGATGGCCTTGATCTTCATAGGGTTGCACTCGATGCCGCGTTCGGAGACCAGAAAGCCTAGCAGCTCGCCGGCTGGTACTCCGAACACGCATTTCTCGGGGTTGAGCTTGATTTGGAATCGGCGCAAGTTGGCGAATGTTTCTTTGAGGTCCTCCAGCAGGGTGCCGCGCTTCTCTGTCTTCACCACAATGTCGTCTACGTAGACGTGGGCATTTCCGCCGAGTTGCTTGAGGAGGCATTTCTGCATGCAACGCTGAAAAGTGGCACCAGCATTCCTTAAGCCGAATGTCATAGTCAGGTAACAGAAAGCTCCGAATGGTGTGATGAAGGCAGTCTTCAGGCGGTCTGCTGGGTCCAACTTGATTTGATGGTACCCTGAGTATGCATCCAAAAAACTCAACAGCTCGCATCCGGCCGTGGAGTCTATCACTTGGTCAATCCGTGGCAAAGCAAACGGATCCTTGGGGCAGGCCTTGTTGACGCTGGTGTAGTCTATACACATACGCCACTTGTTATTCTTTTTCAAAACCAGGACTGGGTTGGCAAGCCACTCTGGAAAGAATACTTCCATAATAAAGCCAGCACTGAGGAGCCGGGCTATCTCTTCTCCTACGATTCTTCGCTTCTCTTCTGACAGTCGGCGGAGGGGCTGCTTGACCGGCTTCGCGTCGGCTCGGACGTGCAATTTGTGCTCGGCGAAATCCTTCGGGACACACGGGATGTCCTTTGGGGACCATGCAAAGACGTCTCGATTCTCATGGAGGAAGTCGACGAGCTCGCCTTCCTATTTACTGTCCAGGTTTGCCCCAATGACAGCAAACCTTTCCGGATTCTCCGGGTCCAGAGGTATCTTCTTCGTCTCCTTGGCCGGCTGGAAGGAGCCCTGCGCATCATAATCTTTGGGGTTGGGGGACAAGGCCGGCCGCTTGCCGGCCATGGCCACAACCCGTTCCAGCATCTTCTTCTCTTCTGCCACTACGAGGGACTCGGCCAGCCGACTGCTGGCCATAGCGCACTCGATGGACTTCTTGTAGTCGCCGACTACAGTGATGATCCCCTTCGAGCTCGGCATCTTCATCTTCAGGTAGGCGTAGTGGGGCACAGCCATGAACTTGGCCAGAGCAGGTCGGCCAAGCAAAGCATGGTAGGGGCTCTCCAGATCCACTACCTCAAACCAGATCGCTTCTCGGCGAAAATGATCCTTGTCTCCGAAGAGAACATCCATCTTGATCTTGCCGATCAGGGAACAAGACAAGCCGGGCACGATGCCATGGAACACGGTCTGGCTTGGCATGAGCTGCTTCACCTTGATGTTCAGCTTCTCCATGGTATCGCGGTACAGTATATTGATACTGCTTCCGCCATCAATCAGGACGTGGGAGAATCGGGCAGCTCGCCTCTCCGTCGCGAGGGTGACATCCAAGACTAGTGCATAGGAGCCAGGGGATGGCATCACCTCTGGGTGGTCGACCTGGCTCCAGTTGATGGGCTTCTCGGACCAGTGCATGAACTCGGGGGCGCTAGAGGCGACTGCGTTGACCTCTTGATGCTGACGGCGCCGACTACGCTTGTCTTCAACTTGGCTTGTGAAGACGACGTAGGCGGCGTGCTCTTCAGGGAACTCATCTTGAATGGCTCCGACTGCTGGCCGAGCCGCCGGCTGCTGGGGGGCTGGAGGCGGCGGGCCGGGAGGTGGAGGCGGCACCAGCCCCTCGCCCTTGGAGATTCGCGTGAGCCAGTGGCACTTTCGGGTCGTGTGGTTGGACGGCTTCGCGCCGCTGTGGAACTTGCAGGGGCGTCGAAAGTCTGCTCATAGGAGAAAGCCGGCTGCCAAGCTGGCCTGCCACCCATCTTCTTGGGAGCGGGCCGTTCTTCGGGTTGCTCATCTTCAACTGTGGCCACCTGCCGACTGGTGGAAGGCGGCATAGGGGCCTTGCGCTTGTGATCGTTCTGGTAGGGGCGCCGATTGGAGTCGCCAGCCGGCGTCTTGGGAGCCGGAGCAAGCACCTTCCCAGAGGCGTCCACTCGGAGCTCGGTCTTCATCGAGGAGTCGGCCGTGGCGTACTTGTCCGCGATGATCAGCAGTTCGTCGATGGTAGCCGGCTCGTCGCAGAGGAGCCGGTGCTTGAGGAGGGTGCCCTCTCGGCACCCGGCGGTGAAGTACTCGATGGCCTGAACCTCGTGCACCCCCTCGCAGGAGTTGCGGAGCTCGGCCCACCGCGTGAGGTAGTTGCGGGTCGACTCGTTGGGGCCTTGGACGCATAGGGAGAGCTGGCGAGGCTTGGGAGGCCGCTAGTACGTTCTGGTGAAGTTGCGGATGAAGACTTCCGTGAAGTCCAGCCAGCTGTTGATGTTGTAGGGCTTGAGGCTGTTGAGCCAGGTGCGCGCCATGCCTTGTAGCATGAGGGGGACGTATTTCACGGCTACGCGCCGATTGCCGTTGGCTATGCTGACAGCAGTAGAGTAGTCGATGAGCCAATCTTCCGGCTTCACAGAGCCGTTGTACTTGGGCGTGTCTTTGGGGAGTGAGAACCCTTTGGGGAAGGGCTCGTCGCGGATGCGGGGGCCAAAGCATGGCAGGCCGACATCGTCTTCTTCTTCTAGCGCCAGGGATCAAGCTAGGCGGTCGATCCGGTGGCGGGCGTCGCTCTCGCCGACTCCTTTGCGGCGGCCTAGTCGGCCACCAAGAGTCGGATGCGTGACAGGCGGCGGGGTGGGACGTCTCTCCCCTCGAGCCGGGGGAGGAGGCGGATTTCCTTGCCGCTCCACCGCTCGAGGGCGGCCTTCCGCGTCGCGCTCGATGGTGATATGAGTCCCGCTGCGGCTAGCAGCCGGCTCCTTGTCTTTCCTCTCGTGGGCGCCGCTCGCAGTCGGCGACTAGGATGTCGCGGCGTGCTCCCGGCGAGGGGGAGGACTATCAGCGCGGGCGCCGGCTTCGTGCTGTTCTGCGGCCGCGTCGATCAGCTGCTGGATCCGCCTTGTCATGTAGGGGAGCTCATCGGCTCCCAACCCATTTAGCTCTTCAGCGGCCGCTTGAGCGGCTCGCAGATTCTTGAGAGGGGTGGCGTAGACGGGGCGATCTGCCCCCAGCATGCTGGCGATAGCCGCGCCGCGCTTCTGGACGAAGCCGTCTCGGCTCGGCCCGCTACGCGGCGGCGTACCGAAGGTGGCGCGGTCGACTTCGCGCTGGTGGGCCTCGGTGAGGCGTCTCATGGAGGCTATCTTCTGTCCTTCCGCGATGAGGGCGAGGCGGCGTGCCTCCAAGGTCTCGGCGTCGGTGTCGGCCGGGATGGGGACGGATAAGTCGTGCATCACCGCTTGCAGGGTGTCGTGGGCGTTCTTGCCCGAGTTGGCGACGTGGCTGATGACCAACACTTTGGTGACAGCGCTGCTGCTCCTGTCAGCTCGAGGGAGAGGGTCGTCGAAGACCACCACGTCGGAGGGGTAGGCGTCGAGCGATGCCCTATCGGAATCGACAAGCATCGGGTCGGTGGAGCCGACCAACTCCAAGTCTGCAGCAGGTTCGCTGGAGACGTGAAGTTGGTCGAGGAGGCTGACGAGGCGGCTCTCGGGGTAGTCTGTGCCCGCGTCGGACGCGGGCTCATCGGAGATGCGAGTCTCGCCGAGCAGATCGGCGAGGCAGCTCGCCGCGCAGGCGTCGTCGACGCCTTGCAGCGCGTCGGGGCAAACGCCATTGGGCGCAGCAGGCTGGCTGCGCTCGCAGGGGAGAAAAAGGGTTCCCGTCCAGAACAGATCTCCGGACGACGGTGCACCTGGCCCCACGGTGGGCGCCAAATGTCGGGTGGTAGGTGCGACATATGCCAACGGGTGGCTTATCATTGTGGGAGCCAGTAAGACGTCGCCGGTGCCTGGAAACGGGATGAGGCGAAGACATGCTCGCCGGCGAATCTTACCCAGGTTCGGGGCTCTCCGTGGAGATAACACCCCTAGTCCTGCTCTGCGGGGTCTCCGCATGATCACTAGATCAGAACGAGTAGCTACAAATGCTCCTTGAGCTGTCGGGTTCAAGGGAGAAGAAGAGAAAGACTAGCCCTCACTTCCCTCGTATATGGTGCGTGTGTAACTCTAAGAGACCAACCCTTTGCATGGGTGCCCCAGGGGGTTTATATAGGCCTACCCCCCGGGGGTATAATTGTAATCCGGCTGGGCGCGGGTTCCAGCCGTCAGTGTCTGTAATCGCGGGCTTCTCCGCCGGCCATTGGGGCCCGCCGACTGGTGGGTCCCGCCGGCTGCCGGCCTCTTGGTCGATAGGCCGGCCCCACCTCCTGGGGGTCTTGTCGGCGGCTGTTTACTGTAGCCTCGCCCCTGATGACGAGGGCTTTGTCGAGGTAAGCGTGGCTACAGTGTGCCGCCTCGAGGGCTCTCATTGTAGCCTTACCTCGTCTTGTCTCCTTAATGTGGCACATGTTTCGAGGGAGGGGGTAGCCGGCTTCTGGGGGCCGGCTACGCCCCTGGCCGACTGGGGGAGGCCGGGCCGCCTTCGTGCCTCTCCCTGGCTAAAGGGGCCCGCCGCCCGTGGGCCGTACTGGCGTCTGTCGCGGATGACGTTGAGGCCAGCATGGCTGTAGTGCCGAGCCGGACGGGAGATGGCTGACCCGTACGGCGTCCTGTGGCCATGCCTGCCTCGGGATTCGGGGGTAGTGGGCCGTACTGTGGCCACACCCCGTCTTGTCACCGTTATGTGGGCGTAGTTTTGGTGGGTGTGGTCTTGGCTGGCTTCTTGGAGTCGGCGTTCTTCATGGCCGGCTTTTGGGAGTCGGTCCTCTTGGCGCCGGCTTCCTGGAGTCGGCCCTCTCATATCTATCTTGGGGGAGGTTTCTGGGACTGGGTCGCCCTCTGAGAGTCGGCTCCTGGGGTAGCCGGCCGGGGGAAGGCGGCCCAATGCTTCGAATGCTTGAAGGCTCAAATGGCCTAATAATTTTTGAAGAGCCAGGGGTAGTCGGTTAGGCTACCCGTGGCCATTTACTCCGACACAACAAGCGTGATGGTTTCGGTAGGGAACGTGCCACCTTTGGGGACGAAACGATATTCGTTGCCTCTTATTGCCTTAAATTTTTTTCGAGTTTCAACATAGAACAACATGAGTGTTGTGTTCAATTTTGGAATTTTTCGGGGTTCGTTTGGACATTTTTATACATTAACTGGGTTTCCCAGGAATTTTATGCCCATAATTCAAATTTGAACTACATGCACATGGTCCAGTGCATATAAACGGGTTGAAAAATCAAATATGTGTCCTTGGTTGCTTGCTTAGGTCCCATGCAAGAAATGGGAATGAATTTCAAACACCCTGCCACCGTCACTCAGCCGCAAACATTGATATACCTGGTTTTTAAATTCTAGTAAATCCAAAACTCATTTGAAATTCATGAAAAATTGGCGTGCTATCATGGAGCGGCATCAGGGGCAGGTTTGGGTATAAGCTTCTCACAAACAAGAGCTTCCCACAACAAGTGTGATGGTTTCGGTAGGGAACGTGCCACCTTTGGGGACGAAACAACATCCGATGCCTCTAATTGCTTTCAAAAAAATTCGAGTGTCTACATAAAACAACAGGAGTGTTGTGTTTGATTTTGGAATTTTTCGAGGTTCGTTTTGACATTTTTATACATTAACTGCATTTTCTAGGCATTTTAGGCGCATAATTCAAATTTGAACTACATGCACATGCTCCAGTGCATATAAACTGGTTGAAAAATCAAATATGTGTCCTTGGTTGCATGCTTAGGTCCCATGCAAGAAATGGGAATGAATTTCAAACACCCTGCCACCGTCACTTGGCCGCAAACATTGAGGTACATGGTTTTAAATTCTAGTAAATCCAAAACTCGTCTGAAATTCATGAAACTTGGCATGCTATCATGGAGCGGCATCAACATGCTGTTGTAAATTTTTTGTCCCATTAGGGGCAGGTTTGGGTATAAGCTCCTCACAAACCAGAGTTTCTCACAACAATCGTGATGGTTTCGGTAGGGAACGTGCCACCTTTGGGGAGGAAACGATATTCGTTGCCTCTTATTGCTTTCAAAAAAATTCGAGTTTCAACATAGAACAAGAGGAGTGTTGTGTTCAATATTGGAATTTTTTGGGGTTCGTTTGGACATTTTTATACATTAACTGGGTTTCCCAGGCATTTTATGAGCATAATTCAAATTTGAACTACATGCACATGCTCCAGTGCATATAAACAGGTTGAAAAATCAAATATTTGTCCTTGGTTGCATGCTTAGGTCCCATGCAAGAAATGGGAATGAATTTCAAACACCCTACCACCGTCACTCGACCGCAAACATTGAGATACCTGGTTTTTAAATCTAGTAAATCCAAAACACGTCTAAAATTCATGAAACTTGGCATGCTATCATGAAGCGGCATCAACATGCCGTGGTAAAAAAATTGTCGCATTAGGGGCAGGTTTGGGTATAAGCTTCTCACAAACCAGAGCTTCTCACAACAAGCGTGATGGTTTCGGTAGGGAACGTGCCACCTTTGAGGACGAAACGATATCTGTTGCCTCTTATTGCTTTCAAAAAAATCGAGTGTCAACATAGAACAAAGGGAGTGTTGTGTTCAATTTTGAAAATTTCCAGGGTTCGTTTGGAAAATTTTATACATTAAGTGGGTTTACGAGGCATTTTATGCGCATAATTCAAATTTGAACTACATGCACATGCTCCAGTGCATATAAACTGGTTGAAAAATCAAATATGTGTCCTTGGGTGCATGCTTAGGTCCCATGCAAGAAATGGGAATGAATTTCACACACCCTGCCACCATAACTCGGCCGCAAACATTGAGATACCTGGTTTTTAAATTATAGTAAATCCACAACTCCTTTGAAATTCATGAAACTTGGCAGGCAATCATGGAGGGGCATCAACATGTCGTGGTAAAAATTTGTCCCATTAGGGGCAGGTTTGGGTATAAGCTTCTCACAAACCAGAGCTTCTCACAACAGGCGTGATGGTTTCGGTAGGGAACGTGCCACTTTTGGGGACGAAATGATATCCGTTGCCTCTTATTGCTTTCAAAAAAATTCGAGTGTCAACATGGAGCAACAAGAGTGTTGTGTTCAATTTTGGAATTTTGCGGGGTTCGTTTGGACATTTTCATACATTAACCGTGTTTTCCAGGCATTTTATGCGCATAATTCAAATTTGAACTACATACACATGCTCCAGTGCATATAAACTGGTTGAAAAATCAAATCTGTGTCCTTGGTTGCATGCGTAGGTCCCATGCAAGAAATAGGAATGAATTTCAAACACCCTGCCACCGTCACTTGGCCGCAAACATTTAGATACATGGTTTTTAAATTCTAGTAAATCCAAAACTCGCCTGAAATTCATGAAACTTGGCATGCTATCATGGAGCTGATCAACATGATGTGCTAAATTTTTTGTCTCATTAGGGGTAGGTTTGGGTATATGCTTCTGACAACAAGCGTGAAGGTTTCGGTAGGGAACGTGCCACCTTTGGGGACGAAACGATATTCGTTGCCTCTTATTGCTTTAAAAAAAATTCGAGTTCCAACATAGAACGACAGGAGTGTTGTGTTCAATTTTGGAATTTTTCGGGGTTCGTTTGGACATTTTTATACATTAACTGGGTTTCCCTGGCATTTTATGCGCATAATTCAAATTTGAACTACATGCACATGCTCCAGTGCATATAAACAGGTTGAAAAATCAAATCCGTGTCTTTGGTTGCATGCTTAGGTCCCATGCAAGAAATGGGAATGAATTTCAAACATCCTGCCACCGTCACTTGGCCGCAAACATTGAGATACCTGGTTTTTAAATTCTAGTAAATCCAAAACACGTCTGAAATTCATGAAACTTGGCATGCTATCATGGAGCGGCATCAACATGTCGTGGTAAAAACTTTGTCCCATTAGGGGCAGGTTTGGGTATAAGCTTCTCACAAACCAGAGATTCTCACAACAAGCGTGATGGTTTCGGTAGGGAACATGCCACCTTTGGGGACGAAATGATATCTGTTGCCTCTTATTGCTTTCAAAAAATTTTGAGTGTCAACATAGAACAACAGGAGTGTTGTGTTCAATTTTGGAATTTTTCGGGGCTCGTTTGGACATTTTTATACATTAACTGGGTTTTCCAGGCATTTTATGCGCATAATTCAAATTTGAACTACATGCACATGCTCCAGTGCATATAAACTGGTTGAAAAAACAAATCTGTGTCCTTGGTTGCATGCTTAGGTCCCATGCAAGAAATGGGAACGAATTTCAAACACCCTGCCACCGTCACTCTACCGCAAACATTGAGATACCTAGTTTTTAAATTCTAGTAAATCCAAAGCTCATCTGAAATTCATGAAACATGGCATGCTATCACGGAGTGGCATCAACATGTTGTGGTAAATTTTTTGTCCCATTAGGGGCAGGTTTGGGTATAAGCTTCTCACAAACCAGAGCTTCTCATAACAAGCATGATGGTTTCGGTTGGGAACGTGCCACCCTTGGGGACCAAACAATATCCGTTGCCTCTTATTGCTTTCAAAAAATTTCTAGTGTCAACATAGAACAACAGAGTGTTGTGTTTACTTTTGGAATTTTTGGGGTTCGTTTGGACATTTTTATACGTTAACTTTGTTTTCTAGGCATTTTATTCGCATAATTCAAATTTGAACTACATGCACATGCTCAAGTGCATATAAATTGGTTGAAAAATCAAATCTATGTCCTTCGGGGCATCCTTAGGTCTCATGCAAGAAATGGGAATGAATTTCAAGCAGCAGGGCACTGTTGGTTGCCCGCAAAACGTTGAGATACTTTGTTTTTAAATTCTAGTAAATCCAAAACTCGTCTTAAATTCATGAAACTTGGCATGCTATAATGGAATGGCACCTGACATGCTGTGGTATTTTTCGTGTCCATTTGAGAGAAGGCGCACTCGAATAACAGCCAACAAAGGCATTTTGAAACAAATAGCTGCCACTGTAACATCTCAAACGTTTGGTATAATTTAAATTGTGTGCGTTCTGTTAACCATTCACGTGACGCCACACCACACTCTTTTAATGGCTAGGAGGTGCCGTGCGGATAGGTGCTTGAGTGCTTGACTAAACGGAAGGCGTCCAGCGGTACTCCAATGCGGAGGCTCAACAGGAAGCATGCGAGTTGTACGCCGCGTAGGCTCACCGGGAAGCGAGCCCTTTGACTTCCATGGCCGCCCGCCTTGCTCTCATCCTCTCCATTAATGGCGCCCAAGCCGCAGTTTAATTCGGTTTTTAAATATAAAACACTCATCGCAAACGTTTTAGTTAGAACACCCGTATGCAAACCGACAGCTTCCCCAGGAAGCCAAGGGAAAATGTGCTGAGCAGGATTTCTGCATCCCTTCAACGCAAACGTTTTAGATAGAACACCCGTATGCAAAGTGAGAGCTATGATCGTCCCCCTTAAGTCAAGGGAAAATCTGCAGCGCAGGATTTGTGCATCCCTTCAACGCAAACGGTTGCTTTGGATGACCCGTGTGCAACCACGTACAAACAATTTGGTAAGATTTGCATCGATCTATCATATTGGGTATGTTGCCATTTGTCAAACTGGAAATATTTACATTTGTTGATCTAGTAACGTTGCCATTTGTCAATCCTTGTAACACTGCGATTTGTCAAAATATGCAGCTAGAAATCACTAGCACTATCTAATTTTTGCAACTAAAATTCAGTAATTAAGCATAGATTTCATTCATAGATTAAGCAGTCGTTCTTAATTTATACAAACAGTTCAACTCGACAGCTGAACCGACCAAACTTCTCCCCAATTGTTGCCAACCACGTACTGAAATAGCTAGTTCAACTATATATACTAGCTAATTTTAAGTACGTTGTACAGTTCGACCACACATCTATAATCAGATGAACTGAACAAAATAGCCCCTAAATACTACTACTACCACGGAGGGGCTTTGTGCTACTTCCGGCAGCCTCTCCTCTGCCGAGCGCACTCAGTAAGAGGCAGAGGAGGAGGAGCCTACTGACGAGCTGGACAAATCCAATACGGTGCATGCCGCAGCTACCCATTCAGCGACGCTCGCCAGCTCGAACGCCCACTGCCGCTCCAGACGATCCCTCTCGAGACGGCCAGACTGCTCGTTGATCTCCTGATTCCTCGCCTCTGCGTCGGCATGTGCTGCGACCACGGCTGCGGTAATGCTCTTTGCATGCTCGCCGAGGCGCTCCTCCTCCTCCCGGAGGAAGTCGATGTAGCGTGCAAGGTCGCTGACGCACGTGCGGGCCTCCACCTCTGCCTCCCGCCTTCGGGCCGCGGTGGTAGAGCGGGTGATAATCTCAGCAGTCGAGGGTGGGCTGGTGGCCACGGCGGCCGACGATGGGGTGGCGGCCACGACCACCACCTCCCGCGCTCGGGCCGCGGTGGCGGAGCGGGTGATGGCCACGGTGGCGGGCAGTGGGGTGGCGGCCACGACAGCCACCTCCTGCCTTCGGGCTGCGGCGGCGGAGCGGGAGATGGCCCTGGCTTTCGACGGTGGTGTGGCGGCAATGGCGGCCGGCAATAGCTGTTGACGAGCAATGGCGGCGAAGCGTGTGGTGGGTGTTCCGCGCACACCCAACAGGGATGCCACGCGCACTACACTACGTCGGGGACTGCACCGCCGCCGCGGTGTAGCCTCCCAGCTAGAGCTGTCCTCTGAGATGGTGAAGTGGCTGAGCGATGACGACGGACCGGTGCCATTGGCGATTGTGGGAGAAGCAGACGAGATAAGCTACAGGGAGGGAGGGGAAAATGCGACGTAGGACTCGCCGGCCGTGAGTGTTTTTATAGAAGGCCGGTAAGCATTAGGATTTTGGGGGATTTCATCGAGTCGGGCGGGAAGCTTGCGCGGGAACGTGCGAGGCTGTGCGGGAACTGGCTCACTGACGATTCATTGGCGCTGCCGTTTGGCCAAAACAACGCCCCCGCGCGCTGCGCAAGCTTGCGCTATAAGCCGTCTGCGGCAGCGGGGTGTCAAGGCATGCGAGAGGAGGACGAATGGACACAGACACATACAGTTAATAAAAAAACGTTTGCAATTTAATTACCTACTATACCCCCGTCCTGGTTTATAAGTAGGATTTAACTAATAAAATACGAATGCAAGTCGCCAAAGATTATATCGTTGGAGTCGTATTTGAACATAGTTTCCGGAAATCCCTTTTGGAGCTCGCCTCCGGTGAGGCCTTCAAATTCAAAATTGAAATTTCATCAAAATTCATATTTTTACATTTCAAAAAATTCTAAAGAAAAATATAGATATACATGAAGGTATAACACACATGTGTGTAAATTTTCAGTTCAAAATACATTGAAATAAGGGCTGTGCAAAAAACACAAATCTCAGGCTATTTAACACATGATACTATTCATCTTCCCATGCCATGAATTTGTCTGTTTTGTATAGGTCGCGACTCAAGGTATTTCATCATGAATTTTCACACACATGTGGGTTACATCCTTACATACACACGTATTTTTTCAGAATTGTTTGAACCATAAAAGTTTGAATTTAAATATTTCGAGAATAAAGGCCTCCATGAAGCTCGGCCTCCAAAACGCCTCTCTCCATAGTTTCCAGCTATACAATTTTTGTAACATGCATTAACACTTTTTGGTTACACTTAAGGCTATATACCAGCAAGTGTTTGCCTGCAACACACACGGCTTATTCCATAACAAATAGCTCGGATGGGTCAACTGTATGCCACGTATCGCACACGCAACTCCAATCTGATTCGTGCTTCATGTCTCCGACATCGCTCGCATAGTTCGTCTTATTTGCCATGTATCACTGTACCGGCCTCTGCTCGCGTCCCTCGGCAAGCTCTGCTCGCCGTTAGGCGCCACAGTGCGCTGTGCTCACCGTTAGGCATCGCGGTGCACTCTGTCGCATCCGTTAGCGCTCTGCTCGCGTCCGTCGGCGCGCTCGGCTTGTGGACAGCTTTTCCTTGCGTGTTCAACTGCTATATGCATATATATATATGGTTTCTCGCCGTTGAGGCGACCACGGAGCGCTCTGCTCGCGTCCCTCCACGCGCGCTCTGCCAGCGGTTAGGCGTGCGCACGATAACGTCGGGGGCCCCATATGCATGCGGTTGCACCGCGCGTGTTGCCACGTGATGCAGTTACGTGCGGCACGATGGAGTTACGCGCTGCAAATTAGAACTGCCATCAGGGCCTGCTGATATTCCTGGCCGTCCGGCTTCCCCTTTAATTCCCACGGCCATTATAACCTTAGTCTCTTCAACCTTTCGATCGCGCCCCACAACACAACAAGCACACCCACGACGACACATAGAGAGGGGATGTCCAGCGGCGCTCCAATGGAGTTCGGCGAGCATAGAGTGGAGACCCACGCGAGGGAGACGGATCTCTCGGGGGTGTACACCATCGACCCGGCCGTGGTGGATGACTACATCGACAGCGTTGAGCAGTTGCTTGCTCGAGACAAGTACAAGGTGGTCGGCATCGACCTCCAGTACACCGCTGGTCGTCCCGACATAGATCAAAAGATTGACGTCGCCCAGTTGTGCGTGCGCCATCATGTCCTCATCTACCACCACTGCATGGCCACAGAGCCTTGTGACCGTTTCAACAGGTTTGTCAACAGCACCGACTACAAGTTCGCCACGGTGGAAACCAAAGACGGTGTAAATGCGCTCAGTGTTACGGGCTTGGCCTGCAAGAACCTTGTTGACATCCATGACCACTACAGGGTCAGGAGCAGCACGAAGAAGGACTCCCTGGTCGAACTCGCCTCGGCCATCATCGACCCCTACTACGAAAAGATGAAGCAGGATGCCCAGAGAACAAGTCCCCTATCCTGGCACAGGGCCTGGATGCGGCAACTGGATGAACCTCACCTCAGGTTCGTGGCCAAGAGTGTGTACACATGCTATGAGATGCACAAGCAGATCGTTGACATGAGGAAGTGCCTCGTTACCCAAATCGACGAGCCCGGATTGAGCGACAAGCAGAGCAAGCATCACAAGAAGTAGATGATGATCAGATGATTGTTATGCTAGTTAATCATGCATGTAATATATACTTTACTTTATTGGTGTGTGGAAATGTCATGTGTGTAGTAGCCACCTATGTACCTTATAAGTGTGCGTGTGTGTGTGTGTGTGTATACATATATGTTGTCCTATATGCAATCCCATCGCACAACACACACGTCTTATTAGCAGCAACCGTCTGTGTTATTATTAGTCTTCACACACATTTCTGATTACAGACCTGTTTGCCGCGTATCACACACATCTTGTTAACTTGAACCGTTTCTGTTCTCATGTCTCAACGCAAACAGTTCATCCGAGTGAACCGTATCGCACACACCTTGATCTGGCTGACCGTTTCTTTTGTGTTGCCTAATCACAAACAGTTCATCCGAGTGAACCGTATGTTGTATATCGCACACACATCCATCTGGCTGCCCGTTTCTTTTGTTCTTCCTCATCGCAAACAGTTAATTGAACTGAACCGTATGCCCTGCATCGCACACGCAAGTAAAATCTGAACCGTGTTTGATGGCTCCGCCATCGCAAACGTTTTGCACCTTTTTTGACGGTTTTTTACACCACCATTTGCGATTATGGCATCACACACAGTTTCGTCGAAGGGTCTCTGAGCGTAGTGTCGCGTTATCAGCATCCTGCAGTAGTGCATGCACCACGGGGAGGGGGATAGGACTGGTCATTTGTCTCCGAATCCTCCTCTGAGGAGCTATCCGTAACCAGCAAGACATGCGCTTCGTCAGATAGCATTGTCTGCTCTGAAGACCTTGTTTCCACTCTAGATTTTTCCATGATCGTGTCGAATGGCTAACGCGCGGGAAGAGTAATTGAATGTACTAAAATTGTTGACAAATTTAATACGTAATAAAAAAATGATGGCATGATATAATACACATATAAGATGGCTGGCTAACCGGGGTGGCATTGTAGAATTCACATATATGATGTCTGGCTAAAAAAGATGGCATTGCATGACTCACACATATGATATAGAAACTAAACAGATGGCATTCACGCAATGCATGTCTAAACTAAGCAGATGACATATTTTAAGTATAAAGTAAGCAATGCAAGGCACCATATGCATGATATGACCAGCATCAGCATGCCAGGTTAGAGAAAAAGACCTCACGGGGTAAATAGGAGTTGTCTACTGACTCTGAATCCCCCTCTGAACTGTTATCTTCCTCTTGATTATGGACTGGAATGGGGGGAGGGGGGTTGCTTTTTCGCCGACCATGGAGCGATGTCTGCATAAAATTTTATTGCTACACAAGGCTCGCCTCTTTTTCTCTACATGTTCAGTACCATTGTGTACAATAACTAACATGCATAGGAATAAAACATAGTGAGATTACGTAAGGAGTGCATGCACAAATCCAGAGTGATGGTAGCAAACTATGGATAGATCCAAAACCAATGATAGTAGGCAGATAATAACTTTAGTTAAAAAATACAGATAATGGCTCCTTTAATGTTTGTTTCCACCCAACATGAAACTCATAGTAGACACCCAAGATTAGCCAGATAGTAGACAGATAGCATTGATTGCTGCCCCAATATGTACCCCACAACCATTTAAAAACTCAAGTTTGAGAATTAGTTTGGACCTGACTCAGAGTCTAATCGGTGAACAGGACGATAAAGTAGCATGTCATCATATTAAGCGATGCATAACGTAAGCAGACACGAAAGAGTGCGACCTCTCATGCGGACCCGTGTAGTCCTGAAGGTCATCTGCTCAGTTGATGATGGTAATGCAGTTGTCGTGGCTGCCGGTGGCGGGGAAGAAGATCTGAGGCGGCGAAAGACAGTCTGGAGGGTGGATCCCTGCTGTGGTGAACCCTTCCATTGTTGGAGCAGCTGAGCTGGGGTGGAAGACAACACGGAAGGAGCGGGACAAACCACACAAGGTTTTCTTTGACACATATCTGTAACGGAAGTAATTGTGTAAGGGCTTGTTTGAATTTGAGGATTCTAATAATGCAAGGATAGGAAATACACATGAATAGGATAGGAATGCACGTGCAAAACAGAGAATTTAAAAACACATGATTTCAGCCAATCTGGGTGTTTGGTTCATAAGAATTGGAAGATCACATGATGCAAAGAAGCATGGTGAGATTAAGTCGAACCACAAGAAAATGTATGGTTATAATGCTATTATGCTACTATCTCTTAGTCTTGTGCTTGATGAATAGGAATTTGAAAAGGAGGACAAGTGGATATTAAAATTCCTATGGTTTTTCTTTCAAGGAGACACTAAAGGAACAAATCCTATAGTTTTCCTTTGCTCCATTCCTTTGAACCAAATGCATGAATAGTAGTACCATAGGAAACTTTCGAATTCCTATGTTTTTCCTTCACTTTTCCTTTCAAGCACTGGCGATTCTAGTAGGCAGGCTTGAGCAGGGAAAATCCTACGCTAAAAAAATGTTTTTGTGCTAATTCTACTACTTTGGACCCAGGCCACTGCCCTAATAGCTCATCTCCCAGGTCCATCTACAAATGCACAGCTCAAACGCGCAGAGATAAATAATGATGGCGTTCAAGAGAGTCCATCACAGATAGCTAAGTTGCCTGGTCCCTCAATGCTTGTCATATAGTAGGAGAAACTATCGTATTTCACGTTACTGTGTGTGCTCAGTGGATAATATATATAACATGTAGAGTAAAAAAGCGATGCAACAAGTGTACAACCTCTTTGGCGAAGCCATGTCGATCTCAGCGTGATTGGGTTGGTCAGTGAGGATGCTCCGGCAGATTTGGCTGTCAGAGGAGGGGAAGAAGATCTTAGGCGTCTGGAGATGGAGCCGAGGGTACTGCTCTGTTGTGATGGAGGGTTTCGTCGTTGGAGCCGCTCCGGTGAGTTGTATGACGGCGAGGCTGAAGCAGGACAAGAGAGACAACATTAACCTGAGTGCAGTTCTAATAGCATCTCCAATAGATGACATAAAATACATAACCACAAAGTGCTAGATGTAAAATACATCAGCCGCTCATCTCTGAACTTAACTGTCGAAACTGAATTTAACTGTCAAAACTGAATGTTGCTGTTGAAACTGAATTTTACTGTCGAAACTGAACGCACTAGTAGCAGAAAAGCAGTGGCAGCAGCGCCCGGAGCAGCAGCGCGTGCGAGAGCCAGGGCAGCTGGTCGTGTAGCAGCATCTTGGGTAGCAGCTGCAGGGGCTCGAGCGAGAGCAGGATCTGCTGCTCGTGTAGTAGCAGCGTGCGCATGAGTAGAGCAGTAGCACAAGCAAGAGCAAGAGCGAGAGCAGCAACGCAAGCAAGAACAAGAGCAGAACAGGCAGGGGACTGAGAGCAAGAGCAGAGCAGCAGCGCGAGCGAGGGCCAATGCAGCAACAGCTCCTACTGATGTGGACGTCGCTGCCGAGGAAGCGACGCTGTGGAGGAAGTGGCTGGCGACGCCACCGTGGATGGAGCCGCGCCATGTCGGCTCGGGACCGAGCGCCGGCAACACCATGCGATCGAATCGAGAAGAAAATGTGGCAATTAGTGTAGAACCTCTTTGGTGGCGCCGATTAGGCCTCAGCTTCATCCGAGGAATCGGTGATGATGCTGCTCTTCCCGTGGTGCAGGTGAAGACGGCGGTGTGGGAATGGAGGTGCCGCGAAAGACGAGAGGAACGTCGGGGTGAAGGAAATATGCCCTAGAGGCAATAATAAAGTTGTTATTTATATTTCCTTATATCATGATAAATGTTTATTATTCATGCTAGAATTGTATTAACCGGAAACTTAGTACATGTGTGAATACATAGACAAACAGAGTGTCACTACTATGCCTCTACTTGACTAGCTCGTTAATCAAAGATGGTTAAGTTTCCTATCCATAGACATGAGTTGTCATTTGATGAACGGGACACATCATTAGAGAATGATGTGATTGACAAGTCCCATCTGTTAGCTTAGCACGATTATCGTTTAGTTTGTTGCTATTGCTTTCTTCATGACTTATACATGTTCCTATGACTATGAGATTATGCAACTCCCGAATACCGGAGGAACACTTTGTGTGCTATCAAACATCACAACGTAACTGGGTGACTATAAAGATGCTCTACAGGTGTCTCCGATGGTGTTTGTTGAGTTGTCATAGATCGAGATTAGGATTTGTCACTCCGATTGTCAGAGAGGTATCTCTGGGCCCTCTCGGTAATGCACATCACTATAAGCCTTGCAAGCAATATAACTAATGAGTTAGTTACGGGATGATGCATTACGGAACAAGTAAAGAGACTTGTCGGTAATGAGATTGAACTAGGTATTGAGATACCGACGATTGAATCTCGGGCAAGTAACATACTAATGACAAAGGGAACAACGTATGTTGTTATGCGGTTTGACCGATAAAGATCTTCATAGAATATGTCGGAGCCAATATGAACATCGAGGTTCCGCTATTGGTTATTGACCGGAGATGAGTCTCGGTCATGTCTACATAGTTCTCAAACCCGTAGGGTCCGCATGCTTAACGTTCGATGACGATCAGTATTATGAGTTTATGTGTTTTGATGTACCGAAGGTTGTTCGGAGTCCCGGGTATGATCACGGACATGACGAGGAGTCTCGAAATAGTCGATACATAAAGATCGATATATTGGAAGGCTATGTTTGGACACCGGAATGGTTCCAGATTAGTTCGGGCATTTTCCGGAGTACTGGGAGGTTACCAGAACCCTTCGGGGAGTTAATGGGCCTTAGTGGAAGAGAGGAGGAGGTGGCTAGGTGGAGGGCGCGCCCCCCAAGCCCAATCCGAATTGGGGTGGGGGGCGGCCCCCCTTTCCTTCTTCTCCTACTCCAACTAGGAAGGGGGGAAACCTACTCCTACTAGGAGTAGGACTCCCCCCCTTGGGCACGCCCTATGAGGGCCGGCCCTCTCCTCCTCCCCTCTTTTATATACGGGGGAGGGGGCACCCCATAGACACACAAGTTGATCTTAGCCGTGTGCGGTGCCCCCCTCCACAGATTTCCACCTCGGTCGTATCGTTGTAGTGCTTAGGCTAAGCCCTGCGTCGGTAACTTCATCATCACCATCATCACGCCGTCGTGCTGACGAAACTCTCCCTCGGCCTCAGCCGGATCAAGAGTTCGAGGGACGTCACTGAGCTGAACATGTGCAGATCGCGGAGGTGTCGTGCGTTCGGTACTTGATCGGTTGGATCGCAAAGACGTTCGAGTACATCAACCGCGTTTTTTAACGGTTCTTCTTTCGGTCTACAAGGGTACGTGGACACAGTCTCCCGCTCGTTGCTATGCATCACATAGATAGATCTTGCGTGATCGTAGGTAAATTTTTTGAAATATTGCGTTCCCCGACACAGGGCAGCTCCTTGGAGGTGGAGGACGGGGTGGCCGAACTGGCGGGACGATGAGATCGACGACGGATCCTCATCCGGTGAGGTGTTGTTGTGGACGACATCGTCGGGGAAGAGGCTCCGGCTGGGTGGCGGACGGAGGAGGGTGTCGGGCTCCGCGGGTTTTCGCGGCCTCGGTGTACGAATGGGATGGGAGGGGAACCATGGCTTAGGGAAGCGCTTGTTCGAAATGTGGGGTAAGTTACAAAAGTACCCCCACCGATTTGAGCTAGACGGTTCTTTCGGTTCAGGGGTATCACGGGCATTTTGCATGTAGGGATTTCGCAGGAGGTGGGAGTATTCGCGCGCGTTGTAATTTTGGGATAGCAAGGCGCGGGTTCAAATGGAGGGAGTTTTCGGAGCACAACGAAACAAAGATATATCTTAAAATTTCAGGGAGACAAGGCACGGGTTGAAGAGGCGGGAGTATCACAACACGATAGACAGAGATGCTAGCTTGATATTTCGGCAAAACAAGGCACGACTTGAAATTTCGGGAGAACAGGCATAACATGTACAAAAAAAGACAATTCGCACTTCATCACTAGAGAGAGACATGTCCCGTTTTACTATATTACTAGAAATGCATTCAAATACAACAAAAAATAAAAAAAGGGGACAACAAACATAATCTGTACAGTACCAAATCAATTTGCACTTACCTCAACAATAAAAAAACAATTCGTGTTGTCTAGCATATGGACTAAATTTGAGTACACTTTCCCTGTTTGAATGGGATTGTACTCGGGTTAGTTATACAACCATCTAAATATTATCTTCACAACACATGACATGAATATAGGAGTAGTAAATTCCTACATAAATACGAACTACATGTACATACGATCTCAAATTCAAATATATGTATCCATTTTATGTTGAATTCAAATCATATTACATGTATGCTCTAGCTAGATGTTCGGAATCTAAACCATGTATGATACTACGTACAATGTGTTTAACACGCACAACACACACACAAACACCATTTAGACTAGTAAGGCACACGTGCATTGCACACATGAGATTTGGCAACCAAATTATAAATAAATACCACATTATAGCATGTAAGCTTTGAGTCATATATGCATGGTGTAGATGTTCGTTTAATTCTTATAGTTCATCTCATTCAAAATCAATTAGTTTTTATAAAAAAAAGCTAATCTATTTTAAGATTCATAGAATTGTGCGTTGTAAAGCATAAAGTAAAAACAAATAATGGCAATTCTTGTAGAAAAAAATTTGGGCAATTATGATACGGAAGATTCTAGTACAAAGGAGAAGTGCTTGTGTTTTGAGGTTTGTACATTATGCTTAAGTTCAACCATGGAGTCTTCTAGATTGTAAATGTGGCAAAATCTAGTGGAATGTAGATGATATCCAACGACCAGTAGTGCTTGGATTTGCCACCTCTGCACCATTGGATTGGCTTCATCCAACGACCATCTTTCAAAGTTATTCGCACACTATATAGGGATATAGACTAGTAAGGTACACATGCATTGCACGCATGATATTTGGCAACCAAATTATGAATAAATACCACATTATAGCATGTAAGTTTTGAGTCATATATGCATGATGTAGATGTTCGTTTAATTCCTATAGTTCATCTCATTCGAAATCAATTCATTTTTATAAAAAAGCTAATATATTTTAAGATGCATGGAATTGTGCGTTGTAAAGAATAAAGTAACAAAAATAATGGCAATTCATGTAGAAATTTTTTTTGGGCAATTATGATACGGAAGATTCTATATATCTAGTCAAGTCTCACCCTCTTTCCCACGTACACATCGATCAATCTATATCTCTCTATATAGGATTACATAGCTAATACACCCACATTATATATCCATCGTCCCCCTCTCATCGTCCATGCCTTCCGCTTCATCTCTCAGACGAGCGCACAATGGCAAAGACAGGGGGCAGCAAGGGCCCTGGCCCCCCTAACATCACTATATATTGAGGCTAATATGAATGTGATCATTACATCAATTGCTGGTAAAATGGTTTCAGTTGATGAATTGGCCCACCCCGTAAAGGATTAGCAATGCTTGGCCCCCTAGCTCATTAATTTTTCATGGCTCCGCCACTGCGCGCAACCGCACACTCGCCCCCTCTCTCTTTAAATATCGATCTCGCACTTGTGCCCTCCTTCACAGTCTCCCTCCACTTGGCCCCTCGCACCATCTTCCAGCCCCCACCCCCATATCACTGTGCTTGTACGCTCATATAGCTCTTCCCTCTATCTGTCTCTATCGATAGCTCACGCGGTCGACCCCTCCCCTCCCTTCTCGTATATCACCCCGGCCCCATGCACATACATGTATGTATATAGGCCTCTCCTTCACACAAATTGCATTGACACGTATTCCCTCACCATATCTTAGTATCTCTCACACATACGGAGTACGTGTGCGAAAGAGAAGAGGTGCACACACGCACTCATTCCCACATACAAACGCATGGGTGCATGGTGGAGCACATTTGTACAAAAAATTAGCGTGTAGAAAGCCTTTAGATGATGTGCCAAACTAGTCTATATCTATACCTCTATATCTATATCTATACCCCTATATTGAGTGCAAATAAATTTGAAAGATGGTCGTTGGATGAAGCCAATCGGACGGTGTAGAGATGGCAAATCCGAGCACTACAGGCCATTAGATATCATGTACATCCACTACAAAAAAAAAAGACACATCCGTGACATTTTGGGCTGAACGCAAAAAAATTCTGTCATACTTATGACACTTCTATGATGATAATTGTGACAAAACCCGGTATCATCATAGATGTGGTGGGGTCCTACTTCTATGACAAAAAATCATGACAGAAAATGGGTTTTTCGTCCTGGGCGGGCCGGAGACGCAGCTGCATGACATTCTTTGGGCCGTCCATGACGGAAAAAACCATGGTAGAAGCAAGGGCGAGGAAAATATCGGGGAGTTCCCGGTTACGGTGGGTGGTCGGGGGCCGAGCGATGCGCGTTTCTCTCGTACGTACACGCGTGTGTGCGAGGCGTTGCGCTCTAACTAAACCCGAGCGAGGCATTGGGCTCTAACTGAACCCGAGCGATTGCACTGTAGGCTACGCGTTACTGAACCCGAGCGATCGATCGATCCCTTGCTATTAACTGAACCCGAGTGATTCCTTCGCTACTTCTGCTAACTGAAGCCGATCGAACACTGCTGCCTCCTTCCCTTGATGAACAGTGAGCATTGTTGGGGGGGTTGGATGAACAGTTCCCGGTGGGGGGGTTGGATGAACAGGACCCCGTGGTAGTAGAGGCCGTTGCTGGTGGATGAACAGGACCCCGATCGATCGAGCCGGTGGATGAACAGGACCCCGTGGAGGGCTGGATGAACAGGACCCCGTGGAGGGTTGGTTGAACAGTAGTCGGTGGAGGGCTGGATGAACAGGACCTCGTGGAGGGGTGGTTGAACAGGACCCCATGGAGAGGGCTTGTTGAACAGTAGCCGGTAGAGGAGCGCGCGGTGGAGGCTAGATGAACAGGAGCCCGTGGATGAACATTCGCAGGTGGAGGCTGGAGGAGGTCGACGGTGGATGAACAGTACCCCTTGGAGGCAGTCAACGGTGGAGATGAACAGTATCCCATGGAGTCCCGTTTTGCGGTACGCCACACCCCTCCCGATGAACAGGACCCCCGTTTCGACCGTAGCGCACCAACACAAGTCCGTTTCCTCCGTTTTGCGGTACGCCACACCCCCCGATCAACAGGACCCCGTTTCGACCATAGGAGGTCCGTTTCCTCCGTTTTGCGGTCCGCCAGACCCCTCCCGATGAACAGGATCCCGTTTCGACCGTGGCCGGTCGAACACAAGGCCGTTTCCTCCGTTCTGCGGTACGCCAGGCCTCGTTTCCATCGGCTGTTCCATCCATGCCGGTTGGCTCCCGATGAGCACGACAACGCATTCCGTTCCGACCTAGCCGGTTGCCTCCCCATGATCACAACGATGGCGCAACTTCTCCGTTCCGACCCAGCCATGTACACGAGCCATGGCCGTACATATGCGCGAGTAGGCGTTCGAGACCCTGCCCGTATGTACGTACGTGGCCGTATTTACTTTCTTGCACCCTGGCCATTGTACGTACGTGTACATGCTCCGTGTGCGCCTCTACTACGGCACGTGCGCGCCTCTACATCGACCAGTATGTATGTACACGTTCGCGGCCAGAATGACAACGCTACGTGTGCTTCGACCAGGTGGGTCCCGACTGTCAGGCACTTCCTTGCGTGCGAAGATTTAGCTGGTGGGTCCCAGCAGTCAGGGGGGAAACATTTTTTTCGCGAAATACGGTGGCCCGTCCGGTGGGTCCCTGCTGTTAGGTGGAGGAATCATTATTTTCCGCGTAATAAGGAGGCACTTCCTTGCTGCGGCCGTGGACCCAGCTGTCAGCCTCTCAACGTACAGTACTCTTCCGATGGAAGTCGTTCGTTGACTACATTGACCACGCCGCGCCGAGAGCACCAAGGCGGTGGACGACGGTGAGGCCTAGGAAGGGAACGACGCGGAGCCGGGGAAGACGCGCATGTGGATGACCACGCGGAGAGGAGTACGAGGGTTGACTGGTTCGGCTGCGGTGTGAGGCTGCCGTCGCCGCAGGGCCTGGCCAGCGGTGTGAGTAGTAGGGGGCGGTGAGGCCTCCGCGGCAGCACAGCGGGCCACGGGAGGCAAGAGCAAGAAAATCAGAGGTTGAAGAAGCAGGATGACCGTTGGATGTTAACAATCCAATGGTCACTTGTGATAGAATCGTTTGTTGACTAAGTTGACAAAGCCCTCCGTCCGCATCAACTTAGTAGGCCCACAAGTCAGCCTCCCACTATGGTGGGTCCCAGCTAGCAGGGGGTATTCATTTTTTTGTGCGTAAAAAGGAGGCACTTCCTTGCATGCAAAGATATAGCTGGTGGGTCCGAGCTATTAGCGGGGGTATTCATTCTTTATGGCGTAATAAGGAGGTGCTTGCTTGCGTGCGGCCACGGACCATGTGGGTCCCAACTGTCAGCCTCTCCATGTACGTCCCTCTTCTGATGTTGTCGTTTGTTGAGAACATTGACCACGCCGTGCCGAGAACACCAGCGCGATGGATGACGGCGAGACCCAGGAAGGGAATGACCCGGAGGCGGCGAAGCCACAACAGTGGAGGGATGTGGGTGGAGAGGGATGGCCTGGCCAGTGGTGGGAGTAGTAGGGGCCTGCACTGTAGCACAGCCGGCCACGGGAGGCGGGAGCAGGCGGTCCTGCCGGCGCTGGATTTGGCGGCTAGAGCAAGAAGATCAGAGATTGAAGAAACACAACGGCCGTTGGATTGACATCCAACAGTTACGTCTGCTAGAATCGTTTGTTGTCATATATAATAAGTAAAAAAATCTTGCATGCGCGTCAACTTAATAGGCCGACAAGTCAGACCATTCCCTATTTTTTAATAATTTATATATAGCTCATTGCAACTTCTTATGCAATTTATTGCAGTCTGTTTTTTTGTTGGTCAGGGCCAGGGTTAAAAATTCAAACAAAATTTCACATATTTCTGTGGGTTCCAAACTATTTTTAATACCAAAATGTCGATCCAGATTTAAAGTACTTTGAAGATATATTTAAATTAGGTTAAAGCCCAGTCAAATTGGAATATGAAAATGTGAAAAAAATCAGAAATTATAAAATAATTGCCAATTTGTCATCTATTTTTAAATTTATAGCCCATTTCATATTACTTTCAAGATTTCCAGGCGTCTTGAAAGAGTCGCAGCCCATTAGGGCGTAGAAAAATAAGTAGGCCTGGATTGGGTATTCTTCAGAAAAAATAAATTGGGCTCATTTTCACACAAAAAAATTGCTGTGCTGGTCATGTGGTGAACATAAAATATAAGCCTGGGCTAGACGGGCCACAGCCCAGTTGAAACCCCGCTCCGTCTCAACAATAACAAAAAAAATACAGCTCGAGCAGCTAAGTCCGAGGTGTCAGCCGATCTTGTGCTGTTCTCTTGTCTATTGACTATATACACTGCCAATGTCGTGGGTCCCAGATGTCAGGAAACCACTAGCAGGAAGCATTGTCTTTTTCCATACGCTGACAATGGAGTATATATATAACAAAAAATGAGGAACTTCCTTGCGTCCGGTCATGGACATGGTGGGCCCCTACTGTCATCCTCTCCACGTACAGTCCTCTGCCGATTCCTCTTGTTTGTTGACCATGTTGACAATGCGAGAGGGCGGCGCCGTGGCGAGCGCAGCAAAGCGCGCGGAGGACGATGGCGAGGCCTCGGAGGTCGGCGTTAACGATTTAGGAGACGGTGGGGCAGCGATGCGTGCGCTGAGGTGCAGCGAGCCATGGGAGGCGGAAGCAGGCGGCCCCGCCAGCGCTGGTTTGGTTTTGGCAGCTAGAGGAAGACATGACTGAAGAAACACGACAGACTGTAAAAGCAGCAGGAGTACTTAACAACCTTAACTGAAACCAGCAGGGGCACTCAACAACCATAGCTGAAAGCAGTATGAGTACTTATACAGGTTCAACCGTACAAAGCACGCCTCGAACAGTGCTACTTTGCCTACAGTTAACCAAAGGGGGAGGCCGCCAAGCCCCAGGACAAGGCCCACGCACCACCCTGCGCATCCACAACCTTCTGAAAGCGGCTTCATCTCGCAATGTGGTCAATAAACAGGATATTCGCTTTAGAGCCATGGAAAAGCAGGAACATAATCTTCTGTCCAATTCTCCAAGATGGACGGGCCTTCATTATTTGAGACCACCCATGAATAAGTATCTTTTCACCTCCAAGGGGAATGAAGTAGGTCGACATAAACATCATGTTCTGACCAAGCGCAAGTCTGACCCGACCATGGTCACGCATCTGTATAGGAACAATAGAACTGGGCAGTTCCTGTTTCAAGAAGATCACAGCTGTAAAATTCTGCATAAGCAAGAGTTTGTACCATAAGTTTCTCAACACAGTTGGACCTGTTCAACGAGTGCAGCAGTGGCAAACATATCCCACGTGGCCTTCCACCATTGAAACGCCCCACAAGGACCTCAAGACGATCAATGAAGTGTAGGAACTTGTGGATGTCGTCCAGGTCAACTTCAGTGCCATGAGTAACAGCCGAGTTCTTATAGAATAACAAACGAGTAGCCTTCTTAACTCTGAAAAAACCTACACATGCCACTGTCGGATCTCGGGTTCCGGCAAAACCCTTAAGGTTCGAACTCTGGGGTGCGCGCGAAGATCTCTCCCTCACGGATCGCGCCCTCACACACTCCGCGGTCCCTAGGCTAGCTCGGCGAACTCGCAACACAAGGGACACAAGATTTATACTGGTTCGGGCCATTGCTGTGGTGTAATACCCTACTCCAGAGTGTGGTGGTGGATTGCCTCTTGAGCTGAGGATGAACAGTACAAGGGGAAGAACAGCCTCCTGAGGAGAGGTATTCTTGTGCTTGGTGAACTTGTGTGGGTGAGGATGATCTGAATCTCCCCCTCCTATGGTGGTGGCTAGTCCTATTTATAGAGGCCCCCGTCCTCTTCCCAAATATTGAGCGGGAAGGGATCCCACAACAGCCAATTTGAAAGAGGACAACTAGTACAGCTTATCCTGACAAAAGTAGTCTTCGCCTGCCAAAGGCTCTGGTGTTGACGCCATCTTGGGCTCCATGGTGACCTCCGTCCTGCCGTCCTGCTGGTCTTGGTCTCGTTGCACCGATATGGAAACCTTTGCCTGATGCCTCGGAACTCCTCCCCTGCGCTTGCCTCCTTAGCACCAAAGAGGAAACAAGGACACTGCACGTGCTCGCGCCCGCCTGGCGCCCGCCTGGTCTCGATCCTCATGGCTCACGTCACAAGAACCTCGCGAGGTTTGCCTTGCCTTCATCTCTCCGCCCCTCGCGAGCCAGCCTGGTGAGGCCGCTCCCGAGGAGGTCTTGTGTCGTCCGCCTCATGAGGCTTGGCCCCTCGCGAGGGTGTTGGATGTTTGTTGGTGAAGATGGGTCGTACAGGCCCGCTAGCAGCGCCACGCCGTGGGCCGCAGGCAGGCAAGTCTGGGGACCCCCATTCCTAGAACGCCGACAGTAGCCCCCGAGCCCAAGGCGCGCTCGGACTTGGCTTCGAGGCAAAGCCATAGGGCAAGTGCGGAGCGCCACGGGCCCCCACAACCCGCGGCCTCGGTCCACGCGTGGCGGTTGATTGGACGTGGGCGTCTCCGCTTCCCCATGCTGGCTCGGCAACTGCCCGTCTTGACAAAAAGGCTGGCGTAGACAGCACGTGCCTTCTTTGCGTCCCTTCGCCTTGCTCTAGATCCCATTCCTTGCTCCTTGCTTCCGAAATCTCCAGATCTGCTCCCATCCTCTTTCGCATCAGCAACCAATGGCGCCCCGGAAGGTCAAGCCTGCCTCGTCGCCGGCCTGGTAAGAGCCGGCTCTCGACGCACCCAACGTCTCGGAGAAGAGCCTCACCGCCACTCGCCTACTTACGGTGGGGGAAAGCAACGAGAGGGGGTGGACTGGGCTCCGGGCCAGCTCCGCCGTGCCGGAGCCCGAGGGGAGCACCTCCTTTCCCTTCTTCACGAGTAGTATCGCTGCGGGACTGGTTCCCCGCTTCTCTGACTTCTTCTACGAGGTCCTCGGCCACTACGGGCTGCAGGCGCTGCATCTTCATCCCAACTCTATCCTTCTTCTGTCGATCTTCGCCTACTACTGCGAGGCGTACCTTGGCGTGATGCCGTCCGTGGCTCTTCCGCGTCTCTTCTTCTTCCTCCGCGTCAGTGAGGGTCATACCTCCGGGGTTGCCAACTTCATCGCGGCCGGCAAGGCCAACTCGATCTCGAAGACCAGAAAGAAGGTCGACGGCTTCTGGAGCAAGTGGGTCATGATGGACGCCAAGTGCATCCACCCACGCTTGACGCTACCAATGGAGATACCCCAGTCCGACAAGGGGTGGTCTTGCGCGAAGCTCACTGATGAGCGGGCGACGTTGGTGTTGGAGCAGATGAAATCTGACCTGAAGCTGGGCAATGCAAAGACGGCGAAGGTGACTGGGGCTATGCTTCTGAGGGAATTCTTGATGTTGCGCGTGGCCCCCTAGAGGCTTGGGGATGAAGAGGACAAGGTTCGCCTGAGCTCGGAAGCCTTGCCTGACGGTGATCTGGCTGTGGATTATCTTGCACCAGTTCATCATCCTCCTCTCTACCCAGTGGCTGGAAGTCAATGGTTTCCTAGTTGATCCCAGTTAGGGCTTGGAATACAGCTTCATCGCTTATAAGGGTGGACGGTTCAATGTCAGGGGCATAGGTGTGCTTATGGATTGGTGGGATAAGATTTTGAGCCTCAGGAGTTGGTGCAGCGACCCGTTTTTTGTTGACGTCATAACTCGCCTGGTAATATGAAAGATCAGCTTCTTCAGCCAGTTGACAAGCCAGTGGACGTACTTCCCGGTTTATGGCTCTGAGGTCATCATTGCCAAATTTTGATCCGTCTTCTTTTAAGCTCGGATTGCCTTTACCCACATCTACCAGATCAAGATCAGGCACCCATGCTTTTGCCCGGGTTAAGGCGGTCAGAGCACCAGCCCTTGCAGCAGATCTCTTTAGCTCTTCTACCCGGGCAGGCAGCATTGACAACCTTTCTCTTTGTTTAAAGTTGGGGCCGCTTGTTGTGAGAAGCAGTGCAGATAATCCGTTGCGCGCCGGTATATAAC
The DNA here is from genome assembly GCF_002575655.3 of Aegilops tauschii subsp. strangulata. Lineage (NCBI taxonomy): Eukaryota > Viridiplantae > Streptophyta > Magnoliopsida > Poales > Poaceae > Aegilops > Aegilops tauschii. The sequence continues at coordinate 418,870,827 of NC_053037.3, read as the reverse complement.
TGCTCTATAAGAGTATAGGCAGCCTTCAGCTTCTTTTGTACGTCAGAGCCCAGATGGCTAATGCGAGTTCCTGTATCATTACAAGTATCAGTATATGTTGAAAACTTAAAGCCAGGATAGTTACCAAACACAGCAGCAGTCATGGCATGTATTTGCCGCTTTACACCAGTCAGCTCGTCTACCAGCGGTTTAAGAGCTGCTTCTACGTCCTCGGCTCTTTTTTGCAATGCGGATTTTTCTATCTCCCAATCCGCCCGCTCCTTGTTGAAACTCTCCTTCAGCTTTTCCATAGCGGCTAAGGCACTGGTCAGCTCATCTTTGGCTTTGGAGGTTTCTGCTTGCTGGGACTTGATGTTTTCTTGCAGATCAGCGGTTTGAGTTTCCTTTTTGCTCAGCTCAGCATATAAGAGACAGATATATCATGAATTGATGGTACATATTTGAAGTACCAAGCACATAACAAGTTATGCACCTGATACTTGGGGGTTAATGCATATTTGCTTGTTCTCGGAAATTTCTACAAGTCCCAAGCACAATACAAGTATTATTCTTGGCGCTTCGGGCTAATGTATGTTTGCTCAAAGTAACGTTATGGGTATTCTTCTAAAGCCCCGGTTCATCCTCATAAGTTAAACCGGCCCTTGGGGACTACACTAGCGAAAGATAGAATATTACAATTCTAAAGTACCGGCTCATCTTAAAGAGATAACCCGGTCCCTGGAGGCTAAGCATGCAAAGTTAAGATATTACAAAGTCCTGGTTTAGATTGACATCATAAACCGGCCCTTGGGGGCTACTGGAGTTGACATTTGAAATTGAACATAAGAGAAACAGTTGTGTGGTTACCTCATATCGCTCCTTCATCAGATTTACTAAACCGGCTTCATAGTCGCGGCTAGTGTACAGACGGTTCAAGAAGCCAGAGTGAATGTCTTGGGCGTTGAGATGGGCATAGCTGGACAAATCGGTGTTCCATTTACCTTTGCCCATAGCAGAAAGCTCATCCTTGGCGCTATGCTTGGATAAAGCGACCGGGTTGCCAGGAGCGGTGTGGCTGACGCCAGTAATCATAATGTCATCTTATTTATCATCAGCAGCCTTCACTGGAGTGGACGGTTTATCAATAGCCTTCACTGGGGTGGACGGCTTATCAGCAGCCTTAGTTGGACTGGCCGTTTTATCATCCATGCGAGCCGGACTAGTCAGTTTGTCAGTGTGACCTGTGGTGTCAACTTCTACTCATTCAACAACGAAGTCATAATCTTGTGGTGGCGGATCATCAAGCAGAGCGTCAGCATTGGTCTCTACTGGACCTGGGGTTTTCTCCGGTTCAATAACCACATTTTCGTCTGACGGTTTGTTTAGCCGAGCCTTCTTGCTGGGTCTTGGCTTGGCACTGAGAAGAACAAGTATAAAGGTCAATACATTGTGTAAAACATAAGGCATTGAAAATAAATTTAAAGGTATGACTCACCCAGGAACTGTCTTGACGGGTGGAAGCTGTGTGGCCGATGACTCGCCAGAGGATGAGTGAGGCGTGCCCTGATAATTTGAATCAGACGGATTAAGAGGCTGACGGAAACAACCCGACATGGGACAAGAAGTGTCAGGAATGTAAGAGACCTCTGATTGACACTTCCGGACTAGATTGTTTGGTAAACCGGCGGAGGTAACTACCTGGCCACTATGGCGGGTTGTGTGGCGAGCTTCGTGTTGCTGCGTCTTCAAAAGAAAGTTTGGGTCCAAGTGAGCAAGGGGGTGAGAAAATTTTACTTTCCGGTTTGCTAGACAGATTTTCGGTGTTGGCAGAGGTTCTGAACCGGAGGAAAGGATAATTACCTCTATATCGTCAACTTGGCTGCTTTCAGCATCGTCCTGATAATGGTCATTGTCAATGAGGTTTATAAAAACGAACCAAGAGACTCAAGTTCTACCTCTGAGTCCGGATTAGCCAAGTCAGCATCGACATTTGGTTCGAAAGATGCAGTGGTTTTCTTCTTGGCAGATTTTTTGGTAACTTTGGTCTTCGGGCGAGTTGGTTTTGCCGGTTTATCCTATGGTTTTTTCTTCCAGAACGGATCATCACCCTGGCAAAGATGAACAAAATTTTGAGAGAGTATTTCAAGGGATTAAGCTGAAAACAAAAAAGTCATATGATTCTTACAGCTGGCGGTTTGTTGGAGTTGCAGAAATGACTTAATCCGGTCTGGCTACAAACAGCCTCCGGGTCATTCAGTATTTTCTTAACAGCCTCAGTAACTTCAGCTTCTGTTACCTGAATATCAATATGCCATTGAGGATCTTTCAAGCTTCCTGTATATTCACACATTAAACTGGGGCGCCGGCTTAAAGGAAGAACGCTCCAAGATATCCAGCAGCGAGCAAAATCAACACCTATTAAACCGTTCTCCATAAAGGCTCTGAGCTTTGACGGTTGTGGAGCATAGTTGGACCTTTCTTTGCAGTTAATCTCTGAGGAAAGGGATGTGTATTGCTAAGACGGTGAGGGCGGTAACCTGGCAAAGGATTTTCATCAGTTGGAGATGTGTCTTTGCAATAAAACCAAGTCTGGTTCCACTCCTTGGGGTGACTATGAAGCTTGGCGTGAGGGAAGCTGACATCCTTCCTGTTTTGAATCGCCATTCCGCCGAGCTCAGTATTGGGTCCATCTGTGAACTCTGTGCGGCGGTTCAAATAGAAGAAATCCCTAAACAATTCAACAGTGGGTTCCTCTTGAAGATAAGCCTCACAAAAGACTTGGAAATGGCAGATGTTGGACACAGAGTTTGGGCCGATGTCCTGAGGGTGGAGTTGAAAGCTGGCAAGCACATCTCGGAAAATTTTTAAACCGGGAGGACAAAACCTCGACCGAGATGGTCAACGAACACGACTACTTCTCCGTCCTTGGGTTCAGGAGGATTTTCCGGACCAGGGGCCCTCAAGTGGATGACCTCTTTCTTGGCTATAGCGCCAGTTGCGACACATCTGTCTAATTGTTCTTCAGTGACCCCGGAAGGAACCCAGTTGCACTCATAGACTTCTTTGGCCATTTCAATGGAAAGCTGAAACATGGTTATTGCCGGTTTAAGATTTATATTGGACAAGTGTAAAGTAACGAAAGAGCAGAAGAAGACAGAAGTATATACACATTGTTAAACCGGAGTCTGACATGGGAGATGGTACAAAGATAAAGCGGCTTGGCGGTTCAACAGGGGACTAATGGTACCTACCGGATCATCATTTTTCTATGAGATTAAACCACCTACTCTAGTATAGAAGATACAGGTCTAAGATGCCTAAGTGAAGGAAAAATAAGTTTCACAGCTTGGCATGGTAATTTCAGATCTGCAGTGCGTTGGTAAATCAAATATATTCAGATTTAAATTGCAGGTGCTTAACCAAGTTTAACAGATCCAGATGAGTTTTTCTACACGAGGCAGATGATCTAAGGATGGAAAAGGGTATTGTAACTACAACTGTGTAAGAAAGTAGCAGATCTGAAGTCATCATGTACACTATGAAGAAGAACAGGGAAGAACAGTTTCAAGCCTCGAGGAACACCGAAACCCTAATGTTAGATCTAACGCAAGGGAAAGGAAAACTTACTAACGTTGACAGAGCAGCGGAGGAGCGCCACGTTTCTCTGGTGCGTTCAGGTCGATGCAGCGGCCGGAGTTGAGATCGATGGCGAAAGCTTGTCGACGGCGGCCGTGCGTGAGGGCTAGGTCGACTCGAGGAAGAAGAAGAAGCGAAGAGGCACGGGGGGGAAATGGAAAAGACCCCCTGGTCCTATTTATAAAGGCAAATGCATAAGTGACAGGTGCAAAAATCGAGGAGCCCAAAAGTTGGATATGTGGCGGAGCTGTCGCCTCGATTCTCGGAGGCTCATTAATGAAGGTGAGCTATATGCAATTTCTAATAACAGATGACGTCATGGCGGTTTATCATGATCCTGGAAGATGACGTCATGGCGGTTTACAAGATTTATGTGAAGGTGCTGAAGAAGAAATTTTCTTAAGTATTGAAGATTGACGTGAACCAGTTCGAATCAATCTGGGGCCTAATGTTGGGGGTATTACTACTGGGCGTAAACCGGCCAGGAGAGGCCGGGTTATCCCCATAATGAGTTACTATATTTGTAGCCCATGAAGACAAGATGATGGTGCTTTATGAAGGTCAGGGCCCAAAGGCGGATTAAGGCCTGTAGTCATAGACCGACATTGATATGTAAGCTTGTGTTGTAAGGCAGAAATAGTAGAGACTGGGCCAGACACGTTTATGAGCCGGCCTCGGAATCCTGTAAACCGGCGGGCGTCAACCCATGTATATAAGGGGACGACCCGGCAGCGGTTTAGGGACAATAAACAACAACTCGAGAACCAGGCATAGCGAATTCGCTCCCTGGTCATCGAAACCCTAGCAATTCCACAACAACTAGATCGTAGGCTTTTACCTTCACCGCAAGGGGCCGAACCAGTATAAACTCTCTGCGTCCCTTGTCCGCTTTAACCCCTTTAAGCTAACCCGTCGCGATGGCTCCACGATTAAGTCCTTTCTCTAGGACATCTACCGTGACAAAACCACGACACCGCCTAAGGCTGCCTCCGGCCCCTCCGCTACCCCAGCTTCTGCCCCTGGAGGCTGTGCGCCTGCGCCTCAAGCCCTGAGGCTCTCGGGCTTCAAGCTCATCAAGCGGAGGGTGGATTACGGCGCGTTGGACCAGTAAGTACCCGTGCCTTGCCTTGTTCTCGCTCATGCTGCCGCTTCTTGATGTTCATCATTGGTGTTCGTTAGGCCGCCACCTGCGGCGAAGAAGAGGAGGGAGGATGACGCGACCCCGCCCGGGGCCAAACCATCTGCAGCAACCGCACCTCCCTCTGTGGAGAAGGGGAGCGACGACACTCGCACTTCCTCGATCCAGTCGCCCTCGCGAGGTCTGGAGGGGCATCTTCATTGGGGGACAGCCCCTGTGGCCCCGCTGGCTCCGGAGGCGTTGGTGTCCGGCCCGGCTGCCGGGGTCCCCAAGGTTCAGAAGCCCCCGGTCTCCCAGGCTCTGGTGATGGCGCCATATCCTCCTCCTGCTGCGCCAGTGCTTCCAGGTTCCTCTGTTTCTCCTGATGTCTTGGAGCGCGCCCTTTTGGAGATGGCCTAGCTGCGAGAAGACCTCCAGGGCGCCGACTCCCACCTGGTAGCCGGGTGCCTGGAGCTGGTCTTCGGCTAGCTTCATTCCGATGTGTCTGTATGAGCGACGCTGAGCCAAGCCGTGGCGGCCTCCGACAAGGAGAAGCATGCCACCGCCCAAGCTACAGCTGCTCGTGAAGTGGCGCTGAAGGATGCCGAATCCGCCCAGGATCGCTGCCGGGCACTGGAGGCCGAACTAAAGAATCTGCGCGATCTGCGCACGGAAGAAGCTCGTGGCCGCCAGGAGGAAGAGGAGAAGATGAGGGCCCGGGAGGACACCATCCAGGATCGCAATGCTGAGCTAGGGGAGTTGGCGAAGGCGCAGGCCATGGAGCGCAGCCGGCTGGAGGAGCTCGAGCAGAAGGTGGGGGCGGAGAAGGCCAGTCTTGACCCCAAGGCGAAGGTTCTGACCGAGGACCGCACGGCCTTCTTGCTCCTCGAGAAGATGTCCCGTGCGGCGCTGAAGGCGTTGTACGAGAAGGGCTTGGAGAGGCCGCTGACCACCGACGAGGATGGTCCTGCTCAGCTGCTTCCCTACTTGGTTGCCGCGCTTGAGGAGGTTGTGAGCGGCATTTGTCCTATGGCCGAGGTGGAAGCCCGCGTTCTTTCCTCAGCTGCACTGACGCGTGTCTTTAGTCACCTCCATCTTCGCGATCCAGCTGCCCGCCTGGACGAGCTGCTGGAGCCTGTGGACGTGGAGCGTTGTGTGGCCGCTGCCGCAGCCGTGAAGGGCCAGGTGGAGGCCCTGCTAAAGAAGTTCTGCGGCTTCGCTCTCGCGCGTTCGACCGGCGGTGCTACCGACCCTGCGGCTCCGGCTGGCGGTACAGGTGAAGGCGACGCCGCCAAGGGAGGAGCACCTCTTCTGGGCGACGGCAGTGTCCAGGGGCGACGTGCTCGCGGCAGCTTTCCTGTTTTACTCCTGCAACACGCATCATGCCTCGTGGGGGTGTTTAGACTTGTGCTTGATATTTGTGAGAACAATATATCTTGTAATATTTGCTTTGAGATTTTGTGATTTTCTTCCTATTTGCTTTACGTTCTACATCGGCAGAGCCCGGCCCAGCGCATACCTCAACCGCCGTTGGGCCAGCCGGAGACCAGGACGGAACTAAGGAGTGAGGGGCTACGTGACCAGTTAGGCTCCTGAGTCGCGATGCTCAGGAGTCCCCCTTAACGCACAAACAGCTAATAGGAAGGAGACGCGAGGGTAGGTTTAGTGTTCTACGTCGGCAGAGCCCGGCCCCGCGCATACCTCAACCGCCGTTGGGCCAACCGGAGACCAGGACGAACCGAAGGAGTGAGGGTCTACGTGACCAGTTAGGCTCCTGATCCGCGAAGCTCAGGAGTCCCCCTTGACGTGCAAACAACCTTCATACCTTCACCCTCGCCGAGGCTCGGCTCGGGAGGGGCGCGCGACGACCAGGTCCGAGGGACCTGGTTGGGTGGCGTACGCTTGGGCGTGACCCGAGCGCAGCCCCCATGCCCAGCCCCCTCGCGCGACTCTGCCGAGGGGAGGTGTTGCGGTGAGGCCAGACAATGAGCTCAGGGGCTCCCCGAGGTTGATGCGGCCGTGGGGCCGCCCTCAGTTGTTTATCACCAGCGCGGAGCATAGCGCTTCCGCACTTGCACGGGCATAGCCGCTCCTCGGCAGTGTCGACAGCTAGCGCGGAGCATGGTGCTTCCACTGGTATGTGGGAGGGGACTCCCTACTGCGGAGAGCCCCGGGGGCGTGTACAGCCCCGCCCTGACACGTGGGTTCCACGACAGGGCTAGACGAGGTGTGTCTGGGCACTCGTGAGCCAGCGCGGGACTAACGAGGCCCTACCTCAAGGCGGGTTGTGCCTGGTCTTGGTTCTTGTTCGCTGTTTTGGTCCTGCGAGGTGGTCAGACAACCTGCGCGGAACGAATCTCCTGAGGTTATCGCGTGAGAAGGCCAAGCACCAACGGCCCCAGGAGGTGACGTGAATGGGGCCGGCCCGCCAGACAGAGCTCAGCCATTGGATTTATCGATGTTGCAGGGACGGGCCCGAGCACAGACGCCGTGCCTAACCCTCTCACGCGAAGGGTCCTGAAGAAAGATGATCGGAGCGCGGCTCCTGCGGTGGGCGACAATCGAGCAGGTGATAGTCATAGATAGATTAAGCGTGGGAAGCAAACCGGCTCAAGTAAATGCAGGAAGATACATGCCACTGGGTCAGGCCCGAGCGGCTTGGGGATGATGCAACCTGAGGGGTGCCCCAGCAAGGTAACCTAACGACATAAAAAACAGGATACATGCCACAGGGACGGACCCACGCGGCCTGGGAATGATGCCTCCCGAGGGGCGCTCCCGGCTAAATAAACTTGGAAAATGTCACCTGGTTCTGTTGTTGAAGAAATGTTAAGGTAGCTGAAGATGCGCGGCGAAGTGGTTGCTCCTCACGAGCCACCGGGACCGTGAGCCTCAGGAGGCTCTGGGGGTCCAGGCGGTTCCTTGAGGACCGTCTCCATCTCCATCAGGACGACGTGGTTCCTGGCCTCCTGAGCTGCCAGGAAGCATCGCAAGTTGCGCTTATAAGCGGATGCCATGCTCGGCAGGCTGAATGGCATGCGAACATAGCTGTGTGCTGGGCCCCCACAACGTCCCATGCGCGAAGGCCAGAAGAGCACCTGAGACCCGACCCTGTTGAGCCCTGGGATGTCAACACAGACGCGCAGCCTGCCTTCCTCGCCTGGATGGGAAGCTGCGCCCGGTGAGCGGCAGTCGTCGTGCATGGCTCTCACGCCCTGCAGTTCCTGAGTGGTCTTGGCGATGAACTCCTGAGCATTGGACGCCCCTTGCCCTGTGTGCTCCTGAGGGAGACGTGCCGCGAAGCACGCCTCCAAGTGGTGCCCGAGCGCCCCCCCTCGTGACGTTGGAAAGGTTTGAGGCCCTCCAGAAGAGAGCCCCCGAGCCCTGCCCAAGGAGGGCACCTGGCGCACCTTCCTATGCGAGGGAGGGAGGCGCCCCAGGTGCGGGCGCTGATCCTGACGAGGTACCACTCGTGATGCCACCCTACTGAGGTCCTGCATGGAGTAGCTGCTTCTTCTTCTTGGGGACAATCTCAGGAGGGTACCGAGCTGCACTGTTGTCGGGGTGTTCGATTGACGCTGCTTGGAAGGCGCACTCGAGGGAGCACACCGCATCTCTTTCTTCGCAAGGGACTGTGATGATCCCGCCGCTCCCTGGCATCTTGAGGACGTTGTAGCCGTGGTGCGTCACCGCCATGGACTTGGCCAGGGCTGGATACCCGAGGATGGCATTGTATGGCAAGCGGATGTGTGCGACGTCGAGGTCGATGAGCTCGGTGTGGTAGTTGTTGTGTTCTCCGAAGGTGACAGGGAGGCGGACCTGCCCTATTGGTGTGGTGGAACCATCGGTCACTCATGAGAAAGGCTTGGTAGGCTGAAGCTGGTCGTAGAGCACTTGAAGGTTGTCGAACGTGTCGACGGACAAGACGTTGAGTCCTGCGCCGCCGTCGATGAGGGTCTTGGTGACTTGCACGTTGCTGATGACGGCTGAACAAAGCATTGGGAGAGCGCCAGCGGTAGCCGGGCACTTGAGCTGGTCTGCTGAGCTGAAGGTGATGGCGCACTTGGACCACCTAAGCGGGTGAGTGGCCTCGAGCTTGGGAAGGACTGCGTTCACCTCGCGGGCGAACTGCTTGAAGATACGCTGCGAGGCTGGGGCTTGAGCTCCGCCCAAGATGCAGGCGACAGCACACAGCTCCTGGAAGCCCCCAGCCCCCTCGTCTTGATGGTGGTCGTCGTTCCTTCTTGGTGGGGGCGGCAGCGGAGGAAGTCTAGCATTGCCCTGAGGACGGACCTTGCGAGGCTGATCCCTCCAGGCACCCTCGCGAGGCTGATCCTGCCAGCGGTCCTTGTCGGTGTCAAAACCGGCGGATCTTGGGTAGGGGGTCCCGAACTGTGCGTCTAGGATCGATGGTACCAGGAGACGGGGGACACAATGTTTACCTAGGTTCGGGCCCTCTCTATGGAGGTAAGACCCTACTTCCTGCTTGATTGATCTTGATGAATATGAGTGTTACAAGAGTTGATCTACCACGAGATCGTAATGGCTAACCCTAAAAGTCTAGCCTATGAGTATATGGTAATGAGTATATCTCCATACGGACTATGCTCTCCGGTTTGTATAGGCACCGGAGAGATCTAGGGTTACATGGGGTCGGTTACATAGGAGGAAATCTTCATAGTCGGTCGCCTAGCTTGCCTTCCACGCCAAGTAGAGTCCAATCCGGACATGGGTACAGTCTTCGGTCTTTATGTCTTCATAGCCCATTAGTCCGGCCCAGTAGATAACAGGCCAGACGCCCGAGGACCCCTTAGTCTAGGACTCCCTCAGTAGCCCTTGAACCTGGCTTCAATGACGAGGAGTCCGGCGCGCAGATTGTCTTCGGCATTGCAAGGCGGGTTCCCCTTCTTCCGAACTCCAAGATAGCCTTCGGACGCGATGATTGTATCCGGACCTGTTACACACCATGCACAACCGCAGAGAGAATATATATTTTTTACACGAGTTCCATCCGCTGACACCATTCTGCCATGTGACATTACGTCCGTTCGGTCATAATTTCGAACCGTTTGTCCCACGTTTCAAGACGCGGTTGCTATTGGCACGTCTTGACGGAGCAGAGATCGTGTCCCCTTATCGCGGGATTCTCATCAATGCGGGCATGGGTAACCCAACCGTGTCGTTTACACAGCCCTTGGGAATAGGCGGATCTCAAGGCGAGCGAGGAGGCGTTTAATATTTGCTGCCTTTATATGGACATAAGGATTCCCCCTTCCTCTTCCCACACTTTCTCTCTGTCTCTGCCTTCCCAACCTCGAGCTCTAGCGCCCAAGTTCCAATCTCCTTTCCACCCCAGCAACCATGTCCGGATCCGATGGTCAGGGCAATGGATGGTCTCCTCCATCACGGAGGAGCACATTGGTGAGCTCCGGGCGGCCAGATATTTGGCGAAGGAGATCGCCCATCGTCTGTCGGCCGAGGGACAGATCGTCCCCACGCCGGAGCCCACAGAGAGGGTGGTATTCACCCCGCATTTCTTCCGCGGGCTAGGGTTTACACTCCACGCCTTCATCCGCGGGCTAATGTATTATTACGGGGTAGATTTTCATGATTTGTCCCCGAATTCCTTCCTCAACATCTCGGCGTTTATCGTCGTATGCGAGGCCTTCCTCCGCATCCAACCCCACGTTGGGTTGTGGCTCAAAGTCTTCAACGTGAAACTGAAGATGGTGGATGCCAGCACGCGGAGTGCGGAGGGGCAATGGTGAGTAAATTGTCCAACGTCTCTTGGCCCAAAGGCACCTTTGTGGATACGGTAAAGGAGTGGCAGAAGCAGTGGTTCTACGTCACAGAACCACGCGGCACCACCAGGGCCGCAACAGCCGAATTCCGCTCCAGCGCTCCTATGCGACACCTCCTGGGTCGAGAAGAGTCCGGACTGGTGTTCTCCTGACGAGCTGATAGCGCTGCAGACGCGTGTTCAGAGCATGGTAACCAAGAGCATCAAGCTCGTTGATGTGATCCAGATGATGTTAGTTCGCCCGATCCTTCCATGCCAGTGCCGAAGCCGCCCGCTGTGGGAGTTCAATCCAAAGAAGCACCGGACCCTGGTGAGGCTCTTCGAGACTACGCACGAAGGCGCATGGAAATTGCTCTTCAAGGGCAATGAGAAACCACCGGCCATGGATTCGGACCATGGTCACGATTGTACACACCCTCCCAGCAAGGTATGTTATTTCGAACGAGTCATCAACGTAATTGTTTCTAGGATGATGTCTGAGCTTTTGTTATTGCTCTTTCAGGACTGGATGGAGAGGGCAAAGCGGATTCAGTGTCCGGCTCCGCTGCCTGAGGAACCAGTCATCCCGCGTCTAGCGAAGATGCTGGTACCGGCGCCGTATAAGGCGCTGGAGAAGAAGGCCAAGAAGAAGACAAAGGGGGCCAAGAGTGGCCTCCGTCGTAAGGGTACTTCGGACGTGGCGTCCGAAGACGACGAAACTCATTCCTCTGTCCCTGAGGACAATGATGGGCAAGAGGAGGAGGAGGAAGAAAAAAATCCTCCCCCTGAGGAGAGGAAGAAGAAGAGGGCGGCTCCGGGTCATCTGGAGGCGGAGGCGCCCAAAAAGGGGAAGGGCATTGCAGTGGTCAACACCGCGTGGGACGTTGACAGCAGTCCGGAACGACGCCCCCGCGCTAAGCCCCAGGCCGCATCATAAGTGACATGGCTTATTTAGGCACACATCCAACCCTTTCTCTCCATTATCCTTATGTAGTTAACTGTACGCCCGCGACCTAATCCAGCGATCCTGGTCTGGAAGTTTGTTGGCTCCGTTGGAGGTGGCGAGCCAGCCACCGCCTGCTTACTCCCCCGGGGCTGGGGATCCTGGAGGGCCAATCCGAACCGGGGAGGAACCCAGGATGCTGTCCGGGAGGCGCCACGAGGCGAAGCCTCCACTGCCAGACACATGGAGGAGACGATCGCCATGGAGACTGGCGAAGAGGGCCACATCCAGCGTGGCCCTCAGCCGAATACGATTCCGGAGACCCATATGGTTCCGGAGTCGGGCGAGCAACCCCCTTTGAAGGAGGGGGGCGCGCCGCCTCCATCGGTGGCTCCTGTCCATCCAGGAGCGCTGGATGACCTGATGGGGGCGCTACGAAGTGCCTCCATCGTGGACGAGCACCGTGTCCTTATGGGTGCGGTGATCGAGAAGGTTCAGTCCGTCAAGGGCAGACTGAATGAAGCCTGCAGCAGCCTGTTAACGGGTTTCGAGGTAAGAAAGAGAAAAAACCCCGTGTAGTCAGTAGCCCTTGAGACACTGTCCGGTGTTCGGTAAGAAGAACCGGACAGAGGATCAATCTTCTAGTGTAGGAGACTAACGTGATATGTATGCATAAGCAGGCGTCGCTGTTGGCCGCAGCCTCACACGCTGCCGAAGTCTTTGAATTGAAGCAGAGGCTGGAGCGGACCGAGAACGAGCTCGGCGAGGTTAGAATGCGGCTGCAGGAGAAGCAAGGTGAGTAACGTCTTGCTGTGTGTTCGGAAAGCAGAGGCGCTGTGTATTGACTGTAATGTCGAAATGTATACAGGAGTCGTGACCGAGGTCAAGGCCCTGAGGAAGGCCCTGGGCGAGGCCGAGGAGAAGGTTGTCCAGCAGCAAGCCGCCTGTAAGAAGCTCGAGGCCCGTGTCAAGCAAATCCAGCAGGAGCTCCAAGATGGAGTGAAAAAATGTGAGACCTTGGAGAATGATTCTTCGGCTCAGGAGGCCGAACTCACCAAGGCTCGTCAGGGCGCGGAGACCGCGCGGAATGAGGCCCAAGCCGTCATCCACGAGATCCAGAAGGCCAGGAAGATCACGGCGGGTAAGGCTTTTAAGATGCAAAGCAAGTATGCGGAGAGGCAGTACCTTTTACTAACCCGGGATCGGAGTTCCCCAGGGGCTTTTGCGGATCTACCATGCAGCGTATCAGACGCTGCAGAGTTCTACCGAGCCGAAGGAGGAGGTTCTACGGAGAAGCTATTTTGGTCGCAGTATGCGACGCCAGAGCGTCCCGTGTCCTTCACCGATCAGCTTAAGCAGCTGGTGGAGCTGCACAGGGTGGCTGAACTAACCATGAGGGATTTGACAATCCGGCTATGGCCAGCCGAAGCTATGCCCGGCAGCTACTTTAGACTCGTGAGGCGGGTAGAGGAAGCCTGTCTGCGGCTGTACGTTGTCAAGTGCTCTGCATGTATTGAAGGTGCTCGTATGGCCTTCGCTCGTTGCAAGATGTGGTGGGCGAAGATGAATGCTGTTGAAGTTGCCAGCGGGCTGCCGGAGGGCAAGGAGCACCGCACACCCGAGGAATATTTTGCGGATGTCATAGAAGGGTCTCGACTTGCGGCAGCTCAATGTTCGCAGGACATTATTTTCGAATGAATACGTTCGTCTTGTCCTTTGCCTTGTATTATAAAGACAAAGCTTGTTTTGTAATGTAATTTCATTATGCTTTGAATTGTTTCCTCCTGTGCGGCCATGTTATATGCAATCTGAGGGTTGGCCAGTCGTCGGCTTCTGCCCACACGTAATTAGTACGGAGGTGTTTGGGATGGGATCTAAACAATCTTGATCCAATTATATGGTCCTTGAAGGAATTGTTTAGCACAACGAACAAGGCAATCAGACTATACGGCTTAAACGCCCTCACTTAGCCATAGGAGTTTTATAATTAAGCAAGTGCGCAGCCCCTGGTCCAAGGCAGGGTGCTGTCAGCATCTGATAGGGAAGGGCCGATCCTTCGCGTGACGCGGAAAAAATCTCCAACGATTTTGTAACCCTCGAACAACTGACCGGCTCTTGCCGTATCATGACAGTCAGTTTTTGGCTTTCTCTACAGAGGTGCTCATCCGGTCAAGGCCAGGGCACAATCGCAGTAGTTCTCCCTTTACTACCCTAGCCGATAGAGCGGAACATAGGGTAGCAAGCACAGGAGCTGGGCAACCCAACTATTGACCAAAGACATGATTCGGAGCCAATGCATATAATGCTAAATTCGGGGTGCCGAACTTATATATAAGAAGTGTTGGGACTTTGCTGCCGTATTGTGGGGTGATAAGCAGCCCCTGGCGAATATGAGATGTACAAAAGAGTACCGATGCGGCTGTTGGATGTGGGCTTTCGGCAAACCCTTACGGTTGCGAACACTGGGGTGCGCGCGATGTCTTTCCCTCCTACCAATCTATGCCCTAGCTCGCTAAGATCTCGCGGACGAACTCGACAAACTCGCAACACAGAATGACACGAGGTTTATACTGGCTCGGGCCACCGTTGTGGTGTAATACCCTACTCCAGTGTGGTGGTGGTGGATTGCCTCTAGGGCTGATGATGAACAGTACAAGGGAAGAACAGCCTCCTGAGGTTGAGGTGTTCTTGTGGATAGGCTCTCGATCGGGTTGGATCAGGCTAAGATGAGATGCCCCTTCTATGGTGGCTAGCTCTACTTTTATAGGCCCTGGTCCTCTTCCCAAATATCGAGCGGGAAGGGAGCCAACAACGATGGAAAAATTTGAAGGGGGACAGCTAGTACAAGCTATCCTGACAAAAGCGGTCTTCGCCTGCGAAAAGCTCTGGCGGTGACGCCGGCTTGGGCTCCACGATGACCTCCGTCTTGCCGTCCTCCTGGTCTTGGTCTCGTTGCACCAATATAGCAACCTTTTCCTGATGCATCGGTACTCTTCGCCTTAGCTGGCCTCCTTTGCACCAAAGAGGAAATAAGGACGTTGCGCGCGCTGGCACCCGCCTGGTGTCGTTCGTCATGGCCTACGTCACGAGAGCCTCGTGAGGTTTTGCCCCGCCTTGATATCTCCGCTCCTCGTGAGTGTCGTGGTATTCTCACGGGGGGGGTGTGAGTCGACAGATGCCACAAGGGCTTTGTGTGAGGGTAAGACTGCTGGTGATAGGACCGGGAGCGGGTATGCGAGTAGCGCGCGCTAGTTTACCCAGGTTCGGGGCTCTCCGGAGAGATAATACCCCTACTCCTGCATGTCTGAGTGTATATATCTGGGGTGTACATCGGGCAGTACAAAGTGCTCCTAGAGCTGTATCTGGGGGCAGTGCCATGGGCATCTGGCTCCATATATGCATGCGCAAGGCATGCTTTAGTGGCCGGCCATGAGCATGGCCGTATGTGTGTGATTGGGCATGCTTGCCCGTGGGAATGGATGGATGGCTAGCTAGCTCTCTTGCTAGCTAGCTTGCTTGTGTGTACGTGAGTCCCCCTCTGGATGGATGGATGTGTGTCTCCTTTTATAGGAGAGGGTAGCTTTGTATCTAAGCTATCTGGAGGTATGGGAGCAAGGCATGGTGCATGTCATGTTTGTCCCCTAGGTCACTTCATGAATAGTGCCAGGGGACAAGTGACACTATACATGACGGTGTCGCGGTACGGTTGTCTTGTCCGTGGTATGGCCGTCTCGTTGGGGTCTTGTCGATGCCGGGTCGGACTGCAGTCGGCAGCCGGCTAGTCAGTGCAGTCGGTCAGCTGGCAGCCGGCCGGGCAGCCGGCCGGGTAGAGCAGTCGGACGGGGAGCCGGCAGGAGCGGCCGGGCAGTCGGACTGAGGGGCTTTGCTAGCCCCGATGTCTGAAAATATTGTCTTGCCGTCTTCGGGATACCCGAGTCCAATTACTACGACAGTAGCCCCCAAGCCTCCGGGCAACTTGGAAAAGTCGGGCGGAGGTTTTTTCGCGAGTGTTCATGGAAATGATCATGCAAAAGACAAAGTTAGTCCATGCAGATATATCAGATGATTGCCTTTTAGCACTGCATGTTTTATGTGGAGGGTGCCGACTCGGTTTCGTCCGAGCCCCCTTCAATATTTTTCATGTTCCCTCCGCTCTTTGGCTTGTGCTCTCGGTTGCCGGACAGCCGCTCTGCGGTCTGTGGCTGAGAGTGGGCCGCGGAGTGGAGTGTACAATACTCTGACTCTGGGAGCGAATTTAACCGAGTAGATACTCATAAAGAAAACGGTCGGGTCGCCCGAAGCGTTTTTCTTCCCGGACGTTTTTCGCGTGGGTGGCCTCCAGCGTTCACTCTTGCCAGTCGGACAGCCGCTCTGCGGTCTGTGACTAAGAGTGGGCTTTTCATACCGCGCACGCTACTAAGCCGTCTGCGGGAACTAACGTCTCAGGCCAAGCGGCTAGCCCCCGGGCCAACTCTGGCTGGCGCCGGGGCGAACAGTGATGCCACTGTAATGAAATGCGGAGATAGCCCCCGAGCATCACTCGGGGTTATCCGTGCTCTCGCGGTGAAAAAATCTGCGGGTGAGGAGCTCACATTGGTTTTCGTGTAGCCGAGGCGGAGTTTGCCGAAGAGAGCCGGCGCACCCGCTGGGTGTAGCCTTCGAGCCCCTGGTCGCTCGAAGGAGGGTCCCGGCCGGTAAGGCGGCGAGGCGTCTTACAGCACCCTTTTCTTCTTCTGCCGGCTGCTGGCAGCCGGACGAAACTCTTCTCTTGTCTCCGTGGGGGCGTGCCAGCGCACCCACTGGGTGTAGCCCCCGAGATTCGGGCCGACTGCTGAGCAGTCGGGCCGGATCTTCCGGCAACGACTTTGTCTTCTTTCCTCGCGGGGGCGCGTCAGCGCACCCGCTGGGTGTAGCCCCTGAGATTCGGGCCGACTGCTGAGCAGTCGGGCCGGATCTCCTGGCGACTACTTTGTCTTCTCTCCTCGCGGGGGCGCGTCAGCGCACCCGCTGGGTGTAGCCCCCGAGATTCGGGCCGAGGCTCGACCAGCCAGGCGTCGAGGCGGACAGGCAGGCCAGGTCGCGTCCAGCCGTCCGAGTGACGAAGCAGGCGGACGGGTAGACGGAGTTTTTCCTTTTCTTTGTCCCAGCCGACCTCTTTCTTTCCTTCTCTCTCTTTTTTTTAGCCGGCTTGACTTTTCTTTTTCCAGCCGGCCTCACACTTCTTTTTCTTTCTATCTTTTCCTTCTCTCCAGCCGGCCTCTGCTTCTGTCAACGCGCACCCGGCCGAATCAGGCGGCCGCAGCGGCGGGGAACCGGCCGCGTCCGCGGACCAAAGCCGAGCAGCAGCCGGCAGGCGGGGGGCTCGGCCGTGGTGGTGCTGGGCGGAGCACTCGGCGACGGCGGGCGGTCGGGCCAACAGCCGGGTGGCGGGCGACCCGGCAGCCGGCAGGGACGCGGAGCAGGTGGCCAGCCGGAGCCATGGAGGGGCGAGGCGGCAGGGAGCAGCCGGCGCGGGGGCGGCGAGCCGGCCAGCCGGGATGCGTGCGGGGCCGGCAAGCGGCCGGGTCGCCGGGCGGGGGGCGGAGCCGGCCGTCCGGGGTAGCGAGCCAGCCATCGCGGGAGGCCGCTGGGGACGCCGGACAGCGTCGAGTCGCGCGAAACCGGCGTGCGGCCGGGTCGGAGCCGGCTGGGCGGACGGTCGGCGACCCGGAGCCGGCCCGGGGTTGGTGCGTGGGAGCGGAGGCGGAGGAGGAGGCCAGAGCCTGCCGGGCCCGGCGCAGCCGGCGCGGGAGCGGAGCCGTAGTCGGCCGGGGCGGCGGAGGCCGGCTACAGCGGCGAGGCGGACGGCCTCCCACTCGAGGCGGCGTGCGGGGAAGTCGGCACGGGGAGGAACCGGCGCAGGGCGGCCGAGCCGGCGCCGGGTTGTGCGCGGGCGCCGGATGCGGAGGCCGGCTCCCGGCGACTCGGCGATCCGGCGCGGGAGTGGCGCAGGCGGGGGGCTCCGGTAGCAGGGGACGCCACTGTACCCGGCGTGGTGCGCGGGAGCCGGCAGCAGGGGACGCCGCAACAGCCGGCGTCGGGACACGCGCGGGCGGCGAGCCGGCGAAGCGGCGCGGGCCTGCGGTCAACGAGGCGCAGCCGGCTGGAGCTTCCAGCCGGCGGGCGGGACGCGGAGCAGTCAGCCCGTGGTGATGCGAGCGCGCGGAGGGAGCGGGGGTGGCCCGCGGGCGCGCGGCCGTGGACGTGCTCGTGGGAGCAGGGGGACGACGCGGCAGTCCGCAGCGCAGCGGACGCGCGTCCGTGGGAGCGGCATGGCGGAGGAGTCGGAGTCTGGGCGATGGCCGCCTGCGCCCGGGAACTGGGCAGCCGGCGCGAGGGCGAAGTCGGGCGCAGGATTGCCCAGGCGGCCGGCTCGGGCGAAGGGCGGCGGGCGAACCCGGCCGAAGAGGCGCGTGGCCAAGCGCGGAGCCGGCCCGGGCGAGAAGCGGCAAGCGGACCCGGCGCCGGCAGGCTGCGCGGCCATGGGGACGCAGCAGCGAGCGGCAGGCGGGGCTGCAGCCGGACGCCGCAAGCAGGGGCCGAGCGGCGCACGCACTCGGAGGGAGGCCAGGCGCGGGAGGAGCTCGTGGGCAGCAGCTGCTCAGGAGGAGCAAGGAGGCGGAGGAGCTAGGTACGCGGCACCGGCGCTACCGGATTTTGCCACGACCGCGGTGGTTTCAGGCGGAACGCGCGGAGCAGAGTGAGCAGCGTGGAGATAGTAGCAACAAACCAACGCCACTGTCTGGGCATGGTCAGTGTTTGTATGGGTAGTGTATAGGCAATATCTGGCTATTATCTGTCTTGAAGGCTGCGAAGCCGACGGCGAGGACGCGCCGTCCCGCGCGGCCGCTCCGGGGGCGGGTCGAAGTCGAGCCCCCGAGCGATACCGGAGAGACGGCGCGACGCCGAGGCGGTGATGGCGAAGATGGTCCCGACGGCGAGGACGCGCCGCCCCTCGCGGCCATTCCGAGGGCGTGTCGATATCGAGCCCTCGACCGCTATCGGAGGGACGGCGCGACGCCGCGGTGATAATGACGAAGATGGTCCCGACGGGGAGGACACGCCGCCCCTCGCGGCCATTCCGAGGGCGTGTCGATATCGAGCCCTCGACCGCTATCGGAGGGACGGCGCGACGCCGCGGTGATGATGACGAAGATGGTCCCGACGGCGAGGACGCGCCGCCCCTCGCGGCCATTCCGAGGGCGTGTCGATATCGAGCCCTCGACCGCTATCGGAGGGACGGCGCGACGCCGCGGTGGCGATGGCGAAGATGGTCCCGCCCGGACTGCGAAACCAGCAGCAGCGCGGTAGCATAGTACCGCCCCACGGTGGGCGCCAACTGTCGTGGTATTCTCATGGGGGGGGGTGTGAGTCGACAGATGCCACAAGGACTTTGTGTGAGGGTAAGACTGCTGCTGATAGGACCGGGAGCGGGTATGCGAGTAGAGCGCGCTAGTTTACCCAGGTTCGGGGCTCTCCGGAGAGATAATACCCCTAATCCTGCATGTCTGAGTGTATATATCTGGGGTGTACATCGGGCAGTACAAAGTGCTCCTAGAGCTGTATCTGGGGGCAGTGCCATGGGCATCTGGCTCCATATATGCATGCGCAAGGCATGCTTTAGTGGCCGGCCATGAGCATGGCCGTATGTGTGTGCTTGGGCATGCTTGCCCGTGGGAATGGATGGATGGATGGCTAGCTAGCTCTCTTGCTAGCTAGCTTGCTTGTGTGTACGTGAGTCCCCCTCTGGATGGATGGATGTGGGTCTCCTTTTATAGGAGAGGGTAGCTTTGTATCTAAGCTATGTGGAGGTATGGGAGCAAGGCATGGTGCATGTCATGTTTGTCCCCTAGGTCACTTCATGAATAGTGCCAGGGGACAACTGACACTATACATGACGGTGTCGCGGTACGGTTGTCTTGTCCGTGGTATGGCCGTCTCGTCGGGGTCTTGTCGATGCCGGGTCGGACTGCAGTCGGCAGCTGGCTAGTCGGTGCAGTCGGTCAGCTGGCAGCCGGCCGGGCAGCCGGCCGGGTGGAGCAGTCGGACGGGGAGCCAGCAGGAGCGGCCGGGCAGTCGGACTGAGGGGCTTTGCTAGCCCCGATGTCTTGAAATATTGTCTTGCCGTCTTCGGGATACCCGTGTCCAATTACTCCGACAGTGAGCTTGCCTGGCTAGGCTACTCCAGAGGAGGTCTTGCGTCGTCCGCCTCGCGAGGCTTGGACCCTCGCGGGGGTCTTGGATGCCTTGTTGATGAAGATGGGCCGTACGGCCTGCTTGCTTAGCCACGCCGTGGGCCGCAGGCAGGCAAGTCTGGGGACCCCCGTTCTCAGAACGCCGACAGTAGCCCCCGGGCCCAAGGTGCGCTCGGGCTTGGCTTCGCGGCAAAGCCAAGGGTCAAGTTCGGAGCACCGCGGGCCCCAAAAACCTGCGGCCTCGGTTGACGCGTGGCGGTTGATTGGACATGGGCGTCTCCGCTTGCCCACGCTGCCTTTGAATCCTCCTAGCTATGCGGCCCCTGCGGCCTACATAGTTATTTCCTCCGTCGTCTGCGCCTCGCTTCCCCAATCCCCCTGCTTCCTTGAGACTCTGCTTCCCTCCTCCGATCTGACCTGCCCTCCCCCTGCTTCGTTGCCATGGCGCCAAAACAAGCAGACAAGGGGAAGAAGCCAATGTCTCCGTCAGGCGCGTCCCCAGTTGTCGAGCCAGCGCTAGGCCGATCCCGGGTGCTCAACAACGAGGCCATGTACAAGGTGCATCCGATGCTCGCTTCCAGCTTCAACGAGTGGGGTGAGACGGTGGCTTGGCCTGCATCTCGCACTCACATGGCTCGGGCAGCCACTGAGGTTCCAATCTTCATAGATGCCCTCTGGGCTGGCCTGATTCCTCCCTTCGCTGCCTTCCTCAACGCGGTGCTAGAGCATTACCAGATCCACATGCTGCATCTTGACCCTCAATCGGTGACTCTTCTTGCTGTCTTCACCTTCGTGTGCGAAGCCATGGTGGGCATCGCTCCTTCGGTGGCCCTCCTCCGTCATTTCTTCTCATTGCACCTGGCCGACCCTCAGCAATGCTCGGGGTGCGTGAGCTTCCAGGCCGTGGCCGCGACCACGGGCGCGGGGATTGGCTTCGAGCTCCCTTCATCCATGAGCGAGTTTCGTATGCGATGGGTGTTTGTCGATGTCGGCGTGCTCAGCCCCCTGCTTCATCTCCCGACAGGGCCCGCTGTTCCAAATTCCGGCTGGAGCCACCAGAAGCTCTCGAGCCCCCGCCTTGCCCTCGTCTGGGCTAGGCTGAGGCTGCTGAAGGACCGCGGTGTGACCGCGCCGATGGTGGTGAAGGAGTTCGTCAAACGCCGGGTTGCTCCGCTTCAGCACCACTCTCGCCCAATGTGGACCTTGCTCAACAGTCAAGACCACATGAGGTTCTAGGAGTCTGCGCTCCCTCTTGGGACGCGGCAAACGGTGCTCAAGGTCTTGACGGGTGTCCCTTTGCCGGCCGAAATGCCTGGGAAGAATTGCCTGCTGTATCGCTGCAAGAACAAGGATGAGTTTGCAGCGAGCATCCCTTCCTTCGACGAATGGGGGCTGTGGCCGATCGGACTGGTGGGGCCCCGCGAGAACCTCGTCGTCGTGGTTCCCTTCTTTGCCGCCGATGCCGATCTCGCCCCATGTGAAGGTGCTGGAGAGCGAGCTCCGACGGGGGCCGGTGGCTTGAGTCCTGAGGAACACACACCAAATGGTGATCCTGGGGCGTCGTCTTCGGGGGCCTGCGACCCCCCTCCGGAGGCGCCGGTTGTTGAGGAGGTGCAGCATGCGGCTCCCGAGGCCAAGGCTCCAGGAGCCTCGGGAGGTTGTGGTGAAACGGTGCCCAGCTGTTTGCCGCAACCGGGCACCCCTGAAGATATCCTTCGAGGCTCTTCTTCGGCCCCGCTGCGCACCGGCCGTCACGTCCAGCGTTGCGGTCGTCTTTGTGTGGACTTCGAGGAGCTCCGCAAGAGGAAAGGATCCCCTAGCTGCAGCAACATCTTCGGGCTGTTGAAGCGGCGTAAGTACATCGCCATTGACGCGTAAGTACCTTGTTGTCACGGCTTCCTGCGTGTTGCTTCCTTATCCTGACGTCAGCTCTCCAGGGCTCCTTCCATTGAAGCTGTTGCGTCTCCCCAGAAGCGGCCTCCTCCTTCATCAACTCCCCCATCCGCCTTCAGCGTTCCTGGTCTTCCTACCGCCCTTGGAGCTGGGCCGGTCAGGGGAGCATCTCTGCCTTCGCGGCATGCTAAGCCCGCAGCTTGGCCATCCCTCTCCCACGGTCTGGCGTGGAGCTTGGCGGGCGTACCCAAGGCTCCTCCTTTGCTCATGGGCAGTGGCTGGCTGACTTCAATCTTTGGTTCATCTTCAAGCAGTGAGCCTCAGCCGGCTTGGGCTCCTCGCGAGGACGAGCTGGCGTCAGGTGCGGCGTCAGCCCCCAGCCCCCTGCCGGGGGGTGGCGCGCCGCCTGGCGCCTCGCCCGCAGCCCCCGAGGCGGAGGACGAGGAGGGTCGAGCGTTCGAGCTCGAGCGCGGGAGGAGCTTGGTTCCTCACGAGCTCTTCCAGGAGGCGATGGGCGCGATGAGCCGACTTGGTGAAGAGCTCGCGGGTGTTGACTCGCGCCTTGAGGCCGAAGGTCTCCGGCTGGTGGAGGAGCGGCGCAAGCTGAGGGTGGCCATCAACCTCGGTCGCTATCAGCACGACCTTGAGAACGCGAAGGCTGAGGTGTCCCGCAAGATCACGCATGAAGCCCTCTCGCGAGCCTTGGAAGAGGCTCGCGAGGCTGACCGCCATCCCGAGGCTACGGAGGAACGCGCGTGGGAGCTCCAGGCCTGGGGCGCATCCCTTGAGCAGCAGGTGGAGGCGCGCAGGGCCGCTCTTGCATCGCTGAGGGGGACACCCGCGGAGGATGAGGAGGTCCGGAAGCGCGATGAGACGCTGGCCCTGGAAGCCGTGGAGCGCAGCCTCGAGCTCGAGTGACTGGAGACGAGGGAACATCAAGTTGCTCAAGCGGAAGATGCCGTCGGGGCTCGCGAGGCCGGAGTTGAGGAGGAGGTGAATCGCCGGGTGGCCGAGGTTCGCGCGGACCTAGAGGGTAGGTACGACCTGAAGCTGAAGCTCGCGGGTACGGAGGATGCGGGCAGGGCCGCTACCCTCAGGCCCAGGTTGGATGAGGCTGAGAGGCGCGCGGAGGCCATGGCCGCTGCCCTGGTTACGGCATAGGCGGACTTGGCCTCCGCCCGCGCCGAGCTGTGTTCCCTTCGTAGGCGGGTTGATGACGCTGAGGCCGTTGCACCGCAGAACACGGAGGAAGTGCTCCAACGATGAACACTGGAGCGCGAGCATGCTCCTATGCTTCAGGATCTTCGGAATAGGGCCAATACCGCCCTGGGCCATATTTGCGACATGGAGGTGCCGGCCCCTCACTCGAATGACTATGCCAGCCATCTGATCTTCTTCACTGAGGTTGTGACGCGCCTGGAGGCTCGATCTGCCAGGGCTCGCCAGCTTGTGGAGGAAATGGGGCGTGGCCTGCTTGAGCGCGCTTTCTCCCCTGTCTTCAGCCACCTTCTAAATGCCGACCCCAACTTTGATTTCGATGCCGCCATCGCCCCCATTCCAACGGTCGTCCGGGATGACCTGGCGCGCTGGGTTGAAGACAATGTGGACGTGTTGGTCAGGGCCTTCACTTCGGAAGATGGCGGGGTGGTGGTTGCCGCGGACGAAGGCGACGTGGTGGACGACGGCGTCGGGGGCGTCACCGGCGGTGGCGACGTTGCTGATGAAGACGATGATGACGCGAGTGACGCTTCCGCGGGTGGTGTAGCGAGCGACATTTCTGGCTGATCCCATGTTCTCCTGTCGTTTCATCCTGCACACGAAGCACGGGCATGGCCCTTGGAAAACTTGTAAGAGCATTTTGGGAGGGGAAGCCCCTCATGTAAGCAAACTGCAGTTTTTACTTTCCTATGCGATGCGAGTTTGTGCCCTCGTGAGATCGTGAATCCGGGTACGAGTTCTCTGTCGTGGTTTACCTTAATCGGTGCCAACTTTGAGCTGGGTCGCGAGGCGTCGAGTTTCCGAGAACCCTGCGGAGCTCGTCGCCCCGTCAGAAGGGGCCCCACTAGAGGTGAGCACCAGTTGTAGTGCTAGAGCGCACTTGGCGTGCGCGCTTTGCACTGTCCCGCTCGCGAGGAGCTCGTGAGGGGAAAGCGACGGACATGAGTCCTAGACAAAACGAGGTTCAGAAGGCAAGAAATTGCTCGAACGAGAAAAGGCTCCCCCCGCGCGCATCAATAAAAACTCAACTTCAACTTGAATCCAGATCCAGAAAGCAAAGCTACAGAGAAATAGATCCAAAGCAAAAGGCCGCGTCCGGCACCTAGTCTAGTCTTATGGTCTTCAAGTCTTCTCACCAGCACGAAGCTAAGTGCTGCCACTAGGCGTGGGAGGGAGCCCTAGGGCCTGAGGCCGGCACCCCTGAGACTCCGGGGCGTGTACAAGCCCAACTCATTGTTACGTGAGAGTGTCACGGGCGGCGAGCTTCACAGGCACTGGGCCTTCTTCACAGGTACTGGCCTTGCTTCATATCGCCAGACGAGGGCCCCGCCTTGCGCCACCCTTGACCTCCTTCGAGCCAACCTGTCACCAGGACGACACGAAGGAGGGAAAGAGGACGCCAGCGGTGTCCCCGGCGACCACAGGTGCTCTGCCGGGGGAAGGGTTATCGAGGCCTCCCCGGCAGAGGGCCTACCTCCGGGTGTCGCCAGGCGTCGCGCGCGCAGGAAGGGGCCTTGCTCCTGGCACCCTCCCGGCGGCTCCCAGCGTGTCTCCCTGTTGGGACGGGTGCTGCCGTGCCAGGGTCGTTGACCGACGCTGCAACCTGATTCATCTGTAGCCCATGGTTAGCATAAGCCTGTTCCTGAGAGATTAGCGGTACCCTGTATTTGCCGTTGCCGGCGCGATCGTTGTGGTTCTCCGTTGGTTCTTGGAAGGCTTCGGCTCCTAGCACCCTCTCTCCCCAATCTTCTCCAATGAATGAGCCGGGGTCGTCCTCTGGTGCGTACTCTTGGTCCATCATGCGGGGCACGTAGGCTTCCTGGGCCGTCACCCCGAACACCTCGCCGTGATGCCCCACACTCCATGTTGCTCGGCTCAGGGTGGCGTCCTGAGGATTGTAGCGTGCCATCCGGCTGGGACCATTGTGGGCGACGCTTGCGCTCGTGCTTGTCGCGAGCGGCATGGGGGAGTCAGAGCCCCCTATGCCGCTGGCCGTGATGTGTTGATGAAGCCCCCGGGCGTAGTTGATGGCGCGCGGATGTGATAAGGTTCACTGCGCGGCCCTGAAGTGGCCTGAGGAGGAAGTCGATAGCAGAAGGGTGGTGCTCCTGACGCCGCTGCCTCCAGTAGCTCGGCAACACGCTCCAACAGCATATCATGGCCGCTCTCCATCAGCCTGCATCGCCGCAGCTCCCTTGCCACAGTGAGTGCCGCCCGCATGTTTGCTTGCTCCCGCCGTGAGTGCGGTGCCGTTGTCGCGGCATGACTCGCCGCTCTTGCCGCGGCTCGTACTTGCCGCGGGGTGAGGGGGGACGACGCCTGGCCGCGCTGCCCGCGCCCAGCGGATATTGGCGGCGCTTGCGCCGCCTGGAGTGCGGGTCGAGATTTTCATGGCCAGGCAGCGCTGCCCGGGCTGGCCAGGCTGCCCAGCGATCGGAGTCGGCCCTTGAGTCGCCTGAAATCATGGCTGTGGAGCGTCGGCAAGCTGGTTGGTGGAGAAGAAGCTCCGGCGCTCCCCCTACCTGGCGCGCCAAATGTCGGATGTGGGGTTCCGGCAAACCCTTAAGGTTTGGACACTTGGGTGCGCGCGAAGTCTTTCCCTCCAACCAATCTACGCCCTAGCTCGCTAAGATCTCGCGGATGAACTTGACGAACTCGCAACACAGAAAGACACGAGGTTTATACTGGTTCGGGCCACCGTTGTGGTGTAATACCCTACTCCAGTGTGGTGGTGGTGGATTGCCTCTAGGGCTGATGATGAACAGTACAAGGGAAGAACAGCCTCCTGAGGTTGAGGTGTTCTTGTGGATAGGCTCTCGATCGGGTTGGATCAGGCTAAGATGAGATGCCCCTACTATGGTGGCTAGCTCTACTTATGTAGGCCCTGGTCCTCTTCCCAAATATCGAGCGGGAAGGGAGCCAACAACGGCGGGCAAATTTGAAGGGGGACAGCTAGTATAAGCTATCCTGACAAAAGCGGTCTTCGCCTGCGAAAAGCTCTGGCGGTGACGCCGTCTTGGGCTCCACGATGACCTCCGTCTTGTCGTCCTCCTGGTCTTGGTCTCGTTGCACCAATATAGCAACCTTTGCGTGATGCCTCGGTACTCTTCGCCTGCGTTGGCCTCCTTAGCACCAAAGAGGAAATAAGGCCGCTGCGCGCGCTGGCGCCCGCCTGGCGCCCACCTAGTGTCGTTCGTCATGGCCTACGTCACGAGAGCCTCGTGAGGTTTTGCCCCGCCTTGATATCGCCCCTCCTCGTGAGCCTGCCTGGCTAGGCTACTCCAGAGGAGGTCTTGCATCGTCCACCTCACGAGGCTTGGACCCTGGCGAGGGTCTTGGATGCCTTGTTGGGGCCGTACGGCCTGCTTGCTTAGCCACGCCGTGGGCCGCAGGCAGGCAAGTCTGGGGACCCCCGTTCCCAGAACGCCGACTGCGGCTGATAAGCAGATCAAAATGAAGTAAGAAGCGAAAACCACAGAAACTGGGCCGCAAATCATTTTTATTATAACTGAATGGATACGTCAAGGCGTATCTTATACAAATAGTGCGATAAGCACCCGGACCATTTAACATGTCGGGATCAAGAACGAGCAGTGTGCGGGTCCTGAGAAATAAGTAAAAATATCGTCAAGAAGAATGTATGGAGGTTACCCGACGCACCTATGCTGCATGCCCCCTTTGTATGCCGATCCTTCGAAGGGGATGGTGATCAGGCTCGCAAGAAGAGGAACCTGAAACGGAAAGGAAAAAGTGTGTCCGGGGTCGGTCTAGCCGAACTGTAGATCCCGGGTGAGCTTGTGCCTCCGTCGATGTCCATGGAATTTCGAGTGCATAGTTATGTACGCGTGGTTCGAATGCCACTACTTCATCGGGAGTGGGACGGAGGCCGAATTGCTAGTCGAGCTCTTGACGAGCCTTGTTGTCGTACTGCAGTGTAGTTCGGAACCTCTTGATGGTGTCAAGGGGCTCGGCAGCCGCACTATGGTGCTGCTTGAGAAGGCCGCTCTGTACCTCTGCTGCTAGGGCGGCGGTGTGCTCCTCCGTTTGGAGGGAGCAATCCGTGTTGCCATTGACTGTTATGACGCCGCGTGGACCGGGCATCTTGAGCTTGAGATAAGCGTAGTGTGGCACTGCGTTGAATCTAGCAAACGCTGTTCGTCCGAGCAGTGCGTGGTAGCCGCTGCGGAATGGGACGATGTCGAAGATTAACTCCTCGCTTCGGAAATTGTCCGGAGAACCGAAGACCACTTCCAACGTGATTGAGCCCGTACAACGGGCCTCGACGCCTGGTATGACTCCTTTGAAGATAGTCTTTGTTGGTTTGATTCGTGAGGGGTCGATGCCCATCTTCCGCACTGTGTCTTGATAGAGCAGGCTGAGGCTGCTACCACCGTCCATCAGGACTCGTGTTAGGTGGAACCCGTCAACAATTGGGTCCAGGACTGGTGCGTCTGAACCGCCGTGGCAGATGCTAGTTGGGTGGTCTCGTCGATCGAAAGTGATCGGGAATGACGACCACTGATTGAACTTTGGGGTGACTAGCTCTACCGCGTAGACGTCCCTGAGTGCTCGCTTGCGCTCCCTTTTGGGGATGTGTGTAGCGTATATCATGTTCACCGTTTTGATTTGAGGGGGAAATTTCTTCCGTCCCCCAGTGTTCGGCTGCCGGGGCTCTTCGTCCTCGTCCTTGCTTTGTGATCCCTTTTCTTTGCTTTCGACATTTAACTTGCCAGCCTGCTTGAAAACCCAACAATCCATGTTGGTATGATTGGCTTGCTTATCCGGGGTGCCGTGTATTTGGCACGGACGGTCGAGTATGCGGTCTAGGCTGGATGGTCCTTCATTGTTTATTTTGTAGGGCTTCTTCCGTTGGCCGCACTTGGAGCCAGTGAATCCGGCGTTGACTGTGGTGTCATCGGTGTTGTTGTCATTGCTTCGGCGTTTGTGCCTATTGCGCTAGAGCTTGCCAGTGCTATTCTTGGCCTCAGAGGGGCCTGTCTCGCTGGCTGTGTTGTTACTACGGGCCAGCCAACTGTCCTCTCCCGCGCAAAAGCTGGTCATGAGTGCCGTGAGGGCTGTCATGGACTTCGGCTTTTCTTGGCCGAGGTGGCGTGCCAGCCATTCGTCATGGATGCAGTGTTTGAACGCTGTTAAGGCCTCAGCATCCGGACAGTCAACCATCTGGTTCTTTTTGGTTAGGAACCTAGTCCAGAATTTTCTGGCTGATTCTCCAGGTTGTTGAACTATGTGGCTTAAGTCATCGGCGTTTGGTGGCCGGACATAAGTTCCTTGGAAGTTGTCCAGGAAAGCTTCCTCCAAGTCCTCCCAGCTCCTGATACAATTTTTAGCCAGGCTGTTAAGCCAGTGCCGAGCTGGCCCTTTGAGTTTTAGTGGGAGGTATTTAATGGTGTAGTGGTCGTCTCCTCAAGCCATGTGGATATGGAGAATGAAATCCTCGATCCATACTGCGGGATCGGTTGTGCCGTCGTATGATTCTATATTGACGGGCTTGAATCCCTCGGGGAATTCGTGATCCAGTACCTCATCTATGAAGCAAAGAGGGTGTGCGGCACCTCTGTACCGGGCCGCATCCCGGCGTAGCCCTGATGGAGTCCGTCTGCGGCATTCGGCCCGGGCATGGTTTGATTTGTCACGTCCGAATAGGTAGCCGTCTTCGTGCCTCGAGGCACGTCCTCGCGATCCGTAGATCGATCTTGTGTGTCCTGCTCTATCGTCCAAGATCTGCCGGAGGTCGTACGTGTGACCCCGAACTCTTCCGTCTCTATTTTTACGAGGTGGTGGGGCAGGCTGATGTTCGGCCTGAGTTGCCGCTTTATCCCGGCCGCGGGGTGGCCGGTCGGCCGGCCTGTCCCGACCACGTGGTGGTCGTTCCGCATTACGCAACGGAGATGTATGCTCCAGTGCTTCCTCGTCGAATTGGGGTAGCAGTCTGTGTTTCGGGTAGCCCTTTGTTGGGCGCCTGAGGCCGTATTCTTCGGCTGTCAGGACATCAGTCCACCTATCGACGAGAAGATCTTGTTCAGCTTGAAGCTGCTGCTATTTCTTTTTCAGGCTCCTTGAAGTGGCTATGAGCTGAAGCTTGAAGCGCTCCTGCTCCATAGGATCCTCAGGCACGATGAAGTCTTCATTGCCGAGGCTTGTCTCCTCTTTGGAGGGTGGACGGTAGCTGTCGTCCTCCGAGTCATCTTCTATGGCCTGTTCGTGAGGGTTGTCTTGCCTGTTGTCATGTTCCTCCTGTTCGGATGTAGCTTCGACAGGGTCTTCATTGTTTTTGGCATCGCCTGGAGTACTGTTCTCTCCGGTGCCGGTGTTGCCGTCCTTTGAGCGACAAGGCTTAGAACGGCGCTTGGGGCGTCGACGCTTGGACTGCGTCTCAGAGGTTTTATTCGCATCTGGCTCTTCGTTGTCGTCGCCAGATCCTTTGGGTGTATCAACCATGTACACGTCGTACGAAGAGGTAGCCGTCCAACGTCCGGTGAATGGCGGGTCTTGGCCTTGCTCCATATCGGCATCGTCGTCCATACCGTCGATTTCTTTGGAGCCATAGTCAAGCACGTCGGTTAAGTCATCGACGGTGCCTACGAAGTGGGTGGCGGGTGGGAAGAAAAATTCCTCGCCATCCATCTCTATCTCGACCCGAACATAGTTCGACTGTGAGTCCTCCTCCAAGGATAAGTTCTTTAAAGAATTTAGTATGTCACCAAAAGGTGAGTGCTGGAAGAAGTCTGCGGCGCCGAATTCGAAAATCGACAACCGATCCAGCTCGGTGTCCGCGGGCGCGTCTGATTTGGAACGTGTAGCCGAAAACGAGTCGGGAGCTCCAACGCCGTGGACTTTGTGGCCCCGAAGGGCACGATCTGCTTTGGCTCTGAGGCCGTTGTAGCAACAGGATCCATCTCCTGGGTGTTATCCGATGACAGATTTAAGTCACGTTCATCGGAGAGAGAGGGAGCGACTGCCGCAGTCTCGAATCCATCGAAGATCAAGTCTCCACGGGTATCCGCGGCGCAGTTCGAGCTTCGGAATCTGACCTGATGGCCAGGGGCGTAGCTGTCGATCTGCTCCAGATGGCCAAGCGAGTTGGCCCGCAGTACGAAGCCGTCGAACACGAAGATCTGTCCGGGGAGAAAGGTTTCTCCCTGGACAGCGTCATCATCGATGATTGAAGGGGCCATCAAACCTTTTGATGACGGCACATTGGAACTCTCAATGAAAGCACCAATGTCGGTGTCAAAACTGGCGGATCTCGGGTAGGGGTCTCGAACTGTGCGTCTAGGATCAATGGTAACAGGATACGGGGGATACAATGTTTACCCAGGTTCGGGCCCTCTCTATGGAGGTAATACCCTACTTCCTGCTTGATTGATCTTGATGAATATGAGTGTTACAAGAGTTGATCTACCACGAGATCGTAATGGCTAACCCCAGAAGTCTAGCCTATGAGTATATGGTAATGAGTATATCTCCATCCGGACTATGCTCTCCGGTTTATGTAGGCACCAGAGAGATCTAGGGTTACATGGGGTCGGTTACGTAGGAGGAAATCTTCATAGTCGGTCGCCTAGCTTGCCTTCCACACCAAGTAGAGTCCAATCTGGACATGGGTACAGTCTTCGGTCTTTATGTCTTCATAGCCCGTCAGTCTGGTCCAGTAGATAACAGGTTGGACGCCCGAGGACCCCTTAGTCCAGGACTCCCTCAGTCCTCACGAGGCCGGTCGTGCCACTCCTGGCGTGGGCCCGGTCGTCGCAGCGTCCTCCGCCACGTCCTCCTCCTTGGCCGTAGCCTCGGTCTTGCGCTCGGGGCATCGACCGAAGCGTCCATCATGAATGGCCCTGAGCTCGTGACAATCGTTGGTGTTGTGACTGTGCACGTTGTGGAAGGCGCAGAACGGTCGGCTACTCTTGGATGACTCCGGCTGGTCCCTGCCGCGTTTCGTGTCTGGCTCTGCCGCGAGTACGGCTGCTCCCTTGTGTTTCACATCCTTGACCTTGGCTTTCTTCTCCTCCAGGCCTGCAGCTGGGAGTTCGAGAAGGGAAAGGCGCCCTTCCTCAGCCCTTGCGCACTTTCTCGCCAGGTTGAACAGCTCCAGGGATGTGCACAGTTCCTCGTGGATGGCGAGCTCCTCCTTCATCTTGACATCGGGGACGCCATCGGAGAATGCAGAGATGATGGCCTCGTTCGTCACCTTGGGGATCTTGAGACAAACGTTGTTGAAGCGCTGGATGTACTTCTGGAGGGTCTATCCTGGTTGTTGCTTGACGCGGTGCAGGTCACCCGCGGCCGGGGGGCGGTCGCGAGTGCCCTGGAAGTTGGCGACGAAGCGGTCGCGCATCTCGTCCCAGGAGGAGATCGAGCCTGGAGGCAGGTTCAGGAGCCATGAACGAGCGCTGTCTTTGAGGGCCATGGGGAACCAGTTCGCCATGACTTTCTCGTCGCAGTTGGCCGCCTCGATGCTCAGCTCGTAGAGCTGCAAGAACTCCGCGGGGTCGGGGTGCCGTCGTAACGAGGAGGCAGATCCGGCTTGAACTTGCCCGGCCATGCGACGCTACGTAGCTCGGGGGTGAAGGCGCGGCAGCCGGCCTTGGTCAACGGGGCCCGTCTTGGAGGTGGAATTGGTCTTGGCGCCCGCGCGCCGCCACGGCAAGCGGCGCGGGGCCCTGCCGTAGCAAGCGGTCCTGACATGGCGGCGCGGGGAGCGGTGGAGCGTTCTCTTGCGGGCAAGGGACTTCTTGATAGCTTCCTTCTTCGCGCACGGGTGCCGGACGCGGTGGGTCGCACCGCGGAGCCGCGTGCCTTAGCGCCAGGGCGCCGTCTTGGTGCAGAGGTGGTGGAGGTGCTCCGTGAGCCACGTCGCCCATAGCTGGCGGTGGACGAGGTAGCGAGAGGGATGGTGCAGGGGAGCCCCCTGCGGCGCTGACAAGCTCGGCAATGCGGTCCAGGCAGTCCTGGTAGAGGTCGTCGATGGGACGGTAGCGCAGGCGTTCACGCGCCATGCACAGCGCGGCCTGCGCGTCCACCGGAGCGCGACGAGCGTGGGACGACGAACCGACCGGGGTCAGCGACGGAGGGGCGGTGCGGCTGTCCCGCCACACCGAGGGGTGCAGCGAGGAGGCTTGCTGCTCGTTCCCCACTGGGCCGGTGGCGGCGTTGGCGGCAGGCGACAGAGAACGACGAGGTGGCCCTCCGACGGGGGCCGTCTGAGTGACGCGGGCGGCGAGAGCAGCCCGACGCTCGGCGCGAGCTCGGCGAGCGTCCGCCATGGAGATGACGAAGCAACGGGGCGCGGAGCGACGGGAGGAAAGCTTCAGTGCACCCCTACCTGGCGCGCCAAATGTCGGATCTTGGGTTCCAGCAAAACCCTTAAGGTTCGAACTCTGGGGTGCGCGCGAAGATCTCTCCCTCACGGATCATGCCCTCACACACTCCGCGATCTCTAGGCTAGCTCGACAAACTCGCAACACAAGGGACACAAGATTTATACTGGTTCGGGCCACCGTTGTGGTGCAATAACCTACTCCAGTGTGTGGTGGTGAATTGCCTCTTCGGCTGAGGATGAACAGTACAAGGGAAGAACAGCCTCCTGAGGAGAGGTATTCTTGTGCTTGGTGAACTTGTGTGGGTGAGGATGATATGAATCTCCCCCTCCTATGGTGGTGGCTAGTCCTATTTATAGAGGCCCCGGTCCACTTCCCAAATATTTAGCGGGAAGGGATCCCACAACAGCCAATTTAAAAGGGGACTGCTAGTACAGCTTATACATACAAAAGTAGTCTTCGCCTGCAAAAGGCTCTGGTGGTGATGCTGTCTTGGGCTCCATGGTGACCTCCGTCCTGCCCTCCTGCTGGTCTTGGTCTCGTTGCACTGATATGGAAACCTTTGCCTGATGCCTCGGAACTCCTCACCTGCGCTTGCCTCCTTAGCACCAAAGAGGAAACAAGGACACTGCGCGCTGGCGCCGCCTAGCGCCCGCCTGGTCTCAATCGTCATGGCTCACGTCACAAGAACCTCGCGAGGTTTGCCTTGCCTTGATCTCTCCGCCCCTTGCGAGCCAGCCTGGTGAGGCCGCTCCCGAGGAGGTCTTGTGTCGTCCGCCTCGCGAGGCTTGGCCCCTCGCGAGGGTCTTGGATGTTTGTTGGTGAAGATGGCCCGTACAGGCCCGCTAGCAGTGCCACGCCGTGGGTCGCAGGCAGGCAAGCCTGGGGACCCCCGTTCCCAGAACGCCGACAGCGACCAATTATAAGAAAATATTAGTTAGAAGTAGCATCTTCGTGAGAGATTCGTTGCTAATGCTAAAGTTAAGTTGTGATTAGTTAGACAGAATAGGTGGATTAAGAAGTAATTGAGGCAAGAAGCAAGAACCGGATACAAAACTAACATGGATGAACAATTGGAACGACGTTGGGGTGGAAGATCACAGTGAAGATGAGACCAGGTTCTGCTATTTCTATCAACATTCGTGCGCCAACTTTCAGTCTGTAACACTTGAGAAAGTTTATCCAAGTTCGGCCATAAAAAAGCAGCGATCTTCTTGGTTCAAGAACCCAACTCGAAGCTTATATCAATGGCTTGTCTTCACTGTGACCATTAAACTGGTGTATTCAGTTATGGCAAGGTCGAGCATCTTGAGTACATGTGTTCTGGCAGAGCAAGGAATGCACTGCAGGAAAAATAATATGAGAACACAATGTATTCCCTATATCCAAATCTAGAAATAATTTCCTCCTTCACGTCAGTGTTGACCATGGTACTAGTACCTTTTATCCAAATATAGCAATCCAAATTTCCTAATTAGTCGACAGCATGTTCAAAAAACCCCACCCCCCCAGATTGAAAAGAGGATTCTAGGAACAAGTTGTGCGCATTTTAAAATCCTGTGTTAGGATGAGAAGGAACAAGTGTGGTGTCTCGTCAGGGCGCAGAAACCTGTAGGGTCTCCTTGCACTTTGGGCACTGCAAATGAAACACACTAGATTCAGTAGGAAGAAAAATGCATCAACGGCGGCGGCTGCCATCTTAGGAGTACCCGTGACCAAGGGACTTGGATTTATCGGGGATGGATGAAGAATTCCTACCAGGTTCTCCATGAGAAAACCCTATGCAATCGCGGAGCGGGGGTTTTCTCTGAACAAGCATACGAGGGAGAAGGGGATTCAGGCCCAGTGAAATATTGCTGCTTCGTCCGTCCAACTTACTGCTAAAGCTGGAAAGGTGGGGGGTTTTGTGATTTGATGGCTCATTGGGCATTACTGCGGCGCTACAACCGGGGTGTGTCTACCGTGTAGTTGTGCACTCTAATTTGGTGCATATGGCACGTGGACCCCGTTGCTGGATGCCCCACATATCAGCAAAAGGAAGTCGAAAGACAGGAGTAACTAGTTACACATAAATATTTTTTTGACAGAGAGATACTCCCTCTGTAAAGAAATATAAAGATCTTTTATATCACAACTTTATACATGAGAAAATCAAGGGGGATATATATAACATATATAATTATAAAAAACAAAGTTTTTTTAACATGGTATAGACGAATTGGTGATGATGGCGTGCCTTCCATCCTGCAATATAGGCCGTCCGATTTATATCTGACGGATAGGAAGGAAACTATGGCAATTTTGCAAAAAGGTACCCACACACCTCTCCACATTTGCAAATAAGGCCTTCCCTCGTTCATCCTTTTCTCTCACAAGATAAAATACTCATACAAATGCATCTTGATGTTACATGCAACGCACGGGCATTATGGGGGTTCAGCTGAGAAATACTCAGACAGGCTCACGGTTCTGGAATTTGGGCCATTGGCCGGTGGGCCTGCATGTTTGGGGTCCCATGTGTTCTACCTCAGCGCTTTTCATATTGCAAGCGGTCGGTACGGAGCTGGTTTTAGATGTTGTCACAAGGCGAATACACAAAATTGAATAAAGCACGACAGCTGTTGGAATGAAATCAAACGACAGTTCCTAACCAGCAATCAGAGTTGCAATTCTATCAATGATACTGTCGTACTACTTATACACACAGGTCATTTGTCTCACCATCCCAGAGTATTACATCAAAATCTGCAGGAGGATAGATCAGTTCGGCAGTTGCGTGCTGCTACTGAAGAATTTCAAAGTTAATTTGGACCAGCTCGCCTCGCCGAGAAAGATCGATTTTGACATCATCCCCTACTGCAAGATATGATTTAGATTTGAACCTTGACCATCCTTTAGCATCAATCATCATGCAACCATCCTTTGTACTTACGGTATATTCAGCGGGTTCATTCACACCAAGGCTACGCATGGTAAGAGAAACTTGGCCACGGTCGCCCGGATTGTTGAACGACTCCCTCGTTGCTCTAGGAATTCTTTATTTGCAAACAAGAAGACATACACAAATAGTTAGATCAACACGGTGAATCATGTGAAACACCATGGAAAGAAAAAAGAACGAAGCACTTGGGCGGCCAATGCTTACCAAGAAGGTGTACATGTCGGTTTTTATAAGGACTTTGGTATATGAAGTGCGAACTGCAGCCTAGTCTGTTGCCGGTACAATAGCTGGTTCCGTTGCCGCTGCACGGGCAGGAGCAGATGCAAGTGCAAGTGTTGGTGCAGGTGCCGAAGATGTTGTTGGTGCCCGTGCCCGTGCGACTGGTAGTGTCGCTGCTGCTGCCGGAGATGGTGCTCCTTGTAGAGCTAGTGTCGGTGTCGGAGCAGGTGCCGGTGTCGATGCCCGATCCTCCGGTAGATCAGCCTGATCCGCTAACGCGGTCGGTGCCCAATCCTCAGTTGGATCAGACTGAGTTGCTGCCGCTGTCAGTGCAAGAGCAACTGACGGTGCTTGATCCGTTGCTGAAGGTGGTACCAATGTGTGAGACAGCGGCGATCGTGTCTGGTCCGCTATGATCAGCTTTCTAACTTGAGTAGGCTCCGTGACCGTGATCCAGTCTTTTTCTTCATTTCTTTTAAACGCGAGAAGGACTAATTATGGCGTGTTTGTTAAACCAAACTGCAGTTCTTCATAGGGATTCAGCTTGTACTCAGACAACAGACTGATCTATTTTTTTCTAGTAATATAAGTGATGGACAGTGCCTTCATTACTGATACGACATAAGAAGTGAAACCTGCAAAAATATCCATCGTAGAGCAAACCAAACGGTTTATTCTGTGATGAATGTCACATGGAAAAACCTGCATCATAAAATTGCAGCAAAAGAAAGAAAACATGACATTAAATCAATAAGATTTAGACAGTAAATCAATAAGATTTACTTGATGTGACACGAGTGAATCCATACCAGGAAATCACTATGTTGAAGTACTAAACAGAAGATTGGTCGTCCAACTACGCGTGGCATGCAGGGCCCCCGCCTACTCCCACAAGCAGGACAGTCCAAAGGTCGTGACAAATTGTATGGACCGAACATCCATGGGACTGGAAATCCTGGTGGGTGCGATAAACCCTGCATTGCATACAGATATTGGAGTGTAACCATAATTGATAAACCATCCTCACAAAAAAGATGATCTCGATACTTCAAAATATACAGACTAAATTGAGTGGACAGACATTAACATAGACTGTTCTCAGGACTCACCACACACCAAAAGCGGCAGTACTAAACAATACAGGGTTCACAAACACAAATCAAGTACTGCACAATAGTACTTACTACAGACAAGCAAAGTTGCACTAATTAAACTCTGCAGACTATTTCTGGCCACCGACCTACGGGATGAACCCCGCATAATTGACTAGGCCATGGACTTCGTGAGAGATGTCTACCGGCACCATCACCATCTCCTCAACCTTGGAGAACCTAGCAGAGTGGTCTTTCCACTCATAAACCT
This sequence comes from Aegilops tauschii subsp. strangulata, assembly GCF_002575655.3. Classification (NCBI taxonomy): domain Eukaryota; kingdom Viridiplantae; phylum Streptophyta; class Magnoliopsida; order Poales; family Poaceae; genus Aegilops; species Aegilops tauschii. The sequence continues at coordinate 418,834,168 of NC_053037.3, read as the reverse complement.
GGCGATGAAGACATGCCGCATCAGATTTGTCGGGAAGCTTTACAAGAACCACACCCTTCGTAATCGAAGGCACAGCCAGGAAATTGTTGTGGTCAAGTACAGCCTCGAGAACACGCTAGACAACAATGCTATAGGAAATCACTAGTTCGGGACACGTGGCGACAAGGACACAACAGCTGGATAGTTTAGCAGCAGAACTCATCCTCAGGTCTTCAAGTTCACACGGCATGACTTTGAGAACTTCATCTCCACTGTGGACCTGGTTCTAATTCAAACAGGAACCAAATATTTTATTACTACCTCCGTTCAGAAATATAAGATGATTATTGATATTTTACTCCATATATGACTACATATACGCACAGAAATGAGTGAACAAAGACACTAGAACATGTCCTCAAAGGCATGAGAGCAGAGGGGTTACTTGCAATATCCATAACACAAGTTACTGATGCAAATATACCCTCTTCAAAGGTAGCATTCATGTTCATAAAGTAGTTGAAAGTAATCTGTAAGAAATTAGTGTCAACCTCTCGCATGTTTTGGTCCAAAGAGGAATTTAGAACCGTCATTTGGCCTACAAAAATCACATGCAAGATCACCCAGAAAGTTGTACTACTAGTACTAGTACTGCGTGTTAGATGAAAAAACACGATCAAGATCGAGAAAAAGATTGTCAAGAAGAGATATTACCAAGACATGCTTAATGAAGGATCCCAGAGAGGGAGGCTTGGACAGGGCGACGGCTTTGAGCTTGTCTGTGGTAGTCTCGGCGGGGTGCTTGCGCTTCTTCGTACCATGAGCCTCGACGGTTTTGGCCAGAGCCATAGACATCACTTCGGTCGGTGCTCCAGCGTCCATCAAGAAACTTTCAAATAGAAATAAAAGAAAAGAAACCATAATCACAAACCCAAAAGAAGAACAGAGAGGGAGTTATAGGATCAGTCTCGGGGTTGCAAGACCGGGCCTTGACTGAATCAACACCATTGATGCGCACACCTTTCCTTCTTTGGGAGAGAAGAACAATGGCAGAAACAGGTCGAGGTTTTCTTGAAGAAATGAGGAACAAGATGAGGGAGAAGAGAGGGTTGGGTACAGGAACCTGAGAGAGAAGAGTGAAATGATGGTTGCTTCGTCCGTCCAACTTACTACTGGAAAGGAGGGGGTTTTGTGATTTGACGGCTCATTGGGCATTACTGCAGCCCTTCAATCGGAGTCTACCGTGCAGTTGGGCACTCTACTACGGAGTAATTTAGTGCATGGCTGGTGGACCCCCATGCTGGCTGTCCCACACCTCGGCGAAACTGAGTAGCAAGGTTCCCGACGACCGTCGAGGAGGATCCACACGGTAGAGCGAGTCCACTGTTTTTTTGAAGAAAAAAATGATTACAGCAAGTGTGTCCACTCTTACGACGGAGGAGTGCGAAACACGGTAGCCACTTGAACATACACAGTGCTCCTACTACTAGGCATGTGCAGTGGTTCATACGTCAGTACTACATAATCTTGTTGCTAGTGTAGTAAGATATGACGATAACAAATGATGTTGTGCGCATGTCAACTATATGAAAAGTAATGTAACATAGTACCGCTTTTTTGACTGTCCAATCGAGAATGAACGGTGAGATCAATGTTAACAGAACTAGGTCTACAGCGCATGGAGAGTATGGTGCTATAGTACTCCACGAAACATGAACCATATGAAGCACGACTTAGTGTTAGGCAGGGTGTATGAAGGGTGCACAGTATGGGAGCAAAAGTTCCCTTCTCGACCCACTTTTGGGTGTTTTCCAGAGTGCATGAAGTGTGCGTGAGTCCTCACTAGTAGGTTAACACAAATAGACGAAGAGGGAACAACTATATTGAGATGAGAATGAAACCAAAGACACCCACACGCTTTTTGCTAAAGTGACTGATGTGCATTGTCTGAGTTTGATCCAAGGGTCATGTTGCACCGAGACATGGACATGCCCATGCAGAGGACGCCTAAACACCCACCAAAGTCCCTCTACTTCTCGAGGCGCACAACGTTGGTGATGCAGGGTACAACGGCCCGCAGAGCCCGCTCCCGGTCGACGGGAGCCCGCTCGTCAAAGACGGCATCCAATGGCACGAATGGATTCCGGTGACGGAGCCCTGAGAGGATTCGCCCGGCGACGGCAGCACGCAACCCCTCCTTGTCCAGCTCCGCCCCCACCATCGCGCGGAGACGGCTCAGCTCCTCGGAGATATAGGTGAAGAAGGAGACCAGGTTAAGAAGTCGCAGCTCATTGAAGTCGACGGGGTAGTCGAACAGGTTAATCCCAACAGCTGGCACGGTCGCGCTGGCACGACGGCATCGCGCATCCGCAACACGTGCGTGGCAACTTGGTCCACCAAGTGGCTGAGGCGATCCTAGACCTCGTCACGATCGGCTCGCTCATGCTCCAGCCGGCTCCCCTGACGGCCTATTGTATCTCCCGCTTTCTACAACAATGCCGCTGACGCCTCGAGCATCTTTGTGGTGGACACCTACCACTTTTGAAGCTCTGTGAACTCCCGCACATAACGGAGGGGCATGGCACTCCTCTCCTCCTTGAGCTCACGGAGCTCTGCATCCTTGGCCTAGAGCTCCTGTGTCAGGTGCCTCACCTCAGACTCCATGATCTGCCGCGCTACCATGGCACCAGGTAGAAGCAATGGGGAGAGGAGACAAAGGGGGCAAAACGACTGAGAGGCAATGCAATCTATGGGAAGGCGGAGGGAGCCAGCCGAGGAGCGGCGAATCTTTAGGTTTCACCATGGGAAAACACCAGTCGACGATTTCTCACATCAGGGAGCAGTCGGTTTTACAGGCGGAGTCATCATGACTAATTACTACCACGCCTGCTCCCGTCAATCAAAAATTAAAAATCCTGCCGCGCCTGCCGCACCCAAAGACTAGAGCAACGCCGCAGTGGATATTTAAATTTACCTGCCGCCAAGGAGATAAAAGGGTGAAAAAACAAATGTGGCGGTGGCCTAGCTAATTCGTCGCACTAGCCCAACTAGCGAGCCACCGTGCTTCACTGATGTACTCGGTGGGAAAGGTGGTCTTTCATGATTTGACGACCCATTTACTTGCTTCGGCGCTACGACCGAGGAGGACCCAGAACATGCGCGGTAGGGCGTCCCACGTCTCGGCAAGGAAGAATATATGCGTGCACCACCCGGGAGGACCCCGAAACCGCGGGGTAGGGTGTGCCACGTCTCGGCACGGAGGAAAAATGTGCGTGTAAAAATATACTGTATCAGACGTAGTAGTACCTATGGTTCGACCTTGGGTCGAACCCAGCCAGTCGGTCGAAAACACCCCACTAGCCACATAGCTTCATCATGCTAACGTGGCACGGAGGATAGGTGTGGTTAGCTCCGTCTCGACCAGCCACAATGTCTCTTATTCTAGGCGATTCTTCTATTTTCCAAGCTTTTTTTAGTTATAATAACACCACGGCAAGCTAGCGCCGCTCTTCGTGTGTGCCCGTGCGTCCAAAGGTTAGACGATGGAGAGGAGAGAGAGATCGCAGACCTGGGACCCACCAGTAAGTGAGTCAATGGTCATGCACGTGTTGACGAGGCACTCCCTGTAATCTACTTAACGTAATACTCTATAATATCAAGTTATGGGAGAAAGCCAACAACCGTTGTTGTTTCAGGCTATCGACTTATGCTTTGTAGTCCAGGTTGCCAGTTCGAATCTCGTCTTTCGGATTTGTTAGTTTTAGGTCCAAATTTGATCAATGACAAGTGGGACCCCCGTGTGTTGTTCCGATATTTCAGTGTAAGATGGTTTTTTGAATAAACACTTTGCGCGGTTAGACAAGTAACGGCACGAGTTACACGTATTTTGCAAGTTTATGAACAAAAATGACAGTGGCATAGAATATCACATCCACCCCGCAGCTTAGATGATACGGTGATACGAGTTTTTACATCGTTGGAACTGAGATCCAATGGCTTGGGAGTAGTCTTTGTAATTATGCGCAATTTCCAAACTCTCCAAGGTTTTTTTGCAAATAAACATTGAGGCCTCATGTGTGCCGCTGCATCTTGGATCCAACGGCTCCCCGTTGCTCATATTAGGCACTCCCCGTAGCTTAATTAGCCGCTACGGTGATACGAGCATCTAGGTCGTATGATCTGTGATCAGATGCCACATGCGTAGTACTTGTACTTTCTGCACAATTCCCAAACTCTCTCAGGCATATATTGCAAAAAGATTCAAACCTCCTACTGTGAGCCGTCAGATCTCCATGAACTCGTATCACCATAGAATCTACGGTGCGAGAGCACCTCATATTCTCCCGTGCGAGAAAATATCAGGTGCTCTCGCAGCTTGGATGGTACGATGATACGAGCTTCGAGGTCGTTTGATCTGAGATCCAATGGCATCTAAGCAGTCTTTGTGCTTGTAAGAAGTGGCCAAACTCTTTGCGGGCTTTTCTGCAAAAAAACATTCGAACCACCGAGGAGTTGTTGGGTCACAAATCCAACGTCTCTGAAGAGCTTGTATCACCAAATCATCTAAGGTGTGGTAGCACATGATATTCTTACATACAGGAGAATACGATGTTCTCCTTCATCTTATATGCTACGGTGATACGAGCTTCGAGGTCATTGGATATGGGATCCAAGGGCATCTGAGTAGTTTTTGTACAAATTGTGTGTAGTTTCAAACTCATTAAGGTTTCCTGTAAAAATATTAAGACATCATGTGAGCTGCTATATCTCAGATCAACAAGCTCCAAGCAACTCGTCTCAACATATAACATCTCAGGTGTGGGGGCACATGATATTCTCCCGGGGAGGAGGGGGTGCACAACCAATCGGTGTTTGGGAGGGTCGGGACAAATATAATCTAAACAATCCTAAGCAGAGCTTCACAATTTTATCTAGGGTCGAGGGGTTAACCCCCGACAATCTACATAGCTCCGCCTAAACACAACATTTGCATGTACTGTAGTACTAGACTTAATATTCATGTTTCAGTTTCCTGTTCATTTTAAATATTGAATTGAGGACCATGCATGTCTTTCATTTTACTCCCTTCGTTCCTAAATATTATTCTTTTTAGAGATTTCAAATGGGCTGCCACATACGGATGTATATAGACATATTTTACAGTGTAGATTCACTCATTTTGCTCTGTATGTAGTCACTTGTTGAAATCTCTAAAAGACTAATATTTAGGAACAGAAGGAGTATTTTTGAATTCATGTCATACATGCATGGTTTGGATAAATAGATGCACTATACTTATTGGATCGCTGTTGTGTTTGTGTGTGTGTGTGTGTGTGTGGTCGTATGCTTGATATATACAAAGTTTTCTCACCACCATACCGTTCATCTTTTAAATTTGAATTTGCAATGAAAAACTTACTAGGGATACCATGAAATGTGAAATCCACGTTGAGATCACTATATCACAAACTCACTCTAATCCAAGAACTCGTCATAAATCAATTACCACGTTGAGATTACTATTTGCAAGGAAAATATGGGCATTGTAATACACATAGATTCGTTCGGCAACTTAAAAGATTCCTTTCGTATTCTTTTTTTGGACCCTTTCGTATTCTCGAATGGTAGGACCCAACGGCGTACCAGCCAGACCTTGGCTCATGTTGATCCTCAAAAAAATGGGCTCGTGTCCTTCTGGTGGCGTGCATGGTATGCACATTAGCCAACCCCAACCAGTCAAGCCTCCGCGTTTCGAGTCGAAATATCTGGCAGCCAGAATTCCAGCCCTAGGAAATTCCCTTCATGTCCCCGGTCCATAATGACTACCGATGAACAATGGAGGGATGCTTTAGTAACTAGACAACGTTACCTACCGTGCCGAGCATGGTTCAATTCCCTCGGTCGCCGCTACCAAGGTCACCCGTCAACTGCATTGCCTAGTACTACTACTACACCAGGATGAGCATAGAATTGAGCCCGTTTGTTCGTGCCTACTAGTACTTGAGTTAATTTATACCCCTAAAAGAAAACTTGAGTTATTATATCAGGCAATGCACTGGTACGGAGGGATTATCCTTTTACTCTGCATATATAACTTGTCTGAAGTCTAACTAGGGAAAATGTTTGACCAAATCCTTTCTTAATAAATACAACACAAAAGATGTATCGCTTGAAAATTTATTGCATGATGCAGGTTATGATATTTTTTCGAATCCTGGATTTTTAATTTTAGAAAATCCAAAAGTGACCAGAAATTCATGAAACTGAGCATGGTCACGTGATATGGCACAAATATTCCTACGTAATTTTTTCTTCAATTTGAGACAAGTTGCTTATGATAAGTTGCACAAATGAAGAGCCAAGGTATTTTGGAACAAAGACCTGTCAGGTTAAGGCGGACGCTTTCACTATTGAAACCGTGGGCATTTACGTGCCGCCACGAGTCTCGCTTCTCATCGGCATGTGCCGTCCGAGCAAGCGTGTGAGTCGACGGGAGGCGTGAGAGCACACTGCTGCGCCGGCTGACAGGGAGGTGTGTGAGCAGACCGCTGTGCAGGCTCACCGGGAGGCGAGCCATTTGACCAGGCTCTGCCACCCACCTTCGTCCCAACTGCTCCCACTTTTAATGTCGCCGGCGTCACAGTTTAAAATCAACCCCGCGCTACCCGGTATCGCTACAATCTTCTCTCTTCTCCTCCGATTCTCCTGTCGTCTACCTCCAACCAGCCAGACCTAACCATACGCCATGCCGCATCACGATGGTTTGCCCTTAGTCTTCCAATTTCCTGAGGAAGACACACAGCCGGAGTCTCAAGAACATGAGGCGATGTGGGACGAGCTTCAATCGGCCTTGCGGGAAGACGTGGCGCCTGTCCCCGCTCCTGATCCGGCTCCCGTCGCCCCGTCTGCGCCTGCGCCCATCCCCATGGCCTTGATGGGCTGGGAGCCACACATTGTTGCCGAGCTTGATGCCACGGGGTTCCATGAGGTCCCCGCCGACTTTCACGCGCCTGTGCACCTCCAGCGCATGCGCCTGCGCGTGCACTGACGCGTACGCCTGTGCCGGTGCCTGTGCACCTGGCAGCGGATGCGCCTGCGCATGCACTGACGTGCGCGCCCGTGCCCGTGCCCGTGCACACGAATGTCTCTGTCATGCCGTTGCCAGCGCCTGCCCCCGCGCTGGTGCCAGTGTCCCCCTTAGTGCATGGATGGCCGCCGTCGACCGCTTCCTTGCACCAAAGCCAGTTGACGGTGTCTTGGACTAGGGGGTACTCACCACATCGTCTCCCGACCAGGTGGTTCGGGCCGAGGACCCCCATGGCAGTTCACTCATCGGCCACTTCGGGAAGCCCATGCCACATACAATTAGTATTCGACAAGACTTGGTGATCAAGACAAGGACTCCACTCCACCAGCCTCTGGTGCATTATATAAGCCAAGGCCAGGCTAGTCGATAGATTATTATGATATTAATCATCATAACCCTACAGTTTAGACCACAACATATGATCTTGGGGTAGATCAACTCTTGTAATCTCTATATTCATCAAGATCAATCAAGCAGGAAGTAGGGTATTACCTCCATTAAGAGGGCCCGAACCTGGGTAAACATCGTGTCCCCTGTCTCCTATTACCCATCGATCCATGACACACAGCTCGGGACCCCCTACCCGAGATCTGCCGGTTTTGACACTGACAATGGTGCTTTCATTCAGAGTTCTGCTGTGAGATCAACGAAGGATCGATGGCTCGTCTGCCGATTAGCTGCGACATCGACATCTTCATCACCGGCTCAACTGGTGACCTTGGGTCGACCGAGGATTGCACTCTGCGTCAGATCGTCATGTTCGGACGATGACCTACATCAACATCAACTCCGATCTCTCTCAAGATCATGGACGATTCATTCATGGAGCCCGGGGGCTCAACATCAACATTGCCCTTGAGCGACGGTGCTGTTTTTCTGGACAGCGATCTTGTATCCGCCGCCACCACCTCCTCGAGTGTCGTTTTAACGATTGCTTTGGTTGAATTGTGCGGAATTAAGTCTACAACAACCATGCAAAATTTCGTCAAGTTCCGATGGAGGAATCTCCGGCAATCTACGATACACCAGAGCCCTGTCAAATCTGGACGGGAATCTGGACGTGTTTAGGGCGTGGTCTCCAGAGCCAAGCTCGGAGGTCCTTTGGAAGATCCGACCATTCATCTGCTACGAAATTCCCATATTTACCATCCATCAAAATTTCAGCTCGGTCCGACCGTCCAAACTCCGGGAACCTTCCGATTAGTGCATCACTTTTCGGATCTGTTTTCTGCGCGAATACGAATCCGACCTGAGTTCATCTATCTTCATGAATGGGATATTGGACAATCATTTTGGAAGAATGTCTTTGTAGGGTATTGTGTTTTGTTTCCGAACACATGCTCACAAATTTTGCTCCTTTTCGGAGGTACTCATCACCGTCACGCTGGTATCAGACCAGTCCGGTAACATTGCTCCATGTCAGCCGACCTACGCTGGACATATCGTCGCTTCATCGAGCCGAGCCTAAGCTTATCGGATCATTAGCTCGGCAACCCGAACAAGAGTTCGCATCGCGAAGGCTAAATCATCACCAACACCATCGCCCCGCGGATTGCATGGGTCAGGCACGCCGACATCGCCGCTCGGTCACTTCATCAATCTGGCATTGACCGCGTCACAAGTTATGACCAGCGTCAGCATGGCCGCACTGTTGCTTTTTCAAGCCGATGTCCATCACGCCGAACTGCTTCAACACCTCGGCTGACATGGCAGCTGAAACCTCTCCTTACTGACCTGCTCCGTCATCTCGGCTCTACAGGGGGCTTCGCCATCTCTTCATCAACCTACTCCGGAGACTTCGGCGTCACCAGACGACCAGCTTCGTCACATTAGCTGGACCGGGGGCTTTGCCTCGGTGAGCCAACCTTTGTCAGCATCGCCATGCCGTCGCTTCATCGCCCATCATGCAATGGCTGTGTGGATCAAGTCCCAATTTTGGGAGTAACCTTTCTTCATATTGCTACAATAGATACACCAGGTGCTATTAATCCTAGTAATTTTTTCTTGCTTGGGTTTATTTTTCCTAAGGAATTATTACTCTGGTTTGTTCCATCATCTGTACACCGGTCTGTCAAAAGGTGGCCGCATTAACAACGGTCGCGTGGTGGTTCGGTCAGTTTCCGTATACCGTTCGGCGAACGCCGCATCCGGAACTCGGACCGACTTGTGAATTCAGGCTTTGCCACGCCTTCACCGCGTCATGCCGACGCCCTTCATCGACATTAACTTCGGCGCTAGGCCACATCTCTTTAGATAAATTATTTTTGTGAAAAGCAATTATGCAAGGATTATATATATATATATATTGTTCTTTTTGGACCACACTATTTATGTGTGTAGGTGATCGACTTCGACTTCATCACGCGGTCACTTCCGCAAGCCGAAGTCGTCGTCCCAATTGGCATAAATCGGCTCGCGTGATCACCTTTTTGGTCGAATTGCCATACTGACATGTTCGGTTGCCTCGTGGACTTCGGCATCGCTGAGAGAACTCTACCTCATCGAGTGTTCGGCACACGGGCCATATTTCTTTTATTACTCACTTTGCATAAAATATTAATTATGCAACCTTTTGTTAATTTATTATTATTCCTATTATCTCCGGCTTGCACTATTTTCTGTGCACAGGTAAATGATCCGGGTCGGGCAGCGCTGTCACCTCGGCGTACCGACATACCACATCACCTCGGCTCGACCGGGGGATTCGTAACCCACGCCGCGGACTTCGGCGTCACACTGTCGGCCTGCATTGGTCGTGCTATGTCGCCACTTTGGAGTGTCGAGCTCTTCGCTCCGCCACCTCGGGGGCGGCTTGGGGACTGGGACATTATCCGCCGCAAGCTCGGGCCACGCATCAACACCGAGCACATTAACCAGCTAAGTCGCTTTCATGCTCAAAACTTTCAGTTTTAAATTTTGTTTGGTTCGACCAAGCATTATACTTTTTGGCAAAAAGTTGTATGTGAAAAAATTCCTTGTCAAAACTTTGTTTGTGACACACAAAATCAAATACCCCGTTTACTTGGGGGCTTCCTTTATGGAGCCTTTCCTCCGGCATATGATTATACTTGTATGGCTTCGTTCCTTGTTCGTGTATTACGCCAAAATATGCACCATGTTGACTTAAGTGTTCCGCAAGCTAGGTTGCCTTGCTCCTGTGTTTACCCCTACGTTCCCGATTGTTCGCCTAGGGAGTAAAGGGAGCACCTCTACGATTGTCACGATCGGGTCATCCGAGCTCGGACCTCAGACTGGGTGAAGCCGAAAGCTAGCGCTCTTCTTATTTTCAATCATGGTCGACACACAACGGAACTCATGAGTACAAAAAAAATCTATTGCACAAGTCACATAGTATCAATGAGCAACCGAAGAAAGGTATCGGTGGGGGTACTATTTTCTTCGAAGATGCTTCTTACGCTTCATCAGTAATATAGCATAAGTTCCCTGAGCGCGCTTTCTCTGTTACAGCCTTATGGCCTGATTGCCTAGTTATGGGAAACACCATCGAGATTCTCGACAGTTGGAGTACATAACACTTTTCGGCCCTTGACCGAAGAGGGAGAAGCCAATGGTCAGTTAAGACGCGTTTAAAGTTCGGGTGAACACAGATATGATATAAGTACTTGGTACATACAGTCATTATACATAAAATTCTTTTACCCAAGTCACTTGGGGGCTCTTAAATTAGTATGAGCTATTTTATAATAAGTGTTCTTCTTAGTCGTTGCAAATTCTTTTTCTATCACTCCTTTTTTCGACACGAGTGTGTGGTCAATAGCCGGGGAGCCTAATTTCTCTCTCAAAGACGCTAGAGTTTAGTTTGCTAAACTGGCCTAACGAGAAGTACTCCGCCTTCGGGATAGGAGGTTGAAACCGTAGGCTGGCCCGCTTTAAGTCTTGAGATAGGATGTGTCATGTTAAAGCACGATAGAAGCACAATTTTTTTTCTAAGGCCAATTTTCGGATTTGCACCGAACACTTGATCTAGTTCGGATGTCAAGTTTTTACTGAAGTTTTTCGATCTTCCAAGCCTATGGCACTTTTAAACTATTTGTGTGTTTCCAGCATAAGTCTCGCAGTGCAACACCGGACACCTTTAGAGATTCGGCAAAAACATTCTTGGATATTGCTATATATGCATCGGTTTCGAATTGTGACTTCGGTCAATAGTTGGGTTGCCCGGCTCCTGTGCTTGCCTCCTACATTCCGCTTTATTCGGCTAGGTGTGCAAAGGGAGAACCACTGCGATTGTGCTTCCAGCTAGCATGGTTAAAGCACCTCAGTGGAGAAAGCCGAAAACTGACTGTCACAATAAGCGTAAACTGGTCGGCAATCCGATGACTGTGTTAAACTATAAGATCGATAGAGGCCACCCCATGTTAAATGACGAGCCGTTCATAACATTGGCCGAAGTGTTTACGGCTTGACCTATGCTGTCACCGAACACTAACCGGGGGCTCATACCTAGCTTCCCTAGTTTACAGCTCCTATGACTAAGTTAAAGTTATAAAGCCCGCATATATGATTGCCTCGTTTCCGCTAACACAACCGCCTTCGGGCACCGAGACGTCGGCTAAGGGTTGTTTTGTTATTACGGAAACACCCTGTGTAGCATCTACAAGGGGGTGGAAGCCGACAATGGGCCACTTTCAACTGATAAACGGTCGCAACGGAGTCAAAATAAACATATCATCAACGTTTGTATTTAATGTACGAGGGCTGCCTTCCGTAATCATCATTATAAAGCCATAAATATGCATCAATTTTGGCCAAGCTGGGTTGCCTGGCTCCTGTGCTTACCCCTACGTTCCAGATTGTTCGGCTAGGCGGTAAAGGGAGCACCTCTGTGATTGTTACTACCGGGTCATCTGGGTTAGTACCTCAGACTGGGTGAAGCCGAAAGCTAGCCATCTGAAAGGATATAATTGGTCGGCAACGACGGAATTGAAAATTTAGGTTTGCTAAAGACCACATAGTTCGGGAACTTTCCCCAAACTAAATCCTCAATATTTTGCTCCCACATTGATCGGAGCTGAGGTTTCATGATCATGATCAGCATGACAACCCAAGAAAGGAACCGATACCTGGACTATTTTCCTTGGAAGATGATTCTTACATTAAAAAGCAATATAACATATCTCTCCGTGTACCTTTGTTTATAAAACCGTATGACCGGATTGTCTTGTTTGTCGTAAATCTTTGCTCTTATAAAGGCTTTATAAAGGAGGACAAACAATCCCTGGCTGCTAGCCGAGGAGGTTGAAGCCGATGGTCGGTCAACAAAGTTTTGTACAATGCGGATCCGAACATTAATGATGTAAAATACTTGGATACATAGGATCATAAAATGCGAGTAAAGTCGATTTATTGCATCCCATCTTTTAAAGACCAAGGGGCACAATCTCGATGAGACCCCCGAGCAACTTACATAAAGCTCTCCTAAATCCCAAGTGGCATCGATTTCCTATCTATTAAGCCCCTTGGGGCCAACCTTGGCGAGCCCAGCTTTCGCTGGCTCTAGCTCCTTTAAGAGATCTTTATTCTCTTTTTGAGAAGTTTGTGTTAAACACAACAAATTTTTTCTGTCAAACGGATATCGATCCTTAATATGGCCACCCATGCCCACATTAAGGCTCGGGGGCTACTAGGCTTTGCGCTCATTATTTACTTATATTAAAGGGGCACATCGATCCCTTGATTTGGTGTTGCCACCCGACCAGTGTCTCGGGGGATAGTGCATTGGCAATCCAGTGCAGAAAATTTAAGTGCAATATAGTTTTCGAGGAGATTATGATCCTCAGGTTGGTAGGCCGCACCCAACCTGAGTCTCGAGGACTTTGCACACCGCTTTTTGTGTCCCGAAGTATTCTGCCGAGCTAGGAGTTGATCCTCAGGCCGATTTTGCGAATCAACCTAAGTCTCAGGGGCTACTGGGATCAGCGGTCTTATGTCATCCTTAAGGTGCATCTCGGGCTTTAGACCGATGAACACCTTGAGGGCTACTGGCTATATATCTCGGCAGAGAATAAATTGCACCAATAAAAAATATTGACAAAAAATCGGCCCGCAGTCGGGGTGGTGCACCACCTCGGAAGCAGTCCGGCATAAAGCTCAGGCGCCAGTGGCTGGCTCCATAGAGGGCATTTCCGGCATTAAGCTCGGCTAAACTCCTTCAACTTTTTTGAACCAAGGTGATCTATGAAACCACGAATGCAGTCCGGTGTTGGAGCTCGGATACATTCCGGCATTGGAGCTCAGAAATTTGTCCGGCGTTGGTGCTCGGCAGCAAAAGATACCTCGAATACTATCCGGCGTTGGAGCTCGGATGCAAGAGGACACCGCCACACGGGAACAACTTCAATCCCGAGGTGTGGAGTAAAAAATAATAATAAGGCATTGATAAAGGCCGAGAACTTAAAGGGGCTCCTCGGATACCCGACGTGTAAACTCTTCGGATTTACTTCGGCGATCCTCAAGATCGAAGATGAGAAGATTTGTTGAACCAGTTTTCAAGACCAACGACCGAAGATGAAGAACAGTTCGGATGGATTGAGGAGCGTCCCCAACTAGAAGACCGGTTCAGGGGGCTACTGACGGTGTCCTGGACTAAGGGGTACTCACCACATCGTCTCCCGACCAGGTGGATCAGGCCGAGGACCCCCATGGCGGTTCACTCATGGGCCACTTCGGGCAGCCCATGACGCATACAAGGAGTATTCCACAAGACTTGGTGATCAAGACAAGGACTCCTCTCCACCAACGTATTCGGCTCGGACTCTTGTTATCCTAGGCCTCTGTTGCATTATATAAGCCAAGGCCATGCTAGTCGATAGATTATTATGACATTAATCATCATACCCCTAGGGTTTAGACCACAACATATGATCTCGGGGTAGATCAACTCTTGTAATCTCTATATTCATCAAGATCAATCAAGCAGGAAGTAGGGATTACCTCCATTAAGAGGGCCCGAACCTGGGTAAACATCGTGTCCCCTGTCTCCTGTTACCCATCGATCCAAGACACACAGCCCGGGACCCAAGACACACACATGCGACCTGGGTAAACATGGATTTCCATGCTTAAAATCCGAATGTTTATCATTTCCGTTATTTTAGATCGATCGCCGTATGAATGTAAAGTTGGAGTCAGACTGAATGAAATCAAGGTTTGATCGATTGAATGTTCTGCTAGAGTCGTATCAAATTAAATATAAAATGTCATCAGGCAACATGTTCCTTCTCATCCAACGACCTAGACTGCTTCAGTGTCGAACACACAACACGTTTAGCGTGCAGTTAATAACATGCCAAAAATAGTGCTAATCACATAATAACACGCAAATAATATCCTACTTAATATCCGCATGCACTTAATATACTTCCAAATTAACATGCATTGCACGTACACATTGACTAGTACTACTAGTATGTGAAACTGGTGCCGTAACTTGTGAACGCGTCCAGATATAGTCAACGGCAACATCGCCCGCGAGTTCTTTGTGTTTGCCTGTGCGTCTAAACGCAGAAGGGAAGGAGAGAGAGGGAGCACACATGGAACCCACTAGTAAGTGAAGGCGAATAGTACGTGCTAACGAGTCGGTCCCACTAATGTACTAAAAATAATATTACATGTAAACCATTAAATAGGTTGTGCTAATATAAAAACATTATATGAACAAAGGGGGGTACAATAAACATTGTTGTTCTACGTATGTTGCCTATTGACGTGCGGCTTGAAGGCCCTGGTCGCATGTTCGATCCTTGTCCTTTATTTTTTAATTTGTATATGGGTCAAAATTTGTTTCATGATAGGTGGGCCCCTCGGTGTGTAGTTTGTAGCACTTTAATTTGTGGATCGAAATTTGTTCCATTCCAGGTGGACTATCGGTGTGTAGTTTGTAGCTTATTTGTAATAATTAAAGAGAACAACAGAGTTTTTTGCAATAATACCATGGTGCAACATTGAAGGCGAGAAAGGGCATGCGAGAGAGCGATGACTGAGCCAGAGGGAAATCAATTGGGGGAGGTGCGGGGGTTGCAACGGTGTTTGGAGTAGTTGTGGGCAGAATGCTATGAAAATATAATCTAAACCCACCGGAATAAATGCCTACACAAATTAATCCAAGGTTGGAGTCCCCCTCGCAATGTAAATAGCTCCGGCTTTGCGAGGGATGGAGAGGTAGCTTCAATGTGTGGAAGAAACGGCGTGAGAAAGCGAGGTCAATCGAGAGACATACAGATAGAGAGACAAAGTAAGTGTGGTCCGACATTCATTGAAAAGATATATATGCTCTGGAGAGATATGGTCCGATTGAGCTTTTGGGAAGAGTGAGGGCTGTAATATAGAGCTTGAGAGATGATCCAGTCACAGACATGTAGATATATTTTGTGCGTGGGAGGAAGCAAGGTCAATCGATTACATATATAAAGGGAGAGAGATTGAGTGAGTGTGGGTCGTCGTCGAAAGAGTGAGACGGGTTGGAGAGATTGACCTAGATAGACAATGTGAGTGAGAGAGTATACAATATGAATATGTCGAATTGGGCTCAAACATGGAGATATGTCGGTTGTGTCCTAGAAAGAGCAAGGTCAATCGAGACATACAAAGAGAGAGAGACAGAGACTGAGCGAGCATGGCCCGCCATGAGGTCGAAAGAGCGGGGGCGGCTTGGATGAACTGACCTAGATAGACAATCTACGTGAGAGAGTATAGAGTATGTCGATCGAGGCCCAAACAGGAGATATATCATTTGTGTGTGAAAGAAAACGAGGTTAATCGAGACTCGGATAAAGAGAGCAAGATTGAGCGAGTGTGGCCCGCCGTGCGGAAGAAAGAGTGAGACAGTCTCGAGGGAGTGACCTAGATAGACAACGTGTGTGCGTGCGCACGAGAGGTTGGGGGGCTAGATAGGAAATGCATGTATCTAGCGAGAGAGGGTGGGAGGGAGAGAGAGAGAGAGAGCTCGGCATGGGGTGCAATGGCGGGTGTGTGAGGTAAATACATTTGGTAATAGAGTGTAGAAAGGGGGTTGTGTAGTTGAGAGAGTTAGAGATCGAAACATGGAGAGAAAGAATGAACGTGTGTCGGAAACCGATAGCTTCCTAATATGGTTAGGAGAGGAAGATTGATTGATACATGAAGTATGTAGCGTGTGTGTCGAGGGGGGTGGGGCTAAAAACAACATTTGAATGTAGATAGTATGAGACTTAATATCGATGTTTCAATTCGGTGTACATTGTAAGATTTGAACTGAGGACCACGCATATGGGTAATTATGTCGAATTTGTGCCATACTAGGTTTGGAAAAGTTGACATTGACTCGATTGTTGTGCTATTTACTAGCAAGAGGCCAATGTGTTGCATGGAACATCAAGATGCATTTATACGAGCCGCTTATCTCGTGGGAGACAAAGATGAATGAGGGAAGTCCTTATCTGCAAATGTGGAGAGGGGTGTGGGTATCTTTTTGCAAATTTTTCATAGTTTGCTTTCTATCCGTCAGATATAGATCGGACGTCTATATTGCAGGATGGCAGGCACACCATCATCACCAACTCAGTTTTCTATAAGAGTAGTTATTGGGTCATATGTTTGAATCCATCCAAAGTTTTCTCACTACCATGGTGTTCAACATATACATATGAATTTGTATTTAAAAAGTAGCATGGATACCGTGAAATGCGAAATCCACGTTAGAATTGGAGATCGCTATGTGACACACACTCTAATTCAAATAACTAATTATGTGACACACACTCTAATCCACGTTAGCATGGATACCGTTTCGTTTTTTCAACTAACTCCTGATTAATTAATTTATAGTATCTCGTTTCAAATGACTAATTATTTACAAGGAAAACACGGGCATGGTACTACATATAGATTCGTTTGCAAATGAAAGAAGATTCGTTTGCATTCTAAAATGTAGGCGCACCAGGCAGACCAGGATCGTGTCGTGGTGGTTGCGTGTGTCGTACGGACGCTTAGCACCCAGCCACCCACCCCCTCCCTCCCCCCACCCCCCCAAAAAAAGGGCGACGACAAAATAAGTTCGCGCTTCCACGTTTCGGATTGAAATATCTGGCGGCCCCAAGAAAAATCTCCCTTCTCCACCATCCCCTTCCGCGCCCAGATTGCTCAAATCCCTAATTCGCCGCCAACCCAAGCAAAGTTCGAATCGCCCCTCGTCTCGTCTCTTTCCCCACCTCTGTGCCGGACGACGACGACGAAGACGACGGTCGCGCTTCACCACCTCACCGGAGCTACCTCATCTACGCCCCCGTCCACCGCACCGAGTGGACCACCGACAACGTCGACCGCCGCAACCGATGTGCCTCACAGACACCAACTTCCACCGCATCAGGGGCGCTTCACCGATGCCGTCTCTCACCTCACCGGGGCTACTTCACCGAGCACATCGTCGCACCTCCGCCCCCCGAGGCCGTTGGGGCTTCACCAACGGTCTCGTCCACCGCATCGTAGCGCTCCGCTGCCACTCAAGATCTGCATCCGTGCGTGGCCAGTAAACGCCAGCGCATCACCCTCAACGGCTCTAAAGTGACCCACACTCTAGCTAGGCGAGCATGCCCAAACGCCGGCCCGAACTAGGTATCCACACATCACTCCCTTGTGCACTGTTTCGATGATGCTTGGATATCCTTTCACTGCTCTCTTAGCTTACACGCCTATGCAACTCTGACTTTAACTCTTATTTATTCTGTAGATATCATCTGAAACAAGCAAAACTATTTTTTAGCGAAGCATGACGGCGCTACGGGATCTGGTACACATCCTGCACACCCGTATAACCTTGTAAGTATCTGTCCTCCGGATAAACAGCAAGTTCGATTCCTCTTATTTGATCAACCATTCGCCATTTCAAAAATGCAGAGGGGGATGCAAGGAGCACAAGGCCTGCACATCCAAGCAAGTGGTAACATGGACTTGTACACGGAACATCCCAAGCGCAAGCAGAGCTGTAGTGAACCTGTACAACGAGCTAGCGTAAGTCCCTGCATTTCATTTAATTCGTACTGGCCTACGTGTATGATTTGTGTGCAGTGGCGGATCCACGAATTCAAGTTACCAGGGGCGAACATTTAACTTAAAAAATACGAAGGCACTTGCACTCCGGGTCAACATAACTTGAGAAATGTGAAGCTACATGCACTTTGAAAACCAGCTAATGATCCAAAGTAGTTCAGATTATAAAAGACTAAATGATGTAAACACCAAAAAACACAAAATGCAACATGGTGTACAAGGACTACTAACATGGTTTGTACTTGCTTGAATTATTCGTTCTCTGGCTGAAAATATCGAAGTGTAATTGCACCTATAACCAGTGCGCAAACTGCATATCAATATATCTATCCTGCACAAGTATGCCAATAGTTTCAAATAATAGATTAGAAAAGTATTTATGCTACGTTGTCATGATACGGGGACTTTCTGCTAGATGGCCTCGACGTTTCCTCAAGTGATGAAAATGTTCTATAATTTGCTTCTCATCAATGCGTGCAAATCTCTATGTCTCTCTCAACATAGCAGATCATCATTAGACACTAAATCCTTCAATGGGAGCTTACAAAATGCTTGCATTAGATCCCTCATTAGACACTATATGTTCATCACCAGGAGCATGTAAAATGTTTGCATCAAATCCTTCATTAGCAGTCTATTCACTAGACACTTCAGGCTCAAGAACAACATGAGCTTGTATGTTTGCACCAGAAACTTGATTAGATACATCAGATTCGGTCAGTTCAGTATTGATTGGGGGAGTTATAAAATAAACAGAAATTGGTTTCATTTTCTCATAGATTCCCTAGATACAAGCAGTTTTACAACACCGTCAGGTTTAACTATTGGCCAGAAATTGAACGGTTGAATTAGATATAATCAGGGATGTGATGTACCTGCTCGTTGCGCATGCTGCTCTTGCAAACTGCGAGTGTCCGTTTGCGCAAGCTCGATGCCATGCCCGTGCTGCCGCCGCTGCCTCCCATGCAGGCTACACCTAGGGCTGGATCTTCATCTCCTAGTCCTTCCATTTGCTTGAAGCCCGGCGACCGCCCTCCAATGAGGGCGCGAGGAAGTGCTGTGTCGGTCTGTCCAGAGGCGGCTAGGTTAGGAGCGAACCAGACTGGAGGCTGGAGTGAACGAATTAGGATTTTTCCTGCTATCGATCGATATGGGAGGCGCTCGTTTGGGCCGTGAGCCTACTATAGGGCCTGCCTTGCACTTATGTTATTGGCCCATCCAAATTGAAACGTGTTTCTTCATTTTTTTACATTGCCTGCTCGTGCGTTGGGACGAACAAAATTAGCCTGGGCCAACCTGGACGACTCAAACTAGGTGCACACTTTCCAGCCACCCGAGGCGGCCGCCCATACCAGCCCCTATGGTGGCATCGCCCCTTTTTGCGTGTATGATTGGGGTAGTGAAAAATATTCCAGTGGCGCTTTTGATTTACCCATAGAATGGTTGAATTGGTTGTTTCTATGAACTGAGTTCGCCAATAATGTGAAGGATGCCAGTCTTTTCATCCTATTGTAGATTGCTTAGATCTCGATATGTCAAATGTAATCGCGTGAAATATACAGTAAAATCCAGTGTGATGTGTGTGGCTACGACTAGTCTGACTACACGTCCTCATATAACATATCAAGGCCGCACCATCTTACCAGATTAACCATTCGACTTACCAATGCAGTGTGGGAAAAGGAAGTATTGAGACTGCGTATCCAAGGAATTGATGCCATGGACTCCTTCGTAGAACCTTGTAAGTGAAAAAGTAGTTGCAGTGTGCCTGTACAAAGAGCTAGCATAAGTTCAGTTACCTGCTTCTCGGAATTTTAGTTAGCCATTTATAGCAAAATTGTTCAATTACGTTTCTTGGCTTAATTTAGTTTGCTACTGATTACATAATGCCATTGCCTGTTAATCCTATTATACACTATGCCTATCTAGGTGTTTGATACTTACTGTTAAGAATTACCTGTTTGCCTGAACTTAAATAGCTACTTAAGCACGTAGATAGCTGGTCATATGTACTTCTAGGGTGCAGCAGAATTCACATGTAATTTACGTTCTGATACCCTGTTTGTTTAAATGGTTTGCTGTTATCACTTGTTGCACTAGTAATTGAAAGTGCTAGTTATCGACTAGAGGGGGTGAATAGGCAATTTTTATGAAAGTCTTCAAAACACAGGGCTTTGAAGACAAACGACAGAAATGAACCTATTGATATACAGCGGAAGGTAGACTACACTAGACAAGCCATAGTCATGAGAGTAATGAAGTGAAAGCACGAAGACTATTAGCAGCTAGGTAGTATAGGTCAGGATGGAAGATTGTCGGATCACGGGTTCCGGCAAAACCCTCAAGGTTCGAACTCTGGGGTGCGCGCAAAGTTCTTTTCCTCCTACCTATTGTCGGTGGGAAACGACACCTATGGGATCACAAGAATCCCTACTACGGTTGCCGGGGCGTGGGGTTGTGAGAAGAGCAGGATTAACAGTCAGCACAAGGATCGTTTACCCAGGTTCGGGCCGCGAGGATGCGTAAAACCCTAGTCCTGCTTCGGTGGGTGTATTGAGTGTTCTTGAGCTCTCGAACTAGCTATGGCGGCTGTGTAGTTCCAAAGAGCCGAATCCCCCTCCAGTATGCCATGGGCCTCCTTTTATAGTCGAAAGGGGCTGCCATAGTGGCACACAGGAGGTGGAAAGGCCTACAGTACTATGAGCTTATCGCCCGTATTACAAGACAAGACGCATTTAATGCGTCGCTTAGGTGTCCCCTAGCTTTATCGGGGACGGGAGCGAGGCCCGTCCCGTCCGTCGCCGCTCCTCTTTGCTTCGACACGCGCCCTGGCCAGCAATGCACGCAGCGCTATGTAGGAAGGCAGGCAGCTGAGGTGGCGCGGTGGTAGGGTCTTCACGCAGATCTGCATGCCACCACGCAGGTGCTTGCTGAGTTGGCGTAGAGGCCGCCAGTCGCCACGCAGGTGCCTGCCCAGCTGGTTGAGCTAGCAGCTGCTTGCGGACGGCGGTGGAGTCTTGGTTGACACGGGCCTGGCTGTGGCCCAGCTGACGCCCTCGGCAAGGGCCTTGCCGGGGGCCCGGCAAGGGTCTTGCCATGGCGTTGCAGTCGTCCCTGGCAAGGCGCTTGCCGGGGGTCTTGTGGATCTCCTCGGCAAGGATCCCGCCGAGGGTCGCCGTCTTCTGGTTCTCATCTGATCTTATATCTCTATGGTCTTGACAAAGATTTGCATGCTACCACGGAGGTGCCTCCCGAGCCCTAGTTCCAATGTGGTTGGTTGAGTTGGAACCCGTGGGCTCAAGGGTGGCTCGCTCTGTTAGCATCGAGCAAGTCGCCCCGGCAAGGCTCTTGCCGGGGACGCGGAGGCTGCCCCGGCAAGGGCCTTGCCGGGGGAGTCCACCTCGCCCTCTCTCTCTTTGGTATCTTTGGTCTTGGTGTTGCCTTGGCCATCTTGTGCTTCGGCTTCTCTCTAGCTCCCTTCCTCTGCCCTGCTTAGTGTGGCCGTGGCGCGCGGCTCCGACTGCCCGTGCACAAGTAAAGGGTTACAAAGGTGTGCCCCTACTTTTGTACATCGGCAGGAGCCCCCGGGCCTGGGCCACACATAAGCGCGACACGTTGTTGGGCCAGGCCCAGAACGGTGCGCGGGTAGGTGGGGAGGATTCTACCGCAGTAATTTTCCGTCTGCTGTGCTTCCCCACGACCTACGCGCGACGTGGAGGGTCGTGCGTGATGTGGGGGTCATGCGTGGGCGGTTTCCGCATGCATGTGTCACATCATGGTAAAGAGGCGGCTCGCGCCTTCCCCATAAAAGAGGGAGGCGTGGAGGCGCGGCTCGTTTACTGGATGGACTCGGGTCGTGGTCTTCAAGGCGCCACACCCCCTCCCCCCGATCACGGGGCGGAGAATGGTCGCCTCACTTGTCCTCTCGACCCTACTCGCCCGCCACACGTCCTTCATGCAAGTGGCGGGCGGTGTAGGCGAGAAACCGGGTCGTCGCTGATTGGGGCGGCGGGTCGGTCCTGATTCCCTTCGCCTCTGACGGCTGGATTGGCTGAGTGGGGCGGCCGAGCCCCGACCTCGCCCCTTTATAAGGAGGGGGAGGGAGGGCGGCGTCCCACATTCCTTTAGCACCTATCCTCTTTCACATGTGTTTCTTTCTCCCACCTGCCATGGCGAGAGGAGGTGTTGGGCCTTCGACGGTGGCAGCAAGGGTCGCTGCTCGTTAGCGCGTCCCTCCTTCCCACCAGCCCGCGGCGGCGGACCAGCCGCAAGAGGAAGGGGGAGGGGGCGTGACCGAGGTTGACGCGGTGGTCGGGGGAGAGGGGGACGAGGTGGCGCAGCGGCCGCGCCTCCTGATAACCCACAAGTATAGGGGATCACAACAGCTTTCAAGGGTAGAGTATTCAACCCAAATTTATTGATTCGACACAAGGGGAGCCAAAGAATATTCTCAAGTATTAGCAGTTGAGTTGTCAATTCAACCACACCTGGATAACTTAGTATCTGCATCAAAGTATTTAGTAGCAAAGTAGTATGACAGTAACGGTAAAAGTAGCAAATGTAATATTTTTGGGTTTTGTAGTGATTGTAACAGCAGCAACGAAAAAGTAAATAAGTGGAGAACAATATGTGAAAAGCTCGTAGGCATTGGATCGGTGATGGAGAATTATGCCGGATGCGGTTCATCATGTAACAATCATAACAAAGGGTGACACAGAACTAGCTCCAATTCATCAATGTAATGTAGGCATGTATACCGAATATAGTCATACGTGCTTATGGAAAAGAACTTGCATGACATCTTTTGTCCTACCCTCCCGTGGCAGCGGGGTCCTAGCGGAAAGTAAGGGATATTAAGGCCTCCTTTTAATATAGTACCGGACAAAAGCATTAACACATAGTGAATACATGAACTCCTCAAACTACGGTCATCACCGGGAGTCACTACAAAAAAATACACTTTCGTGATGATACGTGTTTGTCACAGTAGGTCACGTTTTTTGTCATGCATGTACATCCATGACAAATTTATGACAAAATCAAGATGGTCATACCTGTGCTGTCGTAGAAGTGTTCCATGACATTACCAAAATTATCATCACGGAAGTGTCCACTTCCATGACGATAAATCGCGCGTCACAGAAGTGCTTTCGTCAAGGGTGACCGACACGTGGCATGCACCGTAACGGAACGCCGTTAAGCTATCGTGTCAGGTTTTGGATCCGATAACCCGTTAACAGCCCCGACCAATGGGGATTTTCCACGTGTAAAATCATCATTGGCTGGAGGAAACACGTGTCGGCTCATCGCTGGGACAGATGTCATCCACTCATTGGACAGAAGGCGCCTATGATACGTTGACACGTGGCATGGCCCAACAGTGGCCCATTCCTATGAAAAGGCCGGCCCGTTTGACTTGGTCAAAAGCTGGCGGGCCGGCCCATGGAAAGCCTATTAACGGCATGTTCGCATATAGCCCATTTACAGCCCGCTAACCCAAGGCCCGTTACGCCCTATTCGAATTAGGCCCAGTAGCGTCATCTGGGCCATCCAATATGATTCCAGCCCATTTTCACTTCTGGCCCATGTATGGCCCATGACGTCTTTCGGCCCATATGAGGCCCTATGTAACTCTTGGCCTATTAACGGCCCGTGCTGAAACTGGCCCGTAATGAACAGTGTATTACTTTACACCCATTAACGGCCCGTGGTGAAACTGGCCCGTAATGAACAGTGTATCACTTTATACCCATTAACGGCCTGTTATTCCGTTGGGCCGTTTCCAGCCCATGTTATCTTTCGGCCTTCTCAGAGCCCATTTATTCTTGGGTTATTTTCCAGCATTCGTTTACTTACGGCCCGTTACTGTCATTTTTTGCTTGTGGGCCAAATTCAGCCCATTGTTACAGTCGGCCCGTTTGTGGTCCGTTAATACGTTAGGCCGTTTTCATAGCGTCATCAAATATGGCCTATTAACGATGGCCCGTTATGGTCGGCCCATGAATGGACGATTCCAACTCTAGCTCGTTTACGGCCAGAATGCGGTCTGTTTGGCCCATGTTTGGCCAATCGATCATACGGCCCGTATAAGGCCCATTGATGATATGGCCCGTAGAAGGCCCATTGTTTCTACGGCCCGTAGAAGGCCCACTGTTTATACGGCCCGTAGAAGGCCCACTATTTCTACGGCCCGTAGGAGGCCCAGTGTCACTACAGTAAATATTAGCCCATGGTTATTGTGGCCTAGTTTTAAAAAATAGGTTATTGCAGCCACTAGCAAACCACAGAAAAAGAACTGCACTGACTACAAGCAAACAAATAAACAAGACAACAAGGAAATAAATAAGCAAGCAACTTACACTAGGCTATCACGGCTATTACACATATTACATCCACTGGGCCTCAAAGTTCGCCACCAGTGCAAATATAGGGAACAAAGCAGCATATAAACGCCGCAGCAAAACAAGTCCAGAATTGAAACCACTTCAGAAGAGCTCAAGAAACAATATCCTGGGTACCCATAATGCTGGCAAGATGCTTAGCAAGCTTATTAACTTTCTCTTGTTTGGCGCTTAAGTCCTCGAGCGCTTGCTGTTGCACCAGAAAGTATGCGTCTGAATTCTGCAGGGACTTCCTCGGTCCTTCGACTTCCTGTTGCATAACATCTGATCGATGTCTTTCAACTTGAAGTTGAGACTCAAGAAGCCAAACTGATTCAGGCAACGAGTTCGAAGAGCTTTGGGGTTGTCTCAGTGTCTTCAATATAGTTTTTATCAGCTTTCTTGGAGACCAACAGGGATGTCTCACTATCTTGAACCTTATCTGCATTACTTCCTTTACCATTGCATAACAGGGTACTCTTCTCCAATATTTTATCCGCGTTCTAAAAGAGAAACAAACAAACACATCTCAGGTTTACAATGTAGTATATGAAACTCATTTTGGTAAACCAGTTCAGTAGTAAGGTGGACAGGATAACAGCATGAAACAAACATATATCTATGTAGTATGGTGACTGTATGGTCTATATTCTAGTTTATGTTGCCAAATCAAGATAGATACAGTTCGAATCATATCTATTTAAGACAAAGCAGCATAGACAGAATATAAGTGTGGGAAACTACATAGCAATAACAACACTTGTAATGTGCATGGCATGAGAACATAACTGTTTATTCAATTGAAACTGAAATCAACATAGAGCAAGTTACAACAGCAAACAGCCAAACACGTTGAAGAAACAGGTTTAAAACATACATGTTGCGCCATTGGAGTTTCAATTGCATCCTTCAAATTTTAAATTAGTTGGTATGAGTAAATATAGTGATGTAAGAGCAAAGTAGTATGAACCATAGCTACGGAACCTGACCTGAGAACAATTCTTCTTCTGCTTTAAGCGTTGACTTCAGGTTCGGAGTGGTGGTCCTCGTGATTTGGGCACAACAGTTGCCTTACTAACTGCTCGTGTTTGGGTGCTCTGTGGTGGAGACGGTGTTGTGTCAACAGGAACTGGGTGTCTATCTGCTGGGGTTGGGGTTAGAAGGGGTGTAGCTGGTTCTCTGTCCAACTGGGTAGGGGTACAATCTGCATGAGTGTGGGTTATGTATGGTGGGGCTGGTTCTTGGGCAAGTACAACCGTGGTTCTATCTGCATCGACAAGTAGCACGATCTTTTCTGAAGACTGTGTTTTTACTCCCACAGATACTGCCATCACTCCCTCAAATTGAAATGGCTGATAAACAAGAAAAGTAATTGAATGTACAGACATTGTAAGATAGACAGGTGCAATGGACAGTAGGGAAGAAAACAGGGCATGAAATAATTCACATTTATGTTGTCTAAGCAAACAGAATAGCAGGACATAATTTCACATATATGATGGCTAATTAAACAGGATAGCATGACACAATTTCACATGTATGATGGCTAACTAAACAGGATAGAATCACATACTTCAAAATATGATGACTATGTAAACAAGATGACATGATATAACTATACGATGTGTCTATTAAAGTGGTTGGCATGCCATAAATCACAAACATGCCGTCGATGGAGACATGATGGCATGATATAATTCACGGATAGAATGACATAATTTAAAATATGATGACTATGTAAACAGGATGAGATGATATAACTATATTAGGTCTTTAGAAAATGGGCTGGCATGCCATAATTCAGATACATGCTGTCTATGTAAACATCATGGCATGACATAATTCAAATATATGATTTATATACTAAGGAAGTGAGCAGAGGGCAATCGCATATATGATGTGTCAACTAAGGAGATGGCATTCAATATTGTGTATATGATGTAAAAACTAAGCATTGCAATACAACATATGTATTATATGAGTAATATAACCCTGCCAAGTTTGAGCATACAGCTCAGGGGGATAATAGGACTGGTCATCTGCCTCTGAATCCTCCTCTGAAAAGCTATCTGTAACCAGCAAGATATCTGCTTCAGCAGGTAGCATTGTCTGCTCTGAAGACCTTGTTTTCACTCCTGATTTCTCCATCACCAATTCAAATGGCTGCTGCACAGGAAGTGCAGTTGAATATACAAACATTGTCGACAAAAGCAATGAGAAATACAAAAAATGGACGACATGATATAATTCACATATATCACGCTTGTCTAAACAGCATGGCATTGCATAATTCACATACATAATGCCTAGCAACAAGATAACATTGCATAATTCACATATATAATGTCTTGCAACAAGATGGCATTGCATAATTCACATATATGGTAATTAGACACTAAACAGGTGGCATTCACACAAGCATGTCTAAACTAAGCAAATGACATAGCAATGCAAGATACCATAAGCACGATATGAGCAACATAACCCTGCCAAGTTAGGGCATGCACCTCGGGGGGAAATATGACTGGTCATCTGCCTCTGAATCCTCCTCTGAGGAGCTATCGGTAACCAGCAAGACGTGTGCTTCATCAGATAGCATTGTCTGCTCTGAAGACCTTGTTTCCACTCCAGATTTTTCCATGACCGTGCCGAATGGCTGATGCACAGGAAGAGTAATTGAATGTACTAAAATTGTTGACAAATTTAACACGTAATAAAAAATGATGGCATGATATAATTCACATATAAGATGACTGGCTAACCAGGGTGGCATTGCAAAATTCACATATATGATGCCTGGCTAGACAAGATGGCATTGCATGATTCACATATACGATAAAGAAACTAAATAGATGGCATTGACACAAAGCATGTCTAAACTAAGCAGATGACATCTTTAATGTATACAGTAAGCAATGCAAGGCACCATATGCACGATATTACCAACATCAGCATGCCAAGTTAGAGCGAAGACCTCATGGGGTAAATAGGAGTGGTCTTCTCCTTCTGAATCCCCCTCAGAATAGTTATCTTCCTCTTGATTTCGATCCGAAATGGGTGGAGGGGGGCTGCCTTTGCGCCCACCATGGAACGACGTATGCATGAAATTTTATTGCCACGCAAGGCTCATCTCTTTTGCTCTACATGATCAGTTCCATTGTGTACAATAACTGGCATGCATAGGAATAAAACATAGTCAGGTTATGTAAGGAGTGCATGCACAAATCCAGAGTGATGGTAGCAAACTATGGATAGACCCAAAACCAATGATAGCAGGCAGATAATAGCTTTAGTTAAAAAATACAGATAATGGCTCCTTTAATGTTTGTTTGCACCCAACATGAAACTCATAGTAGATAGATAGTACTGATTGCTGCCCCAATATGTACCCCACAACCATTTAAAAACTCAAGTTTCAGCATTAGTTTGGACCTGACTCGGAGTCTAATAGGTGAACACGACGATAATGTAGCATGTCATCATATTAAGCGATGCATAATGTAAGCAGACACGGAAGAGTGTGACCTCTCTTGCGGACCTGTGTAGTCCTCAAGGTCATCTGCTCAGTTGATGATGGTAATGCAGTTGCCGTGGCTGCCGGCAGCGGGGAAGAAGATCTGAGGCGGCGAAAGACAGTCTGGAGAGCGGATCCCTGCTGTGGTGAACCCTTCCGTCGTTGGAGCAGCTGAGCTGGGGTGGAACACAGCGCCGCAGGAGTAGGATAGACCACACAAGGTTTTCTTTGACACATATCTGTAACAGAAGTAATTGAGTAAGGGCTTGTTTGAATTTGAGGATTCTAACAATGCAGGGATAGGAAATAGACAGGAATAGGATAGGAATGCACGTGCAAAACAGAGAATTTAAAAACACAGGATTTCTGCCAATCTGGGTGTTTGATTCACAACAATTGGAAGATCACAGGATGCAAAAAAGCATGGTGAGATTAAGTCAAACCACAAGAAAATGTACGGTTATATTTCTATTATGCTACTATCTCTTAGTCTTGTGCTTGATGAATAGGAATATGAAAAGGAGGAGAAGTGGAAATTAGAATTCCTACGGTTTTTCTTTCAAGGAGACACTAAAGGAACAAATCCTACAGTTTTCCTTTGCTCCATTCCTTTGCACCAAAATCATGAAAAGTAGTACCAAAGGAAACTTTCCAATTCCGATGTTTTTCATTCACTTTTCCTTTCAAGCACTGGCGATTCTAGTAGGCAGGCTTGAGCAAGGAAAATCCTACACTAAAAACATGTTTTTGTGCTACTTCTATTACTTTGGACCCAGGCCAGTGCCATACTAGCTCAACTCCCGGGCCCATCGACAAATGCACAGCTCAAACACGCAGAGATAAATAATGATTGCGTTCAAGAGAGTCCATCACGGATAGCTAAGTTGCCTGGTACCTCACTGCTTGTCATATAGTAGGATAAAATAATCGTATTACCCGTTACTACGAGTGCTCAGTGGACAATATATATAACATGTAGAGTAAAAAAGAGATGCAACAAGTGTACAACCTCTTTGGCGAAGCCATGTCGATCTCAGCGTGATTAGGTTGGCCGGTGAGGATGCTCCGGCTGACTTGCCTGTCGGAGGAGGGGAAGAAGATCTTAGGCGTCTGGAGATGGAGCCCGAGGTACTGCTCCGCTGTGATGGAGGGTTTCGTCGTTGGAGCAGCTCCGGTGAGTTGTACGCGCCGAGGCTGAAGCAGGACAAGAGAGACAACGAACAACGTTAACCTGAGTGGAATTCTAATAGCATCTCCAATACATGACGTAAAATACATAACCACAAAGTGCTAGATGTAAAATACATCAGCCGCTCATCTCTGAACTTAATTGTCGAAACTGAATTTAACTGTCGAAACTGAACTTACTTGTCGAAACTGAACTTAACTGTCGAAACTGAATTTTGCTGTCGAAACTGAATTTTGTTGTCGAAACTGAACGCACTAGCAAGGTGAGGCTACACGTCGGTCGACTGACTTTTTCATCTCTGGTCTGTCGATTTTGCAGCCGTTGGATACGAAATCAAGGGCCTACAGTTCATCTTCAACCTCCACCCCCCTGAGCCGCCAGCCAGCACTGGCCAAACAGCAGCCCCCCGCCGCCCGCGGCCGGCGGTGCGCCGCCCCGCCCACCCCGAAAACACTCCCCACCGCCGGTCCGCTGCCGCCCCGGCCATCCCACTAGGCCCCCTCGTGCCGAGCTTTTTCTCCGGCAATCCCCACACCACCGCCCCGCCAACGCCCCGCCACCGCCGGCGACCACCGCCCCCATCCTGAACCCTAAGATAGATAGTGGGGTACCTCTCCAGCGAGCCCCCCTCCCCACTGCGGCTGGTTCTTCCTTCACCCCGGCGAGCCCCCCCCCACCCCCTGAAAATCGACTGACCCAAAAGTCGATTCAGTCGACTGAAGTGTAGCTAAATCTGAGCAGCATCGCAAGCAAGAGCGAGAGCAGCAGCGCGAGCAAGAGCAATAGCAAGAGCAGACCAGGCAGGGGACCGAGAGCAAGAGCAGAGCAGCAGCGCGAGCGAGAGCTAAAGTAGCAGCAGCTCCTACTGATGTGGACGTCGCCGCCGAGGGAGCGACGCCGTGGAGGAAGTGGCCGGCGACGCCGCCGTGGATGGAGCCGCGCCATGTCGGCTCGGGACCGAGCGCCGGCAGCACCATGAGATCGAATCAAGAAGAAAATGCGGCGATCAGTGTACAACCTCTTTGGTGGCGCCGATTAGGCCGCAGCTTCATCCGAGGAAACAGTGATGATGATGCTCTTTCGGTGGTGCAGGTGAAGACGGCGGTGTGGGAATGGAGGTGGCGCGAAAGACGAGGGGAACGTCGGGGCAGCTCCTTGGAGGTGGAGGACGGGGTGGCTGAACCGGCAGGATGATGAGATCGACGACGGATCATCATCCGGTACGGTGGATGAGGGACGTCGAGGTGTTGCTGTGGACGACGTCATCGGGGAAGAGGCTCCGGCTGGGTGGCGGACGGAGCAGGGTGTGGGGTTTCGTCGCGGGTTTTCGCGGCCTCGGTGTATGAATGGGTGGGCGGATGGGATGGCAGTGGGGAACCATGGCTTAGAGACGCGCTTGTCTGAAATGTGGGGTAAGTTACGAAAGTACCCCCACCGATTTGAGGCGGTTCTTTCGGTTCAGGGGTACCACGGGCATTTCGCGTGTCAGGATTTCACAGGAGGTGGGAGTTTTCGCGCGCGTTGTAATTTCGGAATAGCAAGGCGCGGGTTGAGATGGAGGGAGTTGTCGGAGCACAACGAGACAAAGATATATCTTAAATATTTCGGGCTAACAAGGCACGGGTTGAAGAGGCGGCAGTTTCGTAGCACAATAGACAGAGACGCTAGCTTGAATTTTTGGCATAACAAGGCGTGGCTTGAAATTTCAGAAGAACAAGCTTAACGTGTACCCAAAAAAAGACAATTTGCACCTCAACACGCACAACACACACACAAACACCATTTAGACTAGAGTAAGGTACACGTGCATTGCACGCATGAGATTTGCCAACCAAATTATGAATAAATACCACATTATAGCATGCAAGCTTTGAGTCATATATGCATGATGTAGATGTTCGCTTAATTCTTATAGTTCATTTCATTCAAAATCATCTAGTTTTTATAAGAAAGCTAATCTATTTTAAGATTCATGAAATTGTGCATCGTAAGACATAAAGTAAAAACAAATAATGGCAAATCATGTAGAAAAACATTTGGGCAATTCTGATATGGAAGATTCTAGAACAAATAAGAAGTGCTTGTGTTTTGATGTTTGTGCATTATGCCTAAGTTCAACCATGAAGTCTTCTAGATTATACATGTGGCGAAATCTGGTGGAATCTAGATGATATCTGTAACATCCCAAATTTTCAATTTGGAATGTTATACATTAGATCATCATGCATAACATATTTTATTGCATTTTGTTTTGCGATCCTAGAAATTCTATGCAACTCGAGGACCCACGGAGAGAGTTGGGGATTTCGTTATTTTCATATTTTCGGTTTTCTCAAATTTTGAAAATAGGATCATTTGTTTTAATTATTTTTCTCTCCAAAAATATTTCATATCAAAATATATGAGAGGGGCTAAAATGACTTCTCCACAAATAATGAAATATTGGAGGAAAAATATTAAAAACAAATATTTGATTTTATTTGGATTATATTTGATTATTATTTGAATTAGGAAAAATACGCGTTTTCCAAATTTTCATTTAGGCCCCAAAAAAGGTTCATCTTGTCCGGCTTGATTTTAGAAGTCGGGGAAAACTTATTTCGGGATTTTTGGAGTCCGTTTAGTAGTTCTTTTATTTGTTTTTCTGCGCGAACCGACCTTGGGCCGTATTCGGCCAGGACTCCGCCCGGCCAGGCCTTTATAAGGCGCGCCCCCGAGGCCCCGTCAGCCCAAGTCCCCCGCCGCCGCCGAAAAACCCTAGCCATATATTTAACAGATACTTACATATGTAAGAAAACAATATCCCACATCTTATTAACTTATAAAAATAATTTCTTAACAAATAAAATCTTGGATTGTTTTGGCACGAAAATCCTAGTGATTGTGTACAAAACCTTGGTAAGATTTAAGGACGAATGTAATAATATCACTTATTATTTAAATATATTTATAACAAAATGCTCAGCCCCTTTTTATTTTTTGATAACATTGCTGGCCCGACCCAAAATTATAATTAGAATCAGCCCAGCAAAATCGTGTATTTCGAGAAAGTGCAAATGGCCTGTAATTTTTTAGGAAATAAAATAAATGGGCCGCATGGACGCTACATTATTTGTTCACCTAGCCCAGCTAATGGCTGTAATTGAAAAAAAAAGATCAAATTGACTGTAAATTCTACCGCGCAAAAAAAAAGACTGTAAAATCTGAAAAATGGGTTGAATACGTGCCACATTTTTGGAGGCTGAAATGTGGGCCAATAGGTCGAAGCCAACGCAAGTCGTTGTCAATTTAGTCAACAAATGATTCTGACATGTTAGCCATTGGATTTACATCCAACGACCGGCATCCATCTTCAATCACTCGTCTTCTTCCTCCAGCGCCGCCGGGACCACCTCCCGCCTCCTGCTGCTAGCAGCTCTGCTTAGCACGCTTCGCTATGAAGCGCTATTCCACCGTTGGCCAGGCCATCCCTCCACCCCTCCACACCTCCTGTTCTTCTCCACCGACTGCCGAACCACACCGCACTAGAACCAGTTAACCCTCGTACACCTCTCCGTCTGCGACTCTACTCCCGCGTCTTCCCATCTCCGGCTCGTTGCTGTCCGGGGCCTCGCCGTCGTCCACCACCTTGGATGCGCTCGGCGCGGCGTGGTCAACGTGGTCAACGAACGACACCATCGGAAGTAGACTGTGCATGGAGAGGCTGACAGCTGGGTCCATGGCCGCACACAAGGAAATGCCTCCTTGTTACACGCAAAATAATGATTCCTCCACCTGACATCTGGGACCCACCGGAAGGGCCTCTGTATTTCACGAAAATAACGTGCCCCCCGCTGACATGTCGGACCCACCGGCTATCTTCGCACGCAAGGAAGTGCCTCCTTATTACGCACAAAAAAATGAATACTCCCCCTGCCAGCTGGAACCCAGCATAGTGGGAGGCTGACTTGTGGGCCTACCAAGTTGACGGGGACGGAGGGCTTTGTCAACTTAGTCAATATGAACGATTCTAGCTCCTGTTACCGTAGGATGTTCATCCAACGGCCGTAGTGCTTCTTCAACCTCTGGTCTTCTTGCTCCAGCCGCCCAAACCAGCGCCGGTCGTGCCGCGTGCTCCTGCCTCCTGTGGCCGGCTGTGATGCCACGGAGGCCTCACCGCCCCCTACTACTCCCACCGCTGGCCAGGCCATCCCTCTACTCACCCACACCCCCTGTTATTTTGCGGCGACAGCAGCCTCACACCGCAGCCGAACCAGTGAACCCTCGTACTCCTCTTCGCGTGGGCATCCACTGCTGCGTCTTCCCCGGCTTTGAGTCGTCCCCTTCCTAGTCCTCGCCGTCATCCACCGCCGTGGTGCTCTTGGCGCGGTGTGGTCAACGTGGTCAAGGAACGACTTCCATCGGACGTGGACTGTACGTGGAGAGGCTGACAGCTGGGTCCATGGCCGCAGCAAGGAAGTGCCTCCTTATTACGCGCAAAATAATGATTCCTCCACCTAACAGAGGGGACCCACCGGACGGCCACCGTATTTTGCAAAAAAAACGTTTCCCCCTAACTGCTGGGACCCACCAGCTACATCTTCGCATGCAAGGAAGTGCGTCCGGGCAAACAAACGATTCGCCCCCTGACTGCTGGGACCCACCAGCTACATCTTCGCACGCAAGGAAGTGCGTCCGGGCAAAAAAAATGATTCGCCCCCCTGACTGCTGGGACCCACCAGCTACATCTTCGCACGCAAGGAAGTGCCTGACAGTCGGGACCCACCTGGTCAAAGCGTACGTAGCGTTGTCATTCTGGTCGCGAACGTGTACGTACATATATACTGGTGGATGTAGAGGTGCGCACGTGTCGTAGTAGAGGCGCGTACGTGTCGTAGTAGAGGCGCGCACGTAGCATGTACACGTACGTACAGCGGCCAGGTTGCAAGAAAGAAAATACGGCCACGTATGTGTACATACGGGCGGGGTCTCGAACGCCTACTCGCGCATACGTACGGCCAGGGCTCGCGTACATGGCTGGGTCGGAACGGAGAAATAGCGTCATCGTCATGTTCATGGGGAGGCAACGGAATGCGTCGTGTTCATGGGGAGGCAACGGAATGCGTCGTGTTCATCGGGAGGTAACGGAACGCGTGGGAGCCAACCGGCTAGGTCGGGGCGGAATGCGTGGTCGTGTTCATCGGGAGGGCTTGGACGGAACAGGTGATGGAAACGAGGCCTGGCGTACCGCAAAACGGAGGAAACGGACCTCCTACGTTCGGAACGGGGTCCTATTGATCAGGACGGGTGTGGCATACCGCAAAACGGAGGAAACGGACCTCCTACGGTCGAAACGGGGGTCCTATTGATCGGGAGGGGTGTGGCGTACCGCAAAAGGGAGGAAACGGACCTCCTACGGTCAAAACGGGGGTCCTGTTGATTGGGAGGGGTGTAGTGTACTACAAAACGGAGGAAACGGACCTCCTACGGTCGAAACGGGGATCCTGTTAATCGGGAGGGGTGTGGCGTACCGCAAAACGGACGAAACGGACCTCCTACGGTTGAAACGGGGGTCCTGTTCATCGGGAGGGGTGTGGCGTACCGCAAAACGGGACTCCACGGGATACTATTCATCTCCACCATCGACCTCCTCCAGCCTCCACGGGCTACCGTCGACCTCCTCCAGCTTCCACGGGCTCATGTTCATCCAGCCTCCACCGCGCGCTACTCCACCGGCTACTGTTCAACCACCCCTCCACGGGCACCCCTCCACCGTCTACTGTTCATCCAGCCCTCCACACCATGGGGTCCTGTTCAACCACCCCAGCACGGGAACCCCTCCACCGTCTACTGTTCATCCAGCCCTCCACCACACCACGGGGTCCTGTTCATCCAGAGGCAACGCCACCGCTCACTGTTCATCCAACCCCCCCCCCCCCCCCCCGCAACGCTCACTGTTCATCCAATCGATCGGCTTCAGTTAGCAGCAGTAGCGAAGGAATCGCTCGATCGGGTTCAGTTAACAGCCATCGATCGATCGCTCGGGTTCAGTAACGCGTAGCCTGCAGTGCAATCGCTCGGGTTCAGTTAGAGCCAACGCCTCGCACACACGCGCGTACGTGTACGAGAGAAACGCGCATCGCTCGGCCCCCGACCTCCCACCGTAATCGGGAACTCCCTAAAATTTTCCTCCCCCTCGCTTCTACCACGGTTTTTTCCGTCATGGACGGCCCAAAGAATGTCATGCAGCTGCGTCTCCGGCCCGGCCAAGACGAAAAGCCCATTTTCTGTCATGATTTTTTGTCATAGAAGTAGGAGCCCACCACATCTATGATGATACCGGGTTTTGTCACAATTATCATCATAGAAGTGTCATATGTATGACAGAAAAAAAACTCGTTCGGCCCAAAATGTCATGGATGTGTCTTTTTTTTGTAGTGAGTGGTCCCGATTATTGTCACTTCGGGGTTGCCGGATCATAACACATAGTAGGTAACTATAGACTTGCAAGATAGGATCAAGAACACATATATATTCGTGAAAACATAATGGGTTTAGATCAGAAATCATGGCACTCGGGCCCTAGTGACAAGCATTAAACATAGCAAAGTCATAGCAACATCAATCTCAGAACATAGTGGATACTAGGGATCAAACCCTAACAAAACTAACTCGATTACATTATAAATCTCATCCAACCCATCACCGTCCAGCAAGCCTACGATGGAATTACTCACGCATGGCTGTGAGCATCATGAAATTGGTGATGGAGGATGGTTGATGATGATGATGGCGATGGATTCCCCTCTACGGAGCCCGGAACGGACTCCAGATCAGCCCTCCCGAGAGAGTTTAGGGCTTGGCGGTGGCTCCATATCGTAAAACGCGATGAATCTTTCTCTCTGATTTTTTTCTCCCCGAACACGAATATATGGAGTTGGAGTAGAGGTCGGTGGAGCTCCAGGGGGCCCACGAGGCAGGGGGTGCGCCCAGGGGGGCAGGCACACCCCCCACCCTCGTGGCAAGGGTGTGGGCCCCCTGGCCTTGATTCTTTCACCAGTATTTTTTATTATTTCCAAAAATAATCTCCGTGGAGTTTCAGGTCATTCCGAGAACTTTTGTTTCTGCACATAAATAACACCATGGCAATTCTGCTGAAAACAGCGTCAGTCCGGGTTAGTTCCATTCAAATCATGCAAGTTAGAGTCCAAAACAAGGGCAAAAGTGTTTGGAAAAGTAGATACGACGGAGACGTATCAACTCCCCTAAGCTTAAATCTTTGCTTGTCCTCAAGCAATTCAGTTGACAAACTGAAAGTGATAAAGAAAAACTTTTACAAACTCTATTTGCTATTGTTGTTGTAAATATGTAAAGCCAGCATTCAAGTTTTCAGCGAAGATTATGAACTAACCATATTCACAATAACTCTTAGGTCCCATGTTTACTCATATCAATGGTATAATCAACTAGCGAGCAATAATAATAAATCTCGGATGACAACACTTTCTCAAAACAATCATGATATGATATAACAAGATGGTATCTCGCTAGCCCTTTCTGAGACCGCAAAACATAAATGCAGAGCACCTTTATAGATCAAGGACTGACTAGACATTGTAATTCATGGTAAAAGAGATCCAATCATAGTCATACTCAATATAAATTAATAGTAATGGATGCAAATGAAAGCGGTGCTCTCCAGCTGGTGCTTTTTAATAAGAGGGTGATGACTCAACATAAAAGTAAATGGATAGGCCCTTCGCAGAGGGAAGCAGGCATTTGTAGAGGTGGCAGAGCTCGATTTTGAAATAGAGATAAATAATAGTTTGAGCGGGATACTTTCATTGTCAACATAAAAACCAAGAGATGGCGATATCTTCCATGCTACACACATTATAGGAGGTTCCCAAACAGAATGGTAAAGTTTATACTCCCCCTCCACCATCAAGCATCAATCCATGGCTTGCTCGAAACAACGAGTGCCTCCAACTAACAACAGTCCCGGGGGAGTTTTGTTTGCAATTATTTTGATTTGATTTACGCATGGGACTGGGCATCCCGGTGACCAGCCATTTTCTCGTGAGTGAGGAGCGGAGTCCACTCCTCCTGAGAATAACCCGCCTAGCATGGAAGATACGGATAGCCCTAGTTGATACATGAGCTATTCGAGCATACAAAACAGAATTTTATTTGAAGGATTAGAGTTTGGCACATACAAATTTACTTAGAACGGCAGGTAGATACCACATATAGGAAGGTATGGTGGACTCATATGGCATAACTTTGGGGTTTAAGGGATTGGATGCACAAGCAGTATGCCCGCTTAGTACAAGTGAAGGCTAGCAAAAGACTGGGAAGCGACCAACTAGAGAGCGACAACAGTCATGAACATGCATTAAAATTAATGAACATTGGGTGCAAGCATGAGTAGGATATAATCCACCATGAACATAAATATCATGAAGGCTATGTTGATTTGTTTCAACTACATGTGTGAACATGTGCCAAGTCAAGTCACTTGAATCACTCAAAGGAGGATACCACCCCATCATACCACATCACAACCATTTTAATAGCATGTTGGCACGCAAGGTAAACCATTATAAGCTCCTAGCTAATCAATCATGGCACAAGCAAATATGATCTCTAATTGTCATTGCAAACATGTTTATTCATAATAGGCAGAATCAGGAACGATCAACTAATCATATTTAGAAAAGCAAGAGAGGTCCAGTTCATACCAGCTTCTCTCATCTCAATCAATTCATCATATATCGTCATAATTGCCTTTCACCTGCACGACCGAATGATGTGAATAATAATAATAGTGCACGTGCATTGGACTAAGCTGGAATCTGCGAGCATTCAATAAACAGGAGAAGACAAGGCAATATGGGCTCTTGGTTAAATCAACAATAATGCATATAAGAGCCACTTCAACAATTTAATCATGGTCTTCTCCTATCGACCCCCAAAGAAAATAAATAAAACTATTTACACGGGAAAGCTCCCAACAAGCAAAAGAAGAACAGGAAATATTTTTGGGTTTTCTTTTTAATTATTACTACTACAGCAAGAAATTAAACTAGCTAAAAGCTACAACTAATTTTTTTTTGGTTTTTCTTAAGGTTTATCAAACACACAAGAAGAAAGCATAAAAAAAGAAAATAAACTAGCATGGATATTACAGTGAAAGAGTATGAGCACCGACGTCTAGCAATGAGTGTGTGAACATGAATGTAATGTCGGTGAGAAATACGTACTCCCCCAAGCTTAGGCTTTTGGCCTAAGTTGGTTTATTGCCACAGATGGCCTGGCAGATATCCAAAGTTGTAGTTGGGGTCGTACTATGATGCAGCAGTCATTGCATCGTGGGCTGCAGCTTGGAGGTGAGCTATCTCAGCCCTCCTCTTATACTCTTCCACCTCCTTTCTGGTTATAAAATATCTCCCTTTTGCCTGAAAGTCAAAGAAAGTAGAAGCAGGGAGAGCGACGTGATAGGTGCGTCGTCTGTCAAAGATTAGTCGGTACTGGAGGAACTGATCGTTCCTCTCAACAAAATGATGACGAACCATAGCCTCATAATCCAAATAAGCAGGAGGCAACTCAATATCATCCTCAGTATGGTTACACCAAGAAAATTAGCTATACGGGTTGCATAAATTCCACCAAAGAAATCTCCATTAAATCTATTATGATGCAACCTACGTGCAACAATAGCTCCCAAATTATAATGTTTATCTCCTAACACAGCACTCCTAAGAATACTGAGGTCAGGGACACACATGTGACATGCTTCATCCTTACCATTTATGCACCTACCTATGAAGAGAGCAAAATAATGTATAGCAGGAAAGTGAATGCTCCCTATGGTCGCTTGTGCTATTTCTCATTTCCCCACAGTTATACTAGCAAGAAAATCTCTAAATTCAGATTTGCGAGGTTCA
Organism: Aegilops tauschii subsp. strangulata; assembly: GCF_002575655.3. Lineage (NCBI taxonomy): Eukaryota > Viridiplantae > Streptophyta > Magnoliopsida > Poales > Poaceae > Aegilops > Aegilops tauschii. Next base: position 418,795,047 of record NC_053037.3, on the reverse strand, counting down.
CTAGTACTACCCCATTGTGGAAGTTTGCAAGCAGTGGTAAAATCCTCTAAGTCCATAGTATAAGAATTTTCATAAAGATCAAACAGGACAGTTTGAGAATTACGTGAAAATGAAAATTCAAACCTCCTCACAAAGGAACTAGTGAGATAGTGGTACTAGCGGCACTTTTCTGCCTCGAAGCTCACAAGATCAGCGTTACGCAAATATGCGTTAAATTCTACCTTAATTCCTGCTTGATCCATGAAGTCCTCTAAAGGCCATTCACAAGGCCGCACTAGAGTGTCCCTTGGTGGTTCATCATCAGCATCACGCATTGCAAGCCTGGGCCCTTGCTTCCTTGAAGGACCACCTTGGTACATTTTCCTAAACATATTTCTTCCTCTGCAAAATTTCTGAAATTTTTAGTAACTTCAAATAAAGGTGAACCAAGCTCAACAAAATTGATATAAACTACTCCTACAAGTGCCTAGAGCCTATATCATGCATTAGAACTACTTGGAACCATATAAATTTGACATGCAAGCTCAGGAACATGGTCACCTAGGCAGCACAAATTTGCAATGAATAAAGCACTAGAACAAAAACTAATTGGACCAATGGAGGAGTCACATACCAAGGAACAATCCCCCAAAGTAGTTTTGTGGGAGGTGCTTTGAGCAAGGAGATCGAAAATCGCAGCAAAATGAGCTAGAACTCGTGCTTGAGCTGGATGGTGATTTTTTTGGGAGGAAGAAGACGTGTGTGGGTGCAGGAATAAGTGGAGGGGAGCCACCATGGGCCCACGAGGCAGGGGGGCACGCCCAGGGGGGTGAGCGCGCCCTGGACCCTCGTGGCCAGGTGCTTGCTCCCCCTGCTGTGTTGTCAGTGCCAAATATTCTCAAATATTACAGAAAAAATTATATTAAATTGGCAGGGCATTTGGAGAACTTTTATTTTCGGGGTATTTTTATATTGCACGGATAATTCAGAAAACACGCAGAAAATACTATTTTTACTTTATTTGAACTAAACAACAGAAAGTAAAAGAAGGGTACAGAAGGTTGTGCTTTCTAACTTCATCCATCTCATGCTCTTCAAAAGGAATCCACTAACAAGGTTGATCAAGTCTTGTTAACAAACTCATTCCGACTAACATGGAACCGTAGAAATTTCAAATAACACTATGTTACCTCAACGGGGATATGAACGTCCCCAATAATAAGAATATCATATCTCTTTTTGACAGTAGGAAGAGGAAATTCAAAACCTCCAAAAATAATCGATGGAATTTTTCCAATAGAATTGATACTGTGGACCTGAGGTTGTTTCCTCGGAAAGTGTACCATATGCTCATTACCATTAACATGAAAAGTGACATTGCCTTTGTTGCAATCAATAACAGCCCCTGCAGTATTCAAAAAGGGTCTTCCAAGAATAATAGACATACTATCGTCCTCGGGAATATCAAGAATAACAAAGTCCGTTAAAATAGTAACGTTTGCAACCACAACAGGCACATCCTCACAAATACCGACAGGTATAGCAGTTGATTTATCAGCCATTTGCAAAGATATTTCAGTAGGTGTCAACTTATTCAAATCAAGTCTACGATATAAAGAGAGAGGCATAACACTAACACCTGCTCCAAGATCACATAAAGCAGTTTTAACATAGTTTCTTTTCATGGATCATGGTATAGTTGGTACTCCTGGATCTCCAAGTTTCTTCAGTATTCGACCCTTAAAAGTATAATTAGCAAGCATGGTGGAAATTTCAGCTTCCGGTATCTTTCTTGTATTAGTAACAATTTCTTTCATGTACTTAGCATAAGGATTCATTTTGAGCATATCAGTTAATCGCATACGCAAGAAGATAGGTCTAATCATTTCAGCAAAGCGCTCAAAATCCTCATCATCCTTTTTCTTGGATGGTTTCAGAGGAAAAGGCATGGGTTTCTGAACCCATGGTTCCCTTTCTTTACCGTGTTTCCTAGCAACAAAGTCTCTCTTATCATAACGTTGATTCTTTGATTGTGGGTTATCAAGATCAACAGCAGGTTCAATTTCTATATCATGATCATTACTAGGTTGAGCATCATCATGAACATCTTCATTAGCATTTTCACTAGTTTCATGTTCATTACCAGATTGTGTTTCAGCACCAGAAATAGAAATATCATTTGGATTCTCAGGTGTTTCAGCAACAGGTTCACTAGAAGCATGCAAAGTCCTATCATTTTTCTTTTTCTTCTTTTTAGAATGACTAGGTGCATCAACATTATTTCTCTGAGAATCCTGCTCAATTCTCTTAAGATGGCCTTCAGGATACAAAGGTTCCCGAGTCATTTAACCAGTTCTAGTAGCCACTCTAACAGCATAGTCATTATTCTTAGTATTTAATTCATTGAGCAAATCATTTTGAGCTTTAAGTACTTGTTCTACTTGAGTGGTAACCATAGAAGCATGTTTACTAATGAGTTTAAGTTCACCTTTAAGTCTAGACATATAATCACCCAAGTGTTCAATCATATAAGCATTGTGTTTTAATTCTTTACCAAAATAAGCATTAAAATTTTCTTGTTTAACAATAAAATTGTCAAACTCATCTAAGCATTGTCTAGCAGACTTATAATGAGGAATATCACCTTCATCAAATCTATAGAGAGAATTTAAGTTTACTACCTGTGTCGGGTTATGAAGACCATGAGTTTTTCAATAGGTGATGAACTAAGATCATATATTTCTTCAGCAGGCGGTAAATTAAGAACATGTATTTCTTCAATAGGAGGTAAATTCTTAACATCTTCAGCTTTAATACCCTTTTCTTTCATAGATTTCTTTGCCTCTTGCATATCTTCAGGACTGAGAAATAGAACAACCCTCTTCTTCGGAGTTGGCTTAGGAGTTGGCTCAGGAAGTGTTCAATTATTTTCATTAGTCAACATATTATTCAATAGAATTTCAGCTTCATCCAGTGTTCTTTCCCTGAAAACAGAACCAGCACAACTATCCGGGTGGTCTCTGGAAGCATCGGTTAGTCCATTATAAAAGATATCAGGTATTTCATTTTTCTTAGGAGGATGATCAGGCAAAGCATTAAGTAATTGGAGAAGCCTCCGGGAGACTCTCTTCTTCAATTTGCACAAAATTGTATATATCCCTTAAAGCAGCTTGTTTCTTATGAGCAGCGAAATATTTAGCAGAGAAGTAATAAATCATATCCTGGGGACTACGCACACAACCAGGGTCAAGAGAATTAAACCATATCTTAGCATCACCCTTTAATGAGAACGGAAATATTTTAAGGATATAAAAGTAGTGAGTGCTCTCATCATTAGTGAACAGGGTGGCTATATCATTTAATTTAGTAAGATGTGCCACAGCTGTTTCAGATTCATAGCCATAGAAAGGATCAGATTCAACCAAAGTAATTATATCAGGATCAATGGAGAATTCATAATCCTTATCAGTAACAAAGATAGGTGAAGTAGCATAAGAAGGATCATATTTCATTCTAGCATTCAGAGTTTTTTGTTTAAGCTTAGCTAATAATTTCTTGACCCTATGTGAGAGCCACATATGCCACCATGTATCTCTGCCAACAGCTCCAGTCCTTCCTCCCGGGGGATGCACTTCAATTTCACACCGTTCGGTCTTCTTCTGTACAGGACGTCAACGACGAACTGGTACAAGGCAGACGATGGGCTACTTTTTCCACTTCTTCCTGCTCCTCGGGAAGTTCCCCTGTCTGGAGGAAATGGACGGTATGTTGTGCCCATGCTGGAGCCGGGGGCTCGATGGCAAGGACCAAAGGCATCTCTTCCGCCATGGGGGCAGCCGTCTCTATGGCCAGGGCTTGGCGCCCTGCCGGAGCCAGCCGTCCCTCGGCAAGCTCAGGATCCGCGGCAACACCCTTGCCGGTAGCCCCTGGGGCTCGGCGGGAAAGTACTTGCCGGGGCCTGACTTCCTCCGCTTGTTCTGCTCTGTTGATGGCTCGACGGATGGTTGAGTTAACCGAAGCAAAAAGGTACCTGGTTCCACAGGTAGCTTGAATGCAGCGCGCTTTGACAGGTAGTCAGTGATGTCGTTCTTCGCTCGGGGAACGTGCTCTGCTTGTATACCGTCGAAGCGCTCCTCTAGTTTCCTCACCTCATCTACGTAGGTCTTCATCAACGGACTCTGATAATCCTTGTTAACTTGTCTGACGACAAGCTGTGAATCACCCCTGACAATGAGCTTTTTCACCCCGAGGTCTGCCGCAATCCTGAGACCGGCAAGCAGCCCCTCATATTCAGCAGTGTTGTTTGTGGACATCTCCCTGGGAAAGTGCATCTGGATCACATACTTGAGGTGCTCTCCGGTGGGTGCGACAAGCAGCACACCGGCACCGGCGCCTTGCAGCGAGAAAGCCCCATCAAAGTACATGATCCAGTCGCGGCTTGCTTCCTTGCCGGGGAGAGCGGTCTCCTGAATTTCTTCGTCGGGCGTTGAGGTCCATTCTGCAATGAACTCTGCCAAGGCTCTGCTCTGGATTGTCGAGGTACTTTCAAACTTCAACCCAAAGCTCGACAACTCCAAGGCCCATTCCACAGTCCTTCCGGTCGCATCTGGGTTGTGCAGTATCCATTGCAACGGGAGGCGGGTGACGACAGTGATCTCGTGGGCTTGGAAGTAATGACGCAGCTTCCTCGAGGCCATAAGGAGGCTGAAGAGCAATTTCTGCACACCGGAGTACCTCGACCTAGCCCCTGCAAGAGGGAGCTGACAAAGTAAACCGAGTGCTGCATCATCTTCTTCTTCTGCACCACTACACTTGACTGTGCGGGCACCGCCCCGATGGCGTCAGACTCTGTCGGGGGCCTTGCCTTGCCAGCACCAGGCCCTGCGGGGGAATCTCTGGCTTGCCATCCGCCGGTCCTGCCGTCGCCACTGCCTCCTCATCGACCTCCCTCTGTGCCACCAGTGCGGCGCTGACCACTTGATTCGTTGCCGCTAGATACAGCAGCAACGGCTCTTGTGGTTTAGGCGCAACCAGTATTGGCGTGGAGTAAAGGTATTTCTTCAGATCCTGCAACACCGCCTCGGCTTCTGGGGTCCACTCCATCGGGCCTGCCTTCTTAAAGATTTTGAAAAGGGGGAGGGCGCGCTCGGCGGACTTGGAGATGAATTGGCTCATGGCGGCAACGCAGCCAGTGAGCCGACGCACGTCCTTGATCCGCTTGGGCGCCTCAATCTGTTCAATAGCCTTGATTTTGTCTGGGTTTGCCTCGATCCCGCGCTGCGACACAAAGAACCCGAGAAGCTTGCCGGACAGAACGCCGAAGACACACTTCTCAGGGTTCAGCTTGAGGTTGATCTTGCGTAGGTTGGCAAACGTCTCTTCTAGGTCTTGTACAAGAGTTGCCCCGTCCTTGGTTTTGACCACTATGTCATCCATGTATGCTTCCATATTTCTATGGAACTAGGGTTCAAAACCAATTTGGACCGCTCTAACGTCGAGCCAGCACTCTTCAACCCGAAAGGCATCCGTAAAAAGCAATATGTACCACATGGGGTGATGAATGTTGTCTTCTCTTCATCTTCTCTTGTCATGAAGATCTGGTGGTAGCCTGAGTAGGCGTCGAGGAATGACAACAGATCACACACGGCCGTGGAGTCAACAATCTGGTCAATGCGCGGCAACGGGAAGGGGTCCTTGGGACAAGCCTTATTGATATCTGTGTAGTCAATACACGGCCTCCACTTCCCATTTCCCTTGCGCACCACCACCGGATTGGACAACCACGTCGGATGGAGCACTCCTCTCACCAAGCCCGCCGCTTCCAACTTCCTGATCTCCTCTGTGATGAACTCCTGCCTTTCCAGAGCCTGCTTCCTGGCCTTCTGCTTGACGGGCCGCGCATGAGCACAGACAGCTAGGTGGTGCTCAATCACCTCCCTGGGAACACCGGGGATGTCGGATGCTTGCCATGCAAACACGTCGACATTCGCCCGCAGGAAGGTGACGAGCGTGCCTTCCTATTTGCTGTCGAGGGTGGAGCTTATGGTGAAAGCCCCTCCCGTGCCATCCTCCCTAACGGACACCTTCTCGGTCTGCGGTGGCTCAGCTCTGGATTTCCTGCTCTTGCCGGTGGAGCTCTCTGGCACGTCCTCGACGGTAGCACAACACTCCGAAGAGGTGCGCTTGCCAGAGTGGGTGCGAGAGGTCTTGCCGGGCTTCTTCTTCCCTCCCGGGGCTTCAGCGGCAGGAGCAAGTGCCTTGGCGGCAGCTGCTGCAACTGCTTCCCGGTAGAGTTGGTCGGTGCAAATCAGCGCGTCCTTCTTGTCGGAGGGGACGGAGATGATGGTCAACGGCTCGGGCATCTTCAGCATGTTGTAGGCGTAGTGCAACGCCGCCATGAACTTGGCTAGTGCCGGGCGGCCAAGGATCCCGTTGTAGGGCAAGGGGATCTCGGCCACATCGAAGACGATTCTCTCCGTCCTGTAGTTCAACTCTCCTCCAAACGTCACGGGCAGTGTGACCTTCCCCTTCGGCTGACTCCTCCCCGGATTGACCCCTTGAAACGTGCCCGTTTCCTCGAGGTCTCTGTCGGTGTCAAAACCGGGGATCTCGGGTAGGGGGTCCCGAACTGTGCGTCTAGGATCGATGGTAACAGGAGACGGGGGACACGATGTTTACCCGGGTTCGGGCCCTCTCTATGGAGGTAATGCCCTACTTCCTGCTTGATTGATCTTGATGAATATGAGTATTACAAGAGTTGATCTACCACGAGATCGTAATGGCTAAACCCTAAAAGCCTAGCCCATGAATATGGTAATGAATCTGTCCTATCCGGACTATGCTCTCTGGTTTATATAGACACCGGAGAGATCTAGGGTTACACGAAGTCGGTTACATAAGAAGGAATCTTCATAACTGGTCGCCTAGCTTGTCTTCCACGCCAAGGAAAGTCCAATCCGGACACGGGTATAGTCTTCGGCATTCGTATCTTCACAGCCCATCAGTCTGGCCCAATGAATAACAGGCCGGACGCCCGAGGACCCCTTAGTCCAAGACTCCCTCAGTAGCCCCTGCACCTGGCTTCAATGACGAGGAGTCCGGCGCGCAGATTGTCTTCGGCATTGCAAGGCGGGTTCCCCTTTTTTTCCGAAATCCAAGATAGTCTTCGGACGTGATGATTGTATCCGGACCTGGTATACACCACACACAACCGCAGAGAGAATATAATATTTGTACGAATCTAATCTGTTGGCAGCTTCTTTACAACACGACATCGCGTCTGTCCGGTTATAATTTTGAACCGTTTTTCTTCTGCCATCCCACGTTTCGAGACGCAGTTTCTATTGGCATGTCTTGTCGAAGCAGTGATCGTGTCCCCTTATTGCGGGATTCTCATCAATGCGGGCATGGGTAACCCAACCGTGCCATTAGCACAGCCCTTGGGAATAGGCGAATCTTAAGACGAGTGAGGAGGCGTTTAATGTTTGCTGCCTTTATAAGGGGATAAGGATTCCCTCTTCCTCTTCTCACGCTTTCTCTCTGTCTCCGCCTTCCCGATCTCGAGCTCCAGTGCCCAAGTTCTCATCTCCTTTCCACTCAAGCAACCATGTCCGGATCCAGTGGTCAGGGCAAGTGGATGGTCTCCTCCATCAAGGAGGAGGACACTACTGAGCTCCGAGCGGCCGGATATTTGGCGAACGGAATCGCCCACCGCTTGCCGGCCGAGGGACAAATCGCCCCCACGCCGGAGCCCAACGAGAGGGTAGTATTCCTTCCTCATTTCTTCCGCGGGCTGGGGTTTCCACTCCACCCTTTCGTCCGCGGGCTGATGTATTATTACGGGATAGATTTCCATGATCTGTCCCCGAATTCCTTCCTCGACATCTCGGCGTTTATCGTCGTGTGTGAGGCCTTCCTCCGCATCCAGCCCCACTTCGGGCTGTGGCTCAAAGTCTTCAACGTAAAGCCGAAGGTGGTGGATGGCCAGCACGCGGAGTGCGGAGGAGCCATGGTGAGCAAGCTCTCCAACGTCTCCTGGCCCAAAGGCACTTTTGTGGAGACAGTAAAGGAATGGCAGAAGCAGTGGTTCTACATCACAGAACCTCGCGGCACCACCTGGGCCGCAGCTACCGAATTCCGCTCTGGCGCTCCTATGCGACTCACATCCTGGGTCGAGAAGAGTCCGGACTGGTGTTCGCCTGACGAGCTGATAGCGTTGCAGATGCGCGTTCAAAGCGTGGTGACCAAGAATGTCAAGCTCGTCGACGTGATCCAGGTGATGTTAATTCGCCGGATTCTTCCGTGCCAGCGCCGAAGCCGCCCTCTGTGGGAGTTCAATTCGAAGAAGCACCAGACCCTGGTAAGGCTCTTCGAGACTACTCACGAAGGCGCCTGGAAGTTGCTTTTTAAGGTCAACGAAGCCACCGGCCACGGATTCAGACCGTGGTCACGATTGTACACACCCCGCCAGCAAGGTATGTTATTTCTGACGTTTCCCCAACCTTATTGTTTCGAGGATGATGTCTGAGATTTTATTATGGTTCCTTCAGGACTGGATGGAGAGGGCGAAGCGGATCCAGTGTCCAGCTCCGCTGCCCGAAGAACTGGTCATCCCACGCCTAGCGGAGATGCTAGTGTCGGCGCCATACAAGGCGCCGGAGAAGAAGGCCAAGGGGGCCAAGAATGGCCCCCGTCGCAAGGGCACTTCGGACGCGACGTCCGAAGACGACGAGGCCCATTCCTCTGTCCTTGAGGACAATGACGAGGAGGAGGAGGAGGAGAACAACCCTCCTCCCGAGGAGAAGAAGAAGAAGAGGGCGGCCTCGGCACATCTGGAGGCGAAAGTGCCCAAAAAGGGGAAGGACGCCCCAGCGATCAACACCGCGTGGGACGTTGACAGTAGTCCGGAACGGCGCCCCCGCACTAAGCCCCAGGCCGCATCATAAGTGACAGGGCTCGCTTGTACGCACATCCAACCCTTTCTCTCCATTATCTCTATGTAGTTAACTGTACTATTGTAGTCCGGCCCGCGACCTAATCCAGTGATCCTCGTCTGGAGGTTCGTTGGCTCCGTCGGAGATGGCGAGCCAGTCGCCACCGCCTGCTTACTCCCCCGGGGCCAGGAACGACACCGAAGTGCTGTCCCGGAGGGCCGATTCGAACCGGGGAGGAGCCCAGGACGCTGTCGGGGAGACACCACGTGGCGAAGCCTCCACTGCCGAAGACATGGAGGAGACGATCCCCATGGAAACTGGCGAAGAGGGCCGCATCCAGTTTGTCCCTCAGCCGAATACGATTCCGGAGACCCATATGGCTCCGGAGTCGGGCGAGCAGCCCCCTTTGAAGGAGGGAGGTGCGCCGCTTCCGCCGCTGGTCCCTATCCATCCAGGGCCGCCGAACAACCTGATGGAGGCGCTGCGAGGCGCCTCCGTTATGGACGAGCACCGTGTCCTTATGGGTGCGGTGATTGAGAAGGTTCAGTCTGCCAAGAGTGGACTGAACGAGGCGTGCCGCAACCTGTTGACAGGTTTCGAGGTAAGTGACATAGAAAGAGAAAAAAAACTATAGTCAGTAGCCCCTGAAACACTGTCCGGCGAGAAGAACCAGACAGAGGATCTATTGTAGGAGACTAACATAGCATGTATGCATAAGCAGGCGTGTTGTTGGCCGCAACCTCGCATGCTGCCGAAGTCTCTGAATTGAGGCAGAGGCTGGAGTGGACCGAGAACGAGCTTGGCAAGGTTAGGGTTCGGCTCCAGGAGAAGCAAGGTGAATAACGACTTGCTGTATGTTCGAAAAGCGTAGGCAATGTATATTGACTGTAGTGTCGTAATATGTGCAGGAGCCGCGACCGAGGTTGAGGCCCTGAGGAAGGCCCTGGGCGAGGCCGAGGAGAAAGTTGTCCAGCAGCAAGCCGCCCGTAAGAAGCTCAAGGCCCGGGTCAAGGAAATCCAGCAGGAGCTCCAGGATGCGGTGAAAAAATGTGAGACCTTGGAGAATGATGCGTCGGCTCAAGAGGACGAGCTCACCAAGGCTCGTCAGAGCACGGAGACCGCACGGAATGAGGCCCAGGCCGCCCTCCAGGAGATCCAGGAGGCCAAGAAGATCACGGCGGGTAAGGTATTTAAGATGCAAAGCAAGTATGCGTAGAAGCAATACCTTTTACTAACCCGGGTTCGAAGTTCCCCAGGGGCTTTTGCGGATCTACCACGCGGCGTATCAGACGCTGCAGAGTTCTACCGAGCCGAAGGAGGAGGTTCTACGGAGAAGCTATTCTGGTCGCAGTACGCGACGCCAAAGCATCCCGTGTCCTTCACCGATCAGCTGAAGCAGCTGGTGGAGCTGCACAGGGTGGCTAAACTAGCCATGAAGGATTTGACAATCCGGCTATGGCCAGCCGAAGCTATGCCCGATAGCTACTTCAGACTCGTGAGGGGTCTGGTGGAGGCCTGCCCGCGGCTGGACGTCATCAAGCGCTCCGCCTGTATTGAAGGTGCCCGTATGGCCTTCGCTCGCTGCAAGATGTGGTGGGCGAAGATGAACGCTGTTGAAGTTGCCAGCGGGCCACCGGAGGGCAAGGAGCACCGCACACCCGAGCGATATTTTGCGGATGTCGTAGAGGGGTCTCGACTTGTGGCGGCGCAATGTTCGCAGGACATTGTATTTGAATAAATGTATTCGTGTTGCCTTTGCCTTGTATTACGGGAACAAAGTCGGTGTTTGAAAAATAATTTTATTATGCTTTGAATTGTTTCCTCCTGTGCGGCCGTGTTATTTGTAATCTGAGGGTTGGCCAGTCGTCGGCTTCTGCCCTCACGTAGGTAGTACGGAGGTGTTCGGGATGGATTCTTAACAATCTTGATCCAATTATTTGGTCCTTTGGAGGAGTTGTTTAGCGCGACGAACAAGGCAATCGGACTGTATGGCTTGAACGCCCTCACTTAGCCATAGGAGTATTATAATTAAGCAAGTGTGCAGCCCCTGGTCCAGGCCAGGGAGCTGTCAGCATCAGATCGGGAAGTGCCGATCCTTCGCATGACGCGGAAAAAATCTCCAACGATTTTGTAACCCTCGAATAGCTGACCAGCTCTCGCCGTATCATGACAGTCAGTTTTCGGCTTTCTCTACTGAGGTACTCATCCGGTCAAGGCCAGGGCAAAATCGCAGTAGTTCTCCCTTTACAGCCCTAGCTGATAGAGCGGAACGTAGGGTAGCAAGCACAGGAGCCGGGCAACCCAACTATTGATCAAAGACATGATTCGGAGCCAATGCATATAATGCTAAATTCGGGGTGCCAAACTTATATATAAGAAGTGTTCGGACTTTGCTGTCGTACTATGGGGCGACAAGTAGCCCCTGGCGAATATGAAACGTACAGAAGAGTATCCATGCCGCAAATAAGCAGATCGAAATAAAACGAACTAAGAAGCGAAAACCACAGAAACTGGGCCACGAACCATTTTTATTATAACTGGATGGATACGTCAAGGTGTATCTTGTACAGATGGTGCAAGAAGTATTCGGGATATTTAACATGCCGGGATCAGTAGGGCGCAGCGTGCAGGTCCTGAGAAATAAGTTTGAATATTGTCAAGAAGAACGTATAAAGGTTACCCTACACACCTGTGCTGCTTGGTTCCGTTGTATGCCAATCCTTCTAAAGGACTTGAGATCAGGCCCGCAGAAAAAGGAACCTGAAACAAGAAAAAGGTAAAAGTATGTGTGTCCGGGATCTGTCTGGCCGAACTGTAGACCCCGGGTTATCTTGTGCCTCCTCCGATGTCCATGGAATTTTGAGTGTGTAATTGTGTACGCGTGGTACGAATGCCACTACCTCATTGGGACTGGGATGGAGGCCGGATTGCTTGTCGAGCTCTTGACGAGCCGCGCTGTCCTGTTGCAGTGTAGTCCGGGACCTCTTAATGATGTCCGAGGGCTCGGTAGCCCTACTATGGTGCTGCATGAGAAGGCCGCTCTATACTTCTGCTGCTAGGGCGGCGGTGTGCTCCTCTGTTCGGAGGAAGCATACCGTATTGCCATTGACTGTTATGACGCCGCGTGGACCGGGCATCTTGAGCTTGAGATAAGCATAGTGTGGCACTGCGTTGAATCTAGCAAACGCGGTTCGTCCGAGCAGTGCGTGATAGCCGCTGCGGAAGGGTACGATATCGAAGATTAACTCTTCGCTTCGGAAGTTGTCCGGAGAACCGAAGACCACCTCCAGCGTGATTGAGCCTGTACAGCGGGCCTCTACGCCTGGTATGACTCCTTTAAAGGTAGTATTTGTTGGTTTGATTCGCGAGGGGTTAATGCCCATCTTCCGCACTGTGTCCTGATAATGCAGGTTGAGGCTGCTACCACCGTCCATCAGGACTCGTGTTAGGTGAAACCCGTCAATAATTGGGTCGAGGGCTAGTGCGGCTGAACCGCCATGGCGGGTACTAGTTGGGTGATCCCGGCGATCGAAGGTGATCGGGAATGATGACCACGGATTGAATTTTGGGGCGACTGGCTCTACCGCATAGACGTCCCCAAGTGCTCGCTTACGCTCCCTTTTGGGGATGTGCGTAGCGTATATCATGTTCACCGTTTTGACTTGAGGGGGAAATTTCTTCTGCCCCCCAGTGTTCGGCTGTCGGGGCTCTTCGTCCTCACTTTGTGATCCCTTTTCCTTGTTTTCGGCATTTAACTTGCCAGCCTGCTTGAAAACCCAACAATCTCTGTTGGTATGATTAGCTTGTTTATCCGGGGTGCCGTATATCTGGCTTGGACGGTCGAGTATGTGATCCAGGCGAGAAGGTCCTTCATTGTTCCTTTTGTAGGGCTTCTTCCGTTGGCCGGACTTGGAGCCAGTGAATCCGGCGTTGACCGTGGTGTCATCGGTGTTGTTGCCATTGCTTCGGCGTGTGTGTCTATTGCGCCGGAGCTTGATAGTGCTATTCTTGGCCTCGGAGGGGCCTGTCTCGCTGGCTGTGTTGTTACTACGGGCCAGCCAACTGTCTTGTCCCATGCAAAAGCGGGTCATGAGTGTCGTGAGGGATGCAATGGACTTCGGCTTTTCTTGGCCGGGGTGGCGTGCTAGCCATTCGTCACGAATGCTGTGTTTGAAGGCTGCTAAGGCCTCGGCATCCGGACAGTCAACGATCTGGTTCTTTTTTATTAGGAACCTAGTCCAGATTTTTCTGGCTGATTCTCCAGGTTGTTGAACTATGTGGCTTAAGTCATCGGCGTCCGGTGGCCGGACATAGATTCCTTGGAAGTTGTCTAGGAAAGCTTCTTCCAAGTCCTCCCAGCTGCCGATAGAATTTTCAGGCAGGCTGTTAAGCTAGTGCCGAGCTGGCCCTTTGAGCTTTAGTGGGAGGTATTTAATGGTGTGGAGGTATCTCCTCGAGCCATATGGATATGGAGAATGAAATCCTCGATCCATACTGCGGGATCAGTTGTGCTGTCGTATGATTTGATATTGATGGGCTTGAACCCCTCGGGGAATTCGTGATCCAGTACTTCGTCTGTGAAGCAGAGAGGGTGTGCGGCGCCTCTATATCGGGCCGCGTCATGGCGTAGCTCTGATGGAGTCCGTCTATGGTATTCGACACGTGCGTGGTTAGGTTTATCGCGTCTGACTAGGTAGCCGTCGTCGTGCCTCGAGGCACGCCCTCGCGATCCGTAGATCGATCTTGTATGTCCTGCTCTATCGTCCAGGATCTGTCGGAGGTCATACGCGTGACTCCGAACTCTTCCGTCTCTATTTTTACGAGGCGGTGGGGCAGGCTGCAGTTCGGCCTGAGTTGCCGCTTTATCCCGGCCACGGGGTGGCCGGTCGGCCGCCCTGTCTCGACCACGTGGTGGTCGTTCCACATTACGCGAGGGAGATGTGTGCTCTGGTGCTTCCTCATCGAATTGAGGTAGCAGTCTGCGTTACGAGTAGCTCTTGGTTGGGCGCCTGAGGTCGTATTCTTCGGCTGTCATGACATCAGTCCGTCTGTCGACGAGCAGATCTTGTTCAGCTTGAAGCTGCTGTTGTTTCTTTTTCAGGCTCCTTGCAGTGGCTATGAGCTGAAGCTTAAAGCACGCCTGCTCTAGAGGATCCTCGGGCACGATGAAGTCTTCATTGCTGAGGCTTGTCTCCTCCTCAGAGGGTGGACGGTAACTATCGTCCTCCGATTCATCTTCTATGGCCTGTTCATCAGGGTTGTCTTGCCAGTTGTCATGTTCCTCCTGTTCGGATGTAGCTCCGACAGGGTCTTCATTGTTTTCGGCGTCGCCTGGAGTACTATTCTCTCCAGTGCCGGTGTTTCCATCTTCTGAGCGACGAGGCTTAGAGCGGCGTTTGGGGCGCCGGCGCTTGGACTGCGTCTCGGAGGTTTTATTCACATCTGGCTCTTCTTTGTCGTCGCCAGATCCTTTGGGTGTATCAACCATGTACACGTCGTACGAAGAGGTAGCCATCCAACGTTCGGTGAATGGTGGGTCTTGGCCTTGCTCCTTATCGGCATCGTCGTCCATACCGTCGATGTCTTCGGAGCCATAGTCAAGCACGTCGGTTAAGTCATCGACGGTAGCTATGAAGTGGGTGGCGGGCGGGAAGCAAAATTCCCTAGAGGCAATAATAAAATGGTTATTATTGTATTTCCTTGTTCATGATAATTGTCTATTGTTCATGCTATAATTTTATTAACTGGAAACCGTAATACATGTGTGAATACATAGACCACAACATGTCCCTAGTAAGCCTCTAGTTGACAAGCTCGTTGATCAATAGATGGTTATGGTTTCCTGACCATGGACATTGGATGTCATTGATAACGGGATCACATCATTAGGAGAATGATGTTATGTTTTCTAATGTCAAGTATCGTTTCCTTAGACCATGAGATTGTGCAACTCCCGGATACCGTAGGAATGCTTTGGGTGTACCAAACGTCACAACGTAACTGGGTGGCTATAAAGGTACACTACAGGTATCTCTGAAAGTGTCTGTTGGGTTGGTACGAATCGAGACTGGGATTTGTCACTCCGTATGACGGATAGGTATCTCTGGCCCACTCGGTAATGCATCATCATAATGAGCTCAATGTGACTAAGTAGTTAGTCACGGGATCATGCATTACGGAACGAGTAAAGTGACTTGCCGGTAACGAGATTGAACGAGGTATTAGGATACCAACGATCGAATCTCGGGCAAGTAACATACCGATTGACAAAGGGAATTGTATACGGGATTGATTGAATCCCCGACATCGTGGTTGATCCGATGATATCATCATGGAACATGTGGGAGTCAACATGGGTATCCAGATCCCGCTGTTGGTTATTGGCCGGAGAACGTCTCGGTCATGTCTGCATGGTTCCCGAACCCGTAGGGTCTACACACTTAAGGTTCGATGACGCTAGGGTTATAGGGAATAGATATACGTGGTTACCGAATGTTGTTCGGAGTCCCGGATGAGATCCCGGACGTCACGGGGAGTTCCGGAATGGTCCGGAGGTAAAGATTTATATATGGGAAGTCCCGTTTTGGCCACCGGAAGAGTTTCGGGCGTCACCGGTAATGTACCGGGACCACCGGAGGGTTCCGGGGGTCCACCGGGAGGGGCCACCAACACCGGAGGCCTGCGTGGGCCAAGTGTGGGAAGGGACCAGCCCCTAGGTGGGCTGGTGCGCCTCCCACAAGAGGCCCAAGGCACAGGGAAAGGGGAAGGGGGGAAACCCTAGGCTCAGATGGGCCTTAGGCCCACCTAGGGTGCGCCCCCGCTCTCTCCCCCTCTTGGCCGCCCCCTCAATCCAATCTAGGGCTGGCCACCACCCCTAGGGGGGAACCCTAGATGGCGGCGCAGCTCCTCCCCTTCCCCTATATATAGTGGGGGTTTTGGGGCTGCCAGAGACATGAGTCTCCCTCTCTCTTGGCGCAGCCCTACCCCTCTCCCTCCTCGTCTCTCGCAGTGCTTGCCGAAGCCCTGCTAGAGTGCCACGCTCCTCCACCACCACCACGCCGTCGTGCTGCTGCTGGACGGAGTCTTCCCCAACCTCTCCCTCTCCCTTGCTGGATCAAGGCGCGGGAGACGTCACTGGGCTGCATGTGTGTTGAACGCGGAGGCACCGTTGTTCGGTGCTTAGATCGGATTCGGCTGCGATCTGAATCGCTTTGTGTACGACTCCACCGACCGCGTTCTTGTAACGCTTCCGCTTAGCGATCTTCAAGGGTATGAAGATGCACTCCCTCTCTCTCGTTGCTAGCATCTCCTAGATTGATCTTGGTGACACGTAGGAAAATTTTGAATTATTGCTACAACAGGATGTCGAGTCCGTGTGCGGCTCCAACCCCGTGGACTTTGTGGCCTCGAAGGGCACGATCTGCTTCGGTTCTGAGGCTGTTGCAACAACAGGATCCATCTCCTGGGTGTGATCCAATGAAAGATTTAAGTCATGTCCATCGGAGAGAGGGGGAGCGACTGCCGCAGTCTTGAATCCATCACAGATCGAGTCTCCGCGAGTATCCGCGACGCAGTTCAAGCTTCCAGATTTGACCTGATGGCCAGGGCGTGACTATCTATCTGCTCCAGATGCCCAAGCGAGTTGGCCCGCAGTACGAAGTCGCCGAACACAAAGGTTTGTCCGGGGAGGAAGGTTTCTCCCTGAACAGCGCCATTACTAACGATCGAAGGGGCCATCGAGTCCTTTGCCGACGGCACAGTGGAACTCTCAATGAAAGCACCAATGCCGGTGTCAAAACCGGCGCATCTCAGGTAGGGGGTCCCGAACTGTGCGTCTAGGATCGATGGTAACAGGAGACGGGGGACACAATGTTTACCCAGGTCCGGGCCCTCTCTATGGAGGTAATACCCAACTTCCTGCTTGATTGATCATGATGAATATGAGTATTACAAGAGTTGATCTACCACGAGATCGTAATGGCTAAACCCTAAAAGCCTAGCCCATGAATATGGTAATGAATCTGTCCTATCCGGACTATGCTCTCCAGTTTATATAGACACCGGAGAGATCTAGGGTTACATGGAGTCGGTTACATAAGAAGGAATCTTCACAACTGGTCGCCTAGCTTGTCTTCCACGCCAAGGAAAGTCCAATCCGGACACGGGTATAGTCTTCGGCATTCGTATCTTCACAGCCCATCAGTCTGGCCCAATGAATAACAGGCCGGACACCTGAGGACCCCTTAGTCCAGGAATCCCTCAGTCTCCATTAGGAATTTGCAGCCTTTTGATCACGACGGGCGAGATCAAGTTCAGGCCGGCCCCGCCATCGACCAACATCTTGTTCACCTTGAGGTTACGTATCGTTGGCGAGACCAACAACGGCAAAACACCCAACCGCGTTGTCCGGTCAGGGTGGTCCTCGGTGTCAAAGATGAGGGGCGTGCTGGACCACTTCAGTGGCTTCTGAGCGTCTAACGACGGCTCTGCTGCTGTAATCTCACGCGCCCATTGCTTGAGCTGGCGGTGAGAAGTATGCAGCGAGGCGCCACCATCGACGCACATGGCCTCCGTAGCCTTCTGGAACTCTTGCTCGCCAGACTCGTCGTCCTCGTCATGATCATCGTCTTCTTGCTTCTTGTCACGGCCCCGGGCAGGCCTCTCTTGCTGGTTGTCCTTGCCGCGGCGGCCTCCTTGGCCGCCATGCTTCTTGCCGGATCCCTCGGCACCATCCTGGCCCTTCTCCTTTTCCCGCCTCTCGTACTCAGCTTTTTGCTTCTCAGCAAGCAGCTCGACTTGTCGGCAGTTCTGGAGGTCGTGGCCCTTGGTGCGGTGGATCTTGCAGTACTGCTTGTCGGAGCTTCCTGGCTTGTCGGCCGCCGCCAAGGCCCGACAGGCGGCGCACACGGCAATCTCCTTGCCGGGGTCGTCTGCATTGCCCCTACCTAGCGCGCCAAAGATGTCGGTGGGAAACGACACCTATGGGATCACAAGAATCCCTACTACGGTTGCCGGGGCGCGGGGTTGTGAGAAGAGAAGGATTAACAGTCAGCACAAGGATCGTTTTGTTGGAGAACGTAGTAATTTCAAAAAAATTCCTACGCACACGCAAGATCATGGTGATGCATAGCAACGAGAAGGGAGAGTGTTGTCCACGTACCCTCGTAGACCGACAGCGGAAGCGTTATCACAACACGGTTGATGTAGTCGTACGTTTTCACGATCCGACCGATCAAGTACCGAACGCACGGCACCTCCGAGTTCTGCACACGTTCAGCTCGATGACGTCCCTCGAACTCCGATCCAGCCGAGTGTTGAGGGAGAGTTTCGTCAGCACGACGGCGTGGTGACGATGTTGATGTTCCACCGACGCAGGGCTTCGCCTAAGCTCCGCAACGGTATTATCGAGGTGTAATATGGTGGAGGGGGGCACCGCACACGGCTAAAATATCGTATATCAAGTGTGTCTAGAGGTGCCCCCCTGCCCCCGTATATAAAGGAGCAAGGGGGAGGCCGGCTGCCCTAGGCGCGCCAAGGAGAGGGGGGGAGTCCTCCTCCTAGTAGGAGTAGGACTCCCCTTTCCTAGTCCAACTAGGAAAAGAGGGGGGGAAGGAAAGAGAGGGAGAGGGAGAGGGAAAGGGGGCTGCGCCCCCCTCTCCTAGTCCAACTAGGATTCCTCATGGGGGGGCGCGCCACCTCCTGGCTGCTGCCCTCTCTCTCCCCTCTAGGCCCACTAAGGCCCAATACTTCCCCGGGGGGTTCCGGTAACCCTCCGGCACTCCGGTTAAATCCGAAACTTCTCCGGAACACTTCCGGTGTCCGAATATAGTCGTCCAATATATCAATCTTTACGTCTCGACCATTTCGAGAGTCCTCGTCATGTCCATGATCACATCCGGGACTCCGAACAACCTTCAGTACATCAAAACATATAAACTCATAATATAACTGTCATCGTAACTTTAAGCGTGCGGACCCTACGGGTTTGAGAACTATGTAGACATGACCGAGACACCTCTCCGGTCAATAACCAATAGCGGAACCTGGATGCTCATATTGGTTCCAACATATTGTACGAAGATCTTTATCGGTCAGACCGCATAACAACATACGTTGTTCCCTTTGTCATCGGTATGTTACTTGCCCGAGATTCGATCGTCGGTATCTCGATACCTAGTTCAATCTCGTTACCGGCAAGTCTCTTTACTCGCTCCGTAATACATCATACCGCAACTAACTCATTAGTCACAATGCTTGCAAGGCTTATAGTGATGTGCATTACCGAGGGGGCCCAGAGATACCTCTCCGACAATCGAAGTGACAAATCCTAATCTCGAAATACGCCAACCCAACAAGTACCTTTGGAGACACCTGTAGAGCACCTTTATAATCACCCATTTACGTTGTGACGTTTGGTCGCACACAAAGTGTTCCTCCGGTAAACGGGAGTTGCATAATCTCATAGTCATAGGAACATGTATAAGTCATGAAGAAAGCAATAGCAACATACTAAACGATCGGGTGCTAAGCTAACGGAATGGGTCATGTCAATCACGTCATTCTCCTAATGAGGTGATCTCGTTAATCAAATGACAACTCATGTCTATGGCTAGGAAACATAACCATCTTTGATTAACGAGCTAGTCAAGTAGAGGCATACTAGTGACACACTGTTTGTCTATGTATTCACACATGTATTATGTTTCCGGTTAATACAATTCTAGCATGAATAATAAACATTTATCATGATATAAGGAAATAAATAATACTTTATTATTGCCTCTAGGGCATATTTCCTTCAGTCTCCCACTTGCACTAGAGTCAATAATCTAGATTACATAGTTATGATTCTAACACCCATGGAGTCTTCGTGCTGATCATGTTTTGCTCGTGGAAGAGGCTTAGTCAACGGGTCTGCAACATTCAGATCCGTATGTATCTTGCAAATTTCTATGTCTCCCACCTGGACTAAATCCCGGATGGAATTGAAGCGTCTTTTGATGTGATTGGTTCTCTTGTGAAATCTGGATTCCTTTGCTAAGGCAATTGCACCAGTATTGTCACAAAAGATTTTCATTGGTCCCGATGCACTAGGTATGACACCTAGATCGGATATGAACTCCTTCATCCAGACTCCTTCATTTGCTGCTTCCGAAGCAGCTATGTATTCCGCTTCACACGTAGATCCCGCCACGACACTTTGCTTAGACCTGCACCAACTGACAGCTCCACCGTTCAATGTAAATACGTATCCGGTTTGCGATTTAGAATCGTCCGGATCAGTGTCAAAGCTTGCATCAACGTAACCACTTACGATGAGCTCTTTGTCACCTCCATAAACGAGAAACATATCCTTAGTCATTTTCAGGTATTTCAGGATGTTCTTGACCGCTGTCCAATGATCCACTCCTGGATTACTTTGGGACCTCCCTGCTAAACTTATAGCAAGGCACACATCAGGTCTGGTACACAGCATTGCATACATGATAGAGCCTATGGCTGAAGCATAGGGAACATCTTTCATCTTCTCTCTATCTTCTACAGTGGTCGGGCATTGAGTCTTACTCAATCTCACACCTTGTAGTACAGGCAAGAACCCTTTCTTTGCTTGATCCATTTTGAACTTCTTCAAAACTTTGTCAAGGTATGTGCTTTGTGAAAGTCCTATTAAGCGTCTTGATCTATCTCTATAGATCTTAATGCCTAATATATATGCAGCTTCACCGAGGTCTTTCATTGAAAAACTCTTATTCAAGTATCCCTTTATGCTATCCAGAAATTCTATATCATTTCCAATCAGTAATATGTCATCCACATATAATATCAGAAATGCTACTGAGCTCCCACTCACTTTCTTGTAAATACAGGCTTCTCCAAAAGTCTGTATAAAACCAAATGCTTTGATCACACTATCAAAGCGTTTATTCCAACTCCAAGAGGCTTGCACCAGTCCATAAATGGATCGCTGGAGCTTGCACACTTTGTTAGCTCCCTTTGGATCGACAAAACCTTCCGGTTGCATCATATACAACTCTTCTTCCAAAAAACCATTCAGGAATGCAGTTTTGACATCCATATGCCAAATTTCATAATCATAAAATGCGGCAATTGCTAACATGATTCGGACAGACTTAAGCATCGCTACGGGTGAGAAGGTCTCATCGTAGTCAATCCCTTGAACTTGTCGAAAACCTTTCGCAACAAGTCGAGCTTTATAGACAGTAACATTACCATTAGCGTCAGTCGTCTTCTTGAAGATCCATTTATTTTCAATGGCTTGCCGACCATCGGGCAAGTCAACCAAAGTCCATACTTTGTTCTCATACATGGATACCATCTCGGATTTCATGTCTTCAAGCCATTTTGCGGAATCTGGGCTCACCATTGCTTCTTCATAGTTCGTAGGTTCGTCATGGTCTAGTAACATAACCTCCAGAACAGGATTACCGTACCACTCTGGTGCGGATCTTGATCTAGTTGACCTTCGAGGTTCAGTAATAACTTGATCTGAAGTTTCATGATCATTATCATTAACTTCCTCACTAATTGGTGTAGGTGTCGCAGAAACTGATTTCTGTGATGATCTACTTTCCAATAAGGGAGCAGGTACAGTTACCTCATCAAGTTCTACTTTCCTCCCACTCACTTCTTTCGAGAGAAACTCCTTCTCTAGAAAGGATCCATTCTTAGCAACGAATATCTTGCCTTCGGATCTGTGATAGAAGGTGTACCCAACAGTCCCCTTTGGGTATCCTATGAAGACACATTTCTCCGATTTAGGTTCGAGCTTATCAGGTTGAAGTATCTTCACATAAGCATCGCAATCCCAAACTTTAAGATACGACAACTTTGGTTTCTTGCGAAACCATAGTTCATCAGGTGTCGTTTCAACAGATTTCGATGGTGCCCTATTTAGAGTGAATGCAGCCGTCTCTAAAGCATAACCCCAAAATGATAGCGGTAAATCAGTAAGAGACATCATAGATCGCACCATATCTAATAAAGTACGATTACGACGTTCGGACACACCATTACGCTGTGGTGTTCCGGGTGGCGTGAGTTGCGAAACTATTCCGCATTGATTCAAATGTAGGCCAAACTGTAACTCAAATATTCTCCTCCACGATCAGATCGTAGGAATTTTATTTTCTTGTTACGATGATTTTCAACTTCACTCTGAAATTCTTTGAACTTTTCAAATTTTTCAAACTTATGTTTCATTAAGTAGATATACCCATATCTGCTCAAATCATCTGTGAAGGTGAGAAAATAACGATATCCGCCACGAGCCTCAATATTCATCGGACCACATACATCTGTATGTATGATTTCCAACAAATCTGTTGCTCTCTCCATAGTTCCGGAGAACGGTGTTTTTGTCATCTTGCCCATGAGGCACGGTTCGCAAGTACCAAGTGATTCATAATCAAGTGATTCCAAAAGTCCATCAGCATGGAGTTTCTTCATGCGCTTTACATCGATATGACCTAAACGGCAATGCCACAAATAAGTTGCACTGTCATTATCAACTCTGCATCTTTTGGCTTCGACATTATGAATATGTGTGTCACTACTATCGAGATTCATTAAAAATAGACCACTCTTCAAGGGTGCATGACCATAAAAGATATTATTCATATAAATAGAACAACCATTATTCTCTGATTTAAATGAATAACCGTCTCGCATTAAACAAGATCCAGATATAATGTTCATGCTCAACGCTCGCACCAAATAACAATTATTTAGGTCTAAAACTAATCCCGAAGGTAGATGTAGAGGTAGCGTGCCGACGGCGATCACATCGACTTTGGAACCATTTCCCACGCGCATCGTCACCTCGTCCTTAGCCAATCTTCGCTTAATCCATAGCCCTTGTTTCGAGTTGCAAATATTAGCAACAGAACCAGTATCAAATACCCAGGTGCTACTGCGAGCATTAGTAAGGTACACATCAATAACATGTATATCACATATACCTTTGTTAACCTTGCCATCCTTCTTATCCGCCAAATACTTGGGGCAGTTCCGCTTCCAGTGACCAGTCTGCTTGCAGTAGAAGCACTCAGTTTCAGGCTTAGGTCCAGACTTGGGTTTCTTCTCCTGAACAGCAACTTGCTTGCTATTCTTCTTGAAGTTCCCCTTCTTCTTCCCTTTGCCCTTTTTCTTGAAACTAGTGGTTTTACTGACCATCAACACTTGATGCTCCTTTTTGATTTCTACCTCCGCTGCCTTTAGCATCGCGAAGAGCTCGGGAATTGTCTTATTCATCCCTTGCATGTTATAGTTCATCACGAAGCTCTTGTAGCTTGGTGGCAGTGATTGAAGAATTCTGTCAATGACGCTATCATCCGGAAGATTAAATCCCAGTTGAATCAAGTGATTATTATACCCAGACATTTTGAGTATATGCTCACTGACAGAACTATTCTCTTCCATCTTGCAGCTATAGAACTTATTGGAGACTTCATATCTCTCAATCCGGGCATTTGCTTGAAATATTAACTTCAACTCCTGGAACATCTCATATGCTCCATGACGTTCAAAACGTCGTTGAAGACTCGGTTCTAAGCCGTAAAGCATGGCACACTGAACTATCGAGTAGTCATCAGCTTTGCTCTGCCAGACGTTCATAACTTCTGGTGTTGCTCTTGCAGGAGGCCTGGCACCTAGCGGTGCTTCCAGGACATAATTCTTCTGTGCAGCAATGAGGATAATCCTCAAGTTACGGACCCAGTCCGTGTAATTGCTACCATCATCTTTCAACTTAGCTTTCTCAAGGAACGCATTAAAATTCAACGGAACAACGGCACGGGCCATTTATCTACAATTAACATAGACAAGCAAGATACTATCAGGTACTAAGTTCATGATAAATTTAAGTTCAATTAATCATATTACTTAAGAACTCCCACTTAGATAGATATCCCTCTAATCATCTAAGTGATTACGTGATCCAAATCAACTAAACCATGTCCGATCATCACGTGAGATGGAGTAGTTTCAATGGTGAACATCACTATGTTGATCATATCTACTATATGATTCACGCTCGACCTTTCGGTCTCCATGTTCCAAGGCCATATCTGCATATGCTAGGCTCGTCAAGTTTAACCTGAGTATTCCGCGTGTGCAACTGTTTTGCACCCGTTGTATTTGAACGTAGAGCCTATCACACCCGATCATCACGTGGTGTCTCAGCACGAAGAACATTCGCAACGATGCATACTCAGGGAGAACACTTTTATCTTGAAATTTTAGTGAGAGATCATCTTATAATGCTACCGTCAATCAAAGCAAGATAAGATGCATAAAGGATTAACATCACATGCAATCAATATAAGTGATATGATATGGCCATCATCATCTTGCGCTTGTGATCTCCATCTCCGAAGCACCGTGCTTGTGATCTCCATCTCCGAAGCACCGTCATGATCACCATCGTCACCGGCGCGACACCTTGATCTCCATCGTAGTATTGTTGTCGTCTCGCCAACTTTTTGCTTTTACTACTATCGCTACCGCTTAGTGATAAAGTAAAACTATTACATGGCGATTGCATTTCATACAATAAAGCGACAACCATATGGCTCCTGCCAGTTGCCGATAACTCGGTCACAAAACATGATCATCTCATACAACAAATTATATCACATCATGTCTTGACCATATCACATCACAACATGCCCTGCAAAAACAAGTTAGACGTCCTCTAATTTGTTGTTGCAAGTTTTACGTGGCTGCTACGGGCTTAGCAAGAACTGTTCTTACCTACGCATCAAAACCACAACGATAGTTTGTCAAGTTGGTGCTGTTTTAACCTTCGCAAGAACCGGGCGTAGCCACACTCGGTTCAACTAAAGTGAGAGAGACAGACACCCGCCGGTCACCTTTAAGCAACGAGTGCTCGCAACGGTGAAACCAGTCTCGCGTAAGCGTACGCGTAATGTCGGTCCGGGCCGCTTCATCTCACAGTACCGCTGAACCAAAGTGTCACGACCGGATTTTTGGGATATAAATTCCCAGAAAAACGGCCTGTGTGCTCACCAGCCCCAGGATTACTGTTAGCTGATGAGGTACCAACTTGATACAAGAATTCCAAGCAAGGGACAAAGATATGTAGTACAAGACCATTTAGGCCTGGGAGTACAACACTTGGTTTCTAATGGTTGAGGGCGGAAGCGATTGGGAACATCTGCGTCTATGGGACTCCATTTCCCACAAGAACAGCTGACCAGGATAACTCCTATCTTCGCGAGGCTGCACACGTCAACACGTAGGCTCCGAGGGTGTCACCGCGATGCATACCTCCACGTAAGGCAATCTGGCCAAGACAATAGTCAGGGACAAGCCAGTGAGTACGTTTGAATGTACTCGCAAACATTAAGCACACGGGTATAATATGTCCAACATACTCCAGATTTAAAAGTCGATCATACATCCGTCACGAAAATATACGAGAAGCCATGATGCACACATATGGATAAAAAATATACCAAAATAAAATACTGGGTGCCAAACGAGTGTCTGAATGACTCCTCGAGCGGAAAATGCAGAAATAATAATACTGGTGCCAAACGAGTGTCTGAATGACTCCACGAGCGGAAAATGCAGAAATAATAATACTGGTACCAAACGAGTGTCTGAATGACTCCTCGGGCGGAAAATGCAGAAATAATAATACTGGTGCCAAACGAGTGTCTGAATGACTCCTCGAGCGGAAAATGCAGAAATAATAATACGGGTGCCAAACGAGTGTCTGAATGACTCCTCGAGCGGAAAATGCAGAAATAATAATGCCGCAGTCAGGCGTCTGAGCGACACCACTTAAAGGGCTTATAAAAGAATAATCACAGTGAATATCCAGGAGGTAGAACCGTCCCAGGGATACTCAATAATATACATAAAATAAATGGTTAGTCCATAATAATAAAGATCATAATCCAAAGGTGCCATAATCATAAACAATATTTAGTACAGTCGTTTCTCCATCCGAAAACCGATAATTCAGTCAAGTCGTATCTCCATCCGAATACCGTTACTGAGCTCTAGTTAAACCGTTCTCCATCCGAATAGCGTT
Organism: Aegilops tauschii subsp. strangulata; assembly: GCF_002575655.3. Taxonomy (NCBI): domain Eukaryota; kingdom Viridiplantae; phylum Streptophyta; class Magnoliopsida; order Poales; family Poaceae; genus Aegilops; species Aegilops tauschii. The sequence goes on along the minus strand of NC_053037.3, from coordinate 418,769,055 downwards.
ACAGAGTTCTAGTTAAATCGTTCTCCATCCGAATACCGTTATCAAGATTTAACCCAGACTGTGGTCCTTACTCAAGAACATGACTATCCAACAGGATGTATCCTCTGCAGAGGGAGTACCATTTTCCACGAGTAACGGGATTACTCAGTCCCTCGGGACTAATTCCGTCTACGGTCTTTTGATTGAAAACACGCCTGACCTGCACACACCAGCTTAACTCACCAGTGCCTGGAATCACCCACGACACCTGCCAAGCAAAACTCTAAGTGGGGAGGCTACAACCTCGACGTAGCATGGGATCACAAAATTTATACCGCGCGCAAACTGGGGAAGCTATCCCCTTCGGCTACAACCGAAAACACCCATGCCCCCGGACCGAATGACAGGCTTTAATCCGCGGCCGCGGGACCTTCATCACGGCCTCTCTGTACGGTGTGTGCTTTGGAAAGGGGTTGACAACCTACTGAACCATACCCTGTCCCCTGCAGGGACAAGTGGTGGTACCGACACAAGGAAGCTACTGAACAAGACTCGGTCTACAACCGACTCAGGTGATCCAAGTATCCACCAACAATATTACCACTAGTGAAATAAATCACCACTCCTCGAGCCTCACCATGCTATGCCGGGCATACTCGTCACAACGAGGGATTAGGGACAAGCTCGTGTCTACCCAGGACCACGACTTTCCCGCTTCCTACCGGTGTGCAAGAGAAGCTCACGAGGGCGATCCAAATCCTAAGGGTATCCATTGCTGGCCACAAACAACTCCAAAGTGCACTCATGCACGAGACTACATCGATACATAAACTATCACTTATACTCCAAGACAAAAGGTGCTGTGATCGCATCAAAACACCACAACAAATATTATGCCAGAGTTCAGAAATGCTTGCCTTCAAGAGTATGCAAAGGATGCACTTATTGGAAGCTTTCCTTTTCCTCCAAAAATCCTATTTTGCAAAATACACAAATACAAATATTTCAAACACAGTACCAAAACCTGTCTCAAATATTTTTGAAATAAATCTTAAAATAAACTAGATGAAATTTTAGAGAGGTAGGAAAAAGAATCAACTCATTTGGAGTATTATTTTGAAAGTTATAGCCAGTCAAAGTTTGGTCAAATCTGTTTTTAAATAAAACCAGAAAAAAGGAAAACGCTTCAGCAGTAATACGCTTACGCAGCAGGGAAAACGCACTCGGGGTTTTGCGCCTCCACTTAAACAGAGAGAGGGCGGCTGCGCGGGTCACTGACAGTGGGTCCAGAGGGCCCACTAGTCAGGTTTGACTGGTCTCCCTCTCCCTCCCTTTTCTGTGCCCGAACGATGGTGAGGCTCCGGCGATCGCCGGCGACGGACAGCGGCTCCTCGAGGGCAACCAAGGGCGGGGATGGAACGGCAAGACCGAGGCGGTCCTTTAGGTGGTGGTTGGTTCGATGGAGGTGGCAGGAATCGCCGGCGGCGAGCTCTGCGGCAGGGAAGGCTACGGTGGTGAAGTGACATTGTGGCTCCGGTGGCCTCCGATCGAGTTTGGGCAGCTGGGCAGCTCCGCAACACTACGGGGAAGCTTCTGGTGGCGTTGGTTGGGCGAGAGGGTGGCCGGTTGTGACGAATCGCACCGGGGCTTGGCGGCGGCTGAGCTGGCCGGAGTTGAGGGAGACGGCCACTACAGCTCGATTCACTACGCGGGAAGCTCTACGAGGAGTGCCTGAAGTCGCGTGAGTGCTCGGAGGGGCTCGGGGTTCCTTTATATAGCGCGACGAGGCGGGCTCCGTGGCGGCAGAAGATAAGCTCGTCGGCGACAGCCGTTGCTGTAGTAGCAGGGCATCTTGGCGGCGACGAACGCGTTGCGACGGGCGGGAGGATAAGCACGGCCTGTGCTCGGGGCAGCTGTCGTCCGCTGGTGGCTTGGGCGGCGCCGTCCGCGGCAGAATCTGCTGCCGACGCCGGCGTGCCGCCAAGGGCGCGGCCAGCGGCGTAGCAGGGTGCCAGAGCCATCGTGGAGCAGGGGGCGGCTAGTGCGCGGCTCAGCGATGCAGAAGGAGCCAGGGTCGGGTCGCGTCGCGTGCGGCAGTGCGGCGTGTCGGCGTAGTGCGCGCGCGTGCAAAACGTGCGCTCTGGGCGCGCCCAGAGCACGCACGGCACCTGTTCGACGAAATGCCAGCACGCTCTAGAGCTCGAGGGTGGAGCTGGCACTGCACAGGATGGAGGTAGGGGTAGCAAGACACTCAGTGGACAAGGTGGATAGGTCAGGGGTTCAAGTCCACAATGCAAACCAGAGAGCTTGTCAAAAATGACTGTGCACACTAGGTGTTCGACAGAATGCCAGATGCACCTAGGCAACTCTTGGAGTGGCCAAAATCTCCAGATCAGTGTCTCTCTAGGTGCAGGAGATGATGGCAAGGTTAGTTTGGCAAAGACAGAAAGTTGATAGTGCAAGTTTTGCAAAACTCCAGTTCTGGACAGAGAACAGGAGGGTTTAGAGCATGCACTTCAAAACCTCCAATGAGCCCAATCTCCTGGACTTAAGAGTTTGCTAGGGAGGGCTACAAGTAGGAAAAAGCTCAGGATCATTAGAGCAAGGAAAAATATGGTTGCAGTACAAATCACCAAATTGGACCAGAATGCAAAAGAGGCTGATCCACTCAAATTTTCCAAAGAACATCATTGGGTTTTTGCTTGAAGATGAATTTTATGCATCCACTGTCATCTCCAAACACTTGGAAGAATTTTGAAAGAAATGTTTAATAGGGTTGCAGTGCAAAAGTGCCTACTGGAACAGACTGGAAAAATTGGTGTAGAGCTCAAAATCTCCAATGGCCAGAAGGTATCTTTGCATAAAAGTGATGTGGAAACATCACATGACACCCCCAAATTTTGGTGGAATTTTTAAAAGCATTTGTCAAGAGGTCGTAGTGCAAATAGGCCCCAAAGGCAAAAGGAATCATTTTAAAGAAAGAAAGCTTTTTGAATAAATAAATCTTGCAACATTTGAATCCACTGAATAAATAATTGTTTTATTATAGAGAGGAATCAAATCCAACAATACCTTTGAGGGTTTCTCCCACTAGAGGCAAAAATCCAATATCACAAAAGGCAAAACTTGACAATTGGGAAAAGTTTTATTTCCTGGCAATATTTTAATAAACAAAACAAGGCCAAAAATTTTGGGTGTCACACAAAGTATGACATGCTGGTAAGCAGTATGACTTATATCACCCACAACTCACTTGTGTTCTACTCGTGCATAGCATCAACGCATAAAACCAGGCTCGGATGCCACTGTTGGAGAACGTAGTAATTTCAAAAAAATTCCTATGCACACGCAAGATCATGGTGATGCATAGCAACGAGAAGGGAGAGTGTTGTCCACGTACCCTCGTAGCCCGATAGCGGAAGCGTTATCACAACGCGGTTGATGTAGTCGTACGTTTTCACGATCCGACCGATCAAGTACCGAACGCACGGCACCTCCGAGTTCTGCACACGTTCAGCTCGATGACGTCCCTCGAACTCCGATCCAGCCGAGTGTTGAGGGAGAGTTTCGTCAGCACGACGGCGTGGTGACGATGTTGATGTTCCACCGACGCGGGGCTTCGCCTAAGCTCCGCAACGGTATTATCGAGGTGTAATATGGTGGAGCGGGGCACCGCACACGGCTAAAATATCGTATATCAAGTGTGTCTAGAGGTGCCCCCCTGCCCCCGTATATAAAGGAGCAAGGGGGAGGCCGGCTGCCCTAGGCGCGCCAAGGAGAAGGGGGGAGTCCTCCTGCTAGTAGGAGTAGGACTCCCCTTTCCTAGTCCAACTAGGAAAAGAGGGGGGGAAGGAAAGAGAGGGAGAGGGAGAGGGAAAGGGGGCTGCGCCCCCCTCTCCTAGTCCAACTAGGATTCCTCATAGGAGGGGGCGCGCCACCTCCTCGCTGCTGCCCTCTCTCTCTCCTCTAGGCCCACTAAGGCCCAATACTTCCCCGGGGGGTTCCGGTAACCCTCCGGCACTCCGGTTAAATCCGAAACTTCTCCGGAACACTTCCGGTGTCCGAATATAGTCGTCGAATATATCAATCTTTACGTCTCGACCATTTCGAGACTCCTCGTCATGTCCGTGATCACATCTGGGACTCCGAACAACCTTCGGTACGTCAAAACATATAAACTCATAATATAACTGTCATCGTAACTTTAAGCGTGCGGACCCTACGGGTTCGAGAACTATGTAGACATGACCGAGACACCTCTCCGGTCAATAACCAATAGCGGAACCTGGATGCTCATATTGGTTCCTACATATTCTACGAAGATCTTTATCGGTCAGACCGCATAACAACATATGTTGTTCCCTTTGTCATCGGTATGTTACTTGCCCGAGATTCGATCGTCGGTATCTGGATACCTAGTTCAATCTCGTTACCGGCAAGTCTCTTTACTCATTCCGTAATACATCATCTCGCAACTAACTCATTAGTCACAATGCTTGCAAGGCTTATAGTGATGTGCATTACCGAGGGGGCCCAGAGATACCTCTCCGACAATCGGAGTGACAAATCCTAATCTCGAAATACGCCAACCCAACAAGTACCTTTGGAGACACCTGTAGAGCACCTTTATAATCACCCATTTATGTTGTGACGTTTGGTAGCACACAAAGTGTTCCTCTGGTAAACGGTAGTTGCATAATCTCATAGTCATAGGAACATGTATAAGTCATGAAGAAAGCAATAGCAACATACTAAACGATCGGGTGCTAAGCTAACGGAATGGGTCATGTCAATCACGTCATTCTCCTAATGAGGTGATCTCGTTAGTCAAATGACAACTCATGTCTATGGCTAGGAAACATAACCATCTTTGATTAACGAGCTAGTCAAGTAGAGGCATACTAGTGACACTGCTTGTCTATGTATTCACACATGTATTATGTTTCCGGTTAATACAATTCTAGCATGAATAATACACATTTATCATGATATAAGGAAATAAATAATACTTTATTATTGCCTCTAGGGCATATTTCCTTCACGTTTACCCAGGTTCGGGCCGCGAGGATGCTTAAAACCCTCGTCCTGCTTTGGTGGGTGTATTGAGTGTTCTTGAGCTCTCGAACTAGCTATGGCAGTTGTGTAGTTCCAAAGAGCCGAATCCCCCTCCAGTACGCCATGGCCTCCTTTTATAGTCAAAAGGGGCTGCCACAGTGGCACACAGGAGGTGGAAAGGCCTACAGTACTATGAGCTTATCGCTCGTATTACAGGACAAGACGCATTTAATGCGTCGCTTAGGTGTCCCCTAGCTTTATCGGGGACGGGAGCGAGGCCCGTCCCGTCCGTCGCCGCTCCTCTTCGCTTTGACACGCGCCCTGGCCAGCGATGCACGCGGCGCTATGTAGGCAGGCAGGCAGCTGAGGTGGCGCGGTGGTAGGGTCTTCACGAAGATCTGCATGCCACCACGCAGGTGCTTGCTGAGTTGGCGTAGAGGCCACCCATCGCCACGCAGGTGCCTGCCCAGCTGGTTGAGCTAGCAGCTGCTTGGGGACGGCGATGGAGTCTTGGTCGACGCGGGCCTGGCTGTGGCCCCGCTGACGCCCTCGGCAAGGCCTTGCCGGGGGCCCGGCAAGGGTCTTGCTATGGCGTTGCAGTCGCCCCCGGCAACGCGCTTGCCGGGGGTCTTGTGGATCTCCTCGGCAAGGATCCCGCCGAGGGTCGCCGTCTTCTGGTTCTCATCTGATCTTATATCTCTATGGTCTTGACAAAGATTTGCATGCTACCACGGAGGTGCCTCCCGAGCCCTAGTTCCAATGTGGTTGGTTGAGTTGGAACCCGTGGGCTCAAGGCTGGCTCGCTCTGTTAGCATCGGGCAAGTCGCCCCGGCAAGGCTCTTGCCGGGGCCACGGAGGCTGCCCCGGCAAGGGCCTTGCCGGGGGAGTCCACCTCGCCCTCTCGCTCTTTGGTATCTTTGGTCTTGGTGTTGCCTTGGCCATCTTGTGCTTCGGCTTCTCTCCGGCTCCCTTCCTCTGCCCTGCTTAGTGTGGCTGTGGCGCGCGGCTCCGACTGCCCGTGCACAAGTAAAGGGGTACAAAGGTGTGCCCCTACTTTTGTACACCGACACCGATCCACGCCCTAGGTTTGCTAAGATCACGCGGACGAACTCGACGAACTCACAACACAAAAGACACAAGATTTATACTGGTTCGGGCCACCGTTGTGGTGTAATACCCTACTCCAGTGTGGTGGTGGTGGATTGCCTCTTGGGCTGATGATGAATAGTACAAGGGGAAGAACAGCCTCCTGAGGTTGAGGTGTTCTTGTGCTCCGTGAACTTGTGAGTGTGAGGATGGAAGATCGACTCCCTTTTCTTACTACGGTGGCTAGTTCTACTTATATAGGCCCTGGTCCTCTTCCCAAATATTGAGCGGGAAGGGAGCCAACAACGGCCAATTTGAAAGGGGACAGCTAATACAGCTTATCCTGACAAAAGCGGTCTTCGCCTGCAAAAGGCTCTGGTGGTGACGCCGCCTTGGGCTCCATGGTGACCTCCGTCTTGCCGTCCTGCTGGTCTTGGTCTCGTTGCACTGATATGGAAACCTTTGCCTGATGCCTCGGTACTCTGCACCTGCGCTTACTCCCTTAGCACCAAAGAGGAAAGAAGGACACTGCACGTGCTGACGCCCGCCTGGTCTCGATCGTCATGGCTTACGTCACGAGAACCTCGTGAGGTTTGCCCTGCCTTCATCTCTCCGCTCCTTGCAAGGCAACCTGGTGAGGACGCTTCTGAGGAGGTCTTGTGTCGTCCGCCTCGCGAGGCTTAGCCCCTCGCGAGGGTCTTGAACGCCTTGTTGACGAAGATGGGCCGTACAGGCCTGCTAGTACAGCCACGCCATGGGCCGCAGGCAGGCAAGTCTGGGGACCCCCGTTCCCAGAACGCCGACAAAGATAGTATGAAGCCAAACAACAATTGTCGTCACACAGTGAAGTCAAACAGATCAAGCAAGCAGGCGATGACTTCACGAAGACAAACTGTAAGTAAAGAGAGGGAGAAGATAGAACCAGTAGCTTGGAGAGGACGGGGATTTTTTGGACCAGTTCCAGTTGTTGTGACAACTGTACGTCTTGTTGGGGAGGCTGAGATCCAACTCAGAAGACCGCGTCTTCACCTTATTCCCCTTGAGCTAAGGACACTTAGTCCTCGCCCAATCACTCTGGTAAGTCTTCAAGGTAGGCTTCCAAACCTTCACAGACTTCGTTCACCACAATCCACAATGACTCTTGGATGCTCAGAACGCGACACCTAACCGGCTAGAGGATACACAGTCCACAAGTGTAATAAGTCTTCAGATCACGCGGACAGAAAGACTTCAGTGATGCCTAACACTCTTTGGCTTTGGGTGTTTTGGGCTTTGTCCTCGCAAGGATCTCTCTCTCTCAAATGCTTCAGAGGTGGGTTGCTCTCAAACGACAAAAGTTGTGCACTAACTCTGAGCAGCCACCAATTTATGGTGTATGGGGTGGGCTATTTACAGCCAGGAGGCAACCCGGCCTGATTTGTCCGAAATGACCCTGGGTCACTAAGGAACGTGTCTAACGGTCAGATTTCAAACACACGCGGCAGCTTGACTTGGGCTACAAGTAAAGCTAACTCATCCAGCTCTGGATAAGATTTGCTCTCATTGTCTTCGCTCAAAGACATACGATTTGGTTGACCATCACATCAGTCACTCTGACTTTGTTCACTTGGACCTCACTTAACAGTACGGTGGTTCCTATGACTCAACAAAGAAGAAAAGGAAACTACGAAACAACTATGTCTTCGCACTCCATAGTCTTCACGTGAATGTCTTCTCAAGTCATAATCTTCGTTGTGAATATCTTCACATACCACCATTGTCTTCAATGTCTTCACACATTTTTAGGGGTCATCTCCGGTAGGTAAACCGAATCAATGAGGGACTACTACCTGTGTTATCCTGCAATTCTCACAAACACATTAGTCCCTCAACCAAGTGTGTCGTCAATACTCCAAAACCAACTAGGGGTGGCACTAGATGCACTTACAGTAATGTTTGCATGTTCATAGATAGACAAATGTCAGGTTCATATGAGGGACACCGTCTTTTTAACTTATATATGTGTTGGAATCATTTTGCTTACGTCAAAGAAATTTACAAATGTTTGTGTTGCTGGTAAACGGTACCGACTTGTTATATTAATACATTGCTAAGAACTTGTTAGTTTTACTAGTTCATGTGTAATTAAGTACGTTGCCAAAACTGGTTAGTTTTACTAGTTTGATGTTAGTTTCTTATGGCTCTTGCGAAACTTTATTTATTGATTGCTAACATTCAAGTTTGCAGGATCCAATTGAAACTCCATTGGCACAATAGGTATGTTTTCATAAACTTCCTTGTTTACCTGGTTTGCTGTTGTAACTTATTGCTGTAATCATCTTACCAACTTCAAGTTTTCAGGATCCAATTGGAAGTCCAATTGCACAGCAGGTACATTTTCAAAAATATATTTGTGTAACAGGTTTGTTGCTGTAACTTGTTGCTCCAATCAAGTTACTGACTACTCAACTTTTCAGGATCCAAGAGAAACTCCAATGCCACAACAGGTTCCTTTTGCAAAACTTGTTTGTTTAACTGCTTTGCTGCTGCAACCGGTTGCTCTAATCATGTTACCGGCTACTCAACTTTTCAGGATCCAAGAGAAACTCCAATGCCACAACAGGTACCTTTTGGAAAACTTGTTTGTTTAACTGCTTTGCTGCTGCAACTACCGGTTACAATGATGTTAATAACTACTTTTCAGCATCCAATTGAAACTCTTTAATTCCTTGTTTGTTTAACTAGTTTGTTGTTATAACTCCCAGTTGAGATGTTTTTCTAACTTCAACTTTTCAGAATCCAATCAGAACTTTAATGGCAAAATAGGTTAGCCCAAGATCAAAGAGCAAGGTCCCCATGGACGTTGTATCATCCCACAGCAGTGGCACCGGCCCAATCGTGCATCGTGAATTGCCAACTGCTGATGCTCTAGAGGCTAAACTAGTGGTAGAAAGAGATTCTGCTTCTGCACTTAGAGATGAAGTTGACATGTTGAGGAAGCAAACAACACAATCACAAGAAGTACTCAAGACAAACATTAAATATTTGGTAGATTTCAAAACGAAGCAAGCTGAGACTGACCGCATTGTTAAGGTCGTGATGGAAAAAAGGAAATTAAATTCCCACTTGGTAAATCATAGGTGAAATGTTATTTCCATCGTTGAATAACCTTTGTGTTGTTTGTTCATGTAATCGATCAAACCGTTTGTTTTAGAGATCATGTAATAATTGTTTTTTGTTTTTTGGGTTGTAATTTTATTTGAGCACAAGTCTGTATTAATTGATAAGACTCGGAGACATTTCATTTTGATTGCTGTGCCAGACCTACAAATATGCCAATCGGGTTGAATGTGCATTCAGCAATAATAGTAGTATAGATGGACCATAAGTGGCACACATCAGAAAGGGCCAAGATGATGTACTAGCTTCGCTAGAAAAAGGATGCTCTTCTAGAAAAAAATACAGTGGCCTGGCTTATGTATGTTAGTTGATATTATTGATCCATATCTATAAGTGTTTATATGTCTGTTAGTTTTGTACATTCTTGGTTGATTGACTCATATTTGAATCTTGATACATCGCTTGTGTACATATCTAAATGAGAGTACACATTATGCTGCATGTGACATTTGAGTTGGACATAAAGTGTTCCAAATATTCGAATTCACCTTAAACTGGATTCTAGCGATGGCAGTTTTGCCCATGGGTATGGGTACCCGCGGGTACCCTACCCGAAAACAATGGGCATGGGCAAGACTTGGAGAGATTTTTTACCCACGGGTAATGGGTATCATACCCGTAAAATATATGGGTAGGGCATGGGTATGAACTTGTGCCCATGGGTAACCCAATGGGTACCCAAAAAATGATTAAAAATAAAAATAGTTCCTATGACATGTGGGTCAACATACAACTCCTATAGCCCAACCCTAAATCTCATATTCCTTAAACCGTCCATATCTCATAGGCCCGTAATCACCTGCTCGCCACTCCTCCTATGGCCTATGTGACTCCTCAAAAATATGAAATACCGACTCTTCTCTATTGGACTGCTGTCTAACGATCAAGCTATCCCCACGAACCGCTGCTCATACTCCATTGATGCCTCCAAGAGGCCTCTCACATGAGGAGTCTATGCTATACTGCTTGCCCATCATCACTTGATTTTTAAACTCATTTCTCTACCTTTTAAAAATGTAATGTTATGCATTTTACCCACTGGGTACCCTTTGGGTATAGGATACCCGGTGGGTATGGGCACGGGTGTTAATTTATGCCCATGGGTATTAAAGTGGGTGGGTATAGAAAGTTTCTGTGGGTATGGGTTTGGGCAGAAGGAGGTTGTACCCGCCCATACCCTACCCATTGCCATCCCTACTGGATTCTAGCTTCTGAATTCGAGTATCGGCATTTGTAAATCATATTCATATATGACAGTGGAATACATCTTTGTCGTGCTTTTGAAGATATATAAAAACACATAGAATGATTTATAAAGATTCGCATAGGAATACAAAATGGATTCGAATTTAGTTGCCAGGGTAAACGTGGATGCTTATTGTCCCAAAATTCGAAAGAAGCGGCAAAATGTCCACTCCCACATCGGCTGCCCAAATCCAAGTGTTTGGGAGATGAAAAATACTGTCTACCCCTTACACGGACAATCCATCAGCCTGATTTCCACTGCTCTCAATAGGGGTAGGTTAGTAACTTCAATTAGACGTGACACGACCGCCTCTGAGCCCATTCCGACACGGTGGGCGCCAAACATGGGCGGCAAAACACATTTGATTCAAGCTCGTCCGAAAGACCTCTGTTTCTCCCTCCATTTCCCCATTCATACACGGTGGGTGGCAAAACAAACTCGCCTCCGCCGAAATCGATGTAGGCAAATATTTTCAATAGGGGTAGGTTTGTAACTTCACTCAGATGAGACACAACCGCCCTACCTGTCAGCCCCGTTCATACACCGTGGGCGCCAACCATGGGCGTCAAAACACCCTCTCCTCGCCAGAAATCGCTCTGGGCAAATATTGGCGAGATGCGAGATTATCGTCCTATCCCCAACCGACGGGACGTCCAAATTTTAAACGGGGGCTAAGTTCATAACTTTCCCATATTTCAAACAGGCGCGTCCCAAAAACATGGTTCCCCGTACCTCTCCCTCCATTTTTCCATTCATACACCGTCCGCGCTAGAACACCATCCCCACACCAGCCTCCTCCGTCCGCCACCCCATCCATCGCCGCTGTCCTCCACCCCATCCATCGCCACCGTCCTCCACCATGCCGGAGTGCCTACCAAGACCGCGTCGTCCACTGCTAGAGATGGACATTTCTCATCCATGGCGACGGACCAAGAGCCTTGCATCGCGTCCACTCGCTTCATCGGCGCCGTCATCCTTTGTAACACCCCGGATCCGATGCGCCAGGTGTCTGCCAGTTATTCGCCGTCCTTGCCTTGTCATCTACTTGCGTGTTGCATTTTGCCATGTCATCATGTTTTTCAAAACTTGCATCCGGTCCTTTTCCCCGTTGTCCGTTTCGCGATCCGACACTCTCGCACGCGATCGTCGCCCCTCTCAGTCCTTGTTTCGTGAGCGGGAGAAAAACGTTCTCGGAATGGGCCGAGATTTGCCGAGTGGCCTTGGTATAGCACCGACAGACCGCCCGTCAAATTTCGTTCCATTTGGAGGTCATTTGATGCCCCAACGGTTGACCGCGTAGCCCGAAACCTCTTCTTTTGTGCAGCCCAACACCCCTCCAAATCAGCCCACTAACCCAGCAAAACCCCCTCCATGCTCTCGAGCATTCGATCACGATCGTGTGGGCGAAAACCGCACCTCGTTTGGACTCTCCTAGCTCCCTCTATCTATATATATGTGTGCCTCTCCCGAAATTCGCGGTGCAAACCCTAGACCAATTCCCCTCCGCGCCGCCGGATGTTTCATCCTCAGCCGCCGGACATGTCCGCCGCCGCCCCCTCGCCCAATCGCCACCCGCCACGTCATCCTCGCGCCTCCTCTCTCTCCTCCAGCACGCCGCCAGCCCGCGGAGCCCATCCGGGGCCCGCGCGGGCCCAGATCCCGCCGCCGCCGGGCCGCGCCCGAGCGCCGCCCGCCTTCTCCGCGCCTCTCCCTTCGCGCCTCCCGAGCGCCTCGCCGGATCCCGGCCGCCAGCTTCACCGCCCTCCGCGTCGTCGCCGGCCATCCACCGCCGCCTCGCCGGCGCCGCCCCTCTGCCCCGCCCGCCGAGCTCCGCCCCGCCGCCCGTCTCCGACGCCGGTCGCCACCGCCGCCATGGCGCCCGCGCCTCGTGTGCCTCCCCTCGCCACCGACCCGCGCCATCGCCGGAGCCCCTCTCCGCAAGCTCGCCGACGCTGCCGTCCTCGCCGGATCTGGTCAGGTGGACCAGATCCACCAGTTCAACCATCCAAACGGCCGCCCCGTCCCCGGATCTTCTCGTCCTGCACCGCTCCGTCCCGATTCCCCGAGGTCGTTTTCATCGCCAAGTCCCGAAAATCGTACATTCTGGTGCTCTGTTCTACATACCATAACTTCATGTGTGCTGCTCCGTTTCATGCATATAATATATCGAAATGTTCGTCATGAGATGCTCTTCATTTTTTTTCCATCGTGCCATGCTTGTTTGAGTCCATCTTGATGCCCTAATCATCGTTGCAACAGTGCTATATGCTGTTAACTGGTGTCTGTTTACAGAACTTGGTGATTTGTCTTTTTCATTGCATTTTGTGTGTGCATCTTATGAGCATGAGCTCTACATGAGTTTCGAACTACATCATGCCATCTTTACAGTGGTGCTTGTCTTGTATTTTTCTGATCTATGTGGTGACTAGCACAAGCATGCAAAGTAGTCTCCATGATGTTGCTGATTTCTGTGACTTGGTCATTTCTGCAAAGTCTGAGCCTGTTATGTTGTGATGCCATGTAAACCTGCTGCTACAAGTCATGCTATGCATAATCTGGAGATGTTCACGAAGGATGTTCTGTTACACATGTTATGTTCTATCCATCCATGCCCTTGTTTGCATTTATATACTGCTGTAGTTGTTGTAATCTTGCTATCAATTTGCTAAATAATGTTGTTGTCAGCCTGTTAATATTAAGTTCAGATTTGACATGTGTTTTGCTAGTGAGCCGTGCACACTATGAACTTGCTCTTGCCATGCTTATCTTCATATTTACGCCATCTTACTGTTGGTTGGCTTCACATGCCATGTGTTCCTTTGTGGTGAGTGGTTCAAGCTCAACAACATGCCTACTTATCGTTGTTTCTGCCATGTACTGTTATTTTCACTGTCTGAATCTGTCATATTACTTGCTATGTTTACATGGGTGCCATCATATCTTCTGTGCCTTTTTAGCTCATGTTCAGTAAGGGACTTTTGTTCTATGCAATTATCAGATTCATGTCATTTCTTTGTTTGCTATGATATGTTCCTGTAGCATGTTGTTTGATAGCTCCAAACTTTGCAACCTGGTGTTATTTCTGCTATGTCCAGGGATTTCTGCTAAGTCTGTGAATCTGTTATTATTTGCAATCTTGCCATGTCCTTTTGAGCATGTTCTAGTGATTTCTGGAGATAGCTCAATGTTCATGTTTTGTCATGGTTTACCTGTACATCACGTCCATGCCTTTTGTTTTCATGTTGGGGTGCTGTAGCATATTGTTTTGATGCTTGCTAGATGCCTAGTTGCTATTTTGGACAGATTGTTGTTATGTCTTGTTTGGAGTGTATGTGTTGCACCGTTGCTCCGTTTTGAGCATGCTCTATATGAAACTTGCTTTGTTTTGCATGTAGTTTCAGGTTACCTTGTTGCATCCTTGTTTTGAGGTGTTTGCTTGATGTTTGAATGCATTTTGCATCAATGCCATGTTTAACTTGTTTTGCCCATATCTTCTAGGCCGTAGCTCCGAATCTAATGAACTTTATATGTAACTTGACTAGAATTTCGTGTAGATCATCTTAGTGCACCTTAACTTGTTGTTTAAAAACTTGAACATAAGGTTTATTAAAATCTGGACCAATTTCAAAATTTGCATATGAGGACTTACCGGAATTGTTATAGGTTGTTTCCGGCCTCATTTAAACTTGCTTTGATGTGTTGTTCTTGGATGCATCATCTCTTGACATGGGTAGCTTCATGTAGCCTTTTCATGCATCATACTTGGTTGAGCATCATGCCTTGTTCATGTGTGGTGTGTTTACCATGTTGTGTGCTTCTTCTCGATAGTTCCCGTGTCGTTGCGATCGTGAGGATTCGTTCGTCTTCGTGGCTTCATCTTCTTCATGGACTCGTTCTTCTTCCTAGCGGGTTTTCAGGCAAGATGACCGTCACCTTGGATCTCATTACTATCATTGCTATGCTAGTCATTTCGTTCTATCGCTATGTTGCGCTACCTATTAATTGTTTATCAAGCCTCCCAAATTGCCATGCACCTCTAACCTTTGTCACGCTTCCTAGCAAACCATTGTTTGGCTATGTTACCGCTTTTGCTCAGCCCCTCTTATAGCGTTGCTAGTTGCAGGTGAAGATGATGATTGCTCCATGTTGGATTATGTTTATGTTGGGATATCACAATATCTCTTATATTATTAATGCATCTATATACTTGGTAAAGGGTGGAAGGCTCGGCCTTATGCCTGGTGTTTTGTTCCACTCTTGCCGCCCTAGTTTCCGTCATACCGGTGTTATGTTCCTTGATTTTGCATCCCTTACGCGGTTGGGTGATTTATGGGACCCCCTTGACAGTTCGCTTTGAATAAAACTCTTCCAGCAAGGCCCAACCTTGGTCTTACATTTGCCTCACCTAGCCTTTTTCCCTTGGGAGTCGTGCATCCCGAGGGTCATCTTTATTTTAAACCCCCCCCCCCAGGCCAGTGCTTCTCTAAGTGCTGGTCCAAACTTAGTAGACTTCGGGGCCCCCTCGTGGCAACTCGAGGTCAGGTTTTACTCGTAGGATGTCTCATCCGGTGTTGCCCTAAGAACGAGATATGTGCAGCTCCTATCGGGATTGTCGGCACATCGGGCGGCTTTGCTGGTCTTCTTTTACCATTGTCGAAATGTCTTGTAACCGGGATTCCGAGACTGATCGGGTCTTCCCGGGAGAAGGAATATCCTTCGTTGACCGTGAGAGCTTATAATGGGCTAAGTTGGGACACCCCTGCAGGGTATTATCTTTCGAAAGCCACGCCCGCGGTTATGTGGCAGATGGGAATTTGTTAATGTACGGTTGTAGACAACTTAACACTCGACTTAATTAAAACGCATCAACCGCGTGTGTAGCCGTGATGGTCTCTTTTCGGCGGAGTCCGGGAAGTGAACACGGCTTTTGGGTTATGTTTGACGTAAGTAGGAGTTCAGGATCACTTCTTGATCATTACTAGTTGACGACCGTTCCGTTGCTCCTCTTCTCGCTCTTATTTGCGTATGTTAGCCACCATATATGCTTACTGCTTGCTGCAGCTCAACCTCACTACCCTTTCCTACCCATAAGCTTAAATAGTCTTGATCTCGCGGGTGTGAGATTGCTGAGTCCTCGTGACTCACAGATTCTACCAAAACAGTTGCAGGTGCCGAGGATATACCAGTGCAGGCGATGCTACCGAACTCAAGTGGGAGTTCGACGAGGACCTTGGTCGTTACTATGTTTCGTTTCCTGATGATCAGTAGTGGAGCCCAGTTGGGACGATCGGGGATCTAGCATTTGGGGTTATCTTCTTTTCATTTGGATTTGACCGTAGTCGGTCTATGTGTGTATCATGAATGATGTTTGAATTTATTTATGTATTGTGTGAAGTGGCAATTGTAAGCCAACTCTTTATCCCATTCTTGTTCATTACATGGGATTGTGTGAAGATGACCCTTCTTGCGACAAAACCATCATGCGGTTATGCCTCTAAGTCGTGCCTCGACACATGGGAGATATAGCCGCATCGTGGGCGTTACAAGTTGGTATCAAAGCCTCGACCGACCCTAGGAGCGCCCCTTGATTGATCGTGTAGTTTGGCCGTTGTTGAGTCTAGAAGAAAACTACTTCTGAGTCTAGTTATATCGGAGAGTAGGAATTCTTTTTACTCCTCAGTCCCTTCGTCGCTCTGGTGAGGAATCTCGACGTAGGTGTTTTGAATTACTTCTCTTCCCCTTCAAAAATTTTTCTTTAGGATCACTTCTTGATCATTGCTAGCTTCACGACCGTTCCGTTGCTCCTCTTCTCGCTCTTATTTGCGTAAGTTAGCCACCATACATTGCTTAGTCGCTGCTGCAGCCTCACCACTTACCCCTTTCCTACCCATTAAGCTTTGCTAGTCTTGATACCCATGGTAATGGGATTGCTGAGTCCTCGTGGCTCACAGATTACTACAACACCAGTTGCAGGTACAGGTTTTGCGATGATCATGACGCGAGAGCGATGTTACTTGTGTTGGACTTCTTCTTCTGCTTCTTCTTCGAACAGGGGTTAGGTTCCAGGTCGGCAGCCTGGGCTAGCAGGGTGGATGTCGTTTGAGCTTCTGTTTGTGTTTCATCCGTAGTCGGATGTTGATCTTATGTATGATGTATTGATGTATTCTTGCGGCATGTGTATGCCTTGTATGTATCCCCATCTATTATGTAATGTTGATGTAATGATATCCACCTTGCAAAAGCGTGTCAATATGCGGTTCTATCCTTGGTGGGACCTTCGAGTCTCTTTAGGATAGTATCGCATATTGGGCGTGACATCCTCTTTGCCGGGGCCGCTCACACGACCTTCTCTTCCACCGCAAAGGGACTTATCCCCCGATGCACCCGTCTACACTCGCAGGTCTGCTTCAGCGCCACCGAAAGCCATTGCACCCCCGATGCCTACACGGCGCCGCAAGAGAGGTGGTACTTCATATCTCCTCAACTTTTTGATCTCAACCAGAAAATGGATCGTAACTTGGTTACTGTACTTTCTTTTCAGCTCTTAGAATTTAGTTCTAAGTTCGAAGCAAACAATGGATGCTAAATAGCATTTCTACGGTTTGCAGCTTTAAATCTGCCATGGCATAGTCATAATAGGGTTTAATTGATCATGCTTAGGGTTTAATTGATCATGTTGGTTCCGTGGTAGTTTCTTTAATAGAAATCGGAGGGGAAACCCTCTTTTCCTCAAAAAAAATGCTAGCAGAAGAACACTCGGGTGTGTATCTCTACAGGGTGCCCACGGTGGGTCGCGGCCCACCTTGGGATTTTGGGTCAGCCCAGGCCCCGATTCCCCTCTGTTCTGCTGCGCGCTTCAGATCTCTACTCGCCCCCAGCCGCCTGCCTCGCCGGCGACTTACCGTCCCCGGACGGCATGACTCTAGGAGGAGACGCCGGACTAACAGGAGGTCAGGAGCCGCTCACCCAACAGCGTCACCGTTGCCCGGGCGCGCCGCCGTGCCTACCTTCCCAGTCCATTCAGGGCTCAGGCGTGCAGCACCCACTAAGCCAACCCGATTTATCCTGAGATACGTCCTCAACACTCAGCAGCCACTCCGCATCACCCATTTTCTAATTGATTCATTACTCATTAGGCAGGACTGTCATTAGGGTTTGTTGTGTGCTGAGTGCTACCTACACTTAATGGTTCAGATGTATTTCGGTAATCTTTAGTACCTGTAAAGTTCACAGGGTTTCAAAATTCCGGCCCTAGGAATAGACACTAGTCATTTTGGATTGTTGGTCGTAGTGACATTGACCCAGATTACTACTGCAGGCCAGGTTTGTTGACAATTTTACTTGTCTTTCTTACTCATTCGATATGATATCCCATTATTCACGTCGATTAGGTGCAAACAATAAGTGCTAGACAAACTTCTTGATTCAGATTTTGGACGGTCTCTTACTGCAGTTACAATTCTGCTCACAAGTAAATGATTGATTCACTACATCTATGCTTGCCTTGTCATATTTGTTGTCAATATTCTTTTAGGGTGGACCACCCTGTTTCAAAATAATGGAACCGTAGACATGAGTGGATAGTATTTCTCTGTGTGATCTCTTCCATCATGTGTGGGCAACGAACACTGCATTGTATAGAAAGAAAGTGTCATTTCCAGCTTTTACATAGACTACAATCTTTTACATGGAATACAATCTGCCTACTTGCTATGTGTCGCACTACCAGCACTCCACCCTTGAAGCTAAACATTATGCCACTCATAATTCCTTAGTTTATTTTTTCAAATACGAATTTGGTATGATTCTAATGTTCCTACTTCAGTTTTGAAATGTGTGTCTGCCTGTTATAGAGACATAAGAGGTTTGTATTTCTATGTGGTCTGGTCAGCACGGTTGGGGGTGAACTTTGCATATGTAGGGGTTTATAGGGAGACACTCTTCGAGTTGAATCCGCAATGCATTCTATAGATAATCTGACTACTTTTTATGTTCTCATGAATCTCAGATTCTGAACAGCATCTTAATGATTATGAGCTTGCGCGCATGAAAAGAATCAAGCAGAACAATGCCATGGCTGTCAAACTTGGCATTAAGGGACTGAAATCAAGTCTGGATGCAATGCAATGCAAATGCTCTCCACCTACACATTCATGCTCAGAATATGATCCTAACAGTGATTCTGAGCTAGAGGGAGACCTAAGTCAATGTAGCTCCCTAGTGGAGTCAGAGGCAGATGCCCTATCTTATTCACCCATCAAGGTGCTTGCTCTAACTTTCCAAGGTTATATTGGTCACACATATCTTGCAACTGATGCTTTGCATTGCTTCTACTTTGTTGCATTGCAATTAGCTTAGTTTACACATCGTGTATGTGAATACGCCCTGGCTATCCATTTTCAGTACATATTCCATCTGTCATCATAACATATTTATCCATTCAAATGTTGTTCTTGTGTATCAGACGTTCAAAAGGAAGAGGGTGATTGCTGATCATGGAGGAGCACGAGCAAAGTATTTGGAAAAGGTAGTGACACCTAATAAATCAAATAGCCCATTAGGTGTAGTTGCAATATCACCTGACCCAGAAAACATCCCAACTCTAGTAGACTCTAGCCCTACTACACTGATCATTTCTGATGCCCCAACTCAGCAGACCCCAACTGCAGCAAACAGTATGATGATGCCAGTTGACATAGCACCAGCTCTACGACGCAAAACCCCCATTCCAGCAAAGAGTACACCAAATCCAGTTGCCAAATCCCTTTTCGAACCAGAGAGAGCCCCAATTGCAGCAAATAGGACCCCTATTCCATTTCTTCCCAGTTTAGAAGACGAAGCTTATATTGTTGTCAGGAACTTTGTGTGCATCTTTCCTTCATGGAAAGATTATACCACAGACACAGAACAATTTTCAGTCTTCCTCCGCAACTTACGCGTAAGTAATGTACTAATGTTATTCATGGTAATTACTGCATATGTTTCTGCTAACAGAAGACACAAGATTTCATTCTTTTAAATAGGCGAGGGCCAAACTGGATTGTCAAGACGAGCAAGGGTTGGTTGCGCTTTTCAAGCATTTGTTAATGAAGTATCGTTCCTACCTGAGGCAAGCGCACTTCGATGGCAAGCCTCTAAACGAAATTTCTGTAAAGTCTATGATGCTACATTTATCACACAGTGACTGGAATAATCTTATTACACATTGGTCTCGACTGCAGCGTAAAGTACTATCTATGATATCACATCACAATTTGAACTACATTTCTGCATTTGCCTTAACATCTCACTTGTATGAACACTGTTAGCAGAAGAACACTGATTCTCAAGGGACCACAGAATCTCGCAACTATACTGCACACTGCATTGCTCTTGTGAGTACCTCTTGCCCTGTATGACCATACTTACTTTCATAGCTTTTTGATTATGTAGCATCACTGCACATGTTAGCCTTGTTATCGTCCATTTGGTGGACATTATAAGATCTGTATGGACTCTTACATAAATTTAGAATCAACCCAATGCTTTTGAAGAGGTTTAGCACTGCAGTCCTCTTGTAAGAACTGAACGTCGTCTATCACTGTACTTACATTAACAGCTACTCCCTCTGTCCCATAATATAAGAACGTTTTGTACAGTACACCAGTGTTCAAAACACTCTTGTATTATGCGAAGAGGGATTGGTTCATTGTGTAGCATTCTGCATCTTATCTCCCTCGCCCACCATTTACTAAAAAATATCAGATCTATATTTAATCTTACCAAAAAGTTGAATACACAGACAATGCCAGTGCAGAAGTGTAGCCCATTGCTCTTGTCAGTACATTTTGTCCTGCAACGCTTGTACTTCCAGGGATTGGTAGTTGATTATGTAGCATCAATCTCCATCTTATCTTCATTATCCTCTATCCCTTCCAGTATTATCATATCTATAATTACTCTCTACAAAATGTAGAGTACAGGCAATGCTTATGAAGAAGATTATGTGCTGGAATTCTTGAGTTATCCTTCCCTTGACATGGAGAAGGGCATTATAAAGCCGGTGTTAACTGTTAATGTAAGTCAGTCCTTCTAAAGCCTTTATCCTCAACTGCTGTTTAATTTGCTCATACTCCCTATCGTTTACTACTGTTTAGTTTGTTGTTTCTATAAAACTGCATTCTCGCAAGAATCGTAAGTTCCAAGTTTTACTTGTAAAACCAAATTCCTTATTCATACCATGCACATTACTCAATACTCCCTGTATGTATGCTTGTTTTTGTGGATCTATAATCCAGTGTGTGGTGAACCAGCCCACATTTGCACCTTGTCATCTCCTGTTTTATTTTACTGATGTGGCTGATGATATGAACAACATGCCTTGCACATTAACCAAAATAGACACAATGATTGTCTTTGCCCTTCATCTATGCTTGTTATGTTGACATGCTAATCCAGTAGTGTGGGGAAGCTCCCTGCATTATGAACAATGCCAAATTATGCTATTGATATTTTGCACTTACTCTTTATTTTATAATTTCAAATTGGATGGAATTGACAGCACAGTTATCATCTTTGTTTATACACGTGCAAAACCTGTCATCTCTCTGCTTGTTTCAGGGTGATATGCCTGATGGCATGAACAAGTCTGCTGAAGGCTGTGAGACAAACCCAACATATATTGCAGCAAAGAAGGCAAAACATCTTGAAGATAGCGAGACAACCCCAAAGTCTTGTCTTGATGCAGTGTTCAAGTTACTTGAGACTAGCAGTCAGACAAGCTCACAGAATTCGCTGTCTAATTCATTTCAACTTCTTCAGTCCCAAGTTCTAGCAAAAAAGCATTCTGCAACTCAACTTCGACTTGAAGTCCTATCTCTAAGAAAGATTGCGGAGAACACCAATGAGAACCTCATTGCTAAATAGCTACACGTAGAAGCTATGACCGACATGCTAGGCCGGTCTCACAGCCTTGCTCAGCAGCTTGCGCGGCAGTTCCCATGCAAGCCTAACCTTTCTTGAACTATCTTGGAAGTGGTCTCAGTTTAGTATTATTTTGTTACGCTGCAATGGTGCCCAGTTTTTGTAATCTGCTTCTTTGTTGCGCTTTATGATCACTGGTGGCGAACTTCGATGCCCAGTGGATGTAATATACCAAAAATCCTTTATTGTATAGTGTAGGTTTATTCTAAGTTACTATGCCATAATTTCTTTATTGTATAGAGTAGGTTTGTTCTTAATTCCTACTAGTTACTGCCATCATTCGCTATCTGAAAAAAAAAATCTGATGTAGTCGACCGGGCCGAAACATTCGCCTCTAACAGGCCTGGTTTTTAGCGGGACACAATTGGGCCGACCTGCATCTTTCTTGGGCCCGAATGGCCATTGGGCCCTTCACACTTTGCGCCAGGCCCACAACTTACTCCAGCCTATATTCGGCCCAAATTTTAGTTGGGCCTTTTGTGGACCCAGCGCTTAGTTTGGCCCATGTAGCGTTGGGCCATTAACAGGCTGAATATTCTGCTGGCCTGTTACGGCATAGAAGAAACCATGGGCCTTTAGCAGGCTGAAATGCATGTTGGGCCTCAATTTTCACTAGTCGTCGATGGGCCTCCAGCAGGCTGAACTGTAGACCGGGCCTTTTTCGGCCCAGTTATATGACGGGTCGTTACCAGGCCGAAACATATCTCGGGCGTTAGTTGGCCCACTGATATCATGGGCCTTTAACAGGCGGAGAGCTTAGTACAGGCATCAACGGGCCGAATTATACGACAGGCCTTTAACAGGCCCAAAGTCACGTTGGGATGAACTGTTCCCACCTTTATCACGGGACGTTAGTGGGCCGGATGTCGCGTCGGACCATATATGGCCCATGGGCAGCATGGGTCATTCCCAGGCCGAAAGACACACCGGGCTGAAATGGGCCCATGTCTACATCGGGCCTCTAACAGGCCGAAAGTCACTGGGCTGTAATTGGGCCCAAATATTCGGCGGACAATTAACAGGCCAGATCTGGCTTCGGGCCGTAAATGGGCCTTTATTAAACAGGCCGTTATTGGGCTGGCCCACTAGTACCTGAGTAAGTACTACGGGCCTTTGACTGGGCCAGCCTTTTTAACCAATATGGGCCTCTATTGGGCCATGCCACGTGTCGATGTATCATAGGCGCCTCCTGTCCAATGAATGGATGCCATCTATCCTGACGGTGAGCCAACACGTGTTTCCTCCGGCCAATGAGAATTTTACACGTGGAAAATCCTCATTGGTCCGGGCTGTTAGCGAGTTATCGGATCCAAAACCGGACCCGATAGCTTAACGGCGACCCGTTACCGTAGATGCCACGGGTCGGTCACCCTTGACGAAAGCACTTCCATAACGCAACATTTATCGTCATGGAAGTGGACACTTCCGTGATGATAATTTTCGTAATGTCATGGAACACTTCTACGACAGCACAGGTATGACTATCTTGATTCTGTCATAAAATTGTCATGGCTGTACATGCATGACAGAAAACGTGACCTACTGTGACAAACACGTATCATCACGGAAGTGTATTTTGTTGTAGTGAACCCACCAGATTCTGCCACACGTACAATCTAGAAGACTCCATGGTTTAACGTAAGCATAATGCACAAACCTCAAAACACAAGTACTTCTCCTTTGTTCTAGAATCTTCCGTGTCATAAGTGCTCAAACTTTTTTCTAGTTGAATTGCCATTATTTGTTTTTACTTTATGCTTTACAACGCACAATTCCATGAATCACAAAATGGATTAACTTTCTTATAAAAACTAATTGATTTTGAATGAGATGAACTATAAGAATTAAACGAACGTCTACATCATGCATATATGACTCAAAGCTTACATGCTATAGTGTGGTATTTATTCATAATTTGGTTGCCAAATCTCATGCGTGCAATGCACGTGTACCTTACCAGTACTTCCTTTTTCAGTTAATATATTATGATTAAAATGTTGTGGCGGCATCCATGAAGCCACGTGGCACATGTGGAGGCGTTGTCGCGACCTCCTTGTGTGGATTGATCACACTGACGTGTTGCTGGTTCCAGAAGAATGTACTCATCCTCTCTCACGCACACTGGCAGTACATGCATGAAGCGAAGATGTGCATGCACGCACTCATTCCCTCGCACGCACACGCGGGTACATGGTGGGACACATTTTTGTACGAAGATCCACCCCATGTGATAATTTGACGTGTGTAAAGTCGTTCACTTCATTGATGGTCAATTAATACAGTGCATGCAAATTGGAGTGGACATGAGGGAGGAAGTAGTTGTGAAAGACATTACTACTCCACTGCGTGCATGCGAGTAGTCAAATCATGGGTTGCTACTTCCATTGGTCTCCTTCGTATTTTGTGGTAATTTTGACCATAATTTTAAGTAACACAATATTTATGCATGTCATAAAAATTAATGTCATCGAAAACTACTTTCAAATGAGATTCCAATGATATAATTTTTGGTGACATGCATTAACATTTTGTTAGTTAATTTTTTGGTCAAAAATTGGTACAAAATAAAAAGGGGGCCAATAAACCAGGATGCATGCAGGATGATCAATTTTTGCATGGGTTATTGTTCATGGCCTTTGTATTTAAATATGGATGGAGTGGAGTAGTACTATCTTTATCTTAGCCTCGTAGGGCTCGCCCAGCGCCTACGCTCGCCTCCCCGCCTCGCCCACGAGATCCCGCCATGGATAATCCCTTAGATCCCAGGATCCCGCGGGTTGCCCTCTCGCTGCGGCCCGCAGCACTGCCGCCTTTGAGCAAAACCCACATGTGTTTCAGAGGGGATCCATTGCTCTGGAATCACAGATCGGTGGCGCCGGAGGACATGCCAGGGCTGCATTTCAGGTGGTGGGCAGCAAGGGCAAATCGGATCGAGGAAGCGTCGCATCAATTGGAGACAAGTTCGAAGGAGCTCCGCCTAACGAAGCACAAGGCGGAGGCGCAAGTCGATCTCAGGGGAGAGATGCTGAGGGATGTCAGCATCTGGCAGTGTCACGTTGATTTCGATCTCGGGCTAATGGAAGAGATCATATTCACGGAGTCGACTGCGGAGGAAAGAACGCGCATGCCCGCGGAATGGAATGAGCAGCCGGTTCAACTGTTCAAATGGGCAGTAGGAGAAGCCAAATCCCGGGATCAATTGCGGTGGTGCCGCTGGGCATGCATCATAGGCGAAGTGAGCTACCCTCCTTCCCCGCCAGCGATCCAGTGACCTACTCGGTTGCTGCTGCAGTGAACTTGCAACGCCATGTCGGTTTGCAACCTTGACAATCACTCCATCTATATGTATTGTATTCCTGTGAAAATTCTTGGTCGCTTGGAAAAATATGGTAATTGATTTATCACTAGTTTTTGAATGCTTGGTCGTGACAATCACCCGAAGCCACAACCAGAAGTATCCATCGCGTAATACTTACGGTCGGTCGCACCAACAGACGGTCGGTCGGACCCCCGTCTCACCGAAGGGACACGCAGCGGCTTGGTCTGACATGTGCGACCAGTTACATCACTGACTTGTGCGACCGCATTTGGGCAGTAGTACTTGAAATTTATGTTCCACTAAACTCATCGGGAGACGTTTCGGGCCTTGAAACCAAAACCATCAATTAATCTTTAGCTTGTTCCCCATCACATTCCAAAGTAGTACTACCATGCTATAATTAAGTGCAAACCTGCTCACACCTAGTATGTATCAAACCTGAACGTGTTCCCACTATGCAGGTTTTAGTACTAGTGCTAGTACTATGTTATAAAAAGGGGAACTACCTAGCCTAAAATTACTCTACCTTCCTCCTCATAAGTCTTTCTTGTTCGTCCGTCCTTGCCATGGCCGGTGTGCAGAGCTCTAGGTCGAGTACTACTCGTAATAAGGCAACGGCGACCAAGGCCATGGAAAAAAAGAGGGCTCGTCACCTCACAGAGACCTCGAAAGATCTCTCACGGGCAGGCGAGGGCTCCCAGGAGCGCCCTAGCCACGGAGGCGAACAGGCCGAGCTGGCGGCGCTGGAGTCGTTATCCCTCGACGACATGCCCGATCAGCTCAATAAGCAGAAGGAGTTCATCGATGGCTTGGTGGAGCTGCTGAAGGAGAGCCTCGACGACATGCCCACTGAGCTCAATGAGCAGGGGGAGTTGACCGCCAGCTTGGTGATGCTGCTGAAGAAGAGCATTGCCTCGGATAAGAAGGCGACCGGCAAAATCCTGCAACTTCAGGAGGACAATGCGAAGCTCTGCCACGAGATCGACCTGCTAAAGGAGGAGAATGCCAGCTGGAAGAAGCTACACGAGAAGAGTAGTTCCTCGGTGAAGATGATGCACGCCCTCGTCATGGAACAGAAGGAGGACTTGGAGAAGCTCCGCATCGAGCACCCGACTGCTGTCAAGGTACACAATGCGGCCGTGGAAGAGATGATCAAGGCTCGCGTCGAGAAATCCCGCGTCATGGACAGAATGAAGAAGATGGTGGAGGAGATGCGTGAGCAGATGGAGGTCGTGGAGGCGATGAAGAAGCAGTTACGACTCCGTGGCAAGCAACCCTTCATGAAGTAGAGAGCAGCGCCCAAGACTTGTGTGTGTGTCTTCCTTCTTTTTTGGGGGGATAATCTTCCTTCTTCATTTGCTCCTGTGTTTCTTCTTTTGCTTCAGGTGTTTCATCGGACGTGTCACGTTCTCTGCGAGGCATGAATAGAACAATGCTAACAATGAGCGGCGACGTGGGATCGATGACTAGCAAATTAGATCATTTTTTATCGCCATATCGCACTGGGCTGCCGTGTTTCGTGCTCCTCTGTTGTACTAGTACTCCAGTGGAAAACTTGAGTATACCGCACGGTTCTTTGCTCCTCCTCAGGTCGTCGGCAACATTTATACAAGCAGTCAAATCACAAGGCCCCGCCTTCCAGCAGTATTGAGCCGTCAAATCACAAAGGCCCTCGCCTCTTGTGAAACCGACCAAGCGAGACCGCCCCGCCCTATAGCCTTCTAAATGTATACTTTTGTACAATAGTAGTATCGATGGATGGCGCCATGGAGCAAAACTAACAAGATGAAATTAAAGAAAAAAGGTGGTACATATAGAGAGCGCTCGTCGCCAAATTATGCATATAGTACTATTAAAAAAGCTAGTACGTGCTTAGATGGGGTGCTAAATTCTATTAAAGAAATTAGCATACCTTTTTAATTGTTGGGTTTTTATTATTTATGCCACTAGTTGTGTCTCACTACTCAGTTTTGCCATTAGAAGTTACAACTACTCAAAAATGTCATCGGTCCATGAGATGCTTGCTCAAAATGCCATTAGATATCTCAAAAATGCCATCGTTCCGTTAGATGTTTGCTCAAAATGCCATTAGACATTGTTATTTTCACGCCAAACCCGTTGACCATGTTATATGACAAAAATAAGCCTAGACCCACATGTCAATTCTCTCTATCTCACAATGATAAGTGTGGTCCCGCTTGTCAGGAGTAACCAAGTGAATAATTTTACAGGAAAATAAGAACGCTGTTGGGATCAAGTAGGGCCCACACTTTATTGTAGTGAGATAGAGGGAGAGCAGGCATGTTGGTCCATAGATATTTATGTCATTATAACATGGCAAAAGAGATATGGGTCACAATAACGGTGTCCAGTGGCATTTTTGAGCATGTGTCTAACGTAGCGATGGCATTTTTGAGCGGTTGAAATTCCTAGTGGCAAAACTGAATAGTGGGACACAACCGGTGGCATAAATGATAAAAACCCATTGTTCTTTGACAACTAAACTACTGGCTATATGATGTTGGCCATATATATTAAACGTATATAATGTGAAGAAACCAGTGGTAGTACTACCAACTACAAGATGAACTATAAGAAATACTAGTATGTACGTACTGAAGTGTTAAAGTAACAAGAAGGAACATAACATAGTTCTGCTGGGAGCTCAGCACAACACACCCCTCAAATAAAACTAAGCACCCTGAAATTAAACTAAGCAACTAATCCGGTAGACACTGCATTACAACCACCATGAGCAACGACACTGCCACCTTACTCGGACTCCTCGTCCATGTGCTCGACTTTGTCCTTGTCCCTCTTCCTCTTGGCCGATACTTCTTTGCTTGAACCGCACACTTGGCTCTCGCTCTTCATCCAACCCTTGTCGATATTGAAACAAAGGTAGGCATCCATTGCAGCGTAATGGATGTGCTCTCTATCTAGTACATTCCACTGCCATGCAAGATGAAACTTGGGCGTAGGTTTTGTCAGTTTACAGTACGAAGGATCAACCATGGTTGCTGCCAGGGTCAGCATTGAAGGCTGACGGGAGGACACCAGCACATTCCTCTGGAGGTCGAAGAGCTGGCCTACAACGAGGCCTATCCGACCCAGGACTTCTTTGTCGTTCGTAAAGTCTACAAAAACAAATTTGACTTTGCCGCCCCCGAGGAAGTTCTTAAAATCCTCGCACTCAACGTCGGCATGGCATATGTGGTAGACCAAGCACAAGTTATGCACGCAAACCTGGATCACGGCGGGCTTCTTCTTCTCCTCCTCCTTTAGATTCTTCTCTTTTCCCAGGACTGTAGTGTACTCAACATCTAGCCCAGCGACCCACTCATCACCCTTTGACTTTTCGAACATGCGTCTGAAGCGAGCAAGGCATCCTTTCACCATCGCGGAAGAACAGGTGTAGATGACATTGAACTCATCACCGGTGATGGTTCTAACCTTCTACTCACAGCCGATCATGGAGATTTGGGATGCCATGGATTTGGGAGGAGGGTTAGGATTAGTGGAACTGCTCTAATGTGAAAGGACGGGACGACTAGGAGCGAACTGCCGTAATGTTAAAGGATGGCCGGGGACGAGTAGGAGCGAACTGCTAGCGGTTTTCCGATTGTAAAAATGCTGAGTGGGGTGTGCGAACGGTAGGGTAGTGGCTTGCCCGGTGGATAAATGGATTCATGCACAATACTATGGGGGCCCAATTAGATGCCATGTCTACTAGACACCCAATTAAATGGCTTCATGCATCTGCGTGTTCGCACGTCAAGTCAGGCAATTTCAGGTGATACGAAGCTTTCCATGCTCCCATGATACGGGCTTCCGAGAGCCCTTGGATCTGAGGTCGAACGGTTGCATGCCGTGATTCTAGACCTGTTGGTGAATATCCTATCCTGGAGGGTTATTCTGCAAATTTTCAGCAACTTAGCATGCGACCGTTCGATCTCAGATCCAAGGGCTGTCAGCAGCCCGTATCATGGTCGCGCCTACCACGACCATCGCCTCACTCGTGCGGTCATGCCCTTCAAGATTTCATGTGGCTATAAATGAGTATTTTTTTGCCTGCTTCGCATGCATGAAACTACTTCCTCCGTCCAGGTGCGTTAGGCTATCTGATGTTGGCATGTCGTACATAGTCATCACTTAGTCACTCATACAACAAGGTTAGCTGTAAGGTTGGCTATAAGAGTATTTTTTACTTCTCTCTGTCTCTTTTTTCATAGTATTTATTGCATTTGCCAAAAGGAGTAAGGAGTACAGTACTTGGCACCTGTATACCATGGAGGTGGTCAGGAATCGGGAGACTGACGCTGGTCGTACCGCCGCAGTTAAAATGATAATGGCAAGTCAAATCATAGGGCCCCACCTGTCCAGCGGTAACTCGCTGTCAAATGATGACATTTTCTCGCCTACTCCCTCATTTTCTCGCCTCTCTGTCGAACCAACTAGGCGGAATTGCCCTACCTACCGCGCGGGAAAAGCCATGTCCTCGACTTCTAAATATAATTTTGTATCCATGGATTGCGCCATGGAGCAAAGCCTCAAGAAAATGGCGGTACACATGTATATAGCACGCCCGACACGTTCGCGTCACTGATAACCCAAAAGTATAGGGGATCACAACAGTTTTCGAGGGTAGAGTATTCAACCCAAATTTATTGATTCGACACAAGGGGAGCCAAAGAATATTCTCAAGTATTAACAACTGAGTTGTCAATTCAGCCACACCTGGATAACTTAATACCTCCAGCAAAGTATTTAGTAGCAAAGTAGTATGGAAGTAACGGTAACGGTAGCAAAAGTAATATTTTTGGGTTTTGTAGTAATTGTAACAGTAGCAACGGAAAAGTAAATAAGCGGAGAACAAGATGTGAAAAGCTCATAGGCACTAGATCGGTGATGGAGAATTATGCCGGATGCGGTTCATCATGTAACAGTCATAACATAGGGTGACACAGAACTAGCTCCAATTCATCAATGTAATGTAGGCATGTATTCCGAATATAGTCATACGTGCTTATGGAAAAGAACTTGCATGACATATTTTGTCCTACCCTCCCGTGGCAGCGGGGTCCTAGCGGATACTAAGGGATATTAAGGCCTCCTTTTAATAGAGTACCGGACCAAAGCATTAACACATAGTGAATACATGAACTCCTCAAACTACGGTCTTCACTTGGAGTGGTCCCAATTTTTGACACTTCGGGGTTGCCAGATCATAACACGTAGTGGGTGACTATAGACTTGCAAGATAGGATCAAGAACTCACATATATTCATGAAAACATAATAGGTTCAGATCTGAAATCATGGCACTCGGGCCCTAGTGACAAGCATTAAACATAGCAAAGTCGTAGCAACATCAATCTCAGAACATAGTGGATACAATGATAACTCGATTACATGATAAATCTCATCCAACCCATCACCGTCCAGCAAGCCTACGATGGAATTACTCACGCACGACGGCGAGCATCATGAAATTTGTGATGGAGGATGGTTGATGATGACGATGGCGACGGATTCCCCTCTCCAGAGCCCCGAACGCACTCTAGATCAGCCCTCCCGGGAGAGTTTAGGGCTTGGCGGCGGCTCCGTATCGTAAAACGCGATGAATCTTTCTCTCTGATTTTTTCTCCCCGAACACGAATATATGGAGTTGGAGTTGAGGTCAGTGGAGCGCCAGGGGGCCCACGAGGCAGGGGGCGCGCCCCCACCCTCGTGGAAAGGGTGTGGGCCCCCTGGCCTTGATTCTTTCGCCAGTATTTTTTATTATTTCCAAAAATAATCTCCGTGAAGTTTCAGGTCATTCCGAGAACTTTTGTTTCTGCACAAAGATAACACCATGGCAATTCTGTTGAAAACAGCGTCAGTCCGGGTTAGTTCCATTCAAATCATGCAAGTTAGAGTCCAAAACAAGGGCAAAAGTGTTTGGAAAAGTAGATACGACGGAGACGTATCAACTCCCCCAAGCTTAAACCTTTGCTTGTCCTCAAGCAATTCAGTTGATAAACTGAAAGTGATAAAGAAAAACTATTAAAAACTCCGTTTGCTCTTGTTGTTGTAAATATGTAAAGCCAGCATTCAAGTTTTCAGCAAAGATTATGAACTAACCATATTCACAATAACTCTTAGGTCTCATGTTTACTCATATCATAGCGAGCAATAATAATAAATCTTGGATGACAACACTTTCTCAAAACAATCATAATATGATATAACAAGATGGTATCTCGCTAGCCCTTTCTGAGACCGCAAAACATAAATGCAGAGCACCTTTAAAGATCAAGGACTGACTAGACATTGTAATTCATGGTAAAAGAGATCCAGTCATAGTCATACCCAATATAAATTAACAGTAATGGATGCAAATGACAGCGGTGCTCTCCAGCTGGTGCTTTTTAATAAGAGGGTGATGACTCAACATAAAAGTAAATAGATAGGCCCTTCGCAGAGGGAAGCAGGGATTTGTAGAGGTGCCAGAGCTCAGTTTTGAAATAGAGATAAATAATATTTTGAGCGGCATACTTTCATTGTCAACATAACAACCAAGAGATGGCGATATCTTCCATGCTACACACATTATAGGCAGTTCCCAAACAGAATGGTAAAGTTTATACTCCCCCTCCACCAACAAACATCAATCTATGGCTTGCTCGAAACAACGAGTGCCTCCAACTAACAACAGTCCCGGGGGAGTTTTGTTTGCAATTATTTTGATTTGATTTGCATAAAGCATGGGACTGGGCATCCCAGTGACCAGCCATTTTCTCATGAGTGAGGAGCGGAGTCCACTCCTCTTGAGAATAACCCGCCTAACATGGAAGATACGGACAGCCCTAGTTGATACATGAGCTATTCGAGCATACAAAACAGAATTTCATTTGAAGGTTTAGATTTTGGCACATACAAATTTACTTGGAACCACAGGTAGATACCGCATATAGGAAGGTATAGTGGACTCATATGGAATAACTTTGGGGTTTAAGGGATTCGATGCACAAGCAGTATTCCCGCTTAGTACAAGTGAAGGCTAGCAAAAGACTGGGAAGCGACCAACTAGAGAGCGACAATAGTCATGAACATGCATTAAAATTAATAAACATTGAGTGCAAGCATGAGTAGGATATAATCCACCATGAACATAAATATCGTGAAGGCTATGTTGATTTGTTTCAACTACATGTGTGAACATGTGCCAAGTCAAGTCACTTCAATCATTCAAAGGAGGATACCGCCCCATCATACCACATCACAACCATTTTAATAGCATGTTAGCACGCAAGGTAAACCATTATAACTCATAGCTAATCAAGCATGGCACGAGCAACTATGATCTCTAGTTGTCATTGCAAACATGTTCATTCATAATAGGCTGAATCAGGAACGATGAACTAATCATATTTACAAAAACAAGAGAGGCCGAGTTCATACCAACTTCTCTCATCTCAATCATTTCATCATATATCGTCATAATTGCCTTTCACGTGCACGACCGAACGATGTGAATAATAATAATAGTGCATGTGCATTGGACTAAGCTGGAATCTGCAGGCATTCAATAAACAGGAGAAGACAAGGCAATATGGGCTCTTGGTTAAATCAACAATAATGCATATAAGAGCCACTTCAACAATTTTATTATGGTCTTCTCCTATCGACCCCCAAAGGAAAGAAAAGAAATAAAACTATTTACACGGGAAAGCTCCTAACAAGCAAAAGAAGAACGGGAAATCTTTTTGGGTTTTCTTTTAATTATTACTACTACAGCATGGAAGTAAACTATCTAAAAGCTACTACTAATTTTTTTTTGTTTCTTAAGGTTTTTCAAACACACAAGAAGAAAGCATAAAAAGGAAAATAAACTGGCATGGATAGTACAATGAAAAAGTATGAACACCAACAACTAGCAATGATTGTGCGAACATAAATGTAATGTCGGTGAGAAATACGTACTCCCCCAAGCTTAGGCTTTTGGCCTAAGTTCGTCTATTGCCACGGCTGGCCTGGCGGATATCCAAAGTTGTAGTTGGGGTCGTACTGAGATGCACCAGTTATTGCATTGTAGGCTGCAGCTTGGAGGCGAGCTATCTCAGCCCTCCTCTCATACTCGTTCGCCTCCTCCCTGGTTATGAAATATCTCCCCTTCGCCTGAAAGTCAAAGAAAGTAGGAGCAGGGAGAGCGACGTGATAGGTGCGCCGTCTGTCAACAATTAGTCGGTACTGGAGGAACTGATCATTCCTCTCAACAAAACGATGATGAACCATAACCTCGTAATCTAAATAAGCAGGAGGCAACTCAATATCATCCTTGCGTATGGGTACATCAAGAAAATTAGCTAAACGGGTTGCATAAATTCCACCAAAGAAATCTCCATTAAATCTATTGTTATGCAACCTACGTGCAAGAATGGCTCCCAAATTATAATGTTTATCTCCTAATACAGCACTCCTAAGAACACTGAGTCGGGGACACACATGTGGCATGCTTCATCCTTACCATTTATGCACCTACCTATGAAGAGAGCTAAATAATGTATAGCAGGAAAATGAATGCTCCCTATGGTAGCTTGTGTTGTGTCTCTAGATTCCCCCACAGTTATACCAGCCAGAAAATCTCTAAATTCAGATTTGCGAGGTTCACTAGGACTACCCCATTGTGGAAGTTTGCAAGCAGTATTAAAATCCTCTAAATCCATAGTATAAGAATTTTCATAAAGATCAAACAGGACAGTTTGAGAATTGCGAGATGATGAAAATTCAAACCTCCTCACAAAGGAATCAGTGAGATAGTGGTACTGACGGCACTTATCTTCCTTGAAGCTCACAAGATCAGCGTTACGCACATATGCGTTAAATTCTTCCTTGATTCCTGCTCGATCCATGAAGTCCTCTGAAGGCCATTCACAAGCCCGCACTTGAGCGTCCCTTGGTGGTTCATCGTCGGCATCACGCATTGCGAGCCTAGGTCCTTGCTTCCTTGAAGGGCCACCTTGGTACATTTTCCTAAACATATTTCTTCCTCTGAAAAATTTCTGAAAATTTTAGTAACTTCAAATAAAAGTGAACCAAACTCAACAAAATTGATAGTAACTACTCTCACAAGTGCCTAGAGACTATATCATGCATTAGAACTACTTGGAACCATATAAATTTGACATGCAAGATCAAGAACCTGGTCACCTAGGCAGCACAAATTTGCAAAAAATAAAGCACTAGAACAAAAACTAATTGGACCATTGGAGGCGTCACATACCAAGGAACAATCCCCCAAAGCAGTTTTGTGAGAAGTGCTTTGAGCAAGGAGATCGAAAATCGTAGCAAAATGAGCTAGAACTCGTGCTTGAGCTGGTTGGTGATTTTTTTGGGAGGAAGAAGGAATGTGTGGGTGCAGGAATAAGTGGGGGGAGCCACCATGGGCCCACGAGGCAGGGGGCGCGCCCAGGGGGGTGGGCGCGCCCTGGACCCTCGTGGCCAGGTGCTTGCTCCCCCTGATGTGATCTCAGTGCTAGATATTCTCAAATATTTCAGAAAAAATCATATTTCAATTTTGGGGCATTTGGAGAACTTTTATTTTCGGGGTATTTTTTATTGCACGGATAATTCAGAAAACGGACAGAATATACTGTTTTTGCTTTATTTAATCTAAATAACAGAAAGTAAAAGGAGGGTACAGAAGGTTGTGCTTTCTAACTTCATCCATCTCATGCTCATCAAAAGGAATTCACTAACAAGGTTGATCAAGTCTTGTTAACAAACTC
This sequence comes from Aegilops tauschii subsp. strangulata, assembly GCF_002575655.3. Classification (NCBI taxonomy): domain Eukaryota; kingdom Viridiplantae; phylum Streptophyta; class Magnoliopsida; order Poales; family Poaceae; genus Aegilops; species Aegilops tauschii. The sequence continues at coordinate 418,734,480 of NC_053037.3, read as the reverse complement.
ATTCCGAATTGCATGAAACTGGAGAATTTTTGAATAGCACTAGGTTACCTCGACGGGGATATGCACATCCCCAATAATAAGAATATCATATTTCTTCTTGACAGTAGGTAGAGGAAATTCAAAACCTCCAAAAATAATCCATGGAATTTTTCCAATAGAGTTGATACTATGAACTTGAGGTTGTTTCCTCGGAAAGTGTAATGTATGCTCATTACCATTAACATGAAAAGTGGCATTGCCTTTGTTGCAATCAATAACAGCCATGCAGTATTCAAGAAGGGTCTTCCAAGAATAATAGACATACTATCGTCCTCCGGAATATCAAGAATAACAAAGTCCGTTAAAATAGTAACGTTTGCAACCACAACAGGCACATCCTCACAAATACCGACAGGTATAGCAGTTGATTTATCAGCCATTTGCAAATATAGTTTCTTTTAGTGGAGCATGGTATAGTGGGTACTCCTGGATCTCCTAGTTTCTTAGGTATTCCACCCTTGAAAGTGTAATTAGCAAGCATGGTGGAAATTTCAGCTTCCGGTATCTTTCTTTTATTAGTAACAATTTCTTTCTTATACTTAGCATAAGGATTCATTTTGAGCACATCAGTAAAACGCATACGCAAAAAGATAGGTCTAATCATTTCAGCAAAGCGCTCAAAATCCTCATCATCCTTTTTCTTGGATGGTTTGGGAGGAAAAGGCATGGGTTTCTGAACACATGGCTCTCTTTCCTTACCGTGCTTCCTAGCAACAAAGTCTCTCTTATCACTACAAAAAAAAAGACACATCCCTGACATTTTGGGCCGAACGAATTTTTTTCTGTCATACATATGACACTACTATGACGATAATTGTGACAAAACCCGGTATCATCATAGATGTGGTGGGCTCCTACTTCTATGACAAAAAATCATGACAGAAAATGGGCTTTTCGTCCTGGGCGGGCCGGAGACGCAACTGCATGACATTCTTTGGGTCGTCCATGACGGAAAAAACCGTGGTAGAAGCGAGGGGGAGGAAAATTTCAGGGAGTTCCCGGTTACGGTGGGAGGTCAGGGGCCGAGCGATGCGCGTTTCTCTCGTACACGTACGCGCGTGTGTGCGAGGCGTTGGCTCTAACTGAACCCGAGCGATTGCACTGCAGGCTACGCGTTACTGAACCCGAGCGATCGATCGATGGCTGTTAACTGAACCCGATCGAGCGATTCCTTCGCTACTGCTGCTAACTGAAGCCGATCGATTGGATGAACAGTGAGCGTTGCGGGGGGGGGGGGGGGTTGGATGAACAGTGAGCGGTGGCGTTGCCTCTGGATGAATAGGACCCCGTGGTGTGGAGGGCTGGATGAACAGTAGACGGTGGAGGGGTGCCCGTGGAGGGGTGGTTGAACAGGACCCTGTGGTGTGGAGGGCTGGATGAACAGTAGACGGTGGAGGGGTGCCCGTGGAGGGGTGGTTGAACAGTAGCCGGTGGAGTAGCGCGCGGTGGAGGCTGGATGAACAGGAGCCCATGGAGGCTGGAGGAGGTCGACGGTAGCCCGTGGAGGCTGGAGGAGGTCGACGGTAGCCCGTGGAGGCTGGAGGAGGTCGACGGTGGAGATGAACAGTATCCCGTGGAGTCCTGTTTTGCGGTATGCCACACCCCTCCCGATGAACAGGACCCCCGTTTCGACCGTAGGAGGTTCGTTTCGTCTGTTTTGCGGTACGCCACACCCCTCCCGATCAACAGGACCCCCGTTTCGACCATAGGAGGTCCGTTCATCCGTTTTGCGGTACGCCACACCCCTCCCGATCAACAGGACCCCCGTTTCGACCGTAGGAGGTCCGTTTCCTCCGTTTTGCGGTACGCCAGACCCCTCCCGATGAACAGGATCCCGTTTCGAACGTGTCCGGTCGAACACAAGGCCGTTTCATCCGTTTTGCGATACGCCAGGCCTCGTTTCCATCGCCTGTTCCGTCCAAGCCCTCCCGATGAACACGACCACGCATTCCGTTCCGACCCAGCCGGTTGGCTCCCACGCGTTCCGTTGCCTCCCGATGAACACGACGCATTCCGTTGCCTCCCCACGAACATGACACATTCCGTTGCCTCCCCATGAACACGACGACGACGCTGTTTCTCCGTTCCGACCCAGCCATGTACACGAGCACTGGCCGTACGTATACGCAAGTAGGCGTTCGAGACCCTGCCCGTATGTACGTACGTGGCCGTATTTTCTTTCTTGCACCCTGGCCGATGTACGTACGTGTGCATGCTACGTGCGCGCCTCTACTACGACACGTACGCGCCTCTACTACGACACGTGCGCGCCTCTACATCGACCAGTATATAGGTACGTACACGTTCGCGACCAGAATGACAACGCTACGTACGCTTCGACCAGGTGGGTCCCGACTGTCAGGCACTTCCTTGCCTGCGAAGATGTAGCTGGTGGGTCCCAGCAGTCAGGGGGGCGAACTGTTTTGTTTTTTTACCCGGACGCACTTCCTTGCGTGCGAAGGTGTAGCCGCTGGGTCCCAGCAGTCAGGGGGGATCGTTTTTTTTGCCCGGACGCACTTCCTTGCGTGCGAAGATGTAGCTGGTGGGTTCCAGCAGTCAGGGGGCGAATCGTTTTTTTCGGACGCACTTCCCTGCGTGCGAAGATGTAGCTGGTGGGTCCCAGCAGTCAGGGGGTGAATCGTTTTTTCGGACGCACTTCCTTGCGTGCGAAGATGTAGCTGGTGGGTCCCAGCAGTTAGGGGGAACCGTTTTTTTCGTGAAATACGGTGGCCCGTCCGGTGGGTCCCCGCTGTCAGGTGGAGGAATAATTATTTTGCGCGTAATAAGGAGGCACTTCCTTGTTGCGGCCGTGGACCCAGTTGTCAGCCTCTCCACGTACAGTCCACGTCCGATGGAAGCCATTCCTTGACCACGTTGACCACGCCGCGCCGAGAGCACTAGGGCGGTGGATGACGGCGAGGCCTAGGAAGGGGACGACACGGAGCCGGGGAAGACGCGGCAGTGGATGCCCACGCATAGAGGAGTATGAGGGTTCACTCGTTCGGCTGCGGTGTGAGGCTGCCGTCGCCGCAGAATAACAGGGGGTGTGGGTGCGTAGAGGGATGGCCTGGCCAGCGGTGGGAGTAGTAGGGGCGGTGAGGCCTCCGCGGCATCACAGCCCGCCACGGGCGGCAGGAGCAGGCGGCACAACCGGCGCTGCTTTGGGCGGCTGGAGCAAGAAGACCAGAGGTTGAAGAAGCACTACGGCCGTTGGATGGACATCGTACGGTCACTGGAGCTAGAATCGTTCATATATTGACTAAAGTTGACAAAGGCCTCCGTCCCAGTCAACTTAGTAGGCCCACAAGTCAGCCTCCCACCAAGGTGGGTCCCAGCTAGCAGGGGGTATTCATTTTTTTGTGCGTAATAAGGAGGCACTTCCGTTGGGTCCGAGCTGACAGCGGGGGGAACGTTTTTTTCGCGAAATACGGTGGCCCGTCCTGTGGGTCCCAGCAGTCAGGGGGAAACGTTTTTTCGCAAAATACTGGTGGCCTGTCCGGTGGGTCCCTGCTGTCAGGTGGAAGAATAATTATTTTCCGCGTAATAAGGAGGCACTTCCTTGCGGCTGCCGTGGACCCAGCTGTCAACCTCTCCACGTACAGTACTCTTCCGATGGAAGTCGGTCATTGAACACATTGACCACGCCGCGCCGAGAGCACCACGTCGGTGGACGACGATGAGGCCTAGGAAGCGGAGGACGCGGAGCCGGGGAAGACGCGGTAGTGGAAGCCCGCGCGGAGAGGAGTACGAGGGTTCACCGGTTCGGCTGCGGTGTGAGGCTGCCGTCGCAGCAGAATAACAGGGGGTGTGGGTGAGTAGAGGGATTCCCTGGTCAGCGGTGGGAGTAGTAGGGGGCGTTGAGGCCTACGCGGCAGCACAGCCGGCCACGGGAGGCGGGAGTAGGCGGTCCCGCCGGCGCTGCTTTGGCGGCTGGAGCAAGAAGATCAGAGATTGAATAAACACGACGGTCGTTGGATTGACATCCAACGGTTACTTCTGCTAGAATCGTTTGTTGACGTATATAATAACTAAAAAAATCTTGCATACGCGTCAACTAAACAGGCCCACAAGTCAGACCACTCCCTCTTTTTTTTAATAATTTATATATAGCTCATGGCAACTTCTTATGCAATTTATTGCAGTCATTTTTTTGGTTGGCCAGGGCCAATTTCGCATATTTCTATGCGTTCCAAACTATTTTTAATACCGAAATGTCGAGCCAGATTTAAGTACTTTGAAGATATATTTAAATTAGGTTAATGCCCAGTGAAATAGGAATCTGAAAATGTGAAAAAAATCAGAAATTATAAAGTAATTGCCAATTTGTCATCTGTTTTTATATTTACAACCCATTTCATATTACTTTCAAGATTTGCAGGTGTCTTGAAAGAGTTGCAGCCCATCAGGGCGTAGAAAAATAAGTAGGACTGGACTGGGTATTCTTCAGAAAAAATAAACTGGGCTCATTTTCATAGAGAAAAAAGAACTGGGCTGGTCACATGGTGAACATAAAATATAAGCCTGGGCTAGACGGGCCACAGCCCAGTTCAAACCCTGCTCCGTCTCAACAATACCAAACAAAAAAAATACTGCTCGAGTAGCTACGTCCCAGGTGTCAGCCGATCTTGTGCTGTTCTCTTGTCTATTGTCTATATACGCTCACAATGTCGTGGGTCCCAGATGTCAGGAAAACACTAGGAGGAAGCATTTTATTTTTCCATACGCTGACGAGGTGGGCCCCTACTGTCATCCTCTCCACGTACTTCTACCAATTCCTGTTGTTTGTTGACCATGTTGACAACGCGAGAGGGCGGCGCCGCGGCGAGCGCACCAAAGCGCGCGGAGGACGTCGGTGTTAATGATTTAGGAGACGGTGGGGCGGCGATGTGTGCGCTGAGGCATAGCCAGCCGTGGGAGGCGGAAGCAGGCGGCCCTGCCGGCGCTGGTTTGGTTTTGGCGGCTGGAGGAAGACAGGACTGAAGAAACATGACAGACTGTAAAAGCAGCATGAGTACTTAACAACCTTAACTGAAACCAGCACGGGCACTTAACAACCAAAGCTGAAAGCAGTATGAGTACTTATACAGGTTCAACCGTACAAAGCATGCCTCGAACAGTGCTACTTTGCCTACAGTTAACCAAGGGTGAGGCCGCCAAGCCCCATGACAAGGCCCAGGCGCCACCCCGCGCATCCACAACCTTCCGAAAGCGGCTTCATCTCGCAACGTGGTCAATAAACAGGATATTCGCTTTAGAGCCATGGAAAAGCGTGAACATAATCTTCTGTCCTATTCTCCAAGATGGACGGGCCTTCATTATTTGAGACCACCCATGAATAAGTATCTTTTCACCTCCAAGGGGAATTGAGTAGGTCGACATAAACATCATGTTGTGACCAAGCGCAAGTCTGACCCGACCATGGTCAGGCATCTATATAGAAACAATAGAACTCGGCAGTTCCTGTTTCAAGAAGATCACAGTTGTAAAACTGTGTACAAGTAATGGTTTATGAACAACATATATAACAGAAAACAGCTCGTACCATAAGTTTCTCGACACAGTTGGGCCTGTTCAATGAGTGCAGCAGTGGCACACATATTCCACGTGGCCTTCCACCATTGAAACGCCCCACAAGCACCTCAAGACGATCAATAAAGTGTAGGAACTTGTGGATGTCGATCCAATCAACTTCAGTGCCATTAGTAACAGCCGAGTTATTACAGAGTAACAAACTAGCAGACTGCTTAACTCTGAAAAAACCTACACGTGCCACCAATTATAAGAAAATATTAGTTAGAAGTAGCATCTTCGTGAGAGATTCGTTGCTACTTCTAAAGTTAAATTGTGATTAGTTAGATAGAAGAGGTAGATTAAGAAGTAATCGAGGCAACAAGCAAGAACCAGATACAAAACTAACATGGATGAACAATTGGAACGACGTCGGGGTGGAAGATCGCAGTGAAGATGAGACCAGGTTCTGCTATTTCCATCAACATTCGTGCGCCAACTTTCAGTCCGTAACACTTGATAAAGTTTATCCAAGTTCGGCCATAAAAAAGCAGCGATCTTCTTGGTTCATGAACCCAACTCGGAACTTATATCCATGGCTTGTCTTCACTGTGACCATTAAACTAGTGTATTCAGTTATGGCAAGGCCGAGCATCTTGACTACATGTGTTCTGGCAGAGCAAATAATACACTGCAGGAAAAATAATATGAGAACACAGCATGTTCAAAAAAAACCCACCCTCCCGGATAGAAAAGAGGATTCTAGGAACATACTGTGCGCGTTTCAAAATGCTGTGTTAGGATGAGAAGGAACAAGTGTGGCGTCTCGCCGAGGGCGCAGAAACCTGTAGGGTACTTGCACTTTGGGCACTGCAAATGAAACACACTAGATTCAGTAGGAAGAAAAATGCATGAACGGCGGCGGCTGCCATCCTAGGATTACCTGCGACCAAGGGACTTGGATTTATCGAGGATGGATGAAGAATTCGTACCTGGTTCTCCATGAGAAAACCCTATGCAATCACCGAGAGGGGGTTTTCTCTAAACAAGCAGATGAGGGAGAAGGGGATTCAGGCCCAGTGAAATATTGCCGCTTCGTCCGTCCAGCTTACTGCTAAAGCTGGAAAGGGGGGTTGTGATTTGACGGCTCATTGGGCATTACTGCGGCGCTACGACCGGGGTGTGTCTACCGTGAAGTTGTGCACTCTAATTTGTGCATATGGCACGTGGAGCCCGTTGCCGGTTGCCCCACATATCAGCGAAAGGAAGTAGAAAGACAGGAGTAACTAGTTACACATAAATATATTTTTTCATAGAGAGATACTCCCTCTGTAAAGAAATATACAGATCTTTTATATCACAGGCTCACCTTGCCGAGAAATATACTCCCTCTGCAACACACGGGCATTATGGGGGTTCAGCTTTTTTTATGGGGGTTCAGCTGAGAATATAATACTCAGATAGGCTCACGATTCTGGACTTTGGGCCGCAGGCCGACCCTGCATGTTTGGGGGCCCATGTGTTCTACCTCAGCGCTTTTCATATTGCAAGCGATCGATACGGCGCTGGTTTTAGATGCTGTCGCAAGGCGAATACACAAAATTGAATAAAGCACAGCAGCTGTTGGAATGAAATTGAACGACAGTTCCTAACCAGCAATCAGAGTTGCAATTCTATCAACGATATACCATGTGATAAATAATACTGTCGTACTACGTATACACACAGGACACTTGTTTCACCATGCCAGATTATTACATCAAAATCTCTCGGAGGATAGATCAGTTTGGCAGTAGCGTGCTGCTACTGAAGAATTTCAAAGTTGATTTGGACCAGCTCTCCTTGCCGAGAAAGTTCGATTTTGACATCATCCCCTACCGCAAGATATGATTTAGATTTGAACCTTGACCATCCTTTAGCATCAACCATCATGCGACCATCCTTTGTACTTACGGTATATTGAGCAGGTTCATTCACACCAAGGCTGCGCATGGTAAGAGAAACTTGGCCGCGGTCGCCCGGATTGTTGAACGACTCCCTCGTTGCTCTAGTAATTCTCTGTTTGCAAACAAGAAGACATACCCAAACAGTTAGATCAACACAGTGAATCATGTGAAACAACATCGAAAGAAAAAAGAACGAAGCACTTGGGCGGCCAATGCTTACCAAGAAGGTGGACATGTCGGTTTTTGTAAGGACTTTGGTATATGAAGTGCGAACTGCAGCCCAGTCTGTTGCTGGAGCAACTGCACGGGCCGGAGCAGATGCAAGTGCAAGTGTTGGTGCAGGTGCCGAAGCCGCTGCTGCTGCCGGAGATGGTGCTCCTTGTAGGGCTGGTGCCGGTGTCGGAGCAGGTGCCGGTGTCGATGCCCGAACCTCCGCTAGATCAGACTGATCCGCTGACGCGGTCGGTGCCCAATCCTCAGCTGGATGAGACTGAGCTGCTACCGCTGTCAGTGCTAGAGCAACTGCCGGTGCTCGATCTGTGCGAGACAGCGGCGATCGTGTCTGGTCTGCTATGATCAGCTTTCTAACTTGACTAGGATCCGTGACCGTTTTTTTCTTCATTTCTTTTAAACGCGAGAAGGACTAATTGTGGCGTTTTTGTTAAACCAAACTGCAGTTCATCATAGGGATTCAGCTTGTACTCAGACAACAGACTGATCCAATTTTTTTCAGTAATATAAGTGATGGACAGTGCCTTCGTTACTGACATGACATAAGAAGTGAAACCTGCAAAAATAGCCATCGTAGAGCAAACCAAACGGTTTATTCTGTGATGAATGTCACATGGCAAAACCTGCATCGTAAAATTGTAGGAAAAGAAAGAAAACATGACATTAAATCAATAAGATTTAGATAGTAAATCAATAAGATTTACTTGATGTGACACGAGTGAATCCTTACCAGGAAATCACTATGTTGAAGTACTAAACAGAAGATTGATCGTCCAACTACGCGTGGCATGGAGGGGCCCCGCCTACTCCCACAAGCAGGACAGTCCAAAGGTCGTGACAAATCGTATGGACCGAACATCCATGGGACTGGAAATCCTGGTGGGTGCGATAAACCCTGCAATGCATACAGATATTGGAGTGTAACCATAATTGATAAACCGTCCTCACAAAAAATATGATCTGGATACTTCAAAATATACAGACTGAATTGAGTGGACAGACATTAACATAGACCGTTCACACACCAAAAGCGGCAGTACTAATAAACAATACAGGGTTCACAAACACAAATCAAGTACTGAACAATAGTACTTACTACAGACAAGCAAAGTTGCACTAACTAAACTCTGTAGACTATTTCTTGCCACCGACCTACGGGATGAACCCCGCATAACTGACTAGGCCATGGACTTCGTGTGAGATGTCTACATGCACCATCACCATCTTGTCAACCTTGGAGAACCAAACAGAGTGGTCTTTCCACTCATAAACATGATGATGAAGACAGGCCGCATCAGATTTGTTGGGAAGCTTTACAAGAACCACACCCTTCGTAATCGAAGGCACAGCCAGGAAATTGTTGTGGTCAAGTACAGCCTCGAGAACATGCCTGACAACAATGCTACAGGAAAACACTAGTTCAGGACACGTGGCGACAAGGACACGGCAGCTGGATAGTTCAGCAGTAGAACTCATCATCAGGTCTTCCAGTTCACACGGCATGACTTTGAGAACTTCATCTCCACCGCGGACCTGGTTCTAATTCAAACAGAAACCATATTTTATTACTACCTCCGTTCAGAAATATAAGATGATTTTCGACATTATACTCCATATATGACTACATATACGCACAGAAATGAGTGAACAAAGACACTAGAACATGTCTTCAAAGGCATGAGAGCAGAGGGATTACATGCAATATCCATAACACAAGTTACTGAGGCAAATATACCCTCTTAAAAGGTAGCATTGATGTTCATAAAGTACTCCCTCCGTCCCAAAATTCTTGTCTTAGATTTGTCCAGATACGGATGTATCAAGTCACATTTTAGTATTAGATACATCCGTATCTAGACAAATCTAAGACAAGAAATTTGGGACAAAGGGAGTAGTTGAAAGTAATCTATAAGAAATTAGTGTCAACCTCTCGCATGTTTTGGTCAAAATAGGAATGTAGAACCGTCATTTGGCACACTAAAATCACATGCAAGATCACCCAGAAAGTTGTACTACCAGTACTAGTACTGCGTGTTAGATGAAAAAACACGATCAAGATCGAGAAAAAGATCGTCAACAAGAGACATTACCTGGACTTGCTTAATGAGGGATCCCGGAGAGGGGGGCTTGGACAGGGCGATGGCTTTGAGCTTGTCTACGGTAGTCTCGGCGGGGTGCTTGCGCTTCTTCGTACCATGAGCCTCGACGGTTTTGGCCAGAGCCATAGACATCACGTCGGCCGGTGCTCCGGCGTCCATCCAAGAGAGGAAGCTGAGAGAGAAGAGTGAAAGGAGGAACGAGATGAGGGAGAAGCGAAGCGAGTGGGGGTTTTCTTCAAGAGAGGAAGCTGAGAGAGAAGAGTGAAATGATGGTTGCTTCGTCCGTCCAACTTACTGCTGGAAAGGAGGGGGTTTTATGATTTGACGGCTCATTGGGCATTACTGCGGCGGTTCGATCGGGGTAGTCTACCGTCACTCTACTACGGAGTAATTTAGTGCATGGCTGGTGGATCCAGGTGCTGGCTGTCCCACACGTCGGCGAAAGTGAGTAATTTAGTGCATGGCTGGAGGAGGATCCGCACGGTAGAGCGTGTCCACTGTTTTTCTGTAGAAAAAATGATTACAGCAAGCGTTTCCACTCTTACGACGGAGGAGTGCGAAACACGGCAGCCACTTGAACATACACAGTGCTCCTACTACTAGGCATGTGCAGTGGTTCATACGTCAGTACTACACAATCTTGTTGCTAGTGTAGTAAGATATGACGATAACAAATGATGTTGTGCGCATGTCAACTACTCCTATATGTAACATAGTACCGCTTTTTCGACTGTCCGGTCGAGAATGAACGGTGAGATCAATGTTAACAGAACTAGGTCCACAGCGCACGGAGAGTACGGTGCTACAGTACTCCACGAAACATGAACCATATGAAGCACGAATAGTGTTAGGCAGGGTGTATGAAGGGTGCACGGGATGGGAGCAAAAGTTCCCTTCTCGACCCACTTTTGGGTGTTTGGCAGAGTGCATGAAGGGTGCATGAGTCCACACTAGTAGGTTGACAAAAATACACGAAGAGGAAGCAACTATATTGAGATGAGAATGCAACCAAACACACCCACCCGCTTTGTGCTACAGTGACTGATCTGCACCGTCTGAGTTTGATCCAACGGTCCTGTTGCGCCGAGACATGGACATGCCCATGTAGAGGGCGCCTAAACACCACCGAAGTCCCTCTGCTTCTCGAGGCGCACGACATTGGTGATGCAGGGTGCAACCGCCCGCAGAGCCCGCTCCCGGTCGACGGGAGCCAGCTCGTCAAAGACGGCGTCCAATGGCACGAATGGATTCCGGTGACGGAGCCCTGAAAGGATTCGCCCGGCAATGGCGACGGCAGCCCGCAACCCCTCCTTGTCCAGCTCAACCCCCACCATCGCGCGGAGACGGCTCAGCTCCTCGGAGATATAGGTGAAGAAGGAGACCAGGTCAGGAAGCCGCAGCTCGTTGAAGTCGACCGGGTGGTCGAACGGGTTTAGCCCGACGGCCGACATCGTCGGCTGGCACGACGGTAGGCATCACGCAGCCGCAACATGTGTGTGGCAACTTGGTTGACCAAGTGGCTGAGGCGATCCTGGACCTCGTCACGATCGGCCCGCTCGCGCTCCAGCCGGCTCCCCTGACGGCCTATCGTATCTCCCGCTTTCTACAGCAACGCCGCCGACGCCTCGAGCATCTTTGTGGTGGACGCCTACCGCTTTTGAAGCTCCGTGAACTCCCGCACATAACGGAGGAGCATGGCACTCCTCTCCTCCTTGAGCTCACGGAGCTCCACGTCCTTGGCCCTGAGCTCCGCATCCTTGGCATGGAGCTCCTGGGTCAGGCGCCTCACCTCGGACTCCGTGATCTGTTGCGCCGCCATGGCACCAGGTAGAAGCAATGGGGAGAGGAAGCAAAGGGGGCGAAACGGCTGAAAGGCAATGCAATCTACGGGAAGGCGGAGGGAGCGGGGAATCTTTTGGTTTTCACCACGGTAAAACACCAGTCGACGACTTCTCACATTAGGGAGCAGTGGGTTTTTACAGGCGGAGTCATCGTGACTAATTGCTGCCGCGCCTGCTCCTGTCAATCAAAAAATTAAAAATCCTGCCGCGCCTGCTCCCGTCAATCAAAAAATTAAAAATCCTGCCGCACCAAAACACCAGAGCAACGCCGCGGTGGATATTTAAATTTACCTGCCGGCAAGTAGATAAAAAAAAGGGGTGAAAAACAAATGTGGCGGCGGCCTAGCTAATCGGTCGAACTAGCCAAACTAGCTAGCCACCGTGCTTCACTGATGTACTCGGCGGGAAAGGTGGTCTTTCATGATTTGACGACTCATTTACTTGCTTCGGTGCTACGACCGAGGAGGATCCAGAAAACGCGCGGTAGGGCGTCCCACGTCAGGAAGAATATATGCGTGCACCACCCGGGAGGACACCGAAACCGCGCAGTAGGGTGTGCCACGTCTCGGCATGGAGGAAAAATGTGCGTGTAAAAATATACTGTATCAGACGTAGTACCTATGGTTCGACCTCGGGACCCAGCCAGTCGGTCCAAAACACCCCACTAGCCACACAGCTTCATCATGCAAACGTGGCACGGAGGATAGATGTGGTTAGCTCCGTCTCGACCAGCCACAACGTCTCTTGTTCTAGGCGATTCTTCTATTTTCCAAGCTTTTTTAGTTGTAATAACACCACGGCAAGCTAGCGCCGCTCTTCGTGTGTGCCCGTGCAAAGGTTAGACGATGGAGAGAAGAGAGATTGAGATCGCAGACCTGGGACCCACCAGTAAGTGAGACAACGGTCATGACGTGTTGACGAGGCACTCCCTCTACTCTACTCAACGCAAGTACTGTATAAAATCAAGTTATGGGACAAAGCCAACAACCGTTCGTTTTTTCACGCTATCGACTTACGCTTTGTAGTCCAGGTTGCTAGTTCGAATCTCGTCTTTCAGATTTGTTAGTTTTAGGTCCAAATTTGATTAATGACAAGTGGGACCCCCGTGTGTTGTTCCGATATTTCAGTGTAGGATGGTTTTTTTGAACAAACACTTTGCGCGGTTAGACAAGTAACGGCACGAGTTACACGTATTTTGCAAGTTTACGAGCAAAAATGACGGCGGCATAGAATATCACATCCACCCCGCAGCTTAGATACTATGGTGATACGAGTTTTTACACCGTTGGAAGTGAGATCCAATGGCTTGGGAGTAGTCTTTGTAATTATGCGCAATTTCCAAACTCTCCAAAGGTTTTTTTGCAAATAAAACATTCAGGCCTCGTGTGTGCCGCTGCATCTTCGATCCAACGGCTCCCCGGTGCTCATATTAGGTGCTCCCCGTAGCTTAATTACCCGCTACGGTGATATGAGCATCTAGGTCGTATGATCAATGATCAGATGGCACATGCGTAGTACTTGTACTTTCTGCGCATTTCCCAAACTCTATCAGCCGTATATTGCAAAAACATTCAAACCTCCTATTGTGGGCCGTTAGATCTCAGTGAACTCGTATCACCATATAATATACGGTGCGGGAGCACCTCATACTCTCCCGTGCGAGAAAACATAAGGTGTTATCGCAGCTTGGATGCTACGGTGATACGAGCTTGGAGGTTGTTTGATCTAAGATCCAATGGCATCTGAGCAGTCTTTGTGCTTGTAAGCAGTGGTCGAACTCTGTTGGGGCTTTTCTGCAAAAAACCATTCAAACCACCGAGGAGGTGTTGGGTCACAAATCCAACGCCTCCGAAGAGCTTGTATCACCAAAGCATCTAAGGTGTGGTAGCACATGATATTCTTACATACAGGAGAATATGATGTCCTCCTTCATCTTAGATGCTACGGTGATACGAGCTTTGAGGTCGTTCGATATGGGATCAAAGGGCATCTAAGTAGTTTTTGTACAAATTGTGTGCAATTCTCAAACTCATCAAGGTTTCCTGCAAAAATATGAAGACACATCATGTGAGCTGCTATATCTCAGATTTACAAGCTCCAAGCAACTCGTATCGGCATATAGCATCTAAGGTATGGGGGCACATGATATTTTCCCGGGGAGGAGGGGTGGGGGTGCACAACCAATCGGTGGTTGGGAGGGTCGGGACAAATATAATCTAAACAACCCTAAACAGAGCTCCACAATTTTATCTAAGGTCGAGGGGTTGACCCCCGACAATCATAGCTCCGCCTAAACACAACATTTGCATGTACTGTAGTACTAGACTTAATATTCATGTTTCAGTTTCATGTTCATTTTAAATATTGAACTGAGGACCATGGATGTCTTACATTTTACTCCCTTCGTTCCTAAATATTAGTCTTTTTAGAGGCTTCAAATGGACTGGCACATCTCCGTATGTAGTCACTTGTTGAACTCTCTGAAAGACTAATATTTAGGAATAGAAGGAGTATTTTTGAATTCGTGTCATACATGCATGGTTTGGAAAAATAGATGCACTATACTTATTGGATTGTTGTTGTGTTCGTGCGTGTGTGTCTATGTGTGTGTGTGTGTGTGTGGTCATATGCTTGATACATACAAAGTTTTCTCACCTCCATATTGTTCACCTTTTAAATTTGAATTTGCATTGGAAAACTTACTAGGGATACCATGAAATGTGAAATCCACGTTGAGATCACTATATCACAAACTCACTCTAATACAACAACTCGTCATAAATCAATTACCACGTTGAGATTAGTATTTGCAAGGAAAATACGGGTATTGTAATACACATAGATTCGTTCGGCAATTTAAAAGGTTCCTTTCGTATTCTCGAATGGTACGACCCAACGGCGTACCAGCCAGACCTTGGCTCGTGTTGATCCTAAAAAAACCGGGCTCGTGTCCTTCGGTGGCGTGCGTGGTACACACATTAGGCAACCCCAACTAGTCGAGCCTCAGCGTTTCAAGTCGAAATATCTGGCAGCCAGAATTCCAGCCCTAGGAAATTCCCCTCATGTCCCCGGTCCATAATGACTAACGATGAACAACAGAGGGATGCTTTAGTAACTAGACAACGTTACCTACCGTGCCGAGCACGGTTCAATTCCCTCGGTCGCCGCTCGTCAAGGTCACCCGTCAACTGCATTGCCTAGTACATAATTGAGCACATAATTGAGCCCGTTTGTTCGTGCCTAGTACTTGAGTTAATATATCAGGCAATGCACTGGTACGGAGGGATTATCCTTTTACTCTGCATATATAACTTGTCTAAAGTCTAACTAAGCAAAATGTTTGACCAAATCCTTTCTTAAGAAATACAACAGGACAGATGTACGGCTTGAAATTTTATTGCATGATGCAGGTTATGATATTGTTTCGAATCCTGGATCTTAAATTTCAGAAAATCCAAAAGTGAGCATAAATTCTTGAAACTAAGCATGGTCACGTGATATGGCACAAATATTACTTCGTAAGTTTTTTCTTCAATTTGAGACAAGCTGCTTATGACAAGTTGCACAAATGAAGAGCCAAGCTATTTTGGAACAAAGACCTGTCACGTTAAGGCGAACGCTTTCACTATTGAAACCGTGGGCGTTTACGTGCCGCCACGAGTCCCGGCTTCTCATCGGCAGGTGCCTTCTGATCAAGCGTGTGAGTCGATGGGAGGCGTGTGAGCAGACCGCTGCGCCGGCTGACAGGGAGGCGTGCGAGCAGACTGCTGTGCAGGCTCACCGGGAGGCGAGCCCTTTGACCAGGCTCCGCCGCCCACCGTCATCCCAACTGCTCCCACTTTTAATGTCGTCGGCGCCGCAGTTTAAAATCAACCCCGCACTACCCGGTATCGCTACAATCCTCTCTCTTCCTCTCCGATTCTCCTGTCGTCTACCTCCAACAAGCCTGACCTAAACGTACGCCATGCCGCATCATGATGGTCTGCCCTTAGTGTTCCGGTTTCTTGAGGAAGACACCCAGCCGGAGTCTCAAGAACATAAGGCGCTTTGGGACGAGCTTGAACTGGCCTTGCGGGAAGATGCCGTGCCTGTCCGCGCTCCCGTTCCGGCTCCCGTCGCCCCGACTGCGCCAGCGCCCATCCCCGTGGCATTGATGGGCTGGGAGCCGCACATTGGCGCCGAGCTTGATCCCACAGGGTTCCATGAGGTCCCCGCCGACTTTCACGCGCCCGTGCACCTGCCAGCGCATGCGCCTGCGCGTGCACTGACGCGCACGCCCGTGCCGGTGCCCGTGCACCTGCCAGTGCATGTGCATGCGCCTGCGCGTGCACTAACATGTGCGCCCGTGCCGATGCCCGTGCACACGAATGTCTCCGCCGCGCCGTTGACAGCGCCTGTCCCCGCGCGGGTGCTAGTGCCCCCCTCAGCGTCATGGATGGCCGCCGTCGACCGCTTCCTTGCACCAACGCCAGTCGCCTCCTCCCGCCAGTTGACTCGCTCCGAAGTCCAGAACATTTTGGCCTTCCTTGAAGCTAGGCCAACGTCCAGGAGTACGCCAACAACGGCGCAAGACGCCGCCGTCGCCGTCGGTCAGTGGCCCGACGACACACAGAGCACGGCAGAGGAGCCGCTTACCACCGCGAGACGCCCCCGCCGCCACCGCGTAATCTAAATTTGCCATGAAAAACGTTCGGATTGCCATGCTTAAAATCCGAACGTTTATCATTTCCATTTATTTTATATCGATCGTCGTATAATTTAAAGTCGGAGTCAGACTGAACGAAATGTATGGTTTGATCGATTGAATGTTCTGCTAGAGCCGTATCAAATTAAATATAAAACGTCATCAAGCCACATGTATTCCTTGTCATCCAACGACCTAGACTGCTTCAATGTCGAGCGCTCAACACGTTTAGCGTGCAGTTAATTTCATGCCAAAAATAGTGCTAATCACATGACAACACGCAAATAATATCCTAGTAGTTAATATCCGCATGCACTTAATATACTTCCAAATTAACGTGCATTGCACATACACACTGACTAGTGCTGCTAGTACGTGAAACTGGTGCCGTGACTTGTGAACGTGTCCAGATATGGTCAACGGCAACATCGCCCGCGAGTTCTTCCTGTTTGCCCGTGCGTCTAAACGCAGAAGGGGAGGAGAGAGAGAGAGCACACATGGAACCCACCAGTAAGTGAAGGCGAATAGTACTAAAAATAATATTACATGTTATCCATTAATTAGGCTATGGTAATATAAAAACATTATGTGAACAAAGGGGGCACAACAAACATTGCTATTCTACGTATGTTGCCTATTGATGTGCCGCTTGAAGGCCCGGTCGCATGTTCGATCCTCGTCCTTTATTTTTTAATTTGTATATGGGTCCAAATTTGTTTCATGACATGTGGGCCCCTCGGTGTGTAGTTTGTAGCACTTTAATTTGTGGGTCGAAATTTGTTCCATTCCAAGTGGACTATCGGTGTGTAGTTTTGTAGCTTATTTATAATAATTAAAGAGAACAACATAGTTTTTTCAATAATACCATGGTGCGACGTTGAAGGCGAGAAAGGACGTGCGAGAGAGCGATGACCAAGCCAGAGGGAAATCAACTAGGGGAGTTGCGTGGGTTTCAACGGTGTTTGGAGTAGTTGTGGGCCGAATGCTACGAAAATATAATCTAAACCGACCGGAATAAATACCTACACAAATTAATGCAAGGTTGGAGTGCCCCTCGCAATGTAAATAGCTCCGGCTTTGCGAGGGATGGAGAGGTAGTAGCTTCAACGCGTGGAAGATACGGTGTGAGAAAGCGAGGTCAATCAAGAGACATGTAGATAGAGAGACAAAGTGAGTGTGGTCCGACATTCATTGAACAAATATATATGCTCTGGAGAGATATTGTCCGATTGAGCTTTTTGGCAAGGGTGAGGGCTGTAAGATGGAGCTTGAGAGATGATCCAGTCACAGACGTGTAGATATATTTTATGCGTGGGAGGAAGCAAGGTGAACCGATCACATAGGGTCGCCGTGCGATCGAAAGAGTGAGACGGGTTGGAGAGAGTGACCTAGATAGACGATGTGCGTGAGAGAGTATACAATGTGAATAGGTCGAATTGGGCTCAAACATGGTGATATATCATTTTTGTCCGAGAAAGAGCGAGGTCAATCGAGACATACGGAGAGAGAGAGAGAGAGAGAGAGAGATTGAGTGAGCGTGGCCCACCATGAGGTCGAAAGAGTGGCAGCGGCTTGGATGGACTGACATAGATAGACAATCTGCGTGAGAGAGTATAGAGTGTGTCGATCGAGGCCCGAACAGGGAGATATATCATTTGTGTGTGAAAGAAAACGAGGTTAAACGAGACTCAGATAAAGAGAGCGAGATTGAGCGAGTGTGGCCCGCCGTGCGAAAGAAAGAGTGAGACAGTCTCGAGGGAGTGACCTAGATATACAACGTGCGTGCGTGCGCACGAGACGTTGGGGGGCTAGATAGGCAATGCATGTATTTAGCGCGAGAGGGTGAGAGGGAGAGGGGGGAGAGAGAGACAGCTCGGCATGGGGTGCAATGGCGGGTGTGTGAGGTAAATACATTTGGTAACAGAGTGGAAAAAGGGGTTGTGTAGTTGAGAGACTTAGAGATCGAAACATGGAGAGAAAGAATGAATGTGTGTTGGAAACCGATAGCTTCCTAAGGTGGTTAGGAGAGGAAGATTGGCCGATACAGGAAGTATGTAGCGTTTGTGCGGGGGGGGGCTAAAAACAAATTTTGAATGTACATAGTACGAGACTTAATATCGATGTTTCAATTCGGTGTACATTGTAAGATTTGAACCGAGGACCAGGCATACGGGTAATTATTTCGAATTCGTGCCATACTAAGTTTCGAAAAGTTGACATTGACTCAGTTTGTTGTGCTATTTTGTAGGTCATATGTTTGAATCCATCCAAAAGTTTTCTCACTACCATGGTGTTCATCATATACATATGAATTTGTATTAAAAAAGTAGTGTGGATATAGTGAAATGCGAAATCCACGTTAGAATTGGAGATCGCTACGTGCCACACACTCTAATTCAATTAACTAACTACGTGACACACACTCTAATACAAATAACTAATTGTGTGACACACACTCTAATCCACGTTAGCGTGGGTACCGTTTCAATTTTTTTCAAATAACTCCTCATTAAATAATTTATAGTACTCCCTTTGTTCACTTTTATAAGACCTTGAAGACATTTCAGACAATGTGCAAAAAAGTTCATTTTAAGTTGTCTGAAACGACTTACAAAAGTGAACGGATGGAGTATCTCGTTTCGAATGACTAATTATTGCAAGGAAAACACGGGCATGGTAATACATACAGATTCGTTTGCAAATGAAAGAAGATTCGTTTGCATTCTGAAATGTAGGCGCACCAGGCAGACCAGGGTCGTGTCGGGGTGGACGCTGCTTCGGTTTCTTAAAGGCAACTGCCTTTGGGTCACTGACATGTGGGCCAGCCACCTGTTGGGCCCACATGTCATGGACACAAAGGCAGGTGCCTTAAGACAGCGAAGCATAGTCCTGTCGGGGTGGTCGCGTGTGTCGGACGGACGCGTAGCACCCAGCCACCCACCCCCATCCCCCCCAAAAAAAGGACGACGACAATATAAGTTCGCGCTTCCATGTTTCGGATTGAAATATCTGGCGGCCCCAATTCCAGCCCTGTAAAATCTCTCTTCTCCACCGTCCCCTTCCGTGCCCAGATTGCTCAAATCCCTAATTCGCCGCCAACCCTCGAATCGCCCCTCGTCTCGTCTCTTTCCCCACCGTTCCCCACCTCTGTGTCGGACGACGACGACGAAGACGACGGTCGTGCTTCACCACCGCACCGGAGCTACCTCATCTACGCCCTCGTCCACCGCACCGGGTGGTCCACCGACAACGTCGGCCGCCGCAACCGACGTGCCTCACAGACACCGAGTTCCACCGCATCAGGTGCGCTTCACCGACGCCGTCTCCCAGCTCACCGGGGCTACTTCATCGAGCACATCGTCGCACCTCCGCCCCCCCCCCCCCCCCCCCGAGGCCGTTGGGGCTTCACCAACGGTCTCGTCCACCGCATCGTAGCGCTCCGCTACCACTCAAGATCTGCATCCGTGCGCGGCCAGCCAACGCCAGCGCATCACCCTCAACGGCTCTGAAGTGACCCGCACTCTAGCTAGGCGAGCATGCCCAAACGCCGGCCCGAACTAGGTATCCACACATCACTCCCTTAGCTTACACGCCTATGCAACTCTGACTTTAACTCTTATTTCTTCTAGAGATATCATCTGAAACAAGCAAATCCATTTTTTAGCAAAGCATGATGGTGCTACGGGATCTGGTACACATCCTGCACACCCGTATAACCTTGTAAGTATCTGTCCTCCGGTACAACATCAAGGTCGATTCCTCTTATTTGATCAACCATTCGCCGTGTCAAAAATGCAGAGGGGGATGCAAGGAGCACAAGGCCTGCACATCCAAGCAAGTGGTAACATGGACTTGTACATGGAACATCCCAAGCGCAAGCCGAGCTGCAGTGAGCCTGTACAACGAGCTAGCGTAAGTCCCTGCATTTCATTTAATTCGTACTGGCATTCGTGTATGATATGTGTGTGCAGTGGCCGATCCACGAATTCAAGTTACCAGGGGCGAACATTTAACTTAAAAAATACGAAGGCACTTGCACTCCGGAAATCAACATAACTTGAGAAATGTGAAGCTACATGCACTTTGAAAACCAGCTAATGATCCAAAGTAGTTCAGATTATAAACACTAAATGATGCAAGCACCAAAAAACACAAAATGCAACATGGTGTACAAGGACTACAAACATGGTCTGTACCTGCTTGAATTATTCGTTCTCTGGCTGAAAATATCGAAGTGTAATTGCATGTATAACCAGTGCGCAAACTGCATATCAATATATCTATCCTGCACAAGTGTGCCAATAGTTTCAAACAACAGATTAGAAAAGTATTTATGCTATGTTGTCATGATACGGGGACTTTCTGGTAGATGGCCTCGACGTTTCCTCAAGCTATGAAAATGCACTATAATTTGCTTGTCATCAATCCTGCAAATCTCTGTCTCTCTCAACATAGTAGATCATCATTAGACACTAAATCCTTCAATGAGCTTGCAAAATGCTTGCATTAGATCCCTCATTAGACACTATATGTTCATCACCAGGAGCATGTAAAATGTTTGCATCAAATCCTTCATTAGGAGTCTGTTCATTAGACACTTCAGGCTCAAGAAGAACATGAGCTTATATGTTTGCACCGGAAACTTGATTAGATACATCAGATTCAGTCAGTTCAGTATTGATTGGGGGAGTTATAAAATAAGTAGAAATTGGTTTCATTTTCTCATAGATTCCCTACATACAAGCAGTTTTACAACACCGTCAGGTTTAACTATTGGCCAGAAATTGAAGAGTTGAATTAGATATAATCAGGGATGTGATGTACCTGCTCGTTGCGCATGCTACTCTTGCAAGTTGCGACTGTCCGTTTGCGCAAGCTCGATGCCATGCCCGTGCTGCCGCCGCTGCCTCCCACGCAGGCTACACCCAGGGTTGGATCTTCATCTTCTTGTCCTTCTGTTCGCTTGAAGCCCAGCGACCGCCCTCCAACGAGGGCGCGAGGAAGTGCTGTGTCGGTCTGTCCAGCGGCGACTAGGTTAGGAGCGAACCAGACTGGAGGCTGGAGCGAATGGGATTTTTCCTACTGTCAATCGATATGGGAGGCGCTCGTTTGGGCCGCGAGCCTGCTATAGGGCATGCCTTGCACTTATGTTATTGGCCCATCCAAATTGAAACATTTTTCTTCATTTTTTACATTGCCTGCTCGTGCGTTGGGACGAACAAAACTAGCGTGGGCCAACCTGGATGACTCAAACTAGGTGCACACTTTCCAGCCACCTGAGGCGGCCGCCCATACCAGCCCCTATGCTGGCGTCGCCCCTTTTTGCGTGTATGATTGGATAGTGAAAAATATTCCAGTGGCGCTTTTGATTTACCCACAGAATGGTTGAATTGCTTGTTTCCATGAACTGAGTTCGCCAATAATGTGAAGGATGCCAGTCTTTTCATCCTATTGTAGATTGCTTAGATCTCGATATGCCAAAAGTAATCGCATGAAATATACAGTAAAAGCCAGTGTGATGTGTTTGGCTACAACTAGTCTGACTACACGTCCTCATATAACATATCAAGGACGCACCATCTTACCAGATTAACCATTCGACTTACCCATGCAGTGTGGGAAGAAAGAAGTATTGGGACTGCGTATCCAAGCAATTGATGCCATGGACTCCTTCGTACAACCTTGTAAGCGAAAAAGAAGTTGCAGTGTGCCTGTACAAAGAACTAGCGTAAGTTCAGTTACCTGCTTCTCGGAATTTTAGTTAGCCACTTATTGCAAAATTGTTCAATTACGTTGCTTGGCTTAATTTAGTTTGCTACTGATTACATAATGGCACGGCCTGTTAATCATATTGTAGACTGCGCCTATCTATGTGTTTGATACTTACTTTAAGAATTACATGTTTCCCTTAACTTAAATATCTACTTGTTTGTTTAACTGCTTTGCTGCTGCAACAGCGGGTTACAATGATGTTAATAACTACTTTTCAGCATCCAATTGAAACTCTTTAATTCCTTGTTTGTTTAACTGGTTTGCCGTTATAACTCCCAGTTGAGATGTTTTGCTAACTTCAACTTTCTGAATCCAACCGAAACTTTAATGGCAAAACAGGTTAGCCCAAGATCAAAGAGCGAGGTCCCCATGGACGTTGCATCATCCCACAGCAGTAGCACCGGCCCAATCGTGCATTATGAATTGCCAACTGCTGATGCCCTAGAGGCTAAACTAGTGGTAGGAAGAGATTCTGCTTCTGCACTTAGAGATGAAGTTGACATGTTGAGGAAGCAAACAACACAATCACAAGCAGTACTCAAGACAACCATTAAATATTTGGTGGATTTCAAAACGAAGCAAGCTGAGACTGACCAGATTGTTAAGGTCCTGAAGGAAAAAAGGAAATTAAATTCCTACTTGGTAAATCATAGGTGAAATGTTCTTTCCATAGTTGAATAACCTTTGTGTTGTCTGTTCATGTAATCAATCAAACCATTTGTTTTAGAGATCATGTAATAATTGTTTTTTGTTGAATACTACGGTTTAATTGATCATGCTTAGGGTTTAATTGATCATGTTGGTTCCGTGGTGGTTTCTTTAATAGAAATCGGAGGGGAAACCCTCTTTTGCTAAAAAAATATGCTTAGAGTTTCCCCCTTTTATGATCACTATACGATGAGAATACGTGCTTCGTGTCATAATAACACTGCTCCACCCATCAAGCTAAACAAGCTTAGTTGTTCAAATACGAATCTGATATTATTAAAATAGAGTTGTTTAACTGGTCAGCTAAATATTCCTAAATTAGTTTCGAAATTGCATGTTCGCCGCTCGGGTGTGTATCTCTACAGGGTGCCCATGGTGGGCCGGCCCACCCTGGGATTTTGGATTCCCCTCTGTTCTGCTGCGCGCTTCCGATCTCTACTCGCCCCCAGCCGCCTGCCTCGCCGGCGACTTGTTGTCCCCGGACGGCATGACTCTAGGAGGAGACGCCGGACTAACAGGAGGCCAGGAACCGCTCGCCCAACAGCGTCACCGCTGCCTGGGCGCGCCGCCGTGCCTACCTTCCCAGTCCGTTCAGGGCTCAGGCGTGTGGCACCCACCAAGCCAACTCGATTTATCCTGAGATATGTCCTCAACACTCAGCAGCCACTCCTCATCACCCATTTTCTAATTGATTCATTACTCATTAGGCAGGACTGTCATTAGGGTTTGTTGTGTGCTCAGTGCTACCTACACTTAACGGTTCAGATGTATTTCGGTAATCTTTAGTACCTCTAAAGTTCACATGGTTTCCAAATTCCGGCCCTCGGAACAGAAACTAGTCATTTTGGATTGTTGGTCGTAGTGACATTGACCCAGATTACTACTGCAAGCCAGGTTTGTTGACAATTTTACTTGTCTTTCTTACTCATTCGATATAATATCCAATTATTCACGTCGATTAGTTGCAAACAATAAGTGCTAGACAAACTTCTTCATTCAGATTTTGGACGGTCTCTTACTGCAGTTACAATTCTGCATACTTGTCCTAGTAAGCTCATAATTAAATGATTGATTCACTACATCTATGCTTGCCTTGTCATATTTGTTGTCAATATTCTTTTAGGGTGGACCACCCTGTTTCTAAATACTGGAACCGTAGACATGAGTGAATAGTATTTCTCTATGTGATCTCTTCCATCATGTGTGGGTAACGAACACTGCATTGTATAGAAAGAAAGTGTCATTCCAGCTTTTACATAGGTTTCGATCTTTTACATGGAATACAATCTGCCTACTTGCTTTGTGTCGCACTACCAACACTCCACCCTTGAAGCTAAACATTACGCCACTCAATTGCTTAGTTTATTTGTTCAAATACGAATTTCATATGATTCTAATGTTCCTACTTCAGTTCTGAAATGTGTGCTTGCCTGTTATAGAGACATAAGGAGTTTGTATTTCTGTGTGTGGTCTGGTCAGCACGGTTGGGGAGGAGAACTTTGCATATGCAGGGGTTTATAGGGAGACACTCTCCGAGTTGAATCCGCAATGCATTCCATAGATAATCTGACTACTTTTTATGTTTTCATGAATCTCAGATTCTGAACAGCATCATAATGATTATGAGCTTGCGCGCATGAAAAGTATAAAGCAGAACAATGCCGTGGCTGTCAAACTTGGCATTAAGGGACTGAAATCAAGTCTGGATGCAATGCAATGCAAACGCTCTCCACCTACAGATTCATGCTCAGAATATGATCCTAACAGTGATTCTGAGCTAGAGGGAGACCTAAGTCAATGTAGCTCCCTAGTGGAGGAGTCAGAGGAAGATGCCCTATTTTATTCACCCATCAAGGTACTTGATCTGACTTTCCAAGGTTACATTGCTCGCACATATCTTGCAACTGATGCTTTGCATTGCTTCTACTTTGTTGAACTGCCATTAGCTTAGTTTACACATCGTGTATGTGAATACGCCCTGCCTATCCATTTTCAGTACTATTCCATCTGTCATCATACCATATTTATCCATTCAAATGTTGTTCTTGTGTATCAGACGTTCAAAAGGAAGAGGGCGATTGCTGATCGTGGAGTTGAACAAGCAAAGTATTTGGAAAAGGTAGTGGCACCTGATAAATCAAATAGCCCATTAGGTGTAGTTGCAATATCACCTGACCCACAAAATACCCCAACTCTAGCAGACTCTAGCCCTACTACACTGGTCATTTCTGATGCCCCAACTCAGCAGACCCCAACTGCAGCAAACAGTATGATTATGCCAGTTGACATAGCACCAGCTGTACGACGCAAAACCCCCATTCCAGCAAAGAGTACACCAAATCCAGTTGCCAAATCCCTTTTCGAACCAGAGAGAGCCCAATTGCAGCAAATAGGACCCCTGTTCCATTTCTTCCCAGTTTAGAAGACGAAGCTTATGTTGTTGTCAGGAACTTTGTGCGCATCTTTCCTTCATGGAAAGATTATACCGCAC
Organism: Aegilops tauschii subsp. strangulata; assembly: GCF_002575655.3. Classification (NCBI taxonomy): domain Eukaryota; kingdom Viridiplantae; phylum Streptophyta; class Magnoliopsida; order Poales; family Poaceae; genus Aegilops; species Aegilops tauschii. The sequence continues at coordinate 418,709,161 of NC_053037.3, read as the reverse complement.
ACACAGAACAATTTCCAGTCTTCCTCCGCAACTTACGCGTAAGTAATGTACTAATGTTATTCATGGTCATTACTGCATATGTTTCTGCTGACAGAAAACACAAGATTTCATTCTTTTAAATAGGCAAGGAGCAAACTAGAGTGTGATGACGAGCAAGGGTTGGTTGCGCTTTTCAAGCACTCGTTGATGAAGTATCGTTCCTACCTGAGGCAAGCGCACTTCGATAGCAAGCCTCTGAACGAAATTTCTGTAAAGTCTCCGATGCTACATTTATCCGACGGTGACTGGAATAATCTTGTTACACATTGGTCTCGGCTGCAGCGTAAGGTACTGTCTATGATATCACATCACAATTTGAACTACATTTCTGCATTTGCCTTAATGTCTCACTTGTACGAAAACTGTTAGCAGAAGAACATTCGTTCTCAAGGGACCACAGAATCTCGCAACTATACTGCACACTGCATTGCTCTTGTGAGTACCTCTTGCCCTGTATGACCATACTTACTTTCATAGCTGTTTGATTATGTAGCATCACTGCACATGTTAGCCTCATAATCGTCCATTTGGTGGACATTATAAGATCTGTATGGACTCTTACATAAATTTAGAATCAACCCAATGCTTTTGAAGACGTTTAGCTCTGCAGTCCTCTTGTAAGGACTGACGTGGTCTATCACTGTACTTACATTAACAGCTACTCCCTCCGTCCCATAATATAAGAACGTTTTGTACAGTACACCAGTGTTCAAAACACTCTTGTATTATGGGAAGAGAGATTGGTTCATTTTGTAGCATTCTGCATCTTATCTCCCTCGCCCACCATTTACTAAAAAAGATCAGATCTATATTTAATCTTACCAACAAGTAGAATACACAGACAATGCCAGTGCAGAAGTGTAGCCCATTGCTCTTGTCAGTACATTTTGTCCTGTAACGCTTGTACTTCCAGGGATTGGTAGTTGATTATGTAGCATCAATCTGCATCTTATCTTCATTATCCTCTATCCCTTCCAGTATTATCATATCTATAATTACTCTCTACAAAATGTAGAGTACAGGCAATGCTTATGAAGAAGATTATGTGCTCAAATTATTGAGTTATCCTTCCCTTGACATGGAGAAGGGCATTATAAAGCCGGTGTTAACTGTTAATGTAAGTCAGTCCTTCTAAAGCCTTTATCCTCAACTGTTGTTTAATTTGCTCATACTCCCTATCGTTTACTGCTGTTTAGTTTGCTGTTTCTACCAAAATGCATGTTCGTAAGAACCGTAAGTTCTAAGTTTTACTTGTAAAACCAAATTCCTTATTCATACCATGCACATTACTTAATACTCCCTATATGTATGCTTGTTTTTGTGGATCTATAATCCAGTGTGTGGTGAAGCAGCCCACGTTTGCACCTTGTCATCTCCTGTTTTATCTTACTGATGTGGCTGATGATATGAACAACATGCCATGCACATTATCCAAAATAGATACAATGATTTTCTTTGCCCTTCATCTATGCTTGTTATGTTGACATGGTAATCCAGTAGTGTGGTAAAGCTCCCCGCATTATGAACAATGCCAAATTATGCTATTGATATTTTGAACTTACTCTTTATTTTCTAATTTGAAATTGGATAGAATTGACAGAACAGTTATCATCTTTGTATATACACGTGCAAAACCTGTCATCTCTCTGCTTTGTTTCAGGGTGATATGCCTGATGGCATGCACAAGTCTGCTGAAGGCTGTGAGACAAACCCAACATATATTGCAACAAAGAAGGCAAAACAACTTGAAGATAGCGAGACAACCCCAAAGTCTTGTCTTCATGCAGTGTTCAAGTTACTTGAGACTAACAGTCAGACAAGCTCACAGAATTCGTTGTCTGAATCAGTTTGACTTCTTCGGTCCCAAGTTCTAGCAGAAAGGCATTCTGCAACTCAACTTCGACTTGAAGTCCTATCTCTAAGAAAGATTGCGGAGAACACCAATGAGAACCTCATCGCTAAACAGCTACACCTGGAAGCTATGACCGACATGCTAGGCCGGTCTCACAGCCTTGCTCAACAGCTTGCACAGCAGTTCCCCCGCAATGCTAACCTTTCTTGAACTGTCTTGGAAGTGGTCTCGGTTCAGTATTATTTTGTTACGCTGCAATGGTGCCCAGTTTTTGTAATCTGCTTCTTCGTTGCGCTTTATGATCACTGGTGGCGAACTTCGATGCCCAGTGGATGTAATATACCTTAAATCCTTTATTGTATAGTGTAGGTTTATTCTTAGTTACTATGCCGTAATTTCTTTATTGTATAGAGTAGGTTTGTTCTTAATTCCTACTAGTTACTGCCATCATTCGCTATCTGAAAAAAAAGCAGATGTAGTCGACCGGACCGAAACATTCGACTCTAACGGGCCAGGTTTTTAGCGCGCCACAATTGGGCTGGCCTGCGTCTTTCTTGGGCCCGAATGATTGGGGCCTTCACACATTGCGCTAGGCCCAAACTTACACCGGCCTATATTTTAGTTGGGCCTTTTGTCGACCCAGCGCTTAGTTTGGCCCAGGTAGCATTGGGCCATTAACAGGCTGAATATTGTACTGGCCTGTTACGGCCGAGATGAAACCACGGGCCTTTAGCACGCCAAAATGCATGTTGGGTCTCAATTTTCACTAGTCGTCGACGGGCCTTCAGCAGGCCGAAATGTAGACCGGGCCGTTTTGGGCCCAGTTAGCTCACGGGCCGTTACCAGGCCGAAACATATCTCGGGCCTTAGTTGGCCCACTCATATCATGGGCTTTTAAGAGGCCGAAAGCTTAGCACAGGTATCAACGGGCCGAATTACGCGATAGGCCTTTAACAGGCCCAAAGTCACGTTGGGCTTAACTGTTGCCACCTTTAGCACGGGCCGTTAGTGGGCCCGATGTCCCGTCGGACCATATACGGCCCATGGGCAGCACGGGCCATTCCCAGGCCGAAAGTCACACTGGGCTGAAATGGGCCCATGTCTACATCAGGCCTCTAATAGGCCGAAAGTCACTAGGCTGTAGTTGGGCCCAAATATTCGGTGAACAATTAACGGGCCAGATCTGGCTTCGGGCCGCAAATGGGCCCAAATATTGGGTGAACAATTAACGGGCCAGATCTGGCTTCGGGCCGTAAATGGGCCCAAATATTGGGCGAACAATTAACGGGCCAGATCTGGCTTCGGGCCGTAAATGGGCCTTTATTAAGCAGGCCATTATTGGGCTGGCCCACTATTACCTGATTAAGTTCTACGGGCCTTTGACTGGGCCGGCCTTTTTAACCTATATGGGCCTCTGTTGGGCCCAGCCACGTGTCGACGTATCATAGGCATGTCTCCTCCAATGGACGGGCGACATTTGGCCCACTGACGAGCTGACAGGTGTTCCCTTCGGCCAATCAGAATTTTACACGTGGAAATTTCCCATTGGTTAGGGCTGTTAACGGGTTATCGGATCCAAAATCCGAGCCGATAGCTTAACGGCGTTCCGTTACGGTGGATGCCACGTGTCGGTCACCCTTGACGAAAGCACTTCTGTGACGCGCGATTTATCGTCATGGAAGTGGACACTTCCGTGATGATAATTTTGGTAATGTCATGGAACACTTCTACGACAGCACAGGTATGACTATCTTGATTCTGTCATAAATTTGTCATGGATGTACATGCATGACAAAAAACGTGACCTACTGTGACAAACATGTATCATCACGGAAGTGTATTTTTTTTGTAGTGTATCATAACGTTGATTCTTTGATTGTGGGTTATCAAGATCAACAGCAGGTTCAGCTTCTACATCATTATCATTGCTTGGTTGAGCATCAACATGAACATTATCATTAACATTATCACTAGGTTCATGTTCATCACCAGATTGTGTTTCAATATCAGAAATAGAAATATCATTGGGATTCTCAGGTGTGTCTACAACAGGTTCACTAGAAGCATGCAAAGTCCTATCATTTTTCTTTTTCTTCTTTTTAGAAGGACTAGGTGCATCTACATTATTTCTCTGAGAATCTTGCTCAATTCTCTTAGGATGGACTTCAGGATACAAAGGTTCCTGAGTCATTTTACCAGTTCTAGTAGCCACTCTAACAGCATAGTCGTTATTCTTACTATTCAATTCATTGAGCAAATCATTCTGAGCTTTAAGTACTTGTTCTACTTGAGTGGTAACCATAGAAGCATGTTTACTAATGAGTTTAAGTTCACCTTTAACTCTAGACATATAATCACCCAAGTGTTCAATCATATAAGCATTGTGTTTTAATTCTCTACCAAAATCAGCATTGAAGTTTTCTTGCCTAACCATAAAATCATCAAACTCATCTAAGCATTGGCTAGCAAATTTAGTGGAAGGGATTTCAGCTTTATCATATCTATAGAGAGAATTTACCTTTACTACCTGTGTCGGGTTATCAAGACTGTGTACTTCTTCAATAGGTAATGGATTAAAATCATGTATTTCTTCAACGGACGGTAAATTAAGACCATGTATTTCTTCAACAGGAGGTAAATTCTTAACATCTTCAGCTTTTATACCTTTTTCTTTCATAGATTTCTTTGCTTCTTGCATATCTTCAGGACTGAGAAATAGAACACCCCTTTTCTTCGGAGTTGGCTTAGGAGTTGGTTTAGGAAGTGTCCAATTATTTTCATTTGTCAACATATTATTCAATAAAATTTCAGCTTCATCTGGTGTTCTTTCCCTGAAAACACAACCAGCACAACTATCCAGGTGGTCTCTGGAAGCATCGGTTAGTCCATTATAAAAGATATCAAGTATTTCATTTTTCTTAAGAGGATGATCAGGCAAAGCATTAAGTAATTGGAGAAGCCTCCCCCAAGCTTGTGGGAGACTCTCTTCTTCAATTTGCACAAAATTATATATTTCCCTTAAAGCAGCTTGTTTCTTATGAGCAGGGAAATATTTAGCAGAGAAGTAATAAATCATATCCTGGGGACTACGCACACAACCAGGATCAAGAGAATTAAACCATATCTTAGCATCACCCTTTAATGAGAATGGAAATATTTTAAGGATATAGTAATAGTGGGTTTTCTCATCATTAGTGAACAGGGTGGCTATATCATTTAATTTAGTAAGATGCGCCACAACAGTTTCAGATTCATAGCCATAGAAAGGATCAGATTCAACAAAAGTGATTATATCAGGGTCGACAGAGAATTCATAATCCTTATCAGTAACAAAAATAGGTCAAGTAGCATAAGCAGGATCATATTTCATCCTAGCATTCAGAGTTTTTTGTTTTAGCTTAGCTAATAATCTCTTAAGATCACTTATATCATTGCAGGCAAGAAAGTCTCTAGCAGTTTCTTCATCCATAACATAGCCCTCAGGCACAACAGGCAATTCATATTTATGGGGAGAGTCTTCATCATCACTTTCATCAATATTATCAGTTTCAATAATTTCATTCTATCTAGCCCTAGCAAGTTGTTCATCGAGAAATTCACCAAGTGGCACAGTAGTATCAAGCATAGAAGTAGTTTCATCATAAGTATCATGCATAGCAGAAGTGGCATCATCAATAACATGCGACATATCAGAATTAATAGCAGAAGCAGGTTTAGGTGTCACAAGCTTACTCAAAACAGAAGGCGAATCAAATGCAGAGCTAGATGCAGTTCCTTACCTCCCCTCGTAGTTGAGGGATAAATTTTAGTTTTCGCTCTTTCAAGTTCTTCATAGTGACCAGCAGATATAAATCCCAAGTGACTCAAAGAATAGAGCTATGCTCCCCGGCAACAGAGCCAAAAAATAGCCTTGATAACCCACAAGTATAGGGGATCGCAACAGTTTTCGAGGGTAGAGTATTCAACCCAAATTTATTGATTCGACACAAGGGGAGCCAAAGAATATTCTCAAGTATTAACAACTGAGTTGTCAATTCAGCCACACCTGGATAACTTAATATCTGCAGCAAAGTATTTAGTAGCAAAGTAGTATGGATGTAATGGTAACGGTAGCAAAAGTAATATTTTTGGGTTTTGTAGTAATTGTAACAGTAGCAACGGAAAAGTAAATAAGCGGAGAACAAGATGTGAAAAGCTCGTAGGCACTGGATCAGTGATGGAGAATTATGCCGGATGCGGTTCATCATGTAACAGTCATAACATAGGGTGACACAGAACTAGCTCCAATTCATCAATGTAATGTAGGCATGTATTCCGAATATAGTCATACGTGCTTATGGAAAAGAACTTGCATGACATCTTTTGTCCTACCCTCCCGTGACAGCGGGGTCCTAGCGGAAACTAAGGGATATTAAGGCCTCCTTTTAATAGAGTACCGGACCAAAGCATTAACACATAGTGAATACATGAACTCCTCAAACTACGGTCATCACCGGGAGTGGTCCCGATTATTGTCACTTCGGGGTTGCCGGATCATAACACATAGTAGGTGACTATAGACTTGCAAGATAGGATCAAGAACTCACATATATTCATGAAAACATAATAGGTTCAGATCTGAAATCATGGCACTCGGGCCCTAGTGACAAGCATTAAGCATAGCAAAGTCATAGCAACATCAATCTAAGAACATAGTGGATACTAGGGATCTAACCCTAACAAAACTAACTCGATTACATGATAAATCTCATCCAACCCATCACCGTCTAGCAAGCCTACGATGGAATTACTCACGCACGGCGATGAGCATCATGAAATTGGTGATGGAGGATGGTTGATGATGACGATGGCGACGGATTCCCCTCTCCGGAGCCCCGAACGGACTCCAGATCAGCCCTCCCGAGAGAGTTTAGGGCTTGGCGGCGGCTCTGTATCGTAAAACGCGATGAATCTTTCTCTCTGATTTTTTTCTCCCCGAACACGAGTATATGGAGTTGGAGTTGAGGTCGGTGGAGCTCCAGGGGGGCCATGAGGCAGGGGGCGCGCCCAGGGGGGGCAGGCGTGCCCCCCACCCTCGTGGAAAGGGTGTGGGCCCCCTGGCCTTGATTCTTTCGCCAGTATTTTTATTATTTCCAAAAATAATCTGCGTGAAGTTTTAGGTCATTCTGAGAACTTTTGTTTCTGCACAAAGTAACACCATGGCAATTCTGCTGAAAACAGCGTCAGTCCGGGTTAGTTCCATTCAAATCATGCAAGTTAGAGTCCAAAACAAGGGCAAAAGTGTTTGGAAAAGTAGATACGACGGAGACGTACCAGTCGCACCCCAGACGGTCGGTCGGTCTGGCACGCCGCTCTCCAAATGGAACATGCATCATATTGCGTTCGCACACACATGTGGGACCGCAATTGAGAACCGACCATAGGCACACTCCCCGGCCCCGCAAGTTAGCTGGGTTAATAGAAGAGAGAGATGAGCGATAGTACTGGAACAGTGTTGTACAGACGTCGGTGCCTGGACGATCCCTGGATGACACGGAAGATCAGTTCGCCCATGCATGTGATCAGACTCCAGTAGACAGCCGCATTGGCTATCGTCTACATATCGTGCAAGCTGTGTTGTACAGGGTTGTAGTTCTGATGAGAAATGTAAAAAAAGGTTTCTTGTCATCTCGCAATATTAGGTGTCATGTGCTTCAGATCACTGCGGGGGTTAAGCAGCGACAACTGAGTTCCTCCAAGGCGCTGGTCATTGGGGGCACATGCACGAAGACTACTCGACTACCATCTAGGTCAAGCTGGCTATGTTAATTCGGACATCTATCGATGGACCCCTTTTCTACGAGTTTATCTTTAATTTGAGCTTTTATCCTCGTCTAGTTTGTCCGTCGGGATTCATGTTGTCTCCTTGGGGCAGTGAGGTTATGGTTTCTTGTCGTGGCATTTTTTCGTGTTATATGTTAATCCGGTGCTTCTGATCAAAATGATGACAATTGCGCCTCCGGGGCACGTGCATGAATACTTGACAGTCATTGACGAGGTCAAGCCGGCTCCGGTAGATAAAAGAAAACTACTCCACTATATAGGCAGGAGCCTCCGCGCTTGCTTGCTAGTGTTGCTCTCTTCATACTGTCTCGTCCTCTCCATCTCTAAACATGACGGCGGTGGCCACACTCTCTTTCTGCTCACCGCTGGTCACAGATCCAGCCGAATCCCCTCCGCCGGGCAAGGTGAGAAGGTGCAATGTTCCCGCGGTCGTCCTCGGCGACAGCACTTACCCACTGCCGGCGCGTCCCGATCAGCGTTCCTTGCCGTTCTCTCCCACGCAGCGCCGGCTAGGGAGGGCCTCCGACCCCTTCTTCCTCGTTGTCGTAGTGTGGGCAGATCCGGCCTCCCGCCGCCCACCTACTGACATCGCGGCGACCCTCAGGTATAACTTCCTTCAAAACCGGCCTTGCTCTACTTCGCCAGCTCCTGACGTCGCTGCATTTGTATCTTTTACTATTTCTCAGGCCCCCTCGTAGATAGGATCGGTCGGCCGTTCGAAAGCCACCTAAATTTTTACTGATAAGAGGTAAAACTAGTTCATGTAGTCGAATCTAGTACTACTTGGTTCAAACAGGGAAGAAAGGGGATGGGGGTGGGGGAAGATTTGTTACTTGATTCTAGGACTTGGTTGAAAGAGGAAATAATGGGGGCGAAAAGTAGCAGAGACTAGCTATCCAACTGGTCTCTTGGTCTAATAGCGAAATAAAGGGAAACGCAGTACAAACTCAATATAAACCGATCTATTGGTTGCAAAAGGAAAGAAAGTGGGGACTTGGGGACAAGTCAACAGAGTATGTCCAGCACTAGATTTGCTAGCCTCACACAGTATAAGGTGGCTATACCAAAAAAAATGGGACCACCCCAGATATCATGTTCTGATGTTTGTTGCCCCAAGCCCCTCTTATGTAATACCACTGGTAAAATGTAGCAGTCGCACTATTAAAAGTAAGGACACGTTAAACCAATGTTGTTTTCAATGTAATGCCTCCAGTAATATGAATCAATGGCACTGTTTTTCATGTCCTGTTAAATTTCCCATTAAGATAAGTTGCTTCTTTTCGTTAGAAATGCAACTGTCCTGGTCCGCCTACTCTCCCATGCCCAAATACCAATTCTTTAGTAGCTGTGAATGTAATGTTGCTAGTAAAATGAAGCAATGGCACCATTAAAGTAATGTTGTATTTAATGGTTGTCATAGTTAATCCTAATGCCCACACTAATATCTAGCAATGCTGCTGCTTTATAAATTGCTACTATCCTTGTAGGATCGCCATTCAGATAAGGAACATGCTTCTTTTCATTTGATGTATGTTTCATCACTTGTTAGTCACCCTTCTTTCCACCTTTTTGTGCAAACAGAGATATACATTTCACGCTTGATCTTAGTTGAACTGCATAAATGATATCCAAATTACAGTTGAACATTCCACGGGCTTCATAACCAACCTTGATGTTGCTCAATTTTATTGCAACTAATGAAGAAGTTGCTAGCTCATGGGACATTGCTTCATTTTAGGTGAACTGCACAAAAAGGTCCCATGAATTGAATCATCCATGTTGGTGACTGATGGAAGCTGCAACTACGTCGGTATTTCCCTAGAGAGGGAGGGATGATGTAGCACGGCGACAGTAGGTATTTCCTCAGTTATGAAACCAAGGTATCGAACCAGTAGGAGAACCAAGCAACACAACGTAAATAGCACCTGCACACAAACAACAACAACTCGCAACCCGACGTGTTAAAGGGGTTGTCAATCCCTTCCGGGGTACGGCACCTCAAGATAGGCAAGCGGGCGTGAGGTAAATTGTAGTAGATTGATAGATCGAACGCCAAATAAAATAAATAAAGATAAAACGCAGCAAGGTATTTTTGTATTTTTTTGTTTAATAGATCTGAATAAAAATGCAAAGTAAAAGTAGACCACAAGGCAAATATATGAGAAAGAAGACCCGGGGGCCGTAGGTTTCACTAGTGGCTTCTCTCGAGAAAAATAGCAAACGGCGGGTAAACAAATTACTGTTGGACAATTGATACAACTTCAAATAATTATGATGATATCCAGGCAATGATCATTACATAGGCACCACGTCCAAGATTAGTAGACCGACTCCTGCCTGCATCTTCTACTATTACTCCACACATCGACCACTATCCAGCATGCATCTAGTGTATTAAGTTCATGGAAAAACGGAGTAATGCAATAAGAACGATGACATGATGTAGACAAGATCTGTTTATCTATATGGCAGTAGATATAGATCTCGTCTTTTTATCCTTAGTAGCAACGATACATACGTGTCGGTTCCCTTTCTATCACTGGGATCAAGCACCGTAAGATCGAACCCACTACCGGGCACCTCTTCCCATTGTAAGATAAATAGATCAAGTTGGCCAAAAAAACCAAATATCGGAGAAGAAATACGAGGCTATAAGAGATCATGCATATAAGAGATCAAAGAAACTCAAAGAACTTTCATGGATATAAAAAGATATAACTGATCATAAACTCGAAGTTCATCAGATCCCAACAAATACACCGCAAAAGAGTTACATCATATGGATCTCCAAGAGACCATTGTATTGAGAATTCAGCGAGAGAGAGAAAGTCATCTAGCTACTAACTACGGACCCGAAGGTCTACAAAGAACTACTCACGCATCATCGGAGAGGCACCAATGGAAGTGGTGAACCCCTCCGTGATGGTGTCTAGATTGGATCTGGTGGTTCTGGACTCTGCAGCGGCTGTATGAATATTTTGTCGACGCTTCTAGGGTTCTGGTATTTTTGGGGTATTTATAGAGCAAAGAGGCGGTCCGGGGGCACCCGAGGTGGGCACAACCCACCAGGGCGCGCCTGGGCCTCCTGGCGCGCCCTGGTGGGTTGTGCCCCCCTCAGGGCACCCCCCAGGTGCAAGCAGGGCCCATTGCCTTCCTTCTGGCCCATAAAAAATCATCGTGGAGTTTCGTGGCATTTGGACTTCATTTGATATTGATTTCCTGTGATGTAAAAAACATGGAAAAAATAGCAACTAGCACTTGGCACTATGTCAATAGGTTAGTACCAAAAAATGATATAAAATGACTATAAAATGATTATAAAACATCCAAGATTGATAATAAAATAGCATGGAACAATCAAAAAGTAGAGATACGTTGGAGACGTATCAGCATCCCCAAGCTTAACTCCTACTCGTCCTCGAGTAGGTAAGTGATAAAAACAGAATTTTTTATGTGGAGTGTTGTTTATCAAGTCATATCATATTCTTTTCTTTATAGCATGGACATTTGGACTTTTATGTGATTCAAAGCAATAGTCTAGTTTTGACATAATAATTTAGATACTCAAGCATATGAACAAGCAACCATGTCTTTCAAAATATCAACGCTAAAATAAGTTATCCCTAGCCCATCATGCTCAAACATTGATCCATTCATGAAACACACTCGAATATTAACTGCACCCAATACTTGAGCACGATCATATTGCCTCCTAGTTGGTGCTTTTGTAAGAGAAGATGGAGACTCAAATTTCAAAAAAATAAAATTGCCTAAAGTAAAAGAAAGGCCCTTCGCAGAGGGAAGTAGGGATTTGTAGAGGTGCTAGAGCTCAAAGCGAAAAATAGAGATAAAACATTTTGGGAGGTGTATCCATCCCACCAAAGAAAACGACGTGGAGCTACGAACACTTTCCATGCTAGATATGCCATAGGTGGTTCCCAAACGGAAAATAAAGTTTATCCTTTTTCCACCATTCTTTCACTTTTCATGGCTAGCTGTATCCACGGGTGCCCTCCATACCAACACTTTCCAAAGAATTTATTATTTGACAACATAAAGTAAATATTTTTTGCATTTCGGGACTGGGCATCCCTAAAACCTTTGCCTTACTCTCGTGCAATGACAAGTGAATAAACACTCATGTTGAGAATAACACATCTAGCATGGAAAATATTAGCCACCCGTTACCGTTCCGCGAGTGAAACAAATACACAAAAGAGAAGTTTATTTTGAAAATTAGAGATGGCACATGCAAATTTGCTTAGAATGGCAAAAGAATACCGCATATAGGTAGATACAGTGGACTCATGTGGCAAAACGAGTTTAAAGGATTTTGGATGCACACGTAGAGGTCATACTTAGTGCAAAATGAAGGCTAGCAAAAATATTGAGAAGCAACCAACCAAGAAATGAATAATCTCATAAGCAAGCATTAAGCATAATTAACACACGAATAATGCACCACAAGTAGGATATAATTTTCATTGCATGATTATGGACTTTCGAGCATGCATATGGAATCACAAACCTTAACACCATTATTCTTACTAAAGCACAATTACTCATCAACATAACTCACATATCACATCATCATATCTCAAAACTATTACTAAGAATCAAGTTTATTTTTCCAATGATCTTCATGACATTTTTTACTTTATCCTTCTTGGATATCTATCACTTTGGGACTAACTTTTATGTGTTGCTTTTCATAAGCTCAAACAAATATAAGTGAAGATCATGAGCATAACAAAATTTTCTTTCTCTCAAAATAATTTAAGTGAAGCAAGAGAGAATTTCTTCAAATTTTTACTAAATCTCAAATAAATCTAAGTGAAGCAGGAGAGCATTTCTTCAAAATAACAAAGCACACCGTGCTCAAAAAGATATAAGTGAAGCACTAGAGCAAGTCCTAGCTCATAAAAGATTTAAGTGAAGCATAGAGAGCAATTCTCACAAGTCATGAAATAATTTAAGCTCTCTCAAATAGGTGTGTCCAGCAAGGATTGATGACTTAAAACATAAAATAAAACAAGCAAAGACACATATCATACAAGACGCTCCAAGCAAAACACATATCATGTGATGAATAAAAATATAGCCTCGAGTAAAATACCGATAGTTGTTGGAAGAAAGCGGGGATGCCACTCGGGGGCATCCCCAAGCTTAGTTGGTTGCTCATAGTTGGATAACAGCTTGGGATGCTGGGGCATCCCCAAGCTTAGGCTCTTACATCCTTCCTTCATCCATCGTAAGATAACTCAAAACTTGAAAACTTCAATCACACAAAACTCAACAAAACCTTCGTGAGATCCGTTAGTGTAAGAAAAATAAATCACTACTATAAGTGCTGTAGCAAACCAATTCATATTTTTTTGTATTATATCTACTGTATTCCAACTTTTCTATGGCAAAAAATCGTCAAAGAAAACCATAGAGCCATCAAAATAAGCACACAACACAAAGAAAACAGAATCTGTCAAAACAGAACAGTCTGTAGTAATCTGATTTGTTAGAATACTTACGGAACTCCAAAAATTATACCAAAATATGAAGACCAGGTTAATTTGTATATTAATCTTCTGCAAAAAGAATCAGGGAAAAATCTATTTTCTGTGATTTATGAAAATTATTTTCGTGAGCGCAAAGTTTCTGTCTTTTTCAGCAAGATCAAACAACTGTCACCCAAGAAGATCCTATAGGCTTTACTTGGCACAAACACTAATTAAAACATAAAAAGCACAATCATACCAGTAGCATAACTGTGTAAACACTCAAGAACATAAAGCAAAAAAGCAAAAATAAATTTTATTCATTGGGTTGCCTCCCAACAAGCGCTATAGTTTTACGCCCTTAGCTAGGCGTAAGGCAAGGATCTAAGTTTTGTCATCGTTGGCTCGAGATCCATAAGATGCCCTCATGATTGATTCATAAGGTGGCCTGATTTTTGTTCTAGGAAAGTGTTCCATACCCTTCCTCAAAGCAAATTGGAACTTAATATTGCCTTCTTTCATATCAATCACGGCACCGATAGTGCGTAAAAACGGTCTACCAAGAATAATTGGGCAAGACGGATTGCAATAAATATCAAGAACAATAAAATCTATGGGCACAAAGTTCCTATTTGCAAAAATAAGAACATCATTAATTCTTCCCATAGGCTTTTTAATAGTAGAATCCGCCAAGTGCAAATTCAAGGAACATTCTTCAAGATTGGTAAGACCAAGCACATCACATAAAGATTTCGGAATTGTAGAAACACTAGCACCCAAGTCACACAAAGCAAAACACTCATAATTTTTAATATTGACTTTGATAGTAGGTTCCCACTCATCATGCAACTTTCTAGGAATTGATACTTCTAATTCCAATTTTTCTTCCAAAGCTTTCATCATAGCATCAACAATATGTTTAGTAAAAGCTTTATTTTGTTCATAAGCATGGGGTGAATTTATCATGGATTGCAAAAAAGAAATACAATCAATCAAAGAGCAACTATCATAATTAAAGTCTTTGTAATCCAAAATAGTGGGTGCATCACTAGCTAAAGTTTTGACCTCTCCAAACCCACTTTTATCAATTTTCTCAACAAGATTTTCACCCTCCGAAATATTGGGACGCCTTCTACCTAAAATTGACTCTTCTCCAGTCCCTTTTTCATCATTCTAAACTTTACTAAACAAGGAATCAATAGAAGAAACACCAATAATTTTAATATCTTCATTACTTTTGCAAGAATAATCACTAGAAAAAGCTTTCTCTAAAAATTCTCTTTTAGCTCTAAGCATAGCAGTTCTTTTCTTACTTTCATCCATAGAAACATAAAGAGCTTTAATTGATTCATCTACTTTAGGCACAAAAAATTTCATCTTAAGATTTTCCACATCATGAGAAATTCTATCAACACTTCTAGACAAATCATTAATCTTGTTCAACTTTTCTTCTATGGAAGTGCTGAAAAATTTTTGTGTGTTGATAAATTCTTTAATATTATTCTCAATATCAGAGGTGTTACTATTACTATTATAAGATTGATTTCCATGGGAATTACCATAATTGTTAGAGGAATTACTAGGAAAAGGCCTAGGATTAAAATTACCTCTATAAGCATTGTTGTTGAAATTATTTCTAGAGATAAAATTCACATCAATGGCATCACTATTTTGCTCAATCAAAGTAGACAAAAGCATATCATTAAAATCAACAGGAGCACTTTTACTAGCACCCAATTTCATAAGAGCATCAACTTGTCACTCAAAGAAGAAATTTCTTCAACCGAATTAACTTTTTTACTTGTAGGAACCCTTTCGGTATGCCATTGTGAATAATTTGCAATGGTATTATCAAGCAATTTGGTGAATTCACCCAAAGTAATTTCCATAAAAGTACCACCCGCGGTAGAATCTAAAAGATTGCGAGAAACAAAATTTAACCCTGCATAAAAAATTTGTATGATCATCCAAAGATTTAACCCATGAGTTGGGCAATTCCTTAGCATCATTTTCATCCTTTCCCAAGATTGTGCAACATGATCATGTTCAAGTTGCTTGAAATTCATGATCTGGGTTCTAAGGGAAATAATTTTTGCGGGCGGAAAATACTTAGTGATAAAAGCATTTTTGCACTTGTTCCAAGAATCGATACTATTACGAGGCAAAGAAGAGAACCAATTTTTTGCATAATCACGCAAAGAGAATGGAAATAATTTCATCTTGACCACATCATTGTCCATATACTTTTTCTTTTGCATATCGCATAATTCCACGAAGGTATTAAGATGGGACGCGGCATGCTACCTCTTGAGCACTGCGTTGGTTTTCCCTTGAAGAGGAAAGGGTGATGCAGCAAAGTAGCGTAAGTATTTCCCTCAGTTTTTGAGAACCAAGGTATCAATCCAGTAGGAGACCACGCACGAGTCCCTCGCACCTACACAAACAAATAAATCCTCGCAACCAACCCATAAGGGGTTGTCAATCCCTACACGGTCACTTACGAGAGTGAGATCTGATAGATATGATAAGATAATATTTTTGGTATTTTTGTGATAAAGATGCAAAGTAAAGAAAGTAAAATAAAAACGGCGCCAGAAATAGCTTGTTGTCGGGAGATTAATATGATGGAAAATAGACCCAGGGGCCATAGGTTTCACTAGTGGCTTCTCTCAAGAGCATAAGTATTTACGGTGGGTGAACAAATTACTGTTGAGCAATTGACAGAATTGAGCATAGTTATGAGAATATCTAGGTATGATCATGTATATAGGCATCACGTCCAAGACAAGTAGACCGACTCCTGCGTGCATCTACTACTATTACTCCACATATCGACCACTATCCAGCATGCATCTAGAGTATTAAGTTCATAAGAACAGAGTAACACCTTAAGCAAGATGACATGATGTAGAGGGATAAACTCATGCAATATGATATAAACCCCATCTTGTTATCCTCGATGGCAACAATACTATACGTGCCTTGTTGCCCCTACTGTCACTGGGAAAGGACACCGCAAGATTGAACCCAAAGCTAAGCACTTCTCCCATTGCAAGAAAGATCAATCTAGTAGGCCAAACCAAACTGATAATTCGAAGAGACTTGCAAAGATAACCAATCATACATAAAAGAATTCAGAAGATTCAAATATTGTTCATAGATAAACTTGATCATAAACCCACAATTCAACGGTCTCAACAAACACACCGCAAAAGAAGATTACATCGAATAGATCTCCACGAGAGAGGGGGAGAACATTGTATTGAGATCCAAAAAGAGAGAAGAAGCCATCTAGCTAATAACTATGGACCCGAAGGTCTGAGGTAAACTACTCACACTTCATCGGAGAGGCTATGGTGTTGATGTAGAAGCCCTCCATGATCGATGCCCCCTCTGGCGGAGCTCCGGAACAGGCCCTAAGATGGGATCTCACGGGTACAGAAGGTTGCGGCGGTGGAATTAGGTTTTTGGCTCCGTATCTGGTAGTTTGGGGGTACGTAGGTATATATAGGAGGAAGGAGTACGTCGGTGGAGCAACGTGGGGCCCACGAGGGTGGAGGGCGCGCCCAGGGGGTAGGCGCGCCCCCTACCTCATGGCTTCCTGGTAGCTTTCTTGACGTAGGGTCCAAGTCCTCTGGATCACGTTCGTTCCGAAAATCATGTTCCCGAAGGTTTCATTCTGTTTGGACTCCGTTTGATATTCTTTTTCTGCGGAACTCTGAAATAGGCAAAAAAACAACAATTCTGGGTTGGGCCTCTGGTTAATAGGTTAGTCCAATAATATAAAAGTGTATAATAAAGCCCAATAATGTCCAAAACAGAATATAATATAGCATGGAACAATCAAAAATTATAGATACGTTGGAGACGTATCAAGCATCCCCAAGCTTAATTCCTGCTCGTCCTCGAGTAGGTAAATGATAAAAACAGAATTTTTGATGTGGAATGCTACTAGGCATAATTTCAATGTAATTCTTCTTAATTGTGGTATGAATATTCAGATCCGAAAGATTCAAGATAAAAGTTCAATATTGACATAAAAATAATAATACTTCAAGCATACTAACTAAGCAATTATGTCCTCTCAAAATAACATGGCCAAAGAAAGTTCATCCCTACAAAATCATATAGTTTAGTCATGCTCCATTTTCGTCACACAAGAATGCTCTCATCATGCACAACCCCGATGACAAGCCAAGCAATTGTTTCATACTTTAGTAATCTCAAACTTTTTCAGCTTTCACACTACATGAGCGTGAGCCATGGATATAGCACTATGGGTGGAATAGAATATAATGATGGGGGTTATGTCGAGAAGACAAAAAGGGAGAAAGTCTCACATCAACGAGGCTAATCAATGAGCTATGGAGATGCTCATCGATTGATGTTAATGCAAGGAGTAGGGATTGCCATGCAACGGATGCACTAGAGCTATAAATATATGAAAGCTCAACAAAAGAAACTAAGTGGGTGTGCATCCAACTTGCTTGCTCACGAAGACCTAGGGCACTTGAGGAGGCCCATTGTTGGAATATACAAGCCAAGTTCTATAATGAAAAAATTCCCACTAGTATATGAAAGTGACAAAACAAGAGACTCTCTATCATGAAGATTATGGTGCTACGTTGAAGCACAAGTGTGGTAAAAGGATAGTAACATTGTCCCTTCTCTCTTTTTCTCTCATTTTTTTGGGGCCTTCCCCTTTTTTATGGCCTTTCTCTTTTTTCTCTCACTTGGGACAATGCTCTAGAAAATGATGACATCACACTTCTATTTATTTACAACTCGATACTAGAACAAAGTATGACTCTATATGAATGCCTCCGGCGGTGTACCGGGATATGCAATGAACCAAGAGTGACATGTATGAAAGAATTATGAACGGTGGCTTTGCCACAAATACTATGTCAACTACATGATCATGCAAAGCAATATGACAATGATGAACGTGTCATGATAAACGGAACGGTGGAAAGTTGCATGGCAATATATCTCGGAATGGCTATGGAAATGCCATAATAGGTAGGTATGGTGGCTGTTTTGAGGAAGATATAAGGAGGTTTATGTGTGAAAGAGCGTATCATATCACTGGGTTTGGATGCACCAGCGAAGTTTGCACCAACTCTCAATGTGAGAAAGGGCAATGCACGGTACCGTAGAGGCTAGCAATGATGGAAAGGTGAGAGTGCGTATAATCCATGGACTCAACATTAGTCATAAAGAACTCACATACTTATTGCAAAGATCTACAAGTCATCAAAAACCAAGCACTACGCGCATGCTCCTAGGGGGATAGATTGGTAGGAAAAGACCATCACTCGTCCCCGACCGCCACTCATAAGGAGGACAATCAAAGAACACCTCATGTTTCAAATTTGTTACATAACGTTTACCATACGTGCATGCTACGGGACTTGCAAACTTCAACACAAGCATTTCTCAAATTCACAACTACTCAACTAGCACAACTTTGATATCACTACCTCCATGTCTCAAAACAATCATCAAGCATCAAACTTCTCTTAGTATTCAGCACACTCATAAGAAAGTTTTTACTAGTCTTGAATACCTAGCATATTAAGATTATTTAAGCAAGTTACCATGCTATTTAAGACTCTCAAAATAATCTAAGTGAAGCATGAGAGATCAATAGTTTCTATAAAACAAATCCACCACTGTGCTCTAAAAGATATAAGTGAAGTACTAGAGCAAAAAATATATAACTCAAAAGATATAAGTGAAGCACATAGAGTATTCTAATAATTTCCGAATCATGTGTGTCTCTCTCAAAAGGTGTGTACAGCAAAGATGATTGTGGTAAACTAAAAAGCAAAGACTCAAATCATACAAGACGCTCCAAGCAAAACACATATCATGTGGTGAATAAAAATATAGCTCCAAGTAAAGTTACCGATGGAAGTAGACGAAAGAGGGGATGCCTTCCGGGGCATCCCCAAGCTTTGGCTTTTACGTGTACTTAGATTATCTTGGGGGTGCCATGGGCATCCCCAAGCTTAGGCTCTTGCCACTCCTTGTTCCATAATCCATCAAATCTTTCACCCAAAACTTGAAAACTTCACAACACAAAACTCAGCAGAAAATCTCGTGAGCTCCGTTAGCGAAAGAAAACAAAAGACCACTTCAAGACACTGTAATGAACTCATTCTTTATTTATATTGGTGTTAAACCTACTGTATTCCAACTTCTCTATGGTTTATAAACTATTTTACTAGCCATAGATTCATCAAAATAAGCAAACAACACACGAAAAACAGAATCTGTCAAAAACAGAGCAGTCTGTAGTAATCTGTAACTAACGCAAACTTCTGGAACTCCAAAAATTCAGAAAAAATAGGATGACCTAGACAATTTGTTCATTGATCAGCCGCAATTGGAATCAATATTTTATCACGTTCTGGTGATTTTCAACAATTATTTTCGTGAACAGAAAGTTTCTGGAATTTTCAGCAAGATCAAATAACTCTCATCCAAGAAGATCCTATAGGTTTAACTTGGCACAAACACTAATTAAAACATAAAAACACATCTAACCAGAGGCTAGATCAAATATTTTTTCCTAAACAGAAGAAAAAAGCAAAAAACTAAAAATAAAATTGGGTTGCCTCCCAACAAGCGCTATCGTTTAACGCCCCTAGCTAGGCATAAAAGCAAGGATAGATCTAGGTATTGCCATCTTTGGTAGGCAATCCATAAGTGGCTCTCATAATAGATTCATAAGGTAATTTTATTTTCTTTATAGGGAAGTGTTCCATGCCTTTCTTTAATGGAAATTGGAATCTAATATTCCCTTCCTTCATATCAATAATTGCACCAATCGTTCTAAGGAAAGGTCTACCAAGAATAATAGGACATGAAGGATTGCAATCTATATCAAGAACAATAAAATCTATGGGCACATAGTTCCTATTTGCAACAATAATAACATCATTAATTCTTCCCATAGGTTTCTTAATAGTGGAATCCTCAAGGTGCAAGTTTAAAGAGCAATCATCAAAATCACGGAAACCTAGCAAATCGCACAAAGTTTTTGGAATCGTGGAAACACTGGCACCCAAATCACACAAAGCATAGCATTCATGATCTTTAATTTTAATTTTAATAGTAGGTTCCCACTCATCATAAAGTTTTCTAGGGATGGAAACTTCCAACTCAAGTTTTTCTTCATAAGATTGCATCAAAGCATCAACGATATGTTTGGTAAAGGCTTTATTTTGACTATAAGCATGAGGAGAATTTAGCACGGATTGCAACAAGGAAATACAATCTATCAAAGAGAAATTATCATAATTAAATTCCTTGAAATCCAAAATAGTGGGTTCATTAATATCTAATGTTTTGGTCTCTTCAATCCCACTTTTATCAATTTTAGCATCAAGATCTAAAAACTCCGAATTTCTGGAACGCCTTCTAGGTAAAGGTGGATCATATTCAGTCCCATCATTGTTAAGATTCATATTGCAAAACAAAGATTTAATAGGGGACACATCAATAACTTTTAGATCTTCATCTTTGTTTTCATAAAAATTAGAAGAACACGCTTTTATAAAGCAATCTTTCTTACACGCATCCTAGCGGTTCTTTCTTTGCACTCATCAATGGAAACTCTCATGGCTTTGAGAGACTCATTGATATCATGCTTAGGTGGAATAGATCTAAGTTTCAAAGAATCAACATCAAGAGAAATTCTATCAACGTTCCTAGCCAATTCATCAACTTTAAGCAATTTTTCTTCCAGCAAAGCATTGAAATTCTTTTGCGAATTCATAAATTCCTTAACACTAGTCTCAAATTCAGAGGGCATCTTGTTAAAGTTTCCATAAGAATTGTTGTAGGAATTATCATAATTATTAGAGGAATTACTAGGATAAGGCCTAGGATTAAAGTTTCCTCTATACGCGTTGTTACAAAAATTATTCCTACCAACAAAATTCACATCCATAGATTCATTATTATTCTCAATCAGAGTAGACAAAGGCATATCATTAGGATCAGAAGAAACACTCTTAGTAGCAAAAATTTCATAAGTTCATCCATCTTTCCACTCAAAACATTAATTTCTTCTATCGCATGCATAATTTCAAAGTTTTCCGGCTTAGCGGCCATCTTATTAACTAAGGTGGCCTGCTTATCCGATATTTCAGCTACTAACTTCTCAAGATGAGCAATTTGGGATCTTAAACCATCAAATTCTTTAGACATATCATCGAGCTCTTTATTCATATAACTCATAAAGTTTTTTTGTTCCTTAAGCTCGTTTCCAAAGAAATTATTATGCTCAAATTGTAAGACCATAAAATTCCTGACATTGCCTTCGATCTCTTCCAACCTTTTAAGGTGAAGATCACCAAATTTAGGCAGAGCCATCATGACAAGCAAGCAAACCTACACACGAACAAACAAGAAGCAAGCGAAAAAGAAGCGAACGAAAAAGAGAGGGCGAATAAAACGGCAAGGGTGAAGTGGGGGAGAGGAAAACGAGAGGCAAATGGCAAATAATGTAATGCGGGAGATAAGGGTTTGTGATGGGTACTTGGTATGTTGACTTTTGCGTAGACTCCCCGGCAACGGCGCCAAAAATCCTTCTTGCTACCTCTTGAGCACTGCGTTGGTTTTCCCTTGAAGAGGAAAGGGTGATGCAGCAAAGTAGCATAAGTATTTCCCTCAGTTTTTGAGAACCAAGGTATCAATCCAGTAGGAGGCCAGGCACGAGTCCCTCGCACCTACACAAACAAATAAATCCTCGCAACCAACGCGATAAGGGGTTGTCAATCCTACACGGTCACTTACGAGAGTGAGATCTGATAGATATGACAAGATAATATTTTTGGTATTTTTGCGATAAAGATGCAAAGTAAAGAAAGTAAAATAAAAACGGCGCCCGAAATAGCTTGTTGTCAGGAGATTAATATGATGGAAAATAGACCCGGGGGCCATAGGTTTCACTAGTGGCTTCTCTCAAGAGCATAAGTATTTACGGTGGGTGAACAAATTACTGTTGAGAAATTGACAGAATTGAGCATAGTTATGAGAATATCTAGGTATGATCATGTATATAGGCATCACGTCCAAGACAAGTAGGCCGACTCCTGCGTGCATCTACTACTATTACTCCACACATCGACCGCTATCCAGCATGCATCTAGAGTATTAAGTTCATAAGAACAGAGTAACGCCTTAAGCAAGATGACATGATGTAGAGGGATAAACTCATGCAATATGATATAAACTCCATCTTGGTATCCTCGATGGCAACAATACTATATGTGCCTTGCTGCCCCTACTGTCACTGGGAAAGGACACCGCAAGATTGAACCCAAAGCTAAGCACTTCTCCCATTGCAAGAAAGATCAATCTAGTAGGCCAAACCAAACTGATAATTCGAAGAGCCTTGCAAAGATAACCAATCATACATAAAAGAATTCAGAAGATTGAAATATTGTTCATAGATAAACTTGATCATAAACCCACAATTCATTGGTCTCAACAAACACACCGCAAAAGAAGATTACATCAAATAGATCTCCACGAGAGAGGGGGAGAACATTGTATTGAGATCCAAAAAGAGAGAACAAGCCATCTAGCTAATAACTATGGACCCGAAGGTCTGAGGTAAACTACTCACACTTCATCGGAGAGGCTATGGTGTTGATGTAGAAGCCCTCCGTGATCGATGCCCCCTCCGGCGGAGCTCCGGAACAGGCCCCAAGATGGGATCTCACGGGTACAGAAGGTTGCGGCGGTGGAATTAGGTTTTTGGCTCCGTATCTTGTAGTTTGGGGGTACGTAGGTATATATAGGAGGAAGGAGTACGTCGGTGGAGCAACATGGGGCCCACGAGGGTGGAGGGCGCGCCCAGGGGGTTAGGCGCGCCCCCCTACCTCGTGGCTTCCTGGTAGCTTTCTTGACGTAGGGTCCAAGTCCTCTGGATCACATTCGTTCCAAAAATCACGTTCCCGAAGGTTTCATTCCGTTTGGACTCCGTTTGATATTCTTTTTCTACGAAACTCTGAAATAGGCAAAAAAACAGCAAGTCTGGGCTGGGCCTCCGGTTAATAGGTTAGTCCCAAAAATAATATAAAAGTGTATAATAATGCCCAATAATGTCCAAAACAGAATATAATATAGCATGGAACAATCAAAAATTATAGATACGTTGGAGACGTATCACGGCATCCTCATTAGGAGTACCGGAAAATTGGTCTTTCATAACAAGATTCAGCAAAGCAGTATTAATATCACAAGTCTCCGCACTAGTGGCGGGAGGAGCAAGCGGAGTGCCAATAAAATCATTGTTATTGGTATTTGAGAAATCACATAATTTGGTGTTCTCTTGAGTCATGATGACCACACAACAAGATTGCACTCAAAAACAGATCCGGCAAGAAAACAACGAACAAAAAAAAGGGAGGCGAATAAAACGTTAAATTTTTGTGAAGTGGGGGAGTGGAAAATGAGAGGCAAATGGCAAATAATGTAAATTGCAAGGAGATAAGATTTGTGATTAGGAACCTGGTTTTGTTGAAGATCCTCCCCGGCAACGGCGCCAGAAATTCTCCTTGATGGTAGCTGCAACTACGTCGGTATTTA
Organism: Aegilops tauschii subsp. strangulata; assembly: GCF_002575655.3. NCBI lineage: Eukaryota > Viridiplantae > Streptophyta > Magnoliopsida > Poales > Poaceae > Aegilops > Aegilops tauschii. Next base: position 418,685,347 of record NC_053037.3, on the reverse strand, counting down.
CCTGGAGAGGGAGGGATGATGTACCACAGCGACGGTAGGTATTTCCCTCAGTTATGAAACCAAGGTATCGAACCAGTAGGAGAACCAAGCAACACAACATAAACAGCACTTGCACACAAACAGCAACACCTCGCAACCCGACGTGTTAAAGGGGTTGTCAATCCCTTCCGGGGTACGGCGCCTCAAGGTAGGCAAGCGGACATTAGGTAAATTGTAGTAGATTGATAGATCGTATGCCAAATAAAATAAATAAAGATAAAACGCAGCAAGTTACTTTTATATTTTTTTGGTTTAATAGATCTGAATAAAAATGCAAAGGAAAAGTAGATCGCAAGGCAAATATATGAGAAAGAAGACCCAGGGGCCGTAGGTTTCACTAGTGGCTTCTCTCGAGAAAAATAGCAAACGGTGGGTAAACAAATTACTGTTGGGCAATTGATAGAACTTCAAATAATTATGACGATATCCAGGAAATGATCATTACATAGGCATCACGTCCAAGATTAGTAGACCGACTCCTGCCTGCATCTACTACTATTACTCCACACATCGGCTGCTATCCAGCATGCATCTAGTTTATTAAGTTCATGGGAAAACGGAGTAATGCAATAAGAACGATGACATGATGTAGACAAGATCTGTTTATCTATATGGCAGTAGATATAGATCTCGTCTTTTTATCCTTAGTAGCAACGATACATACGTGTCGGTTCCCTTTCTGTCACTGGGATCAAGCATCGTAAGATCGAACCCACTACCGGGCACCTCTTCCCATTGCAAGATAAATAGATCAAGTTGGCCAAACAAAACCCAAATATCGGAGAAGAAATACGAGGCTATAAGAGATCATGCATATAAGAGATCAAAGAAACTCAAATAACTTTCATGGATATAAAAAGATATAACTGATCATAAACTCGAAGTTCATCCGATCCCAACAAACACACTGCAAAAGAGGTACATCATATGGATCTCCACGAGACCATTGTATTGAGAATTCAGTGAGAGAGAAAGCCATCTAGCTACTAACTACGGACCTGAAGGTCTATAAAGAACTACTCACGCATCATCGGAGAGGTACCAATAGAAGTGGTGAACCCCTCCGTGATGGTGTCTAGATTGGATCTGGTGGTTCTGGACTCTGCGGTGGCTGGATGAATATTCCGTCGACGCTTCTAGGGTTCTGGTATTTTTGGGGTATTTATAGAGCAAAGAGGCGGTCCGGGGGGCACCTGAGGTGGGCACAACCTATCAGGGCGCCTAGGCCTCCTGGCGTGACCTGGTGGGTTGTGCCCCCCTCGGGGCACCCCCCAGGTGCAACCAGGGCCCATTTCCTTCCTTCTGGCCCATAAAAAATCATGGTGGAGTTTCGTGGCATTTGGACTTCGTTTGTTATTGATTTCCTACGATGTAAAAAACATGGAAAAAATAGCAACTAGCACTTGGCACTATGTCAATAGGTTAGTACCAAAAAATGATATAAAATGACTATAAAATGGTTATAAAACATCCCAGATTGATAATAAAATAGCATGGAACAATCAAAAATTATAGATACGTTGGAGACGTATCAGTGACTGGTGTCATCCCTTCTACGATGGCGTTGATTGCAGATATGGTTCCCATCACGAGGTATGTTCCTTTTTGTTCCGACCGTTTGCCAAAGATCCTGCATGTTGAGTCTGCTCTTGTGCTACTGTTTTGGCACTGCCATTATAAAGCAGTAATGTTATTATTTTGCACCTTAATCTAGTGGCACTATTAATTTGAGGCAATGTTTTGGCACCTCTAGTGCCACAGATTTTTTATATATATCGAAAGAGGGGGTTTCCTTCGATTTCATTAAAGAAACCCAACCATAGAGAACCATTATCCGACAACATCTCAGTGTAAACGGGTAGTTATGCAACTACTACTAGAACGGACTGAGTACTAGCAGGAAACAAGTTCGCCACATAAGCTAGGAAGGTAGGGGGACGCAGCACCAGCTTGACCAAGTTTGGATTACAACCCAAATGCTACCACAGAAACATCAGGGGGGAAGATAGGGACTGAAAGAGCCAGCTTCAGCATCCCAGTCTAAGCACCCCCGGCCTCCATCCTTGCGACGCACGGTACACCTCACTTGCCACCTGCTCGACCCTAGTGCCACTGATAAAATTAAGTAATAATACAGTTAAAATAGACCGAGTGTCCTCTCTATCATTTCATTTCCAATGTAGATAAAGAAAGTGCTTCTCTTTGTTAGTATATGTTTCATCAACTAGTCCCATTGTTAATGTTTAAGTGTTTCTGCAAACTGGGGTGCTTAATTTTAGTTGACTTGCACAAAAGTAGATATTGGAATGTCTCAAGGCCCCTCCTTGTACTGCCGATGTACATTGATGTTCATCACTGGCAGAAGGTGTATCGAGGAGAATTGGGTCAATTTCCAGTATGAGGCCTACCGTATGAGGCGTCGCAGGGCCCATCTCGCCCTCGCAGCATGGCATACTATGATACTATCGCATTATTTTCTTCTATTTATTAGTGTATGTTTCATCAACTAGTGCAACTATAATGTAATCACGCTTTTTCACTATCTGTGCAAACAGTGTTATTCAGCTGCATTTTGGTGAAACTGCACAAATGTACGGATGGAACAGACATATATGCAGAGTGCGAGGTGTGCCAAGTAAAAATTACCGACACCAACCATGCTCCATCTAAGCATTGGCATCCACCACCACCAGTGGGATGTGTGGTACTCTCTGTGGACGGATCTTTCTCGACAGCAAATCCACTAACCAAATACTAGTAGCTTATATTGGCACTTTTCTAGGGAGTACTCTTTTCTGAAAGAAGCACCAATCTATTTTTCTTTATTTGTACACAGTGCCACAACTTTGTTTTTGGTCCAGAGCTATTTTAGGGTGATTGGTGTAGTACTCGGAGACTGATTGTAAGCATGATTTTCATTAGTTGTCACACTGATTGTAAGCATGAGCAGATGGAAGATTAGGTTAGTGCGAAGCTTACCTTAAACCCTACCGCCACCGTTGAAACGAGGCGAGCGGCGAGGGAACCGTGGAGTACGGCGGGGAAGCGACGTCGCGCCATTCGGCCTCCTCTTGCGGTGGGAGAACGAATACTCATGGGGCTCCGGCTGGCTCTACACCCTTGTTGAGGATATAGACCTTAGAGTCACCCGCTAGGAGGGGCCGGGTTACTCGTAGGGTCGTTGCCAGAAGCCCGGAGCCAAGTTTCAAGATAATGGGCCAGAGATGGGTTGAGACCCGGATATGGCTTAAAGCCCGTAGTTATCATCATTATTATAGTAGACTTGTAGTGTAAGGCAAGTATTGTTTAGAGTCCGAGCCGGACGCTCTTATGAGCCGGCCGGGACTCTAAGGGCTGCTGGGCGTCAGCCTCCCTATATAAAGGGAGGACCCGGCAGCGGTTTAGGGGCAACAACAACCTCATCGAGAACCGGGCATAGCTGTTAGCTCCCTGGCGATCGTAACCCTAATCAATAACACCTCGAACTGGACGTAAGCTTTTACCTTCATCGTAAGGGGCTGAACCAGTATAACCCTCGTGTTCCTTGTCCCGCATAACCCCTTCAAGCTTCCTAGTTGCGATGGCTCCACGACTAAGTCCTAGCTTAAGGACATCTGCCGTGACAATTCCACGACAGTTGGCGCCCACCGTGGGGCCAGCGCACGGTGGATTCGAGTTCTTGAAGGGCAGCTTCGAAGGGCTCAAGGGATACGCCGTAGGCCGGATGACCAAGAGTCGTCGCGGCAAGCTCTACATCGACGACAAGGACTGGGGCCCCGACGCCGGCTCAATTGAGTACGGGTACCGGGTCCCCTTTGGCGGAATTCATGTCTTCATTGGCAAGGTTGGTGAGCCGGGCCCCGAGCCGGATCTCTGCGCCGATCTCGTCAAAACGGCTCAGCGCGCACGACCCGCTCGGGCCCGGCCTGCCTTAAGGCGCGCTTTTGTGGGATGTATCCATGGAGGGGCCTCTGATCCTTCCGGGTCTCGTGATGAGGCGGCCGCCGGTTCTGACGGCGAGTCGGCCACCGATGAATCAAACTCGTTGTACCAACTCCAAGATAGCAGGCTCATGGGTTGTTCCAATGGCGACAGTATTCCGGACCTTTTTGAGCCGCCAAGTCAGGTTGGAGTTTTTATGGCCGGTGTGCAGCCTATTCAGAACCCCGCTGCTGGAGCAGGAAACCCGGTGCCTTCTCCGGCCCAGGTGCTGATGGATCTCACGGACAAGATGACGGCCCTGTTAACTGCCACGGTCGACCCGGCGGATCAAGCTCATCATGATGCGGAGGTGGCGCAGTTAAAATTAGATCTGATAAAGGCTAAAGAGGATCTCGCAGCGGAAGGAATCAGGCTGGCTGCGGAGCGGGCGGCCCTCGATGCCCGGACTCAGCTAATTCAGGCGCAGTCCTTCCAACTCACGATGGACCAGAACGCGGCCAACGAGATTATGAGAAGGAGGCATCAGAAGGCCCAGTCTAGACTCCCGCCGGTCTACGATCCGCGCAATCTCTTTAACACGCCGGGTGCAGGGTCTAGTAACCCGCCAGGAGTCATTGCGCCCGGGTCTGGACCCCTTATTCAGCCACAAATGATGGGGCCTCCCCAGGTGCCCCCTGCCCCGCCTCAGTATGTGCCAATACCCCCGGGTCATTATGATAACCCGCTAGAGAACATGGTGGCTGCAGCAGCACGGCTGGCGGCTCTCCCCGTTGACGGCGATTCTCCGGCGGCCATCGAAACCCGCCGGGTCAGGGAACTCCTGCAGACGGCGCTAGCACAGCAAGAGGCGTACTCCTACAGCCGGGACAGGATCCACTCAACCCCTCGTCCAGGCCAGAGCCCGAGTTACAGCCGGCACATGGTCTCAGCGACCGGCTCAAGTAATGTCCGACGCCATGACCCGGCCCCTGGCCATGGCCCGGCTCATATTGGAGCCTTCTATGCAGCAGACCAAGCGCGGCAAGAGGCGGAGCAGGCGCCGCAAGTAACGGCTTACCAGACCCCCCCGGCTTATCCGACGGCGTCCGTTGATGTGGGTATTTCTACCAGGACAGGGGGTGTCCCTTGTTTGGCGCCAGCCATCCGCAATGAACGTCTACCTAAGGACTTCAAGGGCCCTCGGAAGGTGCCTAACTATACAGCAGACTTACAGCCTGCAGCCTGGATTGAGAGTTACGAGATGGCTATGGAATTGCTGGAGGTCAGTGAGGCGGCCATGGCCAAATATTTCACCATGATGTTAGATGGAACTGCCCGTACGTGGTTGAAGGGGCTGCCACCAAACTCCATTGGGTCTTGGGCTGAGCTGAAAGCCCGGTTCATTCAAAACTTCAAAGACACCTGTAGGCAGTCTATGTCAATTGTGGATTTGACTAACTGTAAGCAGCAGGAGGGTGAATCCACGACTCATTGGGTTCGCCGGGTCAAGGAGATCATACATTCATCGGATAAGATGGATGCCGGCTCTGCAGTCTTAATGTTGGAACAAAACTGTCGTTTTGTGCCCCTAAAGATGAAACTTGGGCGGCTTAAACGGGACTGCACTGACATGGGGACACTAATGGTGGCTCTTGTCAAGTACGCCGATTCCGATGGTACCAAGGATCCCCCTTCAGATGATGAAAGGGCAGGGAAGGGAAAGAAGAATGGCAACGACAAGGGTCCTCCGTTTAACCCGGGGAACCAAGGAGGAGGCAAGCGTAAGGCCGATGGCAGCCTAGAGTTTGTGGCCAACACCAACTCTCAAGGTAATAACCAGCGGCGCAAGGGGAGGCCCCCTCCCCGAGGCGGCGGGTCAGGACCTTCTCTGGAGCAGCTATTGAACGAACCTTGCCCGAGACACGGTTCCAGAGAGAAGCCAGCGACTCACCTGTGGAAGGATTGTGCTATCATGAAGGCCTTTAAAAACTACAATGGACCGGGTGGCGGCTCAGGCACCGGCGGCTCAGGTGCCGGCGGTTTTCATGGCCCGGGCGGTGGTTCAAATTCCGGTCCTCAGAACGGCCAAGGGGGCTTTAATCAACAGTCTGGTCAGGGTCATCAACAGCAGCAGGGGGGTTATCAGACCAACCCGAAGCAGCTTAGCGGTGGACAGTATCACGTGTTCACCACTAGTTTGTGCAAACGAGACGAGAAGCTTCACAAGAGGGCTGTTAATGCTATTGAGCCGGCAGTTCCACGCTATTTACGGTGGTCTGAGCAGCCCATAGTGTGGAGTAGGGAGGATCACCCCCCCCCCCGGGTGGATAACCCGGGCCACCTGGCCTTAGTGGTGGCCCCTCAGGTAGGAGGTTATAAGTTCACAAAAGTACTCATGGATGGAGGCAGCAGCATCAACATCCTCTATTATGAGACTTTCCGTCGTATGGGGCTGGTCGATAAGAACCTCAGCCAGTCAAATACTATCTTCCATGGTGTGGTACCTGGTAAGTCGGCTTATCCAGTCGGCAAGATCGAATTGGAAGTGGCTTTTGGTGATGAGAACAACTACAGGGTGGAGAAATTGACCTTTGAGGTGGTCAAGATAAGAAGTCCATACCACGCTATATTCGGACGGCCGGCTTACGCCAAGTTCATGGCACGACCGTGTTATGTGTACTTACAACTCAAGATGCTGGGACACAACGGGACCATTACGGTTCACGGCAGCCGGAAAGTGGCTCTGGAGTGTGAGGAAGGTGACGCGGCTTATGCGGAGTCTGTTTGTGCCACGGAAGAGTTGAAATTTTATAAAGACAATGTTGACCCGACAGATATGACCTCTCTGAAAAAGCCAACCACAGAGAATGAACTAGCAATGAAATTTAAATCAGCTGATGAGACCAAGCTTGTTGATTTTGTTCCAGGTGACTCATCTCAGCAGTTTAGCATCAGTGCAAATCTGGACCCGAAATAGGAAAGCGTGCTCATCGAGTTCATCCGTGGGAATAGGGACATCTTCGCGTGGGAACCTTCTGACATGCCAGGTGTACCTAGAGAACTCGCTGAGCACACTCTCAATATTGATCCAAAATTTAAGCCGGTAAGACAGTTCCTTCGACGGTTTAACGAAGAGAGGCGGAAAGCTATCGGTGAAGAAGTGGCCCGGCTCTTGGCGGTTGGGTTCATTGTTGAGTTTTTTCACCCGGAGTGGTTGGCTAACCCGGTGCTCGTACTCAAGAAGAACGGCACCTGGCGGATGTGTGTGGACTACACGGACTTGAACAAGGCGTGTCCGGCTGATCCGTTTGCTCTCCCCCGTATTGATCAAATCATTGATGCTACGGCAGGTTGTGCACGCTTAAGTTTCTTGGATGCCTATTCCGGGTATCATCAGATTAAGATGGCAGTTAAGGACCAGGAGAAGACGGCGTTCATCACTCCCTTTGGAGCCTTCTGCTATGTGTCTATGCCTTTTGGACTCAAATGTGCACAGGCGACTTACCAGCGTTGTGTGCAGAATTGTCTTCATAAGCAGATCGGGCGCAATGTTCACGCCTACGTGGATGATATTGTGGTTAAATCCATTAAGGAGGAAACCCTGATAGATGATTTAAGGGAAACCTTCGATAATCTCCGGGTCTACAAGATGATGCTTAACCCAGCCAAGTGTGTTTTTGGTGTTCCGGCAGGCAAACTATTGGGCTTCTTGGTTTCTGACAGAGGCATTGAGGCTAACCCGGAGAAGATCAAGGCTATCACCTCCCTGGCTAAGCCGGCATGTATAAATGATGTTCAGCGTTTGGCGGGTCGCATCGCTGCTTTAAGCCGGTTTATAAGCCGTTTGGGTGAGAAAGCTATGCCCTTATATCAGTTAATGAAGAAAACTGACAACTTCGCCTGGAATGATGCAGCTAATACTGCTTTTGAGGATTTGAAAAAGCAACTGGCAGAGCCCCCCGTCCTTGCTGCTCCGATTGATAAGGAGCCCTTGCTACTATATGTAGCGGCAAATGCATGAGCTGTCAGCGTGGCTATTGTTGTGGAGCGCAAGGAGGCGGGTAAGGAGCATCCGGTTCAGCGGCCGGTTTATTATGTCAGCGAGGTGCTCATTGAGTCCAAGCAGCGGTACCCGCATTGGCAGAAACTCGTATACGGTGTGTTCATGGCGAGCCGGAAGCTCAAGCATTATTTTCAGGGTCATCCCATCACTGTGGTCAGTTCTGCCCCCCTTGGTGATATTATCCAGAACAGAGAGGCTGCAGGGAGAATCGCTAAGTGGGCTATAGAACTTGGACCTCATGGCCTCAAATATGTGCCACGCACGGCTGTTAAATCTCAGGCTTTGGTGGATTTCATCAATGATTGGACAGAGTCTCAAGTGCCTGAACAAAAGCCGGATAACACTTGTTGGACTATCCACTTCGATGGGTCCAGACAGTTGGAAGGCTCAGGGGCTGGTGTCGTATTGGCTTCCCCAAAAGGTGACAAGTTCCATTATGTGCTACGGTTGATGTTTCCTTGCACTAACAATGCGGCTGAATACGAAGCTTTGCTCCACGGTCTTCGGGTGGCTAAGGAGATGAGCTTAAGCCGGGTACGATGCTTTGGGGACTCGGATTTGGTGGCTCAACAAGTGTCGGGCACCTGGGATTCTAAGGATCCTCTAATGGCGGCTTATCGCCGTGAGGTTGATGCCATTGCTGGGCACTTCTAGGGATACCAGGTGGAGCATATTGATCGCAGGAGGAACGAGGCGGCTGATGCTTTAAGCCGGTTAGGCTCTCAGCGAAAGCCGGTCCCGCCTAACACTTTCCTGGATGTCCTGTATAACCCTTCGGTCAAGTTGCCTACGGAGGAGGACTTGGCTATCCCTGACCCGGAGGCACGTCTGGTGGCGGCTCTTCATGTCATACCAGACTGGACAATGCCATATCTGGCTTATATAACCCGGGGAGAGTTGCCTGAGGATGAAACTCTGGCCAGGCAAGTAACCCGGCGGGCTAAGTCAATGGTTGTCATTGATGGCGAGTTGCATCATCGCAGTGTTTCAGGGGCATTTCAGCGTTGTGTCTCCCCTGAGGAAGGTCAAGAGATCTTGCGCGAGATCCATGAAGGGGATTGTGGCCATCATGCCGATTCAAAATCTCTTGTAGCCAAGGCTTTCCGTCATGGTTTTTATTGGCTAACGGCTCACGCTGATGCAGAGGACTTGGTCAGTAAGTGTGATGGTTGCTAAAGGTTCTCACGACGGGCTCATGTGCCGGCTCAGGAGTTGAGGATGATCCCAATCACTTGGCCCTTTGCGGTCTGGGGGCTTGATATGGTTGGACCTTTTAAACGATCCAAGGATAAGAAGACCCATCTCTTGGTGGCAGTTGACAAATTCACAAAGTGGGTGGAGGCTGAGCCAGTTAGCAAGTGCGATGCAGCCACGGCGGTTCAATTTATGAAAAAGGTGATTTTCCGCTTCGGCTTTCCGCACAGCATCATAACTGACAATGGCACCAATTTATCCAAGGGCGCTATGGAAGAATTTTGTCAACGGGAGCATATCCGACTTGATGTTTCCTCAGTGGCTCACCCCCAATCCAATGGTCAAGCTGAGAGAGCTAACCAGGAGATTCTGAAGGGCATCAAACCCCGGCTTTTGGTCCCTTTGCAACGGACGCCGGGTTGTTGGGTGGAAGAGCTGCCCTCCGTCTTATGGAGCATCAACACTACTCCTAACAGGTCTACTGGCTTCACGCCTTTCTTCATGGTTTATGGAGCAGAAGCAGTCCTCCCCAGTGACATCCGTCACGATTCGCCTCGTGTGGCGGCTTATGTTGAGACGGATAATGAACAGGTGCGCCAAGATGCTCTGGACTTGTTGGACGAACAGCGTGATGTGGCAGCAGCCCGTTCAGCGATTTACCAGCAAGACCTGCGCCGTTATCATAGCCGCCGGGTCAAATCCCGGGTCTTCCAGGAAGGCGACCTTGTGCTCCGGCTTATCCAGGATCAAACTGATGCACAAAAGTTATCCCCACCTTGGGAAGGGCCCTTTGTGGTCAGTAAGAACTTGTATAACGGGTCATATTATCTCATTGATATTCGGGAACATAAGGATTCGCGTAAATCTGAGGAGGAGACCCGTCGGCCATGGAATATAGCTCAACTTCGGCCTTACTATACTTGAGCTGCCGGCTCTCGTGGTGTACATATTTATCTCAGACATGTATATATTATGATAAGCAATAAAGCAGGACCTCTGTCCTTTTTCTCCTCCAATTATATGTGTGTCATTTTTTACATGCTAAATTGAAAGGAGGATCCGGCTTATGATCGTATTCGAATCTAGCCGTACAGTAAGGTCACTTGGGGGCTTCCTGTTCAAACATGGGTCGTATTCGAACCAAAGAGAACATAGCTGTCGATACCCATTTGATTGGCAAAAGTGCCGAGCTCATTGGGAGGTTGCCTTTGGTCATATTTGAATCATAGTATAACCCCTCTGAGAACCGACGTGGATCGTATTCGAATCGGCGTCGTTAAACAATTTTCAGAGTCACTTGGGGGCTTCCTGTTCAAACATGGGTCGTATTCGAACCGAAGAGAACATAGCTGTCGATACCCTTTTGATTGGCATCGCCACACCCACTGGGGGCTATGTGTTCACATCCGAACCTTAGCTTAACCTCTTTGGACCGGGTTTCTGGTCGTATTCGAACCGGAAGCCCCAAGTTTTTATACTTTATCACAAGTCTACTCTGATCATGTCAAGGTATGTGCTGCCGGGTCTCACTTGCCGGTTTAATTTTGGTTTATCTTGTTACTTGAGCATAATGGATGTCATCAAAGACAGGTAAATTCGAATTAAGGTACCAACCAAGTTAACCGGGTTATTTAAACCGGAAGTATGCTTACAGGCCGTTAAGTGTGTTATCACGGCTATGATCAGAGTATAGTTAACGACCAGTCTTTTTTGGTTCGTATTCCGGGTTATCCATCTCAAACACCTGATTCTCAGGGTGGTAAGCCGCCTTGAGACTTGTGATTTACCTTTCTATGCAGATGCTTGAAGGTTCTTTTTAAAGGTTGAGAAGCACAAAGGATAATCATGACCCGGAGGAGCATCAAAAGAATGACTTCAAAGGGTTTTCAGCATTCATTACGCGCACGATGGCACGGCAGAGATAAAATTGTTGCACTTATTCTATTACAAAAATCTTTCAAAGTTTCAAGGGTGGAGCGTTGTTCGGTGAGCCGCCAGCCGCTTTATGACGCCTGCTGAGTCGAAGTCCCCGGCTCATTTTCTGCTCCGGCTGATCCCAAGACCTCGAAGGTTGACGACTTCCAGTTGATGCCGCTGAGAGCTTCGAACTGAGCTTCTTCGTCAATTAACCCGACCGGGTCAATCTCGGGCGCGAAGGTGTGTTGGCGAGCCGGAGGAATCAGACTAAGAGCTTCATAGCGAGGGGTTGGAATCCTCTGATTCTCCGCGTTGTACCCCGGCTGATACTTGGTTAAGTCGGTGTCGTTCCCGATGATGGTGGCCACCGGGCGTACAGCCTTCACACATGCCGCAAAGTCCTTCTGGTCGAAGGCGGAGCCGTCTTCCTTCAGGCTGGGGTAACCCAGGGCGATGTCTGCCGGGTCTAGCTCCGGCAGGAATGCTTTGGCCCGGCTCAGCGCGGCAATTGCTCCGGATCTTGCGGAGGCTCGTCGTAGCTCCTGGATCCGCTGTGGCAGAACTGCGAGCCGGCGCAGGACTTCAGCCAGATGGGTTGGCACCTCGTTGGATAGGGCCACCACAGCTAAGGCGCGCTGTGACCCGGTGTATAGTTGTTCCACCAGGGTGTACATGGCCTTTAGCTTGGTGACCACGCTCTGGTTGAGGTTGGCACTCCTGGGACCTGTTTAATAAAGGTCAGACAAGCCGGTGATAAGGATGAATCATAACATTTACAGACTTGATGAAAGCCGGTGAAGCGACTTACCGAAGATAGCAGCCACCATTTGGGAAACCTGGCGCCTTAGGCCGGAGAGCTCAGCGGTCTTTTCAGTGAGGGCCTTCTCCGTCTGTTCTGCCCGGGTCACCAGTGCGGCTTTCTCCTCAGCCCAGGCCTTCCGCTCGGCGTCGAATTCAGTCTTCAGTTTCTCCTGAGCGGCGATGCTGGAGACAAACTTGGCGTTCGCCTTCCGGGTCTCCATCTCTTGAGTCTTTAACCGGCTCTTGAGATCCGCAAGGTCCGACTCAAATTTCTTGCCAGTAGCCTGCGTATATTTCCGGGTCATTAACAGTCATTATATAAAGTCCCAAGCACTTTCCAAGCAAAGACACTTGGCACTTGGGGGCTAATGCATATTGAACGTATCTATCTACGTACTGCCGGTTCAGTTCAGTAAGCCGGACTCTAAGTCTACAACGTATTCAAGTATAAGTCATAGACTTGGGGGCTAGCATGACAAGGATCACTATGCGGAAAGTAAGAAGACAGCAGAAGGTTACCTCAGACTTTTGTTGGATCTGGTTGATCATGGCGATCTCAGCGTCCCGGCTCTTGTGAACCTGGCTGATATAGCCAGAGACGAGCTCTCCAATGCTCAAATCGGTGTAGCCAGAGAGATCCAGATTCACCCGGTGGGGTTGCAGCAATTCCCCCTTCGCGGAGCATTTGGCCAGCGCGGTCGGCCTCCCCGGCTCAACATACTCCGTCCGGGTAATTACCACGTCCGGGTCGTTAGCCGGTGGGGTTGAGCCGGAGGCCTCCGGGTTAGCTGACGCTTCGGTCGTTGTCTTGGTGGTCGGGGCAGGGGCTTCAGGCGCCGTGTCCATGGGAATGGTGGCTTCGGAGGCGGCTGGCGGCTCTTGAGCCGTTGTCTCCGGCTCAGGCAAGTCTGGCACGCCGGCTGACCTGGTCTTCTTTGCTCTTTTGGTGAGCTTTGCCTGGGCACTGAAAAAACAGAAGTGTTAGGCATACAAAGAGTAAATACAGACAGATAATGTAAGGAGATTGTTATTACCCGGGTGCAGTTTTAAAGGCAGGCAGACTTGACTGCATGGAGTCACCCGAAGAGGGGGAGGTCTCCTGGTAATTGGAGTCAGAAGAGTTGAGTTGCTGACGGTGACACCCGCCAACGGATGAAAAGGGTACAGGTGAGAAAAAACCTCGGTACGACGCTTCCTTGTTGCGTCGGGTAACCTGGTGGAGAGTTCGGTGTCCTTGCGGACCCGGGTGTGACGCCGGCTTTCGTGAACCTGTTGCTTCAAAAGAAATTGAGGGTCTTGATGAGCTAATGGATGAGAAAAGCTTACTTTCCGGGTTACTCTTCGGACTTTCAGCTGTGGCAAAGGCTCCGAGTCGGAGGAAAGTGATGTTACCTCTTCAATCACCGGGTTACTGGCGCCGGTATCGTCCTGTCAGTAAGCAAAAAGTTGATAAGACGGATAGCAGCAAACGACAAATATGGCAAGAGTTTAAAAGGGTTAAGGGTTACCTCTGACTCGGAGCTGTCGCTTAACTGCAGCAACTCCGAAGCAGTGGGTCTGCTTCCCTTTTTGCGAGGGGCGGCTTTCTTGGCGGCTTTCTTCGCCTTCCTCGCCTTCTTGGCCGCCTCATGGTCGTACTTGACCCGCCAGAATTTGTCATCAACCTGAGAAATACAGTAATGAACTCTTAAAAAGGTTCAGAGCAAGGTGACATGTAAAACAAAAGTGGAAAGGTTAAAGTCAGCGGCTTACCGCTGGGGCTGGATTGGTCTTGCAGAACGGGGCTAGCCCGGTTCTTCCACAGTTTGCCAGGCTCTCGTTTAACAGAGCCTTGGTCTCTTCTTCGGCAACGTCTTCTGGAAGATCATTGCGACTGTGCCTCTGCGGGTCATCCTTTCGCCCGGTGTACTCACACATTAAGCCGGGGCGGCGGCTCAATGGGATCACCCGCCATGAGACCCAGACCCGGACTAGATCAATTCCGTTCAAACCGTTGCCTAGCAGGGCCTTGATCTTGTTGATCGTTGGAAGCAGGGGCTGGCGTTCCGCGGCAGTCAGTTTGTCGGATAATGGGTGAGTCGGCTCCAGGCGCGTTGGGCGAAAGCCGGGCAGCGGGATCTCATCAGCCGGGGATGTGTCTTGGCAGTAGAACCAAGTCATATTCCAGTCCTTGGGGTGACTTGGCGGCTCTGCGTAAGGGAATAGACAGTCCCTGCGCCGTTGGATGGAGATGCCGCCTAACTCTAGACTTGGACCGTTTGCGCACTCATTTTGGCGGTTCAAATAAAACAGCTCTCTGAAGAGCAGCAGACTCGGCTCTTCTCCAAGATATACTTCACAAAAAACTTGGAAGTTGCAGATGTTGGATATGGAATTGGGTCCTATATCCTGAGGCCGAAGGTCAAAGAAGTTGAGCACGTCCCGGAAGAATTTTGAGCCGGGCGGTGCGAAGCCCCGGCTCATATGGTCCGCAAAGATCACTACCTCCCCGTCCCTCGGCTGTGGTCTTTCTTCTGACGGGTCAGGGGCACGGTAGGACATCACTTCCTTCTTGGGCAGATATCCAGACTTAACAAAGTTGGCCAAGGTTTCATCAGTGACGTTGGATCTCATCCAGTTGCAAGTGATGGGAGCCTTGGGAGGCATGGTGACGGTTGGTGGTCTATGAGGAAGAGAAAAGTGTCCGGGTTAATTATAAGCCGGGGATTATCATTCAAACTACAGTGACGGCTTATGAAGGGAACGAATGATATATATTGATACGGTGAGTTATCTAAGCCGTCGGGGCTAATCTAAGCCGTCGGAGTTTTCAGGATAAGTTGGTCATCTACGGCTTACTGCAGTTAAGTCGGAGGATTCTACAGAGCATGGTTCTCTTTAAACCGGAAAGTTTTACGGCGCGTGTTTTCTTTAAGTCGGAAGTATAAGCCGCCAAGATTCAAGGGTTGCAGTTTCTACTAAGTGTGGTAAAACAGATTTCACATATTGCAGTAACTTTTTGGATCAAAATGGTCGGGCGAGGTGAAAAATTTTCTAGACCTAAAAAACAGAGGCAGAAGAAGTTCTTGAGGTTGAACACGGTTCTTATGCAGTAAAAAGAGGGTTTCTTACAGATGAAATGGGTCTCAAACCTCTACCGCAGTGGTTCTACGCGAGGTTAAGGATCAACCAACTACGGTGGCAACAAGAACTACCGAGTTTGTGGGCAATGGTGACGAACACGAAGAACTGAAGGAACCCTACCGCAGATCTATTCTAGCAAGGCAGAGAAGACTCACCGGAGTTGAGGAAGAGAGGAGGTCGCCGCCGTTATCTGGTCCGAGTCAGGGTGATGCAGCGGCCGGGTCGATGAAGATCAGGGGCGCGACGGCGGCGGCAGCGGCAGAAGCTCGGGCAGAGGAGCGACAGCGCGAGGAAGGAGAAGGAGAGTGTGAGAAGAGAGCGTTGGGCCGGCCTATTTATAAGGTAGAGTCATAAGTGGGCGCGGGATTCAAGGGGGCCACGGCGTGGTTATCTCCCCCTCACGACGCCTCGATTCTCGGAATGACAGTAAAAGCAAAGATCCGTTGCGGATCTGGCGGAGTAAAAAACGGACTTAATGGAGGATGACGTCACGGCGGATTATCCGGAGTCCGGGGGATGACGTCACTCCGGGTTATGACCTTCTCATGAATGGTAAGCCGGAGATTTTTCCTGTCTGCAGAGCTGAAGATTGACACGAGCCGGCTCAAATCAATCTGGGGCCTAATGTTGAGGATATAGACCTTAGAGTCACCCGCCAGGAGGGGCCGGGTTACTCGTAGGGTCGTTGCCAGAAGCCCGGAGCCAAGTTTCAAGATAATGGGCCAGAGATGGGTTGAGACCCGGATATGGCTTAAAGCCCGTAGTTATCATCATTATTATAGTAGACTTGTAGTGTAAGGCAAGTATTGTTTAGAGTCCGAGCCGGACGCTCTTATGAGCCGGCCGGGACTCTAAGGGCTGCTGGGCGTCAGCCTCCCTATATAAAGGGAGGACCCGGCAGCGGTTTAGGGGCAACAACAACCTCATCGAGAACCGGGCATAGCTGTTAGCTCCCTGGCGATCGTAACCCTAATCAATAACACCTCGAACTGGACGTAAGCTTTTACCTTCATCGTAAGGGGCTGAACCAGTATAACCCTCGTGTTCCTTGTCCCGCATAACCCCTTCAAGCTTCCTAGTTGCGATGGCTCCACGACTAAGTCCTAGCTTAAGGACATCTGCCGTGACAATTCGACGACAACCCTCATGAATGGCACACCGTACTCGATCGATTCGTTATCCTCTGGATGCTCGACCTTCGACCTGTACGCCCACCACCTCCGCCTGACTTTCGCCTCGAGCGAATCTGTCTCCTCCATCACCCAGAGGAGATACTCGATGAACTCGAAGGACTGCGGCTTGACTGCCGCCGAGGAGTACATCACCGCCCTCAACGCCGTCGTCTCGCTCTTTCGCATACATTGCCACATGGCCCTCACCGTCCTCGAAATCTCCCACTCATTGCCAAACCAAGTAAAGATCTTCTTCAACCTGGCTAACTTTGCCTAGTCGCCGTCGGTGATCTGCCCAATTCGCTGCTGCATCCTCTCCATATGCATGACATGACAGTATGTAGGGCTAGGGATGCTCTAACGCGGTACTACATGTTGCAGACGAAGAGGGCAAACATCCGGAGGGGTTTTCTCGGCGTTTGGCATTTTTCCGACAAACGAAAGAGAGGGGACGGTTCTATGTTCATCATGCTAGAGGCATGCGACAGATGAACATAATGCATATTCAGATTCGTTGTATTTTTCTGAGCGACTTTCATATATAAATTATTTTCATCCGAGTTAAGGATTATTTTATATGATTTTTCTAAGTTTTAAACATTTTCTGAAATTGTTATTATTTATAATAATTCGAAAATTGAATTATTGCATCAGCATGATGTCAAGGTGACGTCAGCATGATGTCAGCGTGACGTCAATAATCAACTCAGACCGTTGACTGGTCAAACTCACAAGTGGGACCCCACTGCCAGTGACCTAGTTAGTTTAACCGGTTTAAATTTAACTGGTTTAATTAATTATCTAGCAGGGGCCCATTGGTCAATGCCTAACTAAACTAACTAATTAACTTAAATGTTTTAATTGGATTAGGGGCGTTTGGCCCACATTTTAGTGGCTCGGCCGCCCAGTCAGCCTATTGACCGGGGTCAATGGCTCAGCTGGGCCCCCTGGGACCCACTGGCAGTGGCCCAGGTGGTGCCACGTCGACACCGGCGTCTGTGGAGCCCCGGCGAGCGCTCCCACGGCGGAGATGTGTCGGATTTCGCCAGAATCCGGCTCCGACCAACAGATCGGTGCGCGCGTGGGTTGCGTTCGGACGCCCTCGGCGTGGCATATCGAGTGGAGGCCGTCACTTGGCCTGAGTCGGCGTGTAGTGATATGTCTCCAACGTATCTATAATTCTTTATTGTTCCATGTTATTATATTATCCATCTTGGACGTTTTATATGCATTATTATGCTATTTTATATCATTTTTTGGGACTAACCTATTAACCTAGTGCCCAGTGCCAGTTGTTTTTTTTTCATGTTTTTGTCTTTACAGAAAATCAATACCAAACGGAACGAAACTATTTGACTATTTTTCTTGGACAAGAAGATACCTAGGAAGCTTCGGGAGGAGGCCAGAAGGCCCACGGGTGAGCCACAAGCTCACCAGGCGCGCCCTAGGGGGCGCCCTATGAGCTTGTGAGCCCCCCGTGGCTCCTCCAACCCTAATATCAGCTCCATAAATGCCCAAATATTCCTCGTACACCAGAGGGCACACCAAAAATACTTTTTCGTCGCTGCAAGCTTCTGTCCTCGTGATATCCCATCATGGGGCCTTTCCCGGTTCTCTGCCGGAGGGATTCGATCACGGAGGGCTTCTACATCAACCTTGCTGCCCTTCTGATGATTTGTGAGTAGTTTACCACAGACCTACGGGTCCATAGCTAGTAGCTAGATGACTTATTCTCTCTCTTTGATCTTCAATGCAATGTTCTCCTCGATGTTCTTGGAGATCTACTCGATGTAATCTTCTTTTGCGGTGCGTTTGTTGAGATCCGACGAATTGTGGATTTATGATCAGATTATCTATGAATATTATTTGAGTTTTCTCTGAACTCATTTATGCATGATTAAGATAGATTTCTATTTCTCTCTGATCTATTGATTTGGTTTGGCCAACTAGATTTATTTTTCTTGCAATGAGAGAGGCGCTTTGTTTTGGGTTCAATCTTGCGGTGTCCTCACCCAGTGACGGAAGGGGTAGTGAGGCACGTATTTGTATTGTCGCCATTAAGGATAAAAAGATGGGGTTTATTACATATTGATTGGATCTATCCCTCTACATCATGTCATCTTGCTTAAGGCGTTACTCCATTCTTGTTAACTTAATACACTAGATGCATGCTGGACAGCGGTCGATGTGTGGAGTAATAGTAGTAGATGCAGAATCGTTTCGGTCTACTTATCATGGACGTGATGCCTATATTCATGATCATTGCCTTAAATATCATCATAACTATGTGCTTTTCTATCAATTCCTCAACAGTAATTTGTTTACCCACCGTATGCTTTCTTTCAAGAGAGAAGCCTCTAGTGAAAAGTATGGCCCCGGGTCTATTTTTATCATATTATTTTCAGGTCTATAAAACCAAAAACCCAAAAATACCTTACTGCAATTTATTTATATTTACTTTATTTTGCACTTTTATTTATCTTCTATGCCTATCTCTATCAGATCTCATCCTTGCAAGTAACCGTTAAGGGATGTACAACCCCTTTATCGCGTTGGGTACAAGTATTTGTTTGTTTGTGTAGGTGCTATCATTGGAGACTTGTGTGTTCCTCCTACTGGATTGATACCTTGGTTCTTAACTGAGGGAAATACTTACCTCTACTTTGCTGCATCACCCTTTCCTCTTCAAGGAAAAAACCAACGCAAACTAAAGAAGTAGCATGTAGCGGCGTCGGCGATGAGGTCGGCAGCATATGGAGCTCGAGTGAGCTCGCAGTCGAGGCCGCGAGGCACGCGTGGATGGAGTGGGCAGTGGCAGGGCGCAGCCAGGAGCGGGCGGGCGCGGCAGAGGGGGAGTGCGCGCGGACGGCGGAGGCGGGTGCGGCCAGACACGGCGGAGCGCGCGCGGGGGGGGAGCTACAGGGGAGTGTGGGTAGCAGCGTGTGGGCGGCGCTGGTCGCGGTCGGGTGCTGTCAGGGCGCGCGCGAGGCCGCCGACAGGAGTAGCGGAAGAAGCAGCGGCCGTAGCAGCGTAGCTGTAGCAGGCGAGCGCGGCAGCGCCAGGAGCTACGGAAGGCACGCGACCGCAGGGCAGTAGCGAGCGAGGGAACGGGCGGGCATGAGCAGGGCGCGGGGGGTGGTGACGCGGGGCTGGACGGTCGCGGTGGCGATGGCCACTGGCCAGAGACCAGGCGGCTGCGGATGGTGGCCTACGACGTAAACAGAGGGGGGAAGGAGGGGGTTTCAATGGAGGGGCTCACGGGTGTTGCCGAGAAGTCCCGGGGACGAGGCGGGATGGCGAGGACGTGGCGGGGCGGCGGCGGCTCCGGGCGGCGGGTGGCGAGGCGAGGCAGCGGCCTTGGGCACGCGACGGCACGGATCTGACGAGGGTGGGTGGAGAGAGAGGTGGGGATATTTCGGGCGAGAGGGGGAAGGGCTCGAGGTGCCGGGGGGTCCTTATCCCCTCCGGCGTCGTCGACGATGAGGCTCGGTGGCGACGGAGCGCGCGCTGACGCTCTATCAAAGGAACAGGGGGGCGAAGGCGACCGGGTGGGGGAGTTGGGCTGGGCCGGCCCAGGTGGGCTAGGGCCAGGGGGCAGGGGCGTCCATCCTTTTCTTTTTCTTTTTGGTTTTATATATATAACTTTTCTATTTTCTTTTTAAACATTTTAGCTTTATCAAATATAAAACTTGCACCTAGAATAGCACAATAAATTAGGCAACTGCCAAAATTAGTTTAGCACTTAAATAAATTAGTTTAGAATTTTTATAAATTAAAAGCATTTAAATAGTTGTTTTAGCCACTGTTTTAAATGTTTTAGAGCATTAAAACACTTTACAAAAATGTTGGTTCACCGCTATAATTAGTTACGGGAAATTTTCCACAAGATGAACATTTTAGTTTTCATGTTTGGTGAAATTTTGAATTTCACTTATTATTTGAATTTGAATTCAAGTGGAATTTGAAAAGAGATATTGATCAAGGTGACTAAGCACTATTTTAGCAAAATGATTAGCTTAACCTCAGGGGTTACTGTAGCTCATTAGTAAAGGGGTGTTACACCCATTCATCGTGTTTGGTCCTATGTTGCTCCAAAACACGTTTAGACACAAAAAGACAAAAAACCAATAAAAATCAAATAAAAACACTAATGTGCAATGCTCACAATGAAAAGTGTAAACCAATAATCATGCATAATGGACACATATTTGAGTCAACTAGACACGAAATATAAAGAAAATATGCAACAAATGAGTTCAAAAAATGCGTAAAATATAGAGTCATCATTGATCATTTCACATTTTCTTTCTTAGTAGAAGGTACGTAATACAAATGCCACTAATTCATTCTTTAGAAAACTTCATCTTTTGATTTGTTTAGTTTATTTTGTTTTTTCTTTCATTTCTTTCTTCTTAAAATGTAACACAAATGCCACTAATTCATTCTTTAGAAAACTTCATCTTTTGATTTGTTTAGTTTATTTTGTTTTTTCTTTCATTTCTTTCTTCTTAAAATGTAACACAAATGCCACTAATTCATTCTTTCTTAGAAAACTTCTTTATTTTGATTCTTTTAGTTCATTTTTTATTCTTTAAAGGTAATATCAATGCCATTAATTCATTCCTTCTTAGGAAGCTTCTTTTTGCGAAAATTCTACTATTATATGCTTATTTTTGCATATTATAAAAAGCACCATTTTTGTGTAAACTGTGTACAATTTTGACATTGTTTGTTTTAGATTATTTTCCATTTTTTTCTTCGTAAAGGGTAATACAAATGCCACTAATTCATTCTTTTTTTTTTGCGAGATGCCACTAATTCATTCTTTCTTAGAAAATATCGTATTTTGATTTTGTGTTGATTTTTGTTTCATTTTAGTTATTTTAAAAGGGCAATACCAATGGCACTAATTCATTTTTCCTTATAAACTTTATTATTTTGATGTTGATTTAGTTTTAGTTTTATTTTATTTCTTGTTTAATGTCAATGTCGATGTCACTAATTCATAGCTTATTTGAAAACTTACTTTCTGTGAAGCTTTCACTATTATGTGCTTATTTTTTGCAAATTATAAAAAGCCCAATTCATGCATAAATTGTGTGTAAATTTTTTCATTATTTGAATTTTTAATATTTCCTTTTTCTTAAATGGTATAACCAATGCCACTAATTCATCCTTCCTTAGAAACTTCATTTATTTATTATTACTATTTATTTTTATTCATTTATTAAGGCGACACCACCACAAGTATTAGAATTTCAGGCGACCAACCATTTTTATTCTTTTGGTGATTGTGTTAAGAGTTGACAGTAATTAAAAACCATGAAACTAAAAATACTATGATATTTAAAAATACTTAGAAAATATGTTGCTACCAAACCAGGCCTTGGTTATATATGATGGGAGGATCTCGCATGCACGTAGCTAGCTACCTAACCTGCTACTCATCGAGAATACGCGTGGTACCTTAAGTGAACGGTTGATGAATTAGAAACAAAAATACTAACGCCCACATGTGTGACAGTTTTGCAACTCACCTACATGCGTGGATCACCGTCCAGTCGAGTTTGCACGAATCTTAACATATTGAGGCAGAATTTGCGTGCCACGTAGGATGGGTGGTGTGTGACCGTTGGAGTTTGTCCACACGGCCCGCAGCACGCGGTATGCCAGCTGCACTGTGTGGGCGAACTAGTTTCTACCCACACAGCCACCACCTAGTCCACGCGTGTGTGGGCGAACTGCTTTTCGCCCACACGACACCCGTACGTTGTTGGATGGCAACTGCAGTTGCGCGTACGTGGCAACTATGATTCGTTGTAAGACGGCAACTACAGTTGCGCGTACGTGGCAACCAGATAAACACACATGGCAATTGTGATTAACCATACATGGCAACTATGGTTGGACCACACGTGGCAACTAGGTCAACACATATTGCAACTACTGTTTGACCATATGTGGCAAATAGTTAATCACACACGGCAACTATGATTTGATTACACGCGGCAACTACCATAAATTAGACATGACAACTATAGTTAACCAAAACAGATAGAGTTGCCATGCTTTTACAACTACATTTGCCATTCCGGATAATTACATCTGCCATCCCGGATGGCAACTAAATCGTCATCCCGCGTGTACCTAACATAGCTGTGCTAGGACGTGTGGGCATTTTTGCTTCGTGCCACACGCGCGCGGTGGAGATGAGTAGTACTTGTTGAACGTGTGGCGTGAAGTAGCTGCGCCCACACGTGTGGGCAATTCTAATGTTCGCACACACACAATCCGTTTGGACTGCCTCCTTCTCATGCCACACTCGGTGTATGGGCGGATGTCTAGTATGCCACACATGTGAGTGTTATCGGCGTCCATTAGAAAACATCTAGTTGTAAATTAGGAAAATACTGTTCAAACAAAAAACCTTTGGGCAAACTAGCAAATATCGACATTCATATTATAACCTGATAAGGGCATCTCAGCCGGACTTGGCAAATCCGACCCCTCAAATGCCTGGGCACGTCCGTGGACAGTGACCGGTCACCCCTCAGAAAACACATTCCACATGCGGATACCTCAAATTAAAAACCTCAAATTCATATTATTACATGCAACGTCAAACCTAATCTACGCAGAGCTCGTCCGGTTCTGCTCCCCACTCGCCCGGCTCCACCCTGGCCATGTTCGGCGGCCGGCTGCGCTCCTCAGAGTGTTGGGCCGGTCGCTGGTAAGGTAGGGTAGGGCATGGGACACGAGCTGGCTCACGGGACTCAAGGCCCCGCCGTCTCCCATGGCCTACTCTTCCTCGTCGGAGACCAGGCACCGAACGGTGCCGGTGGACGTCTGATCGATGATGGATCCATCCGGGGACGAGCCGCCGACGTCCACCCCGATGCGGTTGCGGCGCCCGGACTGATGCGGCATACGGTGCGCCGGAGAATGCGACTCCGCCTCGCCGACATCTGCCGCCGCGAGGGCTGCCGCCGCCTCCCGCGCGCGGTGCCTTGCACGGCGGGCACGCCGTGACATGGCCTCGTCGGACGAGGGCCATGGTGCGTCCCGATGCTCGGCGCGCCACCAGAGGGATTGCGCGTCCGTCAGCGCGTTCGGACGCCAGACGGACCGCACGGCCTCCGGCGAGGCAGCTATGGCCAGCCTAGCGCCGGATCCATGCCCCATTTGGGCGGAAGCAATGGATTCCCGACGGATGGAGTCCGAGCGCAGCCGTCCACGGGCCTTCTCCCGGGCGCGACGGAGCGCAAGCCGGATGTCCATCTCCTCCCCGTGGTCGCGCGGGATGAGCTCGGGGTCGACGAATCTGGAGGTGAAGGACTCGGATCCGCTGCCCGCCATGCCGGAGAGGACCGGAAGGAGCCGGAGACGAGTTTGGGTGGCGAAGGGGAGTGGAGGGGAGGGGAGGGCAGTGAAGTGGCTAGGGTTTGGTCCCGCGAGCGGATGGGGAGGATTTTATGTGGGGTTGGGTGGGCCAGCGCGGGTCGGGTCCGACGTGGCAGGCGTGTCCGGGCGTGCCCGGGCGCCCCCGTACCCGTCCCATATTTGGGCTGGATATGGGGGGTTGCCGGTCAGCCCGGGCGTTTGAGGGCTGTTTGAGAGACCCATCTGAGTCAAAAAATCGTGACTGGGCAGTGACCGTGCGGTTTGTCCGGACGTTTGAGACGGATTTGAGGGGTCCGGTTGTAGATGATCTAATCATACTAGAGTGATGTAGATTGGCCACAATTATGATAGAGAAAATGAAAACCAAGATTTATACAACAAGCTTATGAAAGTTGTGCGTCCCCAAAAGGCCTCACAATGCATCTTGCACCGGCCAACCTCCAGTATTCCATGATCCGCCTATCAATGATTCCATTAGCATATATCGACTGAAACAATTTATGGTCAGTCGACTGACCCAAATCCTTTCTTCAGTCAAATGGCTTCTAGCCGAGTGTCTCGGTATTTGGTTCATCTTGCAACTCTTTTGAGCGTGCGTAGGGGGTAGAGGGGGAGAGTAATGAACACTTCGTCTATCCAAAAAAAAAGTCAAATGTTCTTTCATCTTACAGTCACTTTTTTCCGGCCAAAAGAATAATTTATGTGTCTCTTAGCGTCTCTGCATTCTGTTTGTTCCCAGCACTCATGTACACGATCTCTTTCACGAATCGAGAAGCCTCTGAGCATTTTTCTGGTAATGATGATTACCCAAAGCACACAACGGCAAGCATGTTAGTGCTAACACGCATACGTCTGCCATCACCGCGGAAATGGTTGCACAACGGAATCCGATCCAGGCCACGAAAGGACGTCCCGTTAGCTTCCGTATAAGTAGTCGGCACAACGCTGGCTTAGCAACCAGCCAATCATGTTAGGCAGCGAAAACATGCCGCAAAAACCTCCTTGGAGAGGCGCGCAAGCCATCTAAGCGGTTGCTAAACCAGCAAAATTACGCCCAGACAGAGCAGAGTGGCTTCCCGGAGCTTCCACATACACATGGCGACCTCAAACGCGGCCTAAAATGGGGTCTCTACAGGCAGGTCCCTGTCGTTGCTTTACGGGCGGGTCAATTCGTAGCAGGAAAAAACTTGAAGAAAATTCCCGATGCGTGCTTGTCCGGTCGCACAAGGCAAGGGAGCGACGCTGACACCCGCGCCACAAATGTAGGAGGCCAATTATATTCCATTCGGTTCGTTTTCATGGGCTGTTCCGGCGTCCATCCTTTTCCCCCCTTTGCGTATCTATCGGAGCCCCGAAAGGCTGGTCCAGCCGCGCCCATCTATGGCATGCGTCGAGAAGTGAAGTTTGGTCCGGGGCTGAAATCTCGGTCAAATTTGACCTGTGGACGAAATCAAATCACAGAATGAACTGACCGTGAAACTATTTCACGCGATTGACCTTTTTGTGTGACGCCCGACACAAAGGCGCCACACTACATTGTGCAACGCCTCACAGAATGTAGTGTGGCGCCTTCGTGTCGGGCGTCACACAAAAAGGTCAGCCGCGTGAAATAGTTTTACGGACAGTTTATTCTGTGATTTGATTTCGTCGGTCAAATTTATCAATTTTGCCGGAATCTCGTATGAAGCGAACGAACGGACGAACCCCATGCGCCTCAGCTAGCTAGCTAGCCCAGGTGTACGGAGAGGAGCGATTTTTGCAGTATTTATTCCGCTCTTTCCACTTGGTAAAAGTGGAACGCGACCATGGACGACCGTGAACTCGGGTTGGCACGATGCTGGGGTTACCGGCACGTCTAGGGGTGGTCTGTGAACCGCACGTTCGCTCCGTTGCTTGCCTCGTTCGTGCGCTACTGGCGAGTAGCCAGCTTCGTCCGGGCGCCTGTGGTCCACGCGAACGCACGGCGTCGGGCCGGCTCACGCGGCCGAACCCGCGCCTCCCGGCCGGGCGGCGCGGCGGGCACGCGCACCGCCTCCGGGTTCGCCGGGGCGACGCGATGGGCTAGCTTTGTTTATGCCTCCCTATGCGCTGTTGCTGCCGTGCAAGTAGCGAGCGGTTGAAAAATCCCAGCTACTGCCCGCGACCGTCACGCCGCACCCGTCGACTTGGCGCACTCGCGCGCGCGCACCCACCCCGGGAAAGCTCCACCTGTACGCTCGGCGCCAGCGCGACCGTTGCCCGTGCTCCACGTCGCCTCCGCGCCATCTCTTCTTCAAACCCCGCCATCCCTTTTGACGAGCGATGGACCACCTGCACTTTCTTTCGATTAAGAAAGAGATCTCGGCTAGTAAGATCTTTATAAAATCTTGGATTCTTTTGCTGAAAATATACTGGTAGTATTAGAATTCGTTTCTGGAAGGGAACTATGAGCGGACGCGAGGATCTCGCGTGAGAGGAGTGGAGGGCGTGGCTGACAATCTGGGCACCGCCGGCACTAAGAGCAACTCCAACGGGCCGATCCAAATGGACGGTAATTTCGTCTGCTTTTTATCTGTTTGGATCGGCCGTCCGCCCTGTTTTTGATATGGGTCAGCGGCGCGCTCAACGCGCCGGCCCATATGTGCAGGCGTGGCCGGCTGACCGCCCAATTTTACATTGATTTACATTCAAATATATTGTGAAATGAAAATGTTAACAAGCCAAATAGTCTGGCCGCCCAAATAAATAATATAGTTTTACAAGCCAAATACAAATAAAAATGTTTCACATAGTTTTGCAAACGAATAAAAGAAGATACATCTATTGGTTGCCAACATGAGTCCACATATGCTTAACCAAATCATTTTGCAGTTGCATGTGAGTTTCCCAATCACGCATGTCTTCATGAAACTGAGTGAACTGCTCAAATGTTGCCGCTACTCCATGCTCAGGCACAACATTTTCACCCTGAAACTGAAAGCCTTGATCGTACAGACGTTCTGGGCGCTCGTCTTCTACGATCATATTGTGCATGATCACACAAGCAGTCATCACCTCCCATAGTTTCTGCGTGCTCCAAGTATTAGCAGGATACCGAACGATACCCATCAAGGTTGCAAAACACCAAAGGCACGCTCGACATCCTTCCTAGCACTCTCTTGCTCTTGGGCAAATCTTTTCCTTTTCTCTCCGACATGGTTGGGTATTGTCTTGACAATAGTGGTCCACTGAGGATAGATACCGTCACCCAAATAGTACCCTCTGTCGTAGTTGTGGCCGTTGACAGTAAAGTTCACCGGTGGGCTGTTGCCTTCGGCAAGCCTAGCAAACACCGGCGAGCGCTGAAGCACGTTGATATCATTGTGTGATCCAGCCATGCCAAAGAAAGAGTGTCAGATCCAGAGATCTTGAGACGCCACGGCCTCTAGTATGACAGTGCAAGCCCTGACATGTCCCTTATACTGCCCTTGCCAAGCAGAAGGGCAGTTCTTCCACTCCCAGTGCATGCAGTCTATACTGCCAAGCATCCCCGGGAAGCCCCTGCTGGCATTCATCGGTAGCAAACGGGTTGTATCTTCAGCTGTCGGCTCTCTCAAGTACTCAGGGCAAAACACAGCAATCACAGCCTTGCAGAACTTATACAGGGACTCTAGGCATGTAGACTCGTTCATACGGACGTACTCGTCAATGAGATCACCGGGCACTCCGTATGCAAGCATTCGGATGGCGGCAGTGCATTTCTGATAAGAGGAGAAACCAATCTTGCCGACGGCATCCTCTTTGCACTCGAAGTAGTCATCATAGCCGACCACTCCCTCTCTAATACGGTTGAAAACATGCCTACTCATACGGAACCGGCGGCGGAATTTGTGATGTTTGAACAACGGGTTTGTTGTATCAAAGTAGTCCTTCCAGAGAAGGAAATGCCCGCTCTCTTGGTTGCGATTCAACGCCGGAAGATGGCCCGGAATGGAGCCACGAAACAACGGCCGTTGGCTGTTGAGGTGGTGATGGACCAACACGGTAGCCAATATCTCCTTCTCGTCATCGAACGACGAATAGTCGGAGTCGCAAAGGAAATTGTGGAAAAAAAACTCGTCGGCGGAGTCCATTTCGTACCTTGGCAAACTGTCGAACAGCTTGCGGGTGTCGACGAAGGAGACGGCCGGCGAAGGGAGTCGCGACGCCCACAGACCAGCTAGCTGCCCTGCCGGCGTCCGACGAGTGTGACGGCGTCCGACGAGCGTGCCGGTCAGATGTGGCAGGGGCGGCGAGGCGGCTTCTTGGTCGTGGGCGGCTGTGCGGTGGGGGAAGCGGCGGTGGGAAGCAGTTTGCTCCCCGGCGGCAAAATGGCGACGGAGGGCGACGGGGGGTGGGGGGAGGGGGCGGCGTTGCTGGGCGGATGTGGAGGCGGCGGCAGCTGGAAGAGTCGCCGGAGAAAATGGGCGGCGGCGTCGGCGACGGAGGAGACGGGAGGGTTACTTTGTTGGCCGCAGGGTGAGACGGGAGGCCAATGTGTCACAGACCAGCGGGCCCGGGGACAGGAGTAGGCGAGCGCGCGCGCGTCCGTCACGTGTCCACGCCGACGCAAATCAGGCTAAAAAGGGGTCGCCCGCGGACGAAAAACGGACGCGCGTCCGTTTGGGTCGGCGCGTTGGCCGCCTTTTCTGTCCGCGCCGACCCAAACGGACGGCCGCAGACAAAATGGGTCGCCCCATTGGAGTTGCTCTAACTTCGTATATGCACATTTTCCTTAAAGGATCAGATCTGTCACAGAGATTCACTGAAAATACATAGCGCCTCAGACATAATAAAAAATGCATCGAGATTCACACACCACTGAATGATCATTGCCGCCATCCGAACAAGTCGTCGACGCGCCGTTTCCATACCGAAGCCAGCCTGCCATTATCGATGACATCAGATAGTCTTTGTTCATGTGGCCCCAAGAACAAGCCCCCGGAACATCAGTCGTCGTCGTCGTTGAATACTTGAATCGATTTGAAGAACCTGACACTAAATCTCGTCGTCACGTACACACAACGAGAAACCATAGCTTCGCCGCCCAACGAGTTGACGGGAATCTACGCCGGAGCTCCGTCTACTCCGTCCCGAAAGAAGAACTTGACGAGGATCGGATCACCAAAAACTGACTCGAATAAGAAGCGTCGTCATCCGTTCGAGCACTGCCCTCGCGAGCACTAAAACCCTACCTATCTACTAGCTGAAGCCAAGGCACCCGGCCGCATGAGCAGCAAGCAGAGAGGAGAAGAATCAATGGGCTCGCCGGAGGAGATCCAGGGGAGGAATGCTTTCTCCTAACCACCTTGAGAGAGAGGAAAAAAGATATGATTTCCCTCCCCACCATCAACGCGGGCATATGCACCATTTTCTTGTATAGCAGTATGCCCTTGGGAGATGGAAAAGTTCATTTGGAGCAAGGGCACTATGAGCCCCCTTTTTTAAGTTCAATTTTTTATGGCTGAAACTTCAAAAAAAAAAGTGTACATGCATTTATGGAAGTGTAGTATAGCTTATACTACACAAGATTTCATCAATATATGTGCTTGTATGTGCATACAAAAAGGATAATGCATGCTAAAAATGGGCTTTTTTTTTGTTGATTTTGGGCATTTTGTCTTTTTTGTGTGGCGTATAACACGACATATTATTGAAAGAAAACTAAAATATATTTGGAGCACATGCATATGTATTTGTGTAACAAAATCAACATTTTAAAAAACTTGTAGGCACATTTTCTGAGCTGCTTCAAAACCGTGCTCCACTGCTTTTTAAAATGCTTTGAAAATGAGCCTTTTCAGAGTATCATTTTTTCATGAGCACATCAAATGTTACTTCTTCACTAATTTTTGTTTGAGAGTACAACAATCAAACATGTATGCTAAAAAAAAGATTTTTATTTTTTGTACTAACTTTTTAAATTTTATTGTTCATCTAGGTGCATGTGCACCCGAGGGAAGAAACTCCATGTTTAATGAGAGATAGCATATTCACATAATGGTGTTTTTAAAGAACAAGGAACCATCATGACCAATAAACTTATTTTGAAAAAATATATGCTAAGATAGTAATTGTAGTGCACGCTCATACAAAGTATAGTCGAAAGTTTCATGTGGACTTGCTTGCGAACAATCTAAAGCATGGATGAAGTATTTTTCTTCCGGACAACATTATAGTTTCGTGGCATCCAACCAATAGGATGGAACCCTTGAAGGAAAATGATAAGGATGACAGGATTAAGTGATCATATTCAATAAAAGAAGGACAGAGTGGCAGGGTTATATGCGTTGTTATTACAATATGACTTCTATGGATTCAGTAAAGTTTCGAAACATCAGTTACTTATGACAAAACAAATATAATGTACACGGGGTGAAAAAATATATAAGCGTGCGATAAATCATTTGGCTTGGAGGTTTTTTAGAGGGTTCCACTCGCTGAAAAGAGAAGACGCCTCCTCTGGTTAGTTTAGTTTCATTCACTTAGACATCGTGGAATCATAACAAACTTGTGATTGCATGTGAACATCTACGACAAATCGACTTGTGATTGCCCGTGAACATCTACGACAAATCGACAATGCTACCAGCGTGATTTTAAACTCATTGCTTTCATGCGACAATGGTTGTTGCTCGCTGGACACAAGGATCGAAACTCCACCAACTCATTTGTCAATAGGCTTCAGGAAGTGGCTCATTGTCTCGCGTCGGCTATTTAGTGACTTTTCTTTGTTTAATTTGCGTCCTCAGGTCTGTTTACGCTATGAATTCAATGAACTTTGTTTGTGTTGAACCTACTATATGTGTCATACATTTAGATCTTGTGGATGCTTGCCTATCTATAAAGCGGGGTCACACATGCTTCTATGAATTTTTTTGACTTAAGACCAACTAATATGACATATTTTTTTGGAAGGAGAATAGGTAGTGGTACAAATTATATTCACGACGAAACAATATGGAGAACGAGAAATACAAGTCGGCTACTTAATTAGCATGTACGTATAACTGCTTGAGACTTGCCAGGGTCAGTTCGAGTATTTTAAACACTTTCTAGATAAAACACAATCATACTTGCCAACAGGTGAACACTTTAATGTTCAGAAATACAACTCCTCTTGAAATACGCCGTCATTTCACTTTATAAATAAAACAACCGACATGTCTATACAAGCAGTGAAAGTGCAGAAAAGTAAGTATGAGGTGTTGTGGCAAAAGCATAAACAAACACAAAAGTAAAAGAATTACATCTCCTATTTGAGATGAAGAATACAACATGCAACCCAAAATGCTTTGAAAATGAGCCTTTTCATAGTATCATTTTTTTCATGAGCACATCAAATGTTACTCCAGCAACTCATTTGTCGGCAGGCTTCAGAGAGTGGCTTGTCGTCTATCGTCGGTGATTCAACGGCTTTTGTCTATTTTATTTTGCGTCCTTGGAGTCTGTTTACGTTATGACTCCAACGGACTTTGTTTGTGTCGAACCTACTATATGTGTTGTACATTTAGATCTTGTGGGTGCTTGCTTTCTCAAAGAAGTGGATGCACACTTGCTTTTATGAATTCTTCTGACTTGAGACAAACTAATACGACATATTTTTTTGGAAGGAGAGTAGCTAACGGTACAAATTGTATCCACGACAAAACCATATGGAGAACAAAAAGTGCACGTCGGCAACTTGATTAACATCTATAACTTTTTGAGAGTTGCCTGATCAAACATTTTGAACACCTTCTGGATAGAACTCAATCAGAATTACAACAACACAAAGACTCCTTGTTAACACCGTAAACACTTCAATGTTTAGAAATACAACTTGTCTTAAAATAGATCTTGGCGCGGCTTTACAAATAAAGCAACCACCACGTCTATACAAGTAATGCAAATGCAGTAAAGTTAATATAAGGTCGGCAGGACAAAAGCGTAAACAAACCCAAAAGTAAAGAAATACGACTCTTATTTGGAGAGAGAAGCTCGTGAGCAAATTGTAACACTGCTCGAGCCTTGAGAGTATGTTGTCAATTTCATCCCCACATGTGAATTGTGAGTGACTCCAGTGAAATAATAAAAATGCTGCTTATAATGCACTGCTCAAAGAGTTTGCCAAAATAAAATTACTACCCCTGGAGCTTTCTTCCTTTTGTGTGTGGCAAACTTATTTACAGCTGGTACACCGGCTCCCAATCCACCGTTTGCTTTGCTTGGCAACAGCCAGAGCTTTACGCAAAAAAATATAAAAAATGCTCGAAATAGGGCACAAAAGCTGTGCACGAAGAGACTCGAGCAACTGGGTGAAACAAACCCATAAGAAATAAAAATACAAAATTGCGAGGAGATGGGAAAAAATATCTGCCCTCCCAAGCCGAGAGCCCCCGCCCAACCATGCTCCACGGGGCAGAGCCATAGAGAAGATGGAGAGCAGAGCAAACGAGAAATAGTTTTCGCAGAGCCGTTAAGCTCACCTCCTTCGAGGCCGGCTGCTCCACCTCCACCTCCACCTAATCCCCATTCGCCTCGCCTCCCCGCCCACCGCCACCACCCGTCGATGGCGGCCATCAAGCCGCCGCCGCCTGACCGGCCGCCGCAGGCCGCGCGGCTGCCGTCCCCTTCCTCCTCCTCCTCGGCGGTGGCGGCGGCCAAGCGAGGCGCCACAGGCTCCCGCGGGCTGCTCATGGGGCGCTACGAGCTGGGCCGCGTCCTGGGCAAAGGCACCTTCGCCAAGGTGTACCACGCGCGGCACGTGCAGACCGGCGAGAGCGTGGCCATCAAGGTGCTCGACCGGGAGAAGGCCGTGCGGAGCGGCCTCGTCTCGCACATCAAGCGCGAGATCGCCGTGCTCCGCCGCGTGCGCCACCCCAACATCGTGCACCTCTTCGAGGTCATGGCCACCAAGACCAAGATCTACTTCGTCATGGAGCTCGTCCGCGGCGGCGAGCTCTTCTCCCGCGTCTCCAAGGGCCGCCTCAAGGAGGACATTGCGCGCCGCTACTTCCAGCACCTCATCTCCGCCGTCGGCTTCTGCCACACCCGCGGGGTCTTCCACCGGGACCTCAAGCCGGAGAACCTCCTCGTCGACGAGGCGGGCAACCTCAAGGTGTCCGACTTCGGCCTCTCCGCCGTCGCCGAGCCGTTCCAGCCAGAGGGTCTCCTCCACACCTTCTGCGGCACGCCGGCCTACGTCGCGCCCGAAGTCCTCGCCCGCCGTGGATACGAAGGCGCCAAGGCCGACATATGGTCCTGCGGTGTCATCCTCTTTGTTCTCATGGCCGGATACCTCCCTTTCCATGACCAGAACCTCATGGCCATGTACCGTAAGGTTTACAAGGGAGAGTTCCGATGTCCAAGGTGGTTCTCCAAGGACCTTACTAGCTTGATCATGCGTTTTCTTGACACAAACCCAAGCACCAGGATCACCTTGCCGGAGGTCATGGAGAGCCGGTGGTTCAAGAAAGGTTTCCGGCCAGTCAAGTTCTATATTGAAGATGACCAGCTGTACAACGTCATTGATGCCGAGAATGATATGCTCGACTTGGGTCTCCCTGACCCTCTTCCTCAACCATTGCTTCCTCCACCTTCATCTCCATCTCCGCAAGAAGTTGATGGAGATGACTCAGGGTCAGAATCCGACGCATCAGTCGTGTCCTGCCCTGCCACATCGTCATTTGAAGAGCGCCACAGGCTCCGCGGGCCACTCCCACGCCCCGCAAGCCTTAACGCGTTTGATATCATATCATTCTCAAGGGGATTCAACTTGTCGGGGCTGTTTGAGGAAAAAGGGGACGAGGTGAGATTCATCTCGAGTGAACCTATGTCGGGCATTATAACGAAATTAGAGGAGATCGCAAATGTGAAGAGCTTCGCGGTGCGGAAGAAGGATTGGCGGGTGAGCCTAGAGGGCACAAGGGAAGGGGTTAAGGGGCCACTAACAATCTGCGCGGAGATATTTGAACTCACACCCTCCCTTGTAGTAGTGGAGGTAAAAAAGAAGGCGGGGGATAAGGAAGAGTATGATGATTTCTGCAACAAGGAATTGAAGCCAGGAATGCAGCATCTTGTGCACCAGATGGCCCCAGTTCCAATTACACCTACCATTTCTGAGTAGGCCGAAAGGTACTAATTTTTCCTTGCTTTTTCTCTTGTGTTGGAGGTGTTTCTTTTGCTAACTTTGTCAATATATGTTTTCTTTTGCTAATTATGTTCTCCTAACAAATAATTGTAATTTTAACACAAGTAATTGGAAGATTTTAATCTGTAATCCGATGCAGTTTGATCTACTCACCTCATCCTTTGAAAACTGTCAACGATTGAAATCTCTACTACACAAAAGAAAGATCTGAAATAGTTTTTGATTTGATTGTTTGTAGTTCTAATCAACCTATTTTGTGGCTGTTGAAATGATTACAAATTGTTTCATTTGTTTCTTAAGCACACAATATTTGCTCGAGAGAGAGAGAGAATAGTTCTGCATGCATTTGACGCGGTGTTTTGGCTCCTAGGTGCATATGCACCCATTGTCTAAATACACATTTTAAAAAATTGAAAAATTTGGAACAAAAATCCCGCGGGTATATCCGGACATTCTACGTGCATGCACAAAGTTTCGGTGAAAAACGACGTTTTTTGTGGCTTGTGTAAAAAAGATGAAGAAATGCAAAATGAATAGTTGTAATGAAGCATCAGAATTTGTCTTTTTTACACAAGCCACAAAAAACCTCATTTTTCACCGAAAACTTTGTGCACGCACATAGAATGTCCAGATATACACGCGGGATTTTTGTTTGGAATTTTTCAACTTTTCAAAATGTGTATTTAGACAATGGATGCATATGCACCTAGGAGCCATTCCCAATTTCGGTGCATTTCTCTACAAAGCTTGTCGATTATACAACAGTGGTCCTTTTTCCAATGCATTTACCACCAATTTTCGTGGATGTATATTTTTCATTACGTGAAGTAGAGTGGAGAATCAGAGGGGTTGCTTGTACTCATTAAGGGTAGAAACACCTTTATTTTCACCTAAAGACCCGCGCTTCGCATGGTTTTGTGCTTTCATATTTACTTCTCAAGAGGAGAGGTGCTGGAACCACACTTCAATGGTTTTCGTTGTGTGCTACGTGTGTGTCTGTCTATGATCACAATAACTGGCTGATAAAAGGTCTGCTGCACTTTATCCACTTAATTTGGTGCAAACATAAAAAGATATGATTGCATCCTAGTTATGGAAATATCTAGCAAATATAATCAATTATATGGTACTCACTCGATCAGACGTTTTAGTTATTGTATTTCTCCCTTCTCTGTAATTGATGACAACATACCATGTTAGATCCTTATTAACCACTTGATATGATCCGGACGTTGGGTGCACAATTATGCACAAGCACATGGAGCACATTTTTATTTATTACCCCCCCCCCCCTCGTCCCATCCTAGTGCAGTGTCAAAAACGCTCTTATGTTATGGGACGGAGGGAGTAGTTCGACTACCCACTGCCCGACACTGTAAAAGCTACTCCTTCATTGTATCCAGCCTGGCAAAATTGATGGTATAGATCCATGACCTTACTCAGATAGAATTTAGAGAGCTTTCATACTCTGCGCCTATTATAGAGCTGCAGCTAACACCAGGGTGTTCCTGCAAGATTTGTTATTATTCTGGTCAACCTTCATTTGAGAAGCACTTCCGGAATTTGTAGGGACATCTTTGGTTTGAGCCAAGCCTAGCCTACCAAATATTTGGGTAGCTAAAATTTGGCAAATGCTGGCAAGAAAAATGAACCGGGGTTTTGGGTATGCCAAAAATTTGGCACCCATCTAAACAATTACCAAAAAATTGGTAGGGTGGTTTTAGACCACCAACCAAACACTACCCTTAGCATCCAAACGTCGAACCTGTGTTTGATTGCTTACCTGAAGGCTAATGGTGTTCTTATGGTATATTGTAGGGGCTTGAATTTTCGAATTTTGAGGTGAATGTGATGTGTTGAAGTATGTGAATTGCCCCATATAACATGCCCTAACTGATGTACTAGGAGACTACTGCCCTTTGATCATTCATTTCTTTGCTTGCTGCAGGCCTTCAAGGTAACAGGCGCCACCGCCCCTAGAGCTAACGGGGATAGGGGGAGCGACTCTCCAAGCTAGAAAGAAACTGGAGTCGGGTGCAACTGACAGGAGCAAGAGTTCTTGTAGTCTCGGGCACTGACGATGATGAGCGCGGTTACTTGGTTAACTCTGGAGAGCATACATAATGTTATCCGAGACGGGAGCTAGATTGTGGCTGTATATGGTGTCACCCTAGCTGCTGTTTAAATGTTTGTACTTTTCTCTACTTAATTTGCTGATGATGATTGTGTATGTACTCCCGCTGTTGGTTTATCAGCAGAACCGAATAATTTTGGGTAATCGTTAATTCAAGGACCAAACTGATTGAGGAATAAATTGGGTGCAACATGCATTGCATGCACCCTTTGGCCACCAGGCACATGCAGACGTGCTTGGATTCCGAATCTTGCATTTTGTGATCCGCATAATTGTAAGCAAAAGTCCAGATCCCTGCAATTGCCATGGAAATGGCACGAGGCATCGTCGTCGCTGCCGCGCACGTGAATGAGCACTGGGCGAGCAGCCTGGGCGCGGCGTAGGTGATGATGGATGGCCATGGCCTACCTCGGCAGGTCGGCACGCGTGGTCGACCGTCGGCTGCTTGGGCTGGGGCAGGGCGCGGGGGACAGGAGGGGCCGGCGTTTGGCCACGAAAGCGCCGTGTGCGGCCTGGAGTTGGCGGCCTGGGCCATGGTTGCGCATCATCTGCGGAGATAAAGATTTTGCATTATGCATCGTCGTGTCCCCATCGTATCTGCGCCCGTGTTCTTTTCCCTGGGTCCCACGACGAGCGCCGACAGCGACTGACGGAGAGGACAACATCGTTGGACGATGGGTGTCGACCATTAATACGATCGGCAAAATACTAGCAACTTATTTATTTATGGAATATTTGAAAAGACGTTTGATATATTCATGACCGTCGTGTTTGATGTATCTCAGCACTGAGAGTGAAAGCACATATCCCGGCGTGTGGGTATTATTGCCGTGGGTTTCCTGTGCAAGTTTATCTTTTCTTTGAAAGCAAATCACAAAAAGTTACACTTAGTGACCACTGGATCTGCTGATTTCAGCAGCGTAGTAGCATACGCGCATTTGAACTTTTTCTTTCAGTGGTTATTAAAAAAACAACAACTTTTCTTTCAGTGGCAACACATGAACTTCGCTTCAGAGAAAATATCAAGATGTACTGGTCAAGTGAATTTGTAAGGGCATCTTCAATAAGGGTAGTACCATGCCGTAGCCTTGTTAATCCACATTAGCGGAGTGATGAAACATTATTTTCATCTAGTCCTTAAATGAGTTCTCTCCCCATCCTTTTCACCTTTTCTCTATCCATGGTGGCTCTTTCTTCCCTTTTCCCTCGCACTTCCTCAACAAAGTGGCTACTTTTTCCATCTTAATTTATGGACACCAATAGTGCGCTGACGTTCCATGAAGGTACCCGAGCGAACGATCGTTCCCACAACAAGGTAGATATGAGCGAGCATATTCGTTCACTCGCAAATACCCCCCAACGCAACCCAAAAAGCGCGCGCCGCAGACCACTCGTCCTCTCCCTCTGCTTCTTCCCCTGCTCCAGCAAATGGATTAGCTGGCAAAAATCATGTGTGATTTGTCAGGGCTGGACACATACAATTTACCTATACAAAAGATTGATTGCCATTGGAAAAGGTGAAGATTAGCAGTGCAAAGATTTGCCATGACGTATTGTACAGACGCAAGAGCTCATATATACAATACGTGAATACACTCATATCTATGAACGTACACCCGCACGACATATCCCTATGAGCATCTTCAAAAGACTGTGCCGGCATATATCTTGAGATTTACAAAGTCATCGTAGGCGTACCGCCGGAAATCTAACCTTGGGTGCTAGGGATATCACTGTCCACCTAACAATCCAACCACAAATTGATACGCCTGTGCGTACTATGCTTGATGTATGATATTTGTACAACGCCCGGTCATGCATTCATCCCCACACCTTGCTATTCCAAAAAGAAAAATAAAAATATCATGTTTAACCATGCTATGTCGTTCGCTGCAAAGAAATGTCAAGATTCAAGAACATGAAAAAGAGAAGGACCGTGTAGGGCCTGCATGCATGCAGGAACCTGGTGCTGTCCAAATTCCGCATTCCAGCGCATGTACCACGTGTGTGGACAGTGGCATCATTTTATTTATCAGATACACTGTAGCAAATATTAAGTATGTGCGTGAGCAGGGAGAAATCCAGTGATACCACACCCTAAATGCTCCCATGATACCATTTCAAAAATTCAATTTTAAATGTTTCAAAAAATTCTAAAAAAACCATGAATGTTCACAAGGAATGAGTCTACATCCCCTAATTTTTTTAGCTTCAAATTCGAAATGTAGATTGAGAAACAAAAAAGACAAATTCAAATGTGAATAGTGTCAATTCTGCTTTTGTCCTTTTGTGACACATATTCATGCTAGATTTGTCATTTTTGTTTCTCAATGTGTATTTCAATTTGGATCTGACTTTTTTTAGGGGTTGTAGTTATATACCTGGTGAACATTCACAAAAAATTCAAATTGATTTTTGAAATTGGTATCATGGGAGCAATTTAGGTGTGCTATCACCTGATACTCTCCTGTGTGAGCAGTAACATTATTTTATCTATGAGGTGTTTGAACAGTTCCTACGTCTGTACAGTCTACAGTACAACACTGATAGCAAACATTTTTTATTTGGGCTCCCATCATGCACATTTTTTATTTGGGCTGATGTTGTAGCGGGTCACTCACCACCAACACAAACTTTAATAAATACTCCCTCCGTCCCAAAATAAGTGTCTCAAGCTTGTAATAAGCTTGAGACACTTATTTTGAGACGGAGGGAGTAGGAAGGAAAACATGACAATTTTTTGATAAATCTAAATCGGTTACACGAAAAATCTAGAATCTTTTGTATTACAAAAATCACGGCGAAATTAGAGAATGTTGTGATGGTCATATGGCATATGTAGAATTTTTTTACTCCGAAGCACAAAAAATTCAGTAAACAATATTTGTACTGATCCACATGGCAAATTTGGAAAATTAATTTCCATGAATGAAAGGCAATGTTGGGAAATTTTGTAAATGGTCACATGGATCTTTTTTAGAAAATTGAAATGACTAAATCATGCTAAATTTAGGAAAAAAATATGTAATTGTTAGATGGCACGTTCTGGAAATTTTTGCACTATAAACATGACAAGTTTTGGAAAATATGTAAAAATGGTTACATGACCAACTTAGAAATTATTGTGTCCTAAATCATGGAAAAAAGAGAGAATGTAGAGATGGTAACATGGAAAATGTATACTTTTTTTACTATGAAGCATGGAAAAACTTGAAAAATGATTGTACTGATAATGAAGAATAACCTATGAAGCATGGCAAATTTTGTACTCATTAATCATGACAACAACACAAAAAAACATGGCAAATTTTTGTGCTCTGAAATTCATGGCAATAACTTCCTTGTTGTGATTTATGATACCATCAATAAACAACAATGTAATTGCCATGAGTCAAAAACACACGTACATAATATTACTTGTTATGCAGAGATTTGCCATCGAATGTATTTTGACATCCTAGCCTATATAGTCATCAATGTATGTTGTCATCCTATCATATCATGTGAAAATTTGGCAACTATATAAATTCATGTCTTCTAGGAAAATCGACAACTACACAAAGTCCCTAAAGTTGTCATTTGAACATTAAAATAATTTCGAAATTTGTCATCTTATCGAAAAATAAATGTTTTGAATTTTCCATGTGGAGATTGCAACCATTCTTCAAAAGTTGCCATGTGTAGAAAACAAATTTTCTTAGAAGTTTTCAGACATCCAGGGTAGAACAGTCAACACCCACTACACTGACCCCCCCCCCCCCCCCCCCACCTAAAATTTGTGCCCTAGGTCGAAAAAGTAACCACTTTATGAGTAGCAAAATGATTTGTAGAAACATGGCAATATCAGAGGTGACTAGCATCACAAGCTGTTGGAATTAATCTAATCGGCACAACATCACAAGCAAGTCTATGGGATTGAGAGAAAGAGGGGAAGGATGAGAGATTGCATACCTCGGGCCTGCAGGTTGTCTTGTTGGGAGGAGCTCGGAGATGCTGCTGGATACCGATGTGACCAACAATCTACCTGCATCAACAAGCAACGACTCCCAGCTCGCTGTGTCGATGGTCGTGTTCTCCCTTGCGTCGCATGGTGACGAGAGAAGGAGTGGATTGGGATCCACCCGATGCGGCCTCCATCGTGCTGCCAACACAACAACCATCTTAGGAGGGTGAAGGTCGACTGTAGCCGAGGGCACGAAGCCGATGCGTTCTTCGAAAGTGCGGTAGTCGGGCGCGGTCTCGGAGGACGAGGTCTACGGTGGGCCGCAACCACATCCTGCATCCCCTCTTTCCCCGCTCCATGACGACAATGAAAAATGAGAATAAGGTCGTGAATGAGGTGATGGGAGGGTGAATTATAACCAGCATATTCGCGCCGTAGAACGATTTGCATTCGCTGATATGGCAATGGTTTTAGGATTCGTGCGCCTCATCCGACGGGCAGCACGGGGGCTACTTGAACTGAAGTGAGTTGAATAACATTGTTATAATTTATTAGCCCCCTTGTATTTTAGTCATGAACATAAATTTGACTAGTGAAATATGAGTTATACTCCCTCTGTTTTAAAATAAATGTCGTTGTTTTAGTTCAAAGTGTCGTGGTCTCAATTCATATTTAAACTAAAATGATAACATTTATTTAGGAACGGATGGAGTATTTAGCAAAAAAATATACCGTTAGAAACTTCTTTCGAATACAAATCCAATAGTATAATGTTTTCGACATATAACTTATATTTTGGTACCAAAATCTATTGTTAAAGGCTGACCCAAAACATGAGGGGGGCTAATAAACGGAGGAAGTACATTCTATTTAGGAGGTCGTTTAGCTTTGCAAGCATCAATTTTCTTTTCTCACTCTCTTGCTCCTCCACATTAGCTACACCTCTAAACTAAGTCAACCGCGCAATTGCGCGCTCCGAGCCAAACCGCAAGTATCATAATTATATATGTGCCTTAAAGTAGGCGTCTTTACATTATTTAGATTTAGTTGATAAACTAAGAACTTCTAAAATTAGCTAAAGGTGTTCCTCATTTGGTTCGCCTCCACCATCACTGGCCAATAATCACCTATCGGTTTGCAGCCACAGATCCCGTCAGAACATGCATATCAAACCCCAGCTACTCTTTCCGATGATCCTCCATCGCCTTGAGCGCTACGCGGGTGTAGATTCTCCGTCCGGCCGTTTGCCCAGCCGGAACCTCGCTGATGATCACTTGAAACAACACTCTTTCTCCCCATCGCCATGGCCATGGAGAAGAACCAAGATTCCAAAGTGATCATGGGCCGGTACAAGCTGGGCCGTCTTCTAGGCCGTGGCAGCTTTGCCAAGGTTTACAAGGCCCATAACATCTCCACCGGCGAGGTCGTGGCCATCAAGGTGTTCGACAAGGAGGCCGTGCACCGGTCCGGCACGGTGGAGCAGGTGAAGCGCGAGGTGGACGTGATGCGGCGGGTGCACCACCCAAACGTCGTCCGCCTCCACGAGGTGATGGCCACGCGCTCCAGGATCTACTTTGTCATGGAATACGCGAGCGGCGGCGAGCTCTTTGATCGCCTCGCCAAGAGCACGCGCTTCCCGGAGCCCGTCGCTCGCCGCTACTTTCAGCAGCTGGTCACGGCCGTGGAGTTCTGCCACAGCCGTGGCGTCTACCACCGTGACCTCAAGCCCGAGAACCTCCTCCTCGACGCGCACGGCAACCTTAAGGTCTCCGACTTCGGGCTCAGCGCGCTCGCGGACGGCGCCTCCCGCCATCGCGGTGACGCCCTCTTGCACACGACGTGCGGCACGCCGGCGTACGTCGCTCCCGAGGTTGAGAATATGTTCCACACGCACGCACGTGTTAACTAGCTTTTCCGTTTTTTCTTTGCGTCATTGACGATGCCCAGCCCAATGTGTGCATGTACGCAGGTGATCCTGAAGCGTGGCTATGACGGCGCAAAGGCGGACATCTGGTCGTGCGGCGTGATCCTCTTCGTGCTCCTGGCAGGCCGCCTCCCTTTCCACGACACCAACCTCGTGCTCCTGTACAAGAGGATCGCACGGAGCGACTACCAGTGCCCCGCATGGTTCTCCATCGACGCGCGCAAGCTCCTTGCCCGGCTGCTCGACCCGAACCCCAATACCCGGATCACCATCACCAACCTCATGGCCCGGACCTGGTTCCAGAAAGACTCCTGCCCCCTCAACGACAAGCCCCTCGACACGAGCGAAACGGCGGTGTTCCTCGGCAAGGAAGCCGGGGGACATCACGACGACGACCAACCGGAGGGCGCCACCCGGAAGAGGAAGAGATCCAAGGTGACCGCGTCGTCGCCAACCATCAGCGTGAGGCCATCGAGCATGAACGCCTTCGACATCATCTCGCGGTCGAGCGTGCTGGACCTGGCCAAGATGTTCGACGCGGAGCACAA
Source organism: Aegilops tauschii subsp. strangulata (assembly GCF_002575655.3). Taxonomy (NCBI): domain Eukaryota; kingdom Viridiplantae; phylum Streptophyta; class Magnoliopsida; order Poales; family Poaceae; genus Aegilops; species Aegilops tauschii. The sequence goes on along the minus strand of NC_053037.3, from coordinate 418,643,038 downwards.
GACGTCGGAGGCCCGGTTCTCCAGCAAGGAGACCACGACGGCGATCGTGTCCAAGCTGGGGAAGATCGCGGAGGCGGGGAGGTTCAGCTTTAAGCTCAACAAGGAGAAGGGGAGAGTGGAGCTGGAGGGGAGCCAGGACGGCCGGAAAAGGGCGCTGGCCCTGGAGGCGGAGATCTTCGAGGTGGCGCCGTCGGTGCACGTGGTGGAGATGAGGAAGACGGGCGGCGACTCGCTGGAGTTCCAGGACTTCTACAAGCAGGAGCTCAAGCCGTCGCTGGGCGATATCGTGTGGGCGTGGCAGGGAGGTGACTCGCCGCCACCAACGCTCACGCCGGCGGTGCCTAGGTCAAACACGAATTCCTGAGTTCATTCACCAACGCGCTTGGCATTTCAGGCATGCCTAGCCATGCGTGACCCTCTTGTGTAACTGATCTGGCCTCTGCCTTGATCAGACGATCGCCACGCCTCTGTCGGGGGTTTCGAAAACGTGAATCAGTACAGAACCGGAGCGCGCTTGCTCTTCTGTCACTACTATAGGAACCGTGGAGAAATTCCGCCTAATAATCGCTGGAAAAGAAAGGTATGGCCAGGTCGATTGAGATTTAACCAAGTCTAAGTCAAATGACGTAGTATATAAAAAGAAAAAAACTAAAATGAAAAATATTTACACGGATCTTCACGCAAGATCAAACAACTATAGCGCGTGAAACATAACCAAGTCTCTGTCAAGTGATGTAGTATATGAAAGAAAAAATAAGTTAAAAAGAAAATTTTATATGGATCTTCACGCAAGATCAAACAAATATAGCATCGCTGAAACACAACAGAGTCTCAGACTTAACAAAATATTGGAAAAAAATGGAGCAGCTAAGCTACGACTGCCTAATTTTTTTAGATATTCCTCGTCAGCTATCGGATTCCTCCCCGAGACCAACGGATTAACCCTAGTACGGAGCTAGCTTTGAGCAATGAGTTTTCATGATTTTTTATACTTTATAAGAAGGAATCACAACTTCACAATGGGTGTTGTTACTAGGGCTAGGGTTATAGCCATAGTTGCCCTATACATGTCTCCGCATTGCCTATATTGTTCTTCTTCCACGAACGCGACCTAAACGATTTTTACTCATCTCCACCCACATTCGGCCCAACCTTGTGTTGCCGTCACCCGCGTCCGGGGCGCACATCTATCACGGTCCGCCCTACTCTTCCCGCTGCCATAACCAGCCATCCCTCTATACCTGCCACGATCTTTGTCGCCGTCAACCTCCCCGCACCCCCGCACACAAACAATCAAACCTCTGACCCGACTCCACATGCAACGCCTGTGCCGTGACATCGCTGGCTCCAGCTAGCTGTCGGCTCGACATCACCGACGATCCCACACCTCGCTCTCACTCGTCGTGGCGTTCCTGTCTCGGTCTCTGGCCTACACACAAGTATCTTTTCGAGTGCTCGTTCAAGAACTATGATCTTTGGCTCTAGAAAGTGACGCGGAAAAAAGGAATGTGCCACTCAAAACTAATTTAGTCATTGAAACAAACAATACTTACTAATCTCAACGAGCACTCGAAATGGATGAAGACGCGGTGCTGAGCGAGCGCGAACAAGGCCCACAGATGTCAACGAGGCCTTGGCCAGGAGGTACCTGAAGCCGTCGCCGATGCGACAACAGACTCAAAGATGGAGGGGATCAGAGTGACTAGTTCGAATGGGCGTGCGGGCTCACTAGTGAAAACATGCTGCTCGGAGAGATTTAGAGGGATTACCAGAGCGGCGGAGGACGACTAAGGGGCCGGCTTGACAGAGCGGGGCGGCGAGGCATGCGCAACAACCGCAACGGCGACCACCGCGTACCACTGCTAAGATTCTGGAGAGAACAACGGCGGCCACGACCCGCTGCACATTCCGCAACAACTGCTATTTTTTGCCGCACTGTTGCTATGCAACAAGCACATGCAAAAGTGGGGCTGCTCGCGGCACTGCTGCGAAGCAGGTGCCCGAGGTGGCTATCGCTCCCCACTACTGCTGCAGTGCAACACCAAGAGGTAGGCCTGAGGCGGAAGCCACTCCCCGTCGGTGCTGCAATGCAACACAAAGATGCAATTGCTAGAGGCGGCCCCGCTTGCCGCTGTGCTGCAACACAGCAGGAAGAAGAAGGCCGGAGGAGGCCGCCGCTCAACGTCAGCATTGCAACACAACATGAAGAGGGAGGCCTGAGGTGGAGCGACACCCCGTCAGTGCTGGAACATAACTGACGGCGTCGCCGCTCGCTGCCGGTGCTGCAACACAATAGACAAGCGAGATAGGGCCGCGACACTGCAGGGAGCCACCTGGTGCTATGATACGTCTCCAACGCATCTATAATTATTTATTATTCCATGCTATTATATTACCTGTTTTGGATGTTTTATATGCATTAATATGCTATTTTATATTATTTTTGGGACTAACCTATTAACCTAGAGCCCAGTGCCAGTTTTTGTTTTTTCCTTGTTTTTGAGTTTTATAGAAAAGGAATAACAAACGGAGTCCAAACGGAATAAAACTTTCGCGATGATTTTTCTTGGACCAGAAGACATCCACGGAACTTGGACAGGGGGTCAGAAGATGACCGAGGAGGCCACAAGCCTCCTAGGCGCGCCCGGGGGGGGGGGGCCCTGAGGGCTTGTGGGCCCCTCGGGTGTCCTCCAACCCTAATTCTTGCTCCATAAATACCCAAATATCCCCAACCACTAGAAGCGTCCACCAAAATGCTTTTCCGCCGGCGCAAGCCTCTATTCCCGTGAGATCCCATCTTGGGGCCTTTTCCAGCACCCTGCCGGAGGGGGATTCGATCACGGAGGGCATCTACATCAACCTTGCTGCCCTTCCGATGAAGCGTGAGTAGTTTACCACAGACCTACGGGTCCATAGCTAGTAGCTAGATGGCTTCTTCTCTCTCTATGATCTTCAATACCATGTTCTCCTCGATGTTCTTGGAGTTCTATCCGATGTAATATTCTTTTACGGTGTGTTTGTCGAGATCCGATGAATTGTGGATTTATGATCAGATTATCCATGAATATTATTCGAGTCTTTTCCGAACTCTTTTATGCAGGATCAAATATCTCTATGTTTCTCTTCGAATTATCGGTTTGGTTTGGACAACTAGATTGGTTTTTCTTGCAATGAGAGAGGTGCTTAGTTTTGAGTTCAATCTTGCGGTGTCCTCACCCAGTGACATAGTAGGGGTAGCAAGGCATGTATTGTATTGTTGCCATCAAGGGTAAAAAGATGGGGTTTTCATCATATTGCTTGAGTTTATCCCTCTACAAAAATGTCATCTTACTTAAGGTGTTACTCCATTCTTATGAATTTAATACTCTAGATGCATGCTGGATAGTGGTCGATGTGTGGAGTAATAGTAGTAGATGCAGGCAAGTGTCGGTCTACTTGACACGGACGTGATGCCCATATTCATGATCATTGCCTTGGATATTGTCATAACTTTGCGCTTTTCTATCAATTGCTCGACAGTAATTTGTTTACCCACCATATGTTTTCTTTCAAGAGAGAAGCCTCTAGTGAAACCTATGGCCCCCGGGTCTATTTTCCATCATATATTTTCAGATCTATAAACCAAAAAACCAAAAATACTTTGCTGCAATTTATTTAGATTTATTTTAGTTTGCCTTTTTATTTATCTTTTATACCTATCTCTATTAGATCTCACTCTTGTTCGAGACTGTGAAGGGATTGACAACCCCTTTTTCGTGTTGAGTGCAATAGTTTGTTAGTTTGTGCAAGTGCATAGATTGGAGGCTTGCTTGTGCCTCCTACTGGATTGATACCTTGGTTCTTAACTGAGGGAAATACTTATCTCTACTTTGTTGCATCACCCTTTCCTCTTCAAGGGAAAAGTCAACGCAAGCTCAAAAATTACATCCCTGATACGTCTCCAACGTATCTATAATTTTTAATTGTTCCATGCTGTTATATTATCATTCTTGGATGTTTTACAATCATTTTATAGCAACTTTATATCATATTTTGGGACTAACCTATTGACATAGTGCCCAGTGCCAGTTGCTATTTTTGCTTGTTTTTTACTTTGCAGAAAATCAATACCAAACGGAGTCCAAACGCAGCTAAACTTTTTGGAGAATTTTGTGGACCAGAAGACACAAGATGGGCCGAAGAAGTACCAGAGGGGTGCCTCGAGGGGGGAACAACCCAGCTGGGCGCGCCTGGGGGCCCAGGCGCGCCCTGGTGGGTTGTACCCACCTTGGCCGCCTCCCGCACCGCCTCTTTTCTCTGCAAATACCCCGAAAATCCAAAACCCCTAGGGGTGTCGACGAAACACAATTCTAGCCGCTGCAAGTTTCAGAAACCACAGATCCAATCTAGACATTATCACGGAGGGGTTCATCATCCTCATTGGTGCCTCTCCGATGATGCGTGAGTAGTTCATTGTAGACCTACAGGTCCGTAGTTAGTATCTAGATGGCTTCCTCTCTCTCTCTCTCTCTCTCTCTCTCTCTCTCTTGATTATCAATACAATAGTCTCTTGAAGGTCTATTTGATGTAACTCTTTTTGCGTTGTGTTTGTTGGGATCCGATGAACTCTGAGTTTATGATCAGATCTATTTTCTCCATGAAAGTTATTTGAGTTTTGATCTCTTATATGCATGATTGCTTATAGCCTCGTTTTCTTCTTCGAATCTTTGGTTTAGTTAGGCCAACTGAAGGGAAAATGCCCTAGAGGCAATAGTAAAGTTGTTATTTATATTTCCTTATATCATGATAAATGTTGGGGATATTACCACTGGGCGTAAACCGGCCAGGAGAGGCCGGGTTAACCCCATAAGTAGTTCATCTGTATCTGAAGTCCATGAAGACAGACGGTGATGCTTCATGAAGGCCCAGGGCCCAAAGCCGGTTTAAGGCCTGTAGACATAAACCGGCATTGACATGTAAACTTGTGTTGTAAGATAGAAGTAGCAGAGATCGAGTCGGACACGATTATGAGACGGCCTCGGGATTCTGTAAACCGGCGGGCGTCAACCCATGTATATAAGGGGACGACCCGGCGGCGGTTCAGGGACAACAGACAACCACTCGAGACTCAGGAAAAGCGTATTCGCTCCCTGGTCATCGAAACCCCATCAATTCCATCACAACTAGACGTAGGCTTTTACCTTCATCGTAAGGGGCCGAACTAGTATAAAACTCTCTTGCGTCCCTTGTCCGCTTTAACCCCTTTAAGCTAACCCGTAGCGATGGCTCCACGACTAAGTCCTTTCTCTAGGACATCTGCCGTGACAAAACCACGACAGTTGGCGCCCACCGTGGGGCTATCGTACGATGGTTTCAAGTTCTTGGAGGGCAACTTCGAAGGACTCAAGGGTTACGCTGTGGGCCGGATGACCAAGAGTCGTCGCGGCAAGCTCAACATCGACGATGCAGGCTGGGGCCCTGAGGCCGGCTCAATCGAGTACGGGTACCGGGTCCCCTTTGGTGGCATACATGTTTTCATTAGCAAGATCGGCGAACCGGGCCCTGAGCCGGACGTCTGCACCGACCTCGTCGAAACGGCTCAGCGTGCGAGATCTGCCCGGGTCAGGCCTGTCATGAAGCGTGCCTTCATGGGAGTTATCCATGGAGGGGAATATGAGGATAGATCGGAATCTGGTGGTGAGACCGTCGTTTATTCCGGTGACGAGTCATCGACCGGAGAGACCGAGTCGTTATATCAGTTACAAGATGGCCGGATTAGGGGCTATTCCGATGGCAACAGTATTCCGGACCCCTTTGATCTGCCAAACCGGGTTGCGATCTTCATGGCCGGCACGCATCCGGCGCTCCACTCTTCGACCGCAGCGGCGATGATTTCCGGATCGGCAGCGGCAGCACCGGCCGGGGCAGGAGGCCCTGTGCGACTACCAGTTCAGGTTCTATCTGATTTGTTTGACGCGTTGGCAACACTGATGGCGGAGGTTAACCCGGCGGATCAGGATGCACACAATGCGGAAATCGCGAAAGTGAAAAATCAGATCACCCAGGCCAAAGCCGACTTAGCAACTGAGGATACCAGGATAGCCGCGGAGTGGGCCGCTTTGGATGCACAAGCTTACTGGATTATGCTGGATCAGAGTGCGTCGAACGAAGTCCTGAAGAGGAGGCACCGATCTCGCTTGCCGCCGGTTTATGACGCTAGAAATCTTTTTAACACCCCAGGAGCGGGGACCAGTAATCCGCCGGTGGTAAACCGGGCGGAGGCACCGGGGGCAGGGGCGCCGGTTCAGCCACGTTTGGTGGATCCGCCTCGTCAGAACAACATTGTGGCACCGCATGTCCCCACACCACCGGGTCATTATTCTAACCCGATGGACAACATTGTCGCTGCCGCTTCACGGGTGGTGGCCATCCCGATCGAAGGCGATTCTCCAGCGGCGGTCGAGACGCGTCGGGTTAAGGAGCTTCTTCAAACAGCCTTGGTTCAATAGGAGGCTTATTCATATAGTCACGATCGGATTCATTCCACTCCCCGTCCAAGCCGGAGTTACAACAGGCGTATGGATGAACCGGCAGTGTCAAGCAATGCGCGGAACCGTGATCCGCCCCGTGGCAATAACCCGGCGGGTGGTGCTGGTAATGCTCAGGAAGTGGTGGACCGGGCTCGGGCATGCAGAGAAGCCGAGTTAGCGGCGCAACATGAAGCTCGTCAGCTTACTCCGGTTCGTCCAACCACATCGGTGGAACCAGGAGTTACCTCTAGTTCTTTGGGAGTGCCATGTCTTGTCTCAGCATTGCGCAATGTGCGCCTGCCCAAGGATTTCAAGGGACTGCGCAAGCTGACGAATTACACCACCGATTTATCCCCTGAAACATGGGTCGAAAGTTATGAGATGGCCATGGAGATGTTGGATGTGGATGATGCGGCATGTGCGAAATACTTCACCATGATGCTAGAAGGGACAACCCGCACTTGGTTAAAGAGCTTACCGGTTAATTCTATCAGGTCATGGGCCGAGTTGAGAGCCCGGTTTATTCAGAATTTCAAGGATACATGCAAGCAGCCCATGTCAATTGTGGACTTAGCTGCCTGTGTCCAGGAGGAAGGAGAGTCAACAACCCATTGGGTGCGCCGGGTTTCGGAGATTTCGCATTCATCAGAGCGCATCAACATTGACACCGCAGTTTTAACATTGGAAGGCAATTGCTGGTTTGAACCCCTGAAGTTGAAGTTGGGACGGCTCAAACGTCATTGTAATGACATGGGAACCGTCATGGCTGCACTGGTGAAGTATGCCGACTCTGATAGTACCAAGATCCCGAGTCTGACGATGATAAGACAGGGAAGGGAAAGAAGAGCGGCAACACTAAGGGGCAGCACCACAACCCGGCGGGTCATGGAAACGGCGGCAAGCGTAAGGCGGACCATGGTTTAGACTTTGTGGCTAATACTAATACACACGACAAGGGCCAGCGGCGTAAGGGTAAACCGCCCCAGCGCGGTGGAAGGTCAAATCCTAATCCGGACCGTTTGTCTTATCTGTTGAACCAGCCCTGTCCAAAGCATGGGACGAAGGAGGAACCGTCCACGGACCTCTGGAAAGATTGTTACATCATGCAAGAGTTCAAAAATTCTGATTCTTTCCGGTATGATCATGGACCAGGAGGCGGTTCGGGCCCCGGGTCCCATGGGCCGGGTTATGGTGGAGGAAATTCCGGTTCAGGCTTCCACGGTAATCAGGGTGGACATAACAATCAAAGTGATCAGGGTAATCAAGGTGGCTATAATCATCAGGGCAATCAGCAGCAGCAGCAGTCGGGTTACCAGAGCAACCCGAAGCAGTTGAATAGCGGACAGTATCATGTCTTCACCACTAGCTTGGACAAGCGCGATCAGAAGCTTCATAAAAGGGTGGTGAATGCCGTTGAACCGGCGGTGCCCCGTTATTTGCGCTGGTCCAAGCAGCCGATTGTGTGGAGTAGAGAAGATCATCCACCCCAGGTTGACAATCCGGGTCATCTGGCTTTGGTGGTGGCACCTCAGGTGGGAGGTTATAAGTTCACTAAGGTACTCATGGATGGAGGGAGTAGTATCAATATCCTTTATTGTGAAACTTTCCGTCGCATGGGGTTAACAGATAAAAATCTTAAACCGTCCAATACGGTGTTCCATGGTGTAGTGCCTGGTAAGTCGGCATATCCTGTTGGTAAGATAGCTCTGGAGGTGGCTTTTGGAGATGAGCATGACTCGAGATCAGAAACCTTGACCTTTGAAGTGGTGAAAATCAGAAGCCCGTATCATGCCCTATTTGGACGGCCAGCTTATGCTAAGTTTATGGCACAGCCTTGTTATGTCTATCTGCAGCTCAAGATGCCGGGTCACAAGGGAACTATAACCATGCATGGGAGCCGCAAGATTGCTCTGGAGTGTGAAGAAGGTGATGCGGCTTATGCTTAGTCGGTTTGTGCAACAGAAGAGTTGAAGTTTTACAAGGACAATGTTGATCCGGCAGATATGACTTCATTGAAGAAACCAACTACAAAGCATGATCCGGCCCTGAAGTTTAAATTGGCTGATGAGACTAAGCTTGTTGACTTCGTGCCTGGCGATTCATCCAAGCAGTTTAGCATCAGCGCTAACTTGGATCCGAAATAGGAAAGCGCGCTCATCGAGTTCATCCGTGAGAATCGGGACATCTTTGCATGGAAGCCTTCCGATATGCCAGGTGTATCGAGAGAACTCGCTGAGCACACTCTCAATGTTGATCCCAAGTATAAACCGGTCAAGCAATTTCTCTGCCGGTTCAATGAAGAAAGACGCAAAGCTATTGGAGAAGAAGTAGCCAGGCTCTTGGCGGCTGGATTTATCGTTGAAGTATTCCATCCTGAGTGGTTGGCTAATCCGGTGCTGGTCCTCAAGAAGAATGGCACTTGGCATATGTGTGTGGACTACACAGATCTCAACAAAGCTTGTCTAGCAGATCCTTTGCCCGTCCCCGTATTGATCAAATTATTGATGCTACGGCGGGTTGTGAGCGTTTAAGCTTTTTGGATGCATACTCTGGTTATCATCAAATCAAAATGGCAGTTAAGGACCAGGAGAAGACAGCCTTCATAACTCCCTTTGGAGCCTTCTTCTATGTGTCCATGCCCTTTGGGCTCAAGAGTGCCCAGGCGACTTATCAACGGTGTGTGCAGAATTGTCTGCATAAACAGATCGGCTGCAATGTTCATGCCTATGTGGATGATATTGTGGTAAAATCAAAGAAGAAGGAGACATTGATTGATGACTTGAAGGAAACTTTTGATAACCTAAGGGTTTATAAAATGATGCTTAATCCGGCCAAGTGTGTCTTTGGTGTACCTGCAGGCAAGCTCTTGGGCTTTTTGGTGTCTAACAGGGGCATTGAAGCTAATCCGGAAAAGATCAAGGCCATCACCTCCTTGGCTAAACCAAAATGTATCAATGATGTTCAACGCCTGGCAGGCCGGATTGTCGCGTTGAGCCGGTTTGTCAGTCGCCTTGGCGAGAAGGCCATCCATTTATATCAAATGCTGAAGAAAACAGATAACTTCGTCTGGAGTGACGCCGCTAATGAAGCATTTGAGGACTTAAAGCGGCAGCTGGCTAATCCGCCGATTCTCGCTGATCCAGTGGACAAAGAACCATTGTTGCTATATGTGGCAGCTAATGCTCGGGCTGTTAGTGTGGCTATTGTGGTGGAGTGCAAGGAGGCAGGAAAGGAATATCCGGTTCAGCGGCCGGTTTACTATATCAGTGAGGTACTTATTGAGTCCAAGCAGAGGTACCCGCATTGGCAAAAATTGGTGTATGGGGTTTTCATGGCAAGCCGGAAGATTAAGCAGTATTTCCAAGGTCATCCCATCACGGTGGTCAACTCTGCTCCTTTGGGGATATAATCCAGAACAGGGAAGCAACTGGTCGGATTGCTAAGTGGGCTATCGAGCTCGGGCCTCACGGGTTTAAATACATACCCCGAACGGCGATCAAATCTCAGGCACTTGTGGATTTCATCAATGACTGGACAGAATTACAAGCGCCAGAGGAGAAACCGGATCACACTTATTGGACTATTCATTTTGATGGGTTCAGGCAATTGGAGGGCTCGGGGGCTGGAGTCGTATTAACTTCCCCACGAGGTGATAAGTTTTGTTATGTTCTCCGTTTAATGTTCCCTTGCACTAATAATGCAGCTGAATATGATGCTTTACTCCATGGTCTTCGGATGGCTAAGGAGATGAACCTCAGCTGAGTTAAGTGCTTCGGTGACTCGGATCTGGTGGCTCAACAAGTGTCCGACACTTGGGATTCCAAGGACCCACTAATGGCAGCATATCGTCGTGAGGTGGATATTGTTGCAGGTCACTTTAAAGGTTATCAGGTGGATCATGTAGACCGGCGGAAGAATGAAGCGGCAGACGCTTTAAGCCGCCTGGGTTCCCAACGTAAACCGGTCCCACCTAATGTCTTCCTGGATGTTTTGCATAATCCGTCCGTCAAGCTCCCTGGTGAAGAGGATTTGGCTGTTCCTGATCCGGAGGCTCAGTTGGTGGCGGCTCTTCATGTTATCCCGGATTGGACGGTTCCATATCTGGCGTATATGAACCGGGGCGAGTTACCAGAGGATGAAACCTTGGCCAGGCGGATAACCCGGCGGTCCAAGTCCATGACTATTATCAATGGAGAGTTACATCATTGCAGTGTGACAGGGGCATTTCAACTATGTGTGTCTCCTGAGGAAGGCCGTGAAATTTTGCATGAGATCCATGAAGGAGATTGTGGTCACCACGCCGGTTCAAAATCTTTGGTGGCCAAGGCGTTTCGTCACAGTTTCTATTGGTTGACAGCTCATGCTGATGCCGAGGACTTGGTCAAAAGATGTGATGGCTGTCAGAAATTCTCAAGGCGCGCTCATGTACCGGCTCAAGAATTGAGGATGATTCCAATCACCTGGCCGTTTGCAACTTGGGGGCTGGATATGGTTGGGCCTTTCAAGAGGTCCAAGGACAAGAAGACCCACCTTTTGGTGGCGGTTGATAAGTTCACGAAGTGGGTGGAGACAGAGCTAGTTAGTAAGTGTGACGCAGCCACAATGGTTCAATTCATCAAAAAGGTGATCTTCCGGTTTGGCTTTCCACACAGCATTATAACAGACAATGGTACCAATCTGTCAAAGGGTGCCATGAAGGAGTTCTGTCAATGTGAGCACATCCGGCTTGACGTGTCATCAGTGGCTCACCCCCAGTCCAATGGTCAAGTGGAGAGGGCCAATCAAGAGATCTTGAGAGGCATCAAACCCCGGCTTATGGTTCCTTTGCAACGGACGCCGGGTTGTTGGGTTGAGGAGCTACCTTCAGTGTTATGGAGCATCAACACCACACCCAACAGATCGACATGATACACACCGTTCTTCATGGTTTATGGAGCGGAAGCGGTTCTTCCTAGTGACATCCGTCATGACTCACCTCGTGTAGCAGCATACGTTGAAGCTGACAACGAGAAAGCACGGCAGGAAGCTCTTGACCTGTTAGATGAGGAGCGTGACATGGCGGCAGCCCGTTCGGCGATTTATCAGCAAGATCTGTGTCGTTATCATAGCCGCCGGGTTAGAACCAGAACCTTTCAGGAAGGAGATTTGGTGCTTCGACTCATCCAGGATCAGACGGATATGCACAAGCTATCCCCCCCTTGGGAAGGACCTTTTGTGGTCAGCAAGAATCTGCACAACGGGTCATACTACCTAATCGATGTTCGAGAGCGCAAAGACTCAAGTAAATCGGAGGAGGAGACCAACCAGCCGTGGAATATTGCTCATCTTCGGCCCTACTATACTTGAGCTATAGGCTCTGCTTATGAACATATTATGACATTGTATATATTATGATCAATATAATAAACCGAAACCTCAGCTAAAGCGGGGTATCTGTTGTTTTCTTACATCATGTGTGGTTACATGGAGCTTACAAAGCGGCGTCCAGTTTACCCCTTGATTTAGCTTCTCAAAGCTTGATATTAGATCACTTGGGGGCTTGGTCGTATCCGAACCATAGCTACACCTCTTGATTGGCGCAATGCCACAGCATCACTTGGGGGCTTGGTCGAACCCGAACCATAGCTACACCTCTTGATCGGCGTAATGCCACAACATCACTTGGGGGCTTGGTCGAACCCGAACCATAGCTACACCTCTTGATCAAATTTGGGGCCTGGCAGCCCGTGAAAAGCCTCGACTACAACGGTTTTTATTTGCCTTTTGCTGAGTTTTCTTTGTTTTAATAAGATTTGTGACATTTTTAAACCGGTGTTTATCAGCCCGGTTAGGCTATCAACTACAAGTTGACAGTATACAATCAAATTATAATCCGGAGACTATCAGCCCGGTCTGGTTTTGACTTAAAGTCACCAGTATGGAATAAACTGGTGTTTATCACAGCCCGGAACGGTTTTCTGATAAACCGGCATCATATAACAGGAATTACTTCTACTCCGGATTAGGGCTATTACCCTCATTACAAAGTTGGTCAGCCAACACTATGCCTAAAGGTCACAGGTACCATATATTTCCATATTTGGTTATCTTTTACCTTGGTTATAAACCTTGGTCATATATATCTTTGTGTATCATGACCCGCCCGGTGGTAAACCGCCAGGGCGTTTTAAGCTTCTTATCTGCAGGAACAACTTGAATAAATAGCTATGGATTATGAACATAATATCTTAAGCATGGCGGATTAACACGCATTAGTTGCAGATAGATATGCACGAAGGCATAATAGACCAAGTGTTTTAACTAGCCTATTACAAGGCGTTTCAGTGCCCAAAGGGATAATTGTTTCTCAATAAGCATTGCGACAAGTGGAAGACTAAACCGGCCCCCGGATTATGATTGCTTATCAGCTTGACCTGACGGCTGCGGATCATCTTGCACCGGTTCATCTTCGTCCCTACCCAGCGGCTGGAAGTCAACAGTTGTCCAGTCGATCCCAGTTAAAGCTTGGAACACAGCTTCGTCGCTTATAAGGGTGGACGGTTGAATGTCAGGGGCATAAGTGTGCTTACGGATTAGAGGGATCAGGTTTTGAGCCTCAGGAGTTGGTGCAGCAACCCGCTTGTTATTGGTATCATAACTCGCCTGGTAAAATGAAAGATCAGCCTCTTCAGCAAGTTGACAAGCTAGTGGACGTACTTCCCGGTTTATGGCGCGGAGATCTTCAGTGCAAAATTCTGATCCGTCTTCTTTTAAGCTTGGGTAGCCTTTAGCCATGTCCGTCGGATCAAGATCAGGCACCCATGCTTTTGCCCGGGTTAGTGCGGTCAGAGCGCCAGCCCTTGCAGCAGACCTCTTTAGCTCTTCTACCCGGGCAGGCAGCATAGATAGCCTGTCTAAGGTATCCTTGATTAACGTCGGGGGCGGCTTATTGTGAGAAGCGGTGCAGATAATTCGTTGTGCGCCGGTATACAGTTGTTCTGTCAGCGTGTAGGCAGCCTTCAGCTTCTTCTGAACATCAGAGCCCAGATGACTAATGCGAGTTCCTGTATCATTGCAAACATCAGCAAACCGGCAACGCATGGGAAGATATGTTGAAAGTATAAAGTAAGGATGCTTACCAAACACAGCAGCAGTCATGGCATGTATCTGCCGCTTTACACCAGTCAGCTTGTCTACCACCGGTTTTAGAACTGCTTCAGCGTCTTCAGTTCTTTTCCGCAAAGCCGATTTCTCTGTGTTCCAATCCGCCCGCTCCTTGGCGAAGCTCTCCTTTAGCTTTTCCATAGCGGCTAAGGTGCTCGTCAGCTCATCTTTTGCTTTGGAAGTTTCGGCCTATTGGGACTTGATGTTCTCTTGCAGATCAGCGGTTTGGCTTTCCTTCTTGCTCAGTTCAGCCTATAAAGAGACAGATACATAATGAATTGACAATACATATTTGAAGTACCAAGCACATAACAAGTTATGCCCTTGATACTTGGGGGCTAATGCATATTTGCTCCTTATCAGAAATTTCTACAAGTCCCAAGCACAATACAAGTATTAATCTTGGCACTTGGGGGCTAATGTGTGTTTGCTAAAAAACTATTGGTATGGGAATTCTTATACAGTCCTGGTTCATCTTTATAAAGTTAAACCGGCCCTTGGGGGCTATACCGGTGAAAGAGCAGTATGGCAAATTTTAAGGAACCGGTTCATCATAAAGAAGTAATCTGGTCCCTGGAGGCTAAATATGCAAAGTTAAGTTATGACAAAGTCCCGGTTTAGATTGGTATCATAAACCGTCACTTGGGGGCTACTAGGAGTTGATAAACTGCAATTGGACAAAAGAGAAAAATAGTAGTTACCTCATATCGCTCCTTCATCAAGTTTACCAAACTAGCTTCATAGTCACGGCTGGTATACAGACGGTTCAAGAAGCCAGAGTGAATGTCTTGAGCATTGAGATGGGTGTAGCTTGATAAATCAGCATTCCATTTGCCTTTGCCGATAGCAGAGAGCTCGTCCTTGGCAGTATGCTTTGACAAAGCGACAGGGTTGCCACGAGTGGTGTGGCCAGTGCCAGTAATCATAATGTCATCATCTTGATCATCAGCAGCCTTCACTGGAGTTGGCGGTTTGTCAGTATCCTTAACCGGACTGGTCGGTTTGTCATCAGTTCGGACAGGGCTGGTTGGCCGGTCTGCATGGCTTGTAGTGTCAACTTGCACTTGTTCGGCAAGGAAGTCATGGTATTGAGGCGGCGGATCGTTAAGCATGTCGTCAGCGTCGGTTTCTTCCGGATCTGGAGTTGTTTCCGGTTCAGCAGCTACATTATTATCAGCTGGTTTGCTTAACCGAGCCTTCTTGCTAGGTCTTGGCTTGGCTCTGAGAAAAGATAGACATAAGGATAAGTACAGTATGTAAATATAACACATCAAGAATAAAGACACGTGCATAGCTCACCCAGGAACTGTTTTGAGGGGTGGAAGCTGCGTGGCCGATGTCTCGCCAGAGGATGAGTGAGAAGTACCCTGATAATTTGAATCAGACGGGTTAAGAGGCTGGCAGAAACAACCTGCTTTTGGGCATGAAGTATCAATGGGATAAGAGACCTCTGATCGGCGTTTCCGAACCAGACTGTTCGGTAAACCGGCGGAGGTAACTACCTGGCCACTATGCTGGGTTGTACGGCGAGCTTCGTGCTGCTGCGTCTTCAAAAGAAAGTTTGGGTCCAAGTAAGCAAGAGGGTGAGAAATTTTACTTTCCAATTTGCTTGACGGATTTTTGATGTTGGCAGAGGATCTGAATAGGAGGAAAGAATGGTTACCTCTACGTCCTCAGCATGACTGCCTTCAGCGTCGTCCTGATAATAATCATTGTCAATGAGATGTACAAAAAATGAACCAAGAGAGTCAAGTTCTACCTCTGGTTCCGGGTTACCCACATCGTCATCAGCTGGTGGATCGGAGGATGCAGTGGTCCTTTTCTTGGCAGGTTTTTTAACAACCTTGGTCTTTGGACGAACTGGCTTGACCGGTTTATCTTGCGGCTTCGCCGGTTTGTCTTGGGATGGTTTCTTGTTCCAGAACGGATCATCACCCTGTCAGAAAATAATCACACTTTCAAAGAATATTTGGACAGAAGCAACTTCAGATAAAAAGATTATATGATTCTTACAGCTGGTGGTTTGTTGAAGGTGCAGAAAGGGAGTAGTCCGGTTTGGGCACAGACAGCTTCCGGTTTGTTCAGTATCTTTTTTATAGCCTCAGTGACTTCTGCATCTGTAAGCTGAATGTCAATGTGCCGCTGTGCATCCTTCAAACTCCCCGTATACTCACACATCAAACCAGAGCGCCGGCTTAAGGGCAGAATACTCCAGCTTATCCAGCAACAAGCAAGATCAACTCCTGTCAAACCGTTCGCCATGAAGGCTCTAAGCTTTGATAATTGGGGAGCATAGTTGGCCCTTTCTCTTGCCGTCAACCTCTGAGGAAAAGGATGTGTGTTGCTAAGGCGTTCAGGGCGGTAACCCGGCAGGGAGTTTTCATCAGATGGGGATGTATCCATGCAGTAAAACCAAGTCTAGTTCCACTCTTTGGGGTGACTGTGGAGTTTGAGATGGGGGAAGGTGACTTCCTTCCTTTTCTGAACCGCCATTCCGCCCAGTTCCGTATTGGGTCCATCTGAGAACTCTGTGCGACGGTTTAAGTGAAAGAAATCCCTAAACAGTTCGACTGAAGGTTCCTCTTGCAGATAAACCTCACAAAAGACTTGGAAGTGGCAGATGTTGGTTACAGAATTGGGACCGATGTCTTGAGGGCGCAGTTGGAAACTAGCCAGTACATCCCGGAATTTTTTTGAACCGGGAGGGCTAAAACCTCGTCCGAGATGATCAGCGAACACGACTACCTCTCCATCCTTGGGTGTAGGAGGATTTTCCGGGCCAGGGACCCTCCAGTGGATGACATCTTTTTTAGCTAAAGCGCCTGCTTTAACAAGATTGTTTAACTGCTCTTCGTTTACTCGAGAGGGAGCCCAATTGCATTCATAGACTTGCTTGGCCATGGCAATGGAAATCTGGAACATGATTATTGCCGGTTTAAGATTTACAGTGGAAAACTACACAACAGTATAAGGATACAAGCATATTGATAAACCGGAATTGATTATTTGTAAACCGGAGTCTGACAATGGAAACAGTACAATGATGAAAGCATTGGCGGTTCAACAGGGGACTAATGGTATCTACCGGGTCATCATTTTGTATATGAAGTTAAACCGCCCAATCTGGTATTAAAGATGTATAAGTGAAGGGAAAAACAGGTTTCACAAGTTGGTATTATAATTTTGGATCTACCGCATGTCAGAAAATGAAAATATATTCAGACCTAAATATTGGTACCGAAGCAGTTGATGAAGGTTCAGATGGGATTTTCTACTTAAACGAGATGCATGGATGGAAAAGAAGGGCTACGGCTATCGCCGTACAGGATAAATATCAAGATTTGAATCAAAGAACTATTGCACAATGACGAACACCGACGAACACCAATGAACACTGAAACCCTAATGACAGATATATGGCGGAAGGAAAGAAGGCTTACCGATGCTGATGGAAGAGCGGAGAGGCGCCGTGATTCTCTGGTGCGTTCAGGGTGATGCAGCGGCCGGAGTTGAGGCAGAAACGAAGGTCGACGGTGGCGGCGGAGCTCCAAAGGTCGGGCAGCGCAAGGAAGAGGACAAGGTGAAGAGATACGGGGGGGGGGGGGGGGGTGGAAAGACCCCCTAGCCCTATTTATAAGGGCAGAAAGATAGGCATCAGGCGCGAAAATCAAGGAGCCTAAATTTTGGATATGAGGTGGAGCTGTCGCCTCGATTGTCGGAGGCTCGTTAATGACAGGTGACGTCACGGCAGTTTACCATGATCCTAGAAGATGATGTCACGGTGGTTTACAAGATTGTGTGAAGATGTTGAAGAAGAAATTTTCTTAAGTATTGAGGATTGACATGAACCAGTTCAAATCAATCTGGGGCCTAGTGTTGGGGATATTACCACTGGGCGTAAACCGGCCAGGTGAGGCCGGGTTAACCCCATAAGTAGTTCATCTGTATCTGAAGTCCATGAAGACAGACGGTGACGCTTCATGAAGGCCCAGGGCCCAAAGCCGGTTTAAGGCCTGTAGACATAAACCGGCATTGACATGTAAACTTGTGTTGTAAGATAGAAGTAGCAGAGACCGAGCCGGACACGATTATGAGACGGCCTCGGGATTCTGTAAACCGGCGGGCGTCAACCCATGTATATAAGGGGACGACCCGGCGGCGGTTCAGGGACAACAGACAACCACTCGAGACTCAGGCAAAGCGTATTCGCTCCCTGGTCATCGAAACCCCATCAATTCCATCACAACTAGACGTAGGCTTTTACCTTCATCGTAAGGGGCCGAACTAGTATAAAACTCTCTTGCGTCCCTTGTCCTCTTTAACCCCTTTAAGCTAACCCGTAGCGATGGCTCCATGACTAAGTCCTTTCTCTAGGACATCTGCCGTGACAAAACCACGACAATAAATGTTTATTATTCATGCTAGAATTGTATTAACCGGAAGCTTAGTACATGTGTGAATACATAGACGTCCCTAGTATGTCTCTACTTGACTAGCTCGTTTATCAAAGGTGGTTAAGTTTCCTAGCCATAGACATGTGTTGTCATTTGATGAACGGGATCACATCATTAGAGAATGATGTGATTGACAAGACCCATCCGTTAGCTTAGCACTATGATCGTTTAGTTTATTGCTATTGCTTTCTTCATGACTTATACATGTTCCTATGACTATGAGATTATGCAACTCCCGAATACCGGAGGAACACTTAGTGTGCTATCAAACATTACAATGTAATTGGGTGATTATAAAGATGTTCTACATGTGTCTCCGATGGTGTTTGTTGAGTTGGCATAGATCGAGATTAGGATTTGTCACTCCATGTATCGGAGAGGTATCTCTGGGCCCTCTCGGTAATGATCATCACTATAAGCCTTGCAAGCAATGTGACTAATGAGTTAGTTGCGGGATGATGCATTACGGAACAAGTAAAGAGACTTGCCGGTAACAAGATTGAACTAGGTATGATGATACCGACAATCGAATCTCTGGCAAGTAACATACCGATGACAAAGGGAACAACGTATGTTGTTATGCGGTTTCACCGGTAAAGATCTTCGTAGAATATGTAGGAACCAATATGAGCATCCAGGTTCCGCTATTGGTTATTGACCGGAGATGTGTCTCGGTCATGTCTACATAGTTCTCGAACCCGTAGGGTCCGCACGCTTAACGTTGAATGACGATTTCTATTATGAGTTATGTGATTTGATGACCGAAGGTTGTTCGGGGTCCCGGATGAGATCACGGATATGACGAGGAGTCACGAAATGGTCGATACATAACGATTGATATATTGGATCATGTTATTCGGACACCGGAAGTGTTCCGGATAGTCTCGGGTAAAACCAGAGTGCCGGAGGGGTTACCGGAACCCCTGGGGGAACTAATGGGCCACCATGGGCCTTATTGGAGAGAGAGGAGGGCAGCCAGGGCAGGCCGCGACCCCCCTTGCAGTCCGAATTGGACAAGGGAAGGGGGGCGGCGCCCCCCTTTCCTACTCCCTCTCCCTCTTCTTCCTTCCCCCTCTCTCCCTTATGGTGTAATCCTACTAGGACTAGTAGTCCTAGTAGGACTTCCCCTCATTGGGCGCGCTCCCTAGGGCCGGCCGGCCTCCCCCTCCCTCCTTTATATACGTGGGGAAGGGGGCACCCTAGAACACACAAGTTGATCTTTTAGCCGTGTGCGGTGCCCCCTCCACAGTTACACACCTCGATCATATTGTCGTAGTGCTTAGGCAAAGCCCTGCGCCGGTAACTTCATCATCATCGTCGCCACGTCGTCGTGCTGACGGAACTCTCCCTCGGCCTCAACTGGATCAAGAGTACGAGGGACGTCATTGAGCTGAACGTGTGCTGAACACGGAGGTGTCGTACATTCGGTGCTAGATCTGTCGGATCGTGAAGACGTACGACTACTTCAACCACGTTGATAAACGCTTCCACTTTCCGTTTATGATGTTACGTGGACATACTCTCCCCGCTCGTTGCTATGCTTCTCCTAGAGAGATCTTGCGTGATCATAGGATTTTTTTTGAAATACTACGTTCCCCACTAGTGGTATCAGAGCCAGGTCTATGCGTAGATGTTATATTCACGAGTAGAACACAAAGAGTTGTGGGCGATAATAGTCATACTGCTTACCAGCAACGTCTTACTTTGATTCAGCGGTATTGTTGGATGAAGCGGCCCAGACCGACATTACATGACCGCATTCATGAGACTGGTTCTACCGACGTGCTTTGCACACAGGTGGCTAGCGGGTGTCAGTTTCTTCAATTTTAGTTGAATCAAGTTTGACAACGTCCGGTACTTGTTGAAGGTTAAGACAACACACTTGACGAAAAATCGTTGTGGTTTTGATGCGTAGGTAAGAACGGTTCTTGCTAGAAGCCCGTAGCAGCCACGTAAAACTTGCAACAACAAGACACCTAGATCAGATATGAACTCCTTCATCCAGAATCCTTCATTTGCTGCTTTTGAAGCAGCTATGTACTCCGCTTCACACGTAGATCCCGCCACGACGCTTTGTTTAGAACTGCACCAACTGATAGCTCCACCGTTCAATGTAAACACGTATCCGGTTTGCGATTTAGAATCGTCCGGATCAGTGTCAAAGCTTGCATCGACGTAACCATTTACGATGAGCTCTTTGTCACCTCCATAAACGAGAAACATATCCTTAGTCCTTTTCAGGTATTTCAGGATGTTCTTGACCGCTGTCCAGTGATCCATTCCTGGATTACTTTGGTACCTCCCTGCTAAGCTAATAACAAGGCACACATCAGGTCTGGTACACAGCATTGCATACATGATAGAGCCTATGGCTGAAGCATAGGGAACACTTTTCATTTTCTCTCTATCTTCTGCAGTGGTTGGGCATTGAGTCTGACTCAACTTCACACCTTGTAACACAGGCAAGAACCCTTTCTTTGCTTGATCCATTTTGAATTTTTTCAAAACTTTGTCAAGGTATGTGCTTTGTGAAAGTCCAATTAAGCGTCTTGATCTATCTCTATAGATCTTGATGCCCAATATGTAAGCAACTTCACCGAGGTCTTTCATTAAAAAACTCTTATTCAAGTATCCTTTTATGCTATCCAGAAATTCTATATCATTTCCAATTAGCAATATGTCATCCACATATAATATTAGAAATGCTACAGAGCTCCCACTCACTTTCTTGTAAATACAGGCTTCTCCAGAAGTCTATATAAAACCATATGCTTTGATCACACTATCAAAACATTTATTCCAACTCTGAGAGGCTTGCACCAGTCCATAAATGGATCGCTGGAGCTTGCACACTTTGTTAGCTCCCTTTGGATCGACAAAACATTCCGGTTGCATCATATACAACTCTTCATCTAGAAATCCATTCAGGAATGCAGTTTTGACATCCATTTACCAAATTTCATATTCATAAAATGCGGCAATTGCTAAGATGATTCAGACAGACTTAAGCATCGCTACAGGTGAGAAAGTCTCATCATAGTCAACTCCTTGAACTTGTCAAAAACCTTTCGAAACAAGTCAATCTTTGTAGACAGTAACATTACCGTCAGCACCAGTCTTCTTCTTGAAGATCCATTTATTCTCTATGGCTTGCTGATCATCGGGCAAGTCAACCAAAATCCACACTTTGTTCTCATACATGGATCCCATCTCAGATTTCATGGCCTCAAGCCATTTTGCGGAATCTGGGCTCACCATCGCTTCTTCATAGTTCGTAGGTTCGCCTTGGTCAAGTAATATGACCTCCAGAATAGGATTACCGTACCACTCTGGTGCGGATCTTACTCTGGTTGACTTACGAGGTTTGGTAGTAACTTGATCTGAAGTTTCATGATCAATATCATTAGCTTCTTCACTGATTGGTGTAGGTGTCACAGAAACCGGTTTCTGTGATGAACTACTTTCCAATAAGGGAGCATGTACAGTTACCTCATCAAGTTCTACTTTCCTCCCACTCACTTTTTTCGAGAGAAACATCTTCTCTAGAAAGGATCCATTCTTAGCAACAAATGTCTTGCCTTCGGATCTGTGATAGAAGGTGTACCCAACAGTTTCCTTTGGGTATCCTATGAAGACACATTTCTCCAATTTGGGTTCGAGCTTATCAGGTTGAAGCTTTTTCACATAAGCATCGCAGCCCCAAACTTTAGGAAACGACAAGTTTGGTTTCTTGCCAAACCACAATTCATAAGGCGTCGTCTCAACGGATTTCGATGGTGCCCTATTTAACGTGAATGCAGCCGTCTCTAAAGCATAACCCCAAAATGATAGCGGTAAATCAGTAAGAGACATCATAGATCGCACCATATCTAGTAAACTACGATTACGACGTTCGAACACACCATTTCATTGTGGTGTTCCGGGTGGCGTGAGTTGTGAAACTATTCAGCATTGTTTCAAATGTAGACCAAACTCGTAACTCAAATATTCTCCTCCATGATCAGATCGTAGAAACTTTATTTTCTTGTTACGATGATTTTCCACTTCACTCTGAAATTCTTTGAACTTTTCAAATGTTTCAGACTTATGTTTCATTAAGTAGATATACCCATATCTGCTCAAATCATCTGTGAAGGTGAGAAAATAACGATACCCGCCGCGAGCCTCAATATTCATTGGACCACATACATCAGTATGTATGATCTCCAACAAATTTGTTGCTCGCTCCATTGTTCCGGAGAACAGCGTTTTAGTCATCTTGCCCATGAGGCACGGTTCGCAAGTACCAAGTGATTCATAATCAAGTGATTCCAAAAGTCCATCAGTATGGAGTTTCTTCATGCGCTTTACACCAATATGACCTAAACGGCAGTGCCACAAATAAGTTGCACTATCATTATCAACTCTGCATCTTTTGGTTTCAATATTATGAATATGTGTATCACTACTATCGAGATTTAATAAAAATAGACCACTCTTCAAGGGTGCATGACCATAAAAGATATTACTCATATAAATAGAACAACCATTATTCTCTGATTTAAATGAATAACCGTCTCGCATCAAAAAAGATCCAGATATAATGTTCATGCTTAACGCTGGCACCAAATAACAATTATTCAGGTCTAAAACTAATCCCGAAGGTAGATGTAGAGGTAGCGTGCCGACCGCGATCACATCGACTTTGGAACCATTTCCCACGCGCATCGTCACCTCGTCCTTAGCCAATCTTCGCTTAATCCATAGTCCCTGTTTCGTTGCAAATATTAGCAACAGAACCAGTATCAAATACCCAGGTGCTACTGCGAGCATTAGTAAGGTACACATCAATAACATGTATATCACATATACCTCTGTTCACCTTGCCATCCTTCTTATCCTCCAAATACTTGGGGCAGTTCCGCTTCCAGTGACCAGTCTGTTTGCAGTAGAAGCACTCAGTCTCAGGCTTAGGTCCAGACTTGGGTTTCTTCTCCTGAGCAACAACTTGTTTGCCGTTCTTCTTGAAGTTCCCCTTCTTCTTCCCTTTACCCTTTTTCTTGAAACTGGTGGTCTTGTTGACCATCAACACTTGACGCTCCTTCTTGATTTCTACCTCCGCAGCCTTTAGCATTGCGAAGAGCTCGGGAATTGTCTTATCTATCCCTTGCTATTATAGTTCATCACAAAGCTCTTGTAGCTTGGTGGCAGTGCTTAAAGAATTCTCTCAATGACACTATCATCCAGAAGATTAACTCCCAGTTGAATCAAGTGATTGTTATACCCAGACATTTTGAGTATATGTTCACTGACAAAATTATTCACCTCCATCTTGCAGCTGTAGAACTTATTGGAGACTTCATATCTCTCAATCCGGGCATTTGCTTGAAATATTAACTTCAACTCCTGGAACATCTCATATGCTCCATGAGGTTCAAAACGTCGTTGAAGTCCCGGTTCTAAGTCGTAAAGCATGGCACATTGAACTATCGAGTAGTCATCAGCTTTGCTCTGCCAAACGTTCTTAACATCGTAAGTTGCATCTGCAGCAGGCCTGGCACCCAGCGGTGCTTCCAGGACATAATTCTTCTGTGCAGCAATGAGGATAATCCTCAAGTTACGGACCCAGTCCGTGTAATTGCTACCATCATCTTCAAATTTGCTTTCTCAAGGAACGCATTAAAATTCAACGGAACAACAACACGGGCCATCTATCTACAACAACATAGACAAGCAAAATACTATCAGGTACTAAGTTCATGATAAATTAAAGTTCAATTAATCATATTACTTAAGAACTCCCACTTAGATAGACATCCCTCGAGTCATCTAAATGATCACGTGATCCAAATCAACTAAACCATGTTCGATCATCACGTGAGATGGAGTAGTTTTCAATGGTGAACATCACTATGTTGATCATATCTACTATATGATTCACGTTTGACCTTTCGGTCTCCAGTGTTCTGAGGCCATATCTGCATATGCTAGGCTCGTCAAGTTTAACCCGAGTATTCCGCGTGTGCAAAACTGGCTTACACCCGTTGTATTTGAACGTAGAGCTTATCACACCCGATCATCACGTGGTGTCTCGGCGCGACGAACTTTCGCAACGGTGCATACTCAGTGAGAACACTTATACCTTGAAATTTAGTGAGAGATCATCTTATAATGTGTCTGGTGGTAGGTGCGACATATGCCAACGGGTGGCTTATCATTGTGGGAGCCAGTAAGACATCGCTGGTGCCTGGAAACGGGATGAGGCGAAGACATGCACGCCGGCGAATCTTACCCAGGTTCGGGGCTCTCCGTGGAGATAACACCCCTAGTCCTGCTCTGCGGGGTCTCCGCATGATCACTAGATCAACACAAGTGGCTACAAGTGGCTCCTTGAGCTGTTTGGCTAGAGGAGGAAGAAGGGCAAGGCTAGCTCTCCTCTTCTCTCTATGTGGTGTCTAAAACTCTAAGAGATCAACCCTTTGCATGGGTGCCCTGGGGGTGTATATAGGCCTACCCCCAGGGGTACAATGGTAATCTGGCTGGATGCGGGTCCAGGCCGTCAGTGTCTGTATCCGCTGGCTTCTCCGCCGGCCGCTGGGGCCCGCCGACTGGTGGGTCCAGCAGGCTGCTGGTTCCTGTAGCCTCGCCCTTGATGACGAGGGCTTTGCCGAGGTATGCATGGCTACAGTGCCGCCGTCCGGCAGACTCTCACTGTAGACTTGCCTCGTCTTGTCTCCTTAATGATGCACATACTTCGGGGGAGTGAGGTAGCCGGCTATTGGGAGCCGGCTACACCCCAGGCCGACTAGGGGGGCTTGGCCGCCTTCGAGCGTCTCTCTGGCTGAAGGGGCCCGCCGCCCGCGGGCCGTACTGACAACCTGTCATGGGTGGCGTCATGGTCAACATGGCTACAGTGCCGCACCGGACGGGGGATGGCTGACCCGTACGGCGCACTGTGGCCATGCGTGCTCCGGGATTCGGGGGTGGCAGACTTTACTGTAGCCACGCCCCGTCTTGTCACCATTATGTGGGTGCAGTCCTTGGGGGCGCGATCTTGGCCGCTTGCCGGGAGTCGGTCTTCTTGTGGCTGGCTTCTTGGAGTCGGCCTTCTTGTGGCCGGCTTCTTGGAGTCGGCCTTCTTGTGGCTCTCTTCGGGAGGGTTTCAGGGTCGGGCCGCCTTCCAGTAATCGGCCTGTGAGATAGCCGGCCAGGGGAAGGCGGCCCTGTGCTTTGGGTGCTTGAAGGCTCAATCGGCCCGAATTTTTTTGAAGAGCCAGGGGGAGTCGGTTAGGCTACCCGTGGTCATTTACTCCGACAGTAGTCCCCGAAGCTGGTTGGGCTTCACGGCTGAAAGGAGGACGAGAAGCTTAATCAGCTTCCTATCTTGAGGAGCCAGCAGCTAGGAGCCGGCTTTGATCAGGTGCGCCGCCTTGGTGAGGCTTCGAAATCTGAAGGCGGGAATCAGCTGGCGCGCGCGCCTGGTTGCGGGCCGGCCGCTTGCCGCCCGTGCACCATGTTGCGCCCTCCGTCTGGGAGAGCCTGCCAGCCCATGCGCGTGACGGGACGCCGCCGCAGGCCGGGGCCCACCACTTCCACGCCTCGGCCCGGGCGTGGATCTTCTGTGGCCCAAAACGGGCCATTCGCCTTCCAACGGCAGTTTCCGCACGCCATTAGGGCGCAATAATTGCGGGACGTGGGGGAGTGGGCGCAGTTAATCCCACGCCCCCACGCCTCGCCTCCTCGGGTTCGCCGCACGAGGCTATAAATAGGAGGAGGAGGAGGAGCGGCAGACGCTCGCACGCTCGCCCTTGCTCCGCCATCTCCTTCTTCTTCTTCTTCTTCATCACCGTAGCCCCTCGCTGCCGCGCCGTCCCTCCAGTCTTTGCACTACCCCGCAGCTTCGCCGCTGCGGGGCCGTGCTTTCGCCGTTGCCGCGCTTTTTTCATCAGCTTCTTGCCCTCATGTCGCGCGGCGGAGACTAGGACGGCTCCAACATCCACGAGGACCACATCGACTTCCTCCGCAAGACGCGGCGGTTGCCCGGCAAGGATCATGTGCGGGTCTGTCTTGCGCCGGAGAGGGAGATCTCGCCGGCGCCGGAGGAGGGCGAGCGGGTGATCTTCCGCTCGTACTGCCTGCGAGCGGCTTCTTCCGCTCCTTCCTCGAGTTCTACCAGCTCCAGCCGCACCACCTCACTCCAAACACGGTGGTGCTGCTGTCCGCCTTCGTCACCTTGTGCGAGGGCTTCCTCGGCGTCCTTCCACTAGTAGAAAACTGGGCTTTGGTCACAGGGCAATATTCACATTAGTCCCGGTTCAGTCACGAACCGGGACTAATGTGAGCATTGGTCCAGGTTCGTGCGGCCAGGGGCCTGCCGGGCCTCGTGGGGCATTGGTCCCGGTTCGTCCGGCCCCTTTGGTCCCGGTTGGTGGGACAAACCGGGACCAATGGGCCTCGCTCCTGGCCCACCACCATTGGTCCCGGTTGGTGGCTTGAACCGGGACCAGAGGCTCACCCTTTAGTCCCGGTTCATACCACAAACCGGGACTAAAGGGCTAGTCCTAGTTGCGGTCAGTGTTTAGTCCCACCTCGCCAACCGAAGGGCGCTCACACCAGTTTATAAGCCCGTCCCTCTCTGCCTTGTTGAGCTCCTCTCAAAGTGAAAATAGATGCCCTTATACAGGGAATTTGACCTAAATTCACAGTAACTTTCTTTGAATTTCATAGAAATTTATTATGAATTTAGGTTGAATTTTCTCTATAGGCGCATCTATGTTCATTTTTATAGTAAATAAAATAAATAAACCTTAATAAAATAAATAAAAATAAATAAACCTTAATAAAATAAACTATAGTAACTAAAATAAATAAACCTTAATAAATTAAATAAAAATAGCAGCAGTAAAATAAATAAAAATAAAATAATTAAAGTATAATACATAAGTAATTAGAAATAAAATAAATAAGTTTTTGTTGTAAGTACAAACAAAACAAAATAAATAAAGCAAAAGAGAAAAAAAACAGAGAAAAAAATTATGCCACCTACTGGGCCACCACGGCCTGAATACGACTAGAAACCCATCCATGGGCCAGGATTCAGGCCCGCAGAAGGCCCAGTAGGCCCCACAGGCAAAGAGAACGGTTAGGCCCGAAAGCCTGCAGTTGAGAGGAGCTCGAGAGGGTGGGCGCAACAGCGCTTATAAACCACTCTCGAGCTCTCTCAACTAGCGAGGTGGGACTAAACTTTTGACGCGGGGCAGCACAAGGCCTTTGGTCCCGGTTGGTGCCACCAACCGGGACTAAAGGGGGTCATTGGTCCCGGTTCGTGGCACCAACCGGGACCAAAGGCCTTTAGTCCCGGTTGGTGCCACGAACCGGGACCAATGGGTTGCCTATATATACCCCATCGCCACAGCAAAGCACTCCACAGTGCTCTGTTTTTTCTGGCCGGCGAGGGGAGGGCATTTGGGTGCTCTAGCTCACCTCCTATGCACATGAGGTGTTCGATGAAATGTCTGAGCCACACTAGTTAATCTTTCTCGTCTCGAAACTCGACCTCCGAGCTCCATTTTCCCCGAACTTTGTCTAGGTTTAGCGGTCCGTCACGTCCCGTCCCCGTCTTCACCGCCGTTGATCGCTCGCGCCGATCTCGTCGCCAACACCACCGTGGTGAGCCTCTTGTTCTTATCTTCTTTCCGAAAGAAAAAATTCTTACTTTAGATAGATACTTGTCTAATTTTGTTACTTTTATTATTCCTTCTTATTGCATAGTGCGATGGTTTTGGTATCCGCCCCCGTCGTCCCTCGTCCTGTCTATGATTCGGATGTGGTATATATTATCTTTTTATAACTATTTGGTTCATTTATTGTTTATGACAAATATGCCGACCAACGTGACATAGATTTTATTTATCTAGGAGGTGGTTGAACCGGAAATTCTAACCTACCCTATTGTCGAGAGGTTAAATTTAGTTGAAGAAGAAAACAATTACTTGAAGGAAAAAATAAAAAAATTGAGGAGGAGAAGATGATATTGGAGTTGCATGTTGCGGATGTCGTCGATGATCACAAGATCAAGATGGATGCAATGCGCTTGAAGATTAGAAAGATTAGAAAATATGCCATTCATACCGAGGCTTGGTATCATTATGCCGTTGGATCAATTGTTACCTTGGTTGCGATTATGATCGCATTTGTTTTCACATTGAAATGTTTTACATAGTTTCAATGTATGGTTTAATTAATTAGATGCTCTGGAGAGCTATATATATGTTGTTAGATGAGAACTATGTATGTACTTTGGTTTTAATGTGATGATGGCCTTCTATTAATTTGGTCACTTAATTATCTATTCATGATGTTCTGTAATGGTTTTTGACACACTTAATTATATATAATACACGCAGATGAACCGGCAATGGATGTACGGTGACAGACACACCTCCGAGTACATTAAGGGCGTGCATGATTTTCTCGAAGTGGCTGAGGCAAACAAGCAGAATGGTTTTATGTGTTGTCCATGCCCTATATGTGGGAATACGAAGTCTTACTCTGACCGGAAAATCCTTCACACCCACCTGCTTTACAAGGGTTTCATGCCACACTATAATGTTTGGACGAGGCACGGAGAAATAGGGGTTATATTGGAAGACAACGAAGAAGAAGAGGACGATGACAACTATGTGCCCCCTGAATACAGTGATGCTGCAACGGGGGAAGCCGCTGAAGATCAAGAGGAACCAGACGATGTGCCCAATGATGCTGCAAGGGGGGAAGCTGCTGAAGATCAAGAGGAACCAGTGCCCAATGATGATGATCTCCGCCGGGTCATTGTCGATGCAAGGACGCAATGCGGAAGTCAAAAGGAGAAGCTGAAGTTCGATCGCGTGTTAGAGGATCACAAAAAAGGGTTGTACCCCAATTGCGAAGATGGCAACACAAAGCTCGGTACCGTACTGGAATTGCTGCAGTGGAAGGCAGAGAATGCTGTGCCTGACAAAGGATTTGAGAAGCTATTGAAAATATTGAAGAAGAAGCTTCCAAAGGATAACGAATTGCCCGACAGTACATACGCAGCAAAGAAGGTCGTATGCCCTCTAGGATTGGAGGTGCAGAAGATACATGCATGCCCTAATGACTGCATCCTCTACCGCGGTGCGTACAAGGATCTGAACGCATGCCCGGTATGCGGTGCATTGCGGTATAAGATCAGACGAGATGACCCTGGTGATGTTGACGGCCAGCCCCCCAGGAAGAGGGTTCCTGCGAAGGTGATGTGGTATGCTCCTATAATACCACGATTGAAACGTCTGTTCAGAAACGAAGAGCATGCCAAGTTGATGCGATGGCATAGTGAGGACCGTAAGAAAGACGGGAAGTTGAGAGCACCCGCTGACGGGTCGCAGTGGAGAAAAATCGAGAGAAAGTATTGGGCTGAGTTTGCAGCTGACCCAAGGAACGTATGGTTTGGTTTAAGCGCGGATGGCATTAATCCTTTCGGGGAGCAGAGCAGCAATCACATCACCTGGCCCGTGACTCTATGTATGTATAACCTTCCTCCTTGGATGTGCATGAAGCGGAAGTTCATTATGATGCCAGTTCTCATCCAAGGCCCTAAGCAACCCGGCAACGACATTGTAACGCCCCGAGACCGACGCTTCAGAAGACTTCCAGATTTTTGTGATCGCTGTGTGTTTCATTTGTGCTTGCTCTTTTGTTTTTCATTGCATCATCTCATCATGCCATCATGTCATTAAGTTTTTTTAAAAACTCAACCAAGTAAATTGCATGGATCTTCGATCCATTTAAATCGAGGGAAACGCACATGGTGATTTCTCTTTATAACATATATCCTCCCAATATTATTAGGGAACTATATTAAAATATTCCATTAATTGGAGTTCACCATAACACACTTGCAAATATCCCAATGCCTTGTTATCTTAATTCTTGGTCTCCAACCTCGCATTATATTTTTTGATATTATTCCGGAGCTCCACCAAAAATCCGATCATTTTTGGACCTTCCCAACCCTCACTTCCTATTCAAATCATTTGAATTAAATTCAAATGCATTTGAATTTATATCGTCCAATCAGGCCACTTCTATTTTTCCTGGATCAAGCGCATTTTTGTGAGTCCGGGAAAATAATCCCCATGTCCAACTTCTTTCCCTAACCCTCTCTTTCTTTTCTTCTCTCTAATTCTTTTCTGTTAAAGAAAAAGAGAAAGAGAGAGAGAGAGAGAAGAGAGAGCCCAGCCGCCAGGCCTCTGGCCACTTCCCTCTCTACTGGGCCGGCCTCTAAGGCCCATCCTTCCTCCCAGTAACCCTAGCCTCACCCCGATCCATCTCCTCCTCCTCCTCTTTCCCACGTGCGCCGCCATCCCTCTCTCGCCCACGCCTTGCCTCCTACGGCGCCCGAAGCCATGCCCCGTCGCCACTCCGGCCGGCGAGTCCAGGCCGCCCAGCTCGCCCCGCCTCGTTCCCGGAGGGAACCGATGCTCCCGCGCCTCCTCCTCACCCAGTCCCCGTCGTCCGAGCGCTCGAGGAGAGGAGCTCCTCGAGCACCTGCGTCCGCGTCCGTCGTCCTCGCGTCTACCTTCCTCGTCCCGCACCCGAGCTCCTAGAGCCCGAGCCGTCCCCGAGCTCCTCCTCCTTGCTGCTTCGTCTGTCGCCGAGTAGGAGCTCCACCGCCTCGACTACTGGTCCGGTCGCCATCGGCTGCTCCCTCCCGCTCGCCTCCTTCTTCTCTTCCTCGCACGCCTGCGACCATGGCTGCCTCGTCATCAAGCTCACCTTCGTCTCCCAGGTGACCGACTGCGTCGACCTCCTTTGCAAGGACAAGCCACTGCTGCTGCCACCACCACCACCTTGCTCCGTCGCTCGCCTCCCCCACGACCTCGCGTCGCCCCGCTGCCCGAGCCGTCCTCTCTGCCCTCCTCCTGCGTTGCACACACACGCCCCGCGCCTCACCTCCATGGCCTTCTGCCCGAGCCACCACGACCACGTGCGCCTCCTTCATGGTTGCCGTGCTGTCGGTTTTTCATGCCTCGTCCTGCTGCTGTGGGTGCCTCGCGAGCCGCCGATGTCCTCGCGAGCTGCTCTGTCCGATAGGGCTCCCTTCCAAGACGAGCTGGCTGCCCCGTTGGCCCTGCTGCCTTTGTTGTGGCCAAGTCAACCCAGACGCCCGGAGTACATCTTTGGTTGCACACCAAGTCGGCCATGCCTTGCTGCCTCCTGTACACTGTTGGTCAACAGTTGATGCACGCCAAGTACTTCGACTACAGCCGATGCCTCGAGGACACCGAGTACGACTACTCACAGGACCCGTCAAGTTCATCTACGTGCGTGTACGACTACACATCCGGGATGCGTCCAGTACCTCTACGGAAGACACGAACGTCTATGAACCGTGTACGACGAACATTGCCAAAGACCGTCGAGTGAACCACTACCGTCGCCGTGGATTCGACAAGACAATGTGTACCACTACTTCCACGACGACCGTGTACCACTACCATCGCGAGAACGACTACTTCCCTCGACGATTTTGAACCGCCCCGAATTACACGCTTCTAAGGTATAACCGCCGAGAACGACCGCCCGTGAACGAATGCATGTGTTGTATGAGTTGCTTGTGTTTGCACCGTGCCCGATTTGTTCGTCACACGCTGTCACTCGTTTCCTTGCCACCGTATTGTGGGACACCCGGTAACCGGGAGCACCCCACCATCTCTTGCGTGTTCCACACGTCCGCACAATTCTCTTTTGCGCCAGTATCTCCACGAGCTACCGGAACCGATATGTTGCCGTGGCATCATTTTCAAATTCGTTGCCGTGGCACCCCTTTCTTCCACCACGGTGACAAATGCTTCATAACATGCTCATGTCAACATTTTCATAAAATTGCTTAGAACGTGCATATGTCATCCGCATCATGATAACAATATTTAAATGTTTAAAATTGTGTTTGTATTAAATTGCTAATTGACATGAGGAGTTATCGGAATTGTTGTTTGTTGTTCCGTCCTCATTTAAAATTGCCTAGATAGTTAGTTTATTTATGCTTCACCTCTTGCCATGGTAATCAACATTTAATATGGTCGAGTACATAATGAGAGAGAACTAAATAATTGATGTGGTGTTTCGTCAATATGCAACTCGTTGCATATTGAGCTCCACTTAACTTGTAGTTTTGCTTGTGCACTTTGCCATGCCATGCCTCATTAAACCGGACATGCATCATACTTGATTGTGCATCATGCCATGTTTATGTGAGGGTTGTTTACCATGTTGTTTGCTTCTTTCCGATTTGCTTCTCTGGGTAGCTTCGGTTCGTTCCAGAGTTGTGAGGATTCGTTCGACTACATCCGTTTGTCTTCTTCCTCGACTCGTTCTTCTTCCTTGCGGGATCTCAGGCAAGATGACCATACCCTCGAAATCACTTCTATCTTTGCTTGCTAGTTGTTCGCTCTATTGCTATGCCGCGTTACCTACCACTTGCTATATCATGCCTCCCAAATTTCCATGAAACCACCTCTAACCTTTGTCACCCTTCCTAGCAAACCATTGTTTGGCTATGTTACCGCTTTTGCTCAGCCCCTCTTATAGTGTTGCTAGGTGCAGGTGAAGATGAAGATTGCTCCATGTAGGATTATGTTATGTTGGGATAGGACAATATCTCTTATATTATTAATGCATCTATATACTTGGTAAAGGGTGGAAGGCTCGGCCTTATGCCTGGTGTTTTGTTCCACTCTTGCCGCCCTAGTTTTCGTCATACCGGTGTTATGTTCCTTGATTTTGCGTCCCTTACGCGGTTGGGTGATTTATGGGACCCCCTTGATAGTTCGCTTTGATAAAACTCCTCCAGCAAGG
Source organism: Aegilops tauschii subsp. strangulata (assembly GCF_002575655.3). Taxonomy (NCBI): domain Eukaryota; kingdom Viridiplantae; phylum Streptophyta; class Magnoliopsida; order Poales; family Poaceae; genus Aegilops; species Aegilops tauschii. The sequence goes on along the minus strand of NC_053037.3, from coordinate 418,610,076 downwards.
CCCAACCTTGGTTTTACTTTTGCCTCACCTAGCCTTTTTCCCTTGGGAGTCGCGCTCCCGAGGGTCATCTTATTTTACCCCCCTGGGCCAGTGCTCCTCGGAGTGTTGGTCCAAACTAGAGCCACTTGCAGCGCCACCTCGGGGAAACTTGAGGGCTGGTTTTAGTTGTACGTAGTGTTCATCCGGTGTGTCCTGAGAACGAGGTACGTGCGACTCCTATCAGGATTGTCGACACATCGGGCGGCTTTGCTGGACTTGTTTTACCATTGTCGAAATATCTTGTAACCGGGATTCCTAGACTGATCGGGTCTTCCCGGGAGAAGGAATATCCTTCGTTGACCGTGAGAGCTTATAATGGGCTAAGTTGGGACACCCCTGCAGGGTATAAACTTTCGAGAGCCGTGGCCGCGATTATGTGGCAGATGGGAATTTGTTAATATCCGGTTGTAGAGAACTTGACACTCGACTTAATTAAAACGCATCAACCGCGTGTGTAGCCGTGATGGTCTCTTTTTGGCGGAGTCCAGGAAGTGAACATGGCTTTTGGGTCATGTTTGACGTAAGTAGGAGTTCGGGATCACTTCTTGATCATTACTAGTTGACGACCGTTCCGTTGCTTCTCTTCTCGCTCTTATTTGCGTATGTTAGCCACCATATATGCTAGTGCTTGCTGCAGCTCCACCTCACTACCCCCTTTCCTACCCATAAGCTTAAATAGTCTTGATCTCGCGGGTGTGAGATTGCTGAGTCCTCGTGACTCACAGATACTTCCAAAACAGTTGCAGGTGCCGACGAAACCAGTGCAGGTGATGCAACCGAGCGCAAGTGGGAGTTTGATGAAGCTCTTGTTCGTTGTGTTGTTTCGTTTCCTGTTGATCAGTAGTGGAGCCCAGTTGGGACGATCAGGGATCTAGCATTTGGGGTTGTCTTCTTTTATTTTGGTTCCATAGTCGGACCTATGTGTGTACTCTGAATGATGTATGATTTAATTATGTATTGTGTGAAGTGGCGATTGTAAGCCAACTCTTTATCCCATTCTTGTTCATTACATGGGATTGTGTGAAGATGACCCTTCTTGCGACAAAACCACAATGGGGTTATGCCTCTAAGTCGTGCCTCAACACGTGGGAGATATAGCCGCATCGTGGGTGTTACAAGTTGGTAATCAGAGCCATCCCCGACTTAGGAGCCCCCTGCTTGATCGAATCGCTGAGGTTGTTGAGTCTAGAACAAAAATGTTTTGAGTCTTAGGATTATATATATCGGAGAGTAGGATTCTTTTTACTCCTCAGTCCCTTCCTCACTCTGGTGAGGCCTCCTGACGTAGAAGTTTTGACTCTTCTCTCCTCAAATTTCACTAAATTTTTTTAGGATCATGCGGGTATCTTAGAATTGTTCCGATGGTTTTGTGACGAGAACATTGTTCTTGGTGCCTCCTGACATTTAGGGGTTGTGGCAGTGTCCCGGGGAGTTGAGCTCCGAGGTGTTGTCGTCACAATTTTATCGTTGCAGTTCTGGAATGCCTGAGTTTCGCCGACATCGAAAATCTCTTTTATGCAGTTGTTGGTGAGATCACCTTGACGCCACCCAGTACTGGGGCGGGAGTTCGGGAGTATTGCCATAACTCGTGTAACGGATGCTTTTCGAAGGTTGAGGTACACGATTTCCGGAGTTTTCTTGGTTATGTGTTGAAGGATGGATACAGCTGGATCTAGGTATTGTTAGTTTGGGTGATATATTTTGTGTCCCCTGTATCCCCAACACCTGATTGCATAACCAAAAAGTTTCGGGAGTTTATAAGTGGGAATTCAAGTAGCTCCTAGGATATCTTTCCGACAGATGCATGATTTGAGATTGGGGTTCGACGTTTAGTGGTCCGCCTTTCCACGGTTGGTTTTACAGTGGTCTCGTAGTGTCTTAAAGAGTCCTTGGCTATGCCGACTCGGGGACGCTTCGTATGTCATGTGCACTCCCTTGTACATGATGGTGCTGTACGATCGAGCCCGTTTGGGCCCCACCACGAAAACTTCGGACGAAATCTCTATCATATGTTTGTTCCGGCTTATTTCCTAAGCCAATCCTTTGTTTTGTTTTAAGTTGTGGTATTCGAGTTGCTCCAATGTCAAGTGTTGATTCCATACCTTATTCTAAGCGGTGTTCTCATATTCCTATTTGGATACTAATCCTTCTTGATCATCGAGGTCGTCATGTTAATTTTTTTCCAACCGGCGTGTTTCTCTTCAAGTGCATCCAGTCATTCCAACATTCGCAAGATTAATTCTAAGCTTTTCTCAACGGTGTTCGTTTCATCCGACCCAAGTTGTCTTTGTTTTCCCACCCTCCCACCCTTTTTCTTCAAGGACTCGATTTCTTAACCAAGTATCCTTTTTATTGATGGGAAGTCTCTCCATCCTTTTTTTCGTCAATATTCTTATCCGGTGATTCTCAGAAAGATACTAACGGAGCTTCAAGTTTATTATTCTTCGTTCTTTTTCTTCTCCGGTGGACTCAAGTCAAGCTTTCAGTGTTGGTCGTATTCTTTTTCTCGTTTCAAATGTTTTCTCATGTCGGTGCACCTCTTAATCTCCCACTTCTTGCTATTCAATTGTTCCGGAGTGCTGAAGATATCTCTGAAGATTCGTGTTTCCACTCCGCATCAATTCTAACTATTTCGAGGTGGTTACCTCATTCAAGCCATTTAATTCAACCGGTGCAATCTCCTTTTCAAGTAATCATTCCAACGGTGTTTCTTTTGAGTGGGCCCTAACCCACAGGTCTTTTTCCAGGATCTTACCTGACTCTTCTAATTTATCTGGAGTTATTCTCAAATTCATTTCAAAGTTTGACGTAAGAATGAATTTTCATCATTCATATGTCTTTCTCCAAGATCTTTCAAATTCTTTCATCGTTGGTTCATCATTTCTATTATCCATTGTTCCGGAGTGTCTCAATAATTTTGGTGGTATTTTCATCGTCATTCTCGGATTTTGAAGACCGAAGAAGAGTTCCTCTTAAATCCTTACCCGTTCATCCAAAGATTCATGGTTCTAACTTGTTGCCATCCTCTCAAACTGTTTCCAATCGTGCAATTCTTTTCTTACCCATCCGGAGCATTCATGAGTTGTTTTCATTTCTTGATCATTCAAAGGCCATCATTTCAGAAGTTTTCTTCGTTCTAAGTTTTCAGTCTCGTTCTCCAATTATTCTAAATTGATGTCTCTTTGTTCATCTCCATATTATTCTAGTGCACCGTTCAAGTATTCTCTAGTCAGCTCGTGATCTCTTCGTTCACTTGTATCTAAATTCTCTCAAGTATCTTCGTTCATTTTCCAATTCTTCCCGATGTTTCTTTATCTTATCTTCGTTGATTTTCAGATTCTTATGGTGGTTCGTTCAAGAGTTCTCTTCCTTCGTTATCATATCAATTTATTCGTTGCTTCAATCCTACCGGTGGTTCGTTGAAGACCTTTCTCAAGTTTGCGCAATATCTATCTTAATCCTTTCTACGAGAATAAGTAGTAGGCCAAATCCGTTGCTTGTCATCAATCTAAATTGGTGAAGGATACGCGTAATGTAATTCTTATTCTTGTTTCCTCCAAGTGATTAATTCCTTCTTCCGGAGTTCGTTCATGATATCAAATTCTCGGTTCCAAGTCCTTCTTCTTTTCTTTCCGGAGCTCCAAGTTATTTCAATTATATCATTTCAAAGCTTCATCTAATCGTCGCAAGGCTTCTCCCGGAGTTCTTTTCAACTTTCCCTTTCGTTTGATCATTCTTTTATTACCGGAGTTCTTCATGGAGGCTCTACATGGTGGTTCGTCAAGGATTCTTTTCATTCTTCAATTGTTCTTCAAGATTTCTCTTGGAGTCAAGATCCGTCAAGCTATACTCTAAAATAAACATGGTGCTCAACACATGTTTGTTTTGAGAAGTTCAAGCATTCTTCATCTTGCATTCCGAAGTGCAATTCTTTCTCTCTTATCTTTTGAGGTGGTGTTATGTCATTCTTGACAATTTCCTTCATGTTTCATGATTCACAAGTTGTCAGGAATGAGATAATTAAATCCAGCATTTTCTCTTCGTTCAAGAGATCTTTTCGACCAATCAATCTTTTTGTTGGAGTTGTATTGGGTTATATTTCACCTAAAGCCTTCCCTAAGGAATGTTGCTATTATGGTGCTTATCAATGATCCAAGTTTTTTCTCCTATCCTCTCGGCGAGAGAAGTTTTCATCTCTTCGTTGATCCCAAGCAAGCAATTGTTTTCGTTAGTGGCAGAATTTCACCTCAAGTTTTGAGATGTCTCCATAAGCCCACGAAGTTCCTATCCTTTCTTTGTTGATTTTTCAACAACTCCGTTCTTCTCCGTTCTTTTCATTGCATTCTTTCATTTCTACCAGAGGCATTGTGATATCGCTCTCTTCGAACCCATCTTCTTGTTTTGTCAAGATCATCTTCTTTCCCTGTTTATCCTTTTAACCGGAGTGCTGTCTGAAATCTTTCTTACCCCTTGTGCCATTCTTTCATTAGCTACGGAGGCAGTGTGTTGTTAAATTCATCGAGTATCCTCTCATCTTGTCAAGATCATGTTCAATTCCTTCCATTTATAGTCGGAGTGCTGTCCAAATTATGTCATTCTTATTCCTTCCTATCTTGTTTTAACCGGAGTGGTTTAAATATCTATCGTGTCAATTAACCTCAAGGTTCTCATGGTGTTCTTTGCTTCCGTTTACTACGGAGTGCTCTCAATTCGCTTATCTCCGTTGTGTCATTTCCTCAAGCTGTGCGACCTCTCAAGGTTCTTTGGTTTCACTCGTTTGTCAAAGAAGCAACTTTGTTTTACCTCTTCCTGTTCCGCTTTTCTCTCTGGTGCCATCCTAGATCTCGGGACGAGATCCTCTTGTAGTGGTGGAGTGTTGTAACGCCCCGAGACCGACGCTTCAGAAGACTTCCATATTTTTGTGACCGCTGTGTGTTTCATTTGTGCTTGCTCTTTTATTTTTCATTGCATCATGTCATCATGCCATCATGTCATTAATTTTTTTCAAAAACTCAACCAAGTAAATTGCATGGATCTTTGATCCATTTAAATCGAGGGAAATGCACATGGTGATTTCTCTTTATAACATATATCCTCCCAATATTATTAGGGAACTATATTAAAATATTCCATTAATCGGAGTTCACCATAACACACTTGCAAATATCCCAATGCCTTGTTATCTTAATTCTTGGTCTCCAACCTCGCATTATATTTTTTCATCTTATTCCGGAGCTCCACCAAAAATCCGATCATTTTTGGACCTTCCCAACCCTCACTTCCTATTCAAATCATTTGAATTAAATTCAAATGCATTTGGATTTATATCGTCCAATCATGCCACTTCTATTTTTCCTGGATCAAGCGCATTTTTGTGAGTCTGGGAAAATAATCCCCATGTCCAACTTCTTTCCCTAACCCTCTCTTTCTTTTCTTCTCTCTAATTCTTTTCTGTTAAAGAAAAAGAGAAAGAGAGAGAGAGAGAGAGAAGAGAGAGCCCAGCCGCCAGGCCTCTGGCCACTTCCCTCTCTACTGGGCCGGCCTCTAAGGCCCATCCTTCCTCCCAGTAACCCTAGCCTCACCCCGAGCCATCTCCTCCTCCTCCTCTTTCCCACGCGCGCTGCCATCCCTCTCTTGCCCACGCCTTGCCTCCTACGGCGCCCGAAGCCATGCCCCGTCGCCACTCCGGCCGGTGAGTCCAGGCTGCCCAGCTCGCCCCGCCTCGTTCCCGGAGGGAACCGATGCTCCCGCGCCTCCTCCTCACCCAGTCCCCGTCATCCGAACGCTCGAGGAGAGGAGCTCCTCGAGCACCTGCGTCCGCATCCGTCGTCCTCGCGACTCCCTTCCTCGTCCCGCACCCGAGCTCCTAGAGCCCGAGCCATCCCCGAGCTCCTCCTCCTTGCTGCTTCGTCTGTCGCCGAGCAGGAGCTCCGCCGCCTCGACTACTGGTCTGGTCGCCATCGGCCGCTCCCTCCCGCTCGCCTCCTTCTTCTCTTACTCGCGCGCCCGCGACCATGGCTGCCTCGTCATCAAGCTCGCCTTCGTCTCCCTGGTGACCGATTGCGTCGACCTCCTCTGCAAGGACAAGCCACTGCTGCTGCCACCACCACCAACTTGCTCCGTCGCTCGCCTCCCCCACGAACTCACGTCGCCCCGCTGCCCGAGCCGTCGTCTCCGCCCTCCTCCTGAGCCACACACACACGCCCATTGCCTCACCTCCATGGCCTTCTGCCCGAGCCACCACGACCACGTGCGCCTCCTTCATGGTTGCCGTGCTGCGGTTTTTCATGCCTCGTCCTGCTGCTGTGGGTGCCTCGCGAGCCGCCGATGTCCTCGCGAGCTGCTCTGTCCGATAGGGCTCCCTTCCAAGACGAGCTGGCTGCCCCGTTGGCCCTGCTGCCTTTGCCGTGGCCAAGTCAACCCAGACGCCCGGAGTACATCTTTGGTTGCACACCAAGTCGGCCATGCCTTGCTGCCTCCTGTACACTGTTGGTCAACAGTTGATGCACGCCAAGTACTTCGACTACAGCCGATGCCCCGAGGACACCGAGTACGACTACTCACAGGACCCGTCAAGTTCATCTACGTGCGTGTACGACTACACATCCGGGATGCGTCCAGTCCCTCTACGGAAGACACGAACGTCTATGAACCGTGTACGACGAACATTGCCAAAGACCGTCGAGTGAACCACTACCGTCGCCGTGGATTCGACAAGACAATGTGTACCACTACTTCCACGACGACCGTGTACCACTACCGTCGCGAGAACGACTACTTCCCTCGACGATTTTGAACCGCCCCGAATTACACGCTTCTAAGGTATAACCGCCGAGAACGACCGCCCGTGAACGAATGCATGTGTTGTATGAGTTGCTTGCGTTTGAACCGTTCCCGATTTGTTCGTCGCACGCTGTCACTCGTTTCCTTGCCACCGTATTGTGGGACACCCGGTAACCGGGAGCACCCCACCATCTCTTGCGTGTTCCACACGTCCGCACAATTCTCTTTTGCGCCGGTATCTCCACGAGCTACCGGAACCGATATGTTGCCGTGGCATCATTTTCCGGTTCGTTGCCGTGGCACCCCTTTCTTCCACCACGGTGACAAATGCTTCATAACATGCTCATGTCAACATTTTCATAAAATTGCTTAAAACGTGCATATGTCATCCGCATCATGATAACAATATTTAAATGTTTAAAATTGTGTTTGTATTAAATTGCTAATTGACATGAGGAGTTATCGGAATTGTTGTTTGTTGTTTACTATGTTGTTGGCTTCTTTCCGGTTTGCTTCTCTCGTTAGCTTCGGTTTCGTTCCGGAGTTGTGAGGATTTGTTCGACTTCGTCCGTTTGTCTTCTTCATGGACTCGTTCTTCTTCCTTGCGGGATCTCAGGCAAGATGACCATACCCTCGAAATCACTTCTATCTTTGCTTGCTAGTTGTTCGCTCTATTGCTATGCCGCGTTACCTACCACTTGCTATATCATGCCTCCCAAATTGCCATGAAACCACCTCTAACCTTTGTCACCCTTCCTAGCAAACCGTTGTTTGGCTATGTTAACGCTTTTGCTCAGCCCCTCTTATAGTGTTGCTAGGTGCAGGTGAAGATGAAGATTGCTCCATGTTGGATTATGTTTATGTTGGGATATCACAATATCTCTTATATTATTAATGCATCTATATACTTGGTAAAGGGTGGAAGGCTCGGCCTTATGCCTGGTGTTTTGTTCCACTCTTGCCGCCCTAGTTTCCGTCATACCGGTGTTATGTTCCTTGATTTTGCGTCCCTTACGCGGTTGGGTGATTTATGGGACCCCCTTGACAGTTCGCTTTGAATAAAACTCCTCCAGCAAGGCCCAACCTTGGTTTTACTTTTGCCTCACCTAGCCTTTTTCCCTTGGGAGTCGCGCTCCTGAGGGTCATCTAATTTTACCCCCCCGGGCCAGTGCTCCTCGGAGTGTTGGTCCAAACTAGAGCCACTTGCAGCGCCACCTCGGGGAAACTTGAGGGCTGGTTTTAGTTGTACGTAGTGTTCATCCGGTGTGTCCTGAGAACGAGGTACGTGCGACTCCTATCAGGATTGTCGACACATCGGGCGGCTTTGCTGGACTTGTTTTACCATTGTCGAAATGTCCAATAACCGGGATTCCGAGACTGATCGGGTCTTCCCGGGAGAAGGAATATCCTTCGTTGACCGTGAGTGCTTATAATGGGCTAAGTTGGGACACCCCTGAAGGGTATAAACTTTCGAGACCCGTGCCCACGGTTATGTGGCAGATGGGAATTTGTTAATATCCGGTTGTAGAGAACTTGAAACTCGACTTAATTAAAATGCATGAACCGCGTGTGTAGCCGTGATGGTCTCTTTTCGGCGGAGTCCGGGAAGTGAACACAGCTTTTGGGTCATGTTTGACGTAAGTAGGAGTTCAGGATCACTTCTTGATCATTACTAGTTGACGACCGTTCCGTTGCTTCTCTTCTCGCTCTTATTTGGGTATGTTAGCCACCATATATGCTAGTGCTTGCTGCAGCTCCACCTCACTACCCCCTTTCCTACCCATAAGCTTAAATAGTCTTGATCTCGCGGGTGTGAGATTGCTGAGTCCTCGTGACTCACAGATACTTCCAAAACAGTTGCAGGTGCCGACGAAACCAGTGCAGGTGATGCAACCGAGCGCAAGTGGGAGTTCGATGAAGCTCTTGTTCGTTGTGTTGTTTCGTTTCCTGTTGATCAGTAGTGGAGCCCAGTTGGGACGATCAGGGATCTAGCATTTGGGGTTGTCTTCTTTTATTTTGGTTCCGTAGTCGGACCTATGTGTGTACTCTGAATGATGTATGATTTAATTATGTATTGTGTGAAGTGGCGATTGTAAGCCAACTCTTTATCCCATTCTTGTTCATTACATGGGATTGTGTGAAGATGACCCTTCTTGCGACAAAACCACAATGGGGTTATGCCTCTAAGTCGTGCCTCGACATGTGGGAGATATAGCCGCATCATGGGTGTTACAGACATTGATGTGTACCTAAGGCCATTAGTTGAAGAACTTTTACAGCTCTGGAATGGAAACGGTGTACGTACGTGGGATGAGCACAAACAGGAGGAATTTAACCTGCACGCGTTGCTGTTTGTAACCATCAACGATTGGCCCGCTCTCAGTAACCTTTCAGGACAGACAAACAAGGGATACCACGCATGCACGCACTGTTTAGATGAGACTGAAAGTATATACCTGGACAAATGCAGGAAGAATGTGTACCTGGGCCATCGTCGATTTCTTCCGACCAACCATCAATGTCGAAAGAAAGGCAAGCATTTCAAAGGCGAGGCAGATCACCGGAAGAAGCCCGCCATGCGTACCGGTGATCACGTACTTGCTATGGTTAATGATTTACATGTAATCTTTGGAAAGGGTCCCAGCGGACTAGCTGTTCCGAATGACGCTGAGGGACACGCACCCATGTGGAAGAAGAAATCAATATTTTGGGACCTACCCTATTGGAAAGAGCTAGAGGTCCGCTCCTCAATCGACATGATGCATGTGACGAAGAACCTTTGCGTGAACCTGCTAGGCTTCTTGGGCGTGTATGGGAAGACAAAAGATACACCTGAGGCACGGGAGGACCTGCAACGTTTGCACGAAAAAGACGGCATGCCTCCGAAGCAGTATGAAGGTCCTGCCTGCTACGCTCTTATGAAAGAAGAGAAAGACATCTTCTTTGAATGCCTGCTCAGTATGAAGGTACCGACTGGCTTCTCGTCGAATATAAAGGGAATAATAAATATGCCAGAGAAAAAGTTCCAGAACCTAAAGTCTCATGACTGCCATGTGATTATGACGCAACTGCTTCCGGTTGCATTGAGGGGGCTTCTACCGGAAAACGTCCGATTAGCCATTGTGAAGCTATGTGCATTCCTCAATGCAATCTCTCAGAAGGTGATCGATCCAGAAATCATACCAAGGCTAAGGAGTGATGTGGCGCAATGTCTTGTCAGTTTCGAGCTAGGGTTCCCACCATCCTTCTTCAATATCATGACACACGTCCTAGTTCATCTAGTCGACGAGATTGTCATTCTGGGGCCCGTATTTCTACACAATATGTTCCCCTTTGAGAGGTTCATGCGAGCCCTAAAGAAATATGTCCATAACCGCGCTAGGCCAGAAGGAAGCATCTCCATGGGCCATCAAACAGAGGATGTCATTGGGTTTTGTGTTGACTTCATTCCTGGCCTTAAGAAGATAGGTCTCCCTAAATCGCGGTATGAGGGGAGACTGACTGGAAAAGGCACGCTTGGAGGGGACTCAATAATATGCAGGGACGGATATTCTTGGTCTCAAGCACACTACACAGTTCTACAGAACTCTACCTTGGTGACCCCGTATGTCGATGAACACAAGAACAGTCTGCGCTCCAAACACCCGGAGCAGTGTGACGACTGGATTACATGTGAACACATCAGGACTTTCAGCAGTTGGTTGGAAACACGTCTCAGAGGTGACACCACGGTTTGTGATGAGTTGTACTCGTTGTCCAGGGGACCATCTTCGACTGTATTGACTTACAAAGGATACGAGATAAATGGGAATACATTTTACACGATCGCCCAAGATCAAAAGAGCACCAACCAAAACAGCGGTGTCCGCTTTGATGCAGCAACCGAGAGGGGAAAGGACACATATTATGGTTACATAATGGACATATGGGAACTTGACTACGGACATGATTTTAAGGTCCCTTTGTTTAAGTGCAAATGGGTCAATCTGTCAGGAGGCGGGGTACAGGTAGACCCACAGTATGGAATGACAATAGTGGATCTGAACAATCTTGGGTACACTGACGAACCGTTCGTCCTAGACAATGATGTGGTACAGGTTATCTATGTGATGGACATGTCTACCAGACCGAGAAAAAGAAAAGATAAGGAAGCGAATACATCATACGATGAGCCAAAGCGCCACATAGTTCTTTCAGGAAAAAGGGACATTGTGGGAGTGGAGGGCAAGACAGACATGTCTGAAGATTATGAAAAGTTTTCATGAAATTCATCCCTTCAAAGTCAAGGCTGACCCAAGCATCCTGATAAACGATGAAGATTATCCATGGTTACGACGCAATAAGCAAATGACACAAGCGAAGAAAAAGTGAAGACTTTCTCCCGCAACTATTATGATGATACCATGACAACTTTGTAACAGACGAGTATGATACCATTCTCCGTTTTGTACACGAAGTGAGTCTAGTTTTTGCCGTAACCCTCTCAACTTTCTTGCACATGCTATGTGGATGAAATGATGATACCATGCCAACTTTCAACCTTTTCAGAGTTCATTTGAAATGCTTTTCAATTTTAGGGTCTTATAGCTCAAAATAATTAGTAAATGCATGAAAAATAATAGGCCAAAAATTAAAAATTATGCCACCTACTGGGCCACCACGGCCTGAATACGATTAGAAACCCATCCATGGGCCAGGATTCAGGCCCGCAGAAGGCCCAGTAGGCCCACAGGCATGTACAGAGAGGTTAGGCCCGTAAGCCTGCTTTAGAGAGGAGCTCGACAGCTCAGGCGCACCGCACCTTATAAACAGGTGCGGCTCTCTCTCAGCTAGCGAGGTGGGACTAAACTCCCACCACCACGCCGCTGTGCAAGGCCATTGGTCCCGGTTGGTGGCACGAACCGGGACCAATTCCACCCTTTGGTCCCGGTTGGTGCCACGAACCGGTACTAATGAGGCTGTGGCCCCACAAGCACCTTTAGTACCGGTTCATGGCACGAACCGGTACTAGAGTTTCTTACTAAGCATTTTTTTAGTCCCACCTCGCTAGCTGAGAGGCACTAGGAGCGGTTTATAAGCCCTGAGTGCAGAGACGATGAAGAAGAGGCGCAATGCTCACCTTCACGTTGCTTAGCTTCAAGCCTTGAGGAATAAGGTAGACGGCATGGAGCTATGTGCAGTGGAGTCTACACTATTCCGAAAGGCTTGAAGCTAATCAACGAGCATTCCGCCTCTTTTTTATTTTTAATAACTTATTACAACTCCGGACTTCTTGTGTTACGACAAAATAAAATAAACTTTAATAAAAAAAGAATTATCATAAAGAACTTTTTTTGATAGAAACTTTAATAGCAAAAAGAATTATCATAAAGTAAAATAAATAAGTAATTAGAAACAAAATAAAATAAAATAAATAAGTTTTTTGTTGTAAGTAGAAACAAAACAAAATAAATGAAGCAAAAAAGAAAACACAAAAAAACTAAATACAGCAAAAAGAATTTTCATAAAGAACATTTTTGATAGAAACTTTAATAGCAAAAAGAATTATCATAAAGTAAAATAAATAATTAATTAGAAACAAAATAAAATAAAATAAATAAGTTTTTTGTTGTAAGTAGAAACAAAACAAAAAAACTAAATACAGCAAAAAAAATTGTTGGGGCGCTGCCCGCTGGGCCTTCCAACCCTCAGGTTTGCAAATACAGGCCCAGAAGCCTGCTATAGGGAGGAGTTCGAGACAGTAGCTGCGCCGCGGCTTTTAAACTGGTGCGGGCGCCCCTCGGCTAGCGAGGTGGGACTAAACTTTTGGCCGTGACGCAGGCAGCAAGAGGCCTTTGGTCCCGGTTGGTGCCACCAACCGGGACTAAAGGGGTGCATTGGTACCGGTTCGTGGCACCAACCGGGACCAATGCCCCCCTTTAGTCCCGGTTGGTTCCACCAACCGGGACCAAAGGCCGCCGCTTACCGCCCTTTGGGCTGCTGAAAAGAGGGCTTTGGTCCCGGTTCGTGGCACCAACCGGGACTAATGCCCACCTTTAGTCCCGGTTGGTGCCACGAACCGGGACTAAAGGCTTTGCTATATAAGCAAACACTTAGGAAATTTTTCAGAGTTCATCTGCAGTTTGCCTCGACGCCGCCGACGCCGCCCGCCGCCCCGACGCCGCCAGGCTGCCCCGACGCCGCCTGCCGCCCCGACGCCGCCAGGCTGCCCCGACGCCGCCCGCCGCCCCCGCCGTCGCCCGTGCCCGTCGTCGCCGTCACCGTTGCCCGCGCCCTCGCCGTCAGCCGCGCCCCTGCCCCGACGCGCGCCGCCCCAGCCCGTCCCCGTCGTCGCCGTCGCCCTGCCCCGCCCTTCGCCGCCGTCGCCCCCTACCCCGAGCGCGCGCCCACTGCCCCATCACCATCCTCGCCGCCGACCCCGCGGTCCTCCTCACCTTGGTCCGGCCGGCGCCCTTTTTTCATATATATGCTTGTTTTTTTCATATATATGCTTGTTTTTTCATATATATGATGATATGTTCATGTATGAGTATATGTATGTATATATGTTCTCTGTGTATATATATGTTCATGTATATATGCAAAAGATAGATTTTAGAAAAGTTAGGATTTTTTTCTGTTCATAGATTTTTTTGGTGATATTAATTATTGTAGAATATGCAAATGTTTGTATATTCATATGAACAATGCATTAGGCAAAACCTTTACTTTTTTTCGAAATTTTCTATTTGAACATTTTTTTATGAATGAGAGGAAAAAGGAAAATAAGAAGAGGAAGAAAGGAGAAGAAGAGGGGTGGAAGAAGAGGAGAAATAAATAAGAAGAGGAAAAAAGAAGAAAAAGAAGAGGAGAAGAAGAAAGGAATAGAAGAGAAGAAGAAAAAATAGAAAAAAATTCTATTTTTTCTTCTTCTCTCCTCTATTCCTTTCTTCTTCTAAAATTCTATTTTTTCTTCTTCTCTCCTCTATTCCTTTCTTCTTCTCCTCTTTTTTTTTTCTTCTTTTTTTTCTTCGATCTTCTCCTCTATTCCTTTTCTTCTTCTCCTCTTTTTATTTCTTCTTCGTTTTCTTATGTTTTATCGGGTCTGTCGTCGTCGATATACCCCTCTCCCGATAACTTCAACACGAGGGGGGGTCGATATACCCCCTCCCCGATAATATTATTTTCCCATGTACGTATGTCGTTGTTGTCGATATAACCCCCTCCCGATAACTTCAACATGTGGGGGGGGGGTCGATATACCCCCTCCCCGATAACATTATTTTCCCATGTATGTATGTCGTCGTTGTCGATATATATAACTCCCTCCCAGATAACTTCGACATGATGGACGGTCGATATTTATACCCCCTCTCGACCGTGATAACTTATACCACGGGAGCAGCCCCCCGCCCTCTAGCTCGACCAAAACTCTCGAGGACACCCAAACCCTAGAAAAAAACGATGTCGGTCTCCTACCCCCTCCCGCCGCGCCCCTACCCTTGAAGCGTTGCCGAGGCCACCCCAAACCCGGAATAAGCTAGGTCTACGTTTGCACTAATATATCCACCTGCTGTCATGTTTGTGTAATAATTGCCATGTTGTAATATTTGCAGAAACAATGGAGCACGGACGAGACGAGCAAGCAGAAGAGGTGTTGGGGGACATAATCTTAGCCGGAGGTGATATCTTGTCGTATCTTAACGACAATGATGGTCTGGAGGAACAGGGTGAAGAAGCAGGCTACGGCGATTGAAGAGTGGAGGAGGAAAGACATGATTATGATGGCTCCGATGACCCAATGCTGCTGCAAGAAGGAGCCCGTGGTGACGGCTCCGGTGACCGAACAGAGTCCGGCCAGGTAAATATATTAGTTAAGCCTGTGCTGACTAGCTAATTGATGCATTCATTGTTTTGGTATGTACACATATTAATTAACACTCGTCTTTCTTCTCTTTTCTAGCCCTCCGGATCGAGCACAACTTCGGTAAAGAGACGAGGCCCGAAGAGAAAGTTGCGCTCGGATGAAAGGTTTGAGATCACAGCAATCGCGCGCGACGGCCAACCAATTGAACCCATCCGGAGAAAGGATGCATTTGCTGCTTAGTGCGGGGTTCTAGTTAGGGACAAGATCCCGATCAGCATCCACCAATGGTATAAGCCTAAGAAGGAAGACCCTGAGGTGTCTTCTGTCAATGATATGCAGAAAGATGATCTTTGGACTGAGCTGAAGGCAAATTTCACCCTACCGCCAGAGGAGGATCCGGAGAAGCCAGTTAAAGAGCAATTAATCAAGTCTCATGCTCTTAAGAAGATGGCAGACCTATTCAGGAGGTGGAAGAATGAGCTGAAAACGCTTGTCGACAAAGAAGAGACACCAGAATTCATCGGCCGGTATGAGAAGATCAGAGATCACTGGCCCGCATTTGTGGCCCACAAGACATCGGAAAAGAGTAAGAAGATGTCAGCGACAAACAAGAAGAATGCTGCGAAGAAGAAGCTTCACCATCGCCCGGGGTCAGGTGGCTACCTCAAAGCCCGACCTAAGTGGGCCAAGGCTGAGAATGATCTGCTTGAAAAAGGGATCGAACCACAGACAATGAACTGGACAGACCGTTGCCGGACTTGGTTCTTTGGGGCTGGCGGAACCTTGGACCCTGTATCAGGGAGGTGCGTTTGGACGAACGAGCTTTTGAGAATACCAGTCAAGAAGATTCAGCAATATATTGATGCAGCGCAGGAAGGGACGTTCGTTCCAGTTAGAGAGAACGACGAGCTCACAATGGCCCTCGGGAATCCTGAGCACCCTGGACGGACACGAGGCATGCCAGGCTCCGTTCCATGGAAGGCTGGTTTTCCGGATGTGGGCGGTTACAAAAGCCAGGAGAGGAGGAAAAAAGTGGAGCATATCCAAATTCAGAAGCTGCACGAAAGGGTTCAAGCGCTAGAGGAACGAGACGACAATCGACATGCCGAAACTACCCCCGAAGCTACACCGCCATCTCAGCGGAGAAGCAGCGTGGCTTCCACCGAGCTGCTTCAGCTGGAGCATGTCTTGACGGCTCCTGCTAGCTACCCCGTGGATGCTATCACGAAGTCTCAACATTGCCACCTTATGGCGGAATGGCAGAACTTCAAAGTCAAGGCGGCTGTTGGCTCTGTTTTACCTCCTGAACCCGGCGCAACCTACCACTGCCGGCCGATTCCAGAAGGATATGCTAGGGTGATGGTGGATGAAATAACGGAGGGATTTTAGGAGCTCCAGCTTGACCACCCTACCGGTGAAGGGGAGACTCGGCTGGGTTCTGCTCTGAAGACTCCATGCCTATGGCGGAAGGATCTCATCAACCTTCCGAACTGGACGGCTCCAGCGAGTAAGGGCACTCCGCCTCCTCCTCCGCCTCCTCCTCCGGCGAGTGATCAGGGTACTCAGCCTCCTTCTCCGGCGCGTGGCGGCACTCCGCCTCCTCCTCCGGCGAGTGATCAGGGCACTCAGCCTCCTTCTCCGGCGCGTGGCGGCACTCCACCTCCTTCTCCGCCTGCGCCGGCGCGCCAGAGCAGCCAGCCTCCTCCTTCTCCGCCTCGTCAGCAAGGGCGGAAGAGACCCGCCGCCGCTCCGGCTGCTCCGGCGCGTCGTAGTCCTTCTCCTCTGCCTCGTAAGCAAGGAAATAAGACAGCCGCAGCCGCTCCGTCTGCTCTGCCGGTGTCTAGCAGTACTTCTGCCAGAGGCGGGAGGCAATACAGATCCGGTCCTTCTCTGAAGACTCCAGAGAAGTTACCATACAAGAGGACCGAGGAGGAAACCAGGAAGATTGTGCGAGCCGAAGCGACAAACTTCTTTGAAGGGGTGAAAGCAAAGAAACATCCACCTCCGGAGGAGAAGGTAGATCCGGTGAAAGCAAAGCACACTCTGGCTGCCCTGACAAAACCACCAAAGTCTCCGCCGAGAGGCAACTATGAGCGCATTCTTGCAAAGACATATGCCGAAGCGGAGCGGTCGGGAAGTACTGTCAGTGATCAAAGGTTAAAAGAACGACGAGCTTGGAAAAAAATTGCCCAGCTCGGCGAACAAGCGAACCAATCGTGCCCCCCGCTCAAGGTGTCAAAAGACATCGTCGCTAATGATCCGAGGATGGTGGCCGGTTATAGCAATCCTGGAGATTACCTGCCCGACGATGTACATTATGAAATCATGGAGGTCGACGAACACAAATACCATTACGGGAAGCCTCTCGTCAAAGATGAAAGATCTCTAACAACGATGATGCGAAGATTACATGATTGGTACATGAAAACCTGCAGAGAGTCTGATGGGATGAATACTTTGACGCTGAGAGTTAAACCGGAGCATGACCTCGTTGGAATTGATCTGCTGAATGTTCCATTTGAGGATTTCTTCCAGTTTTACAATCAAAAGGCCCTCGATAAAACAACGATCACTTGCTACTGTCTGTAAGTAGTACTACTTCTGTCATTAAGTCTCTCTATATAGGTCAGCTCTTTCATTGCATGTATTTATAATTATCCTCACTACATTATGCAGATTGAAGATCGCCGAATAGAAGAAAAGACAAATCGGTGATATTGGGTTCATTAACACAAATCTCATAGATGCATATACGGTTGAAAAACATGCCAAAGAAGCCGAGGCCAACTTGCTACGATCGTTGGTATTAAATCAAAACAAAGATATAATACTCTTTCCTTACAAATTCAAGTGAGTGTTACTGTCTTGTGCATATTTGGTTTCCCTTATTAGTCCAGGTTATGGTAATGTAATTGATGACTTATGCATGCATGCGCAGCTTCCACTATATTCTCCTAGAGATTAAGCTTGAGCAGGGAGTAGTAACCGTCTTAGACTCGAGACGAAAAGATCCCCAGGACTATGCGAACATGACTCAAATGCTCGAGAAGTAAGTTAAATCGATCATTATCCACCATATCAGCAACTTTGTTCATTTCCTGATATCAAGTAATTGTTTTCTTTGTCTGGTAGGGTTTGGAGAAAATTCACCACAAAAGCTCCGGGACTGCCGAAGAAGCTGCAATTTAAACACCCGAAAGTAAGTACTATAGTAGCATGTTCCGCACATCTCCTAGTGATTCAAGCGCTAGTTTCATCAATACCATTTAGCATGCTTGCTTATTAGTTTGATTAACCTCTATTTCTTGTAAAGTGGTTGTGGCAGGAAGCCGGGAATAATTACTGTGGATACTACGTTTGCGAGTCCATCCGCTACACGACCTGTGAGCGGGGCTACTCTGACGAACAATATGAAGTGCGTAAGCAATAATATTCACAATTTTATTTTAGGGATAATTAGATTTATGCCCCTAGTTGTGTTCCACTCGTCTGTTTTACCCCTAATTCCCAAAAGTCACCGGTTCTGTCCAAGTCACTTCGATCCTCTTATGCTTTTGCCCTTTGACCGTTTGACCGTCAGTTTGAAAACTTCATAACTAATTCATAAAAAATCAAAAAAATGCAAATAAGATACCAAAATGTTCAGAAAAACATCACCTATATGTCAGTGTCATTTGCATTCATGAAAAAAGTGTTGGAAAGTGCACATCCGAGTTTTAGCGCTTTTGATACCACCATGAATAGTAAACTCTAAAAAATTCAAAAAAATTCAAAAAAATATGGTGGCAAAGAACGACAAGTGTTTTAAGTGCTTGCCAAGTTTCATTAGGGAACGACATTCGTGGAAGTCGTGGCAAGAAAATAATGTATTTTGGAGTGTTGATTGTTTTTTTTGCCGCGGCACCCACGAATGTTATTCCCTGATGAAACTTGGCAGGCACTTAAAACATTTGTCATTCTTTGGCACCAAATTATTTTTGAATTTTTTTGAACTTTTTTAGTTTTTACTATTCATGGTGGTAGCATAAGAGCTAAAACTCGGATGGGCACTTTCCAACCCTTTTTTCATGAATGCGAATGACACTGACATATAGGTGATCTTTTTTTGAACATTTTGGTATCTTATTTGCTTTTTTCTGATTTAGTATGAATTAGTTATGAAGTTTTCAAACTGATGGTCAAACGGTCAAAGGGCAAAAGCATAAGAGGAGCAAAGTGATTTGGACAGAACCGGTGACTTTTGGGAATTAGGGGTAAAACAGATGAGTGGGACACAACTAGGGGCATAAATCTAATTATCCCTTTATTTTATTACCATCATTTTTGTTGAGTTTCATTTATTCATATATATATGTATTGACCCCCTTCTTCAAATTAGATGTTTCGGAAGCGGGATGAACTCCTGGCACCAGATCGTATGCGAGCAATTCAAGAGGAATTGGCGGCATTCTTCCTTGACCATGTGATCGCTGAAAACGGAGAATACTATGTGGACCCTGTGTTCTTACAATTTAATTAGGAGATTGTATTGTAAGAGATAATTATTGTATATATGTAGCCGGTAGTGTCGGATAGATATACGAGAACTTGTTGTTCGACCAATCTCTCGGAGAAGGAGAGGTGGTCGATATCACTTCTCTCTGTATGTATATGTTCATGACGATCTTCTATTTCCTTCATTTGATTACTAGCTAGCGTGTCAAGTACTCTCCATACATATATAGTACGTAGCGTCGACCAAGCACGGAGATAAGAGAGGACACTTCTCTCTATTAATAAGCTAGCTAACACAATATATGAAACACCTAAATTAACCCCCCAAAACCCCCCAACCCCCCCCTTTCAAAAAAACAAAAACCCCAGCCCCTGAAATGCTGATGCGTGGATGCCTATTGGTCCCGGTTGGTGACACTAACCGGGACAAAAGGCCCTGCCTATTGGTCCCGGTTGGTGGCACCAACTGGGACCAAAGGCCCCCCTACCTTGGCTGGCAGCAGCGGCCACGTGGAGGACCTTCTGTCCCGGTTCGTGTAAGAACCGGGACTAAAGGGTTAGGGCTTTAGTAACGACCCTTTAGTCCTGGTTCGAAAACCGGGACAAAAGGCCCTTACAAAACGGGGCAAAAGCCCCATTTCCTACTAGTGTTCCCACCCTCGAGCTCTGGGGGGAATTCTTTCAGTCCAAGCTTGGTACCGCCATGAGGGGCGTGCCGGCTCAGAGCGGCGCCTTCATTGCGATGCGGAGGCCAGTAGCCGACAACCCTTTTCCTCCCATCACACTGATCCAGTCGGTGAAGCTGTGGCAGAAATCCTACTTCTATGTGAAGAACGTCGCTCCGCAAGGCGACTTCGTCAACTTGCCGGCTTATGCAGCCGGCGCGCCGGCTGGGAGGCGGCCCCAATGGTCCTATCGGGCCAGAACACTATCGCCTGCTGGAGCCGCCGCCGTCGCGCGACTCCAGGTAATGGTTAAGTCGGAGGGCCTGACCGGGCCCGACCTGCTGGCCGCCTTCGTGGCGCGCCAGGTGCTCCCGCTCCAAGGCCGTCCTCATATGATTTGTCAAATGAGCGGCCAACTCGATCCGAGTCGGCTGTGTACCAAGGAGATGCCTCATGCGGAGGTAGCTCACATGGTGAACTACCTTGCGAACTGCAAGCTCGCCGATGAGTGGCGATTTGGCAAGGAGCCGTACTCCCGTGCCAATCCCCCGCCTATGGTAAACTTTCTTTTTCCTTCTCTTCTTTACTTTTGTCACCAAGTTTCTCTTGGCCGACTCTGACCAGTCGGCTTATCTTGGCAGCAGGGGTGGAGCGCCAATATCTCCCCGACCGGACGACGCACGACTCGGACGACCCCAACTTGGGGGCGGCCGCTCTGGACGACGACATCATGGGGGGAGGCGGCGAGGCAGGCGGCTCCGGGCTTGGAGCCAGCTTCGACGACTGGCCAGATGATGATGAGGCGGAGGTCGTCCCGCGCCGCCAGCCGGCGTCCGATCGGCATGGCTCGGGTTCATCCACCGCGCCGGCTGTCCGAGGTGGCGCACAGAAGCGCCGGGCCGCGCCGAGCCTATTCGGCAGTTAGCCGAAGAAGCCCAAGAGCGCGGTGGCGGCGACCAGGCGGGACGAGGCGGCCGCGAAGGCTGCCCGCTTCCGCAAGGTGGTGAAGCAGCCACAAATGGTTTCGGCGTAAGTGTCAATTCTCTCACGTATTCCTTCTTTTTTTTGTTGATATTCTTCTGAGTCCTTGTCTTGACTTAAAAAATACAGGGCTCCACTTTCTCTTGAGCGGACCGCTGCCGCCTCCGTGGTTGGAGCGGCGGGAGGATCTGGAAGCGCCCGCCGCGTGGACCCCTGTGCCGAGCTTCAAGCGGCGACGGAGCGGAATGCGCGGGAGGCGCGGGAGGTGGAGGAGCTGAGGGCGGCCACTGTCATGGCGGCGCAGGAGACGACGGAGAGGTCGGCGGAGGCACAAGCCGACGCAGTGGCCAAGGCTCAGGAGGAGGCCGCAGCCGCAGAGAGGGCGGAGGAGGCCCTGCGTAACCGGCCTCCACTGCTTGTCGTCCCCTTTTGCGCCGTGGCGCGCGAGATCCCGGTGCCCCCACCGGAGGAAGCCGGTGGCGACCAGCTGGCGGTGGAGAATGAGGAGGGTGACGTCATCGTCCCAGAGAGGGAGGTGGCACCGCCATCGCCGACTGGGGCAGACCAAGGCAGCCGGTCTAGCGCGCCGCCTGTGCAGCCGGCTGGAGGCGAGCCGGCTGCGAGGGCAGACCTTATGGTTCGGTCGCCATCGCGCCAGCGCGCAGGAAAGGTGACTTCGGCGCCGGGCCCGCAGAAGGCCGCGAGCTCTGGCTCGTTGGCCCAGGATCTGGAGACGGCCAGCGCCAGCTCGCCGGGATGGACGTCGGGTGGTGGGACGGCCGTGTTGAATGTGGCGGCGCAAGAAGTCCGGAACCGGCTTCAATCCCAAACCACTGTGCTGAAACAGTATACTCAAGAGTTCCTCGCGACGCGGACGGCCATTCGGGTGAGTCTTCCCGCTTTTTTGTTTCTTGTTCTTTATTTCTTCCGTGGGGGCGCATCAGCGCACCCACTGGGTGTAGTCCCCGAGTTTCGAGTCGGCTGCTGAACAGGCGGCTTGGAACTTCTTAGTAGACTTTGATTGCTATCCTGCTCTTATTTGCTCCTCTGTCCTATTTGCAGGACTATCACAACCTCCGCGCAGCTACCTTCAACTCCAAGGTCCGGGAGCTGAACCAGAAGACCATTGATCTGACCGAGAGCCGGAGTAAGTGCTTCGTCTTTTATCTCACGTGGGGGCGCGTCAGCGCACCCACTAGGTGTAGTCCCCGAGATTCGGGCCGACTGCTGAGTAGTCGGGCCGGATCTTCCCTGGCGACCTCTTTCTTATTGCCTTTTTTTCTTTCTTTACCATATCTGCAGAGGCCAATGCTGACCTGAGGGAGCAGTTGGGTGGGGCCCAGACCGCCCTTCGCGCCAAGGAAGCCGAGTGCAACGCCTTGGCTCAGGAGCATGACCGCTTGGTCAAGAAGCTGGCCGACCAGGAGGAGAGCCATAAGGCGGCCCTGATGGCGGCACAGGACAGCGAGGCCGCGCTTCAAGCTGAATACGAGACCGAGGCGGCGAGCTGGGCTGAGGCAAGGCAAGCGCTGAGCGACGGCTACGGCCGAATCGAAGATTTGATTGACGGTAGGCCTTCTTCTTCTTCGTCCCTTTGCTTGCCGCCTGCCATTTGGTCCATTTTCTGACCTTGTGTTTTCTTCCTTCCTTCTCTTGCGCGGAGTACTTCCCTGGTTACTCCGTTGCCGCCAACCAAGTCATCGAGGCCCGCCGCGACGCGCAAAGGCAGGCTGGAGCTGAGATTGCGCCGGATGCTCGCCGGTCGCTTGAGGAGCAGCTTCTGGCGATCCAAGCCCGCCTCCAGCTGGCTCACCGCATGCTCCGCCATCTTCAGCGCGTTGGGGCGCAAGTGCTGGCCGCCCTCTGGCCCGGTGAGGTGGTTCCCCGTGCCCCCAGTCGGACTGCTGACTGGCTGGAGGTAGCGGTTGGCCGCTTCGAGGCCTGGAAGGCTTCTGCAGCTCGGTCAGGCGCCAGGCGGGCGCTGGAGTTCGTCCGAGCTTGGTATCCTGGGCTGGATTTGGCCCAGCTGACCACCTGGCGGCAGGAGGCCAACGAAGAGCTGGAGGCGGTGCGGCCAGCTATCATCCAGCGCGCTTCAGCGATCGCTGACTACACCGACACCAGTGCCTTTGCCCCTGAGGTGAATGATGATGACGTTGCTCAGTCAGAGGAGTGGTTTGGGCTGAACCCAGTAGATGGTGAAGACTCGGCAGAGGAGATCGACTCCAGTGACGAGGGCGAAGAGGAGGAGGGAGAGGATGGTGAAGACGCTATGCCAGACGATGGAGCGACCGGCCAGCCTCAGCTTGATCGTGCCTCCAGCAACGAGGCGCGTGCGAGCACGCCGCCTGCAGCCGGTGATGATCAAGCCGAGACTCGCCAGCCGGCCACTCCTCCAGCCAGCACTGTCGTCTCCACTGACCTGCCCGGCTCGCCTGTTGCACCTTTGGCCCGATCCGCCGTCTTTGCTTTCCTGTTTATTACTCTTTAAACAATATTTGTTAAGTTTGCGCAGTTCCACCCACTGGGGGTGTATTCAAACTATGTTGAATGCTAGCCTTTCGAAGGCCTTTTGTGTAAATATAATCATGCATGTGCTTGGCTTCCGATTGTATTTGCTTTTCATCCTTTTGGCTGTTTCCTTTGCCGCCCTCCCTTGGTCGCCGCCTTCCCAGCCGGACAGCTGCTCTGCAGTCTGTGGCTGGGGAAGGGCTTGGCTGTTTGGGAGGGCAAGTACTCTAGCTTTTTTAGATTGTAGCAAGGTGAATCGGAAGCCGGCCAGCCGGCTGTTCTGACAGCCGGTTGGCGGGGTGGGAGGCCGGCTTGTGTTATATAAGTTCGTTAGTCCTTAGCCGTTTTTCGTGTCGGCATCCTTTCCTGCCTTTGACTCTTGCCAGTCGGACAGTCGATTCTTCGAGCTGCGACTTTCAACAAGAGAGGGCTTGGGTGCCGGCACACTACTTGTCTAACTGCAGGTAGAACTTTAATATAACTCAAGGCGGCAAGTCCCCGGGCCGACTGATCGAACCCGGTGCCGGACAGGAAAACAAATGTAGTAATACATTCATAGGTATGACACTCATCATACATAGATAAAAGAGGGTAGTCCCCGAGTGCTCTTCAGGGGGCCCGTTGTCTTGTACTTAATACAAAAGGTAGCGTGGTACATACTGCTTTTAGCTGTAAAATCTTTGGAGGAGATTGGCGTTCCATGGTCGTTCCGACTCCTTGCCGGAATCATCTCTCTTGCGTGCCTTCGGCTTCTGTGCGTCGATCAGGTAGTAGGAGTCGTTGCCTAGGGCCTTGCTGATGACGAAGGGGCCTTCCCAAGGGGCCAAGAGCTTGTGCTGGCCGGCTGTTCGCTGGATCAGCCGGAGCACAAGATCGCCTTCTTGGAAGGATCTTGGTTTGACCTTCCGGTTGTGGTAACGGCGCAAACCCTACTGGTAGATGGCGGACCGGCTGAGTGCTAACAGCCGGCCCTCTTCCAGCAGGTCGACGCCGTCTTCTCGCGCTTCCTTGGCCTCCGCCTCCGTGTACATGGTGACCCGAGGTGAGTCGAACTCAATGTCAGTTGGGATGACAGCCTCGGCACCATATACAAGGAAGAAAGGGGTGAAGCCGGTTGACTTGTTCGGTGTAGTATGCAGACTCCAAAGGACGGTGGGCAGCTCGTCGAGCCAGCAGCCGGCCGAACGCTCCAGTGGTACGACTAGTCGGGGCTTGATACCGGAGAGGATGAGGCCGTTTGCTCGCTCGACTTGGCCGTTTGACTGCGGGTGGGCTACGGATGCTAAGTCCAGTCGGATGCTCTGTGTCGCACAGAAACGTGCCAGTGCTCCTTTGGCAAAATTCGTGCCATTGTCGGTGATGATGCTGTGTGGTACACCATACCGGGTGGTGATATCTGCGATGAATGTCACGGCAGTCGGCCCGTTCAGCTTCTTGATTGGCTTCGCTTCAATCCACTTGGTGAATTTGTCCACGGCGACAAGCAGATGTGTCATGCCGCCGCGCGCCATCTTGAATGGGCCCACCATGTCCAGTCCCCAGACGGCAAAGGGCCAGGTGAGGGGATGGTCTTGAGTGCAGAAGCCGGCAGGTGTTGCTTGGAGCTGAAGATTTGGCACCCTTTGCAGTATTTGACTAATTCCTTGGCGTCTTCCAAAGTAGTCGGCCAGAAGAACCCATGGCGAAAAGCTTTGGCGACAAGTGATCTTGAGGCCGCGTGGTGGCCGCATTCGCCTTGGTGGATGTCCTTGAGGATTGCTATACCCTTCTCTGGCTCGACGCAACTCTGGAAGACTCCAGTGATGCTGCGCCTAACGAGTTCTCTGTTTACTATTGTGTATGCTCCAGCTCGGTGTTGAACTTGTCTTTCCGAGATCTCGTCAGTCGGCAGCTCTCCATTTACCAGGAAGTTGAGGATGGGTTGGGCCCATGATGGAGCTGTGACTTCTTCTATTGCCAATACGGCTACTGCGACCAGGGTGGGTGGGTTGGGTGGTGAAGAGTTGGAGTCGGCCACTGCCTCTTGTGTCGTTGCAATCCCGGGGCCGACTGCTGCAGTCCCCGGGCTGGGTTCTGAAGTCCTCGAGCCGGGTGCGACTACGGCAGTCCCCGGGCCACCTGTCGAAGTCCCCGAGCCGCCTGCTGGGTTCCCCAAGTCGGATCCGACTGCATCAGGGTCAGGCGGTACAAAGATGGAGTCTGATTCTGGAGACGGCTTGACAGACGGCTTGAGGAGGCGTTGGAGAGAGACACCGGTTGGGATAGCTTGTCGGGTGGAACCGATTCGTGCCAGGGCATTTGCTTGCTCGTTGTCGGCCCGTGGCACGTGGAGGAACTCGCATCCTTCAAAGTATCCGCTGATTTGCTGAACGAGGAATCGGTAGCTCACCATGTTTGCGTCCTTGGCGTCCCAGTCGCCAGATGATTGTTGGACTACCAAATCCGAGTCGCCATAGCACAGGATCCGGCGGATGCCGAGCTCTTTGGCTAGCCGGAGCCCATGTATGAGCGCCTCGTACACGGCCACGTTGTTGGAGGCGGCAAAATGAATTTGTAATGTGTATCTGAGTTTGTCGCCCTTGGGAGAGGTGAGGACGATGCCGGCTCCCAAGCCGGTGCGCATCTTGGATCCATCGAAGTGAATCCGCTAATGAGTGGAGTCGGGAGCCGGCGGTAGGTACTGGGTCTCGGCCCAGTCGACAAGGAAGTCGGCCAATGCTTGGGACTTGATGGCGGTGCGAGGCTGGTAGAAGATCGTGTAAGGAGCCAGCGCAATGGCCCACTTGGCCACCCGGCCGGATGCATCCCGGCTGCCTATGATCTCGGCAAGCGGGCAGTACATACGACCGTGATGGGGTGCTCTTGAAAGTAGGGCTTCGGCTTCTTGGTGGCGAAGTACACTCCATAGCACATCTTCTGGTAGTGCGGGTAGTTTTACTTCGAGGTGGATAGTACTTCGCTCAAATAATACACCGGCCTCTGGACTAACTGAGCTCGGCCTTCTTCTGGGCGTTGGACCACAATAACTGTGCTGACCACTCGGCTAGTCGTGGCAATGTAAAGGAGCATGGGCTCTTTCTCAGTCGGCGCCGCCAAGACAGGTGGCGTGGTCAACATCTTCTTCAACTCGTGAAAAGCTTGGTCTGCTTGGTCATTCCACTCGAAGTGGGTGGACTTTTTCATGAGTCAGTACAGGGGGAGAGCCTTCTCTCCTAGCCGGCTGATGAAGCGGTTCAGGGAGGCCAGGCACCCGGTAAACTTTTGGACGTCTCGCAGCTTGATAGGAATCTGCATTCTCTCTATGGCCTTGATCTTCACTGGGTTGCACTCGATGCCGCGTTCGGAGACCAAGAAGCCTAGAAGCTGGGCGGCTGGTACTCCGAACACGCATTTCTCAGGGTTTAGCTTGATCTGAAACCAGCGCAGGTTGTCGAATGTTTCTCTGAGGTCTTCCAGCAGGGTGCCACGCTTCTCTGTCTTCACCACAATATCGTCTACATAGACGTGGGCATTTCTGCCGAGTTGCTTGAGGAGGCACTTCTGCATGCAACACTGAAAAGTGGCACCGGCATTTCTCAAGCCGAATGTCATAGTCAGGTAGCAGAAAGCTCTGAATGGTGTGATGAAGGCGGTCTTCAGGCGGTCATCTGGATCCAACTTGATCTGATGGTAGCCTGAGTAAGCATCCAAAAAACTCAACAGCTCACATCCATCTGTGGAGTCTATCACTTGATCGATTCGAGGTAAGGCAAATGGATCTTTGGGGCAGGCTTTGTTGAGGCTGGTGTAATCTATACACATGCGCCACTTATTGTTTTTCTTCAATACAAGGACCGGGTTGGCAAGCCATTCTGGAAAAAACACCTCCATAATGAAGCCGGCTGCCAGAAGCCGGGCTATCTCTTCTCCTACAATCCTTCTCTTCTCCTCCGATAGTCGGCGGAGAGGTTGTTTGACTAGTTTTGCGTCTGCTCGGACGTGTAGCTTGTGCTCGGCAAAATCCTTCAGAACACCCGGCATGTCCTTTGGGGACCATGCAAAGATGTCCTGATTCTCACGGAGGAAATCGACGAGCTCGCCTTCCTATTTGATGTCCAGGTTTGCTCCAATGACGGCAAACCTCTCCAGGTTCTCTGGGTCCAGAGGTATCTTCTTTGTTTCTTTGGCCAGCTGGAAGGAGCCTTGAGCATCATATTCCTTGGGGTCAGGGGACAGGGCCGGCTGCTTGCCGGCCATGGCCACGACTCGGTCCAGCATCTTCTTTTTTTGGCAATCATGAGGGACTCGGCCAGCCGGCTGCTGGCTGCAGCACACTCAGAGGATTTCTTGTAGTCTCCGGCTATGGTGATGATCCCCTTCGAACTAGGCATCTTCATCTTGAGGTAGGCGTAGTGGGGCACAACCATGAACTTGGCCAAGGCATGTCGGCCAAGCAACGCGTGGTAAGGGCTCTCTAGATCCACCACTTCAAACCAGACTGCTTCTCGGCGGAAGTGATCCTTGTCTCCGAAGAGAACATCTATCTTGATCTTGCTGATTGGTGAGCAGGACAGGTCGGGTACGATGCCATGGAACACAGTCTGGCTTGGCATGAGTTGCTTCGTCTTGATGTTCAGCTTCTCCATGGTGTCACAGTACAGTATGTTGATGCTGCTCCCTCCGTCAATCAGTACTCGGGAGAAACGGGCAGCTCGCCTTTCTGTCGCGAGGGTGGCGTCCAATACCAATGCATAAGAGCCGGGAGACGGCATCACCTCTGGGTGATCGGCTCGGCTCCAGCTGATAGGCTTCTCAGACCAATGCATAAACTCTGGGTTGTTGGAGGCGACCGCGTTGACTTCTTGCTGTTGTCGGTGCCGACTGCGTCTGTCTTCAGCTTGGCTTGTAAAGACGACGTAGGCGGCATGCTCATCCGGGAACTCGTCTTGAATGGCTCCGACTGCTGGTCGAGCAGCCGACTGCTGAGGGGCTGGAGGCAGCTGGCCAGCAGGTGGAGGCGGCACCAGTCCCTCGCCTTTGGAGATTTGCATGAGCCAATGACACTTTCGAGTCATATGGTTGGACGGCTTCGCGCCTCTGTGGAACTTGCAGGGGGCATCAAGGGTTTGCTCGTAGGAGAAAGCCGGCTGCCATGCCGGCCTGGCGCCCTTCTGCTTCTTGGGCATGGGCCGCCCTTCGGGTTGTTCGTCTTCGACTGTGGCTACTTGCCGGTTGCTGGAAGGCGGCATAGGGGCCCTGCGCTTGTGGTCGTTCGGGTGCGGGCGTCGATTGGCATCACCGGCCGGTGTCTTGGGAGCCGGGACGAGCACCTTTCCAGAGGCATCCACTCGAAGCTCAGTCTTCATTGAAGAGTCGGCCATGGCGTACTTGTCTGCTATGATCAGCAGCTCGTCGAGGGTAGTCGGCTCATCGCAGAGGAGTCAGTGCTTGAGGAGGGTGCCCTCTCGGCACCCGGCGGTGAAGTACTCTATGGCTTGAACCTCGTGCACCCCTTCGCAGGAGTTGCGGAGCTCGGCCCAACGCCTGAGGTAGTCGCGAGTTGATTGGCTGGGCCCTCGGACGCACAAGGAAAGCTGGCGGGGCTTGGGAGGCCGCTTGTATGTGCTGGTGAAATTGCGGATGAAGACTTCCGTGAAGTCTAGCCAGCTGTTGACGCGGTAGGGCTTGAGGCTATTCAACCAGGTGCGTGTCGTGCCTTGAAGCATGAGTGGGACGTACTTCACGACAACACGCCTGTTGCCGTTTGCTATGCTGACCGCGGTGGAGTAATCGATCAACCAGTCTTCCGGCTTCACGGAGCTGTTGTATTTTGGCGTGTCTCTTGGGAGTGAGAACCCTTTGGGGAAGGGCTCGTCGCGGATGCGGGAGCCAAAGCAAGGCGGGCCGACATCATCTTCTTCTTCTAGCGCCAGGGATCGCGCTAGGCGGTCGATCCGGTGGCGGGCATCATTCTCGCCGACTCCTTCGCGGTGGCCTAGTCGGTCATCGAGAGACGGATGCGTAACAGGCGGCGGGGTGGGATATCTCTCCCCACGAGGGGGGAGGAGGCAGATTGCCTTGTCGTTCCATAGCTCGGGGGCGGCCTTCTGCGTCGCGCTCGATGGTGAGCCGAGTCCGACTGTGGCTAGCAGCCGGCTCCTTGTCTTTTCTCGCGCGGGCGCCGCTTGCAGTCGGCGTCCGGGATGTCGCGCCGTGCTCTCGGCGTGGGGGAGGACTTTCAGCACGGGCGCCGGCTTCATGCCGCTCTGCGGCCGCGTCGATCAAATGCTGGACGCGTCTAGTCATGTAGGCGAGCTCGTCGGCCCCCAGCCCGTTCAGCTCGTCCACGGCCGCCTGAGCGGCACGCAGGTTCTCAAGTGGCGTGGCGTAGACTGGGCGGTCTGCTCCCAGCATGCTGGCGATGACCGTGCCGCGCTTCTTGATGATGCCGGCTTGGCTCGGCCCGCCAGGAGGCAGCGTACCAAAGGCGGCGTGGTTGACTTCGCGCTGGTGAGCCTCAGTGAGGCGTCTCATGGATGCTATCTTCTGGCCCTCTGCGATGAGGGCAAGGCGGCGTGCCTCCAGTGTCTCGGCGTCGGCGTCGGCCGGGATGGGGGCGGACAGGTCATGTAGCGCCGCTTGTAGGGCGTCGTGAGCGTTCTCGCCTGAGGCGGCGCCATGGCTGATGACCAGCACCTCAGTGACAGTGCTGCCGCCACTGTCGGCTCGAGGAAGAGGGTCGTCAATAATCACCACGTTGGTGGGGAAGGCGTCAAGCGATGCCGTGTCGGAGTCGACAAACATCGGGTCGGTGGAGCCGACCGACTCCAAATCCACAGCAGGCTCGCTGGAGACGTGAAGCTGGTCGAGGAGGCTAACGAGGCGGCTCTCGGGGCAACCTGTGCCTGCGTCAGACGCAGGCTCGTCGGAGATGCGAGCCTCGCCAAGAAGATCGGCGAGGCAGCTCGCCGCGCAGGCGTCGTCGACGCCTTGCAGCGCATCAGAGCAAGCGCCATCGGGCGTGCCGGGCTAGCTACGCTCGCTGGGAAGGAAATGGGTTCCCGTCCAGAATAGGTCTCCGGACGACGGTGCACCTGGCCCCACGGTGGGCGCCAAATGTCGGGTGGTAGGTGCGACATATGCCAACGGGTGGCTTATCATTGTGGGAGCCAGTAAGACATCGCCGGTGCCTGGAAACGGGATGCGGCGAAGACATGCACGCCGGCGAATCTTACCCAGGTTTGGGGCTCTCCGTGGAGATAACACCCCCTAGTCCTACTCCGCGGGGTCTCCGCATGATCACTAGATCAACACAAGTGGCTACAAGTGGCTCCTTGAGCTGTTTGGCTAGACGAGGAAGAAGGGCAAGGCTAGCTCTCCTCTTCTCTCTATGTGGTGTCTAAAACTCTAAGAGATCAACCCTTTGCATGGGTTCCCTGGGGGGTTTATATAGGCCTACCCCCAGGGGTACAATGGTAATCCGGCTGGATGCGGGTCCAGGCCGTCAGTGTCTGTATCCGCCGGCCGCTGGGGCCCGCCGGCTGGTGGGTCCCACCGGCTGCTGGTTACTGTAGCCTCGCCCTGATGACGAGGGCTTTGCCGAGGTATGCATGGCTACAGTGCCGCCGTCCGGCGACTCTCACTGTAGCCTTACCTCATCTTGTCTCCTTAATGATGCACATACTTCGAGGGAGTGAGGTAGCCGGCTATTGGGAGCCGGCTACACCCCAGGCCGACTGGGGGGGGGGGGGCTTGGCCGCCTTTGAGCGTCTCTCTGGCTGAAGGGGCCCGCCGCCCGCGGGCCGTACTGACAACCTGTCGTGGGTGGCGTCATGGTCAACATGGCTACAGTGCTGTGCCGGACGGGGGATGGCTGACCCGTACGGCGCACTGTGGCCATGCGTGCTCCGGGATTCGGGGGTGGCAGACTTTACTGTAGCCACGCCCCATCTTGTCACCGTTATGTGGGTGCAGTCCTTGGGGGAGCGATCTTGGCCGCTTGCCGGGAGTCGGTCTTCTTGTGGCCGGCTTCTTGGAGTCGGCCTTCTTGTGGCCGGCTTCTTGGAGTCGGCCTTCTTGTGGCTCTCTTCGGGAGGGTTTCAGGGTCGGGCTGCCTTCCAGTAGTCGGCCTGTGAGATAGCCGGCCAGGGGAAGGCGGCCCTGTGCTTTGGGTGCTTGAAGGCTCGATCGGCCCGATAATTTTTGAAGAGCCAGGGGGAGTGGGTTAGGCTACCCATGGTCATTTACTCCGACATAATGCTAATGTCAATCAAAGCAGAATAAGATGCATAAAGGATAAACATCACATGTAATCAATATAAGTGATATGATATGGCCATCATCATATTGTGCCTTTGATCTCCATCTCCAAAGCACTGTCACGATCACCATCGTCACCGGCGCGACACCTTGATCTCCATCGTAGCATCGCTTTCATATCGCCAACTATTGCTTCTACGACTATCACTATCGCTTACTGATAAAGTAAAGCCGTTACACGGCGAATGCATTGCATACAATAAAGCAACAACCATATGGCTCCTGCCAGTTGCCGATAACTCCGTTACAAAACATGATCATCTCATACAATAAAATATAGCATCATGTCTTGACCATATCACATCACAACATGCCCTGCAAAAACAAGTTAGACGTCATCTACTTTGTTGTTGCAAGTTTTACGTGGCTGCTACGGGCTGAGCAAGAACCGTTCTTACCTACGCATCAAAACCACAACGATAGTTCGTCAAGTTAGTGTTGTTTTAACCTTCTCAAGGACCAGGCGTAGCCACACTCGGTTCAACTAAAGTTGGAGAAACTGACACCCGCCAGCCACCTGTATGCAAAGCACGTCCGTAGAACCAGTCTCACGTAAGCGTACGCGTAATGTCGGTCCGGGCCGCTTCATCCAACAATACCGCCGAACCAAAGTATGACATGCTGGTAAGCAGTATGACTTGTATCGCCCACAACTCACTTGTGTTCTACTCGTGCATATAACATCTACGCATAAACCTGGCTCGGATGCCATTGTTGGGGAACGTAGTAATTTTAGAAAATTTCCTACACACACGCAAGATCATGGTGATACATAGCAACGAGAGGGGAGAGTGTCGTCCACGTACCCTCGTAGACCGTTAAGCGGAAGCGTTATGACAACGCGGTTGATGTAGTCGTACGTCTTCACGATCGACTGATCCTCAGTACCGAACGTACGGCACCTCCGCATTCAGCACACGTTCAGCTCGGTGACGTCCCGTGAACTCACGATCCAGTAGAGCTTGAGGGAGAGTTTCGTCAGCACGACGGTGTGGTGACGATGTTGATGAAGCTACCGTCGCAGGGCTTCGCCTAAGCACCGCTACGATATGACCGAGGTGGATTATGGTGGAGGGGGGCACCGCACACGGCTGGGAGAGATCAATGATCAACTTGTGTGTTCTAGGGTGCCCCTGCCCCCGTATATAAAGGAGCTATGGGGGAGGCGGCCGGCCAAGGAGGAGGGCGCGCCAAGGGGGGAATCCTACTCTCACCGGGAATAGGACTCCTCCTTTCCTAGTAGGAGTAGGAGAAGGGGAAGGAGGAGAGAGAGGGGAAGGAAAGGGGGGCTGTCGGTGTCAAAACCGGCGGATCTCGGGTAGGGGGTCCCGAACTGTGCGTCTAAGGTGGATGGTAACAGGAGGCGGGGGACACAATGTTTACCCAGGTTTGGGACCTCTCGATGGAGGTAATACCCTACTTCCTGCTTGATTGATCTTGATGATATGAGTATTACAAGAGTTGATCTACCACGAGATCGTAGAGGCTAAACCCTAGAAGCTAGCCTATGATTATGATTGTTGTTGTCCTACGGACTAAACCCTCCGGTTTATATAGACACCGGAGGGGGCTAGGGTTACACAGAGTCGGTTACAAGGGAGGAGATCTACATATCCGAATTGCCAAGCTTGCCTTCCACGCAAAGGAGAGTCCCATCCGGACACGGGACGAAGTCTTCAATCTTGTATCTTCATAGTCCAACAGTCCAGCCAAAGTATATAGTCCGGTTGTCCGAGTACCCCCTAATCCAGGACTCCCTCAGTGGCCCCTGAACCAGGCTTCAATGACGATGAGTCCGGCGCGCAGATTGTCTTCGACATTGCAAGGCGGGTTCTTCTCCAAATCCTGAGTACCTGTCGAGTAGTGTCCGGCTTCCCATGAATGTTGCACTCCTCGGCTTTTGCGCCTAATAATGGCAATCTTCCACGTGTCGAGCGAATACGAGAAGTCGGGGCATTTTTACACTTGCCACCCTAATCCTGTGAGCAAATCATCTATTTAAAGAGCCAGGGATCCCCAGATCTAGATACCACCATCCTCCCACAGCGAGTTTCCATCAGAGCGCGCCCGGAAAAGCCCATCCATCATGGCCGGCCATCGCAACTCCTCCTCTCGCTCCGGTAGCACTAAGCCAGGTAATTGGAAGAAGTGTTCCGTCCCCCACAGCCAATTAGTAGAGTTACAGACCTAGGGGTTTCTCCCTCCAGCGTATATGGTCCCCGTCCGAGCCGGACTAGCCACTTACAATGGCGGGGAGCAAGCGGAGAGCTTTCCCAACCCATCCATGGGGGAGCGGGTATGCCTTACCCCTTACTTATTAAGGGGACTTGGATTTCCAATCCATCCGTTCCTCCGCGGGCTCCTGGAGTTCTACGGCCTGCTGCTGCATAATTTTACTCCCGCCTCCATATTACACATCGCGGGCTACGTCGCTCTTTGCGAGCTGTTTCTGGGCTGCGAAGCTCATTTCGAGCTATGGCAGAGGCTATTCTGCCTCGTACCCCGTACACAGGAGGGGTCAATATATCAAGTGAGCGGAGCCGAGAGATGGCGCATCGCCGGGACCGGATACCTATCCGGTACTCCGAAGAAGACATCCGAAGACTAGCCTTCGGAGTGGTATTATATGGAGGACGTCCCCCTTCCGGACCCTATTTGGATGGGCCTTCCTGAGTTCAATAACGCCCCTTTGAAGAAACGGCGCAGCTGGCACCCTCGGAGCCCCCAGGAGGAAGATAACAGAGAGGTCCTTTACCTGATGGGCCGGATAAAAGCGCTGGCCAAATCAGGATTGACCATAACTGAGGTCATGTCAATATGTACAATGCGGGGGGTGCAGCCACTTCAATATCAGGGACAACCCATGTGGCACTTCAATGGAGAAGACGATGCCACCCGTTGCGGTCGTAAAGGTCCGGACTCCGTCGTTGCTCTAGCGAAAATACTGTCCGATTTATACAAAGGAGAGGAAGAGGAGTTCATCCGCATTAAGCCACGGGATGGATTCTCCATGTACAACCCCCAAACTGGGTGAGCTGCTACTTTTTACTCCGGACCTTCCAGCATTCTTCGTCATGAATATTTACCTTGCTATTTCATAGCAGGAACTGCGAAAAGCTGTGAGGGAGGTCTACAGCCCGTCTCCACAGCTAGAGGACCCTGATCGGGCCTTCGACCCCGGACCTGAAGAAGATCCGGACACATTTGTGGAGCTCATCGACAGGACATTCTATCAGCTAAGCTGCGATGGTGCCTTGGTGGCCATCATAGCCGATTATCCTGGGCTGCTCCCTGCATCGCACGTAAGTAAAACCGTAGTCCCAACTTTCGAGAAGGATCCCTTTTCTGCACTTCACCCACCGCACACATATGGTGTCTTACAGGGAAGGCCCTCGGGACGCCATGCCGAACCCGCAGTGACTCACCATCAAGGGGCACCAAAACCGGGTAGGCTTAAAAGGAAGGCGGTCAGGACTGAGACGCCGTCGCAGAGGTATGAAAAAGAACCCTGCTCCGCGGTTGTCGTCTTGAAAATATAATAATGTCCATGGTTCCTGGCAGAAAAAACACTCGCCGGACCGTGTCCGGAGATCCTGCCGGCCACGCCTCCACCAGCCGGGCTCCAGAGCCGGACTCTGAGGCAGATGCTAACGGGGGGACAACGCCGGATGTTCCTCCTATAGAGGATGCGGATAGGCTGTCTGCTACGAATTCCGAAGTGGAGAGTGCCATGAATCACAGGCGTCGCCGGGCCGTACTACGCGACACTGGTTTCTCTGAAGAGGCGTTCGGTGCCTTCAACTCAGGGGACGCGTACATCCGAGCTGCTCAAAATGGTCTTGCCAGAGCCACGGACCAGTACGTAAAGGATATACGGGTAAGAAAATCTGATAATTATGTATATCAGTAGCCCCTGAGACTTGAAACAGTTGACACAACTGGTTTAAGGATCATTATGTGCGTAGGTTCTTACGGAGAAGAATACCCAGTTGTCTCAAGAGCTGGAGGAGTGCAGAGCCCAGCTACGGGCCGCAGTTGCCGCAATGAAAGAGTCCGAGAACGCCCCATCTGGTAACACTTGTTTTTATCAAAAAGAATAGCATGTACCGGTTAGTATGCGGCATGCATGCAAATCTAACAATAGATTCTGCAGATGATCCCGGAGTGAATCCGGAGGTCGTGCGAGGGGATGAGCAACATGCTCAACGACAGCTAAAGGCTGGCGAGCGCGTGCTTACACAGGTTAGGCAGGAGAAAAATGATCTCCAAGATGCCAATACCCGGCTGGGCGTTGAACTGAAAGATGTTCGGGCCCAGCTTGCTGACTCCGTAAAGGAGAATAAGAGGCTTCGATGCGGCATTTTTAGTAAGTGCTTGAACGAACTTTCATAGAGTTCGGCGAAGAAACCGGCTAACAGAGTTATATATGTAGGTATGCTGACGGGTCATCCCGCAGAGGAGATGCCCGGGTCTGCGGGTGATCTTCTGCCAGAGCTCTCACAACTGCACGAACAAGCTCGGTAGGTGATGCAGGGCATTGCCCAGGCCTTGTGGCCATCCGCCTCCCTGCCAGGAAGCACGGGGGAGCTCGTAGAGATGCTCAAGGGAGCGCGGCGGCGCTTCCGATTATGGAAGATATCTGCCTGCCGACAAGGTGCAAGGGAAGCCTGGGCCATGGTGAAGACTCGATATACCAAGGCTGACCCGAACCATATGGCCGAAGTCAGACCTGTGGGGTCTGACGGGAATGAGATCCCTGTCAGTTTGGTGTATGACCAGGTGAAATTAGCCGCAAAGTATTCCCAACAGGATTGTAGGCTAGACAGCCTGTTGGATGGTATAGAAGAAGAATTTAGTCAGTCTAAGTGACTGTGTACTTCAAATGACATATTTTATCCCTAGCCGGATTGTAAATCATTTGTCTTGGCACACTTTTTCGCTTTGACCTCCGGACCCGACAGTCCGGAGTGTATCCGAATACCCGCTTAGTTATGTAAAAACCGGGGTACGCGTGGAAACCAGGCGTAGGGGTCATAAGTGCTTGAACAGACAAGTACCCAACTAGCTATGTTATATTACATGGATAGTAAGAAACATTTCCACGGAGAATAGTTCCGTTAAGGGTTCCTTTCCCTGGGTACGCATGCATTAATGTGCATGTCCAAACTGCGAACAGAGATGCAGGATATAAACATCTGGGGGTTTGTATTGAAATAAGTAAAAGTCATCTTTTGTTCACCGACCGAATATTCCCTTAAGAATGCTAGCTTTCGGCTTCACCCAGTCTGAGGTACACATCCGGCTGACCCGGCAGTAACAATCGCAGAGGTGCTCCCCTTATGCCCTAGCCGAATTAACGGGAACTTAGGGCATAAACACAAGAGCCAGGCAACCCAGCTTGGCCAAAACTTAAGTCATATCGATGCATATAATGGCGAAGAAAAGGTGCATGTGGAAAAGTAACACATGTGTGGGGGGCATTGAGCCCGGAACATAGTTATATTAAGCTTCTGTATAAGAAGCCCCCAGGTATAATGAGCACGCACGACGCGTCAAGATTGTGTAGTCAAGACACACTTTAAGCTTTTAAGGCCATGAAGAAAAGGGGAAGAAAGAAAGAAAGACAGATAGCAGATATATATAAAAAAGGGGCGGAGGTAAGGAGACGAACACAGAGTCCGGCGCTAGGCGTAGAATCTTCGAAGTCTGGCCGCATTCCATGGGTTTGGCTCGAGTCGATTGTCCGATGCATCGCGCAGACGGTACGCTCCACCGGTGAGAACTTTATCGATGATGAAGGGAACTTCCCATTTGGGTTTGAGTTTGTCCTTTTTCTTATCTAGTAGGCGTAGAACGAGTTCGCCAACGTTATAAGTTTTGGCCCGTACTTCTCTACTTTGATACCGTTGAGCCTGTTGCTGATAGAATGCGGAGCGGGCTTTTGCAACATCACGCTCCTCCTCTAGGGCATCTAAACTGTCCTGCCGATCAAGCTCGGCTTCTTTCTCTTCGTACATGCGCAATCGAGGTGAGTCATGAATGATGTCGCAGGGAAGTACCGCCTCTGCGCCGTACACCATAAAAAACGGTGTGTATCCGGTAGTGCGATTCGGCGTGGTCCGCAGCCCCCATAGTACGGAGTCGAGCTCCTCAACCTAGTGCGTATCTGATTCCTTCAAAGATTTCACTAGTCTGGGTTTAATGCCGCTCATAATAAGACCATTTGCTCGTTCGACTTGACCGTTTGTTTGGGGGTGATAGACGGAGGCATAATCGAGCGTAATGCCCATGTTGCCGCACCAAGTTTTTACCTCGTCAGCTGTGAAGTTCGAGCCGTTATCGGTGATGATGCTGTGGGGGACGCCGTAACGGTGTACAACCCCGGATATGAAGTCTATCATTGGTCCAGACTCGGCCGTTTTAACTGGTTTGGCTTCTATCCATTTGGTGAATTTATCCACCATGACCAATAGGTATTTTTTCTTATGGCTTCCCCCTTTAAGGGGTCCGACCATATCAAGCCCCCAGACCGCAAAGGGCCAAGTAATGGGGATTGTTCGGAGAGCAGTAGGTGGCAGATGGCTTTGGTTTGCAAAAAGCTGGCAACCAACGTAACGTTGGACGAGGTCCTGTGCGTCTGCTCGGGCCGTCAGCTAGTAAAAGCCTGTAAGGAAGTCCTTGCTTACAAGGGCCCTAGCTGTGGCGTGGTGGCCGCCGAGTCCAACATGAATTTCCGCCAAAAATTGTCGTCCTTCCTCTTCGGAGATGCACCTTTGGAGTACTCAGGTAACGCTTTTTCTTATAAAGCTCTCCCTCGTGGACCTTGTAGGCTTTAGACCGCCGCACAATGCAACGTGCCTCGTTTGGGTCCTTAGGGAGTTCTTGCCTAGTTAGGTAGGCCAAGAAGGGTTCTGTCCACGGGGCGATGACATCCATAATCATGTGGGCCGAAGGTGTTATTTCGGTGGCAGAGCCTCCGAATACGTCAGAGTGTTCGGGATCGGGCGTTGTGGCCGGATCCGGACTGTTGTTGCCGGTCTCCCCTTCCCACACCACCGATGGCTTAAACAGCCTTTCCAAGAAGATATTAGGTGGGACCGGGTCGCGCTTAGCGCCGATGCGGGCGAGGATGTCCGCCGCTTGATTGTTTTCTCGGACCACATGGTGGAATTCGAGCCCTTCGAACCGAGCTGACATTTTGAGGACGGCGTTGCGGTAAGCCGCCATTTTTGGGTCCTTGGCGTCAAAGTCTCCATTTATTTGAGATATTGCGAGGTTCGAGTCCCCACGCACCTCCAGGCGTTGAATGCCCATGGAGACTGCCATCCGGAGACCATGCAACAAGGCCTCATATTCTGCTGCATTGTTGGAGTCTCTGTATAATATTTGGAGTATGTATTGGACTGTATCTCCGGTGGGGGAGGTCAGGACGACGCCTGCCCCCGGACCAGCCAGCATCTTAGAGCCGTCAAAGTGCATGATCCAATTGGAGTACGCGCCGTACTCTTTAGGGAGTTCGGCTTCTGTCCATTCGGCGACGAAATCAGCCAGTACTTGCGACTTAATGGCTCACCATGGTTTGTATGTTATGTCGAACGGGAGGAGCTCAATAGCCCATTTAGCAATCCGGCCTGTGGCATCGCAGTTATTTATTATGTCGTTGAGTGGTACTTCGGAAGCCACCGCAATTGAACACTCTTGAAAGTAGTGTCGTAGTTTCCGGGATGCCATGAAGACCGCGTATGCTATCTTTTGATAATGTGGGTACCGTGATTTGCACGGAGTGAGGACAGTGGATACGTAGTATACCAGCTTTTGAAGCGGGAACTTATGTCTGTTCGTCTCTCGTTCGACGACGAGCACTGCGCTTACAACTTGGTGTGTTGCCGCTATATATAACAGCATTGGTTCACCGATATTTGGCGCGGCCAAGATTGGGTTGCTGGCCAAGACGGCTTTTATTTCTTCCAATCCGGCCGTGGCCGCATCCGTCGATTTGAAGTGTTCAGTGCGTTGAAGAAGGCGATAAAGAGGTAGTGCCTTTTCTCCCAATCGAGAGATAAAGCGGCTTAAGGCAGCCACGCATCCAGTTAGTTTCTGGATTTGCTTGAGGTCTGTTGGGATAGCCAACTGTGACAGAGCTCGGATTTTAGCCGGATTTGCTTCAATTCCTCTATTGGAAACGATGAAGCCCAAGAGCTTTCCGGCGGGCACGCCGAAAACGCATTTTTCCGGATTGAGCTTGATGTGATATGTTCAGAGATTGTCGAACGTGAGCCTCAAGTCGTCTATTAAGGATTCGACATGTCTGGTTTTAATGACCATATCGTCTACATATGCCTCCATTGTTTTGCCCATTTGTGTTTCCAGGCATGTCTGAATCATGCGTTGATAGGTTGCACCGGCGTTTTTGAGCCCGAAAGGCATGGTGTTAAAACAGAAGGGGCCGTATGGAGTGATGAATGCCGTTGCGGCCTGATCGGACTCCGCCATCTTGATTTGATGGTATCCGGAGTATGCGTTGAGGAAACACAATGAGTCGTGTCCTGCGTAGCGTCGATAATTTGATCGATGCGGGGGAGGGGGAAGGGATCCTTGCGGCAAGCCTTGTTAAGGTCCTTGAAATCGACACATAGGCGCCAGGACTTGTCCTTCTTTGGTACCATTACCAGGTTTGCTAGCCAGTCCAGATGTTTTATTTCTCTAATGAATCCGGCCTCGAGTAACTTGGCTAGCTCCTCTCGCATGGCTTGTCGCTTAGGCTCTGAGAAACGCCGAAGAGTCTGCTTGACCGGCTTGTATCCCTTTAGAATGTTTAGTCTATGCTCGACCAGCCTGCGTGGGATTCCTGGCATGTCTGAAGGATGCCAGGCGAAGATGTCCCAATTCTCGCGCAAGAACTCCCGCAGTGCGGCGTCTGTTGTGGGGTTCAGCTGTGCCCCGATGGATGCTATTTTTGTAGGGTCCGTTGGGTGGACCTGGAATTTGACTATTTCGTCTGCTGGTTTAAAAGAGGTGGACTTGGGTCTTTTGTCGAGTATCACGTCGTCCCTGTCCATTGTGGAGCGCAGCGCAGTTAGTTCTTCGGCTGCGAGGGCTTCGGATAACGCCTCGAGGGCCAGTGCGGCGGTTTTATTTTGGCGCGGAGTGCTATGTCCGGATCACTAGCTAGAGTGATGATTCCATTGGGCCTGGGCATCTTGAGCTTCATGTACCCGTAATGGGGTATGGCTTGGAAGATCGTGAATGCTTCCTGCCCTGAAAGGGCGTGGTATCCGCCACTGAACGGGGCCACTTGGAATGTGATTTCTTCGGACCTATAATTCTCCGGCGTGCCGAATACCACATCTAGTGTTATTTTTCCCGCACATCGTGCCTCCCGACTAGGGATGATTCCTCTGAAGGTCGTGCTGCTTTGCTCAATGCGGCTCCTGTCTATTTCCATTTTGCTAAGATTCTCCTCGTAGATGAGGTTTAATCCGTTGCCACCGTCCATGAGCACTTTAGTAAGCCGAAAGCCGTCCACAATTGGACTAAGGACCAAAGCGGCTGGTGCTCGGACTGTTCGGAATTGAGGTTCGTCACTGGCATTGAAGGTTATGGCCGTATCGTTCCATGGATTTATTGCTGCAACATGGCAGACTTCGGCAAGGCTGCGGAGTGCTTGCTTGCGCCTATTATTTGAGGCAAAAGTCTCGAAAACTGTCAATACTGTATTGTTATTTTCCACGGGATGGTGCTCTGTGGTATTGTTGATGAGGAGATCCTCGCCGCTCTTGGCCACCTGCCGGAGTATCCAACATGCTCTAAGGCTGTGTGTTGGCATGGTATCCGGTGTACTGTGAATTTTGCATGGCCCATTGAGCCATCCCTCCAATACAGTTCCGCGCCCTGTAGTGGGCTTTGGTTTCTTTGTAATTAGATCGGGTGACTTACGAGAGTACACCCTTTTAGTTCGGACGGGTGGTTTAGTGAGAGCCGGAGGATCCCAGAATTTTGTTTGGGTTTTCCAGGCGCTTTCCATCGCATAGTACTTCTGTACTATGGCCGCCAAGTCAGTGAAGTGTGCTATGTCACGGCGACTTATGGCGTTGATGATTCCTTGTCCGTGCAATTTTTGCAAAAGAATGAAATTGCGTCTTCCTCATGACAGTCCTTGACCTTGCTCATTTCAAGGAGGAATCTGGCCCAATAGTGATGTCCTGTCTCTTGGGGCTCTTATATAATGTGGGAAAGATCACTTATGTCTGGGTGGGTGGGTAGATTTAGGTCCAAACCTTGACCCGATCTGAGACCCAGGGGCAGAGGAGTTTCTGAGCTTGGCAGTTCGGGCTCCGGGATGTTGCCCAATTTTTCTGGCCTGCTGTCCGATTCTAAGTTCGAAGCTTGGGCCATGTCCTCCCGTAGACGGGTATCTGGCTCGGAGAGCTCAGGAATCCGGACATAGTTCGTCCTCAAGATAGAGAAAGAATCGCTGCGTTGCTCCTCCACCACCGCTATCTGATGGGTGACCGGCGGAGAGTTAATCTCCCTTTGGTCGGGTTTAAGCCCGATCCGATCATAGTCCGTAGCGACTCCCAGGGTGGCGATGCGATCCGAGAGCTCATTCAAGGAAGAGAGCTCCATTGGATCCATCTTCTCGGAGAATCCCGAGCCGACGTGGAGGCTGTTTTTGATGACCCGAGAAGTCATCGTCGGCGCGACGGCCGAACGGGCGGTCATGACGAAGCCGCCTAATCGGAGAGTTTGGCCTACAGCAAGGGCTCCCCCCGAGGTAATGTCGTCCTTGACAACAAGACGAGCCATCAAGCCCTATCGTGACAGCACAGTGGAACTCTCAATGAAAGCACCAATGTCGGTGTCAAAACCGGCGGATCTCGGGTAGGGGGTCCCGAACTGTGCGTCTAAGGTGGATGGTAACAGGAGGCGAGGGACTCAATGTTTACCCAGGTTCGGGCCCTCTCGATGGAGGTAATACCCTACTTCCTGCTTGATTGATCTTGATGATATGAGTATTACAAGAGTTGATCTACCACGAGATCGTAGAAGCTAAACCCTAGAAGCTAGCCTATGATTGTGATTGTTGTTGTCCTACGGACTAAACCCTCCGGTTTATATAGACACAGGAGGGGGCTAGGGTTACACAGAGTCGGTTACAAGGGAGGAGATATACATATCCGAATTGCCAAGCTTGCGTACCACGCAAAGGAGAGTTCCATCCGGACACGGGACGAAGTCTTCAATCTTGTATCTTCATAGTCCAACAGTCTGGCCAAAGTATATAGTCCGGCTGTCCGAGTACCCCCTAATCCAGAACTCCCTCAGGAGCGCCGCCCCCCTCCTTGTCCAATTCGGACTAGAGGGGGAGGGGGCATGCGGCCTGCCCTGGTCGCCCCTCCTCTTCCCCACTAAGGCCCATTAGGCCCAATATACTCCCCGGGGGGTTCCGGTAACCCCCCGGCACTCCGGTATATGCCCGAAACCTCCCGAAACACTTCCGGAGTCCGAACATAGTCATCCAATATATCGATCTTTACGTCTCGACCATTTCGATACTCCTCGTCATGTCCGTGATCATATCCGGGACTCCGAACTACCTTTGGTACATCAAAACATATAAACTCATAATACCGATCGTCACAGAACTTTAAGCGTGCGGACCCTACGGGTTCGAGAACTATGTATACATGACCGAGACACATCTCCGGTCAATAACCAATAGCGGAACCTGGATGATCATATTGGTTCCTACATATTCTACGAAGATCTTTATCGGTCAAACCGCATAACAACATACGTTGTTCCCTTTGTCATCGATATGTTACTTGCTCGAGATTCAATCGTTGGTATCTCAATACCTAGCTCAGTCTCGTTACTGGCAAGTCTCTTTACTCATTCCGTAATGCATAACCCCACAACTAGATCATTAGTCACATTGCTTGCAAGGCTTATAGTGATGTGCATTACCGAGAGGGCC
Organism: Aegilops tauschii subsp. strangulata; assembly: GCF_002575655.3. Classification (NCBI taxonomy): domain Eukaryota; kingdom Viridiplantae; phylum Streptophyta; class Magnoliopsida; order Poales; family Poaceae; genus Aegilops; species Aegilops tauschii. The sequence goes on along the minus strand of NC_053037.3, from coordinate 418,566,482 downwards.
CAGAGATACCTCTCCGACAATCGGAGTGACAAATTCTAATCTCGATCTATGCCAACTCAACAAGTACCATCGGAGACACCTGTAGAGCACCTTTATAATCACCCAGTTACGTTGTGACGTTTGGTAGCACACAAAGTGTTCCTCCGGTAACCGGGAGTTGCATAATCTCAGAGTCATAGGAACATGTATAAGTCATGAAGAAAGCAATAGCAGTAAACTAAACGATCAAGTGCTAAGCTAACGGAATGGGTCAAGTCAATCACAGCATTCTCCTAATGATGTGATCCCATTAATCAAATGACAACTCATGTCTATGGCTAGGAAACTCAACCATCTTTGATTAACGAGCTAGTCAAGTAGAGGCATACTAGTGACACTATGTTTGTCTATGTATTCACACATGTATTATGTTTTCGGTTAATACAATTCTAGCATGAATAATAAACATTTATCATGATATGAGGAAATAAATAATAACTTTATTATTGCCTCTAGGGCATATTTCCTTCAGTTCCAATGACTATGAGATTCTGCAACTCCCGAATACAGGAGGAACAGTTAGTGTGCTATCAAACGTCACAAGGTAACTGGGTGATTATAAAGATGTTCTACATGTGTCTCCGATGGTGTTTGTGGAGTTGGCATAGATTGAGATTAGGATTTGTCACTCCGTGTATCGGAGAGGTATCTCTGGGCCCTCTCGGTAATGATCATCACTATAAGCCTTGCAAGCAATGTGACTAATGAGTTAGTTGCGGGATGATGCATTACGGAACGAGTAAAGAGACTTGCCGATAACGAGGTTGAACTAGGTATGATGATACCGACGATCGAATCTCGGGCAAGTAACATACCGATGACAAAGGGAACAACGTATGTTGTTATGCGGTTTGACCGATAAATATCTTCGTTGAATATGTAGGAACCAATATGAGCATCAGGTTCCGCTATTGGTTATTGACCGGACATGTGTCTCGGTCATGTCTACATAGTTCTCGAACCCGTAGGGTCCGCACACTTAACGTTCGATGAGGATTTGTATTGTGAGTTATGTGATTTGATGACCGAAGGTTGTTCGGAGTCCGGATGAGATCAGGAACATGAAGAGGAGTCTCAAAATGGTCGAGAAATAAAGATTGATATATTGGACCATGTTATTCGGACACCGGAAGTGTTCCGGATAGTCTCGGGTAAAACCAGAGTGCCGGAGGAGTTACCGGAACCCCCGGGGGAACTAATGGGCCACCATGGGCCTTGTTGGAGAGAGAGGAGGGCATCCAGGGCTGGCCGCGACCCCCCTTGCAGTCTGAATTGGACAAGGGAAGGGGGGCGGCGCCCCCCTTTCCTACTCCCTCTCCCTCTCCATCTTCTTCCTTCCCCCTCTCTCCCTTATGGTGTAATCCTACTAGGACTACTGGACTAGTAGTCCTAGTAGGACTCCCCCTCCTTGGGCGCGCCCCCTAGGGCCGGCCGGCCTCCCCCTCCCTCCTTTATATACGTGGGGAAGGGGGCACCCTAGAACACACAAGTTGATCTTTTAGCCGTGTGCGGTGCCCCCCTCCGCACAGTTACACACCTCGATCATATCGTCGTAGTGCTTAGGCAAAGCTCTGCGCCGGTAACTTCATCATCACCGTCGCCATGCCGTTGTGCTGACGGAACTCTCCCTCGGCCTCAACTATTTCAAGAGTACGAGGGACGTCATCGAGCTGAACGTGTGCTGAACACGGAGGTGCCGTACGTTCAGTGCTAGGATCGGTCGGATCGTGAAGACGTACAACTACATCAACCGCGTTGAGAAATGCTTCCGCTTTCGGTCGACGAGGGTACGTGGACATACTCTCCCCACTCATTGCTATGATTTTCCTAGATAGATCTTGCGTGATCGTAGGAATTTTTTTGAAATACTATGTTCCCCAACACCTACTAGATCGATTTTTCTTGCCATGGGAAGAGGTGCTTTGTGATGGGTTCGATCTTACGGTGCTCAATCCCAGTGATAGAAGGGGACGTGACATGTATGTATCGTTGCTATTAAGGATAACAACAAGGGGTCTATTCCAACATGAATAGATCTTGTCTACATCATGTCATCTTTCTTATTGCATTACTCCGTTTTCCATGAACTTAATACACTAGATGCATGCTGGATAGCGGTTGATGTGTGGAGTAATAGTAGTAGATGCAGGCAGGAGTCGGTCTACTAATCTTGGACATGATGCCTATATACTGATCATTGCCTGGATATCGTCATAATTATTTAAAGTTCTATCAATTGCCCAACAGTAATTTGTTTACCCGCCGTATGCTACTTCTCTCGAGAGAAGCCACTAGTGAAATCTATGGGCCCCAGGTCTCTTCTTTATCATATTTGCCTTCAGGGTCTATTTTTATTTACTTTTATTTTCAGATCTATTAATCCAAAAACCCAAAAATACCTTGCTGCAATTTTTTATTATTTATTTATTTCGTGTTTCCGCGAGACCTATTTATCCAATCTAATACAAATTTATCTATCTTTTTACCCTGGAGGGATTGACAACCCCTCTTACACGTCGGGTTGCAAGTATTTGTTCTTTGTGTGCAGGTGCCGTTTACATAGTGTTGCGTGGTTCTCCTATTGGTTCGATAACCTTGGTATCATCACTGAGGGAAATACCTACCGTTGTTGTGCTGTATCATCCCTTCCTGTTTGGGGAAATACCGACGTAGTTCAAGCCACATCAACCCGCAAGCTTACTTCCTACTCATCCTCGAGTAGGTAAATGATAAAAGAAATAATTTATGAAGTGTGAATGCTAGCAAAGTGCATAAGTTTGATCAATGATAATTTCAATCACTTTTCCTTACATCATAACAGCAATTCTTTCTCATAAAACTCATCATGACAAAGTAGCAATCAATTCACATATTAAGGTTCAAACAATGAATTCTCTTAAAACTCAAAAACCTTTATTCTTAGTCACCAAATAATTGCAATTCAACTTATTGAACATAGTCTAAGTAAGAGCTCCACATACTCAATCATCATATAGTCTTCCATGATTGCTAGTACTCAAAACATATTCTTAGAACAAATGGCATCCATCGAACACAGAGAAAGATAGGGGCTTAACATTTTTCCTCCCAACTCATTTATCATAGAGATAATTGTCAACAATAATAATTCATGATCAAATATATTTGACTGGTCATATGTGCCTAGATATTTCCCCACCACATGATGATTGCCAACTAGAGAATAATTGAGGTTGAAATGAGAATGCATAATATTGACTCTTGCATAAAAGTAAATACTGAAAAGTAAAAGATAGGCCCTTCGCAGAGGGAAGTAGAGGTTGTCATGAACCTTTTATTTGGATGCCCAAGCTCTTAATGCAAAGGAACGTCATGTTATATTGCCCCTTATGATAGCAACCTTTTTTATGCAGTCCGTTGCTTTTATTACTTTGCCATCACAAGTTCGTAAAACGCTCAATTTTCCCTTACGATAAAAGATCAAACATATTTAGGAGCAATTTTTATTGCTTTATGCACCGATGACAACTTACTTGAAGGATCTTATTCAATCCATAGGTAGGTATGATGGACACTCATGGCAATAAACTACGTTTAAGGGTATTTGGATGCACAAGTAGTATCTCTACTTAGTACGAATTTTTGGCTAGCAAAAGATCCTAGGCAAACACCACATGTTGGAGGATCCATGACAATATAACTTATATGCAAATATACCCAAACACAACTCATTAAGTTGTCTTCCTTGTCCAACTTCAATTAATTTGCTCAAGTTGGAAAATAATTAATGGGTATTCATAATCATAGAAGATGTCCAAGATAATATATTTGTATGTGAAAGTTCTCTTCCTTATACTAATCATTCATGAATTGCTTGTATGACCAATATTGTGATTGTCAAGCTTCAAAAGATTTCACTTTCTAATCCCAATGTGAAGCTATTACTAGTCATGATATGAACATATAATTTCAACTTCACGATATTCAATTCATTCAACAATTTACTCATAGGATATAAGTGAAGCACAAGAGTAAATGAAAAACTACTCCAAAAAGATATAAGTCAAGATCAAGCGAGTAGTTAAGTAAATGGGTAGCTAATTGAGGACTCTCTTTTATCTAAAAACTTTCAGATCTAAGTATCTTATTAAAACAAGCAAAACAAAATGAAATCAAATTCCAAGAATAGCATAACTCATGTGAAGAAGCAAAAACTTAGGCTCAACCAATACTAACCGATAATTGTTGAAGAAGAAAGGTGGGATGCCTACCGGGGCATAACCAAGCTTAGATGCTTGAGACTTTTTGAAATATTAATTTGGGATGGCTTGGGCATCCCCAAGCTTGAGCTTTTGTGTCTCCTTAATTCCTTTTATATCATGGTTTCCCTAAATCTTAAAGCTTCATCCACACAAAACTCAACAAGAACTCTTGAGATAAGTTAGTATAAATCAATGCAATAACCTTATCATTCTCTACTGTAGCAAATCACTAAAATTATTATTTAGCATTGCATACTAAATGCCTCTGCGTATTTAATAGTCCTATCATCAAATAAAATCATTAAACAAGCAAACATATGCAAACAATGCAAACATAATAGCAATCTGTCAAAACAGTACAGTCTATAAGGAATGCAAGAATAACAATACTTCCTTAACTCTAAAAATTCAGAAAAATTACCACATTGTAGAAAATTTATCATAGCATATTTTGTAAAAATTTCAAGATTTTATCGCGTTCTGACTTTCCACAAGAATTCAGACAATGACAGCAAATTTTTGGTTTTTAAACAGCAACAAGTAGACTTGTAAAATAAGCATGGTAAAGGCTATACTTGGCATTTTTATTGAAATAAAAGATGCAAAACATTATTGTAAATAACAGCAAAAAAATCCTAACAAAATAAAATGAATCTCCAAGCAAAACACATATCAATGGACGAATGAAAATATAGCTCCAACTGAAGTTACTAATGTTGAAGACGAATTTCCGGGGCATCCCCAAGCTTACTTGCTTGGATCTTCCTTGAATATTACCTTGGGGGCGCCTTGGGCATCCCCAAGCTTAGGGTCTTGTCACTCCTTATTCTCCTCATATCGATATCTCACCCAAAACTAGAAAACTTCAATCACACAAAACTTAACGGAATTTCATGAGATAGATTAGTATGATAAAGAGCAAACCATTCACTTTGGTACTATCAAAGAAAAGATTCATAATTGTTTACACACAATGCCTACTGTACCTTATCATTTCCATAATTTATATTGAGCAATATAAGCCGTAGAAACTAGGTAACAAGCAAACTATGCATTGAAAACAGAATCTGTCAAAAACAGAACAATATGTAATGATCTGGACAACTACCATACTTCTGCTACTCCAAAATTTCTGAAAAATCAGGAAAACATAGGGAATTTGTATATCTATGACCTGTAAAATATTTAGATCAAAAGCCCATTCCAGTGAATTTTTAAAATTCCTGGACTGAGCGCGAAAGTTTCTGTGTTTGCATAGAATCAAGTCAACTATCATCCACACTATCCCAAAGTCTTTACTTGGTACTTTATTGAAACAAAAGCTATAAAACATGATTACTACAGTATCTTAATCATGTGAACACATAAAAATAGTAGGGGTAAATGTTGGGTTATCTCCCAACAAGCGCTTTTCTTTAATGCCTTTTAGCTAGGCATGATGATTTCAATGATGCTCTCATAAAAGAGAAGAACTGAAACATAACAAGAGCATCATGAAACATAAGTTCCTCTCTCATAATAATTTTCAGTAGCATCATGAATGGATTCATCAATATAGACATCACATAAAGCATTCTTTTCATGATCTACAAGCATGGAAATTTTATTACTCTCCACATAAGCAAATTTATTCTCATGAATAGTAGTGGGAGCAAACTCAACAAAATAACTAACATGCGATATTTGATTGGAATAATTCCATTGAAAATTAAAATCATGATGACAAGTTTCATGGTTATCATTATTCTTTATAACATACATGTCATCACAATAATCATCATTGATAGCAACTTTGTTCTCATAATCAATTAAAACCTCTTCCGAAATAGTGGATTCATCATTAAATAAAGTCATGACCTATCCCAATCCACTTTCATAAATATATTCATCATAAATAGGAGGCATGCAATCATCATAATAAATTTTCTCATCAAAACTTGGGGGACTAAAAATATCATCTTCATCAAACATAGCATCCCCAAGCTTATGGCTTTGCCCATATAGTTAGCATCATGGATATTCGAAGAGTTCATACCAACAACATTGAAATCATGCTCATCATTCAAAGATTTTTTGTCAAACATTTTATAGAAGAATTCTTCTATCAATAGAGCACAATTTTCCTTTCCATAATTTTCATGAAAGACATTATAAAGATGAATAATATGATGCAACCTCAATTTTATTTTTTTTAGTTTTCTTTTTATAAACCAAACTAGTGATAAAACAAGAAACTAAAAGATTCAATTGCAAGATCTAAAGATATATCTTCATGCACTCACCTCCCCGGCAATGGCACCAGAAAAGAGCTTGATGTCTACTACGCAACTTTATTCTTGTAGACTGGTGTTGGGCCGCCAAGCGTAGAGTTTTGTAGGATAGTAATAATTATCCCTCAAGCGGATGACCTAAGGTTTATCAATCTGTGGGAGGCGTAGGATGAACACGGTCTCTCTCAAACAACCCTGCAATCAAATAACAAAGAGTCTCTTGTGTCCCCAACACACCAAATACAATGGTAATTTGTATAGGTGCACTAGTTCGGTGAAGAGATGGTGATACAAGTGTAGTAATGATAGTAGATATTGGTTTTTGTAATAGGAACAATAAAAAACAGCAAGGTAGCAAGTAACAAAAGTGAGCACAAACTGTATTGCAATACTTGAAAATGAGGCCTAGGGTCCGTACTTTCGCTAGTGCAATCTCTCAACAATGCTAATATAATTGGATCATATAACCATCCCTCAACGTGTGATGACCCACAAGTATAGGGGATCAATCTTAGTCCTTTCGATAAGTAAGAGTGTCGAATCCAACGAGGAGCAAAAGGAAATGACAAGTAGTTTTCAACAAGGTATTCTCTGCAAGCACTGAAATTATAAGTAACGAGTAGTTTGATAGCAAGATAATTTGTAACGAGCAAGTAATGGTGACGGTAAGAAAAGTGCAGCAAGGTAGCTCAATCCTTTTGAGGCAAAGGACATGCCAAAACGGTCTGTTATGATAAGCAAAGCGCTCTTTGTGGGTACACGGGAATTTCATATAGTCACTTTCATCATGTTTGGTTTGATTTGTGTTCGCTACTTTGATAATTTGATATGTGGGTGGACCGGTGCTTAGGTGTTGTTCTTACTTGAACAAACCTCCTACTTATGATTAACCCCCTCGCAAGCATCCGCTACTAGGAGAAAAGTATTAAGATAAAATCTAACCATAGCATTAAACTTCTGGATCCAAATCGGTCCCTTACGGAATAGCGTATAAACTACGGTTTAAGCTTCTGACACTCTCGCAACCCATTGTCTAATAACTACTCCACAATGCATTCCCTTAGGCCCAAATATGGTGAAGTGCCATGTAGTCGACGTTCACATGACACCACTACGGGAATCACAACATACATACCATCAAAATATTGAACACATATCAAATTCACATGATTACTTGCAACAAGATTTCTCCCGTGACCTCAAGAACAAAATTAGCTACTCACAAATGATAATCATGCTCAAGATCAGAGGGGTATTAAATAGCATAATGGATCTGAACATATAATCTTCCACCAAATAAACCATATAGTAATCAACTACAAGATGTAATCAACTCTACTAGTCACCCACAAGCACCAATCTAATGTTCCGGAACAAAGATTGAACACAAGAGATGAACTAGAGTTTGAGAGGAGATGGTGTTGTTGAAGATTTTGATGGAGGTTGCCCTCCCCAAGACGGGAGAGTTGTTGGTGATGATGACGACGATGATTTCCCCCTCCAGGAGGGAAGTTCCCCTGGCGGAATCGCTCACTCGGAGGGCAAAAGTGCTCCTGCCCAAGTTCCACCTCGAGACGGTGGCGCTTCGTCCCGAAAGTCCTCTCCTTATTTTTTTTTCTAGGTCAAACTGACTTATATACCAGAAGAGGGGCACCGGAGGTGGGCCGAGGAGGGCACAACCCACCAGGGCGCGCCTGGGCTCCCTGGCGTGCCCAGGTGGGTTGTGCCCACTTGGTGGGCCCCCTCTGGTACTTATTTGCTCCAATAATTCTTATATTTCCATAAAAATTCTCCATGAAGTTTCAGCTTGGAGTTGTGCATAATAGGTAGTCTGACGTAGCTTTTTCATGTCCAGAATTCTAGCTGCCGGTTGCTACTTCTTGAGCTTGCGTTGGTTTTTCCCTTGAAGAGGAAAGGGTTATGCAGCAAAGTAGAGATAAGTATTTCCCTCAGTTAAGAACCAATGTATCAATCCAGTAGGAGAAGAACACGCAAATCACCAATACCTGCACAAACAATCAAACACTTGCACCCAACACGATAAAGGGGTTGTCAATCCCTTCATGGTCACTTGCAAAGGTGAGATTTGATAGAGATAAATAAAACTAAACAAAAGATAACTAAATATTTTTGGGTTTTTTGGTTTATAGATCTGAAAATAAAAGATTGCAATAATAGTAAATTGCTAATATGATGGAAAATAGACTCGGGGCCATAGGTTTCAGTAGAGGCTTCTCTCTTGAAGGCAAATAATATGCCGGGTAAACAAATTATTGTCGAGTAAGTGATAGAAAAGCGTAAGGTTATGACGATATGCAAGGCAATGATTATGTAATATAGGCATCACGTCCGTGTCAAGTAGACCGACTCCTACCTGCATCTACTACTATTACTCCACACATCGACCGACTCCTTCCTGCATCTAGAGTATTAAGTTCATAAAGAACAGAGTAACGCTTTAAGTAAGATGACATGAGGTAGAGGAATAAACTCAAGCAATATGATGTAAACCCATATTTTTATCCTCGATGGCAACAATATAATATGTGCCTCGCTACCCCTACTTTGTCGCTGGGTGAGGACACCGCAAGATTGAACCCAAAGCTCAACACTTCTCCCATTGCAAGAAAAACCAATCTAGGTGGCCAAACCAAACCGATAGTTCGAAGAGAAATAAAAAGATATCAAATCATGCATATAAGAATTCAGAGAAGATTCAAATAATATTAATAGATAATCTAATCGTAAACCCACAATTCATCGAATCTCGACAAACATCGAGGAGAACATGGTATTGAGAATCAAAGAGAGAGAAGAAGCCATCTAGCTACTAACTATGGACCCGTAGGTCTGAGGTAAACTACTCACGCTTCATCGGAAGGGCAATGATGTTGATGTAGATGCCCTCCGTGATCGAATCCCCCTCCGATAGGATGCCGAAAAAGGCCCCAAGATGGGATCTCACAGGAACAGAAGGTTGCGGTGGTGGAAAAGTGTTTTCGTGGATGCTTCTGGAGGTTCGGGAATATTTCTGAATATATAGGAGGAAGAACTAGGTCAGGAGGTCGGGGCCCACAAGGTAGGGGCACCCCCCTAGGGCGCGCCCTCCACCCTTGTCGCCGCCTCGTGGCTCTTCCGACTTGCACTCCAAGTATCCTGAGTGTCTTCTGGTCCAAGAAAAATCATCGCAAAAGTTTTATTCCGTTTGGACTCCGTTTGATATTCCTTATTTTCCTAATGTTTAATATATTCCAAAACTGACAGAAAATATTTTTGCGGATTTTTTCAGAGTCCGTTTACTTACCGTATCACGTACCTCCTCTTTTTTTCATGATTCTGGAGTGTTTCGGAAGGTTCTTTTATGTGTTCTTCCTGTGTCATAGTTTGGATAATATTGCTTTCAACATTAATGGGCGTACCTGAGATATAATGTTTTATTCTTTGCCCATTGACAACCTTCGGGTTAGTACCTTCGACATTATTTATTTTTATTGCTCCAGATCAACAAACTTCTTCGATAACATAAGGTCCTTCCCATTTGGAGAGAAGTTTTCCTGCAAAGAATCTAAAATGAGAGTTGTACAAAAGAACATATTCTCCAACCTTGAACTCACGCTTTTGGCTTCTTTTATCATGCCATCTTTTAACTTTTTCTTTAAATAACTTGGCATTTTCATAAGCTTGGGTTCTCCATTCATCTAGTGAGCTAATATCAAATAACTTCTTTTCATCGGCAAGTTTGAAATCATAGTTGAGTTCTTTAATTGCCCAATATGCTTTGTGTTCTAAATCAAGAGGCAAATGACAAGCTTTTCCATAAACCATCTTATAAGGAGACATACCCATAAGATTTTTATACGATGTTCGGTAAGCTCAAAGTGCATCATCTAATTTCTTAGACCAATCCTTTCGGGACCTATTGACAGTTTTATGTAATATTAACTTTATTTCTCTATTGCTAAGTTCAACTTGACCACTAGATTGAGGATGATAAGGTGATGCAATTCTATGGTTAACATTATACTTAGCAAGCATTTTACGGAAAGCACCATGAATAAAATGTGAACCACCATCAGTCATTAAATATCTAGAGACTCCAAACCTTGAGAAAATAACTTCCTTAAGCATTTTAATAGAGGTGTTGTGATCAACACTACTAGTTGGAATAGCTTCTACCCACTTAGTAACATAGTCAACATCAACCAAAATATGAGTATACCCATTAGAGGAAGGAAGAGTTCCCATGTAATCAAATCCCCAAACATCAAATGGCACTACTGCAGGATGCTGCTAACGCGACACTACGATCAGAGACCCTTCGAGAAACTGTGTGCGAAGCCATAATCGCAAACGGTGGTGTATGAAAACCGTTAGAAATGTATAAAACGTTTGCAATGGAGGACGCATCAAACACGGTTCAGATTTTAGTTGCGTGTGCGATGTAGGGCACACGGTTAACCTGTTCGAACTGTTTGCGATGAGGCAGAACAACAGAAATGGGCAGCCATATCAATATGTGTGCGATATATGGCATACAGTTCGCTCTGATGAACCGTTTGCTATTAGGGAGTGCAACATAAACGGTTAGCCAGATCAAGGTGCGTGTGATATAGGGCATACGGTTCACTCGGACGAGCTGTTTTTGATTAGCGAACGCAACAGAATTGGTTCAACTTAACAAGATGTGTATGATACGTGGCAAACAACTGACTCGGATGAACTGTTTGCGATGAGAAATTACAACACAAACGGTTAATACAGTTAGTTCATGTGTGATTCTGTGTGTACAAAAAACTTTGAAAAATGCAAACTAGTTGCTTGCGGTGGCTAGGAATATCGCACACGATGCATCTGCGAGTACTCGTGTGCGATGATTAGTAAGTTACACATACGTTTCCTTATGTTAAATCTTGTGTGATAAATAACACGTGGCACCAGATACGGTATTCGGGTTGTGTGTGTGCTCCACTTAGTCTTCCCACGCTCCAGCGAATGCTTCCCGCACTCAGCAAATGCTTCCCGTGCTCCACATGGATGAATTGTAAAATCCACGCCTATTCCCTCACCAGTTTGCCACCACCAGCTAACGGCTTGCTGCATATAACCCATGCGGCAACGCACCGCCGCGACACTCTGTGAAGATCTAGTCCTCACCCATCTACCATTAGTTATTCCAAGCATGCCAGGCAATGACCAAAGCTTCAACGTCGACGCCTACCTGCGTTACATCTTTGGCGAGGAGAATGAGCCGGAGCAGGTCGGGGAGCAAGAGCTTCATCGACCGGTGCAGGCACCATGGCCCATCGACAGCGATATCGGCGTCACAGTCCTTGGGAGCACAATCGACATATTGCAGAGGTGTGATGAGCAGTTTGCCATCCACCGTGCAAAAGATCTAGAGCAGCTTGGCAGCATGATCGACGACCCACCCGAAGAGCCGCCGTCGCCAGTACTCATCGAGAGCCTGATGCCCCGCAAGGAATGTGCAGAGGACCTCTGCGATTCAGTCAAGATAAAGGCAGCCTACGGCTTCATCATTGCCTGCGGCGGCCGTGTCAACCTCGATCCCGATGATGTGGTGGCCAGGCTCGAGCGCGTCCTAGGCGGAGTTGACGTCCCTGACGAAGTAGAACATCGCCGTGATATCTTGAGGATGCAGGTGATTGACTGAATTTGCTACCAGGCCAGAGACATGGAAATGTAGCGGTTCCGTGGAGTTGTCATGCGCGCGATTGCACGCTGTCAAGCTCTTCTGGAAGAGGCCCAGCAGCCCCAAGAGCCTCCAGCGCTAGCAGCTCCGTAGGCGAAGGCGGCTCTGGACACCCGGAGTGAACGGCCGCAAGGGTGCTATGCTGATCATGGAGTCCGAGAATACCATCGTCGAAAGGCCGCCAGCTCAACCTTTTAGCTTATATTTTATTATAATTGTATGCATATGTAGGTCGTGAGTGTTCTGGGCCTTGCTGCATTTGGCATTTTAAATTATCCTGAATATGTAAGACAATTATTAAGAATTATTAACAGTTGCCATTGTAACTTTGCCTCAACGGCGAGCAGAGCGCGCGCAGGGATGCCAGAGCGGAGCGCGCCGCGGCCGCCTCAACGGCGAGCAACCACGTGGTCAACGTTCTGCCATCAATAAATTTTGACCTTGTTTCTCGTCACATTGCTGATTACAACGCAATAAGTAATTGCAAATCTGTTCACACCTATCAAACTAATGTGTTTACAATTAGCACCGGGCTATAAAAACTAGCCACTCGAAAATTACTTCACAGTTCCTCTCCTCATCACCCACAAAACTGGTTTTCTCTGTCAAGTCATTCCGCCATGACCGGTAGGAGGAGTTTAGGGTGGACATATAACCAGGCAGCAAAGACCAAGGCCGCGGAAGCACTAGAGAGGTCCCGCCGCGAAGCCGCAGCCGCAGCAGAGATGTCCCGGCGCGCCGCGGATCCCTCGAACGAGCTCTCACGGGCACGCGAGGGCTCTCACAAGCGCATTCGTGGCATCGGCCATCGCGACGAGCCGGCGTTCCTGAAGTCCTTCGCTGGCGACGACGACATTCCCGCTGGCATCACTACGCAGCAGGAGCTGGTCGACGGCTTGATGAAGCTGCTCAAGATCAGCGATGCCTCGGTTGACAAGGCGACCGGCCTCGTCGAGCAACTCATGGATGACAATGCGAAGCTCCTCAAGTTGGTTGCCGAGAAGGAAGAGGAGGCCACCGGCCGGAAGATGCTGCATGAGCAGAGCAGTGCCTCGGAGATGACGCTGAAAGCGGTCGTCGAGGAACTGATTGGTGGCTTGAGGAAGCTCCGGATCAAGCGCGAGTAGGAGGTGGAGGAATCCGTGGCTGCTTTCAAGCAAAGTCATGAGGAATTGAAGAAGGAGCTGGAGGATTTCGCCGCCCGGCGATCCATCAACGAGTAGAGACAGTAGCGACCCAGATCGTTGTCTGCAATTTCCTTCTTCTTTTGCCCCCGTGTCTTCCAGGCTTTGCCGCATGTGGCATTTTAAATTGTCCGGAATATCTAAGACAATTATTATGTGCGCCATTGTAAATTTGTCGTCGTATTATCCGTTGCCCTATGTGGCAATTTAAATTAGGGCGGAATACTAGTTGAAAACACGAACAAAGCAAATGATGCCATGGGATCACAAGCAAACACCCTCCGTCCAGGTGCTTTAATTAACCCATTAATGAAGAAGTTGTGAGCGAGGCGGGCGGCGGCTGGTGCATGGAGGTCAAAGAGCTCGCTTCCCGGTGAGCATGGGCGGCCTTGCTGCTCGCATGTGTCCCATCGAGCCTGCGAGGTGGACAGGATGCACGTGTCCCGTCGAGCCAGCGCGGCGGACTGCTCGCACGCGTCCCGTCGAACTTGCATGGCAGACTTCTCGCGCTCGCCCCGTCTAATCAAACAGCTGCACGCACGCCACCGAGTATGGTTAAATTTCGACACGGTAAATATAATACAACCTTTTGTGATATTAACGTGTCAGCTTTTTGTTTCAAAAAGGACTTCGTTGGCTACTAATGTGTGCGCCTCTTCTCAAACTGGACGATTTTTTTTACCACGGCATATATGTGCCATGTCATGAAACCATGCCAAGTTTCATGTTTTTTGGGTGACTTTTTTATTTATTGGGATTTAAAAACCGAGATTCTAATTGTTTCAGGACGACGACAAGTTTGTAATTCATTCTCATTCCTTAAACGAGACCTAAACATGCACCGAATGACACATGTACGATTTCCCACCCATTTTGCTTCACTGGAGCATGTGGTTGTAGTTCAAATTTGAATTATGGAATACATTAAATGCATAGAAAACTTAGTAATTAGTAATATATATACAATGGACAAACGAACCTTGAACAGTTTCAAATTTTAGCCCGACACTCCTGTTATTCTATGTTGCCTGTAGAAAACAAAGTTCAAGGCGAGAAGAGGCATCGATTATCGTTTCGCCCACAAGAGGGGCATGTTTCCCTACCGGAACCACGAGGGTTGCGATACGCTCCGGTTTGTAAAAGGCTTGTAATATAGCTTCGCCCAAATTGGACAATTATATATACCATGTAGTGACACCATACCAAGTTTCATGATTTCCTGGTGAGTTTTGGATTTACAGACATTTAAAAACCGAGATTCGCAATGTTTGTGGCCAGGCCAGGACGGCGAGACGGTTGAATTCGTTCCCATTCGTTCCATGGGACCTAAACATGCACCCCAAGGAAACATGTAGATTTTTTCTAGCCATTTTGGTGCACTGGAGCATGTATTTGTAGTTCGGATTTGAATGATGGACATTAAATGCCTAGAAAACTCAATTAGTGAATAAAAAAGGTCAAACGAACCCTGAATAATTTCAAAGTTCAGCGCGAATCTCCAGTTGTTCCGTGTCGCGTGTAGAAGAAAATATGAGGCTAGAAGAGGGAGTGATTATCGTTTGGCCCACAAGGGGACACGTTTCCCTATCGAAACCACAAGGGTTCTTGCGACAGGCTCCGGTTTTGTAAGAGGTTTGTAATAAAGCTTGGCCCAAATTGGTAATGTTTTTACCACGACATATATGTGCCATGACATGACACCTTGCCACCTTTGATGACTTTCTGGTGAGTTTAGGATTTATGGGGACTTAAAAACCGAGATTCGAAATGTTTGAGGAAGAGCCAGGACACCGGTACGGTTGCAATTCGTTCCCATTCCTGGCATGAGACCTAAACATGCACCCAAGGACACATGTATAATTTTTCTAGCCATTTTGGTGAACTGGAGCATGTATTTGTAGTTCAGATTTGAATTATGGACATTAAATGCCTAGGAAATTCAATTAGTGTATAAAAAGGCCAAACGAACCCTAAATAAGTTTAAATTTCAGCACGGATATTCTGTGGTTCCATGTTGCCCGTGGAAGAAAATACAAGGCGAAAAGAGGCAGTGATTACGTTTCGCCCACAAGGGGAACACGTTTCCCTATCAGAACCACGAGGCTTCTTTGAGAGAAGCTCCAGTTTTTGTAAGAGGTTTGTAATAAAGCTTGGCCCAAATTGGACAATGTTTTTACCACGACATATATGTGCCATGACGTGACACCATGCCACCTTTGATGACTTTCTGGTGAGTTTAGGATTTATGGGGACTTAAAAACCGAAATTCGAAATGTTTGAGTACGAGCCATGACACCAGTATGGTTGTAATTCGTTCCCATTCTTGGCATGGGACCTAAACATGCACCCAAGGACACATTTATAATTTTTCTAGCCATTTTGGTGAACTGGAGCATGTATTTGTAGTTCAGATTTGAATTATGGACATTAAATGCCTAGGAAACTCAATTAGTGTATAAAAAGGCCAAATGAACCCTGAATAAGTTTAAATTTCTGCACGGATATCCTGTCGTTCCATGTTACCCGTAGAAGAAAATACAAGGTGAAAAGAGGCAGTGATTGCGTTTCGCCCACAAGGGGGACACATTTCCCTATCGGAACCATGAGGCTTCTTTGAGAGAAGCTCCGGTTTGTAAGAGGCGTGTAATAAAACTTGCGCCACAATGGATGAAAAAACTTCCTCGACATATAAGTGCGATGTCGTGACACCATGGCAGGTTTCACGATTTTCAGCTTAGTTTTGGATTTACGGGGATTTAAAAACTGAGATTCTTCTCACGAAATGTTTTCAAACAGCACACGGTTCAGTCATGAAAGTCGATATTCAATGAAAACTTCGTGGAAACCATATTTTAAAGTTTCATAAAAATCTGAAAAAATGTGGGATGTTAAGAAGGTGATGTTTTATTGTGACACAAAATTTCAAGTTGAAAAACATTACGAGATGTGAGCTATGAAAAAGACAAATTCCGCCCTGAATAGTGACATTACTATTCGGTACTATTCAACACTGATTTTGTCTTTTTCATAGCTCACATCTCTTAATGTGTTTCAACTTGAGATTTTGTGTGCCAATAAAACATCATCCTCTTAACATCCCGCATTTTTTTGTATTTTCTTGAAACTTCAAAACATCTTTTTCTCATGGTTTTCACCGGTTTCCACCGAATGTTGCTTTCCGTATGATATCCCCCCCCACTGCGCGCGTGATCTGAGTCCTGCGTTCTGACTGGCCAGAACCCAAACCCCACGGATCGTACGTGTGCACCGTTGGATGCTCCCAGATCGAACGGCAACCCTGAGCCCTTTCGACAGCACATGCAGTACATGGGTAAGGACTGTGCGCATGTGTCGTGTAGATCACGCTTCCTTCTCTACTAGGTTTTCATTCAAAACAGTCTACCATTTCTCGCCACTCCTCTCATCGGTTTCCCGCCTCTTCTCCCAGATATGCATGATGTAGATGTTCGTTTAATTCTTATAGTTCATCTCATCCAAAATCAATTAGTTTTGTAAAAAAACTATTTTAAGATTCATGGAATTCTACATTGTAAAGGTAAAAACAAAAAGTGACAATTCATTTAGAAAAAAAGGTTTGGGCCATTAAGATATGGAAGATTCTAGAGAACAAAGGAGAAGTGCTTGTGTTTTGAGGTTTGTGCATTATGCTTAAGTTCAACCATGGAGTCTTCTAGATTGTACATGTGGCAGAATCTGGTGGAATGTAGATGATATCCAACGGCCAGTAGTGCTCGGATTTGCCATCTCTGTACCGTCGGATTGGCTTCATCCAGCGAGCAACTTTCATAGTTATTCGCACACTATATATGTGTATAGATGTATAGATATATATAGATGTGTCCCATGCTAGACAAAATAAAGTTTGAGCGCATGCGTGGGACGACCCCCCCCCCCCCCCCCCGCTGCTGCCTCGAAGTTGGGAAACTGACATCATAGGTATTGAACTAGGCTTGGAGTCGGGTACGGTGTTCGGTTTGTAATGTACTTGGCGTGGCCCATCGAAGTTGTGCATTTGGGATTTAAACACATCATACACCATCGTACCCATACATATTTTCGGGCCGCATGAAGTGTATACGGGGTCTTCTGATCGACCACGTATCCCTTGTGTGGTTTTTTGTGACGACACGGATATCTGTGGGCTCCCCGAGTGTATATATATCATCGCTTTGAGCGATAATGAGGGGTATGTGTTGTCCATGAATGGATTCCTCCTATTTCATGTTAGGGACGGTCACCGTCAAATGTCGGTCAACCAAAGCTCGAGCTCATGCGTTATCAGGATTCCCTCCCAGATGCTTGGATTGCTGGATTCGACCTACATCAAACCCTGCGTACGTATCTCTTCCTTAACTACCTTGCCTTCATGGTTGTTGTCTATATCGAGAGGTAGGCACCACATCTAAATTGTACATTATTCTATATTGAAAACACACATCACCCCTTCCCAATGTACATCATTTTGGGCTGCATGCAAGAGGTGCTGGTTTTGTGGTCCCTCTCGTGCGATGTTTATGATGGTTCAATCTATTGGCCCAAGCGGTTTATCGACAACAACAACTGTGATTTAACCAAATGAAAGATTCATTGGTCCGTCTTATGGTAGGTCATGGCGACATGCATGTATGACCAAAGTATCGATCATTACGTGCATCCGCCCCGCTGACACGAAGTGGGAGGTGGTGGGCCAAGCATCCTAGCTAGGTACGACATTATGTCATTATATATATCCTAGCTAGGTGGTTGTTAGGGTGCTTTCGGGTTTGCGAGGCAGGTGCCACCAAAGTTATGCATCGTGTATTTAAAGTTTTAAACATCCCCAATATTCGTACATATATTTGGCCACTTCCAGGTGGTTCTTGAGTTCTGGCCCCTCTCATCGATCTTCAATGACGCGCCCAACCGTGGGCCCGTGGGGTCAAAGTTGTGCATTGGAATTTTGAACATCACATACCACCCTTTTCACTCATATATATTTTGGCCACATGCTGGTGTGGCTGTCTTTTGACCCTCCCTAACGTTATTTTTTGCTGCAAAGACTCCGATGATCCTCAACGGACACGGGGTATAATATCTAAACCGTGTGCGATACAAGTGCGATGTGAATCACCACGACTGCGCAAGTGCGTGTCGGCGTCCTGGGAACGGGGGTCCCCAGACTTGCCTGCCTGCGGCCCACAGCGTGGCTCCACCAGCGGCCCTGTACGGCCCATCTTCACCAGCAAACGCTCAAGACCCTCGCGAGGGGCCAAGCCTCGTGAGGCGGACGATGCAAGACTTCCTCGGGGGCGGCCTCACTAGGCTGGCTCGCGAGGGGCGGAGAGATCAAGGTGAGGGGCACCTCGCGAGGTTCCTGTGACGCAAGCCATGGCGACCAAGGCCAGGCAGGCGCCAGCGCGCGCAGTGTACTCGTTTCCTCTTTGGTGCTAAAGTGGCAAGCGCAGGCGAGGAGTCCCGAGGCATCACGCAAAGGTTTCCATATCCGTGCAACAAGACCAAGACGAGTAGGACGGCAGGACGGATGTCACCGTGGAGCCCAGGATGGCGTCATTGTCAGATCCTTTGGCAGGCGAAGACCACCTTTAGTCAGGATAACTTGGACTGGTTGTCTCCCTTCAAATTTGGCCGTTGTTGGATCCCTTCCGGCCTACATTTGGGAAGAGGACCAGGGCCTCTATAAATAGGACTAGCCACCACAGTAGGGGGAAACTGATCAGGGATCATTCAAATCATCCTCAACCACACAAGCTCACCGAGCTCAAGAACACCTCTCCTCAGGAGGCTGTTCTTCCCTTGTACTTGTTCATCCTCAGCCCAAGAGGCAATCCACCACACCACACTGGAGTAGGGTATTACACCACATCGGTGGCCCGAACCAGTATAAACCCTGCGTCCCTTATTCTTCGGGTTCGACGTGCTGAGCCTTGAGATCGTAGTGAGTGGGTGAGCTAGGGAAGGGAGGGATCTTCGTGCGCACTCCAGTGTTCGAACCTCGAGGGTTTTGCCAGAACCCAAAATCCTACCACGCCCTCCTCCAGCCGCGGGTGACGTAGCCCATGGGGCGCCTCCGCCACCTCCGCACCAAGACGGTGCCCTGGCGCCAAGGCGTGCGCCCCCCGGCGCGACCCGCCGCGCCGGGCGCCCGCGCGAGAAGAAGGAAGCTGCCAAGAGGTTCCCAGGCCGCAAGATAATGCGCCTGCGCTCCCGGCGCCACCACGACAGGACCGCATGCCGCCTGCGGTGGTGGTGCGCGGACCCCAAGGGCAGGCTCCACCTCTGCAAAGGGTCCCGGTGGCCATAGCAGGCTGCCGTGCCTTCACTCCAGAGCTACTTAGCGTCGTCTGGCCAGGCAAGTTCAAGCCAGACCTGCCTCCTCGCTATGAGGGCACCCCCGACCCTGTGGAGTTCTTGCAACTCTATGAGCTGAGCATTGAGGCGGCCAACGGCGACGAGAAAATCATGGCGAACTTGTTCCCCATGGCTCTCAAGGATGGTGCTCGCTCGTGGCTCCTGAATCTGCCCCCGGGCTCGATCTCCCCCTGGGGTTAGATGCACGACCGCTTCGTCGCCAACTTCCAGGGCACTCGCGACCGCCCGCCGGCCGCGGGCGACCTACGCCGCATCAAGCAGCAGCCAGGGAGACTCTGCAGAAGTACATCCAGCGCTTCAACAACGTTCGCCTCAAGATCCCCAAGGTGACGGACGAGGCCATCATTTCAGCGTTTTCCGATGGCGTCCGCGACGTCAAGATGAAGGAGGATCTCTCCATCCACGAGGAGCTATGCACGGCTCTGGAGCTGTTCAACATGGCGACCAAGTGCGCAAGAGATGAGGAAGGGCGCCTTTCCCTCCTCGAACTCCCTGCTATCAACCCAGAGGAGAAGAAAGCCAAGGCCAAGGACGTGAAGCGCAAGGGGGTGGCCATGCTCGCGGTGGAGCCAGACATGAAGCGTAGCCGGGACCACCCCGAGTCGTCCAAGAGCAGCCGTCTATTCTGCGCCTTCCACAACATACACAACCACAACACCAATGGTTGTCAAGAGCTCAGGGCCATTCGAGATGGACGCTTCGGTCGACGCCCCGAGCGCAACGACCGGGGCTACGACCAAGGAGGAGGACGAGGTGGACGACGCTGGGACACCCGCGGCCCCCGCCAGGAGTGGCATAACCGGCCTCGTGAGGACCTCTGGCAGGACCAGCCTCGTGAGGGCGCATGGAGGGACCAGCCTCGCGAGGACCGCCCTCAGGGCAATGCTGGCCTCCCTCCACTGCCGCCACCACCAAGAAGGAACGATGACCACCATCAGGACGAGGGGGCTGGGGGCTTCCAGGAACCACGTGCCATCGCCTGCATCTTGGGCGGGGCTCAGGCCCCGGCATCCCAGCGCGTCTTCAAGCAGTTTGCTCGCGAGGTGAATGCGGCTCTTCCCAGGCTCGAGGCCACGCGCCCGCTCAGGTGGTCCAAGTGCGCCATCACCTTCAGCTCGTCAGACCAGCTCAAGTGTGCGGCGACCGCCGGCGCCCTCCTGATGCTGTGCTCGCCCATCATCAGCAACGTCCAAGTCACCAAGACCCTCATCGATGGCGGTGCAGGGCTTAACGTCCTATCCGTTGAGACATTCGACAGCCTCCAAGTGCCATACGATCAGCTACAGCCTACCAAGCCCTTCTTAGGAGTGACTGACGGCTCCACCACCCCGATAGGGCAAGTCCGCCTCCCTGTCACCTTCGGCCAGCGCGACAACTACCGCACCGAGCTCATCGACTTCGATGTCACCCACATCCGTCTGTCGTACAATGCCATCCTTGGGTATCCGGCATTAGCCAAGTTCATGGCAGTGACCCACCATGGCTACAACATTCTCAAGATGCCAGGAAGCGGCGGAATCATCACGGTCCCCTGCGAAGAAATAGATGCGGTGTGCTCCCTGGAGCGCGCCTTCCAAGCTGCAGCAATCGAAGACCCCGACAGCGAGGGCGTCCAGTACCCTCCTGAGGCCATTCCCAAGAAGAAGAAGCAACTAATCCGCACAGGGCCTTAGGAGAGCGGCGTCTCCAGCGGTGCCGCGTCAGGATCGGCGCCCACCCCTGGGGCGCCTCACTCCCTCGCATAGAAAGGCGCGCCCGGCGCCCTCCTCGGGCGAGGGTCAGGGGCTCTCTTCTGGAGGGCCTCAGACCTAGCCAACATCACGAGGGAGGCGCTCGAGCACTATCGGTGTCAAAACCGGCGGACCTCGGGTAGGGGGTCCCGAACTGTGCGTCTAGGATCGATGGTAATAGGAGATGGGGGACACGATGTTTACCCAGGTTCGGGCCCTCTGTATGGAGGTAATACCCTACTTCCTGCTTGATTGATCTTGTTGAATATGAGTTATAAGCGTTGATCTACCATGAGATCGTAATGGCGAAACCCTAGGAGCCTAGCCTATGTGTATAAGGTAATGAATATGTCCTATCCGGACCATGCTCTCTGGTTTATATAGACACCGGAGAGATCTAGGGTTACATGGAGTCGGTTACATAAGAAGGAATCTTCGCAGTTGGTCGCCTAGCTTGCCTTCCACGCCAAGGAAAGTCCAATCCGGACACGGGTATAGTCTTTGGCCTTCGTATCTTCACAGCCCATCAGTCCAGCCCAATGAATAACAGGCCGGACGCCCGAGGACCCCTTAGTCCAGGACTCCCTCAGTAGCCCCTGAACCTGGCTTCAATGACGAGGAGTCCGGCACGCAGATTGTCTTTGGCATTGCAAGGCGGGTTCCCTCCTTCCAAATTCCGGAATAGTCTTTGGATGTAGTAGATATATTCGGACCTGTGTATATGATTGCAGAAAATACAATATTCCACGAGTCTAATTTGTTGATAACTATTTATGATATCATATCACGCCTGCCCGGTTACTATTTCCAACAGTTGGCTGGCACGTCGCCCCACGTCTCGGGTCGTGGTTTTACTGGCACGTCTTGCCAAGGAAGAGATCGTGTTCCCTTATTCATGGGATTTTCATCAATGCAAGCGTGGGTAACCCAACTGTTCCCTGGGTACAACTCTCTGGGGATAGGTAAGTTTCAAGACCCAGGTGGATACGCTTAGTATTTGGGGTCTTTATATAGGGCTCCAGACTCGTCTTCTTCCTTTGCGCTTGCTTCTTCCTCAACCCTAGCCACCCCAAGTTCCAACCCTCGGGTTCCCATCGCCACCAGCCCTAATCATGTCCGGATCCAGCCGTGAAGGCCGGTGGGTGGCTTCTTCCGTCACTGAGGAGGATATTGCGAAGCTCCGCGCAGCGAGGTATCTGACCCCGGAAATCCTTCATCGGCTTCCTGCATAGGGGCAGGTCGTTCCTACCCCCAAATCCGGCGAGAGGGTAGTGTTTGTGTCCCACTTCCTCCATGGGTTAGGGTTCGCGCTTAACCCCTTCGTCCATGGGCTCATGTTCTACTATGGGCTAGACTTTCACGATCTGGCCCCGGACTCTATTCTCCTCATCTCGACATTTATCGTCACGTGTGAGGCCTTCCTCCGGACTCCTCCGCACTTTGGTTTATGGCTCAAGACCTTTGACGTGAGGCCGCAGGTGACAGAGGAGGAGCAGGCAGAGTGCGGCAGCGTCACAATAGGCAAGCTTGCCAGCGCGATTTGGTTTCAAAGATCTTTCGCCAAGTCTTCCGATCTATGGCA
Source organism: Aegilops tauschii subsp. strangulata (assembly GCF_002575655.3). Classification (NCBI taxonomy): domain Eukaryota; kingdom Viridiplantae; phylum Streptophyta; class Magnoliopsida; order Poales; family Poaceae; genus Aegilops; species Aegilops tauschii. The sequence continues at coordinate 418,543,336 of NC_053037.3, read as the reverse complement.
TCAGGGGTGGTTTTATATCAAAGAGCCGTGGGGCTCCAAGTGGGCGGCTACGCCTGCGTTCCGACCTGGCCCTCCAATTAAGCTTGCTTCATGGATCAATAAGGGACTGGACTGGGGATCCGTCAATGAAGTGCAGACTCTGCAAGGTCGCATCCGAAGCCTTACCGAGAAGGGCATCGGTCTTGTGAACGTCGTTCAAGTAATGCTAGTCCGCCGGACCCTGCCATGTCAACGGCGGCCTCTCCGTATGTGGGAGTTTAATCCAGAAGGGGGGCGGCCTCTTCAGCACTTCTTCGGCACCACACACGAAGGAATGTGGAAATTATATTTCGGGGAACGAGAGCAATGGCCGGACACCACCGAAGACGTCGGCCTTGACTGCAATCATCCGGACACTGCGGTAAGTATTCAAACTCTGAACACCTTCCATTCGAGCATCTCTTGACAAGATACTGAACAATCCATCCCTATACAGGACTGGATAAAGAAAGCGGTGTTAATCTGGTGTCCGACGCCCCTTCCCGAAGACTCTACGACCGCCCTGCTGACGAGAATGCTGATTCCCACACCGTACCAGGTGTCTGCAGAGGGGGGCGAGAGCGGGGAGCCCGAAGGTGATACCCGCCCTGAGGACGAATTAGGCGCTGTGTTCGGGGAAACCGAAACTCTTTTACCCAAGGGAAAAGGTGCGGAGGAAGCTCTTCATGGCAAAAGAGCGCTGCTTCCGAAGATCAGGAGGGGAAGCCTTCCAAGAGAGGAAAAGTGCCATCGTCGGGCAGTTTGGGCCGGGCGAGCGATGCTGCCGTAAGGCTTTCTGGCGAGGACGAACCTCTGGCCAAACCATAAGTGAGGCTGGGGCACTTTAAACGTACCTCATTCTTTTCCTATTAGTGAAGTAATCATCCTACATATGCACATCCACGCAGGTTAAACCCTGGTGTTTCTCAATCGTCCTCCTCCTCGGGAGACCTTCTTCCGGAGATGATGGAGAGTGACACGCTATCTCCGGCTTCTTCGCCCAACAGGGGGATGATACCGATGTATCGTCCCGAAGAGCTCCTCCCCATCGTCAAGCGGTGCAGGAAACGAAGAAGGCGTTACCCGAAGGTGGTGCCTCTGTCACCCAGGGTTCGGGAATCAAGAATGACGGCCCCGAACCGTCCGGTTTATAGCCGGAGACGATTCTGGGGGAGAATAGGCAGATTCCTTCAAAGGAATGTCGTACTCCGGCGGCGGTTTTCGAAGACCCCGGAGCGCCGGAAATGTTGACGGACATGCTGCGACGAGCGTCCATTTCAGAGAAGCAGCGTGCCTTGATGGTTACGGTGGTCGAAATGGTTCTATCCGCGAAAAGCGGGTTGAACGAGGCCTTCTCGAGCCTTCTAAGAGGTTTTGAGGTTTGTGATGTAGTTTTGCCAATTGAATGATATTGACAGAATGCACCTGTTGTATATGCAGTAGCCCTTGAGACTCAGATTGCCTTCCGAAGGAAGCGATCGGAGAATCAAAAAGATATGCTCAGTTACTAACCTTGATTTAACTTGGAATACAGGCTGTCTCCCCTCCTGTGGCTACGCGAAATACAGAAGTGGCCGAACTGCAGCGAAAGCTGGATAGCAGAGGATGATATTGCATTGATCAACAGGCGTCTTGACGACTCGCAAGGTATATAGTTCGAGCATTCCTTACACCAATGTTCTTGTAATGTAGGCCTGACGCCGAAGAGGGTTTTATATGAAATGTGCATGATTGCAGATGGTGTTGCCGCCGTTGAAGCTCTTCGGGCGGAGCTAGTCCGGGCCAAGGAGCAGGCCCGGTGTAGTGATGCGGCTGCCAAGAAGGCATCGGCTGATCTAAGAGCCGAACAGGCAGCTCGGCGCCAAAGTGAGGAGAAAATATCCGCACTGGCGCTTGAATTGGAGAATACTGCCAGCCGCTGTGAATTCCTTGAGAAGGAGAATAAAGCCAAAATGGCTGACCTTAATAAGGCCGTACGAGAGGCGAGTGAAGCTCGGTCTGAATCTAGGGCATCTCATGAAGAGATTCGGCAGGCTAAGAAGATAGCGGCCGGTAAGCCCTTTTTGCTTCAGACTAAGTTTGGCGATCCGGACTATGCTCAGCTAAACCAGGTCTGGAGTTCTCCGGCCGAATTTTTAGACTTGCCGAAGAGTTCTTCCGATGCGGGGCAATTTTACCAAGCGCAAGAGGGGTATGCAACAGAGAAGCTTTTCTGGTCACAATTTGGCGCATCAAAGCGCCCTCCGTTGCTAAATGAACAGATGTCCCAATGGGCCGAGCTTCATAGGATATCCGGCGACGCCATGGAGAATGTCATAATCCGGCTGTGGCCGAGTGAGCCTGTTCCCAAGAGCTATTTTGGCCTGGTGCGGCGTCTTGTTGATGCGGTGCCGCGTATCGATGCTGCGAAGAGGTCGGCATGCATTGAGGGTGCACGGATGGCCTTTGCCCGAGTCAAGACATTCTGGGGGAAGATGAAGGCCGTCGATGTTGCGACGAAGAGTACGCCCAAGGGCAAGGACCGTAATGAGACGGAGCATTATTTTGAAGACGTCCTGGAAGCCGCCCGCCTAATAGAGGGTCAATGCTCGAAGAACATAATGTTCGAGTGAGGTGTATTAGAATTGTAAAAGATAATTTTACAATTGATCTATTTTATATTTTTGCTCCAAAGCTTGAATTCCTCCTGTGCGGCCGTTTTTAATATAATCTAAAAGTTTTCAGTCATCGGCTTTAGCCCCATCGTAGGAAGTACGGGGGTGTTCGGAAAAACATTTAATCACTCTTTATCCAACGTCTTGGTCCGTAAAGGAGGTGATAATGCAGCGAACCAGGCAATCAGACTATAAGGCGTTAACACTTTCACTTAGCCATAGGAGTTTTATGGTGGGGCTACGACATAGCCCCTGGTATGTATACGGCACATAGTGCCTTACATATGTTGATCTAGAAAAGATCCCTCGTGTGACACGGAGAATCACTAAAGATTCAAATAGGTCGTCAAGTGGTTGACCAGCTCTCGCTGCATCATGACAGTCAGTTTTCGGCTTTCTCTACTAAGGTCTCATTCGGTCTAGGCCAGGGCACAATCGCAGTAGTTCTCCCTTTACTACCCTAGTCGATAGAGCGGAATGTAGGGTAGCAAGGACAGGAGCCGGGAAACCCAACTATTGACCAAAGACCATGATTCGGAGCTGATGCATATAAGGCCAAACTTGCGACGCCGAAGTACGCTATAGAGTTGTTCGGACTTTTACTGGCGACTTGTTTGTTCCCATACCGGTCCCCTGGCAAGTTATGCCGAGGTGCGTCTGGTAAGGCAGCCGTTACGGCCGGACTCATTGTAGAAAGAGCATGAAAGATTAGTTCGGGTAAAGTTTACTGGGAGCGGAGCAATATGCCAATGATAAATATATATAAAGAGTAAAAACCACAACCCAGCTATTTGACATGCTCGGGGTTGGGAACAGAGGAGAAGGGCATGGTACAGGCTCAAAAGAAAGAGTGCGATCTACAAAATCTTATTTTGGACCTCCTGTCGCACGTCTCCGCCGCTCGTCCTCGGGGAGGGGAATCCTTAACGGGAGTGGCCCCTTAGGTGAGTGTGCGGATCCGAACTTCGATAGAGTCCGATGTAGATGCAGTCCTGATGGTCACCTGTTTTTAAGAAATGATACAGAAAAATAAGAAAAACGGATAAAAACGTTACGGGGATTCCTGCAGGGTTGTCCATATTGTGCTTCCGCTGATGCCCATAGTATCTTGAGTGCGTACTGATGTACGCGTGGTGTAAACTTTGCCAATACAGTAGGTGGGTGGCGGAAGCCGAACTACTATTTCCGTTCTAGGAGTGATCGAACTTCAGAGGGAAAGTGTTTCTGGCCCCTGGTGTTTGGCTGGCGAGCCGATCCGTCGTCCCTATCGCCTGGTGGCCTCCTCCCCGTGTGATAGGCGTTGAGCTTGCCTGCCTGCTTGAGGACCCAACAGTTTCTGTTGGTATGATTAGCTGGCCTATCAGGGTGACCGTGAATCTGACAAGGTCGGTCCAATATCCTGTCGAGGGTGGATGGTCCATCCTGGTTTGCCTTTAGTGGCTTCTTCCGTTGACCGGGCTTCGGATTGTGAAATCCGGCGTTTACCATTGTGTCGCATATATTACTGCGACTGTTGTGTTCGGTTCGTCGTGGCTTACCGTTGCCGTCTCGAATTTCGGAAGTGCCCGAGTCGCTGGCGCTGTTGCTTTTACAAGCGAGCCAGTTGTCTTCTCCCGCACAAAAGCGAGTCATTAGAGCGGTAAGGGCTGTCATGGACTTGGGTCCTTCCTGGCCGAGGTGACGCGCTAGCCATTCATCCCGGATGCCATGTTTGAAGGCTGCGAGGGCTTCTGCGTCCGGACAGTCGACAATTTGGTTATTTTTGACTAAGAACCTAGTCCAGAGCTCCCTGGCTGACTCGCCGGGCTTCTGGACAATATGACTTAAGTCACCGGCATCTAGTGGCCGGACATATGTTCCTTGGAAGTTGTCTCGAAAGGCGTCTTCCAAATCTTCCCAGCTACCAATAGAATTTTCTGGTAAACTGTTTAGCCAGTAGCGAGCTGGCCCTTTAAGCTTCAGGGGTATGTATTTAATGGCATGAAGGTCGTCTCCGCGAGCCATGTGAATATGGAGGAGGTAATCTTCAATCCATACCGCGGGATCTATTGTTCCATCGTATGATTCGATGTTAATGGGTTTAAACCCGTCTGGGAATTCGTGCTCCATTACCTCGTCAGTGAAGTAGAGAGGGTGTGCGGCTCCTCTATGTTGCGCCACACTGTGAAGCACCTCCGGCGGACTCCGCTTACGGTTTTCGGACCGAGCGTGGTCGGGTCTGTTGTGTCCGAATAGATAACCGTCGTTACTGGTCGGGGCATGTCCCCGCGATCTGGGTGTCGATTTTGTTTGTCCTGTTCTACCCTCCAGGTCTTGTTGGATGTCGCGAGTGTTCCCTCGAGCTGCTTTATTCTTGCTCGGGTGGCCGGATGGGTTGGTATGGTGCTCTGCTTGGGCTGCTGCTTTGTCCGGACCAAATTGTGGTCGGCTCACCACGTTGTTTGATGGTGATGTGGGCTCCAACGCCCTGCTATCGTATCGAGGGAGCCACCTACTCTCGGGGTGGCTTTCGTCTGGGCCACTAAGGCCGTATTCTTCGGCGGCTAGGACCTCGGTCCATCTATCATTGAGAAAATCCTGGCTTGCTTGAAGCTACAGCTGCTTCTTCCTTAGGCTCCTTGCAGTGGCTATAAGCCGGTGTTTAAAGCGTTCCTGTTCGAGAGGTTCCTTAGGCACGATAAAATCCTCGCTGCCGAGGATCTCCTCTTCCTCAGAGAGTGGGAGATAATTCTTGTCCTCCGAGTCTGCATATGTGGCCTGTTCATCAGTGTTGTCTTGCCCGCTTTCCTGTTCCTCTTGTTCGGATTCTACATCAACAGGGTCTTCATTGTCCGGAGTGTTGTCTTTTCTGGTGCTAGCGGTGTTTTCTCTTGGGCGATGTGACTTGGAGCGGCGCCGTGGGCGCCATTGTTCGGACTGTGTACCAGGAGGTTTATTCTTGACAAGATCTTCCTTGTCATCGTCGAGAGCATCGTCGGGTGTGTCTATCATACACATATCATACCAGGAAGTGGCCATCCCGTGTCTAGCGGGTAGAAGGCTCTGGCCCTGCCCCTCATCGTCGTCCATACCGGCGATGTCTTCGGAGCGGGGGTCAAGCGTGTTGGTTGGGTCTTCGATGGTGGCTATAAAGTGGGTGGCGGGTGGGAAGCAAAATTCTCCATCGTCCGCCATAAGTTCGAACCGAACATAGTTCAGCGACGAGCCATCTGCCAGGGATAGGTTTTTCAATGAGTTTAGTAGGTCACCCATGGGCGAGTGTTGGAATACATCTACGGCGCTGAACTTGAAGATCGATAACCGATCAAGTTCGGTATCCGCAGGCTCGCAGGGTTCGGAACTCGAGACCGGAGAAGAGTCCGGGGTTCTGTTGATGCCGATGCCATACGCAGTGGAATCTGCGAGCGGCTCCAACACCGCGGAATCGGTAGCCCCCGTGATGGGGTTGAGCTTCCCATCTTCGGGGGACTTGATCTGCTTCGGATCTAAGGCCAGAGTTGCTGCAGGAGGTCTCTCCTGGATGCGGCCCGATGACAGGTTTAAGCCATGCCCATCGGGGCGGCGGGGAGCGATTGCCGCGGTCTCGAATCCGTCGAAGGTCAAGTCTCCACGGATGTCCGCGACGTAGTTCAAGCTTCCGAATCTGACCTGATGGTTAGGGGCGTAGCTGTCGATCTGCTCCAAATGGCTAAGCGAGTTGGCCCGTAGTACGAAGCCACTGAACACGAAGATCTGTCCAGGGAGAAAGGTTTCTCCCTGGACAGCATCATCATCGACGATTGAAGGGGCCATCAAACCTTTTGTCAACGGCACAGTGGAACTCTCAATGAAAGCACCAATGTCGGTGTCAAAACCGGCGGATCTCGGATAGGGGGTCCCGAACTGTGCGTCTAGGATCGATGGTAACAGGAGACGGGGGACACGATGTTTACCCAGGTTCGGGCCCTCACTATGGAGGTAATACCCTACTTCCTGCTTGATTAATCGTGATGAATATGAGTGTTACAAGAGTTGATCTACCACGAGATCGTAATGGCTAAACCCTAGGAGCCTAGCCTATGTGTATATGGTAATGAATATGTCCTATCCGGACTATGCTCTCCAGTTTATATAGACACCGGAGAGATCTAGGGTTACATGGAGTCGGTTACACAAGAAGGAATCTTCGCAGCTGGTCGCCTAGCTTGCCTTCCACGCCAAGGAAGGTCCAATCCGGACACGGGTATAGTCTTCGGCCTTCATATCTTCACAGCCCATCAATCCGGCCCAATGAATAACAGGCCGGACGCCTGAGGACCTCTTAGTCCAGGACTCCCTCAGGCACCACGTGGAGGCGTGCTTTACGGCACGCTTCCCTCCAGAGGGCACTGGGCGAGGAGCGCCCGGCGCCCAGGAGTTCATCGTCAAGGCCACCCAGGAGCTTCAAGAAGCAAGGATCATGCGCGGCGACTGCCGCCCACCACGCGCAGCTCCCCATCCTGGCGAGGATGGCGGGCTGCGCGTCTGCATCGACATTCCAGGGCTCAATAGGGCCACATCTCAGGAGCGCTTCTGGCCTTCGCGCGTTGGGTGGTGCGAGGGTCCACCTCATAGCTATGTCCGCATGCCATTTGGCCTGCTGAGCGTGGCAGCCGCCTTCCAGCGCAACCTACGGAGCATCCTGGCAGCTTAGGAGTCCAGCCAGCACGCCGTCTTGGCGGAGATGGCGACGGTCCTCAAGGAACCACCTGAGCCCCTAGAGCCTCCCGAGGCTCAGGGCCTTGGCGGCTCATGAGGAGCGACTTCTTCAGCGCGTCTTCAGCTACCCCAACAATCCTTCGACAAATGGAACCGGGTGACATTTTCCAAATTTATTCAGCTGGGAGCGCCCCTCGGGCTGCATTATTCCCAGGTTGCACGGGCCTGTCCCTGCGGCATGTATCCTTTTTGCGTCTTTAGCTTACTCTACTGGGGGCGCCCCTCGGGCTGCATCACCCCCAGGCCGCTCGGGTCCGTCCCAGTGGCATGTATCGTTCTTGCATCTATCTAAGCTAGTCGGTTCCCATGCATGAGTTATTTATACTCATCACTTGCTTGATTGTCATTCGTCGTGACCGCCCGCGTCGCCGATGGGCCCCTTGCTCGTCCCGCAGCGGAGGCTACTCATGCTGGCATGGCGCTTGTGCTAGAGTCCGTCCCTGCAATGCTGACAAATCTGAGCGGTCGAGCTCTGGCTCGCGGCACTCCCCGCGCACGTCACCTCGCCAGGCCCTCGGTGCCTTCATCTTCTTGCGGAACGACCAGTGGCAGACCGGCAAACGTGTTTGCAATTTGTACCCCTCCTCGCGCTAACACTGCAGGAACCTCTCGAGGGTAACATCGGGCGGCACCGCGGGCTCCTTCTTTTCCGATGCAACTCACTTGCACGTTGAAGGGGGAGGCTCCTGAGCATCGCGAATCAGGAGTTCTTACTGGCTCTCCAGCCCTCACCCCCTAGCCTTGACCACGACATCGCGACCTGGCATACCAGCGGCGGCTGAGCTCGCTCGAGGGCCGGGACCCAAGGACGTAGAGCACACGGAAGAGCGTGGGAAAGAGGGGGAGACTCGCACGGGCCTAACCTGGCTACACTACGGCCGCCGACACACAAGGAGTCTGGCGCTGCACAAGGAATCAACTCTCGACTGCCAAGATAAGTTTCGCACTCGGGTCGGCCAAGCGCTATGGCATAGGGTTCCCACCTGTTGCAGCCTTGCTACGGCGACGTCGCCTCCCTTTCCTACCTTTAGGTTGCTGCTTGCGCGCTAAAGGGGACCTCTTGACCATCGCGCCTCAGGAGCTCTTACTGGACCTCGGGCCGCTGCTACCTCTTGAGCATGCGTTGGTTTTCCCTTGAAGAGGAATGGGCGATGCAGCAAAGTAGCGTAAGTATTTCCCTCAGTTTTTGAGAACCAAGGTATCAATCCAGTAGGATATTACATGCAAATCCCTCATACCTGCACAAACAAATAAGAACCTTGCAACCAACGTGATAAATGGGTTGTCAATCCCTTCACGGCCACATGCAAAAGTGAGATGTGATAGAGATAGTAAGGTAAATATTTTTGGTATTTTAATGATATAGATTGAAAAGTAAAGATTGCAAAATAAAATAGATCGGAAACTTATATGATGGAAAATAGACCCGGGGGCCATAGGTTTCACTAGTGGCTTCTCTCAAGATAGCAAACTCTACGGTGGGTGAACGAATTACTGTCGAGCAATTGATAGAAAAAGCACATAGTTATGAGAATATCTAGGCATGATCATGTAATATAGGCATCACGTCCGCGACAAGTAGACCGAAACGGTTCTGCATCTACTACTATTACTCCACACATCGACCGCTATCCAACATGCATCTAGAGTATTAAGTTCATAAGAACAGAGTAACGCATTACGCAAGATGACAAGATGTAGAGGGATAAACTCAAGCAATATGATATAAACCCCATCCTTTTATCCTCGATGGCAAAAATTCAATATGTGCCTTGCTGCCCCTACTGTCACTAGGAAAGGACACCGCAAGATTGAACCCAAATCTAAGCACTTCTCCCATTGCAAGAAAGATCAATCTAGTAGGCCAAACCAAACTAGTAATTTGAAGAGACTTGCAAAGATATCAAATCATACATATAAGAATTCAGAGAAGAATCAAATATTGTTCATAGATAATCTTGATCATAAACCCACAATTCATCGGATCTCGACAAACACACCGGAAAAAGAATTACATCAAATAGATCTCCAAGAGAATCGAGGAGAACTTTGTATTGAGATCCAAAGAGAGAGAAGAAGCAATCTAGCTAATAACTATGGACCCGAAGGTCTATGGTAAACTACTCACACATCATCGGAGAGGCCATGGTGTTGATGTAGAAGCCCTCCGTGATCGATTCCCCCTCCGGTGGAGCGCCGGAAAAGGCCCCAAGATGGGATATCATGGGTACAGAAGGTTGCGGCGCTAGAAATAGGGTTTCGTGGTGCTCCTAGATGTTTTCAGGGTATAAGAGTATATATAGGCGAAGGAAGTAGGTCGGTGGAGCCACGAGGGGCCCACGAGGGTGGGGGTGCGCCTCCCTATCTCGTGGCTGCCTCATTGATTCATTGACGTCCACTCCAAGTCTCCTAGATTGCGTTTGGTCAAAAAACGATCCTCGCGAAGGTTTCATTCCGGTTGGACTCCGTTTGATATTCCTTTTCTGCGAAACACCGAAATAGGCAAAAAAACAACAATTTGCACTGGGCCTCCGGTCAGTAGGTTAGTCCCAAAAATAATATAAAAGTGTATAATAAAGTCCATTAAACATCCAAAACAGATAATATAATAGCATTGGACAATCAAAAATTATAGATACGTTGGAGACGTATCAAGCATCCCCAAGCTTAATTCCTGCTCGTCCTCGAGTAGGTAAATGATAAAAAACAGAATTTTTGATGTGAAATGCTACCTAGCATAATTCTCAATGTAATTTTCTTTATTGTGGCATGAATGTTCAGATCCGAAAGATTCAAGACAAAAGTTTAATAATGACATAAAAATAATAATACTTCAGGCATACTAATAAAGCAATCATGTCTTCTCAAAATAACATGGCCAAAGAAAGTTATCCCTACAAAATCATATAGTCTGGCCATGCTCTATCTTCATCACACAAAATATTTAAATCATGCACAACCCCGATGACAAGCCAAGCAATTGTTTCATACTTTTGATGTTCTCAAACTTTTTCAATCCTCACGCAATACATGAGTGTGAGCCATGGACATAGCACTATATGTGGAATAGAATGGTGGTTGTGGAGAATACAAAAAAGGAGAAGATAGTCTCACATCAACTAGGCGTATCAACGGGCTATGGAGATGCCCATCAATAGATATCAATGTGAGTGAGTAGGGATTGCCATGCAACGGATGCACTACAGCTATAAGTGAATGAAAGCTCAACAAAGGAAACTAAGTGGGTGTGCATCCAACTCGCTTGCTCACGAAGACCTAGGGCATTTTGAGGAAGCCCATCATTGGAATATACAAGCCAAGTTCTATAATGTAAAATTCCCACTAGTATATGAAAGTGACAACATAGGAGACTCTCTATCATGAAGATCATGGTGCTACTTTGAAGCACAAGTGTGGTAAAAGGATAGTAACATTGTCCCTTCTCTCTTTTTCTCTCTTTTTTTGTTTGGGCCTTTCTCTTTTTTTATGGCCTCTTTTTTTAGTCCGGAGTCTCATCCTGACTTGTGGGGGAATCATTGTCTCCATCATCCTTTCCTCACTTGGGACAATGCTCTAATAATGATGATCATGACACTTTTATTTACTCACAACTCAAAAATTACAACTCAATACTTAGAACAAAATATGACTCTATGTGAAGTCCGGCGGTGTACCGGGATATGCAATGAATCAAGAGTGACATGTACGAAAATCATGAACGGTGGCTTTGCCACAAATACGATGTCAACTACATGATCATGCAAAGTAATATGACAATGATGGAGCGTGTCATAATAAATGGAACGGTGGAAAGTTGCATGGCAATATATCTCGGAATGGCTATGGAAATGCCATAATAGGTAGGTATCATGGCTGTTTTGAGGAAGGTATATGGTGGGTGTATGATACCGGTGAAATGTGCGCGGTATTAGAGAGGCTAGCAATGATGGAAGGGTGAGAGTGCGTATAATCCATGGACTCAACATTAGTCATAAAGAACTCACATACTTATTGCAAAAATCTATTAGTTATCGAAACGAAGTACTACGCGCATGCTCCTAGGGGGATAGATTGGTAGGAAAAGACCATCGCTCGTCCCCGACCGCCACTCATAAGGAAGACAATCAATAAATAAATCATGCTCCGACTTCATCACATAACGGTTCACCATGCATGCTACGGGAATCACAAACTTTAACACAAGTATTTCTCAAATTCACAACTACTCCACTAGCATAACTCTAATATCACCATCTTCATATCTCAAAAACATCATAAAGAATCAAACTTCTCATCGTATTCAATGCACTTTATATGGTAGTTTTTATTATACCTATCTTGGATGCTCATCACTTTAGGACTAAAATTTTAACCAAAGCAAATTACCATGCTGTTCTAAAAGACTCTCAAAATAATATAAGTGTGGCATGAGAGATCAATAATTTCTATAAAATAAGCCACCACCGTGCTCTAAAAAGATATAAGCGAAGCACTAGAGCAAAATTATCTAGCTCAAAAGATATAAGTGAAGCACATAGAGTATTCTAATAAATTCCGATTCATGTGTGTCTCTCCAAAAGGTGTGTACAGCAAGGATTATTGTGGTAAACTAAAAATAAAAGACTCAAATCATACAAGACGCTCCAAGCAAAACACATATCATGTGGTGAATAAAAATGTAGCATCAAGTAAAGTTACCGATAGACGAAGACAAAAGAGGGGATCCCTTCCGGGGCATCCCCAAGCTTGGGCTTTTGGTTGTCCTTGAATTTTACCTTGAGGTTCCTTGGGAATCCCAAGCTTAGGCTCTTGCCACTCCTTGTTCCATAAGCCATCAAATCTTTACCCAAAAACTTGAAAACTTCACAACACAAAACTCAACAGAAAAACTCATGAGCTCCGTTAGCGAAATAAAACAAACCACCACTTTAAGTTACTGTAATGAACTCATTCTTTATTTATATTGGTGTTAAACCTACTGTATTCCAACTTATCTATGGTTCATACCCCCTGATACTAGCCATAGATTCATCAAAATAAGCAAACAACACACGAAAAACAGAATCTGTCAAAAACAGAACAGTCTGTAGTAATTTGTATCAAACGCAAACTTATATGACTCAGAAAAATCTACCAAAATAGGAAGACTTTATAATTTGGTTATTGATCTACTGCAATTGGAATCAGTATTTTATCACTTTCTGGTGATTTTTAACAATTGTTTTCGTGAGCAGAAAGTTTCTGTCTTTTTCAGCAAGATCAAATAATTATCACCCAAGAAGATACTATAGGTTTTACTTGGCACAAACACTAATTAAAACATAAAAGCACATCTAACCAGAGGCTAGATGAATTATTTATTACTAAACAGGAACAAAAATAAAATTGGGTTGCCTCCCAACAAGCGCTATCGTTTACCGCCCCTAGCTAGGCATTGATAATTGTAATGATGCTCACATCGAAGACAAGAATTAAAGCACAAAGAGAGCATCATAGAACACGTGATAAACATATCTAAGTCTAACATACTTCCTATGCATAGGCATTTTATAAGAAAACAAATTATCATAGCAAGCAAAAATTATCATAAGCAAGGAAGAAGAAAGAGACGATAGCAATCTCAATATGACGAGAGGTAATTTAGTAAGATAAAAAATTCTACAACCATATTTCCCTCTCTCATAATAATTACATGTGGGATCATATTCAAATTCAATGATATAGCTATCACATAAAATTTTCTCTACATGATCCACAAGCATGCAAAGTTGACACTCTTCCAAAATAGTGGGAATATCATTAACTAAAGTCATGACCTATCCAAACCCACTTTTATCAAAAATTTCATAAGATTGAACATACTCCAAAAATGTGGGATCTATAGTTGACACTCTTCCAAACCCACTTTCAATATTATTACAAACACTATTATCAATCTCATATTCATCATGGGGCTTAAATAAATTTTCAAGATCATAAGAAGAATCACCCCAATCATGATCTTTGCAATAAGTAGAGGACGTAGCAAAACTAGCATCCCCAAGCTTAGGGTTTTGCATATTATTAGCACAATTGACATCAAGAGAATTTATAGTAACATCATTGCAATCATGCTTTTGATTCAAGGAACTATCAAGTATGGGTGCAATAGCAATAATCTCATGTTTAACATAAGGAACTATAGCAAATTCATCTCCATAAATATTGGCATCATGGCCATAAGAATAACAAGCATCATGTTCATCAAGGGATATTTCAATCAAATCATCGGAATCATAATTATCTATAGATTCATGCATATCATTATTTTCTTCCAAAGCAACGGTCATTCTCTCAATAAATTCCTTAACATAGGCATTATGAGCATAGTTTTCATAGCAATATTTAAGTATGTTGGAATTTTCAGATTTGTACAGAGTAATATCATACTTTTCAATCAAAGAAGCAACTTCATGAGGACCCTTAAAAATGGCAAATTCTTCAATTTGTTCGATATCATAGTGACTATAAACACCCTTTCTATAAGAAGATAAGATTTCATTATCATTAAACTCACATAGGTATGGAAGGTGTTTTTTAGGGTTCTTAGAGCAACAAGTAAAATCATAAATTTCACAAATATTCCAAGCATAGCATAGCAAACTATTTATTTGATACCATAAGAGCTTCCCCCTTTCAGACAAACGATGACGCACAAAATGAGCATGCTCATCTAAAGATTTTCCCTCAACTAAACTAGTTGGGGTTTCAGCACGAGCACATATAGATCGAAGATGATCCAAGTAGAACACTTTAAGTGTATCCATATCAATATATTTTTAGCATGCAAATAGAAGGCACATGGAAACACAAACAGAAAGACATATAGGAAGAAGGCAAAGAAAAGGCAAAGGTTTTTGAAAATCATTTTAGAAGTGGGGGAGAGGAAAACGAGAGGCAAATGGCAAATAATGTAATGCGAGGGATAAGAGTTTATGATGGGTACTTGGTATGTCTTGACTTGAGCATAGATCTCCCCGGCAACGGCGCCAGAAATGGCTAGTTGCCAGGAGATCAAATCTTGACATGACTTGGTGCAAATCTCCTCGGCAACGGCGCCAGAAATACTTCTTACTACCTCTTGAGCATGCGTTGGTTTTCTCTTGAAGAGGAAAGGGTGATGCAGCAAAGTAGCGTAAGTATTTCCCTCAGTTTTTGAGAACCAAGGTATTAATTGTTGGGGAACGTAGTAATTTCAAAAAAATTCCTACGCACACGCAAGATCATGGTGATGCATAGCAACGAGAGGGGAGAGTGTTGTCCACGTACCCTCGTAGACCAAAAGCGGAAGCATTATGACAACGCGGTTGATGTAGTCATACGTCTTCACAATCCGACCGATCCAAGTACCGAATGCACGGCACCTCCGAGTTCTGCACACGTTCAGCTCGATGACGTCCCACGAACTCCGATCCAGCAGAGCTTTGCAGGAGAGTTCCGTCAGAACGACGGCGTGATGATGGTGTTGATGATGCTACCTACGCAGGGCTTCGCCTAAGCACCGCTGCGATATTACCGAGGTGGAATATGGTGGAGGGGGGCACCACACACGGCTAAGAGATCAATGATCAATTGTTGTCTCTATGGGGTACCCCTGGCCACGTATACAAAGGAGTGGAGGAGGGGGGAGAGGGCCGGCCCCTATGGCGCGCCCTGGAGGAGTCCTACTCCCACCGGGGGTAGGATTCCCCCCTTCCAAGTAGTAGGAGTAGGAGTCAAGGAAAGGGAAGAGAGAAGAAAAGGAAGGAGGGGGCACAGCCCCTCCCCCTAGTCCAATTCGGACTAGGCCTTGGGGGAAGGGGGCGCAGCCTCTCCTCTCTCTTTCCCCTAAAGCCCAATAAGGCCCATATACTCCCCGGCGAATTCCCGTAACTCTCCGGTACTCCGAAAAATACCCGAATCACTCGGAACCTTTCCAATGTCCGAACATAGTCGTCCAATATATCGATCTTTACGTCTTGACCATTTCGAGACTCCTCGTCATGTCCCCCATCTCATCCCGGACTTCGAACTACCTTCGGTACATCAAAACACATAAACTCATAATACAAATCGTCACCGAACATTAAGCGTGCGGACCGTACGGGTTCGAGAACTATGTAGACATGACCGAGACACGTCTCCGGTCACTAACCAATAGCAGAACATGGATGCTCATATTGGCTCCTACATATTCTATGAAGATCTTTATCGGTCAAACCGCATAACAACATACGTTGTTCCCTTTGTCATCGGTATGTTACTTGTCCAAGATTCGATCGTTGGTATCTCAATACCTAGTTCAATCTCGTTACTGGCAAGTCTCTTTACTCGTTCTGTAATACATCATCCTGCAACTAAATCATTAGTTACAATGCTTGCAAGGCTTATAGTGATGTGTATTACCGAGTGGGCCCAGAGATACCTCTCCGACAATCGAAGTGAGAAATCCTAATCTCGAAATACGCCAACTCAACAAGTACCTTCGGAGACACCTGTAGAGCACCTTTATAATCACCCAGTTACATTGTGACGTTTGGTAGCACACAAAGTGTTCCTCCGATAAACGGGAGTTGCATAATCTCATAGTCATAGGAACATGTATAAGTCATGAAGAAAGCAATTGCAACATACTAAACGATCAAGTGCTAAGCTAACGGAATGGGTCAAGTCAATCAAATCATTCTCCTAATGATGTGATCTCGTTAATCAAATGACAACTCATGTCTATGGTTAGGAAACTTAACCATCTTTGATTAAAGAGCTAGTCAAGTAGACGCATATTAGTGACACTCTGTTTGTCTATGTATTCACACATGTATTATGTTTGCGGTTAATACAATTGTAGCATGAATAATAAACATTTATCATGAAATAAGGAAATAAATAATAACTTTATTATTGCCTCTAGGGCATATTTCCTTCAGTCTCCCACTTGCACTAGAGTCAATAATCTAGTTCACATCGCCATGTGATTTAACACCAATAGTTCACATCACCATGTGATTAACACCTATAGTTCACATCGTCATGTGATCAACACCCAAAGGGTTTACTAGAGTCAATAATCTAGTTCACATCGCTATGTGATTAACACCCAAATTGTACTAAGGTGTGATTATGTTTTGCTTGTGAGAGAAGTTTAGTCAATGGGTCTGCCAAATTCAGATCCGTATGTATTTTGCAGATTTCTATGTCAACAATGCTCTGCACGGAGCTACTCTAGCTAATTGCTCCCACTTTCAATATGTATCCAGATTGAGACTTAGAGTCATCTGGATCAGTGTCAAAACTTGCATCGACGTAACCCTTTATGACGAACCTTTTGTCACCTTCATAATCGAGAAACATATCCTTATTCCACTAAGGATAATTTTGACCGCTGTCCAGTGATCTACCCCTAGATCATTATTGTACTCCCTTGCTAAACTCAGTGTAGGGTATACAATAGATGTGGTACACGGCATGGCATACTTTATAGAACCTATGGCTGAGGCATAGGGAATGACTTTCATTCTCTTTCTATCTTCTGCCATGGTCGGGCTTTGAGTCTTACTCAATTTCACACTTTGTAACATAGGCAAGAACTCTTTCTTTGACTGTTCCATTTTGAACTACTTCAAAATCTTGTCAAGGTATGTACTCATTGAAAAAACTTATCAAGCGTCTTGATCTATCTCTATAGATCTTGATGCTCAACATGTAAGCAGCTTCACCGAGGTTTTTCTTTGAAGAACTCCTTTCAAATACTCCTTTATGCTTTCAAAAAAATTCTACATCATTTCTGATCAACAATATGTCATTTACATATACTTATCAGAAAGGCTGTAGTGCTCCCACTCACTTTCTTGTAAATACAGTCTTTACCGCAAGTCTGTATAAAACTATATGCTTTAATCAACTCATCAAAGCGTATAATCCAACTTCGAGATGCTTGCACCAGTCCACGGATGGATCGCTGGAGCTTGCACATTTTGTTAGCACCTTTAGGATTGACAAAACCTTCTGGTTGCATCATATACAACTCTTCTTTAATAAGTCCATTAAGGATTGCAGTTTTGTTATCCATTTGCTAGATTTCATAAAATGCGGCAATTGCTAACATGATTCGGACAGACTTTAAGCATCGATACGAGTGAGAAAATCTCATCGTAGTGAACACCTTGAACTTTGTCAAAAACCTTTTTCGACAAGTCCAGCTTTGTAGATAGTAACACTACTATCAGCGTCCATCTTCCTCTTGAAGATCCATTTATTTTCTATGGCTTGCCGATCATCGGGCAAGTCAACCAAAGTCCATACTTTGTTCTCATACATGGATCCTATCTCAGATTTCATGGCCTCAAACCATTTCGCGGAATCTGGGCTCATCATCGCTTCCTCATAGTTCGTAGGTTCATCATGGTCTAGTAACATGACCTCCAGAACAGGATTACCGTACCACTCTAGTGCGGATCTTACTCTGGTTGACCTACGAGGTTCGGTAGTAACTTGATCTGAAGTTTCATGATCATCATCATTAACTTCCTCACTAATTCGTGTAGGCATCACTGGAACTGATTTCAGTGATGAGGTACTTTTCAATTCGAGAGAAGGTACAATTACCTCATCAAGTTCTACTTTACTCCCACTCACTTCTTTCGAGAGAAACTCCTTCTCTAGAAAGGATCCATTCTTAGCAACGAATATTTTGCCTTTGGATCTGTGATTAGAAGCCGTACCTAACAGTCTCCTTTGGGTATCCTATGAAGACGCATTTCTCCGATTTGGGTTCGAGCTTATCAGGTTGGAACCTTTTCACATAAGCATTGCAACTCCAAACTTTAAGAAACGACAACTTTGGTTTGTTGCCAAACCACAGTTCATATATTGTCGTCTCAACGGATTTAGATGGTGCCCTATTTAACCTGAATGCAGCTGTCTCTAATGCATAACCCCAAAACGATAGTGGTAAATCGGTAAGAGACATCATAGGTTGCACCATATCTAATAAAGTACGGTTACGATGTTCGGACACACCATTACGCCATGGTGTTCCAGGTGGCGTGAGTTGCGAAACTATACCACATTGTTTCAAATGAAGACCAAACTCGTAACTCAAATATTCTCCTCCACGATCAGATCATAGAAACTTTATTTTCTTGTTACGATGATTTTCCACTTCACTCTAAAATTATATGAACTTTTCAAATGTTTCAGACTTGTGTTTCATTGAGTAGGTATACCCATATCTGCTCAAATCATCTGTGAAGGTCAGAAAAATAACGATACCCGCCGTGAGTCTCAACACTCATCGGATCGCATACATCAGTATGTATTATTTCCAATAAGTCAGTTGCTCGCTCCATTGTTCCTGAGAACGGAGTCTTAGTCATCTTGCCCATAAGGCATGGTTCGCAAGCATCAAGTGATTCATAATCAAGTGATTCCTAAATCCCATCAGCATGGACTTTCTTCATGCGCTTTACACCAATATGACCTAAACGGCAGTGCCACAAATAAGTTGCACTATCATTATTAACTTTGCATCTTTTGGCTTCAATATTATGAATATGTGTATCACTATGATCGAGATCCAACAAACCATTTTTATTGGGTGTATGACCATAGAAGGTTTTATTCATGTAAATAGAACAACAATTATTCTCTAATTTAAATGAATAACCATATTGTAATAAACATGATCAAATCATATTCATGCTCAACGCAAACACCAAATAACACTTATTTAGGTTCAACACTAATCCCGAAAGTATAGGGAGTGTGCGATGATGATCATATCAATCTTGGAACTACTTCCAACACTCATCGTCACCTCGCCCTTAACTAGTTTCTGTTCATTCTGCAACTCCCATTTCGAGTTACTAATCTTAGCAACTGAACTAGTATCAAATATTGAGGGGTTGCTATAAACACTAGTAATGTACACATCAATAACATGTATATCAAATATACCTTTGTTCACTTTGCCATCCTTCTTATCCGCCAAATACTTGGGGCAGTTCCGCTTCCAGTGACCAGTCCCTTTGCAGTAGAAGCACTTAGTCTCAGGATTAGGTCCAGACTTGGGCTTCTTCACTTGAGCAGCAACTTGCTTGCCGTTCTTCTTGAAGTTCCCCTTCTTCCCTTTGGCCTTTTCCTTGAAACTAGTGGTCTTGTCAACCATCAACATTTGATGCTCTTTCTTGATTTCTACCTTCATTGATTTCATCATCATGAAAAGCTCGGGAATCGTTTTCATCATCCCTTGCATACTATAGTTCATCACGAAGTTCTACTAACTTGGTGATGGTGACTAGAGAATTCTGTCAGTCACTATTTTAGCTGGAAGATTAACTCCCACTTGATTCAAGCAATTGTGGTACCCAGACAATCTGAGCACATGCTCACTGCTTGAGCTATTCTCCTCCATCTTTTAGCTATAGAACTTGTTGGAGACTTCATATCTCTCAACTCGGGTATTTGCTTGAAATATTAACTTCAACTCCTGGAACATCTCATATGGTCCATGACGTTCAAAACGTCTTTGAAGTCCCGATTCTAAGCCGTTAAGCATGGTGCACTAAACTATCAACTAGTCATCATATTGAGCTAGCCAAACGTACATAACATCTGCATCTGCTCCTGCAACAGGTTTTTCACCTAGCGGTGCATCAAGGACATAATTCTTCTGTGCAGCAATGAGGATAAACCTCAGATCACGGACCCAGTCCACATCATTGCTACTATCATATTTCAACTTTGTTTTCTCTAGGAACATATATAAAACATAGGGAAGCAACAACGCGAGCTATTGATCTACAACATTATTTGCAAAATACTATCAGGACTAAGTTCATGATAAATTAAAGTTCAATTAATCATATTACTTAAGAACTCCCACTTAGATAGACATCCCTCTAATCATCTAAGTGATCACGTGATCTAAATCAACTAAACCATGTCCGATCATCACGTGAGATGGAGAAGTTATAAATGGTGAACATCACTATGTTGTTCATATCTTCTATATGATTCACGCTCGACCTTTCGGTCTCAGTGTTCCGAGGCCATATCTGCATATGCTAGGCTCGTCAAGTTTAACCTGAGTATTCCGCGTGTGCAAAACTGTCTTGCACCCGTTGTATTTGAACGTAGAGCTTATCACACCCGATCATCACGTGGTGTCTCAGCACGAAGAACTTTCGCAACGGTGCATACTCAGGGAGAACACTTATACCTTGAAATTTAGTGAGAGATCATCTTATAATGCTACCGTCAATCAAAGCGGAATAAGATGCATAAAAGATAAACATCACATGCAATCAATATAAGTGATATGATATGGCCATCATCATCTTGTGCCTTTGATCTCCATCTCCAAAGCACCATCATGATCACCATTGTCACCGGCGCGACACCTTGATCTCCATCGCAGCATCATTGTCGTCTCGCCAACTATTGCTTCTACGACTATCGCTACCGCTTAGTGATAAAGTAAAGCAATTACATGTCGATTGCATTTCATACAATAAAGCGACAACCATATGGCTCCTGCCAGTTGCCGATAACTCGGTTACAAAACATGATCATCTCATAGAATAAAATATAGCATCATGTCTTGACCATATCACATCACAACATGCCCTGCAAAAACAAGTTAGACGTCCTCTACTTTGTTGTTGCAAGTTTTACGTGGCTGCTACGGGCTGAGCAAGAACCGTTCTTACCTACGCATCAAAACCACAACGATAGTTCGTCAAGTTAGTGCTGTTTTAACCTTCTCAAGGACCGGGCGTAGCCACACTCGGTTCAACTAAAGTTGGAGAAACTGACACCCGCCAGCCACCTGTGTGCAAAGCACGTCGGTAGAACCAGTCTCGCGTAAGCGTACGCGTAATGTCGGTCCGGGCCGCTTCATCCAACAATACGGCCAAACCAAAGTATGACATGCTGGTAAGCAGTATGACTTGTATCGCCCACAACTCACTTGTGTTCTACTCGTGCATATAACATCTGCGCATAAAACCTGGCTCGGATGCCACTGTTGGGGAACGTAGTAATTTTTCAAAAAATTTCCTACGCACACGCAAGATCATGGTGATGCATAGCAACAAGAGGGGAGAGTGTTGTCCACGTACCCTCGTAGACCGAAAGCGGAAGTGTTATGACAACGCGGTTGATGTAGTCGTACGTCTTCACGATCCGACCGATCCAAGTACCGAATGCACGGCACCTCCGAGTTCTGCACACGTTCAGCTCGATGACGTCCCACGAACTCCGATCCAACAGAGCTTTGCAGGAGAGTTCCGTCAGCACGACGGCGTGATGACGGTGTTGATGATGCTACCAACGCAGGGCTTCGCCTAAGCACCGCTGCGATATTACCGAGGTAGAATATGGTGGAGGGGGCACCGCACACGGCTAAGACATCAATGATCAATTGTTGTCTCTATGGGGTGCCCCTGGCCACGTATATAAAGGAGTGGAGGAGGGGGGAGAGGGCCGGCCCCTATGGCGCGCCCTGGAGGAGTCCTACTCCCACCGGGAGTAGGATTCCCCCCTTCCAAGTAGTAGGAGTAGGAGTCAAGGAAAGGGAAGAGATAAGAGAAGGAAGGAGGGGGCGCAGCCCCTCCCCCTAGTCCAATTCGGACTAGGCCTTGGGGGGCGTGCAGCCTCTCCTCTCTCTTTCCCCTAAAGCCCAATAAGGCACATATACTCCCCGGCGAATTCTCGTAACTCTCCGGTACTCCAAAAAATACCCGAATTACTCGGAACCTTTCAGATGTCCGAATATAGTCTTCCAATATATCGATCTTTATGTCTCGACCATTTCGAGACTCCTCGTCATGTCCCCGATCTCATCAGGGACTCCGAACTACCTTCGGTACATCAAAACATATAAACTCAGAATACAAATCGTCACCGAACGTTAAGCGTGCGGACCCTACGGGTTCGAGAACTATGTAGACATGACCGAGACACATCTCATGTCAATAACCAATAGCGGAACGTGGATGCTCATATTGGCTCCTACATATTCTACGAAGATCTTTATCGGTCAAACCGCATAACAACATACGTTGTTCCCTTTGTCATCGGTATGTTACTTGCCCGAGATTCAATCGTTGGTATCTCAATACCTAGTTCAATCTCGTTACCGGCAAGTCTCTTTACTCGTTCCGTAATACATCATCCCGCAACTAACTCATTAGTTACAATGCTTGCAAGGCTTTATAGTGATGTGTATTACCGAGTGGGCCCAGATATACCTCTCCGACAATCGGAGTGACAAATCCTAATCTCGAAATACGCCAACTCAACAAGTACTTTCGGAGACACCTGTAGAGCACCTTTATAATCACCCAGTTACGTTGTGACGTTTGGTAGCACACAAAGTGTTCCTCCGATAAACGGGAGTTGCATAATCTCATAGTCATAGGAACATGTATAAGTCATGAAGAAAGCAATAGCAACATACTAAACAATCAAGTGCTAAGCTAACGGAATGGGTCAAGTCAATCACATCATTCTCCTAATGATATGATCCCGTTAGTCAAATGAGAACTCGTGTCTATGGTTAGGAAACTTAACCATCTTTGATTAACGAGCTAGTCAAGTAGAGGCATACTAGTGACACTCTGTTTGTCTATGTATTCACACATGTATTATGTTTCCGGTTAATACAATTGTAGCATGAATAATAAACTTTATCATGAAATAAGGAAATAAATAATAATTTTATTATTGCCTCTAGGGCATATTTCTTTCATCAATCCAGTAGGATATTACACGCAAATAACTCGTACCTGCACAAGAAAATAAGAACCTTGCAACCAACGCGATAAAGGGGTTGTCAATCTCTTCACGGCCACTTGCAAAAGTGAGATCTGATAGAGATAATAAGGTAATATTTTTGGTATTTTTATGGTATAGATTGAAAAGTAAAGATTGCAAAATAAAATAGATCGGAAACTTATATGATGGAAAATAGACCCCGGGGCCATAGGTTTCACTAGTGGCTTCTCTCAAGATAGCAAATTCTACGATGGGTGAATGAATTACTGTCGAGCAATTGATAGAAAAGCGCATAGTTATGAGAATATCTAGGCATGATCATGTATATAGGCATCACGTCCGCGACAACTAGACTGAAACGTTTCTGCATCTACTACTATTACTCCACACATCAACCGCTATCCAGCATGCATCTAGAGTATTAAGTTCATAAGAACAGAGTAACACATTAGGCAAGATGACATGATGTAGAGGGATAAACTCAAGCAATATGATATAAACCCCATCCTTTTATCCTCGATGGCAAAAATTCAATACGTGCCTTGCTGCCCCTACTGTCACTGGGAAAGGACACCGCAAGATTGTACCCAAAGCTAAGCACTTCTCCCATTGCAAAAAAGATCAATCTAGTAGGCCAAACCAAACTGATAATTCGAAGAGACTTGCAAAGATATCAAATCATACATATAAGAATTCAGAGAAGAATCAAATATTGTTCATAGATAATCTTGATCATAAACCCACAATTCATCGGATCTCGACAAACACACCGGAAAAAGAATTACATCAAATAGATCTCCAAGAGAATCGAGGAGAACTTTGTATTGAGATCGAAAGAGAGAGAAGATGCCATCTAGCTAATAACTATGGACCCGAAGGTCTGTGGTAAACTACTCACACATCATCGGAGAGGCTATGGTGTTGATGTAGAAGCCCTCCGTGATCGATTCCCCCTCCGGCGGAGCGACGGAAAAGGCCCCAAGATGGGATCTCACGGGTACAGAAGGTTGTGGCGGTGGAAATAGGGTTTCGTGGCGCTCCCGGATGTTTTCAGGGTATAAGTGTATATATAGGCGAAGGAAGTAGGTCGGTGGAGCCACGAGGGGCCCACGAGGGTGGGGGCGCGCCTCCCTATCTCGTGGCTGCCTCATTGCTTCCTTGACGTCCACTCCAAGTCTCCTGGATTGCGTTTGTTCCAAAAATGATCCTCACGAAGGTTTCATTCCGTCTGGACTCCGTTTGATATTCCTTTTCCGCGAAACACTGAAATAGGCAAAAAAACAGCAATTTGCACTGGGCCTCCGGTTAGTAGGTTAGTCCCAAAAATAATATAAAAGTGTATAATAAAGCCCATTAAACATCCAAAATAGATAATATAATAGCATTGGACAATCAAAAATTATAGATACGTTGGAGACGTATCAAGCATCCCCAAACTTAATTCCTGCTCGTCCTCGAGTAGGTAAATGATAAAAAACAGATTTTTTGATGTGGAATGCTACCTAGCATAATTCTCAATGTAATTCTTTATTGTGGCATGAATGTTCAGATCCGAAAGATTCAAGACAAAAGTTTAATATTGACATAAAAATAATAATACTTCAAGCATACTAATACAGCAATCATGTCTTCTCAAAATAACATGGCCAAAAAAAGTTATCCCTATAAAATCATATAGTCTGGCCATGCTCTATCTTCATCACACAAAATATTTAAATCATGCACAACCCCAATGACAAGCCAAGCAATTGTTTCATACTTTTGATGTTCTCAAACTTTTTCAATCTTCACGCAATACATGAGCGTGAGCCATGGACATAGCACTATATGTGGAATAGAATGGTGGTTGTGGAGAAGACAAAAAAGGAGAAGATAGTCTCACATCAGCTAGGCATATCAACGGGCTATGGAGATGCCCATCAATAGATATCAATGTGAGTGAGTAGGGATTGCCATGCAACGGATGCACTAGAGCTATAAGTGAATGAAAGCTCAACAAAAAAACTAAGTGGGTGTGCATCCAACTCACTTGCTCACGAAGACCTAGGGCATTTTGAGGAAGCCCATCATTGGAATATACAAGCCAAGTTCTATAATGTAAAATTCCCACTAGTATATGAAAGTGACAACATAGGAGACTCTCTATCATGAAGATCATGGTGCTACTTTGAAGCACAAGTGTGGTAAAAGGATAGTAACATTGCCCCTTCTCTCTTTTTCTCTCATTTTTTTGTTTGGGACTTTCTCTTTTTTATGGCCTCTTTTTTTTAGTCTGGAGTCTCATCCCGACTTGTAGGGGAATCATAGTCTCCATCATCCTTTCCTCACTTGGGACAATGCTCTAATAATGCTGATCATCACACTTTTATTTACTTACAACTCAAAATACAACTCAATACTTAAAACAAAATATGACTCTATGTGAATGCCTGCGGCGGTGTACTGGGATATGCAATGAATCAAGAGTGACATGTACGAAAATCTTGAACGGCGCCTTTGCCACAAATACGATGTCAACTACATGATCATGCAAAGCAATATGACAATGATGGAGCGTGTCGTAATAAATGGAACGGTGGTAAGTTGCATGGCAATATATCACGGAATGGCTATGGAAACGCCATAATAGGTAGGTATGGTGGCTGTTTTGAGGAAGGTATATGGTGGGTGTATGATACCGGCGAAATGTGCGCTGTATTAGAGAGGCTAGCAATGATGGAAGGGTGAGAGTGCGTATAATCCATGGACTCGACATTAGTCATAAAGAACTCACATACTTATTGCAAAAATCTATTAGTTATCGAAATGAAGTACTACGCGCATGCTCATAGGGGGATAGATTGGTAGGAAAAGACCATCGCTCGTCCCCGACCGCCACTCATAAGGAAGACAATCAATAAATAAATCATGCTCCGACTTCATCACATAACGGTTCACCATGCATGCTACGGCAATCACAAACTTTAACACAAGTATTTCTCAAATTCACAACTACTCAACTAGCATAACTCTAATATCACCATCTTCATATCTCAAAACAATCATAAAGAATCAAACTTCTCATCGTATTCAATGCACTTTATATGGTAGTTTTATTATACCTATCTTCGATGCTCATCACTTTAGGACTAAAATATATACCTACTAATAAAGCAAGGTGCGTTTCTCCAATTTTTTCATCCGTTCACCACCAAAAAATATTTTTCTTATATCCGAGGTGGTACTAAATTTTCGTGGTCCATCTGCTAAAAAATAAAAAAGTTTTGTCCAGAATTTCGTATGTGGGCCGCACGCACCAAGGCCCAGAAAAGCCACCCATTTATATCTTGCACACGCAGCTGGGAAACCTTATTTGTCGCACAGCGCGGCATATAGTTGGAGCTTCCCATCGGTCGCCGAATGCGGGCCGGCCCATTTCTATTTTCCTGCGTTCTTTTTATATTTTTATTTTTCCCTTCCAATTTATATTTTCCTTTTCCCATAAATTAATTTTATAAATTTTCCAACATTTCATTTTTTGTACTATTTTTTGTCAAATCTTAGAATTTCAAATTTTGTTCCCACTTTCAAAAACATTTGGGAATTTAAATTCTTAGTTTCGTTCAAAATTTGTTTGAAACTAAAATAATGTTCGCATTTTTGGGGCCGACCCATTTCTACTTTTCTGTTTTCTTTTTCTATTTTTATTTTTCCCTTCCAATTTATATTTTCCTTTTGCCATAAATTAATTTAATAAATTTTCCAACATTTCGTTTTTGCACTAATTTTTGTTAAATCTTAGAATTTCAAAATCTGTTCCCACTTCCAAATTTTTTTGGAAATTTAAATTATTACTTTCGTTCAAAATTTGTTTGAAATAAAAAAATGTTCGCATTTTAAAAAAATTGAATTTTTTTATAGATTTATAAATTAAACTTCATTTCAAATATAATAGAAATTCAAAAAATATTCATTTTATCGAAATGTTCACAGATACGAAATAATGTTCGTGATTAAAAAGACATTTTTGAAAATTGATTTGAATGTTCGAAACAAGTTTCCATTTTAAAAAACTGTTCACAAATTCGAAATTTTTTAAAAAAAGTTTGTTCACAAGCTCGACATGGAGGCGGACCTGAAGGGAAAAAAATGCAGGAATTGGGTAGTGGCCGCCACTCCCACTGACCCCACTATTATAAAGATTTTGCGGGCCAAACATGACCCGCAAAAATATCACAGCTCTCCGCTCTATCGCCCCACTATTGTGTGGAGACCGTTTTGATGGACACGTCAATTATCTCTCCCGATACTTCTCGCAAAAAAATCTCTCCCGTTGCAACGCACGGGCATATGTGCTAGTTTTAACCAAAGCAAATTACCATGCTGTTCTAAAAGACTCTCAAAATAATATAAGTGAGGCATGAGAGATCAATAATTTCTATAAAATAAACCACCACCGTGCTCTAAAAAGATATAAGCGAAGCACTAGAGCAAAATTATCTAGCTCAAAAGATATAAGTGAAGCACATAGAGTATTCTAATAAATTCCGATTCATGTGTGTCTCTCCAAAAGGTGTGTACAGCAAGGATGATTGTGGTAAACTAAAAAGCAAAGACTCAAATAATACAAGACGCTCCAAGCAAAACACATATCATGTGGTGAATACAAATATAGCATCAAGTAAAGTTACCGATAGACGAAGACGAAAGAGGGGATGCCTTCCGGGGCATCCCCAAGCTTGGGCTTTTGGTTGTCCTTGAATTTTACCATGGGGTGCCTTGGGCATCCCCAAGCATAGGCTCTTGCCACTCCTTGTTCCATAACCCATCAAATCTTTACCAAAAAATTTGAAAACTTCACAACACAAAACTCAACAGAAAATCTCATGAGCTTCGTTAGCAAAATAAAACAAACCACCACTTTAAGGTACTTTAATGAACTCATTATTTATTTATATTGGTGTTAAACCTACTGTATTACAACTTCTCTATGGATCATACCCCCCGATACTAGCCATAGATTCATCGAAATAAGTAAACAACACACGAAAAACAGAATCTGTCAAAAACAGAACAATCTGTAGTAATCTGTATCAAACGCAAACTTATATAACTCAGAAAAATCTACAAAAATAGGACGACCGATATAATTTTGTTATTGATCTACTGCAATTGGAATCAGTATTTTATCACTTTCTGGTGATTTTTAACAATTGTTTTGGTCAGCAGAAAGTTTCTGTCTTTTTCAGCAAGATCAAATAATTATCACCCAAGAAGATCCTATAGGTTTTACTTGGCAAAAACACTAACTAAAACATAAAGCACATCTAACTAGAGGCTAGATGAATTATTTATTACTAAACGGGAACAAAAAACAAGGAACAAAAATAAAATTGGGTTGCCTCCCAACAAGCGCTATCGTTTAACGCCCCTAGCTAGGCATTGATAATTTTAATGATGCTCACATCAAAGACAAGAATTAAAGCACAAAGAGAGCATCATAGAACACATGATAAACATATCTAAGTCTAACATACTTCCTATGCATAGGCATTTTATAAGCAAACAAATTATCATAGCAAGCAAAAATTATCATAAGCAAGGAAGAAGAAAGAGACGATAGCAATCTCAATATGACGAGAGGTAATTTAGTAAGATAAAAATTTATACAACCATATTTTCCTCTCTCATAATAATTACATGTGGGATCATATTCAAATTCAATGATATAGCTATCACATAAAATTTTCTCTACATGATCCACAAGCATGGAAAGTTGACACTCTTCCAAAATAGTGGGAATATCATTAACTAAAGTCATGACCTATCCAAACCCACTTTTATCAAAAAATTCATAAGATTGAACATACTCCAAATATGTGGGATCTAAAGTTGACACTCTTCCAAACCCACTTTCAATATTATTGCAAACAATATTATCAATCTCATATTCATCATGGGGCTTAAATAAATTTTCAAGATCATAAGAAGAATCACCCCAATCATGATCATTGCAATAAGTAGAGGACGTAGCAAAACTAGCATCCCCAAGCTTAGGGTTTTGCATATTATTAGCACAATTGACATCAAGAGAATTTATAGTAACATCATTGCAACCAACGCGATAAAGGGGTTGTCAATCCCTTCACGGCCAGTTGCAAAAGTGAGATCTGATAAAGACAATAAGATAAATATGTTTTGGTATTTTTGTTGTATAGATTGAAAAGTAAAGATTGCAAAATAAACGGCGATAGAAATAGCACATTGGCGGGAGATTAATATGATGGAAAATAGACCCGGGGGCCATAGGTTTCACTAGTGGCTTCTCTCAAGATAGCAAATTCTACGGTGGGTGAACGAATTACTGTCGAGCAATTGATAGAAAAGCGCATAGTTATGAGAATATCTAGGCATGATCATGTATATAGGCATCACGTCTGCGACAAGTAGACCGAAACGATTCTGCATCTACTACTATTACTCCACACATCGACCGCTATGCAGCATGCATCTAGAGTATTAAGTTCATAAGAACAGAGTAACGCATTAGGCAAGATGACATGATGTAGAGGGATAAACTCAAGCAATATGATATAAACCCCATCTTTTTATCTGTCACATCCCTAGTTCTGGTATGACCTAGACTAGCTAGTCATGTGTGCATCATGTTTAAATTTCCAATGAATTTGAAATGGGGACATATGAAAGCCTCAGAAATCATTTCTGGAAATGACCAAGATAAAAACTGCTTCAAATAGGTCCAAGAAAATGTTCATGTTTCTCTCTAAAAATATTGGCCAGAGGTAAAATTCAAACCAATATTTTTAGGAGCTCATAAATATTTATTTTGGGCATTTGGAGTTAATGCAATAACTATTTGCATTGGATTTATATCTGCTATATACTTAATATAAGTCCAATAATTCTATAAATTTATGTGGGGCTCTGGACTAGCTCTACTAGCGCACACAATATTTATCAGAAGCAGTAAATTTGATTTAGTTTGAAAACTAAATCGGAAACAAATTACAGAAAATAGAAAACAACAGAAACAAAAAAAGGGAATAGGAGCTAACCTAGGAGCCCACTTACCTGGCAGCCCAAGTAGACGGCCCAGCCCACCAGCCGCCGCACCGTCTTCAACCTCGTGCCAGTAGGCAGGAGGGCGTGTGCCCGACGCGCGCAGCGCCACCTCCACCCTGCCTGCTTCTCCCCTCGACGGTCTAGATGCTCTGGAGGCGCCACGCTACCCCCCCGAACCCCCTCGCCCACTCTCCGTCTTCCCTGGCTCTCTCACTCACGCACACCCGAGCACGGCCATCGCCGCCGCTTACCGCCACCGTGCTCTCTGGCCGTCCCTCGACCAACCGCTAAGCCCATCGGCTCCGACTCATTGCCTGCTACCTCTCCGTCGAGCCACGCGCCGCCGGACACCCTGTCGCCTCGCCATCGATCCGTCTTCCCCGAGCACGGCCGCCGGATCTCCATCGCCGTTACGTCGTCGTCCGTGCCTCCCCGAGCTCAACAACCGCACCAGAAAACTCGCTGTGAGCCCCTCAGTCGTTCCCCCCTCTCCGTTTCGTCATTCGTGCCCCGTAGCCTGCGCCCGCTCGGAGCCGAACTCCGGCCGCCGCCGCGAGGTTCGTTTCGGAGAGCCCCCACCCCCCAACTACTCCCGATTGCTCCACGAGATGCGCGAGAACCATAGCTAACTGTAGCCGCAAACCACGCGTAGATTGGTGCCATGTAGCGAGCGCACGGTGAACCTCCGCCGTCGGCTGTGGTCATCGCCGGTTAACCTCCGGCGATGATGACGTGGCACCGTCGTTAGGGACTAATTACCCCGCTAATTAACCCCCTCTCTCACTGACATACCGGCCCCGCGCCCAAATTAACCCTGGGATTTATTCCCTGTTTAGTTTAGATTAATCCAGTGGCCCCACGCGTCAGCTTTGACCCTGCTGACGTGACCGTTGACCAGGCCCACATGTCAGCTACACAAACCAGCCCTGTGTCACTGACGTGTGGACCCCACGCGTCAGGTTTGACCTGGACTAGCCCCGTTGACCTGCTGACGTCATGATGATGTCACGCTGATGCTATAAATACTTTCTGTATTTTAAATAAATCAGAAATGATTTACTTATTTCAGAAAATGTCCTAAACTTCTAAAAATCATAGAAATTCAACCGTAGCTCAAAATGAAATAAGTTATATATGAAACATTATCATAAAAATATGAAGATATGGCATTCTCATGCATGTTTGAACAACTTACATCCACTGTATATGACAATTTGAATAAATGGCATTTGAAATGCCTTACATGGAGTTTGGATTTGAATCTTGTGTTCAAATCAACTTCACTCCAATTGTTACTAGTTGCATTAGTCCAAATCACAGCATATTGCCATGTCATGATCATGCATCATATTGTGCATTGCATTGATTGTGTTTCCTTTCTGTTGCCGGTGTTTGTCCCCTCTCAGTAGACGTTGTCCCGAAGATGAGATCGATGACACCGATGAAGAGCTATTACTATCTTCAGAAGTGCCAGGCAAGCAAAACCCCCTTGTTCATTCCGATACAATCCCACTCTCTCGCTCCTGCTCTCTTTTACTCCATTAGGACAACAACGATTCAACTGTTACATGCTGCGGTAGTTGAACCCCTTTCCTCTACATGACCTGTCATTGCCACAGTAAATAGATGAAACCCACTAGCATGAGTAGGAATTATTTGAGCCCTGATGTGCCTACTCATTCATGCTTGTTGTCATGCCTGCTACTGCTTAGAGTTGAGTCAGGTCTGATTCATCGGGAATGAATTGGAATGTGGTGAACATGTCCTACTGTCGAGAGCTAAGTGTGTGAACACGATTTGGTAAAGGTAGCGGTGAGAGGCCATGTAGGAGTACATGGTGGGTTGTCTCATTGCAGCCGTCCTTAGGAACTGAGTTCTGTGTTTGTGATCCATGAACAGTTACTACCACACATTGGGTTCCGGTAACTCGACCCCTCTCGGCTTATTAATCGCCTCGATCTCTTTCCAGGAGTTGCAACTAGTTTTTGGTGTTTGTAGGATATGTGTTGGGGGCCGTGCGTAGCGCTGACCCTAGGGGTGGGCTATGTTGCGGTAGAAACACGAGGCACGGTGTACCGGGACGCCCGTTTGGTGCCTCGGGAACCCTGCTCTCATCGTTTGGGGCCGTGAGCGACACTCCGGCCGGATCTCCTCGCGGATGGAACCCGAATAGGTGATAAACCTGGACTAGAGACTTGTGTGGTTAGTCAGGTCGTGGCCGACTCCCTCGCCAGGCTTCCGCTTGAAGGTTGTCGAGATACACGACGTGTACATGGTGGTAAGTGGCGAGAGCGTGTGTGAAGAAGTACACCCCTGCAGGGTTAACATCATCTATTCGAATAGCCGTGTCCGCGGTAAAGGACTTCTGGGTTGCCTGTACAGTTCATAGACAAGTGAAAGTGGATACTCTAAAATGCGCAAGATAAGCGTGAGTGCTATGGATGGTGTTCTCGTAGGGAGACGGGAGCGGATCCATAGTGGTGTATTGATATGGTGAATATGTGGACTCGTGTGCGCCACCTCAAAAGAGTTACTTGCAGTCATAGTTTAGGATAGCCACTGAGTCAAAGCTGGCTTGCTGCAGTCAAACTCCACCACCCCTTTGTTGATACTGATGCATATGTAGCTAGTTCTGAAGTAAGTCTTGCTGGGTACATTTGTACTCACGTTTGCCTATTTTATGTTTTGCAGAGAGATGTCAGTCTCGCTAGTAGTTCCACGTGGACTTCGATGTTTAGCTTGTTACCTCAGCTACGATCTTGTACCCTTGGGAGGGTCTTGTAGATAGTCAGGCTTCTCAGCCTTTTTCATTTGTAGTTGTCTGTACTCAGACATGTTTATGCTTCCGCTCGATGCTTGTATCCTTTGTATGTTGGGTCATGTGACCATGATTGTAATACTTGGCTCCTCAGAGCCTAATGAATAAATACTTGAGTCGTAGAGTTATGTTGTGATGCCATGATGTATTTACACATATCGAGCATATTGTGTGCATGATTGAAATGCTTGGTATGTGTGGGATCCGACAACCTAGTTGTTTATCCTTGGTAGCCTCTCTTATGGGGAAATGTAGTCTTGTGCTTCCATGAGCCATAGTAGTCCGCTACAGCCCGGTTCACCAGAGTCCTACTAGCCCAGCACTACTGCTCTGGAACACTTGACTGGCCGGCATGTGATTCACTTCGTTCCTGTGTCTGTCCCTTCGGGGAAAAGTCATGCAGTGACATCTGGAGTCCTGCCTAGCCTGCTACAGCCCGGTTCACCAGAGTCCTGTTAGCCCAGTGCTACAGCCCGGAATCGCACGCTGCTGACCGACATGCTCGATGTTGATTCATGTATGCCTGTCCCCGTAAGTTAGTGCCACTTTGGGTTCACGACTAGTCATGTCAGCCCGGGTTCTCTGTCATATGGATGCTAGCAAAACTATTATACGTGAGCCAAAAGGCGCAAATGGTCCCGAGCCATGGTAAGGCGACACCCGTGGGAATACCGTGCGTGAGGCCGCAAAGTGATATGAGGTGTTACCGGCTCGATCGATGTGACTTGGAATCGGGGTCCTTACATTATCCTTGATGGCAACAATTCAATACGTGCCTTGCTGCCCCTGCTGTCACTGGGAAAGGACACCGCAAGATTGAACCAAAAGCTAAGCACTTCTCCCATTGCAAGAAAGATCAATCTAGTAGGCCAAACCAAATTGATAATTCGAAGAGACTTGCAAAGATATCAAATCATACATATAAGAATTCAGAGAAGAATCAAATATTGTTCATAGATAATCTTGATCATAAACCCACAATTCATCGAATCTCGACAAACACACCGCAACAAGAATTACATCAAATAGATCTCCAAGAGAATCGAGGAGAACTTTGTATTGAGATCCACAGAGAGAGAAGAAGCCATCTAGCTAATAACTATGGACCCGAAGGTCTGTGGTAAACTACTCACACATCATCGGAGAGGCTATGGTATTGATGTAGAAGCCCTCCGTGATCGATTCCCCCTCCGGTGGAGCGCCGGAAAAGGCCCCAAGATGGGATCTCACGGGTGCAGAAGGTTGCAGCGGTGGAAATAGGGTTTCGTGGTGCTCCTGGATGTTTTCAGGGTATAAGAGTATATATAGGCGAAGGAAGTAGGTCGGTGGAGCCACGAGGGGCCCACGAGGGTGGGGGCGCGCCTCCCTATCTCGTGGCCACCTCGTTGCTTCCTTGACGTCCACTCCAAGTCTCCTGGATTGTGTTTGTTCCAAAAACGATCCTCATGAAGGTTTCATTCCATTTGGACTCCGTTTTATATTCCGGTTCTGCGAAACACTGAAATAGGCAAGAAAACAACAATTTGCACTGGGCCTCCGGTTAGTAGGTTAGTCCCAAAAATAATATAAAAGTGTATAATAAAGCCCATTAAACATCCAAAACAGGTAATATAATAGCATGGAACAATACAAAATTATAGATACGTTCGAGACGTATCAGCCGCTCACCTCCTGGCCTTGACCACGGCATCACGACCTAGCATACCAGCGACGGCTGCAGCCGGCCTGGGGACCGGGACCTGTCGGCATAGAGCACCAAGCTACCACGAAGTTGGAAAGGGGAGACCAAGCCGAAGCAGGACACACATTCATAAATCTTCGTAATAAGGATGATATCAAGAAAAGGCATTACAGACCCTTTACACGCCCCCACGGGGTCCGTCTCGATTTCTCGCAGGGAACAAAAGAAGGAGGTTTCTAGGAGCCCTATCTACACGCGCCAACGCCGCCGATGCCATCATCAACAGTGGGCCATGGGGTGCCGGTGCCAACCCCATCCAGGTCAGTGACGGCGGCGGCCGGATGCTGCGGCCGCGCTCTGGGCATGGCACGAGCTTGGGGGCACGTAGCTGTCATCGCTCGTCTCCAGAGTCTCGTAGGGCACGGGAGAGTTGCTAGACTCCCAAGCGCCACCGCTGTTGCCGGAGGAACCGTTGGCGAGGCCAGCAGCAGGCCCGGCTCCTGCCGCAGCACCGTCCCGATGACCCCCTCCGGGGCAGCACTCCAAGCGGCGGCCTTCCTCGTCGAAGACCTTGATGAACATCGTGGAGGTGCCGTCGTACTCGAAGTGGATGGCGAGGGCGCCCTCCGTACGGCAGACTCGGGCGACCTTACCCCAGCTGCGAGTCATGAAGATCTTTCCCGGGGAGACGACCTCAACCTCCGCCCCTGTCACCGGGGCATCGCACTCGGCGTGCTGCAGCCATAGCTCGAGGGAACCCCTCGGCGGAGAAGAACTGCGGGAAGCGAATCCAAGTGCGCAGAGGCATCGCCGCCCACATCACGAGTTCACACGAGGAGCCCTCGGCGTGGGTTCCTGGGGCGACCACGGCCGCGACCAGGGCATACAAGGGCAGCGGATACCCCGGGGGAGGCCGCTCACACCAAGGCCTTGACACCTTTGGCCTCACGACTACGTCGCGGCGGCGGGCCAGCCTCTTCTTCGGCGGAAGCGGCCCCGGCTCGTCGCGGGGGGCTTTTCCCTTCTCTGCGGCTGAGAATCTCCGAATCGACAGCTTCGGTGTCGCTGCGAGTGATGAAGCAAGGGAGAAGAAGCGAGTTGAGCAGGAAGAGATGGGCGATGGGGGATCCGCCCCCCTCCTCATTTATAACAAGAGAAGGCCAACCGGGGACCCCCACGATATCAAGTAATGATGATTTTCTCTACATGCAGCAGGGACTCGTCAAGTCAGGCAGTTGCCGAGGCAGCGTGGGGAAACCGGGACGCCCACGTCCAATCAATCGCCACACGTCAACCGAGGCCGCAGGCTGTTGGGGCCCGCGGCGCTCCACACTTGCCCCTTGTCTTCGTCTCGAAGCCAAGTCCGAGCGCGCCTTGGGCCCGGGGACTATTGTCGGTGTCCTGGGAACGGGGGTCCCCAGACTTGCCTCCCAGCGGCCCACGGCGTGGCTCCACCAGCGGCCCTGGCAGGCCCATCTTCACCAGCAAACGCAAGACCCTTGCGAGGGGCAAGCCTCACAAGGCGGACGACGCAAGACCTCCTCGGGGGCGGCCTCACTAGGACGGCTCGTGAGGGGCGGAGAGATCAAGGCGAGGGGCACCTCACGAGGTTCCTGTGATGCAAGCCATGACGACCAAGGCCAGGCGGGCGCCAGCGCATGCAGTGTACTCATTTCCTCTTTGGTGCTAAAGAGGAAAGCGCATGCGAGGAGTCCCGAGGCATCAGGCAAAGGTTTCCATATCGGTGCAACAAGACCAAGACCAACAGGACGGCAGGACGGAGGTCACCGTGGAGCCCAGGACGCCGTCACCGCCAGAGCCTTTGGCAGGCGAAGACCACCTTTAGTCAGGATAACTTGTACTGGTTGTCTCCCTTCAAATTTGGCCGTTGTTTGATCCCTTCCCGCCTACATTTGGGAAGAGGACCAGGGCCTCTATAAATAGGACTAGCCACGACAGTAGGGGGCAACTGATCTTGGACCATTCAGATCATCCTCAACCACACAAGCTCACCGAGCTCAAGAACACCTCTCCTCGGGAGGATGTTCTTCCCTTGTACTTGTTCATCCACAGCCCAAGAGGCAATCCACCACACCACACTGGAGTAGGGTATTACACCACATCAGTGGCCCGAACCAGTATAAACCCTGTGTCCCTTGTTCTTCGAGTTCAACGTGTTGAGCCTTGAGATCGTAGTGAGTGGGTGAGCTAGGGAAGGGAGAGATCTTTGTGCGCACCCCAGTGTTCGAACCTCGAGGGTTTTGCTGGAACCCGAAATCCGACAGCGTGAGCAAATTAAGGTGAAGGTACTGGCTAAACTGTGTGCGATGCAAGTGCGATGTGAATCACCACGACCGCGCAAGCGCGAACAAATTAAGGTGGAGGTACTGGCTTAACCGTGTGCGATGCAAGTGCGCTGAAATCACCATGACCGCGCAAGCGCGAGCAAAGGGTGGAGGTACCGGCTCAACCGTGTGCGATGCAAGTGCGCTGAAATCACCACGACCGTGCAAGCGCGAGCAAAGGGTGGAGGTCCTAGCTCAACCGTATGTGATGCAAGTGCGCTATAAAACCACCACCTGTGGAAGCTAAAGGCGGGTAAGTTTATTTGGAAATTAGGATGAACCGTGTGCGATAGACCAGCTAGCTAGAAATATAAAAAACAAACTACCCGCCTTGAGCGTGGCAAAAATCGGCGGATCCGCGCCACTTTTCCTTATTATCATACACGCATATTGTTATTGGACTGTGCGCGATCTTGGGCACTCCCGCCCAGCATCAATTCCTTTACCCAAATTTTAGTAGCCGTCGTACTTCAACCGTCGCCCACACTCCTCCAGCACCGACCTTATAGTAAAATTTTAGCAGCCGAGGCATTTGAACCGTCGCCGTACTAAAATTTTCAGTAGCCGCGGCGTATCCTCAAACACCGCTCCCCTCCACAGTCCCCCACCCACCCCCTCGCCCCTTCGAACCCTAGCTCGCGGCCACCGCCGGCGCCGCCGCCAACCCTGCCGGTCTGCCCGTTCCTCCTAGCTTAGATAATGAAGTTCAGGTTATCCAGCGATTCCCATACCGTCGCCCCACTCCCCTGAGTTTTAGATGAGGCCTGCGGTGTCCCTCCCTGCTAGATCCACATCCCCTGCTCCAGAATGTCACAGCCTAAGCTCGACCACATATCCCGGGGAGCCCGACGAGCGTTCGGCCAAGAAGAGGTTTATCATGGCCTCTCCAGCGGACGTTGGCGAGGTGGCCGCCGTTCGCCCTGATCTGTCGATCCCGGAGCAACACGTTGCCGCGGAAGCCGGCGAAGACATTGACTACGTTGCCATGGCGAAGGCTTCATGTCAGCGGGCTAGCGTATTACTGTATCTCGGGAAAGCTGGCTACGACATCAAGCTCGTCCACATCGACGGCTTCACGCGGGCCATGTCATAGGTTAGGTGGTCCATCCCCAACCCCTATGGTTCAACCGCCGTCGATCTCTTCGACGGCCCTGCCGCTGATCTCCTCCGCCAAGCGGTCAAGGATTTGCGAGCTTTATACGCCATCGAGCCCATTTTGTCACTTCTGAAGGACAGGTTCTACGGCGGCGGCTTGGGATCCTCAATTGCCAAGTCAGATCTCATCGACCACGACCATGAGGAGGGCACCCACGAAGGTTCTTCCAAGGTGAAACAGGCCATCTGTGACATTAGAGAGTGCACCATGGGTCTGTGCTCTTCCAATTGGAAGGATCCCGTACATGAAATGTGAGGCAACATTCTATCAGCAAATATTACCTTTTCTAGCTTGCCAACCCGTACCCTTTGTTGTAGTAGCATTTGTCGTGCGGTGCTTTAACTGTGCCGTGTTTAATTATTTCAGTTATGCAAAAATGTATTGTTCAATTGGTCTATGTGATGTTTAAGTATGAATTGTCCACTTTAGTTTCACGAATGGCTATATTTGGTTGTTTATAGTGAGTAGATGCCTTGTTTATCTGTATTTGGTTGTTAGGTTGGTTGGAGTGAGCATTTTTTCAGTTATCGATCGAGCAGATGCTTTGTTTATCTGTATTTGGTTCTTAGTTTGGTTGCAGTGAGTATTTGTCTAGTTATCAAGCAGATGCCTTGTTTATCTGTATTTGGTTGTTAGGTTGGTTTTTTAGCATTTGTCCAGTTATCAAGCAGATGCCTTGTTTATGTGTATTTGGTTGTTAGGTTGTTTTTTTAGCATTTCTCCAGTTATCAAGCAGATACC
This sequence comes from Aegilops tauschii subsp. strangulata, assembly GCF_002575655.3. Taxonomy (NCBI): domain Eukaryota; kingdom Viridiplantae; phylum Streptophyta; class Magnoliopsida; order Poales; family Poaceae; genus Aegilops; species Aegilops tauschii. The sequence goes on along the minus strand of NC_053037.3, from coordinate 418,504,329 downwards.
TTGTTTATCTTTATCTGCTTGTTAGGTTGGTTGCAGTGAGCATTTGTCCAATTTTCAAGCATATGCCCTGTTTATCTGTATTTGCTTGTTAGGTTGGTTGTAGTGAGACTCTGTACAGTTTTCAATGGCTATATTTGGTTGTTATACTGGTCATTTATGCCTTGTTTATTTCAGTCATTCACAATGTGTGGTTCATTATGTGCAAGTCGGAACTGTGCCGCTCGACTACATCAATACCAGTTTGAATAGCTATATTTGGTTCCAGTTATTCCTGGTGTAGTTAACACATGCCCTTTATTTTAGTTTTACACATTTATCCAGTGTGATGTTTAAGCATTACCTACGTTCTATTCATTTTCAAGAATACCAGTTTGAATTACAATATTTGATGGCTATTAAGCCTGCTGCGGTAACATTGCCTTCCATTTTATATATGCTTTAATACCATGCTGAGACCAACACATTCAACCTATCATTTGGAGATGATGTTGTTACCTTTGCTGTATTTGTTTGATGTTAAGATTGATGTACTTATCATGCCTTTCCACTACTTATGCAGGACAACAACGGGAGTGGCCACCATTTTCCGCCGAGGTTAGCTTCATCCCTCGGCTTGTACTCCCCCCGTCGTTCCATAAGTAGTGCATATAGATCCAGGCCTGGACACTAGTTAGCTTCTAATATTGACTTGTTGCTTGTAGGTACATATGCCCTTGGCAAGGATCCACGCATCGACCCTTTTTGCGTATGGGGCAATGAGATATTGATGAACAAGCATCAAGTGAGGAAACTGATAAGGATTATTAGCAAAAAGATACGAATGGTGGCAAGAATATTATTTGTTTATGCTCTATCCAACACAACTGTGAGCTGTAGGATGGTAACTACAAACTCCGCAGCCTTCTCTTTTTACTGCCCATAATGAGTTGTTAGACAACAATGTCCGAATATTTTTCGTTCCCAGTGGTTCCCGAAGCAGTTCACTCAAGATTACCTCGCAAAGTACATGATATGTGGACACACAATGAAGGTTAAAGTATTTCATCCAGACTACAATGAGCATCGAGAAGTCCTAATGAAGACAGTGAAGGATGGACGGGCAGCCATCACAAGGGGTTGGCCTAGAGTCGTGCGCGCCTTACGCATGGAGGAGGGCACAATATGGGCATTCCGCTTCACCTTCTCCAGCAACCAGAATGTCTTTCACCTCTCTCTTTACAGTCTTTAGTAGAACTGTGGTTTATCAGTCTTTACTTGGTGCTTCTATAGTTCTTCAGTATATGTACATGTGCATTGAATTATGGATTCGTGGTTGAACCTATATTGTAATAAACATGGTTGGATATGAAATAAGTGATTGCCTACTTTCAAATTCATAACATGTGATTTTTAAATTAGGGATTAATTGGATTAATTATGGATTAAATAGGGATTACACTGCACACGGTTTGCGAAAGCGAAACGTCTGCGATAAACGTGGAGATCAGAAACGTTTCTAGGATCCACTACGTGTGTGATCAATCTCCACTGCACACACGACTTTCTCTTGAAAACTGTTTGCGTTAGGCCACCTTGCGCAAACGTTTATCACATAAAAAGTGTGTGTGATGGACAGCCTTTGCCACACAGTTTCTTTCTATGCACCGTGTGTGATGCATTCAATAACGCAAACGACAAAATTATTAATATCGTGTGCAATGGCAACACTATCACAAACGATTTAACTGGAAAAATTGTGTGTGATGTACCTGTGAACGGAAACGTTTTCCTTGGAGCGACTGTGTGGGATGTACATACGAACGGAAACGTTTAGCGGGGACTCACTGTGTGGGATGTACTTGTGACCGAAAACAATTTCGCCGTATAATTGCATTTTTAGCTGCATTGTATGTATTTCCGTATTTGAGCGCTCGCCGATCGCACACGACCTCATTTTGCCGAGCGTGTGTGCCAGGAGGGCATATCCCCGACGGTTTCTGGGTCGTGTGGGAAGGACCCCCTATCTCCCACACTCACCTGGCGACGGTTCCTGATGCCGTCGCGGAAAGGGGTTAAAAACCGTTTGTTTAGGACCGACGCGCACCAATGTGGTTCAACAACAAATCAATAATTCATATGCATTTCTTGACGCTTACCAATATTTCCAATTCTTTGACATTCATCACAAGATAAAACAAACTTATGGGCATCCTTGAAGAGATTAGGCCAATAAAAACCAGATTGCAATACCTTGTGAGCAGTTCTATCTCCCGCATGATGCCCTCCATAAGCTTCAGAGTGACATTTCCGTAGGATTTGTCCATGTTCATGCTCAGGTACACAGCATCTAATAATACCATCTACTCCTTCTTTATAAACATGTGGGTCATCCCAAAAGTAATGTCTTAAATCATAGAAGAATTTTTTCTTTTGTTGGTATGTGAAACTAGGTGGTATGTATTTAGCAACAATGTAATTAGCATAGTCAGCATACCAATGAGTGTTTTGAGAAACATTTATTGTAGCTAATTTTTCGTCAAGAAAACTATCATTAATAGGTTGTGGGTCATCAGGAATATTTTTTAACCTAGACAAGTTATCAGCCACGGGGTTCTCAGCTCCTTTTTTACAGTGATATGTAAGTCAAATTCTTGTAGCAAAATAACCCACCTAATGATTCTAGGTTTAGCATCTTTCTTTTCCATAACATATTTTATAGCAGCATGATCGATGTGAACAATTACCTTAGTATCGACAATGTAAGATCTAAATTTATCACAAGCAAACACCACTGCTAAAAATTCTTTCTCAGTAGTAGCATAATTGTGTTGGGCACTGTCTAGAGTTTTAGTAGCATAACATTTAATTTCTTGTCAACTCTTTGTCCTAGAATAACACCAATAACACAATCACTAGCATCACACATAATTTCAAAAGGCAAGTTCCAATCAGGTGGTTCAACAATAGGTGCATAAATTAAGGCTTCCTTAAGTGTTTCAAAGGCTTCTACACAATCATCATCAAAAACAAATGGAACATCCGTTTGTAAAATATTTGTAAGAGGCCTAGAAATTTTAGAGAAGTCTTTAATAAATCTCCTATAGAAACTAGCATGACCGAGGAAACTATGAATACCTTTGATATCTTTAGGACATGGCATTTTCTCAGTTGCATCAACTTTAGCTTTATCCACCTCAATACCTTGTTCAAAAATTTTATGCCCCAATACAATACCTTCATTAACCATAATGTGGCACTTCTCCCAATTCAAGACAAGATTAGTTTGCTCGCATCTTTGCAAAACTCGATCAAGGTTGCTTAAGAAATCATCAAAAGAAGTTCCGTAAACGGAAAAATCATCGATGAAAACCTCCACAATCTTTTCACAAAAATCAGAGAATATAGCAGTCATATATCTTTGAAAGGTAGCAGGTGCATTACATAAACCAAAAGGCATACATCTATAAGCATAAGTTCCAAAAGGACAAGTAAAGGTGGTTTTCTCTTGATCAGGTTGTGAAACAGGTATTTGAGAAAAACCAGAATATCCATCGAGGAAACAAAAGTTTGTGTGCTTAGATAGTCTTTCTAGCATTTGATAAATAAAAGGCGGAGGGTAATGATCTTTTCTAGTAGCTTTATTTAATTTTCTAAAATCAATTACCATTCTATAACCAGTGACAATTCTTTGTGGAATAAGTTCATTTTTATCATTAGGAACAACAGTAATACCTCCCTTCTTAGGGACACAATGAACATGACTTACCCATCTACAATCAGCTATAGGATAAAGTATACCTGCTTCCAGAAGCTTCAATATTTCAGTTCTTACTACTTCTTTCATTTTAGGATTCAAACGTCATTTGTGGTCAACAACGGGTTTAGCATCAGGTTCCATATTAATTTTGTGCTAACAGAGAGTGGGACTAATGGCCTTAAGATCATCAAGATTATATCCAATAGCAGGTGGTTGCTTCTTCAGAACCTTCAATAATCTTTCTTCTTCATGTTCTAAAAGGTTAGCAGTAATAATAACAGGATATATCTTTTTCTCATCAAGATAAGCATATTTCAAAGTGTCTGGCAATTGTTTTAATTCAAACACAGGATCACCTTTAGGTGGAGGAGGACCTCCTAGAGTTTCAATAGGCAAATTGTGTTTAAGTAGAGGTCGTTGTTCAAAAATAATTTTATCTATCTCATTTCTTTCATGCATATGCATATTGTTTTCATGGTCTAGCAAATATTGTTCTAGTGGATAATGGGACAAAAGTCATCTTGTAGGGAACCAATAACTAGAAAATAAGTAGGGTACTTTATTTTCCCACACGAGACTTCAATATCTCTTACAATCCCAAGTGGTGTGATGGTGTCTCTATTAGCAAGCTTAATAGTAACATCTATTTCTTCTATTTCAGCGGGAGCTATGTCATTCATAATTTCTTAATATAAGGTAAAAGGAATAGCACTCACGCTAGCACCTATGTCACATAAACCATGATAACAGTGATCTCCTGTTTTAACTGAGACAACATGCATGCCAACAACAGGTCTATGTTTATCTTTTTCATCGGGTATGGCAGTTCTAGCAGCTTCATCACAGTAGTAAATAACATGCCCATCTATGTTTTCTACCAGGAGATCTTTAACCATAGCAATGCTAGGTTCTACTTTGATTTGTTCAGCAGGTTTGGGTGCTCTAATATTACTTTTATTGACCACGGTTGAAACCTTAGCATGTTCCTTTATCCTAACAGGGAAAGGTGGTTTTCAGTATAAGCAGTAGGAACAACTGGATCAACATTATAAATAATAGTTTCATCTTCAACTATTACTGGTTCTTTAATTTCTTATTTAATAGGTGGGTGAAATTTAAACCACTTCTCTTTAGGGAGATCAACATGAGTAGCAAATGATTCACAAAAGGAGGCTACTATCTCAGAGTCAAGTCCCTATTTAGTGCTAAACTTTTGAAAAGCATCGGTATTCATAAAAGAATTAACACAATCATACTTAAGCTTAATAACTAACTCTTTACCTTCATCAAGTTCCCAGTCTTCAGAGTTGCATTTAATTCTTTCTAAAAGATCCCACCTGAATTCAATAGTCTTCTTCATAAAGGAACCAGTACAAGAAGTATCAAGTATGGATTGATCATCACGAGAAAGTCGAGCATAAAAATTCTGAATAATAATTTCTCTTGAGGGCTCATGATTGGGGCATGAATATAACATTGACTTAAGTCCCCCCAATCTAGAGTGATACTTTCTCCTTCACGAGGCTAAGAATTATATATGTAATTCCGATCACGATGAACTAGATGCATAGGATATTTTTTTTGGTGAAATGCCAATTTCAATCGATTCCAATTCCAAGATCCAATATCATCGCATAGCCTATACGATGCTAATGCTTTTCCCTTTGAAGATAAAGGGAAACCCTTCTTATTAGCTTCATCTCCGGGTAAACCTGCAAGCTTAAATAATCCACAAATTTCGTCCATATATATCAAGTGCATATCAGGATGTTCGGTTCCATTCATGCATAAGGATTAGCTAGCAGTTGTTCTATCATACCCGAAGGAATTTCATATTCAATATTTTTAGTAGGTGCAGTAGGTTGAGGGGTAGCTAATTGTGATTCCGGTCGAGGTGAATATACCCCAAACAAACACCTCAAAGGATTGTTTTCCATAGTAACAAGTGACAATAAATTTCAGCATGTAGTAATAATTTTTCCTTACTGATTTCCACTTACCAAGAGCGCTTTGCTCCCCGGCAACGACGCCAGAAAATAGCCTTGATGAGCCACAATTATTGGGGATCAATTGTAGCCTTTTCAATAAGTAAGAGTGTTGAACCCAACAAGGAGCAGAAGGAAATGACAAGTGGTTTTCAGCAAGGTATGTGGTAAAATAAGATACCCTACTGATTTTCTTGTTCTTGGTTACCCACAAGATGATTTTTGTCACATTATCTTTGGTAGACCTTTCTTGAACACCGTTAATGCTAAAATATATTGTGAGAAACAAACTGTCGGTGTTAGCTTTGGTGATGAGTCTCATGAGTTTAATTTTTCCAAGTTTAGTAGAAAGCTTCATGAAAAGGAATTGCCTAGTAAGGATGAAATAATTGGTCTTGCTTCTATTGTTGTACCTCCTACTGATCCTTTAGAACAATATTTGCTAGACCATGAAAATGTTTTACATATCCATGAAAGAAATGAAATAGATAATATTTTTTTGAACAACGTCCTCTGCTTAAACACGATTTGCCTATTGAAACTCTAGGAGGCCCTCCTCCACCTAAAGGTGATCCTGTGTTTGATTTAAAACAATTGCCAGACACTTTGAAATATGCTTATCTTGATGAGAAGAAGATATATCTTGTTATTATTAGTGCTAACCTTTCAGAACATGAAGAAGAAAGATTATTGAAAGTTCTAAGGAAGCACCGAGCTGCTATTGGATATACTCTTGATGATTTTAAGGGCATTAGTCCCACGCTATGTTACCACAATATTAATATGGAACCTGATGCTAAACCCGTTGTTGATCACCAACATCGGTTAAATCCGAAGACAAAAGAAGTGGTAAGAACGGAAATACTAAAACTTTTGGAAGCAGGTATAATCTATCCTATAACTGATAGTAGTTGGGTAAGTCCTGTTCATTGTGTCCCTAAGAAAGGAGGTATTACTGTTGTTCCCAATGATAAGAATGAACTCATTCCACAAAGAATTGTTATAGGCTATAGAATGGTAATTGATTTTAGAAAATTAAACAAAGCAACTAGAAAAGATCATCGCCCTCTGCCTTTTATTGATCAAATGCTAGAAAGATTATCTGAGCACACACATGTTTGCTTCCTTGATGGATACTCTTGTTTTTCACAAATACCTGTTTCTCAACCTGATCAAGAAAAGACCACTTTCATTTGTCCCTTTGGAACTTATGCTTATAGACGTATGCTGTCGGTGTACAAAAGTAGGGGCACCCCTTTGTACCCCTTTACTTGTGCACGGGCAGTCGGAGCCGCGCGCCGCGGCCACACTAAGAAGGGCAGAGGAGGGGAGCCGGAGTGAAGCCAAAGCACAAGATGGCCAAGGAAACGCCAAGACCAAGAACACAAAGGACAGAAGGGCGAAGCAGGCTCCCCCGGCAAGACCCGTGCCGGGGCGGCACGCCCGACGCCAACGGAGTGAGCCACCCTTGAGCCCGCGGGTTCCAACCCAACCTACTACATTGGAACTAAGGCTCGGGAGGCACCTCCGTGGTGGCATGCAGATCTTTGTCAAGACCATAGATATATGAGATCAGATGAGAACCAGAAGACGGCGACCCTCGGTGTGATCCTTGCCAAGGAGATCCACAAGACCCCCGGCAAGCGCCTTGCCGGGGACGACAGCAACGCCACGGCAAGACCCTTGCCAGGCCCCCGACAGGGCCCTTGCCGAGGGCGTCAGCGGGGCCACAACCAGTCCCGTGTCGACCAAGACTCCACCGTCGTCCCCAAGCATCTGCTAGCTCAACCAGCTGGGCAGGCACCTGCGTGGCGACGGGCGGCCTCTACGCCAACTAAGCAAGCACCTGCGTGGTGGCATGCAGATCTTCGTGAAGACCCTACCACCGCGCCACCTCTGCTACCTACCTACCTACATGGCGCCGCATGCATCGCTGGCCTGGGCGCGTGTCGAAGCAAGGCGAGGCGGCAATGGATGGGACTGGCCTCGTTCCCGTCCCCAATAAAGCTAAGGGACACCTAAGCGATGCATTAAATGCGTCTTGTCCTGTAATACGGGCGATAAGCTCACGCACTGTAGACCCTTCCACCTCCTGTGTGCCACTATGGCAGCCCCTTTCGCTATTAAAGGAGGCCCATGGCATACTGGAGGGGGATTCGACTCTTTTGGGCAAGTTGCACCCCGTAGCTAGCTCAAGAACACAAGAACACTCAATACATCCACCAAAGCAGGACTAGGGTTTTACGCATCCTCACAGCCCGAACCTGGGTAAACGATCCGTGTGCTTCCTGTTAGACCTGCTCTTCTCACGACCCCGCACCCTGCCAACCGTAGTAGGGATTCTTGTGATCCCATAGGTGTCATTTTCCACCGACATATGCCTTTTGGTTTATGCAATGCACCTGCTACCTTTCAAAGATGTATGACTGCTATATTCTCTGACTTTTGTGAAAAGATTGTTGAGGTTTTCATGGATGACTTCTTTGTTTATGGGAAGTCTTTTGACAATTGTTTAAGCAATCTTGATCGATTTTTGTAGAGATGTGAACAAACAAATCTTGTCTTGAATTGGGAGAAGTGCCACTTTATGTTTAATGAAGGTATTGTCTTGGGTCATAAAATTTCTGAAAGATGTATTGAAGTGGACAAAGCTATGGTTGATGCAATTGAGAAAATGCCATGTCCTAAAGATATCAAAGGTATTCATAGTTTCTTAGGTCATGCTGGTTTCTATAGGAGATTTATCAAAGACTTTTCTAAAATTTCTAGGCCTATTACAAATCTTTTGCAAAAGGTTGTTCCTTTTGTTTTTGATGATGATTGTTTAGAAGCCTTTGAAACACTCAATAAAGCCTTAATTTCTACACCTATTGGTCAACCACCTGATTGGAACTTGCCTTTTGAAATTATGTGTGATGCTAGTGATTATGCTGTTGGTGCTGTACTTGGACAAAGAGTTGATAAGAAACTGAATGTTATTCATTATGCTAGTAAAACTTTAGACAGTGCTCAATGATTATGCTACTACTAAAAAAGAATTTCTAGCAGTGGTGTTTGCTTGTGATAAATTTAGATCTTACATTGTTGATTCAAAAGTAATTGTTCACACCTACCATGCTACTATTAATATCTTATGGAAAAGAAAGATGCTAAACCTAGACTTATTCGTTGGGTTTTCTTACTGCAAGAATTTGATTTACATATCACTGATAGAAAAGGAGCAGAGAACCTCGTAGTTGATAAATTGTCTAGGCTTGAAAATGTGCTTGATGACCCACTACCTATTGATGATAGTTTTCCTGATGAGCAGTTAGTTGCAATAAATGTTTCACATAACACTCCTTGGTATGCTGACAGTGCTAATTACATTGTTGCTAAATATTTACCACCTAGCTTTACATACCAACAAAAAAAAATCTACTATTATTTAAAACATTACTTTTGGAATGACCCACATCTTTATAAAGAAGGGGTAGATGGTATTATTAGACGTTGTGTACCTGAGCATGAACAAGGACAAATCCTACGGAAATGTTACTGCGAAGCTTATGGAGGGCATCATGCGGGAGATAGAACTGCTCACAAGGTATTGCAGTCTGGATTTTATTGGCCTACTCATTTCAAGGATGCTCGTAAGTTTGTCTTACCTTGTGATGAATGTCAAAGAATAGGTAATATCGGTAAGTGTCGAGAAATGCCTATGAATTATTCACTTGTTGTTGAACCATTTGATGTTTGGGGATTTGATTACATGGGACCTTTTCCTTCCTCTAATTGGTATACACATATTTTGGTTGTTGTCGATTATGTTACAAGTGGGTAGAAGCTATTCCAACTAGTAGTGTTGATCACAACACCTCTATTAAAAGGCTTAAGGAAGTTATTTTCCCAAGATTTGGAGTCCCTAGATATTTAATGACTGATGGTGGTCCACACTTTATTCATGGTGCTTTCCGTAAAATGCTTGCTAAGTATGATGTTAACCATAGAATTGCATCAGCTTATCATCCTCAGTCTACTGGTCAAGTTGAACTTAGAAGTAGAGAAATAAAATTAATTTTGCAAAAAAGTGTCAATAGGTCCCATAAGAATTGGTCTAAGAAATTAGATGATGCTCTTTTGGCTTATAGAACAGCATATAAAAATCCTATGGGTATGTCTCCTTATAAAATGGTTTATGGAAAAGCTTGTCATTTGCCCTTTGAGTTAGAACATAAAGCATATGGGGAAATCAAATAACTGAACTATGATTTCAAACTTGTCGGTGAAAAGAGGTTATTTGATATTAGCTCATTAGATGAATGGAGAACCCAAGCTTATGAAAATGCCAAGTTATTTAAAGAAAAAGTTAAAAGAGGCATGATAAAAGAATCCGAAAGCGTGAGTTCAAAGTTCGAGAATATGTTCTTTTGTACAACTCTCGTTTCCGATTCTTTGCAGGAAAACTCTCTCTCCAAATGGGAAGGACCCTATGTTATTGAGGAGGTTTATCGGTCTGGAGCTATCAAAATAAATAATGTCGAAGGTACTAACCCGAAGGTTGTTAATGGGCAACGAATAAAACATTATATCTCAGGTACGCCCATTAATGTTGAAAGTAATATTATCCAAACTATGACACCGGAAGAACACATAAAAGACACCTTCCGGAACACTCCAGAATTGTGAAAAAGAGGAGGTACGTGATACAGTATGTAAACGGACTCCGAAAAAATCGGCAATTTTTTTGTCAGTTTTGGAACATAACAAAAATTAGGAAAATAAGAAACTACCGGGAAGCGCACCCTGGTGGGCACAAGACACCAAGCCAGGCGCGCCCAGGTGGGTTGTGCCCACCTCGGGTACCTTCCGGACTCTGTTTTTCTACAGCTTGCTTGTTTCCCAAGATAAAAAATCTTTATATACCCCCCGAACCTATTGACCACCGTATCGCGGAAAATCTTCTGTTTTCTTCTCCTTGCTGTTTTCTGACAGATTTAGCTAGGCCAGCATCATGTCTTTCTCACCTTCCAACAAGGGAGAAGAAGACGCAGGGTTGGTTCAGGAGGATCCAAGGAGAGAGGAAGCTGAAGAGGTTGCCATGGAGGAAGGAGAGGAAAATCCCTTTGGGGCTACCCTCCGACTTCCGAGAGAGGCACATTGGCTGGCATCTCCATTCGGCCTAACCCTCATCAAGCTATGGGATCATTAAACAATCAAGAGAGCCCCAAAGTGCATGAAGGAGTCCCACCAAGAAGGCCCTTACACAGGTTACATCGTAACAATTTTCACAATTTGATTCACAATTATGGGTTCAAGAATACTCCTCGTGTGCACATACCGTCCATTTGGGACATAGTTCGTCCAAGAGAAAGCAATGCAGAACAAACCCCCCGGGGTCCGAAAAATAAACACATAATGGCCGAAGTGAAGAAAAACACCGAGGTACTTCATCGAGTTCTTCGGGAGATTCAAAGCCTGAGGGAGCTACTCATGGTTATATTGGAAAACACTTCTGCTTCATCACCACCACCTTCTTCTTCATCACCAAAAGAAAACTGAGTATCGGGTATGGGAACTCCCCTTGGCTTCCGCCAAGCTTGGGGGGGGGGGGGGTGCAACGGTATCGTATCAACCCCACTATCTTTGCCTTTACTTATTTTAGTTCGATCTTTTGCTTTAGATGAATAAAAGTTTAGTTCGATCCTTTCTTTTCGAGAGTTTGCTTAGTGATCTATCCTTGTAATCATGTGCAAGAAATATAATAAAGTTTAGTTTGAGTTTTTGCTTTCTTTACTTTCATGTTCTAATAAAAAAAGGAAATAAGTGAAAAAGATCATATGCTAATCTTATGGAGGTGATGACACCACATAAGGAAAAGTATAATTAAGTAGAAAATTTTATTAGAGATTGACAAACATAGGATTGGTCAATGATGCAACTCATGAAAGAATTAATAAGGGAAGAGAAGATTTAAATACACTATCCTAGAAATCTTTTGTGATTGTGAGCCCCCATCAAAATATTATATGCCAAAATTGTTGATGCTGGACAAGGAAGACAACGTAATGATTTATGTTTGTTCATATTTGCATAGAAGTTATATTGTCATAGATCTTCAACATGTGGTGCTTCCCCCCCATCTTTCCTAGCCAAAAACTCCACACAAAGTAGAGATACTACTTGTGCATCCAAAAACCCTTAAACCCAAATCTTATTTTTAAGTGTCCACCATACCTACCTAAGGATTGAGTCAGATCCTTCAAGTAAGTTGTCATCGGTGCAATAAGGCAATAAAAATTGCTTCTAAAAGTGTGAGATCATTTAGTGTAAGAGAAAATTGAGCGTTGTACGAACTTGTGATGGTGAAGAATAAAAGCGACAAACTGCATAATAAAGGTTGCCATCACAAGGGGCAATATAACATGACGTTCTTTTGCACTAAGGGGTTGAGCATACAAACAAATAAGCGCATGGCAACCTCTGTTTCCCTCTGCGAAGGGCCTATCTTTTACTTTTATGTATTTACTTTTATGCAAGAGTCAAAGTTTTTCTCTCTATTCCTTTTTATTTTTCTCCTTCGGCAAGCATCATGTGGTGAGGAAAGATCTAGACACATATGTCCAGTTGAATATGGTAGCATGAGTTATTATTGTTGACATCACCCTCGAGGTGAATACATTGGGAGGCGAAACTATAAGCCCCTATCTTTCTATGTGTCCGATTGAAATGTTTTGCTCATGTGTATGCGGTGAGTGTTAGCAATCATAGAAGACTATATGATGGTTGAGTATGTGGACTTGCCTAAAGGCTCCGATACGTGACCCATACTGAAAAGATGATGAATTGCAGTTGCAAAGTTGACTGAGAACATAGTTTGTTGGTTTCTAATGGATTTTATGCTTTATACTTCGATAGTGTGATGAATTGTTACTTATTCATGAGAAGTCTATGATAAAAAAATTATGTTAAAGTTTGTTGTTGTTATAATAATTTACATGATGCTTCTATGTTCGTTTTTTTTATCGACACCTCTCTCTCTAAGCATGTGGACATGTTTTTCGATTTCGGTTTTCGCTTGAGGACAAGCGAGGTCTAAGTTTGGGGGAGCTGATACGTCCATTTTGCATCATGTTTTCCTACTGTTATTTATGATGTTTTTATGCATAATAATGCTTTTTGGAGTAATTCTAATGCCTTTTCTCTGAAACATGCAAGGTACACACAAAGAGGGAGAATTCCAGTAGCTGGAAATCTAGACCCGGAAAAGCTACGTCAGACCACCTATTCTGCACAACTCCAAATGAGCAGAAACTTTACGGGTTTTTTTTATGGAACATATGAGGAATATTGGAGCCAATAAGTACCAGAGAGGGCCCACCAGGTGGGCACAACGCACCTGGGCGCCAAGGAGCCCAGGCGGGTCCTGGTGGGTTGTGCTCCCCTCGGCCCACCTCCAGTGCCCATCTTCTAGTATATAAGTCATTTTGACCTAGAAAAAAATAAGGAGAGGAACTTGGGCAGGAGCACTTTTGCCCTCCAGCGGAGCGATTCCGCCGGGGGAACTTCCCTCCCGGAGGGGGAAAATCATCATCATCACCATCACCAACAACTCTCCCATCTTGGGGAGGGCAATCTCCATCAACATCTTCAACAACACCATCTCATCTCAAACCCTACTTCATCTCTTGTGTTCAATCTTTGTACCGGAACTATAGATTGGTGCTTGTGGGTGACTAGTAGTGTTGATTACATCTCGTAGTTGATTACTATATGGTTTATTTGGTGGAAGATTATATTTTCAGATCCATTATGCTATTTAATACCCCTCTGATCTTGAGCATGTTTATCACTTGTGAGTAGTTACTTTTTTCTTGAGGTCACGGGAGAAATCATGTTGCAAGTAATCATGTGAACTTGATATGTGTTCGATATTTTGATAGTATATTTGTGATTCCCTTAGTGGTGTCATGTGAACGTAGACTATATGACACTTCACCATATTTGGGCCTAAGGGAATGGATTGTGGATTAGTTATTAGATGATGGGCAAAAGTGCTCCTGCCCAAGATCCGCCTCGAGACGTCGGTGCTTCGTCCCGAAAGTCCTCTCCTTATTTGTTTTCTAGGTCAAAATGACTTATATACCAGAAGAGGGGCACCGGAGGTGGGCCGAGGAGGGCACAACCCACCAGGGTGCGCCTGGGCTCCCTGGCGTGCCCAGGTGGGTTGTGCCCACCTGGTGGGTCCCCTCTGGTACTTATTTGCTCCAATAATTCTTATATATTCCATACAAATTCTTCGTGAAGTTTCAGCTCATTTGGAGCTGTGCAGAATAGGTAGTCTGCCGTAGCTTTTTCAGGTCCAGAATTCCAACTACCGGTATTCTCCCTCGTTGTGTGAACCTTGCATATTACGAGAGAAAAGGCATTATAATTACTCCAAAAAGCATTATTATGCATAAAAACATTATAAATAACAGTAGGTAAACATGATGCAAAATGGACATGTCAACGTGCGATGAAGAATCACTCCAAAGTTCTTATCTAGCGGAGAACATAAGAAGAATTTGTTTGCAGGGTACGAAACCACCTCAAAGCTATTCTTTCCGATTAATCTATCCTAGAGTTCATACTAAAATAACACCAAGCTCTTCTTTCTGATTGGTCTATCCAAGTGTTCGTACTAAAATAAAACCATATGATACCCATCAACCAACTCTAATGTCACGTAGATACTCCAATGTCACCGCGAGTATTTGTGAGTTGATTATACGATATGCATCAAACAATTTCAGATTCATAATACCCAATCCAACACAAAGATTCTCAAAGAGTGCCACACGATTTCTGCGGGAGAAACAAAGACGCCCTATGCATTGTTTACCCCAATGTCACCTCGGGAATCCACGAGTTGAGTGCCAAAAGACATATCAAGTGAATCAATGTGACACCCCATTGTCACCATGGGTATTCATAGCAAGACATACATCAAGTGTTCTCAAATCCATAAAAGTATTCAATCCGATAAGAACGAAATCTCAAAGAGAAAACTCAATTCATCACAACAAGATAGAGAGGGGAAAACACCATATGATCCAACTATATTAACAAAGCCCGTGATACATCAAGATCGTGCCATCTCAAGAACATCAGAGAGAGAGAGAGAGATTAAACACATAGCTACTAGTAAAAACCCTCAGCCCCAAGGTTGGACTACTTCTCCTCATCATGGTGGCTGCCGGGATGATGAAGATGGCCACCGGTGATGATTTCCCCCTCCGGCAGGGTGCCGGAACAGGGTCTAGATTGGTTTTTCATGGCTACAGAGGCTTGCGGCGGCGATATTTCTGATCTATCGACTCCCTAGGGTTTTTGGAATATTTGGGAATTTATAGGGCGAACAGGCGGTGCGGGAGGCCACCTAGGTGGGCACAGCCCACCTGGGCGCGCCCTGGTGGGTTCTGCCCCCCTCGGGGCTCCCCTCTGGCACTTCTTTGGCCCACTGGATGTCTTCTGATCCAAAAAAATCTCCAAAAGGTTTTGCTGCATTTGGACTCTGTTTGGTATTGATTTCTACGAAGTAAAAAACAAGGGAAAAATAGCAACTGGCAGTGGGCACTATGTCAATAGGTTAGTTCCAAAAAATGATATGAAGTTGCTATAAAATGATTGTAAAACATCCAAGAATGATAATATAACAACATGAATACTTCATAAATTATGGATACGTTGGAGACGTATCATGGTGGCGCACTTGAAGCTGCAGGAGCGCCAGATGAAGATGACGAGGTCCCGGACAACGCACACTGCCCTCGCAGCCGGCACCTCTCACGGCGGCCCCTCGACGCCTGCCTCAGCTCCTTCCCAGCCCCAGTCGCCGGCTTCTTACCCGCCGCCGCCGCCGGGACTCTACCCACTACCACCGTCACCGGGTCCGGCTTCTTCGGATCGCCGTCGGAGGCGCGGTCGACGCTGCCGCAAGCAGCAGCCCGGCGGTACATCTCCAACATATGTATAATTTTTTATTGTTCCATGCTATTATATTATCTATCTTGGATGTTTTATATGCATTAATATGCTATTTTATACCATTTTCGGGACTAACCTATTAACCTAGTGCCTAGTGCCACTTGTTGCTTTTCCTTGTTTTTGTCTTTTACAAAAAATCAATACCAAATGGAACGAAACTTTTTGTGAATTTTTCTTGGACCAGAAGACAACCACGAAGCTTCGGGAAGAGGCCAGAAGACCCACGAGAGAGCCACAAGCCCTCAGGGCGCGCCCCTAGGCTTGTGGGCCCCTCGCAGACCTCCTAACCCTAATCTCAGCTCTATAAATACCCAAATATTCCCCTTACGTCAGGGGGACACAAAAATACTTTTACGCCACCGTAAGCTTCTGTTCTCGTGAGATCCCATCTTGGGGCCTTTTCCCGCACTCTACCGGAGGGGGATTCGATCACAGAGGGACTCTACCCCAACCTTCCTGCCCTTTTGATGATGTGTGAGTAGTTTATCACAGACCTACGGGTCCATAGCTAGAAGCTAGATGGCTTCTTCTCTCTCTTTGATATTCAATACAAAGTTCTCCTCGATGTTCTTGGATATCTCACTACTAGAAAAAAGGTTGTAAGTGGCGCACCTGTTTTTGCTATTAATGGCGCACTATAGGTGCGCCACTATTAACACGCCACTAGTAACAAATAGTAATGGCGCACCTCTGGTGCGCCATTAGTATCCCAGATAGTAGTGGTGCACCACATAGTGCACCATTACTATGTCCAATAGTGCACCACTACTATGCCTCCTAGGGGGCCATATTTACCTTCACGTATGCCCCCAAGTGCGCCATTACTATGCCCCATAATGCGCCACTAGTATTTAGCCCTGGTGTGCCACTAATGCTCAATATGGTGCGCCACTACTATGAATATTAGGAATTATTATTTTTTGCTTTTCTGGTATTTGCACAGGTTACAAAATACGTTACATAGCACAGAATATAAACATCACACAATAGAATTCATCATATTAGTCTCCAAATTCGAAATAGCGAACAAAGTTCAAACATTAGCCAAGTTTAGGTCTCGAGACATTAGCAAAGTTCATCATATATATTAGCCGAGTTTGTCTTCACATTACAAAGTCGATATCGGTCATCTAAACTACCATCACATAGAAGAGAGTTGCGGTCACGATGAGCATCATCGCGATGAAACTGGTCTTCATCCGGTTCCTCCTCTGTCCCGCTAGATAGCGCGCGTATCTAGCTTCCGCCTCCACCCTAGTGGTGTACCCTTTGTAACTGTTACCACTGAAATGGTGAACCTGTCTCCGATACTCCTCCCAGTCGTCGTAGACTCCGGGAACCTTACCCTTGTAAACGACATACGACGGCATCTCTATGCACTAGACAAACAAAACGTTAGTAGCAATTCACAGACAATATATAAGCAATATATAAGTATGCAACAAAAGGATCGGAAGAGAAAAGCAACACATTAATAGCACGATTCATGGTCCTACTAATAAATAGCATCAATTACATATAAGTTGAACGATTGTCCAAACTAAAGAGACATACAAGTTCATTAAAGTTTAATTACAACATGAGCTAATCGATATTTTAGAACTACATAACATCATTACTTTCGACTCGACTCAGGGACCGGAGCATGGATGAAGCCGCCGTCTTTCGTGATGGTCATGAAATCACGATCGTTGTCAGCCTGCATTTGTAGCGTTGTTTCTATTTCACTGTTGGATGGTTGATATTTGAGGTAGAACTATCACAAGGTATGAAGGACATCTTGATAGATGATTTCCGCAAACTCCGACTGGATGCGAAAGAATTCTTGTCTGATGTCCGCGTCCTGGATTGCCGACAAGCGTGCGACCCAATCTTTGAGATTAGTTGGTAGCAGAAGGTGATTATGGTCCCGTACGATCGCCCGCATGTGATGGAGGGCATAGTAGGCATCCTTCTGACTGCCAGGCGGCTGCTTGACGCAGGGGAACGTCGTTACGTGAGTGAACACGTGCTTGCCGTACCTACAAATTGGCCTCCTGAAGGTGCCTCCAGATTTGCCGTAGCCGGGGAGAGCATCATCAAGAACTTTCTTGATATTTGTGTAGCCTTTCTTCGACTGACGGTCCGAGTCAAAATACGTGGCCATGGAATATTTCGGGCTTAAGAGGATGAGTGTGCAATGTGTGTCACTGCACAAAACACGGAATGCTAGAAAAAAAGAACGATCGAAATCTAAGAAATCATATGCGGTGAGGGGATGACTTACTCGGGAAAGTAAGGCACGAGGAAGTTATCCTTATCTGGGTTCGCCAGAATGATGCCTTCGAGGTATGAACTCACGACTTGCCGGTCCCCAGCGCTGCCCAAGATCTTGGCACGCATGTAGAAGGGGTCGACTATCATGATGTCTGGGGTCTTGTCTCTAGTGATCCGCGTCTCCATACTGAGCGAAAATAGCCGAATGAAGGTGTAGTGCAGCAGATGAAGGTTAAACATAGCGAAGATGTCATCAAACCGCAGGACGATCATACCCCCGATGGTGCTATCGACAAAGCCCTTGCCCTCTGGCACCTTGGCCACAAAAACCGGGTATGCCACATCATTCTCGGAGAGACGCCGCTTCTCCATAGAAAGAACACTGTCATGCAGACTCCGCATAGCACCAGTTGCAGCATTGAGTAGATTAGTCGGTAGCATCGGCCTACCCGTCAAATGCACCCTCCTCGAGATATCCTTAGGTGAATTTGGCCCGTCCTAAGCACGGATCGTACTCGGTGCCGGCTGGCTCGTACCCTTGTTATTTTTTCTTTTCCATCCCTTCTGCTTCTTCTGCTGTAATGGGATCGAGTTCTGCTCAGAGACCACCTTCTTGAGTGTGTTGGGGCTGATAATATTTCGCACCTCGGCTATCTGAGGCTCGGTGAAGGCGGCAGCTGGAGGCGTCTCCTGAGAACTGAACGCCAGACGACGCCTATTGCAATTGGGTTTCTCCGCGGTACCAGCTAGATCAGGATCGTCTTTTGCTGGGTTGGGTTCTTGAGAAGGAGGCCCCAAGAATTCATCACCGTACCCATGTTCGTTGAAGTACTTATCGACGTTGGTAAATGTATACCATCGTCGTCGTCCGGATCCTGTGCCATATGCATGTCCGGATCAGCTGACGGCGGTAGCGTTGCGGCGGTCTTGCCATGGCTTGGCGCCGGCATGACTGGCGGTGTTGTCTGTGGGGTGGTGTCCCCCGCCCCCAAACAAATCTGGCTCTTCGCCCAAAGCATGGACCAGCTTATGCAGGCGCTGAGGGTCATCACATCATCTTCGTCGGCCCCAGGGGGTCGATACAGAGGTAACAAGTCGTCGCAGCCCCACAGCACCCGAACCAGTTCAACCCTATACACGGTGGGTGGCATCGGATTACCGTGGAACACGCGGTTGCTCGGTTATACGCGATTTTTCGCGGTGACGTTTGCGCCCGCGGTCTTGGATTTGGCTTCGGGTATTACCATGGTGGTGAAATACCGGTCTTCTTTTAGGACGCTCTTGGCCCATCTGACACGAAACATCGGGACCTTCTCTCCAGCGTAGCTTAGCTCCTAGATCTCCTCGATCCTTCCGTAGTATCTGTCCTTGTCGTTACTGGTGTAGGATTCCATCGTTACCTGATACGTCTCCAACGTATCTATAATTTTTTATTGTTCCATGCTATATTATATTCTGTTTTGGATGTTTAATGGGCTTTATTATACACTTTTATATTATTTTTGGGACTAACCTATATTCTGTTTTTGGATGTTCCTGGCGTGAGGGCTCCCCACTGTAGGGTTTGCAATATGTTCATGATTCGCTTATGGTGGGTGGCGTGACAGAAGCACATACCCGAGTAAGTAGGTTGTTTGCGTATGGGAGTAAAGAGGACTTGATACTTTAATGTTATGGTTGGATTTTTACCTTAATGATCTTTAGTAGTTGAGGATGCTTGCTAGAGTTCCAATCATAAGTACTTATGATCCAATTAGAGAAAGTATGTTAGCTTATGCCTCTCCCTCATATAAAATTGCAATAATGATTACCGGTCTAGTTATCGATTGCCTAGGGACAAATAACTTTCTGGTGACAAAAAGCTCTCTACTAAAACTAACTTAATTGTTTCTTTATCTAAACAGCCCCTAGATTTTATTTACGTGTTCTTTATTATCTTGCAAACCTATCCCTTTACACCTACAAAGTACTTCTAGTTTCATACTTGTTCTAGGTAAAGCGAACGTCAAGTGTGCGTAGAGTTGTATCAGTGGTCAATAGAACCGGAGAGAATATAAATTCTACCTTTAGGTCCTCGTTGGGTTGGACACTCTTACTTATCGAGAAAGGCTACAATTGATCCCCTATACTTGTGGGCTATCAAGACCTTTTTCTGGCGCCATTGTCGTTGAGCAATAGCATGGGGTGAATATCCCCGTGTGTGCTTGTTTGCTTTATCACTAAGTAATTTTTATTTTCTGTTCTAAGTTGTTCTCTATCTTTAGTTATGGTTATAGAACACGAAATATCAAAAAAAATAGGTGTACTTGCTACTCGTGGAGATGGGGAACCTCCTAAAACCCTCGATGCTCGTTATGTGGAAAATATTAAACACTACTTTGATAATCCTGAGAAAACCCCATTCAACTTGATAATGGGAGACACGTTGGATCAACGTGAATACTTCAGGGATTATCGCTTGACACAAAAAGGGAGACTCAGATGGGATCAAATTCATATGTTGCATTGGTATGCTCGGAATTTATGCTTGAGATATGATTATACTTGCTGCCCTAGGATGAAGGCTCCACACCTTCCCTTTTAATGTAAATTTAATGATAATGAAACCTTGGCTTCTTATGCTAATGGTATATATGATTACTATGATGTGGAACATATAGAAGAATTCATTGCTTTAAGGGTGCTTATGAAATTGAATCTTTGTTTGAAAATTGTGAAAATTATGACGATGTTGTTTATAGACCTGAAAATTATGCTATACTTAAATATTTCTATGAGAATCATGAGTATAATGCGGATATTAATGAGTTTATTGAGAAAGTCTCAACTGTCCAAGAAGAGACTGATGTCTACTATGCAACTTGTTCTTGTAGACTTGTGTTGGGCCTCCAAGCACAGAGTTTTGTTGGTCAGTAGCAATTTTCCCTCAAGTGTATGACCTACGGTTTATCAATCCGTGGGTGGTGTCGAATGAAGATGGTTTCTCTCAAACAACCCTGCAACCAAATAATAAAAAGTCTCTTGTGTCCCCAACACACCCAATGCAATGGCAAATTGTATAGGTGCACTAATTCGGCGAAGAGATGGTGATAAAAGTGTAATACTGATGGTAGAAATATTTTTTTATAATCTTAAAAACAACAAGGTAGCAATTGATAAAACGGAGCACAAACGGTATTGCAATGCTTGAAAATGAGGCCTAGGGTCCGTACTTTTGCTAGTGCAATCTCACAATAGTGCTAATATAATTGGATCATATAACCATCCCTCAACGTGCGATGAAGAATCACTCCAAAGTTCGTATGTAGCGGAGAACATAAGAAGAAATTGTTTGTAGGGTACGAAACACCTTGAAGCTATTCTTTCCGGTCGACCTATCGAAGAGCTCGTACTAAAATAACACCAAATAATTTCAGATTCATAATACTCAATCCAACACAAAGAACCTCAAAGAGTGCCCCAAGATTTCTACCGGAGAAACAAAGACAAGAACGTGCATCAACCCCTATGCGTAGATTACCCCAATGTCACCTCAGGAATCTGCAAGTTGAGTGCCAAAACATATATCAAGTGAATCAAAATAATACCCCATTGTCACCATGGGTATTCATATGCAAAACATATATCAAGTGTTCTCAAATCCATAAAAGTATTCAATCCGATAAGAACAAAATCTCAAAGGGAAAACTCAATTCATCACAACAACATAGAGAGGGGAAAACACCATATGATTCGACTATATTAACAAAGCCCGCGATACATCAAGATCGTGACATCTCAAGAACACGAGAGAGAGAGAGAGATTAAACACATAGCTAATGGTACAAACCATCAACCCTGAGGGTGGACTACTCCCTCCTCATCATGGTGGTCGCCGGAATGATGAAGATGGCCACCGTTGATGATCTCCCCCTCCGGCAGGGTGCCGGAATGGAGTCTAGATTGGTTTCCGTGGATACAGAGGCTTGCGGCGGCGGAACTTCCAATCTAGGGTAAACCGAGGGTTTTTCGAATATTTGGGAATTTATAGGGCGAAGAAGGGGTGCGGGAGGCCACCGAGGTGGGCACAACCCACCTGCGTGCGCCTGGGCCCCCAAGCGTGCCCTCGTGGGTTGTGCCCCCCTCGGGGCACCCCCAGGTTCAACTCTGGCCCATTGGATGTCTTATGGTCCATAAAAAATCCACAAACGTTTCACGGTGTTTGGACTCCGTTTGATATTGATTTTCTGTGATGTAAAAAACAAGCAAAAAACAACAACTGGCACTAGGTCAATAGGTTAGTTCCAAAAAATGATATAAAGTTGCTATAAAATGATTGTAAAACATCCAAGAATGATAATATAACAGCATGAATACTTCATAAATTATAGATACGTTGGAGACGTATCAGCATCCCCAAGCTTAATTCCTACTCGTCCTCGAGTACGTAAATGATAAAAGAAATAATTTATGAAGTGTGAATGCTAGCAAAGTGCACAAGTTTGACCAATGACAATTTCAATCACTTTTCCTAGCATCATAACAGCAATTCTTTCTTATAAACTTCTTGTCGGGGATATACCCCGCGGTATGACCCGGCTGGAAGTATGACCCGGCCGGACTTGGCGCTTCACCGTGACCCGCCGGAGGACTGGCGACTCACGGGTCTGGCGGCTCATCGCCAGACGACTCACGAGCCTGACGACTCACGGATGACCCCGACGGCGGGTCAGATAGAAGACTAGGCCCAAGGCCCAGAAGGCCGGCTCACGTTTATGATGGGCCGGCTTAAAAGGAAAGGGATGACAAATATTTCCTTTACGAGGAAGCAAGACCCGGACTTGTAATTAACTTGTAAGAGAAGATAGACTAGTCCTAGTCCTACTAGGACTCCACATGTAACCCGCCCCTCTAACTTATATAAGGAGGGGCAGGGCACCCCAAAGAGGGACAAGCAACAAGAAACAATCTCTAAGGCTAGACACAAAGAGCCGGCTTACCGGCGACTCTCTCATGAGCATAATGAGACCTAGCCTCAAACAGCATGTAGGGCTATTACCGGATGATGTTTCCCGGGGCCCGAAGCTGTCTAAACCCTTGTCTTGTGCGTTGAACCACCCTGCGTTTCTCATCCCAATCAACCCCTCTCAAGCTACCACATAGATGCGCTGGCCTCGCGACTAAGTCCTGACACTAAGGACATCTGCCGTGACAATTCCACGACAGTTGGCGCCCACCGTGGGGCCTGCGCACGGTGGTGATGAGTTCTTGGAGGGATCTCTTCAAGGGTTCGAGAAGCTCGCGATTTCATCGGATGAGGAAGAGCCGACAAGTTCATTGTTTTGTGATCTGGAACATGATTAATTTTGAAGCCAGCAAATACAAGATTGAGATTAAAGAAATTAGGGTTGCATCTTGTGAACCGCTACAAATCGCCAGATCAATTTCATTGAGCCGCGGAGGCCTGCAAGAATTTCTGCTTAAGTTTCGAGGTGTACAGTAACCGTGTCCGACTGCTATTGTGTCTGAGGCATACCGGATTAAATTTTGAGCCGGCCGGCCGTGGCGCACTGGAAACCACGGGCTTCCTAATATATTTTCTGCGGTCTTGGACAGCCGGCCGGCGGCGATTGCTGCAGTACTTATCCAAACGTAACAGCATGCATCGGAGGAAAGTCAGCTTTGAAAGGATCTACGTCAGTTTTGATTAAGATCAGAAATTGTTTATCAACAGAATTGATCCGGCTGATTGACCGTAAACCGTCGGGGCTTTGTCAGATCTCCAGGAGAGGGCCCGCTGCCACCGCAAGCCGCTGACATTAATGTGGGAGCGCCGCTATTACTAAATCGCCGCCGGGCTGAATCGATCAAGGCTTGGCTAGCTAACACAAGGTGCTCGTATGTTTGGAAGAAGATGAACCCGTGAACGGATCAGTCCCCAAGAGGAAAACAGAAAAACATGCCACCAGGTTTTCACGTAAAATCCGAGTACTAAGATGGGATTTTTCCACAACTTCGACAACCCGGAGGAGTCAGCGCCTAGGCCGCCCGCCTCGTCGCTGCTTGGAACCCTTTACTGCGCGATGAGCCGCTTCTACTTATGGCCAGCGTGGATTCTCAAGCTACTGTCACACAAGGGAGCCGGCCGTGTCACCACGAGCCGCCGGTGCGGAGCCGGGCCAAGCCGCCCATGTTGGCTGCCCGCACGCCTCGCGTCTCTTCCTCGACCACCATCAGACAAGGCGCCGGTGCAACCATAACCCGCCTCTCGCCTTCACCGCAGTCGCGGTCAAAAGCCCGCTTGAGAGCCGCCTCGATCCGACCTCGCCAGGCCACCAGCCTCCGCCGATGCTCCCCCGCTGTGGCCGGCCTCGCCCTCCGCTATGGTCGCCCTCACGGCGCGGCCTTGAGTCACCGCCTTCGCCGGAGACCCGCCTTCATTACCGCGACTTTGAGCCGACGTTCGGAGTCGCCGGTCCCGTTTCCGTGGCTGTCTCAAACCGTTGCACGACGAGTTCCTGCCACTATACGTCAACCCGTCCAGAGGAGGAATCTGGTCTACCTCTGTTTCCGGTTGACATCGACAGTTGGCGCCTTTCGCCCGCCCGTGCCGGCTCTGCATCCGCACGCTCGCGAGTGCCGGCCCCGCCTTCCCCTACTCCGTCTGGTCGCCTCAAGTCGGTCTTTGCAAGGACTGAACCGCCCGCACGCTGCAGGCCGCAAGTCATCAGCCGCCGAGGCCGTGACCCGCCGGCATCCCCACTGAGCGCCGCCTCCAGCACCCATCGGGCCGCCGGGTTGATCCGGCCTTGCTGCCATAAATTACCATTGATCTTAGGCCGCCCCTCGCTCAGTGCCGGGCCGAGCTGCAGGTCCTATTGTCGCATCCACTACTGTGGTCTTGGGCTAACCTCGTCTCCTCAGCACCCAGATGCTCGCTTCAAGTCGCCGCCCCTATCCGTGCGGCCCCGAGTCACCGCTGGAACAGCCGGCCTTCGAGCCACTACTGCCGGCCTTCGACCTGTTGTCTCTCCGCTGCCCTACCTCAACCCGCCGCTTCGCCGGCGCCTCTCTATTGTGGCAACAGCGACGTCACGGGCCTTGAGAGTTCAATCCTTGAGCCACATCAAATCACCGAGCCGCCGTCACTGTACGTCGTCGCTGAAACTCACCTGAACAGGCATTCTGGCTGGTAATATTTTTACGCAGGGCGACTATTAAAAGAAAAAGGGGTGGTGTTATACCACGGATGCACGTTCGGCTGTGTCGCGCGGCTTCACAGACAGGTGTGTCGTGGTCCGGTTTACATCAACGCGCTGGCCGACTCGCCCGTCCGCACCGCCTTACAACGCCACGGACGACTTGCCCGTCCGCCCTAGCGGCCGGTTCACGCGTCCGCGCCGGCTTACAACGCGGAGGACAGCTTGCTCGTCCGCACCGGCTCACAAACACCGTGGCCGGTTTATCTGTCTGCTCCCGCGGGCGATTCACCCGTGAGGGATTCCAGTTTCACCTAGTGATCATCAATTTCATGGCGGATTATTTTCGGCCTAAACACATCAGGTGATATCCATCTAAAATATATTTTATTGGTACATATTATTTTGTCAAAAAGCAGTTTATCTTTGTCTTGGTCTGCAGTATTGTTGATGCAGGACAATTGTTCACTACATCAAAATGACGTGGTTAACTCGCCCGACCGCGCCGGTTTATAACACCGCGGCCGGCTCATCTGTCTGAGCCGCTTCTGATGTTGAGGTCGTCTTTTCCGTCCGCCTCTCGCGGCCTGGTCTACATCAACACACCGAGCCGCACCTATCTGCATGAGCTGCGTATTGAGTATGAGCAGGTCACTACTTGGGAAGCCCGGTTTTCTTCCAACAAATTGGAGGCAAATTATCATATGTTATCAGCCGCCGTCTGCACCTGGACGGCTCAATGGACATGCGCATAAGTCGCCATCACTACAGTTTGGTTTTAAACAACCGGTTGGAAGGAACCATTGGCCGAGTTGCTGACACGGCTCATACGGGATCATTTGTAACCCGCCGCAGTCACCTCAACCTTCTGTGGATACACATCGTGTTATCGACACCAATGATATACAAGTTATGTCGGTTTATATCACGGTTAAATATGGAGAATCTCAAGCCAACTCCTCGAGTCATCTTGAGACTCGGGGGCTACAGTGACATGACTCGGGAACCCCGGGTCGTTGGAGGGAATGATAACCCGGTTCCGGAGGCTGCTACCATATTGATGAAACTTTAAAGGCCGTCAGAAAATTGCCGGTTCAAATAAAGATTCCGGTTTAAAATCCGGTTCAAGAGATATCTTTCTCCCGCAAAGTTTTGAAGCTCTCAAATCCGGTTCAAACGTCCGGCTCAAGGTAAATTTGTATCTTATAAAGCTTTCAAGCTCTTATTATCCGGTTTACAAATTTCCGGTTCAAAAAGAGGTTATCTCTCGCAAAATTCGAGTTCTCAAGAAAAATTAAAGGGACCAAAGAGAGTCTGTTACAAAGCACAACTCAAATATAGGTACCCTGCTTTAATGACAATTGGGAGCTGATCGTATTTCGAATTTAGCTTAACCATTTTGGTGTGACCCTGATCGTATTCGAATCAGAGTCATTAAATATTCTCATGATCACTAGGGGGCTTCCTGTTCAAACATAGGTCGTATTCGAACCAAACAGAACATAGCTGTCGATACCCTTTTGATCGGCACACTGCCGAGCTCATTGGGGAGTTTCTTGGTCATATTTGAACCATAGCTCAACCCCCTTTGGGAACCGACATGGATCGTACTTGAATCAGCGTCGTTAAACAACTCTCAAGGTCATTTGGGGGCTTCCTGTTCAAACATAGGTCGTATTCAAACCAAAGAGAACATAGCTGTCGGTACCCTCTTGATCGGCAACGCCAAAGCCACTGGAGGCTATATGATCGTATTCGAATCTTAGCTTAACCCCTTTGGGACGGTTTTCTGATCGTATTCGAATCAGAAGCCTCAAAAATTTTGAAGTCTCTTTTTGCAAGCAATTTTTGGATTTTATTTGAAGCTCTTTTTCATATCTAAAGTATATATGAGTGGTTGTTATTTAACCCGGCTTGATTTTCAATGGTAAATCGCCAGCTTATGACAATCATCATCTGTGTGGAAGCATTGGCTTCTAAGGATTGGGTTATCACCCTTACTGCATAGGTCATGAAAACCGGCAGTACAAAATCAATATCACACTGGTTATATGTGAGATATTATGACCCGCCCTGCGGTAAACCGCCAAGGGATTTTGTGATCTACTTGTGTGCAGGATAAGACTACATTTGGGTGATTACCCGCCCTGGCTTTTAACGTTAAGTCGCCAGGGTATATGTTGTTTAAACTCTGTGCAGAATTTACAGGGCTATGACTTACATAAATGATTAAGTTCAAAGCCCATCATCAAAGATTGAAATTGGTGTCTCAAAAGGGTTATCAATTCTTGATTTTCTCAAAGGCTATAAGCCGCCGGGTTGTAAAAATTCCAGCTTACAATGGAGGCGTAATAAATCGCCATCAGCCAAGAGCCGCTGGGTATTTAAACTCCGGATTTACTTGTCAACAGATAAGGTATTTGGAATCTTTAAATAGCCAAACTTGGCTGGATTTTCATTATGATTTGAATGATTGAGGTTTTCAAACCGGGTTAGTCAGATCTTTAATAGCCAACATGGCTGGATTTTTATTATGGTTATCAGAAACTAATATTATGATTGAGGTTTTCAAAGTCGCTTCACCGCAATGGCTATTATTTTATCAATGGATATGATTTATTCTACAATGGAAGGAATAGTCCCGAGTCGCTGCAGGCTTACAACCCAGCACTTGGGGGCTACATTATTCAAATTGAGATTACATCATATGTGCAAGTCCCATGTCACTGCCAGCATGCACCATGGCACTTGGGGGCTAATGCAAGATTACTTTTTATTGGCCTTGTTGAAGACCCGACTCATCATATTATGATAAACCGGCCCTTGGGGGCTACCAATTGCTCCTGTCAACAATTCAAGGTACATAAGTCTTAATCCATTATATTGAAGGATCCACTGTTTAGTTGGTAAAGCACAAAGCTCTTAACCTTGTGGACGTGGGTTCAAGCCCCATGGTGAGGGTTACATCATATGATTATTTTGAATGAAAAGTCCCAGCTCAGTATTATCTTACTAAGCCGGCACTTGGGGGCTACATAATATGGAATATTCAGTTTTTACTAGTGATTGGGGTGAACAACATGGATTTCTTCAAAGTGGCAGTATTCATATTGAAGCAAGTCATAAGCCATCGCTTTGTTCTGCTCAAGACTTGGGGGCTACAGGTATTATATTATTATCAAAGAAATATCTTCAATCTCTCTGTTTTGAGCAAAACCAGATTGATCCGGTGTCACCAATCATTATGACCCTGTGTCTGTAAACCGGCGTCATTAACAATCATAAACCGGCGTCGGCGACAATTATGACTTGGCATCATCTATTTATAACCCGGCAATTTTGGTACTCATAAACCGGCAAGTTTTATATCTTTAAGCCGGATGAATATTAGTTGAATATTTGAAGACCAATATTTTTGTCAAGTCAGAGCATTGAAAGCCGACTCAAGTGGATTATCTCTTACAATATTTCTCAACAAGAGACCAATGTCAGCAAATTGACTCTGAAGCTGGCCTGTTGACCCGGATTTTTCAAAGGAAGTATCTGGATTTTTTGCATTGGCAAAATTTGAACATATCTGCTAAAGAGATTTGCTATGAGATTATGGATACATATCAAGAAGGAAGATGACAAGGACTGAAGGATGATCATGTGCCGGCTTACAAAGAATATTTAACCCGGAACACAAGCTGTCAAATTTGTTCTTGTGTTTATTTTGCAGATTAGTTTAACATGGATAAATCCAAATTAAACTAGGGGCTAATGTCAGGGATATACCCCGCGGTATGACCCGGCCGGAAGTATGACCCGGCCGGACTTGGCGCTTCACCGTGACCCGCCGGAGGACTGGCGACTCACGGGTCTGGCGGCTCATCGCCAGACGACTCACGAGCCTGACGACTCACGGATGACCCCGACGGCGGGTCAGATAGAAGACTAGGCCCAAGGCCCAGAAGGCCGGCTCACGTTTATGATGGGCCGGCTTAAAAGGAAAGGGATGACAAATATTTCCTTTACGAGGAAGCAAGACCCGGACTTGTAATTAACTTGTAAGAGAAGATAGACTAGTCCTATTCCTACTAGGACTCCACATGTAACCCGCCCCTCTAACTTATATAAGGAGGGGCAGGGCACCCCAAAGAGGGACAAGCAACAAGATACAATCTCTAAGGCTAGACACAAAGAGCCGGCTTACCGGCGACTCTCTCATGAGCATAATGAGACCTAGCCTCAAACAACATGTAGGGCTATTACCGGATGATGTTTCCCGGGGCCCGAAGCTGTCTAAACCCTTGTCTTGTGCGTTGAACCACCCTGCGTTTCTCATCCCAATCAACCCCTCTCAAGCTACCACATAGATGCGCTGGCCTCGCGACTAAGTCCTGACACTAAGGACATCTGCCGTGACAATTCCACGACACTTCTCATATTAAAGTAGCAAGCAATTCACATGTTAAGGTTCAAACTATGAATTCTCTTGAAACTCAACAGCCTATGTTCTCAGTCACCAAGGGATTGCAATTCAACTTATTCAACAAAGTCTAAGTAAGAGATCCACACACTCAATGATCATATAGTCTTCCATGATTGCTTCTACTCAAAGCATATTCTTAAAACAAATGCATCCATCAAACACAGAGAAAGATAGGGGCTTCATATTTCGCCTCCCAACTCATTTATCATAGAGATAATTGTCAACAATAATAAATCATGATCAAATATATTTGACTAGTCACATGTGCCTAGATCTTTCCCCACCAAATGATGCTTGCCAACTAGAGAATAATCGAGGTTGAAATGAGAATTTATACTATTGACTCTTTGCATAAAAGTAAATACTGAAAAGTAAAAGATAGGCCCTTCGCAGAGGAAAGCAGAGCTTTCCATGCGCTTTTTATTTGGATGCCCAAGCTCTTAATGCAAAGGAACGTCACATTATATTGCCCCTTATGATAGGAACCTTTATTATGCAGTCCGTCGCTTTTATTACTTTGCCATCACAAGTTCGTACAACGCTCAATTTTCCCTTACATTATAATATCAAACATATTTAGGAGCAATTTTTATTGCTTTATGCACCAATGACAACTTACTTGAAGGATCTTATTCAATCCATAGGTAGGTATTGTGGACACTCATGGCAAGAAACTGGGTTTAAGGATTTTTGGTGTGGCACCCCGGCTCAGAGCAACCGTTTTACCTTGCATTGGCAGCCCAGAGATCTTGTCTTCTGGCAACACACAACATCTTGGTAAAGAAAACAACCGCTTTATTGATACTAGCGGAACATAGTTTGACATTACATCAAGTTGCGAGGGCAAGCGGCACACAGGATGCGGCTGAACAATATGTACATTATTTAGTGAACATAAAGGGGCCTCGATCATGAAAACTACGCGATAGCAGAACGACGACGAAGCGGGACTCCATAGCACAGGGACACCGATGTGGACATGATCTAGACTTGGAAAGCACACCGATCCAACGAGACTTTCCTAAAATCTGGCATGACACGCCAGGTCAGTACATTGAATGTACTTGCAAGCTCACAACAAGCACAAACATAATGACAGACAATATCATGATATTTAACCAATTTATCATCAATTTAAAATCATACTAAGGTTGCAGTGAACATGATCTCGTGCCTCAAGTCCCTCAGACTTGCTTACCAAACGGGTTACCTCATAACCAAACGGTGATCTTTCTCGGATCACAATTAGACCAACACTTTGGTCTCCAAACGGGTTACCTCGTAACCAAATGGTGATCTTTCCCGAATCACAATCAGACCAACACTTTGGTCTCCAAATGGGTTACCTCGTAGCCAAACGGTGATCTTTCTCGGATCACAATCAGACCAACACTGTAGTCTCCATCATCAACCAACGAAACCAGCACTTTGGTTCCCATCATAAACATAGTTTCTCAACCATCATCTTTCCAACAGTGCAATGTGATTAACATTAGTGTGCATGATTATTTAAACATTGACCCATGGTGTGACCTACTTCCGAGTTGTGTCCATAACCGAGGACGCGGCTATCGATAGATTAAATACACTCCGCAGAGGTAGTGTACTTTACCCACACCACGGAATCCATGGCCTCGCACTCCCATTTGGGTGGACCAACGGCATTCCGACGGAACCCCCCCCATTGCCATGACACTCTCCCGGCCACTCCGACTTACTCCCCACTGGGCTAAGTCCTGGGTGGCCCCGTGCCTACCAAAGGCATCACGCCCACCGTCGTGGCAAAACGGCCACCATCGTGGCAAAGCATAACCGGTCCCAAACGGGGACAAGGTACCATAACAACAATTACGGGCACACAAGGTTATGTCTGCTTACCGGGCCAGGGTAACGCACGCCCATAACCTTCCCTCGTTGGAGGCACCGACCAGAGGCATGACAATGGACCGAATAAAGTCCTTCCCATAAAGGAAAATGTGGTTGCACTAGGAAAAACTCGATTCAGTGGCACCATGACCCGATCAACGATAGGTTCAAGTTGAGTTATTATCAGGTTTAACTCAAAGTAAAAATAACTGGTGTCATGATATGCCATGAAAATGCAACCTTACAACATGCATCACATATTATTGGAAATAAATGGGTCAACCTCATCAAGTATCTCACTAACCATAATCATCAGCAAACTTATACCACTTCTCTAGGTATTATTATTCAACAAACTTAACCATGATATTAACTTAAAATAATCCATTTTCTCACTTAAGGAAAATATTAACCAAACTAGCCTTTTTCATAGTCATTTTATTTCTACATAACCAAATATTATTTCTACTGACTTAAACTAACTTAGTTAGTCTCAAACCACTGTAAACTAAGCATATCCAGCAAATCAATCATTCAACAGAAATAAATATTTAATAAAGTGATTTAAATGCATGAACTAAAGCATTATTCAAGTTGGAAAAATCACAAATATTGATATGGCACCATGAAAATGTTGTTGTGGCGTACCTTAGTGCAGATGAGGTTCACACTCCTCCTAGTGATCCTCAAGAAAAGCTTCACCTTCTGAAAATAATTAAAGTAAAGAAAGAAAATATCAAGAAACACTCTGAAAATCACCAGAAAATCTAGACAGCAGAGAAAAATCTCATTTTTGGTGAGCTGCTAGATCTTTTCATTAAGAACACAATGCAAAAAGAATCACTTCATTTGGACTTATGGTTAAAGAGTTGTGACTGTTTGAAGTTCTCTGGATATTTGAATTAAATTTAAATAAAAACAGAAACTAGGGGAGGGGTGACGTTGAAGACGTAAACCCGCAGGGCGCCACCACTCATACCGCTTCGAGCGCGGCCTGAGTGGCTGACAGCAGGCCCCAGCGGTCAGGTCGGAGGGGGGAGAGAGAGAAACAGAGACGGGGCAGTGACGCGCCGGTGTTTCTCCGGCGAGGAGAGGTCGGCGGCCAGATCTAGAAGGATAGGAAGCAAGACGAGGTCGAAGCGCACCTGCCCGTACCAATAGCATGGCTAGGGGTGGCCGGACAGGGTCGGAACGGAGCTTTCTAGCGGTGGCAGCGGGCGCGGCTCGTCGGAGTTGGCAATTCCGGCGAGGCAAGGCCGGTCCAGTAGCTCCAATGGCACCAGCACGCACCAGTGAACCACCACAGACACGTCGGAGAAGTCGGTAGAGCTCGAGAGGCTCTGGAGAGGGAGGAGGCAGTGGACGGGGATCGCCAGCGAGCTCAGGGCGGGGGCAGCGGCCAGAGGCCTGCCCGGCCGGGCTGCGGCTTCCTATGGTGTTGTGGAGGTGTGCTCCGAGTGTGAGTGGAGAGAAATGAGCTCGGGAGGGCTCTATTTATAGGCGAGGCCGAGGCGGGGATCGAGAGCTCGCCGGAGCTCTCTGGAGTGGCGCCCGACGACGAATGGCGTCAGTGAGAGGGGGAGAAGGCGACGAAGATCACGCGAGGACTGTGGGAGGGCGGAGACGAACACAGGAGCAGGGTACGCAACGAGCACAGTGGCACGGGCGCACTGTTGGCTTGGCCGCGCCGTGCCCGTGCTCGCTGCGGCAAGCTTCGGCGTCGGCGAGCGCCAGGGCGGAGTTAAGTGGGTCGAGATGGAGATGGTGGCGCGGTTTGGCAAGGTGTGGCAGCCGGGGCAGCGAGCACGCGCTGAACAGGGCGCACGGCGGCATCCAGAGCGCGTCGACTAGCACGTTGGCATCATGCACACGCGTGGTCACCCCGCGAACTCTGGCATGGAGCCACGGCTTGCCATAAATTCTTGTCTGGCGTGTAGTCCTTGATGAGCTGAGTCACTCCATGGGTTTGAGTTGATCACAGGTGTGCTGTGGGAGTCGGTTTCTTCATGGTAAGTTTCTGGTCAGTAACTTGTGGAGTTAACTGTGATCAAACCAGAGAGAGTTTGGGGCTGATTTTTGGTGGTTAGCAGTTTCTTAGGAAGGTAGTGATGCTCAAAAAAATCAGCCTCATTGGATCAAGGAAAATGGTACTTGCTGTAGAAACTACCTTTTCTGACCAGAACAGAAAAGATTTTCTGTAGCAAAAATATTCCAAAAAGTGATGCAATATTTTTGCTCAGGGAGGTGCCCTAGGGTTCAGAGAATATTTGGGAATTTTCTCTTGTGGGCAAAGAAAATAGGGGTTGCTTTGGAGCATATGTTGCTGATTAGGGTTTTAGAAGAGAAAATGAATATTTTTCATTTAAGAAAAATATTCTTATGATTATTTTGGGATTAACCAGAGAAGAAATGATAGCTTGGGGAAGAGGTGAGCCACTTGGGTGAAAGTCATGGGTATGCCCAAGGGTTTAAGTCCAACTGAAATGATTCAAAAACCCAAATTCAAATAAAAGCCAAATAAAAATCAGAAAAAGAAGAGGGGGCAAAAACCAGGCTATCACAAACCTCCCCCACTTAGGATGAATCTCATCCTCGAGATTCGGTTGCTTGGGAAAAGAATTCTAGATAGGTTGCCTTTAGAAATTCCACTCGTTCCCAAGTTGCCTCTTCCTCTGTGTGCTGCTCCCACTAAACCTTATAAAACTTTCTCGCTTTACTACGAGTGACCCTTTCCATCTCATCCAAGATTCTGAACGGTTTTTCCTCATATGTTAAATCCTTAGCCAGCTCTAATTCTGACATATCAGTCTTTTTCTCTGGAGGTGATATATATCGTCTTAGCTATGAGACATGGAACACATTGTGCACTTGTGACATTTCCAGGGGCAGTTCCAACTGATATGCAACAGTACCCACTCTGGACATAACTGGGAACAGACCAATATACCTGGGTGCCAATTTTTCGCGAGTCTGAAATCTTTTGACTCCTTTCATAGGGGTGACTCAGAGATATTCATGCTCTCCGGGTTCAAAACTGATATGTCGGTGCTTTGCATCATAATAACTCTTCTGTCGGGATTTAGCCAATTGCAATCTGTCTCGGATTTCCTTGACTTGCTTTTCAGCTTCCATCATGAGATCAGTTCCGAAAATGTGGCTATCTCCGGTTTGAGACCAATTTAACGGAGTGCGGCACTTACGGCCATACAGAGCTTCATAAGGTGACATCTTTAGACTAGTCTGGAAGCTGTTGTTGTAGGAGAACTCGACATACGGCACACAATCTTCCCATTACGTCCTTGGGCCAAAGCACATGCTCGAAGCATATCTTCGAGTATTTGGTTTACACGCTCAGTCTGCCCGTCTGTCTGAGGATGATAAGCTATGCTGTACTTTAGGGTGGTCCCCAAATCTTGATGGAGACGTGACCAGAAAGCGGAGGTAAAAAGTGACCCTCTGTCGGAAGTGATAGTTCTTGGTACCCCATGCAAACTGACTATTCTAGACACATACAACTGTGCGAGCTGATCGGCTCGGTAAGTGGTTCTAGTGGGAATAAAATGAGCTACCTTGGTCAATGTGTCCACTATGACCCATACTGCGTCATTGCCTCGATGATTCCTTGGTAGTACTATGATAAAATCCATACAGCCGTCATCCCACTTCCATTGTGGAACGGGTAAAGGTTGGAGGAGTCCGGTGGGTTTCTGGTGTTCTGCCTTCACTTTGTTGCATATGTAGCAACAAGCCACAAAATAGGCGATGTCTTTCTTCATGCCATCCCATCAGAATATCTGCCGAAGGTCTTCGTACATTTTGGTACCTCCGAGGTGAATGGAATACGAAGATTTGTGTGCTTCTGTCAGTACCTTCTTTCTTAAGTCTACTTGATTTGGTACACAAATCCTTCCACGAAACCTTGGTGTACCTTGTTGATCCTTAGAGAAATCTTGTGTCTGGCCTTCTAACATTCGCGTGGCATGTTTTTGTAGCACTGGGTCATCTGACTGGGCCTTGCAGATCTCATCCTCGAGGGTAGGAGTAACTTCCATCACATTAGCAAGACCAGTATCAATAATGACCAGATTGAGCTGAGTGATCTCTTCCTGAAGTTTGGGAGGCGAGGACTCCATCATGGTATTCAGACTGGCAGGCTTCCGGCTGAGTGCATCGGCGACCACGTTGGCCTTACCCGGATGATAATTAATTCCAAGTTCATAATCCTTGACTAACTCAAGCCATCTCCGTTGGCGGAGGTTTAAGTCTGGCTGAGTAAATATGTACTTGAGACTTTTGTGGTCGGTAAATATTTGACACCTTTTTCCAATGAGGTAGTGTCTCCAAATTTTTAGAGCATGAACAACCGCGGCCAATTCCAAATCATGAGTAGGATAGCTCCCTTCGTGGGGTCGTAGCTGTCGAGATGTGTATGCTACCACCTTGCCATTTTGCATAAGTACGCATCCAAGACCTTGTCTGGAAGCATCACAGTACACATCAAAGCGGCGGTAGATGTCCGGAAGAGTCAACACATGTGCTGTTGTCAGTCTGATTTTCAGCTCACTGAAACTTTTCTCACAGTCCTCCGTCCATTCGAATTTCTTATCTTTCTTGAGAAGCTCTGTCATTGGCTTGGCAATCTTAGAGAAACCTTCAATGAAACCACGGTAGTACCCGGCTAATCCAAGAAAACTCCGGATTTGGGATACTGTCGTGGGTGCCAGCCAATCAAGCACGTCGTTCACCTTACTTGGATCCACGGCTATACCTTCTGCTGATAGCACATTCCCTAGGAATCCAACTTGCTTGAGCCAAAACTCGCATTTGCTGAATTTGGCGTATAGCTGAAGGTCACGGAGTCTTTGTAAGACAGCTCCGAGGTGTCCCTTGTGCTCTTTTCACTTTTTGAGTATATTAGGATATCATCGATGAAGACCACCACAAATTTATCCAGGAAATCCATGAATACTTTGTTCATCATATGCATGAAGAAAGCAAGGGCATTGGTGAGGCCGAAGGACATCACGGTATATTCATAAAGACCGTATCGGGTAGTGAACGCGGTCGTAGGAATATCTTCCTTTTTGATCTTGAGTTGGTGATATCCAGTCCTTAAATCAATTTTGGAGAATACTTTTGCCCACTGAGTTGATCAAATAAATCATCAATCCTAGGCAGTGGATATTTGTTTTTGATGGTGACATCATTCAGCTGACGGTAATCTACGCACATACGGAGACTACCATCTTTCTTGTCCACGAATATTGTGGGTGATCCCCATGGTGAAGAGCTTGGATGGATATAACCTTTCTAGAGCATCTCATCAAGATGTTTCTTTAACTCCACTAATTCTGACGAAGGCATCCGATAATACTTCTTATATAGCGATGCGGTCCCGGGCACAAGGTCAATTGCAAACTCAAGTTCTCGGCCTGGCGGCGTTCCTGGCAATTCCTCTGGGAATACATCGGGAAATTCACTGACCACAAGAATTAATCCCATTTCTTCAGCTACTGCTGTGAAGACTATTTCTTTCTTGGGCATGCTTCTGTAGGCATAGAATTTTGTAGTCTGCCCTTCCCGACTTGTCAAGGTGACTTCTTTGGTCGCGCAGTTCATACATACTTGGTATTGGGTTAACCAATTCATTCCCAAAATAATGTCCAACTTGGCAGACGCGATGACTATCAAGGAAGTTGGAAAACGGACTCCGTTGATATCAATTTCCAAGTTACAGCAGACCAGATTGCTTCTGAGCAAAGATCCCGGGGATTGTCCAGCAAGTTCTTTCTCAAAAGCGAATAAGGAAATTTGTTTTGGGCAACAAAACTCTGCGAAATAAAAGAGTGGGAAGCCCAGAGTCAAATAAAATTATTGCAGGTATGTTATTAACATGAAACATATCAATGATGACTTCAGGGTCCTCTTGGGCTTCGTCTGCGGAGAGGTGATGAACTTGCGCTCTGATTGTTTGTTGGACTGGGAACGGCCCCATATGGTTGACTTGTGGCCTGAATGGAGCATTTGCCTTGCCTTTTTGGGACACTGTCTGGCATAATGTCCGGTTGGTCCACAACTAAAACAGGAATTGTTGCGCTGACATTATTCTCGCACCGGGTTGGTTACAACATTCTTGACTTGGGTAGTGGTTTTGTTAACATTCTGCTACCAATTGGGCTTATACTCTACTTGAGTGTGCTGCCAATTACGAGCCTTCTGTACTGGCTGACCATCCTTCTTAGGCTCAAACTTGCGCTTGTGATCATTATTGGCAGACTTGTTGTCATGTACAAGCTTGTGCTCCCTTTCAGCAATGAGGGCCTTGTTTACCAGAGTTTCGAAGTCCGGAAAATCAAACATACTAAGAGTGCATCTGAGGTGCTGGTTTAGCCCTCCAAGAAATCTGTCAATCTTTCTTTCTTCTGTGGCCACATCATAGAGGGAATAGCGGGCCAAATGATTGAACTTATGCACATACTCACTAACAGACAGGCTTCCTTGGTAGAGCGCGAGGAATTCACGCTGCTTGACCTTCATAATACCAGCAGGAATATGGTATTTGCAGAAATGATCCTTGAATTTTGTCCAAGTGATTTCCTCATCTGCAGGCCACATGGCTTTCGCATTATCCCATCATATAGCGGAAGCTCCTTCGAGATAATGTGTAGCAAACGGAACCTAGTCATCTTCTTCAGTACGAGCAATTTCAAGCTTCTTCTCAATAGTTCGTAACCAATCGTCTGCTTCCAAAGAATCAATAACTTGACTGAAACTGGGAGGCTTGGTTCTCTGAAAATCTGACAGTTTGGAGTGGTGCCCGTTCTGATTTCCATTCTACCCGACCATAGCTTGTACACTTTTTAATAATTCAACCAGATGGTTATTCCTTCTTTCCTCAAACTTGCGCAAAATTTGCTCGGTGGAGGGCGGATGTGGCGGTGGAGGCGATGTGGGTTGTACGGCTCGGGGGAATGCCCTGCCTATCATGCTGAGCGGCGAACAGGACATCCTCACAAGCATGACTGCTGCTGCCTCCCTGCGTCATCCTATTATTTGTTTTTCCCAAGATAACGCAACCGAGATGAGCAACATCCAAAATAGTGGGGAAAAGCCAGCGACAAAACCCGAAAGAGAAGAAAACGGGAAATGAAAGAAAAACACGGTGAATAATAAAAAGTTCCAACATAATTATACATAGACTCATACATGAAACATAAACAACATGATAAGTTCGACTACTCTCATACATGAAACGGAACATCGTGACTCATACGAGTACATCCGTACATCAACATGACAATTGCGGATACTCAGACGCTCTAGGACTTTGCCGGTGCTGCCGGATCCTCTCCAAAGTCAGACCTAGATCCTGAACTGATGACTCCAACTGAGACCTCCGGGTTAAAGGTGACACGACGACGCTGCCTCGAGGGCTCTCCCTCGGGAGTAGGCGCGGGGTGAGAGGTGATCATGGGAGCTGCGGGCGTAGCAAGAAGAGATGCCCACTCAGCAGGAGCACTGTGTGGGTTCACAGCTGAGGTGCCCGAGCTACTCTGGGAGTAACTGGGGAAATAGGCGAGCTAGAACTAGGCACAATATAAGGAGTAAATCCCATAGAAGGTGGAGTAGGGTAGGATCTAGCGGCGGCTAAAGCAGAATGAGCACGATTCAGCTCTCGAACCAACTCGTGAATCAGAAGATAGCTAGCAGTGATATATCAAGAAAGGTGGCTAGTGTCACTATCGGACGCCGGATCAATGGAATGAAAGCGAACACGACCATCATCGTGCAAAGACGGGTAGAAACGAAAACCTGGATGGTTCTGCATGCGAGCCTCTGTACAGCGTAACTCAAAAAGAATCTCGAATGCAGCATATTGGATGGCCTAAGCGGCGGTGGATGCATAACTTCTCTGAGAGGTACGAGTGTAAGAGCCTGTTGATGAACTCGTGCGCAGAGTAACCACGGCGTGATACTCGTATACTGAGTCTGCTAGACGCTCCCGGTACACCCGATATGCTGGGTTGTCACCGTGAGGGTACAGTCGACGCCACACATTACGAAGAAGATGCGGTGAAGTGTATGGCATCACCTGCAACTGACACGGATACGGCACCGGAGCCATCTACACTCACAACCATTAGTTGGTTAGAATTAAAAATAGAACGAGTGCATGCAATGCAACAACAACTACAAACACTACCAGCACTCAACTTTTACTCTAACTAACGTCCAGTTAACACGTCGGTAGTCTAGCGTGTCCTACAGTCAGCG
This sequence comes from Aegilops tauschii subsp. strangulata, assembly GCF_002575655.3. Taxonomy (NCBI): domain Eukaryota; kingdom Viridiplantae; phylum Streptophyta; class Magnoliopsida; order Poales; family Poaceae; genus Aegilops; species Aegilops tauschii. The sequence goes on along the minus strand of NC_053037.3, from coordinate 418,464,552 downwards.
CGGCTCTGATACCAAGCGTTGTGGCACCCCGGCTCAGAGCAACCGGTTTACCTTGCATTGGCAGCCCAGAGATCATGTCTTCTAGCAACATACAACATCTTGGTACAGAAAACAACCGCTTTATTGATACTAGCGGAACATAGTTCAACATTACATCAAGTTGCGAGGCCAAGCGGCACACACGGTGCGGCTGAACAATATGTATATTATTTAGTGAACATAAGGGGGCCTCGATCATGACAACTACGCGGCAGCAGAACAAAGACGAAGCGGGACTCCATAGCACAGGGACACCAATGTGGACATGATCTAGACTTGGACAGTACTCCGATCCAATGAGACTTTCCTGAAATTTGGCATGACACGCCAGGTCAGTACATTGAATGTACTTGCAAGCTCACAACAAGCATAAACATAATGACAGACAATATCATGATATTTAGCCAATTTATCATCAGTGCGAACTCATACTAAGGATGCAGTGAACATGATCTCGTGCCTCAAGTCCCTCGGACTTGTTTACTGAACGGGTTACCTCGTAACCAAACGGTGATCTCTCTCGGATCACAATCAGACCAACACTTTGGTCTCCATGAAGGAAATATGCCCTAGAGGCAATAATAAAGTTGTTATTTATATTTCCTTATATCATGATAAATGTTTATTATTCATGTTAGAATTGTATTAACCGGAAACTTAGTACATGTGTGAATACATATGAGGAAGTCCTGGATTAGGGGGTCCTCGGACAGCCAGACTATATCCTTTGGCCGGACTATTGGACTATGAAGATACAAGATTGAAGACTTCGTCCCGTGTCCGGATGGGACTCTCCTTGGCGTGGAAGGCAAGCTTGGCAATACGGATATGTAGATATCCTCCCTTGTAACCGACTCTATGTAACCCTAGCCCCCTCCGGTGTCTATATAAACCGGAGGGTTTAGTCCGTAGGACAACAACAATCATACCATAGGCTAGCTTCTAGGGTTTAGCCTCTACGATCTCGTGGTAGATCAACTCTTGTAATACTCATATCATCAAGATCAATCAAGCAGGAATTAGGGTATTACCTCCATCGAGAGGGCCCGAACCTGGGTAAACATTGTGTCCCCCGCCTCATGTTACCATCCGCCTTAGACGCACAGTTCGGGACCCCCTACCCGAGATCCGCCGGTTTTGACACCGACATTGGTGCTTTCATTGAGAGTTCCACTGTGCCGTCATCATAAGGCCGGATGGCTCGCCTTTTTGTCAAGGACAACATCACCTCTGGGGGAGCCCTGGCTGTAGGCCAAATCTCCGACTAGGCGGTTTCGTCTTGATCGCCTGTTCGGCCGCTGCGCCGACGATGACTTCTCGGGTCATCGAAAACAGCCTCCATGCCAGCTCGGGACTCGCTGAGCAGTTGGATCCAATGGAACTCTCTTCTTTGAACGAGCTCTTGGATCGCATCGCCGCTTTGGGAGTCGCTACAGACTATGATCAGATCGGGCTTAAACCCGACCGAAGGGAGATTAACTCCCCGCGAGTCACCCATCAGATAGCGGTGGTGGAGGAGCAATGCGGAGATTCTTCCTCTATCTTGAGGACAAACTATGTCCGGATTCCCGAGCTCCCTGAGCCGGATACCCGTTTACGGGAGGACATCGCCGAAACCCTGAACCTAGAATCAGGCAGCGGGCCAGACCTATCGGGCAACATCCCGGAGCCCGAACTTCCAAGATCGGAAACTCCTCCGCCCCTGGGTCTCAGATCGGGTCAAGGTTCGGACTTACATCCACCCACCCACCCAGATATAAACGATATTTCCCACATTAGACAAGAGCCCCAGGAGACAGTACACCACTATTGGGCCAGATTCCTCCTTGTAATGAACAAGGTCAAGGACTGTCACGAGGAAGTCGCAATTTCATTCTTTTACAATAATTGCACGGACAAGGGAATCCTCAACGCCATAAGTCGCCATCACATACACACTTCGCTGACTTGGCGGCCATAGTACGAAAGTACTGTGCGATGGAAAGCGCCTAGAAAACCCAAACAAAATTTTGGGATGTTCTGGCTCTGACAAAACCCCCAGTCCGAACTAAAAGGGTGCACTCTCGTAAGTCGCCCGACCCAATTACAAAGAAGCAAAAGCCCACTACAGGGCGTGGAACCATATTGGAGGGATGGCTTAATGGGCCATGCAGAATTCACAGTACAACGGATACCATACCAACACACAGCCTTAGAGCATGTTGGGTACTCCGGCAGGTGGCCAAGAGCGGTGAGGATCTCCACATTAAAAATACCGCAGAGCACCACCCCGTGGATAACAACAATAAAGTATTGACAGTCTTCGAGACCTTCGCCTCAAATAATAGGCGTAAGCGAGCACTCCGCAGCCTTGCCGAAGTCTGCCACGTGGCAGCAATAAATCCATGGAGCGACACGGCTATCACCTTCAATGCCAGTGACGAAACAAAATTCTGAACATTCCGAGCACCAACCGCTTTGGTCCTTAGTCCAATTGTGGACGGCTTTCGGCTTAATAAAGTGCTCATGGACGGCGGCAGCGGATTAAACCTCATCTATGAGGAGACTCTTCAAAAAATGGAAATAGACACAAACCGCATTGAGCAAAGCAGCACGACCTTCAGAGGAATTATGCCTAGTCGGGAGGCACGATGAGCTGGGAAAATCACACTAGATGTGGTATTCGGCACGCCGGAGAATTATAGGTTCGAAGAAATCACATTCCAAGTGGCCCCGTTCAGTAGCGGATACCACGCCCTTCTAGGGCGGGAGGCATTCACGATCTTCCAAGCCATACCCCATTACGGGTACATGAAGCTCAAAATGCCCGGGCCCAATGGAATCATCACTCTAGCTAGTGATTCGGACATAGCACTCCGCGCCGAAAACAAAACAGCCGCACGGGCCCTCGAGGCATTATCCGAAGCCCTCGCGGCCGAGGAATTAACTGTGCTGCGCTCCACAGTGGACAGGGACGACGTGATACTCGACAAAAGATGCAAGTCCACCTCTTTTAAACCAGCGGATGAAATAGTCAAATTCGAAGTCCACCCAGCGGACCCTACAAAAACAGCTTCCATCGGGGCACAGTTAAACCCCACTGTAGACGCCGCATTATGGGAGTTCCTGCGCGAGAATTGGGACATATTCGCCTGGCATCCTTCAGACATGCCAGGAATCCCACGCAGGCTGGCCGAGCATAGCCTTAACATTCTAAAGGGATTCAAGCCGGTCAAGCAGACTCTTCGGCATTTCTCTAAACCTAAGCGACAAGCCATGGGAGAGTAGCTAGCCAAGTTACTGGAGGCCGGATTCATTAGAGAAATAAAACATCCGGACTGGCTAGCAAACCTGGTCATGGAACCAAAGAAGGATAAATCCTGGCGCCGATGTGTCGATTTCAAGGACCTGAACAAGGCTTGCCCCAAGGATCCCTTCCCCCCCCCCCCGCATCGATCAAATTATCAACGCTACTGCAGGATACGACTCATTGTGTTTCCTCGACGCATACTACGGATACCATCAAATTAAGATGGCGGAGTCCGACCAAGCCACAACGGCATTTATCACCCCATACGGCCCCTTTTGTTTTAACACCATGCTTTTCGTGCTTAAGAACGCCGGTGCAACGTATCAACGCATGATTCAGACATGCTTGGAATACAGATCGGCAAAACAGTGGAGGCATACGTAGACGATGTGCTCGTTAAAACCAGACACATCGAATCCTTAATAGACGACTTGAGGCTCACGTTCGACAATCTCCGAACATACGACATCAAGCTCAATCCGGAAAAATGCGTTTTTGGCGTGCCCGCCGGAAAGCTCCTGGGCTTCATCGTCTCCAATAGAGGAATTGAAGCAAATCCGGCTAAAATCCGAGCTCTATCACAGTTGGCTATCCCAACTGACCTCAAGCAAATCCAGAAATTAACTGGATGCGTGGCGGCCTTAAGCCGCTTTATCTCCCGATTAGGAGAAAAGGCACTACCCCTTTATTGCCTTCTTCGGCGCACCGAACACTTCGAGTGGACGGATGCGACCACGGCCGGATTGGAAGAAATAAAAGCCATCCTGGCCACCAACCCAATATTGGCCGCGCCAAATGTCGGCGAACCAATGCTATTATATATAGCGGCAACTCACCAAGTTGTAAGCGCAGTGCTCGTCGTCGAATGAGAGACGGACGGACATAAATTCCCACTTCAAAAGCCGGTATACTATGTATCCACTGTCCTCACTCCATGCAAATCACGGTACCCACATTATCAAAAGATAGCATACACTACAAAAAATACACTTCCGTGACGATACGTGTTTGTCACAGTAGGTCGCGTTTTTTGTCATGAATGTACATCCATGACAAATTTATGATAGAATCAAGATAGTCATACCTGTGCTGTCGTAGAAGTGGTCCATGACATTACCGAAATTATCATCACGGAAGTGTCCACTTCCATGACGATAACTCACGCGTCACAGAAGTGCTTTCGTCAAGGGTGACCGACACGTGGCATCCACCGTAATGGAACGCCGTTAAGCTATCGGGTCGGGTTTTGGATCCGATAACCCGTTAACAGCCCCGACCAATGGGGATTTTCCATGTGTAAAATCATCATTGGCGGGAGGAAACACATGTCGGCTCATCGTTGGGACAGATGTCATCCACTCATTGGACAGAAGGCACCTATGATACGTCGACACATGGCACGGCCCAATAGAGGCCCATTCCTGTGAAAAGGCCGGCCTGTTTGACTTGGTCAAATGGTGGCGGGCCGGCCCATGGAAAGCCTGTTAACGGCATGTTCGCATATAGCCCATTTACAGCCCGCTAACCCAAGGCCCGTTACGCCCTATCCGAATTAGGCCCAGTAGCATCATCTGGGCCATCCAATATGATTCCAGCTCATTTTCACTTCTGGCCCATGTATGGCCCATGACGTCTTTCGGCCCATATGAGGCCCTATGTAACTCTTGGCCTATTAACGACCCGTGGTGAAACTGGCCCGTAATGAACAGTGTATCACTTTACACCCATTAACGGCCCGTGGTGAAACTGGCCCGTAATGAACAGTGTATCACTTTATACCCATTAACGGCCCGTCATTCCGTTGGGCCGTTTCCAGCCCATGTTATCTTTCAGCCTTCTCAGAGCCCATTTATTCTTGGGCTCATTTCCAGCATTTGTTTAATTACGGCCCGTTACTGTCATTTTCTGCTTGTGGGCCAAATTCAGCCCGTGGTTACAGTCGGCCCGTTTGTGGTCCGTTAATACGTTGGGCCGTTTCCATAGCGTCATCAAATACGGCCTATTAACGATGACCCATTATGGTCGGCCCATGAACGGACGATTCCAACTCTAGCCCGTTTACGGCCATAATGCGGCCTGTCATTGGCCCATGTTTGGCCAATCGATCATATGGCCCGTATAAGGCCCATTGATGATACGGCCCGTAGAAGGCCCATTGTTTCTATGGCCCGTAGAAGGCATACTGTTTCTACGGCCCGTAGAAGGCCCACTGTTTCTACGGCCCGTAGGAGGCCCAGTGTCACTACAGTAAATATTAGCCCATGGTTATTGTGGCCTAGTTTTAAAAAATAGGTTATTGCAGCCACTAGCAAACCTCGGAAAAAGAACTGCACTGACTACAAGCAGACAAATAAACAAGACAACAAGGAAATAAATAAGCAAGCAACTTATGCTAGGCTATCACGGCTATTACACATATTACATCCACTGGGCATCAAAGTTTGCCACCAGTGCAAATATAGGGAACAAAGCAGCATATAAACGCCACAGCAAAACAAGTCCAGAACTGAAACCACTTCAGAAGAGTTCAAGAAACAATATCCTGGGTACCCATAATGCTGGAAAGATGCTTAGCAAGCTTATTAACTTTCTCTTGTTTGGCCCTTAAATCCTCCAGCGCTTGCTGTTGCACAAGAAAGTACGCATCTGAATTCTGCAGGGACTTCCTCAGTCCTTCAGCTTCTTGCCGTAGCACAGCTGACTGATGCCTTTCAGCTTGTAGCTGAGACTGAAGAAGCTGAAGTGATTCAGGCAGCGAGTTCGAAGAGCTTGTGCCAGCGGTACTGGCCAGTAACTCGAACACTACATCAACGCAGGACTGTGGGGTTTTCTCACTGTCTACAAGATCGTTTTATCACCTTTCTTGGAGACCAACAGGGTTGTCTCACTATCTTGAACCTTATCTGCATTACTTTCTCTACCATTGCATAGTGGGGTGCTCTTCTCCAATATTCTGTTTGCATACTACAAGACAAACAAGCAGACACATCACAGGTTTAGCTTGTAGTATACGAAACTCATTTTGGTAAACCGGTTCAGTAGTAAGGTGGACAAGATAACAGCATGAAAAAAACATATATCTATGTACTATGGTCACTGTATTGTCCATATCATTCTAGTTTATGTTCCCTAATCAAGATAGAGACACAGTTCAACTCATATATTTTTAAGACACAGCAGCATAGACAGAATATAAGTGTGAGAAACTACACAGCATTGGCATCACTTGTAATGTGCATCACATGAGAACATAACTGTTTATACAACTTAAACTGAAATCAACATAGAGCAACAAGTTAGAACAACAATCCAGTTAAAGAAATAGGTTTAAAACATACCTATTGTGCCATTGGAGTTTCAATTGGATCCTTCAAATTCGAAAGTAGTTGGTATGAGTAAATACAGTGATGCAACAGCAAAGGAGTATGGACCATAGCTACGGAATCTGACCTGAGAACAGTTGCTCTTCTGCTTTAAACATGGAGTTTGGGTTAGCTGTGGTGGTCTTCGTGCTTTGGGCACTGTAGTAGCTTTACAAACTGCTCGTGTGGGGGTACTCTGTGGTGGACATGGTGCTTTGTCAACTATAAGTGGGTTACTATCCACTGGGGTTGCGGTTAGATGGGTTGTAGCTGGTTCTCTGGCCAACGGTGTAAGTGTGCGATCTGGAAGAGTCTCGATTATGTGTGGTGGGGCTAGTTTGTGGGCCAGTACAACCATGGTTCTATCTGCATCGACGGGTAGCACTGTCTTTTGTGAATAACGGGTTTTTGCTCCCTTAGATACTGCCATCACCCTCTCCAATTCAAATGGCTGATAAACAAGAAAAGAAATTGAACGTACAGACATTGTATGATAGACAGATGTGGTAATTCACATATATGTTGTCTAACCAAACAGGACAGCATGACAGAATTTCACATATATGATGCCTAACTAAACAGGATAGCATGACACAGTTTCAGATATATGATGGATAACTTAACAGGATATAATGGCATAATTCAACATATGATGAGTACCTAAACAGGATGACATGACAAAACTATATGATGTCTTTCTAAAATAGGTTGGGATGAAATAATTCACATACATGTTGTCTAAGTATACAGGACGGCATGATATAATTGACATAATTGATTCATATACTAAGCAGCTGGCACTCGCATGTATGATCTCTAAACCAAGCAGATAGAATTCAATATTGTGCATATGATGTCTAAACTAAGCAATGCTAGACACCATATGCATCATATGAGAAATATAAACATTGCAACTTAGAGCATACACCTCAGGTGGGATATAGGACTGGTCATGTGTCTCTGAATCCTCCTCTGAGGAACTCCCTGTAACCATCGAGATTTATGCTTCAACAGGTACCATTGCCTGCTCTGAAGACCTTGTTTTCACTCCAGATTTTTCCATAACCGGCTCAAATGGCTGATACACATGAAGAGTAGTTCAATATACACAGATTGTCGACAAATAGAATACGTAATGAAAAAAAGATGGCATGAGATAATTCACATATATGATGCCTGGCTCCATGGCGGTGCATAATTCACATATATGATAACTGGCTGGAAAACATGGCATTGCATAATTCACATATCTGATATAGAAAGCAAACAGGAGGCATTCACACAAAGCATGTCTAATCTAAGCAGATGGCATGGCAATGCAAGACACCATATGCATGATATGAGCAATATAACCCAGCCAAGTTAGAGCATGCACCTCGGGGGGGGGATACGACTGGTCATCTCTCTCTGAATCCTCCTCTGAGGAGCTATCTGTAACCAGCAAGAAATGACTGATGCACAGGAAGAATAGATGAATGTGTAAACATTGTTGACAAATGGAATACATTATGGAAAAAAATATGGCACAATACAATTCACATATACGATGACTGGCTAAACAGGATGGCATTGCATGATTCACGTATATGATGCCTGGCTAAAGAAGATGGCATTGCATAATTCCCATATACTCCCTCCGTTCCTAAATATTTGTCTTTTTAGAGATTTCAAAGGGACTACCACATACGGATGTATATAGACATATTTTAGAGTGTAGATTCACTCATTTTGTTCCATATGTAGTCACTTGTTGAAATATCTAAAAAGATAAATATTTAGGAATGGTGGGAGTATGATATAGAAACCAAACAAGTGGCATTCACACAAAGCAAATCTAAACTATGCTGATGACATATAAGATGTATAATGTAAGCAATGCAAGGCACCATATGCATGATATGACCAACATCAGCATGCCAGGTTAGAGCAAACACCTCAGGTGGTAAACAGGCGTGGTCGGCTCCTTCTGAATCTCCATCTGAACAGTTACCTTCCTCTGGAATACAATCTGGAAATGCAGGAGGGGGGGCACTTCGCCCACCATGGAGCGGCGTCTGCATGACATTATATTCGCATGCAAGGGTGTTCTCTTTTTCTCTACATGTGCAGTACGATTGTGTACAATATCTGACATGCATAATAAAAAAATAGTTAGATTTTGTAAGGCCTAAGGGGTGCATGCAAAAAACAAGACTGGTGGTAGCAAACGAGTGGATGGATCCAAAACTAATGATAGCAGGTAGATTATAGCTTCAGTTTAAAAAGATAGACAATGGATCATCTATTGTTTGTTGCCCACCCAACATGAACCACATAGAAGACCCCAGATGAACCAGATAGTAGACAGATACTATTCGTTGCTGGCTCGATATGAGACCCATGGGCAATTCAAAACTCAAGACTGAACGATAAAGTAGCAGGTAATAATAACCGATGTATAACATAAGCAAACACGAAAGACTGCAACCTCTCTTCCGGAACTGTGTAGTCCTCGGGTTCATGTGCTCAGTCGATGATGGTAATGCAGTTGGCGTGGCTGCCGGCAATGGGAAAGATGATCTGAGGCGGCGAAAGGAAGTCTGCAGGGGGGATCTCTGCTGCAGTGAACGCTTCTGTCGATGGTGCACCTCAGGTGGGGTGGATACGGCACGGTAGGAGCAGGACATAACACACAGAGTTTTCTTTGACGCCTATCTGAAAATGAAGTAAATCTATAAGGGCTCCTTAGAATTGGAGGATTCTATAAACGCAGGGACAGGAAAAACACAGGAATAGGATAGGAATGCACGTGCAAGACAGAGCATTTGGAAACATAGGATTTCAGTCAACCTGGGTGTTTGGCTCACATGAATTGGAAGAACAGAGGAATGGAGAAACAAAGTGATGCGACGAGTGTACAACCTCTTTGGCATAGCCTTGTGGACCTCAGCATCATTGGGTTGGACGTGGAGGATGGTGATGATGCTGGTGTGACTGTCGGAGGCGGGGAAGAAGATCCGAGGCCTCTAGAAACGGCGCCGAGGGTACTGCTCCGCTGTGATGGACGGTTCCGTCATTGGAGCAGCTCCGCTAAGGTGTACGGCGATGAGGCTGAAGCATGACAAGACAGACAACGTTAATCTGAAGTGGGACCCTAATATCATCTGCAATAGATGATGTAAAATACATCACCAAAAAGTGCTAGACGTAAAACGCATCAGCCGCGCCACGACCGCTCCGACAGATGCTGTAAGTACTGTTCACTCTGAACTTAACTGAAGAAAATGAACTTCACAGCCGTAACTGAATTTTACTGTCGAAACTGATTGAACTAGTAACAGAGCATTACAATAGATGTTTAGGGCTTTCGAGCACTAGTAGCAGAGAAGCAGTGATCTAAATCAGCAGACGCTCGAGCAGGGAACGTACTAGCAGAGAGCAAGTTGTGCAGTAGCACTGCAAGCGAGTGCTAAAGCAACAACTCCTGTAGCTGCCGGAGGTCGTGCAGCACCAACAGCAGCAGCGCAAGCGAGAGCAAGAGCAGAGCAGCAGCACGAACGGAAGCAGGAGCAGTGCAGGAGCACGACTGACAGCAAGAACAGAGCCGCAGCGCGAGCGAGAGCCGGAGCAGCTGCAGCTAGTGCCGTTGTTGAAGTCGCCGCTGAGGAAGCAACGACATGGGGGAGAGACGCCGTGGATGATGTGGCCGGCGACGGCGCCGTCGATGGAGACATGCCATGTCTGCTCGGTATCGAGCACCGGCAGCCCCGTGAGATCGAATAAAAGATAAAATGCAGCGGTGAGTGCAGAACCTCCTTGGTGGCGCCGAGTTGGCCTCGGCTTCATCGGAGGAATTGGTGAGGGTGCTGCGGTTCCGGTGGGGCAGGTCAAGACGGCGCTGTGGGAATTGAGGTGGCGCGATAGACGAGGCGAACGTCGGGGCAGCTCCTTGGAGGTGGAGGACGGGGCGGCTAATCCGGTGGGACGACGAGATCGACAACGGATCCTCATCCGGCGCGATGGATGAGGGACGGCGAGCTGTTGCGGTGGACGACGTAGTCGGGGAAGAGTCTCCGGCTGGGCGGCGGTCGGGAGGCCGACGCAGGAGCGTGGGGTTTCGCGGGTTTTGGCGGCCTCGGTGTACGAATGGGGGGGGCGAAGGGGGAGGGGGAGCCAAGCTTAGGGACGCGCTTGTCCAAAATGTAGGGTAAGTTACCAGCGTACCCCCACCGGTTTTGACACCGCGACATGGAGCTTCATTTCCGGCTGAGGGGTAGAAGGGGGATTTCATGTGTCTGGGCTGCGGGAGCGATTTCGGATGAGGAGGGAGTTCTCGCGCGCGTCCAAATTTCGGGATAACAAGGCGCGGCGCGGGTTGAAGAAGCGGGAGTTTCAAAGCAGGTGAGACAAAAGATACTCGAGCTTGAAAATTTCGGGATAACAAGGTGCGGATTCCTTGTTCGGCAGAACAAACTTAACGTGTAAAAAAACAATTCATACAAGACACAAGAGAGTCATGTCCCCTTTTACTATATTGCTATAGATGCCATTGAAAAAACTACAAGAAAAATGTAAAAAAAATCGGGAGAACAAGATTACCCTGACACAGTACCAAATCGATTCGCACTTCCCTCAACAACAACAAAAAACAAATCAATTCCCACCAAAGAAAGAGTAATGTCCCTTTTTATATGATTACAGATGCCATGATCTCGAATTTCAATTTTTGAATCCACGTTATGTTGAATTCAAATATATCGTTAGGTGACCTTGCAGTTTATAATTGATGTAGTCGTACATTTTGATCTTCCATCATATATGAACATTTTCCTCCACCATGTGAACATATATATTGTCGTCTACCATATGGACTAAATTTGAATCAATTTTCCTTATTTGAATACGATTGTTGTCAAGTTATACAATAACTTAAATATTATCTTGATAACAAAAAACATACATATATCAGTAATCATATTTCACTATGAGCTACATGTACCATACGCTCTCCAATTCAAATATTTGTATCCATTTTATGTTGAATTCAAATCATAGTACATTATTGGGCTAGGTAGCGAGATGTTTGGGATAATCTAAACCCTGTTTTCATACATATAATTTTTGGCTGAATTGGGACAAGTTTTGGTATAAGCCTCTTGCAAAACCGGAGATTCTCTCAACAAGCCTCGTGGTTCCGAGAGGGAATGTGTCACCTTTGTGTGCGAAACGATATACGCTGCCTCCCCCTGATTTTATTTACAGAGGCAACATAGAACTATATGAGTGCCCTGTTAAATTTTGGAATTATTTCGGGTTCATTTGGCCTTTTTATACATTAATTGAGTTTCTGGACTTTTAATGTGCATAATCTAAATATGAATTGCATGCACATGCTCCGGTGCACCAAAGTGGGTTGAAAAATCACATGTGTGTCCTTGGTTGAATTTCTAGGTCCCATGGAAGAAATGAGAATGAAATTCAAACATCTGGGCGTCATGACTCGGCCGAGAACATAAAAAAACTATGATTTTATATTCATGTAAATCCAAAACTCGCCTGGAAATCATGAAACTGGGCATGGTGTCATGTCATGGCACTACATGTTTGGAAGCTCGTGGTTCTAAGAGGGAACGTGTCACCTTTGAGTGTGAAACGATATACGCTGCCCCCCCCCCTTGAGTTTCTTAACAAAGGCAACATAGGACTACATTAGTGCCCTGTTAAATTTTGGAATTATTCCGGGTTCGTTTGTCGTTTTTTATACATTAATTGAGTTTCTGGTCATTTAATGTGCATAAGTCAAATTTGAACTACAAGCACATGCTCTCGTGCACCAAAGTTGGTTCAAAATTCACATTTGTGTCCTCGGGTGAATTTCTAGGTCCCATGCAAGAAATGAGAATAAAATTAAAACATCTGGGCATCGTGGCTCGGCCGAGAACATTGGGAAACTTGGTTTTAAAATTCTTGTAAATCCAAAACACATCTGAAAATCATGAAACTTGGCATGGATGTCATGTCATGGTACTACCATGTTGTGGTAAAAAAATTGGCCGAATAGGAACAGATTTTGGTATAAGCTTCTTGCAAACCGAAGCTTCTCTCAAGAAGGCTCGTGGTTCTGAGAGAGAACGTGCCACCTTTGAGTGCGAAACGATATACGTTGTCCCCCTTGAGTTTATTTACAAAGGCAACATGGAACTACATGAGTGCCCTGTTAAATTTTGGAATTATTCCGGCTTCGTTTGGCCTTATTTACTCATTAATTGAGTTTTTGGTCATTTAATGTGCATAATTCAAATTTGAACTACAAGCACATGCTCCCGTGCACCAAAGTTGGTTGAAAAATCACATTTGTGTCCTCAGGGTGAATTTCTACTCCCTCCTTCCATCTATATAGGTCCTAATGCATTTTTCGAGGCTAACTTTGACCAAACGTTAGAGCAATAATATATGACATGCAACTTACACAAAGCATACCTTCAAATTTGTATGTCAAAGGAGCTTCCAATAATATAATTTTCATAGTATACATCTCATGTGCTATTAATCTTGTCAATAGTCAAAGGTTGTCTTGAAAAACATTAGGCCCTATATAGATGGAAGGAGGGAGTAGGTCCCATGCAAAAAATGAGAATAAAATTCAAACATCTGGGCATCGTGGCTCAGTCGAGAACATTGAGAAACTTGGTTTTAAAATCATGAAACTTGGCATGGTGTCATGTCATGGTAGTACCATGCCATGGTAAAAAATATTGGCCGAATAGGAACAAATTTTGGTATAAGCTTCTTGCAAATCGGAGCTTCCCTCAAGAAGGCTCGTGGTTCTGGGAGGGAACGTGTCACCTTGTGTGCATAATTCAAATTTGAAATACAAGCACATGTTCCAGTGTACCAAAGTTGGTTGAAAAATCACATGTGTGTCCTCGGGTAAATTTCTAGGTTCCATGCAAGAAATGGGAATGGAATTCAAAATTCTGGGCGTCGTGGCTGGGTTGGAAACATTGAGAAACTTAGTTTTTTAATTCCTGTAAATCCAAAACACGCATGAAAATAATGAAACTTGGCTTGGTGCCATGACATGGCACCAACATGGTGTGGTAAATTTGCAGTCCAATTTGCGAAGGCGCACACATTAACAATCAACAAAGTCATTTTGGAACAAGTGATGTCACGTTACAATCGGAAACACAAGTATTATTGAAACCGTGGGCGTTCTACTTACTAGTACCATTTACGTGCCACCACGCGTCCACATTTTTTATTAGCAAGGAGGCGCCGTGCAGGGTAGCTATTTGAGTACGAGAGGCGTGCGATCAGACCCCTGCGCGTGCTTATCAGGAGGAGAGCCCTTTGACCTCCATCTGCCGTCCACCTCGCTCCCAAGGTCTCCATTAATGGTGCCCGAGCCTCTGTTTAATTGTGTGGTTATGTCTCACTCGACTGAGATTTAAGAGAGAGAAAAGAAAATCTGAAAGCACGGATCTTGATGTAAGATCCGACGGACCTATATAGCATCTACTACGACTTATAGCAAGACTGATGAATATATAAGGACGATCAATTTTTTTGATCAAAGAAGGGCTTGCCGCTTCCGATTTTCATTACTGAAAACCACCACAATTCACAAGAAGTTCAGCACAACTCGTTGAGAAACCACAATTCAAGGGGCGGAGGCACAAGGGGCAGTGGAGCACGGTGAGGTCCATCGAGACCTTAGAGAGCTCCATCGTCGGGTCCTGTTCGGTCTGCATGATCTCGCCCTCCTCGTGCACAACCATCTCTCAACTTGGGCCGGGTATTACAAAGCTTTACCATCACATATTTTATACTACTTCAAGGTGCATTAAATCAACACATGCAAGTACCAAAAGGAGAGTCACGACATGCATGCATGCGTTGTAATTAATGCATCGGTAAATGCAAATGACTGAAATATATCGAGTGCAGTGCTTTGATGTGTCGCGTCAACTCATACATCAACGAGAAGTTTGATTATCTCTCCCTCGCGGACTTAACTGCACCTGCCTTTGGCTGTATGACAGGTTGGCCACACACCTGTCGGGCCCACTTGTCATACACGCAAAGGCAGGAGCGTCCCTCCCTCGCCCATGAGCGTGGTGGCTGGCAAGACTAGGAGAAGCTTTCACTACACGCTCTCCCTCCCGCACGCGGTGGACATGCAGCAGTTCAATCGGTGTCAGATGGCCAGAAGCGTACTGTAGTACTCCTCCAATGCAGTAGTACTCCATCATTGTTTGACTTCCCGAAGAGGCGAAGAGCCAAGCGCAGCCCGGACGCTCGTGTGGCAGTTTCATGTGTAGAGTAGTCTAGGATAGCGTGTACCGTGCCTATAAGCTTAAAATCGTTGGGGTCGGCTCCATGCTATGTGGCCGTCTTGAAGTTTTTAAAAATAAAATAAAATAGTCTTCTGGCCGTACCTAACACCCTGGTGATTGTAGTTTGCACGCTCATCTGGTCAAAGACAGGAATATATATTTTAATTTGTTTTTTTCTAAAAGGGGGGACTCCCCGGCCTCTGCATCAGAACGATGCATACGGCCACATATATTTTAATTTGTGGTGGGTAAATGTTAGAGGTTGCAGCAAATATATTGTACACTGCGGGTCTTTCAGCCAAGTTTAGAGGCAAGCATGTGGGGCCAGTGCTATGATTCGTCACGTCAACTCGTACAATGAGGAGAAGCTTGATTTTACTACACGCCTTCTCCCTCACCCATGCGTGCGGTTGCTCGCAAACGAGGACAGGCTTTTGCTTAGTAGTACTTCTACAACAAGCTATCCGTCCTGCTCGCGGTGGATGGACATGCAGTAGTGGATTTGACACTGTAGAAGCAGTAGTAGTAACATCATTGTTCGTCTTCTCGAAGAGGCGAAGAGCCAAGCGCAAACTGAACGTTGCAGTTGCGAACATTGGATCACGCATATAGCCAGGCTCTTGCATGAGACAAAATTGCTATGTGAGCCCACTATTGTACTAGTACGTACAACTACTTGCTAGTATAGCCATGTAAACCAGAAAGGAGTATTTGCCCTTCTAGAGATTTCAACAAGTGACTAGGCTACACCGAGACGGAGTACATATGGAGCAAAATGAGTGAATCTACACCGTAAATAAATACGTACTAGTTCTATCGTTTTCCTCTCCGAGGTACACGATATTGAGTATACTAACTAGTCTCTTTTTGACACGCATTTACGTTTTTTTACACAGTATAGACGCAAACACTCATATACACGCGCATACACTCACCCCTATGAACGCACACACGCACGACACTATCATCTTGAAATTTACGAAGTCACCATAGGCACCTCGTCGTCGACAATGTAGGAAAATTATGAGGGGGGTCTCTCCAACAGTGTTCCTTGGCTCGCACCTAGCCACACGGTCGTCGAACTTGGAGTCATTCATCTGGTACACGTGGCATCTCAGATCTGGACACAAGGTGACGCGACCTATCACTTCCTCCGCCATTTGAAGTAGCGCGCCGGTGGAGGGCTAGCATACTCCAATATTAGGTTGGCTCTATGTGATGTGGCAACTTCATATACTAACCAGATGCTGGCTACACTCCCTCTGTAAATAAATACATGGTGTATTGTTTTATTCCTATCGGCGAGGTAACTTAATGTCTTTTTGATACTTAATAGGATTACGTGCAATTAACTAACCACCACATGTGATGTTTGGTAGTCTCAAGTCATTGAAAGCATGCACGGGCACGGAGGGGGACGCAACTTCATTGACTTACTGCACCTGCCTTTGGGTGTATGACACGTGGGTCCAACGGGTGGCTGGCCAACCTATCATACAGCCAAAGGTGGGTGCAGTAGAGGGGCGAGAGTAGATGGCCAACACGCACGTGAATTCAACGCAGTCTGCACTTCTCATATAAAGGCTCCCGCCAGTCCAATCTACGAAATCCTACGCACCTACGCACCTAAGGGCAAGAGTGATCACTCCAATCGCAAGATCAGTTGACTAGAAGCTAGACCCATGGAGGCGATGAGCGCGAGCATCAGCCGGCTGTGCCAGATGGTCCACGACGCCGGCCTACATCCTGGCACCGAGGAATGTCTCCAAGTAGTGCTTGAGGCCGCCAGGGCGAGGGGCCGCTTGGACGACAGCTTCGTCTCCTTATTCGACGAGGTCCTCGTCGGCTTCCTCGACAAGTTCACCGTCGTCAAGAAGCGCGCGGACGACCTTGACGTACGCCTCCAACCCACGCGCCCAGGCTCTGCGATGCCTGCCACCCTCAACATCCTCTATGGTGACAACCTCTTCGACGCACTGGTGGCCCTGCGACTGCCCGCCGTCGCGCCGGAGAATGTCCACCTCGAGGTCGCGCTCGCGGCGCATCGCCTGGCGCAGCAAGACACCATCGACATAATCACCCACGTCTACGCGCAAATCTTCCACAAGGACTACTACATGCAAGAGGAGGACGATAGGATGCTGGCCTTCTTGTACCGCAGGGCAACCTTGGACGGCATTGTTTAGAAGCACGTTGAGCTTGCCGCCAACGCCGCTGCCCCTCACACGTCGGTTGGTGACCCGGTGCACTAGGGCGTGAGGATGTCGTTGATGGATCCGTATGTATCTTTATCTTTCCTTCAAATCCATGTAGTAGTATATGGTACTACTAGTAATTATCTTACCATTCGCATCAACTTCATAATTTTCCTACGTACTCCATGCATGAACCGTGCCAGAACCAAACTTCTCATTACTCTAGGGAAAATCGTTATTTCTATCTATCGGTCGCCCCACGGAGCAGAACCAAATTTTACAAGTTACAAGTTCAAAAGGAAAAGCCTGCCGTGTTCGCGTCGCACCCCCACACGGTTTGCCCGGCACGCCGCTCAATGGGGAATGCGTGCTGTGTTGCATTTTCACTTACAAGTGGGACCGGAGTTGAGCAAACCGACTATCGGCAAAACCCCACCCCGCCCACACGGCGATGGCTGAGAAAACAGGAGGGAGAAGAGATGGCTGTAGCTAGCACGGACTCCAAGAAGATTGGTGTCGGATGGGACTCGTGTGGGGGGCGTGTGCCGTACTGCTAGACATGAATAATAGTTATGGCCCATGCCACCCCACTATATCGAGGTGTTGGTTACTCCACTATATCGAGTACGTAGAACAAATTTCCTGGAGTCCGTGCTCGGCCCTCCTCTATCTCTCTTCTCAGCCAGCCAGCAGACGCGCGGAGCCCATCGTCTGTTTGCTCATATGCGGTCCCACATGTCAGTGAAAACGCAAGAGGACCCACTGAACCTGCACATCTTTCACCTCGACGTGCTGGTGATGAAAAACAAATCCAATAAAGATCTTCGGTGGCCGCTTTTGGAGTTACTCAAGAGTAGTAAGATTCTATTTACAGTTTAACCCAAGATGCACATCACGTGGCTTCACCTACCACTCTATTTTCTTGCATGACACGACCTGGATGCTGGATGTCCCACGTGTCGGCAAAAGGAGGAAGAACTCGACCAAATCTTCGGTTGTGCTCTCGGATTAGACTAGTTGTGCTAACTTAAAATTTTATTGTGTAGAATGGATGCATGTTTTGGTATTGGGAAGAAGAGTACAATGATATATTGATAGAGCACAATTTAGTAGATGTTCTAGCACTTTTAGCTCGCATAGAGGCTAGAGATGAGACTAGTGCACTTGTTGATAGAATAGAGGCTAGACATGTCTACTTCTTTACACTTGAAGAAGAAAGAAGCACGCAAGATCGAGCCTCCGCAGATCAACAATGAATGCATCGAGAAGGCACTAATCCAACTTACAGGAGCAGTTATGGAAGTTGGATATCTTCTAAAATGTATTCTTGTGGTTCTTGTTTTCTTTGGTCTTGCTTTTCTAGTCAAAATTTTGGTGATGTATTTCCATGTACCAAAAAATCAATGATGAAAAAAAGATATGTGTTTGCAAAGAAAAATGTACGCCGCTAGGATGCGGTCGCGCGTTCGGCGCACGACCACCGCATCCGAGAAATGGCCCGGACACGACCCCATTGCCCTACCCAAACGGACAGAATCCGGGCAAAACAGAGGTCCGTTTGGGGTCGTGCGTTGGAGTTGGCCTTACAAGTGGGACCGCAGTTGAGGAAACCGACTATCGGCAAACCCCCACCTCGCCCGCCGCGCGATGGCTGAGTTAGAGAAACGACTAGGTTGAAGAGATTGTTGTACCACGGACTCCAAGAAATATGGTGTAAGATGGAAGTCGTGCTGGTTGTGTGTGTCGTACTCCTGGACGTGAATGCTTGTTCTGGCCCATGCCACCCTACTACTCCTAGTACTACTTATAGTAGTAGTATCGAGGATTCGAGGTGCTGGTTACGTACAGCGAACACATTAACATATGGCCCACCTCACACTGTGGCCAAATTTCCTGGAGTCTGCGCTAGGTTAAAAAGTGTTCTTTGTGAGGATGGGTGCCTGGTCTCAAGTTTAAAAATAGTTGTATTACGTACGTAGACGTAGAGATAGTGCAGCATGTGAAGCTAGTACAAATAGTGTACTATTGTTGGTTGGCCTCATCCGATAACCTGTTGCAAGGCACGTACAATTATGTATTCAGAAAATATTTTTGTGCCTCGTCGCATCACCCACTCAGAGAAGCGACTCGATAGCCATTCATAAATTTAGTAAGTTTATCACAGGCATATCATTTTATTACATATAACAGGTCATCAACCCACAACAACAACGAGGATAGATTATAAATACTAAAGTTTTCATCACACAATAAATAACAAGCAATGAAATGAACTTCAACTCAACCAATCCTCGGTGTTGGAAACGCTTGCTTTGAACCACAAGTGATTCTCTAGGAAGGGCCAGCTATTGTAAATCTCGAGGCCAACGCAGGACTGATCATCTAAGCGGCCTACTATATCACGACCAGGGTAGGTAACCACCGAAATGTCCGACGTATAGATACAGTTGCTTCTCATAAATGGTAGTAACGTTGTGTCAATAGCAGCTGGATCGGCTTTACCATCATTGGATAGTTTTGTCCAAGGAAGAGCGAGTTTACTCCAAGACCGAGTTTAATCCAAGAGTACTAATAAATAACTTTCATGTGTCCCGTCAACTCGCGGAACGACGAGAAGCTTGCTTACTACGCCTTCTCCCTCTTCAACGCGTGCGCGGTGGCTCGCAGCACGATGAGAAACTTTTGCTTACAAGCGGTGGACGTGCAGCAGTTCATTTGGTGTCAGATTGCCAGAAGTACTACTGTAGTACCATCATTATTGTTCGACTTCCGGAAGAGGAGAAGAGCCAAGCGCAAGGTCACCTACTAACCTAGTACAGTACTACTATAGCCAAAGCTGGTCCACCTTTTTAGAGCATGGTTAATAAATATTGTTTGCCCGGCACGCCGCTCAATGGGGAATGCGTGCTGTGTTGCATTTTCACTTACAAGTGGGACCGCAGTTGAGCAAACCGACTATCGGCAAAACCCCACCCCGCCCACACGGCGATGGCTGAGAAAACAGGAGGGAGAAGAGATGGCTGTAGCTAGCATGGACTCCAAGAAAATTGGTGTCGGATGGGACTCGTGTGGGGGGCGTGTGCCGTACTGCTAGACATGAATAATAGTTATGGCCCATGCCACCCCACTATATCGAGGTGTTGGTTACTCCACTATATCGAGTACGTAGAACAAATTTCCTAGAGTCCGTGCTCGGCCCTCCTCTATCTCTCTTCTCAGCCAGCCAGCAGACGCGCGGAGCCCATCGTCTGTTTGCTCATATGCGGTCCCACATGTCAGTGAAAACGCAAGAGGACCCACTGAACCTGCACATCTTTCACCTCGACGTGCTGGTGATGAAAAACAAATCCAATAAAGATCTTCGGTGGCCGCTTTTGGAGTTACTCAAGAGTAGTAAGATTCTATTTACAGTTTAACCCAAGATGCACATCACGTGGCTTCACCTACCACTCTATTTTCTTGCATGACACGACCTGGATGCTGGATGTCCCACGTGTCGGCAAAAGGAGGAAGAACTCGACCAAATCTTCGGTTGTGCTCTCGGATTAGACTAGTTGTGCTAACTTAAAATTTTATTGTGTAGAATGGATGCATGTTTTGGTATTGGGAAGAAGAGTACAATGATATATTGATAGAGCACAATTTAGTAGATGTTCTAGCACTTTTAGCTCGCATAGAGGCTAGAGATGAGACTAGTGCACTTGTTGATAGAATAGAGGCTAGACATGTCTACTTCTTTACACTTGAAGAAGAAAGAAGCACGCAAGATCGAGCCTCCGCAGATCAACAATGAATGCATCGAGAAGGCACTAATCCAACTTACAGGAGCAGTTATGGAAGTTGGATATCTTCTAAAATGTATTCTTGTGGTTCTTGTTTTCTTTGGTCTTGCTTTTCTAGTCAAAATTTTGGTGATGTATTTCCATGTACCAAAAAATCAATGATGAAAAAAAGATATGTGTTTGCAAAGAAAAATGTACGCCGCTGGGATGCGGTCGCGCGTTCGGCGCACGACCACCGCATCCGAGAAATGGCCCGGACACGACCCCATTGCCCTACCCAAACGGACAGAATCCGGGCAAAACAGAGGTCCGTTTGGGGTCGTGCGTTGGAGTTGGCCTTACAAGTGGGACCGCAGTTGAGGAAACCGACTATCGGCAAACCCCCACCTCGCCCGCCGCGCGATGGCTGAGTTAGAGAAACGACTAGGTTGAAGAGATTGTTGTACCACGGACTCCAAGAAATATGGTGTAAGATGGAAGTCGTGCTGGTTGTGTGTGTCGTACTCCTGGACGTGAATGCTTGTTCTGGCCCATGCCACCCTACTACTCCTAGTACTACTTATAGTAGTAGTATCGAGGATTCGAGGTGCTGGTTACGTACAGCGAACACATTAACATATGGCCCACCTCACACTGTGGCCAAATTTCCTGGAGTCTGTGCTAGGTTAAAAAGTGTTCTTTGTGAGGATGGGTGCCTGGTCTCAAGTTTAAAAATAGTTGTATTACGTACGTAGACGTAGAGATAGTGCAGCATGTGAAGCTAGTACAAATAGTGTACTATTGTTGGTTGGCCTCATCCGATAACCTGTTGCAAGGCACGTACAATTATGTATTCAGAAAATATTTTTGTGCCTCCTCGCAGCACCCACTCAGAGAAGCGACTCGATAGCCATTCATAAATTTAGTAAGTTTATCATAGGCATATCATTTTATTACATATAACAGGTCATCAACCCACAACAACAACGAGGATAGATTATAAATACTAAAGTTTTCATCACACAATAAATAACAAGCAATGAAATGAACTTCAACTCAACCAATCCTCGGTGTTGGAAACGCTTGCTTTGAACCACAAGTGATTCTCTAGGAAGGGCCAGCTATTGTAAATCTCGAGGCCAACGCAGGACTGATCATCTAAGCGGCCTACTATATCACGACCAGGGTAGGTAACCACCGAAATGTCCGACGTATAGATACAGTTGCTTCTCATAAATGGTAGTAACGTTGTGTCAACAGCAGCTGGATCGGCTTTACCATCATTGGATAGTTTTGTCCAAGGAAGAGCGAGTTTACTCCAAGAGCGAGTTTAATCCAAGAGTACTAATAAATAACTTTCATGTGTCCCGTCAACTCGCGGAACGACGAGAAGCTTGCTTACTACGCCTTCTCCCTCTTCAACGCGTGCGCGGTGGCTCGCAGCACGATGAGAAACTTTTGCTTACAAGCGGTGGACGTGCAGCAGTTCATTTGGTGTCAGATTGCCAGAAGTACTACTGTAGTACCATCATTATTGTTCGACTTCCGGAAGAGGAGAAGAGCCAAGCGCAAGGTCACCTACTAACCTAGTACAGTACTACTATAGCCAAAGCTGGTCCACCTTTTTAGAGCATGGTTAATAAATATTGTTTGCCCGGCACGCCGCTCAATGGGGAATGCGTGCTGTGTTGCATTTTCACTTACAAGTGGGACCGCAGTTGAGCAAACCGACTATCGGCAAAACCCCACCACGCCCACACGGCGATGGCTGAGAAAACAGGAGGGAGAAGAGATGGCTGTAGCTAGCACGGACTCCAAGAAAATTGGTGTCGGATGGGACTCGTGTGGGGGGCGTGTGCCGTACTGCTAGACATGAATAATAGTTATGGCCCATGCCACCCCACTATATCGAGGTGTTGGTTACTCCACTATATCGAGTACGTAGAACAAATTTCCTGGAGTCCGTGCTCGGCCCTCCTCTATCTCTCTTCTCAGCCAGCCAGCAGACGCGCGGAGCCCATCGTCTGTTTGCTCATATGCGGTCCCACATGTCAGTGAAAACGCAAGAGGACCCACTGAACCTGCACATCTTTCACCTCGACGTGCTGGTGATGAAAAACAAATCCAATAAAGATCTTCGGTGGCCGCTTTTGGAGTTACTCAAGAGTAGTAAGATTCTATTTACAGTTTAACCCAAGATGCACATCACGTGGCTTCACCTACCACTCTATTTTCTTGCATGACACGACCTGGATGCTGGATGTCCCACGTGTCGGCAAAAGGAGGAAGAACTCGACCAAATCTTCGGTTGTGCTCTCGGATTAGACTAGTTGTGCTAACTTAAAATATTATTGTGTAGAATGGATGCATGTTTTGGTATTGGGAAGAAGAGTACAATGATATATTGATAGAGCACAATTTAGTAGATGTTCTAGCACTTTTAGCTAGCATAGAGGCTAGAGATGAGACTAGTGCACTTGTTGATAGAATAGAGGCTAGACATGTCTACTTCTTTACACTTGAAGAAGAAAGAAGCACGCAAGATCGAGCCTCCGCAGATCAACAATGAATGCATCGAGAAGGCACTAATCCAACTTACAGGAGCAGTTATGGAAGTTGGATATCTTCTAAAATGTATTCTTGTGGTTCTTGTTTTCTTTGGTCTTGCTTTTCTAGTCAAAATTTTGGTGATGTATTTCCATGTACCAAAAAATCAATGATGAAAAAAAGATATGTGTTTGCAAAGAAAAATGTACGCCGCTGGGATGCGGTCGCGCGTTCGGCGCACGACCACCGCATCCGAGAAATGGCCCGACACGACCCCATTTCCCTACCCAAACGGACAGAATCCGGGCAAAACAGAGGTCCGTTTGGGGTCGTGCGTTGGAGTTGGCCTTACAAGTGGGACCGCAGTTGAGGAAACCGACTATCGGCAAACCCCCACCTCGCCCGCCGCGCGATGGCTGAGTTAGAGAAACGACTAGGTTGAAGAGATTGTTGTACCACGGACTCCAAGAAATATGGTGTAAGATGGAAGTTGTGCTGGTTGTGTGTGTCGTACTCCTGGACGTGAATGCTTGTTCTGGCCCATGCCACCCTACTACTCCTAGTACTACTTATAGTAGTAGTATCGAGGATTCGAGGTGCTGGTTACGTACAGCGAACACATTAACATATGGCCCACCTCACACTGTGGCCAAATTTCCTGGAGTCTGTGCTAGGTTAAAAAGTGTTCTTTGTGAGGATGGGTGCCTGGTCTCAAGTTTAAAAATAGTTGTATTACGTACGTAGACGTAGAGATAGTGCAGCATGTGAAGCTAGTACAAATAGTGTACTATTGTTGGTTGGCCTCATCCGATAACCTGTTGCAAGGCACGTACAATTATGTATTCAGAAAATATTTTTGTGCCTCGTCGCAGCACCCACTCAGAGAAGCGACTCGATAGCCATTCATAAATTTAGTAAGTTTATCACAGGCATATCATTTTATTACATATAACAGGTCATCAACCCACAACAACAACGAGGATAGATTATAAATACTAAAGTTTTCATCACACAATAAATAACAAGCAATGAAATGAACTTCAACTCAACCAATCCTCGGTGATGGAAACGCTTGCTTTGAACCACAAGTGATTCTCTAGGAAGGGCCAGCTATTGTAAATCTCGAGGCCAACGCAGGACTGATCATCTAAGCGGCCTACTATATCACGACCAGGGTGGTAACCACCGAAATGTCCGACGTATAGATACAGTTGCTTCTCATAAATGGTAGTAACGTTGTGTCAACAGCAGCTGGATCGGCTTTACCATCATTGGATAGTTTTGTCCAAGGAAGAGCGAGTTTACTCCAAGAGCGAGTTTAATCCAAGAGTACTAATAAATAACTTTCATGTGTCCCGTCAACTCGCGGAACGACGAGAAGCTTGCTTACTACGTCTTCTCCCTCTTCAACGCGTGCGCGGTGGCTCGCAGCACGATGAGAAACTTTTGCTTACAAGCGGTGGACGTGCAGCAGTTCATTTGGTGTCAGATTGCCAGAAGTACTACTGTAGTACCATCATTATTGTTCGACTTCCGGAAGAGGAGAAGAGCCAAGCGCAAGGTCACCTACTAACCTAGTACAGTACTACTATAGCCAAAGCTGGTCCACCTTTTTAGAGCATGGTTAATAAATATTGTTTGCCCGGCACGCCGCTCAATGGGGAATGCGTGCTGTGTTGCATTTTCACTTACAAGTGGGACCGCAGTTGAGCAAACCGACTATCGGCAAAACCCCACCCCGCCCACACCGCGATGGCTGAGAAAACAGGAGGGAGAAGAGATGGCTGTAGCTAGCACGGACTCCAAGAAAATTGGTGTCGGATGGGACTCGTGTGGGGGGCGTGTGCCGTACTGCTAGACATGAATAATAGTTATGGCCCATGCCACCCCACTATATCGAGGTGTTGGTTACTCCACTATATCGAGTACGTAGAACAAATTTCCTGGAGTCCGTGCTCGGCCCTCCTCTATCTCTCTTCTCAGCCAGCCAGCAGACGCGCGGAGCCCATCGTCTGTTTGCTCATATGCGGTCCCACATGTCAGTGAAAACGCAAGAGGACCCACTGAACCTGCACATCTTTCACCTCGACGTGCTGGTGATGAAAAACAAATCCAATAAAGATCTTCGGTGGCCGCTTTTGGAGTTACTCAAGAGTAGTAAGATTCTATTTACAGTTTAACCCAAGATGCACATCACGTGGCTTCACCTACCACTCTATTTTCTTGCATGACACGACCTGGATGCTGGATGTCCCACGTGTCGGCAAAAGGAGGAAGAACTCGACCAAATCTTCGGTTGTGCTCTCGGATTAGACTAGTTGTGCTAACTTAAAATTTTATTGTGTAGAATGGATGCATGTTTTGGTATTGGGAAGAAGAGTACAATGATATATTGATAGAGCACAATTTAGTAGATGTTCTAGCACTTTTAGCTCGCATAGAGGCTAGAGATGAGACTAGTGCACTTGTTGATAGAATAGAGGCTAGACATGTCTACTTCTTTACACTTGAAGAAGAAAGAAGCACGCAAGATCGAGCCTCCGCAGATCAACAATGAATGCATCGAGAAGGCACTAATCCAACTTACAGGAGCAGTTATGGAAGTTGGATATCTTCTAAAATGTATTCTTGTGGTTCTTGTTTTCTTTGGTCTTGCTTTTCTAGTCAAAATTTTGGTGATGTATTTCCATGTACCAAAAAATCAATGATGAAAAAAAGATATGTGTTTGCAAAGAAAAATGTACGCCGCTGGGATGCGGTCGCGCGTTCGGCGCACGACCACCGCATCCGAGAAATGGCCCGGACACGACCCCATTGCCCTACCCAAACGGACAGAATCCGGGCAAAACAGAGGTCCGTTTGGGGTCGTGCGTTGGAGTTGGCCTTACAAGTGGGACCGCAGTTGAGGAAACCGACTATCGGCAAACCCCCACCTCGCCCGTCGCGCGATGGCTGAGTTAGAGAAACGACTAGGTTGAAGAGATTGTTGTACCACGGACTCCAAGAAATATGGTGTAAGATGGAAGTCGTGCTGGTTGTGTGTGTCGTACTCCTGGACGTGAATGCTTGTTCTGGCCCATGCCACCCTACTACTCCTAGTACTACTTATAGTAGTAGTATCGAGGATTCGAGGTGCTGGTTACGTACAGCGAACACATTAACATATGGCCCACCTCACACTATGGCCAAATTTCCTGGAGTCTGTGCTAGGTTAAAAAGTGTTCTTTGTGAGGATGGGTGCCTGGTCTCAAGTTTAAAAATAGTTGTATTACGTACGTAGACGTAGAGATAGTGCAGCATGTGAAGCTAGTACAAATAGTGTACTATTGTTGGTTGGCCTCATCCGATAACCTGTTGCAAGGCACGTACAATTATGTATTCAGAAAATATTTTTGTGCCTCCTCGCAGCACCCACTCAGAGAAGCGACTCGATAGCCATTCATAAATTTAGTAAGTTTATCACAGGCATATCATTTTATTACATATAACAGGTCATCAACCCACAACAACAACGAGGATAGATTATAAATACTAAAGTTTTCATCACACAATAAATAACAAGCAATGAAATGAACTTCAACTCAACCAATCCTCGGTGTTGGAAACGCTTGCTTTGAACCACAAGTGATTCTCTAGGAAGGGCCAGCTATTGTAAATCTCGAGGCCAACGCAGGACTGATCATCTAAGCGGCCTACTATATCACGACCAGGGTAGGTAACCACCGAAATGTCCGACGTATAGATACAGTTGCTTCTCATAAATGGTAGTAACGTTGTGTCAACAGCAGCTGGATCGGCTTTACCATCATTGGATAGTTTTGTCCAAGGAAGAGCGAGTTTACTCCAAGAGCGAGTTTAATCCAAGAGTACTAATAAATAACTTTCATGTGTCCCGTCAACTCGCGGAACGACGAGAAGCTTGCTTACTACGCCTTCTCCCTCTTCAACGCGTGCGCGGTGGCTCGCAGCACGAGGAGAAACTTTTGCTTACAAGCGGTGGACGTGCAGCAGTTCATTTGGTGTCAGATTGCCAGAAGTACTA
The DNA here is from genome assembly GCF_002575655.3 of Aegilops tauschii subsp. strangulata. Classification (NCBI taxonomy): domain Eukaryota; kingdom Viridiplantae; phylum Streptophyta; class Magnoliopsida; order Poales; family Poaceae; genus Aegilops; species Aegilops tauschii. The sequence continues at coordinate 418,436,999 of NC_053037.3, read as the reverse complement.
CTGTAGTACCATCATTATTGTTCGACTTCCGGAAGAGGAGAAGAGCCAAGCGCAAGGTCACCTACTAACCTAGTACAGTACTACTATAGCCAAAGCTGGTCCACCTTTTTAGAGCATGGTTAATAAATATTGTTTGCCCGGCACGCCGCTCAATGGGGAATGCGTGCTGTGTTGCATTTTCACTTACAAGTGGGACCGCAGTTGAGCAAACCGACTATCGGCAAAACCCCACCCCGCCCACACGGCGATGGCTGAGAAAACAGGAGGGAGAAGAGATGGCTGTAGCTAGCACGGACTCCAAGAAAATTGGTGTCGGATGGGACTCGTGTGGGGGGCGTGTGCCGTACTGCTAGACATGAATAATAGTTATGGCCCATGCCACCCCACTATATCGAGGTGTTGGTTACTCCACTATATCGAGTACGTAGAACAAATTTCCTGGAGTCCGTGCTCGGCCCTCCTCTATCTCTCTTCTCAGCCAGCCAGCAGACGCGCGGAGCCCATCGTCTGTTTGCTCATATGCGGTCCCACATGTCAGTGAAAACGCAAGAGGACCCACTGAACCTGCACATCTTTCACCTCGACGTGCTGGTGATGAAAAACAAATCCAATAAAGATCTTCGGTGGCCGCTTTTGGAGTTACTCAAGAGTAGTAAGATTCTATTTACAGTTTAACCCAAGATGCACATCACGTGGCTTCACCTACCACTCTATTTTCTTGCATGACACGACCTGGATGCTGGATGTCCCACGTGTCGGCAAAAGGAGGAAGAACTCGACCAAATCTTCGGTTGTGCTCTCGGATTACACTAGTTGTGCTAACTTAAAATATTATTGTGTAGAATGGATGCATGTTTTGGTATTGGGAAGAAGAGTACAATGATATATTGATAGAGCACAATTTAGTAGATGTTCTAGCACTTTTAGCTCGCATAGAGGCTAGAGATGAGACTAGTGCACTTGTTGATAGAATAGAGGCTAGACATGTCTACTTCTTTACACTTGAAGAAGAAAGAAGCACGCAAGATCGAGCCTCCGCAGATCAACAATGAATGCATCGAGAAGGCACTAATCCAACTTACAGGAGCAGTTATGGAAGTTGGATATCTTCTAAAATGTATTCTTGTGGTTCTTGTTTTCTTTGGTCTTGCTTTTCTAGTCAAAATTTTGGTGATGTATTTCCATGTACCAAAAAATCAATGATGAAAAAAAGATATGTGTTTGCAAAGAAAAATGTACGCCGCTGGGATGCGGTCGCGCGTTCGGCGCACGACCACCGCATCCGAGAAATGGCCCGGACACGACCCCATTTCCCTACCCAAACGGACAGAATCCGGGCAAAACAGAGGTCCGTTTGGGGTCGTGCGTTGGAGTTGGCCTTACAAGTGGGACCGCAGTTGAGGAAACCGACTATCGGCAAACCCCCACCTCGCCCGCCGCGCGATGGCTGAGTTAGAGAAACGACTAGGTTGAAGAGATTGTTGTACCACGGACTCCAAGAAATATGGTGTAAGATGGAAGTTGTGCTGGTTGTGTGTGTCGTACTCCTGGACGTGAATGCTTGTTCTGGCCCATGCCACCCTACTACTCCTAGTACTACTTATAGTAGTAGTATCGAGGATTCGAGGTGCTGGTTACGTACAGCGAACACATTAACATATGGCCCACCTCACACTGTGGCCAAATTTCCTGGAGTCTGTGCTAGGTTAAAAAGTGTTCTTTGTGAGGATGGGTGCCTGGTCTCAAGTTTAAAAATAGTTGTATTACGTACGTAGACGTAGAGATAGTGCAGCATGTGAAGCTAGTACAAATAGTGTACTATTGTTGGTTGGCCTCATCCGATAACCTGTTGCAAGGCACGTACAATTATGTATTCAGAAAATATTTTTGTGCCTCGTCGCAGCACCCACTCAGAGAAGCGACTCGATAGCCATTCATAAATTTAGTAAGTTTATCACAGGCATATCATTTTATTACATATAACAGGTCATCAACCCACAACAACAACGAGGATAGATTATAAATACTAAAGTTTTCATCACACAATAAATAACAAGCAATGAAATGAACTTCAACTCAACCAATCCTCGGTGATGGAAACGCTTGCTTTGAACCACAAGTGATTCTCTAGGAAGGGCCAGCTATTGTAAATCTCGAGGCCAACGCAGGACTGATCATCTAAGCGGCCTACTATATCACGACCAGGGTGGTAACCACCAAAATGTCCGACGTATAGATACAGTTGCTTCTCATAAATGGTAGTAATGTTGTGTCAACAGCAGCTGGATCGGCTTTACCATCATTGGATAGTTTTGTCCAAGGAAGAGCGAGTTTACTCCAAGAGCGAGTTTAATCCAAGAGTACTAATAAATAACTTTCATGTGTCCCGTCAACTCGCGGAACGACGAGAAGCTTGCTTACTACGCCTTCTCCCTCTTCAACGCGTGCGCGGTGGCTCGCAGCACGATGAGAAACTTTTGCTTACAAGCGGTGGACGTGCAGCAGTTCATTTGGTGTCAGATTGCCAGAAGTACTACTGTAGTACCATCATTATTGTTCGACTTCCGGAAGAGGAGAAGAGCCAAGCGCAAGGTCACCTACTAACCTAGTACAGTACTACTATAGCCAAAGCTGGTCCACCTTTTTAGAGCATGGTTAATAAATATTGTTTGCCCGACACGCCGCTCAATGGGGAATGCGTGCTGTGTTGCATTTTCACTTACAAGTGGGACCGCAGTTGAGCAAACCGACTATCGGCAAAACCCCACCCCGCCCACACGGCGATGGCTGAGAAAACAGGAGGGAGAAGAGATGGCTGTAGCTAGCACGAACTCCAAGAAAATTGATGTCGGATGGGACTCGTGTGGGGGGCGTGTGCCGTACTGCTAGACATGAATAATAGTTATGGCCCATGCCACCCCACTATATCGAGGTGTTGGTTACTCCACTATATCGAGTACGTAGAACAAATTTCCTGGAGTACGTGCTCGGCCCTCCTCTATCTCTCTTCTCAGCTAGCCAGCAGACGCGCGGAGCCCATCGTCTGTTTGCTCATATGCGGTCCCACATGTCAGTGAAAACGCAAGAGGACCCACTGAACCTGCACATCTTTCACCTCGACGTGCTGGTGATGAAAAACAAATCCAATAAAGATCTTCGGTGGCCGCTTTTGGAGTTACTCAAGAGTAGTAAGATTCTATTTACAGTTTAACCCAAGATGCACATCACGTGGCTTCACCTACCACTCTATTTTCTTGCATGACACGACCTGGATGCTGGATGTCCCACGTGTCGGCAAAAGGAGGAAGAACTCGACCAAATCTTCGGTTGTGCTCTCGGATTAGACTAGTTGTGCTAACTTAAAATATTATTGTGTAGAATGGATGCATGTTTTGGTATTGGGAAGAAGAGTACAATGATATATTGATAGAGCACAATTTAGTAGATGTTCTAGCACTTTTAGCTCGCATAGAGGCTAGAGATGAGACTAGTGCACTTGTTGATAGAATAGAGGCTAGACATGTCTACTTCTTTACACTTGAAGAAGAAAGAAGCACGCAAGATCGAGCCTCCGCAGATCAACAATGAATGCATCGAGAAGGCACTAATCCAACTTACAGGAGGAGTTATGGAAGTTGGATATCTTCTAAAATGTATTCTTGTGGTTCTTGTTTTCTTTGGTCTTGCTTTTCTAGTCAAAATTTTGGTGATGTATTTCCATGTACCAAAAAATCAATGATGGAAAAAAGATATGTGTTTGCAAAGAAAAATGTACGCCGCTGGGATGCGGTCGCGCGTTCGGCGCACGACCACCGCATCCGAGAAATGGCCCGGACACGACCCCATTGCCCTACCCAAACGGACAGAATCCGGGCAAAACAGAGGTCCGTTTGGGGTCGTGCGTTGGAGTTGGCCTTACAAGTGGGACCGCAGTTGAGGAAACCGACTATCGGCAAACCCCCACCTCGCCCGCCGCACGATGGCTGAGTTAGAGAAACGACTAGGTTGAAGAGATTGTTGTACCACGGACTCCAAGAAATATGGTGTAAGATGGAAGTCGTGCTGGTTGTGTGTGTCGTACTCCTGGACGTGAATGCTTGTTCTGGCCCATGCCACCCTACTACTCCTAGTACTACTTATAGTAGTAGTATCGAGGATTCGAGGTGCTGGTTACGTACAGCGAACACATTAACATATGGCCCACCTCACACTGTGGCCAAATTTCCTGGAGTCTGTGCTAGGTTAAAAAGTGTTCTTTGTGAGGATGGGTGCCTGGTCTCAAGTTTAAAAATAGTTGTATTACGTACGTAGACGTAGAGATAGTGCAGCATGTGAAGCTAGTACAAATAGTGTACTATTGTTGGTTGGCCTCATCCGATAACCTGTTGCAAGGCACGTACAATTATGTATTCAGAAAATATTTTTGTGCCTCGTCGCAGCACCCACTCAGAGAAGCGACTCGATAGCCATTCATAAATTTAGTAAGTTTATCACAGGCATATCATTTTATTACATATAACAGGTCATCAACCCACAACAACAACGAGGATAGATTATAAATACTAAAGTTTTCATCACACAATAAATAACAAGCAATGAAATGAACTTCAACTCAACCAATCCTCGATGTTGGAAACGCTTGCTTTGAACCACAAGTGATTCTCTAGGAAGGGCCAGCTATTGTAAATCTCGAGGCCAACGCAGGACTGATCATCTAAGCGGCCTACTATATCACGACCAGGGTGGTAACCACCGAAATGTCCGACGTATAGATACAGTTGCTTCTCATAAATGGTAGTAACGTTGTGTCAACAGCAGCTGGATCGGCTTTACCATCATTGGATAGTTTTGTCCAAGGAAGAGCGAGTTTACTCCAAGAGCGAGTTTAATCCAAGAGTACTAATAAATAACTTTCATGTGTCCCGTCAACTCGCGGAACGACGAGAAGCTTGCTTACTACGCCTTCTCCCTCGCCAACGCGTGCGCGGTGGCTCGCAGCACGATGAGAAACTTTTGCTTACAAGCGGTGGACGTGCAGCAGTTCATTTGGTGTCAGATTGCCAGAAGTACTACTGTAGTACCATCATTATTGTTCGACTTCCGGAAGAGGAGAAGAGCCAAGCGCAAGGTCACCTACTAACCTAGTACAGTACTACTATAGCCAAAGCTGGTCCACCTTTTTAGAGCATGGTTAATAAATATTGTTTGCCCGGCACGCCGCTCAATGGGGAATGCGTGCTGTGTTGCATTTTCACTTACAAGTGGGACCGCAGTTGAGCAAACCGACTATCGGCAAAACCCCACCCCGCCCACACCGCGATGGCTGAGAAAACAGGAGGGAGAAGAGATGGCTGTAGCTAGCACGGACTCCAAGAAAATTGGTGTCGGATGGGACTCGTGTGGGGGGCGTGTGCCGTACTGCTAGACATGAATAATAGTTATGGCCCATGCCACCCCACTATATCGAGGTGTTGGTTACTCCACTATATCGAGTACGTAGAACAAATTTCCTGGAGTCCGTGCTCGGCCCTCCTCTATCTCTCTTCTCAGCCAGCCAGCAGACGCGCGGAGCCCATCGTCTGTTTGCTCATATGCGGTCCCACATGTCAGTGAAAACGCAAGAGGACCCACTGAACCTGCACATCTTTCACCTCGACGTGCTGGTGATGAAAAACAAATCCAATAAAGATCTTCGGTGGCCGCTTTTGGAGTTACTCAAGAGTAGTAAGATTCTATTTACAGTTTAACCCAAGATGCACATCACGTGGCTTCACCTACCACTCTATTTTCTTGCATGACACGACCTGGATGCTGGATGTCCCACGTGTCGGCAAAAGGAGGAAGAACTCGACCAAATCTTCGGTTGTGCTCTCGGATTAGACTAGTTGTGCTAACTTAAAATATTATTGTGTAGAATGGATGCATGTTTTGGTATTGGGAAGAAGAGTACAATGATATATTGATAGAGCACAATTTAGTAGATGTTCTAGCACTTTTAGCTCGCATAGAGGCTAGAGATGAGACTAGTGCACTTGTTGATAGAATAGAGGCTAGACATGTCTACTTCTTTACACTTGAAGAAGAAAGAAGCACGCAAGATCGAGCCTCCGCAGATCAACAATGAATGCATCGAGAAGGCACTAATCCAACTTACAGGAGCAGTTATGGAAGTTGGATATCTTCTAAAATGTATTCTTGTGGTTCTTGTTTTCTTTGGTCTTGCTTTTCTAGTCAAAATTTTGGTGATGTATTTCCATGTACCAAAAAATCAATGATGAAAAAAAGATATGTGTTTGCAAAGAAAAATGTACGCCGCTGGGATGCGGTCGCGCGTTCGGCGCACGACCACCGCATCCGAGAAATGGCCCGGACACGACCCCATTGCCCTACCCAAACGGACAGAATCCGGGCAAAACAGAGGTCCGTTTGGGGTCGTGCGTTGGAGTTGGCCTTACAAGTGGGACCGCAGTTGAGGAAACCGACTATCGGCAAACCCCCACCTCGCCCGCCGCGCGATGGCTGAGTTAGAGAAACGACTAGGTTGAAGAGATTGTTGTACCACGGACTCCAAGAAATATGGTGTAAGATGGAAGTCGTGCTGGTTGTGTGTGTCGTACTCCTGGACGTGAATGCTTGTTCTGGCCCATGCCACCCTACTACTCCTAGTACTACTTATAGTAGTAGTATCGAGGATTCGAGGTGCTGGTTACGTACAGCGAACACATTAACATATGGCCCACCTCACACTATGGCCAAATTTCCTGGAGTCTGTGCTAGGTTAAAAAGTGTTCTTTGTGAGGATGGGTGCCTGGTCTCAAGTTTAAAAATAGTTGTATTACGTACGTAGACGTAGAGATAGTGCAGCATGTTAAGCTAGTACAAATAGTGTACTATTGTTGGTTGGCCTCATTCGATAACCTGTTGCAAGGCACGTACAATTATGTATTCAGAAAATATTTTTGTGCCTCGTCGCAGCACCCACTCAGAGAAGCGTCTCGATAGCCATTCATAAATTTAGTAAGTTTATCACAGGCATATCATTTTATTACATATAACAGGTCATCAACCCACAACAACAACGAGGATAGATTATAAATACTAAAGTTTTCATCACACAATAAATAACAAGCAATGAAATGAACTTCAACTCAACCAATCCTCGGTGTTGGAAACACTTGCTTTGAACCACAAGTGATTCTCTAGGAAGGGCCAGCTATTGTAAATCTCGAGGCCAACGCAGGACTGATCATCTAAGCGGCCTACTATATCACGACCAGGGTAGGTAACCACCGAAATGTCCGACGTATAGATACAGTTGCTTCTCATAAATGGTAGTAACGTTGTGTCAACAGCAGCTGGATCGGCTTTACCATCATTGGATAGTTTTGTCCAAGGAAGAGCGAGTTTACTCCAAGAGCGAGTTTAATCCAAGAGTACTAATAAATAACTTTCATGTGTCCCGTCAACTCGCGGAACGACGAGAAGCTTGCTTACTACGCCTTCTCCCTCGCCAACGCGTGCGCGGTGGCTCGCAGCACGATGAGAAACTTTTGCTTACAAGCGGTGGACGTGCAGCAGTTCATTTGGTGTCAGATTGCCAGAAGTACTACTGTAGTACCATCATTATTGTTCGACTTCCGGAAGAGGAGAAGAGCCAAGCGCAAGGTCACCTACTAACCTAGTACAGTACTACTATAGCCAAAGCTGGTCCACCTTTTTAGAGCATGGTTAATAAATATTGTTTGCCCGGCACGCCGCTCAATGGGGAATGCGTGTTGTGTTGCATTTTCACTTACAAGTGGGACCGCAGTTGAGCAAACCGACTATCGGCAAAACCCCACCCCGCCCACACCGCGATGGCTGAGAAAACAGGAGGGAGAAGAGATGGCTGTAGCTAGCACGGACTCCAAGAAAATTGGTGTCGGATGGGACTCGTGTGGGGGGCGTGTGCCGTACTGCTAGACATGAATAATAGTTATGGCCCATGCCACCCCACTATATCGAGGTGTTGGTTACTCCACTATATCGAGTACGTAGAACAAATTTCCTGGAGTCCGTGCTCGGCCCTCCTCTATCTCTCTTCTCAGCCAGCCAGCAGACGCGCGGAGCCCATCGTCTGTTTGCTCATATGCGGTCCCACATGTCAGTGAAAAGGCAAGAGGACCCACTGAACCTGCACATCTTTCACCTCGACGTGCTGGTGATGAAAAACAAATCCAATAAAGATCTTCGGTGGCCGCTTTTGGAGTTACTCAAGAGTAGTAAGATTCTATTTACAGTTTAACCCAAGATGCACATCACGTGGCTTCACCTACCACTCTATTTTCTTGCATGACACGACCTGGATGCTGGATGTCCCACGTGTCGGCAAAAGGAGGAAGAACTCGACCAAATCTTCGGTTGTGCTCTCGGATTAGACTAGTTGTGCTAACTTAAAATATTATTGTGTAGAATGGATGCATGTTTTGGTATTGGGAAGAAGAGTACAATGATATATTGATAGAGCACAATTTAGTAGATGTTCTAGCACTTTTAGCTCGCATAGAGGCTAGAGATGAGACTAGTGCACTTGTTGATAGAATAGAGGCTAGACATGTCTACTTCTTTACACTTGAAGAAGAAAGAAGCACGCAAGATCGAGCCTCCGCAGATCAACAATGAATGCATCGAGAAGGCACTAATCCAACTTACAGGAGCAGTTATGGAAGTTGGATATCTTCTAAAATGTATTCTTGTGGTTCTTGTTTTCTTTGGTCTTGCTTTTCTAGTCAAAATTTTGGTGATGTATTTCCATGTACCAAAAAATCAATGATGAAAAAAAGATATGTGTTTGCAAAGAAAAATGTATGCCGCTGGGATGCGGTCGCGCGTTCGGCGCACGACCACCGCATCCGAGAAATGGCCCGGACACGACCCCATTGCCCTACCCAAACGGACAGAATCCGGGCAAAACAGAGGTCCGTTTGGGGTCGTGCGTTGGAGTTGGCCTTACAAGTGGGACCGCAGTTGAGGAAACCGACTATCGGCAAACCCCCACCTCGCCCGCCGCGCGATGGCTGAGTTAGAGAAACGACTAGGTTGAAGAGATTGTTGTACCACGGACTCCAAGAAATATGGTGTAAGATGGAAGTCGTGCTGGTTGTGTGTGTCGTACTCCTGGACGTGAATGCTTGTTCTGGCCCATGCCACCCTACTACTCCTAGTACTACTTATAGTAGTAGTATCAAGGATTCGAGGTGCTGGTTACGTACAGCGAACACATTAACATATGGCCCACCTCACACTGTGGCCAAATTTCCTGGAGTCTGTGCTAGGTTAAAAAGTGTTCTTTGTGAGGATGGGTGCCTGGTCTCAAGTTTAAAAATAGTTGTATTACGTACGTAGACGTAGAGATAGTGCAGCATGTGAAGCTAGTACAAATAGTGTACTATTGTTGGTTGGCCTCATCCGATAACCTGTTGCAAGGCACGTACAATTATGTATTCAGAAAAATATTTTTGTGCCTCGTCGCATCACCCACTCAGAGAAGCGACTCGATAGCCATTCATAAATTTAGTAAGTTTATCACAGGCATATCATTTTATTACATATAACAGGTCATCAACCCACAACAACAACGAGGATAGATTATAAATACTAAAGTTTTCATCACACAATAAATAACAAGCAATGAAATGAACTTCAACTCAACCAATCCTCGGTGTTGGAAACGCTTGCTTTGAACCACAAGTGATTCTCTAGGAAGGGCCAGCTATTGTAAATCTCGAGGCCAACACAGGACTAATCATCTAAGCGGCCTACTAGATCACGACCAGGGTAGGTAACCACCGAAATGTCCGACGTATAGATACAGTTGCTTCTCATAAATGGTAGTAACGTTGTGTCAACAGCAGCTGGATCGGCTTTACCATCATTGGATAGTTTTGTCCAAGGAAGAGCGAGTTTACTCCAAGAGCGAGTTTAATCCAAGAGTACTAATAAATAACTTTCATGTGTCCCGTCAACTCGCGGAACGACGAGAAGCTTGCTTACTACGCCTTCTCCCTTGCCAACGCGTGCGCGGTGGCTCGCAGCACGATGAGAAACTTTTGCTTACAAGCGGTGGACGTGCAGCAGTTCATTTGGTGTCAGATTGCCAGAAGTACTACTGTAGTACCATCATTATTGTTCGACTTCCGGAAGAGGAGAAGAGCCAAGCGCAAGGTCACCTACTAACCTAGTACAGTACTAATATAGCCAAAGCTGGTCCACCTTTTTAGAGCATGGTTAATAAATATTGTTTGCCCGGCACGCCGCTCAATGGGGAATGCGTGTTGTGTTGCATTTTCACTTACAAGTGGGACCGCAGTTGAGCAAACCGACTATCGGCAAAACCCCACCCCGCCCACACCGCGATGGCTGAGAAAACAGGAGGGAGAAGAGATGGCTGTAGCTAGCACGGACTCCAAGAAAATTGGTGTCGGATGGGACTCGTGTGGGGGGCGTGTGCCGTACTGCTAGACATGAATAATAGTTATGGCCCATGCCACCCCACTATATCGAGGTGTTGGTTACTCCACTATATCGAGTACGTAGAACAAATTTCCTGGAGTCCGTGCTCGGCCCTCCTCTATCTCTCTTCTCAGCCAGCCAGCAGACGCGCGGAGCCCATCGTCTGTTTGCTCATATGCGGTCCCACATGTCAGTGAAAACGCAAGAGGACCCACTGAACCTGCACATCTTTCACCTCGACGTGCTGGTGATGAAAAACAAATCCAATAAAGATCTTCGGTGGCCGCTTTTGGAGTTACTCAAGAGTAGTAAGATTCTATTTACAGTTTAACCCAAGATGCACATCACGTGGCTTCACCTACCACTCTATTTTCTTGCATGACACGACCTGGATGCTGGATGTCCCACGTGTCGGCAAAAGGAGGAAGAACTCGACCAAATCTTCGGTTGTGCTCTCGGATTAGACTAGTTGTGCTAACTTAAAATTTTATTGTGTAGAATGGATGCATGTTTTGGTATTGGGAAGAAGAGTACAATGATATATTGATAGAGCACAATTTAGTAGATGTTCTAGCACTTTTAGCTCGCATAGAGGCTAGAGATGAGACTAGTGCACTTGTTGATAGAATAGAGGCTAGACATGTCTACTTCTTTACACTTGAAGAAGAAAGAAGCACGCAAGATCGAGCCTCCGCAGATCAACAATGAATGCATCGAGAAGGCACTAATCCAACTTACAGGAGCAGTTATGGAAGTTGGATATCTTCTAAAATGTATTCTTGTGGTTCTTGTTTTCTTTGGTCTTGCTTTTCTAGTCAAAATTTTGGTGATGTATTTCCATGTACCAAAAAATCAATGATGAAAAAAAGATATGTGTTTGCAAAGAAAAATGTACGCCGCTGGGATGCGGTCGCGCGTTCGGCGCACGACCACCGCATCCGAGAAATGGCCCGGACACGACCCCATTGCCCTACCCAAACGGACAGAATCCGGGCAAAACAGAGGTCCGTTTGGGGTCGTGCGTTGGAGTTGGCCTTACAAGTGGGACCGCAGTTGAGGAAACCGACTATCGGCAAACCCCCACCTCGCCCGCCGCGCGATGGCTGAGTTAGAGAAACGACTAGGTTGAAGAGATTGTTGTACCACGGACTCCAAGAAATATGGTGTAAGATGGAAGTCGTGCTGGTTGTGTGTGTCGTACTCCTGGACGTGAATGCTTGTTCTGGCCCATGCCACCCTACTACTCCTAGTACTACTTATAGTAGTAGTATCGAGGATTCGAGGTGCTGGTTACGTACAGCGAACACATTAACATATGGCCCACCTCACACTGTGGCCAAATTTCCTGGAGTCTGTGCTAGGTTAAAAAGTGTTCTTTGTGAGGATGGGTGCCTGGTCTCAAGTTTAAAAATAGTTGTATTACGTACGTAGATGTAGAGATAGTGCAGCATGTGAAGCTAGTACAAATAGTGTACTATTGTTGGTTGGCCTCATCCGATAACCTGTTGCAAGGCACGTACAATTATGTATTCAGAAAATATTTTTGTGCCTCGTCGCATCACCCACTCAGAGAAGCGACTCGATAGCCATTCATAAATTTAGTAAGTTTATCACAGGCATATCATTTTATTACATATAACAGGTCATCAACCCACAACAACAACGAGGATAGATTATAAATACTAAAGTTTTCATCACACAATAAATAACAAGCAATGAAATGAACTTCAACTCAACCAATCCTCGGTGTTGGAAACGCTTGCTTTGAACCACAAGTGATTCTCTAGGAAGGGCCAGCTATTGTAAATCTCGAGGCCAACGCAGGACTGATCATCTAAGCGGCCTACTATATCACGACCAGGGTAGGTAACCACCGAAATGTCCGACGTATAGATACAGTTGCTTCTCATAAATGGTAGTAACGTTGTGTCAACAGCAGCTGGATCGGCTTTACCATCATTGGATAGTTTTGTCCAAGGAAGAGCGAGTTTACTCCAAGAGCGAGTTTAATCCAAGAGTACTAATAAATAACTTTCGTGTGTCCCGTCAACTCGCGGAACGACGAGAAGCTTGCTTACTACGCCTTCTCCCTCGCCAACGCGTGCGCGGTGGCTCGCAGCACGATGAGAAACTTTTGCTTACAAGCGGTGGTTGTGCAGCAGTTCATTTGGTGTCAGATTGCCAGAAGTACTACTGTAGTACCATCATTATTGTTCGACTTCCGGAAGAGGAGAAGAGCCAAGCGCAAGGTCACCTACTAACCTAGTACAGTACTACTATAGCCAAAGCTGGTCCACCTTTTTAGAGCATGGTTAATAAATATTGTTTGCCCGGCACGCCGCTCAATGGGGAGTGCGTGCTGTGTTGCATTTTCACTTACAAGTGGGACCGCAGTTGAGCAAACCGACTATCGGCAAAACCCCACCCCGCCCACACCGCGATGGCTGAGAAAACAGGAGGGAGAAGAGATGGCTGTAGCTAGCACGGACTCCAAGAAAATTGGTGTCGGATGGGACTCGTGTGGGGGGCGTGTGCCGTACTGCTAGACATGAATAATAGTTATGGCCCATGCCACCCCACTATATCGAGGTGTTGGTTACTCCACTATATCGAGTACGTAGAACAAATATCCTGGAGTCCATGCTCGGCCCTCCTCTATCTCTCTTCTCAGCCAGCCAGCAGACGCGCGGAGCCCATCGTCTGTTTGCTCATATGCGGTCCCACATGTCAGTGAAAACGCAAGAGGACCCACTGAACCTGCACATCTTTCACCTCGACGTGCTGGTGATGAAAAACAAATCCAATAAAGATCTTCGGTGGCCGCTTTTGGAGTTACTCAAGAGTAGTAAGATTCTATTTACAGTTTAACCCAAGATGCACATCACGTGGCTTCACCTACCACTCTATTTTCTTGCATGACACGACCTGGATGCTGGATGTCCCACGTGTCGGCAAAAGGAGGAAGAACTCGACCAAACCTTCGGTTGTGCTCTCGGATTAGACTAGTTGTGCTAACTTAAAATTTTATTGTGTAGAATGGATGCATGTTTTGGTATTGGGAAGAAGAGTACAATGATATATTGATAGAGCACAATTTAGTAGATGTTCTAGCACTTTTAGCTAGCATAGAGGCTAGAGATGAGACTAGTGCACTTGTTGATAGAATAGAGGCTAGACACGTCTACTTCTTTACACTTGAAGAAGAAAGAAGCACGCAAGATCGAGCCTCCGCAGATCAACAATGAATGCATCGAGAAGGCACTAATCCAACTTACAGGAGCAGTTATGGAAGTTGGATATCTTCTAAAATGTATTCTTGTGGTTCTTGTTTTCTTTGGTCTTGCTTTTCTAGTCAAAATTTTGGTGATGTATTTCCATGTACCAAAAAATCAATGATGAAAAAAAGATATGTGTTTGCAAAGAAAAATGTACGTGGCTGGGATGCGGTCGTGCGTTCGGCGCACGACCACCGCATCCGAGAAATGGGCCGGACACGACCCCATTGCCCTACCCAAACGGACAGAATCCGGGCAAAACAGAGGTCCGTTTGGGGTCGTGCGTTGGAGTTGGCCTTACAAGTGGGACCGCGGTTGAGGAAACCGACTATCGGCAAACCCCCACCTCGCCCGCCGCGCGATGGCTGAGTTAGAGAACCGACTAGGTTGAAGAGATTGTTGTACCACGGACTCCAAGAAATATGGTGTAAGATGGAAGTCGTGCTGGTTGTGTGTGTCGTACTCCTGGACGTGAATGCTTGTTCTGGCCCATGCCACCCTACTACTCCTAGTACTACTTATAGTAGTAGTATCGAGGATTCGAGGTGCTGGTTACGTACAGCGAACACATTAACATATGGCCCACCTCACACTGTGGCCAAATTTCCTGGAGTCTGTGCTAGGTTAAAAAGTGTTCTTTGTGAGGATGGGTGCCTGGTCTCAAGTTTAAAAATAGTTGTATTACGTACGTAGACGTAGAGATAGTGCAGCACGTGAAGCTAGTACAAATAGTGTACTATTGTTGGTTGGCCTCATCCGATAACCTGTTGCAAGGCACGTACAATTATGTATTCAGAAAATATTTTTGTGCCTCGTCGCAGCACCCACTCAGAGAAGCGACTCGATAGCCATTCATAAATTTAGTAAGTTTATCACAGGCATATCATTTTATTACATATAACAGGTCATCAACCCACAACAACAACGAGGATAGATTATAAATACTAAAGTTTTCATCACACAATAAATAACAAGCAATGAAATGAACTTCAACTCAACCAATCCTCGGTGTTGGAAACGCTTGCTTTGAACCACAAGTGATTCTCTAGGAAGGGCCAGCTATTGTAAATCTCGAGGCCAAGGCAGGACTGATCATCTAAGCGGCCTACTATATCACGACCAGGGTAGGTAACCACCGAAATGTCCGACGTATAGATACAGTTGCTTCTCATAAATGGTAGTAACGTTGTGTCAACAGCAGCTGGATCGGCTTTACCATCATTGGATAGTTTTGTCCAAGGAAGAGCGAGTTTACTCCAAGAGCGAGTTTAATCCAAGAGTACTAATAAATAACTTTCATGTGTCCCGTCAACTCGCGGAACGACGAGAAGCTTGCTTACTACGCCTTCTCCCTCGCCAACGCGTGCGCGGTGGCTCGCAGCACGATGAGAAACTTTTGCTTACAAGCGGTGGACGTGCAGCAGTTCATTTGGTGTCAGATTGCCAGAAGTACTACTGTAGTACCATCATTATTGTTCGACTTCCGGAAGAGGAGAAGAGCCAAGCGCAAGGTCACCTACTAACCTAGTACAGTACTACTATAGCCAAAGCTGGTCCACCTTTTTAGAGCATGGTTAATAAATATTGTTTGCCCGGCACGCCGCTCAATGGGGAATGCGTGTTGTGTTGCATTTTCACTTACAAGTGGGACCGCAGTTGAGCAAACCGACTATCGGCAAAACCCCACCCCGCCCACACCGCGATGGCTGAGAAAACAAGAGGGAGAAGAGATGGCTGTAGCTAGCACGGACTCCAAGAAAATTGGTGTCGGATGGGACTCGTGTGGGGGGCGTGTGCCGTACTGCTAGACATGAATAATAGTTATGGCCCATGCCACCCCACTATATCGAGGTGTTGGTTACTCCACTATATCGAGTACGTAGAACAAATTTCCTGGAGTCCGTGCTCGGCCCTCCTCTATCTCTCTTCTCAGCCAGCCAGCAGACGCGCGGAGCCCATCGTCTGTTTGCTCATATGCGGTCCCACATGTCAGTGAAAACGCAAGAGGACCCACTGAACCTGCACATCTTTCACCTCGACGTGCTGGTGATGAAAAACAAATCCAATAAAGATCTTCGGTGGCCGCTTTTGGAGTTACTCAAGAGTAGTAAGATTCTATTTACAGTTTAACCCAAGATGCACATCACGTGGCTTCACCTACCACTCTATTTTCTTGCATGACACGACCTGGATGCTGGATGTCCCACGTGTCCGCAAAAGGAGGAAGAACTCGACCAAACCTTCGGTTGTGCTCTCGGATTAGACTAGTTGTGCTAACTTAAAATTTTATTGTGTAGAATGGATGCATGTTTTGGTATTGGGAAGAAGAGTACAATGATATATTGATAGAGCACAATTTAGTAGATGTTCTAGCACTTTTAGCTAGCATAGAGGCTAGAGATGAGACTAGTGCACTTGTTGATAGAATAGAGGCTAGACACGTCTACTTCTTTACACTTGAAGAAGAAAGAAGCACGCAAGATCGAGCCTCCGCAGATCAACAACGAATGCATCGAGAAGGCACTAATCGAACTTACAGGAGCAGTTATGGAAGTTGGATATCTTCTAAAATGTATTCTTGTGGTTCTTGTTTTCTTTGGTCTTGCTTTTCTAGTCAAAATTTTGGTGATGTATTTCCATGTACCAAAAAATCAATGATGAAAAAAAGATATGTGTTTGCAAAGAAAAATGTACGCGGCTGGGATGCGGTCGCGCGTTCGGCGCACGACCACCGCATCCGAGAAATGGCCCGGACACGACCCCATTGCCCTACCCAAACGGACAGAATCCGGGCAAAACAGAGGTCCGTTTGGGGTCGTGCGTTGGAGTTGGCCTTACAAGTGGGACCGCAGTTGAGGAAACCGACTATCGGCAAACCCCCACCTCGCCCGCCGCGCGTTGGCTGAGTTAGAGAAACGACTAGGTTGAAGAGATTGTTGTACCACGGACTCCAAGAAATATGGTGTAAGATGGAAGTCGTGCTGGTTGTGTGTGTCGTACTCCTGGACGTGAATGCTTGTTCTGGCCCATGCCACCCTACTACTCCTAGTACTACTTATAGTAGTAGTATCGAGCATTCGGGGTGCTGGTTACGTACAGCGAACACATTAACATGTGGCCCACCTCACACTGTGGCCAAATTTCCTGGAGTTTGTGCTAGGTTAAAAAGTGTTCTTTGTGAGGATGGGTGCCTGGTCTCAAGTTTAAAAATAGTTGTATTACGTACGTAGACGTAGAGATAGTGCAGCATGTGAAGCTAGTACAAATAGTGTACTATTGTTGGTTGGCCTCATCCGATAACCTGTTGCAAGGCACGTACAATTATGTATTCAGAAAATATTTTTGTGCCTCGTCGCAGCACCCACTCAGAGAAGCGACTCGATAGCCATTCATAAATTTAGTAAGTTTATCACAGGCATATCATTTTATTACATATAACAGGTCATCAACCCACAACAACAACGAGGATAGATTATAAATACTAAAGTTTTCATCACACAATAAATAACAAGCAATGAAATGAACTTCAACTCAACCAATCCTCGGTGTTGGAAACGCTTGCTTTGAACCACAAGTGATTCTCTAGGAAGGGCCAGCTATTGTAAATCTCGAGGCCAACGCAGGACTGATCATCTAAGCGGCCTACTATATCACGACCAGGGTAGGTAACCACCGAAATGTCCGACGTATAGATACAGTTGCTTCTCATAAATGGTAGTAACGTTGTGTCAACAGCGGCTGGATCGGCTTTACCATCATTGGATAGTTTTGTCCAAGGAAGAGCGAGTTTACTCCAAGAGCGAGTTTAATCCAAGAGTACTAATAAATAACTTTGATGTGTCCCGTCAACTCGCGAAACGACAAGAAGCTTGCTTACTACGCCTTCTCCCTCGCCAACGCATGCGCGGTGGCTCGCAGCACGATGAGAAACTTTTGCTTACAAGCGGTGTACGTGCAGCAGTTCATTTGGTGTCAGATTGCCAGAAGTACTACTGTAGTACCATCATTATTGTTCGACTTCCAGAAGAGGAGAAGAGCCAAGCGCAAGGTCACCTACTAACCTAGTACAGTACTACTATAGCCAAAGCTGGTCCACCTTTTTAGAGCATGGTTAATAAATATTGTTTGCCCGGCACGCCGCTCAATGGAGAATGCGTGCTGTGTTGCATTTTCACTTACAAGTGGGACCGCAGTTGAGCAAACCGACTATCGGCAAAACCCCACCCCGCCCACACCGCGATGGCTGAGAAAACAGGAGGGAGAAGAGATGGCTGTAGCTAGCACGGACTCCAAGAAAATTGGTGTCGGATGGGACTCGTGTGGGGGGCGTGTGCCGTACTGCTAGACATGAATAATAGTTATGGCCCATGCCACCCCACTATATCGAGGTGTTGGTTACTCCACTATATCGAGTACGTAGAACAAATTTCCCGGAGTCCGTGCTCGGCCCTCCTCTATCTCTCTTCTCAGCCAGCCAGCAGACGCGCGGAGCCCATCGTCTGTTTGCTCATATGCGGTCCCACATGTCAGTGAAAACGCAAGATGACCCACTGAACCTGCACATCTTTCACCTCGACGTGCTGGTGATGAAGAAAAAATCCAATAAAGATCTTCGGTGGCCGCTTTTGGAGTTACTCAAGAGTAGTAAGATTCTATTTACAGTTTAACCCAAGATGCACATCACGTGGCTTCACCTACCACTCTATTTTCTTGCATGACATGACCTGGATGCTGGATGTCCCACGTGTCGGCAAAAGGAGGAAGAACTCGACCAAATCTTCGGTTGTGCTCTCGGATTAGACTAGTTGTGCTAACTTAAAATTTTATTGTGTAGAATGGATGCATGTTTTGGTATTGGGAAGAAGAGTACAATGATATATTGATAGAGCACAATTTAGTAGATGTTCTAGCACTTTTAGCTAGCATAGAGGCTAGAGATGAGACTAGTGCACTTGTTGATAGAATAGAGGCTAGACACGTCTACTTCTTTACACTTGAAGAAGAAAGAAGCACGCAAGATCGAGCCTCCGCAGATCAACAACGAATGCATCGAGAAGGCACTAATCCAACTTACAGGAGCAGTTATGGAAGTTGGATATCTTCTAAAATGTATTCTTGTGGTTCTTGTTTTCTTTGGTCTTGCTTTTCTAGTCAAAATTTTGGTGATGTATTTCCATGTACCAAAAAATCAATGATGAAAAAAAGATATGTGTTTGCAAAGAAAAATGTACGCGGCTGGGATGCGGTCGCGCGTTCGGCGCACGACCACCGCATCCGAGAAATGGCCCGGACACGACCCCATTGCCCTACCCAAACGGACAGAATCCGGGCAAAACAGAGGTCCGTTTGGGGTCGTGCGTTGGAGTTGGCCTTACAAGTGGGACCGCAGTTGAGGAAACCGACTATCGGCAAACCCCCACCTCGCCCGCCGCGCGTTGGCTGAGTTAGAGAAATGACTAGGTTGAAGAGATTGTTGTACCACGGACTGCAAGAAATATGGTGTAAGATGGAAGTCGTGCTGGTTGTGTGTGTCGTACTCCTGGACGTGAATGCTTGTTCTGGCCCATGCCACCCTACTACTCCTAGTACTACTTATAGTAGTAGTATCGAGGATTCGAGGTGCTGGTTACGTACAGCGAACACATTAACATATGGCCCACCTCACACTGTGGCCAAATTTCCTGGAGTCTGTGCTAGGTTAAAAAGTGTTCTTTGTGAGGATGGGTGCCTGGTCTCAAGTTTAAAAATAGTTGTATTACGTACGTAGACGTAGAGATAGTGCAGCATGTGAAGCTAGTACAAATAGTGTACTATTGTTGGTTGGCCTCATCCGATAACCTGTTGCAAGGCACGTACAATTATGTATTCAGAAAATATTTTTGTGCCTCGTCGCAGCACCCACTCAGAGAAGCGACTCGATAGCCATTCATAAATTTAGTAAGTTTATCACAGGCATATCATTTTATTACATATAACAGGTCATCAACCCACAACAACAACGAGGATAGATTATAAATACTAAAGTTTTCATCACACAATAAATAACAAGCAATGAAATGAACTTCAACTCAACCAATCCTCGGTGTTGGAAACGCTTGCTTTGAACCACAAGTGATTCTCTAGGAAGGGCCAGCTATTGTAAATCTCGAGGCCAACGCAGGACTGATCATCTAAGCGGCCTACTATATCACGACCAGGGTAGGTAACCACCGAAATGTCCGACGTATAGATACAGTTGCTTCTCATAAATGGTAGTAACGTTGTGTCAACAGCGGCTGGATCGGCTTTACCATCATTGGATAGTTTTGTCCAAGGAAGAGCGAGTTTACTCCAAGAGCGAGTTTAATCCAAGAGTACTAATAAATAACTTTGATGTGTCCCGTCAACTCGCGGAACGACGAGAAGCTTGCTTACTACGCCTTCTCCCTCGCCAACGCGTGCGCGGTGGCTCGCAGCACGATGAGAAACTTTTGCTTACAAGCGGTGGACGTGCAGCAGTTCATTTGGTGTCAGATTGCCAGAAGTACTACTGTAGTACCATCATTATTGTTCGACTTCCGGAAGAGGAGAAGAGCCAAGCGCAAGGTCACCTACTAACCTAGTACAGTACTACTATAAAGCTGGTCCACCTTTTTAGAGCATGGTTAATAAATATAGGAGGCTCTTGTAGCGGCACATCATTTAGAGCAAGTACTCTCTTCGTAGGAAAAAAGGAAGTGAAACAAAAGTTGGAGTGGATGCTAGATTGCCAATTAAAAGATGATTACATAGAAAAAAAATCCTATAGCATTGTATCCTATGAATCAAACGACCAATGTAGGAAATTTATGAGGGGGGTCTCTGCAACAGTGTTCCTGGGCTCGCACCTAACATCACGGTGGTCGAACATGGAGTCATTCATCTGGTACACGTGGCATCTCAGATCTGGACACAAGGTGACGCGACCTCTCACTTCCTCCGCCATTTGAAGCGGCGCGCTGGTGGAGGGCTCGCATACTCCAATATTAGGTTGGCTCTATGTGATGTGGCAACTTCATATACTAACCGGATGCTGGCTATACTACTATGGTACTCACACTCCAAGAAGTGACTCAAAAACCATTCATAAATTAAGTCTATGACAAGCATTCGCAACCGAAATGTACCATTCATTAAATACAACAAGTCATCAACACACAACGACAACGAGGATACATGTTGGATTATAGATTATTTCCAACAAAACATTCTAGCAAATACTAAAGTTTTCATCACACAACAAATAACAAGCAATGAAATGAACTTCAACTCAACCAATCCTCGGCGTTGGAGACGCTTGCTTTGAACCATAGGTGCTCTGGGAAGGGCCAGCTATTGTCAATATCGAGAGCAACGCAGGATTGATCATCCAGGCTGAAGCAGCATATATCAGGACCAGGGTAGGGAACCACCGAAATGTCCGAGGTATAGATACAGTTGCTTCTCATAAATGGTAGTAATGTTGTGTCAACAGCAGCTGGATCGCCTTTCACCATCATTGGATAGTTTGGTCCAAGGAAGACCGAGTTTGTTCCAAGACTATCAATACTGAACCAGGGAGAAGGTGTTTGCGCTAGCACACTAGTATCCGTCCTGAATACCATGCAACGGGTGTCGGAATAGGTCAGGAGAGGGCGACCATGGGAGACAACACCTGCTTCCTCAGTAGTAACAGTCTGAGTGCATTGTATACAGACAAGAAGAGGTGATCCATCAGAATTAGTTGCCAGGCGCCACTGAGTATATAAGTTCTGCTCCTTGGAAACACAAGAAGAAGGTTAATTAGTAAAGGGAAACTTGCTAACCCGCATGCATGTGGATGAAACAATTATAATTATGGTGGAAGACAAACGTACCGAAATTACGAGGATCCCATGCAAAAACAGTGCCACGAGTGGTGGTAGTAAACACAAGATCCTCATATTCAATTGCATCACAGTACGCATCCGTGTATAGAAACTGATTTTTGAGCAATATCCATCCAGTCGAACCACGAAGGACGGCAACAAGCTTGTCGAAATAGCAACAACTTGATAGTTCTTGTAATTCCAAGAGCGGTTGGGAACTCGACAAATTGCTATCTTCAGTAGACGACAGTCACCATGATCGTATTTGAACGTACGTAGATCATTTGTGTGCTCAACCTCAGGGCACTCAGAGATTTTTGGAAGTGGAATCCGCTGACGAGTGTACACATTCACAAGTTCCCACTCGCAATTGTACCCAATATAAACAACCCAATCTCCATTGTGCCAGCCCAGGACTTACCCTTAAGCGATGGCATCTTGACATCACACGTATCATTATCAAGCGGCATCAACTTGCACAAGGCGAGGCCTCCGTCGTCCGCGCCCATGCGAACAGGCTTATAGCGAAGAAGATAAGGGAGATCAAACCGCTCCTGGACCCTTGGGTTCCTTGTAATGATGTTATTAGTTGAGTCGAGAATGGGCTTGAACGAACCTGCCATGCTAGCCGAGGTGATGACGTCACACCGATCAATGAGTTCCCCCACCACGTCATCTTTCAGATCGGGGCAAGAATAACGGGGTCGTTTCCGGCTTGTTCCCTCCATGGAGAAGACGATCGAACAATGGCAGAAGGAAGGGTGAAGGCAAATGGAGGAGGGAGGAAGAGCGTGCGACAGCAGTTCCAAATCGAGAGGGAAAGGCGAAGAGTCGGTGGACGGTTGCCAGTTTGCCACGGTACACGAAGTGGCGCCCCGACCTACACGTCCTTTCGGAAATTGTACAAAAGGACTCGCCGTCGTCTCACTGACATGTTGGAACGGGACCACATGTCAATGAAACATTGTGTGTAATTTCTCGTGCAAAATGCGATATGGCCGCGTTGGCCCGAGGTGCCGCATTATTTCTCGACTTTATTTTTTAAAGGCGTGCCGTTCAGTTTAGCATGACTAACTGGTACTGTTTGCAGAGAAAATATAAACTACTCTACCACTACTCCACCTCTAGTACTAGTAGTATAAAAAAGATATATAGGCTAGAGCTTCAGAGCTTTCTTGCTAAGGGCTGCCCACTTGCTTCTCACACTATCACCCTCTCTCCAGATCTAAATAAGACGGCCTCTCTCTCCCTCCTCACCGGTGGTCACAGATCCGCCGAGGTAGAAAAGGACGTGCAGTGTTGACGCACTCGTCGTCGGCGAGCGAGGTCACGCACTGACGACAAGGCCATCCTCTCAGACCTAGCGCTCGCGCGGGATGGCCTCCGTCCCCAAGCTTGCTGTCGTAGTGCATGTGGAGGACGATGACCACGAGCGAAGCCACTTCGCGCCGACCCTCAGGTATGCTACCTCTTTTCGAACCATACCCTTGTTCTATTGCCCCATCTGCCATGTCGCTGCACGTGGATCTTTTTCCACTCCACCATCTTCCCAATTTGCTATCATCTGCTCTGCAGGTCATGTAGACGAAAACCTTAAGTTGCACTATTAAAGGAAACCCTAGTTCATGCAGACTAATCCATGTCTGGGTTGAATAAGGAAAGGAAGGGAGACTGTACTGTCCAAGAGAGTAGGCATCGAACCCGCATCTAGGTTGAGAAGGGGAAAATCAGTAGCTAAGGAACGAGTCTCGTGTCTCTTGGTTGAAGAAGGATAGAAAGGCATGACAACGCAATAGAGAATGACCAGGTCGATCGGTTTGTTGTCCTCACATAGGAAAAAGGTGGCTAAACATAACAAAAATGGGACATAACCCACATATGCTGCCTGGATATTTGTTGCTCTGGGCAACCATACCTCCCTCACCACTCTATGCGTCCGTGGAGGTACATCGTACTGGTGCGCCCACTGTCCGAATGGGCCTCGCATGCTCTTAGTCTAACTTTTTTGCTGTTAGTATAACGCCAGCAGTCAAGTCAAGCAATGCTACTGCTAAAGTGATGCCACATTTAACTAATGCCGCACTCAGTCTAATGCCACCGATAAATTTAAGCAATGCCATTTAATGTCATTGCATTATTTCAGGGTTAGCTGTTGATTGTGGATGTATTAAAGATTTTTCAACTAAGGCATTCTAATGATGTTGCACAACCAGTATACCAACGATGAAACTTGTTACTACCTTCAGATTTTTGCACTGTTAATGCTTATAGATTACATACCTCACTTTCATGAGATAAGTTAATTTTTTTGGTACAGTGTCACCAAAATGCCAAGGCGCTGATGTCATTTTATTTTGGTTCAACTGCACAAAAAATTATGAAGACAAGAGGAAAGGTTAAGAGTGGGCACCTCCTCCTCCGGCTGTTCTCTTGATTCGTTCGATCAAGTTTTTATGTTTGATCAATTATCAAGATTGGGATAGCAATTTTTAAGGTCCCCCCGAGTTCGAAATGATATTTACCTTGGAGGTACATGGTTTGCAATTTTTTATACTGTCATTAGTTAATAATGCTAGTTACCCTGAGACTTTTGTATTTGGTTTAATGCTCATGCACATCTAGTATACCAATGCTGAAACGTGTTACCTTTACATTTTGTATTGTCAATTCTTATAGAAATCTTCCAGTGCCAGAGTTTATTGAAATCTGTTCAGTAAAACCATTGTACTGTACCCTGTAATAAAATAACTACTCTACTGTTGCACTAGCCACTGGATTAGTGTATATTTGTAGTATTCGAAATTTCGAATGGTGTTGCATTAGCGTATGGACATAAATAAAGGGTGGCAAGCTTTCCCAGATATGTGCTCAAGAAAACTACTACCTGTTTTTCTAAATACTAGTAGACGTTTGGGTACTTTAAACTAAACCGCAAAAACCTCTTATATTAAGGAACAGAGGGTGTAGAGTTCACTCAAATTATCCCGGTAAAGCTAGTCACACCTTTGTTAAAATTAATGTTCATTATGTTATCGGAGGAGGTCTGTAAGTTTGTCTCTAATGCCTGTCGACTACATACCTGACATCATGATGTAATGTTAAGTCATTTCCTTTTGTACAGTGTCACTGAATTGTCAAGGCGGTGATGGCATTTTATTTTAGTTGAACTGCACAAAATATGCTTAAAAGAAGAGGAAAGGTCAGGAATCGATCATTCTTTCAGAAAGAACTATATATGCCTTTCTGACATCAGCCTCTGTTGCCTTATTTATTCCTTCAAAAAGGTGGTTAGAAATAGTCTTGCTACCTTTTCCCATTAAGAAATTGGAATGCTTATATTTGTGAGTCTATGCTTCAACTAGTGCCACTTTTATAGTAATCACACTTTCAATATCTATGCAAACAGGGATGCTCGAGTTTAGTGGAACTGCACAAAAAGTCCAACTGGTTCAACATTAGGAGCATGTTTTCTCCCAAACCTTTATATCCAACTGGTGGCACTATGAGCTGTTCATTAAGAAGGTACATGGTTTTCTACTATCTTGCTACTCTTTTTGTACTGTCATTAGATAGTAATACTAGTGGTTTGCATGTGAATTTATTGGCAGGGTGGACCTACATTGGAGGTGCAGGACATGATTCAATGACTGGATGCTCAATTTCGGTTGTATCGATTTCACCTCTTCCATCACTGCGAACATGGATATCCTTGGTCTGATGAAGAATAGGCGCTATATTTCTGCTCTGAACAAGCGAATCAATTCAGTATGAAATTGTCCAGGGAAAAACATGACTGTATCAAATTGTCCTGTGCAAAACATGACAGATCTAAGCGAAAGAGACATGTTTAAACCGAAAATACAAGGTGGGGTATATGTTTACTAGCTGCTTGATATTTGTGCAGACAGAGATGTCTGCCCATTGCTATTTAGCAAACACACAAAGTGACCGCAATTTTGGTTGAACTGCACAAGAGAATAGTATAGTCACTGCATGCAGTGCCATTTGAAAATAGACACAGAAAGATTGGATAGTCACTTCATGGACTGTAGAAAAGTAGTACTGTACTATTTATTGGCCAACACTAGGTGCTTCATTGCTTTGGTCTGATTATACAATGGGCATCATTTTGCCTAAGTTAAAGTTTGTATTTCGAAAATAGTCTCGCCGTGTGATCAAGACAAGACCAAATCATATTGCAGTGGATGTTCCTCCATCATGTGTGGTTCATTCCCATGGTTCCAGCTGTTGGTGAAACCACTTACGTTTGCAAGAGGAATTGTAGACTTCACAAACAAATTTGTCATTCAGTCTGTACTGAATGTTGGCCAAGAGAAGCATCCATGTTAGTAGGAAGAACATATGTTTTTTCTAGATCTTTGCTTTTGGAGCTACATATTTGTATATGATCTGTGAATCATTGAGATGCATTAAAATGTTGATCTTATGTATGGGAATCGTACTAGTTGGTTTTAGTTGTGGCTGATCTTTGCTTTTGGAGCTACATATTTGTATATGATCTGTGAATCATTGAGATGCATTAACAGTTCCTTATATGTGTTCACTCAGTGTTTACAAGTTACCGATCGATCACTAGCTAGCCTACTAATGCGCTCCTGGCTGTTTTAGTTGCGACGCAAGATCCGAAGTGGCAGTTTTTTAATAGAAATGCCTACCTCTGAAGAAACTGACAATTTGCTCTGAAGAAAATGCCATGCGAATCTGAAGAAACTGCTAGCAAAAACGTTCGCAAATGCCTTATCTCCCAGCTAAAGTTCATCAATTAATGCCCTCGGCTGCGACTCGTTGCATGCTGCTCTGCGTACTGGCTGCGAGCGATTTTGAGTGCCCGCATGCAGCCGGCCATAATTAAGGCAGCTAACTGATGCGAAAAAAGATGCGCTTTAATTGTTGCGGGCCTTTTAAATCCGTGGAATCATTATTGACAAGGAGGGAGATGATTCGAGTGCATTCGTTTGACCTTAAGGCCGGTGTGCGACCCAGCACGGACGGGACGGGAAGGCACAGTCAGAATTTCAGTTTCCCTAGTTTTCCATGGCAAGCTGGCGTGCTAAGCCATGCCTGCTTCATTATGCATTGACTTCCGATGACCGTCGCGCTACCTTCCGCTTATAAGTACTGTTTCTCGGCCTTCTATGGTGGCACCGTGACCCAACTTGCCCTATCCTCATAAGCCCCCACCGGCCCGACGTTGCTCGCCACTTATCCTCGCTCTCGCCATGTCCGCCATGC
This sequence comes from Aegilops tauschii subsp. strangulata, assembly GCF_002575655.3. NCBI lineage: Eukaryota > Viridiplantae > Streptophyta > Magnoliopsida > Poales > Poaceae > Aegilops > Aegilops tauschii. Next base: position 418,410,115 of record NC_053037.3, on the reverse strand, counting down.
CCCCGCCGGTCCGCGATAGGCGTGGCCGGAGGCGGTCACCGCCGGAACTAGTGTTTGGTTTTTCACCGGAAGGCAGACGGAGGGAGGAGGCATTCTATCAGTCTTTAGATGGCAATGCGGAGATCGAGGACTTGTTGCAGCGCGACCGCCTGGCGGAGGAGCAGGAGTTGTTGGAGCGCGACCGCTTGGCGGATGAGCAGCGTATCGCCGATTTGCGCCGCCAGCGGGACATGGAGCAGCAGCGCACCGACGCCCTGAGTCACGAGCAGAGCGCCCGCATGTGGGCCGACTACGTGGAGGCCGGCGCCCGGCAAATAGCCCTGGAGGCTGTCGGGCACGCACGCGTTCGCGACGCCGATTTTTACTACCAGCTCGTCAAGTGGGTTTCCCGCTTAGAAGCCGAAGCTTCGGTGGACCACGCCAGCATGGAAAGGGCCAACGCGCGCGAGCAACGCGCCCTAGCGCACCTCTGGCAAGTCCGAGGCAAGGCGGAGGACGCCGGGGCCGGCGTTTAGCGTGTACCGCAGATGGCGGCCGGCATCGTCTAGTTAGCTAAGAGTAAGTTAGTACTTGTACGCTACTAGAGTATTAGTGGAAGTAGATAGTTAACTTGGCTATGATGGTTGTCAACGTGGAAGTTCAGTACTCTATATGTGGATCAGACATGTTACTTTGCTCTGAATGTTGAACTTTCCGTTTGAACATATGGAGTGCGCTGTTATTTTTTTAAATGGGTTGTATTTGTCCTCCACGGGTTTAGAGGCTGACTTGTGGGCCTACCAAGTTGACGCATACACAACCAGGAGATGATTGTACATGGAGAGGATGACAGCAGGTACCCACCAAGGTCATGGTAGTACGGAAGCAAATTGCCTCCTTATTTCAATCCAATAAAAAAATGGCTCCTCGTAATGGATTTCTGACATCTGGGTCCCATGCCATTGTCAACGTAGTCAATAAACGAGAGAGTTGCACAATGAGCGGCTGACATCAGGGACCCAGCAGCTCGCCTAGTTATTTTTGTTTTGGGTTAATTTGATAAATGCCACTCCAAATCTGGTGTTTCTAAGAAATGCCATTGCAATTTCCAAACTTTGAAAAATGCCATTTCATGCCATCCCCAGTGGTATTTTTCGAAGTCTGGAGTGACGTTTTCCAAAGTTTGCAAAAAATTGCAGTGGCATTTTTCAAAGTTTGGAAATTGCAGTGACATTTTTATGAATCGCCATATTTGTTGTGGCATTTATATAATTTGTTTTTGAGACAGAAGCAGGGTGTCAACTGGGCTGTGCGGGGCACTCTGGCATGTCTAGACAACCTTCTCTTTTATGTTTACCACAGACCAGCCCAGTAGTTTTTTTTTCTTTCTGAAAATGGCTAGCCCAGTTTTTTTGTGATTTGCCAAGTCGCTTTGTCAGGCCTATTGGGCTGCAAATCTTTCAAGACGAGGAGAGCTTCATTCGGCTGGACGAGAAAATGGCCTATCAGTAATGAGAAATGGGCTATACATTTTTTAAACACATCAAACCGACAATTACTTTCAAATTTCTTTTTTTCATTTAAAGATTTTAAATTGCATTAATTTTTATGCGTGGACAATTTGTTGGATTTTATATTGATATACATTTATTTTTAAAATTAGTTTGATTGTGACTCGAAATTTCGGGATTAAAAATAGTTCAGACCGCACCGAAATATGCAACATTTCGTATAATTTTTTAACCGTGGCCACAATATGAGTTGTAATGCTAACAAAAAGAATATGGGCTCCAAAAAAAACCTTCAGAATTAGCAAATGGGCTGTAAATTATTAGAAATAATGGCAGATGGGTTGTATGCTGTTTTCCACAGATTTGAGGCTTTCCTAAAAAAAGGTTGACGCACAAGCAGTGACTGTTGGATGTCCATCCAACGGTCGTCGTGCTTCTTCAATCTCTGCTCTTCCTGCTCCAGCCGCTCAAACAAGCGCCGGCGGGACTGCCTGCTCCCTCCTCCCCACAGTCGGCTGTGCTGCCGCGTAGGCTTCACCGCCCCACCGTACTCCCATCGCTGGCCTAGCCATCCCTCTACTCACCCACACCTGTTGTTATTCTCCGGCAACGGCAGACGTACCAGTAAACCCTCGTATAGTCATACTCCCCTCCGCGTGGGAAACAACTGCCGAGTCTTCCCTGCCTCCGTGTCGTTCCCTTCCTAGGCCTCGCCGTCGTCCACTGCCCTGGTGCTCCCGGCGCAGCCTGGTCAACGACCGACATGCATCTGAAGTGGACTGTACGTGGAGGGGCTGACAGCTGGGTCCACAGCCGCACGCAAGGAAATGCCTCCTTATTACGCGCAAAATAATGATTCCTCCACCTGACATCTGGGACCCACCGAAAGGGCCTCTGTATTTCGCAAAAAAACGTTACCACCGCTGACAGCTCGGACCCACCAGCTATATCTTCGCACGCAAGGGAGTGCATCCTTATTACGCACAAAAAATTGAATACTCCCCCTGCTAGCTGGGACCCAGTATAGTGGCAGGCTGACTTGTGGGCCTACTAAGTTGACGGGGATGGAGGGCTTGGTCAACTTAGTCGATATGCACGATTCTAGCTGCAGTGACCGTATGATGTCCATCCAACGGCCGTAGTGCTTCTTCAACCTCTGGTCTTGTTGCTCCAGCCGCCCAAAGCAGCGCCGGTCATGCCGCATGCTCCTGCCTCCCGTGGCCGGCTGTGCTGCCGCGGAGAACTCACCGCCCCCTACTATTCCCACCGCTGGCCAGGCCCTGCGGCGACGGCAGCCTCACACCGCAGCCAAACCAGTGAACCCTCGTACTCCTCTCCGCGCGGGCTTCCACTGCCGCGTCTTCCCTCGCTCCGCGTCATCCCCTTCCTAGGCCTCGCCGCCGTCCACCGCCCTGGTGCTCTCGGCGCGGCGTGGTCAACGTGGTCAAGGAACGGCTTCCATCGGACGTGGACTGTACATGGAGAGGCTGACAGCTGGGTCCAAAGCCGCAGCAAGGAAGTGCCTCCTTATTACGTGGAAAATAATTATTCCTCCACCTGACAGCGGGGACCCACCAGACGGGCCACCGTATTTTGCGAAAAAAAAATTCCCCCTGACTGCGGGGACCAACCAGCTACATCTTCGCACGCAAGGAAGTGCGTCCGGGCAAAAAAAAACGATTCGCCCCCTGACTGCTGGGACCCACCAGCTACATCTTCGCAGGCAAGGAAGTGCCTGACAGTCGGGACCCACCTGGTCGAAGCGTATGTAGCATTGTCATTCTGGTCGCAAACGTGTACATACATACTGGTCGATGTAGAGGCGGGCACGTGTCGTAGTAGAGGCGTGCACGTAGCATGTACACGTACGTACAACGGCCAGTGTGCAAGAAAGAAAATACGGCCACGTACGTACATACGGGCAGGGTCTCGAACGCCTACTCGCGCATACGTACGGCCAGGGCTCGTGTACATGGCTGGGTCGGAACGGAGAAACAGCGTCGTCGTCGTGTTCATGGGGAGCCAACCGGCTGGGTCGGAACGGAATGCGTCGGCGTGTTCATCGGGAGGGCTTGGACGGAACAGCCAATGGAAACGAGGCCTCGCGTACCGCAGAATGGAGGAAACGGCCCTGTGTTCGACCGGCCACGTTTGAAATGGGATCCTGTTCATCGGGAGGGGTCTGGCGTACCGCAAAACGGAGGAAACAGACCTCCTACGGTCGAACCGGGGGTCCTGTTGATCGGGAGGGGTGTGGCGTACCGCAAAACCGAGGAAACGGACTTGTGTTGGAGCGCTACGGTCGAAACGGGGGTCCTGTTCATCGGGAGGGGTGTGGCGTACCGCAAAACGGGACTCCACAGGACACTGTTCACACTACTAGAATCAGGGATTTTGCCGTCCGCTAGCAAACGGCAAAGAAGGTCTTTGCCATCAGCTACCAAAAAGCAGACGGCAAACAACTGGCAGACGGCAAAGAAGGTCTTTGCCATCTGTCACTTCTTTGCCGTCTGCTGGCTGACGGCAAAGAGAGAGGTGGCCCCCACTAACGAGCCGTTTCGAAAAAACTTAACGGCCCCCCTCTTGGACGTCTGCTAGCAGACGGCAAAGATAAAAAAGCGGACGACAAAGTCTAACTAACCTAACCTAACTAACGGCCGATCGAGCCCCCCCGCCCGTTACTCCTCTCTGTTTCTCTCCCTCTCTCCTCCCCGACGCCACGCCACCAGATCCACCCACCGCCGCCCCCGCCACCGCCCCCGCCCCCGCTTGCCCCGTCGCCCCACCACCCCGCCGTCCCCACCCCACCCGCCGACACCCCGTCACCCCACCATCCCGCCGCTCGGGGCCGCCCCCGCCCCCGCTTGCCCCGTCGCGCCACCACCCCGCCGCCCCACCCCACCCGCCGACGCCCCGTCGCTCCACCATCCCGGCGCCCCGGCGCGCCACCACGTCGCCGGCCCACCCGCCCCACTGCCCCGACCGTCCCATTGCTCCAGTGAGTTATTTTTTCTTTTTTTTCTTCTGTTTTTTCATTTTTTTTGCTGTTTAATTGTTAGTGATAGATTTAGTGCTAGATATGTGTTATATAGTGTTAGTGTTAGAAGAAAAGAAGTAGAAGAAAAAAGAATATGTAGAAGAAAAGAAGAAGAAGAAGAAGAAAAAGAAAAGAAGTAGAAGAAGTAGAAGAAGAAGAAAAGAAGAAAAGAAAAGAAGTAGAAAAAAGATGAAAAAAGAAGTGGAAGAAAAGAAGTAGAAGAAGAAGAAAGGAAGAAAAGAAAAGAAGTAGAAAAGGATGAAAAAAGAAGAAGAAGAAAAGAAGTAGAAGAAGTGGAAGAAGAAGAAAAGAAGAAACGAAAAGAAGTAAAAGAAGTAGAAAAAAGATGAAAGAAGAAGAAGAAGAAAGGAAAGAAGAAGAAGAGAAACAAAGAAGAAGAAGGATAGAAGGAAACACCCCGACCCCCTGACCCCGACACCACACCCCGACACCCTGACCCCCTGACCCCGACACCCCGACCCCGACACCACACCCCGACACCCCGACCCCGACACCACACCCCGACCCCCTGACCCCCTAACCCCTAACCCCGACCCCGACACCACACCCCGACACCCCGACCCCGACACCACACCCCGACCCCGAAACAGCACCCCAACCCCGACACGGCACCCCGACACCGACACGACACCCCGACCCCCGACACCTCCCCAAAAGGTGCTCTTTGGCCGTCCAGAGGCCGACGGGGTCATATATTTGTGAATTATGAGTTAGGTCATATATTTTTCGATTTTGTTATGAAAAACATCATATATAATTGTGTTGATCGGGTAGATTTAAATGTGCAGTTGTTTCATCGCTGCGAGGTTTGGTGTTCGACGACCTCGCCGTGCGTTTGACGAGCTCTGCCCCTTCGTTCGTGGGTGAGCACAAATGGCATGTCCTCCTCCCCCATTAATTATTTGCTCTGTTCCGGTGTTCGTGCCGATGAAACTTGATAGCTAGCTATATATGTGTCTTGAATCATCAGTATGTGTAACCAATATGTGTCTCCCGTTCGAAAGCATTATAGTTATAAATATGCATGCATTTGCATATTTATAACCTTGATTCTTTCGAATTGTCCAACGCTATCCATGGACAGCCCGAGTATGTGTAGATTGGCTTCATTTTCCCATATGCTTTGCTCCGGATCCGACGCATAAATTTCGTCAGTGCCTCCCCTGTTGTTCTCCGGGTACACATCCTCTCTGTTTATTGCAGAGACGTGTATTAGGAGAACAACGGGGAGGTGCTGCCAAAATTTTGCGTCGGATCCGGAGCATAGCATGGGAAAATGAACCCAATCTACACATACTCGGGTGGCATTAGGACCTATCATTACCTGTTATAGTGTAGGTTGCATGGACGTAATAAAATTGACAAAGTAGATCAACTAATCAATATATACATGGTGAATTATATATATATTTGTTGTGTGTCCAGTAGCTCTGAAAGTCAAGATGAGTGATCTTGCGTGGATGTATACCGGTCACACTGGTCAGAACAAATGGAGCGCTGAATGGTTCACAAAAACCAAGGGGTTTGTGCAAGCCGCATTTGCAAATGGCCAGTGGAAAACCTGGTGCCCCTGTTCCGGTGCGGCAATTGGGAAAAGAGGACAGAGGATGAAATGGGCAAACACCTGCAGAAGAGTGGTTTTACGCCCGATTATACGGTGTGGACATATCATGGTGAGTCTGCCCAACGTGACAGAGCTGAGGTGGATCGTCGTCGCACCAACGAGCATGGTACCGGGATGGAAAACATGGTGCAAGACTATGATGATGCTCGGGATTCGAACGAGGAGATGGAGGAATCTGCAAAGGCCTTCAATGAAATGTTGGAGTCTTCAAAACGTCCGCTCCACGAGCACACGGAGCTTTGTCAGTTGGATGCCATCTCACAAGTAATGGCTCTGAAGGCTCAGTTCAACTTGGGCAGAGAATGCTATGACGCAATAATGACAGTATTTGGACGCTTTCTACCCAAAGGCCATGTAATGCCTGCAAACCTGTACCAGTCGGACAAAATCCTCCGTGCACTGAAGATGCCCTATGAGAAGATACATGCCTGTGAGAGAGGATGTGCCTTATTTAGGCTTGACTATGCGGACTTGAACTATTGTCCCATTTGCAAGTCTTCCAGGTATGTTGTGGTAGACAACGATATGGGTGAGAAGACACAGACCAAGATCCCCGTTAGTATTCTTCGGTATATGCCAATCGTACCAAGACTTCAACATCTTTTCATGGTCGAAGAGACGGCCAGACAGATGACATGGCACAAAACAGGCAAAAGAACCGAACTAGATGCAGATGGGAATCTGATGATGGTACACACATCGGATGGTGTTGCGTGGAAAAAGTTTGATGAATTACATGCTGACAAAGCGGCAGATCCGAGGCATCCTCGAGTCGGCATCAGCACGGATGGGTTCAGTGTGTTTGGTATGACGGCACCCCAATACAGTTGTTGGCCCGTATTTGTCTTTCCACTCAATCTCCCTCCCGGACAGATTATGCAAAGAAAGAACATTTTCCTGACGTTGATAATTCCAGGGCCCAACTATCTGGGGAAAAATATGAATGTGTACATGCAGCCGCTTAAGGACGAATTGCAAGAAGCCTGGGATAATGGGTTCAAGACATACGACGCCTATAGCAAACGGAACTTCATAATGTGTGTCTGGTACATGTACTCGATGCATGACATGCCGGCGTATGCGCTATACCTTGGCTGGTGTGTGCATGGAAGGTTCCCGTGCCCCACATGCAAGGGAGCTCTTGAGTTTCATTGGCTTCAGGCCGGTCGCAAGTTTTCTTGCTTCGACATGCATAGACAGTTCCTGGATCCTCGCCATAAGTTCAGGAAAGACAAGAAGAACTTCATCAGATGTAGAGTTGTCAAAAACTCTGCACCACCTGCGTTGACAGGCCAACAGACCCTGGATCAGTTAAACGCTCTCGAGCCAGATCCAGAGCGTCCAGGGTACTTCAAGGGGTATAATTCTAAGCACGCCTGTACTCACAAGACATGCTTATGGAATCTGCCTTACTTCAAAGACCTCCTTTGCCCACACAACATCGACGTGATGCACACTAAGAAGAATATCGCCGAGGCACTTTTTGGTACATTGTTCGGCATAGATGGGAAGTCAAAGGTAATACTAAGGCTAGAGTCGATCTGGAGGCGCTATGTGATAGGCCGTTACAAAACATGAAAGAACCGAAAGGAAAGCAGAACTGGACGAAGCCAAAGGCATGGTTCAACCTTGGAAGGCCATCTATGAGGAAAATTATCTTGTGGGTGAAAATGCAGTTGATGTTCCCCGATGGGTATGCAGCGAATCTAAAGAGGGGAGCGAGTCTTGATAAATTGAAGATATTTGATCTCAAGAGTCATGATTGGCACATATGGATTGAGCGGGTAATGCCGGTGATGTTGCGTGGCTTCATCCCTGAGGATGAATGGCTAGTACTGGCAGAACTCAGCTATTTCTTCCGTGTTCTTTGTGCAAAAGAACTATCGCCTGGCGTGCTAGAAGAAATGGAAGAGTTGGCGCCGGAGTTGATCTGCAAGTTAGAGAAGATCTTTCCACCGGGCTTCTTTAATCCAATGCAGCATTTGATTTTGCGTCTCCTGACAGAGGCAAGATTGGGGGGGCCCGTGCAAAATCGTTGGTGCTACCCAACTGAGAGGATGCAGAAGACGCTTCGACAAAAATGTAAAAATAAACGTAGAATTAAAGCATCGATGGCTGAGGCATTCATCACGGAGGAGGCGGCAAACTTCGTGACAGCACACTACGAAGCCAAAAATCGTCATTTGCATAATCCAAAGCCTCGGTACAATGCTGACGAACCTCAAAAGGGTGGATCCAACCTCATCCTACTCAGAGGGAATCTCGCACCAGCTAGTGGTTCGAAACCAGTATCTTTGGATAACGAAGAATGGTGGACCATTACGTTGTATATCTTCAACAACCTGACAGAAGTGCGGCCGTACATCGAGTAAGTTCTTGGTACATTGTTTCACAACTTCTATTTCCTTTGAACTGCTCTTATTCCTGGATATTTCATACAGTCGATACGTCGCCATATTCTCGTATGGAGCGGTAATCCAAAGGGATTCCGTCGAAGAGTATGAGCTTCTCGCAAAGCAAGGAGGCGGCTATCCCGGTTTCATCTCTTGGTTCAAACAAACGGTAATTTCTATTAGACCATTTCATTACATTCGCTAATTTCTGCCTAATGCAACAATCCTTTCGTATTAAACTTGTAGGCTAATTCAGAGTCTATGGACGCCGAATTGAGACAAGTCGCTAATGGTTTTGACTATAAGGTCCGTTCATTTGACAAATACGACATCAACGGGTATCGCTTTTGTACCTATGGCAAAGAGCTATCTATGGCCGACCGAAAGTCTACAAATTGTTGTGTATCTGCTATCGGCGAAGGAGGTACCGAGTATTATGGGAGAGTTGAAGCAATTTATGAACTTATATTCTATGGTGACAACCCACCGAATGTCGTACTCTTCAAATGTTATTGGTTTCAGCCGAAGGAGACTAGAAGGACTCATGAACATATAGGGCTAGTTGAAATCAAACAAAGCACCCATTTAGATATTCCTGATGTCTATATTATGGCTCAACAGGCGACCCAAGTATTCTATCTACCGTGGGCTTGCCAAACTAATCCAAATCTGAAAGGTTGGGATGTCGTTTATGAAGTGCCGCCACGTGCTAGACTATCTCCCCCAAAGGAAGAGGATTATGAACCTCACATTAACCCAGACACATATGAAGGAGAATTCTTCCAAGAGACACGTCTTTCCAAAAAGCGTTTCAAGAACCGCTATACTTCACCCCAAAATATTGAAGTAGACAGCGACAGTGAATCCGACATCAACCCAGAGGAGGAACAAGAAGAGCCAGAACAAGAAGAGGTTACTGCTGCGGATGACCTGTCAATGCTTGACCGATTACGTCAAGGTGGCCTTCCACATGTTGATGCTACTGAACCCTATGAGTCCGTCATTGATTATAGTGATGATGATGATTACGCATTTATTGATGATAGTGATCAAGATTATTAGTAGTGTCAGGTATATAATTTTTTTATGTTGTACTTGATGATGATACACTTAAGTGATATACATATTATTATTCATGTCGGTATTTTTTTTATGTTGTACTAATTTTGTTTACTCTTTGTCATGGCAGGTGTTGAAAGATGGTGGGCGCTGGTAAGTTTCTTCTAGTGTTTTGCTTAGCAAATGCATAAAGACCTAGACTTAGCCTTATTTCCTCCAATATGCTTACCACAATGACCTAGAGTTAGCTTCTTTTCCTCCAAAATGACTTAATAAGCTTACTGACCTCCAAAACCATCCATTTCACCTAAGTTAGCTCTAAAACGATCTATACTTAGCTTTGTTTCCTCCAAAATGACCTAAGTTAGCTCTAGTATGCTTAGTTAACTAGGTTTGCTCAATAATGACATGTACTTAGCTTACTTATGTCAAAAATGGCATAATTAGCTTAGTTATCTCATAAACAATCCATTTTACCTAAGTTACCTCTAAAATGACCCATTATACCTTAGTTAGCTCATAAACGATCCATTTTACCCAAGTTAGCTCTAAAATGACCCATTTTACCTAGACTAACTCCAAAATGATCCATTTTACCTATGTTAGCTCTAAAATGACCCATTTTACCTAGGTTAGCTCCAAAATGACCCATCTTACCTAGGTTAGCTCCAAAATGATGCATTTTACCCAAGTTAGCTCTAAAATGACCCATTTTACCTAGATTAGCTCATAAACGATCCATTTCACCTAGGTTAGCTCACAATCGATCCATTTTACCTAGTTTAGCTCCAAAATGACCCATCACACCTAGGTTAGCTCTAAAATGATGCATTTTACCAAAGTTAGCTCATAAACGATCTATTTCACCTAGGTTAGCTCATAAACGATCCATTTCACCTAACTTAGCTCAAAAACGATCCATTTCACCTAGGTTAGCTCCAAAATGACCCATCTTACCTAGGTTAGCTCTAAAATGATGCATTATACCTAACTTAGCTCATAAATGATCTATTTCACCCAGGTTAGCTAATAAACGATCCATTTCAACTAAGTTAGCTCATAAATGATCCATTTCACCTAAGTTAGCTCATAAATGGCATATACTTCTTCTTCTAGTCACCTTTTTCTAACTTTCTTATTTGCCTTTTTGCAGATTTCATTCACTTCACGGAAGCTAGCTTGCTATGATGGAGTGCTTGTTTTTTCTTTCATTCTCCTCTAGTATTCTTCTAGCTTGCTATGATGGAACTTGCTATCTTGATGAAACTTTGCATTGTAATATGTATGGATGGAACAATGTGTATCTGCAACTTGCTATGTATGAATGGATGGAACTATATATGTATGCATGATGAAACTTATGTAATGGATATGTCATATGTTTGCTGTTAAATAGCCCTGTGAAATATATATATGTCATATATTTGCTGTGAAAATTTCTGGATTAAAAAAACAGAAAAAGAGGCACCTTTGACATCAGCCGCTGATGGCAAAGGCACCTTTGCCGTCCGCCGCGGACGGCAAAGAAACCACGCGGCGGCCACCTGTGATCCCTGGGAGCTGACCCATTTGGTCAGTTTGCCTACAGCGGCGGACGGCAAAGGCTTTGCCTACAGTGGCAGACGGCAAAGACTTGTCCCGCAGTGACGTCCAGCTGACGTCATTCGGCGAACGGCAAAGGCTGCCGTTAGCCGCCTAACGGACTAACAGCACATTTATTGCCGTCGGCTTTCTTTGCCGTCCGCCGCTGATGGCAAAGGCCCCTTTGCCGTCCGCTTTAGAAAGCAGACGGCAAAGAAGCTCTTTACCGTAGCTTACTTTGCCGGAGCCTTTTGCCGTCCGCGGCAAACGGCAAAGGCCTTTGTCGTCCGCCATCTATGCCTTTGCCGTATGCCGTGGCAGACGGCAAAGTAGCTGATTCCTGTAGTGTCATCTCCACCGTTGACCCCCTCCCGCCTCCACGGGCTACTGTTCATCCACCGTCGACCTCCTCCAGCCTCCACCTGCGACTGTTCATCCACGGGCTCCTGTTCATCCAGCCTCCACCATGCGCTACTCCACCGGCTACTGTTCAACCAGCCCTCTCCACGGGCTCCTGTTCAACCACCCCTCCACGGGCTACTGTTCATCCAGCCCTCCACCGTCTACTGTTCATTCTGCCCTCCACGGAGTGGTCCTGTTCATCCTGCCCTCCACGGGGTCCTGTTCATCCAGCCTCAACCGGCTCGATCGATCGGGGTCCTGTTCATCCAGAGGCAACACCACGGGGTCCTGTTCATCCACCCCCACCGGGAACTGTTAATCCAAACCCCCCAGCAACGCTCACTGTTCATCCAGAGGCAGCATCGATCGGCTTCAGTTAGCAGCAGTAGCGAAGGAATCGCTCGATCGGGTTCAGTTAACAGCCATCAATCGATCGCTCGGGTTCAGTAACGCGTAGCCTGCAGTGCAATCACTCGGGTTCAGTTAGAGCCCAATGCCTCGCTCGGGTTCAGTTAGAGCCAGCGCCTCGCACACACGCGTGTACGTACACGAGAGAAACTCGCATCGCTCGGCCCCCGACCTCCCACCGTAACCGGGAACTCCCCGAAATTTTCCTCGCCCTCGCTTCTACCACGGTTTTTTCCGTCATGGACGGCCCAAAGAATGTCATGCAGCTGCGTCTCCGGCCCGCCCAGGACGAAAAGCCCATTTTCTGTCATGATTTTTTGTCATAGAAGTAGGAGCCCACCGCATCTATGATGATACCGGGTTTTGTCACAATTATCGTCATAGAAGTGTCATATGTATGACAGAAAAAAAAATTGTTCGGCCCAAAATGTCACGGATGTGTCTTTTTTTTGTAGTGATACGCGGTATTTATGGCATCCCGGAAATTACGACACTACTTTCAAGAGTGTTCAATTACGGTGGCCTCGGAAGTACCACTCAATGACATAATAAAAAACCGCGATGCCACGGGCCGGATTGCCAAATGGGCTATCGAGCTCCTCCCGTTCGACATAACATATAGACCACGGCGAGCCATTAAGTCGCAAGTACTGGCCGATTTTGTCGCCGAGTGGACAGAAGCCGAACTCCCTAAATAATACGGCGCGTACTCCAATTGGATCATGCACTTCGACAGCTCTAAAATGCTGGCTGGTCTGGGGGCTGGCGTCGTCCTGACGTCCTCCACCGGAGATACAGTCCAATACGTGCTCCAAATACTGTACACAGACTCCAACAACGCAGCCGAATACGAGGCCCTGTTACATGGTCTTCGGATGAAAGTTTCAATGGGCATTCAACGCCTGGAGGTGCATGGGGACTCGAACCTCACAATATCTCAAATAAATGGAGACTTCGACGCCAAGTATCCGAAAATGGCGGCTTATCGCAACACCATCCTCAAAATGTCAGCTCGGTTCGAGGGGCTTGAATTCCACCATGTGGCTCGGGAAAACAATCAGGCGGCGGTTATCCTCGCCCATATCGGCGCTAAGCGCGACCCTGTCCCACCTAACATCTTCTTGGAAAGGCTGTTTAAGCCATCTGTGGTATGGGAAGGGGGACACCGGTAACAATAGTCCGGACCCGGCCACAACACCAGATACCGAACACTCTGACACAATCGGAGGCTCTGCCACCGAAATAACACCTTCAGCCCACGTGATAATGGCCGTCATCGCCCCATGGACAGAACCATTCCTGGCCTACCTAACCAGGCAGGAACTACCCGAGGACCAAAATGAGGCACGCTGCATAGTGCGGCGGTCTAAAGCCTACAAGGTCCACGAGGTAGAGCTTTATAAGAAAAGCACTACCGGGGTCCTTCAAAGGTGCATCTCCGAAGAGGAAGGGCAGAAGCTTTTGGCAGAAATCCATGCCGAACTCGGCGGCCACCACGCCGCAGCCCGGGCCCTTGTAAGCAAGGCCTTCCGTGCAGGTTTCTATTGGCCGATGGCCCGAGCAGACGCACAGGACATTGTTCAACGTTGCGTCGGTTGCCAGCTTTTTCCAAACCAAAGCCATATGCCGCCTACCGCTCTCAAAACAATCCCCATTACTTGGCCCTTTGCGGTCTGGGGGCTTGATATGGTCGGACCCCTCAAAGGGGGAACCCATAAGAAAAAATACCTATTGGTCATGGTGGACAAATTCACCAAATGGATAGAAGCCAAACCAGTCAAAACGGCTGAATCTGGACCGGTGATAGACTTCATATCTGGGGTTGTACACCGTAATGGCATCCCCCACGGCATCATCACCGACAACGGCTTGAACTTTACAGCCGACGAGGTGAAACTTTGGTGCAGCAACATGGGCAGCAAGCTCCATTACGCTTCTATCTATCACCCCCAAACTAACGGTCAAGTCGAGCTAGCAAATGGTCTTATCATGAGCGGCATTAAACCCAAATTAGTGCGGTCCTTAAAGGAATCAAACACGCACTGGGTAGAGGAGCTCGACTCCGTACTATGGGGGCTGCGGACCACGCCGAATCGCACTACCGGATACACACCGTTCTTTATGGTGTACGGCATAGAGGTGGTACTGCCCTGCGACATAATTCATGACTCACCTCGAGTGCGCATGTATGAAGAGAAAGAAGCCGAGCTTGATCGGCAGGACAGTTTGGACGCCCTAGAGGAGCAGCGTGACGTGGCAAAAGCCCGTTCCGCATTCTATCAGCAACAAGTTCGAAGGTATCAAAGCATAGAAGTACGGGCCAAAACCTATAACGTTAGCGAACTCGTTCTACGCCTACCAGAGAAGAAAAAGAACAAGCTCAAGCCCAAATGGGAAGGTCCCTTCATCATTGACCAAGTTCTGACCGGTGGAGCGTACCATCTGCAGGATGCATCGGACAATCGACTCGAGCCAAATCCATGGAACGCAGCCAGACACCAAAGGTTCTACGCCTAGTGCCGGACTCTATGTTCGTCTCCTTACCTCCGTCAATTTTTTAAATATCCGTTATCTGTATTTCTTTTTTCCTTTTCTTCAAGGCCTCAAAAGGCTAAATTGTGTCTTGACTACACAATCTTGATGCGCTTACCGCGCTCATTATACCTGGGGGCTTCTTATACAAAAGCTTAATATAACTATTTTCCGGGTTCTATGCCCCACACATGTGTTATTCTTCCACATGTACCTTTTTTCGCCATTATATGCATCGATATGACTTAAGTTTTGGCCAAGCTGGGTTGCCTGGCTCTTGTGTTTATGCCCTACGTTCCCGTTAATTCGGCTAGGGCATAAGGGGAGCACCTCTGCGATTGTTACTGCCGGGTCGGCCGGATGTGTACCTCAGACTGGGTGAAGCCGAAAGCTAGCGTTCTTAAGGGAATACTCGGTCGGTGAACAAAAGATGACTTTTATTTATTTCAATACATGCCCCCAGATGTTTATAGCCTGTGTCTCTTTTCGCAGTTCGGACATGCACATTAGGGCATGTGTACCCAGGGAAAGGAACCCTTAACGGAACTATTCTCCCTGGAAGATGTTTCTTACTATCCATGTAATATAACATAGCTAGTTGGGTACTTGTCTGTTCAAGCACTTATGACCCCTACGCCTGGTTTCCACGCGTACCCTGGTTTTTACATAACTGAGCGGGTATTCGGATACACTCCGGACTATCGGGTCCAGAGGTCAAAGCGAAAAGTTCCGCCATGAGACAATATATGTCACTTGAAGTACACAGTCACTTAGACTGACTAAATTCTTCTTCCATACCATCCAACAGGCTGTCTAGCCTACAATCTTGTTGGGAATACTTTGCGGCTAATTCTACTTGGTCATACGCCAAACTGACGGGGATCTCCTTCCCGTCAGGCCCCACAGGTCCGACCTCGGCCATGTGGTTAGGGTCAGCCTTGGTATACCGCGTCTTCACCATGGCCCAGGCTTCCCTCACACCTTGTCGGCAGGCTGATATCTTCCATAATCAGAAGCGCCGCCATTGTCCCTTGAGCTTCTCTACAAGCTCCCCCATGCCTCCTAGCAGGGAGACGGATGGCCACAAGGCTTGGGCAATGCCCTGCATCACCTGCCGAACTTGTTCGTGCAGTTGTGAGAGCTCTGGCAGAAGATCACCCGCGGAACCGGGCATTTCCTCCTCGGGACAACCCGTCAGCATACTTGCAGATATAAGTCTGTTAGCCGGTTTCTTCGCCGAACTCTTTAAAAGTTCATTCAAGCACTTACTGAAAATGCCGCATCAAAGCATCTTATTCTCCTTTACGGAGTCAGCAAGCTGGGCCCGAAAAACCTTCAGTTCCACGCCCAGCTGGATATTGGCATCTTGGAGATTGTTCTTCTCCTCCCTAACCTTTTTAAGCACGTGCTCACCAGCCTTTAGCTGTCGTTGGGCATGCGGCTCATTCCCTATCACGACCTCCGGATTCACTCCGGAGTCATCTGCAGAATCTATTGTTGGATTTGCATGCATGCCGCGTACTATCCGGTACCTGTCATTTTTTGCAATAGAGACAAGTGTTACCAGAGGGGGCCTTCTCGGACTCCTTCAGCGTGGCAACTGCGGCCCGTAGCTGGGCTTTGCACTCTTCCAGCTCTTGAGACAATTGGGTATTCTTCTCTGTAAGAACCTGCACAAATAATGATCCTTAAATCAGTTGTGTCAACTGTTTCAAGTCTCAGGGGCTATTGATATATATATAATTATCAGATTTTCTTACCCGTATATCCTTTACATACTGGTCCGTGGCTCTGGCAAGACCATTTTGAGCAGCACGGATGTACGCGTCTCCTGAGTTGAAGGCATCAAACGCCTCTCGGGAGAAAGAAGCGTCACGGAGTACGGCCCGACGACGCCTGTGATTCATAGTGCTCTCCACTTCGGAATTTGCAGCGGATAGCCTATCTGCATCCTCTGTAGGAGGAACATCCGGCGTTCGCCCCATGTTAGCTTCCGCCTCCATGTCCGGCCCTGCAGCCCGACTGGTGGAGGCGTGATCGGCAACCTCCCCGGATATAGTCTGCCGAGCGTTTTTCCTACTAGGAAACATGGACGTTATTATATTTTAAAAGAAGACAACCACGGAGCGAGGTTCTGTATCATACCTTTGCGACGGCGTCTCAGTCCTGACCGCCTACCTATTTAGCCTACCCGGCTTCGGTGCCCCTTGTTGGCGAGTCACTGCGGGTTCGGCATGGCGTCCCGATTGTCACGACCGGTTTTCCAATAAAAATATTTATTGAGAGACCGATCCCTTTTACGGACCAGTAGAGAAGAATTCCTTCTTACTGGTAGGCAAAATCTTGATCACAGAAGAAAATACCAGGAGTACTGAATATAATACAAAGTTGAGCAGAGACTGCTCAACAATTTATTACAAGCACGCCATTAAAACATAAAGGCAGATAGGGTGGCATAACTACTGACTCACGATAAAAGCGGTGGTGGAAATATCACAGCGAAGTGGGTGATATGACTCCCGAAAACTAACAGCTCCTCAAGCGTCGGAGTGAGGCTCGAGGAGACTTATTGCGGGTGGCGGAAGCGTATATGATACAAGTGACCAATATCCAGGATCGCACGGGACTAACTGGGATTCCTCTAGGCGTCGGACTCACTATCAAACTCTTCATCCATGAGATCGCCTTCGTCAACATTTGGCCAAATCAACAAGCCAGGTGAGTACTATGAAAGTACTCGCAAGACAGTTCGGACATAAGATATAACAAATGTAAACATGATGCATGCGAACAGATTATCAAGTGCACTTAGACAAAGGAACAATAATGCGTGGGAAATAAAAGAGAAGTCCGGCGGTAGTCCTCCCGAAATCCCAAAGCAAATACTGAGGGCCAAACGAGTGTCTGAATGACTCCTCGAGAGGAAAATACATGAATAACAATGCCGCAGTCGGGCGTCAAGGCGACACCACATAAAGGGCTTATAATAGAATATAAAAGACAGTGCGTGCCACAGTCGGACGTCTGAGCGACATCACATAAAGGGCTTATTTCAAAAGTAAATAACAAGAGTGCCACAATCGGACGTCTGAGCGACATCACATAAAGGGCTTATATCAAAAGTAAATAACAAGAGTGCCACAATCGGACGTCTGAGCGACATCACGTAAAGGGCTTATATCAAAAGTAAATAACAAGAGTGCCACAGTCGGACGTCTGAGCGACATCACATAAAGGGCTTATATTGAAAAAAAAATAACAGTGCATGCCACAGTCGGACGTCTGAGCGACATCACATAAAGGGCTTCATAACTTAATATCTCAGTAGCTCAAGAATTTAAATCATATCAAGGGAATAATCAGGTATGAGATAACAATAGGGGTTAGTCCATCCACCGGAATAACGTTCAACCAAGTTTACCACTCAAGTTTGTTCACCGGGGATTTACCACGAGGATTGACATAGATATGGGTATGCTGGCCATGGTCCTTGACCATAGATACGATGACTCGGAAGGATTTGACTCTGCAGAGTTTGTACTTCAACCACAGCCAACGGATTTCAGTAGTCACGGGGACTAGTTCCGTTTACGGTGTTTTGGAAGAAACACATCTAACCAGTACACACCCATTCAACATTCCGAAGCCAGGAATCACCCTCGGCAACGTTCAAGAAAAACCTTGAGACGGGGAGGCTACAACCTCGCGTAGCATGGGATCAAATTTATATACGCACGCTCTAAGGGGTGCCCCCCTCTCGGTCCCAACCGGAAACACCCATGCCCCCTGAACGAATGACTGGCTTTAATCCAGGGCCATGGAACCCTCATCACGGCCCCTCTATTTGGTGTGTACACGGAAAGAGGTTAACAACTTACTAAACCGCATTCTGGCAGAAAACATGTGGCAGCACGGAAGGGGTAAGAACGATAACGTGACTCCGTCCACGTTAACATCGGAATTTATCGGATGTCGTAAGGCTGGCATGCTACAACAATACCACCTTACTGCCTTTCATGTCACTACATGACTAGGCCATCTCTCATCAGAGATCATAGTGACTTCGGAACACACGGGTAGTTGCCTTACATGCAACGAGATACTCACCGATGCTCCTATGCCATGCACAACCATTCAAGCAAACATGCAAAACACCTATCATATCAAAGGTTCAAACATGCTTGCCTGGTTCGGAGAAGTCGGAGTCTAGCTCAGCGAAGTTCGCGGCTCCGTCACCTCTTCCGGAACATACGGTATAGCGAAAACGTATACTAACGTGAAAATCATCGCGTGTATAAAATTTGTTCAAAACAATTTCCAAATAAATACTATAAAAAACTAGACAAAAATATAAGACTGTCAGAAAAAGAATCACTCAAAAATCACTTTTTATTAAAAAGTTATAAGGGTTTTTGTCCAGGGACTAATCTGTGATGAAACAGAAAAGAACCAGGGACTTAACTGAGAAAACAGAAAACGGTTCGAAGAGAAACGCGCCAGCCCATAGAGGAAACGTACTTGCCCGAAGGCGCCAACGGAAAACGCTTCGGGGAGAGAAAGAAGAGAGGCTGACGTGGGGGTCCCACATGTCAGGTTTAAATCCTCGCCGGCGCCCGAAGGCTGCGGTGGTCGCCGGCGTCGAACCACGGCGAGTCAGGGAGATCGGAGTGTACCAAGAGGTTCAGCGTGTTCTTCCGCGTCGGTGGGTGGTGGACTTGGTCGTCGGGGAGCACCACGTCGACGGCGACACTTTCTCCGGCGGACGGCGGCTCGGGCGATGGTGGAGAACTCCGGTGGGTGCTGCAAACTCCGAATTGAAGCGCGGGTCAGGAGAGTGGATGCATAAGAGAGCTACTGGCAAGAGTTGGGGTTAGAGGTGCATGCATGGGAGCGAATCGAGCTGGATCCCGTGGCGGGTCGCGGCGGCCGGAGTTGAGGAAGAAGACTCCCTCGGGGCTCTCCCAGTGGCTAGGTGTGGTGCTGGAGGTGTGCAGAGGTGGTGTGGGTTCGAGTTGGAGCTCGGGGCCTCTATTTATAGGCGGTTCGAGGGGGTGGCCGTCAACGGGATCGCTCCGGCGAGCAATTACGGCGAGGCAATGGCTTGGCAGGGAGCTTAGGTGGCCAGGCAGCATCAGCGAGATGTACTGGTGCCGTTCCCCCGCTAATCTTGGTCGGGCTTGGCGTAATGGCGCCGGTCCTCGACGGGGTGGCCGTACGGGCACGGCGGCGGTAGAGAGCGCGCTCCGCGCCTGGCAGTTCACGACGAGGGTGGCAGCGCGCACTGGGGAGTGGATGGCCACGCAGCGGCTTCCGGTGGCTTGGGCGGCGCTGGACGGCGCCGTCTGCGCTGTGCCTCTCTCCGGCGGCCGCAAAGCCGCCGCTGCCGTCGGTCACGGGGCGGCGCACCTCCTCCTGCTCGTCGCCGACGCCCGCAACCTTCCAGGCGCTCGTGCGGTGCAGAGGACAAGGGGGAGGGGACGGGGAGCAAGGTGCCACAGCGACACTGGCGAGATGGACAACGAACACTGAAGAAAACGACAGTGCACTGAAACTGTTCTCTGAACTTAACTGAACATGACAGCAACAGTGTCCAGTAGTTGTTCGATGAAATGATTTGGCAAGAAGAAAATTTTTCCTGGAGCTGGGACTTGGTGAGGTGACCTCTCAATGCACCCAGAGGCTGCCTGATTTTTCTCAGATTTTTAGGAGAAGAATTTGAATGAATTTCATCAAATTTGGCAAATCTGGTCCAAACTTGCAGCAAGTATAGTTTGAAAAATTTGAACTGAAGACCAGTGGATCTTCATGGATCTTGGTTGAGGGTTCAAAGGACTAGCTAGGGGAATTGGTTTGGAGGAAAAATTCAAAGCAGAAAGGGTAGCTCCTTCGAAAACCTCCAAGGATCAAGATAGAAGGCAGAAATTGTTTTTGATAAGAAATAAATGGGAAAAATTATATGGAGAGGTTCAACTTGCTGTATTTGAGGTACATCATGATCCAAAGGTGGGGAAAGGTTTATGGGAGTGGATTTCCACTTGGGTCATGGCAAGAGGAATTTTTGAAAAGGGGAGAAGATCACTCAAAATGCCCTAGGGCTATTTAAAAGATTTTCAAAGGAAAAATTACCAAAGTGAAAAGCATTTGGTTTAGAGTCCAAAAAAAAGGGAAAACCTCCAAGACCAAAATCAAGTCTTGGGTGAATCCAAACACTTGCCATAAAAGAAAGTTTTTTGAGAGGGAGAGCCTTTTAGAAGAAAATTTTAAATACCCTCCTCAAATAAAATAAAAGTTTTAAAAAAATCCAATTAAAAATTTTGGGTGTCACAACACCTACCCCCTTAGGAAAAATCTCGTCCTCGAGATTTCAGTTGATCCTCAAATAGATATGGATACTCTGCCCGAAGAAAATCTTCTCTTTCCGAGGTAGCTTCATCCTCAGTGTGGTTGCTCCACTGAACTTTGAAAAAATTTGTCGTTTTCTGACGGGTCCTCCTTTCAGACTCTTCCAAAATCTTTACTGGCCGCTCTCTGTAGGTGAGGTCTGGTTGCACATCAATGACTTCATGGGATACATGCTTCTCCGGATTACTTACACATTTTCTCAATTGTGAGACGTGGAACACGTCATGGACGTCTGACAGCTCGTTGGGTAGGTCTAGTTTGTAGGCTACCGTGCCTCTTCGCGCAACTATGCAGAATGGTCCAATAAACCTAGGGGCTAGCTTCCCCTTAATTTTGAACCGTTGCAGGCCCCTCATAGGAGACACTCGTAGGTATACGAAATCTCTGGGTTCAAAGCTGACCTCACGATGCTTTTGATCGTAGTAGCTCTTTTGTCGGCTTTGCGCTGTCTTGAGTCTGTCCCTGATCTGCTTAACTTTCTCCTCGGCCTCCTTGAGCATGTCTGGGCCGAAGATACGACTGTCACCTGTCTTTGACCAATTCAGTGGGGTACGACACCTCCGTCCGTACAATGCTTCAAAGGGTGCCATTTGTAAGCGGGCTTGGTAACTGTTGTTGTAGGCAAACTCGGCATACGGCAAACTTTCCTCCCAACTGGATCCATAGGTGAGCACACAGGCTCTCAGCATGTCCTCTAGGATTTGGTTCACACGTTCCGTTTGTCCATCAGTCTGAGGGTGGTACGCTATACTGAAAGCTAGTTGCGTGCCCAGAGCTTGTTGCAGGTGATCCCAAAATTTAGAGACAAATTGAGTGCCTCGGTCGGATATTATAGTCTTTGGGACTCCATGCAGACAGACTATACGGGAGAGATAAAGCTTGGCTAGCCTTTGTGTGGAGTAGGTTGTCTTCACGGGGATGAAATGGGCTACCTTGGTTAGCCTATCTGTGATGACCCATATGGCATCATTACCGCGTTGTGATCGAGGTAGTCCGACGATGAAGTCCATTCCTATTTCATCCCATTTCCACTCCGGTATCCTGTTTGGCTGGAGTAGCCCTGCTGTCTTTTGATGCTCGGCCTTGATGCGTTGACATGAATCGCAACACGCAATAAATGCGGCTATATCCCTTTTCATACCGTGCCACCAAAATCTTTCCTGAATGTCTTTATACATTTTGGTTCCTCCAGGGTGGATTGAGTATAGGGCAGTGTGGCTCTCGGTTAGGATTTGTTGCTTGAGTTCCTCAATGTTAGGTACGCAAAGTTTGTCCCGTACCATAATATTCCTTCACTGTCTGTGACGAACTCTGAAACCTTGCCAAGGCTCATTTTCCTCTTTATTCCTTCGATGCTAGGGTGCCCTTGCTGAGCCTTCTTAATTTGTTCCATTAGGGTGGGATGTATCTCCAGATTCGATACGGTGCCTTCAGAGACCAACACCAGTTGAGTTTAACGAACTCTTGCTGAAACTCAGGCCTCAAGTTTTGTGGGCTGTCGTTGCCCGGGCTAGGGTTTCGACTAAGGGCATCTGCCACTACATTTGCTTTCCTTGGATGGTAGTGAATGCCGACATCATAGTCCTTGACCAATTCCAACTAGCGTCGTTGGCGTAAATTTAGCTCTAGTTGTGTGAAAATATATTTAAGGCTCTTATGGTCCGTATATATTTCACAACGATTTCCCAACAGAAAGTGCCTCCATTCCTTGAGTGCATGGATGACCGCTGCTAGCTCCAAGTCATGAGTTGGATAATTTTCCTCATGCTTCCTTAGTTGCCTGGAAGCATACGCGACAACTTTGCCATCCTGCATCAGCACACATCCGAGGCCCTTCCGGGATGCGTCACAATATACTTCAAAACTCTTGTGTATGTCTGGCACAGTTATGACCGGTGCGGTCGTTAGTTTCTTCTTGAGTTCTTGGAAGCTTTCCTCGCATGCTTCCGTCCATACAAACTTCTTGTCTTTCTTGAGCAACTGTGTCATTGGTTTTGCCACGGTGTAGAATCCTTCTATAAATCTTCTATAATATTCGGCCATTCCAAGGAAACTTCGCACATCTGTCACGTTGGCTGGTGGTTTCCAGTCGAGTATGGCTTTGACTTTTTCTGGGTCTACGGCCACGCCTTCTTGGGTTAATATGTGGCCTAGGAAACCAACTTGCCTTAGCCAAAATTCACACTTGCTAAATTTGGCGTACAATTAATGTTTCCTTAATTCTCCCAGAACAATTCTGAGATGCTCAACATGCTCTTCTGGTGTCCTTGAGTAAACCAGAATATCGTCAATGAACACCACAACAAATTTGTCCATAAATTTCATAAACACTTTGTTCATGAGGTGGACGAAATATGCGGGGGCGTTCGTTAATCTAAATGGCATTACTGTGAACTCATATAATCCATATCTGGAAGTGAATGCTGTCTTAGGGATATCTTCTGTCCGTACTTTCAATTGGTGATATCCCGATCTCAAATCAATTTTTGAGAACACCTTGGCTTGTGCGAGCTGGTCAAACAAATCATTTATCCGTGGCATCGGATATTTGTTTTTGATGGTGACCATATTGAGAGCTCGATAGTCTATACACAATCTCAGTGTCCCATCCTTTTTCTTGGCGAACAACACTGGTGAACCCCATGGTGAGGAGCTGGCTCGAATAAATCCTTTGTCCAATAATTCCTTTATCTGCTTCTTCAACTCTACCAATTCTGAGGGTGCCATTCTATAAGGCTTCTTATAGATGGGAGCGGTGCCGGGTGCTAGTTCAATGCTGAATTCCATCTCTCGGTCTGGTGGCATGCCTGGTAGTTCCTCAGGAAATACGTCAGGAAACTCGCACACCACTGGAACTTTTCTCAGTTCTGAAATGTCCACTTTGTTCAATTTTGGTCGCCGTGACCGTGGTCTTTCTTGAGCTGTAACCTTTATTGTCTTGCCGTGATGATGAGTGAGGATCACAGTCCGATTGAAACAGTCAATAAAACCTTTGTTGGTGGTCAACCAGTCCATCCCTAAAATGACATCCAGTCCTTTATTTTCCAACACGATGAGATTAGCTTGGAACTTTAGTCCTTCGAACTCAATGATCACTCCTTGGCAATAACTCTGAGCGATCTGCTTATTTCCGGGGGACTTGATGATCATAGATTTTTCCAAGGGAAGTATCGGAAAACCATGTTGCAAAACAAAATTCTACGAAACAAACGAATGGGAAGCTCCAGAATCAAACAAAACCGTGGTAGGTACTGTGTTGACAGGGAACGTACCGAGCACGATGTCTGGGGCATTCTGGGCTTCTTCCCTGGTCACATGGTTCAGGTGACCCTTCCTGTGATTGTTGTTGGGATTGAAATTGTTGCGCTTGGGGGCTGGATTATTTCCACCATTGTTCGGCTTGGGGGCTGAGTTCCTTGGCTTTGGGCACTGTTTGGCATAGTGCCCCTCTTCACCACAAGCGTAGCAAGTGACCCCTGGACGGTATGTGAAGTCCTTGTCCCTTGAATGAAACTGCCTGGTTGGCCTTAGATCAGTAGTCATGGATTTCCTTGCTTCAGTCCTCGGGACCTCAGTCCTGCTTCGGTTGTTGCGAGCAAGAGTCCTCTTGTCCCTCTTTCGTTTACGGATATCCTCCAGGCTACGGCTCTCATTCTCCAAGGTAATGGCCTTGTCAACCAGAGTTTTAAAATCCGGGAAAGTGTGCACAACCAGTTGGCATCTTAGTGCCGGTGCCAGGCCGTCCAAGAATTTCTCCATCCTCTTGTTCTCAGTCATATGCTCGTCGTAGGCATAGCGAGATAGCTGGTTAAACTGACCGTTGTATTCTGTCACTGACATGCCTCTTTGCTTGAGGTCATCAAATTCTCTTTTCTTGATTTTTATGATGCTCCTGGGGATGTGCGCCCCATGAAAGCCTTCCTTGAACTCCTCCCAGGTGATGTTGTGTTCACTGGGATGCATGTGTAGGAAGTTCTCCCACCATGCTGCAGCTGCTCCAGTAAGGTAGTGGGGTGCATAAAGCACCTTCTCATGATCTGAACACTGAGCAATAATCAGCTTCCTTTCGATGTCACGAAGCCAATCATCGGCTTCAAGTGGCTTATCGGTGTGAGCAAACGTTGGAGGACGAGTCTTCTGTAATTCAGACAACTTGGAGAGTGGTTGGTAGGGCTCACGGTGGTTTCCCATATTGATGACGTGATTCATCATCTCTTGGTGTTGTTGCTGGCTTTGTTCGAAGAGGCGGCATACTTGAGATAAGGCCGCTTCGCTGTCCTGTTGACTAGACTGTCCCTGAGTGAAGTTGTTGCTGGTCAGTGTTCCATAAACTTCTTCTGGCTGATTGGGCCTGGAACGAGTCCACGGACGAGACATTTTCCACTCTGGGGTATTATTTAGCAAAACGCATAAGAAGAACTGTGTGGCACAAGGAAAATCTTGCAAAGGCAAAAATTTAAAAGACCTCAAGATTTTTCAAGAAAATATAAACGATTTTGCTCGGAGTAATGACTGCTTAAACACGAATCTTACACGCGAAACGCAAACGTACGATACAGCACTCAGGATGTGCGTACACATTCCTGACATGTTATTAAAGCTAGCACAGCTCTCCGGAAAGCAGCGTACACAACTACTACAAGCATAAGCACATGAAACACAACATACATGCAGACATAACGCGCAGCTACTCGGCGCACTCAGTCGGAGATGGTGACGATGTCCTTTCCCTTGCCGAGGGCAAGACTCAGCGGTGCAGGAGATTCAACCTCCACCTCCTCCCTAGCAGGCTCCAGGCGCGTAGCACTGCGCTGCGGTGATGGCGTGGGTGCGACATGAGGCAGTGCGGGTGCGGCAGGCGGCGCAGCTCTGACTGGAGTAGGAGCGATGACTCGGTCGAACTCCTCAGTGGTAGGCAGACGGCGAGCAGTGGCCAAAATGGCCGGTGCATAAGATGCTGAGGATGAGACGAATGTCAGAGGCGGTGCCGTGTGGAGAAGCTCCTTCCTACTGGCAGGACCGCCCCGAACTAAGTCCATGCGGGCAGCCACAAGATCATCCACGAGGTTGTCGAAAGATTCTTCCAGAGCCATGAGATACTCCACAACCATCTCGATGGCTTCATCTCGCTCTCCCCTATGGCAGGCGAATGCGTAGTGACAAGTATATGGCACATGGCATGGGAGGTAGCGATAGCGACGAGTCTTCATCATAGGAAGAATGTCCCGAAGGCGAGCTATCGCCTCACGGGCAGCCATCTGCATGGCATGCCTCTCCGTAGGCATGGCCCTTCCCACAAAACGGAAGTGGCGAGACGCGGAACGTCCTCCCTTGAATTGCACCACGGCCTGGTGCATAGACACGTCGTCGCCGAGCTTGTGCTGGTAAAGCGTGAACTCCGGACGAGTCGCTGGCCCGATTGCGAGCTTGGTGATGGAGACGAGGAGTTTGACAAACCCCTCGGGCACGTTAGTGAACACCCGAGTCTCACAGTTGCTGCCAGCCATCTACAAAAGTAGGCAAAAATTCTGAGTAGTCATGTCATAAATTTATGATGACCAACAGAAAAATTAGCTACAATTGCAAAATGCTGAAAAGGCACAAAAGACGCTAATAACCGATTAGCGAGCGCACCTAGTGGCTTCCTACAGTCAGCCTGGCTCTGATACCAAGCTTGTCACGACCGGTTTTCCAATAAAAATATTTATTGAGAGACCGATCCCTTTTACGGACCAGTAGAGAAGAATTCCTTCTTACTGGTAGACAAAATCTTGATCACAGAAGAAAATACCAGGAGTACTGAATATAATACAAAGTTGAGCGGAGACTGCTCAAATTTTTATTACAAGCACGCCATTAAAACATAAAGGCGGATAGGGTGGCATAACTACTGACTCATGATAAAAGCGGTGGTGGAAATATCACAGCGAAGTGGGTGATATGACTCCTGAAAACTAACAGCTCTTCGAGCGTCGGAGTGAGGCTCGAGGAGACTTACTGCGGGTGGCGGAAGCGTATATGATACAAGTGACCAATATCCAGGATCGCACGGGACTGACTGGGATTCCTCTAGGCGTCGTACTCACTATCAAACTCTTCATCCATGAGATCGCCTTCGTCAACATCTGGCCAAATCAACAAGCCATGTGAGTACTATGAAAGTACTCGCAAGACAGTTCGGACATAAGATATAACAAATGTAAACATGATGCATGCGAACAGATTATCAAGTGCACTCAGACAAAGGAACAATAATGCGTGGGAAATAAAAGAGAAGTCGGGCGGTAGTCCTCCCGAAATCCCAAAGCAAATACTGAGGGCCAAACGAGTGTCTGAATGACTCCTCGAGAGGAAAATACATGAATAACAATGCCGCAGTCGGGCGTCAAGGCGACACCACATAAAGGGCTTATAATAGAATATAAAAGACAGTGCGTGCCACAGTTGGACGTCTGAGCGACATCACATAAAGGGCTTATTTCAAAAGTAAATAATAAGAGTGCCACAATCGGACGTCTGAGCGACATCACATAAAGGGCTTATATCAAAAGTAAATAACAAGAGTGCCACAATCGGACGTCTGAGCGACATCACATAAAGGGCTTATATCAAAAGTAAATAACAAGAGTGCCACAGTCGGACGTCTGAGCGACATCACATAAAGGGCTTATATTGAAAAAAAAATAACAGTGCATGCCACAGTCGGACGTCTGAGCGACATCACATAAAGGGCTTCATAACTTAATATCTCAGTAGCTCAAGAATTTAAATCATATCAAGGGAATAATCAGGTATGAGATAACAATAGGGGTTAGTCCATCCACCGGAATAACGTTCAACCAAGTTTACCACTCAAGTTTGTTCACCGGGGATTTACCACGAGGATTGACATAGATATGGGTATGCTGGCCATGGTCCTTGACCATAGATACGATGACTCGGAAGGATTTGACTCTGCAGAGTTTGTACTTCAACCACAGCCAACGGATTTCAGTAGTCACGGGGACTAGTTCCGTTTACGGTGTTTTGGAAGAAACACATCTAACCAGTACACACCCATTCAACATTCCGAAGCCAGGAATCACCCTCGGCAACGTTCAAGAAAAACCTTGAGACGGGGAGGCTACAACCTCGCGTAGCATGGGATCAAATTTATATACGCGCGCTCTAAGGGGTGCCCCCCTCTCGGTCCCAACCGGAAACACCCATGCCCCCTGACCGGATGACTGGCTTTAATCCAGGGCCATGGAACCCTCATCCCGGCCCCTCTATTTGGTGTGTACACGGAAAGAGGTTAACAACTTACTAAACCGCATTCTGGCAGAAAACATGTGGCAGCACGGAAGGGGGAAGAACGATAACGTGACTCCGTCCACGTTAACGTCGGAATTTATCGGATGTCGTAAGGCTGGCATGCTACAACAATACCACCTTACTACCTTTCATGTCACTACATGACTAGGCCATCTCTCATCAGAGATCATAGTGACTTCGGAACACACGGGTAGTTGCCTTACATGCAACGAGATACTCACCGATGCTCCTATGCCATGCACAACCATTCAAGCAAACATGCAAAACACCTATCATATCAAAGGTTCAAACATTCTTGCCTGGTTTGGAGAAGTCGGAGTCTAGCTCGGCGAAGTTCGCGGCTCCATCACCTCTTCCGGAACCTACGATATAGCGAAAACGTATACTAACGTGAAAATCATCGCGTGTATAAAAGTTGTTCCACAAATTTTCCAAATAAATACTATAAAAAACTAGACAAAAATATAAGACTGTCAGAAAAAGAATCACTCAAAAATCACTTTTTATTAAAAAGTTATAAGGGTTTTTGTCCAGGGACTAATCTGTGATGAAACAGAAAAGAACCAGGGACTTAACTGAGAAAACAGAAAACGGTTCGAAGAGAAACGCGCCAGCCCACAGAGGAAACGTACTTGCCCGAAGGCGCCAACGGAAAACGCTTCGGGGAGAGAAAGAAGAGAGGCTGACGTGGGGGTCCCACATGTCAGGTTTAAATCCTCGCCGGCGCCCGAAGGCTGCGGTGGTCGCCGGCGTCGAACCACGGCGAGTCAGGGAGATCCGAGTGTACCAAGAGGTTCAGCGTGTTCTTCCGCGTCGGTGGGTGGTGTACTTGGTCGTCGGAGAGCACCACGTCGACGGCGACACTTTCTCCGGCGGACGGCGGCTCGGGCGATGGTGGAAACTCCGGTGGGTGCTGCAAACTCTGAATTGAAGCGCGGGTCAGGAGAGTGGATGCATAAGAGAGCTACTGGCAAGAGTTGGGGGTTAGAGGTGCACGCACGGGAGCGAATCGAGCTGGATCCCGTGGCGGGTCGCGGCGGCCGGAGTTGAGGAAGAAGACTCCCTCGGGGCTCTCCCAGTGGCTAGGTGTGGTGCTGGAGGTGTGCAGAGGTGGTGTGGGTTCGAGTTGGAGCTCGGGGCCTCTATTTATAGGCGGTTCGAGGGGGTGGCCGTGAACGGGATCGCTCCGGCGTGCAATTACGGCGAGGCAATGGCTTGGCAGGGAGCTTAGGTGGCCAGGCAGCATCAAGGAGATGTACTGGTGCCGTTCCCCCGCTAATCTTTGTCGGGCTTGGCGTAATGGCGCCGGTCCTCGACGAGGTGGCCGTACGGGCACGGCGGCGGCAGAGAGCGCGCTCCGCGCCTGGCAGTTCACGACGAGGGTGGCAGCGTGCACTGGGGAGTGGATGGCCACGCGGCGGCTTCCGGTGGCTTGGGCGGCGCTGGACGGCGCCGTCTGCGCTGTGCCTCTCTCCGGCGGCCGCAAAGCCGCCGCTGCCGTCGGTCACGGGGCGGCGCACCTCCTCCTGCTCGTCGCCGACGCCCGCAACCTTCCAGGCGCTCGTGCGGTGCAGAGGACAAGGGGGAGGGGACGGGGAGCAAGGTGCCACAGCGACACTGGCGAGATGGACAACGAACACTGAAGAAAACGACAGTGCACTGAAACTGTTCTCTGAACTTAACTGAACATGACAGCAATAGTGTCTAGTAGTTGTTCGATGAAATGATTTGGCAAGAAGAAAAATTTTCCTGGAGCTGGGACTTGGTGAGGTGACCTCTCAATGCACCCAGAGGCTGCCTGATTTTTCTCAGATTTTTAGGAGAAGAATTTGAATGAATTTCATCAAATTTGGCAAATCTGGTCCAAACTTGCAGCAAGTATAGTTTGAAAAATTTGAACTGAAGACCAGTGGATCTTCATGGATCTTGGTTGAGGGTTCAAAGGACTAGCTAGGGGAATTGGTTTGGAGGCAAAATTCAAAGCAGAAAGGGTAGCTCCTTCGAAAACCTCCAAGGATCAAGATAGAAGGCAGAAATTGTTTTTGATAAGAAATAAATGGGAAAAATTATATGGAGAGGTTCAACTTGCTGTATTTGAGGTACATCATGATCCAAAGGTGGGGAAAGGTTTATGGGAGTGGATTTCCACTTGGGTCATGGCAACAGGAATTTTTGAAAAGGGGAGAAGATCACTCAAAATGCCCTAGGGCTATTTAAAAGATTTTCAAAGGAAAAATTACCAAAGTGAAAAGCATTTGGTTTAGAGTCCAAAAAAAAGGGCAAACCTCCAAGACCAAAATCAAGTCTTGGGTGCATCCAAACACTTGCCATAAAAGAAAGTTTTTTGAGAGGGAGAGTCTTTTAGAAGAAAATTTTAAATACCCTCCTCAAATAAAATAAAAGTTTTTAAAAAAAATACAATTAAAAATTTTGGGTGTCACACCAATGGCCTTCCCTGTAAGACACCATATGTGTACGGTAGGTGAAGTGCAGAAAAGGGGATCCTTCTCGGAAGTTGGGACTCCGGTTTTACTTACGTGCGATGCAGGGAGTAGTCCAGGATAGTCGGCTATGATGGCCACCATGGCATCATCGCGTCTCAATTGATAGAATGTCCTGTCGATCAGCTCCACAAATATGTCCGGATCCTCTTCGAGTCCGGTATCGAGGGCCCGGTCAGGGTCCTCCGGTTGTGGAGGCGGGCTGTGGACCTCCCTTACAGCTTTTCGCAGTTCCTGCCATGAAACGGCAAGGTAAATACTTATGACAAAGAATGCGGGAAGGTTGGGAGTAAAAGGTGACAGCTCACCCAGCTTGGAGGGTTGTACATGGAGAATCTATCCCGTGGCTTAATGCGGATGAACTCCTCTTCCTCTCCCTTGTACAAATCGGACAGGATTTTTGCTAGAGCAGCAACTGAGTCCGGTCCCTTACGCCCGCAGCGGGTGGCGTCATCTTCCCCGTTAGAGTGCCACATGGGGTGCCCTCGATATTGAAGTGGTTGCACCCCCCGCATTATACATATTGACATAACCTCGATTATTGTCAATCCTGATTGAGCCAGCAGTTTTATCCGGCCCATCAGGTAAAGGACTTCTCCGTTATCTTCCTCCTGAGGGCTCCGAGGGCGCCAGCTGCGGCGTTTCTTCAGGGGAGTGTTGTCGAACTCAGGGAGGCCCATCCGAATAGGGTCCGGAAGGGGGACGTCCTCCATATAAAACCACTCCGAAGGCCAGTCCTCGGATGCCTTCTTCGGAGTACCGGACAGGTATCCGGTCCCGGCGATGCGCCATATTTCGGCTCCGCCCACTTGGTACAGTGACCCCTCCTGTGTATGGGGTATGAGGCAGAATAACCTCTTCCATAGCTCGAAATGAGCTTCGCAGCCCAGAAACAACTCACAAAAGGCGACATAGCCAGCAATGTGTAATATGGAGGCGGGGGTGAAATTATGCCGCTGGAAGCCATAGAACTCCAGGAGCCCGCAGAGGAACGGATGAATTAGAAATCCAAGCCCTCTTAATAAGTAAGGGACAAGGCATACCCGCTCCCCCATGGATGGGCTGGGAAAGATCTCTTGCTCCCCGCCGTTATAGGTGGCGAGCCCGGCTCGAACGGGGACCATATACGCTGGAGGGAGAAACCCCTGGGTCTGTAACTCTACTCATTGGTTGTGAGGGACGGAACACTTCTTCCAATTGCCGGGCTTAGGGCTACGGGAGCGAGAGGAGGAGCTGCGACGACCGGCCATGTTGGAATGGATTTTTTCCGGGTGCACTCTGATGGATACTCGTTGTGGGAGGATGGTGTGATCTGGATCTGAGAATCCCCGTCTCTTTAATAGACGATTTACCCACATGGCTAGGGTGGCAATTGAAAAATGCCCCGACTTCTCACATTCGCTCGACGCATGGAGAATATCCATTATTAGGCGCGGAAGCCAAGGAGTGCAACATTTATGGGAAGCCGGACACTACTCAAACAAGTATTCAGGATTTGGAGAAGAACCCGCCTTGCAATGCCGAAGACAATCTGCGCGTCGGACTCATCGTCATTGAAGCTTGGTTTAGGGGCTACTGAGGGAGTCCTGGATTAGGGGGTCCTTGGATAGCCGGACTATATCCTTTGGCCGGACTGTTGGACTGTGAAGATACAAGATTGAAGACTTCGTCCCGTGTCCGGATGGGACTCTCCTTGGCGTGGAAGGCAAGCTTTGCAATACAGATATGTAGATCTCCTCCCTTGTAACTGACTCTGTGTAACCCTAGCCCCCTCGGATGTCTATATAAACCGGAGGGTTTAGTCCGTAGGACAACAACAATCATACCATAGGCTAGCTTCTAGGGTTTAGCCTCTACGATCTCGTGGTAGATCAACTCTTGTAATAATCATATCATCAAGATCAATCAAGTAGGAAGTAGGGTATTACCTCCATCGAGAGGGCCCGAACCTGGGTAAACATTGTGTCCCCCGCCTCCTGTTACCATCCGCCTTAAACGCACAGTTCGGGACCCCCTACCCGAGATCCGCCGGTTTTGACACCGACAATATAGACAAACAGAGTGTCACTAGTATGCCTCTACTTGACTAGCTCGTTGAATCAAAGATGGTTAAGTTTCCTAGCCATAGACATGAGTTGTCATTTGATTAACGGGATCACATCATTAGAGAATGATGTGATTGACTTAACCCATTCCGTTAGCTTAGCACTTGATCGTTTAGTTTGTTGCTATTGCTTTCTTCATGACTTATACATGTTCCTATGACTATGAGATTATGCAACTCCCGAATACCGGAGGAACACTTTGTGTGCTATCAAACGTCACATCGTAACTGGGTGATTATAAAGATGCTCTACAGGTGTGTCCGACGGTGTTTGTTGAGTTGTCATAGATCGAGATTAGTATTTGTCACTCCGATTGTCGGAGAGGTATCTGTGGGTCCTCTCGGTAATGCACATCACTATAAGCCTTGCAAGCAATGTGACTAATGAATTAGTTGTGTGATGATGCATTATGGAACGAGTAAAGAGACTTGCCGGTAACGAGATTGAACTAGGTATTGAGATACCAACGATCGAATCTCGGGCAAGTAACATACCGATGACAAAGGGAACAACGTATGTTGTTATGCGGTTTGACCGATAAAGATCTTCGTAGAATATGTAGGAACCAATATGAGCATCCAGGTTCCGCTATTGGTTATTGACCGAAGATGAGTCTTGGTCATGTCTACATAGTTCTCAAACCCGAAGGGTCCGCACGCTTAATGTTCGGTGACGAACGATATTATGAGTTTATGTGTTTTGATGTACCGAAGGTAGTTCGGAGTCCCGGATGTTGTCACGGACATGACGAGGAGTCTCAAAATGGTGGAGAAATAAAGATTGATATATTGGACGGCTATGTTCGGACACCGAAGTGTTCCGGGAGGTTTTGGATAAAACCGGAGTGCCAGAGGGTTATCGGACCCCCCCGGAAGTTATTGGGCCCTTAGTGGGCTTTAGGGGAGAGAGAGGGCAGCAGCCAGGAGGTGGCGCCCCCCAAGGGACTAGGGGAGGGGGGCACGGCCCCTCGTTCCCTCTCCCTCCCCCTCTCCTTCCTTCCCTCTCCTATTAGGACTAGGAAAGGAGGAATCCTACTCCTACTAGGAGGAGGATTCCTCCCCCCTTGGCGCGCCCTCTAGGACCGGCCGGCCTCCTACTCCCCTCCTTTATATACGGGGGAGGGGGCACCCCATAGACACACAAGTTGATTGTTTAGCCGTGTGCGGTGCCCCCCTCCACAAATTTCCACCTTGGTCATATCGTTGTAGTGCTTAGGCGAAGCCCTGCGTCGATAACTTCATCATCACCGTCATCACGCCGTCGTGCTGACAAAGCTCTCCCTCGACACTCAGCTGGATCTAGAGTTCGTGGGACGTCACCGAGCTGAACGTGTGTAGATCGCGGAGGTGCCGTACTTTTGGTACTAGGATCGGTCGGATCGTGAAGACGTACGAGTACATCAACCGCGTTGTCATAACGCTTCCTCTTTCGGTCTACGAGGGTACGTGGACAACACTCTCCCCTCTCATTGCTATGCATTACCTAGATGGATCTTGCGTGTGCGTAGGAATTTTTTTGAAACTACTGCGTTCCCCAACAGTGGCATCCGAGCCAGGTCTATGCGTAGATGTTATATGCATGAGTAGAACACAAAGAGTTGTGGGCGATAATAGTCATACTGCTTACCAGCATGTCATACTTTGATTCGTCGGTATTGTTGGATGAAGCGGCTCGGACCGTCATTACGCGTATGCTTACGCGAGACTGGTTCTACCGACGTGCTTTGCACACAGGTGGCTGGCGGGTGTCAGTTTCTCCAACTATATTGAATCGAGTGTGGCTACGCCTGGTCCTTGTTGAAGGTTAAAACATCACACTTGACGAAAAATCGTTGTGATTTTGATGCGTAGGTAAGAACGGTTCTTGCTCAGCCCGTAGCAGCCACGTAAAACTTGCAACAACAAAGTAGAGGACGTCTAACTTGTTTTTGCAGGGCATGTTGTGATGTGATATGGTCAAGACATGATGCTAAATTTTATTGTATGAGATGATCATGTTTTGTAATAGAGTTATCGTCAACTGGCAGGAGCCATATGGTTGTCGCTTTATTGTATGCAATGCAATCGCCCTGTAATTTTTTTTACTTTATCACTAAGCGGTAGCGATAGTTGTAGAAGCAATAGTTGACGAGACAACAACGATGCTACGATGGAGATCAAGGTGTCGCGCCGGTGACGATGGTGATCATAATGGTGCTTTGGAGATGGAGATCAAAGGCACAAGATGACGATGGCCATATCATATCACTTATATTGATTGCATGTGATGTTTATCCTTTATGCATCTTATTTTGCTTAGTTCGGCGGTAGCATTATAAGATGATCTCTCACTAAATTTCAAGGTACATGTGTTCTCCTTGAGTATGCACCATTGCGAAAGTTCGTCGTGCCAAGACACCACATGATGATCGGGTGTGATAAGCTCTACATTCACATACAATGGGTGCAAGCCAGTTTTGCACACGCAAAATACTCGGGTTAAACTTGACGAGCCTAGCATATGCAGATATGGCCTGGGAACACTGAGGCCGAAAGGTCAGCGTGAATCATATAATAGATATGATCAACATAGTGATGTTCACCATTGAAAACTACCCCATCTCACGTGATGATCGGACATGGTTTAGTTGATTTGGATCACGTGATCACTTAGATGATTAGAGGGATGTCTATCTAAGTGGGAGTTCTTAAGTAATATGATTAATTGAACTTTAATTTATCATGAACTTAGTACCTGATAGTATTTTGCATGTCTATGTTGTTGTAGATCAATGGCCCGTGCTACTGTTCCTTTGAATTTTAATGCGTTCCTAGAGAAAGCTAATATGAAAGATGATGGTAGCAACTACATGGACTGGGTCCGTAACTTGAGGATTATCCTCATTGCTGCACAGAAGAATTATGTCCTGGAAGCACCGCTAGGTGCAATACCCGCTGCAGGAGCAACGCCGGACGTTGTGAACGCCTGGCAGAGCAAAGCTGATGACTACTCGATAGTTCAGTGTGCCATGCTTTACGGCTTAGAACTGGGACTTCAATGACGTTTTGAACGTCATGGAGCATATGAGATGTTCCAGGTGTTGAAGTTAATATTTCAAGCAAATGCCCGGATTGAGAGATATGAAGTCTCCAATAAGTTCTATAGCTGCAAAATGGAGGAGAATAGTTCTGTCATTGAGCATATACTCAAAATGTCTGGGTATCATAATCAGTTGACTCGGCTGGGAGTTAATCTTCCGGTTGATAGAGTCATTGACAGAGTTCTTCAATCACTGCCACCAAGCTACAAAAGCTTCGTGATGAACTATAACATGCAAGGGATGGATAAGATGACTCCCGAGCTCTTCGCAATGCTAAAGGCTGCGGAGGTAGAAATCAAGAAGGAGCATCAAGTGTTGATGGTCAACAAGACCACCAGTTTCAAGAAAAAGGTAAAGGAAAGAAGGGGAATTTCAAGATGAACGGCAAGCAAGTTGCTGCTCAAGTGAGGAAACCCAAGTCTGGACCTAAGCCTGAGACTGAGTGCTTCTACTGCAAAGGCACTGGTCACTAGAAGCGGAACTGCCCCAAGTATTTGGCGGATAAGAAGGATGGCAAGGTGAACAAAGGTATATGTGATATACATGTTATTGGTGTGTACCTTACTAATGCTCGCAGTAGTGCCTGGGTATTTGATACTGGTTCTGTTGCTAATATTTGCAGCTCGAAACAGGGACTACGGATTAAGCAAAGATTGGCTAAGGACGAGGTGACGATGCGCGTGGGAAATGGTTCCAAAGTTGATGTGATCATCGTCGGCACGCTACCTCTACATCTACCTTCGGGATTAGTTTTAGACCTAAATAATTGTTATTTGGTGCCGGCGTTGAGCATGAACATTATATCTGGATCTTGTTTGATGCGAGACGGTTATTCATTTAAATATGAGAATAATGGTTGTTCTATTTATATGAGTAATATCTTTTATGGTCATGCACTCGTCAAGAGTGGTCTATTTTTGTTGAATCTCGATAGTAGTGATACACATATTCATAATATTGAAGCCAAAAGGTGCAGAGTTGATAATGATAGTGCAACTTATTTCTGGCACTGTCGTTTGGGTCATATTGGTGTAAAGCGCATAAAGAAACTCCATACTGATGGACTTTTGGAATCACTTGATTATGAATCACTTGGTACTTGCGAACCATGCCTCATGGGCAAGATGACTAAAACTCCGTTCTCCGGAACAATGGAGCGAGCAACAGATTTATTGGAAATTATACATACTGATGTATGCGGTCCGATGAATATTGAGGCTCGCAGCAGGCATCGTTATTTTCAGACCTTCACAGATGATTTAAGCAGATATGGGTATATCTACTTAATGAAACATAAGTCTGAAACATTTGAAAAGTTCAAAGAATTTTAGAGTGAAGTGGAAAATCATCGTAACAAGAAAATAAAGTTTCTGCGATCTGATCATGGAGGAGAATATTTGAAACAATGCAGAATAGTTTCGCAACTCACGCCACCCGGAACACCAGAGCGTAATGGTGTGTCCGAATGTGGTAACCGCACTTTATTAGATATGGTGCGATCTATGATGTCTCTTACTGATTTACAACTATCATTTAGGGGTTATGCTTTAGAGACAGCTGCATTCACGTTAAATAGGGCACCATCTAAATCTGTTGAGACGACACCTAATGAACTGTGGTTTGGCAAGAAACTCAAGTTGTCATTTCTTAAAGTTTGGGGCTGCGATGCTTATGTGAAAAAGCTTCAACCTGATAAGCTCGAACCCAAATCGGAGAAATGTGTCTTCATAGGATACCCAAAAGAGACTGTTGGGTACACCTTCTATCATAGATCCGAAGGCAATACATTCGTTGCTAAAAATGGATCCTTTCTAGAGAAGGAGTTCCTCTCGAAAGAAGTGAGTGGGAGGAAAGTAGAACTTGATGAGGTAACTGTACCTGCTCCCTTATTGGAAAGTAGTTCATCACATAAATCAGTTCCTGTGACTACTACACCAATTAGTGAGGTAGTTAACGATGACGATCCTGTAACTTCAGATCAAGTTACTACCGAACCTCATAGGTCAACCAGAGTAAGATCTGCACCAGTGTGGTACGGTAATCCAGTTCTGGAGGTCATGTTACTTGACCATGACGAACCTACGAACTATGAGGAAGCGATGATGAGCCCAGATTCCGCGAAATGGCTTGTACCATGAAATCTGAGATGGGATCCATGTATGAGAACAAAGTGTGGACTTTGGCTGACTTGCCCGATGATCGGCAAGCCATCGAGAATAAATGGATCTTCAAGAAGAAGACTGACGCTGATGGTAATGTTACTGTCTACAAAGCTCGACTTGTTGCGAAAGGTTTTCGACAAGTTCAAGGAGTTGACTACGATGAGACCTTCTCACCCATAGCGATGCTTAAGTCCGTCCGAATCATGTTAGCAATTGCTGCATTTTATGATTATGAAATTTGGCAAATGGATGTAAAGACTACATTCCTGAATGGATTTCTGGAAGAAGAGTTGTATATGATGCAACCCCGAAGGTTTTATCAATCCAAAGGATGCTAACAAAGTGTGCAAGCTCCAGTGATCCATCTATGGACTAGTGCAAGCATCTCTGAGTTGGAATAAACGTTTTGATAGTGTGATCAAAGCATATGGTTTTATACAGACTTTTGGAGAAGCCTGTATTTACAAGAAAGTGATTGGGAGCTCTATAGCATTTCTAATATTATATGTGGATGACATATTGTTGATTGGAAATGATATAGAATTTCTGGATAGCACAAAATGATACTTGAATAAGAGTTTTTCAATGAAAGACCTCGGTGAAGCTGCTTATAAATTGGACATCAAGATCTATAGAGATAGATCAAGACACTTAATTGGACTTTCACAAAGCACATACCTTGACAAAGTTTTGAAGAGCTTCAAAATGGATCAAGCAAAGAAAGGGTTCTTGCCTTTGTTACAAGGTGTGAAGTTGAGTCAGACTCAATGCCCGACCACTGCAGAAGATAGAGAGAAAATGAAAGACATTCCCTATGCTTTAGCCATAGGTTCTATCATGTATGCAATGTTGTGTACCAGACCTGATGTGTGCCTTGCTATTAGTTTAGCAGGGAGGTACCAAAGTAATCCTGGAGTGGATCACTGGACAGCGGTCAAGAACATCCTGAAATACCTAAAAAGGACTAAGGATATGTTTCTCGTTTATGGAGGTGACAAAGAGCTCGTCGTAAATGGTTACGTCGATGCAAGCTTTGACACTGATCCGGATGACTCTAAGTCACAAACCGGATACATATTTATATTGAAGGTGGAGCTGTAAGTTGGTGCGGTTCTAAGCAAAGCGTCGTGGCGGGATCTACGTCTGAAGCGGAGTACATAGCTGCTTCGGAAGCAGCAAATGAAGGAGTCTGGATGAAGGAGTTCACATCCGATCTAGGTGTCGTACCTAGTGCATCGGGTCCAATGAAAATCTTTTGTGACAATACTGGTGCAATTGCTTTGGCAAAGGAATCCAGATTTCACAAAAGAACCAAGCACATAGAGATTTGCAAGATACATACGAATCTGAATATTGCAGACCCGTTGACTAAGCCTCTCTCACGAGCAAAACATGATCAGCACCAAGACTCCATGGGTGTTAGAATCCTTACTGTATAATCTAGATTATTGACTCTAGTGCAAGTGGGAGACTGAAGGAAATATGCCCTTGAGGCAAAAATAAAGTTGTTGTTTATATTTCCTTATACCATGATAAATGTTTATTATTCATGCTAGAATTGTATTATCCGGAAACTTAGTACATGTGTGAATACATAGACAAACAGAGTGTCACTAGTATGCCTCTACTTGACTAGCTCGTTGAATCAAAGATGGTTAAGTTTCCTAGCCATAGACATGAGTTGTCATTTGATTAACGGGATCACATCATTAGAGAATGATCTGATTGATTTGACCGATTCCATTAGCTTAGCACTTGATCGTTTAGTTTGTTGCTATTGCTTTCTTCATAACTTATACATGTTCCTATGACTATGAGATTATGCAACTCCCGAATATCGAAGGAACTCTTTGTGTGCTATCAAACGTCACAACGTAACTGGGTGATTATAAAGAAGCTCTAC
The DNA here is from genome assembly GCF_002575655.3 of Aegilops tauschii subsp. strangulata. Taxonomy (NCBI): domain Eukaryota; kingdom Viridiplantae; phylum Streptophyta; class Magnoliopsida; order Poales; family Poaceae; genus Aegilops; species Aegilops tauschii. The sequence continues at coordinate 418,370,102 of NC_053037.3, read as the reverse complement.
AGGTGTCTCTGATGGTGTTTATTGAGTTGGCATAGATCGAGATTAGGATTTGTCACTCCGATTGTCGGAGAGGTATCTCTGGGCACTCTCGGTAATGCACATCACTATAAACCTTGCAAGCAATGTGACTAATGAGTTAGTTGTGGGATGATGCATTACGGAACGAGTAAAGAGACTTGCCGTTAACGAGATTGAACTAGGTATTGAGATACCGACGATCGAATCTCGGGCAAGTAACATACTGATGACAAACGGAACAACGTATGTTGTTATGCGGTTTGACCGATAAAGGTCTTCGTAGAATATGTAGGAACAAATATGAGCATGCAGGTTCCGCTATTGGTTATTGACCGGAGTTGAGTCTCGGTCATGTCTACATAGTTCTCGAACCCGTAGGGTCCGCACGCTTAACGTTCGGTGACGATCGGTATTATGAGTTTATGTGTTTTGATGTACCGAAGGTAGTTCGGAGTCCTGGATGTGATCACGAACAAGACGAGGAGTCTCGAAATGGTCGAGACATAAAGATTGATATATTGGACGGCTATGTTCGGACACTGGAAGTGTTCCGGGAGGTTTCGGATAAAACCGGAGTGTCGGAGGGTTATCGGACCCCCGCTCGGGAAGTTATTGGGCCCTTAGTTGGCTTTAGGGGAGAGAAAGGGCAGCAGCCAGGAGGTGGCGCCCCCCACCCAAGGGAGTCCAAATTGGACTAGGGGAGGGGGGCGCGACCCCTCTTTCCCTCTCCCTCCCCCTCTCCTTCCTTCCCTCTCCTAGTAGGACTAGGAAAGGAGGAATCCTACTCCTACTAGGAGGAGGATTCCTCCCCCCTTGGCGTTCCCTCTAGGGCCGGCCAGCTTCCTCCTCCCCTCCTTTATATACGAGGGAGGGGGGCACCCCATAGACACACAAGTTGATTGTTTAGCCATGTGCATTGCCCCCCTCCACAGATTTCCACCTCGGTCATATTGTTGTAGTGCTTAGGCGAAGCCCTGCGTTGATAACTCTGTCATCATGCCATCGTGCTGATGAAGCTCTCCCTTGATATTCAGCTGGATCTAGAGTTCGTGGGATGTCACCGAGCTGAACGTGTGCAGATCACGGAGGTGCCGTACTTTCGGTACTAGGATCGATCGGATCGTGAAGATGTACGACTACATCAACCGCGTTGTCATAACGCTTCCGCTTTCGGTCTACGAGGGTACGTGGGCAACACTCTCCCCTCTCGTTGCTATGCATCACCTAGATGGATCTTGCGTGTGCGTAGGAAATTTTTTGAAATTACTGCGTTCCCCAACACTCCAAACGGGTTACCTCGTAACCAAACAGTGATCTTTCCTGGATCACAATCAGACCAACACTTAGGTCTCCAAATGGGTTACCTCGTAACCAAACGGTGATCTTTCTCGGATCACAGTCAGACCAACACTTTGGTCTCCATCATCAAGCAATGCAACCAACACTTTGGTTCCCATCATCAACATAGTTTCTCAACCATCATCTTTCCAACAGTGCAATGTGATTAACATTAGTGTGCATGATTATTTAAACATTGACCCATGGTGTGACCTACTTCCGAGTTGTGTCCATAACCAAGGACGCGGCTATCGATAGATTAAATACACTCTGCAGAGGTAGCGCACTTTACCCACACCACGGAACCCATGGCCTCGCACTCCCATTCGAGTGGACCAACGGCATTCCGACGGAACCCCCCCCATTGCCATGACACTCTCCCGGCCACTCCGACTTACTCCCCACTGGGCTAAGTCCTGGGTGGCCCTGTGCCTACCAAAGGCATCATGGCCACCGTCGTGGCAAAACATAAACGGTCCCAAATGGGAAAAAGTTACCATAACAACAACTACGGGCACACAAGGTTATGTCTGCTTATGGGCCAGGGTAACGCATGCCCATAACCTTCCCTCGTGGGAGGCACCGACTAGAGGCATGACAACGGACCGAATAAAGGCCTTCCCATAAAGGCAAATGTGGTTGCACTGGGGAAAACTCGATTCAGTGGCACCATGACCCGATCAACGATAGTTTCAAGTTGAGTTATTATCAGGTTTAACTCAAAGTAAAAAATAACCGGTGTCATGATATGCCATGAAAATGTAACCTTACAACATGCAACACATATTATTAGAAATAAATGGGTCAACCTCATCAAGTATCTCACTAACCATAATCATCAGCAAACTTATACCACTTCTCTGGGTATTATTATTCAACAAACTTAACCATGATATTAACTTAAAATAATCAATTTCTCACTTAAGGAAAATACCAAACTAGCCTTTTTCATAGTCATTTTATTTCTACATAACCAAATATTATTTCTACTGACTTAAACTAACTTAGTTAGTCTCAAACCACTGTAAACTAAGCAGATCCAGCAAATCAATAATTCAACAGAAATAAATATTTAATAAAGTGATTTAAATGCATGAACTAAAGCCTAATTCAAGTTGGAAAAATCACAAATATTGATATGGCACCATCAAAATGTTGCTGTGGCTTGCCTTAGTGCAGATGAGGTTCACACTCCTCCTAGTGATCCTCAAGACAAGCTTCACCTTCTGAAAATCATTAAAAACAGAGAAAGAAAATATCAAGAACACTCTAAAAATCACCAGAAAATCTAGACAGCAGAGAAAAATCTCATTTTTGGTGAGCTGCTAGATCTTTTCATTAAGAACAGAATGCAAAAAGAATCACTTCATTCAGACTTATGGTCAAAGAGTTGTGGCTGTTTGAAGTTCTCTGGATATTTGAATTAAATTTAAATAAAAACAGAAACTAGGGGAGGGGGTGACGTCGAAGACGTAAACCCGCAGGGCGCCACCACTCATACCGCTTCGGGCGCGGTGTGAGTGGCTAACTGCGGGCCCCAACGGTTAGGTCAGCGGGGGCGAGGGAGAGAAACAGAGACAGGGCAGCGACGCACCGGCGTTTCTCCGGCGAGGAGAGGTCGGCGGCCAGATCCAGGCGGATAGGAAGCAAGAGGAGGTCGAGGCGCACCTGCCCGTACCCGTAGCATGGCTAGGGGTGGCCGGACGGGGTCAGAACAGAGCTCTCCAGCGGCGGTGGCAAGCGGGGCTCATCGGAGTTGGCGATTCCAGCTAGGCAGGGCTGGTCCAGCAGCTCCAACGGCACCAACACGCACTAGTGAACCACCACGGACACGCCGGAGAAGTCGGTAGAGCTCGAGCGGCTCTGGAGAGGGAGGAGGCAGTGGACGGGGATCGCTGGTGAGCTCTGGGCGGGGGCGGCGCCCAGAGGCCTGCTCGGCCTGGCTGCGGCTTCCTACGGTGTTGTGGATGTGTGCTGCGAGTGTGAGTGGAGAGAAACGAGCTCGGGAGGGCTCTATTTATAGGTGTGGCCGAGGCAGGGATCGAGAGCTCGCCGGAGCTCTCTGGAGTGGCGCCCGAAGATGAATGGCGTCAGTGAGAGGGGGAGAAGGTGACGGAGATCACGCGAGGACTATGGGAGGGCGGAGACGAACACAGGAGCGGGGTACGCAACGAGCACAGTGGCACGGGCGCACTGTTGGCTTGGCCGCGCCGTGCCCGTGCCCGTGCCCGTGCTCGCTGCGGCGAGTTCTGGCGTCGGTGAGTGCCAGGGCGGAGTTAAGTGGGTCGAGATGGAGATGGTGGCGCGGTTTGGCAAGGTATGGCAGCCGGGGTAGCGAGCACGCGCTGAACAGGGCGCGTGGCCGCATCCAGAGTGCGTCGACTAGCACATTGGCATCGTGCAAACGCGTGGTCACCCCGTGAACTCTGGCATAGAGGCATGGCTTGCCATAAATTCGTGTCTGGCGTGTAGTCCTTGATGAGCTGAGTCACTCCATGGGTTTGACTTGATCACAGGTGCGCAGTGGGAGTCGGTTTCTTCATGGTAAGTTTCTGGTCAGTAACTTGTAGAGTTAACTGTGATCAAACCATAGAGAGTTTGGGGCTGATTTTTGGTGGTTAGCAGTTTCTTAGGAAGGTAGTGATGCTCAAGAAAAAACAGCCTCATTGGATCAAGGAAAACGGTACTTGCTGTAGAAACTACCTTTTCTGACCAGAACAGAAAAGATTTTCTGTAGCAAAAATATTCCAAAAAGTGATGCAATATTTTTACTAGGGGAGGTGACCTAGGGTTCAGAGAATATTTGAGAATTTTCTCAGATTTTTGTGGGCAAAGAAAATAGGGTTTGCTTTGGAGCATATGTTGCTGATTAGGGTTTTAGAAGAGAAAATGAATATTTTTCATTTAAGAAAAATATTCCTATGATTATTTTGGGATTAACCAGAGAAGAAATGATAGCTTGGGGAAGAGGTGAGCCACTTGGGTGAAAGTCATTGGTATGCCCAAGGGTTTAAGTCCAATTGAAATGATTCAAATACCCAAATTCAAATAAAAGCCAAATAAAAATCAGAAAAAGAAGAGGGGCAAATACCAGGCTGTCACATTTGGATGCACAAGTAGTATCTCTACTTAGTACGAATTCTTGGCTAGCAGAAGATCCTAGGCAAACACCACATGTTGGAGGATCCATGACAATATAACTTCTATGCAAATATACCCAAACATAACTCATTACGTTGTCTTCCTTGTCTAACTTCAACTAATTTTCTCAAGTTTGAAAATAATTAATGGGTATTCACAATCATAGAAGATGTCCAAGATAATGTATTGGCATGTGAAAGTTCTGTTCCTTATATTAATCATTCATGAATTGCTTGTATGACCAATATTGTGATTGTCAAGCTTCAAAAGATTTCACTTTCTAAACCCAATGTGAAGCTACTACTAGGCATGATATGAACATATAATTTCAACTTCATGATATTCAATTCATTCAACAATTTACTCACATGATATAAGTGAAGCACAAGAGTAAATGACAAGCTACACCAAAAAGATATATGTGAAGATCAAGCGAGTAGTTATGTAAATGGGTAGCTATTTGAGGACTCTCTCTTATTTAAATAAAACTTTCAGATCTAAGTATTTTATTAAAATAGCAAGCAAAACAAAACAAAATGACATTCCAAGAATAGCACACATCATGTGAAGAAGCAAAAACTTAGGATCAACCTATACTAACCGATAACTGTTGATGAAGAAAGGTGGGATGCCTACCGGGGCATCCCCAAGCTTAGATGCTTGAGACTTCTAGAAATATTATCTTGAGGTGCCTTGGGCATCCCCAAGATTGACCTTTTGTGACTCCTTAATTCCTCTCATATCACGGTTTTCCTAAATCTCAAAAACTTGATCCACACAAAACTCAACAAGAACTCGTGAGATAAGTTTGTATAAATCAATGCAAAACCTTATCATTCTCTACTGTAGCAAATCAAAAAAATTATTATTCAACATTGCATACTAAATGCCTCTGCATATTTAATACTCCTATCCTCAAAAAGAATCATTAAACAAGCAAACATATGCAAACAATGCAAACATAACAGCAATCTGTCTAAACAGAACACTGTGTAAAGAATGCAAGAGGATCCATACTTATTCAACTTAAAAAATTCTGAAAATTTAACACACTGCAGAAAATTTATCAGAGCTTGTTTTGCAAAAAGTTTCAACATTTTATCACATTGTGACTTTTCTGGGAATTTTTGCAACAACGACAAACTTACTGTTTAAAAACGGCAACTCACATACTTGCAAAATAAGCATGGTAAAGGCTATCCTTGCCACTTTCATTGAAATAAAAGGTGCAAAACATTATTATAGGTACCAGCAAGCAAATCCTAAAAAAATTAAATTGATGCTCCAAGTAAAACACATATCATGTGATGAATGAAAATATAGCTCCAAGTGAGGTTACCGATAATGTTGAAGACGAAAGAGGGGATGCCTTCCGGGGCATCCCCAAGCTTAGTTGCTTGGATCTTCCTTGAATATTAACTTGGGGTGCCCTGGGCATCCCAAATCTTAGGGTCTTGTCACTCCTTATTCTCATCATATCAACATCTCACCCAAAGCTTGAAAACTTCAATCACACAAAACTTAACGGAACTTCATTGTAACATCCCAAAGTTCTAAATTTTGGAATGTTATATTAAATAGACAGTCTATACTTGATGGAGAGTACTTTCAGAGTGGAAAAATGAGATGCTTGAGATTTTTAATGAATATCATTTGAACAAGTACATTACTAGCCCTTGTGCACCTCATGTTGATCCTTTGCATCCTACCCTTGATGAGTCTATTGACATGATCCGGAACCTTAGAACTGTTAATCTTATCACTAGAGGCTTGCCTAGAAACTTGATTGGATGTTTACCTACTCTGGATTGTGCCTACACTATATGGAGATTTCTTGAGGAAAGATTTCCAAACTATTCCTTGCAAAACTTAGATGAAATTCTCCATAATTCTATCGCCATGAGTTAGATGAATTCCAATGATCCTAAGTTTGGTGATTGTCTATTTGAGCTTACAAATCTCATGTGTGCCAAAGGAGATGTTGGAATCATTAGCAATATCATCTCTGAAGCTATTGGAATTCATAAAGATGACCATTGTGATGATCATTTATCTAATGAATTACCCTCTCTAGGAATTGATCAATCACAAGACGATGTTGAACATGGATACTATGATGAGGATGATGATAGTGACTATGATCTCAATGATGCGATGAGACACTTTGGTCTTATGGCTAATCTTCACGGCTACATGGCTGGAGGAAAGGAATGGGTCCTTGATAGTGGATGTACTGATAATATGACTGGAGACAAAGATATGTTTCGTGAGCTTGCTGAAAACGACGGCCCTTGAAAGTATGTCACTTTCGGTGATAACTCAAAGGGTAAGGTGGTTGGCCTTGGTAAGGTGGCCATCTCACATGATAGCTCCATACAAAATGTTATGCTCGTTGAATCGCTTGGCTACAATTTACTTTCCGTATCTAGACTTGCTGACTTTGGTTTCAACGTCCTATTTACTAAAGTAGATTGCCAAGTGTTTCATAGAGATAATCATAAAATGGTCGTTACCGGTATTCGTAGAGGTGATCTTTACATTGTTGATTTCACTAAAAAGGCTCAACCTAGAACTTGCTTTATTGCTAAATCCTCAAAAGGATGGTTGTGGCATAGAAGGTTAGGTCACGTGGGCATGCGAAATCTTGATAAGCTTATTAAAGGTGATCATATCCTTGGAGCAAAAGATGTTATATTTGACAAGGATAAACTTTGTAGTGCTTGTCAAACAGGAAAACAAGTTGGAGGAAGTCACCCCGTGAAGAACATTATGACCACGAGAAGACCGCTCGAGCTACTTCATATGGATCTCTTTGGTCCCAATGCCTATAAGAGTCTCGGTGGTAACTCATTCGGTCTAGTTATAGTTGATGATTTTTCAAGATTTACGTGGGTGTTCTTTCTTGATGACAACTCACAGGTCCAAAAGATCTTCAAAAACTTCGCTAGGAAGGCCCAAAATCAGTTTGAAGTGAAGATCAAGAAGGTTCGGAGCGACAACGGAACGGAGTTCAAGAACGCAAATGTGGACACCTTTCTTGACGAAGAAGGGATTTCACACGAGTTCTTGGCTACGTACAAGCCTCAACAAAATGGAGTTGTTGAGAGGAAGAATCGAACTCTTATCGAGATGGCAAGAACGATGCTTGATGAGTCCAAGACTCCAAAACACTTTTGGGCAGAAGCGGTTGAGACGGCTTGTCATGCAACAAATCGCTTGTATCTTCACAAGCTACTCGGCAAGACGGCATACGAGCTCCTCACCGGTAACAAACCCCAAGTTGGATACATTCTTGATAAGCATCGTCGTTCTAAATTTGCTCCTAAATCACACGAGGGTTTCCTACTTGGTTATGGCTCAAACTCTCACACTTACCGTGTCTACAACAGTTTCACCAGAAAGGTTGAAGAGACGGTAGATGTGAAGTTTGATGAATCTAACGGCTCGCAAGTAGAGAAAATGCCAATTGATGTAGGGGATAAAGACCCTTCGGAAGAAATCCAAGACTTGTCTATTGGAAAGATTTGACCAAAGGAGGTGAAGGAGAGTACCTCATCCGTCCAAGTGGAGGCTTCCACCTCACGACAAGGTGAACCAAGAGTCGACATGGAAGCATCCATGAGTGGGACACATCAAGATGAAGAAAACGAGGAAGTACACCAAGATGAACCTCATCAACCGCCTTATCCATCATGACAAGAGAACGATAACGTCAACAATGAAGAAGGCCAAGAAGAAGGACAAGAAGAAGGACAAGATGAAGAAGATGTTCCACCCCGACCTAAGCAAAAGCTCCCACGAGTTCGAGCAAGAGTCTCAAGAGATCATCCCATCGAACAAATCTTCAATGATATTCAAACCGGGAGAATCACTCGCTCTAAAACTCGTTTGGCTAATTTTTGTGAACTTTATTCATTCATCTCTAGTATTGAACCTATGAAGGTTGAAGAAGCATTAGAAGATCCGGATTGGATAAACGCCATGCATGAAGAGCTACACAACTTTGAAAGAAATCAAGTGTGGACATTGGTCGAGAAGCCCAACAACAACCACAACATCATTGGTACCAAATGGGTGTTTCGCAACAAGCAAGATGAAGATGGTCAAGTCGTCCGCAACAAAGCCCGTCTAGTCGCCCAAGGCTACACTCAAGTCGAAGGTATGGACTACGGTGAGACATATGCCCCCGTTGCTAGAATTGAGTCCATCCGCATCTTACTTGCCTATGATAATCACCATGATATCACTTTATACCAAATGGACATTAAAAGTGCTTTTCTAAATGGTGAAATTGAGGAGAAAGTTTATGTTAAACAACCTCCCGGCTTTGTCAATCCTAAGAAACCCGATCATGTTTACAAACTTCACAAAGCTCTTTATGGTCTTAAACAAGCTCCTAGAGCATGGTATAAATGCTTGACCAAGTTCCTTATTGAAAAAGGCTTTGAGATTGGAAAGATAGACTCTACTATTTTTACTAAAAGGGTTAATGGTGAATTATTTGTATGCCAAATTTATGTTGATGATGTCATATTTGGTTCGACTAACCCTCATTTTAGTGAGAAGTTTGGAAAGCTAATGTCAAAGAAGTTTGAGATGTCTATGCTGAGTGAACTCAAGTTCTTTCTTGGTTTGCAAATCAAGCAAACTAAGGAAGGCACCTTTGTTTCTCAAACAAAGTACACCAAGGACTTATTCAAGAAGTTCAACATGCAAGAAAGCAAAGGTATGAAAACTCCCATGCCTACTAGTGGACATCTTGATTTGCCTAAGGATGGTAAACCAGTTGATCAAAAGGTTTATCGATCTATGATTGGATCATTGTTATATCTATTTGACTAAGAAAGCAAAGATTCAATCCGAAAGAACGAAATCTCAAAGGGAAAACTCAATTCATCACAACAAGATAGAGAGAGGAAAACACCATATGATCCGACTATATTAACAAAGCCCGCGATACATCAATATCGTGACATCTCTAGAACACAAGAGAGAGAGCGAGAGAGAGAGAGAGAGAGAGAGAGAGAGAGAGATTAAACACATAGCTACTGGTACAAAACCTCAACCCCGAGGGTGGACTACTGTTGGGGACCGTTGCAGAAATAAAAAAAATTCTACGCATCACCAAGATCAATCTATGGAGTTTACTAGCAACGAGAGGGGAGTGCATCTTCATACCTTTGAAGATCGCGATGTGGAAGCGTTGCAAGAACGCGGTTGGAGGAGTCGTACACGTAGCGATTCAGATCACGGCAGAAACCGATCCAAGTACCGAACAACGGTGCCTCCGCGTTCAACACACGTGCAGCCCGGTGACGTCTTCCACGCCTTGATCCAGCAAGGAGGAGGGAGAGGTTGAGGAAGAAGGCTCCAACAGCAGCACGACGGCGTGGTGGTGGTGGAGTGGCAGTTCTCCCGCAGGGCTTTGCCAAGCTCACGCGGAGGAGGAGAGGTGTTGGGGAGGGGAGGGGCTGCGCCTGGGATGTGGTACTGCAGCCCTCCCTCCACCCCTCTATTTATAGGGAGAAGGGGGAAGGGGGCCGGCCCCTCTAGATGAGATCTAGAGGGGGGGCGGCGGCCAAGGGGGAGGGGCTTGCCCCCAAGCAAGGGGGGGCGCCCCCCTTTAGGGTCCCCCCCCCCCAACACTAGGCGCATGGGCCCTAGGGGGGATGGCGCCCAGCCCACTTAGGGGATGGTTCCCTTCCACATACAGCCCATAAGGCACTCCGGGGCAGGTGGACCCACCCGGTGGACCCCCGGAACCGCTCCGGTGGTCCCGGTACAATACCGGTATACCCCCGAATATTTCCGGTGACCGTATGATGACTTCCCATATATAAATCTTCACCTCCGGACCAATCCGGAACTCCTCGTGACGTCCGGGATCTTATCCGGGACTCCGAACAACATTTGGTAATCACATACAAACCTTCCTTATAACCCTAGCGTCATCGAACCTTAAGTGTGTAGACCCTACGGGTTCGGGAATCATGCAGACATGACCGAGACACATCTCTAGCCAATAACCAACAGCGGGGTCTGGATACCCATGTTGGCTCCCACACGTTCCACGATGATCTCATCGGATGAACCACGATGTCGAGGATTCAAGCAATCCCGTATACAATTCCCTTTGTCAATCGGTACGTTACTTGCCCGAGATTCGATCGTCGGTATCCCAATACCTCGTTCAATCTCGTTACCGGCAAGTCACTTTACTCGTTCCGTAATGCATGATCCCGTGACCAACTACTTGGTCACATCGAGCTCATTATGATGATGCATTACCGAGTGGGCCCAGAGATACCTCTCCGTCATACGGAGTGACAAATCCCAGTCTCGATCCGTGCCAACCCAACAGACACTTTCGGAGATACCTGTAGTGCACCTTTATGGTCACCCAGTTACGTTGTGACGTTTGGTACACCCAAAGCATTCCTATGCATCCGGGAGTTGCACGATCTCATGGTCTAAGGAAATGATACTTGACATTAGAAAAGCTTTAGCAAACGAACTACACGATCTAGTGCTATGCTTAGGATTGGGTCTTGTCCATCACATCATTCTCCTAATGATGTGATCCCATTATTAATGACATCCAATGTCCATGGTCAGGAAACCGTAACCATCTATTGATCAACGAGCTAGTCAACTAGAGGCTCACTAGGGACATGTTGTTGTCTATGTATTCACACATGTATTACGATTTCCGGATAACACAATTATAGCATGAACAATAGACAATTATCATGAACAAGGAAATATAATAATAACCATTTTATTATTGCCTCTAGGGCATATTTCCAACAGTCTCCCACTTGCACTAGAGTCAATAATCTAGTTACATTGTGATGAATCGAACACCCATAGAGTTCTGGTGTTGATCATGTTTTGCTCGTGGAAGAGGTTTAGTCAACGTATCTGCGACATTCAGGTCCGTATGCACTTTACAAATATCTATGTCTCCATCTTGAACATTTTCACGAATGGAGTTGAAGCGACGCTTGATATGCCTGGTCTTCTTGTGAAACCTGGGCTCCTTGGCCAGGGCAATAACTCCAGTGTTGTCACAGAAGAGAGTCATCGGGCCCAATGCATTGGGAATAACTCCTAGGTCGGTAATGAACTCCTTCATCCAGATTGGTTCATGCGCTGCCTCCGAGGCTGCCATGTACTCCGCTTCACATGTAGATCCCGCCACGACGCTTTGCTTGCAACTGCACCAGCTGACTGCCCCACCATTCAAAATATACACGTATCCGGTTTGTGACTTAGAGTCGTCCAGATATGTGTCGAAGCTAGCATCGACGTAACCCTTTACCATGAGCTCTTCGTCACCTCCATAAACGAGAAACATATCCTTAGTCCTCTTCAGGTACTTCAGGATATTCTTGACCCCTGTCCAGTGTTCCATGCCGGGATTACTTTGGTACCTTCCTACCAAACTTACGGCAAGGTTTACATCAGGTCTGGTACACAACATGGCATACATAATAGACCCTATGGCCGAGGCATAGGGGATGACACTCATCTTTTCTCTATCTTCTGCTGTGGTCGGGCATTGAGCCCTGCTCAATCTCACACCTTGCAATACAGGCAAGAACCCCTTCTTGGACTAATCCATATTGAACTTCTTCAATATCTTGTCAAGGCACGTGCTTTGTGAAAGACCAATGAGGCGTCTCGATCTATCTCTATAGATCTTGATGCCTAATATATAAGCAGCTTCTCCAAGGTCCTTCATTGAAAAACACTTATTCAAGTAGGCCTTTATGCTTTCCAAGAATTCTATATCATTTCCCATCAATAGTATGTCATCCACATATAATATGAGAAACGCTACAGAGCTCCCACTCACTTTCTAGTAAACAGAGGCTTCACCATAAGTCTGTGTAAACCCAAACGCTTTGATCATCTCATCAAAGCGAATGTTCCAACTCCGAGATGCTTGCACCAACCCATAGATTCAGCGGATGAGCTTGCACACCTTGTCAGCATTCTTAGGATCGACAAAACCTTCTGGCTGCATCATATACAATTCTTCCTTAAGGAAACCATTAAGGAATGCCGTTTTGATGTCCATTTGCCATATCTCATAATCATAGATTGCGGCAAATGCTAACATGATTCGGACGGACTTCAGCTTCACTACGGGTGAGAAAGTCTCATCATAGTCAACCCCTTGAACTTGTCGATAACCCTTAGCGACAAGCCGAGCCTTATGGATGGTCACATTACCATCCGCGTCTGTCTTCTTCTTAAAGATCCATTTATTTTCTATGGCTCGCCGATCATTGGGCAAGTCAGTCAAACTCCATACTTCGTTTTCATACATGGATCCTATCTCGGATTTCATGGCTTCAAGCCATTTGTCGGAATCCGGGCCCGCCATCGCTTCTTCATAGTTCGAAGGTTCACCGTTGTCTAACAACATGATTTCCAGGACAGGGTTGCCGTACCACTCTGGTGCGGAACGTGTCCTTGTGGACCTACGAAGTTCAGTGGTAACTTGATCATGATCGTCATCATTAACCTCCTCTCTAGTCGGTGCAGGCACCACAAAAACATTTTCTTGTGCTGTGCTACTCTCTGGTTCGAGAAGAGTCATCTCATCAAGTTCCACTTTCCTCCTACTTACTTCTTTCGAGAGAAACTCTTTCTCCAGAAAGGACCCGTTCTTAGCAACGAAGATCTTGCCTTCGGATCTGAGGTAGAAGGTATACCCAATGGTTTCCTTCGGGTATCCTATGAAGACACATTTTTTCGACTTGGGTTCGAGCTTTTCAGGTTGAAGTTTCTTGACTTAAGCATCGCATCCCCAAACTTTTAGAAACGACAGCTTAGGTTTCTTCCCAAACCATAATTCATACGGTGTCGTCTCAACGGATTTTGATGGAGCCCTATTTAAAGTGAATGCGGCAGTCCCTAAAGCATATCCCCAAAATGATAGCGGTAGGTCGGTAAGAGACATCATAGATCGCACCATGTCCAACAGAGTGCGATTACGACATTCAGACACACCATTACGCTGAGGTGTTCCAGGCGGCGTGAGTTGTGAAACAATTCCACATTTCCTTAAGTGCGTGCCAAATTCATGACTCAAATATTTTCCCCCACGATCTGATCGTAAGAACTTTATTTTCCTGTCACGTTGATTTTCAACCTCACTCTGAAATTCCTCGAACTTTTCAAAGGTCTCAGACTTGTGTTTCAGTAAGTAGACATACCCATATCTACTTAAGTCATCAGTGAGGGTGAGAACATAACGATAACCACCGCGAGCCTCAACGCTCATTGGACCGCACACATCAGTATGTATGATTTCCAATAAGTTGGTTGCTCGCTCCATTGTTCCGGAGAACGGAGTCTTGGTCATTTTGCCCATGAGGCATGGTTCGCACGTGTCAAATGATTCATAATCAAGAGACTCCAAAAGTCCATCTGCATGGAGTTTCTTCATGCGTTTGACACCAATGTGACCAAGGCGGCAGTGCCACAAGTATGTGGGACTATCATTATCAACCTTACATTTCTTGGCATTCACACTATGAATATGTGTAACATCACATTCGAGATTCATTAAGAATAAACCAGTGACCAGCATGGCATGACCATAAAACATATCTCTCATATAAATAGAACAACCATTATTCTCGGATTTAAATGAGTAGCCATCTCGCATTAAACGAGATCCAGATACAATGTTCATGCTCAAAGCTGGCACTAAATAACAATTATTGAGGTTTAAAACTAATCCCATAGGTAAATGTAGAGGTAGCGTGCCGACGGCGATCACATCGACCTTAGAACCATTCCCGACGCGCATCGTCACCTCGTCCTTCGCCAGTCTCCGCTTATTTTGCGGCTCCTGCTTTGAGTTACAAATATTAGCAACTGCACCGGTATCAAATACCCAGGAGCTACTACGAGTACTGGTAAGGTACACATCAATAACAAGTATATCACATATACCTTTGGTATTGCCGGCCTTCTTATCCGCTAAGTACTTGGGGCAGTTCCGCTTCCAGTGACCGTTTCCCTTGCAATAAAAGCACTCAGTCTCAGGCTTGGGTCCATGCTTTGGCTTCTTCCCGGCAACTGGCTTACCGGGCGCGGCAACCCCCTTGCCGTCCTTCTTGAAGTTCTTCTTACCCTTGCCTTTCTTGAAACTAGTGGTTTTATTGACCATCAACACTTGATGTTCCTTTTTGATCTCCACCTCCGCTGATTTCAGCATTGAATATACCTAAGGAATGGTCTTTTCCATCCCCTGCATATTGAAGTTCATCACAAAGATCTTGTAGCTAGGTGGGAGCGACTGAAGGATTCTGTCAACGACCGCGTCATCCGGGAGATTAACTCCCAGCTGAGATAAGCGATTGTGTAACCCAGACATTTTGAGTATGTGCTCGCTGACAGAACTATTCTCCTCCATCTTACAACTGTAGAACTTGTCAGAGACTTCATATCTCTCGACCCGGGCATGAGCTTGGAAAACCATTTTCAGCTCTTGGAACATCTCATATGCTCCGTGCTGCTCAAAACGCTTTTGGAGCCCCGGTTCTAAGCTGTAAAGCATGCCGCACTGAACCAGGGAGTAATCATCAACACGTGCTTGCCAGGCGTTCATAACGTCTTGGTTTGCTGGGACAGGTGCTTCCAGGACATATGCTTTCTTGGTAGCTATGAGGATGATCCTCAAGTTCCGGACCCAGTCCATATAGTTGCTACCATCGTCTTTCAGCTTGGTTTTCTCTAGGAACGCGTTGAAGTTGAGGTTGACATTAGCGTGGGCCATTTGATCTACAAGACATATTGTAAAGGTTTTAGACTAAGTTCATGATAATTAAGTTCATCTAATCAAATTATTAATGAACTCCCACTCAGACAGACATCCCTCTAGTCACCTAAGTGATACATGATCCGAGTCAACTAGGCCGTGTCTGATCATCACGTGAGACGGACTAGTCATCATCGGTGAACATCTTCATGTTGATCGTATCTGCTATACGACTCATGCTCGACCTTTCGGTCTCTTGTGTTCCGAGGCCATGTCTGTACATGCTAGGCTCGTCAAGTCAACCTAAGTGTATTGCGTGTGTAAATCTGGCTTACACCCGTTGTATGCGAACGTTAGAACCTATCACACCCGATCATCACGTGGTGCTTCGGAACAACAAACCTTCGCAACGGTGCACAGTTAGGGGGAACACTTTCTTGAAATTTTAGCGAGGGATCATCTTATTTATGCTACCGTCGTTCTAAGCAAAGAAGATGTAAAACATGATAAACATCACATGCAATCAAATAGTGACATGATATGGCCAATATCATTTTGCTCCTTTTGATCTCCATCTTCGGGGCGCCATGATCATCATCGTCACCGGCATGACACCATGATCTCCATCATCGTGTCTTCATGAAGTTGTCTCGCCAACTATTACTTCTACTACTATGGCTAACGGTTAGCAATAAAGTAAAGTAATTACATGACGTTCCAGTTGACACGCAGGTCATAAATAAATTAAGACAACTCCTATGGCTCCTGCCGGTTGTCACACTCATCGACATGCAAGTCGTGATTCCTATTACAAGAACATGATCAATCTCATACATCACATATATCATTCATCACATCGTTCTGGCCATATCATATCACATGATACATGCTGCCAAAACAAGTTAGACGTCCTCTAATTGCTGCTCCAAATTTTTACGTGGCTGCTATAGGTTTCTAGCAAGAACGTTTCTTACCTACGCCAAAACCACAACGTGATATGCCAATTTCTATTTACCCTTAATAAGGACCCTTTTCATCGAATCTGATCCGACTAAAGTGGGAGAGACAGACACCCGCTAGCCACCTTATGCAACAAGTGCATGTCAGTCGGTGGAACCTGTCTCACGTAAGCGTACGTGTAAGGTCGGTCCGGGCCGCTTCTTCCCATGATGCCGCCGAATCAAGATAAGACTAGTAACGGCAAGTAAATTGACAAAATCGACGCCCACAACAACTTGTGTTCTACTCGTGCATAGAAACTACGCATAGACCTAGCTCATGATGCCATTGTTGGGGACCGTTGCAAAATTAAAAAAATTCTGTGCATCACCAAGCTCAATCTATGGAGTTTACTACCAATGAGAGGGGAGTGCATCTTCATACCTTTGAAGATCGCGATGCGGAAGCGTTGCAAGAACACGGTTGGAGGAGTCGTACACGTAGCGATTCAGATCGCGGCAGAATCCGATCCAAGCACCGAACAACGGTGCCTCCGCGTTCAACACACGTGCAGCCCGGTGACGTCTCCCGCGCCTTGATCCAGCAAGGAGGAGGGAGAGGTTGAGGAAGAAGGCTCCAACAGCAGCACGACGACGTGGTGGTGGTGGAGTGGCAGTTCTCCGGCAGGGCTTTGCCAAGCTCACGCGGAGGAGGAGAGGTGTTGGGGAGGGGAGGGGCTACGCCTTGGATGTGGTACCGCAGCCCTCCCTCCACCCCTCTATTTATAGGGAGAAGGGGGAAGGGGGCCGGCCCATAAGGCCCTCCGGGGCAGGTGGACCCACCGGGTGGACCCCCGGAACCCCTCCGGTGGTCCCGGTACAATACCGGTATACCCCCGAATATTTCCGGTGACCGTATGATGACTTCCCATATATAAATCTTCACCTCCGGACCAATCCGGGACTCCTCATGATGTCCGGGATCTCATCCGGGACTCCGAACAACATTCGGTAATCACATACAAACCTTCCTTATAACCCTAGCGTCACCGAACCTTAAGTGTGTAGACCCTACGGGTTCGGGAATCATGCAGACATGACCGAGACACATCTCTAGCCAATAACCAATAGCGGGAACTGGATACCCATGTTTGCTCCCACACATTCCACGATGATCTCATCGGATGAACCACGATGTCGAGGGTTCAAGCAATCCCATATACAATTTCCTTTGTCAATCGGTACGTTACTTGCCCGAGATTCGATCGTCGGTATCCCAATACCTCGTTCAATCTCATTACCGGCAAGTCACTTTACTCGTTCCGTAATGCATGATCCCGTGACCAACTACTTGGTCACATCGAGCTCATTATGATGATGCATTGCCGAGTGGGCCCAGAGATACCTCTCCGTCATACGGATTGACAAATCCTAGTCTCGATCCATGCCAACCCAACAGACACTTTCAGAGATACCTGTAGTGCACCTTTATGGTCACCCAGTTACGTTGTGACGTTTTGTACACCCAAAGCATTCCTACGGCATCCGGGAGTTGCACGATCTCATGGTCTAAGGAAATGATACTTGACATTAGAAAAGCTTTAGCAAACGAACTACATGATATAGTGCTATGCTTAGGATTGGGTCTTGTCCATCACATCATTCTCCTAATGATGTGATCCCGTTATCAATGACATCCAATGTCCATGGTCAGGAAACCGTAACCATCTATTGATCAATGAGCTAGTAAACAAGAGGCTCACTAGGGACATGTTGTGGTCTATGTATTCAAACATGTATTACGATTTCCGGATAACACAATTATAGCATGAACAATAGACAATTATCATGAACAAGGAAATATAATAATAACCATTTTATTATTGCCTCTAGGGCATATTTCCAACAACTACTCCCTCCTGATCATGGTGGCCGCCGGGATGACGAAGATGGCCACCGGTGATGATCTTCCCCTCCGGCAGGGTGTCGGAACGGGGTCTAGATTGGTTTTCGTGGATACAGAGGCTTGCGGTGGTGGAACTTCCGATCTAGGGTAACCCCGAGGGTTTTTGGAATATTTGGGAATTTATAGGGCGAAGAAGGGGTGCGGGAGGCCATCGAGGTGGGCACAACCCACCTGGGCGCGCCTGGGCCTCCAGGCACATCCTGGTGGGTTGTGCCCCCTAGGAGCACCCCCCAGGTGCTGCTCTAGCCCATTGGATGTCTTCTGGTCCATAAAAAATCCACAAAAAGTTTCACGGTGTTTGGATTCCGTTTGATATTGATTTCCTGTGATGTAAAAAACAAGCAACAAACATCAACTGGCACTGGGCACTGGGTCAATAGGTTAGTCCCAAAAAATGATATAAAGTTGCTATAAAATGATTGTAAAACATTCAAGAATGATAATATAACAGCATGAATACTTCATAAATTATAGATACGCTGTAGACGTATCAGAGACTAATATTTTGCAGGAATCTATGGAAGAAGAAATTGATGACACTGTGAGCTCATTAGATCAAAAAGATGACGAGGAGAGCGAAGAACAAAAGGAAGAAGAGCGGATTAGCTACCCGTGCCCACCTTCTAATGAGAGTAACTCTTCAACTCATACATTGTTTAATTTCGCTTCGTGCTTACCGAAGGATGCACTACAAAAAAATACACTTTCGTGATGATACGTGTTTGTCATAGTAGGTCACGTTTTCTGTCATGTATGTACATCCATGACAAATTTATGATAGAATCAAGATAGTCATACCCGTGCTATGGTAGAAGTGTTCCATGACATTACCAAAATTATCATCACGGAAGTGTCCACTTCCATGACGATAAATCGCGTGTCATAGAATTGCTTTCGTCAAGGGTGACCGACATGTGGCATCCACCGTAACGGAACGCCGTTAAGCTATCGGGTCCGGTTTTGGATCCGATAACCCGTTAATAGCCGGGACCAATGGGAAATTTCCACGTGTAAAATTCTGATTGGCCGGAGGGAACACCTGTCAGCTCGTCAGTGGGCCAGATGTCGCCCGTCCATTGGAGGAGACATGCCTATGATACGTCGACACATGGCTGGGCCCAACAGAGGCCCATAAAGGTTAAAAAGGCCGGCCCAGTCAAAGGCCCGTAGTACTTACTCAGGTACTAGTGGGCCAGCCCAATAACGGCCTGCTTAATAAAGGCCCATTTACGGTCCGAAGCCAGATCTGGCCCGTTAATTGTTCGCCGAATATTTGGGCCCATTTATGGCCCGAAGCGAGATCTGGCCCATTAATTGTTCGCCAAATATTTGGGCCCAATTACAGCCCAGTGACTTTCGGCCTGTTAGACGCCCGATGTAGACATGGGCCCATTTCAGCCCGGTGTGACTTTCGGCCTGGGAATGGCCCATGCTGCCCATGGGCCACATATGGTCCAACGGGACATCGCGCCCACTAACAGCCCGTGATAAAGGTGGCAACAGTTAAGCCCAACGTGACTTTGGGCCTGTTAAAGGCCTGTTGCATAATTCGGCCCGTTGATGTCTGTACTAAGCTTTCGGCCTCTTAAAGGCCCATGATGTCAGTGGGCCAACTAAGGCCCGAGATATGTTTTGACCTGGTAACTGCCTGTGATATAACTGGGCCCAAAAAGGCCCGGTCTACATTTCAGCCTGCTGAAGGCCCGTCGACGACTAGTGAAAATTGAGGCCCAACATGCATTTCGGCCTCCTGAAGGCCCATGGTTTCATCTGGGCCGTAACAGGCCAGTACAATATTCAGCTTGTTAATGGCCCAACACTACCTGGGCCAAACTAAGCGTTGGGTCCACAAAAGGCACAACTAAAATATAGGCTGTTGTAAGTTGTGGGCCTCGCGCAAAGTGTTAAGGCCCCAATCATTCGGGCCCAAAAAAGATGCAGGCCGGCCCAATTGTGGCCCACTAAAAACCAGACCCGTCAGAGGCGAATGTTTCGGCCCGGTCGACTACATCTGATTTTTTTCAGATAGCGAATGATGGCAGTAACCAGTAGGAATTAAGAACAAACCTACTCTATACAATAAAGAAATTACGGCATAGTAACTAAGAATAAACCTACACAATACAATAAAGGATTTATCGTATATTACATCCACTGGGCATCGAAGTTCGCCACCAGTGATCATAAAGTGTAACGAAGAAGCAGTTTACAAAAACTAGGCACCATTGCAGCGTAACAAAATAATACTGGACCGAGACCACTTCCAAGACAGTTCAAGAAAGGTTAGCCTTGCGCGGGAACTGCTGCGGAAGCTGCTGAGCAAGGCTGTGAGACCGGCCTAGCATGTCGGTCATAGCTTCTAGGTGTAGCTGTTTAGCGATGAGGTTCTCATTGGTGTTCTCCGCAATCTTTCTTAGAGATAGGACTTCAAGTCGAAGTTGAGTTGCAGAATGCCTTTCTGCTAAAACTTGGGACTGAAGAAGTCGAACTGATTCAGACAACGAATTATGTGAGCTTGTCTGACTGCTAGTCTCAAGTAACTTGAACACTGGATCAAGACAAGACTTTGGGGTTGTCTCGCTATCTTCAAGATGTTTTGCCTTCTTTGCTGCAATATATGTTGGGTTTGTCTCACAGCCTTCAGCAGACTTGTGCATGCCATCAGGAATATCACCCTGAAACAAAGCAGAGAGATGACAGGTTTTGCACGTGTATAAACAAAGATGATAACTATGATGTCAATTACATCCAATTTCAAATTAGAAAATAAAGAGTAAGTTCAAAATATCAATAGCATAATCTGGCATTGTTCATAATGCGGGGAGCTTCACCACACTACTGGATTACCATGTCAACATAACAAGCATAGATGAAGGGCAAAGAAAATCATTGTATCTATTTTGGTTAATGTGCATGGCATGTTGTTCAAATCATCAGCCACATCAGTAAGATAAAATAGGAGATGACAAGGTGCAAACGTGGCTGCTTCACCACACACTGGATTATAGATCCACAAAAACAAGCATACATATACGGAGTATTGAGTAATGTGCATGGTATGAATAAGGAATTTGGTTTTACAAGTAAAACTTAGAACTTACGGTTCTTGCGAACATGCATTTTGGTAGAAACAACAAACTAAACAGCAGTAAATGATAGGGAGTATGAGAAAATTAAACAGCAGTTGAGAACAAAGGCTTTAGAAGGACTGACTTACATTCACAGTTAATACCGGCTTTATAATGCCCTTCTCCATGTCAAGGGAAGGATAACTCAAGAATTTCAGCACAGAATCTTCTTCATAAGCATTGCATGTACTCTACATTTTGTAGAGAGTAATTATAGATATGATAATACTCGAAGGGATAGAGGATAATGAAGATAAGATGCAGATTGATGCTACATAATCAACTACCAATCCCGGGAAGTACAAGCGTTACAGGACAAAATGTACTGACAAGAGCAATGGGCTACACTTCTGCACTGGCATTGTCTGTGTATTCTACTTTTTGGTAAGATTAAATATAGATCTGATCTTTTTTAGTAAATGGTGGGCGAGGGAGATAAGATGCAGAATGCTACACAATGAACCAATCCCTCTTCCCATAATACAAGAGTGTTTTGAACACTGGTGTACTGTACAAAACGTTCTTATATTATGGGACAGAGGGAGTAGCTGTTAATGTAAGTACAGTCATAGACGACGTTCAGTCCTTACAAGCGGACTGGAGAGCTAAACCTCTTCAAAAGCATTGGGTTGATTCTAAATTTATGTAAGACTCCATACGGATCTTATAATGTCCACCGAATGGACGATAACGAGGCTAACATGTGCAGTGATGCTACATAATCAAACAGCTATGAAAGTAAGTATGGTCATACAGGGCAAGAGGTACTCACAAGAGCAATGCAGTGTGCAGTATAGTTGCGAGATTCTGTGGTCCCTTGAGAATGAATGTTCTTCTGCTAACAGTTTTCGTACAAGTGAGACGTTAAGGCAAATGCAGAAATGTAGTTCAAATTGTGATGTGATATCATAGACAGTACCTTACGCTGCAGCCGAGACCAATGTGTAACAAGATTATTCCAGTCACCGTCGGATAAATGTAGCACCGGAGACTTCACAGAAATTTCATTTAGAGGCTTGCCATCGAAGTGCGCTTGCCTCAGGTAGGAACGATACTTCATCAATGAGTGCTTGAAAAGCGCAACCAACCCTTGCTCGTCTTCACAACCCAGTTTGGTCCTCGCCTATTTAAAAGAATGAAATCTTGTGTCTTCTGTCAGCAGAAACATATGCATTAATGACCATGAATAACATTAGTACATTACTTACGCGTAAGTTGCGGAGGAAGACTGGAAATTGTTCTGTGTCTGTGGTATAATCATTCCATGAAGGAAAGATGCACACAAAGTTCCTGACAACAATATATGCTTCGTCTTCTATACTGGGAAGAAATGGAACAGGGGTCGTATTTGCTGCAATTGGGGATCTCTCTGGTTTGAAAAGGGATTTGGCAACTGGATTTGGTGTACTCTTTGCTGGAATGGGGGTTTTGCGTCGTAGAGCTGGTGCTATGTCAACTGGCATAATCATAATGTTTGCTGCAGTTGGGGTCTGCTGAGTTGGGGCATCAGAAATGACCAGTGTAGTAGGCCTAGAGTCTGCTAGAGTTGGAGTGTTTTGTGGGTCAGGTGATATTGCAACTACACCTAATGGGCTATTTGATTTATCAGGTGCCACTACCTTTTCCAAATACTTTGCTTGTGCTCCTCCACGATCAGCAGTCGCCCTCTTCCTTTTGAACGTCTGATACACAAGAACAACATTTGAATGGATAAATATGGTATGATGACAGATGGAATATGTACTGAAAATGGATAGGCAGGGCGTATTCACATACACGATGTGTAAACTAAGCTAATTGAGGCTACTTTGCATGCTTATGCTAGTCACCACATAGATCACAAAAATACAAGACAATCACCCCTGTAATGATGGCATGATGTAGTTCAAAACACAAGTAGAGCTCATGCTCATAGGATGCACACACAAAATGCAATGAAAAAGACAAATCACCAAGTTCTGTTAACAGGCAGCAGTTAACATCATATAGCACTCTTGCAACAATGATAAGGGCATGAAGATCGACTCAAACAAGCATTGCACAGTGGAATGAAATAAAGAGCATCTCACAATGAACATTTTGACATATTATGCACGCACAACGGAGCAGAACACATGAAGTTATGATGCGATGAATAGTGCACCCAAATGTCAAGTTTTCAAGACTTGGAGAAAAAAACGAGGTCGACCTTGTCTTCCAGATCCAGATCTGGGTGGCAGGAGTTTGCCGGAGTTGGGGCTGCACGAGGACCGGAGAAGAAGAGGAAGGCGCCGGCGGGGTCGGGGATGGTGGGGCCGGGTCGGTCCTGGCCGGATCCGGTGGCGGGGTCGAAGGGGAGGAGCGGGGCGCCGGGGCCAGCGGCTCGCGCTCAGGCGAGGTGCCGGCTGGCGGCGGCGCGAAGGGAGCCGGGTGGCGGAGGACGCCGGCGGCGGGGCGGAGCTTCTCCGGCGGCGGCGCTCGGTAGCCGGCGACGGGGTCGAACGGAGGCACGGGGCGGCGCGCGCACGGGCGGAGCCGCGGGCGGCTGGCGGCCGTGAACGGGCCCCGCGGGCCCGCGCTGGGCTCGGCGGGCCTCGGTGGCCGCAGGCGCGAGGGGGGAGGCACGGGCGACGACGTGGCGGCGGCTGGTTCGACGGGGGCGGAGGCGCGATGACGTGGCAGCCTCCGATTGGTCGGAGTGAGGTCGCCGGCGGACACGTCCGGCGCGGGTGGACAAATCCGGCTGCGGGAGGAAGAAGATGGCTAGGGTTTGCACCCGAAAATGGAGAGGGAGGCACTTATTTATAGGTAGGGGGCTAGGAGACTCCAAATGGGGAGCGGTTTTCGCCCACACGATCGTGATCGATGACCGAGAGCATGGGGGGAGTTTAGATGGGCTAGGTGGGCTACGTGAAGGGGTGCTGGGCTGCCAAAGAAAAGGGGGTTTCGGGTTACACGGTTAACCGTTGGGGCATCAAACGACCTCCAAATGGAACGAAATTTGACGGGCGGTCTACCGGTGATATACCAAGTCCACTCGGCAAATCTCGGCCCATTCCGAGAACGTTTTTCTCCCGCTCACGAAACAAGGTCTGAGAGGGGTGACGGGTGCGTGTGGGAGCATGTCGGATCGCGAAACGGACAACGGGGAAAAGGACCGGATGCAAGTTTTGAAAGACATGCAGATGAAATGCAGATGATGACATGGCAAAATGCAACACGCAAGCAAATGACATGGCAACAACGACGAATAACTGGCGGACACCTGGCACATCGAATCCGGGCGTTACAACTCTCCTCCACTAACAAGAGATCTCGTCCCGAGATCTTAGGACCGAGATGGAAGGAAAAAGGGATGAGGTGAAATAAGAACAAAAGAGTGAGGATGAACAAAGTCAAGAACACTCGAGTAGGAAAGAGCAATGTTGAATGAGGCAAGAAGCAAAAGCTCAAGGAATAAGGCTGAATTTGAAACCACTCCGGTTAGGACAAGATAGAAAAGGAATAATAACGAAGGAATTTATGCAGCACTCCGGCTGAATAAGGAAAGAATAGAACATGAACTTGAGAAATGGAACGATACTTGACTTCAGGAATAACACAAAACCTCCGGAAGACTTGAAAGAGTGGAATGAGAAGAACGGGGAAGAAGATGACAACTTCTACCATGAATGAAATAGAGAGCATCCTTAGAAGGAAACATTGAAC
Source organism: Aegilops tauschii subsp. strangulata (assembly GCF_002575655.3). Classification (NCBI taxonomy): domain Eukaryota; kingdom Viridiplantae; phylum Streptophyta; class Magnoliopsida; order Poales; family Poaceae; genus Aegilops; species Aegilops tauschii. The sequence goes on along the minus strand of NC_053037.3, from coordinate 418,345,106 downwards.
GGAGTTGTTGGGAATTCAACAACAAAAGAATAAGCTTGTTGTGGACTTATGGATAACATCTCAAAATTATGAGGTGATAACCTACCACAAGCGGAAAAGATTGAAAAGCTGAGAAGAACGAGGAAATGCAAAACTCCACTTCAGAAGAATATGGAGAATGAATTGCACTTTGAGAAGCAAGAAGAAGATACTTGAGCTCCTTCGATAAGAATCTTGATGAACACTTGAGGAATGAATTAAATCATGATGAGCCACCGTGAAGAACTCCGGTAACAAAAGGATGACGAGATAAAATTGAAGGATGAAAGGGATAAGATTAAATCCTTGCGATGATTTGGATGGAGGTTCGCGACGAAATCGGCGAGAAGCTTAGAACTCCGGAAGGGAAAAGATGAAAACACTTTGAACCGAGAATGTGATAAGATGGACAATCTCCGAAAAGAAGAGATAAAACCATTTGAAGAAAGAAGAGTAAGGATTACGTTATGCTTATCCTCCACCAATTAAATTGATGAGAAACAATGGATTTGCATACTACTTATTCTCGTTGGAAAGATTAAGGGGGGATATAGCGCAAAACTTGAGGAAGTCTTCGTGAACCACCGGTAGGGCTGGAAAGAACGAATGAATTGATATGATAACAACAGAAATAATCTTGAACGAGCCACCGTAGGAATTGAAATGAATGACGAAAAGAGAATGAATCACCGGAAAGAATTAGAAAATGAACGAAGATGCTTGAGTGAGTCAAGATGCAAGAGAACGAAGAGATCGCGAACTGATTAAAAATGCTTGAACGAAGCATCGGGAGAATATTGAGACGACCGAAGGGGCACGGATATAGAATAGTTGAGAGAACGAAGCTGAAAACTTAGAACGAAGAAATATTCTGAAAAGATAACCTCCGGATGACCAAGAGGGAAATCAACTCCTGAAATACTCTGGATGGATGAACAGAATTGCACGACTGGAAACAATTTGATAGGATAACATCGAGCTAGCACCACGAATCTTCGGGAGAATGGACAAGATTTAGGGAAAACTCTACTTCGGTCTTCAAATGTTGAGAATGATGATGAGAAACACCATCAAAATTGTTGAGGTACTCCGAGAGAATGAAAAGAGGGAAAGTTGAACCGAACATGAAATAATTAGCAAACGATCTTAGCAAAGGCATATGACTGATGGGATCCATACTTACGTCATACTTCGAAAAGAATTTAGAATGGCTCCGAGAAAATTAGAAGAGTCAGGTAAGATCCTGGGAAAAGACCTGTGGGTTAGGGCCCATTGAAAAAAAGAAACACCGTTGGAAGGATTGTTGAATGAGAAATGATGCACCGGAACAACTGAAAGATTTGAATGAGGTGACAACCTCGAAATAGTTGAAAGCAACACTACTCTTCTGAGATGTCTTCATCACTCCAGAACGATTAAATGGCGAGAGGCGAACGAGCATGGGAAAATAATTAAGTCGAAGGAAAGAATATGATCAACCACGAAAAACTTGAATTGAATCCACTGGAAAGAAAATGAGACGAACAATGATGAACTAGACGAGAATCCACCGGTTGAGACAACTGAGGAAAGACTGAACATACTCCGCACGAATGAAATTTATGCTCGAATAAAGGCTCAGACTCCGAAATAAAAGGGGTGGGAGGGCGGGAAAAACACAGGCAACTGGAACGACGAATAATTGAATAGAAAAGCACCGGTTGAAATGATTGAGGAAAGAATGCAAAGGCTTCGCACGAGTAGGATGGATACTCGATTAAGGACTCTGGTTCCGAGAAGAGGAAGGGTGGGCAGGTGGGAAAAACAAGGACAACTTCGGACAGGGAAACAACATCGATTGAAAAGAGCTAAGGATTGCTCTTGCAAAAGATGACGAGGATCAAAACCACTCGAAGAGAAATGCGCCGTATTGAAAAGAGGATGGGCAACGAACGAAAACTAACCGCGTGATCCTAAAGAAAATTTTGAAGGGGAAAAGGAGTAGTTCAAAACACCTATGTCAAGATTCCTTACCAGAGCGATGAAGGGGCTGAGGAGTAAAAATAATTCCTACTCTCCGATATAACTAGACTCCGAAAAAGTTTTCTTCTAGACTCAACAACGGCCAAACTATACGATCAATCAAGGGGGCTCCTATGGTCGGTCGAGGCTCTGATACCAACTTGTCACGCCCAAGATGCGACCCTATCCTAAAGGAACTCGAAGGTCCCACCAAGGATAGAAGCGCATCTTGAAGACGCTTTTGCAAGGTGGATATCATTACATCAACATTACATAATAGATGGGGATACATACAAGGCATACAAATGCCGCCAGGATACATCAACACAACATACAAGAGATCAACATCCGACTACGGATGGAACACAAACAGAAACTCAGACAATATCCACCCTGCTAGCCCAGGCTGCCGACCAGGAACTTAACCCAAGATCGACGAAGAAGAAGAAGAACTCCAACACAAGTAAGCATCGCTCTCGCGTCATGAGCATCGCAATACCTGTACCTGCAACTATGGTTGTAGTAATCTGTGAGCCACGAGGACTCAGCAATCCCATTACCATGGGTATCAAGACTAGCAAAGCTTAAAGGGTAAGGAAGGGGTAAAGTGGTGAGGTTGCAGCAGCGACTAAGCAAGTATGGTGGCTAACATACGCAAATAAGAGCGAGAACAGAAGCAACGGAACGGTCGTGAAACTAGCAATGATCAAGAAGTGATCCTGAACTCCTACTTACGTCAAACATAACCCAAAACCGTGTTCACTTCCCGGACTCCACCGAAAAGAGACCATCACGGTTACACACGCGGTTGATGCGTTTTATTTAAGTCAAGTGTCAAGTTCTCTACAATCGGACATTAACAAATTCCCATCTGCCACATAACCGCGGGCACGGCTCTCGAAAGTTTATACCCTGCAGGGGTGACCCAACTTAGCCCATTATAAGCTCTCACGGTCAATGAAGGATATTCCTTCTACCGGGAAGACCCGATCAGTCTCGGAATCCCGGTTTACAAGACATTTCGACATTGATAAAACAAGACCAGCAAAGCCGCCCGATGTGCCGACAATCCCGATAGGAGCTGCACATATCTTGTTCTCAGGGCAACATCGGATGAGCACTACGTACAACTAAAACCAGACCTCAAGTTTCCCTGAGGGGGCGCTGCAAGTGGCTCTAGTTCGGACCAACACTTAGAGAAGCATTGGCCCGGGGGGGTTAAAATAAAGATGACCCTCGGGAGTGCGACTCCCAAGGGAAAATAAATAGGTGATAGGCAAATGGTAAAACCAAGGTTGGGCTTTGCTGGAGGAGTTTTATTCAAAGCGAACTGTCAAGGGGTCCCCATAACACCCAACCGCGTTAGGAACGCAAAATCAAGGAACATAACACTGGTAGGACGGAAACTAGGGCGGCAAGAGTGGAACAAAACACCAGGCATAAGGCCGAGCCTTCCACCCTTTACCAAGTATATAGATGCATTAACTAAATAAGAGATATTGTGATATCCCAACATAAACATAATCCAACATGGAGCAATCTTCATCTTCACCTGCAACTAGCAACGCTATAAGAGGGGCTGAGCACAAGCGGCAACATAGCCAAAAAACGGTTTGCTAGGAAGGGTGAAAAAGGTTATTGGCTGACATGGCAATTTGGGAGGCTTGAAGAGTAAGTGATAGGTAGCGCAGCATAGCGATAGAACGAAGCAACTAGCATAGAAATGATAGTAATAAGATCCAAGGTGACGGTCATCTTGCCTGAAATCCCGCTAGGAAGAAAAACGAGTCCATGAAGAAGATGAAGCCACGAAGACGAACGAACCCTCACGATCGCAACGAAACGGGAACTAACGAGAAGGAGCACAACCGGAAAGAAGCAAACAACACGGTAAACACTCAACACATAAACAAGACATGATGCTCAACCAAGTATGATGCATGACAAGGCTACATGAAGCTACTCATGGCAAGAGATGATGCATACAAGAACAACACATCAAAGCAAGTTTAAATGAGGCCGGAACTAACATATAACAAATCCGGTATATCCCCATATGCAAATTTCGAAATTGTTCCAGATCTGAATAAACCTTATGTTCAAGTTGTTAAACAGCAAGTTAAAATGCACCAAGATGATCTACACGAAATTCTAGTCAAGTTACATATAAAGTTCATTTAATTTGGAGCTACGGCCTAGAAGATATGAGCAAAACAAGTTAAACATGGCATTGACGCAAAATGCATTCAAACATCAAGCAAACACATTCAAAACATGGATCCAACAAGGTAACATGAAACTACATGCAAAACTAAGCAAGTTTCATGTAGATCACACTCAAAACGGCGCAACGGTTCAACACATACACATGAAACAAGTTTAAAGGACAAGCTGTCCAAAACAGCAACTAGGCATCTAGCAAGCATCAAAACAATATGCTACATCACCTCAAGATGAAAAACAAAGGCATGGACATGATGTACAGGTAAAGCATGACAAAACATGAACACTAAGTTATCTCCAGAAATCACTAGAACATGCTCAAAAGGACATGGCAAAATTGCAAATAATAACAGTTTCACAGACAGCAGAAATCACTGGACATGGCAGAAATAACATCAGGTTGCAAAGTTTAGAGCTATCAAACAACATGCTACAGGACCAGCTCATAGCAAAAAAAGGCATGGCTTGAATCTACTAATTGCATAGAACAAAAGTCCCTTACTGATCATGGCCAAAAAGGCACAGAATATATGATGGCACCCATGTAAACATAGCAAGTTTCATAAACAGATTCAAACTTAGCAGAAAAACTGAGCATGGCATAAGCAGAATTATGAAGGCATCTTTGCGAGCTCAAATCACCCATCAAAAGCATTTCATGGCATGTGAAGGCATCCAACAGTAAGAATGCATAATTATGAAGCTAATCATGGCAAGATTAAGTTCATAGGGTGCATGGATCACTAGCAAAACACATGTCAAAACTGAACTTCATGTTAACAGGCTGACAGCTACATTATTTAGCAAGTTGAGAGCAAGATAACAACAAGCTACAGCAGGATATAAATGCAAACAAGGGCATAGATGGACAGAGCATAACATGTATAACAAAATATCCTTAGTAAAATATCTCCAGATTATGCATATAACTCATGGTAGCAGCAGGTTTACATAGCATCACAATGTTACAGCTACAGACTAGCAGAAATGACTTAAGTCACAGAAATCAGCAACATCACGGAGGCTATTTTGCATGCTTGTTCTAGTCACCACATAGATCACAAAAATACAGGACAATCGCCCCTGTAAAGATGGCATGATGTAGTTCAAAACACAAGTAGAGCTCATGCTCATAGGATGCACACACAAAATGAAATGAAAAAGACAAATCACCAAGTTCTGTTAACAGGCAGCAGTTAACATCATATAGCACTCTTGCAACAATGATAAGGGCATCAAGATGGACTCAAACAAGCATCACACAGTGGAATGAAATGAAGAGCATCTCACAATGAACATTTTGACATATTATGCACGCACAACGGTGCAGAACACATGAAGTTATGATGCGATGAATAGTGCACCCGAATGTCAAGTTTTCAGGACTTGGAGAAAAAACGAGGTCGACCTTGTCTTCCAGATCCAGATCTGGGCGGCGGGAGTTCACCGGAGTTGGGGCTGCGCGAGGACCGGAGAAGAAGAGGAAGGCGCCGACGGGGTCGGGGATGGCGGGGCCGGGTCGGTCTTGGCCGGATCCGGTGGCGGGGTCGACGGGGAGGAGCGCGGCGCCGGGGCCAGCGGCTCGCGCTCCGGCGAGGTGCCGGCCGGCGGCGGCGCAGAGGGAGCCGGGTGGCGGAGGACACCGGCGGCGGGGCGGAGCTTCTCCGGCGGCGGCGCTCGGTGGCCGGCGACGGGGTCGAAGGGAGGTGCGGGGCGGCGCGCGCTCGGGCTGAGCCGTGGGTGGCTGGCGGCGGCGAACGGGCCCGCGCAGGGCTCGGCGGGCCTCGGTGGCCGCGGGCGCGAGGGGGGAGGCACGGGCGACGACGTGGCGGCGGCTGGTTCGACAGGGGCGGAGGCACGATGACGTGGCAGCCTCCGATTGGTCGGAGTGAGGTGGCCGGTGGACACGTCCGGCGCGGGTGGACAAATCCGACTACGGGAGGAAGAAGATGGCTAGGGTTTGGACCCGAAAATGGAGAGGGAGGCACTTATTTATAGGTAGGAGGAGCTAGGAGACTCCAAATGGGGAGCGGTTTTAGCCCACATGATCGTGATCGACGACCGAGAGCATGGAGGGAGTTTAGATGGGCTAGGTGGGCTGTGTGAAGGGGTGTTGGGCTGCCAAAGAAAAGGGGGTTTCGGGGTTACACGGTTAACCGTTGGGGCATCAAACGACCTCCAAATGGAACGAAATTTGACGGGCGGTCTACCGGTGATATACCAAGTCCACTCGGCAAATCTCGGCCCATTCCGAGAACGTTTTTCTCCCGCTCACGAAACAAGGTCTGAGAGGGGTGACGGGTGCGTGTGGGAGCGTGTTGGATCGCGAAATGGACAACGGGGAAAAGGACCAGATGCAAGTTTTGAAAGACATGCAGATGATGACATGGGAAAATGCAACACGCAAGCAAATGACATGGCAACAACGACGAATAACTGGCGGACACCTGGCGCATCGAATCCGGGGCGTTACAATGTGCGACCAATATAACCTTGGAAAGTTAGAGCAAGCACCTTGATGGGTGAATAAGATAGGGCATCTTCCTCTGACTCCTCCACTAGGGAGCTACATTGACTTAGGTCTCCCTCTAGCTCAGAATCACGGTTAGGATCATATTCTGAGCATGAATCTGTAGGTGGAGAGCGTTTGCATTGCATTGCATCCAGACTTGATTTCAGTCCCTTAATGCCAAGTTTGACAGCCATGGCATTGTTCTGCTTTATTCTTTTCATGCACGCAAGCTCATAATCATTATGATGCTATTCAGAATCTGAGATTCATGAAAACATAAAAAGTAGTCAGATTATCTATGGAATGCATTGCGGATTCAACTCAAAGAGTGTCTGCCTATAAACCCCTACATATGCAAGGTTCACCCCCAACCGTGCTGACCAGACCACACACAGAAATACAAACCCCTTATGTCTCTATAACAGGCAGACACACATTTCAAAACTGAAGTAGGAACATTAGAATCATATGAAATTTGTATTTGAACAAATAAACTAAGGAATTATGAGTGGCATAATGTTTAGCTTTGAGGGTGGAGTGTTGGTAGTGCGACACAAAGCAAGGAGGCAGATTGTATTCCATATAAAATATCGAATCCTATGTAAAGGCTGGAAATGAAACTTTATTTCTATACAATGCAGTGTTCGTTGCCCACACATGATGGAAGAGATCACATAGAGAAATACTATTCACTCATGTCTACGGTTCCAGTATTTAGAAACAGGGTGGTCCACCCTAAAAGAATATTGACAACAAATATGACAAGGCAAGCATAGATGTAGTGAGTCAATCATTTACTTGTGAGCTTACTTGGACAAGTATGCAGAATTGTAACTGTAGTAAGAGACCGTCCAAAATCTGAATCAAGAAGTTTGTCTAGCACTTATTGTTTGCAACTAATCAACGTGAATAATTGGATATTATATCGAATGAGTAAGAAAGAAAAGTAAAATTGTCAACAAACCTGGCTTGGAGTAGTAATATGGGTCAATGTCACTATGACCAACAATCCAAAATGACTAGTGTCTGTTCCTAGGGCCGGAATTTTGAAAACCCTGTGAACTTTACAGGTACTCCCTCCGTCCGGAAATACTTGTCATCAAAATGAATAAAAGGAGATGTATCTAGATGTATTTTAGTTCTAAATACATCCTCTTTTATCCATTTTGATGACAAGCTTTTCTGGACGGAGGGACTACTAAAGATTACTGAAATACATCTGAACCATTAAGTGTAGGTAGCACTGAGCACACAACAAACCCTAATGACAGTCATGCCTAATGAGTAATGAATCAATTAGAAAATGGGTGATGAGGAGTGGCTGCTGAGTGTTGCGGACGTATCTCAGGATAAATCGGGTTGGCTTAGTGGGTGCTGCACGCCTGAGCCCTGAACGGACTGGGAAGGTAGGCACAGCGGTGCGCCCGGACAGCGGTGACGCTGTTGGGCGAGTGGCTCCTGACCTCCTGTTAGTCCGGCGTCTCCTCCTAGAGTCATGCCGTCCGGGGACGGCAAGTCACCGGCGAGTAGAGATCGGAAGCGCGCAGCAGAACAGAGGGGAATCGGGGCCTGGGACGACCCAAAATCCCAGGGTGGGCCGGCCCACCGTGGGCACCCTGTAGAGATACACACCCGAGCAGTGAACATGCATTTTCGAAACTAATTTATGAACATTTAGCTGACCAATTAAACGACTCTGTTTTAATAATATCATATTCGTATTTGAACAACTAAGCTTGTTTAGCTTGATGGGTGGAGCAGTGCTATTATGACACGAAGCATGTATTCTGGCCGTATAGTGATCAAAAAAGGGGGAAACTCTAAGCATAATTTTTTTTAGCAAAAGAGGGTTTCCCCTCCGATTTCTATTAAAGAAACCACCACGAAAACAACATAATCAATTAAACCGTATTATGACTGTGCCATGGCAGATTTGAAGCTGCAAACCGGAGAAATGATATTTAGCAGCCATTGTTTGCTTCGAATTAAGAACTAAATTCTAAGAGCTGAAAAGAAACTAGAGTAACCAAGTTAAGATCTACTCCCTCCGTCTGAAAAAACTTGTCATCAAAATGGCCAAAAAAGGGTGTATCTAGAACTAAAATACATCTAGCTACATCCCCTTTTATTCATTTTGATGACAAGTATTTCAGGACGGAGGGAGTATTTTCTGGTTGAGATCAAAAAGTTGAGGAGATATGAAGTACCACCTCTCTTGCGGCGCCGTGTAGGCATCGGGGGTGCGATGGCTGTCGGTGGCGTTGAAGCAGATCTGCGACGGTAGACAGGTGCATCGGGGGATAAGTCTCGTTGCGGTGAAAGAGAAGGTCGTGTGAGCTGCCCCGGCAAAGAGGACGACGGCGCCGATGAAGCGAGGGGACGTGATGCAAGGCTCTTGGTCTGTCGCCATGGATGAGAAACGTCCATCTCTAGCAGTGGACGATGCGGTCTTCGTAGGAGCTCCGGCATGGTGGAGGACGATGGCGATGGATAGAGGCGGTCGTGTCACGTCTAATTGAAGTTACTAACCTACCCCTATTTAGAGCAGTGGAAATCGGGCTGATGGATTGTCCGTGTAATGGGTAGACAGTAATTTCCATCTCCCAAACACTTGGCTTCGGGCAGCCGACGTGGGAGTGAGACATTTTGCCGCTTCTTTCGAATTTTGGGACAATAAGCATCCACGTTTACCCTGGCAACTAAATTCGAATCCATTTTGTATTCCTATACGAATCTTTATAAATCATTCTATGTGTTTTTATATATCTTCAAAAGGACGACAAAGATGTATTCCACTGTCATATATGAATATGGTTTACAAATGCCGATACTCAAATTCAGAAGCTAGAATCCAGTTTAAGGTGAATTCGAATATTTGGAACACTTCATGTCCAACTCAAATGTCACACGCAGCATAATGTATACTCCCATTTAGATATGTACACAAGCGATGTATCAAGATTCAAATACCGGGTCAATCAACCAAGAATGTACAGAACTAACAGACATATAAACACTTATAGAGTATATGGATCAATAATATCAACTAACATACATAAGCTAGGCCGCTGTACTTTTTTTTTGCTACAACAGCATCCTTTTTTTAGCCAAGCTACTATAGCATCTTGGCCCTTTGTGATGCATGCCACTTATGGTCCATCTATACTACTATTATTTCTGAATGCACATTCAGCCCGATTGGCATATTTGTAGGTCTGGCACAACAATCAAAATGAAATGTCTCCGAGTCTTATCAATTAATACAGACTTGTGCTCAAATAAAATTACAAACCAAAAAACAAAAAACAGTTATTACATGATCCCTAAAACAAATGGTTTGATCGATTACATGAACAAACAACACAAAGGTTATTCAATGATGGAAAGAACATTTCACCTATGATTTACCAAGTGGGAATTTAATTTCCTTTTTTCCTTCAGGACCTTAACAATGTGGTCAGTCTCAACTTGCTTCGTTTGGAAATCCACCAAATATTTAATGGTTGTCTTGAGTACTGCTAATGATTGTGCTGTTTGCTTCCTCAACATGTCAACTTCATCTCTAAGTGTAGAAGCGGAATCTCTTTCTACCACTAGTTTAGCCTCTAGAGCATCAGCAGTTGGCAATTCATAATGCACGATTGGGCCGGTGCCACTGCTGTGGGATGATACAACGTCCATGGGGACCTCGCTCTTTGATCTTGGGCTAACCTGTTTTGCCATTAAAGTTCCGATTGGATTCAGAAAAGTTGAAGTTAGCAAAACATCTCAACTAGGAGTTATAATAGCAAACCAGTTAAACAAACAAGGAATTAAAGAGTTGCAATTGGATGCTGAAAAGTAGTTATTAACATCATTGTAACCCGTTGTTGCAGCAGCAAAGGAGTTAAACAAACAAGTAGCTATTTAAGTTCAAGCAAACAGGTAATTCTTAACAGTAAGTATCAAACAGATAGATAGGCGCAGTCTACAATAGGATTAACAGGTTGTAGCATTATGTAATCAGTAGCAAACTAAATTAAGCCAAGCAACATAATTGAACAATTTTGCAATAAGTGGCTAACTAAAATTCCGAGAAGCAGGTAACTGAACTTACGCTAGTTCTTTGTACAGGCACACTGCTACTTCTTTTTCGCTTACAAGGTTGTACGAAGGAGTCCATGGCATCAATTGCTTGGATACGTAGTCCCAATACTTCTTTCTTCCCACACTGCATTGGTAAGTCGAATGGTTAATCTGGTAAGATGGTGTGTCCTTGATATGTTATATGAGGACGTGTAGTCAGACTAGTTGTAGCCACACACATCACACTGGCTTTTACTGTATATTTCATGCGATTAATTTTTCCATATCGAGATCTAAGCAATCTACAATAGGATGAAAAGACTGGCATCCTTCACATTATTGGCGAACTCAATTCATAGAAACAAGCAATTCAACCATTCTGTGGGTAAATCAAAAGCGCCACTAGAATATTTTTCACTACCCCAATCATACACGCAAAAAGGGGCGACACCACCATAGGGGCTGTTGTGGGTGGCCGCCTCGGGTGGCTGGAAAGTGTGCACCTAGTTTGAGTCGTCCAGGTTGGCCCAGGCTAGTTTTGTTCGTCCCAACGCACGAGCAGGCAATGTAAAAAATGAAGAAAAATGTTTCAATTTGGATGGGCCAATAACATAAGTGCAAGGCAGGCCCTATAGCAGGCTCGCGGCCCAAACGAGCACCTCCCATATCGATCGACAGCAGGAAAAATCCCAATTCATCCGCTCCAGCCTCCAGTCTGGTTCGCTCCTAACCTAGCCGCCGCTAGACAGACCGACACAGCACTTCCTCGCGCCCTTGTTGGAGGGCGGTCGCCGGGCTTCAAGCGAATGGAAGGACAAGAAGATGAAGATCCAACCCTGGGTGTAGCCTGCATGGGAGGCAGTGGCGGCAGCATGGGCATGGCATCGAGCTTGCGCAAACGGACAGTCGCAGCTTGCAAGAGCGTAACGAGCAGGTACATCACATCCCTGATTATATCTAATTCAACTCTTCAATTTCTGGCCAATAGTTAAACCTGACGGTGTTGTAAAACTACTTGTATGTAGGGAATCTATGAGAAAATGAATCCAATTTCTACTTATTTTATAACTCCCCCAATCAATACTGAACTGACTGAATCTGATGTATCTAATCAAGTTTCCGGTGCAAACATCCAAGCTCATGTTGTTCTTGAGTCTGAAGTGTCTAATGAACAGACTGCTAATGAAGGATTTGATGCAAACATTTTACATGCTCCTGGTGATGAACATATACTTTCTAATGAGGGATCTAATGCAAGCATTTTGCAAGCTCCCATTGAAGGATTTAGTGTCTAATGATGATCTTCTATGTTGAGAGAGACATAGAGATTTGCAGGCATTGATGACAAGCAAATTATAGTGCATTTTCATGGCTTGAGGAAACGTCGAGGCCATCTACTAGAAAGTCCCCGTATCATGACAACATAGCATAAATACTTTTCTAATCTGTTGTTTGAAACTATTGGCATACTTGTGCAGGATAGATATATTGATATGCAGTTTGCGCACTGGTTATAGGTGCAATTACACTTCGATATTTTCAGCCAGAGAACGAATAATTCAAGCAGGTACAGACCATGTTTGTAGTCCTTGTACACCATGTTGCATTTTGTGTTTTTTGGTGCTTGCATCATTTAGTGTTTATAATCTGAACTACTTTGGATCATTAGCTGGTTTTCAAAGTGCATGTAGCTTCACATTTCTCAAGTTATGTTGATTTCCGGAGTGCAAGTGCCTTCGTATTTTTTAAGTTAAATGTTCGCCCCTGGTAACTTGAATTCGTGGATCCGCCACTACACACAAATCATACACGAATGCCAGTATGAATTAAATGAAATGCAGGAACTTACGCTAGCTCGTTGTACAGGCTCACTGCAGCTCTGCTTGCGCTTGGGATGTTCCATGTACAAGTCCATGTTACCACTTGCTTGGATGTGCAGGCCTTGTGCTTCTTGCATCCCCCTCTGCATTTTTGACAGGGCGAATGGTTGATCAAATAAGAGGAATCGACCTTGCTGTTGTACCGGAGGACAGATACTTACAAGGTTATACGGGTGTGCAGGATGTGTACCAGATCCCGTAGCGCTGTCATGCTTCGCAAAAAAATGGATTTGCTTGTTTCAGATGATATCTCCAGAAGAAATAAGAGTTAAAGTCAGAGTTGGATAGGCTTGTAAGCTAAGAGAGCAGTGAAAGGATATCCAAACATCGTCAGAACAGTGTACAAGGGAGTGATGTGTGGATACCTAGTTCGGGCCGGCGTTTGGGCATGCTCGCCTAGCTAGAGTGCGGTTCACTTCAGAGCCGTTGAGGGTGATGCGCTGGCGTTGGCTGGCCGCACACGGATGCAGATCTTGAGTGGTAGCGGAGCACTACGATGCGGTGGACGAGACCGTTGGTGAAGCCCCAGCGGCCTCGGGGGGCGGAGGCGCGACGATGTGCTCGGTGAAGTAGCCCCGGTGAGTTGGGAGACGGCGTCGGTGAAGTGCACCTGATGCGGTGGAAGTCGGTGTCTGTGAGGCATGTCGGTTGCGGCGGCCGACGTTGTCGGTGGACCACCCGGTGCGATGGACGAGGACGTAGATGAGGTAGCTCCGGTGCGGTGGTGAAGCGCGACCATCGTCGTCGTCCGGCACAGAGGTAGGGAAAGAGACGAGACGAGGGGAGATTCGAACTTTGCTTGGGTTGGCGGCGAATTAGGGATTTGAGCAATCTGGGCGCGGAAGGGGAAGGTGGAGAAGGGAGATTGAGCAGGGCTGGAATTGGGGCCGCCAGATATTTCAATCCGAAACGTGGAAGCGCGAACTTATTTTGTTATCGTCCTTTTTTGGGGGGAGGGGGGAGGGAGGGAGGGGGTGGGTGGCTGGGTGGATGCGTGCTAAGCGTCCGTCCGACACACGCGACCACCACGACACGACCCTGGTCTGCCTGGTGCGCCTACATTTGAGAATGCAAACGAATCTTCTTTCATTTGTAAACGAATATGTATGTATTACCATGCCCGTGTTTTCCTTGCAATAATTAGTCATTCGAAACGAGATACTATAAATTAATTAATGATGAGTTATTTGAAAAAAATCGAAACGGTATCCACGCTAATGTGGATTAGAGTGTGTCTCACATAATTAGTTATTTGAATTAGAGTGTGTGTCACATAGCGATCTCCAATTCTAACGTGGATTTCGCATTTCACTGTATCCACGCTACTTTTTTAATACAAATTCATATGTATATGATGAACACCATGGTAGTGAGAAAACTTTTGGATGGATTCAAACATATGACTTACAAAATAGCACAACAAATCGAGTCAATGTCAACTTTTCGAAACCTAGTATGGCACGAATTCGAAATAATTACCCATATGCATGGTCTAACTCTCTCAACTACACAACCCCCTTTTTCCACTCTGTTACCAAATGTATTTACCTCACACACCCGCCATTGCACCCCATGCCGAGCTCTCTCTCTCTCCCTCTCCCTCTCTCCCTCTCGCGCTAAATACATGCATTGCCTATCTAGCCCCCCAACCTCTCGTGTGCACGCACGCACGTTGTCTATCTAGGTCACTCCCTCGAGACTGTCTCACTCTTTCTTCTGCACGCCGGGCCACACTCGCTCAATCTCGCTCACTTTATTTGAGTCTCGTTTAACCTCGTTTTCTTTCACACACAAATGATATATCTCCCTGCTCAGGCCTCGATCAACACACTCTATACTCTCTCACGCAGATTGTCTATCTAGGTCAGTCCATCCAAGCCGCCCCCACTCTTTTGACCTCATGGCGGGCCACGCTCGCTCAATCTCTCTCTCTCTCCCTATCCCTCTCTCTCCCTCCCTCTCTCTCTTTGTATGCCTCGATTGACCTCGCTCTTTCTCGGACAAAAATGATATATCACCATGTTTGAGCCCAATTCGACCTATTCACATTGTTACTCTCTCCCGCACACTGTCTATCTAGGTCACTCTCTCCAACCCGTCTCACTCTTTCGATCGCACGACGACCCTATGTGATCGATTGACCTTGCTTCCTCCCACGCGCAAAATATATCTACACGTCTATGACTGGATCATCTCTCAAACTCTATCTTACAGCCGTCACCCTTGCCAAAAGCTCAATCGGACAATATCTCTCCAGAGCATATATATCTGGTCAATGAATGTCGGACCACACTCACTTTGTCTCTCTATCTATATGTCTCTCGATTGACCTCGCTTTCTCACGCCGTATCTTCCACACATTGAAGCTACCTCTCCATCCCTCGCAAAGCCGGAGCTATTTACATTGCGAGGGGAACTCCAACCTTGGATTAATTTGTGTAGGCATTTATTCCTGTCGGTTTAGATTATATTTTCATAGCATTCGGCCCACAACTACTCCAAACACCGTTGCAACCCCCGCAACTCCCCTAGTTGATTTCCCTCTGGCTCGGTCATCGCTCTCCCGCACGTCATTTCTCGCCTTCAACGTCGCACCATGGTATTATTGCAAAAAACTCTGTTGTTCTGTTTAATTATTATAAATAAGCTACAAAACTACACACCGATACTCCACTTGGAATGGAACAAATTTCGACCCACAAATTAAAGTGCTACAAACTACACACCGAGGGGCCCACATGTCATGAAACAAATTTGGACCCATATACAAATTAAAAAATAAAGGACGAGGATCGAACATGCGACCACGGCCTTCAAGCCGCACGTCAATAGGCAACATACGTAGAACAACAATGTTTGTTGTACCTCCCTTTGTTCACATAATGTTTTTATATTACCACAACCTATGTAATGGATAACATGTAATATTATTTTTTATACTATTTGCCTTCACTTACTGGTGGGTTCCATGTGTGCTCTCTCTCTCTCTCTCTCCTCTCCTTATGCGTTTAGACGCACGGGCAAACACGAAGAACACGCGAGCGATGTTGCCATTGACCATATCTGGACGCGTTCACAAGTTACGGCACCAGTTTCACGTGCTAGCAGCACTAGTCAGTGTGTACGTGCAATGCACGTTAATTTGGAAGTATATTAAGTGCATGCGTATATTAAGTAGAATATTATTTGCGCGTTATTATGTGATTAGCACTATTTTTGGTATGAAATTAACTGCACGCTAAACATGTTGAGCGCTCGACATTGAAGCAGTCTAGGGCGTTGGATGACAAGGAATACATGTGGCTTGATGACGTTTTATATTTAATTTGATACGGATCTAGCAGAAGATTCAATCGATCAAACAATAGATTTCGTTCAGTCTGACTCCGACTTTAAATTATACGACGATCGATCTAAATAAACGGAAATGATAAACGTTCAGATTTTAAGCATGGCAATCCGAACGTTTTTCATGGCAAATTTATATTACGCGGCGGCGGTGGGGGCGTATTGCGGTGGGAAGCGGCTCCTCTGCCGTGCTCTGTGTGTCGTCGGGCCACTGACCGACGGCGACGGCGGCGCCTTGCGCCGTTGTTGGCGTACTCCTGGACGTTGGCCTAGCTTCAAGGAAGGCCAAAATGTTCTGGACTTCGGAGCAAGTCAACTGGCGGGAGGAGGCGACTGGCGTTGGTGCAAGGAAGCGGTCGACGGCGGCCATCCATGCCGCTGAGGGGGGCACTGGCACCCGCGGGGACAGGCGCTGTCAACAGCGCGGCGGAGACATTCGTGTGCACGAGCACCGGCACGGGCGCGCACGTTAGTGCATGCGCAGGCGCATGCGCTGGCAGGTGCACGGGCGCGTGAAAGTCGGCGGGGACCTCGTGGAACCCCGTGGCATCAAGCTCGGCGACAATGTGCGGCTCCCAGCCCATCAATGCCACGGGGATAGGCGCAGTCGGGGCGACGGGAGCCGGAACGGGAGCTGGGACAGGCGCGGCATCTTCCCGCAAGGCCAGTTCAAGCTCATCCCAAAGCACCTTATGTTCTTGAGACTCTGGCTGGGTGTCTTCCTCAGGAAACTGGAAGACTAAGGGCAGACCATCATGATGCGGCATGGCGTACGTTTAGGTCGGGCTGGTTGGAGGTAGACGACAGGAGAATCGGAGAGGAAGAGAGAAGATTGTAGCGATACCGGGTAGTGTGGGTTGATTTTAAACTGTGGCGCCGGCGACATTAAGTGGGAGCAGTTGGGACGAAGGTGGGAGGCGGAGCCTGGTCAAAGGGCTCGCCCCGGTGAGCCTGCACAGCGGTCTGCTCGCACACCTCCCTGTCAGCCGGCGCAGCGGTCTGCTCGCACGCCTCCCTATCAGCCGGCGCAGCGGTCTGCTCGCACGCCTCCCGTCGACTCACACGCTTGCTCGGACGGCACCTGCCGATGAGAAGCGGGACTCGTGGCGGCACGTAAACGCCCATGGTTTCAATAGTGAAAGCGTCCGCCTTAACGTGACAGGTCTTTGTTCCAAAATACCTTGGCTCTTCATTTGTGCAACTTGTCATAAGCAGCTTGTCTCAAATTGAAGAAAAAAATTACGAAGTAATATTTGTGCCATATCACGTGACCAAGAATTTATGGTCACTTTTGGGTTTTCTGAAATTTAAGATCCAGGATTCAAAACAATATCATAACCTGCATCATGCAATAAATTTTCAAGCCATACATCTGTCCTGTTGTATTTCTTAAGAAAGGATTTGGTCAAACATTTTGCTTAGTTAGACTTCAGACAAGTTATATATGCAGAGTAAAAGGATAATCCCTCCGTACCAGTGCATTGTCTGATATATTAACTCAAGTACTAGGCACGAACAAACGAGCTCAATTTTGTGCTCATCCTGGTGTAGTAGTAGTAGTAGTACTAGGCAATGCAGTTGACGGGTGACCTTGGCGAGCGGCGACCGAGGGAATTGAACCGTGCTCGGCACGGTAGGTAATGTTGTCTAGTTACTAAAGCATCCCTCCGTTGTTCATCGCTAGTCATTATGGACCGGGGACATGAGGGGAATTTCCTAGGGCTGGATTTCTAGCCGCCAGATATTTCGACTCGAAACACGGAGGCTCGACTGGTTGGGGTTGCCTAATGTGCGTACCACGCACGCCACCAGAAGGACACGAGCCCGTTTTTTTATTTTTCTTATTTTTTAGGATCAACACGAGCCAAGGTCTGGCTGGTACGCCGTTGGGTCCTACCATTCGAGAATACGAAAGGAACCTTTTAAATTGCCGAACGAATCTACGTGTATTACAATGCCCGTATTTTTCTTGCAAATACCAATCTCAACGTGGTAATTGATTTATGATGAGTTGTTGAATTAGAGTGAGTTTGTGATATAGTGATTTCAACGTGGATTTCACATTTCATGGTATCCCTAGTAAGTTCTTCAAAGCAAATTCAAATTTAAAAGATGAACAATATGGAGGTGAGAAAACTTTGTATGTATCAAGCATATGACCACACACACACACAGAGACACCCACACACGAACACAACAATAATCCAATAAGTATAGTGCATCTATTTTTCCAAACCATGCATGTATGACACGAATTCAAAAATACTCCTTCTGTTCCTAAATATTAGTCTTTTAGAGATTTCAACAAGTGACTACATACGGAACAAAATGAGTGAATCTACACTCTAAAATATGTCTATATACATCCGTATGTGCCAGTCCATTTGAAATGTCTAAAAAGACTAATATTTAGGAATGAAGGGAGTAAAATGTAAGACATGCATGGTCCTCAATTCAATATTTAAAATGAACATGAAACTGAAACATGAATATTAAGTCTAGTACCACAGTACATGCAAATGTTGTGTTTAATTAGGCAGAGCTATGATTGTCGGGGGTCAACCCCCCAACCTTAGATAAAATTGTGAAGCTCTGTTTAGGGTTGTTTAGATTATATTTGTCCCCACCCTCCCAACCACCGATTGGTCGTGCACCCCCCACCCCTCCTCCTTGGGAGAATATCATGTGCCCCCATACCTTAGATGCTATATGCCGATACGAGTTGCTTGGAGCTTGTAGATCTGAGATATATCAGCTCACATGATGTCTTAATATTTTTACAGGAACCTTGATGAGTTTGAGAATTCCACACAATTTGTACAAAAACTACTCAGATGCCCTTGGATCCCATATCCAACGACCTCGAAGCTCGTATCACCGTAGCATCTAAGATGAAGGAGGACATCATATTCTCCTTTATGTAAGAATATCGTGTGCTACCACACCTTAGATGCTTTGGTGATACAAGTTCTTCGGAGCCATTGGATTTGTGACCCAACACCTCCTCGGTGGTTCGAATGGTTTTTTGCAGAAAAGCCCCCAAAGAGTTCGGTCACTGCTTACAAGCACAAAGACTGCTCAGATGCCATTGGATCTCAGATCAAACGACCTCGAAGCTCGTATCACCGTAGCATCCAAGCTGCGAGAGCACCTTATATTTTCTCGCACGGGAGAAAATGAGGTGCTCCCGCACCGTAGATTCTATGGTGATACGAGTTCACGGAGATCTAACGGCCCACATTAGGAGGTTTGAATATTTTTGCAATATACGGCTGAGAGAGTTTGGTAATTGCGCAAAAAGTACAAGTACTATGCATGTGCCATCTGATCACTGATCATACGACCTAGATGCTCATATCACTGTAGCGGGTAATTAAGCTACGGGGAGCACCTAATATGAGCAACGGGGAGCCGTTGGATCCAAGATGCAGCGGCACACACGAGGCCTGAATGTTTTATTTGCAAAAAACCTTTGGAGAATTTGGAAATTGCGCATAATTACAAAGACTACTCCCAAGCCATTGGATCTCACTTCCAACGGTGTAAAAACTCGTATCACCATAGCATCTAAGCTGCGGGGTGGATGTGATATTCTATGCCGCTGTCATTTTTGTTCGTAAACTTGCAAAATACTGTAACTCGTGTCGTTACTTGTCTAACCGCGCAAAGTGTTTGTTCAAAAAAACATTCCTACACTGAAATATCGGAACAACACACTGGGGTCCCACTTGTCATTAATCAAATTTGGACCTAAAACTAACAAATCTGAAAGACGAGATTCGAACTGGCAACCTGGACTACAAAGCATAAGTCGATAGCCTGAAACAACAACGGTTGTTGGCTTTGTCCCATAACTTGATTTTATACAGTATTACGTTGAGTAGAGTAGAGGATTGGGATGTTATGCTTGGGATGTAGCCTATGGGTTTAT
Source organism: Aegilops tauschii subsp. strangulata (assembly GCF_002575655.3). Lineage (NCBI taxonomy): Eukaryota > Viridiplantae > Streptophyta > Magnoliopsida > Poales > Poaceae > Aegilops > Aegilops tauschii. The sequence goes on along the minus strand of NC_053037.3, from coordinate 418,325,128 downwards.
TTGCAAAAAAACCTTTGGAGAGTTTCATACAGTATACAACAACGGGATATCATCAAGACCTCAACTCCTCCAAGGATTGGGATGAACGCTACCTTGTATCTTTCCCTTTGTTGTTCATGTACCTTGTGAATCTTGTGTGTTTGATTGTCTAGTGGATATGTGATTGTACTTGTTCTTGAGTGTTTCCCCTTGTGATTTCTCTCCGTTCTTCCCCGTGTTCTTCGTGTTCTTCGAGGGATCTCGCTCCTTTCGTGAAAGATTGGCCGTATGGAGTTCCACTCCACATCATCTTGGTATCATGAGCCACGTTGATCACGGTTTCGGAGCCTCCCCCACCGTTTTCTAGCCTAGCTTTGCTTGATTTCGTCCTAAATTTGAAAATCCCCACCAAAAATAGCCCCAAATTTTTTTGTAATTTGTTGGTTTTGATGATGTTTTCTTGATTTTGATCCATGGATTTGCTTGGTTTCGAGTGGATCTAGCATCTCCCCAAGTTTCCCCACCTTCCATCCACGAAATCTCCTCCATTTTGCCTCGAAAATCACCCCATTTCCGCGCAAAAATTCATCCCCAAGAAGAAATCCCGAGCAGTTTGACTTGCCCGGATCATCCGGACCTTCTCCCGGATCATCCGGACACCTCCCGGATCAGCTGGACCCTCTCCCGGACGTCTGGACACCTAGACAACAGAACCGGCCTTGACGAACCCGGATCATCCAGCCAGACACCCGGATCATCCGGACCTCCTCCCGGATGTCCGGCTAACCCTGAAACTGACACGGACAGATTTTTGTTTTGGCCATAACTAATTCATCCGAACTCCGATTTTGACGTTCTTTAGCTCGTTTTGAAGCTATTGACATCCCCCATCCCAAAAAAAATACCACCTCCATCATTTGAATCCACCATATTTTCAAAATTTTGGCAAGTTTGCCTAGGCCCTCCACCATATCATCCGCATTACCACCACCGACTTCCGCAACCTAACCCATTTTGATACCCCCCATTGCATATGTTTTTGCTTGAGTAGTGAGTTGAGTCTCCTAAGGTGTTTCGGCTACTTAGGGATGGTTGCTTCTTCATCAACCACCACCACCACTTCCGCATAGGCTTGCCCACCATACACTTCCACCACCCCAACTTAACCCAATTTTGTTTGAGCTTGTTTGAGTTGTGTGTTGTGTCTCCTAAGGTGTTTCGGCTACTTAGGGATGGTGACCTTCAACTCCGACTCACATAACCCAGTAGCCCTCCACTTCCGCATTGCGTACTCCAAAACCCATCATTGCATTTCCGCAACCACCACCGCATTCCCGCTACCACCATTTGACATTTGCCTTTGGAGATTTTGAGTTTGCGGTTTTTCCGTTTCCTAAGGTGTTTCGGCTACTTAGGGACGAGTCTCCATCATCTTGGTATCTACATCAAGAACACCGCCACTCATCATCACCAAGGATAGTAACCTCGACGACACCATTGTATATTCCCCTTGCAATTGCATTGATAACCCCTAGCCCATTTTGTGTCACTTACCTATCAAGACTAGCCATTGAGTATTGCCGGCAACGTTACTTGTGCACATTAGTGATCTACACCTCCCATTGCATACATACCATAACATATTGGTATCATCATAGCATCCCTTGTGTCACAAGCTTGTTCCCGCATATACAAAATTGCTATCTTGGTTTGTGCATTTCGCATTGTGGCCATATCAAAAGAGAAAAAAAAGAATAAGCTTTTAAGCAAAAGAGAAAGAGCAAAGAAGCTTGTAAGCAAGTGCCATAGCATCATACCACATTGCACATAAGATTGTCATATCCGATCATCTTGGATCATCTTGAGAAACACCGGGAACATCATACACATAGCATACTTGGGATAGAAAGTTGATATATCTTTGCATCTTATAGGTTGTGCACAAGTGTCGTAACCGCCTATTGAGCAATCGTGCTAGCGTCTCTCTTGAGTTGTGAAACACGAGCGTCTTCCATGGATTCCACATTTTGTGCTCATTCCTTGGTTGCGCGGCCCCATTTATCTATCTGTGTGTGTGTTTCCGTGTGCCATTCATTGCTATTGGTCTACTTGTTTCACTTGCGAATTTATGAATCTCTTTCAACATTATTGACTCTTGCTAACATTTTACATCAAATTTTTGGTGCCACTATCCTCACCGAGCCACTCCATAAGCTTTACTTGATAGGTGTGAGTGAACAAGTCCGGTACCAAGTCCACTATTCTTTCATCTCACATCGAGTGAAACGGGATACATCCTCAACTTTGGGAAAAGGTAACTTGGTATTGTTTATCTCATTTCCTACTCACCTCTACTCGAGTCTTGTGATGGATAGGCAAGGCATTTCACCCTCGGTCTACAACAACAACGACGAGTTCGATGCCACGAACAACTCCAACAACGCCAAGATGCCAGCTCAAATGGAGGAGATCAAAGCCCTCATCAAGTCCTACAAGAGATCTTCCTCATCTTCGAGAAGACACTCTAGTGCACATGCTTCCTAGCTACCATCTCCGTCAAGATCACATTGGCATCGACACCATCACCAACAAGAACGTGAAGGTCAAGAGCTCAACACCAACAACTGCTCAACGACTTCATCATCTCCCTTGGCATCTTCGCCAAGCAACTTCAAGGCATCTTCGCCTACGGACATACGACATCTTCGCCAACAAGTACCCCACGACTACGCTCAAGAGAAGCTCCCCAAGCTCAAATCCGCGACTTCCACGAGCTACTACGACCTCGACACCAACCACGAGATTCCTTTCTATGGGACTCAAGAACCCGAGGAGTATCTCGAGTGGGAGAACCTAATGGACGACTACCTCAAGCTACATCAAGTCCCTCCCGAAGATCAAGTGAAGTGCGCCACAAGAAACTTCCACGACTACTCCTCGACATGGTGGCTTCACACACTTTCGGAGCGATATGACATGAGTTGGCCCAAGACGAAGAGAGCTTTGCGGCGAGAATTCGTGCCTCCAACCTACACGGAACAACTTCTACGCCAATTGGAGAACACCAGCCAAGGATCCAAGTCCATCGACGAGTACTTCAAGGAGATGAAGCATGCCTTGCGACGAGCCGGCATGGACGACCCCATGTCAATGAAGTTCCACTTCATGATGGGATTGAACAACGACATCTCCAAGACTATCTTCCTCGAGAACTACAAGTCCCTCGACGACTACTACATTGGTGCTCTCAAGGCGGATCAAGAACTCATGAAGGCCAAGGCTTCTCCACCCCAAGCTCACTTCGCGACGACCAAGCTCCATGAGAACGAGCATGAGGATAGTACCACCAAGATGTCCAAGCCCGACGAGCTCCAAGACGATGCTCCCAAGTTCGACTTCACTGCCATCCCTCTTTGTGGCATTGATGATGCCGAGTCTCCTTCGACTCTTTTTCAAGACAGTGCGACGATGAGTACGACTATGGAGACATTCGAGGACCAAGCTTTGGAGGCGAGCGACAAGGTGGCGAGCAAGGATGATGCTTCCATCTTAGGAGGCAAGAGTGATGATGTGCCATCTTCGGCCTTCATCCACGGCAACGATGACGAGATGGTTGAGCATGGGATTTTCCCTTCGACCACGGCGACGTATGATGACTTGAGTGACTTTAGCCACCATATTGAGAGTGAGAGCGACTTCACCACTAGCCCCATACATGATGTGTTGCCACAATTCCCATGTGAGAAGAGCCACAACCCCCACCACTTGAGTGAGATGAGTGACTCCACCATATGTGACATTGAGTGCACCTATTTTGAGGGAGTGAGTGAACCACCACATAGAGAGAGTGTGATAGTTGATAGGGCATGTGAGGCCACTATGATTTCTAACGACTTAACCTCTACCTCTATTGTATCTTCTTATTTGGTGCTAGGTCCCATATATGATGACGCATCGATTTGCGATGACTACGTCCTTTCCTTGGACAAGACGATGGCCATGCACTACAGGAAACAGCTACTTTGCCGTCTGCCACGGCGGACGGCAAAGGCTCGAAAGGCGGACGGCAAAGATCTTTGCCGTCAGCCACGGACGGCAAAAGGCTCCGGCAAAGAAGGCTACGATAAACAGCTGCTTTGTCGTCTGCTTCCTGGCGGCAGACGGCAAAGAGCCTTTGCCGTCTGCGGCGGACGGCAAAGAGGGTGGACGGCAATAATTGCGCTGTCAGTCCGTTAAGTGGCTAACGGCAGACCTTTGCCGTCCGCCGCGGACGGCAAAATTTCTCTGGTCTTTGCCGTCCGCCTTATGATGTCATCTACACGTCACTAGATGGCAGGTTCTTTGCCGTCTGCCACTGATGGCAAAGTGCAAGTTCTTTGCCGTCTGCCACGGACGGCAAAGTCTTTGTCGTCTGCCACTGTAGGCAAACTGACCAAATGGGTCATCTCCCAGGAAGCACAGTTGGCTGCCACGTGGCTTCTTTGCCGTCTGCGGCAGACGGCAAAGAGCTCTTTGCCGTCGGTGGCAGACGGCAAAGAGCCTGCATATTGTCTGTTTTTTCTGTTTTTTGTTAAATCCCACAATTTGCACAGAAAATATATATGACATATAGATATATTTCACAGGCATTCATCACATAAACAAGTTCATACATCATTTCATACATAAACAAGTTCCATCCATCATTTCATACATAAACAAGTTCCATCCATCATTTCATACATAAAGAAGTTCCATCCATACATAAAGAATCACTCCATAGCTAAGGTGACTAGAATGAGAAGACAAGAAGAAGAAGAGTAGAACAAGCACTCCATCCAGCACATAATGAAATCTGCAAAATGGCAAAATAAGAAAGTTAGAAATGGATCATTTTTGAGGTAACTAAGGTGAAATGGATCGTTTTTGAGGTAACTAAGGTGAAATGGATCGTTTTTTAGCTCACTTAGGTCAAATGGATCGTTTTTGAGCTAACTTTGTTGAAATGGATCGGTTTTGAGCTAACTTTGTTGAAATGGATCATTTTTTGAGCTAATTTAGTTGAAATGGATCTTTTTCAGCTAACTTAGGTGAAATGAATCATTTAAGAGCTAATTTAGGTGAAATGGATCGTTTTTTAGCTCACTTAGGTCAAATGGATCATTTATGAGCTAAATTAGTTGAAATGGATCGTTTATGAGATAACCTAGGTAAGATGGGTCATTTTGGAGTTAACGTAGGTGAAATGGACCATTTTAAAGCTAACGTAGGTAAAATGGATCATTTAGGAGCTAATCTACGTAAAAGGGGTCATTTTTGAGCTAACTTGGATGAACTGCATCATTTATAAGCTAACCTAGGTAAAATGGGTCATTTTGGAGGAAAATAAGCTAACTCTAGATCATTATGGTAAGCATATAGGAGGAAATAAAGCTAAGTCTAGGTCTTTATGCATTTGTTAAGCAAAACACTAGAGAAACTTACCGTGATCAGGGAGGTGTAGGAGCGGGGTGGCTAGTGCCGCTACCTGGAGAAGGATCGTGCGATGCGTTTCTGGAGTTAAGCTGCACCAAAGATCATTTCCAATGTCTCGTTAGCATTACGACACTCAAATGTTAAGACTACCAAGTAATGTTCATTCAAACTAAACTCATGCTCCCAGGAGCAATCACTGGCATCGGCGGAGCGGGCTGACCGGACTTCTCGCACACAGACTGCACATTTGGTTTTCAGAACAGAGTCATACTAGTTAGTAATGAGACTCAAATGTTAAGACTAGCAAGTAATCTGCAGAAGAAACTTACCACAAGGAGCTCATACATGGCCCTTGCCTGCATGTCATTCCGTGCCCTCTCCTCCTCCATCACCTTTCTCGTCCTCTCCTCCATCTCCCGCTGCCTCTCCGCCGCCTCCGCCAGAAGTTTCTCCGTTCTATCTCTCTCAGTCTGTATAGCAGCCTGCAACACCACTCACATGACCATTTGTAATCATTGATGGAAGCGCACACAATGTAATGGAGAAAGATAACTGAGTACGTATCACTAACCTTGATGGCGAGTTGCACTGGCCGTTCACGAGGCCTTATCTCAGGAGCGGAGCTCGACTGGCGCGCCTTGATCTCCGGGAGAGTGCTAGGACAACGGATAAGTCCATCTCCAATGGCTATGGAGCCATGGGACCTCCCGCCACCAGATATCATCACCAGCTCTGGATCAATGGGACCCTGGCTCGGGTTAAAGTCCTCCCCTTTCCTCGCCTTCCCCTCATCTCTATATCTCACGAGCTTGTTGTGGGAGGAGATGTTGGTAAAGTTGTTTGCATCATCGAGGTCAGACTGAGAGAAAGCCTTGACTTTCTTGAAAGAGCCAGTGTGGGCCATGGCATACAGGTCGTACACCTCTGGCACCTTATCCGCCTTATTGTGGCGTGCCTGAAAGAGAGAAACAATGAAAATTAGTAATTAAAGGGCTCAAGCTAGCATGATGAATGAATTGCATGAATCATATAGCAAACCACATACCCAGTTGCGCCCGAACTGATATAAGTTGGAGCTGCCTTGATGGTGTGGCACACCTTCCATTTGGGCACGTTTGTCCTTGGCCTGGTTGTGGAGGGCTAGCCATTCTTGTGAGCACCACTCATCGACCAACACCTCCCAACAATCCATCCGATCCGCACACCATCTCGGAGGCGCCTAAGTTAGCAAATAGAAACTTGAGCGCTACGGCTAAGAATTACTAAATGAAGGAACTTAAGTAGAAGGCCTTAAGAATTACCTTCATGTACTGCTCCTTACTCAGGAACTTATCGCGGCACGCCGGCTTGGTCTTCTTGATACCACGCAAGGCGTAGTAGTCTCGAACAGCCTGCACCCGAGCCTCGTGCCGTAAGTTCTGGAGTAGGCGCTTGCAGACGTTCTGGATAACATTTGCGCTGTCCTCCTCGTATCCCTCCTCACACCTGTAGAATGTCTGCAATCAAATGAGACAATATTGATTAGTACAATTAATAACTAGCTAGTTGAAGATTTTGAAATGTGTAAAGGAGAAATTACCCAGAACGTCCTGATCACCATGTCTGCCCTCGTGTCGCACAAGACACCGTCGATAATGACATCCGGCGGGGCCGGGGCAGCCACGTAGTGCTCCCAGCTCAACCCAAGCTCTGGAAGCCGGACCTCACCAGGCAACGTGACAAACCCCGGGAAGTTTTGCCGGCAAAGAACTCCAAGGACGGAGTTGGGCCGGCGGACACTATGATGGTGGTCCCAACCCCTGCAGCATGACAAGGCCAACGCATTAGTTATTTGAAGAAACGTGAATGCAGAAGGTACAAAAATATTAAATGCACTTACGTACCTCTCCCCATCAGGGAAGATCAACCACCTCTGCTCGCGGGTCGCCGGCACGGACGGGAGCCGTGTAGCACCACGCTGGTACACGGTGCCACCCTCCTCCTCAAGATCAGTCGGCTCCCCGCCATCACCAGCATGGCCACTCGGCTCCTCGGGCTGATCCGGCCAGGTACCCCATCCGTACGTGTGCTCCTCCGGGGTCTCGTGGGCCGAACTCTCGTGGGCCGAAGGCCAGTCGACCCGAGGATCGTGGGCCCAAGACCCGTGGACCGGAGGCTCGTGGACCGGAGTCCGTGTAGCCTCCTCCTCGAACGAGTCCACCCTAGCAGTCACGTGCTCGGGTGAAACAGCTGGGGGTGGCGGCGAGGAAGGTGCCCTAGCAGTCACCCTACCTCCTCTCCCGCGACCACGTGCCCCACCTCCTCTCTTCCTACCTCGTCCCCTGCTGGGCACCGCGGTCGACGAAGAAGGGCCCGGCGGTGTGGACATACTGTCCAGCAACGCTCGGCGGAGAGGTACGTCTGGAATCGAAGACCTCAGACCACGCGCCGACGAAGAAGGGGCCTTGGCGCGCTCCCGACCAGCGCCCACCATCTTTCAACACCTGCCATGACAAACAGTAAACGAAATTAGTACAACATAAAAAAAAGACCGACATGAATAATAATATGTGTATCACTTAAGTGTATCATCATCAAGTACAACATTAAAAAATTTAATACCTGACACTACTAATAATCTCGATCAGTATCATCAATAAATGCATAATCATCATCATCACTATAATCAATGATGGGCTCATAGGGTTCAGTGGCATCAACATGTGCAAGGCCACCTTGACGTAATCGGTGAAGCAATGACAGGTCATCCACAGCGGTAACCTCTTCTTGTTCCGGCTCTTCTTGTTCCTCCTCTGGGGTGATGTCGGATTCACTGTCGCTGTACCAAAAAGTGCCTCGGCGATATTCTTCTCAGTGTGCATCACGTCGATGTTGTGTGGGCAAAGGAGGTCTTTGAAGTAAGGCAGATCCCATAAGCATGTTTTGTGAGTCCAGGCGTGCTTAGAATTATACCCCTTGAAGTACCCTGGACGCTCTGGATCTGGCTCGAGAGCGTTTAACTGATCCAGGGTCTGTTGGCCTGTCAATGCATGTGGTGCAGAGTTTTTGACAACTCTACCTCTGATGAAGTTCTTCTTGTCTTTCCTGAACTTATGGCGAGGATTCAGGAACTGTCTATGCATGTCGAAGCAAGAAAACTTGCGACCGGCCTGAAGCCAACGAAACTCAAGAGCTCCCTTGCATGTGGGGCACGGGAACCTTCCATGCACACACCAGCCAACGAATAGCGCGTACGCTGGCAAGTCATGCGTCGAGTACATGTACCAGACACGCATTATGAAGTTCCGTTTGCTATAGGCATTGTATGTCTTGAACCCATTATCCCAGGCTTCTTGCAATTCGTCCTTAAGCGGTTGCATGTACACATTCATATTTTTCCCCGGATAGTTGGGCCCTGGAATTATCAACGTCAGGAAAATGTTCTTTCTTTGCATAATCTGTCCGGGGGGGAGATTGAGTGGAAAGACAAATACGGGCCAACAACTGTATTGGGCTGCCGTCATACCAAACACACTGAACCCATCCGTGCTGATGCCGACTCGAGGATGCCTCGGATCTGCCGCTTTGTCACCATGTAATTCATCAAACTTTTTCCACGCAACACCATCCGATGTGTGTACAATCATCAGATTCCCATCTGCATCTAGTTCGGTTCTTTTGCCCGTTTTGTGCCATGTCATCTGTCTGGCCGTCTCTTCGACCATGAAAAGACGTTGAAGTCTTGGTACGATTGGCATATACCGAAGAACACTAACGGGGATTTTGGTCTGTGTCTTCTCACCCATACCGTTGTCTACCACAACATACCTGGAAGACTTGCAAATGGGACAATAGTTCAAGTCCGCATAGTCAAGCCTAAACAAGACACATCCTTTCTCACAGGCATGTATCTTATCATAGGGCATCTTCAGTGCACGGAGGATTTTTTCCGACTGGTACAGGTTTGCAGGCATTACATGGCCTTTGGGTAGAAAGCGTCCAAATACTGTCATCATTGCATCGTAGCATTCTCTGCCCAAGTTGAACTGAGCCTTCAGAGCCATTACTTGTGAGATGGCATCCAACTGACAAAGCTCAGTGTGCTCATGGAGCGGACGTTTTGAAGACTCCAACATTTCATTGAAGGCCTTTGCAGATTCCTCCATCTCCTCGTCCGAATCCCGAGCATCATCAAAGTCTTGCACCATGTTTTCCATCCCGGTACCATGCTCGTCGGTGCGACGACGATCCACCTCAGCTCGGTCACGTTGGGCAGACTCACCATGAAATGTCCACACCGTATAATCGGGCGTAAAACCACTCTTCTGCAGGTGTTTGCCCATTTCAGCCTCTGTCCTCTTTTCCCAATTGCCGCACCATAAATAGGGGCACCAGGTTTTCCTCTGGCCATTTGCAAATGCGGCTCGCACAAACCCCTTGGTTTTTGTGAACCATTCAGTGCTCCATTTGTTCTGACCAGTGTGACCGGTGTACATCCACGCACGATCACTCATCTTGACTTTCAGAGCTACTAGACACACAACAAATATATATATATATAATTCAGCATGTATGTATTCATCAGTTGATCTACTTTGTCAATTTTATTACGTCCATGCAACGTACACTCTAATAGGTAATGATAGGTCCTAATCCCACCCGAGTATGTTTAGATTGGGTTCATTTTCCCATGCTATGCCCCGGATCCTACGCAAAATTTCGGCAGCACCTCCCCGCTGTTCTCCTGATACACGTCTCTGCAATAAACAGAGAGGATGTGTACCCGGAGAACAACAGGGGAGGCACTGACGAAATTTATGCGTCGGATCCGGAGCAAAGCATATGGGAAAACGAACCCAATCTAAACATACTCGGGCTGTCCATGGATAGCGTTGGACAATTCGAAAGAATCAAGGTTATAAATATGCAAATGCATGCATATTTATAACTATGACGCTTTCGAACGGGAGACACATATTGGTTACGCATACTGATGATTCAAGACACATATATATCTAGCTATCAAGTTTCATCGGAATAGATCAAATAATTAATGGGGGAGGAGGACATGTCATTTGTGCTCACCCACGAACGAAGGGGCAGAGCTCGTCAAACGCACGGCGAGGTCGTCGAACACCAAACCTCGCAGCGCTGAAACAACTGCACATTTAAAACTACCCGATCAACACAATTATATATGATGTTTTTCATAACAAAATCGAAAGATATATGACCTAACTAATAATTCACAAATATATGACCCCGTCGGCTTCTGGAAGGCCAAAGAACACCTTTTCGGGAGGTGTCGGGGGTCGGGGTGTCGTGTCGGTCTCGGGGTGCCGTGTCGGGGTCGGGGTCTCGGGGTCGGGGTGTCGGGTCGGGGTGCCGGGTCGGGGTCGGGGTGTCGTGTTGGTGTCGGGGTCGGGGTGTCGGGTCAGGCTCGGGGTCGGGGTGTCGGGGTCGGGGTCGGGGTCGGGGTCAGGGTCGGGGTCTCGGGGTCGGGGTGTCGGGGGTGTCGTGTCGGGGGTCGGGGTGTCGTGTCGGTCTCGGGGTGTCGTGTCGGGGTCGGGGTGTCGTGTCGGTCTCGGGGTGCCGTGTCGGGGTCGGGGTCTCGGGGTCGGGGTGTCGGGTCGGGGTGCCGGGTCGGGGTCGGGGTGCCGTGTCGGTGTCGGGGTCGGGGTGTCGGGTCAGGCTCAGGGTCGGGGTGTGGTGTCGGGGTTTGGTGTCGGGGTTGGGGGGTCAGGGGGTCTTCTCATTCTTCTACTACTTCTACTTCTTCTCATTCTTCTACTTCTTCTCATCCCCCGTCTTCTTCTTCTTCTTCTTCTTTCTCCTCCTCCTCCTCCTCCTCCTCCTCCTCCTCCTCTTCTTCTTCTTCTTCTTCTCCTCCTCCTCCTCCTCCTTCTCCTCCTCCTCTTCTTCTTCTTCTTCTTCTTCTTCTTCTTCTTCTTCTTATTCTTCTTCTTCTCCTCCTCCTCCTCCTCTTCTTCTTCTTCTTCTTCTTCTTCCCCCTTCTACTTAACCTAAACCTAAACTAATTAAAACTAAACTATTTAAACTAATTAAACCTAAACTAATTAAACTAAATAACCTACACTAATTAATTCTAAACTGAAAAAACTTAAACTAAAAAACCTTATCTAAACAGAAAAAAAAAACAAAAAAACAGAAGAAAAAAATGGGATCGAGGGGCTCACTGTGGGGGGCGGCGACGGGTCAGGGAGGGGCCGGCGACGGGGGGCCGGGGCGGGGCGGTGGAGGAGGCGGGGCGGCGGGGGCCCGGCCGGCGGGGGGCCGGGGCGGCGGGGGGCTGGGGCGGGGCGGTGGAGGAGGCGGGGCGGCGGGGGCCCGGGCGGCGGGGGGCCGGGGCGGCGGGGGGGCCAGGCGGCGGGAGGCCGGGGCGGGGCGGTGGAGGAGGCGGCGGGGGGCGCGGGGCGGCGGGGGGCCGGGGCGGCTGTGGGCCGGGGCGGCGGTGGGGCGCGGGGCGGCGGGGGGCCGGGGGGCCGGGGCGGGGGGCGACGGGGCGGTGGGGCGGCGGGGAGCCGGGGCGACGGGGCGGCGGGGGCGACGGGGCGGCGGGCGGCGGCTGCGGCGGCGGGGTCGGAGTAGAAGGGCGCGCGAGGACGAAGTGAGTAACGGGCGGGGGGGTACCTGCCGTTAGGCAAGTGCCCTCTTTGCGGTCAGCCAGCCTTTGCCGTCCGCCTTTGTGCCTCTTTGTCGTCTGCTAGCGGACGGCAAAGAGGTGAGCCGTTAAGATTTTTCAAACGAGCGGGGGGTGGGGGCCACCACACTCTTTGCCGTCTGCCAGCGGACGGCAAAGATTCTTTGCCGTCTGCTGGCGGACGGCAAAGAGGTGGCTGATGGCAAAGATCTTCTTTGCCGTCAGCCTTTTCTTTGCCGTCCGCTTACGTGTTGCCATCAGCTAGCAGACGGCAAAGAGCTGGCAGATGGCAAATTAGCTGATTCCAGTAGTGATGGTGGAATATGATGCACCCCCCACATGGTTCCATCAAGATGAAGATGACCACCATTTGGTCTTTCCCACCTCACCTACACCACTTGAGTGGAATGAACAAGGTAACATAGGTGAAGGTGATGCTCTAGTCCCACTATTGGACATTCTTGACAATGATTGCTTGCATGATGTTGATCAACCTATTACCATGCTTCATGCTAGTGCGACTTCCTCATGTGATGATTTCTTGCCCATTTACGATGAGTATGAGGATTCTCATGTGGAGTCTATTAGTTGTGATGCCATGTTACGTAGGATTTCTTGTGACAATTCTCTAGGTCATATCATGTATGACAATCCGCTTGACTTGTCATATGCTATGAATGAGATCACCCATATGTCATATTTACAATCTCGTCGTAGTGACTATGCATATGCCATTAAAATGAACCCAATTTGCACTTATGGCATAGATGACAAGCCCATGGTTATTGGCATTTGTTTTTCTTGTGATGATATTGATATGCTCCCTTTGCATCATTTATATCATATGTCATGCCATGACCACCTAGCTTCGGATATGCATTGTTTTGGATGTTGTCCATTTTCTCCATATGATGTTCCCGATATTGCTCATGAGGAGACCCCCATATTTTCCTCACACATGTTAGGAGATTTTGATTCATCCCATCCATTGCATGATCCCAATACTTGTGTGCACAATATGCTTCCCATTAATAAACATGCTATTGATGTGCCATATACTTGCATTCTCAATTTGTGTCCCCATCGTGTTATACACAATAACTATTCCTTCATGATGGATGACATGTTCTTATACCATGCATCAAATTTCTTTGAGCAATGCTTATCTTGTACTAACTCACACGTGCACATACACATCATGATGGATGATGTGGACATTTACCATGAACACAATTTCTTTGGTTTGTGTGTCTTTTGTGTAGGTACCCATGATTACTTGTCAACCTCGCAATCCCACGAGTTGACAAAACGAGCTCTAGAGTGCAATGATGACTTGGAATACCATGGATTGCCTTTCCCACCGCTATCTTCGCGCAAAGACTTCGCGCATTCATTCTACATGACCCTCACATGGTTATGGGTTATTGTCCATTACATATTATATGCCCATCTTTCCATGTTCACTTTGCATGATATGCTCATTCCTATGCCTTTGACATGCATTTGTGACCCATGCTTTGCAGTACACATGATGATTGATTCTAGTACTTGTATGTGTATTTGCAAGCTTGGTGGAGATATCACTTGTTATTGCCATGTTTGCTTTGTGCCCCATGCCTATGATGATACGATGATCTTGCTTTGTGTTCGTGCTTGCGATATGTCATGTGCATTGCCTCTGCCTATTATTTGCTCACATGACATGATTGCCATTATTTCCTCTAGTATGTTGCATCTTCGCACTACTAGCTTGCACGACTTGATTACTATGATTGTTTTCCTTGTTGTATCACCGATGATTCATACTTGCTCATTTCATGCGGTTGATGACAACCATCTACATGCTTTGCACATGATTGTTATTGCTTCTTGTCATATCTCTCCATATGTTGCCTCTCTCATGCTAGATGATTTGCCATGTATTGAGTGCAACTATGCCTTTAGTCTTGATAATGAGTTTGCCCCCATAGCATTCTCACATATATTTGGAGATTTTGACATAATTCTTGAGAAGCATGCTTGTCTTACCTCCTTGCACCATATTCCTAGTGTCATGAATATAGCCATTGTTGCATCATATTATTCATGCACTTGTGCTTCTAATGGTTACGTGCAAGAGAACAGAACCATCATGATGGATGATGTGTTTATCTACCATGCGCATACATTCTTTGCTTTATTGTGTGCATGTGTAGGATACTTGGACGTTGTGTCGACTTCCACGTCACATGAGTTGACCATTCGAGCTCTTGAGAGCGAGCCTCATACATCCTACCACGACTTGCTTCTACACTACTTTTGCTTGTGTTTCGGTATTGTGAAGGACGCACAAGGACATGCTTTCAAGGTGATATCCTTCTCTTTTGAGAACACCCAAACCATGACCATGGATATTATGGATCATACTACTTGTGTTGCTTGCACCATGCGACTTATTGTTCATCTTGGACCACTTGATTGCACACATGTTAGAGATCTTGCTTGGACTTGTCATTTTCACCGTTCCATGCATCATGATATATATGCCTTGTGTGTTGCATCCAATTCTTGGATTACTTGTTCCTCTCACATGTTTGGTTGCAACAATGTCATCACTTCACATATGCCATCTCCCATTGATTGCTACATGCTTATCTTGATTGCCTCACACATGATGAACAATTGCTCTTTCTATTGTTGGGTGAATCACCACTTGAATGCTTGGTTTTGCACTAACGCTAACCACATTTATTTTTCCAAGTGTTTGTTGTCCTTGCTCCTCTTGAAGGAACCACGAGACGGTGCGACATTGGAGAGTGCCCATTTCAAGCTTCAAGATGACGAGAACTTGGTGATTGACTACTCCTACACGGCGACGCCATCTCTTTCCCATGGTGATTTGGATTTCGATCCGAGGTCGGATCTTTCCCAAGGGTGAGGGGATGATGCGGAGCATCCTACGGACATCACCATGTCAAGAGTCCATTTGGCAAGTGACACGTCCGACATCTACTTCACATACACAAAGGTGAATCATCTCCTTTACACGTGCTCACTTGACCCTCTCGAGGATGGTATACTACTTGACACTCCTTCCGTGTGCATGCATAGGTATTGTCGGAACATCACGGATGTCGTGGAGGAGTGCGAGCGCAAGTGTACGTGCACACCATCCGTGAGGGAAGCATGGAAGAGAAGACGGAAGAAAGGAGAAGAAGAAGATGGAGAGACTGCAGGAGCCAGGCCGGACATCCGGACCACCGTCCGGATCATCCGGGCTCAGCCGGATCATCCGGGTCCCCCTCCGGATCATCCGGGTAATTGCGTCCGAAGACACCCAAAGCTTGCAGAATCTCCACGGCGGAGCCGGATCATCCGGACGAGGTCCCGGATCATCCGGACGATGCCCGGATCATCCGGACCCCCATCCGGATCATCCGGCCTTGCCTGCGTGCATGCCTCCGGGTCGAGGCCCATATACCTGTTTCGCCCCCTCACTTACCCCTTCGCCCACTAGTCTACAAATAGACCTCCTCCACCTCCTTTCTAGGGTTAGCAAAGTGATAGCTCATTTGATAGAGAGCTTTGCTCCTTGTACCACTCTACTCTTGAGAGAGAAAGAGACCACCACTCCCATGGAGTTCAAGACCTCCATGTGAGCATGTGAGAAGATCCTGCGGGATATCATCAAGACCTCAACTCCTCCAAGGATTGGGATGAACGCTACCTTGTATCTTTCCCTTTGTTGTTCATGTACCTTGTGGATCTTGTCTGTTTGATTGTCTAGTGGATGTGTGATTGGACTTGGTCTTGAGTGTTTCCCCTTGTGATTTCTCTCCGTTCTTCCCCGTGTTCTTCGTGTTCTTCGAGGGATCTCACTCCTTTCGTGAAAGATCAGCCATATGGAGTTCCACTCCACATCACAGTGCCTCGTCAACACGTGCATGACCGTTGACTCACTTACTGGTGGGTCCCAGGTCTGCGATCTCTCTCTTCTCTCCATCGTCTAACCTTTACACGGGCACACATGAAGAGCGGCGCTAGCTTGCCGTGGTGTTATTACAACTAAAAAATCTTGGAAAATAGAAGAATCGCCTAGAACCAGAGACGTTGTGGCTGGTCGAGACGGAGCTAACCACACCTATCCTCCATGCCACATTAGCATGATGAAGCTGTGTGGCTAGTGGGGTGTTTTCGACCGACTGGCTGGGTCCCGAGGTCGAACCATAGGTACTATGTCTAATACAGTATATTTTTACACGCACATTTTTCCTCCATGCCGAGACATGGCACACCCTACCGCGCGGTTTCAGGGTCCTCCTGGGTGGTGCACGCATATATTCTTCCTGGAGTGGGATGCCCTACCGCGCGTTTTCGCCGAAGCAAGTAAATGAGTCGTCAAATCACGAAAGACCACCTTTCCTGCCAAGTACACAGTGAAGCACGGTGGCTAGCTAGTTGGGCTAGTTCGACCGATTAGCTAGGCTGAAGCCACATTTGTTTTTTCACCCCTTTTTTATCTACTTGCCGGCAGGTAAATTTAAATATCCACCGCGGCGTTGCTCTGGTGTTTGGGTGCGGCAGGATTTTTAATTTTTTGATTGACTGGAGCAGGCGCGGCAGGATTTTTAATTTTTTGATTGACGGGAGCAGGCGCGGCAGCAATTAGTCACGATGACTCCGCCTGTAAAACCCACTGCTCCCTGATGTGAGAAGTCGTCGACTGGTGTTTTACCATGGTGAAAACCAAAAGATTCCCCGCTCCTCGGCTGGCTCCCTCCGCCTTCCCATAGATTGCATTGCCCTTCAGCCGTTTCGCCCCTGCATAACCAACGTCATGCGCCTCGAGAAGCGAGGGACTTCGGTAGTGTTTAGGCGCCCTCTGCATGGGCATGTCCATGTCTCGGCGCAACATGACCGTTGGATCAAACTCAGACGGTGCAGATCAATCACTGTAGCACAAAGCGTGTGGGTGTGTTTGGTTGCATTCTCATCTCATTATAGTTGTTTCCTCTTCGTGTATTTGTGTTAACCTACTAGTGTGGACTCATGCACCCTTCATGCACTTTGCCAAACACCCAAACGTGGGTCGAGAAGGGAACTTTTGCTCCCATCCCGTGCACCCTTTATACACCCTGCCTAACACTATTTGTGCTTCATATGGTTCATGTTTCGTGGAGTCCTGTAGCATCGTACTCTCCGTGCGCTATAGACCTAGTTTTGTTAACATTGATCTCACCATTCATTCTCGACTGGACAGTCGAAAAAGCGGTACTATGTTACTACATTACCGTTCATATAGTTGACATGCGCACAACATCATTTGTTGTTGTCATATCATACTACACTAGCAACAAGATTATGTAGTACTGACGTATGAACCACTGCACATGCCTAGTAGTAGGAGCACTGTGTATGTTCAAGTGGCTGCCGTGTTTCGCACTCCTCCGTCGTAAGAGTGGAAACGCTTGTTGTAATCATTTTTTTCTTCAGAAAAATAGTGGACACGCTCTACCGTGCGGATCCTCCTCCAGCCATGCACTAAATTACTCACTTTCGCCGACGTGTGGGACAGCCAGCATCGGGGTCCACCAGCCATGCACTAAATTACTCCGTAGTAGAGTGACGGTAGACTATCCCGATCGAAGCGCAGCAGTAATGCCCAATGAGCCGTCAAATCACAAAACCCCCTCCTTTCCAGCAGTAAGTTGGACGGATGAAGCAACCATCATTTCACTCTTCTCTCTCAGCTTCCTCTCTACACAACTCGCTTCTCCCTCATCTTGTTCCTCATTTCTTCAAGAAAACCCCCACCTGCTTCTGCCATTGTTCTTCTCTCCCAAAGAAGGAAAGGTGAGCGCATCAATGGTGTTGATTCTGGCCAAGGCCCGGTCTTGCAACCCCGAGACTGATCCTATAACTCCCTCTCTGTTCTTCTTTTGGGTTTGTGATTATGGTTTCTTTTCTTTTATTTCTATTTGACAGTTTCTTGATGGACGCTGGAGCACCGGCCGAAGTGATGTCTATGGCTCTGGCCAAAACCGTCGAGGGTCATGGTACGAAGAAGCGAAAGCACCCCGCCGAGACTACCGCAGACAAGCTCAAAGCCATTGCCCTGTCCAAGCCCCCCTCTCCGGGATCCCTCATTAAGCAAGTCCAGGTAATATCTCTTCTTGACGATCTTTTTCTCGATCTTGATCATGTTTTTTCATCTAACACGCAGTACTAGTACTAGTAGTACAACTTTCTGGGTGATCTTGCATGTGATTTTTGTGTGTCAAATGACGGTTCTAAATTCCTCTTTTGACCAAAACATGCGAGAGGTTGACACTGATTTCTTATAGATTACTTTCAACTACTCCCTCTGTCCCAAATTTCTTGCCTTAGATTTGTCTAGATACGGATGTATCTAATACTAAAATGTGACTTGATACATCCGTATCTAGACAAATCTAAGACAAGAATTTTGGGACGGAGGGAGTACTTTATGAACATCAATGCTACCTTTAAAGAGGGTATATTTGCCTCAGTAACTTGTGTTATGGATATTGCAAGTAATCCCTCTGCTCTCATGCCTTTGAAGACATGTTCTAGTGTCTTTGTTCACTCATTTCTGTGCGTATATGTAGTCATAAGGGAGTATAATATCGAAAATCATCTTATATTTCTGAACGGAGGTAGTAATAAAATATGGTTTCTGTTTGAATTAGAACCAGACCCGCGGTGGAGATGAAGTTCTCAAAGTCATGCCGTGTGAACTGGAAGACCTGAGGATGAGTTCTACTGCTAAACTATCCAGCTGCTATGTCCTTGTCGCCACGTGTCCTGAACTAGTGTTTTCCTGTAGCATTGTTGTCAGGCGTGTTCTCGAGGCTGTACTTGACCACAACAATTTCCTAGTTGTGCCTTCGATTACGAAGGGTGTGGTTCTTGTAAAGCTTCCCAACAAATCTGATGCGGCATGTCTTCATCATCATGTTTATGAGTGGAAAGACCACTCTGTTAGGTTCTCCAAGGTTGATGAGATGGTGATGGTGCATGTAGACATCTCTCACGAAGTCCATGGCCTAGTCAGTTATGCGGGGTTCATCCCGTAGGTCGGTGGCAAGAAGTAGTCTGCAGAGTTTAATTAGTGCAACTTTGCTTGTCTGTAGTAGGTACTATTGTTCAGTACTTGATTTGTGTTTGTGAACCATGTATTGTTTATTAGTACTGCCGCTTTTGGTGTGTGGTCAGTCCTGAGAACGATCTATGTTAATGTCTGTCCACTCAATTCTCTCTGTATATTTTGAAGTATCCAAATCATCTTTTTTGTGAGGACGGTTTATCAATTATGGTAACACTCCAATATCTGTATGCATTGCAGGGTTTATCGCACCCACCAGGATTTCCAGTCCCATGGATGTTCGGTCCATACGATTTGTCACGAACTTTGGACGGTCCTGCTTGTGGGAGTAGGCGGGGCCCCTGCATGCCACCCGTAGTTGGACGATCAATCTTCTATTTAGTACTTCAACATAGTGATTTCCTGGTAAGGATTCACTCGTGTCACATCAAGTAAATCTTATTGATTTACTGTCTAAATCTTATTGATTTAATGTCATGTTTTCTTTCTTTTCCTGCAATTTTACGATGCAGGTTTTGCCATGTGACATTCATCACAGAATAAACTGTTTGGTTTGCTCTATGATGGCTATTTTTACAGGTTTCACTTCTTATGTCGTGTCAGTAACGAAGGCACTATCCATCACTTATATTACTGGAAAAAATTGGATCAGTCTGTTGTCTGAGTACAAGTTGAATCCCTATGCGGAACTGCAGTTTGATTTAACAAAAACACCACAATTAGTCCTTCTCGCGTTTAAAAGAAATGAAGAAAAAACTGGATCACGGTCACGAAGCCTAGTCAAGTTAGAAAGCTGATCATAGCAGACCAGACACGATCGCCGCTGTCTCGCACATCGGTACCACCTTCAGCAACGGATCGAGCACCGGCAGTTGCTCTAGCACTGATAGCGGCAGCAACTCAGTCTGATCCAGCTGAGGATTGGGCACCGACCATGTCAGCGGATCAGGCTGATCTACCGGAGGATCGGGCATTGACATCGGCACCTGCTCCGACACCGGCACCAGCTCTACAAGGAGCACCATCTCCGGCAGCAGTAGCAGCGGCTTCGGCACCTGCACCAACACTTGCACTTGCATCTGCTCCGGCCCGTGCAGCGGCAGCCGAACGAGCAGTTGCACCGGCAACAGACTGGGCAGCAGTTCGCACTTCATATACCAAAGTCCTTACAAAAACCGACATGTCCACCTTCTTGGTAAGCATTGGCCGCCCAAGTGTTTCCTTCTTTTTCTTTCCATGTTGTTTCGCATGATTCACTGTGTAGATCTAACTGTTTGGGTATGTCTTCTTGTTTGCAAACAGAGAATTCTTAGAGCAACGAGGGAGTCGTTCAACAATCCGGGCGACGGCGGCCAAGTTTCTCTTACCATGCGCAGCCTTGGTGTGAATGAACCTGCTCAATATATCGTAAGTACAAAGGATGGTCGCATGATGATTGATGCTAAAGGATGGTCAAAGTTCAAATCCAAATCATATCTTGCGGTAGGGGATGATCTCAAAATCGAACTTTCTTGGCAAGGAGAGATGGTCCAAATCAACTTTGACATTCTTTAGTAGCAGCACGCAACTGCCGAACTGATCTATCCTCCGAGAGATTTTGATGTAATAATTTGCCATGGTGAAACAAGTGTCCTGTGTGTATAAGTAATACGACAGTATTGTTTATCACATGGTATATCGTTGATAGAATTGCAACTCTCATTGCTGGTTAGGAACTATCGTTCGATTTCATTCCAACAGCTATCGTGCTTTATTCAATTTTGTGTATTCGCCTTGCGACAGCATCTAAAACCAGCGCCGTACCGATCGCTTGCAATATGAAAAGCGCTGAGGTAGAACACATGGGCCCCCAAACATGCAGGGTGGGCCTGCGGCCCAAAGTCCAGAACCGTGAGCCTGTCTGAGTATTATATTCTCAGCTGAACCCCCATAATGCCCGTGTGTTGCACCTAACATCAAGGTGCATTTGTATGAGTATTTTATCTTGTGAGAGATAAGGATGAATGAGGGAAGGCCTTATTTGCAAATGTGGAGAGGTGTGTGGGTACCTTTTTGCAAAATTGCCATAGTTTCCTTCCTATCCGTCAGATATAAATCGGACGGCCTATATTACAGGATGGCAGGTACACCATCATCACCAACTCGTCTATACTGTGTTAAAAACAACTCTGTTTTTTTATAATTATATATGTTATATATATATTCCCCTTAATTTTTCTTATGTATAAAGTTGTGATATAAAAGATTTGTATATTTCTTTACAGAGGGAGTATCTCTCTGTCAAAAATATATTTATGTGTAACTAGTCACTCCTGTCTTTCTACTTCCTTTAGCTGATATGTGGGGCATCCGGCAACGGGGTCCACGTGCCATATGCACAAATTAGAGTGCACAACTGCACGGTAGACACACCCCGGTCGTAGCGCCGCAGTAATGCCCAATGAGCCGTCAAATCACAACCCCCCCTTTCCAGCTTTAGTAGTAAGCTGGACGGACGAAGCGGCAATATTTCACTGGGCCTGAATCCCCTTCTCCCTCGTCTGCTTGTTCAGAGAAAACCCCCTCTCGGCGATTGCATAGGGTTTTCTCATGGAGAACCAGGTACGAATTCTTCATCCATCCCCGATAAATCCAAGTCCCTTGGTTGCGGGTAATCCTAGGATGGCAGCCGCCGCCGTTGATGCATTTTTCTTCCTACTGAATCTAGTGTGTTTCATTTGCCGTGCCCAAAGTGCGAGGACCCTACAGGTTTTTGCGCCCCCGGCGAGACGCCACACTTGTTCCTTCTCATCCTAACACAGGATTTTAAAATGCTCATAGTATGTTCCTAGAATCCTCTTTTCTATCCGGGAGGGTGGGGTTTTTTTAACATGCTGTCGACTAATTTGGAAATTTGGATTGCTATATTTGGATAAAAGGTAGTACCAGTACGATGGTCAACACTGACGTAAAGGAGGAAGTTATTTCTAGATTTGGATAGGGAATACATTGTGTTCTCATATTATTTTTCCTGCAGTGCATTATTTGCTCTGCCGGAACACATGTACTCAAGATGCTCGGCCTTGCCATAACTGAATACACCAGTTTAATGGTCACAGTGAAGGCAAGCCATGGATATAAGTTCCGAGTTGGGTTCATGAACCAAGAAGATCGCTGCTTTTTTGTAGCCGAACTTGGATAAACTTTCTCAAGTGTTACGGACTGAAAGTTGGCGCACGAATGTTGATGGAAATAGCAGAACCTGGTCTCATCTTCACTGCGATCTTCCACCCCAACGTCGTTCCAATTGTTCATCCATGTTAGTTTTGTATCTGGTTCTTGCCTGTTGCCTTGATTACTTCTTAATCCACCTATTCTGTCTAACTAATCACAATTTAACTTTAGAAGTAGCAACGAATCCCTCACGAAGATGCTACTTCTAACTAATATTTTCTTATAATTGGTGGCACGTGTAGGTTTTTTCAGAGTTAAGCAGGCTGCTCGTTTGTTATTTTGTAACAACTCGGCTGTTACTGATGGCACTGAAGTTGACAGGGACGACATCCACAATTCCTACACTTTATTGATCGTCTTGAGGTCCTTGTGGGGCGTTTCAATGGTGGAAGGCCACGTGGGATATGTGTGCCACTGCTGCACTCGTTGAAGAGGTCCAACTGTGTCGAGAAACTTATGGTATGAGTTGTTTTCTGTTATATATGTTGTTCATAAACTATTGCTTATACACAGTTTTACAACTGTCATCTTCTTGAAACAGAAACTGCCCAGTTCTATTGTTCCTATACAGATGCCTGACCATGGTTGAGTTTTACTTGCGCTTGGTCACAACATGATGTTTATGTCGACCTACTCCATTCCCCTTAGAGGTGAAAAGATACTTATTCATAGGTGGTCTCAAATAATGAAGGCCCGTCCATCTTCGAGAATAGGACAGAAGATTATGTTCCTACTTTTTCATGGCTCTAAAGCGAATATCCTGTTTATTGACCACATTGCGAGATGAAGCCGCTTTCAGAAGGTTGTGGATGCACGGGGTGGCGCTTGGGCCTTGTCCTGGGGCTCGGTGGCCTCACCCTTGGTTAACTGTTGGCAACGTAGCACTGTTCGAGGCATGCTTATTACAGTTGAACCTGTATAAGTACTCATAGTGCTTTCAGCTATGGTTGTTTAAGTGCCCCTGCTGGTTTCAGTTAAGGTTGTTAAGTACTCCTGCTGCTTTTACAGTATGTCATGTTTCTTTAGTCCTGTCTTCCTCCAGCCGCCAAAACCAAACCAGCGCCGGCGGGGCCGCCTGCTTCCGCCTCCCACGGCTGGCTGCGCCTCAGCGCACGCATCGCCGCCCCACCGTCTCCTAAATCGTTAACATCGACGTCCGAGGCCTCGCCGTCGTCCTCCGTGCGCTTTGGTGCGCTCGCCGCGGCGCCGCCCTCTCGCGTTGTCAACATGGTCAACAAACAACAGGAATCGGCAGAAGTACGTGGAGAGGATGACAGTAGGGGCCCACCATGTCAGCGTATGGAAAAATAAAATGATTCCTCCTAGTGTTTTCCTGACATCTGGGACCCACGACATTGTGAGCTTATATAGTCAATAGACAAGAGAACAACACAAAATCTGCTGACACCTGGGACGTAGCTGCTCGAGCAGTATTTTTTTTGTTATTGTTGAGACGGAGCAGGGTTTGAACTGGGTTGTGGCCCGTGTAGCCCAGGTTTATATTTTATGTTTACCATGTGACTAGCCCAGCTATTTTTTCTTTGTGAAAATGAGCCCATTTTCTTTTTTCTGAAGAATACCCAATCCAGGCCTACTTATTTTTCTACGCCCTGCTGGGCTGCAACTCTTTCAAGACGCCTGCAAATCTTGAAAGTAATATGAAATGGGTTGTAAATATAAAAACAGATGACAAATTGGCAATTACTTAATAATTTCTGAATTTTTTCACATTTTCAGATTCCTATTTCACTGGGCATTAACCTAATTTAAATATATCTTCAAAGTACTTTAAATCTGGCTCGACATTTCGGTATTAAAATAGTTTGGAACCCACAGAAATATGCGAAATTGGCCCTGGCCAACCAAAAAAATGGACTGCAATAAATTGCATAAGAAGTCGCAATGAGCTATATATAAATTATTAAAAAAAGAGGGAATGGTCCGACTTGTGTGCCTATTAAGTTGACGCGTATGCAAGATTTTTTTAGTTATTATATACGTCAACAAACGATTCAAGCAGACGTAACCGTTGGATGTCAATCCAACGGCCGTCGTGTTTCTTCAATCTCCGATCTTCTTGCTCCAGCTGCCAAATCCAGCGCCGGCGGGACCGCCTGCTCCCGCCTCCCGTGGCCGGCTGTGCTGCCGCGCAGGCCTCACCGCCCCCTACTACTCCCACCGCTGGCCAGGGAATCCCTCTACTCACCCACACCCCCTGTTATTCGCGGCGACGGCAGCCTCACACCACAGCCGAACCAGTGAACCCTCGTACTCCTCTTCGTGTGGGCATCCACTGCCGCGTCTTCCACGGCTCCGCGTTGTCCCCTTCCTAGGCCTCGCCGTCATCCACCGCCCTGGTGCTCTCGGCGCGGCGTGGTCAACGTGGTCAAGGAACGACTTCCATCGGAAGAGTACTGTACGTGGAGAGGCTGACTGCTGGGTCCACGGCAGCCGCAAGGAAGTGCCTCCTTATTACGCGGAAAATAACTATTCCTCCACCTGACAGCAGGGACCCACCGGACGGGCCATCGTATTTGGTGAAAAAAACGTTTCCCCTGACTGCTGGGACCCACCGGACGGGCCAGCGTATTTCACGAAAAAAACGTTCCCCCCGCTGTCACCTCGGACCCACTGGAAGTGCCTCCTTATTACACACACAAAAATGAATACTCCCCTTGCTAGTTGGGACCCACCTTGGTGAGAGGCTGACTTGTGGGCCTACTAAGTTGACGGGGACGAAGTGCTTTGTCAACTTAGTCAATATGAACGATTCTAGCTCCAGTGACCCTACGATGTCCATCCAACGGCCGTAGTGCTTCTTCAACCTCTGGTCTTCTTGCTCCAGCCGCCTAAAGCAGCGCCGGTTGTGCTGCATGCTCCTACCTCCCGTGGCTGGCTATGCTGCCGCAAAGGCCTCACCGCCCCTACTATTCCCACCGCTGGCCAGGCCCTGCGGTGACGGCAGTCTCACACTGCAGCCGAACCAGTGAACCCTCGTACTCCTCTCTGCGCGGGCTTCCACTGTCGCGTCTTCCCCGGCTTCGCGTCGTCCCCTTCCTAGGCCTCGCCGTCGTCCACCGCCGTGGTGCTCTCGGCGCGGCATGGTCAACATTGTCAAGGAACGACTTCCATCGGAAGAGTACTGTACGTGGAGAGACTGACAGCTGGGTCCACGGCGGCCGCAAGGAAGTGCCCCCTTATTACGCGCAAAATAATTATTCCTGCACCTGACAGCAGGGGCCCACCAGATAGGCCACCGTATTTCACGAAAAAAACGTTTCCCCCTGATGGCTGGGACCCACAAGCTACATCTTCGCACGCAAGGAAGTGCGCCCGGCCAAAAAAAAACGATTCGCCCCCCTGACTGCTGGGACCCACCAGCTATATCTTCGCACGCAAGGAAGTGCCTGACAGTCGGGACCCACCCGGTCGAAGCGTACGTAGCATTGTCATTCTGGTCGCGAACGTGTACGTACATACTGGTCGATGTAGAGCGCGCACGTATCGTAGTAGACGCGTGCATGTAGCATGTACACATACATACAGCGGCCAGTGTGCAAGAAAGAAAATACGGGCACGTACGTACATACGGGCGGGGTCTCGAACGCCTACTCGCCATACGTACGGCCAGGGCTCGTGTACATGGCTGGGTCAGAACGGAGAAACTGCGGTGTCTCGTGTTCATGGGGAGGCAACAGAATGCGTCGTGTTCATCGGGAGGCAACGGAACGTGTGGGAGCCAACCGGCTTGGACGGAACAGCCGATGGAAACGAGGCCTGGCGTACTGCACAATGGAGGAAACGGCCTTGTGTTCGACCGGCCACGGTCGAAACGGGATCCTGTTCATCGGGAGGGGTCTGGCGTACCGCAAAACGGAGGAAACGGACCTCCTACAGTCGAAACGGGGGTCCTGTTGATCGGGGGGTGTGGCGTACCGCAAAACAGAGGAAACAGACTTGTGTTGGAGCGCTACGATCGAAACGGGGGTCCTGTTCATCGGGAGGGGTGTGGCGTACCGCAAAACGGGACTTCACGGGATGTTGTTCATCTCCACCGTCGACCCCCTCCAGCCTCCACGGGCTACTGTTCATCCACCGTCGACCTCCTCCAGCCTCCACCTGTGACTGTTCATCCACGGGCTCCTATTCATCCAGCCTCCACCGCGCGCTACTCCACCGGCTACTGTTCAACCAGCCCTCTCCACGGGCTCCTGTTCAACCACCCCTCCACGGGCTACTATTCATCCAGCCCTCCACGGGGTGGTCCTGTTCATCCAGCCCTCCACGGGGTCCTGTTCATCCAGCCCCAACTGGCTCGGTCGATCGGGGTCCTGTTCATCCAGAGGCAACACCACGGGGTCCTGTTCATCCACCCCCGCCGGGAACTATTCATCCAAACCCCCCAGCAGCGCTCACTGTTCATTCAGAGGCAGCATCGATCGGCTTCAGTTAGCAGCAGTAGCGAAGGAATCGCTCGATCGGGTTCAGTTAACAGCCATCGATCGATAGCTCGGGTTCAGTAACGCGTAGCCTGCAGTGCAATCACTCGGGTTCAGTTAGAGCCCAATGCCTCGCTCGGGTTCAGTTAGAGCCCAACACTTCGCACCCACGCGTGTGCGTGTACGAGAGAAACGCGGATCGCTCGGCCCCGACCACCCACCGTAACTGGGAACACCCCGATATTTTCCTCGCCCTCGCTTCTACCACGGTTTTTTCTGTCATGGACGGCCCAAAGAATGTCATGCAGCTGCGTCTCGGGCCTGCCCAGGACGAAAAGCCCATTTTCTGTCATGATTTTTTGTCATAGAAGTAGGAGCCCACCACATATATGATGATACCGAGTTTTGTCACAATTATCGTCATAGAAGTGTCATAAGTATGACAGAAAAAAATTCGTTCGGCCCAAAATGTCACGGATATGTCTTTTTTTGTAGTGATGAATGCTATGATCCCTTGGATTCGTTTGAAATATCTCTTTTTGATGAAATTGATGCTTGCTATGCTTGTAGCCAAGATGCCAATATGAATTATGCTTATGGAGATGAACTTGCTATAGTTCCTTATGTTAGTAATGAAATTGTTGCTATTACACCCACACATGATAGTCCTATTATCTTTTTGAATTCTCCAAACTACACTACATTAGAGAAGTTTGCGCTTATTAAGGATTACATTGATGGGTTACGTTTTACTACTACACATGATGATTTTGATGAATATAATATGCATGTGCTTGCTGCTCCTACTTGCAATTATTATGAGAGAGGAATTACATCTCCACCTCTCTATGTTCCCAACACAATAAAATTGCAAGAAACTGTTTGTGCTATGTATCGGCCTTTACTATGTGTGCATGAATTGTTTTTTTATGACATGCCGATGCATAGGAAGAGAGTTAGACTTCGTCATTGCATGATATATGTTACTTTGTGCTCACTACTAAATTACAAATCATTGCTAATTAAAATTGTCTTTGATATACCGTGGGATCCGGGTGGATCCATTACTTGAGCACTTTATGCCTAGCTTAATGGCTTTGAAGAAAGCACTGCTAGGGAGACAACCCAGAAGTTTTAGAGGGTCATTTATTTTTGTTTTGTGCTTTAATAAAGTTTAAAAACAAAAAAATATAGAGGGTAACCTAAAACTTTTCAAAAAGAAAAGTGAAAGTAAGAAAGACGAGCACCGTTGAAGTGGGGGAGCTCCTTGAACTTTGTTCATGCCCATGGAAACTTTGCAAATCTTGAATTACAGAAAATTTTCAACAAAAATAATTGTCCCCTTGTGTAAATCCATTATCTTATAAAAATAATGTGCCAAGATTTTCCTTTAGGATGCTTAGATTGCTTGTTTGGTGTGTGCAATGCAAAAACAAAAACCTTGGCTGTAGTGCGTGAATTTACATTTTTTACTGGAACGTCAAAAGTTTCTGAAATTTTTACACACTACTTATATGCAAAAAATTTATTTTTTCCTAATGTTTTAGAATTTTTGGAGTTACAGAAGTATGGTAGATGTTTAGATTGCTACAGACTGTTATGTTTTTGAGAGATTATGTTTTTGATGCATTGTTTTGCGTGTTTTGATGAATCTATGAATTATATCAGTGACTTAAGCCGTGGTGAAGTTAGAGTACAGTAGCTATAATGAAAAAATAAAATATGAATGAGTTTTCAATAGTACTTAAAGTGGTGATTTGCTTTAATATACTAACGGATCTCACGAGGGTTTTGTTAAGTTTTGTGTGATTGAAGTTTCATGTTTTGGGTGAGATAACGATGGATGAAGGAATAAGAAGTGGCAAGACCCTAAGCTTGGGGATGCCCGAGGAACCCCAAGGTAATATTCAAGGACTCCCAAGCAACTAAGCTTGGGGATGCCCCGGAAGGCATCCCCTCTTTCTTCAAACAACCATCGGAAATTTTACTTGGAGCTATATTTTTATTCGTCACATGATATGCGTAAATTCTTGGAGCATCGTGTGCTTTTTATTTTTCTTTTAATAATGCACCATACTGGTATGAGATAGTCCTTGGTTTATTTATAGAATGCTCTCTGCACTTCACTTATATCTTTTGAGTATGGCTTTATAGAACGCTTCATGTGCTTCACTTATATCATTTGAAGTTTGGATTGCCTGTTTCTCTACACACATAAAAAACCGCCATTTGTAGAATGCTCTTTTGCTTCACTTATATTTTTTAGAGTGTGGGCATATATTTTGTAGAAAGAATTAAACTCTCATGCTTCACATATATCTATTTAGAGAGTTAACAGGAATTGGTCATTAACATGGTTAGTCATTAAATCCTACATAAAACTTGTAGATCACTGAATATGATATGTTTGATTCCTTGCAATAATTTTGCGATATAGAAATGGTGATACTAGATTCATGCTAGTGAGTAATTGTGGATTGGTAGAAATACTTGTGTTAAAGTTTGTGATTCCCGAAGCATGCACGTACAGTGAACCGTTATGTGATGAAGTCGGAGCATGATTTTTTTTATTGTCTTCCTTATGAGTGGTGTTCGGGGACGAATAATGGTCTTTTCCTACCAATCTATCCCCCTAGGAGCATGCGTATTAGTACTTTGTTTTGATGGCTAATAAACTTTTGCAATAGGTATGTGAGTTCTTTATGACTAATGTGAGTCCATGGATTATACGCACTCTCACCTTTCCGCAATTTGCTAGCTCTTCCGTACCGTGCTGTAGCGACCCGATCCCAATGGACCAGAGTCCCTGTGCTTCTGTGTCATCCCTGAATCGGTATGCTGACACACACAGTACTCGAGGAATTATAACAGAGTTCAATTGAACACTTTATTACATCGAGATCCTCAAAAGAGTATTTATTACAATAATATGGTTGAAGGTCATCTAAATAAAATAACTGCGGAAGCTTCGAAGGTAAATGAGTCCATCAACTCCATGGCAAAACTAAGTGCAGAACAACGACCTATCGCACCTTAATCCTCGTCGGCAAACTCTGCAACATGAAACATTGCAGCCACAAAGGGTCATTACATTGAATGTATTGGCAAGTCACACTCAAAGTATGAAAACAGACCTATCATCTACATGCAAGGATATATCAAGTGGAAAACTCTAAGGTTTATTTTGCATAAAGCCAATTTTGTCTTACTTCTACTCACTAGCCAAATTTTATTTCTTTTCATTTTAATTAACCTATTGTTAAATTGGACCGCCTCCAATTTAACCCACCTATGAGAGCCTCCGAGGATCATAGGTTCCCAAATTGTTATTTCCATGAGAGCCCCCGGGGAGCATGGTTTAATTAAACCCACATCACAATAATTATTTGGCATGAGTTGATCTTCCAGAGGTTCCAAGTCCAGTTGCTGAAAATTATCCGTAACTGGGGACATGGCTAATCATGATTAGTTTGTACACTCTTCAGAGGTTTGTGCACTTTTCCCCACAAGAATCGATCCATCCCTTCATGTCCTCGCACTTCCTGGTGTTTCAGGACGGGATGAACGAAGCATGGTCTTCCGAAGAGTTCCTCTAGGTCACTGTCGGTTCCCATCCAATCCTACTGTTCTTCTACATCTCATAGCACCGTCCGGCCAGAATCACAACTAGGGTTAACCAAGCCAGAGCCCATAATGGCTTGTGGCTGCGCACGGAAGCTCTTGATATGAAACATGTCCAACCTTTTTGAACTTGGTCGGCATTCCCCACCTTTTCCTGAGTAATCCAGAGCCTCTCGGAGGATACATACTTGTCGACTGGTCCCGACAAACCTTTCCGCCCAGATGATTGATTAATTGGTATTGCAGAGCCTCCGAGGAAATACAATATATGTAAGTTGTTAATGTAGTCATTTCTTAAGTTCTGTCGCAACTTTCATGAATCAGACAGTACCCAATCCACGTATACCATAGCATGTCTAAGCAATACCTACACTATAATTATTCCCAATGTGGCGGCAAAGACTATCAGGATCAGGCTAAACATATGGCTATCCTATCTGGGTTTAACATAGTAGTCCTACACATGCATACTACTGTGTTGATAGACGGCACTACATGCATAATAGAAACATAGGATGGGTATGATCAAAGTGTGACTTGCCTGTTAAATTTGATGAAGTACTCCGCACTCAAAGTCCTGACAATTCTACTCTTGGCACTCCGGACAATCTAGCGTGAGCAAGCAATAACATACATAAGCATAACACTGAAAGGTCCCAAAAAGAAACGATGAAAACACTTGTGAAAAACTCCGAAAGAACCAAATTAAGTTTCTGTACAGAACGTAATTTTTACTGTATTAAAATTATATGGTTTTGGTCTTAGCAGAAAGTACATGTCCCAAGCTTCTATTTGCAAAAAGAATCAACTAAAACGGAGTTACGAAACTCAAGTTATGGCCTATCGAAGTTTGAATTCAGATCTGATTGAATTAGAAATTTAAAACTTTCAAAAATATTTTTCGTTTGGTTCTCTGGATAGAGGGGATTTTTATGAAACCGTAGGAAAAAGAGCCAACTAAATCAGATCTATAGATTAAAAGATACGCTAAAAGCAAAATTGGTATAGAATCTGAAGAAAAAAAACGTAGGGGAGCTATTGGGCCTAAAGGGGATGGGCGATCTGAAACTATCAAACGCTCGGGCGAAACTTAACAAAACGTACATGTGCGTTTTTTTATAGAATATAACTCATCGGCTGGTTGGATCTGAACCATACTAAACCGCTAGAAAAACTGTAACTAAACCGATCTAATGAAAACAAAACGGTCTACTAAACCGATCTAATAAAAACCGATCTGCTAAACCATTTTTTTAACTGAACGATGATGTGCTCGATGACTTACAGAGAAGAACGAGGTGTTGGGGCGGCTCTGGTCCGGTGGGGGTGGCGGTGGAGGAGTCTACGGGTTGTAGAGGAGTTTGGCTCGTCCGGTGGTAGAGTCGGAGATGGTCGGCAACGATGAACATAGACGGAACGAGGTGACGAAGCCCAGTGCTCCGGGTGCTCGCGTAAAGACAACGAGTTTCGCACGGCTTCTGTAGATGGAGAGGCAAAGCAAGACCATGTCAAAATGGTTGTAGGGATCTAGAGAAGTCGAGATATCAAAGGAGAAGTCTCGGGATGGCTCACCGGCGTCGGAATCCGGCGATGAACTGGAGCTTCTGTGGACAGATTGGCACTTATCTATTTTTAACGTCTAATTAGAGCAGGGAATCATTACAATGGTTAGATTGGAACGACGAGTACGTGTTATAGAGGTGGACTTGGCGAGGGGTTTCGAGGGGAATCGGTCAAGGAGCGTGTGGGCTATTTATAGGACAACTTGCTTGGGCGTGGGGTTGACTCGGGATAGGTTTTCCACGAAGATCAGGCACGGAGCGACGGCGGTGCGTGTACACGTAGGTTTCTCTGTTTCTGTTCGTGGGGAAGAAGAAAGAGGTGGAGTCCAGCGCCAGGTGTGAGAGAGGAAGATAGGGCGTGGAGAGGGTGAGAACGGATGAGCGACCGGGCGATGGGGCGAGCATGCATGGAGAGGCAGCAGACGCTAGATCTCTCTTTTTTTACGTGTGGCGCACGGCCTCGCTGGCATCGCTGGCTGGCGGCTAGCTCGCCGTGGCCTCGCCTGGTGGCTGGGGCTGGGCGGGCGCGGCTTAATTTTTTTGTTTTTTTACAAAATCGTTTTTTTGTTTTTTCAAGAAGCTTTAAAACATTGAAAATACAAATAAAAATAAGCCTAAAAATCCCAGAAAAATTCACATAGTAATATGGTCCTATATATGACCTTATGAACTTTTATCCGGCCTAATATGCAAAGTTTAAAAAATATAAACATTTTTTCTATCCTAATAAAATTTGCATTAAAATAATTTGCAAATCAAACCCAAAAAATATATTTTGATTTCAAATTAAATTTCCAATATTTCCTTTCTGTTTTTGAAGAAGTCCTTTTACCTTCTCTCTTTATTTTATTTTTGAAATAATAGAAGTAAATTTTGATGAAACCAAATTTGATCCAAATTCCAAATTTAAAAATTCAAAAGTGGAATTTAGGGAAAGTTCAACTCTCTCTTGTGGTCCTTGAGTTGCTCAAAGTCCCTTGGATCATATTCAAATGAAAAACAATGGGGCAAAAATGCATAAATCATGGATGCATATGAATGATCTAATTATTAACATCCAAATTGAAAATTGAAATGTTACAAACCTACCCCCCTTAAGATGAATCTCGTCCTCGAGATTTGAGTTGGCTAGCAGTAGGTTAGGGTTGGGTACTCAAAAAAAGGTCCATATGCAAAATATCATGCTTGCACCATGCTTGATACCGTACTCCCTTGATACGAACGAAAATCATGCACCAAAACCGAAGAATGATCGTAATATTGGGAATCTCACCAAAGACTGAGCTGTTATACGCTCTTCCCACTCTTGTGTGGTTCACATGGACTCTGTTGAAGGGGTTGGGCTTCTTCTCTCCAGATTTTCTATTCTCATTTCTTGGCTCCGGGCAATCTGTGGCAAAATGTCCTGGCTCCTCGCAATTGAAGCATCTCATCCGCCTCATGTCCTTCATGGGTGTCGAATGGTTGGATGAGTGACTAGTATTCCCCCCAATATTGTTATGTCCATTTCCATAGTGATGATGGCCAGTGTGGTTATGGTGGTTGGGACCATTATGCTCGTCCCTTGCAGAATTATTGTATCCAGAAGAAGATGATGAAGTATGAGGCTTCTGTTGAGCTCCAGAGTTGTACTTGTCATGTCCGTGCTTCCTCTTGCGGTTCTCCATCTGCTATTGCTTTCCCTCCAGAATGAGGGCATTGTCTACCAGCTCCTGGCAATTGTTGAAGGTAGCAACAGTCAACTAGAAACTCAGATCATCATTGAGTCCCTCCAACAACTTCTCCTGCTTTGTTGCATCATCGGCCACATCTCCGAGAGCATACCTGGCCAACATGCTGAACTCGTCCACGTACTGAGCCACTGTACGATTTCCCTGGCATGAGTTGTGAAACTCACGCTTCTTCAAGCTCACGGCTCCAGCTGAGACATGTGCATTGCGGAAGGCCTGCTTAAAGTGATCCTAGGTCATAGTATCAATGGGATATGTGGTGTGGGTGTAAGAAAGTAGGGGCCTTTCTGTACCCCTTTACTTGTGCACGGGCAGTTGTAGCCGCACCTGCGACCATGCTTGGCGGGCAGAGAAAGGAAAGGAACGAGACTGCCAAGGTAGCACTCAAGCCAGAAAGCATGAAGAGCAAAGAGGCAAGATGGGTTTCCCCCAGCAACACCCTTGTCGGGGTGGCGTACAGAGCCCCGGCAAGAGCCTTGCCGGGGCGACTTGCCCAACACCAGCGAGGCCGCCACCCTTGAGCATGAGAGTTCTGACACCATCGACAACGTCAAGACCAAGACTCGGGGGCGCCTGCGTGGTGGCATGCAGATCTTTGTGGAAACCAAAGGCCTGCAAGTCTAAAGAGAAGAACCAGAAGATGAAGACCCCCAGCAAGATCCTTGCCGGGGACGGACAAAGACCCCCGGCAAGATCCTTGCCGGGGATGGCCGAAGACCCCCGGCAAGACCCTTGCCGAGGACGGCCGTGGAACCCCGGCAAGACCCTTGCCGGGGGCATCTGCGGGGCCACGGCCAGGCCCGCACCTAACAAAGCCTCGCTGCCTAGTGGCCGCCCCGACGCGGCAACCAGCCCGCCAACTAGGCGAGCACCTACGTGGCAGCATGCGGCTTCTAGGCCAACTAGCCAAGCACCTGCGTGGTGGCATGCAGATCTTCGTGAAGACCCTGTCACCACACCAGTACAGCAACCAGCCAGCCAATGTGGCGTTCCATGCCTCGTCAGCTTGGACGCGCGTCGGAGCCAGATGAGGCGGCGACGGATGGGACGAGCTTTCCTGCCGTCCCCGATAAAGCAAGAGGGCACGTAGGCGGCGCATTAAATGCATTTGTCCTACAGTGTCAGGCGACAAACTTGTACACTGTAGATACTTTCCACCTCCTGTATGCCACTGTGGCGACCCCTTTGAAATATAAAAGGAGGCCCGAGGCGTACTGTGGAAGGATTCGGACTTTTTGGACTGGGCATTCACCGCGGCTAGTTCAAGAGCTCAAGAACACCAAATATACACAGACAAGCAGGACTAGGGTATTACGCATCGTATGTGGCCCGAACCTGGGTAAAAATCCCCTCGCGTTGATCGCTAGACCTGCTCTTTGCGCAGCTCCACGCCCCGCCAACCGTAGAAGGGATTCCCCGGGATCCCATAGGTGTCGTTTTCCCCGACATCTTTGGCACGCCAGGTAGGGGGTGTGAGGCTGTGATAATCTGCTCTAGAAGTTAGCGTATCGACCCCTTCATCGCCAGGGCTCTGAAGAAAAAGGCGGCCCCAGCGGTCGGCTCGTCTGGAGCCGGTCTATCCACGCCAGCACGGGCAAGCGAAAGGCCAGACGCTGGCGGCGGAGGGGGTCAAAGTCATTTCCATCACTCTGGTGCCATCAGCCAGACGAGCGATGTCGCCTGCAGCCGCAACAACCACTCGCGTGGCGACGAAAAGCTAAGTCGCGTAAAACCTTGAGCAATTTCCTTTTTATAAGGTTGTTTTCCTCGAAAGATCTTGCTCCTTGTATGGAGAACCTGCACGCAAAGGAACCCTTCCACTATTGGCAGCGCCCTTGTTCTGTTTCGAGTCCGCTCAACGGTTCAAGCGGCTGCGCCGAGAATGGCAAGGTGGCTTGCCCGGCAGCAAGCGCCCCCGGCAGGCTGCTAAGGATCTGTTCCTCAAAGCGCCATAGCCCGGGTTTATGCCCCGGCAAACCTATCCAACTACGCGTAGGGCGCGTACATACAAAGAAAGATCAAACAGGAAGATAACACGCATTGTTTCAGAACACTGCAAAGTTATATTACATTAGTAGTTGCCGCGGTTCTAACTTAAGATAAAACTGTCTTGGGCATGAACTCGCAGAGGCAATGAGAAACGGGGTGGCTAGTCCTGGCGCTAGCCTTCCAACCTCTTGACTCCGTCGACGTAGCTGATGATGGGCTTGATACGCTCTTCGAGCGCCGTGAGGTCTGCATCCCCCGGCAAGCTCTCAAGCGCGTTGGCAAAGTCGACACTGGGGTTCCAGAATGCCACCTTGGTGAGCACCTTGGTCAGGGCGGCCCGGCAGAGCTTCCGAGCCTCATTGGCCAGATAAGTAGCTCGGCTAGAGCGCCGCTGCTCCAGGGCATTGAGGATACGCTCGAAGAACAGGGTCAGCCTGGCATTGGGGCTTATGTTCGCCTCCTGGGAATACCTGATGTCTGGCATGCCCATGCCGGCTAGCTGCATGGTGAGCCTCCCTGCAATGTCAATGAGGCGGCCGATCCAGAGATTTACGCTGTCCACATAGTCCTTGTGGGCAGCGGCGTCATCCTGCCGCAGCTGCCTCTCGCTCCCAAGGGCCTTGCTCAGGGTCTCCTCATGGGCCTTGGCCTCCGAAAGCGTCCCTTCCAAGTTGTCCAGCTTTAGCTTCAGATCATCGATGGAATTGTTGGCCTTGGAGAGTAGTTGGGTCTTGTCAGAGATGGTCACCTGCACCTCCGCCACAGTGTGAGCAGTCATGTCCCTGTCCTTCTTCAGCTTGGAGATCTCCTCCTTCAGCTCCTCCCGCTCCAGCTCCAGTTTCTACACCTTGCCGGTGTGGTCCAGGGCTAGTGCGTCGAGTGCATCTTTGTGCTTCTGCCCCAGCTCATGGGTCCGCGGCACGACGAGCCTCTCGATCTCCTTGTCCTTGCCGCGAAGCGTGGAGGCAAGCTCCTGTTCACGAGCAACAAGGTCCTCTTGGGTGTCCAGCAGAGCTTGCTGCTGCCTCCGGTCAGCTTCGTCCTTGGTGGCCTGCTCCTTCGCCACTTCTTAGGCCTTCTCAATGTCAGCTTGCTTCAGCAGGAGCTCTCGCTTGCACTCGTCCAACTGATCCTGGGTGTCCTTTAGTTCCTGCCGGGCCTCGCCGAACCAGACTTGCATTTGAGCGACGCGCTCCTAAAAGTCTTCTTCGGCCTTGTCCACGGCCGCCGTCCTGGAGTTCACCTTATGCTGGCGGGCACGGTGGAGCGCCTGAAGCTTCTGAAAGTTGGCGCTCATGGCCCGGAAGAGCTGCTCCTCTTGGGAACCACCGCTGCTGGAGCTCGGTTCGTCGACAACCTGGAGCTTGGCGGCGGCGAGCGCCTCATCGTCGAAAACCTCCCCTTCAGCTGGCGCTCTGGTACTTGTCGTCCCTGGGAGGCTGATGAACAGATCATCGCCCACCTTCAAGTACTTGCCTGGGGCGGGGGCTGTAGGGGAGGAAGGTTGGTCATCGGCCACCTCCTATCCAGCGGGCCCCTTGCCGGCCTCCCCGGCAGCAGGCTTCCCGGCCTCCCCGGCAGGCCCCTTGGCGGCCTCCTCGGCAGCGGCTTTGCCGGCCTCCCCGGTAGGCCCCTTGGCGGCCTCCTCGACGGTGGACCTGGTGGCTTCCCCAGCCGCGATCTTGGTGGCCTCGGCTTCGGCATCCTTGGCGACCTGCTTGATGACGGTCTCGACGTCCTCTTGGTCCGTCGAGGGAGGGTCTGGAAACCAGAAAGGGGAATGAAGCGAGGCCAAACTCAAAGTTCAGAATGAAGGAAAAAGAGAACACCGCGTGGCAGAGATGGCAAGGGACGGGAGGCAAGCAACTTACCCATGCCGAGCGGAGGAGAAGTGGTTCCCTACCTGCCAACGTTCGTTGCCGGGATGGAGCCAGCAGCGCCCATGCTTTCCCCCTCTTCCTCCATGCCCGTGGGCTTGGCGGTAGATGCCCTTGCCGGTGACGCCCCTCTAGGTGGCGTGGTTGACGGTGGCGGCGTGTCAGGGGCGGCCCACGGCGGTTCCTCCAGTTGCTGCTCTCCTCCTGCGAACCCGGCGGCAAGGTCAACACCAAGAATACACACCCCAACGCCCGTTGATGGGGAGTCAATAATGGACTCACGCTGGGGGCTGGAGCGGGGGTTGCGCTGAGGGCTGTTGTCTGGGCTGATCACCACCAACGCCGGCGTGCGTGAAGCGCTCGCCGGGGCCTCGTCACCCGTCGAAGCCTTCGCCCTCTTCGCCACCCTCTGGGCCAGTGTCTCCGTGTCACTGTGAAGATAAGATTAAGTCATAGGAAGATAGCGCAGGCGAGGGGTCAGGAGATGATGAGGGGCAAGGTGCTTACTCGTCGTCCTCCTCCTCCTCCTCTAGCCTCCTCTTTCTCTTCGGGCTGAAGGAACCAAGGTCGAGGTCGGCCTTTGGGGCGGCGTCCGCAAGGGGAGGAGAAGGGGATGGGGTCCTGCGCCGCTTGGACGATGAGGAGGCGGCGGCCGCAGCCTTCTTCGCTGTCACAGCCCTCGTCTAGCGCACGGGCTGCGCCTGGGCCTATTGCCGCTGCGCGGTCCTGCCGGGCCGGACCGGCTCGCCGAAGCCAGCCCGCCGCAGGACGTGTCTCCTCCCTGGGGCTAAGGAGTCATCCGCATTGGTCTCCTCTTCGGCCGACTCCTAGACCACTTCTTCGACGAAGGGAGCCCCAGCGCCGGCGCCACTGGCTTCCCCGACAGACCCCGTCCACTCAGCGAATTCCTTCTCCTCTGCGGCCGCATCGGTCTCATCCTCCACAGTGCCGAGGCTGCCGGCCTCCTCGGAAAGTGCCGCCTCCTTCGCCCTGGCGGTGATGTACGCCAGCTCTTCCTGAGTGGTGTTGCAGATGAGCAGTGGCTCGTCACGAACATACCTCTTTAACAAGTTGTCGAAGAATGCCTGCACCAGCTCCGCTTTTGGCTCGGCCCAGGTTGGATCAAGGATGTGCGCATTCAAAACCGGCATCATGGCGATGATGGCGGTCTGGCAAGAGTTATTGCTCAAGGGGACCACTCCCGCTAGCAACCCAAATAGGGACTTGTCGGCCTTGACAGCCTTGCCGGTCTTCTCGGCCTTGCTAGTCCTCTCGACCTGGCCGACCTCATCAACCTTGAGCTGGAAAAGCCTCTGGCAGAGATGGGCATGCTGCAGCACCGTGAAATTGTGTTTCAGGCCAGGGCAGAGCCTCATGATGTCGGCTTCGTTCCTGAAATCCCAGGCCGGCCTCCCCTTATTGTGTAGTGGGGCGATCCGGCGGCGGATGAAGTCAGCCCCGATCATCTCGAGGGTGAGCCCGACCGAGGTGAGGCGATGGATCTTGGTGATGGCAACCATGAGCTTCTTGTCGTCGGCGTCGAGCTCGCCCCAGTCCTTGCTGCGGACTGGCGGCCTCCAACGGACCCGGCAGAACTCCTGCGGATCTGTCTCCTCGATCCAGCACCACCGGCCCCACCACTCGTCCCACCTCTCCTTCTAGGCACCCTCCGGGTACCTGCCTCTGCTTTGGGTCCTAGGGATCCAAGTAATGCATCCAGAGATGGCGCCCCCTGGCTGGATGCGAGGGGTGAAGTATTGACGGAAGAGCGCCGTGCTGGGGTGCACTCCGGCGAAGCCCTCACAAAGGTGGGCAAAGAAGGCCATGCACGCCACGACGTTCAGCGTGAAATCCAAAAGGTGGAAGCCGTAGGTGTGCATGATGTCATTGAAGAAATCTGAGAAAGGAGGGCAGAGCCCGCAGGAGAAATAGTCGACAAAGAAAGGATACCGGTTTGGACCGGCCTTGGCGACGGAGGCAGGGACGATGCGCGTGGTAGGATGCCCCAACGTCTCCCTTCCCCATAGGGCCTGAACTTCTCCTTAAGGGTGAGCGCGTCGACCGTCGAGTTGAAGAGGGCGAACTGCGTCCGCAGTTCCACCAACTCGCTCTCCGGCGCTTCCTTCCTACCGGCGTCCTTGGCCGCTCCCTTGCCCGCCTCCTTCCCTTCGTCGTCCTTGGTCGCTCCCTTGCCTGTCTTGGGCGCCATGGCGGCTGAGAGGGGGCGAGGGATCAAGGGCAATGGGGGCACGGCGGCGGCGAGCAGAGGCGAGAGCTCTGATTTTTGCTTGAAGAAGAAGAGGGGCATGACGGTTCCAAGATTGGAAAAGTCCCGGGGGGCAAATGAGCAGCAGCCCTGCAGTTTCCTTTTTTATGGGGAAGACGCGGGCCGCCTCTTTACTATTCACTGCATGGTGACGCAAGCGTGCTGCAACAATCCCACGCACGACCCCCACATCATGCACTCAATGCAGATCGTGGGGAAGCGCAACTGGCGAAGGAATTACTACAGTTAAAACTCTGCCACGCGTGCCCACGCACCGTTCTGGGCCTGGCCCAACAACGCTTTGCGCTTATGTGTGGCCCAGGCCCGGGGGCTCCTGTCGGTGTAAAAAAGTAGGGGCCTTTCTGTACCCCTTTACTTGTGCATGGGCAGTTGTAGCCGCACCTGCGACCATGCTTGGCGGGGCAGAGAAAGGAAAGGAACGAGACTGCCAAGGCAGCACTCGAGCCAGAAAGCATGAAGAGCAAAGAGGCAAGGTGGAGTTGCCGGGGCGGCCTACATAGCCCCGGCAAGAGCCTTGCCGAGGCGACTTGCCCAACACCAGCGAGGCCGCCACCCTTGATCCTGAGAGTTCTGACACCATCGAGAACGTCGAGACCAAGACTCGGGGGCGCCTGCGTGGTGGCATGCATGGAGACCAAAGGCCTGCAAGTCTAAAGAGAAGAACCAGAAGATGAAGACCCCCGGCAAGATCCTTGCCGGGGACAGCCGAAGACCCCTGGCAAGACCCTTGCCAACGACGGTCGCGGAACCCCGGCAAGACCCTTGCTGGGGCATCTGCGGGGGCACGGCCAGGCCCGCACCTATCAAAGCCTCGCTGCCTCGTGGCCGCCCCGACGCGGCAACCAGCCCGACAACTAGGCGAGCACCTGCGTGGCAGCATGTGGCTTCTAGGCCAACTATCCAAGCACCTGCGTGGTGGCATGCAGATCTTCATGAAGACCCTATCACCACACCAGCACAGCAACCAGCCAGCCAGCGTGGCGCTGCATGCCTCGTCAGCTTGGACGCGCGTCGGAGCCAGACGAGACGGGGACGGACGGGACCAGCTTTGCTGCCGTCCCTGATAAAGCAAGAGGGCACGTAGGCGGCGCATTAAATGCATTTGTCCTACAGTGTCAGGCGACAAACTTGTACACTGTAGATACTTTCCACCTCCTGTATGTCACTGTGGCGACCCCTTTGACATATAAAAGGAGGCCCGAGGTGTACTGTGGAAGGATTCAGACTTTTTGGACTAGGCATGCACCACAGCTAGTTCAAGAGCTCAAGAACACCAAATATACATAGACAAGCAGGACTAGGGTATTACGCATCGTTTGCGGCCCGAACCTGGGTAAAAATCCCCTCGCGTTGATCGCTGGACCTACTCTTTGCGCAGCTCCACGCCCCGCTAACCGTAGAAGGGATTCCCCGGGATCCCATAGGTGTCGTTTTCCCCGACATATGGTGGTGTAGTTCTCCCACCAAGAAGCTACTGGCCCTTCTAGCTGATGGGCGGCAAATCGCACCCTTTTCGTTGCTGTGCATCCAGCGGTAATCAGCTCTCTCTCTCTCTCCATCTTACGGAGCCAGTCATCTGCAACAATCGGCTCGGTACTGCTAGATAACATCGACGGATTCAACCTTAGGAAACTGGTCAGGTTGTCAACTTGGGGTGGTGGCGGTGGGTTGTTGTTGTTGTTGTTGTTGTTGTTGTTGTTGTTCTGATTCTGGTTCTGGATGAGCATCTGCATCAAGGCATTCTGTTGTTGGATCAACTGGGTGAGCTTCGGCGGGAAGGTAAATCCGGGGTCACGTCTCGGAGGCATCTGATGGGTTCGGAGTGGATGAGAAATTAGAATAGAATAAGGGCCTAATGAGAAAGTACACTACCCATATGCCTATGAGGCAAATAAATTCCAAATCACACCATTCAATTTCAATCAAGGTTCCCACAATCTGGTCTAAGCTAACTATTACAAAATCACACGAACTGCATCGAACTACTCGGAAAGCTCTAATAGAAAAATAAACGAATTTCTAATGTCCAAAATGGTGGTCGGCTAGAATTTCTGATCAGTAGAAGACTCCATGTCATCATGTCCATTGTCCATCTTCCCCTCGGCTGCTTCTAGTTTCTTCTTTAGGTCTTCGTACTTCTCCCGTAGTAAGCTGATTCTATCGCGGGTTTCCTTGAGTTCATCCTCCAGCTCGATATTCCGGATGATCAGCTTCTTTGTTTCCTTCATGCTAGCGCCCATCTGCTTCTCCAATCGGCGGATGTGCTGGTCCATATCCTATATGTATGACGCGATTGACTCGTCTCTCCTGGTGCGGACCATTTCCCATTGGTGATCCCGGTGTCCTCATATCCTGTAGACGGTATCTTCAAGATCCTTGTTGTACTCCTCACAAATGCATCCAAAGGTGAGGTGTGCGGCCATACTCCTGCCTAAGCTCCAGGTTGGTGCATCAAAGGTAAACTCGATAGGTTCGGTAGTCGGTACAAAGGTCCTCCCAGGGATACAAACTTCAATCGTGCAGCGTTTCTCCTCCGGCAAGGTCGCGGTGAAGGTTTCGGTGAAAGTGGGCAGGGCGATGTTTAGATACTTCACGACTTCCTTCAGGTGTCGTCCAAAAGGCATGGCCTCATCGGGCTGAGAAACTTGGTCATGGGGTTCGACATCTATATTATTGAAATGGAGAAGGATTAGAAATGAATAGAGAAGAGCATAATACCAACGGATATATATGTGGAAATTGTAAAACAAGGTTTTTCCATCCTATGGCTTTTCCATTCCTAGTGGCCGCGTCCTACAGTCAGCGTGTGCTCTGATACCATCTTGTAGCGAACCGATCCCAATGGACCGGAGTCTCTATGCTCTTGTGTCATCCCTGAATCGGTATGCTGACACACACAGTACTCGAGGAATTATAACAGAGTTCAATCGAACACTTTATTACATCGAGGTCCTCAAAAGAGTATTTATTACAATAATATGGTTGAAGGCCATCTAAATAAAATAACTGTGAAAGCTTCGAAGGTAAATGAGTCCATCAACTCCACGGCAAAATTGAGTGCAGAACAATGACCTATCGCACCTTAATCCTCGTCGGCAAACTCTGCAACATGAAACGTTGCAGCCACAAAGGGTCGATACATTGAATGTATTGGCAAGTCACACCCAAAGTATGAAAACAGACCTTTCATCTACACGCAAAGATATATCAAGTGGAAAACTCTAAGGTTTATTTTGCATAAAGCCAATTTTGTCTTACTTCTACTCACTAGCTAAATTTTATTTCTTTTCATTTTAATTAACCTATTGTTAAATTGGACCGCCTCCAATTTAACCCACCTATGAGAGCCTTCGAGGATCATTGGTTCCCAAATTGTTATTTCCATGAGAGCCCCCGGGATCATGTTCAATTAAACCCACATCACAATAATTATTTGGCATGAGTTGATCTTCTGGAGATTCCAAGTCCAGTTGCTCAAAGTTCTCCGTAACCGGGGACACAACTAATTATGATTAGTTTGTACACTCTTCAGAGGTTTGCGCACCTTTCCCCACAAGAATCGATCCCTCCCTTCATGTCCTCGCATTTCCTGGTGTTTGAGAACAGGATTAACGAAACATGGTCTTCCGAAGAGTTCCTCTGGCCCACTGCCGGTGCCCATCCAATCCTACCGTTCTTCTACATCTCGTAGCACAGAAGCCCATAATGGCTTGTGGCTGCGCACAGAAGCAACTTGATATGAAACATGTCCAACCTTTTTGAACCTGGGCGGCATTCCCTACCTTTTCCTGAGTAATGCAGATCCTCCCGAGGATACATACTTGTCGACTGGTCCCGACAAACCCTTCCGCCCAGATGATTGATTAATTGGTATTGCAGAGCCTCCGAGGAAATACAATATATGTAAGTTGTTAATGTAGTCATTTCTTAAGTTCTGTCGCAACTTTCATGAATCAGACGGTACCCAGTCCACGTCTACCGACAGTATGGCTAAGCAATAACTACACTATAATGATTCCCAATGTGGCGGCAAAGACTATCAGGATCAGGCTAAACATATGGCTATCCTATCTGGGTTTAACATAGTAGTCCTACACATGCATACTACTGTGTTGATAGAGGGCACTACATGCATAATAGAAACATAGGATGGGTATGATCAAAGTGCAACTTGCCTGCTAAATTTGATTAAGTACTCCGCACTCAAAATCCTGACAATTTTACTCTTGGCACTCTGGACAATCTAGCGTGAGCAAGCAATAACATACATAAGCATAACACTCAAAGGTCCCAAAAAGAAACGATGAAAACACTTGTGAAAAACTCCGAAAGAACCAAATTAAGTTTCTGTACAAAACGTAATTTTGACAGTAGTAAAATTATGGTTTTGGTCTTAAAAGAAAGTACATGTCCCAAGCTTCGATTTGCAAAAAGAATCAACTACAACGGAGTTACGAAACTCTAGTTATGGCCTATCGAAGTTTGAATTTAGATCTGACTGAATTCGAAATTTACAACTTTCAAAAATACGTTCCATTCTCTGGATAGAGGGGATTTTTATGTAACCGTAGGAAAAAGAATCAACTAAATCAGATCCATAGACTAAAAGATACGCTAAAAGAAAAATTGGTATAGAATCTGAAGAAAAAAACGTACGGGAGCTGTTGGGCCTAAAGGGGATGGGCGATCTGAAACTAGCAAACGCTCGGGCGAAACTTAACAAAATGGACATGTGCGTTTTTTATAGAATATAACTGATCGGCTGGTTTGATCTGAACCGTACTAAACTGCTAAAAAACCATAACTAAAACCGATCTAATGAAAACAAAATGGTGTACTAAACCGATCTAATAAAA
Source organism: Aegilops tauschii subsp. strangulata (assembly GCF_002575655.3). Lineage (NCBI taxonomy): Eukaryota > Viridiplantae > Streptophyta > Magnoliopsida > Poales > Poaceae > Aegilops > Aegilops tauschii. The sequence goes on along the minus strand of NC_053037.3, from coordinate 418,280,376 downwards.
ACCAATCTGCTAAACCATTTTTTTAACTGAACGTTGATGTGCTCCATGACTTACACAGAAGAACGAGGTGTTGGGGATGCGGTGGAGGAGTCTAGGGGTTGCAGCAGAGTTTGGCTCGTCTGGTGGTGGAGTCGGAGATGGTCGGCGACCATGAACATAGACGGAATGAGGTGACGAAGCTCGGTGCTCCGGGTGCTCCCGTGAAGACAACGAGTTTGGCATGGCTTCTGTAGATGGAGAGGCAAAGCAAGACCATGTCAAAACGGTTGTAGGGATCTAGATAAGTCGACATATCAAAGGAGAAGGCTCGGGATGGCTCACCGGCGTCGGAATCCGGCGATGAATTGGAGCTTATGTGATCAGATTGGAACAACGAGTACGTGTTGTAGAGGTGAACTTGGCGAGGGGTTTCGAGGGGAATCGGTCAAGGAGGGTTTGGGCTATTTATAGGACAACTTGCTTGGGCGTGGGGTTGACTCGGGATAGGTTTTCCACGAAGATCGGACCCAGAGCGGCGTGTGTGCGTGTATGCGTAGGTTTCTCTGTTTCTGTTTGTGGGGAAGAAGAAAGAGGTGGGGTCCAGCGCCAGGGGTGAGAGAAGGAGATCGGGCGTGGAGAGGCAGCGGGCGCTAGATCTCTTTTTTTTACGTGTGGGGCACGGCCTCGCTGGCATCCCTGGCTGGTGGCTAGCTCGTCGTGGCCTCGCCTGGTGGCTGGGGCTGGGCCGGCTGGCGGGTGCGGCTTAATTTTTTTTACAAAATCGTCTTCTATTTTTTTAGAAGCTTTAAAACATTGAAAATACAAACAAAAATAAGCCTAAAAATCACAGAAAAATTCACATAGTAATATGGTCTTATATATGACCTTGTGAACATTTGTTCGGCCTAAAATGCAAAGTTTAAAGAATAAAAACATTTTTGCTATGCTAATAAAATTTGCATCAAAATAATTTGCAAATCAAACCCAAAAAATATATTTTGATTTCAAATTAAATTTCCAATATTTCCTTTTTTTAAGAAGTCCTTTTATCTTCTCTCTTTATTTTATTTTTAAATAACGGAAGTAAATTTTGGTGAAACCAAATTTGATCCAAATTCCAAATTCAAAAATTCAAAAGTGGAATTTAGGGAAACTTCCAACTCTCTCTTGTGGTCCTTGAGTTGCTCAAAGTCCCTTGGATCAGATTCAAATGGAAAACAATGGGGAAAATGCATAAATCATGGATGCATATAAATAATCTAATTATTAACATCCAAATTGAAAATTGGGATGTTACACTTGCATTGCCCTTTCTCAGCTCGAGAGCTGGTGCAAACTTCGCCGGTGCATCCAAACCCCGTGATATGATACGCTCTATCATACATAAGCCTCCTTATATCTTCCTCAAAATAGCCACCATGCCTACCTATTATGGCATTTCCATGGCCATTCCGAGATATATTGCCATGCAACTTCCATCATGATCATATACATGACTTGAGCATTCATTGTCATATTGCTTTGCATGATCGTAAGATAGCTAGCATGATATTTTCATGGCTTGTCCTTTTTTGATATCTTTGCTATGCTAGATCATTGCCAATCCTGGTACACTGCCACAGGCATTCATATAGAGTCATATTTTGTTCTAGTATCGAGTTGTAATTTTGAGTTGTAAGTAAATAAAAGTGTGATGATCATCATTATTAGAGCATTGTCCCATGTGAGGAAAGGATGATGGAGACTATGATTCCTCCACAAGTCGGGATGAGACTCCGGACTTAAATGAATAAAAGAGGCCAAAGAGTCAAAAAAAGAAAAAGAAAAAGAGGCCAAAGAGCCCAAAACAAAAAAAATGAGAGAAAAAAAGAGAAGGGACAATGCTACTATCCTTTACCACACTTGTGCTTCAGAGTAGCACCATGTTTTTCATATAGAGAGTCTCCTGTGTTGTCACTTTCATATACTAGTGGGAATTTTTCATTATAGAACTTGGCTCATATATTCTGATGATGAGCTTCCTCAAATGTCCGAGGTCTTCATGAGCAAGCAAGTTGGATGCACACCCACTTAGTTTTTAGTTTGAGCTTTCATACACTTATAGCTCTTAGTGCGTCCGTTGCATGGCAATCCCTACTCCTTGCATTGACGTCAATTGATGGGCATCTCCATAGCCCATTAATTTGCCTAGTTGATGTGAGACTTTATCCTTTTCTTCTTCTCCTCACAACCACCTTCTATTCCACCTATAGTGCTATATCCATGGCTCACGCTCATATATTGCGTGAAAGTGAAAAAGCTTGAGAACTTTAAAAGTATGAAACAAATGCTTGGCTTGTCATCGGGGTTGTGCATGATGAAATACTTTGTGTGATGAAGATGGAGCATAGCAGACTATATGACTTTATAGGGATAACTTTCTTTGGCCACTATATATTGAGAAGACATGATTACTTTATTAGTATGCTTGAAGTATTATTGTCTTTATGTCAAATTATAGACTATTGCTTTGAATCACTCATGTCTTAATATTCATGCCATGAATAGATTATATGATCAAGATTATGCTAGGTAGCACTCCACATCAAAAATTATCTTTTTTATCATTTACCTACTCGAGGACGAGCAGGAATTAAGCTTGGGGACTCTGATACGTCTCCATCGTATCTATAATTTTTGATTGTTTCATGCCAATTCTACAACTTCCGTATACTTTTGACAACTTTTTGTATTATTTTTGGGACTAACATATTGATCCAGTGCCAAGTAACAGTTCTTGTTTGTTGCATGTTTTTTGTTTCGCAGAATATCCATACCAAACGAAGTCCAGACGCCATAAAAACTAACGGAGATTTTTTTGGAAATATATGTGATTTTTTGGAAAAGAATCAACGCGAGACGATGCCCGAGGGGCCCACAAGCCCTAGGGGCACACCCCTACCCTGGGCCCGCCTGGGAGGCTTGTGGCCACCCCGTAAGGTGGTTGGTGCCCTTCTTCGGCCGCAATATATCCGGATAAAAATCGTGTTAAAATTTCAGCCCAATCGGAGTTACGGATCTCCGGGAATTTAAGAAACGGTGAAAGGCCAAAAAACAGGAACACAGAAACAGAGAGAGAGAGATCCAATCTCGGAGGGGCTCCCGCCCCTCCGCCGACATGGAGGCCAAGGACCAGAGGGGAAACCCTCCTCCCATCTAGGGGGGAGGTCAAGGAAGAAGAAGAGGAGGGGGCTCTCTCCCCTCTCTCCCGGTGGCGCCGGAACGCCGCCGGAGCCATCATCGTGACGGCGATCTACACCAACAACTTCGCCGCCGTCATCACCAACTCTCTCCTCCTTTATGCAGCAATGTAACCTATCTTTTACCCGCTGTAATCTCTACTTAAACATGGTACTCGACGCTATATATTATTTCCCAATGATGTGTGGCTATCCTATGATGTTTGAGTAGATCCGTTTTGTCCTATTGGTTGATTGATGATCGTGATTGGTTTGAGTTGTATGTTTTATTATCGGTGCTGTCCCATGCATGGTGCTCTACGTGTCGTGCAAGCATGAGGGATCCCCACTGTAGAGTTTGCAATATGTTCATGATTCGCTTATGGTGGGTGGCGTGAGTGACAGAAGCACAAACTTGAGTAAGTAGGTTGTTTGCGTATGGGAGTAAAGAGGACTTGATACTTTAGTAGTTGCAGATGCTTGCTAGAGTTCCAATCATAAGTGCATATGATCCAAGTAGAGAAAGTATGTTAGCTTATGCCTCTCCCTCATATAAAATTGCAATAATGATTACCTGTCTAGTTATCGATTGCCTAGGGACAAATAACTTTCTTGTGACAAAAAGTTCTCTACACTAACTTAATTGTTTATTTATCTAAACAGCCCCTAGCTTTTATTTACGTGTTCTGTATTATTTTGCAAACCTATCCCTTTACACCTATAAAGTACTTCTACTTTCATACTTGCTCTAGGTAAAGCGAACGTCAAGTGTGCGTAGAGTTGTATCGGTGGTTGATAGAACTTGAGAGAATATAAATTCTACCTTTAGCTCTTCGTTGGGTTCGACACTCTTACTTATCGAGAAAGGCTACAATTGATCCCCTATACTTATGGGTTATCAGTTAGTCCCACAAATAATATAAAATAGCATATTAATGCATATAAAACATCCAAAACAGATAGTATAATAGCATGGAACAATCAAAAATTATAGATATGTTGGAGACGTATCACCGCACCTGAAAACTTGTTCCCCGGCCCCGTCACGCCAATGTCATCAGCGGCAAGTGGGTCTTTCGCCATAAGAACCGCTCGGATGGCACTCTTGAGCACCATAAGGCTCGCTGGGTGGTCCGTGGTTTTCGTCTGCATGCTGGAGTCGACTTCACTGAGACATTTGCACCGATGGTCAAACCAAGCACGATCCGCACCGTCTTACTGCTTGCGGTCTCTCACGGCTGGCTGGTTCATCAGATGGATGTCTCCAACACCTTTCTCCATGGCCATCTTGTGGAGCAAGTCTATTGTGAGCAACCCACCGGGTTCGTCGATGCCACTCATCCTGGCCATGTGTGCTTGCTGTCTAGGTCTCTCTACGGCCTCAAGCAAGCGCCCCGTGCCTGGTACCAACGCATTGCTGGTTTTCTTCGCACACTAGGCTTCGGCGTTACCTGCTCGGATGCCTCGTTGTGCGTCTATCTTCATGGCGACACGACTGCTTGCTTGCTGCTCTATGTCGATGACATCATCCTAACGGCATCCACTGCATCACTTCTTCAGCAGATCACTCTCCGGTTGCGTGATGAGTTTGCCATCAAGGACTTGGGTGCTCTACATTACTTCCTTGGCATCAAGGTCGCTCGGAGAGCTGACGGCTTCTTTCTTCATCAATAGAATTATGCACATGAGTTGCTTGAGCGTGTCGGTATGCTCAACTGCAACCCTGTCGCTATTCCTGTTGACACGAAGGCCAAGCTTTCTGCTCTGGATGGTTCCCCTGCGTCGGATGCCCTGTTCTATCGGTCCACTGTTGGTGCTCTCCAGTATCTGCTGCTCACCAGACCAGACTTGTAGTATGTCGTTTAGCAGGTGTGTCTCCACATGCACGCTCCTCATGACTCCCATTGAAACCTCGTGAAACGGATGCTCCGCTATATCCGTGGCATGATGTCTCTTGGGCTGACACTGATGGCATCTCCTTCCATGGATATGGTGGCCTGCTCCGATGCTGATTGGGTTGGCTATCCCGATACACGTCGCTCCACTTCTGGCTATTGCGTCTATCTTGGTCCCTCCCTGATCTCGTGGTCGTCCAAACGACAACCCACGGTGTCGCTCTCTAGCGCGGAGGTAGAGTACCGAGCGGTAGCTAACGCCGTCGCCGAGTGCACCTGGCTTCGACAGTTGCTCCAGGAGTTGCATCACGACGTCTCACTGGCCACGGTTGTCTACTATGACAACATCTCCGCTGTGTAGCTTTCCGCCAACCCCGTTCATCATCATCGGATGAAGCACATCGAGCTTGATATCCATTTTGTGTGTGAACAGGTAGCCAGGTAGCCCTTGGACGCATATGGGTTCTCCATGTTCCGACCGCACAACAGTTCGCCGATATGCTGACTACGGGACTGCCCACTTTCATCTTCGAGGAGTTTCGTTTCAGTCTCTGTGTCTCTGGCGACGCTTTGACTGTGAGGGTGTGTTGAATATATTTGTGCTTGTAATATTTTGTCATGGGCCCACCTCCTAGGTATATGTATAGCTGAAGTCATGGCCTCTCTTGTACATGATATATACATGCCTAGTGCATCCAATCAATGTATTACGTGTTACACATCCTAAACCTAGTCTTCTACACATTGATGCGGCGCGCGGACGATGACCTAGGAGTTGCGTTGACTGGATCTAACGACTACGCAGGGGAAGGATCCGCCGACCGACGAGCCGATTGATTTCTGTAGGACACAAGTTAGTTCATTCGTAGCAGGCGCCGTTTAAGAAATCTAATTGAATGATTTCATTTTTATTTTTTGTGCAGCCAACGACGATGGGATATTCGAAGAGGGTTTGAGAAATCGGGCTTTCTAAAACTCAGTCAACTGAAATTTAACCAAGTCTCAGTCGACCTTGCAGCATTTTGTTCCATCATTTATAATATATTTTTTATATCTCAGTCGACCTTGCAGCATTTTGTCCCATCATTTGCAATATTTTTTTACAGATTGTAGCATCCGTCTTGGTGGTTGTAGCATGCCGTTCCTCATCAATTGTAGCACGCCATCTCGCTGGTTGCAACATCCTTCATTGACGACTGTACCATTTTAGTTAGAACGGTTTGTGGCATTTGTTGTCGTACTGTTGCAACATTTTTCACCGCCGTTTGTCGCATCCTGCCGTGCCGCTTTTAGAAAAAACTACGCTGGCGTCACTCGACTGAGACTGTCTCAGCCGACTGAGTTCTAGACAGACCCTTGAGAAATTCAATTCGGTTGTAGATACTCCGACGGTGTCTATTTTTGGTATTTTGACCATTTCGACCCTGATTTCGATTTTTTTTTTAGATTTGATCCTTTTCCTACCACGGGGGTCAATAATGGTAGAGTATAATAGCCTGCCGCCGAGGCCCTTGACGGTAGGGGTGCACACCCTACTGTAAAAAAATAAAATATCAAATACAATGCTTATACATGCCTACCGGCTAGCGCGAGCCTGTTTCGTGGCGAGGTTGTTTCGTGGATAAGTTGTCTACCGCCATGAACCTTGACGGTAGGCTTGTATACCCGATGGCCTCGACGGTAGAAAAACGGTCAGATTTCGAAATTTCTTCGAACCAGGATCAGATCTGACTCAAGAAATGGTAAAAAGAAAACGGCCTCCAACGCCATCGAACGGTGTAGCCCGTCTCAAAAGCCTACCGGCGCCGCCCTGTTCCCATCAGCAGCTAGGCTGACACTCCTCGGCGGTCCGTCAGCAGGAAGCACGCCGCGACCAGTGCCCGCCCCCGCCGATCAGATTAGAACAGAACGCATTGCATGCTCCACGGCCCACGCGTCCAGCATGCGCAAGCACGCGCGGCTCCTTCGCCCATGCGGCGGCCACGCCGTACGCGACCAAACCAAACGACGCGCGCCGCGCGCCGCGCGACGCGAGCCGGCGAGCGACACCGGGCCATGCGGACCTGGCGCCACCCCCAGAGCGCGTCGCGCCACCGGTGCGCCGTGGGCGACAGCGACGGGAAACGGAAGTCGATAAACTAACCGCTCCTCTCGTCTCGCAGTTCCCGTCCGCCCCATTTCCTCCGCTCTTCAGGATTCCAATCCAAGGAATTATGAATAAACTAGTACTACTATAAAAAAAAGAACGGATCAGACTAGAGAGCGAACATATGCAACTGCAAGCACACAAGAAACTAGTTACGGATACATATATACTACTGTATTGGACAGGAGTAGTAGGAGGAACTTCAACTTAGAACACAAGCATGCAGTTTGTGCAGGCAGGTTATATAATGGCAGAGAAACAACGATACTAATATCTAAAAATCCAGAATAAACAGATTATTCAGACTGTGTACACTTATGTTGGAGCGGCAAAGCAAGCTAGTTGAGGAATGGCGAGCCTGTCATGGGGTTCAGCCGGAAGGGGCGGTCGTCGCTGCGGCTGCGCGCGGCAGACGCGCGTTCTGGGCGCCCTCCTCCTTCCGGCGGCTCCAGTCGCGCACCGCCAGGTGCAGCTGCTTGGCTGCCACCAGCATCTCCACCGCCTGCCGCGGCGTCAATATCTCCGTTGCCAGTGCCCTGGCCGTCGACATGCGTAGCTCGTCCGCTTCCTCCAGGAGCCTGGCCAGCCCGGCCGAGTAGCTCTCCATCGCCGCGTCCACCTCGGCCGCGAGTCCTCCTGACGATTCTGCTGCCGCGAGCCGTCCGGCAATGTCGTCGCGCTTAGCGCTCCGGCCCTGGCCGACTAATGCTGCCGCCGCCGCGGCGCGCTCCCGGACGATCGGAAGCAGCGGCCGGTCGGCGATGTTCTCCTGCAGACTCGCGAGGCGCTCCGTCAGGTAACCCTCGTCGCGCAGCGTGCAGCGGTGGAGATCATTGATCTGCTGCAGCTGCGTGGCCGTGATCCCGATGAGGCCCATCTCCTCTGCGAGGCCGCGACCGCGGCCGCTGACGAACTCCTCGATGTCCTCCTCCAGGCCTTCGCCGGAGATGGAGTAGAGCAGCCGGATTGCCAGCGACGGCCGGCAGCCCCCGAGCCAGAGCACGGAGTTCTCAAACGCCGTGCACCACGGCGGGGCGACGAAGGCCGCACCGTTCTCGCGCGCCATGGCACGCCGGCTGGCGGCGTACTCCTGGTACCCGCGCATGCACCTCTCCACCACGGCCCTCAGCTCCGCGTCCGTGGCGCGCTCGGTGGCGGCATTGGCTGCCGCCTCCGCGAGCTCGCGGAGGCCCGCCTGCTGGCCCGCGATCCACTGCTGGTGGAACGCAACGTAGCGTGCCATGTCCATGGCGATCTGGTCTCTCGCGCGCGACAGGGAGTGACGGGACTGACTTGTGAGTAAGCAAGGCTGGCCTACGCCAGTGTGACTCCTCCTATGTACACGCCCTGCTCCTCGCACCAGTTTTGTCTTCTCCTATGCTCTGAATCTCTAGATTCTTCTAGTATGGTTCTTGTGGTTTGTTTATTTCTTGTAGTACTAGGCAGGAGGTGAACCAGGTGTGGTGATGGCTCTCTCTTGACGGTAATGAGGAGAATTAAGCTTCTGATGTGGCGTGCATGGATGGATCCTTATCGGCTGGTGGTGCGAAACAGACCAGAAACGGAAGAGCTCCCCGCGGCTGCAGGAAAGTTTTGGACTAGCTAGGGACAAGTCGCCTGAAAACATAATTTGGGCAAGTCGGTTTTCTATCAGAATTGACTTACATGAATTTGTATCAGCCAATTTTATTTTCTTCAAAATTGACGCGTTGGATGCTCCCATCGAGTACAGGGCAGGCCGGCCATACTGCATGGTTGTGAAGTGCAAGCCAACCACGTAAAGGCCTCACACATAGGCAAATTGGGTCGGGCTAATTTGTTACCTGGCTAAATAAATATATGCTAGTGAAATTTTCGCAAGAAAGTGTTTTCTAAAAAGTAATGGATTAGTGACATCGGTATTGCCCTTAAAAATGAAATAAAAAAAATAAAAAATGTAATAAAATCTAAAACAAATAAAAAAATATGAAGTTTTCTGTGGAAGAATGAATTTGTGACAAAAAGAATGAAACAAAATTACCCTTTTAGAAGAGACAAAACAAAAGGTTAAAATAATTAAAACAATGAAACCCTTTAAGATAAGAAAAACCTTTAAAAACTTGCGCACAACAGTGCACGAAATTGCACCGGCATTGGTATTACCATTTTAAAAGAAAAGAAAATGGATAACAAAATCTAAAGCAAAGAGTAACAAAAATTGCACAAAATATACATAAAAATTGCGCTTTTTTAAAAATATGCAAGAATAAGCATATAAAAGTGATTTCAAAACAAAAATCTAAGAACCAATGAATTGGTGACATTGGTATTACCCTTAAAGTAGAATGAAAATGAAATAAACATTAAAATAATATCAAAATAATGAAGTTTTGTAAAATATAATGAATTACTGGCATTGGTATTTTCTTTAAGAAGAAGAAAACTAGCACACAATTTGCACTGAAATTGCACTTTTTGTAAGGAAAATGTTTGAAAACAGCACGCCGACCGCGCTGCGTTGGATACCAACAGATCATGCGGTTGTGCGTTATCCTGAAAGGGGTCAAACCTTATCACTACGCACGTGAACCTCCACCACTCGTTTCCCTCGGTCGTCTTCTCCCCCACACCATCGTCTTCTTCATAGAGCACACACGAGCCTGATTCCTCTTAGCTACGCGCACTGAGTCACTGCAGCTGTCGAAGGCGAAGAGCGATGTCGCCGCGGGTCAGACGCCGGCGCTAGAGACGACACACTGGACCCTGCGACGTGGGCGACATTTTTATTGCTGGAACGACCATCGGTGGAGCTGCAACCATGCACCAGAAATGCTAGAACCAGCAGTCAGAAGAGCTACAACCAGGGGCACCAGCAATGTTAGAACCGGCCATCGCTAGAGCTGTAACCGACCGCGGCAAAGCTGCAAACGGCTGTTGGAAATGCTATAACCAGCCTCTAGAATTGATGGAACTAGCACCAACAGAGCTACAAACCCAGTGCTGACATGACAGGCGGCAGATTTGTTGAAACCTGTCATCGTAAAAGCTGCAATCGTAGGACGTGGTGCTGCAACCGCGTGCAGTAGTGCAACAAGCGGCAACGACGGAGCTGCAATGGCGCACGGTGGCTCGACAAGTTTTTTGGCTACGACCGATGGGCCAGTGGTCGGGGATGCTACCACCGGCAATTGGTTTTGCTACAACCTAGCAAAACAAGGTTGCAACGGGCGGTCATGGGAGCTGCATGCTAGCAGCGACAGCCGACGTCGAATTGCAACTGGAGGCAACGAGAGCCGATGCATAGAGATGGGCGAAGCTGCAACCATGGACGACGGAGTTGCAATCGTTGTGGTCAGTGCTTCGATCATCGGAGGCAAAGCTGCGAGCAGCGACCAGTTCTTGTCATCAGTTTCATGTAGCATCATCACAACATCACTGCGGGGAGGAGTGGGAGGGAGGAGAGCACCGACCACTGGGCCGCGAGGAGCGGAGGAACAGTCACCGAGAGGAGGGGGCGGTGGAGGAGCTACAGGTGAGGAGGAGCGGGGAAAAACAGGGAGGAGAGATCTAAAGGCAAAGGAGAGGAAGATGACGTACCTACTGGGGGAGATCCAACGGCAAATGTTGTAGGAAATTGTGCGGCTGCAGCCGGCCGACCGAAATTAGGGCCGGCGCCTAGTAGTCCTCTTTTTGTAATATATAAAGAATAATCATATAATAGTAAAATTTTGGCACATATTATATAGTATTTGTATGTATATTTACACTCATCCAACATACTAAAAATACCCACAAAACAAAACAAAACAACTAATAAAGAGAATAAAAAAGTAAAAGTAAAACACATAAAAACATAAAACAAAAAAAAGGAGAAAGAAGAAGGCTATGTCGAACTGGAATGGGCTTCGGGCCGTTAAAGAATTGATTGGCTCGAATATGGGGTAAGCGAGAAAAAGCCCAAGACAACACACAGACTAACCTAGAAAGAAAAAGGTACATGAATCTTAAAGCAGAATTCAATGGCCCAAAAATTGACTGGCCCAAAATTAATTTCCAGGCAACTTAAATATAGCTAAAATGGGAAAGTGTTTTTAGTCGGTGTGGACTTTCACGGGTTTGTGGCTCACAGCAGGCTTGCATCATCATCCACCCATGGCTTTTTGGTGTCTTACTTATCTGATGTCAAGTTTTTGTTTTGTTTTCCAAAAAAACGAGTATGTAGTTTCTTCGGTGTGCATAAAAACTTGTTGTCTGGTCCTATGTGCTTGACATTCTGAATTACCGAGAGCGCAACATCACCTCAGCTAAAATTACATAGAAATATGGAATATTGCTGATGTCGTATAATGCAGGGAGACCGACACATAGTTTTTGAAGTTGTGCAAAAATGTGTGACTACTCTTAACTACTCTTAGAATTGAGTTCGCTCATAAATTGCATAAAAAGAATCAAATTCTTTCTTCAAAGTATCTAAATTAGGTTCAACTTTATTGTTTTGACTGTTCTCCAACCGGTGGATATTTTGCAGATTGACCTACATATCTAGCATGCACAAGGAACATTCAAATTGGCTTTTCTTTTCATGCATGTTTATGAAATATTGAATGAAAAATTGATATTTGAATGCACCCTTTAAAAATATACTTTTGAATGTTACTTGAGAATAATGTTCCGATCACCCAAAAAAACTGTGGAGATTGTTGCCAGTCATTTCATATCATCTCAACCAATCTAGACCATGGTACTTATTCCCCACAAAAAAGATCATTATACTCATTTACCTTGCTGAAAGAACATGTGGTGCCCCCATGTTTGGTTTTGGTAATTGATGACAATCTCTATGGACTAATGGTTGCCTTGAGTTATATTTGAAGTGTTTGTCCGTAGGTATTGATTGAAGACCATTTGTTGGTTTCAAGGTTATTAGAAGAAGAATATGTGTTGACCAAGGTGCTATTATCCAAAAATTGGTCACGTGAGAGTTGAGACTATTGCAAGCATGTCTTGAAGAAGAAGAAGATTGTGTGAACATTCATGTTTACCTTCAAGACATCATCCTAATGAAGAGAGTTGGAAAGATACAGGGTTGATCAAGACTAAGTACAAAGAGTGATTCAAGTTGATCAACACACAAAGCGTAGAAGATGTACCAAGCGGGATCAAGTGATCTCATGGTATGGTAAGCATTGTCCATTGTGCTTTGTGTACTAACCCGTGGTCTATGTGAGAGTTGTTTGTGGGGCTAGGCATGTTTCCATGGTCGTGCATCAAAAGGAAGATATCATATAACCCATGGCGGATGACATCAAGCGGTGATCGACATCAAGATTGCGGTGTGCAAGTTCAAGTGGAGCATCAAGAAGAGATCATGCATGCTTGAAGCTCGCCGTCCATTGTGGTGACAATGGACTTGTGAAGATGCGCCGAAGAGTGGATCACCCATAGTGGAGTATGCGGGAGCAATCTACTTGTCTTCATCAAGCCAACGCAATCAAGAAAGGTGGTCCAACTTGAGGTGGTCAAGATCTTCATCATCTAGATCAAATGGATTATGTGCAAGGCAAAGGTTTTTCCTTGATGGGTTTCCTATTTTACCGGTCTCATGGAGTTCGTTGGGAGACCGGATTATAGGATCGGTAGCCGTACTATCACGGGGGGCTCTCGAGTGAGTAGCTTATTCGTATCATTCGTAGAGAGCTCAAACCTTTGCATTCTTGGCACATATTTCTTGGTTCTTGTTTGGTTTTATCTTTGTGAGGTTTTAGGTCTTGTGGTTATCTTCATGACAAGCTCTATTCCATCGAAAACCGATTTTCTATGCATCTTTTTTTTGCATTTTTGGTGTTGGAGTTTTTACCGGTCTTATTTGAGAAAGGGTTCTCACCATTTTAGTTTGGGTATTTTCTCAATTGCTATTTCTTGATATTTCTATCAAGATTGTTTTAGACCTTGTCTTTAGCTTTCCAACAAACTTGGTTTCATCAAATTCGGAGTTTGTTTGCAAAAGTTGTGTCTGTTTCATTTTTACCAGTTCCCGCATCTCTCTGCCTAGTGCGGGTGCCCGGGGTCACCCGAGCCCCTTCATAGTGACCTCTCTGACCGTCCGGGTGCCCGGGGTCATCCGGGGTGCTCCCTCTCCTCCTCTGATCACCCCGGGTGCCCGGGCTCCTCCGCCACCTCTACTCGGCCCCCTCCGGGTGCCCGGGGTTGGGACCCCCGGGTGCTCGGCCCCCTGCCCTGTTTCTTTCCATGTGTGTGCGGGTGCCCGAGGTTTTGCCCCCGGGTTCCCGGGGTTGTATGCCTTTTTCTATGTTGGGTCGGGGTGCCCGGACCCCTTTTGTCTGGGTGCCCGGGGTGGCGGCTGTGTGCAACGGCCACATTTTTCTTGGGGGTATTTATACCCCCTTCTTCCACCTTCAACCCCAATCCTCTTGCAAGCTTTTTCCCCCACCATTGTTGACCTCTTGGAGCTTTCTATCTCTCAATCCCTCCATGGATTCTTGCTAGTTTTGCGGGGGAAAGAGAGAGAAGATCTAGATCCGCATTTCCACCATTCACTTTCTCCTCTATGTGAGGGGAACCCTGATAACCCACAAGTATAGGGGATCGCAACAGTTTTCGAGGGTAGAGTATTCAACCCAAATTTATTGATTCGACACAAGGGGAGCCAAAGAATATTCTCAAGTATTAGTAGTTGAGTTGTCAATTCAACCACACCTGGATAACTTAATATCTGCAGCAAAGTATTTAGTAGCAAAGTAGTATGGAATTAACGGTAACGGTGGCAAAAGTAACAGTAGCAGTTTTGTAGTAATTGTAACAGTGGCAACGGTAAAGTAACTAAGCAAAGAACAATATGTGAAAAGCTCGTAGGCATTGGATCAGTGATGGAGAATTATGTCGGATGCGATTCATCATGCAACAGTTATAACATATGGTGACACAGAACTAGCTCCAGTTCATCAATGTAATGTAGGCATGTATTCCGAATATAGTCATACGTGCTTATGGAAAAGAACTTGCATGACATCTTTTGTCCTACCCTCTCGTGGCAGCGGGGTCCTATTGGAAACTAAGGGACATTAAGGCCTCCTTTTAATAGAGTACCGGACCAAAGCATTAACACTTAGTGAATACATGAACTCCTCAAACTACGGTCATCACCGGGAGTGGTCCCGATTATTGTCACTTCGGGGTTGCCGGATCATAACACATAATAGGTGACTATTGAATTGCAAGATAGGATCAAGAACTCACATATATTCATGAAAACATAATAGGTTCAGATCTGAAATCATGGCACTCGGGCCCTAGTGACAAGCATTAAGCATAGCAAAGTCATAGGAACATCAATCTCAGAACATAATGGATACTAGGGATCAAACCCTAACAAAACTAACTCAATTACATGGTAAATCTCATCCAACCCATCACCGTCCAGCAAGCGTACGATGGAATTACTCACGCACGGCGGTGAGCATCATGAAATTGGTGATGGAGGAAGGTTGATGATGACGATGGCGACAGATTCCCCTCTCCGGAGCCCCGAACGGACTCTAGATCAGCCCTCCTGAGAGATATTAGGGCTTGGCGGCGGCTCCGTATCGTAAAACGCGATGAATCCTTCTCTCTGATTTTTTATCCCCGAATGTGAATATATAGAGTTGGAGTTGAGGTCGGTGGAGCACCAGGGGGCCCACGAGGCAGGGGGCGCGCCCCCACCCTCGTGGACAAGGTGTGGGCCCCCTGGTCTTCATTCTTTCGCCATTATTTTTTATTAATTACAAAAATATTCTTCGTGAAGTTTCAGGTCATTCCGAGAACTTTTATTTCTGCACAAAAATAACACCATGGCAATTCTGCTGAAAACAGCGGTAGTCCGGGTTAGTTCCATTCAAATCATGCAAGCTAGAGTCCAAAACAAGGGCGAAAGTGTTTGGAAAAGTAGATATGATGGAGACGTATCAACTCCCCCAAGCTTAAACCTTTGCTTGTCCTCAAGCAATTCAGTTGACAAACTGAAAGTGATAAAGAAAAACTTTTACAAACTCTGTTTGCTCTTGTTGTTGTAAATATGTAAAGCCAGCATTCATGTTTTCAGCAAAGATTATGAATTAACCATATTCACAATAACACTTAGGTCTCATATTTACTCATATCAATGACATAATCAACTAGCGAGCAATAATAATAAATCTCGGATGACAACACTTTCTCAAAACAATCATAATATGATATAACAAGATGGTATCTCGCTAGCCCTTTCTGAGACCGGAAAACATAAATGCAGAACACCTCTGAAGATCAAGGGCTGACTAAACATTGTAATTCATGATAAAAGAGATCCAGTCATAGTCATACTCAATATAAACTAATAATAATGTATGCAAATGATAGCGGTGCTCTCCAGCTGGTGCTTTTTAATAAGAGGGTGATGACTCAACATAAAAATAAATAGATAGGCCCTTCGCAGAGGGAAGCAGGGATTTGTAGAGGTGCCAGAGCTTGATTTTGAAATAGAGATAAATAATATTTTGAGCGGCATACTTTCATTGTCAACATAACAACCGAGAGATCTCGATATCTTCCATGCTACACACATTATGGGCGGTTCCCAAGCAGAATGGTAAAGTTTATACTCCCCCACCACCAACAAGCATCAATCCATGGCTTGCCCGAAACAACGGGTGCCTACAACTAACAACAGTCCTGGGGGAGTTTTGTTTGCAATTATTTTGATTTAAGCATGGGACTTGGCATCCCGGTGACAAGCCATTTTCTCGTGAGTGAGGAGCGGAGTCCACTCCTCTTGAGAATAACCCGCCTAGCATGGGAGATACAGACGGCCCTAGTTGATACATGAGCTATTCGAGCATACAAAACAGAGTTTCATTTGAAGGTTTAGAGTTTGGCACATACAAATTTACTTGGAACGGCAGGTAGATGCCGCATATAGGAAGGTATGGTGGACTCATATGGAATAACTTTGGGGTTTATGTAAGTGGATGCACAAGTAGTATTCCCGCTTAGTACAAGTGAAGGCTAGAAAGAGACTGGGAAGCAACCAACTAGAGAGCGACAACAGTCATGAACATGCATTAAAATTAATCAACACTGAGTGCAAGCGTGAGTAGGATATAATCCACCATGAACATAAATATCGTGGAGGCTATGTTGATTTTGTTTCAACTACATGCGTGAACATGTGCCAAGTCAAGCCACTCGAATCGTTCAAAGGAGGATACCACCCTATCATACCACATCATAACCATTTTAATAGCATGTTGGCACGCAAGGTAAACCATTATAAACTCCTAGCAAATTAAGCATGGCATGAGCAATTATAATCTCTAATTGTCATTGCAAACATGTTTTATTCATAATAGGCTAAATCAGGAACGATGAACTAATCATATTTACAAAAACAAGATAGGTTGAGTTCATACCAGCTTCTCTCATCTCAATCAGTCCATCATATATCGTCATTATTGCCTTTCACTCGCACGATCGAACGGTGTGAAAAATAATAATAGTGCCCTAGAGTAACTTTTATCCGTTGAGCGACGGCCCTTCCACTCGGCACCCCCCGCCTTTTCCCGCTAAGATCGGAAATCTTATATTTTCCATATCCATATACCGTTGAATCCTTGGGGTTCCAGAATCCGCCTATTTTACTAGTCTTCGGAAATGAAAAACCCTGAACCAAGGTGCATTGGACTAAGCTGGAATCTGCAAGCATTTAATACAAGGGAGAAGGCAAGGTAATATGGGCTCTTGGTTAAATCAACAATAATGCATATGAGAGCCACTTAACATTTTTATCATGGTCTTGTCCTCTCGTCCCCCAGAGAAAAGAAAAGAAATAAAACTATTTACATGGGAAAGTTCCCAACAAGCAAAAGAAGAACGAGAAATCTTTTTGGGTTTTCTTTTTAATTATTACTACTACAGGCATGGAAAGTAAACTAGCTGAAAGCTACAACTAATTTTTTGTTTGTTTTTCTTAAGGTTTTTCAAACACACGAGAAGAAAGCGAGAAAAGAAAATAAACTAGCATGGATAGTACAATGAAAAAGTATGAGCACCGACAACTAGAGTGAGTGTGTGAACATGAATGTATGGGAAATACGTACTCCCCCAAGCTTAGGCTTTTGGTCTAAGTTGGTCTATGCCCAAGGATCAAAGTTGTAGCTGGGGTCATACTAAGATGCAGCAGCTATTGCCTCATGAGCTGCATCTTGGAGGCGAGCTGCCTCCGTCCTCTTCTCATACTCGTTCGCCTCCTCCCTGGTTATAATATATCTCCTTTTTGCCTGAAAGTCAAAGAAGCCAGGAGCAGGGAGAGCAACATGGACAATGTGACGCTTGTCAAAGATTAGTTGGTATTGGAGGAACTGTTCGTTCCTCTCAACAAACTGATGACGAACCATAGCATTATGATCTAGATAAGTAGGAGGCAACTCCATATCATTTCCATGTATGGGTACCTCAAGAAAATTAGCTAAACGGGTTGCGTAAATTCCACCGAACAAATCTCCATTAATATTGTTATTATGCAACCTACGTGCAACAATGGCCCCCAAGTTGTATTGTTTATCTCCTAATATAGCACTCTTGAGAACACTAAGATCAGGAACACACATGTGACATGCCTCGTCCTTGTCGTTAATGCATCTACCTATAAAGAGAGCGAAATAATGTATAGCAGGAAAATGAATGCTCCCTATGGTAGCTTGTGTTATTTCTCTAGATTCCCCCATAGTGATACTAGCAAGAAAATCTTTAAACTCATATTTGCGAGGATCATTAACACTACCCCATTGCGGGAGTTTACAAGCAGTATTAAAATCTTCTAAGTCCATAGTATAGGATTTATCATAAAGCTCAAATAGGACAGTGTGAGAATTGTGCGAGGATGAAAATTTGAACCTTCTCACAAAGGAATCAGTTAGGTAATAATAATGAGGGCACTTATCTAGCATGAAGCCCTCGAGTTCAGCATTACGCACATATGCGTCAAATTCCTCCTTAATTCCTGCTTGGACCATGAAATTTTCTGACGGCCATTCACAAGGCCGCACTTGAGCTTCTCTTGGTAGTTCATAGTCCGGCTCACGTATTGCGGGCCTGGGTCCTTGCTTCCTTGAAGAACCACCTTGGTATATTTTCCTAAACATATTTCTTCCTTTGAAAAATTTCTGAAATTTTTAGTAACTAAAAATAAAAGTGAACCAAACTCAACAAAATTGATAGCAACTACTCCCACAAGTGCCTAAAGACTATATCATGCATTAAAACTACTGGGGACCAAATAAATTTGACATGCAAGCTGAAGAACGGGGTCACCTAAGAAGCAGAAATTTGCAATGAATAAAGCACTAGAACAAAAACTAATTGGACCATTGGAGAAGTCACATACCGAAGAACAATCCCCCAAAGAAGTTTTGTGAAAGGAGCTTTGAGCAAGGAGATTGAAAATGGCAGCAAGATGAGCTAGAACTCGTGCTTGAGCTGGTTGGTGATTTTTTCTAGAGAAAGACGAAGTGTGTGGGTGCTGGAATAAGTGGAGGGGGCCACGAGGGGCCCACGAGGTAGGGGGCGCGCCCTGGACCCTCGTGGCCAGGTGGTGTGGCCCCCAGGTGTGTTCTCAGTGCCAATAATTCTCAAATATTCTAGAAAAAATCATATTTCATTTTCGGGGCATTTGGAGAACTTTTATTTTTGGGGTATTTTTTATTGCAAGCATAATTCAGAAAACAGACAGGAAATACTATTTTTGCTTTATTTAATCTAAATAACAGAAATTAAAATGAGGGTACAGAGAGTTGTGCTTTCTAACTTCATCCATCTCATGCTCATCAAAAGGAATCCACTAACAAGGTTGATCAAGTCTTGTTAACAAACTCATTCCGAATCGCATGAAACCGGAGAATTTTCGAATAGCACTAGGTTACCTCAACGGGGATATGCACATCCCCAACAATAATAATATCATATTTCTTCTTGACAGTAGGAAGAGGAAATTCAAAACCTCCAATAGTAATTGTTGGAATTTTTCCAATAGAGTTGATACTGTGGACTTGAGGTTGTTTCCTCGGAAAGTGTACCATATGCTCATTACCATTAACATGAAAAGTGACATTTCCTTTGTTGCAATCAATAACAGCCCCTGCAGTATTCAAAAAGGGTCTACCAAGGATAATCGACATACTATCATCCTCGGGAATATCAAGAATAACAAAGTCCGTTAAAATTGTAACATTTGCAACCACAACAGGCACATCCTCACAAATACCGACATGTATAGCAGTCGATTTATCGGCCATTTGCAAAGGTATTTCAGTAGGTGTCAACTTATTGAAACCAAGTCTACGATATAAAGAGAGAAGCATAACACTAACACCGGCTCC
This sequence comes from Aegilops tauschii subsp. strangulata, assembly GCF_002575655.3. Taxonomy (NCBI): domain Eukaryota; kingdom Viridiplantae; phylum Streptophyta; class Magnoliopsida; order Poales; family Poaceae; genus Aegilops; species Aegilops tauschii. Next base: position 418,260,749 of record NC_053037.3, on the reverse strand, counting down.
AAGATCACATAAAGCAGTTCTAACATAGTTTCTTTTAATGGAGCATGGTATAGTGGGTACTCCTGGATCTCCAAGTTTCTTGGGAATTCCACCTTTAAAAGTATAATTAGCAAGCATGGTGGAAATTTCAGCTTCCGGTATCTTTCTTTTATCAGTAACAATATCTTTCATATACTTAGCATAAGGATTCACTTTAAGCATATCAGTCAAACGCATACGCAAAAAGAAAGGTCTAATCATTTCAGCAAAGTGCTCAAAATCCTCATCATCCTTTTTCTTGGATGGTTTAGGAGGAAAGGGCATGGGTTTCTGAACCCATGGTTCTCTTTCTTTACCATGCTTCCTAGCAATGAAGTCTCTCTTATCATAACGTTGATTCTTTGATTGTGGGTTATCAAGATCAACAGCAGGTTCAATTTCTACATCATTGTTATTGCTAGGTTGAGCGTCAACATGAACATCATCATTAACATTATCACTAGCTTCATGTTTTCATTACCAGATTGTGTTTCAGCATCAGAAATAGAAATATCATTGGGATTCTCAGGTGTGTCTACAACAAGTTCACTAGAAGCATGCAAAGTCCTATCATTTTTCTTTTTCTTCCTTTTAGAAGGACTAGGTGCATCAACATTAGTTCTCTGAGAATCTTGCTCAATTCTCTTAGGGTGGCCCTCAAGATACAAAGGTTCCTGAGTCATTTTACCCCCTCTAGTCACAACTCTAACAACATTATCATTTTTCTTATTATTTAATTCATTAAGAAAATCATTCCGATCTTTAAGCACTTGTTCTACTTTAGTGGTAACCATAGAAGCATGTTTACTAATGAGTTTAAGTCCACCTTTAACTCTAGACATATAATCACTCAAGTGTTCAATCATATAAGCATTTCATTTCAATTGTCTACCAACATAAGCATTGAAGTTTTCTTGTTTAACTATAAAATTATCAAACTCATCTAAGCATTGGCTAGTAGACTTATAACAAGGAATATCACCTTCATCAAATCTATAGAGAGAATTTACCTTTACTACATGTGTCGGGTTATCAATACCATGTATTTCTTCAATAGGTGGTAAATTCTTAACATCTTCAGCTTTAGTACACTTTTCTTTCATAGATTTGTTTGCCTCTTGCATATCTTCAGGACTGAGAAATAGAATACCCCTTTTCTTCGGAGTTGGCTTAGGAGTTGGTTCAGGAAGTGTCCAATTATTTTCATTAGTCAACATATTATTCAATAGCAATTCAGCTTGATCAACTGTTCTTTCCCTGAAAACACAACCAGCACAACTATCCAGGTGGTCTCTGGAAGCATCGGTTAGTCCATTATAAAAGATATCAAGTATTTCATTTTTCTTAAGAGGATGATCAGGCAAAGCATTAAGTAATTGGAGAAGCCTCCCCCAAGCTTGTGGGAGACTCTCTTCTTCAATTTGCGCAAAATTATATATTTCCCTTAAAGCAGCTTGTTTCTTATGAGCGGGGAAATATTTAGCAGAGAAGTAATAAATCATATCCTGGGGACTACGCACACAACCAGGATCAAGAGAATTAAACCATGTTTTAGCATCACCCTTTAATGAGAACGGAAATAATTTAAGGATATAGTAGTAGCGAGTTTTCTCATCATTAGTGAATAGGGTGGCTATATCATTTAATTTAGTAAGATGTGCCACAACAGTTTCAGATTCGTAGCCATAAAAAAGATCAGATTCAACCAAAGTAATTATCTCAGGGTCAATAGAGAAATCATAATCCTTATCGGAAATACAGATAGGTGAAGTAGCAAAAGCAGAGTCATATTTCATTCTAGCATTCAAAGATTTCTCTTTCAGCTTGGCTAATAATTTCTTAAGATCATATCTATCATTGCAAGCAAGAAAGTCTCTAGCAGTTTCTTCATCCATAACATAACCCTCAGGCACAACAGGCAATTCATATCTAGGGGGAGAATCTTCATCATCACTTTCATCAATATTATCAGTTTCAATAATTTCATTCTCTCTAGCCCTAGCAAGTTGTTCATCCAGAAATTCACCTAATGGCACAGTAGTATCAAGCATAGAAGTAGTTTCATCAGAAGTATCATGCAAAGCAGAAGTGGCATCATCAATAACATGCAACATATCAGAATTGATAGCAGAAGCAGGTTTAGGTGTCGCAAGTTTCTATACCTACTAATAAAGCAAGGTGCGTTTCTCCAATTTTTTAATCCGTTCATCGTCAAAAATATTTTTGTCTATCCGAGGTGGTACTAAACTTTTTTGCGTCTATCCGCTAGAAAAGAAAAGAATTTTGTCCAGTATTCGTAGTTGGACCACACACACTTCAGCCCAACTAAGCTAGCCCATTTATTATTGCCAATGCAGTTAGGAAGAACATATTTGTCGCATGAGGCGATAAATAGTTGAAGCTGCCCACATGGCGCCTAAGACTGGGCCGGCCCGTTTCCCCTTTTTCATTGTCCTATTTCTATTTTTCTTTTTCTGTTCCTTTCTCTTTCTCTTTGATATTTCTTTTTTCCTTCTTTATTTTATTTTTTTGCCAAGTAAAAATTTACAAAAATATTCAGAATTTAAATATTTGTTCAAACATTAAAAAATTGGTCAAAATCCAAAAAACAATTTCCTGATTTGAAAAATGTAGGAAAATTTTAAAATAAATCCTATTTCGAAATTTTATCATTTTTTAGAAAATGTTTGTGTTCTTAAAAAATTATTCAATATTTGCTCATAAAAATTACTTTTTATAAAATGTTCCATATTTTAAAATATTCTGGTCTTAGTGAATTTTCACAAATCCAAAATATATTTTCATCCAAGAAAACCTTTTCTAAAATTGTTTTGCATGTTTCTCTTTTAAAAAATCCAATAAATCACAAAGTTTTGTGTTTTTATAAAATTTTCATCTTTTCAAAATATTGTTTGTGAATTTAAAAAATATTAATGTTTCTAATTTTGTTCGTGTTTTTCCAAAAATATTGGAATTTTCAATATACAATTGTTCGCATTTTTTCAAAATTATTCGGATTTACAAAATTGTTCACGTTTCAAGAATATTCGCCAATTAAATTTTTTATGTTAAAAAAATAAAAAAACTAATATGACGCTATTGTATTTTCTTCAATATTCGCGTTGGCCATTGGTTAGCGGTGCGTGTTCGTTCTATGCTGGTTGGCTATAAATGGAAGTAATTGTGGGCATGTGCCAATAAAAGAAAATATATTGTTTGGATTTAATTAGAGCAAAATTGTGGGCAGTTGAGCACTAAAATAATCCAAGAGAATAACCCTCAAAAGAAGGGACATTCATGCCTGATTATGCTAATGAAACGGGATTTATGCGTTGCAATTAATAATCCACCTGATTACGCCGTCCTAGGATAGAGTGGTCGAAACAATCGTGTCCTAAAGGTTGCCTCGCAACCATCAAATGAGGAGGCAGGCACAACACAAGATGGAGGCAGATCCTGAGGAAAAAAGACATGAGTTGGGTGCTCGCTATCATGTCGACCAACCGCACCACTATCAAGATTTCCCGTGTCAAACATGTCCAGCAAGAAGACCATGACTCTTTGCTCTAGCGCCTACCATTGTGGAGACCCTTTTTTTATGAAACATCAATTATCTTTCCCGTTGTTTCTGGCAAAAAAATATCTCTCCCGTTGCAACGCACGGGCATATGTGCTAGTACTCAAAACAGAAGGTGAATCAAGTGCAGAACTAGATGGCAGTTCCTTACCTCCCCTCGTAGTTGAGGGATAAATTTTGGTTTTTTCGTCTTTCAAGTTCCTCATAGTGATCAACAGATATAAATCCCAAGTGCCTCAAAGAATAGAGCTATGCTCCCCGGCAACGGCGCCAGAAAATAGTCTTGATAACCCACAAGTATAGGGGATCGCAACAGTTTTCGAGGGTAGAGTATTCAACCCAAATTTATTGATTCGACACAAGGGGAGCCAAAGAATGTTCTCAAGTATTAGCAGTTGAGTTGTCAATTCAACCACACCTGGATAACTTAATATCTGCAGCAAAGTATTTAGTAGCAAAGTAGTATGGAAGTAACGTTAATGGTGGCAAAATTAACAGTAGCAACTTTGTAGTAATTGTAACAGTGGCAACGGTAAAGTAACTAAGCAAAGAACAATATGTGAAAAGCTCGTAGGCATTGGATCAGTGATGGAGAATTATGTCGGATGCGATTCCTCATGCAACAGTTATAACATAGGGTGACACAAAACTAGCTCCAGTTCATCAATGTAATGTAGGCATGTATTCCGAATATAGTCATACGTGCTTATGGAAAAGAACTTGCATGACATCTTTTGTCCTACCCTCCCGTGGCAGCAGGGTCCTATTGGAAACTAAGGGACATTAAGGCCTCCTTTTAATAGAGTACCGGACCAAAGCATTAACACTTAGTGAATACATGAACTCCTCAAACTACGGTCATCACCGGGAGTGGTCCCGATTATTGTCACTTTGGGGTTGCTAGATCATAACACATAGTAGGTGAATATTGACTTGCAAGATAGGATCAAGAACTCACATATATATTCATGAAAACATAATAGGTTCAGATCTGAAATCATGGCACTCGGGCCCTAGTGACAAGCATTAAGCATAGCAAAGTCATAGCAACATCAATCTCAGAACATAATGAATACCAGGGATCAAACCCTAACAAAACTAACCCGATTACATGGTAAATCTCATCCAACCCAGCACTGTCCAGCCAGCCTACGTTGGAATTACTCACGCACGGCGGTGAGCATCATGAAATTGGTGATGTAGGAAGGTTGATGATGATGATGGCGATGGATTCCCCTCTCCGGAGCCCTGAACGGACTCCAGATCAGCCCTCCCAAGAGAGATTAGGGCTTGGCGGCGGCTCCGTATCGTAAAACGTGATGAATCCTTCTCTGTGATTTTTCTCTCCCCGAACGTGAATATATAGAGTTGGAGTTGAGGTCGGTGGAACACCAGGGGGCCCACGAGGCAGGGGGCGCGCCCCCACCCTCGTGGACAGGGTGTGGGCCCCCTGTGGTTGATTCTTTCGCCAGTATTTTTATTAATTCCAAAAATATTCTCCGTGAAGTTTCAGGTCATTCCGAGAACTTTTATTTCTGCACAAAAATAACACCATGGCAATTCTGCTGAAAACAGCGTCAGTCCGGGTTAGTTCCATTCAAATCATGCAAGTTAGAGTCCAAAACAAGGGCAAAAGTGTTTGGAAAAGTAGATACGATGGATACATATCAAACCCCTTGGATCTACATCTTGGAGTTCTTGGTGTTATCCTTCTTGTTCTTCCTCTCATTTTCCTGCATAGCTTTCGTTGCTTTGGTAGGATTTGGGAGTGAGGGACTTGGGCACTCTGTGTGCCCTCGCCATTGCATTAGTTGCATCGGGTAGAGTTCTCCACGGTGATACATGGAAGTGAAAAGTTGAGAAGCTTATTACTCTTAAGTGCTTGGTACCCTAGATCTTGTTCCTCTTGGGTGCTTGGGCGCCCTAGGCGGTTGGTGGTGTTTCGGAGCTCAATCATTGTTGTGTAAAGCTCCGGGCATGCGTCGAGGTCTCCAATTAGGTTGTGGAGATCGCCCTGAGCAATTTGTATGGGTTCCGGTGACCGCCCCCAAGGGTTGCCAAAGTGTACGAGTTCGGTGACCGCCCTCAAGGGTCCCTTAGTGGAATCACAACATCTTGCATTGTGCGAGGGCGTGAGGAGATTACGGTGGCCCTAGTGGCTTCTTGGAGAGCATTGTGCCTCCACACCGCTCCAAACAGAGATTAGCATCCGCAAGGGTGTGAACTTCGGGATACATCATCATCTCCGTGTGCCTCGGTTATCTCTTACCCGAGCCCTTTCCTCATGCACTTTACTTTGTGATAGCCATAGTATGACATGTTATATATCTTGCTATCACTTAGTTGTTTATCTTGCTTATCATAAGTTGTTGGTGCACATAGGTGAGCCTAGTTGATTTAGGTTTTGTGCTTGACAAATTAAACACTAGTTTTATTTAGCATTTGTTCAAGCATAAACCTTAATTATTTTAAAGCACCTATTCACCCCCTAGGCGACATCCATGATCTCTCAGTTGGTATCAGAGCCTCGTCTCTCATTATTAGGCTTAACCGCCTAGAGAGTAAAGATGTCGACTAGGGGATTAGGATTCTCTGACACTCTTAGTTTCGATGGCACAAATTTTGATGTTTGGGTTATTCACATGCTTAATCTCTTTAGGGTCATGGACCCAAATTTAGAGCGAATTGTAGATATGGGTTTTCTCCTCCAACGGATCCCAAAAATTATATTTAGAGGATGAGAAAAACTCTTATCTCAATGCTCAAGCTTCTAATGGGCTTTTCGATGCTTTGAGCAATGTAGTTATATTTCAACTCATGCCGTTCCGGGATGCTCATGAGTTGTGGACAAAGCTTCAAGAGAAATATGGTTTGTCCAAGATTTGTGGGGATGATTGTTCTCCCTCCACCTCCGGCTGTGTTGTATTTTCAACTTCTTCTACTTCACCTACATGTGGATTGCCACAAGGTAATGATATGGTGAGTAGTGGTGTTCATTGCAATGATGATAGTGGGCTTATTGTTGATAATCCTTCATCACTATCTTATTACAATGCTTCATCTTTGGACTTTAACACTTCGAGCACTCCAGATGTTTCACATGCTTGTGTTGGTAGTTCTTGCATATCGTGTATAAATTGCTTGACTAAATCTCATGATGATATGCTTGCTATGTCTTGTTGCCATGATAAAAATGCCTCTATTTCCTCTAGTTGTTGTGCTAACAATGTAGAGGAAACCCAACACTCCGTGGAACAACACGTGGTCTTAAATGGTGCTTCAAGGGATCCAACATCATCATCTATTGTTTTTCACTTTTGCCTTATGGCTAAGGCTTCAAAGGTATCTCCCACTTTCAATCCAACATCATCATCTATTGTTTTTCACTTTTGCCTGATGATGATGTTGATGATGATGTAATGATGAAGAGAATGATAATGTTGCCTCGTTAAAAATTAAGGGGGAAATGATTTTTAAAGCTCTTCATAAAAATAAAGTTGCTCGTTCCAACTTCATGGAAATCATGTCTATTGCCATGGAGGGCAAGAAATACATTGAGAAGTTGGAATCTCATCTCGAGGAGCATGAGGTCACCATTGATAAAATGGAAGGTCGTGAGCGTGATTACGCTAATGAGATCGCGGACCTCTCTCAAGCTCTTGAACTTGAACAAACCACTAAGGAATCTCTTGAGGAGAATTTTGCTCTTAAACTATCTAGAATAAAGGAATCCCGTGATAGAGCCCTTGAGGTGGCAAATGATTTCAAAACCAGAAATGATAAGCTTGAAGTTGCACATGTCAAACTCCTTGAGGACTTGAAGCACCTCAAAAATGGCTCAAGGGTCATTAAGAGTGAGCTCATCGAACTCACCGAGTCTCATGCTCAACTTCAAGCTTCTTATTCAAAAGATCTTGCCTAGTTGCATACTCCTCTTGTTGTTAATAATGATGCTTGTGCTACTAACTCTATTTCTTGTGAAGCATCCATTTTGAAAGAGAATGTTGAGCTAAGGGCTCAACTTGAGTTGCTATCTAGCAATTATGGGGAATTGGAAGAAAATCATATAAAGCTCACAAGCTCTCATGATGATCTTCTAGTATCCCGTAATGTGCTAAAGATAGCTCATGAGGCTATGATTATTAAGGTAACATCAAGTGATCCTCATGTGGATACTAGCACTACTTCTGGTCAAAACGCTATACTGGCGAGTGCTAGTCCTCGTAATTCATCTACTCATAATGTTGGTACATATTGTGATGAATTACTTCCCTTGCCTTGTTGCTCTAACGATGAAGTTTATACTTCCTCTAGTATTTGTGTTAATACTAACCATGTAGAGGAAATCAAAGAGCTCAAAGCCCAAGTCACTTCTTTGAAGAAAGACTTGGAAAAGAATCATGAAGGGAAGTCACACTTGACATTATTTTGAGCGGATAAAAATCCCCAATGACAAAGGTGGACTTGGATTCAACTCCAATAATAATAAGAAGAAGTCCAAGATCAACAATAAGAAGGGCCAAGAACAAGTCAAGTATTCAGCCAAGATTGTTTGCTTCAAGTGCAAAATTGAAGGGCATCGTGTTAGATCTTGCCCATTGAAGAAGAAGCCCATTAGTGTCAAGCAACAAGGGAAGAGGCCCAAGTCCAAACTCAAGTTACGACCACTTCCCAAGAAGACTCAAGTTAATACTTATCATATTGAGAAATCAAGTGAGAAGAAAGTGAAGATTAGATGTTGCTACTTATGCCGGAGAAGGGTCACCTTGCTTCTTCATGCACTAATGGTACCTTATCCAACCCGATTCTAATTGATGATATTTATTCTCTTCGGAAGGATAAGGTTGGAAATGTATTTGCCAAGTTTTTTGGTACTCAAAATGGTGTCAAGAAAAGAACCATTTGGGTAGCCAAGCCTATTGTGACTAACCTCTTAGGACCCAACTTGGTTGGGGGCCAACAACCTCAAACTTGATCAATACGTGTTGAGGGCATTGGAGACTTGGCTACATCATGAAGAATTAAGGGGTCTTCATAACTCATATTGTCTCAAGCCAAGTCATTTGGATTATCAAGTTTCTATCATATATCCAATGCGCCTCCTCACGGTAACTTGTACTTAAATCGTCTACACTGAAAGTTACTTGCCCCTTTGCATGTTTTGGTTTTGTACCTTCCATGTATTTGTATGTGTTGTTCTTCCAATTTGCTTATCTTGAGTAATCAAGTATGTGTATGTTGGTTTGCATATCATGTACAAGTGAGTGATTTGTTGAGCCTTTTTGCATCTTGGTTGTATCTTAGTTGGCTCTATTGACAAATTAATGGAACACCCTATTTTGGGGAAGTGATGTGCTTTATGCACTTCACATCCTATAAATGAGTGTACATGAGGAGTACCACCTAGTATTGATATTGCAAGATTATCTAGTCTGCATGGTATGTCTTCTCATGAGAAATTCAAATTCTAAATGGTCCATTAATTATCTCTTGTTTGCTTTTTATTTGCGTCTTGTTAAGTTTTCATTGGTATCACATTGTTGGGGAGTAATATGCTATGTGTATATTACAAGCCTAGAAAATGTGTGCATTTGAGGTATTGCCACTTAGAGTTGATATTGTAAATTATATTGTTCCTAGATGGCATGTTTGTTCTACAAGTTGCAAATTTTCTTAAGTGTTTGGTGTGAAGATGATGTTCGATATCTTTGCTATCTACCACTGGGAATTATTTCCAAATACTTCTTGTCTTTTGACAATTGGTACTCACTTATGTGGTAGAAATTATTGATCATCTTTACGTTGGCTCTTGTTTATATTTGCCTCATCACTTGTCAAGGATTGTGTCAACACACATTGTCTTCCATGCCACTTGTGGATCTTGTTATTTCTTGATCTGGTAGAGTGTTTCTCTAGATATATTGGAAGTGGTGATCCCATCTTGTGCATTTTGTATTCAAATGCAAATTATTTATAATGCACAACTCTTGGGGAGCTAGCCTATTCTCTTTAGAACACTCACCTTGTGATCCTTATAAAGTGTGTGTTGGTGGAAGGTAAACTATTTCTTTTTGGTACTTTGTGCCACCATGAAACTTTGTAGAGGGCTTGGTTTGTTACGAACCATCCTCTTGTTTAGGAGTTCGATATATTTCTCTTTGTGTGTATCAATGGATATCTCATTCCTTGATGTATCTTTTAATTGATATCTTCCAAGTGATGATTTCTCCTTTTGGTATCCTACTTTCACTTCGTATTTCTTTTTCAATGTGTGTCAGTTCTTCAAAGTCTTGAGAATGCATATTTACCTTATGTATTTGCTTTGGCATGCTTTCTTCTCTGACCCAATATATAGGGGAAACTCCACCAAGTCTCAAATTGGATGAGATGTGCATGGAATTAAATTCCATATCTATTTGCACATATTTGTGTGGAGTTTGTCCTATGTATTGTTGGTTCTCTAACTCTTTGGTCCCAATGAGTTTGGGTACCATTTTTTGTGATGATTGTTCTAGGAATAATTGGAGATGCATTGGAGGCCCGGCTCACTCACAAGGAAGGTGGTGTCACCATGTGCTTATTGGAGTCAAGCTAGATAATCAATGAACCATTATCTACTACATCTTTCCAATGCTATCTGGGTAACAAGTATATACTTCATGCATACTTTTCTTGCATTCAACCTTGTGTAGGTTGCATCATGGCATGAATTTCTTGATTCGTTCTTGTGATACTTGTTTCCTTTCTCAAAGCATCCCAACAATGATCTCTTGTTGCTAGTTGTGATGTCATTGATGTTCGTGTGGTTGGAGTTCATTGATATACAATGAGACAATATTAAGCCATGTGATATGTTCTTCAAGCAAAGATTTTATTACTATATTTATGTCTTCCTTTTGGATGTCTTGCTCCTTTCTCTTGTAACTATTTCATGTGTATATCATTCTGTGTGGATTGATATCATGATTTTCAACTATCTAGAACCTTATACACTTGAGAGAAATTACAACTCTAGATGATATCTTTTCTTTCACGTCCACCCTGTCTTTCCTATATTATTTCTTTGGTGGCTCCATGAAAGTGTTTGTCTTGAGTGTGGATCTTATATCCTTGCATCTTGATGCACTCATTTGTGGTGAAGATTGTTTTCCTCATACTTGACTTGATGAGGCTCTTGCCATTTCGATTGGTATCCCTCCGCTTGACAAGGCTATAATTTTCTATGTTCATCTTGGGTTGTCGTGGAATTGTCACGGCAGATGTCCTAGTGTGAGGACTTAGTCATGAGACCAACGCATCTATGTAGTAGCTTGAGAGGGGTTGATCGGAATCGAGAGACGCAACACACCAGACAAGGATTTAGACAGCTTCGGGCCCCGGGAAACATCATCCGGTAATAGCCCTACATGTTGTTTGTGGCTAGGTCTCATTATGCTCATGAGGGAGTCGCCGCATAAGCCGGCGCTCCTAATTATGTCTAGCCTTAAGCCTTATTTTTCTCTCCTCTTGGGGTGCCCTGCCCCTCCTTATATAAGTTGAAAGGGTGGGTTACATTACTAGTCCTAGTAGGATTAGGATTACTCTATTACAAGTGGAGTCCTAGTCTTGCTTCCTTTGTAAGGGAATATTCCTTATGCTTTCCTCTTAAACCGGCCCACCATACCATGAACTGGACTTCTGGGCCTTGGGCCTAGTCCTCTATCTAACCCGCCGTTGGGGCCATCAGTTGGGTCGCCAGGCTCGTGAGTCGTCAGACTAGTAAAACGCCACACTCGTGAGTCGCCAATCCGCCGGCGGGTTACCAATGAAACGCCAAGTCCTAGCCGGGTCATATATCCAGCCGGGTCATACCGCGGGGTATATCCCCAACATTATCCCCTAGTTTAATTTGGATTTATCCATGTTAAACTGATCCTGCAAAATAACTCAAGAACAAATTTAACAGGTGGTGCTCCGGGTTAAATATTCTTGTAAGCCGGCACTTGATCATCCGTAAGTCCTTGTCATTTCCTTCTTCTAGAAAATCCGGGTCAATAGGCCATTTTCATAATTAATTTGCTGACATTGGTTTCTCACAGAAAAAATATTGTAAAAAAGAGTCCATTTGAGTCGGCCTTGAATGCTCTAACTTGACAAAAATATTGGTCTTGAAATATTCAACTGTTATTCAGCTGGCTTAAAGATGTAGATCTTGCCAATTTATGATTACCAAAATTGCCGGGTTATAAACAGATGATGCAGAGTCATAATTGTGGCCAACGCCGGGTCATAATTATTGGTGACGCCGGGTCATGATTGTTGGTGACGCCGAGTCATGATTGTTGCAGACACCGGGTCAATCTGGTTTGCTCAAAACTGAGAATTTGAAGATATTTCCCCCTTATATCCATATTACCTGTAGCCCCCAAGTCTTGAGCAGAGCAAAGTGATGACTTAAGACTTGCTTCAACATAAATATTACCACCTTGAAGAAATCCATGTTGTTCATCTTAGTCACTAGTAAAAACTGAATATTCCATATATGTATCCCCCAAGTGACGGGTTGTCATGCTTGCAGCAACCTGGGACTTGTAATTGTCTGATGCCCATAAAAACTTCAACTTGTGTAGCCCCCAAGGGCCGGGCCATTAAGCAATAATGAGCAGGGACTTTGTACGTATGATCATGTAGATTCGAGCAGCAACGTGTAGCCCCCAAGGTCCGGCTTAGTAAGATAATACTGAGCTGGGACTTTATATATACTTCATTGAAAATAATATCATATGATGTAATCCTCACCATGGGGCTCAAACCCACGTCCATAAGGTTAAGAGCTTTGTACTCTACCAACTGAGTAGTGGACCTTTCAATATAATGGATTAAGACTTGTGTACCTTGAATTTTTGACAGGAGCAATTGGTAGCCCCCAAGGGCCGGCTCATTACAATGTGATGAGTCGGGTCTTCAATAAGGTGAGCAAAAAATGACTTTGCATTAGCCCCCAAGTGCCATGGTGCATGCTGGCAGTGACATGGGACATGCATATTTGATGTAATCTCAACTTGAATAATGTAGCCCCCAAATGTCGAGTCGTAATCCTGCAGCGACTCGGGACTATTCCTTCCATTGTAGAATAAATCATATCCATTTGATAAATACCAGCCATTGCGCTGAAGCGACTTTGAAAACCTTAATCATAATACGGGTTATTGATAACCATAATAAAAATCCAGTCATGTTGGCTATTAAAGATTTGAATAATATAACCTGTTTTGAAAACCGGTTCCTGCAATATAAATCAATACATATATGATGTATGCTATGATGATGCAATGTATGATGCAATATGTGATGATGTATGATGCAATGTATGATGATGTATGTGTATGATAACAGAATACTTCAATGAAACTAGCCTGAGCCACTGGAAGGTACGTGCTTTCCGTGAGCCGGCACTCATAGTACCCAATCGACATTTGAACCCAGATAAGTTCAGGTCTTATTTAAAGATAGACTTATCAGGAGTACGTGGGGTCAGAGTAGCAGCATGCATCACGGGTCGATTTATCCAAGTTTCAAGGAAGGCGGCTTATGAAGCCTGGATCTATCCTGACTATCTGTAAGTCATGCTCTCACATGACAAACCGGTGTTTTAACCTTAACAAGCTTAAATCTTTGGTCGAATACGCCGTAAAGATTGATCGTTAAGAGTTCAGCGGGTCAATCAGCATGACCTGATGGAGTTGAAGCAGCTGGTATACAGGTAGGATGACCCGGAAAGGTTATGTCCTCTTTGGTCGAATATGCCTATGTTTGAACAAGATAACCTGGAAACTTTGGTGAATAAACCTGGTGTTCCAAGCCAGTCAAGTGGGTAGTGACGCTATGTTCTCTTTGGTCGAATACGCCTATGTTTGAACAGGAAGCCCCCAAGTGACATACTCGGTCAAGAGGGTAGTAACGCTATGCTTCAAATATGAGCATGAAGCCCCCAAGTGACCATAGGTGTGGCGTTGAGCCGATCAAGAGGGATATTCACATCTATGCTTCAAATATGAGCAAGAAGCCCCCAAGTGACAATAAGGCAGGATACCCATGTTTGAACCGCGCATCATGGCGGCAGGTCCTCTTTGGCAACCTTTAACTTTTTGCAAGAGATAAATTCTTCTTGAGCCGGAATTTTAAACCGGATATTGAGAGCTTCAGTGCTTTGTGGGAGACAGATTTTCCTTGAGCCGGATTTTGAATCGGAATCCTTCTTTTTAAACCAGAAATTTTCTGATGGCCTTTTATATTTTCACCAATAGGGCATTAGCCTCCGGGGCCGGGTTATTTTCCCTCCAATGACCCGGAGTTCTTGAATGGGTCATGTCATTGTAGCCCCCGGGTCTTAAGTCGACTCGAGGAGTTGGCTTGAGATTCTCCATACTTGACCGTGATGTAAACCGGCATGCAGCTGAACAGCAAAACACTGTAATATGTTGAAGATGGAGGCAAAGTGGCGAGTTGATGATCTTCGCAACACTCATTGTATATCCTTAGCGTTGATAACACGATGTGAGTCCACGGAAGGTTGAGTTCGTCCATGGTGGCTTATAAATGATACTGTATGATTTGTGTCAGTAACCCGGCCAGCGGTTCATCCTACCTGGTTGTTGAATTTAAACACACCACAGCGGCGGCGACTTGCACGCCTATCCATTGAATTTCTGGTGCAGGCGGAGGCTGATAACATATTATGATTTCTCCGGGTCAGAGACAGCACAGACATGGGCGAGTCGGCCGCAGGTACGGACAGTTTAGTCGGCCGCGACACTGTAAGCCGACGCGGACAGGGAGTCAGCCGCGGCATTATGAGCCGGTGCGGACGATAGAGTCAGTCGTGGTGATGGAAACGACACGGACGGGGGTAAATCGGCCGTAGGCACGGACGACGACTCAATTGCATATGTTGATGTAGATGTAGAAGTCAGCCGCAATGTTTGAAGGCGGCGCGGTCGCGAGAGACGGCTGTGGTGTTGTAAGCTGGTGCAGGTCGCGAGAGACAGCTGCAACGTTTTAAACGATGTGAGCCTCAGGTCCATGGCATGACGTCACTTTTGTAGTGGACTTTGTCCTGCATAAAATATATTAAAAGACAGAGTAGTTGTTCTCAAAAGTATTAATACGTGCTAAAAATACTAAGAACAGATAGCACCTGATTTATTTTCCGGATGAATGCGGATACCAGTACTGGATAATGTTGGACGTATTCTGGTGCGGCCTTTGGTATGTAAACAAGACCAACAGACAGCCTCCGTATCAGTATGCTGATGATTTCCTGTTCTGCACAAGGCGCGTGCGTGGTCGGAGTTGTCCAGTCCGTAGCGCTGCGGTAGATTAGCGGCAGAAAACTACTTCGGGACTTGGAGCCTTTGACTCGAGCGTGGAGCAGCAGTGTGATATGCCGAAGAAGCCAAAAAACTCCCTGGTCCTTTCCTTTCAACACCTCATCTTTGCTGATGTGTGACTTGGTCAGTGCAGTCATTCTTAAAACCGGGCTGAGCGGTTCAAATCCTTGTACGCACATCTTTTGACTGACGCTGATAACTCCTGCTACCGCATTCTTACTTCCCTTGTTCTCTCAGCCACTGAACATAATCATTAAGTTTTGTTTTTTTTGCCCAGATGTCCTTTACTCGCTGATGATCATTGGAATCGATCTTCAAAAGTGTGATATGACGACTCGCTAGGACGTTGGCTCGACGGAGTCCGGATTAGCGTGAGGTCGCGGGGTGGCGTGAGGCCGCAGGGGCAGCAGCCCAGGTCAACGCTCGGCGGCGGGTTGAAGCAGAGGCCGTGGCAGTACGGCCGCGGCCAGCGGCGAAGGCGGCTTGGAGGTGGCTGGCTATGGCCACAGTGGCTCCTCGATATGAAGGCCTGCGCAGGGGCGAGTCCGAGGCGAGGAAGTGGACGCCGGCCACGGAGGCTGTCGGCGTTCTGGGAACGGGGGTCCCCAGACTTGCCTGCCTGCGGCCCACGGCGTGGCTATGCTAGCGGGCCTGTACGGCCCATCTTCATCAACAAGGCATCCAAGACCCTCGCGAGGGGCCAAGCCTCGCGAGGCGGGTGGCGCAAGATCTCCTCAGGAGCGGCCTCACCAGGCTGCCTCGTGAGGAGTGGAGATATCAAGGTGGGGCAAACCTCAGGAGGCTCTCGTGACGTGAGCCATGACGATCGACACCAGGCGGGCGCCAGGAGGGCGCCAACGCGTGCATCGTCCTTGTTTCCTCTTTGGTGCTAAGGAGGCAGGCGCAGGCGTGGAGTACCGAGGCATCAGGCAAAGGTTTCCATATCGGTGCAACAAGACCAAGACTAGCAGGACGGCAAGACGGAGGTCACCGTGGAGCCCAAGACGGCGTCACCACCAGAGCCTTTTGCAGGCGAAGACCGCTTTTGTCAGGATAGCTTGTACTAGCTGTCCCCTTTCAAATTCGCCCACCGTTGTTGGCTCCCTTCCCGCTCAATATTTGGGGAGAGGACTAGGGCCTATATAAGTAGAGCTAGCCACCACAGTAGGGAGGACGGATCGAGTTCTCGCCCACAAGTCCACAGAGCACAAGAACACCTCAACCTCAGGAGGTTGTTCTTCCCTTTGTACTGTTCTTCGTCAGCCCAAGAGGCAATCCACCACCACACACTGGAGTAGGGTATTACACCACAATGGTGGCCTGAACCAGTATAAATCCAGTGTCTTTCTGTGTTGCGAGTCCGTCGAGTTCGTCCGCGAGATCTTAGTGAGCTAGGGCGTAGATCGGTAGGAGGGAAAGAACTTCGCTCGCACCCCAGAGTTCGAAGCTTAAGGGTTTTGCCAGAACCCCACATCCGACAAAGGCGACGGTGGAAGTGGTAAGTCGCGAGCGGATGGCGGTTGTGAAGGTGAGGGCAGCAGAAAACTCAGCACGCGGCGGCGGGTACTGCGGCCATCTAAACGGAAGAAACCCGGTCGACAGGGCACAGAGGCGCATGAGCCGGAGGCTGAGAAGCAGTCGTCCACGACGGTATTGAGCAGAGGCAGAGCGGCTAGAGGCGGGTCGCCCGGAGGAGTGACGTGCTAGGCAGCGAGGCGGAGTCGGCCTGCGGGCGCGGCGAGTCCGGAGCCGCGGCAGATGAGGCCCTGCAGCGGCGAGTCCGGGTCGCTGTTGTCTCTGTTTCCGGGTCGTAGGAGTCTTTAAAAATTCCCATCTGAATCTTTGTCATAGTCTTCTTTTCTTATCTTCTTTTTGCTATTTCAACAGCTTTGGCAATTTCCGTTGGTGCATACTGAGTTGAATTGGTAGTAAGGAACATGTTCTTGATGACATCCGGGTGCGTGGAAGAAAAAAGGGCCAGATCTTATATTGATGAACCGCCAAATCGTGACGGCAGCATCCGCACTGGATGCCGTAACCCTTAATTCTCTTGTACTCTTGCTGGTCTCGGTGATTTGATCCTTGCGCTGATCGATCTCGGACTGGTCATCGACTTGCAGCAGCGGCGGCGCATGCGATGCAACCCTAATTTTTGATGATCTTTAATCCTAAACTTCGTGCTGGATCTTATTCATCTGGCAATCGCGAGCTTCTCGTTCCTTGAAGATATCCCTCCAAGAACTCAACACCACCGTGCGCGAGCCCCACGGCGGGCGCCAACTGTCGTGGAATTGTCATGGAAGATGTCCTAGTATGAGGACTTAGTCGTGAGGCCAAAGCATCTATGTGGTAGCTTGAGAGGGGTTGATCGGAATCAAGAGACGCAATACACCAGACAAGGATTTAGACAACTTCAGGCCCCGGGAAACATCATCCGGTAATAGCCCTACATGCTGTTTGTGGTTAGGTCTCATTATGCTCATGAGGGAGTCGCCGCATAAGCTGGCGCTCCTAATTGTGTCTAGCCTTAAACCTTATTTTTCTCTCCTCTTGGGGTGCCGTGCCCCTCCTTATATAAGTTGAAAGGGCGGGTTACATGACTAGTCCTAGTAGGATTAGGATTACTCTATTACAAGTGGAGTCCTAGTCTTGCTTCCTTTGTAAGGGAATATTCCTTATGCTTTCCTCTTAAACCGGCCCAGCTACCATGAACCGGCCTTCTGGGCCTTGGGCCTAGTCCTCTATCCGACCCACCGCCGGGGCCATCAGTTGAGTCGCCAGGCTCGTGAGTCATCGGACTAGTGAAACGCCACACTCGTGAGTCGCCAATCCGCTGGTGGGTTACCAATGAAACGCCAAGTCCTAGCCGGGTCATATATCCGGTCGGGTCATACCGCGGGGTATATCCCCGACATGGGTTGTCACAAACTTTGTTGTTGATGTGCTTATTAGTGAGCTTGTGAACCCATTTGCTTGTTGGGTGTGTGTGGGAAGGACATGTTTTGCACCATATATCTCATCTATTCAAAGATTATGTTGATGCTTAATGCGCATCCTTCTATTAGTCTTCTCATGTGCTTTGCCATGACTCACACACATCATTTTGGTTGAGCCTATTTCTAAGTTGCCTCTTTTACATGTTGCTCGACCATGTTGTTGTTGCAAGTGCTTGGCTTAGTTTCCTATACAAAATGTGTATATGCTCCCATGCACTAGTTGTGAGTTTTTATTGATTTTGGGGGAGTGATGATCCTATTTTGTGCACATGGTGTCCAAATACAAATATTCTAAATAGTGCACAAATCATGGGGAGCTTCTCTGGTTTCTTTAGAACACTCCTATGCTCGTATCATTATATCTTTTATTCATTTGGCTCGTAGGAGCATTTGATTGATTGTTTTATTTGGTTCCTTCTGATTGCTTGCTTCTCTCTTGGGTATGTCTTTGTGCCATATCATCCTTTCACAATCTTTGGATCCTCAATATAGTTTGTCTTCCTCCAACTATTTATCATTGGACATGTGTATGTCATTTCACTCATTTTTTGAGAAATGCACACTTTATGGAGGAACACATAGTATATTGGCTTCTAAGTTTTTTGCCCATTTTGGCAATCGATGCCAATGGGGGAGAAGCTTCACGAGTTTAGTTTGGATAACTTAGTGGGTTTTTGGTATCTTGCTTTGGTTTTGTTCCTAAGCATTTGCATCTCATGCTCATGCATTATTAGTTGTTTCCTTGCATGGTGATGCTTAATTCCTTATATGAACTCTCTTGAAAGTGATTGTCATCAATTACCAAAATGGGGGAGATTGGAAGAACATGTGGTGCACCCATGTTTGGTTTTGGTAATTAATGAAAATCTTTATAGACTAATGGTTGCCTTGAGTTATATTTGAAGTGTTTGTCCATAGGTATTGCTTGAAGACCATTTGTTGGTTTCAAAGGTTATTAGAAGAAGAATATGTGTTGACCAAGGTGCTATTCAAGGATTTATCAAAAGATTGGTCACGTGAGAGTTGAGACTATTGCAAGCATGTCTTGAAGAAGAAGAAGAAGATTGTGTGAACATTCATGTTTACCTTCAAGACATCATCCTAATGAAGAGAGTTGTAAAGATACAAGGTTGATCAAGACTAAGTACAAAGAGTGATTCAAGTTGATCAACACACAAAGCGTAGAAGATGTACCAAGCGGGATCAAGTGATCTCATGGTATGGTAAGCATTGTCCATTGTGCTTTGTGTACTAACCCGTGCTCTATGTAAGAGTTGTTTGTGGGGTTAGGTATGTTTCCATGGTCGTGCATCAAAAGGAAGATATCATATAACCCATGGCGGATGACATCAAGTGGTGATTGATGTCTACTATGCAACTTTATTCTTGTAGACACATGTTGGGCCTCCAAGCGTAGAGTTTTGTAGGACAGTAGCAATTTTCCCTCAAGTGGATGACCTAAGGTTTATCAATCCGTGGGAGGCGTAGGATGAAGATAGTCTCTCTCAAACGACCCTGCAACCAAATACAAGAAATCTCGTGTGTCCCCAACACACCCAATACAATGGCAAATTGTATAGGTGCACTAGTTCAGCGAAGAGATGGTGATAAAAGTGTAATATGGATGGTAGAAATATATTTTTATAATCTGAATAATCAAAAACAGCAAGGTAGCAAATAGTGAACGGGCACAAAAACGGTATTGCAATGCTTGAAAATGAGGCCTAGGGTCCGTACTTTCGCTAGTGCAATCTCTCAACAATGCCAATATAATTGGACCATATAACCATCCCTCAAAGTGTGATGAAGAATCACTCCAAAGTTGCTATCTAGCGGAGACCATAAGAATAAATTGTTTGTAGGGTACGAAACCACCTCAAAGCTATTCTTTCCGTTCGATCTATTCAAGAGTTCGTACTAAAATAAAATAAAGCTATTATTTCTGTTCGATTTATCCTAGAGTTCGTACTAAAATAACACCAAAGCAAATTCATATTCATAATACTCAATCCAACACCAAGAACCTCAAAGAGTGCCCCAAGACGTCTACCGGAGAAACAATAGACAAGAACATGCATCAACCCCTATGCATAGATTACCCCAATGTCACCTCGGGAATCCGCGAGTTGAGTGCCAAAACATATATCAAGTGAATTAATATAATACCCCATTGTCACCATGAATATTCAATTGCAAGACATATATCAAGTGTTCTCAAATCCATAAAAGTATTAAATCCGATAACAACGAAATCTCAAAGGGAAAAACTCAATTCATCACAACAAGATAGAGAGGGGAAAACACCATATGATCTGACTATATTAACAAAGCCCACGATACATCAAGATCGTGACATCTCACGAACATGAGAGAGAGAGAGAGATTAAACACATAGCTACTGGTACAAACCCTCAGCCCCGAGGGTGGACTACTCCCTCCTCACCGTGATGGCTGTCGGGATGATGAAGATGGCCACTGGAGATGATTCCCCCCTCCGGCAGGGTGCCGGAAAGGGTCTTGATTGGTTTTCGGTGGCTACAGAGCCTTGCGGCGGCGGAACTTCTGATCTAGGTTAACCCCGAGGGTTTTCAGAATTTTTGGGAATTTATAGGGTAAAGAGGGGGTGCGGGAGGCCACCGAGGTGGGCACAAGCCACCTGGGCGCGCTTGGGGGCCCAGGCGCGCCCTGGTGGGTTGTGCCCCCCTCGGGGAACCCCCCAAGGTGCTGCTCTGGCCCATCCTAGGTGTTCTGGTCCATAAAAATTCTCCAAAAAGTTTCGCTGCATTTGGACTCCGTTTGATATTGATTTTCTGCGATGTAAAAAAACAAGTAGAAAACAGCAAATGGCACTTGTCACTATGTCAATAGGTTAGTCCCAAAAAATGATATAAAATGATTGCAAAATGCTTGTAAAACATCCAAGAATGCTAATATAACAACATGGAACAATAAAAAATTATAGATACATCGGAGACGTATCAGCATCCCCAAGCTTAATTCCTGCTCGTCCTCGAGTAGGTAAATGATAAAAACAGAATTTTTGATGTTGAATGATGCCTAACATGTCATATCATATTTATTTATAGCATGGACATTTGAACTTTTATATGGTTAAAAGCAATAGTCTAGTTTTGACATGAGACTTAAATACTCAAGCATATCTACAAGCAACCATGTCTTTCAAAATATCAACGCTAAAATAAGTTATCCCTAGCCCATCATGCTCAATCATTGATCCATTCATGAAACACACTCGCATATTAGCTACACCCAATGCTCAAGTACGATAATAGCCTCCTAGTTGGTGCTTTATAAGAGAAGATGGAGACTCAAATTAAAAATAAAAATTGCATAAAGTAAAAGAAAGGCCATTCGCGGAGGGAAGTAGGGATTTGTAGAGGTCCCAGAGCTCAAAGCGAAAATTGAGAGATAAAAACATTTTGAGAGGCATACTTTTCTCACCAACGAAAACGACTTAGAGCTCCCAACACTTTCCATGCTAGATATATCATAGGCGGTTCCCAAACAGAAAAGAACGTTTATTCCTTTTTCCACCATACTTTCACTTTCCATGGCTAACCGTATCCACGGGTTCCCTCCATACCAACACTTTCCAAGGAATTTATTATTTGACAGCATAAAAAATTCATTTTTCATTTCGGGACTGGGCATCCCTAATACTTTGCCTTACTCTCGTGCAATGACAAGTGAATAAACACTCATCGTGAGAATGACACATCTAGCATGGAAAATATTGGCCACCCCTCACCGCCTCGCGAGCGGCACGAGCACACAAAAGAGAAATTTATTTTGAAAATTAGAGATGGCACATACAAATTTGCTTAGAACGACAAAAGAATACCGCATATAGGTAGGTATAGTGGACTCATGTGGCAAAACTAGTTTAAAGGATTTCGGATGCACAAGTAGTGATCATACTTAGAGCAAAATGAAGGCTAGCAAAAGGTTGAGAAACGACCTACCAAGAAACGAATAATCTCATAAGCGAGCATTGAGCATAATTAACACCGAATAATGCACCAGAAGTAGGATGTAATTTCATTGCACAACTATTGACTTTCGTGATTGCATAGGGAATCACAAACCTTAACACCAATATTCTTACTAAAGCATAATTACTCATCAACATGACTCACATATCACATCACCATATCTCAAAACTATTACGAGGAATCAAGTTTATTTTGTCCAATGATCTTCATGAAAGTTTGTATTATATCCTTCTTGGATATCTATCACCTTGGAACTAATTTTGATCTGTTGCTTTTGTTAAGCTCAAACAAATATAAGTGAAGATCATGAGCATTATTTCTTTCTCTCAAATTAATTTAAGTGAAGCAAGAGAGAATTTATTCAAAAATACTAAAGCACACCATGCTCAAAAAGATATAAGTGAAGCACTAGAGCAATTCCATAGAAAAGAGCTTCGTTGACGGGATGTGAGTGCTGCTTACTTAGCCTCTCTAGCAACTATCCGAGGACTCTATTTTATTTAAAAAACTTTTAGATCTAAATATTTTATTAAAAAAGCAAGTAAAATTAAAATAAAATGGCATTTCAAGGATAGCACAACTCATGTGGAGAAGCAAAAATTAGGGTCAACCGATACTGACCGATAATTGTTGAACAAAAAAGGTGGGATGCCTACCGGGGCATCCCCAAGCTTAGATGATTGAGACTTCTTGAAATATTATCTTGGGATTCCTTGGGCATCCCCAAGGTTGATCTTTTTTTCTACTTAATTCCTCTCATATCACGGTTTTCCTAAATCTCTAAAAGCTTCATCCACACAAAACTCAACAAAAACTCTTGAGATAAGTTAGTATAAACCAATGCAAAAACCTTATCATTGTCTAATGTAGAAAATCACCAAAATTATTATTCAACATTGCATACTAAATTCCTTTGCATATTTAATACTCCTATCGTCAAATAGAATCATTAAACAAGCAAACATATGCAAACAATGCAAACATAACAGCAATCTGCCAAAACAGTACGGTCTGTAAAGAATGCAAGATTATCAATACTTATCAAACTCCAAAAATTATGAAAATTTTACCACACTGTAGAAAATTTATCAGAGCTTATTTTGCAAAAAGTTTCAACATTTTATCACATTCTGACTTTTCTAGGGAATTTTTGCAACATCGATAAACTTTCCTTTTTGAAACAGCAACATGTAGACTTGCAAAGTAAGCATAATAAAGGCTATCAATGCCACCTTTATTAAAATAAAAGATGCAAAACATTATTCTAAATAACAGCAAGAAATCCTAACAAAATAAATTGATGCTCCAAGCAAAACACATATCATGTGACGAATGAAAACATAGCTCCAAGTGAGGTTACCGATAATGTTGGAGACGAAAGAGGGGATGCCTTCCGGGGCACCCCCAAGCTTGGTTGCTTGGAACTTCCTTGAATATTAACTTGGGGTGCCTTGGGCATCCCCAATCTTAGGGTCTTGTCACTCCTTATTGTCCTCATATCGACATCTCACCCAAAACATGAAAACTTCAATCACACAAAACTTAATGGAACTTCGTGAGATAGGTTAGTATGATAAAGAGCAAACCATTTCACTTCGGTACTGTCAAAGACAAGATTCATAATTGTTTCCACACAATGCCTAATGTAGCATATCATTTCCACAATTTATATTGAGCAATATAAGCCATAGAAACTAGAAAACAAGCAAACTATGCATTGAAAACAGAATCTGTCAAAAACATAACAGTGTGTAGTAATCTATACTCAAACCATACTTCTGCTACTCCAAAAATTCTGACAAATTAGGAAAACATAGATAATTTGTATATCTATCACCTATAAAAAATTCAGATCAAAAGCACATTCCAGTGAATTTTCATTATTCCTGGACTGAGTGCAAAAGGTTCTATTTTTGGACAGAATCAAGTCAACTATCATCCACACTATCGCAAAGGCTTTACTTAGCACTTTATTGAAACAAAGCAATAAAACATGATTAATACAGTAGCCTAATCATGTGAACACACAAAAACAGTAGGTAAAAGTCTTGGGTTGTCTCCCAACAGGCGCTTTTCTTTAAGGCCTTTTAGCTAGGCATGATGATTTCAATGATGCTCGCATAAAAGATAAGAATTGAAACACAAAGAGAGCATCATGAAGCATATGACTAGCACATTTAAGCCTAAACCACTTCCTATGCATAGGGATTTTGTGAGCAAACAATTCATGGGAACAAGAATCATCTAGCATAGGAAGACAAAACAAACATAACTTCAAGATTTTCAACACATAGAGAGGAAACTTGATATTATTGCAATTCCTACAAGCATATGTTCCTCCCTCATAATAATTTTCAGTAGCATCATGAATAAATTCAAGAATATAGCTATCACATAAAGCATTTTTTTCGTGATCCACAAGCATAGAGATTTTATTACTCTCCACATAAGCAAATTTCTTCTCATCAATAGTAGTGGGAGCAAACTCAACAAAATAACTATCATGAGAGTGAAAATTAAAATCATGATGACAAGTTCCATGGTTATCATTATTCTTTATAGCATACATTTCATCACCATAATCATCATAGATAGCAACCTTGTTCTCATGATAATCAATTGAACCCTTTTCCAAAATAGTGGATTCATCACTAAATAAAGTCATGACCTCTCGAAATCCACTTTCATAATTATTACAATAAGATTCAACACCCTCCAAAATAGTGGGATGATTATTACCTAGAGTTGACACTCTCCAAACCCACTTTCATCAATATAATGATCATAAATAGGAGGCATGCTTTCATCATAATAAATTTTCTCATCAAAACTTCGGGGAGTAAAAATATCATCTTCATCAAATATAGCATCCCCAAGCTTGTAACTTTGGATATCATTAGGATCATGGATATTCAAAGAATTCATACTAACAACATTGCAATCATGCTCACCATTTAAATATTTTATGCCAAACATTTTATTGACTTCTTCTTCTAACAATTGAGCACAATTTTCCGAACCATCATTTTCAAGAAAGATATTATAAAGATGATCAATAATATGATGCAACCTCAATTCCAATTATTTATTTTATTTTTATAAACCAAACTAGTGATAAAACAAGAAACTAAAAGATTCAATTGCAAGATCTAAAGATATACCTTCATGCACTCACTTCCCCGGCAACGGCGCCAGAAAAGAGCTTGATATCTACTACGCAACTTTATTCTTGTAGACCCGTGTTGGGCCTCCAAGCGCAGAGTTTTGTAGGACAGTAGCAATTTTCCCTCAAGTGGATGACCTAAGGTTTATCAATCCGTGGGAGGCGTAGGATGAAGATAGTCTCTCTCAAACGACCCATGCAACCAAATACAAGAAATCTCTTGTGTCCCAACACACCCAATACTATGGCAAATTGTATAGGTGCACTAGTTTGGCGAAGAGATGGTGATAAAAGTGTAATATGGATGGTAGAAATATATTTTTATAATCTGAATAAATAAAAATAGCAAGGTAGCAAATAGTAAACGGGCACAAAGTCTCCCTCGCTCCGCCCCCTAGGACCTGTTGGCGGAGGGTTCCGCTGGAGGGCCCCAGATCCAGGAGGCGGAGGGCGCGGCGCCCGTGGGCGAGGACGGGTCACGCGGCCCGGGCCTATCTTCGGGTGGCGCGCCGGGGGCGGAGGCGGCAGCCGGGCCAGCTGGGGCACCGAGGGGCTCCCACTGGCGAGCGCTAGGGCGAGGGTGTCCTCCCGCTTGCGCTGCCGCTTGCGCTCGCGCTTCTCCTCCTTGTGCTTGCGGTGCTCGCGCTTCTCCTCCTTGTGCTTGCGGCGCTCCCGCTTCTCCTCCTTGCGCTTGCGGCGCTCCCGCTTCTCCTCCTTGCGTTGCTCCTTGTGCTCCCGCTTCTGCTCCTTGCGTTGCCGCTTGAACTCCCGCTTCTGCCCTTGCGCTTGTGGCGCTCCTCACGCTTGAAGGCCGTGGACTTGGTTGCCCGGAGGCAGGGTCTGTGGCTAGGGTTCGGAGCGGGGGGCAGGAGGGAGACGTCGGGGTCGGGCTCAGACACCATTGTCCTGGCGGCGGCGCGCGAGATCTGGGTAAGCGTGTGGGTGGGTGCAGGATGAACAAATCACCGCCCGATTTTGATTGAAAGAAGTGCATATACCCCCTTAACTTTCACGTTTGGGCTACATCACCCCCTCAACTCAAAAACTGATTACTTTTTTTGAGAATCAAAAACTGGTTACTTAATCCCCCAAACTTTGCAATACTAGACATAACACCCCCTAGCCACGGTGGCGAGGGCTAGGCTAGTACCGGCCAATCGTGTGCCGACGGACGGTGCCGATGCCGAAGCTTGTGGCAGCCTCCAGTGTGCCAAGTGGCAGCGGTGAGGGTGAGGCTCATGGCGGCCTCCTAAGCGCCAAGCGACGACGGCGAGGGTAAGGCTCATGGCGGCCTGCCAGCGCAGCGAGGGTCAGGCACGTGGTAGCCTCATGTGCGCCAAGCGGCTACGACTAGGGCTCCGCACTAGCACTCTCGGTGTTCGACGCACTTAGAGTAGGGGCTCCCATACGCATGCTTGGTGAGGAAGATGATCCTTGGAAGAAATAGTGTGCTGGATGAGGTAGCGGTACATAGGTCAACCAACGAAACCAGATCATTGTGCCACGTCAGGGAAACCATCTTCTAAACCAGCTTGAAAGTCTCTCGGGGGTATTTTATCTGGTATTGCAAAGTTTAGGGGATTAAATAACATGTTTTTCAGTTGAGGGGGTGCTTCGCCGGCCGGTCGAGAATGGGAGCTCCTATTCAGCGCGCTGGGCGCTCGGGCACCCTCGTGTCCGGCGCACGAAGCGGGAAGCCCCTTGTTTTTCTTTATGTTGTTTCAAGTTTTTTTCCTTTTTAAAAATAATTCAGGATTTCAAAAAAGTTATAGATTGTGATAAATATTTCTGAATTCAAAGAAAAGTTTGTGAGTTCAAAAAATGTGCATTATTTAAAGAAAACGTTCGTCAAATGACAAATGCTCACGGATTAAAAAATGTTCGTGATTTCATAAAAAAATGTTCGTCTATTGAAAAAGTGTTCATAAATTTCTAAAAAATGTTCATGAATTTCTTAAAAATGTCCACTATTCAAACAATGTTTGGGAATTTCGAAAATTATTCCCAGATTTCGAAAAATGTTTATAAAATTCAAAAGATGTTGGCTGATTCAAAAAGTATTCATGAACTCAAAAGTGTTTGTCAAAATCAAAAAATATTTTAGAATTTCAATTTTTGTTCCCAAATTTCAAAAAGGTATTCACCAGTTCAAAAAACATGATCAGATGTTCCAAAAATGTACACAATTTCAAAAAATGTTCGTGAATGAAAGATCTTCATGAATTTGTAAAAATTGTTCATGATTTCAAAAAATGTTCATGATTTCAAGAGATGTTCATGAATTTGAAAGATGTTTGCAAATTGAAAACTAAAAAGAAATTAAAAATAAAAATGAAAAATATAGAAAAAGAAAAGGTAAACAGAAAACGAAAATAAAATAAAATAAAAAATAAAATAAAATGAAAAATAAAATAAAATGAAAAACAAATTCAGGGAAGGTTATACGAAATCCGCGTGCCAGCCCGGCCCGACACATTTGGTAGGTGGACCGGCCCAGGCATGACCCACCCGGCTTGAACATCGTGCATGTAGCTCGGATATTTAGGGCCAGTTCGGGTCGTCTCCACCAGCTAGCATCCCCGTCTCCGCATGCGGAGCCAACCCGAACAATCCCGCTCTATGGAGATCGTCTCGACGTAGTGCAATTTCCAGGAGCAACAGAAACCCAGCTCTAAATAAGATAGAAGATGGAGTTGAGACAAAATACAGGTGATTGCCCTTCTGAAGCGGCCCACACGCATACTGTTTCGATCGTAGATACTACTCCCTCTAGATCGAGCGACCAAAGAAGCCCCACTCTCCCATTCTATCACCGGTCGGCCGGCTGGTCAACGCGCTGTTACTAGTCTCTGCCGATGGCTCCTCACATCTCGGTCGACGCCATCCTTCCCCCATCCCCCCTAGCTCAAGGTGAGCTGCCCATCCCTACCTCTCTCTGTTAAGATCTGTGATGGGCTTCAGCCTCGCTTCCTGGGCTACCAACCCATGCAGCCGGAGTTGGAGCAGCCAGAGCTGCTGAACGCTCCTTGCTCCCATGGGAAGATGGCTAGCGCTGGCACCCTCAAGAAGCTGGCTACACAGGAAGCGAGGGAGCTTCCGAACGGGGATTTAGAGTACCAACTACCAAGCGACAATGGAGCAAGCTATGGAAGGTGAAAATTCCTACAAAGCTGAAGAACTTTGTGTGACGTCCTGCTTGGAATTCAATTCCAACTGAAGCTATTCGACATCATTGAAATACGACAGAGATGTCGGTGTTCAGATATGTAATGCTCATGAAGATACTTGGAAACATGCCCTTGTTGAGTGCAACATGGAGAAGAGTGTTTGGTCTTTGGTTGATGAGTTAGTCGAACACTTGATTGCATGCAGGTTGGGAGATGCACAATTGTGGTTAGTCGAACTTCAAGAACCATGGGATAGGAAGCCTTTCTGAAAACCCTCATGACTTTGTGGTCGATCTAGTGGGCACAATGTAAGGTGATTCATGAAAGAAATTTTCCAGTCGCCACCATCGACCTTTTCTGTCATTCGGCGTTTTATGGATGATCTTGGACAACTTCCTATAAAGCCAATGGTGTGATCGTAACGTTGATTGGTTCGAACAATATGGTGTGTGATAATCCCCAAGTGCAAGGAATCATCGTAGCAATTCCCAAAGGTGGAAGTGATAAGTATGGAGTGTCGAACCCACAAGGAGCTAAAGGCAAGATCAATATTCTCTCAAGTCCTATCTGCCATTGATACGACTCTACGTACACCGAACGTTTGCTTCCAACTAGAAACGAGAAATAAAACTACGTCGTGGGTATGAAGAGGATAACTTTGCATGGTATCGAAGAGCTAAAATATAAAAGTAGGTGCTGTTATCATAAAGTTAGAATATATTACTAAATATTATAAATAGCGAGTGTGGAATAATGATGGGTCGGTGTGCGGAATTGTCCTAGGCAATTGTTAACAAGACCGGTAGTCGTCATTGCAATTTCATATGAGGGAGAGGCATAAGCTAACATACTTTCTCTTCTTGGATCATATGCACTTATGATTGGAACTCTAGCAAGCATCTGCAACTACTAAAGATCATTAAGGTAAAACCCAACCATAGCATTAACATATCAAGTCCCCTTTATCCCATACGCAACAACCCCCTTACTCGGGTTTATGCTTCTGTCACTCAAGCAACCCACTATAAGCGAATCATGAATGTATTGCAACACCCTACAGCGGGAATCCCTCACGCTTGCGCGACACGGAGGGCACAATAGGACAGCACCAAAATAAAACATACAACTCATACCAATCTAGATCATCAATCAACCCAAAGACAAAGGATATATACTCAAAACATCATAGGATGGCAACATATCATTGGATCATAATATGTGGCATAAAGCACCATGTTAAAGTAAGGATTACAGCGGGGTGCGGGAGAGCGGACCGTGTAAAAGAGATGAGGATGGTGATGTTGATGAAGACGATCACCGCGGCGATGATTCCCCTCCCGATGGCACTCCGGCGCCACCGAGAGAGAGGAGGAGAGGTTCTCCCCCTTGTGCTTCCTCCTCCATGGCCTCCCCCCTGGATGGGGAGAGGTTCTCCCTCTGGATCTTGGCCTTCATGGCGATGATGGCCCCTCCGGGATCCTCCTCCATGGCCTCCGGTGATGATGGCCCCCTTCGGCAGGGTGCCAAAGAGGGCCTAGATTGATTTCTCGTGGCTACAGAGGCTTGCGGCGGCGGAACTTCCGATCTAGGTTATTTTCTGGAGGTTGGGTATTTATAGGAGAGGTTGGCGTCGAGAACAAGTCAGGGGCCCCCACGGGAAGTCCACGAGGCATAGGAGCGCGCCCTCCACCCTCGTGGGGCCCACGGAACTCCCCTTCGGTAACTCTTCGTTCCAGTATTTTTTATATTTTCCAGAAAAATTCTCCATTGATTTTCATCGCATTCCGAGAACTTTATTTCGACACAAGAACAACACCATGGTAGTTCTGC
This sequence comes from Aegilops tauschii subsp. strangulata, assembly GCF_002575655.3. Taxonomy (NCBI): domain Eukaryota; kingdom Viridiplantae; phylum Streptophyta; class Magnoliopsida; order Poales; family Poaceae; genus Aegilops; species Aegilops tauschii. The sequence continues at coordinate 418,230,616 of NC_053037.3, read as the reverse complement.
TGAAAGCAGCGTCAGTCCGGGTTAGTTCTAATCAAATCATACCAAAATCATATAAAACTATTATAAACATGGCACAAATACTTCATAAATTATAGATACGTAGGAGACGTATCAGCATCCCCAAGCTTAATTCCTGCTCGTCCTCGAGTAGGTAAATTATAAAAGAAATAATTTATGAAGTGTGAATGCTAGCAAGTGCATAAGTTTGATCAATGAGAGTTCCTATCACTTTTTCTAGCATCATTATATATCATAACAGTAGCTCAACTCATGAAACTTCTCATGATCAAGTAACAAGCTATTCACATGTTAAAGTATAGATCATAAACTTTCTTGAAAACTAACAAACCGTGCTCTTAGTCATCAAACAATTGCAATTCATCTTATTTTCGGGAAGGGTCTATGTAAGAGCTTTGATTCAGCAAACTCCACATACTCAACTATCATTTAATCTTTCACAATTGCTAACACTCATGTGATATTTATGGGTTCAAAGTTTTAATCGGACACAGAGAAAGATAGGGGCTTATAGTTTCGCCTCCCAACCTTTTACCTCAAAGGTAATGTCAATAATAATAATTTATGAAAACCTACATCCAAGTGGATATATATATATCCGGATCGCTCCAACACAAAGTGCTTGTCAAAGGAAAAAGTGTAAAAAGGAAAGGTGAAAATCATCATGACTCTTGTATAAGGGTAGAAGGTAAAAGTAAAAGATAGGCCCTTCGCAGAGGGAAGCAGAGGTTGTCATGCGCTTTTATGGTTGGATGCACAAAATCTTAATGCAAAAGAACGTCACTTTATATTGCCGCTTGTGATAAAGACCTTTATTATGCAGTCCGTCGCTTTTATTCCTTCCCTATCGCAAGTTCGTATAAAGCTTATTTTCTTAGCACTAATAGATCATACATATTTAGAGAGCAATTTTTATTGCATGCACCGATGACAACTTACTTGAAGGATCTTACTCAATCCATAGGTAGGTATGGTGGACTCTCATGGCAGAACTGGTTTAAGGGATGTTTGGAAGCACAAGTAGTATTTCTACTTGGTGCAAAGAATTTGGCTAACATGAGAGGGAAAGGCAAGCTCAACATGTTGGATGATCCAAGACAATATAACGTTTCGAATATAGGAAAACATAACCCATTAAGTTGTCTTCCTTGTACAACATCAACTTTTTTAGCATGTCATATTTTAATGAGTGCTCACAATTACAAAAGATGTCCAAGATAGTATATTTATATGTGAAATCTCTCTTCCTTCAATATTCCTTCATGAATTGTTCAAGTGACCAATTCTGCGTTTGCTAACTTTCAATAAGTTTACTACCTATACTTATTATGTGTGAAGTCATTACTCCCCATGTTTTAAGCATGTGAAACGTATATAAATTCAGATTTATGATATTGAATTCATTCAACCATTCACTCATAGGATATACGTGAAGCACGTGAGTAAATGACAAACTACTCCAAAAAGATATAAGTGAAGAACATTGAGTAGTCAAATAATTAACTAGGCATGGGAGGATTATTTTTCATTCAAGATTTCAAATCCAACGATTTTATTCAAATTTCAAGTAAAATTGAAAATACGCTCCAAGCAAAACACAAATCATGTGACGAATAAAAATATAGCTCCGCGTAAGGTATACCGATAGTTTTGAAGACGAAAGAGGGGATGCCTTCCGGGGCATCCCCAAGCTTAGGCTCTTGAGTCTTCCTTGAATATTACCTTGGGGTGCCTTGGGCATCCCCAAGCTTAGGGTCTTTCCACTTCTTATTCTCGTCATATCGATATCTCACCCAAAGCTTGAAAACTTCAATCGCACAAAACTTAACGGAACTTCGTGAGGTAGGTTAGTATGATAAAGAGTAAACCATTCACTTTGGTACTGTCAAAGACAAGGTTCACAATTGATCTCGAACAACGCCTACTGTACCATATAATTTCTACAATTTATATTGAAAAATATAGGCCATAGAATCTAGAAAACAAGCAAACTATGCAATGAAAACAGAATCTGTCAGAAACAGAACAGTCTGTAATGATCTGAACAGAAACATACTTCTGCTACCCAAAAAATTATAAAATAAATTGGTGGAAGTGAGGAATTTGTCTATTAATCTTCTGAAAAAAGAATTAACTCAAAAGCACTCTTCTGTAAAAAATTACAGCTAATCCCGTGAGCGCAAAGTTTCTGTTTTTTACAGCAAGATCACATTAACTTTCACCCAAGTCTTCCCAAAGGTCTTACTTGGCACTTTATTGAAACAAAAGCTATAAAACATGATTACTAAAGTAGCTTAATCATGTAAACACACAAAAACAGTAAGGGTACATATTGGGTTGTCTCCCAACAAGTGCTTTTCTTTAATGTCTTTTAGCTAGGCATGATGATTTCAATGATGCTCACATAAAAGATAAGAATTGAAACATAAAGAGAGCATCATGAAGAATATGACTAGCACATTTAAATCTAACCCATTTCCTATGCCTAGGGATTTTGTGATCACACAATTTATAGGAACAAGAATCAACTAGCATAGGAAGGCAAAACAAGTATAACTTCAAAACTTTAAGCACATAGAGAGGAAACTTGATATTATTGCAACTTCTACAAGAATGTATTCCTCCCTCATAATAATTTTCAGTAGCATATTGAATGAGTTCAACAATATAGCCATCACATAAAGCATTCTTTTCATGATCTACAAGCATGCAAATTTTACTACTCTCCACATAAGCAAAATTCTTCTCATTCGGAATAGTGGGAACAAACTCAACAAAATAACTGTCATGTGAGGCATAATCCAATTGAAAATTAAAATCATGATGAAAAGTTTCATGGTTAAGATTATTCTTTATAGCATACATGTCATCACAATAATCATCATAGATAGCAACTTTTTTTGTTCTCATAATCAATTGGAACCTCTTCCGAAATAGTGGAATCATTACTAACTAAAGTCGACACTCTTCCGAATCCACTTTCATAAATATCACACTAAGATTCAACACCCTCCAAAATAGTGGGATCACTAATTCCTAAAGTTGACACTCTTCCAAACCCGCTTTAGATGATAGTATTATTCATCTCCAAAAGATATAAGTGAAGTTCAGGAAGCATTCTACAATTAATATAGACTAACCAATATCCAAGCTCAAAATATATAAGTGAAGTACACAAAGCATTCTATAAAACCATACTCAAAAGATTTAAGTGAAGCAAAAAGAGCAATTCTATAAGATCATACTTAAAAGATATAAGTGAAGCACATGAAGTATTCTATAAATCAATGAAGGGCTATCTCATACTAGCATGGTTCTTAAAGGAAAAACAAAAACACAAAGTACACAAATCATGTGAACGAAACAAAAACCGAGGTATACCGATAATTGTTGAAGAAGAAAGATGGGATGCCAACCGGGGCATCCCCAATCTTGGATGCTTGAGTATCCTTGGAATATTTACTTGGGGTGCCTTGGGCATCCCCAAGCTTGAACTCTTGCCTCTCTTTATTCTTCTCACATCGGTAACTCCTCATTCTTCGAACACTTCATCCACAAAAACTTTGTAAGATCCGTTAGTATACTAAAGCAAAGCACTACCTTTAGGTACTGTTGCAAACTCATTCCAATTTCATATTAGCACTTTATCTATTGTATTCCAACTTCACCATGGTTCATACCCCCCGATACTACCCATAGATTCATCAAAATAAGCGATCAACACATAGAAAACAGAATCTGTCAAAAACAGGACAATCTGTAGTAATCTGGAAGTTTAGTAAACTTCTGTAACTCCAAAAATCTAAAAAAATATGACAATTTAAACAATTTGTACATAGTAATGTGCAAAAAGTTACAGACCCATTTGACTTTCCAGTAAAAAATGTAAATTCATGCGCTACAGCCAAAGTTTCTGTTTTTGTACTGCACAAAGTAAACAAGCAATCTAATCATCCTAAAACCAAAGCTTGGCACATTATTTTTATAATACAATGGATATATACAAGGGGATAATTATTTTCAGAGAAACTTCCATGAATTTTTTTACATTGTTTCCATGAGCATGAACACAAGTGTTCAAGGTCGACCCTCACTTCTCCAATGCATAACCTTCCAATCACTTCTCTTATTGAAAAAACTTTTTAGGCATGAGAGGCAAGTAATTTTTTTTTGTATTTTCATTCTTTAAAAAAATTTGTATGTTTCACCCACAACTAAACAGAAACAAAAAGGAAAAACAAAATCAACTTAGTGAAGAAAGCAAATAAGCACACACGAGAATATCAACCCCACGCTATTGCTCCCCGGCAACGGCGCCAGAAAAGAGCTTGATAATCCCCAAGTGCAAGGAATCATTGTAGCAATTCCCAAAGGTGGAAGTGATAAGTAGGAAGTGTCGAACCCACAAGGAGCTAAAGGCAAGATCAATATTCTCTCAAGTCCTATCTGCCACTGATACGACTCTACGTACACCGAACGTTTGCTTCCAACTAGAAACGAGAAATAAAACTACGTTGTGGGTATGAAGAGGATAACTTTGCCTGGTATCGAAGAGCTAAAATATAAAAGTAGGTGCTGTTATCATAAAGTTAGAATATATTACTAAATATTATAAATAGCGAGTGTGGAATAATGATGGGTCAGTGTGCGGAATTGTCCTAGGCAATTGTTAACAAGACCGGTAGTCGTCATTGCAATTTCATATGAGGGAGAGGCATAAGCTAACATACTTTCTCTTCTTGGATCATATGCACTTATGATTGGAACTTTAGCAAGCATCCGCAACTACTAAAGATCATTAAGGTAAAACCCAACCATAACATTAACATATCAAGTCCCCTTTATCCCATACGCAACAACCCCCTTACTCGGGTTTATGCTTCTGTCACTCAAGCAACCCACTATAAGAGAATCATGAACATATTGCAACACCCTGCAGCGGGAATCCCTCACGCTTGCGCGACATGGAGGGCACAATAGGACAGCACCAAATAAAACATACAACTCATACCAATCTAGATCATCAATCAACCCAAAGACAAAGGATATCTACTCAAAACATCATAGGATGGCAACATATCATTGGATCATAATATGTGGCATAAAGCACCATGTTCAAGTAGGGATTACAGCGGGGTGCGGGAGAGTGGACCGCGTAAAAGAGATGAGGATGGTGATGTTGATGAAGACGATCACCGCGGCGATGATTCCCCTCCCGATGACACTCCGGCGCCAACGAGTGAGAGGAGGATAGGTTCTCCCCCTTGTGCTACCTCCTCCATGGCCCCCCTGGATGGGGAGAGGTTCTCCCTCTGGATCTTGGCCTTCATGGCGATGATGGCCCCTCCAGGATCCTCCTCCATGGCCTCCGGTGATGATGGACCCCTCCAGCAGTGTGCCAGAGAGGGCCTAGATTAATTTCTCGTGGCTACAGAGGCTTGCGGCGGCGGAACTTCCGATCTAGGTTATTTTCTGGAGGTTTGGGTATTTATAGGAGAGGTTGGCATCGAGAACAAGTCAGGGCCCCCCACGGGAAGTCCACGAGGCACAGGGGCGCACCCTCCACCCTTGTGGGGCCCACGGGCCTCCCCTCCGGTAACTCTTCGTTACAGTATTTTTTATATTTTCCAGAAAAACTCTCCGTTGATTTTCATCGCATTCCAAGAACTTTTATTTCTGCACAAAAACAACACCACGGTAGTTCTGGTGAAAACAGCGTCAGTCCGGGTTAGTTCTAATCAAATCATACCAAAATCATATAAAACTATTGTAAACATGGCATGAATACTTCATAAATTATACATATGTTGGAGACGTATCAGTGTGCTCCGACATTGAGTCAAAATACATGTTGATGCAACTAGTTGACATGGAGACAGAAGTGTTATTCCAGCTGTCTGCAGAGAAGACACTGGTGAGTATCTTGAAGCCTTGAAGTATTCCATATACAACTAAACCTGAAATTCTTGTAGCAATGGAGTGCAATGAAGGGTTATCTTTAGCTGGGATTATTGCATGTGAGCGCCTAGTTATATGAGCAGATTGTGCTGCAACAGTTAATCATGTTAAAGGAGATGATACATCTCCATCGTGTCTACTTTTTGAAACGCTTTTGCTTTTGTTTTGGACTCTAATTTGCATTATTTGTATGGAACTAACCCGGACTGATGCTGTTTTTAGCAGAACTACCTTGGTGTTGTTTTATGTGCAGAAATATAAGTTCTCGGAATCGGACAAAAGTTCACAAAGAATTTTTATTGAATATATAAAAATACTGGTGCAAATATCTATTGGACGGGGGCCCACCAGCTGCCCACAAGGTAGGGGCACGCCTAGCTGCCTTGTGGGGCCCACGGTGGCCGTCTGACCTAATTCCAACTCCATATATACCGTCTTCACGAGAAAAAAATCGGAGAGAAAGTTTCATCGTGTTTTACAATACAGAGTCGCCACCACCTCCTGTTCTTCATCGGGAGGGCTGATCTGCAGTCCATTTAGGGCTCCGAAAAAGGTGGATTCATCGCCATCATCATCATCAACCATTCTTCATCGACAATTTCATGATGCTCACCACCGGGAGTAAATACTTTCTTCGCAGGCTTGCTGGACTGTATTGGAGATGGATGAAATCCGTTATGTAATCGAGTCAATTTGTTAGGGCATGATCCCTAGTATCCACTATGTTCTGAGATTAATGTTGCTACGACTTTGCTATGCTTAATGCTTGTCACTAGGGCCCAAGTGCCGTAATTTCATATTTGAACCTATTATGTTTTCATGAATATATTTGAGTTCTTGATCCTATCCGCAAGTTATATGCACCTATTATTATTCTGAACCGTAGACCCCAAGGTGATAATAATTGGGATACTCTCCGGGAACTACTGTAATTTGAGGACACCATGTATTCACTATGTATTAATGCTTTTCTCTAGTTCTCTATTAAAAGGAGTGGTTTAGTTACCCTTATTTTCCATTAGGACCCCGCTGCCACAGGAGGGTAGGACAAAAGATGTCATGCAAGTTCGTATCGCAAGCATGTATGACTATATACGAAATACATGCCTACATATGATTGATGAATTGGAGTTGTTGATGGAAATATGCCCTAGAGGCAATAATAAAATGGTTATTATTATATTTCCTTAATAATGATAAAGGTTTATTATTCATGCTAGAATTGTATTGATCGGAAACTTAAATACATGTGTGAATACATAAACAAATACCATGTCCCTAGTAAGCCTCTACTAGACTGGCTCGTTGATCAAAGATGGTTAAAGGTTTCCTAACCATAGACATGTGTTGTCATTTGATAACAGGATCACATCATTAGAAGAATGATGTGATGGACAAGACCCATCCGTTAACTTAGCATATCGGCCGTTCAGTTTATTGCTATTGCTTTCTTAATGTCAAATACATATTCCTCCGACTATGAGATTATGCAACTCCCGAATACCGAAGGAATACCTTGTGTGCTATCAAACGTCACAACGTAACTGGGTGATCATAATGATGCTCTACAGGTACCTCCGAAGGTGTTTGTTGAGTTGGCATATATCGAGATTAGGATTTGTCACTCCGAGTATCGGAGAGGTATCTCTGGGCCCTCTCGGTAATACACATCATAAGAAGCCTTGCAAGCAAAGTGACTAATGAGTTAGTTGCAAGATGATGTATTACGGAATGAGTAAAGAGACTTGTCAGTAATGAGATTGAACTAGGTATGAAGATACTGTGACACCCTCGATTCAATCATACACTAACCATACACGCAAATGTGTACGATCAAGATCAAGGACTCACGGGAAGATATCACAACACAACTCTAGACACAAAATAAAATAATACAAGCTTTATATTACAATCCAGGGGCCTCGAGGGCTCGAATACATAAGCTCGAATACACAAGAGTCAGCGGAAGCAACAATATCTGAGTACAGACATGAGTTAGACAAGTTTGCCTTAAGAAGGCTAGCACAAAAGCAACAACGATCGAAAAGGCAAGGCCTCCTGCCTGGGAGCCTCCTAACTACTCCTGGTCGTCGGTGGTCCCCATGTAGTAGTAGGCATCGGCGGTGGCATCGGATTATAGATATATCTGGATAACTTCAAAGCTTGAATACAAAGGAATTAAGATTTTCATATCAGAAGTTCAGAAGCAGAGGCTCTGATCAAAAGATAAGTTAGTTGAATAGATATAGATCGACAATCAATTAAGGTTTGGTTTGCCAAGAACAAGCTCAAGTTCGGAGTGAAGTCTGAGCCGGAAGGGTGAATGCTAGGATCTGATTGAGGATTGCGAGCATTCGCAACATATTGGATCAAGGGACTCGAAACGATAGTGACAGAGGATGTCAACGGAGATTACTAAAAATATGGAATTTAACCATAATGCAGGCATGCAAGACTTTCCAAAGCAATAGGTTGCAAAGGATTCTTGGAAGGTCGAATAGCTTTTCGGGGTATTTTGTGAAACACATGAATAACAAGGAATGAACAAATCCTCGGTAAGTGTGAGGAATTATTCAAACATGTATTCATGTGGCAAAGAATCACAAGGCAATGACATAGCACTACTAGGGAAAACCTTATACACAGAACATTAGCAGTAGCGCGGGCTAAAAACGCACGCTGGTGCTAATTAGCAGCAGCGCGGTGTTGTAAACGGCGCTACAGATACAGTTATAGCAGTAGCGCGCCCGAGTACAAAAGCGCTACTACTAAAATTCCCACGGCTTAGCCGATAGGCTGCACATAGTAGTAGCGATCTTCGCCGAACCGCGCTACTACTAAAATTCCCACGGCTTAGCCGATGGCTGCACATAGTAGTAGCGATCTTCGCCGAACCGCGCTACCGCTATTTGCTATGTAGCACCGCGTCTACGCTGAGAGGCGCTACTGCTAAAGTAAATAAAATTAAATGGAAAGCAAATAGAAAAGTAAATGAAAATGAAAGAAATACAAAAAGGTGAAAGGAAAAAAATAAAATGTAAAGAAAAATAAATGAAAAAGTGGAAAAAAGAGAATGGTATAGCAGTAGCGCGTATCCAGGAACGCGCTGTAGCTATGTAAGCAGTAGCGCACTTCCCGGAACGCGCTACTACTACTTCTAACTAAACCGCTCGATTCATTTTTCCCAACGGCCACTTCCCCCAAATCGCAACTCCTCTGCTGTCGCTGCCGCCGTCGCCCGTCGGCCACCGCGCGCTCTCCCGTCGCTCTCCCGCCTCAACGCCTCCCCCGACCCCGAATTCGATGCCGCCCCCGACCCCGACCTCGACGCCGCCCCCGACCCCGATCTCGACGCCGCCCTCCGCCGCGCGCCCGAGCCCCGACCTCGAGGCCGCCGTCCGCCACGCGCCCGAGCCCCGACCCCGACCTCGACGCCGCCTGCCCCTCGCTCGCCGCAGTCACCGTAAGGCTCTGCCTCTCCTCTCCCCTACCCTCCTCTCTCTCTCTGCTAGGGCAATTTATATATGTGTTGATGCTATGTTGATGTTCATATGAACCCTAGGTGTTCATATGAACCCTAGATTTGTTTAGGGCAGTAGGCATTTTTTAGCATTTAGGAAAAATGATTAACAATTTTTTTTAGGAAATTAGCTAGGGCAAATTTTTATGAAAATGCCTAAACAGTAATTTCATTTGCATATTGTTGTTATATGATATATGTCATTGATGTTCATTTGCATATTCCATTATTGAAGTGGTTCGGTTGTGCCCAAGTGGCTTTGTTGTTTCAAGGAAATGAAGCCGAGTGGCCTATGTTTTGCCGGAATGTTGATTCATTTCCGTTCCGGCAAATTTCAGGTTCTCGATTTGTCCACTTTTTAGCAAAAGTCATGCCAAAATTTTTCGTGAATTTCGGCATGACTTGTGCTACAAACTAGGACATATCAAGTGCCCGGGATTTGCCGCACCGGGAAGGAGTCAACGTTCCTGCAAAGCATAGGCCTTTTTTATGTCATTATTCATTTTATTAGGTATAGAATTAATTGGCTAGATTTAATCGTAAGAACTAGTTGAATTAATAGAACTAGTTGAACATGTCACATTTGTTGTTATTTTTTTAGTTAAAGCAATTTTTCGCACATCGACGTCGACGATGCCTATCCCGCATCGTCCTTGTCAAGTCGGCGGAGGACACCCGTGTTACCAGATGGGCCATGTCCGGGACTGGGCTCCGCCGGGGTGGTACTGGGAGGCGCTACCTAGCGGGGGCGCAGGTTGGTGAGGAGCCAGCCTATGGTTGACCCGAACCTTCTTTGGTGGCGGTCGCGTGGGCCAGTGATGGTCCAGAGGCTCGAGGAACCCGCGGAGGTGGTGCGTCACCGTGTCAGTGAGGAGGACGTGCACGTCCGTCGCTACTTGTTTGCGTTGGAGCACAGGTTCTCCAATACCTGGCAGGTTCTCCAATACCTGGCAGGTTCTCCAGGGATCTCACTGGAGCTATGATCCTGTGATGGTTCCTTCTCTTTGGGTGTCCACCGCCCGCGCCGATACCCGTCGTGCGCTAGGGCTTTAGTTGTATTAGTGATGTTGTATGTATGATACTATTCGGGATGTATTAGTGATAATATTCAACGATGTACGGACGCATGAGATGATTTACTTTTGCTTATTGAATGCATGCTAATTTGAATACTTATTTATTTTACGATTTGGTTTTGCTTATTGAATGCTCATGTCAATATGAGTCCTATAAGATATTTTGAGTATCCTGGAGTTGTCTTCGATCGATTTTCAATTAATGTTTCAACTATGAACATAGGAAATGTCTGACAATGAAAAGGATTTCGGTATTTACAAATACTGCGAAGACAAGCGCGGCCTGTGCGACAGAATCTTCCTAGATGATGATAGGCGCTTCAGCATCAAGCTGGACATGAACTTCGAAGTGGATACAATAAGTCACAACGACAAGTCTTTTTTCGTAATTAAGCATGACATCTGCTTCATTTGCTTCAACTTATAATTTAATTTTTTTACTATTCTACTAGCGTATCCCCTGCCATGCAAGAGTTTTTGTCTTGGATAAGATAGGTTTCAGTCATACTATGGAGGTAAAGAAAGTTTACTTGAAGACCGAGCATGGTTATATTTTCCACGCAAAATTATACAACGCTGACGACTACACCTATTTTGGATGCAAAACTTGGCGAGCACTATGCAAGACTTATGCATTTGAGCCTGATATGGTTATCACCTTTGATATTCGTCCGGAAGATGATATTGAAGGTAATACCGACATCTGGGTCGATGTGCAGACGCCTCCAGTTATACCATTATGTGAGTTTCTCAACCATATTTATGTCTTTGATATTGTTTATTCAAAAATAGTTGACAACTAATTTCTATTGTCAGCTTATTTCGGTTCAAGCAAACATGTCCAGCGCTTGGTAGATAGGACCTACTACTGTCCCGGGGCTGAACTAAACTGCGAGGAGCTAAGTCATTATGTTTCATGGCTTGAGGATCTTGATACTGTCAAGACAAATTTTCTTCCTGCACTTAGAAATGTTAGTACTGAAAACGATCGACCAATAGTGTTCGTAATGAACTAAGGTCACATCTATTTAGGAAAGATGGTAAGATGTTTACTATTTGTCCTCAGTGCATCTTTTGCATACATTATTTTTTCAGCTAAACTTCATTGCTAAGTATGTTACTATACGATGTTCTTCAATAGGGACTCCCGATGAATGTTGTGCCTCATGGGATCGAGACTAATGGTACCATGAGTATTGTTAGCTTATGGCCAAGATATCCTACAATGCACTTTAGTGCATTCAGGATTTCTAAGAGCGATGAAGTCTTAATAGTGAAAGACTGGACCAAATTTGTGATGGAGGAGCGCAGAGAAGTACTAGGGCAGCAATCAGAAGCGCAGCCCACGATTAGGGGACAGGTTCATCTGCATGCTCCAACTTGATGAAGGAGGAGAGCTACACATGTTTTATGTTATTTTACCTGAGAGAGAGCAGCAGGAGTGATTAGCTAGCTGGAAATGAGTTTGAAGATGATGATGTGCTACACTATGACTATGATGATTAAATAGCTAGTGTTGGTGGTAATGACTATGATGATGATTATTAGCTAGTGTTGGTGGTGATTAGATAGCTACCGCATCTAGTGTTGGTGGTGATTAGCTAGCTAGAATGAGTTTGAAGATGATGATGTGCTACACTATGACTATGGTGATAAATAAATATTGTTGGTGGTAATGACTATGATGATGATTAAATAGCTTGTGCTGGCGGATTAGATTCAAGTGGAGGCAACATGTGGTGCACATCGAAAGTACTACTAGTCCAAACTAGATCAAGTTTGGATTAGTAGTATACTTTTGACATGCACCACATATTTCCTCCACTTGAACCTAATCCACCTTCATTTGACACACTGTTATGGACATAATGATATAAACCTCATAATTGGTATTGTACCAAAATTTGTATAACGGCGTATAAATACACTAAAAATGAAAAAAAGAGTACTAGTAGCGATGGATAGTAAACACGCTACAACTAGCTAGATTAGCAGCAGCGCAGGATAGAACAAGCGCTGCCGATATGTGTCTTAGTAGTAGTGCTTGTCGCACGCGCTACTGCTAAGTAATAGCTGTAGCGCCTTATTGGTAGCACGGCTGCCCGCGCTACTAGTGGGCATTAAACCCGTGCTACTACTAGGGTTTTCCCTAGTAGTCACTACAAAAAAAGACACATCTGTGACATTTTGGGCCGAACGAATTTTTTTCCTGTCATACATATGACACTTCTATGACGATAATTGTGACAAAACCCGGTATCATCATAGATGTGGTGGGCTCCTACTTCTATGACAAAAAATCATGACAGAAAATGTGCTTTTCGTCCTGGGCGGGCCGGAGACGCAGCTGCATGACATTCTTTGGGCCGTCCATGACGGAAAATATCGTGGTAGAAGCGAGGGCGAGGAAAATTTCGGGGAGTTCCCGGTTATGGTGGGAGGTCGGGGGCCGAGCGATGCGCGTTTCTCTCGTACACGTACGCGCGTGTGTGCGAGGCGTTGGCTCTAACTGAACCCGAGCGAGGCATTGGGCTCTAACTGAACCCGAGCGATTGCACTGCAGGCTACGCGTTACTGAACCCGAGCGATCGATTGATGGCTGTTAACTGAACCCGATCGAGCGATTCCTTCGCTACTGCTGCTAACTGAAGCCGATCAATGCTGCCTCTGGGATGAACAGTGAGCGTTGCCGGGGGGGGGTTGGATGAACAGTGAGCGGTGGCGTTGCCTCTGGATGAACAGGACCCCGTGGTGTGGTGGAGGGCTGGATGAACAGTAGACGGTGGAGGGGTGCCCGTGGAGGGGTGGTTGAACAGGACCCCGTGGTGTGGAGGGCTGGATGAACAGTAGACGGTGGAGGGGTGCCCGTGGAGGGCTGGTTGAACAGGACCCCGTGGTGTGGAGGGCTGGATGAACAGTAGACGGTGGAGGGGTGGTTGAACAGTAGCCGGTGGAGTAGCGCGCGGTGGAGGCTGGATGAACAGGAGCCCGTGGAGGCTGGAGGAGGTCGACGGTAGCCCGTGGAGGCTAGAGGAGGTCGACGGTGGAGATGAACAGTATCCCATGGAGTCCCGTTTTGCGGTACGCCACACCCCTCCTGATGAACAGGACCCCCGTTTCGACCGTAGGAGGTCCGTTTCATCCATTTTGCGGTACGCCACACCCCTCCCGATCAATAGGACCCCCGTTTCGACCGTATGAGGTCCGTTTCCTCCGTTTTGCGGTACGCCACACCCCTCCCGATCAACAGGACCCCCGTTTCGACCATAGGAGGTCCGTTTCCTCCGTTCTGCGGTACGCCAGGCCTCGTTTCCATCACCTGTTCCATCCAAGCCCTCCCGATGAACACGACCACGCATTCCGTTCCGACCCAGCCGGTTGGCTCCCACGCGTTCCGTTGCCTCCTGATGAACACGACGCATTCCGTTGCCTCCCCATGAACACGACGCATTCCGTTGCCTCCCCATGAACACGACGCATTCCGTTGCCTCCCCATGAACACGACGACGATGCTGTTTCTCCGTTCCAACCCAGCCATGTACACGAGCCCTGGCCGTACGTATGCGCGAGTAGGCCTTCGAGACCCCGCCCGTATGTACACATACGTGGCCGTATTTACTTTCTTGCACCCTGGCCGCTGTACGTACGTGTACATGCTACGTGCGCGCCTCTACTACGACACGTACACGCCTCTACTACGACACTTGCGCGCCTCTACATCCACCAGTATATATGTACATACACGTTCGCGACCAGAATGACAATGCTACGTACGCTTCGACCAGGTGGGTCCCGACTGTCAGGCACTTCCTTGCATGCGAAGATGTAGCTGGTGGGTCCCAGCAGTCAGGGGGGCGAATCGTTTTGTTTTTTTTGCCCGGACACACTTCCTTGCATGCGAAGGTGTAGCTGGTGGGTCCCAGCAGTCAGGGGGGAAACATTTTTTTGTGAAATACGGTGGCCCGTCCGGTGGGTCCCCGCTGTCAGGTGGAGGAATAATTATTTTGCACGTAATAAGGAGGCACTTCCTTGCTGCGGCCGTGGAACCAGCTGTCAACCTCTCCACGTACAGTCCACGTCCAATGGAAGCCGTTCCTTGACCATGTTGACCACGCCGCGCCGAGAGCACCAGGGCGGTGGACGATGGCGAGGCCTAGGAAGGGGACGAAGCGGAGCCGGGGAAGACGCGGCAGTGGATGCCCACGCGTAGAGGAGTACGAGGGTTCACTGGTTCGCTGCGGTGTGAGGCTGCCGTCGCCGCAGAATAACAGGGGGTGTGGGTGAGTAGAGGGTTGGCCTGGCCAGCGGTGGGAGTAGTAGGGGGCGGTGAGGCCTCCGCCGCATCGCAGCCGGCCAGGGGAGGCACGAGCACGAGGCACGACCGGCGCTAGTTTGGGCGGCTAGAGCAAGAAGACCAGAGGTTGAAGAAGCACTACGGCCGTTGGATGGACATCGTACGGTCACTGCAGCTAGAATCGTGCATATTGACTAAGTTGACAAAGCCCTCCGTCCCCGTCAACTTAGTAGGCCCACAAGTCAGCCTGCCACTATACTGGGTCCCAGCTAACATGGGAGTATTCATTTTTTTGTGCGTAATAAGGAGGCACTTCCTTGCGTGCGAAGATATAGCTGGTGGGTCCGAGCTATCAGTGGCGGTAACGTTTTTTTCGTGAAATACAGAGGCCCTTTCGGTGGGTCCCTGATGTCTGGTGGAGGAATCATTATTTTGCGCGTAATAAGGAGGCATTTCCTTGCGTGCGGCCGTGGACCCAGCTTTCGGCCTCTCCATGTACAGTCCACTTCAGATGCATGTCGGTCGTTGACCACGTTGACCACGCCGCGCCGAGAGCACCAGGGCGGTGGACGACGGCGAGGCCTAGGAAGGGAACGACACGGAGGCAGGGAAGACTCGGCAGTTGTTTCCCACGCGGAGGGGAGTACGACTGTATGAGGGTTTACTGGTGCATCTGCCGTTGCCGGAGAATAACAGCAGGTGTGGGTGAGTAGAGGGATGGCTAGGCCAGTGATGGGAGTACGATGGGGCGGTGAGGCCTGCGCGGCAGCAGAGCCGGCCGCGGGGAGGAGGGAGCAGGCAGGCCCGCCGGCGCTTGTTTGAGCGGCTGGAGCAGGAAGAGCAGAGATTGAAGAAGCACGACGGCCGTTGGATGGCCATCCAACAGTCATTGCTTGTGCGTCAACCTTTTTTTAGGAAAGCCTCAAATCTGTGAAAAACAGCATAGAACCCATCTGCCATTATTTCTAATAATTTACAACCCATTTGCTAATTATTAAGGTTTTTTTGGAGCCCATATTCTTTTTGTTAGCATTACATCCCATATTGTGGCCACAGTTAAAAAATTATACGAAATTTTGCATATTTCGGTGCGGTCCGAACTGTTTTTAATCCCGAAATTTCGACTCACATTCAAACTGATTTTAAAAATAAATGTATATCAATATAAAATCCAACAAATTCTCCACGCATAAAAAATAATGTAATTTAAAATCTCGAAATGAAAAAAAGATATTTGAAACTAATTGCCGGTTTGATGTGTTTTAAAAATGTACAACCCATTTCTCATTACTGATGGGCCATTTTCTTGACCAGCCGAATGAAAGCTCTCCTCGTCTTGAAAGATTTGCAGCCCAACAGGCCTGACAAAGCGACTTACTTGGAAAATCACAAAAAAACTGGGCTGTGGCCGTGGACCCAGCTGTCAGCCTCTCCACGTACAGTACTCTTCTGATGGAAGTCGTTCCTTGACCACGTTGACCACGCCGCGCGGAGAGCACCACGGCGGTGGACGACGGCGAGGCCTAGGAAGGGGACGACGTGGAGCCGGGGAAGACGCGGCAGTGGAAACCCGCGCGGAGAGGAGTACGAAGGTTCACTGGTTCGGCTGCGGTGTGAGGCTGATGTCGCCGCAGGGCCTGGCCAGCGGTGGGAATAGTAGGGGGCAGTGAGGCCTCCGCGGCAGCATAGCCGGCCACGGGAGGCAGGAGCATGCGGCACGACCGGCGCTGCTTTGGGCGGCTGGAGCAAGAAGACCAGAGGTTGAAGAAGCACTATGGCCGTTGGATGGACATCGTACGGTCACTGGAGCTAGAATCGTTCATATTGACTAAGTTGACAAAGCCCTCCATCCCCGTCAACTTAGTAGGCCCACAAGTCAGCCTCCCACCATGGTGGGTCCCAGCTAGCAGGGGGAGCATTCATTTTTCTGTGCGTAATAAGGAGGCACTTCCGGTGGGTCCGAGCTAACAGCGGGGGGAACGTTTTTTTCGCGAAATACGGTGGTCCGTCCGGTGGGTCCCAGCAGTCAGGGGCAAACGTTTTTTTTCACGAAATACGGTGGCCCGGCCGGTGGGTCCCAGCAGTCAGGGGGGAAACGTCTTTTCCACGAAATACTGGTGGCCCGTCCGGTGGGTCCCTGCTGTCAGGTGGAGGAATAATTATTTTACGCGTAATAAGGAGGCACTTCCTTGCGGCTGCCGTGGACCCAGCTGTCAGCCTCTCCACGTACAGTAGTCTTCCGATGGAAGTCAGTCGTTGACCACATTGACCACGCCGCGCCGAGAGCACCACGGCGGTGGACGACGGCGAGGCCTAGGAAGGGGACGACGCGGAGCCGGGGAAGACGCGGTAGTGGATGCCCACGCGGAGAGGAGTACGAGGGTTCACTGGTTCAGCTGCGGTGTGAGGCTGCCGTCGCCGCAGAATAATAGGGGGAGTGGGTGAGTGGAGGGATGGCCTGTCCAGCGGTGGGACTAGTATGGGCACGGTGAGGCCTCCGCGGCAGCACAGCCGGCCACGGGAGGCAGGAGCATGCGGCACGACCGGCGCTGCTTTGGGCGGCTGGGGCAAGAAGACCAGAGGTTGAAGAAGCACTACGGCCGTTGGATGGACATCGTTGACCACGCCGCGCCGAGAGCACCAGGGCAGTGGACGACGGCGAGGCCTACGAAGGGAACGACATGGAGCCGGGGAAGACACGACAGTGGCTGCCCACGCGGTGGAGAGTACGAGGGTTGACTGGTTCGGCTGCCGTCGCCGGAAAATAACAGGAGGTGTGGGTGAGTAGAGGGATAGACAGGCCAGGATGCGAGTATGATGGGGCCGTGAGGCCTGCCCAGCAGCACTGCCGGCCACGGGAGGCGGGAGCAGGGGGTTCTGATGGCGCTGGTTTGGGCGGCTGGGGCAGGAAGATCAGAGACTGAAAAAGCACGATTGCCGTTAGATTGACATCTAACGGTCTGACGCTGGTAGAGTCGATTGTTGACTAAGTTTCTTTTTTGAGAAACCTTGTGTATGCATGCACTTAGTAGGCCCACAAGTCAGCCTCCAAATCTGTGGCAGACAACATAAAGCCCATTTGCTATTTTTTATAATTTGCAGCCCATTTGCTAATTCTTAAGTAATTTATTACAACCCATTTTCTGCCCAGGACCACAGCCAAAAAGTTCAACCTTATTTTGCATATTTCGGTGGAGTCCGAATTGTTGTAATCCCGAAATGATAAACATTTTTTAAGAACTTACTGATTTGCCAAAAAAATTGTTTTGTTTTTGTAAGCAAATAAGACGTGGGACAATTGAGTTGGTTTAAGGGAAAACCAGTGGTAAAAAAATCAGCGCTGGGTGGGCAAAAACAACAAAAATAAGGATGTAAATATGAAAAGGGAATTTTATGTGTTTTCAATATAGTGATACGTGTATATGAACTAGTAAAACTATAGGTAGAGATTAGAAAACGGATGTAGGACATGCGTTTCAAGAGGAAAATAGAACTAGGTTGTGTGTTTGATTCAGTAAAAAAACTGCCTGTGGATGTTGTAAGACAAAATATAACTAACGCTGGCGGGCCAGAGGCCAGCAGATACCTGCTGGATCTTTGTGCCCCGTTGTCGTCATGGGCTGGGCCTGTTAAAAACAAAACCAACCCTGGGCAGTCTACAGCCCAGTTGAAACTTGCTCGACCTGAAAAAACAATATACGTGCTCAATAAACGAGAGAATTCTGCAAGTACAGACTGATAACTGGGATGCAACACAGATATTGTTTTTTATCATGATAATAAGTGCATGCACTTGTTTCGAAAAAAATGGAGAACTGGGAATTCGAACGGCGGGTGCTTATGCTACCCATCAAATAAAAATCAGGTGCCTGAAAATTCGTTGCGAAACAAATGATTCAGCTTTATATCCACGTCGACCCTCGGCATGATGGTTGGACGAAAATGCAAGTTCATACCAAAAGATCGTTAACAACAATACCAACTTGCGGACGACAAGGTAGTACAACTACCAATACCAAACTAACTTATAATCTTTTTACTCCTGGCCCTAGTGTTCGTCTGGTAGAAAATCTTGCAGAGGACCAGCTCCCACTCCTTCTCTTGCTCCAGGTCCCCGAGGTGGTACTGGTGCATCACCCAGTTGGTCCTCTGCTGGTCGAAGTTCTTGTTGGTGTGCAACACCAGAACCTTTTTTGCTGCCCGTCTTGCCGGCTGTTGACCATCACCGGCAAGGTATTGCCGGTCTTGTGCCACATCGCGTGCATGCCGCACTCCGACTGTATCTTGCGACGCGTCCACGTGCCCCTTTTGAACGCCCTGGAATTGCGCTGGAAGAAATGCTTCCTTTGGCCACTCAGTGTGATACCTGAAGTATTGTGGAATACATGTTTTAGTGTACCTAGTTGGCATTTTCATAACATCTTTGGCATGTTGCAGTCACTTGTTTCACTTTTTATTAACTGTCAAATTGTAATTGCTTCACCAGGTCTGCGTCTAAAAAGAAAAATAGAGCTATAAACAAAGGAATATGTTTGTGCAAGTAGATGGCCGATCGGTGTCTTACCTGGAAGTTTCTCAGGTTGGGTGTAGCATATGCCGTGCTCGCTGTCGATGGTTGGTATGAATAAATCGATGAGATACTGAAATCTCGCGCTGTCAGCACTCACTTTGGCCTCAAGGTGCTCGATCAGCTCCTAATCCGTGGGATCGAACTTGACGCCAGCCGGCAGCACCGGCCAATCCTTCTTCGACTTGCATCGGTAATTCGAGTTATGTGGTACTCAATGTATGATCAATCGACTATTTTAAGTGAATGATGAAAGATTTCGACAGATAAGTGGTACTCCAAATCTGAAGTCCAGAATACCCAAACACACCGCCGGGATTCTTGTGTCACCTCACGCGCAGCATGTTGTCATGTCAATTCAATGTGTGGACATGATGAATAATTTGACCGACGTATACTAGTACTACTACTTTACTACTTACTAGTCATATTTAGTGTCACAATTTATACATAGGTTTAACTAACAAGTACGCACTTGAAGCCTAACTGATATATATATATATATGGCTTCTGCACAGCATCTCCATCATCATTATCAGTACATCCTACGCAGGTGAGTTAGGATGCACTTGATCCCAGGAAGGTATCTATCCTTCAAACCAGAGGAGTGCTTCAAACTAACAACAGTACATAATATCCAACAAAAGAGGGTCGTGCTACAGCAGCAGAATACATGGCTTAGTCTAGATATCATCACAAATCAAGTTGTGCATATTTGCTGTTGGCATGAACCACATCGCCGCATGTCGGGTTAGCAAAAGCCATCCATCGCATGGAAGCTTGATGCCTTTCACACACTGAAGATTATCTGGCAACAAGCTGTGTCGACGAATCTCTGGATATGGTGATTCATGAAACCCATGGTATGATGTGTAAACACAGCCCCCCCTCGCGAATGGAAGTTGCATAGCACAGTAATCATCGCCAGTGATATGACCGATGATTGGTTGGATGATCGGATAATTGAGCCCGAGGAACAAGGAGTGGTTGCCGAGGCTATAAACCCGCCTCCAGTTGAATACACCTGGCCCAACGGAGCTGGGATCTTTCTCGAACACGAAGCAGCCATAGCCATCAATGTCACGAACGCCCCACGCATTGTACTGCATGTGGTTTGATGTAATGGTTTGGTCAATTTGGTACGTGTGAATGAGCATCAAATGACCACCGTCAGCTGAACGAGCGATAAACCACCACCCATTGGCTGATATGATTCCAAGTCCTGGAATCATGAAGGCCAGCGCATTTGCGTTTGCTGCAACAATTCAAATTGGAGACCAAAAGGACAAAAATAAACAATCATGTTCAGAGTATGTGTGGAATTAAGATTATTATAACAGTGACACATATCATAGACAGAGAATTGCAATGCCGTGGTCATAATCATACCCCAAGTTAAAAAAATAAGCCAATGGCTTTCATATTCTAGCAATATGTCATGGTTCAAACATCATGTAACAATGAGAGGAAAACAGCTATGACAGCGCCTACTCATTTTCTACCATAGCACTTACTACTACTGTTCTCATATCAACTCTAAGCAATAACATGCGTTGTTATAAAAATCTTGTAAATGATAGTAACATATAGCAATCATGATGTTATGCTCATAATATGTATTCTAACAATCATTAGATGCCAATTCTTCTCATATCAACTCTAACAATAACATGGGTGGTCATAAAAATCTAGGAAATGAGAGGAACATATAGCAATGATGTGGTTATAGACATGCTATGCATTCTAAATTTGTAACAAATGAACAGGCAGTCGTATTCATAAGGTAAAGATGAGATGAGATAGAACAATTACACGACGATAGATTCCACCAGTATAGGCAGCCAATCTGTGCGTCGTCCGCGTAAACGATGCCATCGTGCACTATAGCATCAGACAGAAATGTTGCCTCAACAGGATTGATGATGAGCCATAACCATGTAGGGCGACCGGATTCCAGATAGACTAATCCCATGTTGAACAAGGCAATGAGCTTGTAATCCCTGTAGTCTTCTGATGGTGTGGGCACTTCGCAGATTACAACTTTCTGCAAACAGAGGTCGAGCCAAAAGCTTGACGCGTCTCGTGTGTAGTAGGCAGGAGTGTCCGGCGGCCCGCGAGGCTCGATGGCGGCGGTATCCAACGATGGAAGGGTGATCTCTCGCTGGGTGTAGATATCCACGAGGCACCACGGACTACCGGTGTGGTGGATGAGGACGATCCAGTTGGCCTTCATGCCCGCCCAGTAGTGGCCGCGCATGAAGGACAGGTGGACGGGTAGTGGTAGCATGTCAAGGGGAACCACGACAACCTCCGTAGGATCGTCAAGTCGGTGTCTGGGCCACCTGCGAGGATCGGGCATCAGCAAGCAGGATGTCTGGAAAAGAGTCGGTCGGTTGCAGACGAGTAGACGGTACAAAGACACCGAGCATGCGGCCAAACGGACGGGGCTGAGTAGGTCCATACGACTACAGATCTGCTCCAAGAGAACATCGGGGAGGGAATTCCAATCGCGGCTCTGCGTGTCAGTCGGTTCTGCCATTGGGGTTTTCGGTGCCTGCGAGGCAGCGGGGAAGTGGATTCTCCTCGTGTGGCTGAGCAGTGAGCGGGGGGATATGGTACGCGCGAGCTACCAAGGAAGATGGCGCGGGCGGGCGAGCAGTGAGCGGGGGTAAATGGTGTGCGGCCGACGATGGGGAAGAGAGGAGGAAGAAGAAGAGAGGAGGAGGAAGAGTGGAAGACGGGGAAGAAAGTGCATTCAATCTCAATTCTACTAGTACTACTACCAGGATATACCGTCCTTCGGAGTGTAAATATCTACACCGATGACATGTGGGTCTACCACAACAGGGCCCATATGTCAGTTAATGGAGGAGAGAGGTGCGTAGGCGTATTTGCGGAAGCGTGCTCTACTGGCAAACATGATGGCAGTACTGGGTAAGGCTGATTTAGTAACACCAACACGCTGGTTCAGCTTATTAATTACGTGTCCCATCTGCTGCAGCGTGTATTGTCACTTCACTGCGAAGACTATTTGAATAGTTCTCTCTGACCGAGATGGGGAATAATGGATCGCGAGGACTTCCTTTCTACAGTATCCCTATGCCTCTACGCTCACTTCACTCATTTTGCTCCGTACCTAGTCACTTGTTGAAATCTGTAGAAAGACAAATACTCTGTATTTGGGAACAGAGGGAGGCTTTTACTCCGTACTATTTGGGAACAGAGGGAGTATCACCATATGGAGGGAATAGAGGAAGCTTGAAATATGAACATGTCAATGGGAGGGAGTAAGCCCCATGCATGCATGCATGCATGCAACATGCAACACTCACACGTACACATGGACGCACGCAACACTCACGCACCCATGCGGCACACAGCACACGACACAACACACACGCTCACGCTCAAGTGCTCAACCTACTCCCTACGTCCGTGAAAGACTGTACATTTAGAGATTTACACATTGACCAGGGCATAGTTAACGCCCAAAAGTAGCAGACTTATGTGTGCATGCGACCATTGAGATAAGAAGATTAAATGAAGGCCGTTGCATGCTGTAATTAAGGATAGACATGTAGCCTATACCTACAACACAAGTTGGTGCATTAGTCAATCAATATCGATTTAGATTAAAGGCTAAATGCATTGGAAGTGTAGATGTACATCATGTACTACACTCTTTGTTTTATAGCCGATGTACACTCTTTGTTGGAAGACCGAGGGAGGACACGTGCATGCACTCACATACACAGCCAGGGCGGTTCGCGTGCAAGGGTTGGAGTCGTGTCGCGCCTGCGTAAAGTTTTGTTTAACTGATTTCTTTGCTCTGCCAACTGACAGGTGGGACCCAGAAACCAGGTGACAATTTAACCAGTCAACAAAGTGCCACGTCGACGATGTGGCCGGTCAGTAGGGTGCAATACGGTGCTCTACGATGAGCTAGTGATCATATAATCGCCGCAAAACTATATGTATTGACCGTAAAGAGCGTATTGTTACATACGTTGACCGCCAGTATATTTTTCTCATTTCAAATTAAGCCATATTAATCGGAAAGGACGCAGTATGGACTACTACTAGTACTAGTACTGCTTTGATGTGTCCCATCAACTCGCCGAACGAGGAGAAGCTTGCTTACTACGCCTCTCCCTCGCCCACGCGCGAGTGGTTCGCAGGACGAGGAGAGGGTTTTGACTACAGCGCCCTCTCCCTCTCTCTCTCCCTCTCCCTCTCCCGCTCCCTCTCCCTCGCCCTCGCCCTCGCAGTGGACGTGCAGCAGTTCAATCGGTGTCAGATTGCCAGAAGCATATTGTATTGTAGTATCATCATTGTTGGACCTTCCGAAGAGGCGAAGAGCCAAGTGCAAGGTTCACACGAGTACGAACTGTTGAACCTCCCGAAGAGGCAAAGAGCCAAGCACAAGGTTTTATAGGAGTTGTCGTCCTAGTTGGAGTGTACTACAACTATAGAGAACGATGCTACTGTATGATGCCGCCACGTCACGTATATCCAAAGCTGTGCCACCTTTTTTTCTGAAAGAGCGTGTTGGATCCCGTGCAACAACCACACAAGTTGCACGTACACATAACACATTTACTAGTAATAAATTCTAAAGGACAAATGCCAGTATGCCACACAAGTTCATCTCCAATTCATGTGATAAATTTGTGCACGACTAGTCTACATATATTCACAGCGCTACCGTTCACAATTACCGTACTCCACTTACACGTTATAGATGGGCTACATGTCCTCGTCCAGGTTCCAGTCCCAGGTGTTCTTCATGGATGGCACGATCCATAGCGGTGGGTAACGGGAATCATTGTCGCACCTTTCTAGTCCGGTTCCACATGATGGAGACTCATCCAAGCTGAAGCGGCATAAATCAGGGATAGCGTGTCCCAGCATGACGTTCATCCGGCGGTGCGCACTGAAGACACAACCATGCTTCATGAACGGCAGGCCTTCCGTGTCGTGCACGGAAGGTGGCATCCACTTCACAATGGGGTAGTTGTCCCCGATGAAAAGTGAGTACTCTCCAAGAGTGTTCCTCGACACCCACGTAGCATCACGGGGGTCGAACTCGGCGACGTTCATCTGGTACACGCGGCATCCCAGATTTGGACACATGGTGATGTACATAGTCAAGGTCCATGCATAATAATGTTGTGCTCAAATATGGCGGTCAGTAATACTGTGCAGCAAATAGTACTACTCCGGTATAGAGGAAGTAAAATAACCGGCTTATTATATATAGCCACTCTTGGCTACATGGATGATATAGTAAGACATGGAAAAACAAAAATGGTGGCAGCTAGTGGGTTCAAGTCTTCAAGGGCCTAGCTAGCTATACGCGTCCTTCAAGGTAAAAAGTACTCCTACTAGTACTACAAAGTATATTGCTAGTACAACAATGAAAGAGAAGGCGAGAGGGTTAAAAAATGGAATACCTGGGTAGATGGTGACGGTCCGATCGTGGTAGATTGTGTGACCATGTTGCACATCAGTGGTACCATGGGCAACGACTGCTAAGATAGTTGATCCCAATATGCCAAAGTCAGCTATAAGGTTCCAGGTTAGACTGAATCGCGGATGCAAATGCACATCCAGGATCGGTGATCTTATTTTGATCGGGGGATGACTGGTCCCTGCAAAATAATGGAGTACCGTTAGGGATGCAAATGATGGTTTGTGCATTCCGTTTGTAATCTCCCATACCGTAGGATGGCAACCAGATGAAACAAGTCCTCTGGCTTGTCACCGCGAAGATGCGGCCTAGATGGCGCACGGCGTCTTCGGACGTGTAGGGGTACAAATCTGCCGCCACCAACATGCGCCAGTGTAACATCCCATATTTTCAATTTGGTATGTTATACATAGATCATCATTGCATACCATATTTTATTGCATTTTGACAAATCCTCGATAAATCCTAAGCAACTCAAGGACCCTCGGATAGAGTTCGAGATTTTCTCGAATTTTCATATTTGATTTTCATCAAATTATAAAACGAGGATTTTGGTTTTAATTATTTTCTCTCCGGACAAATATTTCATTTTAAAAATAAACGAGAGGCGAAAATATGATTTCTCCAAAACAATTGAAATATTGGAGGAAAAATGTTAAAATCATTTATTGGATTTTATTTGCAATTTTAATTGCATTAAAAATATTGCATGTTTTCAAAAAATTATTTTTGTGTCAAAAAAATGTTCACCCTATTCTAGATTTTCTAACTAGACGGGGAAAATTTATTTTATCTTTTTTGGACTTTTATTTATTTTTCTACGAATTGTTTTCCGCAGAATGTATTTAAAAATAAAAAAAAATTCGCCGCGCCCGACCGGGCCGAAGCCCAGCCGAGCCGCCGGCCCACCCCGCCGTCGTCCTACCCGCGTACGCCGCCGCTCGCCGAGTCCGGCTCGAGCACGGGAGCACCCCGCCGCCTTTGCCCCTCCTCCAAGCCGTTGCCCCCCCATATATAGCCGCCGCCCCCCCTCTTCTCACCCCGCCGCCGCCCGCACCTGCCCCGCACCCCGCCGCCGCCGGAGCCGAAGCTCGAGGCCACCGCCGCTCGCCGTTCGCCGCCCCCTCGCCGCCCCCGAGCACCCCCGAGCACCCCCGAGCCCCGCCGCACCCCGCCGCCCTCGCTGGAGCAGCCGGAGCCCCGCCGGAGTCTGCCCCCGACGAGGTATACCTCGCCGTTCGTTGCCGGTTTTGTTTTAAAAAAACCGTTCGTTTAAAAAAAACCCTAGATCGGTTTTTTTTCGGTTTTGTTATTTTGTGAACGTTCACCGACTCGTTCGTTTTAGCGAACGCGTTCGTCGGATTTTCTCTGTTAACGAACGTCCGTTCTTTAACCGTTCGTCCGTTTTTCTTTTTCGTCGGATTTTTTCCGCGATTATCTCAGATCTCGATTTCTGATCGAATCTTCGTTTCTGTTTAACTTTTCGCTCGTTTATCGGAATCAGGCGATTCAAGCGCCTAGAGTTTCGTCTCGAAATTCTCTTTCCGTTTAACCTACTCAAACAAGTTTTTGCTACTGTAAAATTTGACCTAGATCCAGATTAGTAAACGAAGCTTGTTTCTTTCGCAGTTTGACTTTCGTTGCTTCGTTCGAGTTGATTCTTTTTGCAAACCGGAGTTCTTAAGTTGAACTTTCTGGTTGGATCTTTCATTCGAGTTTTACCTGTGCATTAAATGAGTACTTATTGTTTGCTTGTTTGTTTGCGATAGAGTACCCGGAGTGTGCCGCTTGTTACTTCGAATAGCTAGGTTTCGCGGATCATCAGCAGGGCAAGTAACACTTTGATCATACCTTCCATACCCAGTTTTATTGCATTAGATCTATTTCCCTCAAACATTGCATGATTAGGATCTAATTAAATTGTGGGTATTGGGAAGTAGTTGAGGTAGTACCTATTACCTGTTTCAATTATCAAACCCTTGGGAGTTACTTCTACGTTGCTATTATATTGCCATGCTATGCTCGTAGACGTGGATTGGGTTTGAGAGGTATTCATGACAGATGTGAGATTGTTAATAATGGTTTACCTAAGGTGGCAACTAAAACTGACATCTGGGTGGATTGAGGCACCTGGAGAATCCAGTGTTGTCTGTTTGTATAAGGACCGCCACCCAGGCTCAAAGGGATCATAAGATTATTCATGCTAGAAACTTCCGTGTGCAGCCACAAGCTATTATGGGCTCTAGCATAGTTGAGTAGGTTACATGATCTCTTGAAGAGGTGGGCTAGCAGATGTAGGGGAAAGTAGGTGTACCGGTCCACCCGGAGTAAAGAGTGATTGTTCCTGAAAGACTGTGTCTCGATCATCCGTTTCTCAAACATCATGTAGTGCGAGAATCAAGCGGAGGCGGTCGAGTCTTGTGGGGAAAAGTGCGCAAACCTCTGCAGAGTGTACAAACTAATCATGGTTAGCCGTGTCCCCGGTTATGGACAATTTGAGTATCTAGTACCTGGATTATCATTTGAATCTCATCACCATGTTATTTTTAATTAATTTTGCTGGGTTAATGATGATTCTTAATTGGGATTGAGATGCTGTCAACCATCTCAATGTTTCGGAACCACCATGATAGTTAAATAAAATTTATTCCTTTGAAGTAGGGAAAAATTGGCTTTTCGCAAAAACTTTAACCATAGAGCTTTCCACCAGCCATATATGCATGTAGTATAGCCTTATTATTGTTCATTATTCTCTATGTGTTACTTTGCGAGCATATTCTATGTGCTGACCCGTTTTCGGGCTGCAACGTTTCATGTTGCACACTTTTCAGACGACGAGTAAGGTGCCTTAGGTCATGGTCTTATACTCAGTGATGCCGCTGGAGTTGATGGACTCACTTATCTTCCAAGTCTTCCGCTGTTATCGTTTTAGATGGCCTTAAGCCATATTTATCATACTTAATCTCTTTGGAGATATTCGATGCAATAAGTGTGTGATTGCTACTCTGTTATAAATCCTCCATTTGTACTGTGCGTGTCAGCATTACTGATCCAGGGATGACACTAGTGCACAGCAGCACAGACCATTTGAGGTCTGGTCGCTACAGCCAGCCTCTGCCGTTACTGCCTCTTGCATTGATGGCAATCCTTATGTCGAACACCGCGATGAGATAGTAATCGTCGTAGCCGCGTCGCTTTGTCGGCGGGTCCGCAATTGCTATCTTCTTCAATCTCATGTAGGCATCATCATACGTATTCAAGCCCAGCCAGTCCGGAAGGCCGATCCCAATGGTGGAGAAGGGGTCTACCGGAACGGCCGCACTGCTGTGGATGTTGTGCAAAATGATGGTGGTATCCGGCCGGAGGTATGCAAGCCAATCTTCGTTGGCACCGACCCAGACCTATATATAAGATGGTGGGCAACGGAGAAATTACGGGATGGAAATGGAATAACTAAGTACTACATGATCAAACTCCATTACTGACCTACTCATCGGACAAAATCCGACTACCTCTCAACGTCGGCAACTCTAGCGGAGTCAACGTGCAACCATGGCCAGGGAGCGGTGGACTGTTCGAAGGATTGTCCCATAGAAGAACCTTCTCCTCGAGGACGCATGGAAGACCAACAAGCATGGCCTTTTCCCAAGCCTGTTTAAGTAGCGTCTTGAAAAAGTTGGTGCAGGAAGCACCGAGTCTTGCGGCGGTGAGGACGTCGGAGCGGCGTGCGATTTCTCCCAGAGGATCATCGTCCAAGGTCTCCTAGCCCCGACGAGGAGGAGAACCGCCTGGCGAATCCATGGGTGGAGCGACGAACTGCCTTCTCTTCGGGGGCAGGGGAACTGGCGAGGAGGAGATAAGAGCGTAGTAACCACAGGGCCTCGTCCCTTCCAACTGTAGATCGTTCCTCAGTGAAGGGGTGAGGCTATTATTTACTACTAGAACTAGCATTATGGAACATTATGGGATTGCATTATACTGTAAATAATAGCACTAGTAAGAAATTTTTGGCACTAGGTAGTAGTTTTTGGCGTGGATTAAGAAATTTTGGGTATGTTTTTGCCATTTTTTGTACACGCCAACTAGTGTCAAAAAACGTCTTACATTATGTGACGGAGGAGTACGTACTCGTACTGTAGCAGTACTAGTACTACTTTTCTCAACTAGTAGTGCGATGTACTGTACTTCTAGTCTAGTCTAGTATAGTGCACCAGTTTTGAACTCTGGAATCTCAGGGCCAAGGAGCTACAGTTGGAAGTGGAGGGTACTACTGTTCTCTAGAACCATCGCTGTACTATCAATGCAGGGGAAGTACACCTGCGTAGTGGCCTAGTGGGTACTCTCGGTGCTCTATTCAGCCGCTCCTCTCACGTAGCTGGCCTACTCAGCCGCTCCTCTCACGCACACACTAGCAGCCCGTTTATCAGTGACGGTTACTGCGGGGGCAGAACATTTGAGTTATTTGATACAGCGAGACTAGGCTTTTCGCTTCCATTTGTGGAGGTGTAATGGATCTCGTCGAACTTTGTTAGTAGTTCCTTCTTTATGAATGAGATGAAGCAAAGCTTTTGCCTCCGTTTAAAAAAAACACGTCAAGAGGAATTTCTTTTATAGTAGAGCCGATAATGGAGTGAAGTCCATGCGTGCAACGCCACAAGCTACGGAGTAATAGTAGAGCACTTTACGTACAGAGCCATATTGCACAGTTCCCAATGCCCCGCCAGGCTTTTCCGGCTCCTCGGGCTTAATTGGGAGGCGCTAGTTTAAATATGCTACTAGCTGGAAGCTGCAAGCGAGGTGCGGCTAGGGCGAGCACGCAAGCCACGGGATGCTGGGAAGGAAAACCCGTTCAGGTGGCTAGGCTGTCCAGTGCACCCAGATTGTGGGGCCGCACGTCCATTTGACTTCAAAACTCAAACTACCCGTGTAAAATATTGGCTCGCAGCGAAGTGTAGTAGTACTATTTAAAAAAAGGCCGCCGCGCGTTCGGCCGGGATCGAACCCACAAAACGAGGTATACACTCCCGCGACCACTAGTAGTACTCGTTGGAGTACAACGCAACCTAGACTCACCTTTTGTCGCTAGTAGTACGTACATTGTTCCTTACAAGAAACCCCTAATGATTAATAGTATAGCCAGCTGCAGGCTATAAGCCAGTGCCATGTCATCTACAGCCCATCTTATAGCCAACATGTACAATAATAGATCAAAAGAGTGTACTACTTTTTTATTATGTGGCCCACTTCTCATTCTCACAAAGTGCCTAGGAGCACGTGCTAGAGCTGGCTCTTCACGAAGAGCCTGCTTACCTTCCCTCTCCTCTTCTCTTTCCTCCAACTAAGCAGAAATATACTAGTTTATTTCTTATAGCCCGCTGACTCAGCTCTATTGTACTTGCTCTAATAATGCAAGAAACCACTAAAATGCCAAGAAACTACTACCACTTGCATACATGGCAGACTTAAGATAAGACTACCTTATCAACCATTGTACATGCTCTTACCAACAAAAATCCTCGAGTGACCTCCTACCTCCGGCCCGTCCACCTAGTCATCCTCGGCCATGGGACACAGCTACCGCCGCCGGCAGAAGGCGAGGTCAAAACCACCGGCGGTGCGGAGCCCATGTTGCGGCAGCCCGGATGCCAGCTCCGTCCGGCGCTCGCGGCCGCTAGCTAGCCAAGATAGCTCCGTCCAGCTGCTTGTCTACAAGGTTTGCTAGCTAGATTGGCACGGCAGCGCGGCGGCTTGCTCATGCACGCCGCGCTAAGGCCAGCCATCTGGCTCGAGCGAAGGCCAGCGCGGCGGCTTGCTCGCTCATGAGTCACGCTCGGGCCAGCCTGCCAACCCGTGCGGAGGCCAGCGCGGCGTCCGGCCCGTCCGGCAGAGCGTCGGCCAACTTGCTCATCACCGGCGCCACCGACGAACACGCATCAGTACTGTTTGAAGTAATGTTTAGGAAAAATAATGATTTGAGGGGAAATAACAAGAAAGAAGGTCAGATGTGGGTCCCTCGTGTCAACGGTCAAACAAAATGTGTTGGTTTAAGCTGCCTCTCAGCACGTACGTGTGGGCCAACCCTATCATAAATGGGTTTAAACGAACCTAATCGGTAGGAGTACTAGGTAGTTTTTGGCATGGATTAAGAAATTTTGGGTATGTTTTTGCTATTTTTTGTACAATAGATTCTTCCTAGGGCTGGTTGAAAGTGGTAGTTTTTTGTTAAATACTCTACATATTGTAAGTAGGAGTGAAAGTTAAGCTTTGGAAGCCAATAAGCAAGGCTAGTTACATAGTGCATATGTGTACATGATTGAAAGTAAATATCAACCATGAGTGACTAATATCTTGATGGAAAACTCGAAACTATGGAATACTAGGAAAAAATGCATGGTTGGAAATACTAGCAATGTTCATGTCCGTTGCAACGAATCATAATTAGAATAATACTTATTCACAAACTTGGTACAAAACACTCTAATTTTGGTATACATATGTCACTAGAGATATATTATGTTTCAATTAGAATATATTCCTTGGGCTGTTTTGGTGAGGTCAGGGAGGGATGTGGTTGGTTTTAAGATACTAATTATGGGTTTTTCTGCAAATTGGTAGACAAGTGGGATGTTGGTGAGAAAAGGCAACAACTTACCTCACAATCGTTAGATGTAGATCTAATGGTCAGAAACGACGGATGGCAGACACACCAGCATCACCAACTTAGTCTTGTGTAGGAGTACTAGCAAGATCCGTGCATTGCACGGAACATCAAGATGCATTTTTTTATAAAACACTTGTTGTGATTGACCCTTGCAGGAGTAATCCCATGTGTAAAAACTAATGATATCTCGAGAAATATGAGATAAGGTGAATAGGAGTGGGGTGTGGTGGTGGTTGGTGGTTGGACTGAGCGGAGGCATGGGGATTGACGACGCCGGCAGCGGCCACCAGGCCAGTTTGTTCCAGAGGCTTCCTTTCTTAATTGCTCAACAATGAGGTTTGTTGGAGATAAGGATGAACGAGGGAAGGCCTTCTCTGCAAATGTGGAGAGGGGTGCGGGTATCTTTTAGTTTAATTTCCATCCGTCAGATATAGATCGGACGGTCTATATTGCAAGATGGCACACATACCATCATCACCAACTCGGTTTTTTATAAGAGAAGAAATATAAGTCTGGAGATACAAACGTATTATCGATACTTGCTTCCGTAAACTAGCATCTACATTCTATTCAATGCCTCGACATGTGGGGCCTAAGCACAATGACTTCTCGACTGTGTAAAACAAAGATTTTCCCGTCGCCGACAAGGAGGGGGTGACGGCGGCGCGCTTTTTGGCTTTCTCTAGTCCTAGTAGTCATACTAGGTGGTCTAAGCACGTGTAGATTTATTCTTTTTCACGTCTCGTGTTCGCCATACTGCCACGACTGTTGATGAATAGACGGTAAGTTATTCACGGGGAAACCCTTGAGCGTGTTTGCGAGAGAGAGAGACAATGTGCGTGTGTGATATGTTAGAGACTGAGGCAATGATAACATATTCTTTGTCTCTATGTGTGTGGAGGATAGAGAGAGACATGTACATGGGGCTTTGTGTTGTGTAACGTGGAGACACATATACATAATTAGAGAGTGAGTGTGTGAGATACACATGCGGACATGAGGAGAGATGAGGATCCAGATAAATGGGTGTTTGTGTGTGTCTATGTGTGTTTGTGCACGCGTTTGTGTGTGAGAGGGAGAGAGTGTATGTGGAGTAGAGAGACCACTGATGATATAAACCTAGTATAAGGGAAGGGGGAATGGTGTGACATGTGTAGTAGCGAGATAGCACAGGTGCGGGCGGGGGGAGCAGACTATTTGGAAGAGACATCGAGTGTGTGTGTGGGAGAGGGGTGTGAGAGCGAGAGAAAGAGAGAGCTAGCGACGGAGAGAGAGAGAGAGAGAGGAAGAGAGGGATCGTTTGTGTCCATAAATGGCGTATAGATAGGGAGACAATGTTGATGTTGTCCGAAATTGGCCTATGAACGGAGACGCAAGGGAAGCGAGTCATCGTGTGTGTGATAGGGACTTCATGAGAGATCTAGAATAGATGGTGTAGAGAACAATGTGCAAAATCGAGAACGATTATACATTAGGGAGCTATGCAAAGAGTCACGACATATATGTATACAGGGAAGGAGTTGGGGTGGGTCCGCATGTGGGAGAGATAGAAAGAGGAGAGTGGTGCACAAGGAGACAAAGTGTGCTTGTTTGCAGTGGGGGTGGTGTGTGAGGTGAGTGCGTGAGAACCACATGACTAGGGAGATAGACGTTTGGGGGCGACGTTTTGTGTGTATGGGAAATATACACTCTACATAGTGCGTGTGCTTGGGTAAGAGAGATAGCGGGAGACCTAGAGAGTGAGGGAAGAGATGTGTGCATGCCGGAGAGACAAAGTGATAGAGACCTATGTTGGGGTCCGGACTTTACAAGAGAGAGGGGTGTTAATGTGCTCGTGTGTTGGTGTTTGGGGGAGAGAACGACTTCTCTATGTGTGTGTGTGTGGTGGTGAGGGGGGGGGGGGGTTGACTTCAGATAAAGAGTGAGGTGTCTATATTTGAGGGACTTTAGCGTAATTGAGATATTGTGCACTCATGGTTGATCAATATGTTTCACAGTTTGTACTATGAGATAACGATACTTTTGAACATGCGTGATATACCTTGATGTACCAGAATTACAAACCTAAGATTGGAATTTTGGAATTCGACTCCATCATTAGCTTTTGTAATTCATTTAAACGGAGGTACATTTTTTAAGCCGGGATTTCGTGATTTCAAATTCATATATCAAACCTAGAGATATACACATACGGGCATGTTCAAACTTTATAATCATCCACTTTGTTCATACACATACACATTTTTGCTTTTGTCATCATATTTAGGATAAACACATTTGGAATTTCATTTGAATTGGACCGTATGATGGTATTTGCTTGTAGTAGCTCAATGATCCATATTTGAATTGAATGGACAATCTAAGTTTCGAGTTGGAGACATTGATTTTCAAAACTTGCACATTTTTTTTGCGTGCAAAACAAACAAATTGTCGGCCATGATATCATAGTTGGCCGTACGAGAGCAGAATACTTATAATTTTAGGCGCCAAAAGCTTTCAAACTTCCCGCTCACATCGAAATATCACGCGCCCGAAAGTTTAGCCCTGCGATATTCCTGTTTTACCCCTGGCACATGAACGGAAAAGGGCTGCTTTGGTAACTCCATTGTTTTCCCCTCTTTGCCCCCAACATTCTTCCCCAGAGCCCCTCCCCTTCCCCTCCCTGACCCCCCCAACCATGGCAAGCCGCCGAATCTAGTCCTCCGCCGCAGCGGTGGACCTCACACCCCGCCGTATCTACCTTCCGCACCTTGGAACCCCCAACTGCCAACTCACCACTTCACCGGAGCCGCTTTGGCGACTGACTTGTCCACCGCTCCAGATCTCCTTGACCGCCATCATGGTCCACCGCACCGGATCTGCTTAACCGGCGCCCTCGTCCACCACAGTGTAGGCCCTTCATTGACTCCCTCGTCCGGCCCTTCGCTGGCGCTTCATACAAGACCTCGTCCGCCGCAACAGATCCGCCTCACCAAAAGCACTGTACAACATGCCCGCCGAAGCCTTCGTCCACTGCACCGGACCCGCTCCACGGACTCCATATTCAACTCCACCGGCCCTGCTTTACCGACGCCGCAGCCTCATCAGGTTATTTCGATTTGTACTCCTTCGGTTTTTCTCTTTATCGTGCAACTGTTCACTTACCACAGATGAGCTTTCTTGTATGTCAACAGGCGCCGCAACCATAGCACCGTAGCCGCTTCAGCGACAGCGATAGCCGGCCCAAACTCAACCGCAACACGAGCACCATCGATGATCCTTAGCTATCAAGTATGACAATGATACCCATACGCAGCCGAGAATCAGGTACTATTATCCAACGGCCGGCGCCTACGTTCACTTTCCTAGCATAAGCACCGCACCCTTGAATTTCTTCAGGGCGTCATTCAGTTTTTCATGAGACGCGTTATTCTGCTTGCACCTGTAGGGCCATACTTCTGGCAGTGAACATGTTACATGTACTAAATTACATACCAGTGCACATATAGTTAATATGCTTTAGTTTTGTTCTGATGCCACCTGTTGGTTCCATCAGACTGCTTAATGTTCTCTATGCTTAATTACACATCAGCAAACTAGCATGTGGTTCCGCTGTTTTTTGTTCGTTTTACCCTACATTATCTGATGCTAGCTATTACATCACTGCTCCGAGCCTCTGTTCATTACTTGTTTGTGTGTTCTTGATCTTCCCAATTTGCATGACTAATTTGATGCTTCTATTAATTATGGAGCTGCCAACGCCATCAAGCAAAATATTTGTTCTTTTGGGGCTGGCACCTCGAACAAGCATAAAAATAGAGGGAAGCAGATATATTGTCGTGTATGCACACACCCTTCTTTCATTAGTTTAGATGAACCATTGATGATCAATTCGAACCAGTGCATGAGATTAAAATTAATTTTACCTAAATAGATGGTGCAGAATAAACTACAACAACTACATTTGCAACCACGGGATGCTGACGATATCTTCAAAGAACATTGCAACAGCAGCTAGGCTTGACATCAACATATGGTAAGCCAGTGTGTTTTAGTACATGTGAAATGTAATGCGAGTGGGCTGCTTTCTTGGCTTGTGCCCTCAACATGTAATCCTACCGAATTACAAATAGTTCAGTTGTCTGCTTTGCTGTATTGCTTGATTCGAATGCTTATTTGTTGTTACGCTATACCTGAGTTGGCCAATATGTCAGCAGTGCCTGCTGTACTATCGTAAAGAAATGCATGCCTATTTCATTTGAGTCCTTCACTTTTCCTCTCAACTTCATCACAAGACTGTCTTCGTAGTTTATATGAGGCCACACTGTTAAGTGCTTTCTCAGATTATTTCAACTGCTTAGATGCCTTGGCAACTTAAATATAGCGGTTGTACACTCCCTTTCAACTAGGGATGTCAACTGGGTCCCGTTTAATCCCGATTAAAGTCCACTAGTGGTATGATAGTTCAAAAGAGTTTTCGTTTTTTGAGGAAAATGAACTAGGGAGGTAGCAAAAACTAACCAGATGGGACTGGCAGATGTTGTTTATTTTCCACTTACATCCCTTGTTTCATCTTACCATTTTAATTTCTTTTCGGCTGATGCTGCTTCGAACCATTTAAATATAGTTTGCCATGCTCGGCAATAATTCGTCCGTCGTTTACCATGTAAGCTTACTGCTTGGATCATACGATAACTATCTCTTACTGATGTCCAGCAGAAACCTTTCAGGATGCCGTTCACACTAGGACACAATGTACAACCCCAGAATCTATTTGTGGAAGCAGTGCACCATCCATGTTACCAGATGGTAGCAGTTCAGAGGCAACACCGCCGGAGAGCAGTCTGAGCATAGATATTATAGTGCTTGAGGCTCTACTAGAGGCAGAAAGAGATGGTGTGGCTGCCATGAATGAGGTAATCTTTATCTTGACGCTGAAAATTACGGAATTAGCGGCACGCATTATGCAAGCAACCCAAGAATTGGAGGAAGTAAGAATGTTGCATTTGAAGACGGAGGAGGTCCTGCTGTTTCTGCTATCTGAAGCCCAAGGTAATCCCGGTTCTTCTTTAGATACCAGTTGAAATTGTCATTAGATTATTGTACTTGCATGTTGTGTCATGTCTCCGAATAGATTATGTTGCAAGACCCCCTATGTTGTCCATGTGTTGTAATGATCCGAATTTTTTAGGCGAGGTAATCCTCAGTACTTGTATGATTGACATAAAGTGAACTGTTTTTCGTGTGAGCATATTGTATTGGATGAAATAACTATTTGACTCAGAGTGTATCAACCCTACTGAATTCGAAGATCACGACATTTCTAAATCATAATCATATATAAAGGTGGAATAAATCTTTGTTGTGGTTTTCAAGAAATAAATAACAAAACGTATAATTATCTGTGGATATTCATAATCGAATACAAATTGGATTTGAATTTAGTTTGCCAGGTCCCAGGGCAAACGTGAATGCTAATTCTCCCAAGTTTTGAACGAAGCGGCTAAACACCCACTATAATTTGTGGGCTGCCCGAAGCAAGTGTTTGCGAGATGGAAATTACTGTCTACCCCTGACACTTGGCATCCTTATCGACCGGATTTACACTGCTGTCGATAGGGGTAGACTAGTAACTTCAATCAAACGTGACACGACGGCCTCTGAGCCCATTCAGACATGGTGGGCGCCAAACGTGGGCGACAAAACACATTTGATTCAAGCTCGTCCGAAAGACATGTGTCTCTTCCTCCATTTCCCCATTCATACACGGTGGGCGGCAAAACAAACTCTCCTTGTCCGAAATCGATGTAGGCTAATATTTTAAATAGGGGCAGATGTGTAACTTCCATCAGATGTGACAGAACCGCCCTACCTGTCAGGCCCGTTCATACACCATGGGCGCCAACCGTGGGCGGTAAAACACCCTCTCCTCGCCCGAAATAGTTACCGGCAAATATTTGGGAGATGCGAGATTACCGTCCTATCCCCAACCGACGCGATGTCCGAAATTTTAAACGGGGATAAGTTCATAACTTTCCCCCATTTCAGAGAAGCGCGTCCCAAAGTTTGAGATCCCACCCTCCCCTCCATTTCCCCATTCATACACCGTCGGCGGCACGACAACCTCCGCACCGCGGCCAGCCTCCTCCGTCCACCACCCCATCCTCCACCTTGCAGGAGCCGCTACCCCTACCCCGTTGTCCACTGCAAGAGATGGACGTCTCTCATCCACGGCACTGGACCAGGATCCTTTCATCGCTTCCTCTCGCTTCATCGGCGCCGTCGTCCACCTTGCCGTTGCCACTCCTACGACCGCCTCGTCCACGACAACAGGATATATCCCCCGACCCGGCCGTCTGCCATCTAAAGTCTTCCTCCCCGCCGCCGACAGCCATCGCACCTGCAACACCCTCAACGTATCAGCATAGGCCTACACAACATCGCAAGAGAGGTGGTACTCTTCCATATGTGCTTAAGTTATTGATCTCACCCGGAAAATAGATCGTAATTTGTTTACTGTACTTTTCTTGTCCGTACCAAATCGTAGTAGCTAGTTGAAAGCAAACATTGGTTGCGAAGTAGCTTTGTCCGGTTTGCACCTTCAGATCCGCCATGGCACGGGCACTATACTCGTAAAGCTTATGGTTTCCCCCCTTTATATTCACTACCATCATCGTAGGTGCTTCGTGTCGTGCTAGCACTGCTCCTCAAGACCTCAACCCAAAGCTTACGTGTTGAAATACGAATTTGATATGATGCTCATATCACTAAAACAGAGAACGTTTAATTGGTCACCTAATGTTCCTATATTCGTTTCGAAAAGCATGTGCGCCACCCACTGGTCCAGCTAGTTCCACTTTCCTGTTTTTTCTCTTGATGCTTAGGGTTTTCCCCTTTTATCTACTCTACTATGATCTGCGTAGTTGCTTTCTGTCGTACTAGCATTACTCCACCCTTCAAGCTAAACAACACAACACTCAGAATTCAAAAGCTTAGTTGTTCAAATATGATTGTGATATGATACTGATATTAGTTAACTGACACATTTAATTGGTTAGCTAAAGGTCCCACTTGAGTTTTCAAATGCATGTCGCGACATATAGAGAGACGGCATAATTGCATTTCTTTGTCACTTGTTGACCGTACTTTCTTGTCCATACCAAATCTTAGTTGTTATTTCAAAGCAAACATCGGTTGCTAACTACCCATTGCACGGTTTGCAGCTTCAGATCTGCCATCCCACTGCCACGGTCAACACTGTACTCATCATGCTTATGTTTTCCCCATTTTATGATGACCACAATCAGCCTATGTGGTTCGTGTCGTAATAGCACTGCTCCACCCATCGAGCTAAACAAGCTTAGTTGTACAAATTCATATCTAATATTATTGCTGATATTAGTAAAACTGAGAGATGTTTAATTGGTTAGCTAAATGTTCCTACTTTAGTTTCGAAATGCATGTGAGACACATATGGAGAGACCGGAAAGAATAGTATTTCTCTATGCGCTCTGGTTCATCATGGGTGGCCAACCGACATTGTATTGAAAGACTTGTAATATCTTCAATCTGCTTGCTCTTCTGCTCTTCTTTAAGATGATACTCTTCTCTTGCGGTCGACTGGTCAGGTCGAGTTGTTCTCCCTTAGTATATTTTGAATCTGTCAGGTCAGGTCGACTTGTTCTTCTTTACTATATGTTGAAGCTATCATCTGCAAAGTGTCATCACTTCTGGAGCTCTCATATTTTGAGTAGTAGGACACATTATATTAATGCACACAACAAATTACAGCATGCATGGCATCTTTTAAAAGAATTGCAGAGATAACACAAAGGGGTTTACAGGGAGGCAGTATTGGATTAGAATCACTTCTGCATTACAAAGAAAATCTCACTTGTTTTTATGTTTTCATGCATGTCAGATATTCAACATTATCAAAATGAATATGAGAATGGGCGCACGAGAGGAATATTGCGGAACGATCCACTGGCTAACAAACTTGGCATGGTGGAGGATGGCCTATCTTATTCACCCGTCAAGGTGCTTGCTCTAACTTTGCAAAGTTGTATTGGTCGCA
Source organism: Aegilops tauschii subsp. strangulata (assembly GCF_002575655.3). Taxonomy (NCBI): domain Eukaryota; kingdom Viridiplantae; phylum Streptophyta; class Magnoliopsida; order Poales; family Poaceae; genus Aegilops; species Aegilops tauschii. The sequence goes on along the minus strand of NC_053037.3, from coordinate 418,190,996 downwards.
CATATTTTGCATCTGACCTCTTGCATTACTTCTACTTTGTTACACCATCTGCTTAGTTTAAGCATCATATATGAGTATATGCCATACCTATCCATTTTCTGTACCTATTCCATGTGTCGTCACACTATGTTTTTCCAGTCAAATGTTGTTCTTTCGTAATAGATGTCCAAAAGGAAGAGGGTGAGTGCAGATCCTCAAGGAGTACAAACTAGGTATTTGGAAAAGGTAGTGATACCTATTAAATCAGATAGATCAGCAGCCACAGAAAACACAGGCCCAACTATACCACACTCTACCCCTATTAGAACTGCTGGGAGCCCAGCATCAGGTACTGTCTATGATATCAATTCAAAATTTGAACTCCTAAGTTTTTGCTTGTGCCTTACCTTCTCTCTTGTATGAAAACTAATTTCAGATGAATCTCCTTGCTCAAAGGATCATACGATCTCAAAACAATAATGGGCTCTGCATTGCTCTTGTCAGTACCTCTCTCCCTTTTGCCTTGTAACGATGTACTTAATTAATTGCTATTTGATTATGTATCATCAGTCTGCACCTGAGCTTCATTATCCTCTGTTTCTTCCAATATTATTTGATCTATATTTACTCTATATTTACGCTTATAAAGAATTTTCTTTGGGGAATTTATTGAATTATCCTTCCATCAACATGGAGAAGGGCTTTGTCCAGCCCGTGTTAACATGTAATGTAAGTTCATTCTTCTCAAGCCTTCAAACTTTGTTCTAGTATAGATTTGGATATGCATCATTTCCTCCACTGCTGTTTGCTTTGCTGTTTACATCTGATTGGATGTTTGCAACAACTACCAGTTTCAAATTGTAGTTGTAAAAACATGTTCCTTATGTAGAACAGATCCATTTATTTGCTTATATAATTGTGAAACCTGTTACGTGTCTCCTTGTTTCTCTTTCAGACTCGTATCTCTTACGCCAGGCAGAACTCTAGGGAAGATAGTGAGCCAAACCATCTTGAGGACAGTGAGATGACCCCAAGGTCCTGTCTTGATGAAGACAGAGTTGAAGCTACTCACCAGCAGGTGTGAGACAACCTCTGTGTAGTCGCTGCCTCAATCAGTTCAACTTCTTCAGTCTCAACTTAAAGCGAAAAGGCTTGCTTCAGCTCAGCCCCGACTTGAAGTCAAAGATGCAATGAAGATGTCAGAGGACTACCGTGCGCACCATCATGCCTTAAATCTAGTGTTGATGCATCTATCGTTGACACAACTGAGGTCTACTCAGCTTCTTCAGCTGTTTGGGGGGCCCGACGTGGCCAGGCCTAGTGCCTTCTGAAGTGCTCTCAGTTTTGTATATTCTTTTGTCGGCGCGTTTATTTGCACTGGTGGCAAACTTTGATGCCCAGTGGATGTAATATGTGTGATAGCCGTGATAGCCTAGCATAAGTTGCTTGCTTATTTATTTCCTTGTTGTCTTGTTTATTTGTTTGCTTGTAGTCATTGCAGTTCTTTTTCCGCAGTTTGCTAGTGGCTACAATAACCTATTTTCTAAAACTAGGCCACAATAACCATGGGCTAATATTTACTGTAGTGACACTGGGCCTCCTACGGGCCGTAGAAACAGTGGGCCTTCTACGGGCCGTAGAAACAGTGGGCCTTCTACGGGCCGTAGAAACAATGGGCCTTCTACGGGCCATAGAAACAATGGGCCTTCTACGGGCCGTATCATCAATGGGCCTTGTACGGGCAGTATGATCGATTGGCCAAACATGGGCCAATAACAGGCCGCATTATGGTCGTAAACGGGCTAGAGTTGGAATCTTCCATTCATGGGCCAACCATAACGGGCCATCGTTAATAGGCCGTATTTGATGACGCTATGAAAACGGCCCAACGTATTAACGGACCACAAACGGGCCGACTGTAACCACGGGCTGAATTTGGCCCACAAGCAGAAACTGACAGTAACGGGCCGTAAGTAAACGAATGCTGGAAATGAGCCCAAGAATAAATGGGCTCTGAGAAGGCTGAAAGATAACATGGGCTGGAAACGGCCCAACGGAATAACGGGCCGTTAATGAGTATAAAGTGATACATTGTTCATTACGGGCCAGTTTCACCACAGGCCGTTAATGGGTGTAAAGTGATACACTGTTCATTAAGGGCCAGTTTCACCACGGGCCGTTAATAGGCCAAGAGTTTCATAGGGCCTCATATGGGCCGAAATACGTCATGGGCCAGAAGTGAAAACAGGCTGGAATCAAATTGGGTGGCCCAGATGATGCTACTGGGCCTAATTCGGATAGGGCGTAATGGGCCTTGGGTTAGCGGGCCGTAAATGGGCTATATGCGAACAGGCCATTAACAGGCTTTACATGGGCCGGCCTGCCAATTTTTGACCAAGTCAAACAGGCCGGCCTTTTCACAGGAATGGGCCTCTGTTGGGCCGTGCCACGTGTCAACGTATCATAGGCGCCTTCTGTCCAATGAGTGGATGACATCTGTCCCAATGATGAGCCGACACGTGTTTCCTCCAGCCAATGATGATTTTACACGTGGAAAATCCCCATTGGTCGGGGCTGTTAACGGGTTATCGGATCCAAAATCTGACCCGATAGCTTAACGACGTTCCGTTACGGTGGATGCCACGTGTCGGTCACCCTTGATGAAAGCACTTCTGTGACGCGGGATTTATCGTCATGGAAGTGGACACTTCCATGATGATAATTTTGGTAATGTCATGGAACACTTCTACGACGGCACAGGTATGACTATCTTGATTCTTTCATAAAATCGTCATGGATGTACATGCATGACAGAAAATGCGACCTACTGTGACAAACACGTATCATCACGGAAGTGTATTTTTTTGTAGTGAGTGTAGGGGATTCTTAAAAGTCGAAGAATAGTTCGATGCATCTAATAACAAGAGCAACTGGGAATGATTGTTTGATCGACAAGGGTATGAAGTTATCCGTAAGGATATATCAGAGGTAGCGAGTTGCAAAAGCGACGAGCACAAAAGTCTCGGGAAATACTGAAGGGTATCTTCGGAATCTTCTGGTGAAGCAGGCCATCATCTGGAATGAAGGGGCTCTCCGGGAGAAAGTATTTACGAGAACCTAGAGTTAGAGTTAGCAAAACCATTTAACCCGAATGGAAGAGAGATCAGAATCCCAGAGTATAGACGAGGAGTAAAAGATCCTAATACCACCCAATGGCGACGTGGGCCCGTAAGCCACACAACCATGTTAGTAAAAGATTCGTAAAGACTAGACTCAACTTCGGACAAGGAGTTGGAAAGGGGGATTCCTACAGGCAGTCGGCTCTGATACCAACTTGTGACGCCCTCGATTCAATCATACACTAATCATACACGCAAATGTGTACAATCAAGATCAAGGACTCACGGTAAGATATCACAACACAACTCTAGACACAAAATAAAATAATACAAGCTTTATATTACAAGTCAGGGGCCTCGAGGGCTCGAATACACAAGAGTCAACGGAAGCAACAATATCTGAGTACAGACATGAGTTAGACAAGTTTGCCTTAAGAAGGCTAGCACAAAAGCAACAACGATCGAAAAGGCAAGGCCTCCTGCCTGGGAGCCTCCTAACTACTCCTGGTTGTCGGCGGTCTCCACGTAGTAGTAGGCATTGGAGGTGGCATCTGGCTCCTGGGCTCCGACATCTAGTTGCATCAACCGGAAAGAAGAAGAAAGGGGGAAAAAGGGGTAGCAAAGCAACTGTGAGTACTCATCCAAAGTACTCGCAAGCAAGGATCTACACTACATATGCAACATTATCAAAGGAAGGCTGTATATGTGGACTGGGTTGCCGAAATGCCAGAATAGAGAGAAGGCCTAGTCCTATCAAAGACTAGTATCTTCAGCTTCTTCAAGCATCTTGCAGCATCAGAAGAGAGATAAGAGTAGCATGAAGTAAAGTAGTAGAAGTGTTATCAACCTCGACCAGAGATCCTTTCTCGACTCCCTGCGAGAAAGCAATCCCAGAGCCATACTATCCATTTCTCATATCCATGTCTCATCTCAAGTATCCGGTTCTAGTTGTATCGATCGGGATACAACTCCAAGTGTCCATTACTGTAAGACAGTCTATCGATAGATGATTTCTTCCCTGCAGGGGCGCACCAACTTACCAATCACGCTCGATTAACTCCGGCCGGACACACTTTCCTGGGTCATGCCCGGCCTCGGCCAAACAATACGCCGCAACCCGACCTAGGCTTAATAGAGAGGCTAGCACGCCGGACTAAACCTATGCCCCCAGGGGTCATGGGCCATCGCCCCGGGAACTCTTGCACGTTGCGAACGCGGCCGGCGAGCAGACCTAGCTACCTCCTTAAAAAAGGTAGGTGCTTACGCAGTCCAACCCGGCACGCGCCGCTCAGTCGCTGCCGTCTAATAAGGTTCGGCTGATGCATATGACGGAGAACGCCCATACTATGCCCACGTGATGGTTAGTGCTATCAGGCGAGAGGCCCCTTGGATCAAATATCCAAATCGTAGTGTATTAGGAGCACGCGGTAACAAGCAGAGACTCATGAAAGATGTGACCCCGTTGCCCCGTCTCGAGGACTTGCGGCAAGGGCTAGGAATGCCCGGCCACGCCTCATAATTATCTCGTGGGCACCCTCTAGGTCAAGCCGTCTCCACATCACTCGCGGGTACCCCTCAGGGTCGACCCGCCTTTCCAAGTAACAGTGGTAAATTCCAAGTATCCGTGTGTCCAAACATCAAGGGGAAAACCCGAGGAATCACCCCCGGTGAATTCCACTCGATGTAATCATCAAGGTGAACGTAAGAGGAACCACCCCCGAGGTTCACACTTAAGGGGTTGCACGACAGAGTCGTATCGGAAGTGGTTAAGGTGGAATCACCCACGATGACCACGACCGAATAGCTACAATACAGGGCTAACATCAGAAGTGCTGTAGAGGTCTCACCCTCGGCACTCGATAGTACCCCAGTAGTGTCGAGCAACTACGGGGAAAGTGATGTGCGGTGCCGGGGCCTGGTCTTTGATCCCGTTGATCGGGTCTTCAATGATGAAGCAGGGGCAACAAGGACAAGGTGGGGGTCACTGATGGATCACTAACCAACCTGTACTAAGCAGTTTAGGATAAGCAGGTAGGTAACAATAAGCAGGTTACAAAAGCAGGCTATGCCTCAGAATAGGAGCAATCAATTACAATAGCAAAATCTAATGCAAGCATGAGAGAATGGAATGGGCGATATCGGGATGATCAAAGGGGGGCTTGCCTGGAAGCTCTGCTGAAAAGGAAGAAGTGTCGTCATCGACGTAGTCGATCACAGGGGCAGCATCGGTCTCGGGGTCTACCGGAGAGAAGAGGGGGAAGAAACAATAAATATAAAGCAAACATAGCATCACAAAGCATAATATGGCAAATATAGTGTGCCGGGTGTGACCTAACGCATGGCTACACGATAAAGGTGAAGGTTGAATTCAACCGGGAATGTTTTCCCGGTTCCGGACCTATGTCAGACAGATGACCGGAGGGGAATGTTCCATGTTCAGCATGGTAGGTTCATGTGACAGATGAACAGAACGCATATTCGGATTCGTTGGATTTTTCTGAGCAACTTTCATGTATAAAGTTTTTCGATCCGAGCCACGGTTTATTTTCTATGATTTTTGAAAGATTTAACAATATTCTGAAATTAATACTAATTCGAAAACAATGCTTAATTGCTAGATGCACCCAGCATAGTGTACACAAAGTGTACACAGTGACTGACAGGTGGGTCCAGGGGGTCCCTGTTGACCAGTCAACGTTTGATTGGTCAATAGGGGGTGGGGCCCCCTGTCATAGGCTCAATTAACTAATTGCAGATTAAATAATTAGTTAATTAAGTTAATTAACTTTGTAATTAATTTATTAACTATTTAATTTATTAATTATTTTACTTTTTTTGACAGGAAAGGGGGCGTGGGGCCCCGCTGTCAAGGGCCCATAGGCCATAGCGGGCACGGGTTATCAGGCGGGGGGCACGGGCGCTCGCCCAGCAGGGTCGTCGAGGCCATGGCCTCGGCTGATGGCGGCCCGCGAGGCGAGGTCGCCGGCGATGGGGGAGTCACCGGACGGAGCCGCCGGGGGGGAGAAGCGGCGACGGCGGCAGCGTAGGGCGGCGTGCGGGCGGGAACGGGGCGAGCGGCCGTGTGCAGAGGCACGGGCGCGGGGCGCGCGTGCGGCGGCGAAGGCGCAGCCCCGGCGCGGCAAGGGGAGGCAGCACGGCAGCGGCGGGGCGGACGCGGCCATGGGGCTTTTGCCGACGGCAGCGAGCGGCTGCGGTCAGTGGCGCAGAGGGCGGCGGGCAGCGGTGGTCGGAGGCGGGAAGGGTCACGGCGGCGGCTGGAGCCGAACGCGCGGGTGGAGTGGTGCAGCAGCAGTAACAGGGACGAGCGGGGATGGGGCGGCGGACGGCGGCCTGCGAGCGGAGGGGCCGAGTGGATCGCGGCTAGCAGCGTAGAGCAACGGCAGGACAACACAGGCGGCCAAGGCAGCAAGCGAGTGTGGGGCATGGCCGGGGCGCGGCGGGTGCACGCACACACGGCCGGACATGGCTAGGGGGTGCGACCACGGGCGGACGAGCATGGTTGCGGCCATGGAGCTTCGGGCACGACGGGACGAGCAGTCTACGGCGTCGGATCGAAGGGGGAAAACGGGGGAGATGGAGGAGAAGCTCACAACGAAGCTCGAGGACGTGGTCGGGGAGGCCGGGGTTGTTGGCGAGGCAGCGAATCAAGCGATGGCGTCCGTCAGCTGTGGTGGAGGGAGACGGCGCGCGCGACGCGGAGGCAGCTCCCCGGCTTCGCTTCCGGGGCGTGGGCGACGAAGACGAAGGCGTCGGAGGTCCTGGACGCGGTGGCGCAGCACCGGGCGACCGGTGGCCGCGTGCTCAACGGAGGTGCGGCAGCGAAGCTCTCCGCCACGGGCGATTTGGAGATGCAAGGTGCGAGAGGGGAGTGAGGGTGCGCTAGGGTTTGGGGAGGGCCTCGGGGACGGTCTTATACAACTCAGGGGCTGGCTGGATGATCGACACGGCGCCATCATCCGCCATGGAGGCGTGGATGTGAGCCACGTCCCCCCTCCCGTGAACAAGAGGTAGGAGGTGGCTACGGGATGGGCTAAGTTGCACTGTAGTTTCCTATGGCCCAATAGTACAGTAGGCTTTGCCACTTGCCTTTCGTCTATTTTACTACTCCTTAATTTATCTACGGTTTTGCATTAAGTAGAGTCACCAAATCATTTTTGTAAATGGTGAAAAGTGCCACACGCACACAAGTTAATATTTTGGCCTACCACCAAAAAGTCTGGGGCTATTTGGATTTATTCAAATTGTGTTTCCATTTAAAAAGGGGCTAAAAAGGTGATGTTCGATCCTGTTTTATATTTTAAGAAATTTAATTTTTCAAAAGATGTTGGTTTCTATATGATAATTACTTAGAGAGAAAAATTGTAACCCATCGAACATTTTTATTTGACAGTTTGAAGAAATAATAATTTGACTTGTTTTTGGAATTTGAATTTGAACTAGGTGGAATCAAGGGGGGATTTAGCCACAGTGAAAACAATGACATGGCACCATTAACATGGGATTACTGTAGCATAATTATCCGGGCGTCACAATTCTCCTCCACTACAAGAAATCTCGTCCCGAGATTTAAGGGGTGGAGTAAGGGGGATAAACTCGGGAAGGACGAAGTTCAACACAAGATAGGTACCTGGGGCTATCTCAGTGAACATGGCATAAAGGCACCTCTCGAATTGAAATTCAAGAAAGACGTCGAGAGCAAGGTAAGGAGGTGCAATAAAAAGCTTCAACCAGGTAGGCAATCATTCGTTGCCTGAAACAGAGGGTGAAAGTGGTTCGGAGCAATGGGAAAAGTATTGCGTCTGATACCAGAATAGATCACTAGGTAGGTCGCTCATGATTTACATACGAAGCCAAGCGCGAGGAACAATTTTGGAAAACATGGATGTACAGGAGAGTCAGGTTTCGATCCTGTGGAACTGTGGGTTATGGGCCCACCATGTGCGTTAAAAGTAGGAAGGGCAATGATAGCAAGGCATGTCAGAGCATAGACTGTTAGTTATGTTGGCAACAACGTTGGTACCAAGGGCGAGGGACGAAGAGAACCATTTTCCTGCTCGTTGAATGAGGCGGACCAATAGGCAAAGTTCTCGTCCATCGGTGGCTACCGGGATGTCATCAACAATAGTAACAAGGGCTTAATGACAGAGCTTGTGCATCGGGGTGTTTTATAAGCAGGGATTTATTTCTGCTTATATCATATAGATCACAAGAAAGGTTAAACAAACCAATGGAAAGGAAAATTATGATTATCAAATCAAATAGCCCAATGGAAAGGAAGATGTGTTTACACATAAGAGTTGGGAGTATATCCTTCCAAAGGAAAAGCGGAGCAGGATATACTTGATAGGACAGCAAGTTCAAAAGCATTTAGATAATGGGGCGAGGGAAGAATCATGGTATTACCCATACAACGGTGTGAGGGTAATTGAATGAGAAACATGTTGTATTATCCTTCCGAAGTTCCTGTTGATATTCGAAATACCACCATCATGCTTCGATACATCAATGATGTGGTGTCAAGTAAAGATTGGGTTCGAAGATATCAAGAGATACCGAGAAACAATTCCAAGATTATCTCAGAACGTAAGGAATAACCAAGCACAACCAGGTCTGTGTTGGCAGAAAGTTAAGATGTCATCGATGATATCACAAATCATCGAGGGGCAGGGATGGTATTTCTAGCCATGAATTTAATTGACATCTCTGAAGAAGCCAAAGTGTTGACGGTGATCACGACAAATTTTGTCGAGAGACTCTATGAAGATGCCATCAAGCAGAAAAGGAATGATGAAGTGAAAGGCTATTGGAACCACGGATATGACACAACCTCAAAATCAAGCATGTTGTTCGAGGTGAACTGATAAAAAGAGGAAGATCGACATAAGCTTCGCTCATCGTCGAAAGGTTGTGCTCCGGGAATAAGGACCAGGTAGCACAGTTAAATTAGCGCGATAGTGATATAGCCGATCGGGCTAGGAATGATGTGACGGAGTATCACTCCAATTAAGAATTTACAAGAGGTAGTGCAATGACACAATATCATCGAGATAACATGAGGCAATACTTGAAGGTAGATCAAATTAGAGGTTGGACAGGTGAAATGACTTGCAGGAGACAAGTATTTTAACTTGTCCGAGAAATGGAATTAAGGAGAAACTATGGTTGGAACCACGATTATAAATGATCAAACCACCGTTACAAGATGAACTTATAAGAAGGGGTAATTATTTTTACGAGCAGCTTCCATGATAAGTTCTACATCGGGTTCCATGGGCATGAACACAAAGGTTCAAGGTCGACTCCCACTTCTTCAATGCATAAACTTTCATTCACTCCTCGTTTTCGAAGAATTTGTAGTGCGAAAGATTTATCTGGTGAAGCACCAGAAGAGTATGACTCACATCTCTTTCGAGTTCACATGGATTAGGGAAGGCATAGGTTCAACCCGTAGGGGTATCTTAGGAACATATACCACTAACTTCAAGATTAAAATATACCAGCTCGAAAGTAGAGCATGGTTGACAAAAGTAGATGATAGAATTTACCAAAGGCATTATATGTCAGGGCAAAAATCACAAGTTTAATGAATATGAAGGACATTGTCGGATAATAATCCAAGCAAGGATATGGCGGTCCATAAAGGATCTGATGTGAGTATCGATACTCAACCAGAAGAAGAAAGAATGCAAAGGCATCGGATTATAGATATATCTGGATAACTTCAAAGCTTGAATACAAAGGAATTAAGATTTTCATATCGGAAGTTCAGAAGTAGAGGCTCTGATCAAAAGATAAGTTAGTTGAATAGATATAGATCGATAATAAATTAAGGTTTGGTTTGCCAAGAACAAGCTCAAGTTCGGAGTGAAGTTTGAGCCAGAAGGGTGAATGCTAGGATCTGATTGAGGATTGCGAGCATTCGCAACATATTGGATCAAGGGATTCGAAACGATAGTGACAGAGGATGTCAACAGAGATTACTAAAAATATGGAATTTAACCATAATGCAGGCACGCAAGACTTTCCAAAGCAATAGGTTGCAAAGGATTCTTGGAAGGTCGAATAGCTTTTCGGGGTATTTTGTGAAACACATGAATAACAAGGAATTAACAAATCCTCGATAAGTGTGAGGAATTATTCGAACATGTACTCATGTGGCAAAGAATCACAAGGCAATGACATAGGGGATTCTTAAAAGTCGAAAAATAATTCGAAGCATCTTGTAATAACAAGAGCAACTAGGAATGATTGTTTGATCGACAAGGGTATGAAGTTATCCATAAAGATATATCGGAAGTAGCGAGTTGCAAAAGCGACGAGCACAAAAGTCTCAAGAAATACTGAAGGGTATCTTCGAAATCTCCTGGTGAAGCAGGCCATCATCTGGAATGAAGGGGCTCTCCGGGAGAAAGTATTTAGGAGAACCTAGAGTTAGAGTTAGCAAAACCATTTAACCCGAATGGAAGAGAGATCAGAATCCCAGAGTATAGACGAGGAGTAAAAGATCCTAATACCACCCAATGGCGACGTGGGCCCGTAAGCCACACAGCCATGTTAGTAAAAGATTCGTAAAGACTAGACTCAACTTCGGCCAAGGAGTTGGAAAGGGGGATTCCTACAGGCAGTCGGCTCTGATACCAACTTGTGACGCCCTCGATTCAATCGTACACTAATCATACACGCAAATGTGTACGATCAAGATCAAGGACTCACGGGAACATATCACAACACAACTCTAGACACAAAATAAAATAATACAAGCTTTATATTACAAGCCAGGGGCCTCGAGGGCTCGAATACACAAGAGTTAGCGGAAGCAACAATATCTGAGTACATACGTGAGTTAGACAAGTTTGCCTTAAGAAGGCTAGCACAAAAGCAACAATGATCGAAAAGGCAAGGCCTCCTGCCTGGGAGCCTCCTAACTACTCCTGGTCGTCGGCCGTCTCCACGTAGTAGTAGGCATCGGCGGTGCCATCTGGCTCCTGGGCTCCGACATCTAGTTGCATCAACCGGAAAGAAGAAGAAAGGGGGAAAAAGGGGTAGCAAAGCAACCGTGAGTACTCATCCAAAGTACTCGCAAGCAAGGATCTACACTACATATGCAACATTATCAAAGGAAGGCTGTATATGTGGACTGGGCTGCAGAAATGCCAGAATAGAGAGAAGGCCTAGTCCTATCGAAGACTAGTATCTTCAGCATCTTCAAGCATCTTGCAGCAACAGAAGAGAGATAAGAGTATCATAAAGTAAAGTAGTAGAAGTGTTATCAACCTCGGCCAGAGATCCTTTCTCGACTCCCTATGAGAAAGCAATCCCAGAGCCATACTATCCATTTCTCATATCCATGTCTCATCTCAAGTATCCGATTCTAGTTGTATCGATCGGGATACAACTCTAAGTGTCCGTTATCGTAGGACAGGCAATCAATAGATGTTTTCTTCCCTGCAGGGGTGCACCAACTTACCCATCATGCTCGATTAACTCCAGTCAGACACACTTTCCTGGGTTATGCCCGGCCTCGGCCAAACAATACGCCGCAACCCGACCTAGGCTTAATAGAGAGGCTAGCACGCCGGACTAAACCTATGCCCCCAGGGGTCATGGGCCATCGCCCCGGGAACTCCTGCACGTTGCGAACGCGGCTGGTGGGCAGACATAGCTACCTCCTTAAAAAAGGTAGGTGCTTACGCAGTCCAACTCGGCGCGCGTCGCTCAGTCGCTGACGTCTAATAAGCTTCGGCTGATGCATACGACGCAGAACACCCATACTATGCCCACGTAATGGTTAGTGCTATCAGGCCAGAGGCCCCTTGGATCAAATATCCAAATCGTAGTGTATTAGGAGCACGCGATAACAAGCAGAGACTCACGAAAGATGTGACCCCGTTGCCCCGTCTCGAGGACTTGCGAAGGGGGCTAGGAATGCCCGGCCACGCCTCGTAATTATCTCGCGGGCACCCTCCAGGTCAATCCATCTCCACATCACTCGCGGGTAAACCTCGGGGTCGACCCACCTTTCCAAGTAACAGTGGTAAAGTCCAAGTATCCGTGTGTCCAAACATCAAGGGGAAAACCCGAGGAATCACCCCCGGTGAATTCCACTCGATGTAATCATCAAGGTGAACGTAAGAGGAACCACCCCCGAGGTTCAAACTTGAGGGGTTGCACGACAGAGTCGTATCGGAAGTGGTTAAGGCGGAATCACCCTCGATGACCACGACCAAATAGCTACACTACAGGGTTAACACCAGAAGTGATGTAGAGGTCTCACCCTCGGCACTCGATAGTACCCCAGTAGTGTCGAGCAACTAAGGGGAAAGTGATGTGCGGTGCCGGGGCCTGGTCTTCGATCCCGTTGATCGGGTCTTCAATGATGAAGCAGGGGCAACAAGGACAAGGTGGGGGTCACTGATGGATCACTAACCAACCTGTACTAAGCAGTTTAGGATAAGCAGGTAGGTAACAATAAGCAGGTTACAAAAGCAGGCTATGCCTCAGAATAGGAGCAATCAATTACAATAGCAAAATCTAATGCAAGCATGAGAGAATGGAATGGGCGATATCGGGATGATCAAAGGGGGGGCTTGCCTGGAAGCTCTGCTGAAAAGGAAGAAGTGTCGTCGTCGACGTAGTCGATCACAGGGGCAGCATCGGTCTCAGGGTCTATCGGAGAGAAGAGGGGGAAGAAACTATAAATATAAAGCAAACATAGCATCACAAAGCATAACATGGCAAATATGGTGTGCCGGGTGTGACCTAACGCATGGCTACACGATAAAGGTGAAGGTGGAATTCAACCGGGAATGTTTTCCCGGTTCCGGGCCTATGTCAGACAGATGACCGGAGGGGAATGTTCCATGTTCAGCATGCTATGGTCATTTGACAGATGAACGGACCGCATATTCGGATTCGTTGGATTTTTCTGAGCAACTTTCATGTATAAAGTTTTTCGATCCGAGCTACGGTTTATTTTCTACGATTTTTCAAAGATTTAATAATATTCTGAAATTAATACTAATTCGAAAACAATGCTTAATTGCTAGATGCACCCAACACAGTGTACACAAAGTGTACACAGTGACTGACAGGTGGGTCCAGGGGGTCCTTGTTGACCAGTCAACATTTGACTGGTCAATAGGGGGTGGGCCCCCCTGTCATAGGCTCAATTAACTAATTGAAGATTAAATAATTAGTTAATTATGTTAATTAAATTTTAATTAATTAATTCACTATTTAATTTATTAATTATTTTACTTTTTTTGACAGGAAAGGGGCATGGGGCCCCGCTGTCAAGGGCCCATAGGCCATAGCGGGCACGGGTTATCGGGCGGGGGGCACGGGCGCTCGCCCAGCAGGGTCATCGAGGCCATGGCCTCGGCCGATGGCGGCCCGCGGGGCGAGGTCGCCGGCGATGGGGGAGTCGCCGGACAGAGCCGCCGGTGGGGGGGGGAGAGAAGCGGCGACGGCGGCAGCGTAGGGCGGCGTGCGGGCGGGAACGGGCCGAGCGGCCGTGTGCAGAGGCACGGGCGCGGGGCGCGCGTGCGGCGGCGAAGGCGCAGCCCCCACGCGTCAAGGGGAGGCAGCACGACAGCGGCGGGGCGGGCGCGACCGTGGGGCTTTTGCCGACGGCAGCGAGCGGCTGCGGTCAGTGGCGCAGGGGGCGGCGGGCAGCGGTGGTCGGGGGCGGGAAGGGTCATGGCGGCGGCTTTAGCCGAATGCGCGGGTGGAGTGGCGCGTCAGCAGCAGGGATGAGTGGGGATGGGGTGGCGGACGGCGGCCTGCAAGCGGAGGGGCCGAGTGGGCCGCAGCTAGCAGCGTAGAGCAGCGGCAGGACAGCACAGGTGGCCAAGGCAGCAGGCGAGTGCGGGGCATGGCCGGGGCACGGCGGGTGCACGCACACGCGGCCGGACACGGCCAGGGGGTGCGACCACGGGCGGACGAGCATGGTTGTGGCCATGGAGCTTCGGGCATGACGGGACGAGTAGTCTACGGCGTCGGATCGAAGGGGAAAAACGGGGGAGATGGAGGAGAAGCTCACAACAAAGCTCGAGGACGTGGTCAGGGAGGCCGGGGTTGTTGGCGAGGTGGCGAATCAGGCGATGGCGTCCGTGAGCTGTGGTGGAGGGAGACGGCGCACGCGACGCGGGGGTAGCTCCCCGGCTTCACTTCTGGGGCACGGGCGACGAAGACGAAGGCGCCGGAGGTCCTGGACGCGGTGGCGCAGCACCGGGCGACCGGTGGCCGCATGCTCAGCGGAGGTGCGGCGGCGAAGCTCTCAGCCGCGGGCGATTTGGAGAAGCGAGGTGCGAGAGGGGAGTGAGGGCGCGCTAGGGTTTGGGGAGGGCCTCGGGGACGGTCTTATACAACTCAGGGGCTGGCCGGATGATCGACACGGCGCCATCATCCGCCATGGAGGCGTGGATGTGAGCCACGATCCCCCTCCCGTGAACAGGAGGTAGGTGGTGGCTACGGGATGGGCTGGGTTGCACTATAGTTTCCTATGGCCCAATAGTACAGTAGGCTTTGCCCCTTGCCTTTCGTTTATTTTACTGCTCCTTAATTTATCGACGGTTTTGCATTAAGTAGAGTCACCAAATCATTTTTGTAAACAGTGAAAAGTGCCACACTGACGCAAGTTAATATTTTGGCCTACCACCAAAAAGTCTAGGGGCTATTTGGATTTATTCAAATTGTGTTTCCATTTAAAAAGGGGCTAAAAAGGTGATGTTCGATCCTGTTTTAAATTTGAAGGAAATTTAATATTTCAAAAGATGTTGGTTTCTATATGATAATTACTTAGAGAGAAAAATTGTAACCCATCAAACATTTTTATTTGACAGTTTGAAGAAATAATAATTTGACTTGTTTTTGGAATTAGAATTTGAACTGGGTGGAATCAAGGGGGGATTTAGCCATAGTGAAAATGATGACATGGCACCATTAACATGGGATTATTGTAGCTTAATTATCCGGGCATCACAGATACCCACGATCGAATATCGGGCAAGTAACATACCGATGGACAAAGGGAATTACGTATGCTGTCATAACCGTTTGACCGATAAAGATCTTCGGAGAATATGTAGGAGCCAATATGGGCATCCAGGTTCCGCTATTGGTTATTGACCGGAGAGGTGTCTCGGTCATGTCTACATAGTTCTCGGACCTGTAGGATCCGCACGCTTAACGTTCGTTGATGATATAGTGTTATATGAGTTATATGATTTGGTGACCGAATGTTGTTCGGAGTCCCGGATGAGATCACGGACATGACGAGGAGTCTAGAAATGGCCGAGAGGTAAAGATTGATATATAGGACGATGGTATTCGGACACCGGAATAGTTTCGAAGTGCACCGGGTAGTCATGGATCACCGGAAGGGGTTCCGGGAGGCCTCGGGAGGTCTATGGGCCTAATGGGCCAAGGAGAGGCACACACCAGCCCACAGAGAGGCTGGCGCGCCCTCTCCTTGGCCGCCGGCTGATGATGTTTGCTAGGACTACGTCGGTATTTCCCCAAAGAGGAGAGGATGATGTGCACAGCAACGGTAGGTATATCCCTCAATGATGAAACCAAGGTATCGAACCAGTAGGAGAACCAAGCAACAAAACGTAAACAGCCCATGCACACAAATAACAGCCACTCGCAACCCGACGTGTTAAAGGGGTTGTCAATGACTTTCAGGTAACGGTGCCAGAAATGGATAGTTGACGGGAGAAAATTGTAATAGATTGAAATAATAGATCGCAAATAAAATAAAGTACAGCAAGGTATTTTTTGTATTTTGGGTTTAATAGATCTGAATAAAAAATGCAAAGGAAAAGTTGATCGCAAGGCAAATATGAGAAAGAAGACCCGGGCGGCGTAGGTTTCACTAGTGGCTTCTCTCGAGAAAGATAGCAAACGGTGGGTAAACAAATTACTGTTGGGCAATTGATAGAACTTCAAATAATCATGACGATATCTAGGCAATGATCATTACATAGGCATCACGTCCAAGATTAGTAGACCGACTCCTGCCTGCATCTACTACTATTACTCCACACATCCACCGCTATCCGGCATGCATCTAGCGTATTAAGTTCATGGAAAAATAGAGTAATGCAATAAGAACAATGACATGATGTAGACAAGATCCATCTATCTATTGCGGCTGATATTAGATCTCGTATTTTTATCCTTAGTAGCAACGATACATACGTGTCGGTTCCCCTTCTGTCACTGGGATCAAGCACCGTAAGATCGAACCCACTACCGGGCACCTCTTCCCATTGCAAGATAAATAGATCAAGTTGGCCAAACAAAACCCAAATATCGGAGAAGAAATACGAGGCTATAAGAGATCAAAGAAACTCAAATAACTTTCATGGATATAAAAAGATATAATTGATCATAAACTCAAAGTTCACAGATCCCAACAAACACACCGCAAGAAGAGTTACATCATATGGATCTCTAAGAGACCATTGTATTGAGAATTCAGCGAGAGAGAGAAAGCCATCTAGCTACTAACTACGGACCCGAAGGTCTACAAAGAACTACTCACGCATCATCGGAGAGGCACTAATGGAAGTGGTGAACCCCTCCGTGATGGTGTCTAGATTGGATCTGGTGGTTCTGGACTCTGCGGCGGCTAGATGAATATTTTGTCGATGCTTCTAGGGTTCTGGGTTTTTTGGGGTATTTTTAGAGCAAAGAGGCGGTCCGGGGGGCGCCTGAGGTGGGCACAACCCACCAGGACGCGCCTGGGCCTCCTGGCGCGCCCTGGTGGGTTGTGCCCCCCTCGGGGCACCCCCAGGTGCAACCAGGGCCCATTGCCTTCCTTCTGGCCCATAAAAAATCATCGTGGAGTTCCGTGGCATTTCGACTCCGTTTGGTATTGATTTCCTGTGATGTAAAAAACATGGAAAAAACAGCAACTGCCACTTGGCACTATGTTAATAGGTTAGTCCAAAAAATTATATAAAATGACTATAAAATGATTATAAAACATCCAAGATTGATAATAAAACAGGATGGAACAATCAAAAATTATAGATACGTTGGAGACATATCACCGGCCCTAGAAGAAGGAAAGGGGGCGGCACCTACTCCTGCCTTTCCCCCTTGTGGGAGAAAGGAAAGGGGGGAGGGGCGCCACCTCCTCTTTCCTTCCCCTTGGCGCCTAAAGAAGGAAAGGGGGGCGGCCTAGGGCAAGCCCAAGTAGGGTTCGGACCTACTTGGGGCGCCCCTTGGCCTCTCCCCTCTCCCTCCCACCTATATATATGTGGGAGGGGGCGCCCAGCACAACAAGAACATTGTCTTAGCCGTGTGCGGCGCCCGCTCCACCGTTTACACTCCCGGTCATATTTTCGTAGTGCTTAGGCGAAGCCCTGTGGAAATAGCTTCACCAAAACCGTCACCACGCCGTCATGCTGCCGGACCTCATCTACTACCTCGCCGTCTTGCTGGATCAAGAACGCGGAGGACGTCACTGAGTTGAACGTGTGTTGAACGCGGAGGTGTCGTACGTTTGGTACTTGATCGGTTGGAGCGCAAAGAAGTTCGACTACATCAACTGCGTTGTTAAACGCTTCTCATGTCTACTACACAACCTTCTTCTTGTAGACGTTGTTGGGCCTCCAAGTGCAGAGGTTTGTAGGACAGTAGCAAATTTCCCTCAACTGGATGACCTAAGGTTTATCAATCCGTGGGAGGCGTAGGATGAAGATGGTCTCTCTCAAACAACCCTGCAACCAAATAACAAAGAGTCTCTTGTGTCCCCAACACACCCAATACAATGGTAAATTGTATAGGTGCACTAGTTCGGTGAAGAGATGGTGATACAAGTGCAATATGGATGGTAGATATAGGTTTTTGTAATCTGAAAATATAAAAACAGCAAGGTAACTAATGATAAAAGTGAGCAAAAACGGTATTGCAATGCGTTGAAACAAGGCCTAAGGTTCATACTTTCACTAGTGCAAGTTCTCTCAACAATGATAACATAATTAGATCATATAACAATCCCTCAACATGCAACAAAGAGTCACTCCAAAGTCACTAATAGCGGAGAACAAACGAAGAGATTATTGTAGGGTACGAAACCACCTCAAAGTTATCCTTTCTGATCGATCTATTCAAGAGTCCGTAGTAAAATAACACGAAGCTATTCTTTCCGTTCGATCTATCCTAGAGTTCATACTAGAATAACACCTTAAGATACAAATCAACCAAAACCCTAATGTCACCTAGATACTCCAATGTCACCACAAGTATCCGTGGGTATGATTATACGATATGCATCACACAATCTCAGATTCATCTATTCAACCAACACAAAGAACTTCAAAGAGTGCCCCAAAGTTTCTACTGGAGAGTCAAGACGAAAACGTGTGCCAACCCCTATGCATATGTTCACAAGGTCACTGAACTTGCAAGTTGATCACCAAAACATACATCAAGTAGATCACGTGAATATCCCATTGTCACCACAGATAAGCACATGCAAGACATACATCAAGTGTTCTCAAATCCTTAAAGACTCAGTCCGATAAGATAACTTCAAAGGGAAAACTCAATCCATTACGAGAGAGTAGAGGGAGAGAAACATCATAAGATCCAACTATAGTAGCAAAGCTCGCGATACATCAAGATCGTGCCGAATCAAGAACACGAGAGAGAGAGAGATCAAACACATAGCTACTGGTACATACCCTCAGCCCCGAGGGTGAACTACTCCCTCCTCATCATGGAGAGCGCCGGGATGATGAAGATGGCCACCTGTGAGGGATCCCCCTCCGGCAGGGTGCCGGAATAGGGTCCCGGTTGGTTTTTGGTGGCTACAGAGGCTTGCGGCAGCGGAACTCCCGATCTAGGTTATTTTCTGGAGGTTTTTGTATTTATAGGAATTTTTGACGTAGGTCTCACGTCAGGGGGGGTCTTCGAGTCGTCCACAAGATAGGGGGACGCGCCCAGGGGGGTAGGGCGCGCCCCCCACCCTCGTGGACGGCCCGGGACTCTTCTGGCCCAACTCTTTTACTCCGGGGGCTTCTTTTGGTCCATAAAAAATCATCAAAAATTGGCACGTCAATTGGACTCTGTTTGGTATTCCTTTTCCGTGATACTCAAAAACAAGGAAAAAACAGAAACTGGCACTAGGCTCTAGGTTAATAGGTTAGTCCCAAAAATCATATAAAATAGCATCACTACAAAAAAAGACACTTCCGTGATGATACGTGTTTGTCACAGTCGGTCACGTTTTCTGTCATGCATGTACATCCATGACAAATTTATGACAGAATCAAGATAGTCAGACCTGTGCTGTCATAGAAGTGTTCCATGACATTACCAAAATTATCATCACGGAAGTGTCCACTTCCATGACAATAAATCGCGCGTCATAGAAGTGCTTTCGTCAAGGGTGATCGACACGTGGCATCCACCGTAACGGAATGTCGTTAAGCTATCGGGTCCGGTTTTGGATCCAATAACCCGTTAACAGCCCAGACAAATGGGGATTTTCCACGTGTAAAATACTCATTGGCCGGAGGAAACACGTGTTTGCTCACCGTTGGGACAGGTGTCACTCATCCAATGGGCGAGATGCGCCTATGATACGTTGACACATGGACATGCCCAAAAGTGGCCCATAAAGATTAAATGGGTCGGCCCAACTAAAGGCCCACAAGATTTAGCGGGCCATAATGGGCCGGCCCAGCTGAAGGCCCACAAGATTTTGCAGACCATAATGGGCCGGCCCAGCTAAAGGCCCAACATTCCCAGTTAAGGCCCGTACGGCTAGTGTCAAATCGGCCCGTCAACGGCCCGTCCTAAACTTGTCATCATCGCGGCCCATTGTCACTTCTGGCCCGTTAACAGTCCGCTAAGAATTTGGGCCGAATTACGGCCCGGTGCGTTTCCGGCCTGTTAAAGGTCCTGCTTCATTTGGGCCCATTTATAGGCCATTGAAACTTTCGGCCCATAAACGACCGTGAAGGATATGGGTCATATTCAGCCATGTCTGACATTCGGCCTGTTAGAGGCCCACTACAGATTTGGGCCACTTTCAGCCTGTTGTGACTTTCGGCCTGTTAATGTCGGACGAAATCCATGGGCCATATGTGGCCCAACGCCACATCGGGCCCACTAACAGCCCATATAAAAATGACAATAATCAAGCCCGACCGAACTTCTGGCCTGTTAAAGGCCCGTGTAGTAGGTCGGCGCATTTATGGCCCGTCTGAATTTTGGCCTGTGGACGATCTGCATTGTAAATGGGCCGACCAGTGGGTTATTTGGCACAAACAGGGCCCAATCTTACTTTCGGCCTATTAAAGGCCCATGTTTTTTATGGGCTCGAGATATTTACACATGTAAACGGCCTATTATTACTAAGGGCCCAAATTATATTTAGGCCTGTTAAAGGCCCACTATGGGCAGAGGCCTACCAGAAAAAATGGAAGCTTATGCTGATTTAGGCCCAGATATTTTTAGTGGGCTACATGCAAATTTCGGCCCAGAATCTTTTTGAGCCCAATTGGAATGGGTGCGACGAATGTTGGCATATTGGGCTGCTACGAAGCTTTCGGCCGAATACATTACTAAGATAAACCTACACTATACAAAAATAGCGTCGTAATTACTGCAGCCTTTGGCAGCATCATAAATGATGTATCACAACAAAATAAATTCCAACCATACAACAAAAGGCATGTTGGCATAAAGTTTACAGTCCTTGCAGATAAAAGCACCATCAGATGCATAGAAGCACAGATCATTTGACCTGAGTGATTATGTTTCAGGCTGTAGAATCTGATGGAGCAGCACGATCTTCCCCTTTTTACCGCCATTGGTCTTGAACAACGAAGCAAATGTCCGATAGTCTGGTTTCAAAACCATTTATATCTTCACAACATTTGTCAACCACTATTTTTGTTTCCGACACAACATCCATTAGGGATTGGACTTGTGTCTGGAGCACAGATATATCACTCCGTCTAGCCGGAAGATTTTGTTCAGTAGGCGATTTGGACGACGTTACCTTGACAACCAACCCAGAATTAAGCAGGAAGGTGCTTTTTGCACTGTTAGTGGAGAGATACTAACGCACTGTAGCAAGAGGTGACATTGTGCCTGTGGTAGCCTCGTCACCTTCAGGTGGTTGTGGCTGTTCAATCATTTGTTCCATAGCTTGCTGAAAGTTTGAACTTGTAGATTAGTGTACCAGATAAGTTACTAATGAGACAAAAACAAACAAAGTAGGTTTCACGTTTATACATGACTTATTTTGGTGAACTGTTGTAATACATTAGCATGTATTGTAGTGCCAACTACAAAATAAAATCACTTTCAGAACATATGTCCATGTAGCATGCCTACTGTATTGTCTATTTCCTCACATTAGTTGACATCTAAGGATAAAGAGACATGGTTTAAAGTAGGATGAACATAGTATGACATCATTCATATCATGGGAAACAGATATAAAACAAACATGCTATTCTATCATTGTGTGCGCACGTGAACATCACAACTAGATTACAGATCAAGACCAAAAGAATATCCTTCATCTCTTTTAAACCATGTAAGGTGAAATGATACGTTAAGACAACTGTGTATAAAAGTGAACAGAGTAACTGACATTGGTTGCAAACCAAGCAGTTAAATGAACACATCACAGTACCAATCAGTTCAAAGGCAGGAGGAGTAAGGACTTACAACAACGGCCTGAACTGGTGTGCTCATGCCCTTCATCTTGCTGGTGTGACAATCCTTGAAGATTTGCACTGCATTCGGTTCAGGTTCTTTTTGGTCTGCACAGGTTTTCCTCTGTATTTGGAACAAGTCAATATAGATACGATAATATGGCACAGAAAAAAGAAGGAAGTAGCAGCTATTTACAAGAGCCTCGCAGTGTGCAATATAGCTACGAGATCCTATTGTCTGTTGGAATTTCACTTTAGAACGGTTGGTCTTGTTCTTCAAACAGTTAGCCTAGAAGAAGATACACTTGTAAGGCACATACATAAATAAAAGTTCAATATGTGGTCTGATCAAATACATATACCCTACCTGGTACTTTGGATCAGACCAGTGTTTAACAAGGGCTGTCCAGTCTTCGTCTGTAATATATTCCACTGGAGATGTTTGGGCGATTTCATTGTTAGCCTTGCCTTCAAAGTGAGATTTTCTAAGGTGGTACTGATACTGTCGCAGTGCAGACTGAAAAACCTGAGTGCATGCTTGTTTAGTTGCATCATCTTTTGGATCCAACTTGAACCTCATCTGTTAAAAAAAGAATGTGAGTCTTATTAGGAGGAAGCTAGAAAGTATGGCATAGAGCAAGACAATATTACAAATTGCGATGAATAACATTGCTTACGGATAAATGGTCAAGGAAGGTGTTAAACTGGGTATTGTCTTTCTCATTCCTGTACTGGATCCACGTTGGGAGGATACGTGCATGACACCTAACGGCAATGGCTGCCTCTGATACTAACTTGGCTGACTCTGTAGTATCACATGGCCTTTTTAAACCTGCCTCAAAATGGATCTCCATTCTTCCTCCTTTAGATTTTGTT
The DNA here is from genome assembly GCF_002575655.3 of Aegilops tauschii subsp. strangulata. NCBI lineage: Eukaryota > Viridiplantae > Streptophyta > Magnoliopsida > Poales > Poaceae > Aegilops > Aegilops tauschii. The sequence continues at coordinate 418,168,312 of NC_053037.3, read as the reverse complement.
AATCTATCAAGCATTATACCTGATGTCTGTTTCCGCTTGCGCCGTGGTGCTAGTTCAACAACGAATATGGAAAGTGTTAGTGCACATCAAACTGTGAGAGTACATATAAAGGAGCATGCAACTGCAACTTGACTCGGTCAGGTAACGTCTTGGTGTTGATGCTCATGAGGTTCATCTGATCTTGCCAAGTCCTGTTGTGTCAGCAGTGCTTCGGAAGTAGTGTTAGGTGTGAATGCAGCTTGGGAACTGGCCAGTTTTGGAGCAAACGAACGAGTAACTCATTGAGATGCTGGTACAGTTGAAGCGGATGCTGCAGCTGGTGGAGAAGGTGATATTGTGTTTGTAGATTTAGCCGGTCGACTTGGACCTTCTACTACACTATAAGTACCAGCAGAATCTCGAGGGCAGATCCTTTAACGTTTCACCCGACGAGTAACACCATTCCCTACTATATTCTTTTCCTTGCTCTTTTTTGACTTTGCCATGTCAAGACATACCCACAACACAAAAGAATAAAATCGCTCTTCAGAACTCATTCATGCATGATACAGACAAGCAATACTTTGATGTAAGACAACCGTATGCGGATGGAATATGTAAGAAAAACAGGACGGTGTGACATATTCACAACTACGATCTGTAAACTAAGCAGAAGGATTTTCAAAAAATAGAAGTAATGCAAGCTAAACACCATATGAAAGATGCAACCAATATCACTCTGCCTAGTTAAAAGTGTCTTGTCATAAGTGGCATTTCAAAAAACTAGAAGCAGTACAATGTATAAATCAATGCAAGATGCAACCACTATCAAGCTACCATGTTAAAAGCGTCCAATCATGAGTGACTGATGCGGGATACACAACAGTAGTACTTTGATGTAAGAACATGGTATGATTGATAGATGAAGTGTATTCTAGACACAGAAAGGTGTGTCATATGCACATGTATAACGTATAAACTCAGCAGGTGCAATTTAATCAAAATAGAAGAAATACAGGCTAGACAACATATGCAACATGAAACCAATTATCACACTGTCAACTTAGAGCAAGCACCTGCGATGGTGGAGTACGGGAGATGAACTCATCATGTAGACTTGGGACTTCAACTTCATTAGCAGTAGCAGTGGAAAATCTAGAGAGTCTCTGTTTGTGTCGGTCCGGAGGACAACCAACATCCCCAAACTTACTCTTTTCCTTCCTATTTTCTAATATTTCCTTATGGAGTCAAAACCAAAAGAAGATGAATAAAATTAGCTCTGCATAACTGGTTGATGCATGATACAGACGAACACTACTTTGATGTAAGGCAAGCGCATGATAGGAGGATGGAATATATACAAAAAGAAGACAACATTGCATATTCAGACGTACGATAGGAGGATGGAATATGTATGAAAAATAGTAAGCAGGAGGCATTTCAACAAAATTAGAAGAAATGAAAGCTAGGCACCATATGAACATGCAACCAATATCACTCTATAAGGTAAAAAGTGTCTCGTTGTAAGTGCCATTTCAAGAAACTAGAAGCAGTACAAACTAGAAGACAATGCAAGATGCAACCTACATCACACTCCCAAGTTAAATGTGTCTTATGGGTAAGTGATCGTTGCAGGTATAGGTTGTAAGCTACACAGATGCAATTCAACAAAATCAGAAGCAATACAAAGTAGACATCATATGAAATACGCAACCACATATAACAGTTCCAAGTTAGAGCAAGCACATGTGATGGTGGAGTAGGGGAGATGTGCTCATCATCTACACGCATGTTCTAGAAACAGGAACAAGTGTCATTGTAACATCCCAAATTTTCAATTTGGAATGTTATACATAGATCATCATTGCATATCATGTTTTATTGCATTTTGACAAATCCTCGATAAATCCTAAGCAACTCAAGGACCCTCGGAGAGAGTTGGGGATTTTTCTTAAATTTTCATATTTGATTTTTATCAAATAATAAGACGAGGATTTTTATTTTAATTATTTTCCCTCCGAAAAAATATTTCATTTTAAAATAAACGAGAGGAGAAAATATGACTTCTCCAAAACAATTGAAATACTGGAGGAAGAATGTTAAAATCATTATTTGGAATTTATTTGGATTTTATATGCAATTTTTATTGCATTAAAAATATTGCATGTTTTCAAAATATTTACTTTGTGTTAAAAAATGTTCACCCTATTCTAGATTTTCTAACTAGACGGGGAAAATTTATTTCATATTTTTCTGATATTTATTTATTTTTCTACGAATTATTTTCCGCAGAACTTATTTAAATAAAAAAAATCCGCCCGCGCGCCGACTGGGCCAAAGGCCCAGCCGACGGCCCAGCCCCGCCGCCCCGTCGTCTCCGCCCCGGAGACGGGACCGCCGCCCGAGTCCCGGCCGGCTACGCCGCCGCCCGCCGCCTTTGCCCCCTCCCCAAGGCACCGCCCCCCTCCTCCTCCTACATATACCCCCCTCTCTCTTTCCTCTCAAGTCGACGCCGCCGCCGCACTCATCGCCGCCGCCGCCCGCACTTGCCGGCGCCGCCGCCGGGAGCAGCCGGAGTCGCCGCCCCTCGCCCCCCCGAGCCCCGCACCCCGCGCCCTCACCGCCTCTCGCCAGAGCCCCGCCAGAAGCCCTCGCCGGAGCCGCCCAATGAGGTACTGCCGCCGCCCGTTCGTCGTTGCCGGTTTTCTTTAAAAAAACCCTTCGTTTAAAAAAAACCCCTAGATCGGTTTTTTTCGGTTTTATTATTTTACGAGCGTTCACCGAACCGTTTGTTTTAACGAACGCGTACGTTCGTCGGTTTTTCTCTGTTAACGAACATCCGTTATTTAACCGTTCGTCCGTTTTTCTTTTTCATCGGATTTTCTTGTTATTTTCTCATATTCGATTTCTGATCGAATTTTCGATTCTGTTTAACTTCTCGCTCGTTTATCGGAATCAGGCGATTCAAGCGCCTAGAGTTTCGTCTCGAAATTCTCTTTCCGTTTAACCTACTCAAACAAGTTTTGCTACAGTAAAATTTGACCTAGATCCAAATTAGTAAATGAAGTTTCTTTCTTTCGCCGTTTGACTTTCGTTGCTTTTTTTCGAGTTGATTCTTTTTGCAAACCGGAGTTCTTAAGTTGAATTTTCTGGTTGGATCTTTCATTCGAGTTTTACCTGTGCATTAGATGAGTACTGATTGTATGCTTGTTTGTTTGCGATAGAGTACCCGGAGTGTGCCGCTTGTTACTTCGAATCGCTAGGATTTGCGGATCATCAGCAAGGCAAGTAACACTTTGATCATATACCTTCCATACCCAGTTTTTATTGCATTAGATCTGTTTTCCTCAAACACTTGCATGATTAGGATCTAATTAAATTGTGGGTATTGGGAAGTAGTTGTGGTAGAACCTATTACCTGTTTTTCTTATCAAACCCTTGGGAGTTACTTCTACGTTTGCTATCATTATTGCCATGCTATGCTCGTAGACGTGGATTGGGTTTGAGTGAAATTCATGACAGATGTGAGATTGTTAATTAATGGTTTACTTAAGGTGGCAACTTAAAATCACATCTGGGTGGATTGAGGTACCTGGGTATTCCAGGATTGCCTGTTTTTCTTTTGGACCGCCACCCAGGTTCAAAGGGATCATAAGATTATTCATGCTAGAAACTTCTGTGTGCAGCCGCAAGCTATTATGGGCTCTAGCATAGTTGACTAAGTTGTGTGAACTCTTACAGTGGTAGACTAGCAGATGTAGGGGAAAGTAGGTGTAACTGTCTACCCATACGTAAGGTGCAAACACTTCTGAAAGACTGTGTCTTGGTCATCCGTTACTCAAACACCATGTAGTGCGAGTAATCCAACGGAGGAGATCAAGTCTTGTGGGGAAAAGTGCACAAACCTCTGCAGAGTGTACAATCTAATCATGGTTAGCCGTGTCCCCGGTTATGGACAACTTGAGTATCTAGTATTTGGATTATCATGTGAATCTCATCACTATGTTACTACTAATTAATTTTGCTGGGTTATTGATGATATTTAATTGGGATTGAGATGCTGTCAACCATCTCAATGTTTCACAACCACCATGATAGTTAAATAAAATTTATTCCTTTGAAGTAGGATAAAATTGGCTTTTCGCAAAACTGTAACCATAGAGCTTTCCACCAGCCACATATGCATGTAGTATAGTATTGCTATTGTTCATTATTCTCTATGTGTTACATTGCCAGCATATTCTATGTGCTGACCCGTTTTCGGGCTACAACGTTTCATGTTGCAGACTTTTCAGACGACGAGTAAGGTGCCTTAGGTCGTGGTCTTATACTCAGTGATGCCGCTGGAGTTGATGGACTCACTTATCTTGCAAGTCTTCCGCTGTTATCGTTTTAGATGGCCTTAAGCCATGTTTATCATACTTAATCTCTTTGGAGATATCGATGTAATAAGTGTGTGATTGCTACTCTGTTATAAATCCTCCATTTGTACTATGCGTGTCAGCATTACTGATCCAGGGATGACACTGGTGCACAGCAGCACAGACCATTTGAGGTCTGGTCGCTACAAAGTTGGTATCAAAGCACACGCTGACTGTAGGACACGACCACTAAGCTTAAGCCCTAGAAAGATTCTCTCTTCTCATTTCTGACCCCTCTCCTTTTTCTACTCTTTTAGGAATGGCGAATGCAAGGAGCAAGTTCATGCAACCAGATGAAGACATGCCGTTTGGTCGACACTTGAAGGAAGTCACCAAGTACTTGAACATAGGAATACCAAGCATCACCGGAACCTACAACGCCACATTACCTGAAGAGGAGAGCTGGAAGATTCAAGTTATCATTCCAGGAAGGACGTTTGTGCCAATTACGGAACCCATGAGATTGGTTTTCGAAGCACCAACTTGGAGTTTAGGGAAGAGCATGGCCGCACACATCGCCATGGGACGCATTGGAGAAGTCTACCACCAGGAGCTTAAGGATACAATTTACCAAATTTGTGGACGCCGAGACGCGCAATGGGAGATGATCAGAACCAAGAAGGATGGATCAATTGCAGCTTACATCCAGGAGCAAAACCAACATATTCGTCGCCAGGAGAATCAGATGTGCACGGACAAGGAAGAACTAAAGAAGGCATTAACGAAGATCAAGGAGCTCCAAGAAGAATTCAAGGCTACACGCGAAGATTATTTGGAGGAAATCAATGCACTAGTATGGAAGATTGACGACCTGGAGAAGAAGATTGGAGCATTCGTGGGAAATCCAGTGCCAAAAGCAGAAGTCGACGAATGCACTTGTCCGGATAACTACATCATCATCGACGACACCGACTCGGAACCAAGTGAAGACGAATGGGTTGATGAAGCTGGAGCAGACATCATGGAGTCTTCAATGGATCAGAATTTTTAGTAGACCACCATATCAGTAATAGTTTTTCCCCCATTTAATAGTATAGTTCAAGCACTTTGTAACGCTAGTTAGATCGATTGTTTTGCCTTGTTTGATTGATTGAGTGATATTGATTGAATTTGTCTCATGAGCATTGGGTAGTGTTTTCTCTCTAGACCTCATTCTATTCTTAACTCTCATCTTTTCTGAACCTATCAGATGCCTCCGAGACGCGACACCGGATTTGTTTTCCCGCCAGAGATCACCCAGTTGATTCAGCAACAGAATGCCCTGATGCAAGTGTTAGTGCAGAACCAAGGCAACAACAACAACAACAACAACAACAACAACCCACCGCCACCACCACCTGTTGATCACTTAGCCCGTTTCTTAAGGCTAAACCCGCCGGTGTTTTCCAGTAGCACCGAGCCGATTGTAGCAGATGATTGGCTCCGCAAAGTTGGAAGGGAGTTGACCACTGCAGGATGCACAGATGCGGAAAGAGTGTGTTTTGCCGCACATCAGCTTGATGGACCCGCATCATCATGGTGGGAGAATTATACAGCCACACACCCTATTCACACTGTCACATGGGACCAGTTTCAGCAAGCTTTCCGTATAGCTCATGTTTCAGCAGGAGCTATGGCTATGAAGAAGCGTGAGTTTCGCAACCTACGCCAAGGAGGACGCATCGTAGGCCAGTATGTGGAGGAATTCAGTAAGTTAGCACGTTATGCACCAGATGACGTTGCTACAGATGCAGCCAAGCAGGAGAAGTTTTTGGAAGGACTGAATGATGAACTGAGTATGCAGTTGATGGTAGCAACTTTCAACAACTACCAGGAGCTGGTAGATAGAGCTCTCATGATTGAAGGGAAGCAACAGCAGATTGAAAACCGTAAGAGGAAGTATGGACAAGGGAAGTATAACTCAGGAGCTCAGCAGAAGCCTCGATTTACCCCAAAGCCGGGAGGACAGTTTCAACATACCCATGGAGGAGGTAGTTCGCACAACCATAATGGCTCTAAGAATGGTAATGGGAATGGAGGAAGCAACAGACAGAACCGCACCAACCCATCTACCCCAGCCAAGAGGGACCTGGGCCAAGTCACTTGCTTTAAGTGCCAGAAGAATGGACATTATGCCAATGAATGTCCTGAAGCCCAAAATGGAAATGGCAATGGAATCTCTGGGAAGAAGCCGAACCCGTTCAACAAAGGACACGTGAACCACGTGAGCGTGGAGGAGGTTGAAGCTCAGCCTGATGCAGTAATAGGTAAGTTTTTGGTTAAGTCATTTACTGCAACCGTTCTTTTCGATACTGGTGCATCGCATTCATACATATCAAGGGGATTCGTGAATAAGTTTAAGATGTCCACCAAAGTTCTCAGAAACCCTATGTTAGTAACCTCGCCAGGAGCAGAGTATATGGCCACCCAAGGATGTTTTCAGATACCATTGGCCATTGGTAGGCATGTTTTCCCCTCAGACCTCATTGTTTTGGAATCACAAGGTTTGGATGTGATTTTGGGAATGGATTGGCTATCGTTGTATGGAGGAAACATCGATTGTGCCAGCAAGACGATTTTGCTTACCACCCCAGAAGGAAAAAGGATCAAGTATGTATCCCGGCATATGCCGAAGAGGACTCAAGTAAATTCCTTATCAGGAGTTGTACAGGAAGAAGTACCAGTGGTGAAGGACTATCCGGATGTATTTCCAGAAGAATTGCCAGGCATGCCACCAGACAGAGACATTGAGTTCTTGATTGAACTTTTGCCAGGCACAGGGCCAATATCTAAGAGACCGTACAGGATGCCCGCAAAGGATTTGGAGGAAATTAAGAAGCAGATCAAGGAGTTACTGGATAAAGGCTATATTCGCCCAAGTTCGTCACCTTGGGGATCACCAGTACTTCTAGTGGAGAAGAAAGATGGATCATTGAGGATGGTTGTTGATTACCGTGGATTGAATGAAGTGACCATCAAAAACAAGTACCCGCTGCCAATGATAAATGATTTGTTTGACCGCCTACAAGGAGCTAAGGTATTTTCCAAGATCGATCTACGATCAGGGTACCATCAGTTAAAGATTCGAGAGCAGGATATACCCAAGACAGCATTTACCACCAGATATGGATTGTATGAGTATACCGTTATGTCATTTGGACTGACTAACGCACCTGCCTATTTCATGAACCTGATGAACAAAGTGTTTATGGAGTTTTTGGATAAGTTCGTCGTAGTGTTCATTGATGATATTTTAATCTTTTCCAAGGATGAAGAAGAGCATGAGGAGCATTTACGATTGGTACTTGAGAAGCTCAGAGAACATCAGTTATATGCCAAGTTCAACAAATGTGAGTTTTGGCTGAAGGAAGTTGGATTCCTTGGACATGTTATTTCTGAAGAAGGAATAGCAGTAGACCCTGCCAAGGTTGACACAGTGACAAGTTGGGAATCACCCACGACAGTTGGAGAAATCCGGAGTTTTCTTCGACTTGTAGGATACTACCGGAGATTCATCGAGAATTTCTCAAAGATTGCTAAGCCCATGACTGAGCTATTGAAGAAGGACACCAAATTCAATTGGACTGAGGAATGTGAAGCTAGTTTCCAAGAGTTGAAGGAACGATTGGTTACATCACCAGTGTTGATTCTGCCAGATCAACGCAAGGATTATGAAGTTTATTGCGACGCTTCTCATCGAGGACTTGGAGCAGTGCTTATGCAGGAAGGAAGAGTTGTGTCATATGCTTCACGACAACTTAAACCCCATGAGAAGAATTATGCTACGCATGATTTGGAATTAGCAGCTGTGGTGCATGCATTGAAGACGTGGAGACATTTTCTCATCGGAAACCATTGTGAGGTGTATACGGATCACAAGAGTTTGAAGTATATTTTCACGCAGAAGGAGTTAAATCTCAGACAGAGGAGATGGTTGGAGCTCATTAAGGATTATGATATGAGTTTGCATTATCACACTGGAAAGGCTAACGTAGTAGCAGACGCGTTGAGCCGCAAGAGTCATGTCAACACCCTCATGACAGGAGAGTTACCTCAGGAGTTAGCCGAGGACCTTCGCGAACTATGTTTGGAGATAGTCCCTAGAGGCTATTTAGCGACATTGGAGATTCAGTCCACCTTGATGGAAAGGATCAGAGAAGCTCAGAAGACAGACAAGGAGATTGAAGAGATAAAGGAGAAGATGAGCAAAGGAAAAGCCAAGGGATTTCGTGAGGATGAGCACGATACCTTATGGTTCGAGGACCGCGTATATGTGCCAAATGATCCGGAGATCAGGAAGTTGATTTTGCAAGAAGCCCATGATTCGCCGTACTCGATTCACCCAGGGAACACCAAGATGTATTTGGATTTGAAGAATACTTTCTGGTGGACCGGAATGAAGAAGGATATTGCGGAGTATGTAGCAGTTTGTGATGTGTGCCAGAGAATGAAGGCAGAGCATCAGAAGCCAGCAGGATTGCTACAGCCATTGCCGATACCCGAATAGAAGTGGGATAAAATAGGCATGGATTTTATCACAGGATTACCCAGGACTCGTTCAGGCCATGACTCAATATGGGTTGTAGTCGACCGTTTGACGAAAGTGGCTCATTTCATTCCAGTGAAGACCATTTACACCAGTGCTAAGTTGGCAAAGATATACATGACCAGGATCGTATGTTTGCATGGAGTTCCGAGGACCATTGTATCAGACAGAGGAACCCAGTTTACCTCGAAGTTTTGGAAGCAGTTACATGAGACATTGGGAACCAGGCTGGAATTTAGTACAGCATTTCACCCACAGACAGATGGACAGACCGAGAGAGTCAACCAGATTTTGGAGGACATGTTGAGAGCATGTGCACTAGATTATGGATCCAGTTGGGACGGCAATTTGCCATATGCGGAGTTTTCTTATAACAACAGTTATCAAACCAGTTTGAAGATGGCCCCTTTCGAAGCTTTGTACGGAAGGAGGTGTAGAACACCGTTGTTATGGGACGAAGTTGGAGATCGTCAGTTGTTTGGACCAGATTTGATTAAGGAGTCTCAACATAAAGTGAGGTTGATTCGCGATAGGCTCAAGGTAGCCCAGTCCAGACAGAAGAGTTATGGTGATTCTAAACGGAAGGAGACCGTTCACGAAGTTGGAAACAGAGTGTATCTTCGAGTATCACCACTTCGTGGAGTGATGCGCTTTGGAGTTAAGGGAAGGTTAGCGCCCCGTTTCATCGGACCATACAGAGTTTTGGAACGTATGGGAGAAGTTGCCTACAAGCTGGAATTGCCCGAAGGATTGCCGAGAGTACATAATGTATTTCACGTTTCGCAGTTGAAGAAGTGCCACGCAGAGATGGCTGAGATACCACTGAGAGATATTGTGCCACTGGAAGCGATTCAGTTGGAAAGTGATTTGACTTATGAGGAGAAACCAGTTAAGATTCTCGAGTATGCCAGCCGAGTTACCCGCAGCAAGGTTATCAAGTTTTGCAAAGTCCAGTGGAGTCACCACACGGAGGATGAAGCCACCTGGGAGCGAGAGGAAGATCTACGGAAAGACCACTCCCACCTGTTTTCTAGCCAACCCGAATCTCGAGGGCAAGATTCATCTTAAGGGGGGTAGGTTTGTAACATCCCAAATTTTCAATTTGGAATGTTATACATAGATCATCATTGCATATCATGTTTTATTGCATTTTGACAAATCCTCGATAAATCCTAAGCAACTCAAGGACCCTCGGAGAGAGTTGGGGATTTTTCTTAAATTTTCATATTTGATTTTTATCAAATAATAAGACGAGGATTTTTATTTTAATTATTTTCCCTCCGGAAAAATATTTCATTTTAAAATAAATGAGAGGAGAAAATATGACTTCTCCAAAATAATTCAAATACTGGAGGAAAAATGTTAAAATCATTATTTGGAATTTATTTGGATTTTATATGCAATTTTTATTGCATTAAAAATATTGCATGTTATCAGAATATTTATTTTGTGTTAAAAAAATGTTCACCCTATTCTAGATTTTCTAACTAGACGGGGAAAATTTATTTCATATTTTTCTGATTTTTATTTATTTTTCTACGAATTATTTTCCGCAGAACTTATTTAAAAAAAAAATCCGCCCGCGCGCCGACTGGGCCAAAGGCCCAGCCGACGGCCCAGCCCCGCCGCCCCGGAGACGGGACCGCCGCCCGAGTCCCGGCCGGCTACGCCACCGCCCGCCGCCTTTGCCCCCTCCCCAAGGCACCGCCCCCCTCCTCCTCCTATATATACCCCCCTCTCTATTTCCTCTCAAGTCGCCGCTGCCGCCGCACTCATCGCCGCCGCCGCCGCACTTATCGCCGCCGCCGCCCGCACTTGCCCGCCGCCGCCGCCGGGAGCCGCCGGAGTCGCCGCCCCGAGCCCACCCCCCCGAGCCCCGCACCCCGCGCCCTCACCGCCTCTCGCCAGAGCCCCGCCGGAAGCCCTCACCGGAGCCGCCCAACGAGGTACTGCCGCCGCCCGTTCGTCGTTGCCGGTTTTCTTTAAAAAAAACCCTTCGTTTAAAAAAACCCTAGATCGGTTTTTTTCGGTTTTATTATTTTACGAGCGTTCACCGAACCGTTCGTTTTAACGAACGCGTACGTTCGTCGGTTTTTCTCTGTTAACGAACATCCGTTATTTAACCGTTCATCCGTTTTTCTTTTTGTCGGATTTTCTCGTTATTTTCTCAGATTCGATTTCTGATCGAATTTTCGATTCTGTTTAACTTCTCGCTCGTTTATCGGAATCAGGCGATTCAAGCGCCTAGAGTTTCGTCTCAAAATTCTCTTTCCGTTTAACCTACTCAAACAAGTTTTGCTACAGTAAAATTTGACCTAGATCCAAATTAGTAAACGAAGTTTCTTTCTTTCGCCGTTTGACTTTTGTTGCTTTTTTCGAGTTGATTCTTTTTGCAAACCGGAGTTCTTAAGTTGAATTTTCTGGTTGGATCTTTCATTCGAGTTTTACCTGTGCATTAGATGAGTACTGATTGTATGCTTGTTTGTTTGCGATAGAGTACCCGGAGTGTGCCGCTTGTTACTTCGAATCGCTAGGATTTGCGGATCATCAGCAAGGCAAGTAACACTTTGATCATATACCTTCCATACCCAGTTTTTATTGCATTAGATCTGTTTTCCTCAAACACTTGCATGATTAGGATCTAATTAAATTGTGGGTATTGGGAAGTAGTTGTGGTAGAACCTATTACCTGTTTTTCTTATCAAACCCTTGGGAGTTACTTCTACGTTTGCTATCATTATTGCCATGCTATGCTCGTAGACGTGGATTGGGTTTGAGTGAAATTCATGACAGATGTGAGATTGTTAATTAATGGTTTACTTAAGGTGGCAACTTAAAATCACATCTGGGTGGATTGAGGTACCTGGGTATTCCAGGATTGCCTGTTTTTCTTTTGGACCGCCACCCAGGTTCAAAGGGATCATAAGATTATTCATGCTAGAAACTTCCGTGTGCAGCCGCAAGCTATTATGGGCTCTAGCATAGTTGACTAAGTTGTGTGAACTCTTACAGTGGTAGACTAGCAGATGTAGGGGAAAGTAGGTGTAACTGTCTACCCATACGTAAGGTGCAAACACTTCTGAAAGACTGTGTCTTGGTCATCCGTTACTCAAACACCAAGTAGTGCGAGTAATCCAACGGAGGAGATCAAGTCTTGTGGGGAAAAGTGCACAAACCTCTGCAGAGTGTACAATCTAATCATGGTTAGCCGTGTCCCCGGTTATGGACAACTTGAGTATCTAGTATTTGGATTATCATGTGAATCTCATCACTATGTTACTACTAATTAATTTTGTTGGGTTATTGATGACATTTAATTGGGATTGAGATGCTGTCAACCATCTCAATGTTTCACAACCACCATGATAGTTAAATAAAATTTATTCCTTTGAAGTAGGATAAAATTGGCTTTTCGCAAAACTGTAACCATAGAGCTTTCCACCAGCCACATATGCATGTAGTATAGTATTGCTATTGTTCATTATTCTCTATGTGTTACATTGCCAGCATATTCTATGTGCTGACCCGTTTTCGGGCTGCAACATTTCATGTTGCAGACTTTTCAGACGACGAGTAAGGTGCCTTAGGTCGTGGTCTTATACTCAGTGATGCCGCTGGAGTTGATGGACTCACTTATCTTCCAAGTCTTCCGCTGTTATCGTTTTAGATGGCCTTAAGCCATATTTATCATACTTAATCTCTTTGGAGATATCGATGTAATAAGTGTGTGATTGCTACTCTGTTATAAATCCTCCATTTGTACTGTGCGTGTCAGCATTACTGATCCAGGGATGACACTGGTGCAAAGTAGCACAGACCATTTGAGGTCTGGTCGCTACAAAGTTGGTATCAGAGCACACGCTGACTGTAGGACACGACCACTAAGCTTAAGCCCTAGAAAGCTTCTCTCTTCTCATTTCTGACCCCTCTCCTTTTTCTACTCTTTTAGGAATGGCGAATGCAAGGAGCAAGTTCATGCAACCAGATGAAGACATGCCGTTTGGTCGACACTTGAAGGAAGTCACCAAGTACTTGAACATAGGAATACCAAGCATCACCGGAACCTACAACGCCACATTACCTGAAGAGGAGAGCTGGAAGATTCAAGTTATCATTCCAGGAAGGACGTTTGTGCCAATTACGGAACCCATGAGATTGGTTTTCGAAGCACCAACTTGGAGTTTAGGGAGGAGCATGGCCGCACACATCGCCATGGGACGCATTGGAGAAGTCTACCACCAGGAGCTTAAGGATACAATTTACCAAATTTGTGGACGCCGAGACGCGCAATGGGAGATGATCAGAACCAAGAAGGATGGATCAATTGCAGCTTACATCCAGGAGCAAAACCAACATATTCGTCGCCAGGAGAATCAGATGTGCACGGACAAGGAAGAACTAAAGAAGGCATTAACGAAGATCAAGGAGCTCCAAGAAGAATTCAAGGCTACACGCGAAGATTATTTGGAGGAAATCAATGCACTAGTAGGGAAGATTGACGACCTGGAGAAGAAGATTGGAGCATTCGTGGGAAATCCAGTGCCAAAAGCAGAAGTCGACGAATGCACTTGTCCGGATAACTACATCATCATCGACGACACCGACTCGGAACCAAGTGAAGACGAATGGGTTGATGAAGCTGGAGCAGACATCATGGAGTCTTCAACGGATCAGAATTTTTAGTAGACCACCATATCAGTAGTAGTTTTTCCCCCATTTAATAGTATAGTTCAAGCACTTTGTAACGCTAGTTAGATCGATTGTTTTGCCTTGTTTGATTGATTGAGTGATATTGATTGAATTTGTCTCATGAGCATTGGGTAGTGTTTTCTCTCTAGACCTCATTCTATTCTTAACTCTCATCTTTTCTAAACCTATCAGATGCCTCCGAGACGCGACACCGGATTTGTTTTCCCGCCAGAGATCACCCAGTTGATTCAGCAACAGAATGCCCTGATGCAAGTGTTAGTGCAGAACCAAGGCAACAACAACAACAACAACAACAACCCACCGCCACCACCACCTGTTGATCACTTAGCCCGTTTCTTAAGGCTAAACCCGCCGGTGTTATCCAGTAGCACCGAGCCAATATCACACTGCCAACTTAAAGGTGTCCCATCATATGTGACTGACGCAGGATACACAAGAAGAGTAGTTTCATGTAAGAACATGATGTGATAGACAGATATGGTATGTACCAAAAACAGGAAAGCGTGTCATATTCACACGTATCATGTGTAAGCTAAGCAGATGCAGTTTACACTAATTAGGAGCAATACAAGCTAGACACCATATGCAACATGCAACCAGATATCATACTGCCAAGTTAGAGCAAGCACCTTGGATGTTGGAGTAGGGGAGCGGAGACTTGGAACTTGTAATGCACTAGCAGTACAAGGAGAATCCGTACAGATGCTCCGTTTATGTTGCTGCAGAGGACCACCATCATCGCCTTTCTTACTCTTTTCCTTCCTCTTTTTTGATTTTGCCTTGTCAAGTCAAACCCATAAGAAAAAGGAATAAAATTTGCTCTTCAGAACTCATTGATGCATGATACTGACGAGCACTACTTTCATGTAAGATAGCCGCATGATGGGAGGATGGAATATGTATGAAAAACAGGACGGCATGACATATTGACATGTATGATGTATAAAGTGTAAACTAAGCACAAGGTGTTTGAACTAGTTAGAAGCAATGCAAGCTAGAAACCATATGAAAGATGAAACCAATATCACTCTGCCAAATTAAAAGGGTGGCCTAACAAATGTATTTGACCAAATTAGAAGCAATACATCGCAACAGGCTAGAAATAATATGCAATATGCAACGAATAAAGGTGTCTCATTGTAAGTGATTGATGCAGGATACAGAAGAGAGGTAGTTTCATGTAAGAACATGGTTAACACATAGATGTAGTGTGTACCAAAAATAGGAAGGCATGTCATATTCACAGGTATAATGTGTAAACTAAGCAGATGCAATTTACCCTAATTAGAAGCATTACAAGCTAGACACCATATGCAACATGCAACCACATATCACACTGCAAAGTTAGAGCATGCACCTGCGATGGTGGTGTAGGGGAAGTGCGGTCTTCAAGTACAGAGCTATGTTCAATATCTTCAATTAGGCGTGCTGTTTCTTGAGAATCATGTGGAGAGGATGAAACTGCACTCTTTATAAGAGTAGCGCGTCTCATACTAACCCACGGGCGTGACTGTCTCATCATAAGCGATAGATGCAGAATACACAAGAACAATAGTTTGATGTAAGAACATGGTGTGATAGGCAGATGTAGTATGTACCAAAAATAGGAAGGCGTGTCATATTCACATGTATGATGTGTAAGCTAAGGAGATGCAATTTAACAAATTAGGAGCAATACAAGCTAGGCACCATATGCAACATGCAACCAGATATCACACTGCCATGTTAGAGCAAGCACCTGGGGTTGTGGAGTAGGGGAGATGAGATTTGGAACTTACGCTTCAGTAGGTGTAGCAGGAGAATCTGCAGAGATCATCTGTTTCGGTTGCTCCAGAGGACCACCATCATTCCGTGCCTTCATCCTTTTAGATTTTGCCTTGTCAAGTAAACACACAAGAAAAAGGAATGAAATTCGCACTTCCAAATTCATTGATGCATGATACTGACGAACACAACTTTTATGTATGGCAACCACATTGTAGGAGGATGGAATATGTACGAAAAATGATAAGCAGAAGGCATTTCAACAAATTGGAAGCAATGCAATCTAGACACCATATGAAAGATCCAACCAAAATCACTCTACCAAGTTAGATGTGTCTCATTATAAGTGGCACTTCAACAAATTAGAGGCAATACATGTTTGAAATTATATGCAAGATGCAACCAATTTTACATTGTCAACTTGAAGGTGTCTCGTCAGAAGTGATTGATGAGGGATACACAAGAAAAGTAGCTTGATTAAGAACATGGTTAATACAAAGACGTAATATGTACCAAAAACAGGAACGCATGTCATATTCACAGGTATAATGTGTAAACTAAGCAGATGCAATTTACCCTAATTAGAAGCATTACAAGGTAGACACCATATGCAACATGGAACCACATATCACACTGCCAAGTAAGAGCAAGCACCTGCGATGGTGGTGTGGGGGAATTGCGGTCATCAACTAGAGAGCTACGTTGACTATCTTCATTTAGCCTTGTTGTTTCTTGAGAATCATGTGGGGAGGATGACACTGCACTCTTTAAACGAGTAGCGTGATACGTCCATTTTGCATCATGCTTTTATATCGACATTTATTGCATTATGGGCTGTTATTACACGTTATGTGACAATACTTATGCCTATTCTCTCTTATTTTACAGGGTTTACATGAAGAGGGAGAATGCCAGCAGCTGGAATTCTGGGCTGGAAAAGGAGAAAATATTACAGACCTATTCTGCACAGCTCCAAAAGTCCTGAAACTTCATGGAAGTTATTTTTGGAATTACCAAAAAATACTGGCGAAAGAATCCACCAGAGGGGGCCCACACCCTGTCCACGAGAGTGGGGGGCGTGCCCTACCCCCCTGGGCGCGCCCCGCTGCCTCGTGAGCCCCCTAGCAGGCCTCCGGTACCCATCTTCATGCTATATGAGGTCTTTCGTCCGAGAAAAAAAGCATAAGAAAGCTTTCGGAGGGGGAAATCATCGCCATCGTCATCACCAACGATCCTCTCATCGGGAGGGGGTCAATCTCCATCAACATCTTCACCAGCACCATCTGCTCTAAAACCCTAGTTCATCTCTTGTATCCAATCTTTGTCCCAAAACCTTAGACTGGTACCTGTGGGTTGCTAGTAGTGTTGATTACTCCTTGTAGTTGATGCTAGTTGGTTTATTTGGTGGAAGATCATATGTTCAGATCCTTTATGCATATTAATACTCCTCTGATTATGAACATGAATATGATTTGTGAGTAGTTACGTTTGTTCCTCAGGACATGGGAGAAGTCTTGCTATAAGTAGTCATGTGAATTTGGTATTCGTTCGATATTTTGATGAGATGTATGTTGTCTTTCCTCTAGTGGTGTTATGTGATCGTCGACTACATGACACTTCACCATTGTTTGGGCCTAGAGGAAAGCATTGGGAAGTAATAAGTAGATGATGGGTTGCTAGAGTGACAGAAGCTTAAACCCTAGTTTATGAGTTGCTTCGTAAGGGGCTGATTTGATCCATATGTTTCATGCTATGGTTAGGTTTACCTTAATACTTCTTTTGTAGTTGCGAATGCTTGCAATAGGGGTTAATCATAAGTGGGATGCTTTTCCAAGAAAGGATAGTACCCAAGCACCGGTCCACCCATATATCAAATTATCAAAGTAACGAACGCGAATCATATGAGCGTGATGAAAACTAGCTTGATGATAATTCCCATGTGTCCTCGGGAGCGCTTTTCTCTATATAAGAGTTTGTCCAGGCTTGTCCTTTGCTACAAAAAGGATTGGGCCATCTTGCTGCACCTTATTTACTTTCATTACTTGTTACTCGTTACAAATTACCTTATCACAAAACTATCTGTTACCGATAATTTCAGTGCTTGCAGAGAACACCTTACTGAAAACCGCTTATCATTTCCTTCTCCTCCTCGTTGGGTTTGAAGATCTTACTTATCGAACGGACTACGATAGATCCCCTATACTTGTGGGTCATCATGACTCTTTTCTGGCGCCGTTGCTGGGGAGTGAAGCGCCTTTGGTAGGTGGAATTTGGTAAGGAAAAAATTATATAGTGTGCTGAAATTTACTGTCACTTGTTACTATGGAACATAATCCTTTGAGGGGCTTGTTCGGGGTATCTTCACCCCGACCCGTAGAGCAAAGAGTTGCCCCTCAACCTACTGAACCTACTGAAAATGTTTACTTTGAAATTCCTTTGGGTATGATAGAGAAACTGCTAGCTAATCCTTTTACAGGAGATGGAACATTACATCCCGATTTGCACCTAATCTATGTGGGTGAAGTTTGTGGATTATTTAAGCTTGCAGGTATGCCCGAGGATGTTATCAAGAAGAAGGTCTTCCCTTTATCTTTGAAGGGAGAGGCATTGACATGGTTTAGGCTATGTGATGATATGGGATCATGGGACTACAACCGATTGAAATTGGAATTTCATCAGAAGTTTTATCCAATGCATCTTGTTCATCGTGATCGTAATTATATATATAATTTTTGGCCTCGCGAAGGAGAAAGCATCGCTCAAGCTTGGGGGAGGCTTAAGTCAATGTTATATTCATGCCCCAATCATGAGCTCTCAAGAAAAATGATTATTCAAAATTTTTATGCTCGGCTTTCTCTCAATAATCGCTCCATGCTCGATACTTCTTGTACTGGCTCTTTTATGATGAAGACTATTGAATTCAAATGGGATTTATTGGAAACAATTAAACGCAACTCTGAAGATTGGGACCTCGACGAAGGTAAGGAGTCAGGTATAACACCTAAGTTTGATTGTGTTAAATCTTTTATGGATACCGATGTTTTCCGTGAATTTAGCACTAAATATGGACTTGACTCTGAGATAGTAGCTTCTTTATGTGAATCCTTTGCTACTCATGTTGATCTCCCTAAGGAGAAGTGGTTTAAATATAATCCTCCCGTTGAAGTAAATGTAGTTGCACCTATTAAAGTTGAAGAAAAGACTGTCACTTATGATGATCCTATCGTGCCTACTGTTTATATTGAGAAACCACCTTTCCCTGTTAGAATAAAGGATCATGCTAAAGCTTCAACTGTGGTCAATAAAAGTAACATTAAGACACCCAAACCCCCAGAGGAAATTAAAGTTTAACCTAGTATTGCTATGGTTAAAGATCTCTTGGCTGATAATATTGATGGGCATGTTATTTACTTCTGTGAGGAAACTGCTAGAATTGCTAGACCTGATACTAAAGATAAACATAGACCTGTTGTAGGCATGCCTGTTATTTATGTTAAAATAAGAGATCATTGTTATCATGGCTTATGTGATATGGGTGCTAGTGCAAGTGCAATACCTCATTCCTTATACAAAGAAATTATGCATGATATTGCACCAGCTGAGTTAGAGGAAATTGATGTTACAATTAAGCTTGCTAATAGAGACACTATTTCACCAGTTGGGATTGTTAGAGATGTTGAAGTCTTGTATGGGGAAGTTAAATATCCTGCTGATTTTCTTGTTCTTGGTTCTCCACAAGATAGCTTTTGTCCCATTATATTTGGTAGACCCTTCTTGAATACTGTTAATGCTAGGATAGACCGCGAAAAGGATGTTGTTAATATTGGTTTGGGGGGATATGTCTCATGAGTTTAACTTTGCTAAGTTTCGTAGACAACCCCGTGATGAGGAATTTCCTAGTAAAGATGAAATTATTGGTCTTGCTTCTATATTGCCGTACCTCCTAGTGATCCTTTAGAACAGTATTTGCTAGATCATGAAAATGATATGTTTATGAATGAAAGAAGGGAAATAGATGAAGCATTCTTTAAACAGGGACCTATTTTGAAACACAACTTGCCTGTTGAAATCCTAGGGGATCCTCCTCCACCCAAGGGTGATCCCGTGTTTGAGCTTAAACCATTACCTGATACTCTTAATATGCTTATCTTGATGAAAAGAAGATATATCCTGTTATTATTAGTGCTAACCTTTCAGAGCATGAAGAAAAGAAATTATTGAAAACTCTGAAGAAGCACCGTGCTGCTATTGGATATACTCTCGATGATCTTAAGGGCATTAGTCCCACTCTATGCCAACACAAAATAAAATTGGAGAAAGATGCTAAACCGGTTGTTGATCACCAATGTCGGTTAAATCCTAAGATGAAAGAAGTGGTAAGGAAAGAAATACTAAAGCTTCTAGAGGCAGGTATAATTTATCCCATTGCTGATAGTCAGTGGGTAAGTCCAGTCCATTGTGTCCCTAAGAAGGGAGGTATTACTGTTGTTCCTAATGATAAAGATGAATTGATCCCACAAAGAATTGTTACAGGTTATAAAATGGTAATTAATTTCCGCAAACTAAATAAAGCTACTAAAAAGGATCATTACCCCTTACCTTTTATTGATCAAATGCTAGAAAGACTATCCAAACATACACATTTTTGCTTTCTAGATGGTTATTCTGGTTTCTCTCAAATACCTGTGTCAAAAGAGGATCAAGAAAAGACCACTTTTACTTGTCCTTTCGGTACCTTTGCTTATAGACGTATGCCTTTTGGTTTATGTAATGCACCTGCTACCTTTCAAAGATGCATGATGGCTATATTCTCTTATTTTTGTGAAAAGATTGTTGAGGTTTTCATGGATGATTTCTCCGTATATGGAACTTCTTTTGATGATTGCTTGAGCAACCTTGATCGAGGTCTGCTGAGATGTGAACAAACTAACCTTGTCTTGAATTGGGAGAAGTGTCACTTTATGGTTAATGAAGGTATTGTCTTGGGGCATAAAATTTCTGAAAGAGGTATTGAAGTTGATAAAGCTAAAGTAGATGCTATTGAAAAGATGCCGTGTCCCAAGGACATTAAAGATATAAGAAGTTTCCTTGGTCATGCCGGTTCTTATAGGAGGTTCATTAAGGACTTCTCTAAAATCTCCAGGCCTCTGACTAATCTCTTACAAAAAGATATTCCTTTTGTCTTTGATGATGATTGTGTAGAAGCATTTGAAAAACTTAAGAAAGCATTGATTTCTGCACCTATTGTTCAGCCACCTGATTGGAATTTACCCTTTAAAATTATGTGTGATGCTAGTGATTATGCTGTAGGTGCTGTTCTAGGGCAAAGAGTTGATAAGAAATTAAATGTCCAGAGAAATTATGCTACTACTGAAAAGGAATTTTTGGCAGTCGTATTTGCTTGTGATAAGTTCAGCCCTTATATTGTTGATTCTAAAGTAACTATTCACACTGATCATGCTGCTATTAAATACCTTATGGAAAAGAAAGATGCTAAACCTAGACTTATTAGATGGGTTCTCTTGCTACAAGAATTTGATTTGCATATTATTGATAGAAAGGGAGCTGAGAACCCCGTTGCAGACAACTTGTCTAGGTTAGAGAATGTTCTTGATGACCCACTACCTATTGATGATAGCTTTCCTGATGATCAATTGGCTGTCATAAATGCTTCTCGCACTGCTCCATGGTATGCTGATTATGCTAATTATATTGTTACCAAATTTATACCACCTAGTTTCACATACCAGCAAAAGAAAAAGTTTTTCTATGATTTAAGACATTACTTCTGGGATGACCCACACCTTTATAAAGAAGGAGTAGATGTTATTAGACGTTGTATACCTGCGCATGAACAGGAACAGATCCTACGCAAGTGTCACTCTGAAGCTTATGGAGGACATCACGCTGGAGATAGAACTGCACATAAGGTATTGCAATCCGGTTTTTATTGGCCAACTCTCTTCAAAGATGCCCGTAAGTTTGTCTTGTCTTGTGATGAATGTCAAAGAATTGGTAATATTAGTAGACGTCAAGAAATGCCTATGAATTATTCACTTGTCATTCAGCCATTTGATGTTTGGGGCTTTGACTATATTGGACCGTTTCCTTCCTCTAATGGATATACACATATTTTAGTTGTTGTTGATTACGTTACTAAGTAGGTAGAAGCTATTCCAACTAGTAGTGCTGATCATAACACCTCTATTAATATGCTTAAAGAAGTTATTTTTCCAAGGTTTGGAGTCCCTAGATATTTAATGACTGATGGTGGTTCACATTTTATTCATGGTGCTTTTCGTAAAATACTTGCTAAGTATGATGTTAACCATAGAATTGCATCTCCATATCACCCAAAGTCTAGTGGTGAAGTAGAATTGAGTAATAGAGAGCTCAAATTAATTTTGCAAAAGACTGTTAATAGATCTAGAAAGAATTGGTCCAAGAAACTTGATGATGCATTATGGGCCTATAGAACTGCATATAAAAATCCTATGGGTATGTCTCCGTATAAAATGGTTTATGGAAAAGCATGTCACTTACCTCTCGAACTAGAACATAAGGGATATTGGGCCATTAAAGAGCTCAATTATGATTTCAAACTTGCCGGTGAGAAGAGGTTATTTGAAATTAGCTCACTTGATGAATGGAGAACCCAAGCCTATGAGAATGCCAAACTGTTTAAAGAAAAAGTTAAAACATGGAATGACAAAAGGATACAAAAGCATGAGTTTAATGTAGGTGATTATGTGTTGCTATACAACTCTCGTTTAAGATTTTTTGCAGGAAAACTTCTCTCTAAATGGGAAGGTCCTTACGTTATCGAGGAGGTCTATCATTCGGGTGCCATAAAAATCAACAACTTTGAAGGCACAAATCCGAAGGTGGTGAACGGTCAAAGAATCAAACATTATATCTCAGGTAATCCAATAAATGTTGAAACCAATGTTATTGAAACCGTAACCCCAGAGGAATACATAAGGGACACTTTCCAGAATGTTTCAGACTCCGAAACGGAATAAGTACGTGGTACGGTAAGTAAACCGACTCCAAAACAGTTCTAATGGCAAATTTTCTCCGTTTTGGAATATTTTGAAAAATAGGAAATTAAGAAGTAGTCCGGGAAGGACACGAGGCGTCCACGAGGGTGGAGGGCGCGCCCCTGCCTCGTGGGCACCTCGTGTGCTCTCCCGACTCCGTTTTCTTGCACGATACTTCTTTTGGTCGGTAAAAATTCATTATATAATCTCCCGAAGGTTTTGACCACCGTACCACGCAAATATCCTCTGTTTTTGTTTCGAGATGTTTCTGCCGCAGATTAGAGCAAGATGTCTTCTCAAGAGTTAGTCGGGGAGAGCCGGGTGTCTCATCCGACACCGGGTCCAGGGGCAAACAGCGATGCCTATCACTTTGGGCCATCAACGTAGGAAGAGATGGAAGCCAACTTGAAAAGGATAGATGCCATGGAGGAGGATCAAGAAGTTACTTCTCGTTTCCGGGCAGGATTCACGATGGGGGAACTACAGAGCTCAGCTATCCCAAAATCGGTCATCCCCTCCAATGTTAAATTTCTCTCTTATGAAAATATGAAAAAGAGTGTTACTTGTTCTCCCGCAGCTATGCAGCATCCATGGGTGCAAGGAGCTTTAACCGTCACGGGTAAGCTCCGTAAGGAAGTAATGGATCTCAAGCAACAAGTCAATAAGCTCGAGGAAAAGAATCGTATCTTGAGGGGCATCATCGCTAAGAATATCACATCACCACCTTCGAAGAAAGAGACATAAACACATGGGTATGGGCACTCCCCTTGGCAACTGCCAAGCTTGGGGGAGGTGCCCCGGTATCGTATCACCATCACACTCCTATCTTTACTGTTTTCTTAGTTCGATCCTTTTGGTAATATCTTGATCTAGTAGAATAAAGTTTTAGTATGATTTAGTTTTGAGTTTTGCTTTATGATCCTTCTATGTAATCGAGTCTGTGAGCTATATATAATAAAGATTAGTGTTGAGTCAAGGGCTTGATTATGTTGCTATGATCATGAGGGAATAAAAGAAAAGAGAAAGAATAAAAGAAATAAAAGAGGTCATATTGATCTTATGGAGAGTAATTATTTCACATATAAAGAGTATGATGAATAAAAGTTGTTGAGAGTCGACAAACATAGTTTTGGTCATCGTTGCAATTAATAGGAAGTAATAAAGAAAGAGAGGTTTTCACATATAAATATACTATCTTGGACATCTTTTATGATTGTGAGCACTCATTAAAGTATGACATGTTAAAGAGTTGATGTTGGACAAGGAAGACAACGTAATGGGTTATGTTTTCTTATATCTAAAATAAAGTATATTGTCATGGATCATCCAACATGTTGAGCTTGCCTTTCCCCCTCATGCTAGCCAAATTCTTTGCACCAAGTAGAGATACTACTTGTGCTTCCGAATATCCTTAAACCCGGTTTTGCCATGAGAGTCCACCATATCTACCTACGGATTGAGTAAGATCCCTCAAGTAAGTTGTCATTGTTGTATGCAATAAAAATGGCTTTCTAAATATGTATGATTTATTAGTGTGGAGAAAATAAGCTTTTTACGATCTTGTGATGTGGAAGAAATAAAAGCGACATAGTGCATAATAAAGGTCCATATCACAAGTGGCAATATAAAGTGACGTTCTTTTGCATTAAGATTTCATGCATTGATGACCCACAAGTATAGGGGATCTATCGTAGTCCTTTCGATAAGTAAGAGTGTCGAACCCAATAAGGAGCAGAAGGAAATGATAAGCGGTTTTCAGCAAGGTATTCTCTGCAAGCACTGAAATTATCGATAACAGATAGTTTTGTGATAAGATAAATTGTAACGGGTAACTAGTAACAAGTGTAAATAAGGTGCAGCAAGATGGCCCAATCCTTTTTGTAGCAAAGGACAAGCCTGGACAAACTCTTATATAGAGAAAAGCGCTCCCGAGGACACATGGGAATTATCGTCAAGCTAGTTTTCATCACGTTCATATGATTCGCGTTCGGTACTTTGATAATTTGATATGTGGGTGGACCGGTGCTTGGGTGTTGTACTTACTTGGACAAACATCCCACTTATGATTAACTCCTATTGCAAGCATCCGCAACTACAAAAGAAGTATTAAGGTAAACCTAACGATAGCATGAAACATATGGATCCAAATCATTCCCTTACGAAGCAACACATAAACTAGGGTTTAAGCTTCTGTCACTCTAGCAACCCATCATCTACTTATTACTTCCCAATGCCTTCCTCTAGGCCCAAACAATGGTGAAGTGTCATGTAGTCGACGTTCATATGACACCACTAGAGGAGAGACAACATACATCTCATCAAAATATCGAACGAATACCAAATTCACATGACTACTAATAGCAAGACTTCTCCCATGTCCTCAGGAACAAACATAACTACTCACAAAGCATATTCATGTTCATAATCAGAGGGGTATTAATATGCATAATTGATCTGAACATATGATCTTCCACCAAGTAAACCAACTAGCATCAACTACAAGGAGTAATCAACACTACTAGAAACCTACAGGTACCAATCCCAGGCTATGAGACAAAGATTGGATACAAGAGATGAACTAGGGTTTGAGAGGAGATGGTGCTGGTGAAGATGTTGATGGGGATTGGCCCCCTCCCGATGAGAGGAGCGTTGGTGATGACGATGGCGATGATTTCCCCCTCCCGGAGGGAAGTGTCCCCGGCAGAACAGCTCTGCCGGAGCCCCTAGATTGGTTCCGCCAAGGTTCCGCCTCGTGGTGGCGGAGTTTCGTCCCGTAAGCTTGCCTATGATTTTTTCTCGGACGAAAGACTTCATATAGCATAAGATAGGCACCGGAGGGCCACCAGGGGGGCCACGAGGCAGGCGGCGCGCCCAGGGGGGTAGGGCGCGCCCCCACCCTCGTGGCCAGGGTGTGGGCCCCCTCTGGTATTTTCTTCGCTCAATATTTTTATTATTTCCAAAATAACTTCCATGGAGTTTCAGGACTTTTGGAGTTGTGCGGAATAGGTCTCTAATATTTGCTCCTTTTCCAGCCCAGAATTCCAGCTGCCGGCATTCTCCCTCTTTATGTAAACCTTGTAAATAAGAGAGAATAGGCATAAGTATTGTGACATAATGTGTAATAACAGCCCATAATTCAATAAATATCAATATAAAAGCATGATGCAAAATGGACGTATCAACTCCCCCAAGCTTAGACCTCGCTTGTCCTCAAGCGGAAGCCGATAATGATAAAAATATGTCCACATTTTTAGAGATAGAGGTGTCGATAATATAAAATACGGACATGAGGGCATCATGATCATTCTTATAACAGCAACATATATGGAAATTATCATACGATTTCTTATGCTCAAGTAATAATGTATTCACAATGTCAAGTATGAATCAGAAACTTCATTGAGAACTAACAAACTATAATCTCAGTCATTGAAGCAATTGCAATTTATCATAACATCAGAAAGAGTCAATATAAGAGCTTTTCAGCAAGTCCACATACTCAACTATCATTTAGTCTTTCACAATTGCTAACACTCACGCAATACTTGTGGTTACAGAGTTTTAATCGGACACAGAGAAAGATAGGGGCTTATAGTTTCGCCTCCCAACCTTTTACCTCAAGGGTAATGTCAACAATAATAGCTCATGCTAACTTACATCCAATTATATATATATATATATATATATATATATATATATATATATATATATATATATCAGGATCTTTCCAACACATTGTTCTTGCCAAAGGATAAAATGTAAAAAGGAAAGGTGAAGATCACCATGACTCTTGCATAAGGTAGAAAATAAAAGTAAAAGATAGGCCCTTCGCAGAGGGAAGCAGAGGTTGAGGTTGTCATGCGCTTTCATGGTTGGATGCACGAAATCTTAATGCAAAAGAACGTCACTTTATATTGCCACTTGTGATATGGACCTTTATTATGCAGTCCGTCGCTTTTATTTCTTCCACATCACAAGATCGTATAAAGCTTATTTTCTCCACACTAATAAATCATACATATTTAGAGAGAAATTTTTATTGCTTGCACCAATGACAACTTACTAGAAGGATCTTACTCAATCCATAGGTAGATATGGTGGACTCTCATGGCAAAACTGGTTTTAATGGTATTTGGAAGCACAAGTAGTATTTCTACTTGGTGCAAAGAATTGGCTAGCGTGAGGCAGAAAGGCAAACTCAACATGTTGGATGATCCATGACAATATACTTTATCTCAGATATAAGAAAACATGACCCATTACGTTGTCTTCCTTGTCCAACATCAACTCTTTAGCATGTCATATTTTAATGAGTGCTCACAATCATAAAAGATGTCCAAGATAGTATATTTATATGTGAAACCTCTCTTTCTTTATTACTTCCTATTAATTGCAACGATGACCAAAACTATGTTTGTCAACTCTCAACAACTTTTAATCATCATACTCTTTATATGTGAAGTCATTACTCTCCATAAGATCAATATGATCTCTTTGTTTCTTTTTATTCTTTCTTTTCTTTTATTCCCTCAAGATCATAGCAAGATAATCAAGCCCTTGACTCAACACTAATCTTTATTATATATAGCTCACGAACTCGATTACATAGAGGGATCATAAGGCAAAACTCAAAACTAAATCATACTAAAATTTTATTCTACTAGATCAAGATATTACCAAAAGGATCGAACTAAGAAAAATGGTAAAGATAGGAGTGTGATGGTGATACGATACCGGGGCACCTCCCCCAAGCTTGGCAGTTGCCAAGGGGAGTGCCCATACCCATGTGATTATATCTCTTTTGCTGGTGAAGGAGATGGATGTGATGATGGATAGTCGCACATCGAGCGTAAGAGATCCTCCAATTTGCGGATAATGCCCTGGAGTGCGATGATATGCTCCTTCAACAAAATATTTTCACGTGTGAGATACTTGTTTTGTATACGAGCTAACTCAATCATCTTGAAAGCTTCAATCTCAGTTGGGGTAAGAAGATTGTGATCAAGTTGAAGGATGTCTTCTGCTGCCGGAGCTTGGTCCTCCGTGGCCTTCTTGATCCCTTCATCCTTGTTGATCTCCATGGATTCTTCCCTCTTCAGCTCTATCTTCATTAGCCAAGCATCGTTGTCACCATTGTTGGAGGAGGGGGATGACATGATGCCTGGCCTTGACAACCCTGATAGAGAACAGCTCGAAACAAGAACAGAGGATATTTGCGTGATACAGGAGTCAAAACCGTCGCGAGATTATATAATGAATTTTTACCGACCGAAAGAAGTATTGTGCAAGAAAACGGAGTCCGAAGAGCGCACGAGGTACCCACGAGGCAGGGGGGCGCGCTCGGGGGGTAGGGCGCGCCTCCCACCCTCGTGGAAGCCTCGTGTCCTTCCTTGACTGCTTCTTATTTTCCTATTTTTCTAAATATTCCAAAACGGGCAAAATTTTCCATTAGAACTGTTTTGAGTCGGTTTACTTACCGTACCACATACCTATTCCTTTTCGGAGTCTGAAACGTTCTGGAAAGTGTCTCTTATGTATTCCTCCGGTGTTACGGTTTCAATAACATTAGTTTCAACATTTATAGGGTTACCTGAGATATAATGTTTAATTCTTTGACCGTTCACCACCTTCGGATTTGTGCCTTCGAAGTTGTTGATTTTTATGGCACCGGAACGATAGACCTCCTCGATAACATAAGGACCTTCCCATTTAGAGAGAAGCTTTCCTGCAAAAATCTTAAACGAGAGTTGAATAACAATACATAATCACCTACATTAAATTCACACTTTTGTATCCTTTTATCATGCCATCTTTTAACTTTTTCTTTAAACAACTTGGCATTCTCATAGGCTTGGGTTCTCCATTCATCAAGTGAGCTAATGTCAAATAGCCTCTTCTCACCGGCAAGTTTGAAATCATAATTGAGCTCTTTAATAGACCAATATGCCTTATGTTCTAGTTCGAGAGGTAAGTGACATGCTTTTCCATAAACCATTTTATACGGAGACATACCCATAGTATTTTTATATGCAGTTCTATAGGCCCATAATGCATCATCAAGTTTCTTGGACCAATTCTTTCTGGATCTATTAACAGTCTTTTGCAAAATTAATTTGAGCTCTCTATTACTCAATTCTACTTGACCACTAGACTGTGGGTGATAAGGAGATGCAATTCTATGATTAACATCATACTTAGCAAGCATTTTACGAAAAGAACCATGAATAAAATGTGAACCACCATCAGTCATTAAATATTTAGGGACTCCAAACCTCGGAAAAATAACTTCTTTAAGCATCTTAATAGAGGTGTTATGATCAACACTACTAGTTGGAATAGCTTCTACCCATTTAGTAACGTAATCAACAGCAACTAAAATATGTGTATACCCATTAGAGGAAGGAAAAGGTCCCATATAATCAAAGCCCCAAACATCAAATGGTTCAATAACAAGTGAATAGTTCATAGGCATTTCTTGACGTCTACTAATGTTACCAATTCTTTGACATTCATCACAAGATAAGACAAACTTACGAGCATCCTTGAAGAGAGTAGGCCAATAAAAACCGGA
Organism: Aegilops tauschii subsp. strangulata; assembly: GCF_002575655.3. NCBI lineage: Eukaryota > Viridiplantae > Streptophyta > Magnoliopsida > Poales > Poaceae > Aegilops > Aegilops tauschii. The sequence continues at coordinate 418,139,302 of NC_053037.3, read as the reverse complement.
TTGCAATACCTTATGTGCAGTTCTATCTCCAGCGTGGTGCCCTCCATAAGCCTCGGAGTGACACTTGCGTAGGATCTGTTCCCGTTCATGCTCAGGTACACAACGCCTAATAACACCATCTACTCCTTCTTTATAAAGATGTGGGTCATCCCAGAAGTAATGTCTTAAATCATAGAAAAACCTTTTCTTTTGCTGGTATGTGAAACTAGGTGGTATAAATTTAGCAACAATGTAATTAGCATAATCAGCATACCATGGAGTAGTACGAGAAGCATTTATGACATTTAATTGTTCATTAGGAAAGCTATCATCAATAGGTAGTGGGTCATCAAGAACATTTTCTAACCTAGACAAATTGTCTGCAATGGGGTTCTCAGCTCCCTTTCTATCAATAATATGCAAATCAAATTCTTGTAGCAAGAGAACCCATCTAATAAGTCTAGGTTTAGCATCTTTCTTTTCCATAAGGTATTTAATAGCAACATGATCAGTGTGAATAGTTACTTTAGAATCAACAATATAAGGTCTGAACTTATCACAAGCAAATACAACTGCCAAGAATTCTTTTTCAGTAGTATCACAATTTCTCTGGGCACTGTCTAGAGTTTTACTAGCATATTGAATAACATTTAATTTCTTATCAACTCTTTTCCCTAGAACAGCACCTACAGCATAATCGCTAGCATCACACATAATTTCAAAAGGTAAATTCCAATCAGGTGGTTGAATGATAGGTGCAGAGATTAATGCTTTTTAAGTGTTTCAAATGCTTCTACGCAATCACCATCAAAGACAAATTGTATATCTTTTTGTAATAGATTAGGCAGAGGCCGAGAAATTTCAGAGAAGTCCTTAATGAACCTCCTATAAAAACCGGCATGACCAAGGAAACTTCTTATACCTTTGATGTCCTTGGGACATGGCATCTTTTAAATAGCATCAACTTTCGCTTTATCCACTTCAATACCTCTTTCAGAAATTTTATGCCCCAAGACAATGCCTTCATTAACCATAAAGTGGCACTTTTCCCAATTCAAGACAAGATTAGTTTCTTCGCATCTCTGCAAAACTCGATCAAGGTTGCTCAAGCAATCATCAAAAGAGGATCCATAAACGGAGAAATCGTCCATGAAGACCTCACATATCTTTTCACAAAAGTCAGAAAATATAGCCATCATGCATCTTTGAAAGGTAGCAGGTGCATTACATAAACCAAAAGGCAGACGTCTATAGGCAAAAGTACCAAAAGGGCAAGTAAAAGTGGTCTTTGCTTGATCATCAGCTGACACAGGTGTTTGAGAGAAACCAGAGTAACCATCTAGAAAGCAAAAATGTGTGTGTTTGGATAATCTTTCTAGCATTTGATCAATGAAAGCAAAGGGTAATGATCCTTTTTAGTAGTTATTTAATTTGCGGAAATCAATTACCATCCTATAACCAGTAATAATTCTTTGCGGAATCAATTCATCTTTATCATTAGGAATGACAGTAATACCTCCCTTCTTAGGGACACAATGGACAGGACTTACCCACTGACTATCAGCAACGGGATAAATTATACCTGCCTCAAGGAGCTTTAATATTTCCTTTCTTACCACTTCTTTCATCTAGAATTCAGCCGTCGTTGGTGATCAATAACTGGTTTGGCATCTTTCTCCAAGTTTATTTTGTGTTGACATAGAGTGGGACTAATACCCTTAAGGTCATCAAGAGTATATCCAATAGCAGCACGGTGCTTCTTCAGAGTTTTCAATAATTTTTCTTCCTCCTTCTCTGAAAGGTTAGGACTAATAATAACATGATATATCTTCTTTTCATCAAGATAAGCATATTTAAGAGTATCAGGCAATAGTTTAAGCTCAAACACGGGATCACCCTTGGGTGGAGGAGGATCCCCTAGGATTTCAACAAGCAAATTGTGTTTCAGAATAGGTCCCTGTTTAAAGAATAATTCATCTATTTCCCTTCTTTCATTCATAAACATATCATTTTCATGGTCTAGCAAATATTGTTCTAAAGGATCACTAGGAGGTACGACAATAGAAGCAAGACCAATAATTTCATCTTTACTAGGCAATTCCTCATCACGAGGTTGTCTACGAAATTTAGAAAAATTAAACTCATGAGATATATCATCCAAACCAATAGTAACAACATCCTTCTTGCAATCTATCTTAGCATTAACAGTATTCAAGAAGGGTCTACCAAATATAATGGGACAAAAACTATCTTGTGGGGAACCAAGAACAAGAAAATCAGCAGGATATTTAACTTTCCCACACAAGACTTCAACATCTCTAACAATCCCGATCGGTGAAATAGTATCTCTATTGGCAAGCTTAATGGTGACATCAATTTCTTCTAACTCAACGGGTGCAATATCATGCATAATTTCTTGATATAAAGAAATAGGTATTGTACTAGCACTAGCACCCATATCATACAAGCCATGATAACAATGATCTCCTATTTTAACAGAAATAACAGACATGCCTACAATAGGTCTATGTTTATCTTTAGCACCAGGTTTAGCAATTCTAGCCGTTTCCTCACAGAAATAAATAACATGCCCATCGATATTATCAGCCAAGAGATCTTTAAAAATAGCAATATTAGGTTCAACTTTAACTTCCTCAGGAGGTGTATAAGTTCTTATATTACTTTTACGAACCACAGTTGAAGCTTTAGCGTGATCCTTTATTCTAACAGGGAAAGGTGGTTTCTCAACATAAGCAGTAGGAACAATAGGATCGTTATAAGTGATAGTCTTTCTTCAACTTTAATAGGTTCAACTACTTTTACGTCTATGGGAGGATGATATTTAAACCACTTCTCCTTAGGGAGATCAACATGAGCAGCAAAAGATTCACAAAAAGAAGCTACTATCTCAGAGTGAAGTCCATATTTAGTGCTAAATTTATGGAAAACATCGGTATCCATAAAATATTTAACACAATCAAACTTAGGTGTTATACCTGACTCCTTACCTTCGTCGAGATCCCAATCTTCAGAGTTGCATTTAATTCTTTCCAATAAATTCCATTTGAATTCAATAGTCTTCATCATAAAAGAACCGGTACAAGATGTATCGAGTGATACGTCTCCAACGTATCTATAATTTTTTATTGTTCCATGCTATATTATATTCTGTTTCGGACATTAATGGGATTTATTATACACTTTTATATTATTTTTGGGACTAACCTATTAACCGGAGGCCCAGCCCAGAATTGCTGTTTTTTGCCTATTTCAGAGTTTCGCAGAAAAAGAATATCAAACGGAGTCCAAACGGAATGAAACCTTCGGGAACATGATTTTCAGAATGAACGTGATCCAGAGGACTTGGACCCTACGTCAAGACATCAACCAGGAAGGCACGAGGTAGGGGGGCGCGCCTACCCCCTGGGCGCGCCCTCCACCGTTGTGGGTCCCACGTTGCTCCACCGACGTACTTCTTCCTCCTATATATACCTACGTACCCCCAAACTACCAGATACGGAGCCAAAAACCTAATTCCACCGCTGCAACCTTCTGTACCCGTGAGATCCCATCTTGGGGCCTTTTCCGGAGCTCCGCCGGAGGGGGCATCGATCACGGAGGGCTTCTACATCAACACCATAGCCTCTCCGATGATGTGTGAGTAGTTTACCTCAGACCTTGCGGTCCATAGTTATTAGCTAGATGGCTTCTTCTCTCTTTTTGGATCTCAATACAATGTTCCCCCCTCTCTTGTGGAGATCTATTCGATGTAATCTTCTTTTGCGGTGTGTTTGTTGAGACCGATGAATTGTGGGTTTATGATCAAGTTTATCTATGAACAATATTTGAATCTTCTCTGAATTCTTTTATGTATGATTGGTTATCTTGCAAGTCTCTTCGAATTATCAGTTTGGTTTGGCCTACTGGATTGATCTTTATTGCAATGGGAGAAGTGCTTAGCTTTGGTTCAATCTTGCGGTGTCCTTTTCCAGTGACAGTAGGGGCAGCAAGGCACGTATTGTATTGTTGCCATCGAGGATAACAAGATGGGGTTTATATCATATTGCATGAGTTTATCCCTCTACATCATATCATTTTACTTAAAGCGTTACTCTGTTCTTGTGAACTTAATACTCTAGATGCATGGTGGATAGCGGTCGATGTGTGGAGTAATAGTATTACATGCAGGCAGGAGTCAGTCTACTTGTCACGGACATGATGCCTATATACATGATCATACCTAGATATTCTCATAACTATGCTCAATTCTGTCAATTGCTCAACAGTAATTTGTTCACCCACCGTAATACTTATGCTCTCGAGAGAAGCCACTAGTGAAACCTATGGCCCCCGGGTCTATCTTCCATCATATTAATCTTCCAACACTCTCGTAAGTGACCGTGAAGGGATTGACAACCCCTTTATTGCGTTGGTTGCGAGGATTTATTTGTTTGTGTAGGTGCGAGGGACTCGTGCGTGCTCTCCTACTTGATTGATACCTTGGTTCTCAAAAGCTGAGGGAAATACTTACGCTGCTTTACTGCATCACCCTTTCCTCTTCAAGGGAAAACCAACGCAGTGCTCAAGAGGTAGCAAGAAGGATTTCTGGCGCCGTTGCCGGGGAGTCTACGCAAAAGTCAACATACCAAGTACCCATGACAAACCCTTATCTCCCGCATTACATTATTTGCCATTTGCCTCTCGTTTTCCTCTCCCCCACTTCACCCTTGCCGTTTCGCCCTCTCTTTTCCATTCGCCTATTTTTCGCTCGCTTCTTGTTTGCTCGTGTGTTGGGTTCTTGCTTGTCGCTATGGCTAGTCCCCTTTCTGCTCCTTTGTCCCCTGAGTTTGAAGTTCTTCAATTTAAACAAAGACAAGGAGAAAATTTAAAAGATGCTTGCTATAGGATGATGGAATCTTATCGTAATTGCACCGTAGAGGTGAGTTTTAGAATTTTGCTTCCCAATTTTTACGTTGGACTAAATATGTCCCATAGACAACTCTTGGATAGTGTTGCCAAAGGAATTTTTATTGAAATTGATGCCAGTGTTGCGCATGAAATCATAGAGGGGGTAGTGGGAAAACTACCTCAACAAAAGGGGCCGCAACATACCCATGAAGAAACACAAGTTTTTGAAAAGATTTGCGAAGTAACTAAGATCTTACAAAAGTCTCTTGAACCTCTTAAGAGCGTTAGCGGAAATATTCACCGCATGAATATGTTGATTACCCTTTGCAATAAGCGGTTGGATTCTTTAGATCTAAAAATTTCCGAATATGAAGGGAAACGTAAAGAACCTCCTGGATTCGAGCATGATTCCGCTAAAAAATTGAAAGCCAAAGATGGCAATACCTAGATCTATCCTTGCTTTTATGCCTAGCTAGGGGCTTTAAACGATAGCGCTTGTTGGGAGGCAACCCAATTTTATTTTTAGTTTTTTTGCTTTTTGCTTCTTTTGTGGAATAAATATTTGATCTAGCCTCTGGTTAGATGTGTTTTTATGTTTTAATTAGTGTTTGTGCCAAGTTAAACCTATAGGATCTTCTTGGATGATAGTTATTTGATCTTGCTGAAAATTCCAGAAACTTTCTGTTCACGAAAATAATTGTTAAAAATCACAAGAACGTGATAAAATATTGATTCCAATTGCTGATGATCAATAAACAAATTTTCTAGGCCTTCCTATTTTGGCTGAATTTTTGGAGTTCCAGAAGTTTGCGTTAGTTGCAGATTACTACAGACTGTTCTGTTTTGGACAGATTCTGTTTTTCGTGTGTTGTTTGGTTATTTTGATGAATCTATGGCTAGTAAAATAGTTTATAAACCATAGAGAAGTTGGAATACAGTAGGTTTAACACCAATATAAATAAAGAATGAGTTCATTACAGTACCTTGCAGTGGTGTTTTGTTTTCTTTCGCTAACGGAGCTCACGAGATTTTCTGTTAAGTTTTGTGTTGTGAAGTTTTCAAGTTTTGGGTAAAAGATTTGATGGATTATGGAACAAGGAGTGGCAAGAGCCTAAGCTTGGGGATGCCCATGGCACCCCAAGATAATCTAAGGACACCAAAAAGCCAAAGCTTGGGGATGCCCCAGAAGGCATCCCCTCTTTCGTCTACTTCCATCGGTAACTTTACTTGGGGCTATATTTTTATTCACCACATGATATGTGTTTTGCCTGGAGCGTCTTGTATTATTTGAGTCTTTGCTTTTTAGTTTACCACAATCATCTTTTCTGTACACACCTTTTGAGAGAGACACACATGATTCGGAATTTATTAGAATACTCTATGCGCTTCACTTATATCTTTTGAGCTATATAGTTTTTGCTCTAGTGCTTCACTTATATCTTTTAGAGCACGGCGGTGGTTTTGTTTCATAGAAACTATTATTCTCTCATTCTTCACTTATATTATTTTGAGAGTCTTAAACAGCATGGTAATTTGTTTAAATTGGGAATTGATCCTAATATGTTAGGTATTCAAGACTAGTAAAAAACTTTCTTATGAGTGTGCTGAATGCTAAGAGAAGTTTGATGCTTGATGATTGTTTTGAGATATGGAGGTAGTGATATCAAAGTTGTGCTAGTTGAGTAGTTGTGAATTTGAGAAATACTTGTGTTGAAGTTTGCAAGTCCCGTAGCATGCACGTATGGTAAACGTTATGTAACAGATTTGAAACATGAGGTGTTCTTTGATTGTCCTCCTTATGAGTGGCGGTCGGGGACGAGCGATGGTCTTTTCCTACCAATCTATCCCCAGAGGAGCATGCGCGTAGTCCTTGGTTTTTGATGACTTGTAGATTTTTGCAATAAGTATGTGAGTTCTTTATGACTAATGTTGAGTCCATGGATTATACGCACTCTTACCTTTCCATCATTGCTAGCCTCTTCAGTACCGTGCATTGCCCTTTCTCACATTGAGAGTTGGTGCAAACTTCGCCGGTGCATCCAAACCCCGTGATATGATACGCTCTTTCACACATAAACCTCCTATTATCCTCCTCAAAACAGCCACCATACCTACCTATTATGGCATTTCCATAGCCATTCTGAGATATATTGCCATGCAACTTTCCACCGTTCTGTTTATCATGACACGTTCATCATTGTCATATTGCTTTGCATGATCATGTATTTGACATCGTATTTGTGGCAAAGCCACCGTTCATAATTTTTTCATACATGTCACTCTTGATTATTTGCTATCCCGGTATACTGCCGGAGGCATTCATATAGAGTCATACTTTGTTCTAGTATTGAGTTGTAATCATTGAGTTGTAAATAAATAGAAGTGTGATGATCATCATTCATAGAGCATTGTCCGAAAAAAGAAAAAAAGAAGAGAAAGGCCAAATAAAAAAAGAAGGCCCAAAAAAAGAAAATAAAAAGGGACAATGCTACTATCCTTTTTCCACACTTGTGCTTCAAAGTAGCACCATGATTTTCATGATAGAGAGTCTCTTGTTTCGTCACTTTCATATACTAGTGGGAATTTTTCATTATAGAACTTGGCTTGTATATTCCAACAATGGGCTTCCTCAAATGCCCTAGGTCTTCGTGAGGAAGTAAGTTGGATGCACACCCACTTAGTTTCTTTTGTTGAGCTTTCATACATTTATATCTCTAGTGCATCCGTTGCATGGCAATCCCTACTCCTTGCATTAACATCAATCGATGGGCATCTCCATAGCTCATTGATTAGCCGCGTTGATGTGAGACTTTCTCATTTTTTGTCTTCTCCACATAACCCCCATCGTTATATTTTATTCCACCCATAGTGCTATATCCATGGCTCACGCTCATGTATTGCGTGAAGGTTGAAAAAGTTTGAGATTACTAAAGTATGAAACAATTGCTTGGCTTGTCATCGGGGTTGTGCATGACGAGAGCATTCTTGTGTGACAAAAATGGAGCATGACTAAACTATATGATTTTGTAGGGATGAACTTTCTTTGGCCATGTTATTTTGAGAGGACATAATTGCTTAGTTAGTATGCTTCAAGTATTATTACTTTTATGTCAATATTAAACTTTTATCTTGAATCTTTCGGATCTGAATATTCATACCACAATTAAGGGAATTACATTCAAATTATGCCAGCTAGCATTCCATATCAAAAATTCTGTTTTTATCATTTACCTACTCGAGGACGAGCAGGAATTAAGCTTGGGGATGCTTGATACGTCTCCAACGTATCTATAATTTTTTATTGTTCCATGCTATATTATATTCTATTTTGGACATTAATGGGCTTTATTATACACTTTTATATTATTTTTGGGACTAACCTATTAACCGGAGGCCCAGCCCAGAATTGCTGTTTTTTGCCTATTTCAGAGTTTCGCAGAAAAATAATATCAAACGGAGTCCAAACAGAATGAAACGTTCGGGAACGTGATTTTCGGAATGAACGTGATCCAGAGGACTTGGACCCTACATCAAGACATCAACCAGGAAGGCACGAGATAGGGGGCGTGCCTACCCCCCTGGACGCGCCCTCCACCCTCGTGGGCCCCACGTTGCTCCACCGACATACTTCTTCCTCCTATATATACCTACGTACCCCCAAACTACCAGATTCGGAGCAAAAAACCTAATTCCACCGCCACAACCTTCTGTACCCGTGAGATCCCATCTTGGGGCCTTTTCCGTAGCTCCGCCGGAGGGGGCATCGATCACGGAGGGCTTCTACATCAACAGGATAGCCTCTCCGATGATGTGTGAGTAGTTTACCTCAGACCTTCGGGTCCATAGTTATTAGCTAGATGGCTTCTTCTCTCTTTTTGGATCTCAATACAATGTTCTCCCCCTCTCTTGTGGAGATCTATTCGATGTAATCTTCTTTTGCGGTGTGTTTGTTGAGACCGATGAATTGTGGGTTTATGATCAAGTTTATCTATGAACAATATTTGAATCTTCTCTGAATTCTTTTATGTATGATTGGTTATCTTGCAAGTCTCTTCGAATTATCAATTTGGTTTGGCCTACTAGATTGATCTTTCTTCCAATGGGAGAAGTGCTTAGCTTTGGGTTCAATCTTGCGGTGTCCTTTCCCAGTGACAGTAGGGGCAGCAAGGCACGTATTGTATTGTTGCCATCGAGGATAACAAGATGGGGTTTATATCATATTGCATGAGTTTATCCCTCTACATCATGTCATTTTACTTGAAGCATTACTCTGTTCTTGTGAACTTAATACTCTAGATGCATGCTGGATAGCGGTCGATGTGTGGAGTAATAGTAGTAGATGCAGGCAGGAGTCGGTCTACTTGTCACGGACGTGATGCCTATATACATGATCATACCTAGATATTCTCATAACTATGCTCAATTCTGTCAATTGCTCAACAGTAATTTGTTCACCCACCGTAATACTTATGCTCTCGAGAGAAGCCACTAGTGAAACCTATGGCCCCCGGGTCTATCTTCCATCATATTAATCTTCCAACACTTAGCTATTTTTATTGCCTTTTATTTTACTTTGCATCTTTATCATAAAAATACCAAAAATATTATCTTATCATATCTATCAGATCTCACTCTCGTAAGTGACCGTGAAGGGATTGGCAACCCCTTTATTGCGTTGGTTGCGAGGATTTATTTGTTTGTGTAGGTGCGAGGGACTCGTGCGTGGTCTCCTACTGGATTGATACCTTGGTTCTCAAAAACTGAGGGAAATACTTACGCTGCTTTACTGCATCACCCTTTCCTCTTCAAGGGAAAACCAACGCAGTGCTCAAGAGGTAGCATCGAGCATGGAGCGATTGTTGTCAGAAAGCCGAGCATAAATTTTTTGAATAATCATTTCTCTTGAGAGCTCATGATTGGGGCATGAATATAACATTGACTGAAGCCTCCCCCAAGATTGAGCGATGCTTTCAACTTCGCGAGGCCAAAAATTATATATATAATTACGATCACGATGAACAAGATGCATAGGATAAAACTTCTGATGGAATTCCAATTTCAACCGTTTGTAGTCCCATGATCCCATATCATCACATAGCCTATACCTTGTAAATGCATCTCCCTTCAAAGATAAAGGGAAGACCTTCTTCTTGATAACATCATCGGGCATACCTGCAAGCTTAAATAATCCACAAACTTCATCCACATAGATTAAGTGTAAATCGGGATGTAAAGTTCCATCTCCTGCAAAAGGATTAGCCAGCAGTTTCTCTATCATACCCGAAGGAATTTCAAAGTGAAATTTTTCATTTTCAGTAGGTTCAGTAGGTTGAGGAGCAACTCTTTGCTCTACTTTCCATAGTAACAAGTGACAGTAAATTTCAGCATACTATATAAATTTTTCCTTACCAAATTCCACCTACCAAAGGCGCTTCACTCCCCGACAACGGCGCTAGAAAAGAGTCTTGATGACCCACAAGTATAGGGGATCTATCATAGTCCTTTCGATGAGTAAGAGTGTCGAACCCAACGAGGAGCATAAGGAAATGATAAGCGGTTTTCACCAAGGTATTCTCTGCAAGCACTGAAATTATTGGTAACAGATAGTTTTGTGATGAGATAAATTGTAACGGGTAACAAGTGTAAATAAGGTGCAGTAAGATGGCCCAATCCTTTTTGTAGCAAAGGACAAGCCTGGACAAACTCTTATATAGAGAAAAGCGCTTCCGAGGACACATGGGAATTATCGTCAAGCTAGTTTTCATCACGTTCATATGATTCGTGTTCGGTACTTTGATAATTTGATATGTGGGTGGACCGGTGCTTGGGTGCTGTCCTTACTTGGACAAAAATCCCACTTATGATTAACTCCTATTGCAAGCATCCGCAACTACAAAATAAGTATTAAGGTAAACCTAACCATAGCATGAAACATATGGATCCAAATCAGCCCCTTACGAAGAAACGCATAAACTAGGGTTTAAGCTTCTGTCACTCTAGCAACCCATCATCTACTTATTACTTCCCAATGCCTTCCTCTAGGCCCAAACAATGGTGAAGTGTCATATAGTCGACGTTCACATGACACCACTAGAGGAGAGACAACATACATCTCATCAAAATATCGAACGAATACCAAATTCACATGACTACTAATAGCAAGACTTCTCCCATGTCCTCAGGAACAAACATAACTACTCACAAAGCATGTTCATAATCAGAGGGTTATTAATATGCATAATGGATCTAAACATATGATCTTCCACCAAGTAAACCAACTAGCATCAACTACAAGGAGTAGTCAACACTACTAGCAACCTACAGGTACCAATCCAAGGCTATGAGACAAAGATTGGATACAAGAGATGAACTAGGGTTTGAGAGGAGATGGTGCTGGTGAAGATGTTAATGGAGATTGGCCCCCTCTCGATGATAGGAGTGTTGGTGATGAAAATAGCGATGATTTCCCCCTCCCGGAGGGAAGTGTCCCCGGTAGAACAGCTCTGCCGGAGCCCTAGATTGGTTCCGCCAAGGTTCCGCCTCGTGGCGGCGGAGTTTCGTCCCGTAAGCTTGCTTATGATTTTTTCTCGAACGAAAGACTTCATATAGCAGAAGATGGGCACCGGAGGGTTACCAGGTGGCCCACGAGGCAGGGGGCGCATGTAACACCCACGATGCGGCTTTATCTCCCACGTGTCGAGGCACGACTTAGAGGCATAACCGCATTGTGGTTTTGTCGCAAGAAGGGTCATTTTCACACAATCCCATGTAATGAACAAGAATGGGATAACGAGAGTTGGCTTACAATCGCCACTACAAACAATACATAAATATAATTCATACATCATCCAAAATCCACACATAGACCGACTACGGTCAAATCCAAAAGAAAATAAGATAACCCCAAATGCTAGATCCCCGATCGTCCCAACTGGGCTCCACTACTGATCATCAGGAAAAGAAACATAGTAACGATGACGTTCCTCGTCGAACTCCCACTTGAGCTCGGTTGCGTCATCTGCACTGGAATCGTCGACACCTGCAACTGTTTTGGTAGAATCTGTGAGTCACGAGGACTCAGCAATCTCACACCCGCGAGATCAAGACTATTTAAGCTTATAGGAAAAGATGGTGTAGTGAGGTGGAGCGGCAGCAGGCACTAAGCATATATGGTGGCTAACATGCGCAAATGAGAGCGAGAAGAGAGGCAACGCAACGGTCGCGAAGCTAGAAATGATCAAGAAGTGATCCTGAAACTACTTACGTTCAAGCATAACTCAAACCGTGTTCACTTCCCGGACTCCGCCGAGAAGAGACCATCACAGCTACACACACAGTTGATGTATTTTAATTAAGTCAAGTGACAAGTTCTCTACAACCGGACATTAACAAATTCCCATCTGCCTCATAACCGCGGGCACGGCTTTCGAAAGATAATACCCTGCAGGGGTGTTCCAACTTAGCCCATTATAAGCTCTCACGGTCAACGAAGGATAAACCTTCTCCCGAGAAGACCCGATCAGTCTCGGAATCCCGGTTTACAAGACATTTCGACAATGGTAAAACAAGACCAGCAAAGCCGCCCGATGTGCCGACAAATCCCGATAGGAGCTGCACATATCTCGTTCTCAGGGCACAACAGATGAGACATCCTACGAGTAAAACCAGGCCTCAAGTTTCCCCGAGGTGGCCCCGCAGTCTACTCGGTTCGGACCAACACTCGAAGGAGCACTGGCCTGGGGGGTTAAAATAAAGATGAGCCTCGGGCTCGCGAAAACCCAAGGGAAAAGGCTTAGGTGGCAAATGGTAAAACCAAGGTTGGGCCTTGCTGGAGGAGTTTTATTCAAGGCGAACTGTCAAGGGGGTCCCATTAATCACCCAACCGCGTAAGGAACGCAAACTCAAGGAACATAATACCGGTATGACGGAAACTAGGGCGGCAAGAGTGGAACAAAACACCAGGCATAAGGCCGAGCCTTCCACCCTTTACCAAATATATAGATGCATTAATATAATAAGAGATATTGTGATATTCCAAAATATCCATGTTCCAACATGGAACCAACTTCAACTTCACCTGCAACTAGCAACGCTATAAGAAGGGCTGAGCAAAAGCGTTAACTTAGCCAAACAACGGTTTGCTAGGAAAGGATGGTTAGAGGCTTGACATGGCAAATATGGGAGGCATGATATAGCAAGTGGTAGGTAGCGCAACATGGCAATAGAACGAGCTACTGGCAAAAGCAAAGATAGAAGTGATTTCGAGGGTATGGTCATCTTGCCTGCAAGGTTCTCAGAGTTGTCGAAAGCTTGATCCTCGTAAGCGTACTCAACAGGTTCTCAGAGTTGTCGAAAGTTTGATCCTCGTAAGCGTACTCAACAGGTTCCTCGTTCACGAACTCCTCTCCCGGCTCTACCCACAGCAAGAATACAAGCAAAGGAACCACAATCAATCACGGGAAAATGCACAAGCAACATGATGCAAAACATGCATGATATGCGGGATATGATATGCGATGCGTATGCGTGCTCCGGAGGAAAAATGATGAACAAGGCAGTAACTTGGCAAACCAAGCATTCCACTGGAAAGATGAGATGATTTCGGTTGAAATCGATATAAAGATCACCGGAAACGGATGCACGGTTTGCAAATGGCAAGCAAAACAAGAATAACACGAATCTGCGATTAACAGCATGATAGCACATAGAATACATCAAGAAACTATGCTACAGCACTCGAACATAGCAACAAAGCATATGGCGGTAATCTACAGGAGATGCTTAACAAAAGATGAACACTGAGCTACGGCTAGATCACAACACAGCAGGTTCAAACAAGCATGGCAAAAGTGCAAAAGATATCAGGTTCACAGACTTGGTGAAATTACTGGACATGCCTTAAACAGACTCAGGTAGCAATGTTCAGAGCAAGAAATCAACATGCTACAAGAACTTAACATAGCAAAACAAGGGATGGCATTAATCTAACAAATTCATAGAACAAAAGTCCCTTACTGACCATGAGACAAAAAGGACCAGAAGATATAATGGCAACCATGTAAACATAGCAAATTTCGTTAACAGGTTTCAGACTTGGCAGAAAACAGAGCATGGCAGAAACAGTAATATGAAGGCATCTTGGTGAGCTTGATTCAGTCACCACAAAGCAATGCATGACAAAACAAGCATACCTACAGCAATATGGCATGTTTATGAAGCTATCCATGGCAAGATCAAGTTCAAAGCATGTATGAAACAACTACAACAACCTTGGCAAAATTGAATATCATGTTAAGAATCTGCCAGGAATATTTTATAGCAAAAGTAGAGCAAGATTGAGTCATGCTACGGCACTCCATAATTTCAAACAGGGGAATGGATGGATAGAGCACAACTATATCTACAAAATATCCTTACTGAACATCACCAAAAGGAGCATGTATCTCTCTGTATCCACATGGATACATAGCAACAAAATAACAGCAGTCACAGACTTAGCAAAATTACTAAGTCCCTGAAATCAGAAACATCACGAAGCCTAGTTTGCATGCTTGTGCTAGTCACCACAGAGATCACAAAAATACATGGAATACACCTCTGTAAATATGGCATGGCATACATCAAAACACATGTAGAGATCATGCCCATAAGATGCACATATTAAATGCAACAAAAATAACAAATCCTCATGTTCTGATAAGTAATAGCAGTTAACAGCATATAGCACTCTTGCACCAGAGATTTGGGCATCAAGATGGACTCAAATGAACATGGCATAATGGAACAAAATGAAGGGCATCTCGTAATGAACATTTCGATATATTACATGCACGAAACGGAGCTATATGCAGAGAGTTATGATGCGTCAAAGTATGCAACATATTGTGAAAATGATCAGGACTTGGAGAAAATCAGAGGGGGAAGAGGTCAACCGAGTGGATCCAGATCGGATCGGGGCTCGAGCTCGCCGACGGTGGAGGGACGCGGCGGCCGGAGGAGAGGAGCGCTCGGGGAGGCGCGTCCCGGACGGCGAGGGGACGAGACGGCGGGGACGGCGACAGGCGGCGCGGGCGGCGCGCGGGAGGAGCGGCGGAGGCGGCGGCGGTCGGCGACGAGGAGCCGCGGCCGGCGGGCTGCGGCGGCGGCCGGGAATGGCGGCGGGGAGCCGCGCGGGCACAGGCGAACGGCGGAGGCGGCGGGCTTCGGCGGCGCGGGGCGCGGGCAGGCGCGGACGGCGGACGGGCCCGGAGGGCTCCGCGCGGACTCGCTGGCCGGCGGCAGTGGGAGCGGCGCGGTGCTGACGTGGCGCGCCGTGAGTGGCTGCGGCCGGCGGCGGAATTTGTCCGGCGCCGGGCGGACGTGTCCGGCGCGCGGAGGAAGAGGGCTAGGGTTTCGGAGACCCGGAATTTCGGGGAGGCTCACATATTTATAGGTAGAGGGAGCTAGGAGGCACCAAATGGAGTGCGGTTTTCGCCCACACGATCGTGATCGAACGACCTAGAGCATGGAAGTGACTTAGTTGGGTTTTGGGCTGTTTGGAGGGGGGTTTTGCTGCAACACACAAAAGGACTTTGCGGTTACCCGGTTAACCGTTGGAGTACCAAACGACCTCCAAATGGAACGAAACTTGACAGGTGGTCTACCAAGGCCACTTGGCAAGACTCGGTCCATTCCGAGAACGTTCAACACCCACTCACGAAAAGAAACAAGAGGGGTGCGCCGGTGCATGTGGGAGTGCTGGATCGCAAAATGGACAACGGGGAAAATGCTCGGATGCATGAGACGAACACGTATGCAAATGCAATGCACATGATGACATGATATGAGATGCATGACATGAACAAAATGCAAAACGAAAAACAAAACCCGACCACGAAGGGAATATCATAACACATAGCCAAAAATGGCAAGAGTCGGAGTTACAAATATGGAAAGTTACATCCGGGGTGTTACAGCACGCCCAGGGGGGTAGGGCGCGCCCCCACCCTCGTGTCCAGGGTGTGGGCCCCCTCTGGTATTTTCTTCGCTCGGTATTTTTTATAATTTCCAAAAATAACTTCCGTGGAGTTTCAGGACTTTTGGAGTTGTGCAGAATAGGTCTCTAATATTTGCTCCTTTTCCAGCCCAGAATTCCAGCTCCTGGCATTCTCCCTCTTTATGTAAACCTTGTAAAATAAGTATTGTGACATAATGTGTAATAACAGCCCATAATGCAATAAATATCAATATAAAAGCATGATGCAAAATGGACGTATCATGCATCTAACCCTAAAAGCACATGACAACCTCTGCTTCCCTCTGCGAAGGGCCTATCTTTTACTTTTGTCTTATACCTTATACAAGAGTCATGGTGACTTTTACCTTTCCTTTTTACATTTTATCCTTTGGCCAGCACCTTGTGTTGGAAAGATCCTGATACATATATCTAATTGGATGTAAGTTAGCATGAATTTTTATTGTTGACATTACCCTTGAGGTAAAAGGTTGGGAGGCAACACTATAAGCCCCTATCTTTCTCTGTGTCCGATTAAAACTCCATACCCATAAGTATTGCGTGAGTGTTAGCAATTATGAAAGACTAATTGATAGTTGAGTATGTGGACTTGCTGAAAAGCTCTTATATTGACTCTTTCTGATGTTATGATAAATTGCAATTGCTTCAATGACTGAGATTTTATTTGGTGGTTCTCAATGAAGTTTCTGATTCATACTTTACATTGTGAATAGATTATTACTTGAGCATAAGAGATCATATGACAATATCCAAATATGTTGCTGTGATAAGAATGATCATGATGCCCTCATGTTCGTATTTTATTTTATCGACACCTCTATCTCTAAACATGTGGACATATTTTTCGTTATCGGCTTCCGCTTGAGGACAAGAGAGGTCTAAGCTTGGGGGAGTTGATACGTCCATTTTGCATCATGCTTTTATATTGATATTTATTGCATTATGGGCTGTAATTACACATTATGTCACAATACTTATGCCTATTCTATCTTATTTTACAAGGTTTACATGAAGAGGGAGAATGCCGGCAGCTGGAATTCTGGGCTGGAAAAGGAGCAAATATTAGAGACCTATTCTGCACAGCTCCAAAAGTCCTGAAACTTCACGGAAGTTATTTTTGGAATTAATAAAAAATACTGGCAAAAGAATCCACCAGAGGGGGCCCACACCCTGTCCACGAGGGTGGGGGGCGCGCCCTACCCCCTGGGTGCGCCCCCTGCCTCATGGGCCCCCTGGCAGGCCTCCGGTGCCCATCTTCAGCTATATGAGGTCTTCCGTGTGAGAAAAAATCATAAGAAACTTTCGGGAAGAAACTCCACCGCCACGGGGCGGAACCAATCTAGGGCTCCGGCGGAGCTGTTCTGCCGGGGAAACATCCCTCCGGGAGGGGGAAATCATCGCCATCGTCATCACCAACGATCCTCTCATCGGGAGGGGGTCAATCTCCATCAACATCTTCACCAGCACCATCTGCTCTAAAACCCTAGTTCATCTCTTGTATCCAATCTTTGTCCCAAAACCTTAGACTGGTACCTGTGGGTTGCTAGTAGTGTTGATTACTCCTTGTAGTTGATGCTAGTTGGTTTATTTGGTGGAAGATCATATGTTCAGATCCTTTATGCATATTAATACTCCTCTAATTATGAACATGAATATGATTTGTGAGTAGTTACGTTTGTTCCTCAGGACATGGGAGAAGTCTTGCTATAAGTAGTCATGTGAATTTGGTATTCGTTCGATATTTTGATGAGATGTATGTTGTCTTTCCTCTAGTGGTGTTATGTGATCGTCGACTACATGACACTTCACCATTGTTTGGGCCTAGAGGAAGGCATTGGGAAGTAATAAGTAGATGATGGGTTGCTAGAGTGACAGAAGCTTAAACCCTAGTTTATGAGTTGCTTCGTAAGGGGCTGATTTGGATCCATATGTTTCATGCTATGGTTAGGTTTACCTTAATACTTCTTTTGTAGTTGCGAATGCTTGCAATAGGGGTTAATCATAAGTGGGATGCTTGTCCAAGAAAGGATAGTACCCAAGCACCGGTCCACCCATATATCAAATTATCAAAGTAACGAACGCGAATCATATGAGCGTGATGAAAACTAGCTTGACGATAATTCCCATGTGTCCTCGGGAGCGCTTTTCTCTATATAAGAGTTTGTCCAGGCTTGTCCTTTGCTACAAAAAGGATTGGACCATCTTGCTGCACCTTATTTACTTTCATTACTTGTTACTCGTTACAAATTACCTTATCATAAAACTATCTGTTACCGATAATTTCAGTGCTTGCAGAGAATACCTTACTGAAAACCGCTTATCATTTCCTTCTTCTCCTCATTGGGTTCGACACTCTTACTTATCGAAAGGACTATGATAGATCCCCTATACTTGTGGGTCATCATAGCACGTCTCACAGTAACCCACTCGGGTGACTGTCTCGTCATAAGTGATTGATGAGGGATACAAAAGAGCATTAGTTTGATGTACGAACATGCTTAATAGACATATGTAGTATGTATCAAAAATAGGAAGGCATGTCATTATCAAAGGTATAATGTGTAAAGTAAGCTGATGCAATTTAACCAAATTGGAAGCAATACAAGCTAGACACCATATGCAACATGCAACCACATTTGACAGCGCGAAGTTAAAGCAAGCACCTGGGATGGTTGTGTGTGGCAATTGAGATCATCAACAATAGACCTACGTTTATTGTCTCCATCTGCTGGCACTGCACCCTTTAGAACGCTGAGACGCTTAGTGCTTATCTTTGAATTACACTAGAGCGACTTCTGTCTTTTATTTTTTGTATTCATCAACAATGCGTCAGAGTCTGAAATACCCATGCATAAAAAAACAATATTGTGAGTATGGGTGAAGTGTGTGCACAAGTAGTACAGTGTAAAGGTAGCAGATAGCAGGTCGGTGAGAAATAAATGACGGGAGACATATGATAGCTCTACAACATGCATGGCACATGAAATTACTACTAGATTCTAGGATTTTGAAATATGAGCACAGGGATGGCTGGGAAATGCAGATGCTCCTCCAGCACACCACAAGGTGTGGTCCTATGAAAATAACAGTCGACTGAAAACAAATAGGTCGGTCCATTTTTTCTACATCGTCCGATGTACAAAGAACGGGCAGATCGCCTTCATCTACCTCCAGCCAGTCAGTGTTACGATCTTCCTCGAAACTCCAGCGACCACCGGCCCAGTCCCCTGCCTCCGCCCTCCCCTCGACCTCACCGCACCGCCATGCTTGGCACCGCCCCGGCCATCCCTTCAAGCCCCACCGACCTCCAGATCGGGCGCACGCAGCTCCTGCGCCCCACACCCCTATGATAGACACCGATCGATGCGCCGCTTCCCCGACGAACAGGCGGACTAGGTGCTCCGCGTGCCTAAGCGGGTGCTACTTCTTTTAATTGCGATTTGACTGACCCTGAATTGAAATCCAGGCGGGCTACTGACCTCTAGCAAATGTGAAATAGTAAATGGGAGGAAACCTTGTGCATTTAGTATCACGAAGAAGATGCAGTACGAAGCGCTCAACTAGTTTCTTTCGTGGGATGAATACGGTGTGAGCAGAGACGTAAGATTTGCATGAATAAGCTTAGAGGAGTACCTCTTTCTGCTGGCAGTGCTGTGTCCTCCTTCTGTTTTTCCAACGATCTTCTTGTGGTTCGCTGGAAACGAGAAGTTGTGGAGGACAGTGGAGCCTTGGACGAACCCATGGCCAAGTTGTTGAGTGTGGTGACGTGGCCATCTGTCGGCGGCGGGCAACCAGATCCGAGGCGGCAAACGAGGGCGTAGCGGGAACAGCTCTGGTGCAGTGGACGGTTGCGACAGTGGAGCGACAGCGGTGACACTACTAGGAAAAGGGCTTGTCGGAGTAAATGGCCACGGGTAGCCTAGCCGACTGCCCCTGGTTCTTCTGAAAAAATTATCAGGCCTTTGGGCCTCCAAGCACTCCAAGCATTGGGCCACCTTCCCTGGCCGGCTACCTCTGAAGCCGACTCCCGGAAAGCGACCCAGCCTCAACGACCTCCCCCCAGGACAACTACGGGGTGGCCGACTCCAGAGAGCCGGCCAAGAAGAGCGCCGGCTCCAAGCAGTCGGCCGAGACCACAACCACCAAAGCTACACCCACATAATGGTGACAAGACGGGGTGTGGCCATAGTGCGGCCCACTACCCCCGAGGCCCGAGGCAGGCATGGCCACAGGAGGCCGTACGGGATGACCGTCTCCTGTTCGGCTCGGCACTGTAGCCATGCCAGCCTCAACGTCATCCACGACCGACTCCTGTACGGCCCGCAGGCGGTGGGCCCCCTCCGCCAGAGAGAGGCGCGGAGGCGGCCCGGCCTCCCCCAGTCGGCCGAGGGCGTAGCCGGCCCCCAGAAGCCGGCTACCCCTTCCTCGAAGCAGGAGCCCCATTAAGGAGACAAGACGAGGTAAGGCTACAGTGAGAGCCCCCGAGGCGGCCCACTGTAGCCACGCTTACCTCGACAAAGCCCACGTCATCAGAGGCGAGGCTACAGTAAGCAGCCGCCGACAAGACCCTAGGCGGTGGGGCCGGCCTGTCGACCAAGAAGCCGGCAGCCGGCGGGACCCAACAGCCGGCGGAGAGGCCGGCGAGCGTAGACACTGACGGCTGGGACCAGTGCCCAGCCGGATTACCATTGTACCCCCGGGGGGTAGGCCTATATAAACCCCCCGGAGCACCCATGCAAAGGGTTGGCTTCTAAGCATAGCACACACACCATAGTGAGGGAGAAGTGAGAGCTAGCCTCGTTCTTCTTTTCCCTTGCACCCAACAGCTCTAGGAGCGATTGTAGTTACCTTTTCTGATCTAGTGATCATGCGGAGACCCCGCAGAGCAGGACTAGGGGCGTTATCTCCTCGGAGAGCCCCGAATCTGGGTAAGATCCGCCGGCGTGCATGTCTTCGCCTCATCCCGTTTCCAGGCACCGGCGACGTCTTATTGGCACCCACAATGATAAGTCATCCATTGGCATATGTCGCACCAACCACCCGACATTTGGCGCCCACCGTGGGGCCAAGTGCACCATCGTCCGGAGACCTGTTCTGGACGGGAACCCTCTTCCTCCCCCGCGAGCGCAGCCAGCCTGCTGCGCTCGATGGCGTTTGCCTCGACGCGCTGCAAGGCGTCAGCGACGCCTGCGCGGCGAGCTGCCTCGCCGATCTGCTCGGGGAGACTCGCATCTCCGACGAGCCTGCGTCCGACGCAGGCACGGACTACCCCGAGAGCCGCCTCGTCAGCCTCCTCGACCAGCTTCACGTCTCCAGCGAGCCCGCTGCAGACATGGAGTCGGTCGGCTCCACCGACCCGATGCTCGTCGACTCCGACACGGCATCACTCGACGCCTACCCCACCGACGTGGTGGTCTTCGACGATCCTCTCCCCTGAGCTGACAGCGGCAGCAGCGCTGTCACCGAAGTTCTGGTCATCAGCCACGTCGCCAACTCGGGCGAGAACGCCCACGACGCCCTGCAAGCGGCGATGCATGACCTCTCCGTCCCCATCCCGGCCGACGCCGACGACGAAACCCTGGAGGCACGCCGCCTTGCCCTCATCGCGGGAGGCCAGAAGATAGCCTCAATGAGACGCCTCACCGAGGCCCACCAGCGCGAAGTCGACCGCGCCGCCTTTGGTACACCGCCGCCTAGCGGCCCGAGCCGAGCCGGCTTCGTCCAGAAGCGCGGCGCAGCCGTCGCCAGCATGTTGGGGCAGATCGGCCCGTCTACGCCACCCCGCTCGAGAATCTGCGAGCCGCTCAGGCGGCCGCAGAAGAGCTCAATGGGCTGGGAGCCGACGAGCTCCCCTACATGACGAGACGGATCCAGCAGCTACTCGACGCGGTTGCAGAACGGCACGAAGTCGGCGCCCGAGCTGATAGTCAACCCCCGCGCCGGGAGCACGCCGCGACGTAACGCTCGCCGACTACGAGCGGCGCGCGCCAGAAGAAAGACAAGGAGCCGGCTGCCAGCCGCAGCCGGACTCGCATCACCATCGAGTGCGACACGGAGGGCCGCCCTCGAGCAGTAGAGCACCAAGGAAATCTGCCTCCTCCCCCACCTCGAAGAGAAAGACGCCTCACTCCGCCGCCTATCACACACCCGACTCTTGGCGACCGACTCGGCCGCCGAGAAGGAGTCGGCGAGAACGACGCCCGCCACAAGATCGACCGCCTTGCTCGATCCTTGGCGTTAGAAGAAGAAGATGATGTCGGCCCGCCATGCTTTGGCCCCCGCATCCGCGACGAGCCCTTCCCCAAAGGGCTCTCGCTCCCCAGAGACACGCCCAAGTACAACGACTCGGTGAAGCCGGAAGATTGGCTCATCGACTACTCAACGGCCGTCAGCATAGCCAACGGCAATCGGCGCGTCGCCGTGAAGTACGTCCCCCTCATGCTACAAGGCACGGCGCGCACATGGCTCAACAGCCTCAAGCCCTACAGCATCAACAGTTGGCTGGACTACACCGAAGTCTTCGTCCGCAACTTCACCAGCACCTACAAGCGGCCTCCCAAGCCTCGCCAGCTCTCCCTCTGCTTCCAGGGGACCAACGAGTCGACCCGCGACTACCTCACGCGATGGGCCGAGCTCCGCAACTCCTGCGAGGGGGTGCACGAGGTCCAGGTCATCGAGTACTTCACCGCCGGGTGCCGAGAGGGCACCCTCCTCAAGCACCGACTCCTCTGCGATGAGCCGGCTACCCTCGACGAATTGCTGGTCATCGCGGACAAGTACGCCACGGCCAACTCCTCAATGAAGACCGAGCTGCGAGTAGACGCCTCTAGGAAGGTGATAGCTCCGGCTCCCAAGACGCCGGCTGGCGACCCCAATCGGCACCCTTACCAGAACGACCACAAGCGCAAGGCCCCCATGCCGACTTCCTCCAGTCGGCAGGTGGCCACAGTTGAAGACGAGCAGCCTGAAGAACGGCCCGCTCCCAAGAAGAAGGGTGGAAGGCCGGCTTGGCAGCCGTCTTTCTCCTACGAACAAGCTCTCGACGCCCCCTGCAAGTTCCACAGCGGCGCGAAGCCGTCCAACCACACAACCCGGAAATGCCACAGGCTCACCCGCATCACCAAGGGCGAGGGGATGTTGCCGCCTCCGCCTCCTGGCCCGCCGCCTCCAGCCCCCCAGCAGCCGGCGGCTCGGCCGGCAGTCGGCGCCATCCAAGACGAATTCCCCGAAGAGCACACCGCCTACGTCGTCTTCACCAGTCAAGCCGACGACAAGCGCAGCCGACGCCGACAGCATCAAGAAGTGAATGCAGTCGCCACTAGCGCTCCCGAGTTCATGCACTGGTCAGAAAAACCAATCAGCTGGAGCCAGGCTGACCACCCAGAGGTGATGCCTTCGCCTGGCTCCTATGCGATGGTCTTGGATGTCACCCTCGCGACGGAGAGGCGAGCTGCCAGATTTTCCCGCGTCCTGATAGACGGCGGAAGTAGTATCAACATACTGTACTGCGATACCATGGAGAAGCTGAACATCAAAGCGAAGCAGCTCATGCCGAGCCGCACCGTCTTCCATGGTATCGTCCCCGGCCTGTCTTGCTCCCCAATCGGCAAGATCAAAGTGGATGTTCTCTTCGGAGACATAGATCATTTCCGCCGAGAAGCAATATGGTTCGAGGTAGTGGATTTGGAGAGCCCCTATCATGCACTGCTTGGCCGACCTGCTCTGGCCAAGTTCATGGCTGTGCCCCACTATGCCTACCTGAAGATGAAGATGCCGAGCTCAAAGGGGATCATCACGGTAGCCGGCGACTACAAGAAGTCCATCGAGTGCGCCATGGCCAGTAGCCGGCTGGCCGAGTCCCTCGTGGTGGCAGAAGAGAAGAAGATGTTGGAACGGGTTGTGGCCATGGCCGGCAAGCAGCCGGCCTTGTCCCCCAACCCCAAAGATTGTGATGCGCAGGGCTCTTTCCAGCCTGCCAAAGAGACGAAGAAGATACCTCTGGACCCGGAGAACCCGGAGAGGTTCGCTATCATTGGGGCGAACTTGGACAGTAAATAGGAAGGCGAGCTCGTCGACTTCCTTCGTGAGAATCGAGACATCTTTGCATGGTCCCCAAAGGATGCCGGGTGTCCTGAAGGATTTCGTCGAGCACAAGCTACATGTCCGAGCTGATGCGAAGCCGGTCAAGCAACCCCTCCGCCGACTGTCAGAAGAGAAGCGAAGAATTGTGGGAGAAGAGATAGCCCGGCTCCTTGCCACCGGCTTTATCATGGAAGTGTTCTTTCCAGAGTGGCTTGCCAACCCAGTTCTGGTTCTGAAGAAGAATAACAAGTGGCGTATGTGTATAGACTACACCAGTCTGAACAAGGCCTGCCCAAAGGATCCGTTTGCTCTGCCACGGATTGACCAAGTGATAGACTCCACAGCCGGATGCGAGCTGTTAAGTTTTTTGGATGCGTACTCAGGGTACCGTCAGATCAAGTTGGACCCGGCTGACCGCCTGAAGACTGCCTTCATCACACCCTTTGGAGCTTTCTGCTACCTGACTATGACATTCGGCTTGAGAAATGCCGGTGCCACTTTTCAGCGTTGCATGCAGAAATGCCTCTTGAAACAACTCGGCAGAAATGCCCACGTCTATGTAGACGACATTGTGGTGAAGACAGAGAAGCGTGGTACCTTGCTGGATGACCTGAAAGAAACATTCGCCAACTTGCGCCGATTCCAAATCAAGCTCAACCCCAAGAAATGCGTGTTCGGAGTGCCAGCCGGCCAGCTGCTGGGCTTCCTGGTCTCCGAACGCGGCATCGAATGCAACCCTGTCAAGATCAAGGCCATCGAGAGGATGGAGATTCCCACCAAACTGCGAGATGTGCAGAAATTCACTGGCTGCTTAGCCTCCCTGAATCGTTTTATCAGCCGAATAGGAGAGAAGGCTCTCCCCCTGTACCGACTCATGAAGAAGTCCACTCACTTCGAGTGGAACGACCAAGCCGACCAAGCCTTCCATGAGTTGAAGAAAATGCTGACCACTCCGCCTGTCCTGGCGGCGCCGACTGAGAAGGAGCCCATGCTCCTCTACATCGCCGCGACTAGCCGAGTCGTCAGCACTGTTGTTGTGGTCCAGCGCCCAGAGGAAGGCCGAGCCCAGCTAGTCCAGAGGCCGGTGTACTATCTTAGCGAAGTGCTATCCAGCTCAAAGCAAAACTACCCGCACTACCAGAAGATGTGCTATGGGGTGTACTTCGCCGCCAAGAAACTGAAGCCCTACTTCCAAGAGCACCCCATCACGGTTGTGTGCACTGCCCCGCTCGCCGAGATCATAGGCAGCCGGGATGCATCCGGCCGGGTGGCAAAATGGGCCATTGCATTGGCGCCCTACACAATCTTCTACCAACCCCGCACCGCCATCAAGTCGCAAGCATTGGCTGACTTCCTCGTCGACTGGGCCGAGACCCAGTACCTACCGCCGGCTCCCCACTCTACCCATTGGCGGATGCACTTTGACGGGTCCAAGATGCGCACCGGCTTGGGAGCCGGCATCGTCCTCACCTCTCCCAAAGGCGACAAGCTCAAGTACAAGCTGCAGATCCACTTCGCCGCCTCCAACAACGTGGCCGAGTACGAGGCGCTCGTACACGGGCTCCGGCTAGCCAAAGACTTTGGCATACGCCGGATCCTGCGCTACGGCGACTCAGACTTGGTGGTCCAGCAATCGTCTGGCGACTGGGACGCCAAGGACGCGAACATGGCGAGTTATCGATTTCTCGTCCAGCAGATCAGCGGATACTTCGAGGGGTGCGAGTTCCTCCATGTGCCAAGGGCCGACAACGACCAAGCAGATGCCCTAGCACGGATCGCCTCCACCCGACAAGCCATACCGACTGGCGTCTCCCTCCAGCGCCTCCTCAAGCCGTCCATCAAGCCGTCTCCAGAGTCGGATTCCATCTTCGTACCGCCTGCGCCAGATACAGCCGGATCTGACTGGAGAAACCCCGCAGGCGGCACGGGGACTTCGACAACTGGCCCGGGGACTGCCGTAGTCGCACCCGGCCCAGGGACTTCAGAACCTGGCCCGGGGACTGCAGCAGTCGGCCCGGGGACTGCAACAACTCAAGAAGCAATGGCCGACTCCAATTCCGCGCCACCCAACCCACCCACCCGAGTCTTGGTGGCCACATTAACAGAAGAAGAAGTCACAGCTCCGTCATGGGCCCAGCCCATCCTCAAGTTCCTAGTCAGCAGAGAGCTGCCGGCTGATGAGATCTCAGCGAGACTGGTGCAACGACGAGCCGCAACATATACAATAATCAATAGAGAGCTTGTGAAGCACAGCGTCACTGGGGTCTTCCAGCGCTGTGTCGAGCCAGAAAAAGAAGTGGCAATCCTCAAAGACATCCACCAAGGCGAATGCGGCCACCACGCAGCCTCAAGATCACTTGTGGCCAAGGCTTTCTGCCATGGTTTCTTCTGGCCGACTGCCTTGGAGGATGCTAAAGAAATAGTCAAGAGTTGCAGAGGATGCCAAGTTTTTAGTTCCAAGCAGCACCTGCCGGCTTCTGCACTCAAGACCATTCCCCTCATCTGGCCTTTTGCCGTCTGGGGACTGGAAATGGTGGGCCCTTTCAAGACAGCCCGCGGCGGCTTGACACATCTACTGGTCGCTGTGGACAAGTTCACAAAGTGGATCGAAGCAAAGCCGATTAAGAAGCTGAACGGGCCGACTGCTGTGACATTCATCACCGACATCACTACTCGGTACGGCATGCCGCACAGCATCATCACCGACAACGGCACAAACTTCGCCAAAGGAGCACTGGCACGTTTCTGCGCGACGCAGGGCATCCGACTGGACTTAGCGTCCATTGCCCACCCACAGTCAAACGGCCAGGTCGAGCGAGCAAATGGACTCATCCTCTCCGGCATCAAGCCCCGACTGGTTGTACCACTGGAGCGATCGGCCGGCTGCTGGCTCGAAGAGCTGCCGGCTGTCCTCTGGAGCCTGCGCACTACACCCAACAAGTCAACCGGCTTCACTCCATTTTTCCTCGTGTACGGTGCCGAGGCTGCCATCCCAACAGACATCGAGTTCGACTCGCCTCGGATCACCATGTACACGGAGGAGGAGGCCAAAGAAGCAAGAGAAGACGCCGTGGACCTACTGGAAGAAGGCCGGCTGCTAGCACTCAGCCGGTCCGCCATCTACCAGCAAGGGCTGCGCCGCTACTACAACCGCAAGGTCAAGCCAAGATCCTTCCAAGAGGGCGACCTTGTGCTCCGGCTGATCCAGCGAACAGCCGGCCAGCACAAGCTCTCGGCCCCTTGGGAAGGCCCCTTCGTCGTCAGCAAGGCACTCGGCAATGACTCCTACTACTTGATCGACGCGCAAAAACCAAGAGCACGCAAGAGAGACGACTCCGGCAAGGAGTCGGAGCGACCGTGGAACGCAAACCTCCTGAGACGATTTTACAGTTAAAAGCAGTATGTATCATGCTACCCTTTTGTATTAAGTACAAACCAACAGGCCCCCGAGCAGTACTCGGGGACTGCCTTTGTTTATCTATGAATGACAAGTGTCATATCCATGAATGTATTATTACATTTTGAATTCTTGTCTGGCACCGGGTTCGACTAGTCGGCCCGGGGACTGGCCGCCTTGAGCTATATTGAAAGTTCTACCTGAAGTCAGAAAAGTAGTGTGCCGGCTCCCGAGTCCCCTCTTGTTGAAAGTCGCAGTTCGAAGAACCGACTGTCCGACTAGCAAGAGGCAAGGCAGAAAGGATGCCCACACGAAAAATGGCTAAGGAACAACGAACCTATATAGCAAAAAGACGGCCTCCAAACACGCCTGCCGGCTGTCAGAACAGCCGGTTGGCCGGCTTCCTAAACACTTAGCTTTTAGTCCAGCAAAGCTAAAGTACTCCCCCCCAATTGGCCAAGCACTCCTCCAGGTACAGATTGCAGAGCAACTATTGGACTGGGGAGGCGGCAACCAAGGGAGGGCGGCAAAGGAAACAGCAGAAGGACAAAAAGCAAAAGTACAAGGAAAGGCCAAATGCATAAGTTATATATACATATAAAGCCCCGAACAGGCTGGCAACAGACATAAGTTCGAATACACCCAGTGGGTGGAATTGTGCAGACTTAACCAAACATTGGTTCCAAAAGTAACAAGACATGAAAACAAAAGATGGCAGACTAGGGCGCGGCGCGGAGGCCGAGCTGGTCGGTGGAGACGGCCCCGCCGGCTGAAGGAGTGGCGGCTTAGCGGGTCTCAGCTTGACCACCACCAGCGGCAGGCGACGCACTCGCTCGCGACGTAGTGCTGGAGGTACGGTCAGGCTGAGGCTGGCCGGCTGCCCCACCAGCCGGCTCGGCGTCTTCACCCTCCTCCTCCTCCTCTTCGCCCTCGTCACTGGAGTCGATCTCCTCCGCCGAGTCCTCACCGTCCGCCGGGTTCAGCCCGAACCACTTCTCCGGCTGGGCAACACCGTTGTCGTCTACCTCGGGGGCAAAGACGCTGGTGTCGGTGTAGTCGGCGATCGCCGAAGCCCGCCGGATGATAGCCGGCCGCGCCGGCTCCAGCTCTGTGTTGGCTTGCTGCCGCCAGGTAGCCAGCTGATCCAGGCTCAGGCCGGGATACCAGGCCTTGACGAACTCCAGCGCCCGCCTGGCGCCGGAGCGAGCCGCCGAGGCCTTCCAAGCCTCGAAGCGGCCGACTGCCACCTCCAGCCAGTCGGCAGTCCGACTGGGGGTGCGAGGAACCACTTGGCCGGGCCAGAGGGCGGCCAAGACTTGCGCCCCGGCACGCTGAAGCCGACGGAGCAGTCGGTGAGCCGGCTGGATGCGGGCCTGGATCGCCAGGAGCTGCTCCTCCAGCGAGCGGCCGGCGGTTGGCGAGATTTCAAAGCCAGCCTGCCTTCGCGCTTGGCGACGGGCCTCGATGGTCTGGTTGGCGGCAGTAGAATAGCCAGGAAAATATTCTGCGCAAGAAAGAAGAAGAAGAAGAAAAGAGCACCAAATCAGAAAAAGAGCCAAAGTGGCAGATGGCAAGAAAGGACGAAGAGGTAGGCGGCTTACCGTCAACCAGATCTTCGATCTGGCCATAGCCAGAGACCAGAGTCTGCCTGGCCTCAGCCCAGCCGGCCGCCTCCGTCTCGTACTCGGCCTGGAGGGTGGCTTCGCGGTCCTGCACCACCTTCAGGGCCGCCTTGTGGCCTTCCTCCTGGTTGGCCAGCTTCTTGACCAGGCGGTCGCGCTCCTGCATCAAGGCGGCGAGCTCGGCATCCTTGGCACGAAGGGCAGTCTGAGACTCTCCCAGCTGTGCCCTCAGACTGGCGTTGGCCGCTGCAGAGACGGCAGAAAAAGAAAGAACAAGTAAGAGGAAGTCGTCAAGGAAGATCCGACTCGACTGCTCAGCAGTCGGCCCGAATCTCGGGGACTACACCCAGTGGGTGCGCTGACGCGCCCCCACATGAGATAAAGAACAAAGCACGTACCTCGGCTCTCAGTAAGGTCGGCGGTCTTCTGAGTCAGCTCCCGAGCCTGGGAGTTGAAGGCGGCCGCTCGAAGGTTGTGGTAGTCCTGCAAGATGGATAGAAGATCGAAGTAAGAACAAGAATAGCAAAGGCAAATCCACCAAGAAGTTCCAAGCCGCCTGCTCAACAGCCGACTCGGAACTCGGGGACTACACCCAGTGGGTGCGCTGACGCGCCCCCACGGAAGAAATCAAGATCAAGAAGAAATCAAGATCAAGAAGAAGCAAGATGGGAGTACTAAACCGGATGGCCGCCCGCGTCGCGAGGAACTCGTCGGTGAAATGCCTCAGCGCCGCAGCTTGGCCCTGGAGCCGGGTCTGGACGTCCTGTGCAGCCACGTTCACCACGGCCGTCCCTCCGCCTGGCGTCCACCCCGAGGTAGCGCTGGCCGCCTCTGCATCCCGGGCCGACGAACTGGCCGGCTGCGGCTCCGACGCGGCCTTCTGTGGCTCCGACGCGGCCTTCCCCGCGCGACGACTCGGGGGCGTCTGGACGGCCATCTCAGTCCTCGCGGCCGGCTCGCCCTCCGCCGACTGTGCAGGCGGCGGGTCAGGCTGACTGCCTTGAGCCGCCCCAGTCGGCGGGGTCGGCACCGGCGCCCTCTCCAGGATGATAACGTCGTCGTCTCTCCCCAGCCCTGGCCGGTCGCCGCTGGCTCCCTCTGGCGAGGGCTCAATGTCCCCAGGCGCCATGATGCGCAGCGGGGTGACCATCAGGACCTCCCCCACTGCCGCTGCAGCTGCAGCCTCTGCTTGAGCCCTGGCTACGGCCTCGGCGGGTGCCTTCGCCGCCTCCTCCTCCCGTGCCGCCTGGGCGGCGGCCGCCTCCCGCGCCTCTCGCTCCGCCCGTGCCTCCCGCGCGTTCCTTTCTGTCGCCTCCTGAAGGTCGGCACGGGGGTCCACGCGGCGGGTGGTGCGCCCAGAGCCCCTCGGCGACTCAACGACGGAGGGGGCAGCCGCCCGCTCAAGCGACAGCGGAGCTCTGATCGTTGGAGAAAAAGACAAGGGTTCAGGAACCACCAGAGAAAAGAAAGAAAAAGAGTATACGAAAGAAAGTGAACTTACGCCGACACGGTCTGCGGTTGCTTCACCGTCTTGCGGAAGCGAGCCACCTTCGCGGTCGCCTCCTCCCGCCTGGTGGCTGCCGCCCCACCCTTGGGTTTCTTCGTCCGGCTACCGAACAAACCCTGGGCGGCGCGACGCTTCTGCCCTCCGCCCCGAGCAGGCGGTGCAGCAGAGGAACCCGCGCCGCGTCCAGATGTCGGCTGGCGGCGCGGGGCGACTTCGGCCTCATCATCGTCCGGCCAGTCGTCGAAGGTAACTCCGAGCCCGGAGCCGCCTGCTTCGCCGCCGGCTTGGCCACCACCCGGCTCGATGTTGTCGTCCATGCCGGCCGCCCCCAAGTCGGGGTCCTCCTGATCGTGTTCCGTCCGGTCGGGGACGAATCGACGCTCCACGTCTGACCCGCCGGCCGACCGAAGAAGAGGGCTCTGTCGAAGAACAAGCTGACTAAGTCAGAGTCGGCCAAGAGGAACTCGGAAACAAAGCAAAGAAAAAGAAAAAGAGACAAGGAGAACATACCGTAGGCGGCGGATTGGCTCGGCTATATGGCTCCTTGCCGAACTGCCACTTTTCGGTGAGTTTGCAGTTCGCAAGGTAGTTCACCATATAGGCGACCTCCTCGCGCGGCATCTCCTTGGCGCACATTCGGCTCGGATCGAGCTGGCCGCTCATCTGACAGATCAGATGAGGCCGGCTCTGGAGCGGAAGAACCCGGCGCGTGACGAATGCGGCCAGCAGGTCGGGCCCCGTCAAGCCCTCCGACTGGGTCAGCTCTCGCACTCGGGCGACGGCGGCGGACCCGGCCGGCGTCAGAGTCACAGCCCGGAAGGACCACTGGGGCCGCCTGCCCGCCAGAGGGCCGGCTACGTAAGCCGGCAGGTTGATGTAGTCACCCCGCGGGGCGATGTTCCGCACGTAGAAGTACGATTTTTGCCATTTCTTCACCGATTGGATCAGCGTGATGACGGGGAAGGGGTTGTCGGCGACCGACCTCCGCGACGCGATGAAGGTGCCAGTCTGAGCCGGCACGCCCTGCATGCGCGTGCCCAGCTTGGACTGGAAGACCTCCCCCCAGGGCTCGAGGGTGGGGAGGACGCCGAGGCAGCCCTCGCACAGGGTGACGAAGGTTGATAGCAGCACCACCGCGTTTGGGGTGAGGTGGTGCGGCTGGAGCTGATAGAAATCGAGCCAGGAGCGGAAGAAGGCGCTCACTGGCAGGCCGATGCCGCGCAAGAAGTGCGAGCGGAAGACCACCCGCTCGCCCTCCCGCGGCTCCGGCGTAATCTCCCTTGCCGGCGCAAGGCGGACCTCCACCTTGTCCGCGGCCGGCAGCCGCCGAGTATTGCGGAGGAACTCGACGTGATCTTTGTGGACGTTGGAGCCGTCCCAATCCCCGCCTTACTGCTCCATGGCGGGAGGCATGGCAAAAACTAGCGCGGCGGCGGAGGAACGTGCGGTGGAAGAGCGCGGCGGCGAGGCGCTGTTGCGAGAAACGGCGAGCGAAGAAGAAGATGGAGGAAGTAGGAGGAGCGTGCGAGGGTCTGCCGCCCTCCAACTCCCCCTACTTATAGCTTCGCAAGGCGAGGCCAAAGAGGCCGGACGTGGGGGGGAGACGTGGGATTAACTGCACCCATTCCCCCCACGCCCCGCGATTATTGCGTCCTAAAGGCGAGCCGAAACTGCCGCAAGGAGACGTGCGGGCGGTTTCGGGATACAGAGAATCCGCGCCTGGGGCCAGGCGCGGACGTGGCGGGCCCCCGCCATGCGGCGACGTCCCGTCATGCGCGTGGGCTGGCAGGCTTTCTGGCCAAGGGAGGCCACGTGGTTCGCAGATGGCAGGTGGCCGGCCCGCGGCCCGGAGCACACGCTAGCGAGCTCCCGCCCTCCGACTCCGGAGTTTTCGACCAAGGCGACACGTTTAACCAAAGCCGGCTCCCAGCTGCCGACTTGTCAAGATAGGAAGCTGATCGAGCTTCTCAACCCCTATTCCACCTCGAAGCCCAATCAGCTTTGGGGACTACTGTCGGAGCAAATGGCCACGGGTAGCCAAGCCGACTGCCCCTGGTTCTTCTGAAAAAATTATCAGGCCTTTGGGCCTCCACACTCCAAGCATTGGGCCGCCTTCCCTGGCCGGCTACCTCTGAAGCCGACTCCCGGAAGGCGACCCAGCCTCAACGACCTCCCCCCAGGACAACTACGGGGTGGCCGACTCCAGAGAGCCGGCCAAGAAGAGCGCCGGCTCCAAGCAGTCGGCCGAGACCACAACCACCAAAGCTACACCCACATAACGGTGACAAGACGGGGTGTGGCCACAGTGCGGCCCACTACCCCCGAGGCCCGAGGTAGGCATGGCCACAGGAGGTCGTACGGGATGACCGTCTCCTGTTCGGCTCGGCACTGTAGCCATGCCAGCCTCAACGTCATCCACGACCGACTCCTGTACGGCCCGCAGGCGGCGGGCCCCCTCCGCCAGAGAGAGGCGCGGAGGCGGCCCGGCCTCCCCCAGTCGGCCGAGGGCGTAGCCGGCCCCCAGAAGCCGGCTACCCCCTTCCTCGAAGCAGGAGCCCCATTAAGGAGACAAGACGAGGTAAGGCTACAGTGAGAGCCCCCGAGGCAGCCCACTGTAGCCACGCTTACCTCGACAAAGCCCTCGTCATCAGAGGCGAGGCTACAGTAAGCAGCCGCCGACAAGACCCTAGGCGGTGGGGCCGGCCTGTCGACCAAGAAGCCGGCAGCCGGCGGGACCCACCAGTCGGCGGGACCCAACAGCCGGCGGAGAGGCCGGCGAGCGTAGACACTGACGGCTGGGACCAGTGCCCAGCCGGATTACCATTGTACCCCCGAGGGGTAGGCCTATATAACCCCCCCGGAGCACCCATGCAAAGGGTTGGCTTCTAAGCATAACACACACACCATAGTGAGGGAGAAGTGAGAGCTAGCCTCGTTCTTCTTTTCCCTTGCACCCAACAGCTCTAGGAGCGATTGTAGTTACCTTTTCTGATCTAGTGATCATGCGGAGACCCCGCAGAGCAGGACTAGGGGTGTTATATCCTCGGAGAGCCCCGAACCTGGGTAAGATCCGCCGGCGTGCATGTCTTCGCCTCATCCCGTTTCCAGGCACCGGCGACGTCTTATTGGCACCCACAATGATAAGCCATCCATTGGCATATGTCGCACCAACCACCCGACAGGGCTATAGATAATATGTACACTAATGGCGCACCACACATGTGGTGCGCCACTACTATATACTAATGGCGCACCATGCGTTGGTACGCCATTAGTGTCCAAATACTAATGGCGCACCACATCCACGGTGCGCCACTACTAACAATTTTTTTTTCAAAACTAGTAATGGCGCACCAGAGGATAGTGCGTCATTACTAGTTTAACTAGTAATGGCGCACCACACCCTCGGTGCGCCACTACTAACAATTTTTTTATTTTTTTGTCAAAACTAGTAATGGCGCACCACACCCTCGGTGCGCCACTACTACCAATTTTTTTTCAAAGTTAGTAATGGCGCACCGTGGGTGTGGTGCGCCATTACTAGTTTGACTAGTAATGGCGCCCAAAAATTCCACCGAATGCACCCCCCCTGTGAACCGCCTTTTTAGTTTTAGAAAAAATAAAATAAAATGATGGAAATGTCAAAAAAATAAAATAAGTTTCCCATGTGTATGTGGTCTAGTTGTTGGGGAAATTTACAAATATGAATTTCGACTTTATTTGCAAAATCTCTGTGCAATTTGTAAAATGGGCATAACTTTTGCATATGAACTCGGATTAAAAAGTTTTTTATATCAAAAATCATCTACTCGAAAAGTTACATACGAATTGAACCGGGGGAACCCCGTTCAACATCTTCAAAATCCCCAAAAACCTAACAGACGAAAGATACGGGGCTTTTAAGATCTAGAGGGGAGAAAAATGAAAAAAATTCAAACTTACTAGTGGCGCACCATTTTCTAGGTGCGCCACTAGTAACAGAAAAAAAAATTGGTTTAAAAAAATTGATTTTTTTTCAAAATATGATACGTAATATGACCGGGAAGTTTGAAATATTTTTTCAAAATTTCATCACACTCATGAACATGAACAAAGTCCTAGACATCAACAAGGTTTAATAGGATTGATATGCTAGATATATCAACAAGTGCGTGTTAAGTGAGCTGGTGCTGGGGTTGGATCGAACTCTGAAGTTAAGCGTGCTTGGGCTGGAGTAGTGTGAGGATGGGTGACCTTTCGGGAAGTTTGACCACGGAGTGCGATTTGACTTGAGATTAAGCATATTGACCCGAGATTAAGCCATAGTGACCCGAGATTAAGAAAAAAAGAAAAAAAGATTGAAAAAAATATTTCTAAAAAAATTTGAAAAAAAATGTTAGTAATGGCGCACTTCTATGTGGTGCGCCATTACTAAGTCAGATAGTAATGGCGCACCGTGTGATGTACTAATGGCGCACCAGGCGCACTGCCTGGTGCGCCTACCAGATACTAATGGCGCACCTGTGGTGCGCCATTAGTAAAACATTCTAATGGCGTGATGCTAGTGGCGCACCTCTGTAGTGTGCCATTAGTAGGCAAAACAGGTGCGCCACTAGCAGGCCTTTTCCTGGTAGTGTGAGGCGCAGGACGGTGTGGTCGAAGTGGTTCTGGTATGGCGCACGTCGGCGTGGGTGTCGTGGAGGCAGCTCTGCCTCGGCTTCAGCTGCTAAGTCCTTGAGGGCGTTGCGGTTGCGGTTGCGTTGGACGACGACGTCGGGGTACCGGCTCCGGCGTGACGGAGGAGGGCGGCGGTGGATTGGGCACGATGGGGTGGAGGACGGAGGAGGCTGGGGTTTCGCGGCTGGTGGAGAGGGTGTTTTGGCGCCCACGGAGTATGAATGGGGAAATAGAGGGAGGGGATTAAGGGTGAAGAATGTTTCGGTTTGGGACGCGCTTGTTTGAAATTTGGGGAAAGTTACAAACTTTGCCCCCATCTAAAATTTCGGACATATTGCGGGTTGGGGGTAGGACAGTAATCTCAGGTGTCCCAAATGGTGGGCGGGATAGATTTCGGCCGAGCGCATGGGTGTTTAGGCGCCCATGGTGTATGAATGCTTCTAGGAGGCGGTTGAGACTGGCGTCTTGGTGAAGTTACAAACCTACCCCGGTTTAGACCTTTGGACATCGGGCCGATAGGCTACACGTGCTTGAGTCAGGAGTAATTTCCTACCACCAAACATTAGTCTCGCGCGGTTTCGGGTGACCAAGAGGCTTATTTGGCGCTTCGTTCAATATTTGGGAGCAGAAGAATTAACGTTTTCGGTTCTCTTGAATTGAACTTTCAGGATTTGTCAAACTTCACAAATCTTTACTCTTGAAAATCCTAAAACAACGATTATTTTCGAATGGATGGGGGACATTTGAATATACATTGTACATGAGTATATATTAAAAAATATGCAACTTACCTCAGTTCATGCATGGTTCCAGATATAATCTCCTTGGTTGCAAAAAAATAGTTAGACATGCGTGTGAATATATAGCATGTTCAAACGCAGAACAAAGATTGATGCCCCCTTTTAGATCTGATTTACAAATGCCATTATCTCAGGTTCAAATGGATGAATGCACTTCCTATGAATTCGAATCTTCGAAACCCCCTTTATGTTGAATTCAACATGTATTCTATTTCGTAGCTAGCAATTTGGAATGTATCCATGTAAGTGACAAATGTATAAAGTGCTTCACACTAACAACATGGAGTGCACTAATTAATGTTTTATATATGAATTGCAAAAGCAATGCATTGCCTGTATTTCAAACCGCTCTTATTCTATGGATCGATAATATGAAATAAACACATGCACATGTTAGAATTCAATAGAGTATGGGTGTCTGATAGACCAATTTTCGTTCATACACAAATTGCAAAATTCATGATCTCATCCAAAAATAATAATGCCATTTATATTTTAATTTAATGCGTAGAACCGCCTTTTACACGTAGATGCACTATGCCTCGGCTCGTTCTCACAAATGTGCTATATATCTCTCTATCTAATGCATAAGTGCACACACTTTATATACATCGGCATTTCTCTTTCACACATGCTCACAATCTCTCCCAGGGTGTCGGGGTGTCTCACGCACACACTCTCTCTGTATCTCTCTATCTCTCTCTTTCTGACTACTATGTACCACTCTTTTCACTAATCTCAGTTGGAAAACACTATTTCTCTCACATGCATATATACACACGCACGGTCTCTACTAGCCCTCTATACGAACATATATGTGCCTACGTGTCTCCTGCACGCACATTATCTTTAGGCCTATCTCACACACATTCCCCCCCACACACACACCTCTCTCATAGTAGTTGGCAGATATGATTCCATCAGATCATTCGGTAGGATATCCTTGACTGTTAGGCTGGATGGTAATACGAGGCAAGGTTTTACCCAAGTTTGGACCCTTGCAGTTGAGGAAAAAGCCTACTCCTAGTACTGTATATCAGTGATAGGGTTGTGTACAAAGTACACGTGAATACCAGGCATTGTGTGTGTGTGTATACTATCGACGAACTAGCCCCCAGGCTTCTATAACATACTCGGGGCCTAGGGTTACAAATCATATATAGTCGGCTTTATCACCAGTGGGGATAGAGTCCTCCACGACTCTGGTAGCTTCGTGTTGTACGCCGAGTCCTCCGCATGGGTCTTCGTATAATGCGTCTCGGTCCAACCTATGTGGCGCAGGATGGAACCAACCCATGTGTCCTCATGTTAACCCACCACAACTAGAAATGATGTGCCCACCCCAGCTAGAAATGATGTGCCCACCACACCACACACGCAATCAGCCACTAAGAAAATAAGCATATACAGTAGTATAATGTTATGCATGAAAGTTAATTGTATGGTCCATCCAAAAATATTTTTTTTGCATTGTGAATGTTTATATTTTCTCCTAAAATATTAGGCACGGGAAAGAGAAACTAAGGGCATATCTCTCCTTGTCTCCACCGGACACCCCCTCTTTCTACACCACTTTCACGTACGCACACAAACTATCTCTCGGCCCTCTAAAAGTATACATGCCCATGACACATTCACGTGTGATGGTCACTGTATTGCAAGCAAAAGCACTATACGGTCGGTGGACTTCAGAATATGCTCATTACGGTCACCGTATATATTCTCATGGTGATCATACGGTATCTAGCTCATGATACGTCTCCGTATTTTGTTGATGACACTAACAGACATTGTATTTGATGCGTGCTCCGTATTTTGGTGACGACACTTATGGTCATTGTATTTGAAGCGAAAGCACAATATGGTCACTGGACTTCATAATAAGCTCATCACGGTCAGCACATACATTTTGTGGTGCTAACCAACCTGTGGTTGGATGGTTAGGAGGACAGTGGTTTCTCGAGCCCACCAGGGTTAAAGTCATGGTGCTCGCATTTATCCTGGGTTAATTTCAGTATTTTTCCGGCGATATGCGTTTAGTGGGAGGAGACGTTCCACTCGACTACGAGGCACCTATGGTGACTTCGTAAAATATCAAGATCAAATGCTGGCTCACTCTCTCGAAGGTGCTCATAGGGGTAGTGTCGGGGATATACCCCGCGGTATGACCCGGCCGGAGTTATAAACCGACTGGGACTTGGTAAACCGGCGGATAGTTAAGACGGACAGTTAAGACAGACAGTTAAGACAGAAGGCTAAGACAGACGATAAACCGGCTAGTGGTAAACCGGCAGCAGTCAAGTCAGATGATAACCCAACAAGTGTTAAGTCAGATGATAATCAGGCAGGTGTTAAGTCAGTTCATAAACCGGCAGGAAGTCATAAACCGGCAGACCATCATAAACCGGCAGACCATCATCAACCGGCACCAGTCATAATCCGGCAGACGGTGATAACTGGGTTGCCAGGGGTTATGAAGCCCAAGATGTTAAGAAGCCCATAAAGAGAAGTCAGAATAGTTAAGTCTTAAGTCCGAGTTGGACTCTACATGTAACCCGCCCCTTCAACTTATATAAGGAGGGGCAGGGCTCCCCAAAGAGGGACAAGCAAGAAGAAACAATCTCTAGGGCTAGACACAACTAGAGGAGAGCCGGTTTACGGCGACTCCCTCATGATGATAATGAGACCTAGCCACAAATAGCATGTAGGGTTATTACCGGATGATGTTTCCCGGGGCCCGAAGTTGTCTAAATCCTTGTCTTGTGTTGCGTCTCTCGATTCCGCTCAACCCCTCTCAAGCTACTACATAGATGCGCCGGCCTCACGACTAAGTCCTTTCGCTAGGACATCTGCCGTGACAATTCCACGACAGTTGGCGCCCACCGTGGGGCGAGCGCACGGTGGTGATGAGTTCTTGGAGGAATCTCTCCTAGGGATCGAGAGTTTGCAATCTTCCAGATGGAAAGTAGCCGGTTTGGAAAGGTTCTCGTCAAACTACAAATTCATCAAAAGGAGTTAGGGTTACACCACTATTTCTGGGACTTATTTGGTGGACTTTTGAGTCGCCGGAATAAAGGGATCAAGCCAAGGCCCATAGATAGATTGGTCAAATAATTTATGACTTGGAAAAGAAACCAGCCACCATTTGCAAGTGCCTCCGAGCGGTCCTCGGATCATCCCGGCGTCATCATAGCTCTCCGTGTTACCGGCCCTCCGTCGTTGACGAGTTACCTGGCGTAGCCCTTGTGTTGAACCGCCGCCGTTTCAAGTAGTTTCAGGCAACGGGAGAGCCGACGTCGCCTCTCTGTCAAGTCACCACAGGGCTCTGCTGTCAACCTGAATCGCCTCCGCATCACCGCTGGGCCCTGCTAGGTCTCTCACGCTTGAGTCGCCTCTGTTTCCGTGGAGCCGCAGTCCTGGTGTTGAACCGCCGCCGGATCAATTCGACCCGGCCTCGCAGCTTTAAACCGACACCCCGGGGCTACCACCTCCAAGTCGCCATGACCGCGCGCCATTCCGCCCGACGCCCTTCTGCTTCCAGCCGCCTGCCGCGCTGCCCGCCTCCGCGTGTCTCCGCTCGCCTCTGAGCCGATCCCCTTCTGAGAAGTCACCTCGGCCTCATGGCGTGGCCTCGCCTTTGCTCTGAACCGGCGTATAACACCACAGGCTTCATAAACCGCCTCCGTCGGAGCCTCAGTCGTTTCGTCAGTCATATCCACCACAGTCGTGCCTGTAAAACTGCCGCTTCCAGAGCTGTTGTTCGCTGAGCCGGCCGTCGCGCAACATTGTTTTGCCTCTGCCATAAACTTTAAGCCGGATCACCCAAGTCACCGCGTCCGTGCCCGATCGCCAGGTCACCGTGTCCAAGCTACAAACAACGAACCAGCCCAGCCGTGCCACTGCTCTTACCACCTCCGCTCCAACCGGAGTCTGTTCGCTGCAAACCGGCCCTGAAGCGCCCTTGCCGGCTCTGTCTCCCCCTGCGGCCGGCCTGCCTTCGACCGTCTACGACCCGGTCCAGCTCATCGCTGCACGAGGCTATGTCCGCGTGTCTCCGCTCCGGTTTACACGGTGCCGCCCCACTCTGCATCCGGCCGCCTTGCCGATCAGTCCTGTCTGCGAGCCAACCTCGCACGGGCTCTTACGGTTTCACCAGCGCCGCTCTGTCACTCCCACCGTGGTTCATCATGCTGAGCTGACCCAGCATCACCACATCTCTGCTCCAAACCACAACCCGGATTCACCTTTCGACAACCCGGATTTGCCTTAAACGTCAATTCCAAAGCGCTGCCTCGAGTCGTCGAGGGCTGCCTACCTTGCGCTCCGCGCGCCGGTCCTGCTCTAAGCTTCTATTGCCACAGTCTCGGGCTGACCATGCATCTTCCACCGCGGTCCTCCTCCTCCGAGCTCAACCCAGACTACCGTGAGCCGCCCTGTATCTGCTCCGGTTCTGCTGTATCTCTCTACAAACCGGCCGGCTGCCGTGGATGGATCTGCCATGTCACTTCTCCCGCGTGTGATTCGCTACTCTTGGTCATGGCTCATGTTCGGTCGCCGTGCTCATCTGCAGACACCCGAGGTAGTGCCTCCTCGCGCTGCTGCCTCCCTGAAGCGCCTGCAGCCACGGGAGAACCCGCATCCTGCTGTTCAAAATTAGCTTTGACAAACCGCCAGCTACAACTTCGAGCCGCCTCCGAATCGCCACTCCAAAGTGCCGCATCAACTGCAGCAGGGGTGAGCCGCCACCGTCTCAACACGCTACCATTGCAGGTCTTGAACCGCTATATTGCCGCGGACGTTGCACGCAAACCGCCGGGTCTCACCAGACTCCGCCTTCACCGGCCTGCATCAACTCGCCGAGGCCGTGACCCGCCAGCGCCCCCGCTAAACCGCCGGCCGCCTCGGTTTTGCTTATGCTACTACTCGACTTTCAGGTACTGCTCCTGGTGGTCGATGTCAAGAGACAAGGCTAGATGGTATACAATAAATTCATTGAAGATCAGAGTCTGTGAGAATAGGGGACAAAACCCATTTAAAAACTAAATGAATTACAACATTACCATATTATCCAAGGACGGTAGATCATCGTTCATCCGAATATATCAGGTGATATCTCTCTAAACTTATTTTACTAGCACATATTGTTTCTATCAAAGAACAAATTACTTTGATTTGTATTTTTATATACAGGTAAAATTATTATGATATTGCGGGTATAAAGCACGCACTGGCAACGGTCTACAACGGCGTTTTCCTTCATGTCACATTACCTGAGGAGCGGACGCCCAGTTCACTCGTCCGCACCGGTTTACAACGTGGAGGACAACTTGCCCGTCCGCACCAGTTTCTAATGTCGCGACTGACTAATCGTCCGCGCCGGCGGCCTAGTCATTTCCAATGCAGCGGGCTATTATCTCGTCCGCATCGGTTTACAACGCCGCGGCCGGTTCATTCGTCTGCTCCCGCGGCCAACTCGCCCGTGGTGATCATCAACTCCGCGGTGGATATTTTCTGGCCTAACATATCAGGTGAAATCCATCCAGTATATCTTTATATTATATATTGTTTTTTTAAAAGAGCAATTACTCCGGCTTGCAAAGTTATCTAATGCAGGACCCTAAATCGCCATATTGGTGCAAATTTAAAGGCCGTCAGAAAATTTCCGGCTTAAAAAGAAAGATTCCGGTTTAAAATCCGGTTCAAGGGAAAATCTGTCTCCCACAAAGCTCTGAAGCTCTCAATATCCGGTTCCAAATCCCGGTTCAAGAAGAATTTATCTCTTGCGAAAAGTTAAAGGTTGTCGAAGAGGACCTGTTGCCATGATGCGCGGTTCAAACATGGGTATCCTGCCTTATGGGCTTATCTTATTGGTCACTTGGGGCTTGGTCATATTCGAACCATAGCTACACCTCTTTATCGGCGAAATGCCACCAGAAGGGTCACTTGGGGGCTTGGTCATATTCGAACCATAGCTACACCTCTTGATCGGCGAAATGCCACCAGAAGGGTCACTTGGGGGCTTGGTCGTATTCGAACCATACCTACACCTCTTGATCGGCGAAATGCCACCAGAAGGGTCACTTGGGGGCTTGGTCGTATCCGAACCATAGCTACACCTCTTGATCGGCACAATGCCACAGCATCACTTGGGGGCTTGGTCGAACCCGAACCATAGCTACACCTCTTGATTGGAGTAATGCCACATCATCACTTGGGGGCTTGGTCGAACCCAAACCATAGCTACACCTCTTGATCAAATTTGGGGCCTGGCAGCCCGTGAAAAGCCTCGACTACAACGGTTTTATTTGCCTTTTGCTAAGTTTCTCTTTCTTTTGATAAGATTTGTGATGTTTTCAAACCGGTGTTTATCAACCCGGTTAGGTTGTCAACTACAAGTTGTCAGTACACGATCAAATTATAATCCGGAGATTACCAGCCCGGTCTTGTTTGACTACAAGTCGCCAGTATTATATAAGGTTAATCCGGTGTTTATCACAACCCGGCACGGTTTTGTCAAAAACCCGCACGATATGGAAGGAGTTATCAGTACTCAAGATTGGGATCACCCTTACTACAAAAAGTTGGTAAAACCAACAATGTGATTCAATGTCACAGGTATGATATATTTCATATTTGATTATTCTTAAGTGCAGCCCTGGTTATAAACCCGGGTTATATGTTGGGCATTATGACCCGTCCGGCGGTAAACCGTCAGGACACTTTAAACTTGTTGTATGCAGAAACAGGTTGAATAAAGCATGATGATAAATTATCCGGTCTTTATTAAACCGGCCTGGCTTTGGACTATAAGTCGCCAGTATATATTTGGATTGCGCCATTGGAATCATGCGCTTATAAAATCATTGGGTTATATTATTCAAATAGCCAAACTTGGCTGAATTTTCATTATGATATTGAATGAATAAGGTTTTCATACCGGATTATATTATCTTGAATAGCCAACATGGCTGGATTTTTATGGTTACTAATAACCGGTATTATTGAGGTTTTCAAAGTCGCTTTAGCGCAATGGCTATTATTTTATCAAAGGATATGATTTATTCTACAATGGAAGGAATAGTCCCGAGTCGCTGCGGGCTTACAATCCGGCACTTGGGGGCTACATTATTCAAATTGAGATTACATGCAAGTCTCATGTCGCTGCAAGCATGCACCATGACACTTGGGGGCTAATGCAAAGTCATTTTTACTAGTCTTATTGAAGACCCGACTCATCATATCATAATGAGCCGGCCCTTGGGG
Organism: Aegilops tauschii subsp. strangulata; assembly: GCF_002575655.3. Lineage (NCBI taxonomy): Eukaryota > Viridiplantae > Streptophyta > Magnoliopsida > Poales > Poaceae > Aegilops > Aegilops tauschii. The sequence goes on along the minus strand of NC_053037.3, from coordinate 418,096,074 downwards.
GCTACCAATTGCTCCTATCAACAATTCAAGGTACACAAGTTTTCGTCCATTATATTGAAGGGTCCACTGCTCAGTTGGTAAAGCACAAAGCTCTTAACCTTGTGGACGTGGGTTCAAGCCCCATGGTGAGGGTTACATCATATGGTATTATTTTCAATGAAGTATACATAAAGTCCCAGCTCAGTATTATCTTACTAAGCCGGCCCTTGGGGGCTACACGTTGCTGTTAAAGCCTACATGATCATATTTTCAAAGTCCCTGCTCATTATTTGCATAATGACCCGGCCCTTGGGGGCTACATTGGTTGAAGTTTTTATGAGCATAAGGAAATTACAAGTCCTAGGTTGCTGCAAGCATGACAACCCGACACTTGGGGGCTACATATGTGGAATACTCAGTTCTGACTAGTGATTGAGATGAACAACCTGGATTTCTTCAAGCTTGTGGCATTCATATTGAAGCAAATCTTAAGCTGTTACTATGTTACCTTCTTAAGATTTGAGGGCTACAAGTGATAGGCATATAAGAGGTATATTTTCAAAAGCTGATGTTAACAAACAGTTATGATCCGGTGCCATCAATATTTGTAAACCGGCAAAGTTCTACATTCTTAAACCGGCAAAGTTTTACATTCTTAAACCGGCAAGTTCTACATTTTCAAACCGGCTGAAGATCAGATGAGTATTTCAAAAGATCAATATTTTTGTTAAGCATTGGGAGCTGAGTCAAAGGAGTCATTCTTCACAATATTTCTCTGTGACAAAACAATGTCAGCAAATTGATTATGAAGTTGGCCTATTGACCCGGATTTTCTAGAAGAAGGAAATGACAAGGATTTAAGGATGATCAGGATCAGTTTAACATGGATAAATCCAAATTAAACTGGGGGCTAATGTCGGGGATATACCCCACGGTATGACCCGACCAGAGTTATAAACTGGCTGGGACTTGGTAAACCGGCGGATAGTTAAGACGGACAGTTAAGACAGACAGTTAAGACAGATGGCTAAGACAGACGATAAACCGGCTGGTGGTAAACCGGCAGGAGTCAAGTCAGATGATAACCCGGCAGGTGTTAAGTCAGATGATAATCAGGCAGGTGTTAAGTCAGTTCATAAACCGGCATGAAGTCATAAACCGGTAGGCCATCATAAACCAGCAGACCATCATAAACTGGCAGACCATCATAAACCGGCACCAGTCATAATCCAATAGACGGTGATAACTGGGTTGCCAGGGGTTATGAAGCCCGAGACGTTATGAAGCCCAAGATGTTAAGAAGCCCATAAAGAGAAGTCAGAATAGTTAAGTCTTAAGTCCGAGTTGGACTCTACATGTAACCCGCCCCTTCAACTTATATAAGGAGGGGCAGGGCTCCCCAATGAGGGACAAGCAAGAAGAAACAATCTCTAGGGCTAGACACAACTAGAGGAGAGCCGGTTTACGGCGACTCCCTCATGATGATAATGAGACCTAGCGACAAACAGCATGTAGGGTTATTACCGGATGATGTTTCCCGGGGCCCGAAGCTGTCTAAATCCTTGTCTTGTGTTGCGTCTCTCGTTTCCGCTCAACCCCTCTCAAGCTACTACATAGATGCGCTGGCCTCACGACTAAGTCCTTTCGCTAGGACATCTGCCGTGACAATTCCACGACAGGTAGGGTCTGCGTGTGTGCGCTTATAGCGGTGAGTGCTTGCACATATATATGAGCGCTTGCGTCTGTACCGTGTTAAAAAATACATGTCGTGATTATACGGTCACTGGCTCACCCGTACAACTCCGTATTTTGTTGATGACACAATCAATTGACCAGTCAAACGTTCCATGTGGCGCAACTAGTGTTGCACCATCGGGGCGCGTAACCGTGGGGCCCACCTGTCACCGCGTATATGAAAGAAAGAAATGGTAGTTTGAGTCTGTACTGTGTTAATATAATACATTTTTGGGTGATCATACGGTCACTGGCTCACCATACAACTCCGTAATTTGTTGATGACACGATCAATTGACCAGTCAAACGGTCCACATTCTGCAGCACACATTACCATAGGGCCCACCCGTCAGCGCGTATATGAAGGACAGAAATGGTATTAAATTAGTGGTCGGTGGGGATTCAAAGTCGTGAGACCTCTGGTTGGCAGTCGCCGGCGGTGGGGGCGCGGTGATTGGGCGGTGGCGTGGGGATCACCGGAGAAATAGCTCGGCGCGGGGGGGGGGGCTAGAGGGATGACCAGGGCGGTGGCGGACCAGCGGTGGGGAGTGGTTTCGGGGCGGGCGGGGCCGCGCGGGCCGGCCGCGGGTGGCGGCGGCAGGCAGTTCGGCCGGCGGTGGCTGGCGGCTCAGGGGGTGGAGGTTGAAGATAAACTGCAGGCCCTTGATTTCGTATCAAACGGCTGGAAAATCTACTGACCAGAGATGAAAAATTCAGTCGACTCACGTGTAGCCTCACCCCGCACGTACACATGCACGCACGCAACACTCGCACAAATACACGCACGATGCAGGCGTGCAACACTGACACGTACACATAACGAACACACGCACACATGCAGGCGTGCAACACTGACACGTACACATGCACTCACGAACACACGCATGTACGCACACATGCATGCAACACTGAAACGTAGACACGCACGCACGCAAGACTCGCACGCCTGCATGCATACCGCACACGACGCAAGACACACGCTCAACCTATACGTGCATGCACCTTTGTTAAGGACATGGATTGTTACGGGTATTAATCAATCTTATCTTTTTTTGCAAGGTTTAATCAATCTTGTCTGTGATAAGCAGAACATTGATGTTTGCAGCGGTCTTTATGAATCATAATGTATCGAACTGGCTATCAACGTATATATGAAAATTTTAAAATCCTCTTACATTATATAGTAGGCTTATCTAGATGAAATAGATGACGTCACACTCAATGAACAATCATCGGTTTATGAAATGCCCGCTTCTGACCGCCATGGCCCACCAAAAGTTCCTCTGCCGTGCGCTGCCTGTGTTGGGTCACTGACATGCAGGCCATGTACCCAAAGAGCCCACACGTCAGTGGAAGAACAGCGCGGTGTCGTACGTCAGAGTCGAGGGCCACACTTGATGCACGCCCGGCTGAACACGCCTCCTTGCCGCATTCAAACGCCTCCATGAAACCCGTGTGGAAGCCGAGAAACCCACTCTGGACACACGTCCGTTCATGACCGGTCCGGCATTAAACGCAACGCCGGCCGACCTCCCCCCGTCCGCTGTCTATTTAATCTCCTATTTAAACGGGGCCAAACGCCGGCCAAGAATCACACCCCTCCGCCGCTCCCCTATCTCCTCCTTCACCATTTTGTCCACTCTTACAATGGCTTATGAAGAGTAGTTATCCCGCATCCAAGCCAGCTGGGTGGCCCATCGAGCCCGCCGGATACGAGCTATGCAGCTCGCCGATCCACCTCCCTCCCCTCGCCCGACGGAGCCAGTTGCCGCCTCAAGCCGGCGCGCGGTTCAGCAACTCGCCGCTCCAGGCCAGCTCGACGAGGAGCGGCGCACGGGCGTCGTCGCTGCCGTCCACACCGCCACCTCGTACCGCGCCTCCCGTGTCTGCGACCGCGTCTCCCGTTTCTGTGGCCGAGACTCCCATGCCGGCGGCCGCGCCATGCAAGCAGAGACAGAAGCCGGGTGCGCGGAGAGCGACGAGTCGGTGGCCAGCGCCTCCGCGTCCGCCGCCATCATCAAGGAGATGTAGAACACGGGAGGCCGCCGCCGCTTGGGTCCCATGAAGGCCACCGTGGAGGCGACGCTGGCGTACACAGCCGGTGTCTTGCCGGATCCTTTTGTTGCAAGGACCTTCGTCAACCCCGCATGGGCTCCACGGAAGCAGAGAAGCCCCCTTCCACCATCATCTTGGGCATCAGCCAACCATATCTGTTGGGCAGCGGGGAAGCGAGCCGTCCTTCGCGCTGAAGCATATACCTCTGGGGCTCCCGGCAGTCTGATGATCGTGTTGTTTCAAATCCCTCGTTCGCCGTGAAATTTTGCCATGTGTTGTTTTCATGGACTAGCAAGATGCCCGTGCATTGCAAGGAACATCAAGATGCATTTTTTTTACAAAATACCTATTGTGATTGACCCAAGCAGGAGTAATCCCATGTGTAAAAACTAATGATATCTCGAGAATTTTATCAGAAAAATGGTATCTCGAGAATTTCATCGAAAAAATGATATCTCTACTCCTATAAAAGACTCATTTGGTGATGATGGTGTGTCTGCCATCTGTCATTTCTGACCATTATATCTACATCTAATGGCTGCGAGGTAAGTTATGGCATTTTTGCAACAATAGCCCACTTCTCTGCTCCAATTAAGAAAACCCCTTATTATCTTGAAAGCAACAACATCCCTCCCTCGCCTCATCAAAACAACCTGAGAAATATATTTTGAGTGAAACGTAATATATTTTTTAGTGGTATATATGTATATCAAAACAAGAGTGTTTTCTTTCAAGTTTGTGAACAAGTACTATTCTACTTTGGATCCGTTGCAACGCATGGGCACATTGCTAGTCTCGAGAAAGATGAGAGATAAGGTGAGGAGGAGTGGGCGTGGTGGTGACTGGTGGTCGGACTGGGCGGAGGCATGGGGATGGACGGCGCATTATGTCTAGGTTTGTATCTCTCTCACACACCCACGTAGGTGGGGGACGTGCATGAAGAGAAGAGGTGCACGCACGGTGCACGTACTCCCATCTCTTTCCCAACCACACCCACGCGGGTAGACGATGGAGCTCATTTCTGTACGAAAAGGCAGCCCACGTGGTAATTTGACACGTGTACTGGTTGTCCACTTGATGGAGGATTGTCTACCACGGGTGAACAAACAAATTGCGACTTGACGCGTTATGTTAAAAAAGAGGCAAACCATGTGGGGCCTACCTTAGAGGCAAGGCTCTATACACTGGAGTACTTTTGATGTGTCCCGTCAACTCGCAGAACAAGGATAAGCTTGCTTAGTACGCCGTCTCCCCCGCCCACGGGCGCGGTGGATCGCAGGATGAGGTGAAGCTTGCTTACTAGTACGCCTTTACACCCGCTCCCTTGCCCACGTGCGCGGTGGCTCGCAGGACGAGGAGGAAATTTTAATACTCACTCCGTTTACTCCTCGTCCCTACCTTGGTTAGAGAGATTATCATATTGTTTGGAATATATGTCCTTTAGTAGTACTCCCTCCTTCCTAGTTTATGGTTCAATTTCCTTGGAGTAGTATATAGGAGTAGTACTACTACATCAATTTCCTTGGAGTCCGTGGTGTAGCAAGCTACCCTAGGCTATGTTACTAGTACTCCCTCCTTTCCAGTTTATGGCTCAATTTCAAAATCTCTCCAACCAAGGTGGACGGTGAGTGGTGGAATTAATTTCGTAGTTTGCACAAGTAATGTACGCTCATTTTTCTCTAAGAAGTCATGCTTACCGAGGCATTAATTAGAACGAATGCATGCATGACCACTAAATTTCCATGAACTTCTACATGCATTGGTGAGTTTTCTCTTGACAATGCTTGCTTCGGGTGATTTAACACACCTCGAAATCCAACATGTGATGGTACTACTACTACGAGTAGAATTGAGACTTATAAAATGGAAAAACGATTTTTTTAGATGAGCCCTATAAACCGGAAAGGAGGGAGTAGTAAGTAGTATACTACCTCCATAGTGGGTACGTACTCCGTAAAATCAGATTTTCCCAAAACTAAGTCGCTCAACCTTTATTTGCTTGTTTCCCTTCCTGCCTCGTTGCCTCGAACAGACTATGCCAAACTCCCCTGCTTGTCGTGCGGGAAAAGACCCGCCCTCGCCTTTTTTTAGTCCGGTCGATGGATCGCGCGAAGTAGCAAAAACCAAGCCGTGTCTTGTACTCCTCCGTCGGCGCTCGCTTTCATGAATTCTGTACTTCCTCTTGCCGACATGTGGGACATATAGCAATCGGGTCGACGTGTCATGCACCAACTAACAGTGCAGAACAGCAGGGGGGACGCACCCCAGTCGTACCTTCCCAGACGGACGAAGCAACCATTATTTCACACTTCGCTTCGCCATCATCTCCTTCAAGAAAACCACGTAGTATTGCTTCTGCCATTGATCTGCCTCAAGAGGGACACGCGCATCGCCTTGGTACATCATGACATGTGGGACCGCATGACAGGCCATGCTCCCCCGCCCATCGCTCGGTAAAATCACCTCATTTTTACTACTTCCTCCGTATCGGTTTACAGGGCATGCACGTCGTTCTAGGTTGAGAATTTAACTGGCTATATATGTGATGAACAGTATATGTTTAGAAACTACATCCGCTTAAGAATCGAATGCTATACTTTTTGTGACATAGTAACTCATATTTAGTTAGTCAAATGGATGACCAAGAACTACGTGTGCGCCCTATAAACCGAGACGGAGAGGGTAGTACAGTACGTATCTTTTTACACCAATATAGTCAGGATTCACCGAGGAGCAAAACCAAGTGGTAGGCTGCTCCTGTCTTGTTGGCGTAGCAACTCAAGCAGGGTCAGTCCGCACATGAAATGGTGACACACTTAACGGGACCCCTTTGGCCGATATGTGGCTCATCCACCGTCTTGTTCCACGTGCGATGCACCAAATTACAATTCGGAGCAGCGGTTGGACTTGGAGGCACCCCGGTCGTAGCGCCGCAGTAGTAGTAAATGAGCGATGATGGGTCAAATCACAAAGCCCCACCATTCCCGCATTAAGCTGGACGGACGAAGCAACCATCATTTCACTCTAGGGCGCAAGAGCATAAAGAAAAGAGAAAACCAATGATGTGTCCGGCAGCTACCTAGGGCACCCTAGGATAGGGGCCTCCACTACAAATCCTTCTTTGAAAGCGCCTCCACTACAAATCCGCTTCTCCCTCGTCCTACAAATCCTTTTTTGGAAACCGATGATGCGTGCGGCGGTAGGGTTTGTAGGAGTACTACGGCGTGCGGGGCCACGTCGTAGTAAACGGGAGAGGGATTAGTTCGAGTCGATGCCTTAATATGTGTGGGCCGCTTGGTTTTACGGGAACGAGGAAGCATTTTGGGTTCGGGGACCAGTGGAGATATACATACAAAAAATTATGGACGTAGGTTCGACCGAAAGGCAATGATGCATGGGCCCTGCATTTTGATATACCCGCGGCTGCATGAAATTTGCTACTCTACTCAAAACTAGTAAGGTACATGCATTGAACGCATGAGATTTGGAAGCCAAATTATGAATAAATACACACTATGGCATGTGAAGCTTTGACGCAAATATGCATGATGTAGATGTTCATTTAGTTCTTATAGTTAATCTCATTCAAAATCAATTAGTTTTATAAAAAGGTTAAGGTTCATGGGATTGTGCATTGTAAAGCATAAAGTAAAAAACAAATAATGGCAATTCATTTAGAAAAAAAAAGTTTGGGAAATTATGATACGGAAGATTCTAGAACAAAGGAGAAGTGTTTGTGTTTTGGGAAAGCATGCACGGCCCACATCTCTTATTGGTTGATATGTCATGAAACAAGAAACAAGGAGGGAGCTAATGTACCGTGCCAAAGTGTTTTGGGATTATTTGGTTTTCGGAAGATGACTTACACACCTAGACGGAGGGAGTACAAAGAGAGAGAAAATGAATTGCAGTTAAAAGAATGGCATTTCTAACAAAAATGTGAATGTGAACTACATATGTGTGCACGTGACCAGCACTACATTGTCAATGCAAAATTTAATGAAGAAATAACTTATGAGTAACATGCACGAATTGATGATGTGGTGCTTGCATGCATAGAGTAGAAAAAAGAATGTGATTTATGACTTGCATGCATGACGTGTTCTTGTGCCATAGTTGCATGTCTAGGAAAAAAGCTACTAGTGGGTTGTACTGGCTATTTAGGAATAGAAGATGTATACATGGAAGTTGTAGGGAAAGAGATGACATGTATCTCAATTCCCATGAGTAGGGATTGGAAAAGAGATGTCATTTGGTTCACATCATAGGAACTTCTCTATTGAATCTAGAGATGACATGTATCTCAATTCCTATGAGGAGGGATTAGAAAAGAGATGTCATTTGGTTCACATCATAGGAACTTTTCTATTGAATATACGCTAATGTTTATTTTCCTTTGAAATTATGGGAGTATAGGAATCCATTCATATGAACCAAGTGGCTCTAAAGCTCTAAAAATGATATCATGTTTATTTCCTTTGAAATGTGGAGTATATGAATCTATTCCTATGAACCAACTGGCTCTAAAGGAAAAAATCCTATAAAAATCATATCATATAGAGTTCCTATGATATTCCTCCACACCAAAGGATGGTTGAAATTGCTGCAGGTGATACGACAGTCTTTCTTTGTAGACTCCTCCTCCATCTTTATAGTTACCTCTCGTAGATGATTGAAATGATATATACTGGGTATTCTATATGTGCATTTTGGTACACGAAAACTCGGTAAAAGTTTGCGAGGTTCGAATTTTCAATAAAGCTATATGGACTGCATTTTGGAACGGAGGGAGGAGCATACGACACTTGCTAACACTCATGTGGAAGATTTGTGTGTAGGAGGAGTGGCTGCTCTGTTAAATGACATGGCAAAACTGACACTGTCGGATGCCGATCTAACGGTTCTTACGGCGTTCGTCAGGAAACGGCTTGTGGCGAACGTATGTCGAATAATGATTTACGGACACATGCATTGCATTGATACGTGCGCCCTCTCTCTCTCTCACGCACACACACACCCTCACGAGTCACGACTCTCCCGAGTCCTCTCGCACCCACTGTCTATCTGCAGGTAGACGTCACACACATATGTGCTCTTCACACCCTACCCTCAGAACTTCTAAAAACAAAAGACGTCGCACACCTTTTATTTTAGCTCACACATCACACACTTATACTATTACTCTTGTGGTGAACGTTCTTTGGGCACAGTATATTGTACTCTCGCGAAAAGAAGCGGTGCACGCACACACTAGTTCTCTCACACCCACTCGCGGGTACACGTAGGAGCGCATTTTTTGAAGCTGGTACAACAAAATCACTTCACTATATATATATATATATATATAAGCAGGAGCCTTAGCGCTTGCTTTACTAGGGTTCCTCTCTTTCACTATCTAATGCTCTCCAAATCTAAGCAAGACATAGGTGGCCACACTCTCTTTCTGCTCACGGCTGGTCACAAATCCGGCCGGGCCACTCGCCTGGGGCAGGGGTGTAGGTGCATCGTTCACGCTGTCATCGGCGGCGAGGGTGGAGACCAACGGCTGCCCGCGCGTCCCGATCAGCAGCCGCGATGGCTCGGGTGGGCCTCCGACCCCTTCTTCCTCCCTGCGGTATTGTGGCCAAGACGCGGCCTCCCGACGCCGTCTTTGCCACATGTTGATGACCCTCAGGTATATATTCCTTCGAAACCTGCCTTGCTCTTCTACCCCAGCTCCCCACGTGGCTGCATGTGGATCTTTTTCTACTTCCTTCGGTTGTTCCAAAGCCACCTAGACTTTTACTATTATTAGAGGTAAAGCTAGTTCATACAGTCGAATCTAAGAGTTGGTTCAAATAGGGAAGAAACCGGGAAAGCTGTAGCATGAATCTAGGACTTGGTTCTAAGAGGAAACGGGGGAAAGTAGTAGATACTGGCTACCCAATCGGTCTATTGGTTGAAAAGGCGAAGAAACCATGGTGGATGGCGAAGGGTGGGGGGAAGTGGACCTGTCTCTTGGTTGAAAAAGGAAAGAAAGTGAGGGGTGTTGGGGGACAACGCAAATGAGAATGAGCAGGTATAGATTTCCTATGCTCATATAGGAAAATGTCACCGAGGAGATAAAAAATGGGACAAATGCAGACATGCTGCCTGAGTGTTTGCCGCTCTCGGCAACCAAATCTGCCTCACCACTTTATGCCCCTGCTATCCCTACGCCCATATCGCTATCGTTAATGTAAAATCACATGAAGCATTAAGCAATGCCACCTAATGTCACTTTAAGTAATGGTCTAGTGCCGTCGATAAATTGAAGCAATGCAACCACCATTTTATGAACTGCTTCCGTCTTGCTTTATTTCCCATGAATTGTGTTTTTGCAGTTACACTTAAATCTCACACCGCTAACATTGCTTCATCCAAGTGGAACTGCACAAATTTGATTGCACATTTACTGACTGTGTGCTACTCTCATGACAGTAATACTAATGCTATTGTTCTGCATGTTAATCTAGTGGCAGTGTTGATGTGATGTCATGCTACTTACTTAAGGGCACTTTCATACTGTCAATCTAGTGCCAATTATAACACAATAGATGCTGCTATTAATCATACGCCACTGCAAATATCTGTCACTATTTAAATAACTGTATTTCATACTTGCGCAAACAGGGATGTCTGTCTCCATATCGTTTCTATCTGCGCAATCAAAAGTACACACCTCAGTTTTAGTACAACTGCACAAAATGAGATGGCTATTCCTAGCTGCCGTCCTCTAACCACCAGTCTTCCAGGTATTACTACATTGGTAGTAACTAGGTAGAATGACCAACGTAATCTAAAAGAAGCTGATTCGTACGTTTTACTTCCTGATTGCAGTGCAGGGACGAGCGCAAACAACTCATCCTAGTCCGGAATGCACTTTCTACGAGGTGATCCACGGACCGAGGACTAGCTGGCACGGCCGCACGGAGGTTTTTGGGACAGGTGCGCCGACAAGAGGCATTGTGGTCTGCTTATTTCTGCAAATAGCGGTGCTTAAATTTAGTGGAATGCACAAGAATTTCCGCTGGTCAGTACACTACATGGTTCAGTTCAGCATTCCAACTGAGAACACAATTATAATTGGTTATTCTGGAATGAGAGAACCTAACCCTGGATGGTGGCAACAAGAAAAAGCCAGAGCGAACTCCAGGAAATTTAAGCCTGCCGGGAGGCCCTTTGCTCAGAGAAGCCTTGCTTGTTTTTTCCTGATTTGTAAACCTTCCCACAACTTTGTCTTTTGCTGTGAACTAGAAATGTTTGTTATGTTCTATGAATCATTGAGATGTATAAAATTGCTTAACTTATGCTTTTCAAGTTTTTTATGAAGCCGAGTTTAATGTGAGTGTACCACATGAACGTTGGACTAGCGTGTGAATGTTTGGAATTAACATTGTGGCCTCAGTTAACTGCATGAACCACTATAACAAGATACGTAGTTGCTTATATGTAAGACAGCTGATTATTGATTGTTAGTTGGTCGATAGCCTAGTGTTGAAGCGAGCTGAGCCAATGTGTCGTGTTTTGCACAACTTCTTACAAGTGGGGTAGCGCCAACAGTGTTTACAAGTACTTATGTATACATCGGTGCACATTTCTCGAACGAGTACTCTATTTCATCAAACACACACTGCTCGTATGATAAACCGTGACAACTTATGTCTTACCATGCCATATTCATGAAAAAACTAGTGAGGACGCATCTGTTTCGGCAGCAATTACGATGGTTCTCACATGATTCACGGGCACACAAAAGTAGCAGCAGTTCCCATAGACGGATTCAAACAGAGTACTAGCCCACGAGGGCTTGATAATAGGCAAGGTTCGGATAAGTAGACACAATACAAACTAGTATCAAACACTAGCTGGGGCAACTATTTCACACCTCGATCTAATTTGGGCTGGACACAAGACGGACCTTGCCATGAACATCATCGAGGACGTCCGGCAGCAGCTGAATCCTGTGAACCTTCATGAAGATAACCTTGTGCCCTTGCCACTCATAAACTTGTTTGTGGAGGCATGCCACATCATCTTCCTGCGTAAGCTTGACAAGAACAGTATGCCTCACAAACGAAGGAGTAGCTTTGAACTCCTTGTGCTTCAGTACACCCTGGACAACACGCCTGACAACAATGAGGCTGGGATACAACTCGCCATCGGTATAAGTGCAAATGGCTTCCAGGATCCAACAACCTAAGAACTCTGTTTTCCCAGTGCGTATATTCAGGTCATCCGCCTCATAGCGAGTGCCATGTACAACCACACAATCCTTGTCTGCATTAAGGATCTAATCGAAACAGAAACAAATTCTGAATTACTTTCCAGTATAAGAAACACAAGTTATTTAAACCACTATGTATAGCATGGCATCGAAGCTAATAAAATTATGCATTATTCATCACCACATACTTAGATGAAAAACCACAATCGAGATCGGCAAAGAAGAAAATCACCTTGGGCAGCTGAGCGGGGGGGGGACACATCCTCGAAGGGGAAAAACTGCTCCTGCAGTGCCACGGGGGATGTAACCTCAAACGGGGCGTTGACCATCTCAGTAGTGGCCATGAGCGTAGCTGGGGTTGGCTCGGTGGCTGCCTCCATCTTCTTGGAGCTCTCTATCTCGTGGGGATCAGCCTCCCGCGTCTACTCCAATATCGGCAGATCTTTGCCTGGTTCTCCTTGGTCCATCATGGAACTGATGAATACCAGGAGACCACTGAAAGGAAAACACAATCGCAATGACAATGAAACAAAAAAGAGAGTGAGGATCGGTTACTGCTTTGCAAAAGTTCTTTTTTTTCTCTGAACGAAAATATACCAATATCATGGATCAGCTTACCTTCCCTTCGTTGGGAGAGAAGAATAGTGGCAGATGCGACTGTTGGCTTTCTTGAAGACAGTGAGGGAGAAGGGGATTCGGCGAAGAGTGAAATGATGCATGGTTGCTTCGTCCGTCAAACTTAGACTGCGGGGAGGTGGGGTTTTGTGATACGACGACTCGTTACTGCCGCGCTATGACCGGGTTGACTCTCCGCGTGCATACTGCCTTCTAATTTGGTGGATGGCATTTGGGCCCACGCGCGGCATGGCCCGCATGTCAGTGAACAAAAGTAAAACATCATTCAGTAGAGGGAGATGTTTCGATGACCTAGGAGGAGCCAGAAGCGGTAGTGTATCCACTGTACTAGTAGTAATTGTTTTTCTGGTAGCTGTAGAGTGTCTCCACTGTACTAGTAGTCATTGTTTCTTTGGGCCCAAGACAAAACAGCCCATCCACCCTAGTAAATAATAAAATCAATTCAAAAGCCCATATATTTACTTAATTAGAGGCGCTACCCACACCCAGAACACCGCCCCCCAAAAAAATCTGGGTGCTCTTCTTCCTCCTCACTCCCACCCACCTCACGTCAGCTCGCTCCACTCTACCACCAAATTCCTCACCTCACTCCTACAGAAAACCCCAGCTCCCATTCTTCCTCACTACTACAGAGAAACCCCAGCTCCCCTTCTTTTTCACTCGCACTACAACTAGGCTCGTCATTCGTTACTCTGCTCAAATCCATGAGCGTGACGCGACGCCCTCGAGGAAAATGGAGTCGGCTGACCCCAGCGCCAAGAAGATGAGGCTCCCGCCAGCGGCGACGCCTGTTGTAGATCCCGCACCCGGCAGCGCGGGGAGAAGTGGCGACCCCGCCCCCACCGGATCCCAGGAACCCGTAGAATCTCGGGTGGACCGCATCAGCGATCTCCCAGACGCCGTCCTTGGGGAGATCATCTCGCTTCTCCCCACCAAGGATTGCTGCCGCACCCAAGTCCTCTCAATTCGGTGGCACCCTCTATGGCGCGTCGTGCCCCTTAATCTCGACTGTCATCAGCTATCTCTCTTCAATGATTTTGAAATCCCCAGAGCGATCATCTCCTCCCACCAGGGCTCCGTTCAAAGCCTCTTCATCCCGTCATGCTACCTGAGCAAGCATACCATGCCCTGCACGGTGGACGCCTGGCTGAAATCCCTTGAATTCATAGAACTACAGCTGCTTGAGTTCTACTATTCCCTTGGAAATCACCTACCAGATATCGAACGCCATCTACCTGTGCCCTCAGAACCGATGTCCATCTCGCGGTTTTCCTCCTCTCTCCACACTGCCACCTTTGCGCTGTGCGACCTACCAGACAATCTGGTACTAAACCTTCGACTCCCATTTCTCAAGAAACTTTCACTTCTGCAGGTTCGTATATCGGAGGCCTCATTGCACAACATTATCCATTCCAGTTGCCCTGCCCTGGAGTGCTTGGTGCTTGTTTTCACAGTTAGAATCGGTTGTCTCCAAATAAAGTCGCCTAACCTTGTAAGAATTGGAATTTCTTTTGACGGAAGGCAGCTCATCATCTAAGATGCCCCTTCACTTCAAAGGTTGATCCTTGATTCTAGTTATTCATCGTCGCAAATAACCGTCCTCTCTACGCCTAAACTGGAGACCTTGCGTGTAATACATGATTTCTGTGCTCATTTCAAGATGGTGTTTGGCTCCACAGTTCTTCAGGTACTTTATATTATCATCTACACTTGTAACCATAAACTGCATTTTAAATTTCTGCGCATAAGTTATATATCATCTCGGAGTACACATTTTGTACTAATATTATGTTCTATGCTCAATGAAGAGTTTCTCCATGGATAGCCTATCAATGGTGCTGGATTCTATCAAGATCTTATATATCCAAATGAACAATTTTGATCTGAACAAGATTATTGGCTTGCTGCAATGCTTTCCATGTCTGGAGAAGTTGTATATAAAGGTGATAATTTCACGCACATTGGAAGCCCGCATATAGTGTACTAGAATTAACCGTTCAGCTGTTGCTCTTTCCACTCTCTTTTTTTAGACCTTAACTATTTTCAATCTTCATGTCAATTTAGGCAACAGGATGGGGTAAGAAAGTTATAACCAATCGGTGGATTCGTAAGCACCAGGATTTTCTCATGTCTCATGACATTCGATTGAAGACAATAACGCTAGAACGATATGTAGCCAACCATGCAAACACTAGATTTGTCACATTCTTCCTGCTGAATGCGAGGTTACTATTGTCCATCAGGCTTAAGTGTATCAGCAGCATGGTTTTGACGGATGGGTATGTCGAAGAGCAAAAAAAGGAGTTTCAGGTGGGCAAAAGAGCTTCTGAACATGTCGGGCTTCTATTTACAACATATTGTGGTCATAATCCAGGATGTTCATTCTATGGACCTGACCGATCTATTTGACTGTGACTGCCAAAAACAGTGCTGGAGTTAGATGTTGTTGCCCTTTTCAACCTGGGTTTCGTCTAAACCTGATG
The DNA here is from genome assembly GCF_002575655.3 of Aegilops tauschii subsp. strangulata. NCBI lineage: Eukaryota > Viridiplantae > Streptophyta > Magnoliopsida > Poales > Poaceae > Aegilops > Aegilops tauschii. The sequence continues at coordinate 418,080,942 of NC_053037.3, read as the reverse complement.
AACAATTAACCCTCGTGCTTTTGTACAGTTTGTAAGCTGGAGTTAGATGTTCTTGCCCTTTTCAACTCGGTTGTGACTGTCATATTTTCTTTGAAACAAGGCAAATGGCTTGCCATTCGTTTAATTTAGAGTACAATATTGAAACAAATCCCAACCAAGGGAAATAACATCACTCTCGCCGGCTGCTTGAGCTCACTGTGCATTACAGAAGCCAAGTGATTAGCCCCCACCAGCACCCACAAACTTATTTCGAACTAGCACACCAAATGGGCTATAAATTTTCATAGGAAAGGCTGCATGACCATGACAGATTAGGATTCTGACATTTGGGACCCATGAGGAAATAGCCTATCCAAGGTGGTGTCGACTTACTAGCTAGTCAACAAACGTTTCTGCCTACCAGCCGTTGGATTGACATCCAATGTCTGTCGTGTATCTTCTATCTCTGGTATTCTTCCTCCAGCCGCCCAAATCAAACCACCCCGTCGGCTCCGCCTACTCCCGCCTCCCATGGCTGGCTGCGCCTCCGCTGCCCTACCGTACCTCCAAGTTGGCCAGTCCCTCCCTTTATTCCCCCACACGTCCTATTATTCTCCGCCGACGTCAGCCCCAACACGCACCCGCACTCGAACCAGTCAACCCTCGTACTCCCCTCCGCCTGCGACTGGATTGGCGCATCTTCCATGGCTCCTGTTCGTTTTGTCCGAGGCCTCGCCGTCGTCCTCGGCCTTGGTTCGCTCGCCGTGCGCGGTGCGCCGCCCTCTTGCGTTGTCAACGCCGTCAACAACCGAGAGGAACAAGGATATGACTGCACGTGGAGAGGATGACAGTAGGGACCCACCAGCGTCATGGCAGTACGCAAGCAAAGTGCTTCGTTATTACAAGCCCCCAAAAATGGTTCCTCCTAATGGTTGGACATCTGGGGCTCACGCCATTGTCAATGTAGTCAATAAACGAGAGAATTACACAACGAGCGGCTGACACCAGGACCCAGCAGGTCACGCAGTTCTTATTTACTTTCTTTTAGGAACAAGCAGTTGTTACTTATACTAGTTTTAGCGACGGATCAGGGTAACAACGGGGCTGTGCGGGGGCTGTGGCCCATCTAGCCAGGGTTTTATTTATGTTTACCACATCATGAGCCCAGTTGTGTTTTTTCTTGCTGAAAATGGCTAGCCCAGTTCTATTTTTTTTAAAGAAATACCCAAACAAGGCCTACTTGCTTTATCAGCCCTGCTGGGCTGCAAATCTTTCAAGACGAGGAGAGATTTTCATTCGGTTTGCCCAGAAATGGGATATACATTTTTTAAACACATCAAACCGGGAATTAGTTTAATTTTTTTAATTACAAGATTTTAAATTCCATTGATTTTTATGCCTGGACAATTATTTGGATTTTATATTTATATAAATTATTTTTCAAAATAGTTTGAATGTGACTCGATATTTTGGGATTAAAAACAGTTGACCGCACCAAAATATGCAAAATTTCGTATAATTTTTAACCGTGGCAACAATATGGGGTGTAATGCTAACAAAAAGAAGATGGGCTCCAAAAAATTCTTAAGAATTGGCAAATGGGCTATAAATTATTAGAAATAATGGCAGATGGGATGTATGCTGTTTTCCACAAATTTGAGGCTGACTTGTGCGCCTACTACAGTTTGACGCGTATGGTTTCCTAAAAAATAAGGTTGACGCACACGCAACGCCGTGTCAACTTAGTCAACACACGAGAGTAGTGACTGTTGGATGTCCATCCAACGGCCGTCCTGCTCCAGCCGCTCAAACAAGCGCCGGTGGGACTGCCTGCTCCCTCCTCCTGCGGCCGGCTATGCTGCCGCGCAGGCCTCACCGCCCCATTGTTCTCCCATCGTCGGCCTAGCCATCCCTCTACTCACCCACACCTACTGTTATTCTTCGGCGACGGTAGACGAACCGGTAAACCCTCGCACTCCCCAGCGCGTGGGAAACAACTGCCGAGTTTTCCCTGGCTCCATGGCGTTCCTTTCCTAGGCCTCGCCGTCGTCCACCACCCCGGTGCTCTCGGCGCGGCGTGGTCAACATGGTCAACGAACGACATGCATCGGAAGTGGACTGTACGTGGAGAGGTTGACAGCTGGGTCCACGGCCGCACGCAAGGAAATGCCTCCTTATTACGCGCAAAATAATGATTCCTCTACCTAACAGCTGGGACCCACCGGAAGGGCCTCTGTATTTGTCGAAAAAACATTCCCCCGCTGACAGGTTGGACCCATCAGCTATATCTTCGCACGCAAGGAAGTTCCTCGTTATTACGCACAAAAAAATGAATACCCCCTGCTAGCTGGGACCCAACATAGTGGGAGGCTGACTTGTGGGCCTACTAAGATGACGGGGACGGAGGGCTTTGTCAACTTAGTCAATATGAACGATTCTAGCTCCAGTGACCGTACGATGTCCATCCAAAGGTCGTAGTGCTTCTTCAACCTCTAGTCTTCTGGCTCCAGCTGCCCAAACAAGCGTCGGTCGTGCCGCCTGCAGCTGCCTCCCGTGTCCGGCTGTGCTGTGCTACCTCTTGAGCATGCGTTGGTTTTCCCTTGAAGAGGAAATGGTGATGCACCAAAGTAGCGTAAGTATTTCCGTCAGTTTTTGAGAACCAAGGTATCAATCCAGTAGGAGGCCACACGCAAGTCCCTCGTACCTACACAAACAAATGAGAACCTTGCAACCAACGCGAAAAAGGGGTTGTCAATCCCTTCACGGCCACTTGCAAAAGTGAGATCTGATAGAGATGATAAGATAATATTTTTGGTATTTTTTATGATAAAGATTGAAAGTTAATATTGCAAGGTGAAGATAGATTGGAAACTTATATGATGGAAAATAGACCCGGGGGCCATAGGTTTCACTAGTGGCTTCTCTCAAGATAGCATAAGTATTACAGTGGGTGAACAAATTACTGTCGAGCAATTAATAGAAAAGTGCATAATTATGAGAATATCTAGGCATGATCATGTATATAGGCATCACGTCCGTGACAAGTAGACCGAATCCTGCCTGCATCTACTAATATTACTCCACACATCGACCGCTATCCAACATGCATCTAGAGTATTAAGTTCATAAGAACAGAGTAACGCATTAGGTAAGATGACATGATGTAGAGGGATAAACTCAAGCAATATGATATAAACCCCATCTTTTTATCCTTGATGGCAACAATACAATACGTGTCGTTTCCCCTACTGTCACTGGGATCGAGCACCGCATGATTGAACCCAAAGCTAAGAACTTCTCCCATTGCAAGAAAGTTGAATCTAGTAGGCCAAACCAAACTGATAATTCGAAGAGACTTGCAAAGATAACCAATCATACATAAAAGAATTCAGAGAAGATTCAAATATTGTTCATAGATAATCTTGATCATAAACCCACAATTCATCAGATCTCGACAAACACACCGCAAAAAGAGTTACATCGAATAGATCTCCAAGAAGATCGAGGAGAACTTTGTATTGAGATCCAAAGAGAGAGAAGAAGCCATCTAGCTAATAACTATGGACCCGAAGGTCTGTGGTAAACTACTCACACATCATCGGAGAGGCTATGGTGTTGATGTAGAAGCCCTCCGTGATTGATGCCCCCTTCGGCAAAGCGCGAAAAAGGCCTCAAGATGGGATCTCATGGGTACAGAAGGTTGCGGCGGTGGAATTAGGTTTTTGTGGTGCTCCTGGATGGTTTCGGGGTACATAGGTATATATAGGAGGAAGAAGTAGGTCGGTGGAGCCACGAGGGGCCCACGAGGGTGGAGGGCGCGCCCAGGGGGTAGGCGCGCCCCCCTGCCTCGTGGCCTCCTTGTTGATATATTGACGTCCACTCCAAGTCCTCTGGATCACGTTTGTTCCAAAAATAACTCTCCCGAAGGTTTCATTCCGTTTGGACTCCGTTTGATATTCCTTTTCTGTGAAACACTGAAATAGGTAAAAAAACAGCAATTTGCTCTGGGCCTTGGGTTAATAGGTTAGTGCCAAAAATAATATAAAAGTGTACAAATAAGCCCATTAAACATCCAAAACAGAATATATAATAGCATGGAGCAATCAAAAATTATAGATACGTTGGAGACGTATCAAGCATCCCCAAGCTTAATTCCTACTCGTCCTCGAGTAGGTAAATGATAAAAACAGAATTTTTGATGTGGAATGCTACTTAGCATATTCTTCAATGTATTTCTCTTTATTGTGGCATGAATGTTCAGATCCGAAAGATTCAAAATAAAAGTTTAATATTGACATGAAAATAATAATACTTCAAACATACTAACAAAGCAATCATGTCTTCTCAAAATAACATGGCCAAAGAAAGTTATCCCTACAAAATCATATAGTCTGGCTATGCTCTATCTTCACCACTGTAAGTGCATCTAGTGCCTCTTAGTGATTTTGGTGTATTGAAGACTTATAGGTTAAGGGACTGATGCGTTTGTGAGTGTACACAGGACTATAAGTCTATGAGGAGTTTCATATTTACAGAGAAAGTCGACCCCTAAAAAATGAAGTTCTTCGACCAAAGACTTTGGATTTCTGAAGACTTTCTGAAGACTTTGAAAGTGAAGAAATTGGTGTGACCTTGAAGACTTGGTATTCATTCGAGGAACATGAAGCGTGAAGACTTTTGCTTTCATAGTTTCTTTTTCTCTTTCTTGAGTCATAGGAAACACCGTACTGTTAAAGGGGGTCGAGGAAATACTAAGGAAAAATTTCCATGTGATGATCAACTCAAAATCCTACACCTACCAATCCCTTCGAGTGAAGCCATTGGAAATCTCATACAGTTCAGTCATATTCTTCAGTGACAAAGACGAAGTTCTTCTGGTCTCTGAGGAATTTGTTCTGACTGAGGAGTTAGGAATTCGCCAGTGCGGATTGCCTACACAGTGAGGATCATGATAGCCCTGAGGAATTTGATACTCAAATTTCCGACCGTTGCTGTGCCTTGTGCCAGCTGTCCCAAAATATCTACCCACCTAACGGTCATATCATTGAAGGGCATTTATGTCTTATCATGTCGGGCTGCTCCCTAGGCTATAAATAGCCGCCCCTACAACCACTAGCTGGTTGGCTGCTCCGACAGAAACTGACACTTGTCATTTGAGAGCATCCCATCCTCCGAGGACTTTGAGCGAAAATCATCGAGTGAGGAAAACCCAAACCCAAACACCTACAAACCCAAAGTGATTGAGCATCACTGAAGAGATTGATCCTGCGTGGATCCGATGCTTGTTACCTTTGAAGACTGTGCTTCTTCCAGACAGTTAGGCGTCATGGTCTAGAGCATCTAAAAGGAATTGTGGATCGCCGAGTGACCGAGTTTGTGAAGGTTTGGAAGTCACCTGAAGACTTACCACGAGTGATTGGGCGAGGTCTGTGTAACCTTAGCTCAAGGAGAATATGGTGAGGACTGTGTGTCCTCGGGTTTAAATACCTAGCCGCTCCAACCAGACGTACAACTGAGACAGCAGTTGGAACTGGTCTACCAAATCATTGTCTTCACCAAGCTTACTGGTTCCATTTCCTCAACTCTTTCATTTCCTCATAACTGTGTTGTGTGCTTGTTCATATCTATTTGAAGACTTTGAATGAAGACTTTCTCAATTTCCTCAGTTCAATTTCTTCAGTCTGTTTGTCTTCATCCCTTGTTATCATGTGTTTACGCTTTCTGTACTCTGTGCTTGTCTTCATTTCATCATGACGACCATGCTTGTGTTCTGCTATGTTTACTTTTGAGTACTTATTCCGCTGCAAGTAGTTCTTCACTAAGGAATTTCCTCACCCACAAATTCCTCAGTGAAGAATTCATAAAAATCGCCTATTCACCCCCCTCTAGTCGATATAATGCACTTTAAATATGTATCAGAGCAAGCTACTCCCTTGTTCTGTGTGATTTTGGTTTAACCGCCTGGAGTTTTAGTTATGTCGACCACAGGAATGAAGACTGTGTCATGCCCCATCTTTGACAGGTACGAGTATCCCAAGTGGAAGGCCATGATGAAGAAGCGCCTCATGGCGATGAACAGCGAGCTGTGGACCGCCACTGAGATTGGTCTGACCGATCTATGCAAGATGGCGGAAGCTGATGACATTCGCAAGTACACTCTTCTCAACCTCACAGCGAAGGACGTCATCTGCTCCTGTCTGTCTCAAAATCAGTTCAGGAATATCATGCATCTCGATCATGCGAAGCTTATCTGGGACCGTCTCTCTGAGGTCTATGAAGGTCATCGAACCCGTCATGATCCTTGGTTTGAGGACTTCAAGGAATCTCTCAAAGCGATGTCATTCGAACCAGAATCATCATCTTCTGCACCATGCCTTATGGCAAAAGATGCAAAGGTAACTGAATGCTATCTATCTGAATCCAGTGATGATGAATCTGGTGATGAATTTGGACCCAGCTATGTCGAACTTGCTTCCCTTTCCACTAAACAACAAGGAGCTTTGGAAAAAGTTCAATACATGCTAAATAAGAGTGATGATATGTTGAGTGAAGAAATGGATCGCACTAAAATTGACACCCTTCAAGGTCATCATAACACTCTCTTATCTGATCATGAGAAGCTTTCTTATGAATTTCTTCAAAGAAAGCAAGATCTTGAAAAGCTAAGAGTGAGTTATGAAGATCTTCAGAAGGAGCGTGATTCATTACTTGCTCAACAAATCAGCGCTGCTCAAGAAGAATTTGTTCCTCCATGTTTGAAATGCATTGAACGTGAATCTGCTAATTCTTCACCTGAATGTTCAAATGCTTCTAATGCTACAAATTCTTCAACTGTCTCTGCTATCACTAATTCCTCATCTAAGGACATTGCTAGTATCACTGATGATGCAGGGCTGAAGGAATTGTACATGACAAGCATGTACAAAAGCCTCAAAGGGCATCAGACTCTGTGTGATGCACTTAAAAAGCAGATCCTCAACAGGAACCCTAGGAAAGAGGGTATTGCCTTTGAGAGGAAACTCAATGCTGATGGTACATATTGGAAGCCTGAGCAGTACCCCAAAACCTCATGGGTTGCTACAAAGGGACCTCCAGTAGATCCATCTAATCTATCTGGCTTTACATGTGATTCTCCTCATTCTTCTAATGAGTCATTTGACTCCAACTATAAACTGTTCAAAAATCAGAATGGTGAAGTATTTGCTAGATATGTTGGTACTAACTGCAGGAACGGTTCCCCTATGAAGAAAATCTGGGTTCGCAAAAAGTGCCTTGAAAGTCTTCAGGTGAATGTCCTCACGACCCCACCTGTAAAGAATAGGAACCCCAGAACAAAATCTTCATATGGACCAAACTCTTCATATGGATCCAAGTCCTCATACGGACCAAATTCCTCACGTGGATCATATTCCTCAAAAGGATCAAAGTCCTCATATGATTATCATCGTGCTAACAACTATGTTTCTCAGGGAAGAGCGAAGGGCTATGAATATGAGCATTATTCTTCTAACCATTATGTTCATAAGTCCTCGAAGAATTTATCTGCTTATTCATATGCTTATCCTAACTCCTCTTATGTGAAACGAAATGGATTAGCTTCCATGCCACCTTTCTCGTATGGAGCTCGTAGAGTGATGAACTCTTTGCCACCCCTTCAGATGTGGGTGGTGAAGAAAAAGAACTAATCTCTTCTGCAGGGTCAGGTCTACAGACGTGCGTAAACATCTGAAGAATTTGCTGGAGACCTGAGATTGCCTGAAAGGACGTAGGCTAATAATGAAGAAATTAAGTTTCATTTCTCACGTCCTCATACTGCTTTATCCGTTCTGTTGCTTGATGAAATTGATCTGATGAATTGATGTCATATTCTTCACTGATGAAGTATATGAAGTTCGTAAGTTGCACTAATTCATCTGCAGGATGATCAACCCAAAGCCAATGAGTGGGTCCTCAATAGTGGGTGTACAAATCACATGACTGGTGACAAGAATCTATTGATTGATGCTCCCTTATCTCCATCGCATCTGAAGCATATCATCTTCGCTGACAAAGGCAAAAGTCAGGTATTGGGTCTAGGTAAGGTTGCGATCTCAAAGGATCGACACATGGACAAAGTCATGCTTGTCGAGTCCTTAGGATACAACCTCATGTTTGTCTCAATGCTTTGTGATCTTGATATGGTTGTTGTCTTTGGCAAGTATCATTGTGTTGTGATCATGGAAGTTGACAATTCCAAAGTCTTCGAAGGCTTTAGGAGAGGAGACTTGTATATTGTTGATTTCTCTACAGGTCCACAACCAACCGTACGCCTACTTGCAAAAGCTTCAGAAGGCTGGCTACGGCATCGACGACTTGGTCATGCAGGCATGAGGAATTTGCACACGCTTGCGAAGAAGAAGCATGTCATTGGCATTGAGAATGTCAAATTCCTCAAGGATCACTTATGCGGAGCCTGTGAAGCTGGAAAGATGACCAAGGCCAAGCATCCAGCGAAGACTATCATGACCACTACTCGACCATTTGAATTGCTTCACATGGATCTTTTTGGTCCTAATCATTATTCTGCAGTTTCAAATGAAGCATCTCAATATGGCTTTGTTATTGTTGATGATTATTCTCGTTACACATGGGTACACATTGTTACTTACAAACATGAAGTGCAGGAAGTCTTCAAACGATTTTCCTCGAGGGCTTCAACCAACTTTGGTGTGAAGATCAAGCACATCAGAAGTGACAATGGAACTGAGTTCAAGAATTCTGGTCTTGATGACTATCTTGATGAACTTGGTATTACTCATGAGTTATCTGCTCCTTATACTCCTCAGCAGAATGGCGTCGTGGAGCGCAAGAACAGAACTCTTGCTGAGATGGCTCGCACTATGCTTGATGAATACAAAACGCCTTGTCGTTTTTGGATTGATGCAATTGATACTGCGTGCCACATCATCAACAAAGTTTATCTTCACAAATTCTTCAAGAAGACTACCTACGAACTCCTCACTGACAAGAAACCCAATGTGAGTTATTTCAAAGTCTTCGGTGCTAAATGCTAGATTAGAGATCCTCATCACAACTCAAAATTTGCACCTAAAGCACATGAAGGTTTTATGCTTGGTTACGGAAAGGACTCGCACACCTACAGAGTCTTCAACAACGTTCTTCACAAGGTTGTTGAAACTATAGATGTGCGGTTCGATGAAACTAATGGCTCGCAAAGAGAGCACCTACCTTCTGTGATAGATGAACCAGCACTAGAAGAAACTATCAAGTTCAAGGCTACTGAGGATGTCATTCCGACCGAAGAATCTGCTGAAGGATTCATTCCAGAACATCAAGAACGTCGAGCTGATGCACCTGAAGAAAATGGTGCTGAGGAAAATGGTCCTGAAGAAGATGCTGACCAAATTCCTCGACGACAACCAGCTCATCCTCGCGTTGCAAAAGAAGTGCAGATTGAGAAGATCATCGATGACATTGAAGCACCAGGTCCTCTCACACGCTCAAGAGCTTCACATTTATCTAAATTTTGTGGGCACTTTGCTTTCGTGTCTATCACAGAGCCTGCTAAGGTAGATGAAGCATTTTTGGAACCTGAGTGGATTCAAGCTATGCAAGAAGAATTACATCAGTTCGAGCTCAACAACGTCTGGGAACTGGTCAAACGTCCAGATCCTCGCAAGCACAATATCATTGGCACAAAGTGGATCTACCGCAACAAGCAAGATGAAAATGGCCTTTTAAGTGCATCTAGTGCCCCTTGGTGATTTTGGTGTATTGAAGACTTATAGGTTAAGGGACTAATGTGTTTATGAGTGTACACAGGTCTATAAGTCTATGAGGAGTTTGATATTTACAAAGAAAGTCGACCCCTAAAAATGAAGTTCTTCGACTGAAGACTTTGGATTTCTGAAGACTTTCTGAAGACTTTGAAAGTGAAGAAATTGGTGTGACCTTGAAGACTTGGTATTCATTTGAGGAACATGAAGCATGGAGACTTTTGTTTTCATAGTTTCATTTTCTCTTTCTTGAGTCATAGGAAACACCGTACTGTTAAAGGGGGTCGAGGAAATACTAAGGAAAAATTTCCATGTGATGCTCAACTCAAAATCCTACACCTACCAATCCCTTCAAGTGAAGCCATTGGAAATCTCATACAGTTCAGTCATGTTCTTCAGTAACAGAGACGAAGTTCTTCTGGTCTCTGAGGTATTCGTTCTGACTGAGGAGTTAGGAATTCGCCAGTGCGGATTGCCTACACAGTGAGGAACATGATAGCCCTGAGGAATTTGAACCTCAAATTTCCGACCGTTGCTGTGCTATGCGCCAGCTGTCCGAAAATATCTACCCACCTAACGGTCATATCATTGAAGGGCATTTATGTCTTATCATGCGGGCTGCTCCCTAGGCTATAAATAGCCGCCCCCTACAACCACTAGCTAGTTGGCTGCTCCGACAGAAACTGACACTTGTCATTTGAGAGCATCCCATCCTCCGAGGACTTTGAGCGAAAATCATCAAGTGAGGAAAAACCCCAAACCCAAATACCTACAAACCCAAAGTGATTGAGCATCACTGAAGAGATTGATCCTGCGTGGATCCGACGATTGTTACCTTTGAAGACTGTGCATCTTCCAGACGATTAGGCGTCATGGTCTAGAGCATCCAAGAGGAAATTGTGGATCGCCGAGTGACCGAGTTTGTGAAGGTTCGGAAGTCACCTAAAGACTTACCACGAGTGATTGGACGAGGTCTGTGTGACCTTAGTTCAAGGAGAATACGGTGAGGACTGTGTGTCCGGGACTGGGTGTCCTCAGGTTTAAATACCTAGCCGCTCCAACCAGATGTACAACTGAGACAGCAGTTGGAACTGGTCTACCAAATCATTATCTTCACCAAGCCAACTGGTTCTATTTCCTCAACTCTTTCATTTCCTCATTCCTGTGTTTTGCAATTGTTCATATCTGTGTTTGAAGACTTTGACTGAAGACTTTCTCAATTTCCTCAGTTCAATTTCCTCAGTTTGTTTGTCTTCATCCTGTGTTATCATGTGTTTACGCTTTCTGTACTTTGTGCTTGTTTTCATTTCATCATGATGACTATGCTTGTGCTCTGCTATGCATACTTTTGATTACTTATTCCGCTGCAAGTAGTTCTTCGCTAAGGAATTTCCTCACCCACAAATTCCTCAGTGAAGAATTTATAAAAATCGCCTATTCACCCCCCTCTAGTCGATATAACGCACTTTCAGGCCTTGTGGTGAGGAATAAGGCACGGCTTGTAGCTCAAGGCTACACACATGTTGAAGGAATTTATTTCGATGAAACTTTTGCACCTGTTGCTAGACTTGAGGCCATTCGTATATTACTTGCTTATGCTAACCATCATGATATCACTTTATATCAAATGGATGTGAAAAGTGCATTCCTCAATGGTAAGCTTGAGGAAGAAGTATATGTTGCCCAACCCCAGGTTTTCAAGATCCAAAGCATCCTGACAAAGTCTTCAGACTCAATAAGGCCCTCTATGGCCTCAAGCAGGCCCCTCGGGCGTGGTATGATACTTTGAAGGAATTCCTCATGAAGAAAGGCTTCAAACCCGGTTCACTTGATCCTACTCTTTTCACTAAGTCTTATGATGGTGAATTATTTGTGTGCCAAATATATGTTGATGATATTATCTTTGGCTGCACTGACGAATTTGGTTATATGATGAGAGAGGAATATGAAATGTCTATGATGGGAGAATTGAAATTCTTCTTAGGTCTTCAAATTCGTCAACAGCGCAATGGCATATTCATATATCAGGAGAAATACCTCAAGGATGTACTGAGGAAATTCGGCATGCAAGATTGCAAAGGGGTCAAAATTCCTATGCCCACAAATGGCCATCTGTGCACTGATGAAAATGGTATTGACTTCGATCAAAAGGTATATCGCTCCATGATTGGCTCTTTATTGTATTTATGTGCATCTAGGCCAGATATTATTCTTAGTGTTTGCATGTGTGCCCAATTTCAAGCTACACCGAAGGAATCACACCATAAGGCTATGAAGCATATTCTTTGATATCTAGCCCACACACCAACACTTGGATTATGGTACCCCAAGGGCTCGGCTTTTGATCTCATTGGATATTCTGACTCTGACTATGCTGGTGATCGTGTGGACCGCAAGTCAAAATCTGGTACATGTCATTTCCTCGGACGATATTTGGTATGTTGGTCCTCGAAGAAACAGAACTGCGTATCACTGTCTACTGCTGAAGCTGAGTACATTGCTGCTGGTTCTTGCTGTGCTCAATTGCTGTGGATGAAGCAAACTCTCAAGGACTACGGCGTCAACGTGAAGAATGTGCCTCTCCTTTGTGACAATGAGAGTGCCATCAAGATTGCTCACAACCCAGTTCAGCACTCGAAGACAAAGCACATTCAGATTCGTCATCATTTTCTTCGTGATCATGTGTTGAAGGCCGACATTTCTATTGAGCATGTGAAGACTGAAGAATAGCTAGCCGATATCTTCACAAAGCCCTTGGATGAGAAGAGATTTAGCAAGTTGCGGTGTGAGCTAAATATCTTAGAATCTTCGGATGTTCTTTGTAAAGGACACTCATCCTAACACTTACGCACAAATTGATGACTTAGATGTGCAACACATGAAGAAAAGTTTTTCTTCAATCAATGAAGAATAACACTCTAAGTGTGAAGAAATTAACGAAGAATTTGATTCTCAGAGCCCTACGACAATTGTACGCGGTGTCTGAAATCATTATTCTTATACGGTGGGTCACGCCACCACAAAAAGTTGAAAATCTTCAATTTGAGTTTTTCCTCAGTTTCTGAAATTCCTCAGTTGTTCATATTCTTCAACTTTGCATTGTCTTCACCTTTTCCATCGACTTTCTTCATTGGCTGTATATATATGAGTTTATGTCCTCTACAACATTCACTTATTGCTATTTCTTCAAGTTGCTTTTTCTGCTAAGTGAATGTGATCGGACCCTTCCCCCTCTATGCTAAACTCAACCCAATCTATTCACAAATTCTTCATGTGCGTTCTATTTGAAACTCGTTCAAAATCTTTACTGTGTCCTTGTCAGCTGAAGAATTTGCGAACGGAACTTTTAACTTATCTTATCCAAATTTTCGGTTTTGCCGCTCAAACCATTCCGCATCCCACGAAAACACTTCCCTATTCACCCACGATCTCACACGATCTCTACTTCTCAGTACGTGGGTGACACATGTCAAGCGAATGAGAAGGGTCAGGAGCACGTTCGTCCAATTTCTTCGGGCGAACAGTTTTTTCACCATGGCTATAAATACCCCTTCCCTTCCTCACTTCTCCTTTACTCCGCTCGACCTCACTCCAGCTCGAGCTTCTCAAACCCTAGCGCCGCCGTTACTTCATCATCGCCGGTGAGGAAGAGCTTCACTTCCTCGAGCTTGTCGCCGTCGTACTCGCGCCGGCTGCGGATTTCTTCCCTCCGCTGCCGCCGTAGCTGTCTTCCTCAGCCGAGTTAGAGCATGGAAGATCTGAGCTGACGAACTTCACATCTACACTTCCCAGTTCGTCGTGTTCTTCGTCCAGGGTAATTAAAAGTTACTTTTACTGCCCTCTTTGATTCAAATGATTTCTACAAAATCTTCAAAGGTGTTTTTCTTCAAATCTTCACACTCTAAACACCTCACATGTCATCTGTTCTTGATTCATTTCTCTAAGCTACATTTTTCTTCAAGATTCCTCAATTGTGTGGATTCTCAATCTACACAACTCTGGAACCTAAGACAAAGACCGCTTAGTGAAATTCTTCAAGACTCATCTGGTCAAATTCCTCAAACTTGTTCTGTTTTACAAAACCTTCTGAGAACGCATATGACCTCTCCAAATTCCTTGCAACTATACTCTGTTCACAGGTACTCATGTCTCAAAGAAAAGTTGCATACATCTTCAAAGAATTCCATTGTTCAAATACCTCATCTGAAGAAAATGGCTGATGGAAAGAAGCCACAAAAGGAGGAAAGAGGCCTGAGATCAATACTGCGTTTGAAATCCCTGATGACATATATAAGGATTACTGCACTCCTGATGAGGCCAAGTTTGGAAAAGAGGACAAAAATCAGCGCAAGGTGTGCATACAGAGGATAGAAAGGAGATGGGCTAGAGAGTGGAGGGAGTACAGGTATGTTACTCCCAAATACATGAAGAAATTCGCTCTAAATCCTCCATGCCCAAGACCTCCATTGGCACCTGTGTGAGGAATATCCTGATGAATGGGCCAAGCGAGGCCAAGTTGGCCAGACAAGCAAGAGAACCATTGAGGAAATTCAATGAAGTCTCTGCTGCTACTGCTGCCACTGCTGAGGCCTCTGCTGTCAAGCCGAAGAAGGCCATGGCAAAGAAGCCTGCTTATAAGCCAAGTGCTTCAACTTCAATGCCCTCACGGCCAAGTTCCTCAGCAATGCCCTCACGGCCAGATTCCTCAAAGCCCTCACGGCCAACTCCTCAAACTGCTCCTGCTCCTCCAAAGTCCTCAGCTCCTCCGACAAAGTCTTTGGCTGCTCCAACCAAATCCTCAGCACCTATGCATCTCGCCACGTGCCAAAGGACAACAGGCATATCTATTGCCTCAGGAGCCTCTGCAAGTTCCTCAGCTGCTCCAAGTTCCTCAGCTGGCCCCTCTCTGCTGAAGAAAAAGTCTGCTATTGGACGAGGTCCTCGACCAAGCCCTCACAAGAAGCAGGTTGTCTTCCAAGTGCCCTCTGATGATGATGAGGCTGATGATGAAGAACTAGCCGAAATCATCAGGGACAGGCAGCACCGGGCCGCTAGTGCCAAGGGTAGTGATGTGCCTCTTTTGCTGGATCCGAAGAAGATCCTGGATTACATTGATCTGTGGCACAAAGATCCAAACACTCCCTTGCCAGAACTGAATCTCTCTCTTGGTCAAAGTCATATGTTGTCAGCTTTCATTGCTGAAGAAAAATGGAAGTTTGAGAAGGCAAGGCAGCTAAAGAAAGCCCAGTACAGGAAGGAGCGTTTCCTGAAGAAAAACGTTGTCTCTATGACAACTGAAGAACTAGTGAAGATCCAGTCTGAAATCAAAGTCCTCAGCGATGATTTCAATGCTTACTATGCTGATTGGCAAGGAGCCAAGGTCAGGTTTGTAAAACTGACTGAGAAATTCACTTCAAAGGTTGCAGCTCCATCGCAACTAGAAATTCCTCAAGCCGAAGCATCTGCTCAACCAACAGAAGAGCACGCCAGCACCGCTGATGAAAATCAGGCTGCTGAAGAAAATGTGAGTTCCAGGGCTGATGACTGCATTCCAGCCGCTGAAGAAATTGCCAGGGCATCCACTAGTGGTGCGCCTGGAGAAATTGAAGAAGTCAGGACAACTGCATCAGTTGTGCCTGAAGAAATTCAACCAAATTCCTCTGATCCTCCTGCGCTTACCCCAACTCAGATCCTTCCATCTGCATCAGATCTGAAGAAGACCAAGGATGCAGAGCGTGCAGCTGTGAAGAAAAGGAAGGCATCAACTTCATCAGATTCTTCAGCCCCGAAGAAGATGAAGCCATTGACTAGCTCATTTGACAACCCAATTGATGTTGTTCCTATCTCAACCATGCCATCAAAGGACCTTGTTCCTTTTGATGATGATTATGTGATTCCAAGTGAATCCGATGAAGACATTCCCTCTGCTACTTCCTCAGAGCAGATGGATGAAGAAATTGAAGCGGACGCATTCCCTTCAACTCCAATTGTCTCCTCGCCCATGCCTCAGTTCACTGCTGAAGAGGCCGGCGTTGAGGAATTGGATGAACAAAATTCTGATGTGGACATTAGGAGTACTACTCCATTGATGAATGATGACTTTTGGGAAGTCAGCATCCCAACTCTCCTCTGTTCACGCCATTGCAGCAAATCCCTCAGTCCCCAGCACATACTGTTCAATTGGGATCTGAAGAAACTCACCCCACTTCATCTGTTCATGAAGAAATTCCAGCCACTAGTGGTGAAGAAACTGCTGCTGCTGAATCATTGAAGACACAGACTGCCACTAAAGAGGACACAGAAATTCCTCAGCCTGAAGAACCTGAGATTGCGATTCCTGAGGTTGTGATGTAACTAACTGACACTCCTCAACCCAAGCCAAAGGATCCATTCTCCAGGAAGCAAAAATTCAAGACTGATGATTTCTTCGGCGAGCATGTATTCTTCATAGATTACAACCCCTATGACTCTGCTCGCATTAGGAAGAGGCGTTTTTGGACTGCCAATCAGGCAAATTTCTATTCCTCGGTGCTGTTTAACAAAGACAAAGTCTTCGATCATGAGCACATTCCTCACGTGGATATGGAATCTCTGCCGTGCTTCGTGCTAGTCCTCAGTGTTCTTCACGACATTGGACTATTAAATTTCTGCACTGATATTTGTGATTGGAATGAAGAACTCATTCTTCAATTTTATGCAACATTGCACATCACCGGAGACTCTGAAGATGTGAACTCCTGGGTGCTGGACTGGATGTCTTAAAATACTCACTATAAGGCACCAGCTACTGAATTGCTTCGTGCTTTGCCTCTCAGTCCTCCCCATGAAGCTGCTCGTTGCGTCTACAGTGAGCCTGAGCTTACAGATCACTATATGCAAGTGCTTATGAAGCCATTGAAGCCAGGTCAGGCCCCAAGAACAAAATTCCTCGTGAAGGAATTGCTCTATGTGCCCAGAACAGTCTATCGCATTTTGACGAATACATTGAGTCCTATCAAAGGCCACGACTCGAATGAAGAAGAAGTCGTTGGTATCATGAAGAATCTGCTTTTCAATATCATACATGGCGTTCCCGTCAACTTCCATGATTTCTTCATGAGGACTCGGGCAAATGTCTCAATGTCACCATTTGAGTTGAAGCATTATGCACCGTGGATTATGAGATTCATCAGAACAAGGTCTTCACTCAACTATAAAGCTGATACTCTGAATCACTGTAGCTACTTGCCCCCGATTGAAGTCCTCAAACGGACATTTTCCTCAGCTGATGACAAGGGCAAGGCCGTTGCTGTTATTGATGAAGGCATTCGTCCATTGGATGGTCAATTTCACCAAGCTGCATCTTACTCCACCAATGATGACTCTGCCACTCAGGACTCTGCCGCCAACGCAACCAAACTAAATCCTCAAGGCATAGCTCCCAGGGTGATGACTGATCGTGAGCTTTTCCTCAGTCTTCACCAGAAGGTTGATCAAAATCACAAATGGGTCAAGCGTCAGTTTGGTTCAATTCTTCACAACATGACTGCTACCCACAATGCAGTGAAGAAAAACCATTACTACCTCCATGAGGCCTTCAACCATACCTGGGTTGTTCTGTCTCACATCTATAGCAAAGAAGATCTGAAGAACATGGGTCTCAAGGAAGATTTTGACTGGTCTGCTCCTCCACCGAAGAAATACAAGAAGGTCAAGGTTCCTTCTTTGGTGGCCAGTTCGTATTCTTCATCACGCGACACCGATGAGTATGAAGACTTGGATGACATTGCGGCAGGCCCTACATCAACAAACGACCCCAACATCGCTGGCGCTCCTTCATCAACTTGATATTCTTTAGGGGCGTTAGTCCTCATTTTCGATCCTTTTGGTCATTCGATGACAAAGGGGGAGAAATTTGAGTTAGTCTTCAAGCGGGTCTATCTATATGGGCTTTTTTTCTGCTAAGTTACAACTCTCGTTCTTCTGATGACTTTGCTGGATCGAGTTGTAAACTTAAACTCTAAGGTGGTCTGATACTTTTGCTGTGTTTTTCTGCATGCTTATTCCTCGTTAATGTTAATACACGTATGCTGAATTACTTCAGTCACCGTATTTCATCATGCATTTCAAATTCTTCATATTATGTCAAATGCGTGTATGAATTACAAGATATAGGGGGAGATCTCCATGATTCTATTCTTCAAGTGTGCATTGCTTCAAAAGAAAATTCCTCACTATGCACATCTTCAGGGGGAGTTCTTCTATATCTTGCAATCAAATTCCTCTATATCAGTATTTACACCTCATATGTTTATCCCCGTTGAAAACTTAACCTATATTGTCATCAATCACCAAAAAGGGGGAGATTGTAAGTGCATCTAGTGCCCCTTAGTGATTTTGGTGTATTGAAGACTTATAGGTTAAGGGACTGATGCGTTTGTGAGTGTACACAGGACTATAAGTCTGTGAGGAGTTTGATATTTACAGAGAAAGTCGACCCCTAAAAATGAAGTCTTCGACCGAAGACTTTGGATTTCTAAAGACTTTCTGAGGACTTTGAAAGTGAAGAAATTGGTATGACCTTGAAGACTTGGTATTCATTCGAGGAACATGAAGCGTGAAGAATTTTGTTTTCGTAGTTTCTTTTTCTCTTTCTTGAGTCATAGGAAACACTGTACTGTTAAAGGGGGTCGAGGAAATACTAAGGAAAAATTTCCATGTGATGCTCAACTCAAAATCCTACACCTACCAATCCCTTCGAGTGAAGCCATTGGAAATCTCATACAGTTCAGTAATATTATTTAGTGACAGAGACGAAGTTCTTCTGGTCTCTGAGGAATTTTTTCTGACTGAGGAGTTAGGAATTCGCCAGTGTGGATTGCCTACATAGTGAGGATCATGATAACCCTGAGGAATTTGATACTCAAATTTCCAACCGTTGTTGTGCCTTGTGCCAGCTGTCCCAAAATATCTACCCACCTAACGGTCATATCATTGAAGGGCATTCTTGTCTTATCATGTTGGGCTGCTCCCTAGGCTATAAATAGCCGCCCCCTACAACCACTAGCTGGTTGGCTGCTCCGAGAGAAACTGACACTTGTCATTTGAGAGCATCCCATCCTCCGAGGACTTTGAGAGAATATCATCGAGTGAGGAAAACCCAAACCCAAACACCTACAAACCCAAAGTGATTGAGCATCACTGAAGAGATTGATCCTGCGTGGATCCGACGCTTGTTACCTTTGAAGACTGTGCTTCTTCCAGACAGTTAGGCGTCATGGTCTAGAGCATCCAAGAGGAATTGTGGATCGCCGAGTGACCGAGTTTGTGAAGGTTTGGAAGTCACCTGAAGACTTACCATGAGTGATTGGGTGAGGTCTGTGTGACCTTAGCTCAAGGAGAATACGGTGAGGATTGTGTGTCCTCAGGTTTAAATACATAGCCGCTCCAACCAGACGTACAACCGAGACAGCAGTTGGAACTGGTCTACCAAATCATTGTCTTCACCAAGCTTACTGGTTCCATTTCCTCAACTCTTTCATTTCCTCATAATTTTGTTGTGTGCTTGTTCATATCTGTTTGAGGACTTTGACTGAAGACTATCTCAATTTCCTTAGTTCAATTTCTTCAGTCTGTTTGTCTTCATCCAGTGTTTACTCTTTCTGTACTCTGTGCTTGTCTTCATTTCATCATGACGACCATGCTTGTGTTCTGCTATGTCTACTTTTGAGTACTTATTCCGCTGCAAGTAGTTCTTCACTAAGGAATTTCCTCACCCGCAAATTCCTCAGTGAAGAATTCATAAAAATCGCCTATTCACCCCCCCTCCCCCCCGCTAGTCGATATAACGCACTTTAAACCACACAAAGTATTTAAATCATGCACAACCCCGATGACAAGCCAAGCAATTGTTTCATGCTTTTGATGTTCTCAAACTTTTTCAATTTTCATGCAATACATGAGCGTGAGCCATGGACATAGCACTATGAGTGGAATAGAATGGTGGTTGTGGAGAAGCCAAAAAGGAGAAGATAGTCTCACATCAACTAGGCATATCAATGGGCTATGGCGATGCCCATCAATAGATATCAATGTGAGTGAGTAGAGATTGCCATGCAACGGATGCACTAGAGCTATAAGTGTATGAAACTCAACAAAAGAAACTAAGTGGGTGTGCATCCAACTTGCTTGCTCACGAAGACCTAGGGCATTTTGAGGAAGCCCATCATTGGAATATACAAGCCAAGTTGTCATGGTGGGCGCACGGCAGATGCCAAGGGATGGCTAAAGAGAGGAGGAGGCTCGAGGGCGCTGGTGGGCTCCAGAGGCGAGGTTGACATGAGCGGGCGCGGGACGTCGGACATACCCAGGTTCGGGGCTATCCGGAGAGATAATACCCCTAGTCCTGCCGAGTGTAGTTGGATGATCGATAGTACAATGTTGCTCCTGGAGCTGTATGAAGGAGGAAGGAAGCTGGCCAAGGCTTGGGCTGCTCCTTCTCTCCGGTGTTGTTGTTTTGTGGCTAGTCCTCCTGCTTCGCCTCCCGAATGATCGTGGGCTCCCGGGGGTTTTATAGTCCAACCCCTCGGGGGTACAATGGTAATGTTATAAGTCGGTGGGTCCGTGTTGTCGGTGTCCGGGGACCCGGGCTGGGCCCCGCTGAGGGCTTGTGGTTCGCCGGGTTCCCCTAGGTGCGGGCCCCGCAAGCCTAGGGGGACTATGCGCCGTCTTGTCGATCGTCCGGGCGTGGCCGAGTCGAGTCGCGTACAGTGCTCTCCGTCAGGTTGCCGCTTGCTGTCGTCAGCGGTGAGGGTGGGGGCACTGTTGCCATGCCGGCCCTGGTCAGCGGGTAGGTGAGGGGCACTGTTGCCACGTTCCTGCTGAACAGAGGCATGGGCGGGGCACTGTCGCCACGTTCCTGCTGACCAGAGGCATGGGCGGGGCACTGTTGCCTCGATCATCATTGATTGAAGTCTCGTCCCCGTCATACGGCCTGGATGGGACGAGAGTTGACTCGCGCCTGGATTGCGTAGCACGCCATGGGTGGCGCTGGCTTGGTGAGGAGGCTTTGGCCGTGCCGGGTTCGGCTGTCTTGCGCCAGTTGTTGGGGCCGAGTCGACGTGTCTTGCCGGGTCGGCTAGTCTGGCCGGCTTGGGGGCTTGGCCGGGTCGAGCGACCCGGCCAAGCGCGCGCCGGTATTGAGGGGCGGTGCCAGCCCCGTTGTTTTTTGAAGAGGATCCGGGTTCCGTTGCCTGCCCGGGGTCCATCCCCCCGACAGTAGTCCCCGAAGCTGTGAAGGTCCGCCGTCTTCGGATGAGTGGGCCTTCGCAGTTTCCCCCTTAAGCAAGGCGGATTCTGCGAGCGCCAGGTCCGGCAACACCCACTGGGTCGTGGAGGTGGAGGCTGACACCCCGCCGCGGGCCGATGTGGCCGAGCGAGCGGGGACTGATGGTGGTGGAGGCGGCGTCGTTTTGGAAGAGACGCTGAGGGCGGCGGCGTCGGAGGTGCCACCGGTTTTTGAGGAGGCACCGCGGGCGGCGGTGTCGGAGGTCACCCCGGCAGCTGGGCCGGAGACGGCGACGCAGGGCGTCCCGGCGTCCTGGTCAGGGACGGCGATGCAGGGCGTCCCGGAGGAGGTGCTGGCCGCGTCGCGAGCGGCCAACGAGGAGCACGCCTCGGTGCCCCAGCAGGGAGAGCGCCGAGCTGCCATGCCGCAGCCGGTGTGGAGCGGGAGCGCCGTTGTCTTCGGGCCTCAGACCCAGGACGAGGAGGCGCTGGACGCCGTCAGTCGCCACCTGCGAGGCCAGACGGAACGGCTCGAGGCCTTCGCCCAGGCCGAGGTGGAGCAGTCGCACGACCTGGAGCGCGCCGTTCTGGTAAGTCTTCTTGCAATTTTCTTCTTTGTAGGGGAGCGCCAGTGCACCCACTGGGTGTAGCCCCCGAGGTTCGGGCCAACTACGTAGTAGTTGGGTCGAATCTTTAGAGTGTTGGCCTTGTTCTGATTTCTGCTCTCTTCAGCATCTCGACGCCTTCCGGGTCGCCGCCTACAATCGTCTCCTGGGCAAGCACCGGGAGCTCATGGAGCGGCTTGCCGCCAAGGAGGAGGAGCTCCGCGTCGCCGCAGGTATCCTTGTGCTCTTTTCTAGTGGGGGCACGCTAGCGCACCCACTGGGTGTAGCCCCCGAGATTCGGGCCAACTATGTAACAGTTGGGCCAAACCTTAAGTCTTGCTTTTTTCTTCTGTTGAGTCCTTCTTTTTCGCAGCCGAGGTGCTGTCCTGGCGGACTCGTCTGCTCTGGGCCGGTCATCACTACGACTGACTCGTTGCCTACACCGGCCGTCTTGGCGTCGAGGCGGCGCAGGCGAGGGCGGAGGCGGCCGCGGCTCGGCGGTCTCTCGACGAGGCCAACCGGCTGCATGAGCAGCTGGCGGGTCACAAGAGCCGCCTCGAGGCCGAGGTGGAGCTCCTTAAGGCGGAAGCCGCCAAGGTGGCAGAGGCGCAGCAGGCCCTAGTGGAGGCGGACTAGCAGCGCGGCCAGCTGGCCGATGACAAGGGCCGGCTCCAGGCCGAGGTGGATCGCCTGCGGGGGCAAGTCACCACGGCTGAGGGGGCCCGTCAGGACGAGGCCCGTCGCCGCGAGGCGGCCGAGAAGGAGGCCGAAGACAAGGATGCCGAGCTGAAGGCGGCCCTTGCCAAGGCGGCCGATCTGGAGAAGGCGCTCGTGGAGCGCGACCGCGCCATCGAGCGGGAGCGACGTGGTACGTTGCTTGAGGCGCAGCACCTGGAAGAGTCCTTCTCCAGTAAGTGCTTTTTTCTTGTCGTTTGCCGGGTCGGGATTCGGCCTTTCTTCCTTGTTGTTCCTCTTCTAACTCGCTTCTTCCTTTGCGGCAGGGGCCTTTCCAGAGACGCAGCGGCTGGCGGAGGAAGACGTCCGCTATCAGCGTGACCCGACCGGCGTTGTTGGGTCCGGGACGGATCCGCGGGTGGCCTGGACCTTCCCGGAGATCATCGCCGCCGTTGAGACCCGCCTGCAGGTTCTGGGAACACAGTTGGGGCGGCTATCCTAGGCCGGCACCGCGATGACGGCGGCCCTATGGCCGGACTCCGTCCAACCGATCAGCTTCTCATGCCTGGCGCGTTGGTTGGAGATGGGGCCGGTCCGGCTTGGCGAGTGGCGCGTCTCCGCCGCTTGTGCCGGTGCTGAGATGGCACTCCGGTTCGCGCTGTCCTGGCATCCGGACCTGCAGCTGGACGCGTTGATGGGCCAGCGGGCCGGTTCGGAGCAGCTCTTGCAGGAGCAAGCTGGTCGGATCGCCTCCCGGTCCAGCTACATCGCCGAGTTCGCCTTCCACGATGAGTTCCATCAGGAGCGGACGGAAGACGGCGGGGTCGTGGACGGCGACGACTACGGCTTGCTCCTCCATGATCCGGAGGGGAGCTCGGAGGAGACGGGCATCTACCGTGATGCGGATGCTGAGGAGGGCGCCGGCACCTCGCTGGACCCAGAGGCCGCGAGGGGAGAGCCGTCGATGTCGCGACGCAGCGCTAGAGATGCCTGAGACACTTTGTTGTAAAATTTGTTAAATAGCAGGTCCACCCACCCACTGGGGGTTGTAGGGTGTAATGAACTCGGGTCGTGGGCCTTTTCTTAAATACTTGTGTAGATGTCGTGGGTGCTTTTGCCTTTTTGTCTTCCGTTTTTTGGACCAATCTCATGCGCTTTTCCTTTCTCAAACCTCCCCCCCCCCCCCCCCCCGCGAGTCAGACGGCCGAGGCTCTGATCCGTGACAAGGAGTTCGGTTCTTTGAGAGGAGCGCGCAGGACTTGGCTCCCTCGAAACGTTGAGCGCGAGCGAAACACCCACTGGGCCGGCTGGCGGCAATCCGGCGCCCGGTGGGTGCTTTTGCTTTATTGCCTTCCGTTTTTTGGACCGATTTCATGCGCGTTTCCTTTCTCAAACCTCCCCCCCACGAGTCAGACGGCCGAGGCTCCGGTCCGTGACAAGGAGTTCGGTTCTTTGAGAGGAGCGCGCAGGACTTGGGTCCCTCGAAACGTTGAGCGCGAGCGAAACACCCACTGTGCTGGCTGGCGGTAATCCGGCGAAGCCGATTGGCGAGCAGCCGGTCGTGTGGCTGTTCATTTGATGAATGGCGGGCCGGGTTGATCGACCCGGCAACCTTTGGCTTAGTGCATGAAGCGTAAAGGAGCTTTGGCCCGTTGTGCTTTCCAGCCGACAGCCAAAGCTGGATCTGTGGCTTTAGGGCGAAGTGGGGGACCGCGGCATCCTAACTTTATCAGGAATCACCAAGTAAGGCGGCGGGGTAGCGACCGAGCCGGCCAGCCCCCGAGCCCCCGGGTCGAGCGAGTCGGACCGGTGGCCGGGTTCAGTGGTATAGTGATGCAAGAAAATAGGGACACAATAAATTGGTCGACAAAAGGCAGCCCCCGAGTCTCGTTCGGGGACCCCATAGTTTCATGCGTTTACAAAAGGCGATAATACATACGCTCATGCGGCTAACTGTAAAACGGGCGGAGGAGTTCCGCGTTCCACGGCCGGGTCGTTTCTTCACCGGCGGTGTCCTTCTTGCGCTTCCTCGACTTGCGTGCGTCGATGAGGTAGTAGGTGTTGCGGTCACGCAAGGCCCTGCTCACGATGAATGGGCCCTCCCATGGAGGGGACAGCTTGTGCTGGCCTGCTTGCTCTTGGACGAGTCGGAGGACGAGGTCGCCCGTGCGGAACGCGAGGGGCTTGATCTTCTTGTTGTGGTAGTGCCTCAGGCCTTGCTGGTAGATGGCCGAGCGACTGAGCGCCAAGAGGCGTGCTTCTTCGAGCAGGTCGACGCCATCTACACGGGCATCTCTAGCTTCGGCTTCGGTGTACATCGCGACGCGCGGCGAGTCGAACTCGACATCGGTCGGGATGACTACTTCGGCTCCGTAGACGAGGAAGAACGGGGTGAACCCAGTCGACCGATTCGGCGTGGTGCGTAGACTCCAGAGAACGGCCGACAACTCGTCAAGCCAGCTGCCGGGTGAGCAGATGAGCGGCTCGACGAGTCGCGGCTTGACGCCGGACAGGATGAGTCCATTGGCCCGCTCGACCAGCCGGTTGGACTGCGGATGCGCAACGGAGGCCAGGTCGAGGCGGATGCCGGAGGCGGAGCAGTATTGCTCGAGCGCGCCCTTGGCGAAGTTGGTGCCGTTGTCGGTGATGATGTTGTTCGGCATGCCGTAGCGCACCGCTATGTCCTTGATGAACCGGACGGCTGTTGGCCCGTCCAGTTTCTTGATTGGTCTTGCCTCGATCCACTTGGTGAATTTGTCCACTGCCACCAACAAGTGCGTCATGCCGCCTCAGGCGGTTTTGAAGGGTCCCACCATGTCGAGTCCCCAGACCGCGAAGGGCCAGGCGATCGGTATGGTGCGGAGTGCTGACGCCGGCTGGTGGCTGCGTTTGCTGAAGCGCTGGCATCCCTCACACTTGAGGACGAGCGACTCGGCGTCTTGGAGGGCCGTGGGCCAGTAGAAGCCGTGGCGGAACGCCTCGTGGTGCCCACACTCGCCCTGATGTATGTCGAGGAGGATGTGGATGCCCCGCTCCTGCTCGACGCAGCGCTGGAACACGCCGGTGGAGCTGCGCTTGACGAGCTCGTTGTTGATGATCCTGTAGGCAGACGCCCGGCGCTGCACTTGCCGAGCTTCGGTCTCGTCCATGGGGAGAACCCCGTTCTCCAAAAATTCTGATATTGAGAGGGCCCAAGATGGAGCCGTAACCACGGTGAAGACGGCCACCAGGGTGGGTTCCGAGTCGGCAGCCCCCGAGCAGGGTTGAGAAGCCCCCGGGTCGGGGATGGCGACGGCCGGGTCCGGGACGATGGTGGCCGGGTCGAGCTGAGCAGCCCCCAGGCCGGGTTGAGGTGCGGCCGGGTCGTCTGGAACGTGGATGGACTCGGAGTCCGGTGATGGCTTGACGGACGGCTTGCGCAGGTGCTCGAGGGAGACGTCGGACGGGATGGCTTGTCGTGACGAGGCGATCTTGGCGAGCGTGTCGGCTGCTTCGTTCTCTGCGCGCGGGACGTGGAGGAACTCGCAGCCCTCGAAGGATCCAGACAGCTTCTGGATGAAGAAGCGGTAGCTTGCCATGTTGGAGTCACGGGCGTCCCATTCGCCGGAGCATTGCTGCACCACCAGGTCCGAGTTGCTGTAGCACAGGATGCGCCGGATGCCGAGTTCCTTGGCCAGCCGGAGGCCGTGCACAAGGGCTTCGTACTCGGCGACGTTGTTGGAGGCGGCGAAGTGGATCTGGAGCGCGTAGCGGAGCCGGTCACCCTTCGGGGACGACAGTACGATGCCGGCACCCAAGCCGAGTCGCATCTTGGACCCGTCGAAGTGCATGCGCCAATGCGTCGAGTCGGGAGGCGGCGGCAAGTACTGGGTTTCGGTCCAGTCGATGAGGAAGTCGGCCAGGGCTTGAGACTTGATCGCGGTGCGGGGCTCGTAGAGGATGGTGTGCCCGGCTAGCTGGATCGCCCATTTGGCAACCCGGCCAGAGGCATCCAGGCACTTGATGATTTCTTCGATAGGCGCCATGCTGACCACGGTGATGACGTGCACTTGGAAATACTGCTTCAGCTTCTTGGCGGTGAAGTACACGCCGTAACACATCTTCTGGTAGTGCGGGTAGTTCTGCTTGGAGATGGAGAGCACCTCGCTCAGGTAGTAGACTGGGCACTGGACGGCTTGGATCTTGCCCTTCTCTGGTCGCTCGACCACCAGCACCGTGCTGACCGCCCGCGAGGTCGCGGCTATGTAGAGCAACAGCGGCTCCTTGTCGGTCGGCGCGGCCAGGACTGGCGTGGTGGATAGCATGCGCTTGAGGTCTTGGAAGGCCTCGTCTGCCTTGCCGTTCCATTCGAACGGGCTCGTCTTCTTCATCAGCTGGTACAGGGGTAGCGCCCTCTCGCCCAGCCGGCTTAGAAACCGGCTGGCCGAGGCCAAGCATCCGGTGAACTTCTGGACATCGCGCAGCCGAGCCGGCTTGCGCATGCGCTTGATGGCCTTGATCTTCTCCGGGTTCGCCTCAATGCCGTGTTCCGAGACAAGGAAGCCGAGTAGCTTTCTGGTCGGGACGCCGAAGACGCATTTTTCCGGGTTAAGCTTGACCTTGTATTCGCGGAGGTTGGCGAAGGTTTCCTTCAAATCGTCAAGGAGCGTGAGGTGCTGCTTGGTCTTCACCATGATGTCGTCGACGTATACGTGGATATTGCGGCCGAGTTGTGGCAGCAGGCATTTCTGCATGCAGCGCTGGAAGGTTGCGCCGGTTCTTCAAGCCGAACGACATGGTGATGTAGCAATACGCCCCAAAGGGCGTGATGAAGGACGTCTTCAGGGCATCGGCCTGGTCCAGCTTAATCTGGTGGTAGCCGAAGTAAGCATCCAGGAAGGACAGGAGCTCACACCCGGCGGTCGAGTCGATGACTTGGTCGATCCGCGGGAGGGCGAACGGATCCTTGGGACAGGCCTTATTGAGGCTGGTGTAGTCGATACACATGCACCAGGTCTTGTTCTTCTTCTGGACGAGGACTGGGTTGGCCAGCCACTCGGGGTGAAACACTTCCATTAAGAAGCCGGCCGCCAAAAGCTTGGCGTCCTTGCGGACGTGAAGTTTGTGCTCGGCGTACTTCCTCGGGATACCCGGCATGTCCTTGGGGGTCCATGCGAAGATATCCCGATTCTCACGGAGGAAGTCGACGAGCTCGCCTTCCTATTTGCTATCGAGGCGGGCGCCTACGACAACGTACTTGCTGCAGCTGGGGTCTTCTGGGAGCTTCACTTTCTTGGTCTCCTTTGAGGGCTTCAAGGCAGCCTCGTCGGCCGGGTCCGGGGTCGGGATTGACGCGGTGGAGGCCTCGCCTACCAGGGCGACCATCCGGTCGAGCTAGCACCGCTCCTCGGCAATGACCAGCGACTCGGCCAACTTGGAGCCGTCTCGAGCGCACTCCAGGGACTTGCGGTAATCGCCAGCGACGGTGATGAGGCCCTTGGGACCCGGCATCTTCATCTTCAGATACGCGTAGTGGGGAACCGCCATGAACTTGGCGAGCGCGGGCCGGCCCAGCAACGCGTGATACGCGCTGGACAGGTCCACCACCTCGAACCAGATCGGTTCGCGCCGGAAGTGGCCGCTGTCACCGAACAAGACATCTAGCCGGACCCGGCCAATGGGGGAGCAGGAGAGGCCGGGTACGATGTCATGGAAGATCGTTCGGGTTGGCTCCAGGTCCTCGGCCTTGAGGCCGAGCTTGGTCATCGTGTCGCGGTAGAGGATGTTGATGCTGCTGCCGCCGTCGATGAGGATTCGGGAGAACTTGCATGTCTGCCGCGTGACGATGGTGGGGTCGAGGACGAGGGCGTAACCACCCGGGCTCGGCATGACTGCCGGGTGAACCTCCCGGGTCCAGGTGATCGTGCGATCCGAACAATGCATGAACTCCGGTTTGGCCGGGACGACGATGTTCACCTCCTGCCGAAGGAGGCGCTCGCTGCGCTTGTTATCGTCGAGGCTGGTGAAGACGACGTAGGCCGCGCTCTGGTCCGGGTAGGCGTCGTCGCGCATCGCGCCGCCAGCTGGAGGCGGCGGTGGAGGCGGAGGCGGCTGTCCCGCGCCTGGAGCCAGAGCCGGAGGGGGCGGGACGTCGCCCCTCATGATGCGCTTGGTGATGGCGCACTGCCGAAGCGTGTGTGTGGAGGGTCTTGCG
Organism: Aegilops tauschii subsp. strangulata; assembly: GCF_002575655.3. NCBI lineage: Eukaryota > Viridiplantae > Streptophyta > Magnoliopsida > Poales > Poaceae > Aegilops > Aegilops tauschii. The sequence continues at coordinate 418,052,449 of NC_053037.3, read as the reverse complement.
CCGCTGTGGTGCTTGCAGGGGGCGTCGAGCATCTGCTCGAAGCTCATGGCAGGTTGCCATGACGTCTTGCCGGTTTGCCGGCGCTTCGCCGCCGGGTCCACCGCGGGCTCGGTGGCCGCGACGAGCCGGTTGTCGTGACGCGGCGCCGGCTGGTCGGCCTTGCGCTTGTTGTTCTGGTGATGCTGCTGCCGGCTGCTTTCGCCGGCCGGCTTCGGAGGGGGAACCGGCTTCGCCTTGCCGACTTCATCCAGCGCTACCTGGATCTTCATGGCGGAGTCGGCGTTGGCGTACGTGTCCGCCGTCACCATGAGCGTGGCCATGGTGGCCGGCTCGGAGCGTAAGAGCTTGTGCTTGAGGAGGGTGCCATCTCGACACCCGCTGACGAAGTACTGCATCGCCTGGACTTCATGGACGCCCTCGCAGCTGTTCCGGAGCTCGGTCCAGCGTGTGAGGTACTCGCGACCGGTCTCCGTACGCCCTTGCACGCACATGGCGAGCTGGCTAGGGCGGCCGGGTCGCTTTTAGGTCCCCGTGAAGTTGCGGACGAAGGCTTCCTCGAAATCCACCCACGTGTTGATGCTGCCCATCGGCAGGCTGTTCAACCACGTGCGGGCCGACCCTTGGAGCATGAGCGGTGCGTAGCACACGGCAAGACGACGATTGGCACCGGTGATGCCAATGGGCATGGTGTAGTCGGTGATCCAGTCTTCTGGCTTCACCATCCCGTTGTACTTGGGGGTGTCGCAGGGGAGCATGAATCCTTTGGGGAAGGGCTCCTCCTAGATGCGCGGGCCGAGGCACGCTGGCCCGATAGTGCCGCTTTTCTCCACCTCCAGGGAGCGAGCGAGCTGATCGAGGCGGTGGCGAGCGTCGGTGTCGTCGATGGCGCGCGGGCCAAGTCGACTTGCGGCCAGGCCACAGGGGGGCAGGGCCGGTTGGAGCCGGACACCGACCATGCTGGCCGGGTCCGTGCTGGGTCTCTAGGACGGGCTCGTCGCCCAATCCGCCGGCGGCTGTAGCGGCCGGAACGCGCCGAGTCCGGGCTTGGCCGGAGTGCGCCTCGCCGGGTGGCGAGGAAGCGGTGTGCAGAAGAACGCCGGCCCCGCCTAGGCAGGCGGAGCCGGATCCCGCCGGCTTGGCGAGCTGGTTGAGGCAGTCCTGCTGGGTGTTGGCGGTGTGGAGGAGTTCACGCATCCGCTCGATGCGCTCTTTCAGCTCCTCACCCGCGAGCTGGTCCAGGCCGACTGCGGCTGCCTGGGCAGCGCGCATGTTCTTCGCTGGGGTCTCGTAGACGGTTGGGACGGCGCCGAGGGCCCGGCCGATCGCTCCTCCCCGGGCACGCACATTGGCGGCCCGGCTTGGCTCGGCCGCGGCGGGCGTGAATCCGTAGGCGGCGTCGCGCTCCAGCTGAGCGGCGTCCAGGCGACGCTGAGTGGCGGCGAGCGTCTCAGATAGGTCCAGCATCTGCTGGCGCCTTTCCTCGAGCTGGGTTTGGGCCTCAGCGATGTTGGTGGCGTCGACATCGGTGCCGATGGGGACGCGGAGGCTCTGCATCGCGGCGCGCAACGGATTGGACGGCTCGATCCGATCCGCTGCGGCCCTGGCTTCGGCAGCCTTCCTCGTCTTGCTCGATGAGGAGGAGGCGCCGTCGCCGGTGTTGAAGACCTCCACATGGACGCCCATTCCCCCGCGGAAACGCCACCGACGAGGGAGAGGGGAGAGTCAGAGTAGCTGAGCACCTCGCTGGGGTACTCGTCGGCCGCGAACGCATCGGAGATGCTTAGTGCGGCGAAGGAGGCGGCAAGCGCGCCGACGACATTGTCCGCCAGCGCGACGGATTCGTCAGTGTAGGAGAAGGGCCCCGTCTGAAGCATGCTCCCGGCCAGCTCCTCGAGCTGCCCCACGGTGGGTGCCAACTGTCGTGGTGGGCGCACGGCAGATGCCAAGGGATGGCTAAAGAGAGGAGGAGGCTCGAGGGCGCTGGTGGGCTCCAGAGGCGAGGTTGCCATGAGCGGGCGCAGGACGCCGGACATACCCAGGTTCGGGGCTCTCCGGAGAGATAATACCCCTAGTCCTGCCGAGTGTAGTTGGATGATCGATAGTACAATGTTGCTCCTGGAGCTGTATGAAGGAGGAAGGAAGCTCGCCAAGGCTTGGGCTGCTCCTTCTCTCCGGTGTTGCTGTTTTGTGGCTAGTCCTCCTGCTTCGCCTCCCGAATGATCGTGGGCTCCTGTGGGTTTTATAGTCCAACCCCTCGAGGGTACAATGGTAATCTTATAAGTCGGTGGGTCCGTGTTATCGGTGTCCGGGGACTCGGGCTGGGCCCCGCTGAGGGCTTGTGGTTCGCCGGGTTCCCCTAGGTGCGGGCCCCGCAAGCCTAGGGGGACTGTGCGCCGTCTTGTCGATCGTTAGGGCATGGCCGAGTCGAGTTGCGTACAGTGCTCTCCGTCAGGTTGCCGCTTGTTGTCGTCAGCGGTGAGGGTGGGGGCACTATTGCCACGCCGGCCCTGGTCAGCGGGTAGGTGAGGGGCACTATTGCCACGTTCCTGCTGACCAGAGGCATGGGCGGGGCACTGTTGCCTCGGTCATCGTTGATTAAAGTCTCGTCCCCGTCATACGGCCTGGATGGGACGGGAGTTGACCCGCGGCTGGATTGTGTAGCACGCCATGGGTGGCGCTGGCTTGGTGAGGAGGCTTTGGCTGTGCCGGGTTCGGCTGTCTTGCGCTAGTTGTTGGGGCCGAGTCGACGTGTCTTGCCGGGTCGGCTAGTATGGCCGGATTGGGGGGCTTGGCCGGGTCGAGCGACCCGGCCAAGCGCGCGCCGGTATTGAGGGGCGGTGCCAGCCCCGTTGTTTTTTGAAGAGGATCCGGGTTCCGTTGCCTGCCCGGGGTCCATCCCCCCCGACACAAGTTCTATCATGTAAAATTCCCACTAGTATATGAAAGTGACAACATAGGAGACTCTCTATCATGAAGATCATGGTGCTACTTTGAAGCACAAGTGTGGAAAAGGATAGTAACATTGTCCCTTCTCTCTTCTTCTCTCATTTTTTGGGCCTTCTCCTTTTTTCGGCCTCTTTTTTTCTTTTTTTTTCGTCCGGAGTCTCATCCCGGCTTATGGGGGAATCATAGTCTCCATCATCCTTTCCTCACACGGGACAATGCTCTAATAATGATGATCATCACACTTTTATTTACTTACAACTCAAGAATTACAATTCGATACTTAGATTAAAATATGACTCTATGTGAATGCGTCCGGCGGTGTACCAGGATATGCAATGGATCAAGAGTGACATGTATGAAAGAATTATAAAAGTGGCTTTGCCACAAATACAATGTCAACTACATGGTCATGCAAAGCAATATGACAATGATGAAGCGTGTCATAACAAATGGAACGGTGGTAAGTTGCATGGCAATATATCTCGGAATGGCTATGGAAATGCCATAATAGGTTGGTATGGTGGCTGTTTTGAGGAAGGTATATGGTGGGTATATGATACCGGCGAAAGGTGCGCGGTATTAGAGAGGCTAGCAATGGTGGAAGGGTGAGAGTGCGTATAATCCATCGACTCAACATTAGTCATAAGAACTCACATACTTATTGCAAAAATCTATTAGTTATCGAAATGAAGTACTACGCGCATGCTCCTCGGGGATAGATTGGTAGGAAAAGACCATCGCTCGTCCCCGACCGCCACTCATAAGGAAGACAACCAATAAATAAATCATGCTCCGACTTCATCACATAACGGTTACCATACGTGCATGCTACGGGAATCACAAACTTTAGAACAAGTATTTCTCAAATTCACAACTACTCAACTAGCATGACTCTAATATCACCATCTTCATATCTCAAAACAAATATCAAGTATCTAACTTCTCTTAGTATTCAATGCACTTTAAAAAATTATCTTGGATGGCTATCATATTAGGACTAATTTTATAACCAAAGCAAATTACCATGCTGTTCTAAAGGACTCTCAAAAAATATAAGTGAAGCATCAGAGATCAATAATTTCTATAAAATATAACCACCACCGTGCTCTAAAAGATATAAGTGAAGCGCTACAGCATAATTGTTTAGCTCAAAAGATATAAGTGAAGCACATAGAGTATTCTAATAAATTCCGAATAATGTGTGTCTCTCTCAAAAGGTGTGTACAGCAAGGATGATTGGTGAACTAAAATCAAAGACTCAAATCATACAAGACGCTCCAATCAAAACACATATCATGTGGTGAATAAAAATATAGCTCCAAGTAAAGTTACCGATGGACGAAGACAAAAGAGAGGATGCCTTCCGGGGCATCCCCAAGCTTAGGCTTTTGGTTGTCCTTGGATTTTACCTTGGGGTGCCTTGGGCATCCCCAAGCTTAGGCTCTTGCCACTCCTTGTTCCATAATCCATCAAATCTTTACCCAAAACTTGAAAACTTCACAACACAAAACTTAACAGAAAATCTCGTGAGCTCCGTTAGCGAAAGAAAACAAAACACCACTTCAACGTGATGTAATGAACTCATTATTTATTTATATTGGTGTTAAACCTACTGTATTCCAACTCTTCTATGGTTCATAAACTCCATTACTAGCCATAGATTCATCAAAATAAGCAAACAACACACGAAAAGCAGAATCTGTCAAAAACAGAACAGTCTGTAGTAATCTGTAACTAACGCAAACTTATGGAACTCCAAAAATTCTGAAATAAATTTCTGGACGTGAGCAATTTATCTATTAATCATCTTCAAAAATAATCAACTAAATAGCACTCTCCAGTAAAAGGTTGTAGCTAATCTCGTGAGCGCTAAAGTTTCTGTTTTTTACAGCAAGATCAAAAAGACTTCACCCAAGTCTTCCCAAAGGTTCTACTTGGCACAAACACTAAATAAAACACAAAAACACATCTAACCAGAATCCATATGGATTATTTATTCCTAAACAGAACCAAAAATCAAGAAACAAAAATAAAATTGGGTTGCCTCCCAACAAGCGCTATCGTTTAACGCCCCTAGCTAGGCATAAAGGCAAGGATAGATCTAGGTATTATCATCTTTGGCATGCAATCCATAAGTGGCTCTCATGATAGATTAATAAGGTAATTTAATTTTATTTTTAGGAAAGTGTTCCATGCCTTTCCTTAACGGAAATTGGAATCTAATATTACCTTCCTTCATATCAATAATTGCACCAATCGTTCTAAGGAAAGGTCTACCAAGAATAATTGGACATGAAGGATTGCAATCTATATCAAGAACAATGAAATCTACGGGCACATAATTCCTATTTGAAACAATAAGAACATCATTAATTCTTCCCATAGGTTTCTTAATGGTGGAATCCGCAAGGTGCAAGTTTAAAGAACAATCATCAAATTCACGAAAACCCAACAAATCACACAAAGTTTTTGGAATAGTGGAAACACTAGCACCCAAATCACACAAAGCATAGCATTCATGATCTTTAATTTTAATTTTAATAGTAGGTTCCCACTCATCATAAAGTTTTCTAGGGATGGAAACTTCCAATACAAGCTTTTCTACGTAAGATTGCATTAAAGCATCAACGATATGTTTAGTAAAAGCCTTATTTTGGCTATAAGCATGCGGAGAATTTAGCACGGATTGCAACAAGGAAATACAATCTATTAAAGAACAATTATAATAATTAAATTCCTTGAAATCCAAAATAGTGGGTTCATTGCTATCTAAAGTTTTGACCTCTTCAATCTCACTTTTACCAATTTTTGCATCAAGATCTAAAAACTTCGAATCATTGGGACGCCTTTTGACTAAAGTTGACTCAACTCCAGTCCCATCATTATCAAGATTCATATTGCAAAACAAAGATTTAATAGGGGACACATCAATTACTTTTAGATCTTCATCCCTATTACCCTCTAGATCTTCCGGTTTAGCGGCCATCTTATTGACTAAGGTAGCCCGCTTATCCGAAATTTGGGCTATTACTTTTTCAAGATGAGCAAACTGAGATCTCAAGCCATAAAATTCCTTAGACATATCATCAAGCTCTTTATTCATGTATTCCATAAAGCTTTTTTGTTCTTTAAACTCGTTTCTAAAGAAATTATTATGCTCAAACTGCAAAGTCATAAAGCTTCTGACGTTGTTTTCAGTTTCTTCCAACCTTTTAAGGTAAGGATCAACGTTTTTAGGCAGGGCCATAAGGGCAAACAGGCAACAAGAAGCAAGCGAGAAAGAGGTGAACGGAAAAAGAGGGCAAATAAAACGGCAAGGGTGAAGTGGGGGAGAGGAAAACGAGAGGCAAATGGCGAATAATGTAACGCGAGGGATAAGAGTTTGTGATGGGTACTTGGTATGTCTTGACTTGTGCGTAGACTCCCCGGCAACGGCGCCAGAAATCCTTCTTGCTACCTCTTGAGCATGCGTTGGTTTTCCCTTGAAGAGGAAAGGGTGATGCAGCAAAATAGCGTAAGTATTTCCCTCAGTTTTTGAGAACCAAGGTATCAATCCAGTAGGAGGCCACACGCAAGTCCCTCGTACCTACACAAACAAATAAGAACCTTGCAACCAACGTGAAAAAGGGGTTATCAATCCCTTCACGGCCACTTGCAAAAGTGAGATCTGATAGAGATGATTATATTTTTGGTATTTTTTATGATAAAGATTGAAAGTAAATATTGCAAGGTGAAGATAGATTGGAAACTTATATGATGGAAAATTGACCCGGGGGCCATAGGTTTCACTAGTGGCTTCTCTCAAGATAGCATAAGTATTACGGTGGGTGAACAAATTACTGTCAAGCAATTGATAGAAAAGTGCATAATTATGAGAATATCTAGGCATGATCATGTATATAGGCATCACGTCTGTGACAAGTAGACCGACTCCTGCCTGCATCTACTACTATTACTCCGCACATCGACCGCTATCCAGCATGCATCTAGAGTATTAAGTTCATAAGAACAGAGTAACGCATTAGGTAAGATGACATGATGTAGAGGGATAAACTCAAGCAATACGATACAAACCCCATCTTTTTATCCTCGATGGCAACAATACAATACGTGTCGTTTCCCCTACTGTCACTAGGATCGAGCACCGCATGATTGAACCCAAAGCTAAGCACTTCTCCCGTTGCAAGAAAGACCAATCTAGTAGGCCAAACCAAACTGATAATTCGAAGAGACATGCAAAGATAACCAATCATACATAAAAGAATTCAGAGAAGATTCAAATATTGTTCATAGATAATCTTGATCATAAACCCACAATTCATCGGATCTCGACAAACACACCGCAAAAAGAGTTACATCGAATAGATCTCCAAGAAGATCGAGGAGAACTTTGTATTGAGATCCAAAGAGAGATAAGAAGCCATCTAGCTAATAACTATGGACCCGAAGGTCTGTGGTAAACTACTCACACATCATCGGAGAGGCTATGGTGTTGATGTAGAAGCCCTCCATGATTGATGCCCCCTCCGGCGGAGTGCCGGAAAAGGCCCCAAGATGGGATCTCACGGGTACAGAAGGTTGCGGCGGTGGAATTAGGTTTTCGTGGTGCTCCTGGATGGTTTCGGGGTACGTAGGTATATATAGGAGGAAGAAGTGGGTCAGTGGAGCCACGAGGGGCCCACGAGGGTGGAGGCGTGCCGCCTGCCTCGTGGCCTCCTCTTTGATTTCTTGACGTCCACTCCAAGTCCTCTGGATCACGTTTGTTCCAAAAATAACTCTCCCGAAGGTTTCATTCCGTTTGGACTCCGTTTGATATTCCATTTCTGCGAAACACTGAAATAGGCAAAATTTGCACCAGGCCTTGGGTTAATAGGTTAGTCCCAAAAATAATATAAAAGCGTATAAATAAGCCCATTAAACATCCAAAACAGAATATATAATAGCATGAAGCAATCAAAAATTATAGATACGTTGGAGACGTATCGTGCTGCCACGGGTTTGTCAACAGAGTTACATTTTTTAGGTGCTTCAACGTAGTTACTATAGGAGATAAATTCACAACGATGTCGGGGTGCTGGCGGGTATCATTTATTATCACTGGGGCAGCAAGTATCAGCTGGGTTTTGGGCTGCCCCGTCTAGGATTTCTTTTTTAACATGCGCAGCCCACGACATGTCGGTTTATATTTTTTTGAGGGACGTCATGTATCGACCGGCCTATGGACCTCCCATCCGAGGTTTTATTTTTCCTAAAACATCGGCAACCCAATTTATGTTTTTTTTAAGAAAACGCAGAGGTCTGTTCTATTTTTCTATATAAGAATAGGAACGCCTGGTCCAACTTATGTTTCCGTTCTAACTATATTATATATATTTAAATTATTTTATATGTTATTATATAATATTTTTATTGTCATCATATATTTAACAGATACTTACATATGTAAGAAAACAGTATCCCACATCTTATTAACTTATAAAAATAATTTCTTAACAATAAAATCCTGCATTTTTTGGCAACAAAAATCCTGGTAATTGTGTACAAAAGCTTGGTAAGATTTAAGGACCAATGTAATAATAAATCACTTATTATTTAAATATATTTATAACAAAATGCCCAGCCCCTGTTTATTTTTTGATAACATTGTTGCGCCCAACCCAACATTATAATTAGAATCAGCCCAGCAAAATCATGTATTTCGAGAAAGTGCAAATGGCCTGTAATTTTTTAGGAAAAAAATAAATGGGCCGCATGGACGGTACATTATTTGTTCACCCAGCCAGCAAATGGACTGTAATTCTAAAAAAAGAGATCAAATTGACTGTAAATTCTGAAAAATGGGTTGAATACGTGCCACATTTTTGGAGGCTGAAATGTGGGCCAATAGGTCGAAGCCAACGCAAGTCGTTGTCAACTTAGTCAACAAATGATTCTGACATCGTTAGCCGTTGGAATTACATCCAATGACCGACATCCATCTTCAATCTCTCGTCTTCTTCCCCCAGCGCCGTCGGGACCACCTGCTCCCGCCTCCTGCTGCTAGCAGCTCTGCTTAGCACGCTTCGCTGTGAAGCGCTACCCCACCGTTGGCCAGACCATCCCTCCTCCCCTCCACACCTCCTGTTCTTCTCCACCGACTGCGGTTAACCCTCGTACACCTCTCCATCTGCGACTCTACTCCCGCGTCTTCCCATCTCCGGCTCGTTGCTGTCCGGGGCCTCGCTGTCGTCCACCACCTTGGATGCGCTCGGCGCGGAGTAGTCAACTTGGTAAACGAACGACATCCATCAGAAGTAGACTGTGCATGGAGAGGCTGATAGCTGGGTCCATGGCCACATGCAAGAAAATGCCTCCTTATTACGCGCAAAATAATGATTCCTCCACCTGACAGCTGGGACCCACCAGAAGGGCCTCTGTATTTCACGAAAAAACATTCCCCCCGCTGATAGGTCGGACCGACCAGCTATATCTTCGCACGCAAGGACGTGCCTCCTTATTACGCACAAAAAAATGAATACCCCCTGCTAGTTGGGACCCACCATAGTGGGAGGCTGACTGTGGGCCTACTAAGTTGACGGGGACGGAGGGCTTTCTCAACTTAGTCAATATGAATGATCTAGCTCCAATGACCGTATGATGTCCATCCAACGGTGGTAGTGCTTCTTCAACCTCTGGTCTTGTTGCTCCAGCCACCCAAACCAGCGCCAGTCGTGTCGCGTGCTCCTGCTTCCCGTGGCCGGCTATGATGCCGCGGAGGCCTCACCGTCCCCTACTACTCCCACCGCTGGCCAGGCCCTGCGGCGACGGTAGCCTCACACCGCAGTCGAACCAGTGAACCCTCGTACTCCTCTCCTCGCGGGCATCCACTGCCGCGTCTTCCCCGGCTCCGCGTCGTACCCTTCCTAGGCGTCGCTGTCGTCCACCGCCCTGGTGCTCTCACCACGGCGTGGTCAACGTGGTCAAGGAACGACTTCCATCAGAAGAGTACTGTACGTGGAGAGGCTGCCAGCTGGGTCCACGGCCGCAGCAAGGAAGTGCCTCCTTATTACGTGGAAAATAATGATTCCTCCACCTGACATCGGGGACCCACCGGACGGGCCACCGTATTTCGCAAAAAAAACGTTTCCCCCCTGACTGCTGGGACCCACCAGCTACATCTTCGCACGCAAGGAAGTGCGTCCATATTACGGGCAAAAAAATGATTCGCCCCTGACTGTTGGGACCCACCAGCTACATCTTCGCACGCAAGGAAGTGCCTGATAGTCGGGGCCCACCCGATCGAAGCGTACGTAGCGTTGTCATTCTGGTCGCGAACGTGTACGTACATATTGGTCGATCGGTCTGTCTGCAGGCTGCAGCGATGAACCGTGGTCGTGCAAGGAAGGGCACGTGTCGTAGTAGAGGCGCGCACGTGTGGTAGTAGAGGCGCGCACGTAGCATGTACACGTACGTATAGCGGCCAGGGTGCAAGAAAGAAAATATGGCCACGTATGTACATACGGGCCGGGTCTCGAACGCCTACTCGCGCATACTTACGGCCAGGGCTCGTGTACATGGCTGGGTTGGAACGGAGAAACTGCGCCGTCATCGTGTTCATGGGGAGAGAACAGAATGCGTCGTGTTCATCGGGAGGCAACGGAACGTGTGCTGTTCATCGGGAGCCAACCGGCTTGGACGGAACAGGCGATGGAAACGAGGCCTGGTGTACCACAGAACGGAGGAAACGGCCTTGTGTTCGACCGGCCACGGTGGAAACGGGATCCTGTTCATCGGGAGGGGTCTGGCGTACCGCAAAACGGAGGAAACGGACCTCCTACGGTCGAAACGGGGTCCTGTTGATCGGGAGGGGTGTGGCGTACCGCAAAACGGAGGAAACGGACTTGTGTTGGAGCACTACGGTCGAAACGGGGGTCCTGTTCATCGGGAGGGGTGTGGCGTACCGCAAAACAGGACTCCACGGGATACTGTTCATCTCCACCGTCGACCTCCACCAGCCTCCACGGGCTCCTGTTCATCCACCGTCAACCTCCTCCAGCCTCCACCTGCGACTATTCATCCATGGGCTCCTGTTCATCCAGCCTCCACCGCGCGCTCCTCCACCGGCTACTGTTCAACCAGCCCTCTCCACGGGGGTCCTGTTCAACCACCCCTCCACGGGCTACTGTTCATCCAGCCATCTACCAGCTACTGTTCAACCAGCCCTCCCCCGGCTACTGTTCAACCAGCCCTCCATGGGGTCCTATTCATCCAGCCCTCCACGGGGTCCTGTTCATCCACCTGCTCGATCGATCGGGGTACTGTTCATCCAGCGGCAACAACCTCTACTACCACGGGTTCCTGTTCATCCAACCCCCCACCGGGAACTGTTCATCCAAACCCCCCAACAACGCTCACTGTTCATCCAGAGGCAGCATCGATCGGCTTCAGTTAGTAGCAGTAGCGAAGGAATCGCTCGATCGGGTTCAGTTAATAGCCATCGATCGATCGCTCGGGTTCAGTAACGCGTAGCCTGCAGTGCAATCGCTCGGGTTCAGTTAGAGCCCAACGCCTCGCTCGGGTTCAGTTAGAGCGCAACGCCTCGCACACACGCGCGTACGTACGAGAGAAACGCGCATCGCTCGGCCCCCGACCACCCACCGTAACCGGGAACTCCCTCGATATTTTCCTTGCCCTCGCTTCTACCACCGTTTTCTCCATCATGGACGGCCCAAAGAATGTCATCCGGCTGCGTCTCCGGCCCGCCCAGGACGAAAAGCCCATTTTCTATCATGATTTTTTGTCATAGAAGTAGGACCCCACCACATCTATGATGATACCGGGTTTTGTCACAATTATCATCATAGAAGTGTCATAAGTATGACAGATTTTTTTTCGTTCGGCCCAAAATGTCACGGATGTGTCTTTTTTTGTAGTGCATATAAGTGCATATAAAACATCCTAGATGTATAATATAATAGCATGGAACAATCAAAAATTATAGATACGTTGGAGACGTATCAAGCATCCCCAAGCTTAATTCCTGCTCGTCCTCGAGTAGGTAAATGATAAAAACAGAATTTTTGATGTGGAATGCTACCTAACATAATTATCAATGTAATTTTCCTTATTGTGGCATGAATGTTCAGATCCGAAAGATCCAAGACAAAAGTTTAATATTGACATGAAAACAATAATACTTCAAGCATACTAACCAAGCAATTATGTCTTCTCAAAATAACATAGCCAAAGAAAGCTCATCACTAACAAATCATATAGTTTGGCCATGCTTCATTTTCGTCACACAAAATGCTCCCATCATGCACAACCCCGATGACAAGCCAAGAAATTGTTTCATACTTTAGCATTCTCAAACTTTTTCAACTTTCACGCAATATATGAGCGCGAGCCATGGACATAGCACCATAGGTGGAACAGAGTATGATGATGGAGGTTGTATGGAGAAGACAAAAAGGGAGAAAGTTTCGCATCAACGCGGCTAATCAATGGGCTATGGAGATACCCATCAATTGATGTCAATGCGAGGAGTAGGGATTGCCATGCAACGGATGCACTAGAGCTATAAATGTATGGAAGCTCAACAAAAGGAACTAAGTGGGTGTGCATCCAACTTGCTTGCTCACGAAGACCTAGGGCATTTTGAGGAAGCCCATCGTTGGAATATACAAGCCAAGTTCTATAATGAAAATTCCCACTAGTATATGAAAGTGACAAAATAAGAGACTCTCTATCATGAAGATCATGGTCCTACTTTGAAGCACAAGTGTAGCCACCAGACCTCAAACAGTCTGATCTCTGTGCATCAGTGTCATCCCTGGATCGGTAATGCCGACACGCACAGTACTTGAAGGATTTATAACAGAGTAGCAATCACACACTTATTACATTGAATGTCTCAAAAGAGAACTTATTACAATAAATATGGCTTAAGGCCATCTAATACGATAACAGCGGAAGGCTTGGAAGATAAAGTGAGTCCATCAACTCCAACGGCATCACTGAGTGAAAGACCACGACCTAAGGCTCCTTACTCGTCGTCTGAAAAGTCTGCAACATGATACGTTGTAGCCCGAAAATGGGCCAGCACATGGAATATGCTGGCAATGTAACACAAAAGAGTAATGAACAGAATAAAGCTATCACTATATGCATATATGGCTGGTGGAGGCTGTATGGTTAATATGTTTTGCGAAAAGCCAATTTTATTTAAATACAAAGTTGGTTGAAAACATTGAGAATGGTAAACCCCATCTCAATCCCAATTAAAAGGTAATTAATAACCCAATCAAATTTATATTAAGAGTGATGAGATCCACATGACAATCCAAGAACTAGATACTCAAGAGGTCCATAACCGGGGACACGGCTAACCATGATTAGTTTGTACACTCTGCAGAGGTTTGTGCACTTTTCCCCACAAGACTCGATCTCCTCCGTTTGATTTCTCACATTACATGATGTTTGAGAAACGGATGACCGAGACACAGTCTTTCCAAAGAGGTCCCCTTAACCGATAGATAGGCCTGTACACCTACAATCCCCTACATCTGCTAGCCCATCATGGAAAGGTTTCCCACAACTTACTCAACTATGCCAGAGCCCATAATGGCATGTGGCTGCACACGGAAGTTTCCAGCATGAATAATCTTATGATCCTTTTGAGCCTGGGTGGCAGTCCATAGGAGAATCAGACGGTACCCCAGGATTTCCAAAAATACAGGCAACACTGGATTCCCCAGGTGCCTCAATCCACCCAGATGTGTATTAAAGTTGGCACCTTAAGTTAATCATTAATTAACAATACTCGCATCTGTCATGGATACACTCACCCAATCCACGTCTACAAGCATAGCATAGCAATATAAGCAACGTAGAAGTAACTCCCAAAGGTTTGATAATAAACAGGTGCATAGGTACTACCTCAACTACTTCCCAACCCACAATTTAATAGATCCTAACCATGCAATTGTTTGAGGATTGATCTAATGCAATAAAACTGGGTAATAAAGAGGTATGATCAAAGTGTTAGTTGCCTTGCTGATGATCCATGAAACCTAGAGACTCGTAGTAGCACGCTTCGCACTCTGGGTACTCTATCGCAAACAAACAAGCATACAATAAGCAATCAATCAAGGGCACGGGTACAACTCAAATAAGAGATCTAACCAGAAAGTTCAACTTAATAACTCCGGTTTGCAAAAAGAATCAAATCAAACAAAACAACGAAACTCAAACTACAAAAGAACCAAGCTTCGTTTACTAATCTGGACTAAAGTCAAATTTTACAGTAGCAAAAACTTGTTTAAGCTGATTAAACAGAAAGAGGGCTTCGAGACGAAACTCTAGGCGCTTGAATCGCCTGATTCCGATAAACGAGCCAAAAGATAAACTAAAACGAAAATCGGATCAGAAATCACGATCGAAAATAATCATGGAAAATCCGAGAAAAAGAAAAACTGACGAACAGACTAACGAACGAACGTTCGCTGTCTGCGGCTAAACGGTGAAAACTGTTCGTTAAAATGAACGAACGAACGAACGGGCGTTCGCTAAATAACTAAACCGGAAAAAAATGATCTAAAATAAAAAAACGCATCTAGGGTTTCGAAAAAAACTAATCGTTTTTCTCGCAAAAACCGAGGCGGCGGCGGCTACCTCCGGCGAGGTCCGGCGAACAGCGGCGGCGGCGACCGTGGCTCCGGCGGCGCGGCGCGGGGCGGCAGGGGGCGTCGGTGGCGGCGGCGGGCTGGCGCAGGCGGTGGCGAGCAGATGGGCTGCGGGGCTCGGGCGGCGCGGCTTATAAAGCCTCCCCCGGGCAGAGTCCCGGGCGGATACGGCCCAAAATCGGTTTCTCTTTTTTAAAGTATTCCACACAGAAAAACGAATAAAAGAAATAATAAACGGACTCCAAAAATCCTGATATAAATTTTCCCCATCCTCCAAAAATTTACCGGACAAGGTGAACATTTATTTGGGACTCTAATACAATTTTGAAAAACGCATATTTTTCCTAATTCAGATAAAATAGCGTTAAAACATGAATAAAAATTCTTATTTGATTTTAATATTAAATCTCCAATATTTCTTTATTTTTAGGAAGTCATTTTATCTTCTCTCTTTTATTTTTATAAAAGAAATATTTGAAGAGATAATAATTAAAATCAAATGATCCTCTTTTCAAAATTTGAGAAAAACTCAAATATGAAAATAACGAAATTCCCAACTCTCTCCGTGGGTCCTTGAGTTGCGTAGAATTTCTAGGATCAAGCCAAAATGCAATAAAATATGATATGCAATGATGATCTAATGCATAACATTCCAAATTGAAAATTTGGGATGTTACAACAAGTGTGGAAAAAGGATAGTAACATTGCCCCTTCTCTCTTTTTCTCTCATTTTTTGGGCCTTCTCTTTTTTTGGCATGTGTTTTTATTGGGCCTTCTCTTTTTTTGGCCTTTCTCTTTTTTTTCCTCACACGGGACAATGCTCTAATAATGATGATCATCACACTTCTATTTATTTACAACTCAAGGATTACAACTCGATACTAGAACAAAATATGACTCTATACGAGTGCCTCCGGCGGTGTACCGGGATGGGCAATGAATCAAGAGTGACATGTATGAAAAATTATGAATGGTGGCCTTGCCAAAAATACGATGTCAACTACATGATCATGCAAGACAATATGACAATGATGAAGTGTGTCATAATAGACGGAACGGTGGAAAGTTGCACGGCAATATATCTCGGAATGGCTATGGAAATGCCATAATAGGTAGGTATGGTGGCTGTTTTGAGGAAGATATAAGGAGGCTTATGTGTGATAGAGTGTATCATATCACGGGGTTTGGATGCACCGGCGAAGTTTGCACCAACTCTCGAGGTGAGAAAGGGGAATGCATGGTACCGAAGAGGCTAGCAATGATGGAAGGGTGAGAGTGCGTATAATCCATGGACTCAACATTAGTCATAAATAACTCACATACTTATTGCAAAAATCTAGAAGTCATCGAAACCAAGCACTACGCTCATGCTCCTAGGGGGATAGATTGGTTGGAAAAGACCATCGCTCGTACCCCGACCACCACTCATAAGGAAGGCAATCAAAGAACACCTCATGCTTCAAAGTTTTCACACAACGATTACCATACGTGCATGCTACGGGACTTGCAAACCTCAACACAAGTATTTCTCAATTTCACAATTACTCAACTAGCACGACTCTAATATCACCATCTTTATATCTCAAAACAATTATGAAGTATCAAACTTCTCATAGAATTTAATGCACTCTATATGAAAGTTTTTATTATACCCATCTTAGATGCCTATCATATTAGGACTAATTTTATAACCAAAGCAAGTTACCATGCTGTTCTAAAAGACTCTCAAAATAATATAAGTGAATCATGAGAGATCAATAATTTCTATAAAATAAAACCACCACCGTGCTCTAAAAAGATATAAGTGAAGCACTAGAGCAAACGACAAACTACTCCCAAAAATATAAATGAAGATCAATGAGTAGTTGAATAATTATGTAACTATGTGAAGACTCTCTAACATTTAAGAATTTAAAATCTTGGTATTTTATTCAAACAGCAAGCAAAACAAAAGAAAATAAAATGACGCTCCAAGCAAAACACATATCATGTGGTGAATAAAAATATAGCTCCAAGTAAAGTTACTGATGAACGAAGAAGAAAGAGGGGATGCCATCCGGGGCATCCCCAAGCGTAGGCTCTTGGTTGTCCTTGAATATTACCTTGGGGTGCCTTGGGCATCCCCAAGCTTAGGATCATGCCACTCCTTATTCCCTAGTCCATCGAATCTTTACCCAAAACTTGAAAACTTCACAACACAAAACTCAAAAGAAAACTTGTAAGCTCCGTTAGTATAAGAAAATAAATCACCACTTAGGTATTGTTTTGAACTCATTCTAAATTCGTATTGGTGTAATATCTACTGTATTCCAACTTCTCTATGGTTCATACCCTCCAATACTACTCATAGATTCATCAAAATAAGCAAACAACACATAGAAAACAGAATCTGTTAAAAACAGAACAGTCTGTAGTAATCTGTATCATTCGAATACTTATGTAACTCCAAAAATTCTGAAATAAATTGGTGGACCTGAGTAATTTGTCTATTAATCATCTTAAAAAAGAATCAACCTAAAAGCACTCTCCAGTAAAAAAAATGGCAGCTAATCTTGTGAGCCCGAAAGTTTCTGTTTTTTACAGCAAGATCGCAAAGACTTCACCTAAGTCTTCCCAAAGGTTCTACTTGGCACAAACACTAATTAAAGCAATAAAACCACATCTAAACAGAGGCTAGATGAATTATTTATTACTAAACAGGCAAAGAACAAAAATAAAATTGGGTTGCCTCCCAACAAGCGCTAACGTTTAATGCCCCTAGCCAGGCATGATGATTTCAATGATGCTCACATAAAAGATAAGAATTGAAACATAAATAGAGCATCATGAAGAATATGACTAGCACATTTAAGTCTAACCCACTTCCTATGCATAGGGATTTTGTGAGCAAACAACTTATGGGAACAATAATCAACTAGCATAGGAAGGCAAAACAAGCATAACTTCAAAACTTTAAGCACATAGAGAGGAAACTCGATATTATTGCAATTTCTACAAGCATATGTTCCTCCCTCATAATAATTTTAAGTAGCATCATGAATGAATTCAATGATATAACCATCACATAAAGCATTCTTTTCCTGATCTACAAGCATAGAAATTTTACTACTCTCCACATAAGCAAAATTCTTCTCATTCGGAATAGTCGGAGTATCATAAGAAACTCGAATACTATAAATTGTTTCCACATTAAAAGAGTAATTTCAGAAAAAGGGTAATCATAATCATGACAAGTTTTGTAAATATAATCATCACTACTTTTTATAACATAAGTATCATCACAATAATCATCATAAGTAGCAACTTTGTTCTCATCATAATCAATGGAAACCTCTTCCATGATAGTGGAATCATTACTAAATAAAGTCATGACCTCTCCAAATCCACTTTTATAATTGTCACAAAAAGATTCAACACCCTCCAAAATAGTGGGATCATTACTTCCTAAAGTTGACACTCTTCCAAACCCACTTTCATCAATATAATCATCATAAGTAGGAGGCATGCTATCATCATAATAAGTTTGCATATCAAAACTTGGGGACTAAAAATATCATCTTCATTAAACATAGCATCCCCAAGCTTGGTACAAACATTAATTGCAGCAAATAAATTCTCAAACATGTCATTCTCATCAAACGTAGCATCCCCAAGCTTGGGCCTTTTCATATCAAAAGCATAATCACTATCATCATTAATAGTATGGATAGCACCAATAGTATAGCAATTATCGTCATCACAATGAGTAATAGGAGCAACATCATTTGGGAGGGATACCTTTTTACCTTTTATTCTCCGTCTTTTCTTTTTCTTCTTCACATTAAGTATGGGTTTAATCCTCTTTTTGGAGCTCCTTATTAATAAGATTGGTTGAATAGAAGGCTCCTCCTCGTTACCTGATTCATCATAATAAAGAATAGGAGGATATTGGGAGATATCTTCCCTTTCATTAGTATTCTCTTTATCTTCTATTTGTTTTCTTGTCTTTATGTAATTGGCAATACAAGGATTTTTAATGCAATTCACCGCACAATACATATAAATTTCCTCTAGATCAAAATCAAGAACTTTATCAAGGAGAAATTCTAGAAGATCCTTGGTTATAAGTTACATTTCTTCATAACCCACCAGCAAACTAAGTACATTATGATGCGCAAGGGAAATCAAGTCATCACAATTTTTGGACACGATACGATCATGAAACAATTTGCATTGGGGACTTAAATGACCATGTTCATTGCAAAGTTCACAAGGATGGCTAAGAAAAATTAAATTTTCATCACAAACATCTAGCCTTTCTTGCAACCATTTAGTTTCTAAATACTTATGCCTCTTGCAAAATCTATCTTCCCTATTTGGTGTGTACTTGCAAACTCTATGCACTCCACAAAAATTGACATGCTTATAAGAGACATTTTCATCATGACTAGTGCAATCATCATTAGTACCATGGATATTCAAAGAGTTCGTACTAACAACATTGCAATCATGCTCATCATTCAAAGATTTAGTGCCAAACATTTTAATGCATTCTTCTTCTAACACTTTGGCACAATTATCGGAATACTTATTTTCATGAAAGATATTAAAAAGATGAAGCATATGAGGCACCCTCAATTCCATTTTTTGTAGTTTTGTTTTATAAACTAAACTAGTGATAAAACAAGAAATTAAAAGATTCGATTGCAAGATCTAAAGATATACCTTCAAGCACTAACCTCCCCGGCAACGGCGATAGAAAAGAGCTTAGTTGACGGGTGTTAGTGCCGCTTACCTAGCTTCCCCGGCAACGGCGCCAGAAATTACTTGATGTATACTACACAACCTTCTTCTTGTAGACGTTGTTGGGCCTCCAAGTGCAGAGGTTTGTGGGACAGTAGCAAATTTCCCTCAAGAGGATGACCTAAGGTTTATCAATCCGTGGGAGGCGTAGGAGGAAGATGGTCTCTCTCAAACAACCCTGCAACCAAATAACAAACAGTCTCTTGTGTCCCCAACACACCCAATACAATGGTAAATTGTATAGGTGCACTAGTTCGGCGAAGAGATGGTGATACAAGTGCAATATGGATGGTAGATATAGGTTTTTGTAATCTGAAAATATAAAAACAGCAAGGTAACTAATGATAAAAGTGAGTAAAACGGTATTGCAATGTGTTGAAACAAGGCCTAGGGTTCATACTTTCACTAGTGCAAGTTCTCTCAACAATGATAATATAATTAGATCATATAACAATCCCTCAACATGCAACAAAGAGTCACTCCAAAGTCACTAATAGCGGAGAAAAAACAAAGAGATTATTGTAGGGTACGAAACCACCTCAAAGTTATCCTTTCTGACCGATCTATTCAAGAATCCGTAGTAAAATAACACGAAGCTATTCTTTCTGTTCAATCTATCCTAGAGTTCGTACTAGAATAACACCTTAAGATACAAATCAAGCAAAACCCTAATGTCACCTAGAAACTCCAATGTCACCACAAGTATCCATGGGTATGATTATACGATATGCATCACACAATCTCAGATTCATCTATTCAACCAACACAAAGAACTTCAAAGAGTGCCCCAAAGTTTCTACCGGAGAGTCAAGATGAAAACGTGTGCCAACCCCTATGCATAAGTTCACAAGGTCACTTAACCCGCAAGTTGATCACCAAAACATACATCAAGTAGATCACGTGCATATCCCATTGTCACCACAGATAAGCACATGCAAGACATACATCAAGTGTTCTCAAATCCTTAAAGACTCAATTCGATAAGATAACTTCAAAGGGAAAACTCAATCCATTACAAGAGAGTAGAGGGGGAGAAACATCATAAGATCCAAATATAATAGCAAAGCTCGCGATACATCAAGATTGTGCCGACTCAAGAACACGAGAGAGAGAGAGAGAGAGAGAGAGAGAGAGAGAGAGATCAAACACATAGCTACTGGTACATACTGTAACACCCAAGATGTAACTTTCCATATTTGTAACTCCAACTCTTGCCATTTTCGGCTATGTGTTATGATATTCCCTTCGTGGTCGGGTTTTATTTTTTCATTTTGTTTTTGTTCATGTCATGCATCTCATATCATGTCATCCTGTGCATCGCATTTGCATACGTGTTCGTCTCATGCGTCCGAGCTTTTTCCCCATTTTCCGTTTTGCAATCCGACAATCCCACATGCACCGGCGCACACCTCTTGTTTCTTTTCGTGAGCGGGTGTTCAACGTTCTCAGAATGGACCGAGGTTTGTCAAGTGGCTTTGGTATACCACCGGTAGACCACCTGTCAAGTTTCGTTCCTTTTGGAGGTCGTTTGATGCTCCAACGGTTAACCGGGTACCGCAAAGTCCTTTTGTGTGTTGCAGCAAAACCCCCCTCCAAATAGCCCAAAACCCACCTAAG
The DNA here is from genome assembly GCF_002575655.3 of Aegilops tauschii subsp. strangulata. NCBI lineage: Eukaryota > Viridiplantae > Streptophyta > Magnoliopsida > Poales > Poaceae > Aegilops > Aegilops tauschii. The sequence continues at coordinate 418,031,441 of NC_053037.3, read as the reverse complement.
TCCCTTCCATGCTCTAGGTCGTTCGATCACGATCGTGTGGGCAAAAACCGCACTCCATTTGGAGTCTCCTAGCTCCCTCTACCTATAAAAACACCTCCCCCTCCGAAAATTCGGATCAAACCATAGATCAAATCGCCCCCGCCGCCACCGGACACGTCCACCGCCGCCGGACGCTTCAGCCGCCGCTGCCGCGTCCAATCGCCGCCTGCCACGTGGCAAGCCGCCGCCGTCCGCCGCCGAAGCCCGCCAGGCCCGGGGCCGGCCCCCGCGGCCCGGCCGCCCTCCCAAACCCCGCGCCCCGCGCCGCCGCCCTCCGCCTATGCGGCCGCCTCGCCGTCCTCGCCGCCGCCGCCGCTCGTCTCCGCCGTCCCGCGCGCCGGCGTTCCCCCTAGCCGGATCTTGCCGTTCCCGCGTCTCCGGCGCCTCCCCCCGAGCCCTCCGACTCCGGCGCCCTCCTCCTTCCCTGCTACGGCGAGCAGCAACTCCGGCGAGCTCGAGCCCCGATCCAGATCCACTGAGAAGGTTGACTTTCTCCCCTCCCCCGAATTTCTCCAAGTCCTGAAATTTTTGCAACATGTGGCTCTGTTCATTGCATCATAACTCCTTGCATATAGCTCTGTTTCGTGTGTGTAATATATCTAAATGTTCGACTCGAGATGCTCTTCATTTTGTTCCATTATGCCATGTTCATTTGAGTCCATCTGGATGCCCAAATCTCTGGTGCAAGAGTGCTATATGCTGTTACCTGCTGTTATTTATCAGAAATTGAGGATTTGTTATTTTTGTTGCATTTATTGTGTGCATCTTATGGGCATGAGCTCTACAGGTGTTTTCATCTATGCCATGCCATGTTTACAGAGGTGTATGCCATGTATTTTTGTGATCTATGTAGTGACTAGCACAAGCATGCAAACTAGGCTTCGTGATGTTTCTGATTTCAGGGACTTGGTAATTTTGCCAAGTCTGTGACTGCTGTTATTTTGTTGCTATGTATCCATGTGGCTACAGAGAGATCCATGCTCCTTTTGGTGATGTTCAGTAAGGATGTTTTGTAGATATAGTTGTGCTCTGTCCATCCGTGCCCCTGTTTGAAATTATGGAGTGCCCTAGCATGTCTTAATCTTGCTCTACTTTTGCTATAAAATGTTCCTGGCAGATTGTTTACGTGTTATTCAATTTTGCCAAGCTTGTTGTAGTTGATCCTTTCATGCTTTGAACTTGATCTTGCCATGTTTAGCTTCATAAACATTCCATCCTACTGTATGTATGCTTGTTTTGTCATGCTTTGCTTCGTGGTGAGTGAATCAAGCTCATCAAGATGCCTTCATAATACTGTTTCTGCCATGCTCTGTTTTCTGCTAAGTCTGAAACCTGTTAATGAAACTTGCTATGTTTACATGGTTGCCATCATATCTTCTGATCCTTTTTGGCTTATGGTCAGTAAGGGAATTTTGTTCTATGCATTTATTGTATTTATGCCATGCCTTGTTTTGCTATGTTAAGTTCCTGTAGCATGTGTTTTTCTTGCTCTGAACATTGCTACCTGATGCTGTTTATGCCATGTCCAGTAATTTCACTAAGTCTGTGAACCTGATATCTTTTGCACTTTTGCCATGCTTGTTTGAACCTGTTATTGCGTGATCTGCCGTAGCTCAGTGTTCATATTTTGTCAACCATCTCCTTTAGATCACTGCCATATTCTTTGTTGCTATGTTGGAGTGCTGTAGCATAGTTTCTTGATGTATTCCAAGTGCTATCATGCTGTTAATCACAGAATCGTGTCATTCTTGTTTTGCTTGCCATTTGCAAACCGTGCATCCGTTTCCGGTGATCTTTATATCGATTTTGACCGAAATCATCTCATCTTTCCAGCGGCATACTTGTTTTGCCAAGTTACTGCCTTGTTCATTCTTTTTCTTCCGGAGCTCGCATATGCATCGCATATCATATCTCGCATATCATTCATGTATTGCATCATGTTGCTTGTGCATTTCTCGTGATTGATTGTGGTTCCATTTCTTGTATTCTTGTTGTGGATAGAACCAGGATACGAGTTCGTGAACGAGGAACCTGTTGAGTACGCTTACGAGGATCAAGCTTTCGACAACTCTGAGAACCTTGCAGGCAAGATGACCATACCCTCGAAATCTTTTCAATCTTTGCTTTGCTAGTTGCTCGCTCTATTCTGCTATGCTGCGCTACCTACCACTTGCTATATCATGCCCCCCATATTGCCATGTCAAGCCTCTAACCATCCTTTCCCTAGCAAACCGTTGTTTGGCTAAGTTACCGCTTTTGCTCAGCCCTTCTTATAGCGTTGCTAGTTGCAGGTGAAGGTGAAGTTGGTTCCATGTTGGAACATGGATATTTTGGAATATCACAATATCTCTTATTTAAATTAATGGATCTATATATTTGGTAAAGGGTGGAAGGCTCGACCTTATGCCTGGTGTTTTGTTCCACTCTTGCCGCCCTAGTTTCCGTCATACCGGTATTATGTTCCTTGAGTTTGCGTTCCTTACGCGGTTGGGTGATTTATGGGACCCCCTTGACAGTTAGCCTTGAATAAAACTCCTCCAGCAAGGCCCAACCTTGGTTTTACCATTTGCCACCTAAGCCTTTTTCCCTTGGGTTTTCGCGAGCCCGAGGGTCATCTTTATTTAAACCCCCGGGCCAGTGCTCCTCTGAGTATTGGTCCAACCTGTCAGTCGCCGGTGGCCACCAGGGGCAACCCTAGGCTCACCTATCGGAAGCTTGGACAATCCGGTGTGCCCTGAGAACGAGATATGTGCAGCTCCTATCGGGATTTGTCGGCACATTCGGGCGGCTTTGCTGGTCTTGTTTTACCATTGTCGAAATGTCTTGTAAACCGGGATTCCGAGACTGATCGGGTCTTCCTGGGAGAAGGTTTATCCTTCGTTGACCGTGAGAGCTTATAATGGGCTAAGTTGGGACACCCCTCCAGGGTATTATCTTTCGAAAGCCATGCCCGCGGTTATGAGGCAGATGGGAATTTGTTAATGTCCGGTTGTAGAGAACTTGTCACTTGACCCAAGTAAAATACATCAACCGTGTGTGTAGCCATGATGGTCTCTTCTCGGCGGAGTCCGGGAAGTGAACACGGTTTGAGTTATGCATGAACATAAGTAGTTTCAGGATCACTTCTTGATCATTTCTAGCTTCGCGACCGTTGCGTTGCTTCTCTTCTCGCTCTCATTTGTGTATGTTAGCCACCACATATGCTTAGTGCCTGCTGCAGCTCCACCTTATTACACCATTCTTTCCTATAAGCTTAAATAGTCTTGATCTCACGGGTGTGAGATTGCTGAGTCCTCGTGACTCACAGATTCTACCAAAACAGTTGCAGGTGCTGACGATGCCAGCGCAGGTGACGCAACCGAGCTCAAGTGGGAGTTCGACGAGGAACGTGGTCGTTACTATGTTTCGTTTCCTGATGATCAGTAGTGGAGCCCAGTTGGGACGATCGGGGATCTAGCAATTGGGGTTATCTTATTTGCATTTGGATTTGACCGTAGTCGGTCTATGTGTGGATTTTGGATGATGTATGATTTATATTTATGTATTGTGTGAAGTGGCGACTGTAAGCCAACTCTCGTTATCCCATTCTTGTTCATTACATGGGATTGTGTAAAGATGACCCTTCTTGCGACAAAACCACAATGCGGTTATGCCTCTAAGTCGTGCCTCGACACGTGGGAGATATAGCCGCATCGTGGGCGTTACACATACCCTCAGCCCCGAGGGTGAACTACTCCCTCCTCGTCATGGAGAGCACCAGGATGATGAAGATGGCAACCGGTGAGGGATCCCCCCTCCGGCAGGGTGCCGGAACAGGGTCCCGATTGGTTTTTGGTGGCTACAGACGCTTGCGGCGGCGGAACTCCCGATTTAGGTTATTTTCTGGAGGTTTCTCTATTTATAGGATTTTTTGGCGTAGGTCTCACGTCAGGGGGGGTCTCCGAGTCGTCCACAAGAAAGGGGGACGCGCCTAGGGGGTAGGGCGCGCCCCCCACCCTCGTGGACGGCCCGGGACTCTTCTGGCCCAACTCTTTTACTCCGGGGGCTTCTATTGGTCCATAAAAAATCATCAAAAATTGGCACGTCAATTGGACTCCGTTTGGTATTCCTTTTCTGCGATACTCAAAAACAAGGAAAAAACAGAAACTGGCACTGGCTCTAGGTTAATAGGTTAGTCCCAAAAATCATATAAAATAGCATATAAATGCATATAAACATCCTAGATGGATAATATAATAGCATGGAACAATCAAAAATTATAGATATGTTGGAGACGTATCGACGTCCGCTTATGGTCTACGAGGGTACGTAGACACACTCTCCCCTCTCGTTGCTATGCATCTCCATGGATAGATCTTGCGTGTGCGTAGAATTTTTTTGTTTTCCATGCATCGTTTCCCAACAGTGGCATCCGAGCCAAGTCTATGCGTAGATGATATGCACGAGTAGAACACAAAGACTTGTGGGCGGTGATAGTCATACTGCTTATCACTAACCTCTTATTTTTGATTCGGCGGTATTGTGGGATAAAGCGGCCCGGACCAACCTTACATGTCCACGCACATGAGACCGGCTCCACCGACAGACATGCAACTAGTTTTGCATAAAGGTGGCTGGCGGGTGTCTATTTCTCCTACTTTAGTTGAATCGAATTTGACTACGGTCGGTCCTTGAAGAAGGTTAAAACAGCAAACTTGATGAATCACCGTCGTGGTTTTTGCGTAGTTAAGAACGGTTCTTTCTAGAAGCCCGTATCAGCCACGTAAAACTAGCAACAACAAAGTAGAGGACGTCTAACTTGTTTTTGCAAGGCATGTTGTGATGTGATATGGTGAAGATATGATATGATATATGTTGATGTATGATATGATCATGTTTTGTAGTATCGACAACCGGCAGGAGCCTTAGGGTTGTCTCTTTATTGTATGAAATGCAAGCGCCATGTAATTGCTTGACTTTATCGCTATGCATGCGTTAGTAGTTGTAGAAGCAATAGTTGGCGAGACGACCCCGACGCAATGATGGAGATCAAAGTGTCGACCCGGTGACGATGGAGATCATGACGATGCTTTGGAGATGGAGATCAAAATCACAAGATGATGATGGCCATATCATGTCACATATTTTGATTGCGTGTGATGTTTATCTTTTATGCATCTTATTTTTATTAGAACGGCGGTAGCATTATAATATGATCCCTTCACTAAATTTCAAGATAAAAGCGTTCTCCCTGAGTATGCAACGTTGCCAAAGTTCGTCGTTTCGAAGCACCACGTGATGATCGGGTGTGATAGACTCTACATTCACATAAAACGGGTGTAAGACAGTTATGCACATGCAGAATACTTGGGTTAAACTTGACGAGCCTAGCATGTACAAACATGGTCATGGAACACTGGAGACCGAAAGGTCGAACATGAGTCATATAGTAGATATGATCAACATAGAGATGTTCACCATTGATGACTACCCCATCTCACGTGATGACCGGACATGGGTTAGTTGATTTAGATCATGTATCACTTAGAAAACTTGAGGGATGTTTATTTAAGTGGGAGTTCTTAAGTGATTTGATTAATTGAACTTAATTTATCATGAACTCATTCTTAATAGTTTTTGCATATCTTTGTTGTAGATAAATAGCTCGCGATATAGCTCCCCTATTTTTGATATGTTCCCAGATAAAAGTGTTGGGAAACGTTGCATGGAAAACTAAAAAAATTCTATGCACACGCAATGATCTATCCATGGAGATGCATAGCAACGAGGGGGAGAGTATGTCTACATACCCTCGTAGACCGTAAGCGGAAGCGTTTAACAAAGCGCTTGATGTAGTTGAAATTCTTCGCGCTCCAACCGATCAAGTACCGAACGTACGGCACCTCCGCGTTCTGCACACGTTCAGCTCAGTGATGTCCTCCTCCTTCTTGATCCAGCAAGACGGCGAGGTAGTAGATGAGTTCCGGCAGCACGATGGTGTGGTGACGGTGATGGTGAAGTGATCTCCGCAGAGCTTCGCCTAAGCACAACGAAAATATGACCGGGGGTGTAAACGGTGGAGGGCGGCGCTGCACACGGCTAGGCAATTGTCTGTTATGTGCTAGGCACCCCCCTCCCACATATATATAGGTCGGAGGGAGGGGGAGCAGCCAAAGGAGGCGCCCAAGTAGGAGGAATCCTACTTGGGGTCCCTCCCAAGCCGCGCCCCCCTTTCCTTATTTGGAGTGCGGGGAAAGGCAGGGGACGGTGCCCCCCTTTCCTTTCGCCCCCTTTTCCTTCCCTAGGGCTGACCAAACAAGGAAGGGGGCACACCAGCCCCCTCATGGGCTTGTCTGTCCCCTCCTTTGGCCCATAAGGCCCATAACTTGCCGGGGGTGCCCGGAACCCCTTCCGGTGACCCGATTCCTTCCCGGTACGTCCCGAAACACTTATGGTGTCCAAATACCATCGTCCTATATATCAATCTTTACCTCTCGACCATTTTGAGACTCCTCGTCATGTCCGTGATCACATCCAGGACTCCGAACAACATTCGGTCACCAAAACATATAACTCATATAACATTATATCGTCAACGAACATTAAGCGTGCGGACCCTACGGGTTCGAGAACTATGTAGACATGACCAAGACACCTCTCCGGTCAATAAGCAATAGCGGAACTTAGATGCCCATATTGGTTCCTACATATTCTAGGAAGATCTTTATCGGTCGAACCGTTATGACAACATACATAATTCCCTTTGCCCATCGATATGTTATTTGCCCGAGATTTGATCATCGTTATCTTCATACCTAGTTCAATCTCGTTACCGGCAAGTCTCTTTACTAGTTCCATAATACATCACCTTGGGACTAACTCCTTAGTCATTTGCTTGCAAGCTTATGATGTGTATTACCGAGAGGGCCTAGAGATACCTCTCTGATACTCGGAGTGACAAATCCTAATCTCGATCTATGCCAACTCAACAAACACCTTCAGAGATACCTGTAGAGCATCTTTATGATCACCCAGTTATGTGGTGACGTTTGATAGCACACAAGGTCTTCCTCCAGTATCTGGGAGTTGCATAATCTCATAGTCGAAGGAATAAGTATTTTACATGAAGAAAGCAATAGCAATAAACTGAACGACCATTATGCTAAGCTAACGGTTGGTCTTGTCTATCACATCATTCTCCTAATGATGTGATCCCGTTATCAAATGACAACCCATGTCTATGGTTAGGAAACCTTAACGATCTTTGATCAACGAGTTAGTCTAGTAGAGGCTTACTAGGGACACGGAATTTGTTTATGTATTCACACATGTATTTAAGTTTCCGACCAATAAAATTCTAGCATGAATAATAAACCTTATCATGAATAAGGAAATATAATATAAAATAACAACTTTATTATTGCCTCTAGGGCATATTTCCTTCAAAACTAAGTTGAAAGGTGATAGTAGCAATCAAGCGGACTGGGTCCGTGATCTGAGGATTATCCTCATTGCTGCACTGAAGAATTATGTCCTTGATGCAACGCTAGGTGACAGACCTATTGCAGGAGCAGATGCAGACGTTATGAATGTTTGGCAAGCTCGATATGATGACTACTTAATAGTTTAGTGCGCCATGCTTTACGGCTTAGAACCAGGACTTCAAAAACGTTTTGAACTCCATAGAGCATATGAGATGTTCCAAGAGTTCATATTCGTATTTCAGTCTCATGCCCGTGTCGAGAGGTATGAGACCTCTGACAAGTACTTTGCCTACAAGAAGGAGGAGAATAGCTCAGCCAGTGAGCACGTTCTTAGAATATCTGAGTACTACAATCACTTAAATCAAGTGGGAGTTAATCTTCCATATAAGATAGTGATTGATAAAGTTCTCTAGTCACTATCACCAAGCTACTAGAACTTCGTGATGAACAATAATATGCAAGGGATGACGAAAACGATACCCGAGATCTTCGCAATGCTAAAATCGGCGGAGGTAGAAATCAAGAAAGAGCATCAAATGTTGATGGTTAATAAGACCACTAGTTTCAAGGAAAAGGGCAAGGGAAAGAAAGGGGACTTCAAGAAGAATGGCAAGCAAGTTGCCACTCCCATGAAGAAGCCCAAAGCTAGACCCAAGCCTGAAATTGAGTGCTTCTACTGCAAAGGAAATGGTCATTGGAAGCGGAACTGTCTCAAATACTTGGCGGATAAGAAGGATGGCAAAGTGAACAAAGGTATATTTGATATACATGTTATTGATGTGTATTTTACTAGTGTTCGTATAACCCCTAGGTATTTGATACCGGTTCTGTTGCTAAGATTAGTAACTCGAAATAGGAGTGGCAGAGACTAGTTAAAAACGAGGTGAGATGTATGTTGGAAATGATTCCAAGGTTAATATGATCACCATCGCACACTCTCGGGATTAGTGTTGAACCTAAATAAATGTTATTTGGTGTTTGCGTTGAGCATGAATATGATTAGATCATGTTTATTGCAATACGTTTATTCATTTAATTCAGATAATAGTTGTTGTTCATTTACATGAATAAAACCTTCTATGGTCATACACCCAATGTGAATGGTTTATTGAATCCCAATCTTAATGATACACATATTCATAATATTTATGCCAAAAGATGCAAAGTTGATAATGATAGTGCAACATACTTATGGCACTGCCGTTTAGGTCATATTGGTGTAAAGCGCATGAAGAAACTCCATGCAGATGGACTTTTGGAATCACTTGATACTTGCGAACCATGCCTCATGGGCAAGATGACTGAAACTCCATTCTCCTAAACAATGCAGTGAGCTAATGACTGATTGGAAATAATACATACCGATGTATGCGGTCCGATGAGTGTTGAAGCACGCGGTGGGTAACGTTATTTTCAGATCTTCACAGATGATTTGAGTAGGTATGGGTATATCTACTTAATAAAACACAAGTCCGAAACATTTGAAGAGTTCCAAGAATTTCAGAGTGAAGTGGAGAATGATCGTAACAAGAAAATAAAGTTTCTACGATTTGATCACGGAGGTGAATATTTGAGTTACGAGTTTGGCCTTCATTTAAAACAATGTGGAATTGTTTCACAACTCACGTCACCTGGAACACCACAGCGTAATGGTGTGTCCGAACACCGTAACCGTACTTTATTGGATATGGTGCGTTCTTGATGTCTCTTACCGATTTACCACTATCGTTTTGGGGTTATGCATTAGAGACAACTGCATTCATGTTAAATAGGGCACCATCTAAATCCGTTGAGATGACACTGTATGAACTGTGGTTTGACTAGAAACCTAAGTTGTCGTTTCTTAAAAGTTTGGGGATACGACACTTATGTCAAAAAGGCTTCAGCCTGATAAGCTCGAACCCAAAGCGGAGAAGTGCGTCTTCATAGGACACCCGAAAGAAACTATTGGGTATACCTTCTACCATAGATCTGAGGGAAAAAATTCTTTGTTGCTAAGAATGGGTCCTTTCTAGAGAAGGAATTTCTCTCGAAAGAAGTGAGTGGGTGGAAAGTAGAACTTGATGAGGTAATTGTACCTTCTCTCAATTTGGAAAGTAGCACATCAGAGAAATCCGTTCCCGTGATGCCTACACCAACTAGAGAGGAAGCTAATGCTGATGATCATGAAACTTCAGATCAAGTTGCTACTGAACCTCGTAGGTCGAACAAAGCACGTTCCGCACTAGAGTGGTACGGTAATCCTGTCCTGGAAGTCATGTTACTAGACCATGGCGAACCTACAAACTATGAAGAATCTATGATGACCCCAAATTCCGATAAATGGTTTGAGGCCATGAAAACTGAGATAGGATCCATATATGATAACAAAGTGTGGGCTTTGGTGGACTTGCTTGATGATTGGCAAGCCATTGAGAATAAATGGATCTTCAAGAAGAAGACAGATGCTGATGGTAATGTCACCATCTACAAAGCTCGACCTGTCGCGAAAGGTTTTCAACAAGTTCAAGAAATTGACTACGATGAGACTTTCTCACTTGTAGCGATGCTTAAGTCTGTCTGAATCATGTTAGCAAATTGCCGCATTTTATGATTATGGAATCTGGCAAATGGACATCAAAACTGCATTCCTTCATGGATTTCTTAAAGAAAGAGTTGTATATGATGCAACCAGAAGGTTTTGTCGATCCTAAAGGTGCTAACAAAGTGTGCAAGCTCCAGTGATCCATCTATGGACTGGTGCAAGCATCTCGGAGTTGGAATATACGCTTTGATGAGGTGATCAAAGCATATGGTTTTATAAAGACTTACGGTGAAGCTTGTATTACAAGAAAGTGAGTGGGAGCTCTGTAGCATTTCTAATATTATATGTGGATGACATATTGCTGATTGGAAATGATATAGAATTTCTGGATAGCCTAAAAGGATACTTGAATAAGAATTTTTCAATGAAAGACCTCGGTGAAGCTGCTTACATATTAGGCATCAAGATCTATAGAGATAGATCAAGACGCTTGATAAGGCTTTCACAAAGCACATACCTTGATAAAGTTTTGAAGAAGTTCAAAATGGATCAGTCAAAGAAAGGGTTCTTGCCTTTGTTACAAGGTGTGAAGTTGATTAAGACTCAAAGCCCGACCATGGCAGAAGATAGAGAGAGAATGAAAGTCATTCCCTATGCCTCAGCCATAGGTTCTATAAAGTATGCCATGATGTGTACCAGACCTTGTGCCTTGCCATGAGTTTGACAAGGGGGTACAATGGTGATCTAGGGGTAGATCACTGGACAGCGGTCAAAATTATCCTTAGGTACCTTAAAGACGACCAAGGAAATGTTTCTCGGTTATGGAGGTAATAAAGAGTTCGTCGTAAAGGGTTACATTGATGCAAGCTTTGACACTGATCCAGATGACTCTAAGTCTCAATCTGGATACATATTGAAAGTGGGAGCAATTAGCTAGAGTAGATCCATGCAGAGCATTGTAGACATAGAAATTTGCAAAATACATACGGATCTGAATGTGACAGGCCCGTTGACTAAACTTCTCTCACAAGCAAAACATGATCACACCTTAGTACTCTTTGGGTGTTAATCACATGGCGATGTGAACTAGATTATTGACTCTAGTAAACTCTTTGGGTGCTGGTGACATGGCGATGTGAACTATGGGTGTTAATCACATGGCGATGTGAACTAGATTATTGACTCTAGTGCAAGTGGGAGACTGATGGAAATATGCCCTAGAGGCAATAATAAAATGGTTATTATTATATTTCCTTAATCATGATAAAGGTTTATTATTCATGCTAGAATTGTATTGATCGGAAACTTAAATACATGTGTGAATACATAAACAAATATTGTGTCCCTAGTAAGCCTCTACTAGACTGGCTCGTTGATCAAAGATGGTTAAGATTTCCTAACCATAGACATGTGTTGTTATTTGATAATGGGATCACATCATTAGAAAAATGATGTGATGGACAAGACCCATCCGTTAGCTTAGCATATCAATCGTTCAGTTTATTGCTATTGCTTTCTTGATGTCAAATACATATTCCTTCGACTATGAGATTATGCAACTCCCGGATACCGGAGGAATACCTTGTGTGTTATCAAACGTCACAACGTAACTAGGTGATCATAAAGATGCTCTATAGGTATCTCTGAAGGTGTTTGTTAAGTTGGCATAGATCGAGATTAGGATTTGCCACTCCGAGTATCGGAGAGGTACCTCTGGGCCCTCTCGGTAATACACATCATAAGAAGCCTTGCAAGCAAAGTGACTAATGAGTTAGTTGCAAGATGATGTATTGCAGAACGAGTAAAGAGAATTGCTAGTAACGAGATTGAACTAGGTATGAAGATATCGACGATCGAATCTTGGGCAAGTAACATACCGATGGACAAAGGGAATTACGTATGTTATCATAACGGTTTGACTAATAAAGATCTTCGTAGAATATGTAGGAGGCAATATGGACATCCAGGTTCCGCTATCGGTTATTGACCAGAGAGGTGTCTCGGTCATGTCTACATAGTTCTCGAACCCGTAGGGTCCGCACGCTTAACATTCATTGGCGATATAGTGTTATACGAGTTATATGATTTGGTGACCGGATGTTGTTCAGAGTCCCGGATGAGATCATGGACATGAAGAGGAGTCTCAAAATGATCGAGAGGTAAACATTGATATATAGGACGATGATATTCGGACACCGGAATAGTTTCGTAGTGCCCCGGGTAGTCATCAGATCACCGGAAGGGGTTCCGGGAGGCCCCAGGAGGTCTATGGGCCTAATGGTCCAAGGAGAGGCACACAGGCGCGCCCTCTCCGTAGCCGCCGGCCCTAGAAGAAGGAAAGGGGGGCACCTCCTCCTTCCTCCCCTTGGCGCCAAAAGAAGGAAAGGGGGCGGCCTAGGGCAAGCCCAAGTAGGATTTTCGGACCTACTTGGGGCGCCCCTTGGCCTCTCCCCTCTCCCTCCCACCTATATATATGTGGGTGGGGGCGCCTAGCACAACAAGAACATTGTCTTAGCCATGTGCGGCGCCCCCTCCACCGTTTACACCCCCGGTCATATTTTCGTAGTGCTTAGGTGACGCCCTGTGGAGATAGCTTCACCATCACCATCACCACGCCGTCGTGCTGCCGGAACTCATCTACTACCTCGCCATCTTGCTGGATCAAGAAGGCGGAGGACGTCACCGAACTGAATGTGTGCTGAACGCGGAGGTGTTGTACATTCGGTACTTGAACGGTTGGAGCGCGAAGAAGTTTGACTACATCAACCGCATTGCTAAACACTTCCTCTTACAGTCTACGAGGGTACGTAGACACACTCTCCCCTCTATCTCCATGGATAGATCTTGCGCGTGTGTAATTTTTTTGTTTTCCATGCTTTGTTTCCCAACAGTTATCGTGTATATCTCTAGGTTGTGGCTGCTACATATTGAATTTCATCCAAATATCCATCGCTGATCCAATGCCTATAGTTTGCTAATATTGTCTTTTCTTAAGTTACTACTACTGTTGTTGCAGTTACACTTGTTACAAAACTGCTACTGTTACTATTACTATTGCTACTGCTTTTATCACTGCTATCAAATTACCATGCTACTAATAAATTGCTGCAAAAAATGATTCTCAAGTGTGGTTGAATTGACAACTCAACTGTTAAGGCTTATATCCTCTTGCGTCGAATCAATAAATTTGGGTGAAATACTACCCTCGAAGACTATTGCGACCCCCTATACTTGTGGGTCATCAAGACAATTTTCTGGTGTCATTGTTGAGGAGCATAACTCTATTTATTAAGTTCACTTGGGAGTTAAATATCCGCTGCAATTTATATTCACTATGAAGAATCAGAAAGACTAAGACCAAGATCATGCCCTCTAAGATGAGGGAAGGTAAGGAACTGCCGGCTCGATCTCCGCCTGGTTCACCTTCTGTTTTAAGTCAGCTTGCGACACCACCACCTGCTATTCAATCTGATATGTCACAAGTAATTGATAATACTCCTGCTACTGATGATACTCATGATGAAGCTTTTATTTTGCTTGATAAATATGTGCCACTTGTTGAGTTACTTGATGCTCATATTGTTAAGCCTAAAGAATATGAAATTGAAGAAAATCATGAATCACGTGCTACACCTAGTACTCCAGCTACAACTAAGATGCTTGATATCCCCGATGGTTACACTCTTCATAAGGAGTTTACTAGAGAACTTATGCCTTATGATACTCGTAATGGCATAGAAGGTTTTATGGCTATAGTTAAATAAAAGGCCATGAACACAATGATGAAATATGATTCCGAGTTTGCAACTTCTCCTATTTTTGTTACTGGTACTGATTATAAATTCTCTGTTGATCCTGAACTTATTACGTTGATAGAATCCGATCCTTTTCACGGTTATGAATCTGAAACAGTTGTTGTACATCTTACTAAATTGAATAATATTACCACCCCGTTTGCTCAAGAGGAAAAGATTCGCAACTATTACATTCTTAAGTTGTTTCCTTTCTCATTAAAGGTGATGGTAAGATATGGTTCAATAATATTGCTCCTAGTTGTGTGCGTAGTCCCCATGATATGACCTATTACTTTACTGAAAATATTTTTCTGCTAAGAAACAAGCTGCCTTACAGGAATATACAACTTTGTGCAACTTGAGGAAGAATGTCTCCCTCGGGCTTGAGGGAGGCTTCTCCAATTATTAAATACTTTGCTTGATCATCCTATTAACAAAAATGAAATACTTGATATTTTTTATAATTGACTAACCGATGCATCTAGGGACTACCAAGATAGTTGTGTCGGTTGTGCTTTCAGGAAAAGAACAGTTGAACAAGCTCAGGATTTATTGATTAACTTATTGAGAAATGCTTTTGATTGGACACTTCAAAGCACCGCCTAAGCCAACTCCGAAGAAGAGAGGTATTGTATTCCTCAGTCCACAAGATACGCAAGAAGCCAAGAAATCTATGAAAGAGAAAGGTATTAAATCAGAAGATGTTAAGGATCTACTACCTATTCAAGAAATACATGGACTTAAGTTCCGACACAGGTAGTAGAGGTAAACTCTCTTTATAGGTTTGATGTGGGTGATATTCCTTATAATAAATCTTCAAGTCAGTGCTTAAATAAATTTCATAATTTTGTCGTTAACAAGAACACTTCAATATGCAAATACGTATTCAATTGAATCACGACTCTATTATGATTGAAAGCTTAACTGATGTGCTTGTTAGAATTTCCAATGAAGGTAAAAGCTTACATAAGCACTATGCTATGGTTAACACTCAGCTGGAACAAGTTGTTGGATCACAAAATGATTTGTTTAACGAGATGCATAATAAAACTAATAAGTATGTTGTTGGAGTAATTACTAGAGTTGGTAAAATGACTCAGGATCCTCTATATCCTGAAGGTCATATTGAGAGAATTCAACAAGACACTCAGAGAGTTAATGATAGTGCACCTAGTTCACTTAAGAAGAAGAAGAAGAAAAAGAGGAGGAATAAAACTTTGCATACTTTTGATGAACCTGTTATAGAAAAACTATTGAGAATCATAATGATGTTCTATTTCCGATGTTGAGACACAATCTGATGATGAGCATATGCCTAGTGATAATGATATTTACTCCTAATGAAGCAGTTGGTAGTCTCCGTTCTAGGGTTTTTTCGTCCCACCTCCCACCTTTGTCTGGTTTTTTTGTCTGGTTTTATTTCATTTGGCTTATTTTCGTTTCACCTCCCACCACCATCTTCTCACGTTGGTTTTTTATCCTCTAAATAAAAACTTCCATAACTTTTCTAAACTTTTCAAACCACACACATTACAAACCGGCAGGAAGTGATATTATGTTACAAAACAATAAAATCTAATTCCATGGCAATCAATTTCAAATCCTAACTTTCCTAACTCATTGGTTCTTGTTGGGAAATGTTGCATGGAAAACAAAAAAATTCTATGCACACGCAATGATCTATCCATGGAGATGCATAGCAACGAGGGGAGAGTGTGTCTACGTACCCTCGTAGAC
The DNA here is from genome assembly GCF_002575655.3 of Aegilops tauschii subsp. strangulata. Lineage (NCBI taxonomy): Eukaryota > Viridiplantae > Streptophyta > Magnoliopsida > Poales > Poaceae > Aegilops > Aegilops tauschii. The sequence goes on along the minus strand of NC_053037.3, from coordinate 418,015,884 downwards.
TGAAAGTGGAAGCATTTGATAACGCGGTTGATGTAGTCGAACTTCTTCTAGCTCCGACCGATCAAGCACCGAACGTACGGCACCTCCGAGTTCTGCACACGTTCAGCTCGGTGACGTCCCTCGCCTTCTTGATCCAGCAAATTGTCGAGGTAGTAGATGAGTTTCGTCAGCACGACGGCATGGTGATGGTGATGGTGAAATGATCCACGCAGGGCTTTGCCTAAGCACCGCAAGAATATGACCGGGGGTGTAAACTGTGGAGGGGGGCACTGCACATGCCTAACAATTGATGTCCTGTGTTCTAGGCGCCCCCTCCCCACATATAAATAGGTGGGAGGGGAGGAGAGGCAGCCAGGGGCGCCCCAAGTAGGATCCGAATCCTACCTGGGGTTTCCCCAAGTGGCGCCCCATTTCCTTTTTCCATCGGAGAAGAAAGGAAGGAGGAAGAAGAGAAGGAAGAGGGGGGGCGAACCCCCTCTTCTCCTTCTCCTATTCGGCCACCTGCCATAGGGGGGCGCCACCCCTTGTGGGCTAGTGTGCTCCCCTCTCATGGCCCATATGGCCCATATATCCCCCCAGGGTTTCGGTAACCCCCCTCCCCCCCCCCCCCCGGTACTCCGATAAATACCTGATACACTTCGGAACACTTCCGGTGTCTGAATACTATCAACCTATATATCAATCTTTACCTCTCGACCATTTCGAGACTCCTCGTCATGTCTGTGATCTCATCTGGGACTCCTAACAACATTAGGTCACCAAATCACATAACTCATATAATACAATATCGTCATTGAACGTTAAGTGTGCGGACCCTACGGGTTCGAGAACTATGTAGACATGACCGAGACACCTCTCCGGTCAATAACCAATAGCGGAACCTGGATGCTCATATTGGCTACGAAGATCTTTATCGGTCGAACCGTTATGACAACATACGTAATTCCCTTTGTCCATCGGTATGTTACTTGCCCGAGATTCTATCGTCGGTATCTACATACCTAGTTCAATCTCGTTACCGGCAAGTCTCTTTACTCGTTCCGTAATACATCATCCTGCAACTAACTCATTAGTCACTTTGCTTGCAAGGCTTCTTATGATGTGCATTACCGAGAGGGCCCAGAGATACCTCTCCGATACTCTGAGTGACTGATGACCCACAAGTATAGGGGATCAATTGTAGCTCTTTTCGATAAGTAAGAGTGTCGAACCCAACAAGGAGCAGAAGGAAATGAGAAGTAGTTTTCAGTAAGGTGATGTCTGCAAGTGCTGAAACTGTAAGTAGCGAGTAGTTTGATAGCAATATAATTTGTAACGAGCAAGTAATGATCGTAGCAATAAGTATGCAGCAAGGTAGCCCAATCCTTTTGAGGCAAAGGACAGGCCAAAACGGTCTCTTATGATAAGCAAAGCGTTCTTGAGGGTACACGGGAATTTCATCTAGTCACTTTCATCATGTTGGTTTGATTTGTGTTCGCTACTTTGATAATTTGATATGTGGGTGGACCGGTGCTTAGGTGCTGTTCTCACTTGAACAAACCTCCTACTTATGATTAACCCTCCCGCAAGCATCCGCAACTACGAGAAAAGTATTAAGGATAAATCCTAACCATAGCATTAAACTCTAGGATCCAGTCGGTCCCTTACAGAATAGTGCATAAACTGGGGTTGATGTTTCTGTCACTCTCGCAACCCACCATCTATTTACTACTCCACAATGCATTCCCTTAGGCCCAAATATGGTGAAGTGTCATGTAGTCGACGTTCACATGACACCACTAAGGGAATCACAACATACATACCATCAAAATATCGAACACATATCAAATTCACATGATTACTTACAACATGATTTATCCCGTGACCTCAAGAACAAAAGTAACTACTCACAAAAAATAAACATGCTCATGATCAGAGGGGTATTAATATGCATAATGGATCTGAACATATAATCTTCCACCAAATAAACCATATAGTAATCAACTACAAGATGTAATCAACACTACTAGTCACCCCCTAGCACCAATCTATAGTTCCGGCAACAAGATTGAATACAAGAGATGAACTAGGGTTTGAGATGAGATGGTGCTGGTGAATATGTTCATGGAGATTGCCCTCCCCAAGATGGGAGAGTTGTTGGTGATGATGATGACGATGATTTCCCCCTCCGGGAGGGAAGTTCCCCCGGCATAATCGCTCCGCTAGAGGGCAAAAGTGCTCCTGCCCAAGTTCTGCCTCGAGACGGCGGAGCTCCATCCCGAAAGCCTTCTCCTTATTTTTTTCTAGGTCAAAATGACTTATATACCAGAAGATGGGCACTGAAGGTGGGCCGAGGAGGCCACAACCCACCAGGGCGCGCCAGGGGGGCCTGGCGCACCCAGGTGGGTTGTGCCCACCTGGTGGCCCCCCTCTGGTGATTATTGGTTCCAATATTTCTTAAATAATACATAAAAAATCTCCGTGAAGTTCAGCTCATTTGGAGTTCTGCAGAATAGGTGGCCTGACGTAGCTTTTTCAGATCCAAATTTCTAGCTGCCGGAATTCTCCCTCTCGGTGTGTACCTTGCAAATTATGAGAGAAAAGGTATTAGAATTACTCCAAAAAGCATTATTATGGATAAAAACATTATAAATAACAGTAAGAAAACATGATGCAAAATGGACGTATCAACTCCCCCAAGCTTAGACCTCGCTTGTCCTCAAGCGAAAACCGAAATCGAAAAACATGTCCACATGCTTTGAGAGAGAGAGAGAGAGAGTTGTTGATAAAAACAAAATACCGACATAGAAGCATCACGTTGATTATTATAACAGCAACAAATTCAAACATAAGACTTTTATCACAGAACTCGTATCATATACTTCTCATGAATAAGTAACAGTTCATCACATAATCGAAGTATAAAGCAAAAACTCTATTAAAAACCAACAAACTATGTTCTTAGTCAACTTTGCAACTGAAATTCATCATCTTTACAGGAAGAGTCACGTGTCGGAGCCTTTTAAGCAAGTCCACATACTCAACCATCATATTGTAGCGACCTGACCTCAGACTGTCAAGTCTCTGTGCTTAAGTGTCATCCCTGGATCGGTATGCTGACACACACAGTACTCGAGGATTTATAACAGAGGTAAATCACATGTATAAAGTAATGTAAATACCATTACCTCAATCCTAATAGCGGAAGTAACAAAAGGTTGTGGATTCCCATCAACACCAACGGCAAAGTTGAGTGTAGAAATCATAACCCTAACGTATCACTTACTCGTCGTAAGGTTCCTGCAACATGAGATGTTGCAGCCACAAAGGGTTAGTACATTGAATGTACTGGCAAATTCACACCATAGGATAATGATGAATGATAGCTATCACTACATGCATATTTGGCTGGTGGAAAAGCTCTATGGTTATAAAGTTTTTGCGAAAAGCCAATTTTTCCCTACTGCATAGGAATATGTTTTATTTAACTACAAAGTTTGTTGAAAACATTGAGAATGGTAAATCCCCATCTCAATCCCAATTAAAAGTTAACAACCCGACAAATTAATTATATAGAGTGATGAGATCAACATGATAATCCAAGAACCAGATACTCAAGATGTCCATAACCGGGGACACAGCTAATCATGATTAGTTTGTACACTCTGCAGAGGTTTGCGCACTTTTCCCCACAAGACTCAATCTCCTCCGTTGGATTTCTCGCACTACATGATGTTTGAGAAACGGATGACCGAGACACAGTCTTTCAGAAGCATTAACTCTAACCCCGGGTAGACAGTACCAGCCTACATCCCCTACATCTGCTAGCCTACCACTAGAAGAGGTCATGCAACATACTCAACTATGCTAGAGCCCTTAATAGCTTGTGGCTGCACACGGAAGTTTCTAGCATGAATAATCTTATGATCCCTTTGAGCCTGGGTGGCGAACCATAGGATGATCACACGGGTTCCCCGGGATCTCCTAGGACAACACTGGTATATCCCCAGGTGTCCGGGCAAGTCCACTAGTATATCCCCAGGGTGCCCCTACCAATCCACCCACATGTGTATTAAAGTAGCCACCTTAAGTTAACCTTTGGTGGTGAAGAAGGTGATGGTGGTGATGAAGCGATCCTGTCCTTAAGGGTCAAGAGATCCTGCATTTCCCTCTTCGTCTCGATCTTCCTCAACCAAGCATCTTCTTCCATGTTGTTCGAGGAGCAGCAAGACATGATGCCTAGCTTGACAAATATGACCAGAAACGGCAAGAAAAGAGAACAGAGGATTTTCTCCGCGATACGGTGGTTAACAGGTTCGGGAAGTATATATAGAATTTTTTATCTTGGAGGACAAGCATATGGAAGAAAAACGGAGTACGAGAGGTGTCCCAGGTGGGCACAACCCACCTAGGCGCACCAGGCAAGCCTGGCACGCCCTGGTGTCTTGTGCCCACCAGGGGACGCTTCCTGGAAGTTTCTTTATTTCCAAAAAATTAAAATATTCCAAAACTGATAAAAAATATTTTTGCAGATTTTTCGGAGCCCGTTTACTTACCGTATCACGTACCTCCTTAGTTTGACGATTCTGGAGTGTTCCGGAAGGACTCTTTTATGTATTCTTCCGGTGTCAAACTTTGGACAATATTGCTTTCAACATTAATAGGCGTACCTAAGATATAATGCTTTATCCGTTGCCCGTTGACAACCTTCGGGTTAGTGCCTTCGAAATTATTTATTTTGATGGCTCCAGACCAGTAAACCTCTTCGATGACATATGGGCCTTCCCATTTTGAGAGGAGTTTGCCTGCAAAGAATCTGAAACGAGATTTGTACAAAAGAACATATTCTCGACTTTAAACTCGCGTTTTTGAATTCTTTTGTCATGCCATCTTTTAACTTTTTATTTGAATAACTTTGCATTTTCATAAGCTTGGGTTCTCCATTCATCTAATGAGCTTATGTCAAATAACCTCTTTTCACCAGCAAGTTTGAAATCATAGTTGAGTTCTTTAACTGCCCAGTATGCTTTATGTTCTAACTCAAGAGGTAAATGACAAGCTTTTCCATAAACCATTTTATAAGGAGACATACCCATAGGATTTTTATAAGTTGTTCTATAAGCCCAAAGTGCATCATCTAATTTCTTAGACCAATTCTTCCTGGACCTATTAATAGTCTTTTGCAAAATTAATTTTATTTCTCTATTCCTAAGCCCAACTTGACCACTAGACTGAGGATGATAAGGTGATGCAATTCTATGGTTAACATCATACTTAGCAAGCATTTTACGAAAAGCACCATGAATAAAGTGTGAACCACCATCAGTCATTAAATATCTAGGGACTCCAAACCTCGAGAAAATAACTTCCTTAAGCATTTTAATAGAGGTGTTGTGATCAGCACTACTAGTTGGAATAGCTTCTACCCATTTAGTAACATAATCAACAGCAACCAAAATGTGTGTATACCCATTAGAAGCAGGAAAAGGTCCCATGTAATCAAATCCCCAAACATCAAATGGTTCAACAGCAAGTGAATAATTCATAGGCATTTCTTGATGCTTACCAATATTACCTATTCTTTGGCATTCATCACAAGAAGATACATACTTACGCGCATCCTTGAAGAGAGTAGGCCAATAAAATCCAGACTGTAATACCTTATGAGCAGTTCTATCTCCAGCATGTTGTCCTCCATAAGGTTCAGAGTGACATTTTCGTAGGATTTGTCCCTGTTCATGATCAGGTACACAACATCTAATAATACCATCCACTCCTTCTTTATAGAGATGTGGGTCATTGCTACCTCTTGAGCACTGCGTTGGTTTTCCCTTGAAGAGGAAAGGGTGATGCAGCAAAGTAGCGTAAGTATTTCCCTCAGTTTTTGAGAACCAAGGTATCAATCCAGTAGGAGGCCACGCACAAGTCCCTCGCACCTACACAAACAAATAAATCCTCGCAACCAACGCAATAAAGGGGTTGTCAATCCCTTCACGGTCACTTACGAGAGTGAGATCTAATAGATATGATAAGATAATATTTTTGGTATTTTTTATGATAAATATGCAAAGTAAAATAAAAGCAAAATAAAAGGTAATGGAAATAGATTGTTGTTGGAAGAATAATATGATGGAAAATAGACCCGGGGGCCATAGGTTTCACTAGTGGCTTCTCTCATGAGCATAAGTATTATCGTGGGTGAACAAATTACTGTTGAGCAATTGACAGAATTGAGCATAGTTATGAGAATATCAACGTATGATCATGTATATAGGCATCACGTCCGAAACAAGTAGACCGACTCCTGCCTGCATCTACTACTATTACTCCACACATCGACCGCTATCCAGCAAGCATCTAGTGTATTAAGTTCGTAAGAATAGAGTAACGCTTTAAGCAAGATGACATGATGTAGAGGGATAAACTCATGCAATATGATATAAACCCCATCTTGTTATCCTCGATGGCAACAATACAATACGTGCCTTGCTGCCCCTACTGTCACTGGGAAAGGACACCGCAAGATTGAACCCAAAGCTAAGCACTTCTCCCATTGCAAGAAAGATCAATCTAGTAGGCCAAACCAAACTAATAATTCGAAGAGACTTGCAAAGATAACCAATCATACATAAAAGAATTCAGAGAAGATTTGAATATTGTTCATAGATAAACTTGATCATAAACCCACAATTCATCGGTCTCAACAAACACACCGCAAAAGAAGATTACATCGAATAGATCTCCACAAGAGAGGGGGAGAACATTGTATTGAGATCCAAAAAGAGAGAAGAAGCCATCTAGCTAATAACTATGGACCCGAAGGTCTGAGGTAAACTACTCACACATCATCGCAGAGGCTATGGTATTGATGTAGAAGCCCTCCGTGATCGATGCCCCTTTGGTGGAGCTCCGGAAAAGGCCCCAAGATGGGATCTCACGGGTACAGAAGGTTGCGGCGGTGGAATTAGGTTTTTGGCTCCGTCTCTGGTAGTTTGGGGGTACGTAGGTATATATAGGAGGAAGAAGTACGTCGGTGGAGCAACATGGGGCCCACGAGGGTGGAGGGCGCGCCCTGGGGGGGTAGGCGCACCCCCCCTACCTCGTGCCTTCCTGGTTGATGTCTTGACGTAGGGTCCATGTCCTCTGGATCACGTTCGTTCCGAAAATCACGTTCCCGAAGGTTTCATTCCGTTTGGACTCCGTTTGATATTCTTTTTCTGCGAAACTCTGAAATAGGCAAAAAACAACAATTCTGGGCTGGGCCTCCGGTTAATAGGTTAGTCCCAAAAATAATATAAAAGTGTATAATAAAGCCCATTAATGTCCAAAACAGAATATAATATAGCATGGAACAATCATAAATTATAGATACGTTGGAGACGTATCAAGCATCCCCAAGCTTAATTCCTGCTCGTCCTCGAGTAGGTAAATGATAAAAACAGAATTTTTGATGTGGAATGCTACTTGGCATAATTTCAATTTAATTCTTCTTAATTGTGGTATGAATGTTCAGATCCGAAAGATTCAAGATAAAAGTTCATATTGACATAAAAGTAATAATACTTCAAGCATACTAACTAAGCAATTATGTCCTCTCAAAATAACATGGCCAAAGAAAGTTCATCGCTACAAAATCATATAGTTTAGTCATGCTCCATTTTCATCACACAAGAATGCTCTCATCATGCACAACCCCGATGACAAGCCAAGCAATTGTTTCATACTTTATTAATCTCAAACTTTTTCAACCTTCATGCAATACATGAGCGTGAGCCATGGATATAACACTATGGGTGGAATAGAATATAATGATGGGGGTTATGTGGAGAAGACAAAAAAGGAGAAAGTCTCACATCAACGCGGCTAATCAATGGGCTACGGAGATGCCCATCGATTGATGTTAATGCAAGGAGTAGGGATTGCCATGCAACGGATGCACTAGAGCTATAAATGTATGAAAGCTCAACAAAAGAAACTAAGTGGGTGTGCATCCAACTTGCTTGCTCACGAAGACTGTCGTGGAATTGTCACGTCAGATGTCCTCTTGCTAGGACTTAGTCGTGGAGCCATCGCAGCTAGGAAGCTTAAAGGGGTTAAACGGGACAAGGAACACGAGGGTTATACTGGTTCGGCCCCTTACGGTGAAGGTAAAAGCCTACGTCCAGTTGAGGTTATATTGCTTGGGGTTTCGATGACCAGGAGCTAAACCGCCCTGCCTGGTTATCGATCTGATCTTTTTCGTCCCTGAACCGCCGCCGGGTCGTCCCTTTATATAGAGAGGTTGACGCCCAGCGGCTCTCAGAGTCCCGGCCGGCTCATAAGAGTGTCCGGCTCAGACTCTCAACTATTCTTGCCTTACACTACAAGTTTCACCATAATGGCGGTTATAACTACGGGCCTTAAGCCATCTCCGGGTCTTAAGCCCATTATTGACCCGTCATCTTCATGCTTGGTACTGGGCTTCGCGTGATGACCATTTATGACGTAACCCGGCCCCTCCTGGGCGGGTGACTCTAATGGTTATATCCTCAACATTAGGCCCCAGATTGATTTGAACCGGTTCATGTCAATCTTCAATCCCTTTGAGAGAAAATCTTCCGGCTTACATTTGTGCGAAGGTTTTAACCCGCCGTGACGTCATCTTCTGGATTCCTGATAACCCGCCATGACATCATCTTCCACTAAGTTCATTTTTTATTCTGTCATATCCCAACAGATCTTATCTTTAATGGCCATCCCGAAAATCGAGGCGCTTCTATGGCGAGATAATCACGCCGTGGCCTCCTCGTTTCTCGCGCCCACTTATGAGCCTCACCTTATAAATAGCCCGGCCCATGAGCCTCCAGTCACTTGTCGCCTCCATCGTCTTCCTCCTCTCGCTACTATGCTGCCCCTCGAGCTCCACCGCCGCCGCCGCATATCTCCTCGTCTTCACCAACTCAGGCCGCTGCATCAACCTGACGTGACCAGAGAAACGGCGGCGACCTCCGCGACTCACCAGCACCCGTAAGCCCTTCCCACTCCATAGAGCAGATCTGCATTAGGGTTCTTGCTGTTCTTCCCGTGTTCTTCGCCGTTCATCGCGAGTTCCTTGTAGTTCTTCCACTGCAGTCATGTTTGATCCAAAAGTAGTACGGAGCTCCTGCGGTAGTTGTTTCGCATCCATTTTCTACAGCAGCATGCCCCCTTTACTTGCAAAGAGATCTTCTTAGAGCTCTCGAACTTCTCTGTCTCGGCTTTTAGGTCTAGAAATTTTTCCCTTTTAGCCGGTCGTTTGATCCAAAATAGTTACTGCGATCTATGAAACTTGTTTGTGCCACACTTAGTCAAAAATTGCATCCTTTTAGCAATGGCGGCTCATATCTCCGGCTTAAAAGAGGCCACACGCCTTCAAATTTCCGGCTAATTTATGATAAGGCTTTAGACAACTTGAATTACTCACGATGCCCTCAGCGGCTTAGACAACCCGACGCAATTAGACATATGTCATTAGGCCCCTTCATAAGCCGCCATTTTGAACATTGAACTGTAAACTTCCTCCGGCTTACAATTGAACCGGACATTTCCTTTTGTCATAGGCTTTCATCTCTCACAATGCCGCCCAAGGCTCCCAAAGCACCCATCACGTGCAACTGGATGAGATCCAATGTTACTGATGAGACCTTAGCTGATTTCGTAAAGACGGGTTACCTGCCCAAGAAGGAGGTCATGTCTTATCATGCACCTGACCCGTCAGAGGAGAGACCTCAACCTAGAGATGGCGAGGTGGTGATATTTGCTGATCATATGAGCTGGGGCTTCACACCTCCCGGCTCAAAATTCTTTAGGGATGTTCTGAACTTCTTCGATCTGCGGCCACAAGATATAGGACCCAATTCCGTGTCAAATATCTGCAACTTTCAAGTATTCTGCGAAGTCTACCTTGGAGAAGAACCCAGCCTACTTCTCTTTAGGGAGCTGTTTTATCTGAACCGCCAGAACGAGTGCGCCAACGGGCCGAGCCTGGAACTTGGTGGAATCTCCATTCAACGCCGGAGAGATTGCCTCTTTCCTTACGCTGAGCCGCCAAGCCATCCAAAGGACTGGAACCAGACATGGTTCTACTGCCAGGATACTTCTCCGGCTGACGAGAGCCCTCTGCCCGGCTTTCGTGCCCTGTGTCTGGAGCCAAATCACCCCCTACCAGACAAGCTATCTCAAGCGGAGCGTCAACCTCTGATCCCACCATAAATAGGATTAAGGCTCTTCTGGGAAATGGCCTCAACGGTATTGATCTGGTCCGGGTCTGGATCTCTTGGCGAGTGATCCCCTTGAGCCGCCGCCCCGGCTTAATGTGTGATTACACGGGCCGGAAAGATGACCCTCTGCGGCACAGCTCCCACGATCTACCTGAAGACATCATGGACGACATGACCAAGTCTCTCTTGAATGAGAGCTTAGCCGACTGCGGGAGGACCGGCTTAAACCCCTTCTACAAAGCTAACCCGGCTCCAGCGGTAAACCACTAACCTTTGCACCTTACTTTCCCTTTGGATAGTTTTCATCTGAACCTTAAGAAATCTTTGTTGTATTTTTTAGGCTAATGACAAGTTCTGGAAAGTCAAGTATGACCATGAGGCGGCTAAGAAAGCCAGAAAGGCTAAGAAAGCCGCCAGGAGAGCCGCTCCCCACAAAAAGGGAAGCAAGCCTACCGCCTCAGAACTGCTGTAGTTGGATGATAGCTCCGAGTCAGAGGTAACCCTTGATTCTTTAGGCTCTTCTTTTGTTTCTGCTTTTCGTCTGTTTTTTAACCACCTTATTGACTTGATTATCCGCAGGATGATACCGGAGCGAGTAACCCGGTAACTGAAGAGGTAACTATACTTTCCTCCGACTCGGACCCCTTGCCAAGGCTGAAAGTCCGAAGAGTAACCCGGAAAGTAAGATTTTCGCATCCTTTAGCTTATCAAGATCCTCAATTTCTTTTGAAGCAACAGATTCATGAGAGCCGGAGGCAAACCCGGGCCAGCAAGGATGCAGACCTCTCCTCCGGCTTACCCGAGGCATCAAGAAAGCGCCGGACCGAGGTTATCTCCAACTTATACCCTTTTCATCCTTTAGCGGGTGTCACTCGTCAACCGCTCAATTCGTCTGATTCAAATTATCAGGAAACTTCACCTTCCTCTGGTGATTCCATGCAATCTACCCTGCCGGCTTTCAAGACCGCACCCGGGTAACGATGATCATCTCATTTACGCTTATCTTATTTATGTTCTTTGTACTAATCTTTGACTTTCAGTGCCCAAGCCAAGCTTAGCAAAAGGGCCAAGAAAAATAAGCCGGTCGAAGAGCCGGTCCTGACTGAACCGGAGGCTTCAGCTCAAGAGCCGCCATCTGCCTCTGCTCCTGAAGCCACCGCTCCAACCGACGAGCCAGTCATAGAGACTTCTGCTAACCCAGAGATCCCCAGCTCAGCTCAACTGGCCGATGACCCGGACGTGGTGATTACCCGGACTGAATACGATGAGCCAGGAAGACCCACTGTGTTGGCCAGATGCTCTGCCAAGGAAGAGCTGCTAGAGCGCCGCCGGGCTAGACTGGAGATCACAGACTATGCAAACTTGAACATTGGAGACATTGTTTCAGGTTACATTGGCCAAGTGCACAACAGCCGGGACTTGGAGATTAACATGGTGAAGCAGATACAGCAGAAATCTGAGGTACAACTCTCTTGCTTACTCCATAGTCATCCTTACCATGCTAGCCCCCAAGTCTATGACTTATGATAGAATATGTTGTAGACTTAACTTTCGGCTTACCTTCATTAACCAGCAATTAGAAATAGAATCTTTCAGCATACATTAGCCCCCAGGTGCCAAGTGTCTTTGCTTGCAAAGTGCTTGGGACTTTAATGTTGGATAATCATTACTCATACTATAACCCGGAATTTGTACAGGCTGCTTGCAAAAAATTTGAAGCTGAAATCTCTGAGCTGAAGAACCGCCTCAAGACTCAGGAAACTGAGACCCAGAAGGCCAGCGCCAAATTTGAAGACTTGGGCCGAGGAGAAAACTGCTTTGGTCAGCCGGGCCGAAAAAGCGGAGGCTGCTCTGACGGAGAGAACCGCCGAACTCTCCGGCTTAAAGCGCCATGTGTCACAGATGGTCACCGCAATCTTCGGTAAGTCATTCTGCAAACTTTCAACAAGTTGACATTCTTTATGTCTCATAAGTCCCATCATTGCTTTCGGCTTACCTGACTTTGCTAAACAGGTCCCAGAAGTGCCAACCTCAATCAAAATGCTCTGACCAAGCTGAAGGCCGTGTATACCTTAGTGGAGCAACTCTACACCGGGTCACAACGTGCGTTAGCCGTTGTTGCTCTGTCCAACGAGGTTCCGACTCACCTTGCGGACGTCCTCAGGCGGCTTGCCGTTCTTCCCCAGCACTTCCAAGAGCTACGACGAGCCTCTGCAAGAGCCGGAGCCATAGCTGCTCTGAGCCGGGCCAAGGCTTTCCTCCCGGAGCTAGACCCGGCGGAGATCGTGCTTGGATACCCCAGTTTGAAGGAAGACGGGACCCCCTTCGATCAAAAAGACTTCGCCGCTTGTGTGAAGAGCGTGCGCCCGGTGGCCACCCAGATTGGGAATGATACCGACCTTACCAAGTATCAGCCGGGCTATGACGCGGAAAATCAGAGGATCCCCACTCCACGTTATGAAGCCATCAGCTTGATCCCTCCGACTCGTAAGCATACCTTCGCCCCAGAAGTTGACCCGGCCGGGTTAATCGATGAGGAGGCTCAATTTGAAGCTTTGAGCGGCATTGACTGGAAATCGTCAACCTTCCAGGTCATGGGAACAGCCGGAGGAGCGGAGAGGGATGAGCCGGAAGCTTCGACCCAGCAAGCATCTTAACTCTTAGGCGGCTCACGGCTACACTTTTAAAACAATGCCTCACCTTTTGGACTCGGGGAGTCTTGTAATAGAGTAGGACAAACACTTAACTTTGTCGTGCCATCGTGCACGTGTTGAATGCTTAACTCCATTGAAGCTGCTTCTTCATATTCCTCCAGGTTATAATTTGATCAATTATTTTCCTTGAGCTCGAACAGCTGTATGTAACCATCCTGCATAGGAAACAAATCACAAGTCTCTAGGCGGCTTACCGCACTGAGAATCATAGACCTTATATATATAACCCGGAATATGAACAAAAATCGCCAAAGACCGGCCCTTAATTATCTCCTTGATGTAACCATGATAGCATACTTACAAGCCTTCAAGTATTCTTCCGGTTTATGTAACCCGAATAATGAGGTGAAGATCCCAACTCTGGTTTACCAGCAGCAAGAATACTTACTATGTGTTATCAACGTTGTGAATCAAACTTAAGTCGGCGAAATAAAAGCCGCCCTTGCACACTGTTGATATGACCAAAAGAACTTGCTGTAAGTCAGAAGATTAGAACTTAGGGGCTTCCGGTTCGAATACGACCAGAGAACCGTCCCAAAGGGGTTAAGCTTAAGATTCGAATGCGATCATATAGCCCCCAGTGGCTTTGGTGATGCCGATCAAGAGGGTACCGACAGCTATGTTCTCTTCGGTTCGAATACAACCCATGTTTGAACAGGAAGCCCCCAAATGACTTTAAGAGTTGTTTAACGACGCTGATTCGAATACGATCCACGTCGGTTCCCAAAGGGGGTTAAGCTATGATTCAAATATGATCAAGGAAACTCCCCAATGAGCTCGGCAGTGTGCCAATCAAGTGGGTATCGACAGCTATGTTCTCTTTGGTTCGAATACGACCTATGTTTGAACAGGAAGCCCCCAAATGATTATATTATTACGGCTAGATTCGAATACGATCATAAGCCGGATCCACCTCCAAGTGACCATGTATGCTGTAATGGAAATAACACGCTGACCATTGGAGGAGAAAAGGACAGAGGTCCTGCTTTATTATTTATCATAATATATACATGGCTATAGAAATATGTACATTATGAGAGCCGGTGGCTCAAGTGTAATAAGGCCGAAGCTGAGCTATATTCCACGGACGACAGGTCTCTTCCTCCGACTTGCGTGAATCTTTGTGCTCCCGAACGTCGATAAGGTAGTATGACCCGTTGTGCAAGTTATTGCTGACCACGAAGGGCCCTTCCCAAGGCGGGGATAACTTGAGTGCATCTGTTTGATCTTGGATGAGCCGGAGCACCAGATCACCTTCCTGAAAGACCCGGGACTTAACCCGGCGGCTGTGATAACGGCGCTGGTCTTGTTGGTAAATCGCCGAACGAGCTGCTGCCACATCGCGTTGTTCGTCCAACAAGTCAAGAGCATCTTGGCGTGCCCGCTCATTGTCCGCCTCCACATAAGCCGCCACTCGAGGTGAGTCATGACGGATGTCGCTAGGGAGGACTGCTTCCGCTCCATAAACCATGAAAAACGGCGTGTAACCCGTAGACCTCTTAGGAGTAGTATTGATGATCCATAACACGGAGGGTAACTCCTCCACCCAACAACCCGGCGTCCGTTGCAAAGGGACCAAAAGCCAGGGCTTGATGCCCTTCAAGATCTCCTGATTAGCTCTCTCAGCTTGACCATTGGATTGAGGGTGAGCCACTTATGAAACATCAATTCGAATATGCTCTCGTTGACAAAACTCCTCCATGGCGCCTTTCGACAGATTGGTCCCATTTCCAGTTATAATACTGTGTGGAAAACCAAACCAAAATATCACCCTTTTCATGAACTGAACCGCCGTGGCTGCGTCACACTTGCTAACGGGCTCTGCCTCAACCCACTTTGTGAACTTGTCAACTGCCACCAAGAGGTGGGTCTTCTTATCCTTGGATCTTTTAAAAGGCCCAATCATATCAAGCCCCCAGACCGCAAATGGCCAAGTAATTGGAATCATCCTCAGCTCCTGAGCCGGCACATGAGCCCGTCGCGAGAACCTCTGACAACCGTCACATCTACTGACCAAGTCCTCCGCGTCAGCATGAGCCGTCAGCCAATAAAAACCATGACGAAAAGCCTTGGCCACAAGAGACTTTGAGCCGGCATGATGGCCACAATCCCCCTCATGAATCTCACGTAAAATATCTTGGCCTTCCTCAGGGGAAACACAACGCTGGAAAGTTCCAGTGACACTGTGGCGATGTAGCTCACCATTGATAATTACCATTGACTTAGACCACCGGGTTATTTGCCTGGCCAAAGTTTCATCCTCCGGCAACTCTCCCCGGGTCATGTAAGCCAAATATGGTACTGTCCAGTCTGGGGTGATGTGGAGAGCCGCCACCAACTGTGCCTCCGGGTCAGGGACAGCCAAGTCTTCCTCTGTAGGTAACTTAACAGAAGGGTTGTGCAGGATGTCCAAGAAAGTATTAGGCGGCACCGGCTTTCGCTGAGAGCCCAGCCAGCTTAATGCATCAGCCACCTCGTTCTTCCTGCGATCGATGTGCTCTACTTGGTAACCCGGAAAGTGTCCAGCAATGGCATCAACCTCACGGTGATAAGCCGCCATGAGAGGGTCCTTGGAATCCCACTTGCCTGATACTTGTTGAGCCACTAAGTCTGAGTCGCCGAAGCACCTTACCCGGCTCAAGCTCATCTCCTTAGCCATCCGAAGACCATGGAGCAAGGCCTCGTACTCAGCCGCATTGTTAGTACAAGGAAACATCAACCGTAGCACATAATGAAACTTGTCACCTTTAGGGGAAGCCAATACAACTCCAGCCCCCGAGCCCTCCAATTGCCTAGACCCATCAAAGTGAATAGTCCAATATGTATTATCCGGCTTTTCTTCAGGCACCTGTAGCTCTGTCCAATCGTTGATGAAATCCACCAAAGCTTGAGATTTAACAGCAGTGCGTGGTACGTATTTCAGACCATGAGGCCCAAGCTCTATAGCCCACTTAGCCACTCTTCCTGTGGCTTCTCTGTTTTGGATGATATCTCCAAGGGGAGCAGAACTAACCACAGTGATGGGGTGACCCTGAAAATAATGCTTAAGCTTCCGGCTTGCCATGAACACACCATAAACAAGCTTCTGCCAATGTGGATACCACTGTTTGGACTCGATGAGCACTTCACTGACGTAGTAAACCGGCCGCTGAACCGGATACTCCTTACCCTCTTCCTTGCGCTCCACCACCACAGCCACACTGACGGCTCGCGTGTTAGCAGCTACATATAGTAATAAAGGCTCCTTATCAACCGGAGCAGCAAGGACTGGGGGCTCAGCCAGCTGTTTCTTCAAATCCTCAAAAGCAGCATTGGCAGCATCATTCCAGACAAAGTTATCTGTTTTCTTCATCAACTGGTACAGCGGCATAGCCTTTTCACCCAAACGGCTTATAAACCGGCTCAAAGCAGCAATGCGGCCTGCCAGATGCTGGACGTCGTTTATACACGCCGGCTTAGCCAGAGAGGTGATTGCCTTGATTTTTTCCGGGTTAGCTTCAATGCCTCTGTTAGAAACCAGGAAACCCAAGAGCTTGCCTGTGGGAACACCAAAAACGCACTTGGCCGGGTTAAGCATCATCTTGTAAACCCGGAGATTATCGAAGGTTTCCCTAAGGTCATCTACCAGAGTTTCCTTCTCCCTGGACTTAACCACAATATCGTCCACACAGGCATGAACATTGCGCCCAATGTGGTTATGAAGACAATTCTGCACATAACGCTGATAAGTCGCCTGTGCACTCTTGAGTCCAAAAGGCATGGACACATAACAGAAGGCTCCAAAGGGTGTGATGAACGTCGTCTTCTCCTGGTCCTTAACTGCCATTTTAATCTGATGGTATCCATAATAAGCATCCAAGAAACTTAAGCGCTCACAACCCGCCGTAGCATCAATGATTTGATCAATACGGGGGAGAGCAAAAGGATCAGCCGGACATGCCTTGTTTAAGTCCGTGTAGTCCACACACATCCGCCAGGTGCCATTCTTCTTGAGCACGAGCACCGGGTTAGCCAACCATTCTGGATGAAAGACTTCGACAATGAACCCGGACGCCAAGAGCCGGGCCACCTCCTCACCAATGGCTTTCTGCCTCTCCTCATTAAACCGCCGAAGGAATTGCCTGACCGGCTTAAATTTTGGATCAATATTGAGAGTGTGCTCAGCGAGTTCTCTAGGTACTCCTGGCATGTCAGAAGGTTTCCATGCAAAAATGTCCCTATTCTCATGGATGAACTCGATGAGCGCGCTTTCCTATTTTGGATCCAGATTGGCACTAATGCTAAACTGCTGAGATGAGTCCCCTGGAATGAAATCGACAAGTTTAGTCTCATCAGCTGACTTAAATTTCATTGCCGGCTCATGCTCTGTGGTCGGCTTTTTCAGAGATGTCATATCTGTCGGGTCAACATTGTCCTTGTAAAACTTCAACTCCTCTGTTGCACAAACAGATTCTGCATAAGCCGCGTCGCCTTCCTCACACTCCAAGGCTATATTGCGGCTGCCATGAAACGTAATGGTCCCATTGTGACCCGGCATCTTGAGCTACAAGTACACGTAACACGGCCGTGCCATGAACTTGGCGTAAGCCAGCCGCCCAAATATAGCATGATATGGACTTCTTATCTTAACCACCTCAAAGGTCAATTTCTCCACCCTGTAGTTGCACTCATCTCCAAAAGCCACTTCCAGCTCAATCTTACCCACTGGATATGCCGACTTACCAGGCACCACGCCATGGAAAACAGTATTGGACTGGCTGAGATTCTTATCAATCAACCCCATACGATGGAAGGTCTCAGAATAGAGGATGTTGATGCTGCTGCCTCCATCCATGAGCACCTTAGTGAACTTATATCCTCCCACCTGAGGAGCCACCACCAGGGCCAGGTGACCCGGATTATCAACCCGGGGAGGGTGATCCTCCCTACTCCACACAATAGGCTGCTCAGACCATCTTAAATAACGTGGAACCGCCGGCTCAACAGCATTCACAGCCCTCTTATGAAGCTTCTGATCTCGCTTGCACAGACTGGTGGTAAACACATGATACTGTCCACCATTGACCTGCTTGGGATTGGTCTGGTATCCCCCTGCTGCTGCTGATGACCCTGGCCGGACTGCTGATTAAAGCCCCCTTGAACATTCTGAGGATTGGAATTTGAGCCGCCGCCCGGGCCATGAAAGCCGCCAGCGCCTGAGCCGCCGCCTGGGCCGTTGTTGCCATTAAAGGCATTGGAATTCTTAAAGGCCTTCATGATTGCGCAATCCTTCCATAGATGAGTAGCTAGCTTCTCCCTAGAGCCATGCCTTGGACAAGGCTCATTCAACAACTGCTCAAGCGTCGGGCCTGACCCGCCGGCTCGGGGAGGCGGCCTCCCCTTGCGTCGCTGGTTGTTACCCTGTGAGCTGGCGTTAGCCACAAACTCTATGCTGCCATCAGCCTTGCGCTTGCTTCCTCCTTGGCTCGCCGAGTTATGCTGAGGACCCTTGCCATTGCCATTCCGTTTTCCCTTCCCTGTCCTTTCATCATCCGACACGGGATCCTTGGTACTATCAGAGTCGGCGTACTTGACCAGAGCCGCCATCAGCGTACCCATATCATTGCAATCACGCTTAAGCCGCCCGAGCTTCATTTTCAGGGGCAAGAAACGACAATTCTGCTCTAACATTAAGACTGCAGAGCCGGCATCCATCTTATCAGATGAATGTATTATCTCTTTGACCCGGCGAACCCAATGGGTTGTAGACTCACCCTCCTGCTGCTTACAGTTAGTCAGATCCATGATGGACATAGACTGCCTACAGGTATCTTTGAAGTTTTGGATGAACCGGGCCTTTAGCTCAGCCCAAGACCCGATAGAATTCGGTGGCAGCCCTTTCAACCAAGTGCGGGCAGTCCCATCTAGCATCATGGTGAAGTACTTGGCCATTGCCGCTTCGCTGACCTCCAGCAACTCCATGGCCATCTCATAACTCTCGATCCAGGCTCCAGGCTGTAAATCAGCTGTGTAGTTAGGCACTTTCCTTGGCCCTTTGAAATCCTTGGGCAGGCGTTCGTTACGGAGAGCCGGCACCAGACAAGGAACACCTCCGGTCCTTGTAGGTATACCCACGTCGATGGAAGCCGTCGGATAAGCCGGGGGTGGCTGGTAAGCCGTCAACTGAGGCACCTGCTCCGCCTCTTGCCGTGCTCTGTCTTGGTCTACTGCGTGAAAGGCTCCGTTATGAGCCGGGCCGTGGCCAGGAGGCAAGTCATGGCGTCGGACATTACTTGAGCCGGTCGCTGAGACCATGTGTCTGCTATAACTCGGGCTCTGGCCTGGACGAGGGGTTGAATGAATCCTGTCCCGGCTATAAGAATATGCCTCAGAGCCGTCTGAAGGAGTTCTCTGACCCGGCGGGTTTCAACCGCCGTTGGAGAGTCACCATCAATTGGGAGAGCCGCCAGCCGTGCCGCTGCGGCGACCATGTTTTCCAATGGGTTGGCATAATGACCCGGGGGTATTGGCACGTACTGAGGCGGGGCAGGGTTCACCCGGGGAGGCCCCATCACTTGGGGTTGAATTGGCGTTCCAATCCCGGGCGCTATGATCTCCGGCGGGTTACTAGGCCCTGCTCCAGGCGTGTTGAAGAGGTTTCGAGGATCATAAACCGGAGGGAGTCGAGATTGGGCCTTTTGATGCCTCCTTCTCATGACCTCATTGGATGTGTTTTGATCCATCGTGAGCCGGAAAGATTGTGTCTGAATCAGCTGGGTGTGGGCGTCGAGAGCTGCCCTCTCTGCAGCCATCCTGATCCCTTCCGCTGCCAGGTCTTCCTTGGCCTTTACTAGGTCCAACTTTAACTGCGCCACCTCCGCGTCATGCTGAGCTTGATCCGCCGGGGCAACCGTGGCAGGCAGCAGGACCGTCATCTTGTTTGTGAGATCCATCGGCACCTGGGTCGGGGAGGGCACAGAGCTTCCTGACCCGGCGGCGGGGTGTTGAACGGGTTGCGCGCCGGCCATGAAGATTCCAACCCGGCTCGGCGGCTCAAAAGGGTCCGGAATGCTGTCGCCATCGGAGCAGCCCCTGAGCCTACCATCCTGAAGTTGATATAACGAGTTTGACTCATCCGTCGCCGACTCGCCGTCAGAGCCGGCAGCCGTCTCGTCACCAGATCCAGATCCTTCAGAGAGTCCTCCATGGACACATCCCACGAAAGCATGCTTCAAGGCAGGTAGAGCCCGGGCGGGTCGTGCACGCTGAGCCGTCTCGATGAAATCGGCGCAGAGATCCGGCTCAGGGCCCGGCTCACCAATCTTGCCAATGAAGACGTGGATTCCGCCGAAGGGGACCCGGTATCCGTACTCGATTGAGCCGGCGTCGGGGCCCCAGGTTGCATCGTCGATGTAGAGCTTGCCGCGACGACTCTTGGTCATCCGGCCCACAGCGTATCCCTTGAGCCCTTCGAAGCTGCCCTTCAAGAACTCAAATCCACCGTGCGCTGGCCCCACGGTGGGCGCCAACTGTCGTGGAATTGTCACGTCAGATGTCCTCTTGCTAGGACTTAGTCATGGAGCCATCGCAGCTAGGAAGCTTAAAGGGGTTAAACGAGACAAGGAACACGATGGTTATACTGGTTCGGCCCCTTTACGGTGAAGGTAAAAGCCTACGTCCAGTTGAGGTTATATTGCTTGGGGTTTCGACGACCAGGAGCTAAACCGCCCTGCCTGGTTATCGATCTGATCTTTTTTGTCCCTGAACCGCCGCCGGGTCGTCCCTTTATATAGAGAGGTTGACGCCCAGCGGCTCTCAGAGTCCCGGCCGGCTCATAAGAGTGTCCGGCTCGGACTCTCAACTATTCTTGCCTTACACTACAAGTTTCACCATAATGGCGGTTATAACTACGGGCCTTAAGCCATCTCCGGGTCTTAAGCCCATTATTGACCCGCCGTCTTCAAGCTTGGTACTGGGCTTCGCGTGATGACCATTTATGACGTAACCCGGCCCCTCCTAGGCGGGTGACTCTAATGGTTATATCCTCAACAAAGACCTAGGGCATTTGAGGAAGCCCATTGTTGGAATATACAAGCCAAGTTCTATAATGAAAAATTCCCACTAGTATATGAAAGTGACAAAACAAGAGACTCTCTATCATGAAGATTATGGTGCTACTTTGAAGCACAAGTGTGGTAAAAGGATAGTAACATTGTCCCTTCTCTCTTTTTCTCTCATTTTTTGGCCTTCTTCTCTTTTTTTATGGCCTTTCCCCCTTTTTTTTCTTTTTTTTCCTCACCTGGGACAATGCTCTAAAAATGATGATCATCACACTTCTATTTATTTACAACTCAATGATTACAACTCGATACTAAAACAAAGTATGACTCTATATGAATGCCTCCGGCGGTGTACCGGGATATGCAATGAATCAAGAGTGACATGTATGAAAGAATTATGAATGGTGGCTTTGCCACAAATACGATGTCAACTACATGATCATGCAAAGCAATATGACAATGATGGGCGTGTCATAATAAACGGAACGGTGGAAAGTTGCATGGCAATATATCTCGGAATGGCTATGGAAATGCCATAATAGGTAGGTATGGTGGCTGTTCTGAGGAAGATATAAGGAGGTTTATGTGTGAAAGAGCGTATCATATCACGGGGTTTGGATGCACCGGCGAAGTTTGCACCAACTCTCAATGTGAGAAAGGGCAATGCACGGTACCGAAGAGGCTAGCAATGATGGAAAGGTGAGAGTGCGTATAATCCATGGACGCAACATTAGTCATAAAGAACTCACATACTTATTGCAAAAATCTACAAGTCATCAAAAACCAAGCACTACACGCATGCTCCTAGGGGGATAGATTGGTAGGAAAAGACCATCACTCGTCCCCGACCGCCACTCATAAGCAGGACAATCAAAGAACACCTCATGTTTCAAATTTGTTACATAACGTTTACCATACGTGCATGCTACGGGACTTGCAAACTTCAACACAAGTATTTCTCAAATTCACAACTACTCAACTAGCACAACTTTAATATCACTACCTCCATATCTCAAAACAATCATCAAGCATCAAACTTCTCTTAGTATTCAGCACACTCATAAGAAAGTTTTTTACTAGTCTTGAATACCTAGCATATTTGGATTAATTTCCCAATTTAAGAAAATTACCATGCTGTTTAAGACTCTCAAAATAATATAAGTGAAGCATGAGATAATAATAGTTTCTATAAAACGGAACCACCACCATGCTCTAAAAGATATAAGTGAAGCACTAGAGCAAAAACTATATAGCTCAAAAGATATAAGTGAAACACATAGATTATTCTAATAAATTCTGAATCATGTGTGTCTCTCTCAAAAGGTGTGTCCAGCAAAGATGATTGTGGTAAACTAAAAGGCAAAGACTCAAATCATACAAGACGCTCCAAGCAAAACACATATCATGTGGTGAATAAAAATATAGCTGCAAGTAAAGTTACCGATGGAAGTAGACGAAAGAGGGGGTGCCTTTCGGGGCATCCCCAAGCTTTGGCTTTTTGGTGTCCTTAGATTATCTTGGGGTGCCATGGGCATCCCCAAGCTTAAGCTCTTGCCACTCCTTGTTCCATAATCCATCAAATCTTTTACCCAAAACTTGAAAATTTCACAACACAAAACTTAACAGAAAATCTCGTGAGCTCCGTTAGCGAAAGAAAACAAAACACCACTTCAAGGTACTGTAATGAACTCATTCTTTATTTATATTGGTGTTAAACCTACTGTATTCCAACTTCTCTATGGTTTATAAACTATTTTTACTAGCCATAGATTCATCAAAATAAGCAAACAACACACGAAAAACAGAATCAGTCAAAAACAGAACAGTATGTAGTAATCTGTAACTAACGCAAACTTCTGGAACTCCAAAAATTCGGCCAAAATAAGATGACCTAGAAAATTTGTTTATTGATCAGCAGCAATTGGAATTAATATTTTATCACGTTATGATGATTGTTAACAATTATTTTCGTGAACAGAAAGTTTCTGCAATTTTCAGCAAGATCAAATAACTATCATCCAAGAAGATCCTATAGGTTAAACTTGGCACAAACACTAATTAAAACATAAAAACAAATCTAACCAGAGGCTAGATCAAATATTTATTCCTAAACAGAAGCAAAAAGCAAAAAACTAAAAATAAAATTGGGTTGCCTCCCAACAAGCGCTATCTTTTAAAGCCTTTTAGCTAGCCATTGATAATTTTAATATGCTCGCATAAAAGACAAGAATTGAAGCACGAAGAGAGCATCATGAAACACGTGACAAACACATCTAAGTATAACATATTTCCTATGCATAGGCATCTCATATAAAAACAAATTATCATAGCAAGCAAAAACTAGCATATGCAAGGAAGCGGAAAGGAACGATAGCAATCTCAACATAACGAGAGGTAATTTAGTAACACGAAAATTTCTATAACCATATTTTCCTCTCTCATAATAATTACATGTAGGATCATAAAAAAATTCAACAATATAGCTATGACATAACATATTCTCAACATGATCCACATGCATGCAAAGTTGACACTCTTCCAAAATAGTGGGATTATCATTAACTAAAGTCATGACCTCTCCAAACCCACTTTTATCAAAAAATTCATAAGATTGAATATTCTCCAAATATGTGGGATCTAAAGTTGACACTCTTGCAAACCCACTTTCAATATTATTGCAAACACTATTATCAATCTCATATTCATTATGGGGCTTAAATAAATTTTCAAGATCATAAGAAGAATCACCCCAATCATGATCATTGCAACAAGTAGTAGACATAGCAAACTTAGCATCCCCAAGCTTAGGGTTTTGCATATTATTAACACAATTGACATTAAGAGAATTTATAATAACATCATTGCAATCATGCTTTTCATCGAAGGAACTACCAAGTATGGGTGCAATAGCAATGATCTCATGTTTTACATAAGGAACTATAGCAAATTCATCTTCATAAAGATTGGCATCATGGCCACAAGAATAGCGAGCATCATGTTCATCAAGGGATATTTCAATCAAATCATCATTATCTATAGATTCATGCATATCATTATTTTCTTCCAAAGCAACGGTCATTCTCTCAATAAATTCTTTGACATAGACATTATGAGCATAGTTTTCATAGCAATATTTAAGTATGTCAAATTTTTCAGATTCGTAGAGAGTAATATCATACTTTTCAATCAAGAAGCAACTTCGTAAGCACCCTTAAAAGCAAAAAATTCTTCAATTTGTTCGATATCATAGTAACTATAAACACCCTTTGCATAAGAAGATAAGCTTTCATTATCATTAAACTCACATAGGTAGGGAAGGTGTTTTTAGGGTTCTTAGAGCAACAAGTAAAATCACAAATTTCACAAAGATTCCAAGCATAACATAGCAATCTATTTATTTGATTCCATAAGAGTTTCCCTTTTTCAGACAAACGGTGACGCACAAAATGAGCATGCTCATCTAAAGATTTCCCATCAACTAGGCTAGTTGGGGTTTCAGCACGAGCACATAAGGATCGAAGATGATCCAAGTAGAACACTTTAAGTGGATCCATATCAATAGATTTTTAGCAAGCAAATAGAAGGCACATGGAAACACAAACAAAAGGACATACGGGAAGAAGGCGAAGAAAAGGCGAATAAAACGGCAAGGGTGAAGTGGGGGAGAGGAAAACGAGAGGCAAATGGCAAATAATGTAATGCGGGAGATAAGGGTTTGTGATGGGTACTTGGTATGTAGACTTTTGCGTAGACTCCCCGACAACGGCGCTAGAAATCCTTCTTGCTACCTCTTGAGCACTGCGTTGGTTTTCCCTTGAAGAGGAAAGGGTGATGCAGCAAAGTAGCGTAAGTATTTCCCTCAGTTTTTGAGAACCAAGGTATCAATCCAGTAGGAGGCCACGCACAAGTCCCTCGCACCTACACAAACAAATAAATCCTCGTACCAACGCAATAAAGGGGTTGTCAATCCCTTCACGGTCACTTACGAGAGTGAGATCTGATAGATATGATAAGATAATATTTTTGGTATATTTTATGATAAAGATGCAAAGTAAAATAAAAACAAAATAAAAGGTAATGGAAATAGCTTGTTGTTGGAAGAATAATATGATGGAAAATAGACCCGGGGGCCATAGGTTTCACTAGTGGCTTCTCTCATGAGCATAAGTATTATGGTGGGTGAACAAATTACTGTTGAGCAATTGACAGAATTGAGCATAGTTATGAGAATATCTAGGTATGATCATGTATATAGGCATCACGTCCAGACAAGTAGACCGACTCCTGCCTGCATCTACTACTATTACTCCACACATCGACCGCTATCCAGCATGCATCTAGTGTATTAAGTTCGTAAGAACTGAGTAACGCTTTAAGCAAGATGACATGATGTAGAGGGATAAACTCATGCAATATGATATAAACCCCATCTTGTTATCCTTGATGGCAACAATACAATACATGCCTTGCTGCCCCTACTGTCACTGGGAAAGGACACCGCAAGATTGAACCCAAAGCTAAGCACTTCTCCCATTGCAAGAAAGATCAATCTAGTAGGCCAAACCAAACTGATAATTCGAAGAGACTTGCAAAGATAACCAATCATACATAAAAGAATTCAGAGAAGATTCAAATCTTACTCATAGATAAACTTGATCATAAACCCGCAATTCATCGGTCTCAACAAACACACCGCAAAAGAAGATTATATCGAATAGATCTCCATGAGAGAGGGGGGAGAACATTGTATTGAGATCCAAAAAGAGAGAAGAACCCATCTAGCTAATAACTATGGACCCAAAGATCTGAGGTAAACTACTCACACATCATCGGAGAGGCTATGATGTTAATGTAGAAGCCCTCCGTGATCGATGCCCCCTCCGGCGGAGCTCCGGAAAAGGCCCCAAGATGGGATCTCATGGGTACAGAAGGTTGCGGCGGTGGAATTAGGTTTTTGGCTCCGTCTCTGGTAGTTTGGGGGTACGTAGGTATATATAGGAGGAAGAAGTACGTCGGTGGAGCAACATGGGGCCCACGAGGGTGGAGGGCGCGCCCTGCGGGGGTAGGCGCGCCCCCCTACCTCGTGCCTTCCTGGTTGATGTCTTGACGTAGGGTCCAAGTCCTCTGGATCACGTTCGTTCCGAAAATCACGTTCCCGAAGGTTTCATTCCGTTTGGACTCCGTTTGATATTCTTTTTCTGCGAAACTCTGAAATAGGCAAAAAAACAGCAATTCTGGGCTGGGCCTCCGGTTAATAGGTTAGTCCCAAAAATAATATAAAAGTGTATAATAAAGCCCATTAATGTCCAAAACAGAATATAATATAGCATGGAACAATCAAAAATTATAGATACGTTGGAGACGTATCAGTCATCCCAAAAGTAATGTCTTAAATCATAGAAGAATTTTTTCTTTTGTTGGTATGTAAAGCTAGGTGGCAAATATTTAGCAACAATGTAATTAGCATAGTCAGCATACCAAGGAGTACTATTAGCAACATTTATTGCAGCTAACTGCTCGTCAGGAAAACTATCATCAATAGGAAGTGGGTCATCAAGCACATTTTCAAGCCTAGACAAGTTATCAGCTACGGGGTTCTCAGCTCCTTTTCTATCAATAATATGCAAATCAAATTCTTGTAACAAGTGAACCCAACGAATAAGTCTAGGTTTAGCATCTTTCTTTTCCATAAGATATTTAATAGCCGCATGGTCTGTGTGAACAGTTACTTTAGAATCAACAATATAAGGTCTAAACTTATCACAAGCAAACACCACTGCTAAGAATTCTTTTTTAGTAGTAGCATAATTTCTTTGAGCACTATCTAGAGTTTTACTAGTATAATGAATAACATTCAATTTCTTATCAACTCTTTGTCCTAGAACAGCACCAACAGCATAATCACTAGCATCACACATAATTTCAAAAGGCAAATTCCAATCAGGTGGTTGAACTATAGGTGCAGTAATTAAAGCTTTCCTGAGTGCTTTAAAGGCTTCGAGACAATCATCATCAAAAACAAAAGGAATATCCTTTTGCAAAAGATTAGTAAGAGGCCTAGAAATTTTAGAAAAGTCCTTAATAAACCTCCTATAGAAACCAGCATGACCTAGGAAACTACGAATACCTTTGATGTCCTTAGGACATGGCATTTTCTCAATAGCATCAACCTTAGCTTGGTCCACTTCAATACCTCTCTTAGAAATTTTATGACCCAAGACAATGCCTTCATTAACCATAAAGTGGCACTTCTCCCAATTCAAGACAAGATTTGTTTGTTCACATCTCTGCAAAACTCGATCAAGATTGCTTAAACAATCATCAAAAGACTTCCCATAAATAGAGAAGTCATCCATGAAAACCTCAAAAAAAATTCATAGAAGTCAGAGAATATAGCCATCATGCATCTTTGAAAGGTAGCAGGTGCATTACATAAACCAAAAGGCATACGTCTATAAGCATAAGTTCCAAAAGGACAAGTAAAAGTGGTCTTTTCTTGATCAGGTTGAGAAACAGGTATTTGTGAAAAGCCAGAATATCCATCAAGGAAGCAAAAGTGTGTATGCTTAGATAATCTTTCAAGCATTTGATCAATAAAAGGCAAAGGGTAATGATCTTTTCTAGTAGCTTTGTTTAATTTTCTAAAATAAATTACCATTCTATATCCTATAACAATTCTTTGTGGAATAGTTCATTCTTATCATTCGGAACAATAGTTATACCTCCTTCCTTAGGGACACAATGAACAGGACTTACCCATCTACTATCAGCTATAGGATAGATTATACCTGCTTCCAGAAGTTTTAATATTTCCGTTCTTACCACCTCTTTCATCTTCGGATTTAACCGACGTTGGTGATCAACAACTGGTTTAGCATCAGGTTCCATATTAATTTACTGACATAGAGTGGGACTAATGCCCTTTAAATCATCAAGAGTATATCCAATAGCAGCTCGATGCTTCCTTAGCACTTTCAATAATCTTTGTTCTTCATGTTCTGAAAGGTTAGCACTGATAATAATAGGATATATTTTCTTGTCATCAAGATAAGCATATTTCAAAGTGTTGGCAACTGTTTTAATTCAAGCACAGGATCGCCCTTAGGTGGAGGAGGACCTCCTAGAGTTTCGATAGGCAAATTGTGTTTAAGTAGAGGACGTTGTTCAAAGAAAATATTATCTATTTCATTTCTTTCTTGCATATGTAAATCATTTTCATGGTCTAGCAAGTATTGTTCTAAAGGATCAGTAGGTGGCACAGCAATAGAAGTAAGACCAATTAATTCATCCTTACTAGGCAATTCTTTTTCATGATGATTTCTACTAAACTTGGAAAAATTAAACTCATGAGACTCATCACCAAAGCTAACACCCACAGTTTGTTTCTGGAAATCTATTCTAGCATTAACTGTGTTCAAGAAAGGTCTACCAAAGATAATGGGACAGAAGTCATCTTATGGGGATCCAAGAACAAGAAAATCAGTAGGGTATTTTACCTTCCCACACAAGACTTCAACATCTCTAATAATCCCACAAGGTGATATGGTGTCTCTATTAGCAAGTTTAATAGTAACATCTATGTCTTCTAACTCTGTAGGTCATATGTCTTCCCTAATTTCTTGATGTAACTTGTAAGGAATAGCACCCACACTAGCACCCATGTCACATAAACCATGATAACAGTGATCTCCTATTTTAACTGAAATGACAGGCAGGACAGCAAGTGGTCTATTTTTATCCCTTTTATCGGGTTTGGCAATTCTAGCAGCTTCTGCATAGAAGTAGATAACATGCCCATCCACATCTTCTTCTAAGAGATCTTTAACCATAGCAATATTAGATTCTACTTTAATTTGTTCATCAGGTTTAGGTGCTCTAACATAGCTTTTGTTAACCATAGTTGAAACTTTAGCGTGTTCCTTTATCCTAACAGGAAAAGGGGGTTTCTCAATATAAGCAGTAGGAACAACTGGATCAACATTATAGAGTAAAGTTTTTTCTTTAACTGGTACCGGTTCTTTAGTTTCATCTTTAAGAGGTGGGTGATATTTAAACCACTTCTCTTTGAGGAGTTCAACATGAGTAGCAAATGATTCACAAAAGGAGGCTACTATCTCAGAGTCAAGTCCATATTTTGTGCTAAACTTTTGAAAAGCATCGGTATCCATAAAAGATTTAACACAATCATACTTAAGCTTTATACCTGACTCTTTACCTTCATTGAGTTCCCAATCTTCAGAGTTGCGTTTAATTCTTTCCAAAAGATCCCACCGGAATTCAATAGTTTTCTTCATAAAAGAACCAGCACAAGAAGTATCCAGCAT
The DNA here is from genome assembly GCF_002575655.3 of Aegilops tauschii subsp. strangulata. Taxonomy (NCBI): domain Eukaryota; kingdom Viridiplantae; phylum Streptophyta; class Magnoliopsida; order Poales; family Poaceae; genus Aegilops; species Aegilops tauschii. Next base: position 417,986,590 of record NC_053037.3, on the reverse strand, counting down.
GGTTTGATCATTACGAGAAAGCCGAGCATAAAAGTTATGAATAATAATTTCTCTTGAAAGCTCGTGATTGGGGCATGAATATAACATTGACTTAAGCCTCCCCCAAGCTAGAGAGATGCTTTCTCCTTCACGAGGCCAAAAATTATATAGATAATTCCGATCACGATGAACTAGATGCATAGGATAAAATTTCTGGTGGAACTCCAATTTTAAACGTTTCAAATTCCATGATCCAATATCATCGCATAGCCTATACCATGCCAATGCTTTTCCCTTCAAAGATAAAGGGAAAACCTTTTTAATCACCTCATCTCCAGGTAAAGCTGCAAGCTTGAACAATCCACAAATTTCTTCTACATATATCAAGTGCATATCAGGATGTTCTGTTCCATCTCCTGCATAAGGATTAGCTAGTAGTTGTTCTATCATACCCGAAGGAATTCCATCTCCTGCAAGCTTGAACAATCCACAAATTTGAGGGGCAATTAATTGTGGTTCTGGACGAGGTGAAGATACCCCGAACAAACCCCTCAAAGGATTGTTTTCCACAGTGGCAAGTGACAATAAATTTCAGCACACTATATAAATGTTTCCTTACCGAATTCCACTTACCAAAAGCGCTTCACTCCCCGGCAACGGCGCCAGAAAATAGCCTTGATGACCCACAAGTATAGGGGATAAATTGTAGCTCTTTTCGATAAGTAAGAGTGTCGAACCCAACGAGGAGCAGAAGGAAATGACAAGTAGTTCTCAGTAAGGTGATGTCTGCAAGTGCTGCAACTTTAAGTAGCGAGTAGTTTGATAGCAAGATAATTTGTAACGAGAAAGTAACGAAAGTATCAATAAGTATGCAGCAAGGTAGCCCAATCCTTTTCAGGCAAAGTATAGGCCAAAACAGTCTCTTATGATAAGCAAAGCGTTCTTGAGGGTACACGGGAATTTCATCTAGTCACTTTCATCATGTTGGTTTGATTTATGTTCGCTACTTTGATAATTCGATATGTGGGTGGACCGGTGCTTAGGTGATGTTCTTACTTGAAAAGACCTCCTACTTATGATTAACCCTCCCGCAAGCATCCGCAACTACGAGAAAAGTATTAAGGATAAATCCTAACCATAGCATTAAACTCTAGGATCCAATCGGTCCCTTACAGAATAGTGCATAAACTGGGATTTAAGTTTCTGTCACTCTCGCAACCCACCATCTAATTACTACCCCACAATGCATTCCCTTAGGTGCAAATATGGTGAAGTGTTGCTACCTCTTGAGCACTGCATTGGTTTTCCCTTGAAGAGGAAAGGGTGATGCAATAAAGCAGCGTAGTTATTTCCCTCAGTTTTTGAGAACCAAGGTATCAATCCAGTAGGAGACCACGCACGACTCCCTCGCACCTACACAAACAAATAAATCCTCGCAACCAACGCAATAAAGGGGTTGTCAATCCCTTCACGGTCACTTACGAGAGTGAGATCTGATAGATATGATAAGATAATATTTTTGGTATTTTTATGATAAAGATGAAAGGTAAAATAAAAGGCGATAAAAATAGCTAAGTGTTGGAAGATTAATATGATGGAAGATAGACCCGGGGGCCATAGGTTTCACTAGTGGCTTCTCTCGAGAGCATAAGTATTACGGTGGGTGAACAAATTACTGTTGAGCAATTGACAGAATTGAGCATAGTTATGAGAATATCTAGGTATGATCATGTATATAGGCATCACGTCCGTGACAAGTAGACCGACTCCTGCCTGCATCTACTACTACTCCACACATCGACCGCTATCCAGCATGCATCTAGAGTATTAAGTTCATAAGAACAGAGTAACGCTTTAAGTAAAATGACATGATGTAGAGGGATAAACTCATGCAATATGATATAAACCCCATCTTGTTATCCTCGATGGAAACAATACAATACGTGCCTTGCTGCCCTTACTGTCACTGGGGAAGGACACTTCAAGATTGAACCCAGAGCTAAGCACTTCTCCCATTGCAATAAAGATCAATCTAGTAGGCCAAACCAAACTGATAATTCAAAGAGACTTGCAAAGATAACAAATCATACATAAAAGAATTCAGAGAAGATTCAAATATTGTTCATAGATAAACTTGATCATAAACCTACAATTCATTGGTCTCAACAAACACACCGCAAAAGAAGATTACATCGAATAGATCTCCACAAGAGAGGGGGAGAACATTGTATTGAGATCCAAAAAGAGAGAAGAAGCCATCTAGCTAATAACTATGGACCCGAAGGTCTGAGGTAAACTACTCACACATCATCGGAGAGGCTATGGTGTTGATGTAGAAGCCCTCCATGATCGATGCCCCCTCCGGCAGAGCTCCGGAAAAGGCCCCAATATGGGATCTCACGGGTACAGAAGGTTGCGGCGGTGGAATTAGGTTTTTGGCTCCGTATCTGGTAGTTTGGGGGTACGTAGGTATATATAGGAGGAAGAAGTACGTCGGTGGAGCAACATGGGGCCCACGAGGGTGGAGGGCGCGCCCCCTTACCTTGTGCCTTCCTGGTTGATGTCTTAACGTAGGGTCCAAGTCCTCTGGATCACGTTCGTTCCGAAAATCACGTTCCCGAAGGTTTCATTCCGTTTGGACTCCGTTTGATATTCTTTTTCTGCGAAACTCTGAAATAGACAAAAAAACAGCAATTCTGGGCTGGGCCTCCGGTTAATAGGTTAGTCCCAAAAATAATATAAAAGTGTATAATAAAGCCCATTAATGTCCAAAACAGAATATAATATAGCATGGAACAATCAAAAATTATAGATACGTTGGAGACGTATCAAGCATCCCCAAGCTTAATTCATGCTCGTCCTCGAGTAGGTAAATGATAAAAACAGATTTTTTTTTATGTGGAATGCTAGTTGGCATAATTTCAATGTAATTCTCTTAATTGTGGTATGAATATTCAGATCCGAAATATTCAAGATAAAAGTTTAATATTGACATAAAAATAATAATACTTCAAGCATACTAACTAAGCAATTATGTCCTCTCAAAATAACATGGCCAAAGAAAGTTCATCCCTACAAAATCATATGGTTTAGTCATGCTCCATTTTCGTCACACAAGAATGCTCTCATCATGCACAACCCCGATGACAAGCCAAGCAATTGTTTCATACTTTAGTAATCTCAAACTTTTTCAACCTTCACGCAATACATGAGCGTGAGCCATGGATATAGCACTATGGGTACAATAGAATATAATGATGGGGGTTATGTGGAGAAGACAAAAAAGGAGAAAGTCTCACATCAACGGGGCTAATCAATGAGCTATGGAGATGCCCATCGATTGATGTTAATGCAAGGAGTAAGGATTGCCATGCAACAGATGCACTAGAGCTATAAATGTATGAAAGCTCAACAAAAGAAACTAAGTGGGTGTGCATCCAACTTGCTTGCTCACAAAGACCTAGGGCATTTGAGGAATCCCATTGCTGGAATATACAAGCCAAGTTCTATAATGAAAAATTCCCACTAGTATATGAAAGTGACAAAACAAGAGACTCTCTATCATGAAGATCATGGTGCTACTTTGAAGCACAAGTGTGGAAAAAAAGGATAGTAGCATTGTCCCTTTTTATTTTCTTTTTTTGGGCCTTCTTTTTTTTGGCCTTTCTCTCTCTTTTTTTCTTTTTTTGGGACAATGCTCTATGAATGCTGATCATCACACTTCTATTTATTTACACCTCAATGATTACAACTCGATACTAGAACAAAGTATGACTCTATGTGAATGCCTCCGGCGGTATACAGGGATAGCAATGAAACAAGAGTGACATGTATGAAAAAATTATGAACGGTGGCTTTGCCATAAATACGATGTCAACTACATGATCATGCAAAGCAATATGACAATGATGAACGTGTCATGATAAACAGAATGGTGGAAAGTTGCATGGCAATATATCTCGGAATGGCTATGGAAACGCCATAATAGGTAGGTATGGTGGCTGTTTTGAGGAGGATAATAGGAGGTTTATGTGTGAAAGAGCATATCATATCACAGGGTTTGGATGCACCGGCGAAATTTGCACCAACTCTCAATGTGAGAAAGGGCAATGCACGGTACCGAAGAGGCTAGCAATGATGAAAAGGTAAGAGTGCGTATAATCCATGGACTCAACATTAGTCATAAAGAAATCACATACTTATTGCAAATATCTACAAGTCATCAAAAACCAAGCACTACGCGCATGCTCCTAGGGGGATAGATTGGTAGGAAAAGACCATCGCTCGTCCCCGACCGCCACTCATAAGGAGGACAATCAAAGAACACCTCATGTTTCAAATTTGTTACATAACGTTTACCATACGTGCATGCTACGGGACTTGCACACTTCAACACAAGTATTTCTCAAATTCACAACTACTCAACTAGCACAACTTTGATATCACTACCTCCATATCTCAAAAAAATCATCAAGCATCAAACTTCTCTTAGTATTCAGCACACTCATAAGAAAGTTTTTTTACTAGTCTTGAATACCTAACATATTAGGATCAATTCCCAATTTAAAAAAACTACCATGCTGTTTAAGACTCTCAAAATAATATAAGTGAAGCATGAGAGAATAATAGTTTCTATAAAACAAAACCACCGCCGTGCTCTAAAAGATATAAGTGAAGCAGTAGAGCAAAAACTATATAGCTCAAAAGATATAAGTGAAGCACATAGAGTATTCTAATAAATTCCGAATCATGTGTCTCTCTCTCAAAAGGTGTGTACAGCAAAGATGATTGTGGTAAACTAAAAAGCAAAGACTCAAATAATACAAGACGCTCCAAGCAAAACACATATCATGTGGTGAATAAAAATATAGCCCCAAGTAAAGTTACCGATGGAAGTAGACGAAAGAGGGGATGCCTTCCGGGGCATCCCCAAGCTTTGGATTTTTGGTGTCCTTAGATTATCTTGGGGTGCCATGGGCATCCCCAAGCTTAGGCTCTTGCCACTCCTTGTTCCATAATCCATCAAATCTTTTACCCAAAACTTGAAAACTTCACAACACAAAACTTAACAGAAAATCTCGTGAGCTCCGTTAGCGAAAGAAAACAAAACACCACTTCAAGGTACTGTAATGAACTCATTCTTTATTTATATTGGTGTTAAACCTACTGTATTCCAACTTCTCTATGGTTTATAAACTATTTTACTAGCCATAGATTCATCAAAATAAGCAAACAACACACGAAAAACAGAATCTGTCAAAAACAGAACAGTCTGTAGTAATCTGTAACTAACGCAAACTTCTGGAACTCCAAAAATTCAGCCAAAATAGGAAGACCTAGACAATTTGTTTATTGATCAGCATCAATTGGAATCAATATTTTATCACGTTCTGGTCATTTTTAACAATTATTTTCGTGAACAGAAAGTTTCTGGAATTTTCAGCAAGATCAAATAACTATCATCCAAGAAGATCCTATAGGTTTAACTTGGCACAAACACTAATTAAAACATAAAAACACATCTAACCAGAGGCTAGATCAAATATTTATTCCACAACAGAAGCAAAATATCAAAAAAACTAAAAATAAAATTGGGTTGCCTCCCAACAAGCGCTATCGTTTAACGCCCCTAGCTAGGCATAAAAGCAAGGATAGATCTAGGTATTGCCATCTTTGGTAGGCAATCCATAAGTGGCTCTCATAATAGATTCATAAGGTAATTTTATTTTCTTTCTAGGGAAGTGTTCCATGCCTTTCCTTAACGGAAATTGGAATCTAATATTCCCTTCCTTCATATCAATAATTGCACCAATTGTTCAAAGGAAAGGTCTACCAAGAATAATAGGACATGAAGGATTGCAATCTATATCAAGAACAATAAAATCTACGGGCACATAATTCCTATTTGCAATAATAAGAACATCATTAATTCTTCCGATAGGTTTATTAATGGTGGAATCCTCAAGGTGCAAGTTTAAAGAGCAATCATCAAAATCACGGAAACCTAGCAAATCACACAAAGTTTTTGGAATCGTGGAAACACTAGCACCCAAATCACACGAAGCATAGCATTCATGATCCTTAATTTTAATTATAATAGTAGGTTCCCACTCATCATAAAGTTTTCTAGGGATAGAAACTTCCAACTCAAGTTTTTCTTCATAAGATTGCATCAAAGCATCAACGATATGTTTAGTGAAGGCTTTATGTTGACTATAAGCATGTGGAGAATTTAGCACGGATTGCAACAAGGAAATACAATCTATAAAAGAGCAATTATCATAATTAAATTCCTTGAAATCCAAAATAGTGGTTTCATTAATATCTAGAGTTTTGATCTCTTCAATCCTACTTTTACCAATTTTTGCATCAAGATCTACAAACTCCGAATTTTTGGAACACCTTCTAGGTAAAGGTGGATCATATTCAGTCCCATCATTATCAAGATTCATATTGCAAAACAAAGATTTAATAGGGGACACATCAATAACTTTTAGATCTTCATCTTTATTTTCATAGAAACTAGAAGAACACGCTTTCACAAAGCAATCTTTCTTAGCACGCATCCTAGCGGTTCTTTCTTTGCACTCATCAATGGAAATTCTCATGGCTTTGAGAGACTCATTAATATCATGCTTAGGAGGAATAGATCTAAGTTTCAAAGAATCAACATCAAGAGAAATTCTATCAACGTTCCTAGCCAATTCATCAACTTTAAGCAATTTTTCTTCAAGCAAAGCATTGAAATTCTTTTGCGAATTCATAAACTCCTTAACACTAGTCTCAAATTCAGAGGGCATCTTATTAAAATTTCCATAAGAATTGTTGTAGGAATTACCATAATTATTAGAGGAATTACTAGGATTAAAGTTTCCTCTATACGCTTTGTTACCAAAATTATTCCTACCAACAAAATTCACATCAATAGATTCATTATTATTCTCAATCAAAGTAGACAAAGGCATATCATTAGGATCAGATGAAACACTTTTAGTAGCAAATAATTTCATAAGTCCATCCATCTTTCCATTCAAAACATTAATATCTTCTATCGCATGCACCTTTTTATTAGTAGATCTTTCAGTGTGCCATTGAGAATAATTAACCATAATATTATCTAGGAGTTTAGTAGCTTCTCCCAAAGTGACTTCCATAAAAGTGCCTCCCGCGGCCAAATCTAAAAGATTTCTAGAAGCAAAATTCAATCCGGCATAAAAAATTTGTATGGTCATCACAAATTCAAACCATGTGTAGGGCAATTACGTATCATTAATTTCATCCTCTCCCAAGCTTGTGCAACATGTTCATGATCAAGTTGCTTAAAATTCATAATATCATTTCTAAGAGAGATGATCTTAGTGGGAGGAAAATACTTAGAGATAAAAGCATCTTTGCAGTTATTCCAAGAATCAATACTATTTTTAGGCAAAGACGAAAACCAAGCTTTAGCACGATCTCTAAGCGAAAAAGGAAATAGCTTCAATTTAACAATATCATTGTCCACATCTTTCTTCTTTTGCATATCACACAAATCAACGAAGCTATTTAGATGGGTAGCGGCATCTTCACTAGGAAGGCCGGCGAATTGATCTTTCATGACAAGATTCAACAAAGCAACATTAATTTCACAAGATTCAGTATCGGTAAGAGGAGCAATCGGAGTGCTAAGAAAATCATTGTTGTTGGTATTGGTAAAGTCACACAATTTAGTATTATCTTGAGCCATCGTGACAAGCAAGCAATCCAAACAAGAAGCGAGCGAAAAAAGAGGCAAACGGAAAAGAGAGGGCGAATAAAACAGCAAGGGTGAAGTGGGGGAGAGGAAAACGAGAGGCAAATGGCAAATAATGTAATGCGGGAGATAAGGGTTTGTGATGGGTACTTGGTATGTTGACTTTTGCGTAGACTCCCTGGCAACGGCGCTAGAAATCCTTCTTGCTACCTCTTGAGCACTGCGTTGGTTTTCCCTTGAAGAGGAAAGGGTGATGCAGTAAAGCAGCGTAAGTATTTCCCTCAGTTTTTTAGAACCAAGGTATCAATCCAGTAGGAGACCACGCACGACTCCCTCGCACCTACACAAACAAATAAATCCTCTCAACCAACGCAATAAAGGGGTTGTAAATCCCTTCACGGTCACTTACGAGAGTGAGATCTGATAGATATGATAAGATAATATTTTTGGTATTTTTATGATAAAGATGCAAGGTAAAATAAAAGGCAATAAAAATAGCTAAGTGTTGGAAGATTAATATAATGGAAGATTGACCCGGGGGCCATAGGTTTCACTAGTGGCTTCTCTCGAGAGCATAAGTATTACGGTGGGTGAACAAATTACTGTTGAGCAATTGACAGAATTGAGCATAGTTATGAGAATATCTAGGTATGATCATGTATATAGGCATCACGTCCGTGACAAGTAGACCGACTCCTGCCTGCATCTACTACTACTACTCCACACATCGACCGCTATCCAGCATGCATCTAGAGTATTAAGTTCATAAGAACAGAGTAACGCTTTAAGTAAAATGACATGATGTAGAGGGATAAACTCATGCAATATGATATAAACCCCATCTTGTTATCCTCGATGGCGACAATACAATACGTGCCTTGCTGCCCCTACTGTCACTGGGAAAGGACACCACAAGATTGAACCCAGAGCTAAGCACTTCTCCCATTGCAAGAAAGATCAATCTAGTAGGCCAAACCAAACTGATAATTTGAAGAGACTTGCAAAGATAACCAATCATACATAAAAGAATTCAGAGAAGATTCAAATATTGTTCATAGATAAACTTTATAATAAACCCACAATTCATCGGTCTCAACAAACACACCGCAAAAGAAGATTACATCGAATAGATCTCCACACGAGAGGGGGAGAACATTGTATTGAGATCCAAAAAGAGAGAAGAAGCCATCTAGCTAATAACTATGGACCCCAAGGTCTAAGGTAAACTACTCACACATCATCGGAGAGGCTATGGTGTTGATGTAGAAACCCTCTGTGATCGATGCCCCCTCCGACGGAGCTCCGGAAAAGGCCCCAAGATGGGATCTCACGGGTATAGAAGGTTGCGGCGGCGGAATTAGGTTTTTGGCTCCATATCTGGTAGTTTGGGGTACGTAGGTATATATAGGAGGAGGAAGTACGTCGGTGGAGCAACGTGGGGCCCACGAGGGTGGAGGGCGCGCCCAGGGGGGTAGGCGCGCCCTCCTACCTCGTGCCTTCCTGGTTGATGTCTTGACGTAGGGTCCAAGTCCTCTGGTTCACGTTCGTTCCGAAAATCACGTTCCCGAAGGTTTCATTCCGTTTGGACTCCGTTTGATATTCTTTTTCTGCGAAACTCTGAAATAGGCAAAAAACAACAATTCTGGGCTGGGCCTCCGGTTAATAGGTTAGTCCCAAAATAATATAAAAGTGTATAATAAAGCCCATTAATGTCCAAAACAGAATATAATATAGCATGGAACAATCAAAAATTATAGATACGTTGGAGACGTATCAAGCATCCCCAAGCTTAATTCATGCTCGTCCTCGAGTAGGTAAATGATAAAAACAGATTTTTTTTTTATGTGGAATGCTAGTTGGCATAATTTCAATGTAATTCTCTTAATTGTGGTATGAATATTCAGATCCGAAATATTCAAGATAAAAGTTTAATATTGACATAAAAATAATAATACTTCAAGCATACTAACTAAGCAATTATGTCCTCTCAAAATAACATGGCCAAAGAAAGTTCATCCCTACAAAATCATATGGTTTAGTCATGCTCCATTTTCGTCACACAAGAATGCTCTCATCATGCACAACCCCGATGACAAGCCAAGCAATTGTTTCATACTTTAGTAATCTCAAACTTTTTCAACCTTCACGCAATACATGAGCGTGAGCCATGGATATAGCACTATGGGTACAATAGAATATAATGATGGGGGTTATGTGGAGAAGACAAAAAAGGAGAAAGTCTCACATCAACGGGGCTAATCAATGAGCTATGGAGATGCCCATCGATTGATGTTAATGCAAGGAGTAAGGATTGCCATGCAACAGATGCACTAGAGCTATAAATGTATGAAAGCTCAACAAAAGAAACTAAGTGGGTGTGCATCCAACTTGCTTGCTCACAAAGACCTAGGGCATTTGAGGAATCCCATTGCTGGAATATACAAGCCAAGTTCTATAATGAAAAATTCCCACTAGTATATGAAAGTGACAAAACAAGAGACTCTCTATCATGAAGATCATGGTGCTACTTTGAAGCACAAGTGTGGAAAAAAAGGATAGTAGCATTGTCCCTTTTTATTTTCTTTTTTTGGGCCTTCTTTTTTTTGGCCTTTCTCTCTCTTTTTTTCTTTTTTTGGGACAATGCTCTATGAATGCTGATCATCACACTTCTATTTATTTACACCTCAATGATTACAACTCGATACTAGAACAAAGTATGACTCTATGTGAATGCCTCCGGCGGTATACAGGGATAGCAATGAAACAAGAGTGACATGTATGAAAAAATTATGAACGGTGGCTTTGCCATAAATACGATGTCAACTACATGATCATGCAAAGCAATATGACAATGATGAACGTGTCATGATAAACAGAATGGTGGAAAGTTGCATGGCAATATATCTCGGAATGGCTATGGAAACGCCATAATAGGTAGGTATGGTGGCTGTTTTGAGGAGGATAATAGGAGGTTTATGTGTGAAAGAGCATATCATATCACAGGGTTTGGATGCACCGGCGAAATTTGCACCAACTCTCAATGTGAGAAAGGGCAATGCACGGTACCGAAGAGGCTAGCAATGATGAAAAGGTAAGAGTGCGTATAATCCATGGACTCAACATTAGTCATAAAGAAATCACATACTTATTGCAAATATCTACAAGTCATCAAAAACCAAGCACTACGCGCATGCTCCTAGGGGGATAGATTGGTAGGAAAAGACCATCGCTCGTCCCCGACCGCCACTCATAAGGAGGACAATCAAAGAACACCTCATGTTTCAAATTTGTTACATAACGTTTACCATACGTGCATGCTACGGGACTTGCACACTTCAACACAAGTATTTCTCAAATTCACAACTACTCAACTAGCACAACTTTGATATCACTACCTCCATATCTCAAAAAAATCATCAAGCATCAAACTTCTCTTAGTATTCAGCACACTCATAAGAAAGTTTTTTTACTAGTCTTGAATACCTAACATATTAGGATCAATTCCCAATTTAAAAAAACTACCATGCTGTTTAAGACTCTCAAAATAATATAAGTGAAGCATGAGAGAATAATAGTTTCTATAAAACAAAACCACCGCCGTGCTCTAAAAGATATAAGTGAAGCAGTAGAGCAAAAACTATATAGCTCAAAAGATATAAGTGAAGCACATAGAGTATTCTAATAAATTCCGAATCATGTGTCTCTCTCTCAAAAGGTGTGTACAGCAAAGATGATTGTGGTAAACTAAAAAGCAAAGACTCAAATAATACAAGACGCTCCAAGCAAAACACATATCATGTGGTGAATAAAAATATAGCCCCAAGTAAAGTTACCGATGGAAGTAGACGAAAGAGGGGATGCCTTCCGGGGCATCCCCAAGCTTTGGATTTTTGGTGTCCTTAGATTATCTTGGGGTGCCATGGGCATCCCCAAGCTTAGGCTCTTGCCACTCCTTGTTCCATAATCCATCAAATCTTTTACCCAAAACTTGAAAACTTCACAACACAAAACTTAACAGAAAATCTCGTGAGCTCCGTTAGCGAAAGAAAACAAAACACCACTTCAAGGTACTGTAATGAACTCATTCTTTATTTATATTGGTGTTAAACCTACTGTATTCCAACTTCTCTATGGTTTATAAACTATTTTACTAGCCATAGATTCATCAAAATAAGCAAACAACACACGAAAAACAGAATCTGTCAAAAACAGAACAGTCTGTAGTAATCTGTAACTAACGCAAACTTCTGGAACTCCAAAAATTCAGCCAAAATAGGAAGACCTAGACAATTTGTTTATTGATCAGCATCAATTGGAATCAATATTTTATCACGTTCTGGTCATTTTTAACAATTATTTTCGTGAACAGAAAGTTTCTGGAATTTTCAGCAAGATCAAATAACTATCATCCAAGAAGATCCTATAGGTTTAACTTGGCACAAACACTAATTAAAACATAAAAACACATCTAACCAGAGGCTAGATCAAATATTTATTCCACAACAGAAGCAAAATATCAAAAAAACTAAAAATAAAATTGGGTTGCCTCCCAACAAGCGCTATCGTTTAACGCCCCTAGCTAGGCATAAAAGCAAGGATAGATCTAGGTATTGCCATCTTTGGTAGGCAATCCATAAGTGGCTCTCATAATAGATTCATAAGGTAATTTTATTTTCTTTCTAGGGAAGTGTTCCATGCCTTTCCTTAACGGAAATTGGAATCTAATATTCCCTTCCTTCATATCAATAATTGCACCAATTGTTCAAAGGAAAGGTCTACCAAGAATAATAGGACATGAAGGATTGCAATCTATATCAAGAACAATAAAATCTACGGGCACATAATTCCTATTTGCAATAATAAGAACATCATTAATTCTTCCGATAGGTTTATTAATGGTGGAATCCTCAAGGTGCAAGTTTAAAGAGCAATCATCAAAATCACGGAAACCTAGCAAATCACACAAAGTTTTTGGAATCGTGGAAACACTAGCACCCAAATCACACGAAGCATAGCATTCATGATCCTTAATTTTAATTATAATAGTAGGTTCCCACTCATCATAAAGTTTTCTAGGGATAGAAACTTCCAACTCAAGTTTTTCTTCATAAGATTGCATCAAAGCATCAACGATATGTTTAGTGAAGGCTTTATGTTGACTATAAGCATGTGGAGAATTTAGCACGGATTGCAACAAGGAAATACAATCTATAAAAGAGCAATTATCATAATTAAATTCCTTGAAATCCAAAATAGTGGTTTCATTAATATCTAGAGTTTTGATCTCTTCAATCCTACTTTTACCAATTTTTGCATCAAGATCTACAAACTCCGAATTTTTGGAACACCTTCTAGGTAAAGGTGGATCATATTCAGTCCCATCATTATCAAGATTCATATTGCAAAACAAAGATTTAATAGGGGACACATCAATAACTTTTAGATCTTCATCTTTATTTTCATAGAAACTAGAAGAACACGCTTTCACAAAGCAATCTTTCTTAGCACGCATCCTAGCGGTTCTTTCTTTGCACTCATCAATGGAAATTCTCATGGCTTTGAGAGACTCATTAATATCATGCTTAGGAGGAATAGATCTAAGTTTCAAAGAATCAACATCAAGAGAAATTCTATCAACGTTCCTAGCCAATTCATCAACTTTAAGCAATTTTTCTTCAAGCAAAGCATTGAAATTCTTTTGCGAATTCATAAACTCCTTAACACTAGTCTCAAATTCAGAGGGCATCTTATTAAAATTTCCATAAGAATTGTTGTAGGAATTACCATAATTATTAGAGGAATTACTAGGATTAAAGTTTCCTCTATACGCTTTGTTACCAAAATTATTCCTACCAACAAAATTCACATCAATAGATTCATTATTATTCTCAATCAAAGTAGACAAAGGCATATCATTAGGATCAGATGAAACACTTTTAGTAGCAAATAATTTCATAAGTCCATCCATCTTTCCATTCAAAACATTAATATCTTCTATCGCATGCACCTTTTTATTAGTAGATCTTTCAGTGTGCCATTGAGAATAATTAACCATAATATTATCTAGGAGTTTAGTAGCTTCTCCCAAAGTGACTTCCATAAAAGTGCCTCCCGCGGCCAAATCTAAAAGATTTCTAGAAGCAAAATTCAATCCGGCATAAAAAATTTGTATGGTCATCACAAATTCAAACCATGTGTAGGGCAATTACGTATCATTAATTTCATCCTCTCCCAAGCTTGTGCAACATGTTCATGATCAAGTTGCTTAAAATTCATAATATCATTTCTAAGAGAGATGATCTTAGTGGGAGGAAAATACTTAGAGATAAAAGCATCTTTGCAGTTATTCCAAGAATCAATACTATTTTTAGGCAAAGACGAAAACCAAGCTTTAGCACGATCTCTAAGCGAAAAAGGAAATAGCTTCAATTTAACAATATCATTGTCCACATCTTTCTTCTTTTGCATATCACACAAATCAACGAAGCTATTTAGATGGGTAGCGGCATCTTCACTAGGAAGGCCGGCGAATTGATCTTTCATGACAAGATTCAACAAAGCAACATTAATTTCACAAGATTCAGTATCGGTAAGAGGAGCAATCGGAGTGCTAAGAAAATCATTGTTGTTGGTATTGGTAAAGTCACACAATTTAGTATTATCTTGAGCCATCGTGACAAGCAAGCAATCCAAACAAGAAGCGAGCGAAAAAAGAGGCAAACGGAAAAGAGAGGGCGAATAAAACAGCAAGGGTGAAGTGGGGAAGAGGAAAACGAGAGGCAAATGGCAAATAATGTAATGCGGGAGATAAGGGTTTGTGATGGGTACTTGGTATGTTGACTTTTGCGTAGACTCCCTGGCAACGGCGCTAGAAATCCTTCTTGCTACCTCTTGAGCACTGCGTTGGTTTTCCCTTGAAGAGGAAAGGGTGATGCAGTAAAGCAGCGTAAGTATTTCCCTCAGTTTTTTAGAACCAAGGTATCAATCCAGTAGGAGACCACGCACGACTCCCTCGCACCTACACAAACAAATAAATCCTCTCAACCAACGCAATAAAGGGGTTGTAAATCCCTTCACGGTCACTTACGAGAGTGAGATCTGATAGATATGATAAGATAATATTTTTGGTATTTTTATGATAAAGATGCAAGGTAAAATAAAAGGCAATAAAAATAGCTAAGTGTTGGAAGATTAATATAATGGAAGATTGACCCGGGGGCCATAGGTTTCACTAGTGGCTTCTCTCGAGAGCATAAGTATTACGGTGGGTGAACAAATTACTGTTGAGCAATTGACAGAATTGAGCATAGTTATGAGAATATCTAGGTATGATCATGTATATAGGCATCACGTCCGTGACAAGTAGACCGACTCCTGCCTGCATCTACTACTACTACTCCACACATCGACCGCTATCCAGCATGCATCTAGAGTATTAAGTTCATAAGAACAGAGTAACGCTTTAAGTAAAATGACATGATGTAGAGGGATAAACTCATGCAATATGATATAAACCCCATCTTGTTATCCTCGATGGCGACAATACAATACGTGCCTTGCTGCCCCTACTGTCACTGGGAAAGGACACCACAAGATTGAACCCAGAGCTAAGCACTTCTCCCATTGCAAGAAAGATCAATCTAGTAGGCCAAACCAAACTGATAATTTGAAGAGACTTGCAAAGATAACCAATCATACATAAAAGAATTCAGAGAAGATTCAAATATTGTTCATAGATAAACTTTATAATAAACCCACAATTCATCGGTCTCAACAAACACACCGCAAAAGAAGATTACATCGAATAGATCTCCACACGAGAGGGGGAGAACATTGTATTGAGATCCAAAAAGAGAGAAGAAGCCATCTAGCTAATAACTATGGACCCCAAGGTCTAAGGTAAACTACTCACACATCATCGGAGAGGCTATGGTGTTGATGTAGAAACCCTCTGTGATCGATGCCCCCTCCGACGGAGCTCCGGAAAAGGCCCCAAGATGGGATCTCACGGGTATAGAAGGTTGCAGCGGCGGAATTAGGTTTTTGGCTCCATATCTGGTAGTTTGGGGTACGTAGGTATATATAGGAGGAGGAAGTACGTCGGTGGAGCAACGTGGGGCCCACGAGGGTGGAGGGCGCGCCCAGGGGGGTAGGCGCGCCCTCCTACCTCGTGCCTTCCTGGTTGATGTCTTGACGTAGGGTCCAAGTCCTCTGGTTCACGTTCGTTCCGAAAATCACGTTCCCGAAGGTTTCATTCCGTTTGGACTCCGTTTGATATTCTTTTTCTGCGAAACTCTGAAATAGGCAAAAACAACAATTCTGGGCTGGGCCTCCGGTTAATAGGTTAGTCCCAAAATAATATAAAAGTGTATAATAAAGCCCATTAATGTCCAAAACAGAATATAATATAGCATGGAACAATCAAAAATTATAGATACGTTGGAGACGTATCAAGTGTCATGTAGTTGACGTTCACATGACACCACTAAGGGAATCACAACATACATACCATCAAAATACCAAAAACATATCAAATTCACATGATTACTGACAACATGATTTATCCCGTGACCTCAAGAACAAAAGTAACTACTCACAAACAATAAACATTCTCATGATCAGAGGGGTATTAATATGCATAATGGATCTGAACATATAATCTTCCACCAAATAAACCGTATAGTAATCAACTACAAGATGTAATCAACACTACTAGTCACCCCTAGCACCAATCTATAGTTCCGGTAACAAGATTGAATACAAGAGATGAACTAGGGTATGATATGAGATGGTGCTGGTGAAGATGTTCATGGAGATTGCCCTCCCCAAGATGGGAGAGTTGTTGGTGATGATGATGACGATGATTTCCCCCTCCGGGAGGGAAGTTCCACCGGCAGAATCGCTCCACCGGAGGGCAAAAGTGCTCCTGCCCAAGTTCGGTCTCGAGACAGTGGCGCTCCGTCCCGAAAGCCTTCTCCTTATTTTTCTAGGTCAAAATGACTTATATACGATGGGCACTGGAGGTGGGCCGAGGAGGCCACAACCCACCAGGGCGCGCTAGGGGGGCCTGGCACGCCCATGTGGGTTGTGCCCACTTGGTGGCCCCCTCTGGTGATTATTGGCTCCAATATTTCTTAAATAATCCATAAAAAATCTCTGTGAAGTTTCAGCTCATTTGGAGTTGTGCAGAATAGGTGGCCTGACGTAGCTTTTTCAGGTCCAGATTTCCAGCTCCCGGAATTCTCCCTCTTGGTGTGTACCTTGCAAATTATGGGAGAAAAGGCATTAGAATTACTCCAAAAGGCATTATTATGGATAAAAACATTATAAATAACAGTAAGAAAACATGATGCAAAATGGACGTATCAGTGACAAATCCTAATCTCGATCTATGCCAACCCAACAAACACCTTCGGAGATACCTGTAGAGCATCTTTATAATCACCCAGTTACGTTGTGATGTTTGATAGCACACAAGGTATTCCTCCGGTATCCGGGAGTTGCATAATCTCATAGTCGAAGGAATATGTATTTGACATGAAGAAAGCAATAGCAATAAAACTGAACAATCAATATGCTAAGCTAACGGATGGGTCTTGTCCATCACATCATTCTCCTAATGATGTGACCCCGTTATCAAATGACAACTCATGTCCATGGTCAGGAAACCTTA
This sequence comes from Aegilops tauschii subsp. strangulata, assembly GCF_002575655.3. Lineage (NCBI taxonomy): Eukaryota > Viridiplantae > Streptophyta > Magnoliopsida > Poales > Poaceae > Aegilops > Aegilops tauschii. Next base: position 417,969,206 of record NC_053037.3, on the reverse strand, counting down.
ACCATCTTTGATCAATGAGATAGTCAAGTAGAGGCTCACTTGGGACACAGGGTTTGTCTATGTATTCACACATGTATTTAGGTTTCCTATCAATACAATTCTAGCATGAATAATAAACACTTATCATGAATAAGGAATTATAAAATAACAACTTTATTATTGCCTCTAGGGCATATTTCCTTCAGTTTCCCACTTGCACTAGAGTCAGTAATCTAGATTACATTGTAATGATTCTAACACCCATGGAGTCTTGGTGCTGATCATGTTTTGCTCGTGGAAGAGGCTTAGTCAACGGGTCTGCTACATTTAGATCCGTATGTATTTTGCAAATCTCTATATCTCCGTCCTTGACTTGATCACGGATGGAGTTGAAGCGTCTCTTGATGTGTTTGGCTCTTTTGTGAAATCTGGATTCCTTCGCTAAGGCAATTGCTCCAGTATTGTCACAAAATATTTTCATTGGACCCGATGCACTAGGTATATTACACCTAGATCGGATATGAACTCCTTCATCCAGACTCCTTCATTTGTTGCTTCCGAAGCAGCTATGTACTCTGCTTCACACGTAGATCCTGCCACGACGCTCTGCTTAGAACTGCACCAACTGACAGCTCCACCATTCAAAATAAATATGTATCCAGTTTGTGACTTAGAGTCATCCGGATCAGTGTCAAAGCTAGCATCGACGTAACCATTTACGACGAGCTCTTTGTCACCTCCATAAACGAGAAACATATCCTTGGTCCTTTTCAGGTACTTCAGGATGTTCTTGACCGCTATCCAGTGGTCCACTCCTGGATTACTTTGGTACTTCCCTGCCAGACTTATGGAAAGGCACACATCAGGTCTGGTACACAGCATAGCATACATGATAGAACCTATGGCTGAGGCATGGGGAATGCCTTACATTTTCTCTCTATCTTCTGCAGTGGTCGGGCATTGAGTCTGACTCGATTTCACACCTTGTAACACAGGTACGAACCCTTTCTTTGACTGGTCCATTTTGAACTTCTTCAAAACTTTGTCAAGGTATGTGCTTTGTGAAAGTCCTATTAAGCGTCTTGATCTATCTCTGTAGATCTTGATGCTCAATATATAGCTGCTTCACCGAGGTCTTTCATTGAAAAACTTTTATTCATGTATCCTTTTATGCTATCCAGAAATTCTACATCATTTCCAATCAACAATATGTCATCCACATATAATATTAGAAATGCTACAGAGCTCCCACTCACTTTCTTGTAAATACAGGCTTCTCCAAAAGCCTGTATAAAACCATATGCTTTGATCACCTCATCAAAACATATATTCCAACTCCGAGATGCTTGCACCAGTCCATAGATGGATCGTTGGAGCTTGCACACTTTGTTAGCACCTTTAGTATCGACAAAACCTTCTGGTTGCATCATATACAACTCTTCTTTAAGAAATCCATTAAGGAATGCAGTTTTGACGTCCATTTGCCAGATTTCATAATCATAAAACACGGCAATTTCTAACATGATTCGGACAAACTTAAGCATCGCTACGGGTGAGAAAGTCTCATCATAATCAACTCCTTGAACTTGTCGAAAACCTTTTGCGACAAATCGAGCTTTGTAGACAGTAACATTACCATCAGCGTCAATCTTCTTCTTGAAGATCCACTTATTCTTAATGCCTCGCCGATCATCGGGCAAGTCCACCAAAGTCCATACTTTCTTCTCATACATGGATCCTATCTCAGATTTCATGGCCTCAAGCCATTTATCGGAATCTAGGTGAAAGGAACTAGATGACGACTAGAGGGGGGTGAATAGGCGTTTTAAAACTATTACAGATTTGGCTTTATCATAATGCGGAACTAAACTAAACGGATACTTTTCAAGCACAAATCCTAAATATGCTAGGCTCAACTAAGTGCACCAACAACCTATGCTAAACAAGATAGACACTTAAGGAAACTAGCAAGCACAAACTATATCACAAGATATGGAAATGTAGGAACAACTAAGCAATTCAACTAGCACAAGATATATCAATATGAGCAAGTATGAATTGCGGTAAGTAAAAGGTGTGGGTAAGAGATAACCACAAGTGAGTCGGAGACGCGGATTTATCCCGAAGTTCACACTCGTGAGAGTGCTAATCTCCGTTAGAGCGGTGCCGAAGCCAAAGCTCCGGGGCGTCACCAAGTGACTCACCGTATTCTCCTTTTCGAGTCACCCCCAACGGATGAGCCTCGATTCACTCGGGGTTGGTCTTGAAGGCGACCACCACACCTTTACAAACTTATCCTGAGCACACCACAAACAAGGAAGCTTCCGGAGGAACTTGACCACCTAGGCCACTTCAACACCCTTCCCCGGAGCACACCACAAGAGGAAGCTTCCGGGGAAACCTTGGCCACATAGGCCTCTTTCACAATCTTCTCAATGTATCACCAAACCGTCTAGGAGGCGGAGGCCTCCAAGAGTAATAAACTCACGGGCTCACACTCGAACAAATCGATGCAGGGAGCTCAAACCAATGCAACAAATGCAATTCAAGGTCAAGCAACAAATGCTCAACTCACTCTCTCAATCTCATAAGATGCACTCTTGAAAGTAGGAGATTGAAGAGAGGGGATGCTTTGGATATGATCAACAAATGGCTCACTAATCCATCCACAAATCCCCCTTCACATAGAGGGGAGATAGGGGTTTGGGAGAGGTGGAGAGAGGCTCAAAATGGTGTTTAGAATGTGTGTGAACCAACCCCCAACCGGTGGGAGGAAAGGGCCTTAAATAGCCAAACTCCAAAACTAGCCGTTGGGGCTCCAACGGGCATTTCCTGGGCACCCCGTGCGCACGGGGGTTGAGACCCCGTGAGCACGGTGTCCCGTGTGCACGGTACGAGCCCGTGTGCACGGAGTACCCAGAATTCTGGACACCCCGTGCGCACGGGGGTCAAAGACCCGGTGCACACGGGGTCCCCAGGACAGCCAGCAGCAGCCCACTAAAACATCGATAACTTGGGCATACGGACTCCGAATTCGATGATCTTGGGCTCGTTTTGAAGCTATGGAAAAGCCCAAGGTCCTCACATAGAGAACCACCCAAGATCAACAAGAAAGAATGATGCAAGTAATGCAAAGGTTTGAGCTCTCTACATGCGACGTGATCAAGCTACTTGCCCGAGAGTCCCTCTTGATAGTACGGCTATCAAACCTATAATCCGGTCTCCCACCAAGCACTATGAGACCGGCAAAACTAGGAAAACCTAGCTAAGGTATACCTTTGCCTTGCACATTCAACTTGAGCTTGATGATGACGTTAATGCTTGCCTCAAGTTGGAATCCCTTTCTTGTCCACGACCACTTGGTGAAGATACTCGAATTGCCTCCTCATGATGCAATGAGGGAAGCCTTATCTCAAGCCCATCTTCACATGCACATTATCATGATGTGGACCGCAAGCTTCAAAGCATATAACCTCCGGCTTCTCATCTTGCACCTGGACTCCCCGAACTCGATGACCATCACCACTTGATGTCATCCACACATAGACTACACGAGATCTTTCCTTTTGATGCAAGCCTATGAGAAACACCTAACCCACATAGACATAACAAACATATAGCATGGGTTAGGTAACAAAGCACAACTCACAATTACTTACCATACCACTAGATCACTTGATCTCACGTGGTACATTGTTTGTGCTTTGTGAGTTGACCACTTAGATATACTCTTCGAGCTTCATCTTGGTCAACCAACATCTTTACTTCAAGCTCCATCTTGGTTTCTTGAAAGCCACAATGAACTCTTCATTTCACTTCTTGCTTCAAGACAATATCACCAAAGACTCTTTCATGACCATATCAAGTTCCACTATGAATATCATCTTGGTCACCACTTGCCCTTCTAAAAACTCCATCACAATCTCTTGAGAGGCATAATGAATTCGTCACTCTAGTTGCTTGCTTCAAGACTTGATCAACCGAAACCCAACACAGGAGCTCACCATGATCTTGTCTTGAGACCATAACTTGAATTCTTCTCTTTGATTATTCTCTCAAGCCCTTGATCCTTAAAAGCCCTCCATCATAATATCTTGAGAGGCACAATGAATTCTTCACTCTAGTTGTTTGCTTCAAGACCTGATCAACCTAAAGCCAACACACGAGCACACCATGATCTCGTCTTGAAACCATAACTTGAATTCTTCTCTTTGATTACTCTCTCAAGCCTTGATCCTCGGAAGCCCAAATATATCAATCTTTGAGATCCTCCAATGAACTCCATCATGAACATAATTAGATTAGGCATTGAAACCAATCTTGATGGCTTCAATAGAAGTACCCGAAGACCAACTTGAAACCTCACTGGATATGGGATCTCGAGAGCCAACACCTAGGCCCCATGAGCACGGGGTATCCAGAGAGTTGACACTCGACCTCGTGCGCATGGTACAAGCCCGTGTGCACGGGGTATCCAGAGAAGGATACCATGAGGACTTCTTCGGATGCTTTGATGGCAGACTTCACAAAACAACCCAATGCACTTCAAGCATCACTATGGAACATATCTTCATATAAGATTCAATGCACTTGATGCTCCATAGGAATTGTCATTTAATACCAAAGCATAGGGCAAATATATCTTCATATGTATGGACTTCATCCTTGATTCCATCCAATATCCTTGAGGCACTATCTTCATATATATATGGACTTCATCCTTGATTCCGTCCAATATCCTTGAGGCACTATCTTCATATATATGGACTTCATCCTTGATTCCGTCCAATATTCTTGAGGCACTATCTTCATATATATGGACTTCATCCTTGATTCCATCCAATATCCTTGTGGCACCATCTATGGACAAAACCTTCAAATATATCTCACTGAAAACATTAGTTCATAGAGATTGTCATTTAATTACCAAAACCACACTTAGGGGCTACATGCCCTTTCAATCTCCCCCATTTTGGTAATTGATGACAATCTCAACAAGAGGGTTTATATAATGAATTTAAAACAAGTATGCAATCTATCCGAGAATAAATTGAATACTTGAGGTGGTTTTGATAGCCTCAAATATCACAAGGATAGTTGATGTTATCAAAACCGGTTGTACTAGCATCGAAATACTACACAAGAATTTGATGCTAGTAGAACCACACTATATAGAGCAAACTCCCCCACAATATATGCATGGAAGAACTTGGTGGAGTTTCCTCTATATACACATCCATCCAACAACCACAACAAATGTAGATATGCATGAACCAACCTACTTCACCTAAACCCTCTAAACTTCTCCCCCATTGGCAACAAGTGCCAAAATGGAGAAAAAATCTAGAAGACCAATATAGTATGAGTTCCTCCTTAATTTGTGCATTTCTCATATTGTGAGTGGAATCAAATGCACATATCCAGTTACGAACAAATGAAGAAATTCACACTATATTGAGAATCCATAAAATGCACCAAAAAGATATTATGATATGAGCATAGGAGTGTTCTAAAGAACATAGAGAAGCTCCCCATGATTTGTGCATTATTTAGTTTTGTACTTGGATACAACGTGCACAAAATAGGATCATCACTTGACTAAGCAAGGGTCCAAAATATATCCAACAACTCATGAGTGCAATGATATATGCAATACATACAAGCACTCACTACTCAACCTCTTACCGGATCCACCAAAGAATAAAAAGAGACAATTCCAAGGACCGGCAAGGAAACGAAAGGATATCAAAGAGGGATATGCACTTTCTCATGTGTATAAGTTTCTTACGTGGCCAATAATCATCAAGATGAGCATCCACAAAGAAACTTGCACACACAAAAAGATACAAAAGATAAGAACATGATATCCAAGAATGAATCCATTATTTATACAAACTTGATCTTAGCGTAGCGCTTTGTCACATGGCACATGGCACAAGGCACATGGCGCAAACTGATCTCATTTGCATAAAAATGAATTACTAAGCATGAGAGCAAATACCACAACCAAAAAGATTGTTTCTTGCAATTTTATCAATATTGCACATAAGAGCACTTTGAGTAATTGGTATGCAATAAAGTGCTTAATTGGCATATTTGGGATAAGTGAACCATGAGCATGGCTTTATAGATCCCCATGATATGCTTCTTCTCAAAAGTCTCATAGATGCAATAAGGAGGTTTAAGCTGTTGCAAGAAACACAAACTCAACAAGTACTAAACATGCCATGATGCAACATACACAATGTTGACTCTAATTTAAACAAACGCATGAAGTAAGTACTTGTTACCGAGAGAGCATTGGTTCAAGGGGCCCTTGATCTAGCCCATGAACATGAGGGACTTGATCTTGTTCTTGGATAGGTAAATGATCTCCCATAGCATCTTGCTCTTGTGTTGGGGGTGATGACTTCCCTTGTGGTGGATCCACAAGAGGGGCTCTTACTCCTTCTTCTTCTACATGGACAAGGGGTGTTTCTTGTGGAAGAATATGACCAATACCCATTGTACTTGTAGCTTGGGAAGGAGCCTCATCACCTACAACACTTGAAACAAATTGCTCCGCATGGAAGCTGTTATTCTCATCACACTCCACATTCACCATTTCCTCAATACATCCCGTGGATTTATTGAGAATACAGTAAGTGTGGGAGTTTGATGCATATCCAACAAAAAAGACCCAAATTATGTTAACCGGGTTGAATTGATGAGAATGAAACACTTACAACCGAATCGGGTTTTCATTTATCTTCTCCCTCAAATCAAAAATCAACCAAGCTTGGCTCTAATAATTTTCCATGGTGTCTCCACCTTCCTTGTGAATAAGCCAAGCATCCAATGCTTGGCCACAGTACCTAAAACACATTAAGGTACAATTTGGTCCCCAAACATATTGGGTCCGAAGTAGTTAGGACAACCACAATATATAGGGCAAACTCCACATTAAATATGTGCAAAAGGATATGAACTTGAAGTTCATGCACACTTTTAACCATTAATGATTTTATGGAGTTTACCCTACATAGAGGATCAAGTAGCAAGCAAGGCATGAAGAAGAATATAAATAAATATGCATGCTCATGCCTACCAAGATCCAGAGAGATACAATTTGGACAAAAGAACACTTAACCGAAGAATACTCCGATAATATCACAAAGTATTCAAGTTGTCCAAATTATATCAAAGTGACGAATCCACACAGGACCGCACACAAAGTACAACATATGAACTAAGCAAAAACCAAAGAGCATATAGGATATACAATACACACATGCTCAAAGGCTTATCTTACTCAAGTAGATAATAGATAGCACAAGCAGTGAGATAAGGCAAGTTGAAGCACAAGCCGAGAAGAAGATGATCATAAGGTTCTACCACATGAGGAAATACCAATTGTAAGAGAATACAAATGGTATTTGGAATTAACACTCGGGGGTAGATTACGAAGATGCACAGGATCATCAACAACTCCAAAGCAAAGAAAGATAAATAAAGCGTACTTGGCCGGGTGGACATTTCTGCCCATAGGACCCCGTGCGCACGGTGTGTCCAGAGAAAAAACACCACCCCGTGCGCACGGGGGTCTAGGACCCCGTGTGCACGGGGTGTCCAGTGATTTTCACCCACCCCGTGCGCACGGGGGTCAGAGACCCCGTGCACACGGGGTGTCCAGAAACTTACTGAAGAACCTCACAGGACACCGCGACGAAGCACGCAACAAAGGTAAATAACAACCAACAAGAGATAATTAGTGGATACTCTGAGAATTTGAATTTCAAATGAGCTTGACATACCACATAGTGACTAGATAAGATTGAATATCAATACTATGTGGCATTTCTCATATTCACATTTTGGGTTTGTGATGTGCACACAACAAAACACTCCCCCATAATGTGATGATCCACTAATATCTTGCAAGAGCCAATCATGATACAATACAGGCTCAAAACAGCAAACACCACTATATAATGTGCAATGCAACCTACACATGCTAGATAACACAAATCAAGCATACTAAGAAACACAACATATAGATGCACATGCTAGATACAAAACCTAAGCATGCAAGGGGCGAGCAACTTTCAATGTAAGCAATATAAATACAAGTTACCGCAAAGAGGAACATTGGATAGATAATATGAAGATAATCCACATGACTTGGCTCGAACAAATAAATGGTGGATATCCTTTTCTTTATGAACTAGCCAAATCTCCAATGTCCTCCACACACCTATTGATCAAGTTTGAGCTTGATGGTACCCAACCAAGTTGGGTCCTAAGAAGTTAGTCACAATAGGCTTGGCAACCCAAATGGCCTTTTCCATTTCCAAGCCACTTTTGGCGCCAATAAACTTGGCAAACAAATTGCCAACAACATCCTTCCTAAGCGAATAATGATCATTGACTAGAGGAGGCTTAGGGATGTTACCGTTGGGACAAGATGAGGATATGTGTCCCTTCTCACGACAATTATAGCAACATGTGCTCCCCCTTCTCTTCTTCTTTATTTTCTCAACTTGGGGAGCATTATCTTGGTTCATCATTGGTAGTGGCCTTTCTTCAAGTTGAGGTTGACCTTGAGATTGAACTTGAGGCCGCTTCCCTTGTTGCTTCACATTTGAAGCCTTCTTCTTCAATGGACAATATCTCACATGGTGTCCAACATTCTTGCACTTGAAGCATGTAATGTTGGCATCATTCTTGACTTGGTCTTGTCCCTTCTTCTTTTTCTTGGACTTCTTGTTGTTGGAGATGAAACCAAGTCCACCCTTGTCATGAGGGGATTTTTGAACACTCAAGATAGTGTTGAGAGTGGAATTTCCTTCATGACACATTTCCAAGTCTTTCTTCAAATTAGTGACTTGGGCCTTGAGCTCTTTGTTTTCCTCTACAAGGTTAGTATCAACAAAAGTACTAGAGGAAGTAGAAACTTCATTGTTAGAGCAACAAGGCAAGGAGAGCAATTCATCATAAGAATTGGGAATAATATGTCTAGATGAATCACTAGGACTAGCACATGTCAATAAAGCATTTTGAGTAGAAATAGTGCTAATGTCCACATGAGGCTCACAAGATGTTACCTTAGTCACAATAGCCTCATGAGCTAACTTTAGCCTTTCATGGGAGATTAGAAGGTCATCATGAGAGCCCGAGAGCTTTTCATGACTTTCTTCTAATTTCCCATAATTGCTAGTTAGCAAAACAAGTTGAGCCCGTAGCTCAACATTCTCCTTCAAGATAGATGCTTCACAAGAAGTAGAGTTAGTAGCACAAGCATCATTGACAATATGAGAGGAGCTAGAAGAAACTAGAGACTTCACATGAGTAGCTTGAAGTTCCTCATAAGACTTAGAGAGTTTGGCGAGCTCTCCTTTGACATTCTTGTAGCCAAGGTCAAGGTGCTCAAAATCCTCTTTAAGTTTATCATGAGCAACTTCAATCTCTTCTTTGGAAGATTCTAAGTCTCTAAGAGTTTCTAGAGCATCAAGAAGGTTACAATCAAGTTTATCATTTTGTTCTTGCTCTTCGTGAAGTAAATCATTACACTTTCCAAAATGAGTAATAAGATCTTTAAATATCTCATAAGTGTTCTTATTTACTCCACGAAGAGAATTACCAATTTCATATATTTCTTGACTCATATCCCTATCACATTCATCATCACTCTCATCATTATCATTACTAAGAGTAGATGATACCTCGGTAGTACCTCTTGCCATGAGGCACATGTGAACATCGGAGGTTGATGATGATTCTTTTGGAGAGGGAGATTCTTCATCATCAAGAGTAGGATATCCATGTCCATCCTCTTGACACTCATAGCATTTCCTCTCCAACATAGTGATTTCCTTCTTTGCTCTTCTAGCAAATTCTCCATTAGTGATGTGTGCACCATTTTCTCTTATTTCCTCTACATGGTTAGTCAAACAACAACTAGAGGAAATAGAAGCATAGATATCATGGCAACAAGGAGAATCAAGCATATCATCACAACAAGTATTCAAGGAATCTCTATATGATATGTAAGGACTATCAACACAAGAATGTATGTCATTTTTGCTAGATGTGTTCAAGTCCAAAGAAGCTACAAAATTAGCATTTATGCATGAAAGATCATCAATGTTGAGCACAACATCATCATCACAAATTATATTTCCACTCACCATGTCATTACCTTGGGACATGTCATATGATGGTGAGGTGGAAGAAGTTGAAATGTCCAAGCACACGGAGGAAGAAGCAATATGGAGTTCTTCATGATATGAAGATGTGGAGAACTCCTCAAGAGACACCTCCGAAATATGATTGACCTCATCAAGATTGGACCCACCATATATTTCTTCAAGTTTTGTCCACATCTCATGAGCCGACGCACACGTCATAATTAACTCAAACACTTCGAGGGATATAGACCGGATTAAGGCATTCTTTGCATCATATCCACAAAGCATATCATCATTTTCCTCACTAGTTGGAAAAATTCCATCCTTCCACGGAGAAGCCCCTACAAGAACAATTCGCACAAAATTTGGACCCATGGCCCAGAAATGACAAAGCATGCGAATTTTCCACAAGTGATAGTTTGTGCCACTAAAACAGAAAGTGTCATCGTGCACTATACCACTAGTCGACATCTTTACTCTCTAGGCGGTGAAGCCTAGCAAGGAGAGACCAAAGCTCTGATACCAATTGAAAGGAACTAGATGACGACTAGAGGGGGGTGAATAGGTGTTTTAAAACTATTACAGATTTGGCTTTATCATAATGCGGAATTAAACTAAACGGATACTTTTCGAGCACAAATCCTAAATATGCTAGGCTCAACTAAGTGCACCAACAACCTATGCTAAACAAGATAGACACTTAAGGAAACTAGCAAGCACAAACTATATCACAAGATATGGAAATGTAGGAACAACTAAGCAATTCAACTAGCACAAGATATATCAATATGAGCAAGTATGAATTGCGGTAAGTAAAGGGTGTGGGTAAGAGATAACCACAAGTGAGTCGGAGACGCGGATTTATCCCGAAGTTCACACTCGTGAGAGTGCTAATCTCCGTTAGAGCGGTGCCGAAGCCAAAGCTCCGGGGCATCACCAAGTGACTCACCGTATTCTCCTTTTCGAGTCACCCCCAACGAATGAGCCTCGATTCACTCGGGGTTGGTCTTGAAGGCGACCACCACACCTTTACAAACTTATCCTGAGCACACCACAAACAAGGAAGCTTCCGGAGGAACTTGACCACCTAGGCCACTTCAACACCCTTCCCCGGAGCACACCACAAGAGGAAGCTTCCGGGGGAACCTTGGCCACATAGGCCTCTTTCACAATCTTCTCAATGTATCACCAAACCGTCTAGGAGGCGGAGGCCTCCAAGAGTAATAAACTCACGGGCTCACACTCGAACAAATCGATGCAGGGAGCTCAAACCAATGAGACAAATGCAATGCAAGGTCAAGCAACAAATGCTCAACTCACTCTCTCAATCTCATAAGATGCACTCTTGAAAGTAGGAGATTGAAGAGAGGGGATGCTTTGGATATGATCAACAAATGGCTCACTAATCCATCCACAAATCCCCCTTCACATAGAGGGGAGATAGGGGTTTGGGAGAGGTGGAGAGAGGCTCAAAATGGTGTTTAGAATGTGTGTGAACCAACCCCCAACCGGTGGGAGGAAAGGGCCCTTAAATAGCCAAACTCCGAAACTAGCCGTTGGGGCTCCAACGGGCATTTCCTGGGCACCCCGTGCGCACGGGGGTTGAGACCCCGTGAGCACGGTGTCCCGTGTGCATGGTACGAGCCCGTGTGCACGGAGTACCCAGAATTCTGGACACCCCGTGCGCACGGGGGTCAAAGACCCCGTGCACACGGGGTCCCCAGGACAGCCAGCAGTAGCCCACTAAAACATCGATAACTTGGGCATGCGGACTCCGAATTCGATGATCTTGGGCTCATTTTGAAGCTATGGAAAAGCCCAAGGTCCTCACATAGAGAACCACCCAAGATCAACAAGAAAGAATGATGCAAGTAATGCAAAGGTTTGAGCTCTCTACATGCGACGTGATCAAGCTACTTGCCCGAGAGTCCCTCTTGATAGTACGGCTATCAAACCTATAATCCGGTCTCCCACCAAGCACTATGAGACCGGAAAAACTAGGAAAACCTAGCTAAGGTATACCTTTGCCTTGCACATTCAACTTGAGCTTGATGATGACTTTAATGCTTGCCTCAAGTTGGAATCCCTTTCTTGTCCACGACCACTTGGTGAAGATACTCGAATTGCTTCCTCATGATGCAATGAGGGAAGCCTTATCTCAAGCCCATCTTCACATGCACATTATCATGATGTGGACCGCAAGCTTCAAAGCATATAACCTCCGGCTTCTCATCTTGCACCTGGACTCCCCGAACTCGATGACCATCACCACTTGATGTCATCCACACATAGACTACACGAGATCTTTCCTTTTGATGCAAGCCTATGAGAAACACCTAACCCACATAGACATAACAAACATATAGCATGGGTTAGGTAACAAAGCACAACTCACAATTACTTACCATACCACTAGATCACTTGATCTCACGTGGTACATTGTTTGTGCTTTGTGAGTTGACCACTTAGATATACTCTTCGAGCTTCATCTTGGTCAACCAACATCTTTACTTCAAGCTCCATCTTGGTTTCTTGAAAGCCACAATGAACTCTTCATTTCACTTCTTGCTTCAAGACAATATCACCAAAGACTCTTTCATGACCATATCAAGTTCCACTATGAATATCATCTTGGTCACCACTTGCCCTTCTAAAAACTCCATCACAATCTCTTGAGAGGCATAATGAATTCGTCACTCTAGTTGCTTGCTTCAAGACTTGATCAACCGAAACCCAACACATGAGCTCACCATGATCTTGTCTTGAGACCATAACTTGAATTCTTCTCTTTGATTATTCTCTCAAGCCCTTGATCCTTAAAAGCCCTCCATCATAATATCTTGAGAGGCACAATGAATTCTTCACTCTAGTTGTTTGCTTCAAGACCTGATCAACCTAAAGCCAACACACGAGCACACCATGATCTCGTCTTGAAACCATAACTTGAATTCTTCTCTTTGATTACTCTCTCAAGCCTTGATCCTCGGAAGCCCAAATATATCAATCTTTGAGATCCTCCAATGAACTCCATCATGAACATAATTAGATTAGGCATTGAAACCAATCTTGATGGCTTCAATAGAAGTACCCGAAGACCAACTTGAAACCTCACTGGATATGGGATCTCGAGAGCCAACACCTAGGCCCCATGAGCACGGGGTATCCAGAGAGTTGACACTCGACCTCGTGCGCATGGTACAAGCCCGTGTGCACGGGGTATCCAGAGAAGGATACCATGAGGACTTCTTCGGATGCTTTGATGGCAGACTTCACAGAACAACCCAATGCACTTCAAGCATCACTATGGAACATATCTTCATATAAGATTCAATGCACTTGATGCTCCATAGGAATTGTCATTTAATACCAAAGCATAGGGCAAATATATCTTCATATATATGGACTTCATCCTTGATTCCATCCAATATCCTTGAGGCACTATCTTCATATATATATATGGACTTCATCCTTGATTCCGGCCAATATCCTTGAGGCACTATCTTCATATATATATGGACTTCATCCTTGATTCCGTCCAATATTCTTGAGGCACTATCTTCATATATATGGACTTCATCCTTGATTCCATCCAATATCCTTGTGGCACCATCTATGGACAAAACCTTCAAATATATCTCACTGAAAACATTAGTCCATAGTGATTGTCATTTAATTACCAAAACCACACTTAGGGGCTACATGCCCTTTCACTAGGCTTATCATAGCTTCTTCATAGTTCGTAGGTTCCTCATGGTCTAGTAACATGACTTCAAGAACTGGATTACCGTACCACTCTGGTGCGGATCGTGCTCTGGTTGACCTACGAGGTTAAGTAGTAACTTGATCTGAAGTTTCATGATCATCATCATTAGCTTCCTCTCTAGTTGGTGTAGGCATCACGGGAACGGTTTTCTGTGATGAGCTACCTTCCAATTCGAGAGAAGGTACAATTACCTCATCAAGTTCTACTTTCCTCCCACTCACTTCTTTCGAGAGGAACTCCTTCTCTAGAAAGTTTCCATTCTTGGCAACAAAGATCTTGCCTTCGGATCTGTGGTAGAAGCTGTACACAATTGTTTCCTTAGGGTATCCTATGAAGACGCACTTCTCCGATTTGGGTTCGAGCTTATCAGGCTGAAGCCTTTTGACATAAGTGCCGCAACCCCAAACTTTAAGAAACGACAGCTTAGGTTTCTTGCCAAACCACAGTTCATACGGTGTCGTCTCAACGGATTTAGACGGTGCCCTATTTAACGTGAATGCAACTGTCTCTAATGCATAACCCCAAAATGATAGTGGTAAATCGGTAAGAGACATCATAGATCACACCATATCTAATAAAGTACGGTTACGACGTTCGGACACACCATTACGCTGTGGTGTTCCAGGTGGCGTGAGTTGTGAAACTATTCTACATTGTTTTAAATGAAGGCCAAACTCGTAACTCAAATATTCGCCTCCGCGATCAGATCGTAGAAACTTTATTTTTCTTGTTACGATGATTCTCCACTTCCCTCTGAAATTCTTTGAACTTTTCAAATGTTTCAGACTTGTGTTTCATTAAGTAGATATACCCATATCTGCTCAAATCATCAGTGAAGGTCAGAAAATAACGATACCCGCTGCGTGCCTCAACACTTATCGGACCGCATACATCGGTATGTATTATTTCCAGTAAGTCATTGGCTCGCTCCATTGTTCCGGAGAACGGAGTTTTAGTCATCTTGCCCATGATGCATGGTTCACAAGTATCAAATGATTCATAATCAAGTGATTCCAAAAGCCCATCTGTATTGAGTTTCTTCATGCGCTTTACAGCAATATGACCTAAACGGTAGTGCCACAAATATGTTGCACTATCATTACCAAGTTTGCATCTTTTGGCATCAATATTATGAATATGTGTATCACCACAATCGAGATTCAACAAAAAATAGACCACTCTTCAAGGGTGCATGACCATAAAAGATATTACTCATATAAATAGAACAACCATTATTCTATGATTTAAATGAATAATCATCTCGCACTAAACAAGATCCGGATATAATGTTCATGCTCAATGCTGGCACCAAATAACAATTATTCAGGTCTAAAACTAATCCCGAAGGTAGATGTAGAGGTAGCATGCCGACGGCGATCACATCGACCTTGGAACCATTCCCGATGCGGATCATAACCACGTCCTTAGCCAATCTTCGTTTAATAGCCCCTGTTTCGAGTTACAAATATGAGCAACCGAACCAGTATCAAATACCCAGGCACTACTATGAGCATTAGTAAGGTACACATCAATAACATGTATATCAAATATACCTTTGTTCATTTTGCCATCCTTCTTATCCGCCAAATACTTGGGGCAGTTCCGCTTCCAGTGACCAGTACCTTTGCAGTAGAAGCACTCAGTTTCAGGCTTGTGTCCAGCTTTGGGTTTCTTCCCGAGAGTGGCAACTTGCTTGCCATTCTTCTTGAAGTTCCCCTTCTTTCCCTTGCCCTTTTTCTTGAAACTAGTGGTCTTGTTAACCATCAACACTTGATGCTCCTTCTTGATTTCTACCTTCGCAGCTTTGAGCATTGCGAAGAGCTCGGGAATTCTCTTGTCCAGCCCTTGCATATTATAGTTCATCACGAAGCCTTTGTAGCTTGGTGACAGTGATTGAAGAAATCTGTCAATAACAGTATCATCTGGAAGATTAACTCCCAGCTGAGTCAAGTGATTATGATACACATACATTTTGAGTATGTGTTCACTGACAAAACTGTTCTCCTCCATCTTACAGCTATATAACTTGTTGGAGACTTCATATCTCTCAACTCGGGCATTTGCTTGAAATATTAACTTCAACTCCTGGAACATCTCATATGTTCCATGACGTTCAAAATGTCTTTGAAGTCTCGATTCCAAGCCGTAAAGCATGGCACACTGAACTATCGAGTAGTCATCAGATCGAGCTCGCCAGACGTTCAAAACATCAGCATCTGCTCCTGCAGCAGGCCTTTCACCTAGCGGTGCATCAAGGACATAATTCTTCTATGCAGCAATGAGGATAATCCTCAAGTTACGGACCCAGTCCGTGTAGTTGCTACCATCATCTTTCAACTTAGCTTTCTCTAGGAGCGCATTAAAATTCAAGGGAACGGTAGCACGGGCCATTGATCTACAACATAGATATGCAAAAACTGTCAGGACTAAGTTCATGATAAATTAAGTTCAATTAATCAAATTACTTAAGAATTCCCACTTAGATAGACATCCCTCAAGTCATCTAAAGGATACGTCATCCAAATCAACTAAACCATGTCCGATCATCACGTAAGATGGAGTAGTCATCAATGGTGAACATCTCTATGTTGATCATATCTACTATATGATTCACGTTCGACCTTTCGGTCTCTAGTGTACTGAGGCCATGTCTGTACATGCTAGGCTCGTCAAGTTTAACCCGAGTATTCCGCATGTGCAAAACTGTCTTGCCCTCGTTGTATGTGAACATAGAGTCTATCATACCCGATCATCACGTGGTGTCTCAACACGACGAACTGTCACAACGGTGCATACTCAGGGAGAACACTTATACCTTGAAATTTAGTTAAGGGATCATCTTATAATGCTACCGCCGTACTAAGCAAAATAAGATGCATAAAAGATAAACATCACATGCAATCAAAATATGTGACATGATATGGCCATCATCATCTTGTGCTTTTGATCTCCATCTCCAAAGCATTATCATGATTTCCATCGTCACCGGCTCGACACCTTGATCTCCATCGTTGCGTCGTGGTCGTCTCACCAACTGTTGCTTCTACAACTATCGCTAACACATAGTGATGAAGTAAAGCAATTGCATGGCGTTTGCATTTCATACAATAAAGAGACAACCATAAGGCTCCTGCCGGTTGTCTGATGTCTAACAAAACATCATGTCTTGACCATATCACATCACAACATGCCCTACAAAAACAAGTTAGACGTCCTCTACTTTGTTGTTGCAAGTTTTACGTGGTTGTGATACGTCTCCAACGTATCTATAATTTTTTATTGTTCCATGCTATTATATTATTTGTTTTGGATGTTTAATGGGCTTTAATATGCTCCTTTATATTATTTTTGGGACTAACCTATTAACCGGAGGCCCAGTGCCAGTTGCTGTTTTTTTGCCTATTTCAGTGTTTCGCAGAAAAGGAATATCAAACAGAATCCAAACGGAACGAAACCTTCGCGAGGATCTTTCTTGGAACAAACGCAATCCAGGAGACTTGGAGTGGAAGTCAGAGACGCAACAAGGCGGCCACGAGGCAGGAGGGCGCGCCCAAGAGGGTATGCACGCCCCCCACCCTCATGGGTCCCTCGTAGCTCCACCGACCTACTTCTTTCGCCTATATATACTCTTATACTCTGAAAACATCCAGGAGAGCCACGAAACCACTTTTCCACCGCTGCAACCTTCTGTACCCGTGAGATCCCATCTTGGGGCCTTTTCCAGCAATCTGCCAGAGGGGGATTCGATCACGAAGGGCTTCTACATCAACACCATAGCCTCTCTGATGATGTGTGAGTAGTTTACCACAGACCTTCGGGTCCATAGTTATTAGCTAGATGGCTTCTTCTCTCTCTTTGGTTCTCAATACAAAGTTCTCCTCGATGTTCTTGGAGATCTATTCGATGTAATACTCTTTTGCGGTGTGTTTGCCGAGATTCGATGAATTGTGGGTTTATGAACTTGATTATCTATGAATATTATTTGGTTCTTCTCTGAATTCTTATATGCATGATTTGATATCTTTGCAAGTCTCTTCGAATTATCGGTTTAGTTTGGCCTACTAGATTGATGTTTCTTGCAATGGGAGAAGTGCTTAGCTTTGGGTTCAATCTTGCGGTGCTCAACCCAGTGACAGAAAGGGAACCGACACGTATTGTATTGTTGCCATCGAGGATAAAAACATGGGGTTTATATCATATTGCTTGAGTTTATCCCTCTACATCATGTCACCTTGCCTAATGCGTTACTCTGTTCTTATGAACTTAATACTCTAGATGCATGCTGGATAGCGGTTGATGTGTGGAGTAATAGTAGTAGATGCAGAATTGTTTCGGTCTATTGACACGGATGTGATGCCTATATTCATGATCATTGCCTTAGATATCATCATAACTATGCGCTTTTCTATCAATTGCTCGGCAGTAATTTGTTCACCCACCGTAATATATGCTATCATGAGAAAAGCCACTAGTGAAACCTATGGCCCCTGGGTCTACTTTACATCATATAAGTTTCCGATCTATAATTCTAATTTACTATTTATTTTGCAATCTTTATTTTCCAATCTCTACAACAAATATACCAAAAATATTTATCTTATTATCTTTATCAGATCTCACTTTTGCAAGTGGCCGTGAAGGGATTGACAACCCCTTTATCGCGTTGGTTGCAAGGTTCTTGATTGTTTGTGCAGGTACTAGGCGACTTGCGTGTAGTCTCCTACTGTATTGATACCTTGGTTCTCAAAAACTGAGGGAAATACTTATGCTACTTTGCTGCATCACCCTTTCCTCTTCAAGGGAAAACCAACGCATGCTCAAGAGGTAGCAGGCTGCTACGGGCTTCTAGCAAGAACCGTTCTTACCTACGCATCAAAACCACAACGGTGTTTCGTCAAGTTTGTTGTTTTAACCTTCTTTAAGGACCGGCCGCCGTCAAATTCGATTCAACTAAAGTAGGAGAAATAGACACCCGCCAGCCACCTTTATGCAAAACTAGTTGCATGTCTGTCGGTGGAACCGGTCTCATGTGCGTGGACATGTAAAGTTGGTCCGGGCCGCTTCATCCCACAATACCACAGAATCAAAATAAGACGTTGGTGGGAAGCAGTATGACTATCACCGCCCACAACTCTTTGTGTTCTACTCGTGCATATCATCTATGCATAGACCTGGCTCGGATGCCGCTGTTGGGAAATGTTGCATGGAAAACAAAAAAAATCTATGCACATGCAATGATCTATCCATGGAGATGCATAGCAACGAGGGGAGAGTGTGTCTATGTACCCTCGTAGACCAAAAGCGGAAGCGTTTGATAACGCGGTTGATGTAGTCGAACATCTTCTAGCTCCGACCGATCAAGCACCCAACGTACGGCACCTCCGAGTTCTGCACACGTTTAGCTCGGTGACGTCCCTCACTTTCTTGATCCAGCAAGGTGTCGAGGTAGTAGATGAGTTATGTCAGCACGACGGCGTGGTGACGGTGATGGTGAAGTGATCCGCGCAGGGCTTCGCCTAAGCACCGCGAGAATATGACTGGGGGTGTAAACTGTGGAGGGGGCACCGCACACGGCTAACAATTGATGTTGTGTGCTCTGGGCGCCCCCCTCCCCACATATATATAGGTGGGAGGGGAGGAGAGGCAGCTAGGGGTCGCCCCAAGTAGGATCCGAATCCTACCTGGGGTTTCCCCAAGTGCCCCCCCCCCTTTCCTTTTTCCACCGGAGAAGAAAGGAAGGGGAAGAAGAGAAGGAAGGGGGCCGAACCCCCTCTTCTCCTTCTCCTATTCATCCACCTATCATGGGGGGGGCGCCACCCCTTGTGGGCCGGTGTACTCCCCTCTCTTGGCCCATATGGCTCATATACCCCCCGGGGTTCCGGTAACCCCCCCCCCCCCCGGTACTCCGATAAATACTTGATACACTCTGGAACACTTCCGGTGTCCGAATACTATCATCCTATATATCAATCTTTACCTCTCGACCATTTCGAGACTCCTCGTCATGTTCGTGATCTCATTCGGGACTCCGAGCAACATTCGATCACCAAATCACATAACTCATATAATATAATATCATCATCGAACGTTAAGCGTGCAGACCCTACGGGTTCGAGAACTATGTAGACATGACCGAGACACCTCTTCGGTCAATAAACAATAGCGGAACCTGGATGCTCATATTGGCTCCGATGTATTCTATGAAGATCTTTATCGGTCGAACCGTTATGACAACATACGTAATTCCCTTTGTCCATCGGTATGTTACTTGCCCGAGATTCGATCGTCGGTATCTACATACCTAGTTCAATATCGTTACCGGCAAGTCTCTTTACTTGTTCCGTAATACATCATCTTGCAACTAACTCATTAGTCACTTTGCTTGCAAGGCTTCTTATGATGTGCATTACCGAGAGGGCTCAGAGATACCTCTCCGATACTCGTAGTGACAAATCATAATCTTGATCTATGCCAACCCAACAAACACCTTCAGAGATACCTGTAGAGCATCTTTATAATCACCCAGTTAAATTGTGACGTTTGATAGCACACAAGGTATTCCTCCGGTATCCGGGAGTTGCATAATCTCATAGTCGAAGGAATATGTATTTGACATGAAGAAAGCAATAGCAATAAAATTGAACGATCAATATGCTAAGCTAACGGATGGGTCTTGTCCTTCACATCATTCTCCTAATGATGTGATCCCATTATGAAATGACAACTCATGTCCATGGTCAGGAAACATTAACCATCTTTGATCAACGAGATAGTCAAGTAGAGGATCACTAGGGATACAGGGTTTGTCTATGTATTCACACATGTATTTAGGTTTCCGATTAATACAATTCTAGCATGAATAGTAAATATTATCATGAATAAGGAAATATAAAATAACAACTTTATTATTGCTTCTAGGGCATATTTCCTTCAGTTCCTACCTTTCCTAATAACCAGTATCTCTACTCCTATAATCTTCTCTTACTCCCGAGGGAGTACCTAAGTTGTTTCATTCGTTCCTTACCTCATGCTCGATCGGTCGACACCCCTTTTGTCTACGGATTTTTTGTCCTTCACTTTCCTCGTATATTACGCTACGAAGGAAAAAATATGAAGAGGCGATCTCCCCTTCCCGAGTAGTGCATGTTGATACGTCTCCAACGTATCTATAATTTTCTATTGTTCCATGCTATTATATTATCTGTTTTGGATGTTTTATATGCATTAATAAGCTATTTTATATTATTTTGGGACTAACCTATTAACCTAGAGCCCAGTGCCAGTTTCTGTTTTTTCCTTGTTTCTGATTTTTACAGAAAAGGAATATCAAACGGAGTCCAAACGGAATAAAACTTTCACGACGATTTTTCTTGGACCAGAAGACATCCACGGAGCTTGGAGAGGGGGCCAGAACAGTCCCGAGGGCACCATAAGACCTCAGGGCATGCCCTAGGGGGGCGCCTCCCTGGCTTGTGGGCCCCCGGGACCCCTCCAACCCTAATTTTTGCTCTATAAATTCCCAAATATTCCCAAACGACCAGAAGCGTCCACCAAAATACTTTTCCGCCCCGGCAAGCCTTTGTTCCCATGAGATCCCATTTTGGGGCCTTTTTCAGCACACTGCCAGAGGGGGATTCGATCACGGAGGGCATCTACATCAACTCTATGGCCCTTCCAATTAAGCGTGGGAAGTTTACCACAAACCAATGGGTCCACGGCTAGTAGCTAGATGGCTTCTTCTCTCTCTATGATCTTCAATGCCATGTTCTCCTTGATGTTCTTGGAGTTCTATCCGATGTAATACTCTTTTGCGGTGTGTTTGTCGAGATCCGATGAATTGTGGATTTATGATTAGATTATCTATGAATATTATGTGAGTCTATTTTGAATTCTTATATGCATCATTTGATATCTTTGTATCTCTCTTTGAATTATCGGTTTGGTTTAGCCAACTAGATTGGTTCTTCTTGCAATGGGAGAGGTGCTTAGTTTTGGGTTCAATCTTGCGGTGTCCTCACCCAGTGACATAGCAGGGGTAGCGAGGCACGTATTGTATTGTTGCCATCAAGGGTAAAAAGATGGGGTTTTCATCATATTTCTTGAGTTTATCCCTCTACAAGATGTCATCTTACTTAAGGCGTTACTCTGTTCTTATGAACTTAATACTCTAGATGCATGCTGGATAGCGGTCGATGTGTGGAGTAATAGTAGAAGATGCAGGCAGGATTCGGTCTACTTGACACGGACGTGATGCCTATATTCATGATCATTGCCTTGGATATCGTCATAACTTTGCGCTTTTCTATCAATTGCTCGACAGTAATTTGTTCACCCACCGTATTATTTTCTTTCAAGAGAGAAGCCTCTAGTGAAACCTATGGCCCCGGGGTCTATTTTCCATCATATATTTTTAGATCTATAAACCCAAAACCCAAAAATACTTTGCTGCAATTTATTTGTTTTTACTTTGTTTGACGTTTTAGTAATCTTTTATATCTATCTCTACCAGATCCCATCCTTGCAAGTGATCGTGAAGGGATTGACAACCCCTTTATTGCGTTGGGT
The DNA here is from genome assembly GCF_002575655.3 of Aegilops tauschii subsp. strangulata. Classification (NCBI taxonomy): domain Eukaryota; kingdom Viridiplantae; phylum Streptophyta; class Magnoliopsida; order Poales; family Poaceae; genus Aegilops; species Aegilops tauschii. The sequence continues at coordinate 417,946,733 of NC_053037.3, read as the reverse complement.
GCAAGTGTTTGATTGTTTGTGCAGGTGCATAGATTGGAGACTTGTGTGTACCTCCTACTAGATTGATACCTTGGTTCTCAAACTAAGGGAAATACTTATCTCTACTTTGCTGCATCACCCTTTCCTCTTGAAGGGAAAAACCAACGCGAGCTCAAGAAGTAGCAGGAAGAATTTCTGGCACCGTTGCCGGGGAGGTTCTACATCAAGCCTACCAAGTACCTATCATAAACTCTCATCTCTTGCATTACATTATTTGCCATTTGCCTCTTGTTTTCTTCTCCCCCACTTCTAAAATGTTTTCAGAAAAATACAAAAATATTTGCCTTTTATTCGCCCTATTTCCGTCCAATCTTTTGTTTGCTTGAACTCGTCAGCATGAGTGACTTTGGTATGGCAGAAACTGATGATGGCCTGACTCCTAAAGTTGGACGTTCAAGAAATCTGGATGTCAGAACTTTCGTTTTGGGACAAGGGGATTTTACGGGAAAATAACATATACAAGAATTTTTCAATTGTGTAGGCAATTTGCCTCTCGATGATATTCCCATACTTAAAAGAACTAAAACTTATGCGGAAGCTATTTCAGCACTAGTTCTGAAATTTGGAAGTAGATTTATCCGTACTCATCCTACGTTGCAAAGATTGTTTTATGAGCTACTCGTTATAAAAGATCCTAAGGCTAAAAGGATAGCTACCCAAGTTCTTAAGAATGAATTTGATCGCATAGTACGGGAAGCTAGAGAATTTTTTGATCATTATGGTATGAGCCGTGAAAAATCGGTGATTGATGAGATTCTTTACAATAGTGACTACACTTTGAGACATTTGTTTGGAAATGATCAAAATTTTGATGAAAATATCAAAAAGAAAATCCCAGTTTTATATATGATCCAACAAGTTTTCAATGATGTTAATCAACAATATTTTTGGATTGTGACGGGAAATCAAAAGGGATACAAAGATGGGCAGCTTAATGATGCCAAAATCTCTATGGATAATGTGTTTCAAGTTATCTTTGCGAAACCTCCCGACGAGAGTACATCTATGACAAATAATACCAAAGATGACAATACCTAGATCTATGTTTTATGCCTAGCTAGGGGCGTTAAACAATAGCGCTTGTTGGGAGGCAACCCAATTTTTTTTGTGTTTTTGGTTCCATTTTTCAATAATTACACATTATTACCTCTGTAGTAATTGTGTTTTGGTGTCTTAATTAGTGTTTGAGCCAAGCAAGACCTTGGGATGGTCTATGGTGATAGTTGATTTGATCTTGCTGAAAACAGAAACTTTTGCGCCCAGTAAAACAATTTTAAAAAATCACAGAAGAATGATTTTGATCTAATTTTTTTACACAATATTGATAAAAAAATTACTAGATTTTCCTATTTTTTTCAGAAATTTTGGAGTTACAGAACTATACGAAGTTTTCAGATTGCTACAGACTGTTCTGTTTCTGACAGATTCTATTTTCTATGTGTTGTTTGCTTATTTTGATGAATCTATGGGTAGTATCGGGGGGTATGAACCATGGAGAAGTTGGAATACAGTAGATATTACACCAATATAAATAAAGAATGAGTTCACAACAGTACCTAAAGTGGTGATTTATTTTACTATACTAACGGATCTCATGATTTTTCTGTTGAGTTCTGTGTTGTGAAGTTTTCAAGTTTTGGGTAAAAAAATTATGGACTATGGAATAAGGAATGGCAAGAGCCTAAGCTTGGGTATTCCCAAGGCACCCCAAGGTAATATTTAAGGACAACCAAGCATCTAAGCTTGGGGATGCCCCGGATGGCATCCCCCTTTCAACTTCGTTCCATCGGTAAATTTACTTAAGGCTATATTTTTATTCACCACATGATATGTGTTTTGCTTGGAGCGTGTTGTATGGTATGAGTCTTTTCTTTTTAGTTTGCCACAATCATCCTTTCTGTTCACACCTTTTGAGAGGGACACGCATGAACCGTGAATTTATTAGAATACTCTTTGTGCTTAACTTATATCTTTTGAGCTAGGCAATTTGCTCTAGTCCTTCACTTATATTTTTTTAGAGCACAGTGGTGGCTTTATTTTATAGAAATTGTTGAACTCTCATGCTTCACTTATATTATTTTGATATTCTCTAAACAGCATGGTAATTTACTTAGGTTATAAATTTAGTCTTAATATGATGGGCATCCAAGAGGGATATAATAAAAACTTTCATATAAAGAGCATTGAATACCATGAGAAGTTTGATTCCTTATGATTGTTTTGAGATATAAAGATGGTGATATTAGAGTCATGCTAGTGAGTAATTGTGGATTGGTAGAAATACCTGTGTTAAAGTTTGTGATTCCCGTAGCATGCACGTATGGTGAACCATTATGTGATGAAGTCAGAGCATGGTTTATTTTTTGATTGTCATCCTTTGTGTGGAGGTCGGGAGTGCGAGATGGTTAACTCCTACCAACCTCTCCCCTAGGAGCATGCGTCTGGTACTTTGTTTTGATGACTAATAAATTTTTGCAACATGTATGTGAGTTCTTTATGACTAATGTTGAGTCCATGGATTATACGCACTCTCACCCTTCCACCATTGCTAGCCTCTCTAGTACCGCGCAACTTTCGCCGGTGCATTAAACCCACCATATACCCTTCCTCAAAACAGCCACCATACCTACCTACTATGCCATTTCCATAGCCATTCCGAGATATATTGCCATGCAACTTGCACCGTACCGTTTTATTGTGGCACGCACCATCATTGTCATATTGCTTTGCATGATCATGTAGTTGACATAGTATTTGTGGCAAGGCCACCGTTCATAATTTTTATACATGTCACTATAGATCGTTGCACATCCCGGTACACCGCCGGAGGCATTCATATAGAGTCATATTTTGTTCTAGCATCGAGTTGTAATTCTTGAGTTGTAAGTAAATAAAAGTGTGATGATCATCATTATTAGAGCATTGCCCCATGTGAGGAAAGGATGATGGAAGCTATGATTCCCTCACAAGTTGGGATGAGTCTTCGAACTTTATAAAAAAATAAAAGAGGCCAGAGAAGCCCAAATAAAAGAAAAGAGGCCAAAGAAGCCCATCAAAAAATGAGAGAAAAGAGAGAAGGGACAATGTTACTATCCTTTTTCCACACTTGTGCTTCAAAGTAGCACCATGTTCTTCATGATAGAGAGCCTCCCATTTTGTCACTTTCATATAGTAGTGAGAATTTTTCATTATATAACTTGGCTTGTATATTCCAACGATGGGCTTTCTCAAATTTCCCTAGGTCTTCGTGAGCAAGCGAGTTGGATGCACGCCCACTTAGTTTCTTTTTGAGCTTTCATAAGCTTATAGCTCTAGTGCATCCGTTGCATGGCAATCTCTACTCACTCACATTGATATCTATTATGGGCATCTCCATAGCCCGTTGATAAGCCTAGTTGATGTGAGACTTTCTCCTTTTTGTATTCTCCACAACCACCATATTCTATTCCACCTACAGTGCTATACCATGGCTCACGCTCATATATTGCGTGAAAGTTGAATTTTTTTTTAGAATACCAAAGTGTGAAACAATTGCTTGGCTAAAACCGGGGTTGTGCATGATGAAATACTTTGTGTGATGAAGATGGAGCATAGCCAGGCTATATGATTTTGTAGGAATAACTTTCTTTGGCCATGTTATTTTGAGAAGACGCGATTGCTTTATGAGTATGCTTGAAGTATTATTGCTTTTATGCCAATATTAAAGTTTTGTTTTGAATTTATGGATATGAATATTCATGCCACAATAAATAAAATTACATGGGTAAATATGTTAGGTAGCATTCCACATCAAAAAAATTGTTTTTGTCATTTACCTACTCGAGGACGAGCGGGAATTAAGCTTGGGGATGCTCGATACGTCTCCAACGTACGTATCTATAATTTTTTTATTGTTCCATTCTATTATATTATCTGTTTTGGATGTTTTATATGCATTAGTATGCTATTTTATATTATTTTTGGGACTAACCTATTAGATCCCAGTGTCGGTTTCTGTTTTTTCCTTGTTTTTGAGTTATACAGAAAAGGAATATCAAACAGAGTCCAAACGGAATAAAACTTTCGCGATGATTTTTCTTGGACCAGAAGACATCCACGGAGCTTGGAGAGGGGGCCAGAAGAGTCCCGAGGGCACCACAAGCCCTCTGGGTGCGCCCTAGGGGGGCGCCTCCCTGGCTTGTGGGCCCTCCGGGACTCCTCCAACCCTAATTTTTGCTCTATAAATTCTCAAATATTCCCAAACGACCAGAAGCGCCCACCAAAATAATTTTCCGCTACCGCAAGCCTTTGTTCCCGTGAGATCCCATCTTGGGGCCTTTTCCGGCACCCTGCCGGAGAGGAATTCAATCACGGAGGGCATCTATATCAACTCTATGGCCCTTCCGATGAAGCGTGAGTAGTTTACCACAGACCAGCGGGTCCATAGCTAGTAGCTAGATGGCTTCTTCTCTCTCTATGATCTTCAATACCATGTTCTCCTCGATGTTCTTGGAGTTCTATCCGATGTAATACTCTTTTGCGGTGTGTTTGTCGAGATCCGATGAATTGTGGATTTATGATCAGATTATCTATGAATATTATTTGAGTCTCTTCTGAATTCTTATATGCATGATTCGATATATTTGTATTTCTCTTCGAATTATCGGTTTGGTTTGTCCAACTAGATTGGTTCTTCTTGCAATGGGAGAGGTGCTTAGTTTTGGGTTCAATCTTGCGGCGTCCTCACCCAGTGACATAGTAGGGGTAGCGAGGCACATATTGTATTATTGCCATCAAGGGTAAAAAGATGGGGTTTTCATCATATTGCTTGAGTTTATTCCTCTACAACATGTCATCTTACTTAAAACGTTACTCTGTTCTTATGAACTTAATACTCTAGATGCATGCTGGATAGCTAGCGGTCGATGTGTGGAGTAATAGTAGTAGATGCAGGCAGGAGTCGGTCTACTTGACACGGACGTGATGCCTATATTCATGATCATGGCCTTGGATATCGTCATAACTTTGCGCTTTTCTATCAATTGCTCGACAGTAATTTGTTCACCCACCGTATTATTTTCTTTCAAGAGAGAAGCCTCTAGTGAAACCTATGGCCCCTCGGTTTATTTTCCATCATATATTTTCAGATCTATAAACCCAACAACCCAAAAATACTTTGTTGTAATTTATTTGTTTTTACTTTGTTTTATGTTTTAGTAATCTTTTATATCTATGTCTACCATATCTCATCCTTGCAAATGACCCTGAAGGGATTAGCAACCCCTTTATCGCGTTGGGTGTAAGTGCTTGATTGTTTGTGCTGGTGCATAGATTGGAGACTCGCGTGTACCTACTACTGGATTGATATCTTTATTCTCTAACTGAGGGGAATACTTATCTCTATTTTGCTGCATCATTCTTTTCTTTTTAAGAAAAAAACCAACACAAGCTTAAGAAATAGCACATGTCTCTCTTGAAAAAATAGAAAGACAATCAGATTTACGAGAGGGCAATCGTCTTCTTCATGTCTCCCGCTGGACCGCCAGGCTCCACGCCTCCACCTCACGCGACAGCCTCCCCCACGCTCGTCTCCCCGCACCGCCCACGCCGGCTATCCTCTGCTCTGCTGCCACCCCACGCGCGTCGAGGCGCTGATTGCCAGGGCCGACGCGACACCATCACCGACAGATGGGATGACCTGGAGCGGCGACCGACGCCTACACCCCATCTTAGCTGGCACCCCGTGTCGAACGACGAGGCCGGTGGACCGACGACCGACTTTGCACAGATGCCTTATCCTTGACCTGGACCGATTGGACACGACGCCACTACAGTATGGTAATGCAAACCCGCCTCCCCTTCTCTTTTTTGAGTCACCGTTAATCATCCCAGCAGTCGGACCAGAGGTTGACGATGCCAGAGGATTGAGCTAGCTGGTGGCGTTGTATCTAGCAGCTTGTGGAGTTGGCAATGTTGCTGCTAAAACCTTGATTGTTTTGTGGTTTCATCATGCGACAATTGGACTTTAGATGAACACTGACACATATTTGTTTCTAGAATGTTGCCATCTTGCTGTATGCAAAATTAACTATTATAGTTTGTAAAACTGAAATTTGTATAACGGTTGTTGACTATTGTTTTTTATTAAATGCTTTCTATGTTCTTTCTCACCTTCGAACAATAATTTGCGCAACTTTGATTCCGTCTGATTATTTGAGTTGATTCATCATGGCATATTTCTTATTGTCATACAAAGTAGAGAATATCAAAGTTCTACATTTGCTGCCATCATTTTAGAATTTAGCTTCAGTTATTTATTGGTGTGCATTTTTTTGCTGGAGAAATTTGAAATCCTCGTTTCTTCTGTTCTAGATATTACGAGCTAATATTTGTCGACTATTTACAAGACTTCGGAAATCTCGTTATGTACCTACTCCACCTTTGTCCTCCCACTGTCCATTGTCCATGTGTTGTGTCCGCTCAAGAGAAGGACTCGGACCGGAGTCCATGTGATGTGTCCGTCCAGGCGAACAAGTGTTCGAGCACACAATCAAGGGATGGCTGACACAAACTTTGCTTGAACTGTCCTCGTTTGCCATAAAAAGATGTTGAGTTTCTCTACCAAAACCTAGATTCAGTGCAAGCTCACGTGCTCAAAATTGCCATGCCAGAAGCCTCCAATCTCACCGGCTCCGCCAACTTCACTCGAACATTGCCGGCTTCGCTGGAACTTCCTGTGTTCGACACGAAGTACCAATTTTCAGTCGGTAAATTTTCGGTTGGCGGAACTGTTTAGATAAAACCTGGGAGTATTATTGGCTTATCATTGCTAGAAATTTCAAGCTTGTCTCGCAAAACTGCAAAAGTTTTTCTACCAGGGTGTTTGGCAAAATCTTGGAATCAAAAACTTATCGTGCACTAGAAATCTTGTTGTAACTATCTTTTCATAAGAAAAAACTGATAGGTAATGGTTCCATGAAGCTCGTACGTGCTTTATTGTTGTGCTTCTAGATGCTGGGTGTGCAGAATGTGAGATTTGCAAGACATCCAAATAGCTATGTACTTCCAAGAGCACCAGTACGTGTTTGCATCAATACATCAAGGTTTCTTTACATGCTGGCAGTTCTAATTCCGATGTTTTAGCAGGATATCATTCTGTTGGTAATGACTCTGAATGTGAGGGTGCTAAGAAGTACATGATGCATTGTGTAGTTCCATCCACTACATGAAAACGATGGACAGTAAAGACATACGGTATGGTACCTAACTACTCCCTCCGTTTCAAAATAGATGACCCAACTTTGTACTAAGTTAGTACAAAGTTGGGTCATCTATTTTGGAACGGAGGGAGTGTATCTTTCTTTTATATATAGAATTCCACTGTTAGCAGGGAATTTGACACCCCTAGGATAGAGCCACTGTTTTCTAGGATACTGTTCTTGCTTTATTTATTTTTTTGCGTTCCAATCAGAGAGCTTTATTCAACAAACAAACTCCTGGCATCATCAGCTAGCAAGCTGGTGAGCAGGAAAGAGGGTCTCAAACCAGTCCAACTCTCGGTGACCGTCAGAGTGCAAGCATGCTTTGCACATAGATGGGTCGGGACATTGGCTGATCGGTTTACATGTTGAATATCAAAAAAAGAAAACGAGGAAGCTAGCTCTCTAATCTCTAATAATACTGGTGCCACCATAGACATACTGTACTGGCGAGATTTCCAGAGATCCACAATTTCCAAGCAATCGGTTTCCATGATCACATGTGAGAATCCACGTAGGTTTGCAAAGATTACCCCATCTCGCAGTGCCATCATCTCTCCAATAAAAGGATCAGATACCCCCAAGTGGGGTTTACTCCACGCGCCAAGTAGGGCAGTGCAAGAGCGCGCCACTCCTCCTGTGCCAGCCTTGTCCGACTCCATGCTCAAAGTCGCGTCCGTATTGATCTTAACGATCCCTACTTCCGGCGGTATCCAGCCATGCCCTGGAAGAATAGAAGCATGAGACTGGGGTATAACGAGCAGTGCCAGATCCTCCCTAATACGCTTGACCGAAGTGAATGGGTCGAGCTGATCATTGTCATGGGTAACCCTGTTTCTTGAATGCCATATGGACCACATAACGGAGATCATCACAGCTCTCTCACTGTCAGAGAAATGCCCATCACATAAAATATCCTGGGACCATGTACTTGGGTGCAATCGGGGTCTTCGAATACCTAAGAACTCATGTGCTTGTTCCCAAAACAACTTGGCATGAGAGCAATGCACTAAAGCATGCATCAGATCCTCATCCATCGCAAGACATACATTGCATCGACTGTTGACTTTGATATGACGACGCCGAAGGGTACATTCGTCTGGTAGGATACCACGGACAACTCGCCACCAGAATACACGCACCTTCTGCAAACCTTGAGCTTCCATAGTTTCTTCCACATCTGTTCTTCGGTCTGTGAGGTATTTGTAACCGTCCCTTCCTCTAGAGCAGCAAGCTCTTTACGAGTCAGCAGAGCACGGTACACACTTTTGACAGAGTAGATACCACTTCGTTCATGGGCCCAAGCAAGAAAATCATCACCACCACCGGAGCGCAAAGGAATATTCAATATGGCTTCAGCTTCTGGTGGGATAAAAAAACTTCTAATCAACTCTGTCCGCCATGTCCAATTTCCGGTGTCAATGAGTTGATCGACGGTAGCAAGTGTAGCACCCCCTGGTACAACCGTGGGGGACAAAGTAGAGAGACCCGGAATCCAGCGATCATCCCAAATAGAGATGGTAGTGCCATCGCCCACCCTTTTTATCAGGCCTGCTGTGAGCGCCTCCTTGCCTGCCACAATTGCTCGCCATATCGCTGAAGCAGACTGTGGAATAGAAGCATCCATGAACTCACAATCAGGAAAATAGCGCCCCTTCATGACCCTTGCACACAGAGAGTTGGGATTAGTAATGAACCTCCATCCGTGCTTACCTAGCAGTGCCAGGTTAAATAACTCAAGATCACGAAAACCCATGCCTCCTCGGGCCTTTGAAGATGCGAGTTTGTCCCATGATAGCCAATGCAACGATCTGCGGTCAAGGGAGCCACTCCACCAAAACTTTGCCATACTAGCTGTAAGGCTTTTACACACATTTTTTGTCAGCTTAAAGCAGCTCATACTGAAAGTTGGGATAGCTTGGGCGACTGATTTAATTAATGTCTCTCCCAGCACAAGCTAGAAGTCTTTCTGCCCATCCATTCATCTTGCATCTTATTCGCTCACCAATATGGTCAAAAATATTACTAGTAATCCGTCCAACTGCAGTTGGGAATCCCAAGTATTTGTCACTGAACGCCTCAACCTGGATACCAAGGACAACAGTTGGAGTATTTGGAGAAAAGAACACCGCACTCAACCAGCGATTGCTTCTGGTCATACGTCGTGCTTTTTGCATAAAAGTCCCTGTACTTTTGGATAATGAACCCCGCAGTCCCTTTTTGAGTGGGTCTGGGAAAACGCTTCATTCTTGTAAAAAAGGCCCTGAAGTTTGGTGTATTCAACCCGTGATCCTTTTAGTGGAGAAGGCGGGCGGGCGGGCGGGCGAGAGGGAAGGGCCGGGGCGTCGCCCCCGACGCAGACGAGACCGCCGGCGGCCTTGCAGGGGCTTGCGGTGGCGCGGTGGACGAGGAACTACCGGATCTCGACGGATCCGGTGGGGAATGGCGCGGGGGCGGCGAATCAGGAAGGAAGGCGGCCGGAGCTTGGAGCACGACGGCTGGCCGGCGCGCCATGGCGTCGGGTACCTGCGAGAGAAGAGAGAGACAAGTGGGAGAGAAAAGGGAGGACGGGAGGAAGGAGATGGAAGGCCGGAGGGAGAAAGAAGAGAGCGGTGAGGTGCGGCAGCGGTCCTGCGGCTGCTGCTCGCTGGTGGCTCGCCGGCCATCGGCGCTAGGTGGGGCTCGGGTGCGCGGAGGCGTCGGGGATCGAGTGAGCTCTCCTCAATCGCGGTTGGAGGCACTCGGGGTCGAGCAAGTGAGCGACGTTCCGTCGTCGCCTTGGTCGGCCTTCGTCCGTTCCCCTCGCGTGCCTTATCCCCTCAGGTCACACGTAAGCTACATCCCCTCTCACTTCCCCATTAATTTGCTACCTTTGATTAGATTTCTCTGGTTGAAATTGGAGCCTCATGTAGTTTAGTGTTGATCTGAGCTACACACTAGCGATTATTTCTGCACATGGTTGTATTCAAGGGAGATTTTGGATGGATGCGGCTGCTGCTGCTGCTGGATGCAGTTGTTGGAATTGTAAGGGAATTCAGTGGATAATGTGTCAGAAAGTTAGACAATTTAGCTATGGATATTTTCAATATTTAGCAACCTGCTTTGGGGTTTCAGTGTTCTGCAGATAAATTTCTGATGCCTTGCTCTTCTAGGAGTTGTGGTTTATCTATGCAAACATGAACCTTATATAAGTAATTGGTGTTCCATTGATGTGTCCAAATGACCCTGAAATATAAAATTGAATTGTGTAAGTGAATTGATGATGATACATGCTTCAGTTTCTGAATATTGGGAAGCAATCCTCATGACATTTCCATGTGAATCTTTTGAAATCCACTTTTGGGTGACTCATTTTTTATTATAATGAATTTAAATTCACATTTCAATTACTTATGAACAAAGCTGGTACATATATTGAAGGAGGCTCAACATTGATGGTTACACCCTGCCGAGATTTGTGAGAACTGCCCACTTTTTCTTTTCTGGGTGTAGCATCTGCAGGCCTACATGCAATCATTATTTTTGTTAAGCAACAGAATGCTACAGTTATCTACAGAGTTATAGGTGAGGGGCGATGAGAGTTGGTTTATGTTGGTATTCAACTTGGTTTGGTACATCTATATAAAGCTCACATGTATTCCACTACATTTGTCTTAAAAGTGTATCCGTGTAGATTTTCAGTTCAAAGGTTTGCATTAAGTCTATTTTCACTCCATGCAGATGATACATTTCTTATCACCCAATGCACTGTTTAGGGGATCCTTCTAATCTGGCATGCTTTTTGGTCTGCCCTGCTTTAGGTAGTTCATGTTGACTCCTTAATTCTTCAGTGATAATGAGCTATTCATGGATCTAGCAACTGACTGTATTTGCTTTGTCCCGAGATGATGGATACTTTTTTTATGAGATCATGGATACTTGAATGCCCTTTCTTGACCACATACGGTTTCTGATTGTTTTCGTACGTTTATGCCTCTTCTGAGCTTGTGGAACCCATTTATTTTCCCAAAGATCACTTGTGCCTGCTAAGTCTTGGGATCCATTTTTTTGTTCCTATGTGACCAATCCGTAGAAGAATGCATGCTCCTGAGCCATAGAAGAAATCAGCAGGTGGACAAAGTTGAGGGCCCGAGGTAGCAATAGTTCTTCAAAGGCACTGGGCAATAATTGATTGGTCGAAGGTAGCATTTTCTGTCGAACTTCAATTGACAGGGAAGAAATTCTTTCTATATGTGCCTTTGGTTTTCTTTCGCTTAGGGAGTTCGTACAGTTCTTTTTTCAGGGCAAGAGATTCTTCAGCTAGATAACAAAGAGCACTTTAATTAATTAGATCAGAAGTTGCTTTTACCATCGAGCTTCAGTTGACAGGGAAAAAATTGTTTCTGTCTATGCCTTTGGTTTTCTTTTACTTAGGGAGTTTGTATAGTTTTTTTCAGGGGAAGAGATTCTTCAGCTAGATGAGAAAGAGCACTCTGATTAATTAGATCAGAAGTTGCGTGTGATGATGATTGCTCGTGCAGACTACAATGGCACCAACCACCAGGCGAGGTCGTCAGTGAGGCGCCGTTGGTGGACATGAGTAAAGCTTCTTGACCTATACGATTCATGGTTTGGCATATTTGCTTCATCGGAGTGCTTCATGTACTTGGTCTGAGATGATTGAGATCCTTAATTTGCATTGGTTTATTTTGCCGCATCTCCTGCAATACATTAGTGAAAAGCTTAGCAGTGCTGATCTTCTAAACTTGAAGTTAATTATGACTTGCTTAAACTCATAATAATTTTGTTTTGGAGAGTGCAGAAATCATTTTGAGGAAACAGTGAACAAAAAAGTTGGGGCATCCATTCCTGGGTAATCAGCTGGGAGAAGCCCAGAAAAATCTGACAGGAGTGGTGACAGTAGCAGCAGCATGCCTGATACAAGACCCCTGAATAGTGATTGGAGCATTAAAGCCATGGTATTATTCTCTTTGGATTTTTTGTTGCATGTCCTGCTTTGCTTAGACGTTTAAATGTGTGATTTGTTTCTACCAGGTGGTATTCATTTTTTGCAGCCGTTGGATGATGTATCATGTACGTCCTCCCCTCTCAACCTTATTCCCCTTGGTCTCTTCAAGAAAAAAAACTGACATCATTAAATATCTTTTGTGATACTTTGAGTGCTACAGAAAACAGAATTTCACTTCGGATAGCTGCATGTGTACATATGTGGTGGAGGAACTCAACAATTTCCAGTAAAAGCAAACGTTTTTGCAGTCAAAGGTAACCTTTGCTACATCTGTTATTGAATATATGTTGGGGAGGACAGTAGCAGTTTTCAGATGTTTGTGTGTTAAATCCGTTGTAAGCTTTCCATCTGTGCATTATTCATAAACTTAATGGGCTTCAATTTTATGCTGCATGATGCAGATAAATTTATTGGTTATTTAAAATATCGACAGATATTTTCTATATCTGGAAGGATGGGCCACATTGAACTCACTAATTCTTTTACAAGCGCACATGAATTGCTAATACAGGCCGGTCATGTTTTCCAACTTTTCCTTCTTCTCCTGATGTTCCCCTGTACTACTTGCCAAGGATCAAGTGCCTCTAAAGTTATACATGTGTACATATATTGAATGATATACTTTTTACTAGGGATTTCTTTATCGAGCGTTTAACATGCTTTAGTTAGTTTGCATGGCATTTCCACTATGCTTAGAACAACATTGTGAAGGTACGTGTTATTCTACCTCTTGGGCTGTAATGCTCCATTCATTCAATGTTTTAGGTTGTGCTTCTCGATGATCAGATATTTATGGCATGGTTGTTATGCTCTGCTCATGGTCGTGTGTAACGTAGGGTATAGATGATGCTTCATGGTGATCATGGTGCCATGGTGGTGGTGTACATGGCATCGATGGTACTTCATGCATGCATGGTTGCTTTCTTTGCAACAGATATGCAGCGCTGCCTTTTCGCTTCTTCTCTGTTTTATATGTCTAATTGTTCCAGGGGTCTAACAGCAGGCAGTATATTTCACGGGATTTCTATATCAGTAGTTTTCTGCTCAAACTTTTTCATGCACCTATAATTATGCATTGGCCTTCTGGATATAGTTGGAATGCTACATCCATTTATTATATCATATTGCCATGAGTTATAACCGTGTCTTCATGTTTGTCCTATTTTACTTACCTTCCTATGTTTTCTTGAGAAACTTCATGCCTGCGAAGCTTTGGTGACTTGATGACAGGAGAAGTGGTCAGGATTGAGCCATCGGACAAGAGATGACCGCCGTCGATTGCCAACAAATTTTTGTATGCCGCAGTGAGCGGGATGGGTTCAATATCTTCAGATGCTCTGCACTGCACCGGCTATATTTGATATGAGTCCACATGCAAAATAAAGGCATCACACGTTCTGGGTTGCTCAGCTATGCTTTTTTTTCGTGATTGGATTATATGCTACTCGGTGTTGAAGGGTTTGTTCATGTCAAAGTTAACAAATCTTGTGATGTTACCAGAGATTGCCCATTTACTCATTCTGCATGGGATGGTCAGGGTTTGATTATTTTTGTCAGCAGACTTTCATTCAGAAAATAACCCAATGGCGCTCGCCTGTTCTCTTTACTTATGTAACTACACAATAGTGCTTTATTAATTTTGTTGTGCAAATAATCAGTCGTTGTGTTTATGAGAAATGATAATGACTCGCACCACTACCATACTTTCTGAAAGTATGTTTTGCTGCAATACAATCCTATATTTACCTCGTGTTATGATTTGATTCAGGTATAGCTTCCAAGTACCCAGTTCAGGGCATGTCCAAATTGAGAGGATTCACTTATATAAAAATAATTTAATTCTCAATTGTCATTGGGGCTCATTAATTTCTAAAATTTCTAATGTATTATAGTAATCAATTTCAAAATATGGAGAGTCTAAAAGATAGACCCATTTGAAAATAGATACAGGGAAATAATCATGTTTTTTGTGAGCATGCAGGAAGTTCATTAAGATTCATATATAAAGGTTACAATAGTGTACTTCCTTTGTTCACTAATATAAGATGTTTTGAATATTTTTATAAAGACTACATACGAACTGAAATGAGTGAAGAAACACATTAAAACACGTCTATATACATCCGATAAAGAAATAAGTTAGAACTCCCTATAATTTGGAATGGAGGGAGTATCATTCATGGGTAGCAATAATTAAACACTCAAAGAATATGTTTCAAATTCCAGAATAAAGCACTCAGTCAAACTTCATCGTACGCCCCTTCCTATCCCACAACCCTTCCACCAGAGGGCAACGTAATATACATATACAACACCCTTAATAACGTAATCTCGAGGGAGATGGAGATCGTGAGTCTCTTTCTTTTAGTAACAGAAAAGGTATTGTTGTGTGTGTGTGTATCGGTCAAGTCCTTCTGCTTGGGCCAAGCCCAAAAACAGTGCAAAAAACAAATACAAATGAAATATAATTTTCCAAAAAAATGTTCATCACCAAAAAATTGAATCAATTTTTAGAAAATGTTCTGAAAAATTGCAAAAAAAATACCTTTTCAAAAACAAAATCGTGTTTTTCTGAACAAGAAAAAATAAAATCGATTGAAAGACTATTCCATGCAGAACTACTCTTTCATCGCATGAAAGTGTGGAGCTGAATTAGGTCTTGACGAATACCATTAGGGTGGCTTCTTGACATCCGATTTTTATAGTCCAAAATGCTATGCTTGTAAACTTATTTCTGGCATTAGCCAACACTCGATATAAGAAGTGTTGCGTAATGCCACATGGAGGGTGTTTAAATTTTTTCGCCCGTTGTAACGCACGGGCATTTGTACTAGTAATATTTATAATCATGTATCTGAACTTTGCAATAGATTACTTACGGACTATCACCTTGCATAGGATGGAAGATGTGCATTTGGAGAAGGTCCAGCCAGTCGATCACCTTTGCACATACCTAGCTCTCCAGTTTTTAGTTTTGCTTAATTTATGGTTTTAAAATTGCTTAAGTCATTGCTTATGAAAATATTAGAGAAATTGAGTTGTTGGTGGCCACCTCTTAACTAGAGGAAAAGGTGATCTTCAGCAAGTTGAAGACAAACCTCCTGCTCTGCTTTTCAAGTAGCAGCTTACAACTTACGTTGATGCGGCCCCAACCCCTCCTCCCAATTATTTGCACTATGCGATATCTAAGGGTTTTTTTTTAAAAGGAGGAGGACCCCCGGCCTCTGAATCTGGACGATGCATGCAGCCACTTTATTAATTATTCACACAAGATTTTACAAAGTCATACAATGGTAAGACTAAAGCCACCGTCTAGGCAACATCTGTAGCTACTCCTATCCAGTTGATGTAGGGATGATGATAGTCTGGGCCTAATACCAAACAGACCTCGCAGCCAAACCTAACATCTAAGACCTGAGGTCCCAACCAGGACGCCTGCCGGGTATGGGGCACCCACCAGTCCGGCTGCCGGGTATGAGGCCGCCACAGCCACCTGCCACCAATCCATCTTCAGTGATGTACCGCTGCATCTACCTTGCCCGGTTTAGCTGCCATCGACACCACCACGACGCCAGACAACGCCACCATCCTGCGCTCGTCCATCATCACACGCCCACCAGCGAGACCCCGCTGCTCCATGCCGCCGAGACCCGCCGTCATCGACGCGAGAGAAGGCACGCCACACCACCTCACGCCTCTTCCATCCGGCGCCGCTCCACAAACGATGCCCCCAATAGGGAACACGACACCGCAACGCCGCCATCGTCCGATCCTCGGTGATCTTAGGATTTCTCCCGGGGCAGCACGAGCAGGTTGACGATGCCTTCATCAAGGTAACGACGTAGACCCCACCATCGCCCGCCATGACCAGAGTCGTCTCGGTTTTCACCGGCGACTATGTCTCCCCAACTCGCTGCCGGTGCTAATAGTGGGATCCAAGATCCGTCACTACCAGCCTGGCCAACCGCCTTCGGTGGAGAAGGCAGCCACCATCACCATGCCCGGGCCAAGAGACCCGGACGTCCTCGTGCCGCAAAGATTACCCAGGGGGATTTCCTCTTGCCGTTGTCGAGACGAGGCCCAGCCGCAGTGGATCTTGATCTAAACCCCTCGGGCCCAGATCAGATCTCATCGCAGCCAAAATCTCATCCGCCAAACGGCCGCCGGAGATCTCCTAGCCACCGCCAACCCGCTGCGCACTGCCGTTGGAGGAGGATGGAGATGGACGCCGCTGCCCCCATGCGTTACCACCGGCCGAGGACTGTGCCGCCGCCGCCTCACCACAGGGGCTTCGCCCCGCGGCGTCCTCAGTGACGGCGGCGGTAGTGGGAGGCGATGGAGGGGGAGGGATATCTAAGGTAAATTCACAATTTTAGTTTACCGTCATACCTTCTTATTTAAAATACAAAAGGTTTGTGTCTTGATGTGTTGATAGATGTGGAAATAGTTAATGCTCTAGACTTTGAAATTTTGTTTCTTTGATATTTGAGCTTTGCATTTCCTAGGTAAGCACTATGTAAAATAATAATTAGATCATAGTTTTTGATGGTTATCTATTTTTCTTTGATCTTTAGAAGGATGTTAGCCTGAGAAAATTAGACAAAATAGTTGTACGTAACTTTGCAAATTTAGTATGTCGGTGGCATTTCTAACTTTAATATAGAAGGGATCATACGTCATGTGAAAAGTCGTGTTAATAGGAAGCAAAGTCGCATGCAAGTGCATGTATAAGTTCACTCTTATTTTTGTTAGATATAATTTGCACAATGCTTACCATAATTGTGTCAACTGCACAAAATGCTAACTGCGGCCTTGTTAAAGTGGTGGTCTACATGACCACTTCCATGCTAGACTTGAAGTAATATCTTGAGAAGGAGACGGGTTATATTCTGCAAAGGGTGTTTAAAATGTTGGTTTGTTGGACAAATGGACTGCAGAATATACATCGCGTGCCTACTTGACAAAGTGAGTAGACATAGTTTTGTGAGTGTTGAATAAGGTTCATGCAGGGAAATATTAATTTAAGGATAATAGCTCAAGGTTGAACGAGTACATCATTAATGCAGTGTTCAACCAACATGCTTTCAAAGCTATCTTGGTGGCTGTAATTTTTTGATGATTGATTATAAATTGGCAAGGTGGTTTCCAAAATACCACGGCTCCTCCTGCAACAAAATGAGCCACCTTTAAGTGTGGCTCCTTCATTCACCCATTTCAGATCTTACCCGAATGTTATCAATGATCTTGTTCATTTTATGTTTACTGTTACAGAACTTGGTGCACTATTTTTTGCCAGTTTTGATTAATCTAAAAAATAAAGCAAAATACGTAGTGTCAGCCACAAAGTACTATGTGCAGTCCGATTTATCAAGGTATAATCATTCAACACTACCTTATGCAAAAAGAAAATTGTACTTAGAAATAGAAGAGTACTAAAACATTTATATTCTAAGGTGAACCAACTCATTTGCTAACTGAACCAGAGATCCTGAGCACCTGTTTGATGGCAGCTCATTTACCCTGATTCTAAATGTATGTTTGAAGCATTGCGTAAGGCTGGTGTAAGAACAATTTTATTGTCCAACTTTAAAACCCATCTCCGGGCACTTTTAGAGGCCCTGAAATGTGATTACTGGTTTAATGTAGTTGTATCTACTGAGGTGGGTACCCATTCATAGGCCCAAATCTTTTGGCCGGCTTAAAAAATAAGTTGTCTCTCCCAGCTTAAAAAATAAGCCGCTCATGAAATTTGTTGAGACTTTTAAATTAGTTATCCCATAACTAATTTAGAAGCCTCAATGAATAAGAGAGGCGGCTTGTGAGATAAGCCGGGGAAAAGGCGGCTTATTTTTTAAGCTGCCAAAAGAACCGTGGCCCATAGAGTAGTTGCCTTAGCTAAGCCTATCAGCTCAACCTTCACCATGTATCTATTTCCTTTGTATATGCAAGTTCTACCTTCGGTTTTCCTACTAATATACGACATTAAATTTTGTTCTCTGCTTTCTCTACTAACAGGTTGCAGTAGAAAACTCAAATCTAACAATATTCTTGGAAGGGTAAGGGAGAGGCAGTGGAGAGATAGAGAGAGGTGGGGATGTGGTGCAAGCGTGCGTCGGTGCGTGTCGACGGTGACATGCATGGTGGATTGTTTGATGCGATGGCTGATAATGTATGGGCATCTGTTGTTCAATTTGTGAGGAAGAAGTGACATTCGTTGCCAATTTGGGTGAGAAAGAAGAGGAAGGGTGCTGTGAAATAATGTCATTTTATAAAATATTGAAAATTTAGATGTATGGGTTGAAATAAAAAATAGAGGGTAATTCTGAGTTAAATACTCCCTCCGTTCCTAAATATAAGTTTTTTTTAGAGATTTCAAACGGGCTACCACATACAGATGTATATAGACATATTTTAAAGTGTAGATTCACTCATTTTGCTTCGTATGTAGTCACTTATTGAAATCTCTAGAAAGATAAATATTTAGGAACGGAGGGAGTAAAATTTAGGGGAGAATCTTTATGAGGGAGTCCCTATTCCTCTTGTATCCCTTACCCATGCGACACGCTCTACATTCATGTCCATCCCCTCGGAGATATATATAGAGAGGAAGAGTGCGGAGAAAGGAAAGGTCTACATGATGATTGTTGTCGAGTCACTCAAATATATATATGCTTTGTGGCCCGCAGCAATGCAGGGGCGTTCTACTAATAATGATAATACCAATGATGATCATGTTGGCTCAATAGATCACAAGAGGCAGAGAAACTCACCATACCTAGCTCGTTGGCTCTAGATAATAAGTTGGCACGATGGCACGAGCATTTGAGGTGCTGGTGCTTGAATATCTATGGCTGCTTCAATGAAAAACTTCCAACTAATTACTCCAGCGGCACTGGTAGCTATGGGGTGTTCAAGATGACAGTACTGTGATCCCTCTGTAACTTCTTTATAAGACGTTTTTTACTAAAAGCCGTCTCATAAAAGGTAGGGAGCATCTATGGTCATTTCAAAAAGATAAAATCAACAAAAGAAATCAATTCTAACAAGACACTGATATGAATCTTATCAGGTGGTGGTATGTTTACTATCTTAAGCTGTGTCATCACATCATTGTAGATTGCTCTGCATGTACTCCCTCCGTCTCAAAATTCTTGTCTTAGATTTGTCTAGCTACGGATGTATCTAATACTAAAACGTGACTTGATACATCCGTATTTAGACAAATGTAAGACAATAAACAAATGTAAGACAAGAATTTTAAGACGGAGGGAGTATGAAATAAGTTAAACATGTGTTTGGAATATTCATACTTCGGACAGCAGTTGTGATTTGTGAATTTGTTTTCAGGATAAGGAGGCAATGGCCTCCAACCATAGGTTCAGAAAATTACTTCTCCATATAGTACTTCTCAGCAGTTAGACTCGAGGTGTTTCCACTCATTGAGATTTACTTTCGTTTCCTTCAAACTCAAGATCAATACACACCAGGAATCAACAACTGAAATACGATTACACTGCAAATCAGAAACTTCTAGATCCAGCTTGAGATGTTAAAAACAAGCATCAAGGTTACCAGAACTAGATTACACGCAGATGTTGACAACGAGCATCCAGGTTATCGATACATCAAACCAAATCACATGTATTTCCAAGTTTTCTGACCAAAGAAAGAATCTCTAAGTTAGCACGATGAGCTAAATTAGGCCACCTCCATTTCTGCACATTCAGAAGCATCCAAGTGCTCAGCTTGATCAGTAGCGCCATCGTTGTCGCAATCGGCCTGCATTTCGTACGATTGCAACAAAAAATTCAGCAATGTGATTAGACATGGTACTAAGCAACATTTTGACAGGAACCAGGTAACATGTTTACCGGAACAGGGGTGGTCCGACCGGCGCCCCAGCCGAGCAGGCGGCCGAGGGCGTCGGCGAAGGCGCGGTGCGCGAGCCTCCTCTTGGTGCGGGCGACCGAGCCGGCGTGCTGCACCAGCGCGGCGCAGCCGGGGAACCGCTTCCCCGCCCTGGCGCCGACCCCCTCGCACACCAGGCACAGGAACCGCCCCGTCTCCCGCTCCGCCTCGTAGAACCCCCTCAGGCCCGCGTCTTTCTCCAGAAGCTCGTCGAAGAACCGGGCCACATCGCCTTCCTCTTCCTCCCCCTCCTCGCCGTCGTCGTCGTCATCGGCGTGCTCTTCAAACAACGCGCGGCACGCCCTCACCGCGTCGGCCTGGGGGCACCTTGCCGCGACCGGCTGCTGCGCCGGCGGTTCCGCCGGAGGGCCCCAGCCCCTGTCGGCGGAGGGTTCCGCCGGAGGGCCCCAGCCCCAGGCGGCGGAGGGCGCGGCGTCCGCGGGAGATGGCGGGTCACACGGCCAGGGCTTGTCATCGGGTGGCTCGCCGGGAGTGGAGGTGGCGGCCGGGCGGGGTGGGGCGCCGAGGGGCTCCCACTGTGCGAGCGCGAGGGCGAGGTTCTCCTGTCGCTTGCGCTCCCGCTTCTGCTCCTTGTGCTTGCGGCGCTCCTCGCGCTTGAAGGCCGTGGACTTGGCCGCCCGGAGGCAGGGTTTGTGGCTAGGGTTTGGGGCGGGGTAGAGGAGGGAGACGCCGCGGTCGGGCTCGGGCTCCATTGCCCTGGCGGCGGCGGCGGCTGAGAGCTGCGTCTGCGTGTAGGTGGGTGCGGGATGAATGAACGAACCGGTAGCCTGACGGTGCCTGCTCGCTGTGTTGGGTGACTGTGGCTCTGCCGGATGAAGGCCGTGGAGTGTGTACCCAAAACAGAGGAGCACGTCATGCTGTATCACGTAGTCATAAATCGTGATTCTGAATCAGATCAAAGGTCTGAATCATAAAATCTTAACTATTAGAATCAGAATCGGATCAAAGCTCTGATGATAAGATTGCAAATCCTAAAAATCTAATCTTAACTATCAGAATCATAGAAACGTATGTAGATTCTAGTGACAAAATCATAGAGTCGCAGAGCTTAGTTTGGATCGTAAATTCGTAAATATCCGATTTCAGAGAAGTTTTGATTTGTCCATCTCCTTCCTGAAAGGAAACCGCCGTGCCAGCTGTTGCACATAGAGTACATGAACTTTATGAACATACAGAATATGATTAACAAAATCAGTCTCCCTTTTTTAACACATACAGGTCCATTTTTGCAGTGCAAATACGGAATACATATAGTATCTGAACAAACCAGTCTTTCCTTTTTTTAACACATACAGGTCCATTTTTGCAGTACCAGTTCGGAATATCTATCTGCTCTCTAAGCGTGTTCGAATCAAGAGCAGCAAAAGCTTTGGATGCTTAATAGCCACAAGAAAATATCTTAAGTCTCAACCAAAATAACAGCATCAGCAGTGTCCTAGTTGAATCACTCGTTCAATAATAATAAGTTCAGTACCAATACTTCCCCGTAAAATAACGGAGAGACATAATGCACCAAGTCAACCACTTCGATAAACAGAATGTAACAAGTCAACACAAAACAAGAGTGCAGACGTGGATTACCACTTCGTTATGAGAATCCTATGTCTTAGTTGAGAACTGAGATCATGCACCAAATATATAGGCTGTTTTTTAGAGCACATCTGAAGCTCACAGTTTCCAACTTTTCTGCATGCGAGTTGTGCTATATTTTTATATACATTATGGTGACAAAAAAATGTGATATACATTTTCCATCTCAAAACCAATCACCAACAATTTACATTGCACAGGAAATGTCTTGGGAACAAAAGGCTGACTTATATTGGAATTGCATCCTATGATACAACTGAAGATCAACTCAACGTTTTTACAGAGTAAACAGTATTACATATTTTATGGACAGTAAGATGAAGCAAACAGAAGCAATCCTGTATAGAAATACGATTTGCAACAGAGCTAAACCACTACCAACATACCTTGGGCAACATAAAGCAAATAGTATGCAAACAGGCATGCGCATCGAATTTACCAACATGCTGGATCGCTGGTAAGTGGTACCCAGCGATCACTACAACAGCAAAACAGGGCACCTCTATGCCTAACCATTGGGCGCTGGCAGTCACAGATATAGGACTGATGTCCCCCCCCAGGAATCATATCATGAATATATACATATCATATCTCAGTATCCAGATAATAAGGCCTCTCCACCACCTAAATAAGCAGGCAAATAAAAACAGTCAGTAATGGCTCTGAGAAGTAAGATGAATAGAAACATAGGCAGAACAGAGTGAAGTTATGAATTACATCTGCAAATCTTATTTGGCGTGTCCTGGGAGGTTTAAGATCATTCTCCTTTGGATGTGTGGAGGCCCAGGGAGCTTGTTTCTTCGACTGTACTTGGATTCCAAGAAAAGATGGTGCAGGTGGTTTATTCTTCACAGATGGCAAATTGCGAGAAAGCCAAGAATCTGAAGGCGACTTTGGGACAGGTAACGGCATTAGAAATTGCAAAGGCATACTTTCCTTCTTGACGGCGATATTATCTTCCGAATGTACTGGAACATCCTGACTACTATCATGAGTTTTTCTATCATCTAGTTTTACTGATCCTGCGTTTCCAGAAGGTATTAATGAAATGGATTCTGGCACTTTGGCGATTGTTTTTGTCAACATATCATTGTCTTGAACTTCCACTATGCTGTTACTTCTGACTATCTGGTGTCCTCCATGTTGAACATCACACCCTGAATTCAAAGATGCCTTTGGATCCAATGGCAGGGTCAACTGACTAGCTTCTGAATCAATACCTGAACGGTGATCCATTGAATCTTCATGCAATGTTCTATCGACCCCTGAGCTCATGGAGCTTGATCCCTTCAAACTACTGTGATCTGATCCAAGCAACGAGCCATGATCATGGTCTATTCCAAGTGAGCTAGAGCCATTGCTTCTACTCATTTTCTCATCTTTATCTCTTACTTCAAGTGACCCATTCGCTTTACGTGATGGTGACAAGGCAACGTCGCGGCGGTAGGGAGACATGCCACCACCTATGGAGTGGCGGAATGGTGAAGACCCATCGCCAGTTTGAGAGTCACTCCAGAATGTCAGATGGTTCGACTCACTTGTCAGCTTGCTCCTCCTATCCTCTCCTTGGTTAATGTACTTCTGTTCCAACTTGTGCTTATAAACTTCCTCCCAGTATTGCTGCAATATAACAGAGATTGAGATGTTTAGAACTACCACTCCTGAAACTGTCAAGAAGCAACATAACTCTGAATTCATGAAGCATTGTTGTGTGCATCTGCTTACCCCATTAGAATCACAGCCAAGATTCTTGCGTTGTGAGCTCCGGGCAAGAGGGCTCGGTGCCTTCTGGCCCCTGCCTTTGGATGCCAATCCCCTGCCTCTCCCTCCCTGACGCGCCTTGCCACCCTTCATTATAGGCATTGGATTCAGTAGCAACAAGGAGGTTTTGACACACAGACCAGGGAGCAAACCACACCCCTTGGATGCAAAACCTCGGGTACTATGTACGTCGAAGTCATCGTCATCCTCTTCCTCCTCCTCCTCTTCATGATCATCGCGTCTGGGATAGTTGCAAGACAAATAATTGGGAGGCAGATGCTGGTAAGGGAGCTGCACAGGCGTTCTCCTGACGCGATCATCATCGCTGCCCATCCTCCAATTGGCCGCAGCGGCATGTGCATGCTCGCGGGCAGAGTTGCCGGTGGAGCCAGCTACACTGGCCTTGCGGAAGGTGTACTGCGGGGAGCCCACGGCCACCGCCTGCGCGGCCGGCAGGAAGCGGTCCATCATGAAGCCGCGCGCGCCGGGCTCGGCGCTGGTGGCGGCCGCGCCCGCGGGGCGGTCCGGCACGCCGCTGAGACCGCTGACACTGCAGTTCACGGTGAAGGACTCTGTGCGGGAGAGCGTGTCCAGCGCGTCCGAGAACCTCTCGTCGTCATCGCCGACGTCCTCCTCCTCCTTCCGCAGCACATCGGCCACGGACAGCACGTCCGGCGTCGTGGCTTCCTTCCTCGGCTCGACCTCCGCCCTCTCCGCCTCACGCTCCGCGGCACCAGTTCGGGGCACGGCGGCGGGGGCGGGGGCGGCGCCGTTTGGCAGTGCGCGATCGCGCTCGCACTCGCCCAGGGCGTCATGGTAAGGGTTGGCGCCGTTGTCCTCCGGGCGCGGCTGCGAGGGCGAGGACGGAGGCGGGCGGCGGGTGCGGACGCTCTTGGGCTGGCCGGGGCTCTGCTCCCAGACGAAGGGCACGGCGCCGGGGTGGCGGACGGGGCCGGAGTTGAGGTCGGCCTTGTGGTATGGCAGGCGCGCCGAGCGCAGCGGCGCGGCCAGGTCGATCCGCTTGGCCCCCTCCGCCATGACGCGATCCGCGCGCATCCGCCCCGAGGCGTAGGCAGCCCGGAAAGGCTCGCTCGCTCGCTTGCTTTGGCCGCCGCGCGAGACCCGGCGGGGGAGTGTGGGTGGTGGTGGACGGATCTGTGCCGTGCCCGTGCCGTGCCGCGGGGTGTGGCGATGGGAGACTGCGGTTTAGGTGCGGGTTTACCGGCTACTCCTACTAGTGCCGCTAGCTAGGAAGAGGAAGAGGCAGGCCCGCCGCCAGCCACGCTCTCCACTCCACCACGAGTGCGGAGTGACGGGTCGCGGTGGGGCGGCGGTGCGGCGTGCTATTTGCTACTCGCTCTAGTGTAATGGTGCGCGTGCGGCGGGGGATGGTGACACGGGTGCTCGCGTCAAACGACGGTGCGGTGCAGTGGGGACTGGGGAGAAAAAGTCTGCGCGATCTGCCTAAAAAGGTGATGCCAGCAGCATCGGCTCTAGTGTTGGACTTGGATATCCATGGCAGCCCTGCCCTGCCCTGTTTGTGTAGGTAGAGTATTCCTCTACTGTGCTTCGTGTTCAGACGTGAGCTGATCTGCGTTTGCACGCCGGGATCGGAGGCCGGGTTATTAAGCAGGCAGGCACGGGTTGCCACTCCCTTGGTTTGTGTGCGAGTGTGAATTGAGTAGGAATCTGGTCGGCTCTCTCCCTTGGTTTGTTTAATCTCATGGAGCAGGGTTCGGTCGGCTAATTATAATTTGCATTTTCTACCGTTCATAAACTTTTTCCCTAATAATTTTGAATTCTATCCTACGTTCTTCTTCTTCTTCGAGCAAAACGATGCACTCTTCGGAGTCCAACAATTCATTCCAGAACCTTCATCGACGGGCTGGGCTCATAAAAATACTATGAGATAAGTAAGTGCGCATTGGAGTCTGAAGAACTCTATAGTACGCATCCATGGCATGTTCGTGTGGTGCTGGCGCCACATGGGACCTGGGGCAGCGGGGCATCAGACAAGCATACATGCCTCAACCGCACGCTGCAGGAGTACTATTGCACGCCTAACGCCTCGGGGGAGAGGAGAAGCAGCTGGAAGGGGAGGAAAATTCCATGGCCAGGGTACAGTCTGCATGTCACGCGGTACTACGATTATTGGAGATGGCTCTCATGCCATTACTGTTGAAATTACAACATCTAAACCACTCTACGGCTCAACAGTTGTGTTGTGGTGGTGTGTGTTGTCGCATTGATTTTCTGTTATCACTAGTTAGCTACAATGTCGTCGTCGTCGTCCAGTCCATCGACGCATACGGACCACGTCTAAGCAAGTCGCTGTCTCCGACAGCCGAACCGGAGCGAGAACGACAGGGAAAGGATGGCCACAACGAGTCCTGCCGCGGGGATAAACTCGCGCCTCCGTGACTGAAAGAAGACGACTAAAACTAAATATGATTAGAGCATCTCTCTACCAGATCCGGTACTACCTTCGTCCTGCAAAAATTTACGTCCAGCGGAACTAAATCACGGTACCGCGAGCCCTACAGCGAAACAGATCCCATAAATTCGTCCTACAAAAATTTACGGGACGAGTTTACGAGATCTGTTCCGCGCCGGAGGCCTCGCGGTACCGAAAAAAACATAGGACAAATGTTGACAAGTGCTTGAATATGAATACACAGAATTTATATATACATCACTAGTTCAATCATACTAGTTCATCACATCCAAAATCATGCGTAACATCGGAGGTAGCAAGTTTAGCCTTACAAATGCGCGATCAAACAAAATAAAAAATGATTAAATTATGAGCATCGGTCATAGAGAAATCATTGTTGTGAAGATCGTCGCCACCACCACCGCCCCTAGCACCTTCGTCTCCATCATCCACATTAACCGGAGAATGAGCACCACCATCTTCATTAACTTGGACCAAAGAATGAGACCATCATCTTTCACTTAGTCCGGAGAATGAGGATGACCAGCACCATCCACATGGTTTGCCGAAGCACCAACCCCACCTCCATCACCATTGCCAAAAACTTCACCACCACCATCCCCAATGTCGAAACCAACACCACCTCTAAACCCACCACCACCACCATTGCCGAAGCAAACACCACCCCCGATGTCGAACCTTCCACCAACTCCAAACCCACCTCCACCACCATTGTCGAACCCTCCACCACCCATGCCGAAGCCGCCACCACCAACATTGCCGAAAGTAAAACACCCTCCAAACCCAACACCACCACCGGCCATAATATTTTGAAGCTCCATCTTTCTCTGGCACATGATCTCCATTCTTTTCAATTCCCAAAATTCTCTTGTCATTGCATCCATGCCCTCCGGATTCATCATCATGAGCAGGTCATCCTCAGCGGTCCTCTCATCCTTCCTCTTTTGCTCCTCTAGGGCGATCTTGCGCTCCTCGAAGGCACACCTCTTCTCCCACTTCTCCTCCTTGTGCTTCTCTTTCTCGGCCATGGCCACTTTAGCATCCTAAATGCTTGGATAACATGGTCTCTTTCATCTTCGCCATGTCACCAATTTGATCTCTTAAAGTGGTTGCCTCGGCTGTCCTCCTCACTCTTGCTTTCTCCTTCTTGTTTCCATCCGGTTTGCCTTTGTTTCTCCCTCCATTGGGTGCATCATCACTATCATCATCCTCATCTTCCAATTTGATGAAGGCACCTCTCTTTGGGGGAGCTTCCTTCCCTCATCCTCCACTTCTCACTATCCCGGAGCAAGCGCCAACAATGACGAAGAGTGAATGACCAGCCGCTAAAACCCGCGGTTTGCTTGAAATATTCATTGACGATGCGATCCTACACCTAGACATTGAGGCAAGTATGAGCTCAAACTCTTATCAACTCGACCAAAGCTAATAAGATGAAGAAATACTCACATAATCATCAATGGTGACGCCCCTTGGAGGTGCAAACCGCACTTGCTCCAAGCACCCACTCCAACGGACACAAGTTTTGCTGATAATGTCCCAACGGCCTTGAAGTAACTTCAAGGCCCGACAGGAAGGGAACGACACGATTTGGTGGTATTTGTCGTCGATCCTTTGCCAATAATTTCCATAGCTTTGATCCTTGCCGACCACGACGTCAAGTGAGACATTCTCCCATGCTTGAATCAAGCACACATCCTTCGTCTATGTGTAGTTGCCGGTCCTCCCCACCCTAGCATCGTAGTCGGCCTCCTCGATTACTTCCACTTCATCACCACCTTCATTCGCTTGGTCTGCCTCTGCCTCGACCTTCACGTGAGGCATATCGAAATCGTCAAGGAGGGCACTCAAATCCACCGCATTCTTGGCCAATATTTTGGTATATGTGGAGTGCACACTTTGGCTACAAAATTCAACGGGCAAAGCTCAAACAAGTGTTACAAACGGGCGAAGCAAAGATCACCGGAGAAAATCAAGCAAAAGAAAAAATAATTACCTCTCGGTCGTTTCATCGAACACGTGCTAGGTGTGACCGGTGGAGTCGCCATGATAGGGGAGGTTGTGGCGGTACAGAGGCGAAGGAGGGGGCCCGTCCTTGTGTAGCGATCACCTTCTTCCTTGGGGACTTCGCCCGCGCACTGGCCGGGCCAGTGGAGGCGGTCTTCTTCCTTCCGTCGGCGACCGCGACAGGAGGAACCGAAGCGGGGGCGGAATGAGGTAGTGTTGCGCCGGCTGCACCCCCTTGAACAATGTGATTATCTTGCCGCTTCCTCTTGCTGGCGGTGGCTGAAGGTGTTGGGGCGGTGCCGGCATGCACGGCCGACGAAGGCGTGGGTGAACGCAACGGCGACATTGGAGGTAGCGGTGTTGCCGCCCCCCTTTTCTTGGCATGAACCAACTTCCGCCCACTTTTGTTCCTGCCTCCCGTGCCGCCACCACCACCAATCCCGCCTCCAACCTCGCAGTTTGGCCTCACAGTGTTAGAAACCGACCGGATGGAGTATCTAAAGGAAATATGCCCTAGAGGCAATAATAAAGTTGTTATTTATATTTCCTTATATCATGATAAATGTTTATTATTCATGCTAGAATTGTATTAACCGGAAACTTGATACATGTGTGGATACATAGACAAAAACACAGTGTCCCTAGTATGCCTCTACTATACTAGCTCGTTAATCAAAGATGGTTAAGTTTCCTAACCATAAACATGTGTTGTCATTTGATGGATGGGATCACATCATTAGGAGAATGATGTGATGGACAAGACCCATCCGTTAGCTTAGCATAATGATCGTTAAGTTTTATTGCTATTGCTTTCTTCACGACTTATACATATTCCTTTGACTATGAGATTATGCAACTTCTGAATACCGAAGGAATACCTTGTGTGCTATCAAACGTCACAACGTAAAATGGGTGATTATAAAGATGCTCTACAGGTATCTCCGAAGGTGTTTGTTGGGTTGGCATAGATCGAGATTAGGGTTTGTCACTCCGAGCATCGGAGAGGTATCTCTGGGCCCTCTCGGTAATACACATCATGATAAGCCTTGCAAGCAATGTGACTAATGAGTTAGTTGCGGGATGATGTATTACGGAACGAGTAAAGAGACTTGCCGGTAACGAGATTGAACTAGGTATGAAGATACCGACGATCGAATCTCGGGCAAGTAACATACCGATGACAAAGGGAATAACGTATTTTGTCGTTACGGTTTGACCGATAAAGATCTTCGTAGAATATGTAGGAACCAATATGAGCATCTAGGTTCCGCTGTTGGTTATTGACCGGAGATGTGTCTCGGTCATGTCTACATAGTTCTCGAACTCGTAGGGTCCGCACGCTTAACGTTCGATGACGATTTTATATTATATGAGTTATGTGATTTGCTGACCGAATGTTATTCGAAGTCCCGGATGAGATCATGGACATGACGAGGAGTCTCGAAATGGTCGAGAGGTAAAGATTCATATATAGGACGATAGTATTCGGACACCGGAAGTGTTCCGGGGGTACCGGGTACATATCGGGTTGCAGGAAGAGGTTCCGGGCACCCCCCTGATAACCCACAAGTATAGGGGATCGCAACAGTTTTCGAGGGTAGAGTATTCAACCAAAATTTATAGATTCGACACAAGGGGAGCCAAAGAATATTTGAAGGTATTAGCAGCTGAGTTGTCAATTCAACCACACCTGGAGATTAATTATCTGCAGCAAAGTGATCAGTAGCAAAGTAGTTTGATAGTTTTGATAATAGTGGCAGCAGCAACGGTAACAGTAACAGTGATAGCAGTAATTTTGTAGCAAGTGTAACAGTGATGATAACAGTAGTGACTTAGCAAGAACAATATAGTATAAATTTGTAGGCATTGGATCGGTGACTTGTTGGATAATATTCATCATGTGACAGTTATAACCTAGGGCGATACGGCACTAGCTCCAGTTCATCGATGTAATGTAGGCATGTATTCCGTAAATAGTCATACATGCTTTATTAAAAGAACTTGCATGACATCTTTTGTCCTACACTCCCGTGGCAGCGGGGTCCATATTAGAAACTAAGGGATATTAAGGCCTCCTTTTAATAAAGAACCGGAACAAAGCATTAACACATAGTGAATACATGAACTCCTCAAACTACGGTCATTACCGAGAGTGGGCCCGATTGTTGTCACTCCGGGGTTGTCGGATCATAACACGTAGTAGGTGACTATAACTTGCAAGATCGAATCTAAAACATGGTTATAATGATGAATTCATAAACGGTTCAGATCTGAGTTCATCTTACCCGGGCCCAAAGTGACAAGCATTAAGTATAGCAAAGTCATAGCAACATCAATCTAAGAACATAGTGGATAATAGGGATCAGGCCCTAACAAAACTAACTCGATTACATGATGAATCTCATCTAACTCCTCACCAACCAGCGAGCCTATGAAGGAATTACTCACTCCCGGTGGGGAGCATCATGGAATTGGCGATGGAGATGGGTTGGTGATGACGAAGAACGAAGACCCCCCTCTCCTGAGCCCCAAACGGACTCTAGATCTGCCCTCCCGAGGAAGAACAGGGCTTGGCTGAAGGAAATATGCCCTAGAGGCAATAATAAAGTTATTATTTATTTCCTTATATCATGATAAATGTTTATTATTCATGCTAGAATTGCATTAACCGGAAACTTAGTACATGTGTGAATACATAGACAAACAGAGTGTCCCTAGTATGCCTCTACTTGACTAGCTCGTTAATCAAAGATGGTTAAGTTTCCTAGCCATAGACATGTGTTGTCATTTGATGAACGGGATCACATCATTAGAGAATGATGTGATTGACAAGACCCATCCGTTAGCTTAGCACTATGATCGCTTAGTTTATTGCTATTGCTTTCTTCATGACTTATACATGTTCCTATGACTATGAGATTATGCAACTCCCGAATACTGGAGGAAAACTTAGTGTGCTATCAAACGTCACAACGTAACTGGGTTATTATAAAGATGCTCTACAGGTGTCTCCGATGGTGTTTGTTGGGTTGGCATAGATCAAGATTAGGATCTATCACTCCGTGTTTCGGAGAGGTATCTCTGGGCCCTCTCGGTAATGCACATCACTATAAGCCTTGCAAGCAATGTGACTAATGAGTTATTCACGGGATGATGCATTACGGAACAAGTAAAGAGACTTGCCAGTAACAAGATTGAACTAGGTATGGTGATACCGACGACCGAATCTCGGGCAAGTAACATACCGATGACAAAGGGAACAACGTATGTTGTTATGTGGTTTGACCGATAAAGATCTTCGTAGAATATCTAGGAGTCAATATGAGCATCTAGGTTCCGCTATTGGTTATTGACCGGAGATGTGTCTCGGTCATGTCTACATAGTTCTCGAACCCGTAGGGTCCGCACGCTTAACGTTCGATGACGATTGGTATTATGAGTTTATGTGTTTTGATGTACCGAAGGTTGTTCGGAGTCCGGATGAGATCACGGACATGACGAGGAGTCTCGAAATGGTCGAGACATAAATATTGATATATTGGAAGGTTATATTCGGACACCGAAAAGGTTCCGGGGGGGACACCGGATAAGTACCAGAGTACCGGGGAGTTACCGGAGCCCCGGGGGGGGGGGTCAATGGGCCTTCATGGGCCTTAGTGGAAATAGAGGGTAGCAAGGGAGCTGTGGGGCGCGCCCCCCTAGGCCCAAACCAAATTGGTTTAGGGCTTGGGGGGCCGGCCCCCTCTTTCCTTCTCCCCTCCTCCTCTTTCCTTCCCCTCCTAGTTGGACTAGGAAAGGGGGAACCTACTCCTAGTAGGAGTAGGATTCCCCCCTTGGGGCGCACCCTATGAGACCACCGGCCCCCTCCACTTGCTCCTTTATATACAGGGGAGGGGGCACCCCTAGAACACATAAGTTGACAGTTGTCTTAGCCGTGTGCGGTGCCCCCTCCACAGATTTCCACCTCGGTCATATCTTTCCAGTGCTTAGGCGAAGCCCTGCGCCGGTAGCTTCATCATCACCGTCACCACGCCATCGTGCTGACGAAACTCTCCCTCGGCCTCAACTGGATAAAGAGTACGAGGGACGTCACCGAGTTGAACGTGTGCAGATCTCGGTTGGATCGCGAAGACGTTCGACTACATCAACCGCGTTGTCATAACGCTTCCGCTTTCGGTCTACGAGGGTACGTAGACAACACTCTCCCCTCTCGTTGTTATGCATCACCTAGATAGATCTTGCGCAATCGTAGGAATTTTTTTGAAATACTACGTTCCCCAACAGTGGTATCTAAGCCAGGTCTATGCGTAGATGTTATATGCACGAGTAGAACACAAAGAGTTGTGGGCGATAATAGTCATACTGCTTACCAGCATGTCATAATTTGATTCGGTGGTATTGTTGGATGAAGCGGCTTGGACCGACATTACGCGTACGCTTACGCGAGACTGCTTCTACCGACGTGCTTTGCACACAGGTGGCTGGCGGGTGTCAGTTTCTCCAACTTTAGTTGAATCGAGTGTGACTACGCCCGGTCCTTGTTGAAGGTTAAAACAGCACACTTGACGAAAAATTGTTGTGGTTTTGATGCGTAGGTAAGAACGGTTCTTGCTCAGCCCGTAGCAGCCACATAAAACTTGCAACAACAAAGTAGAGGACGTCTAACTTGTTTTTGCAGGGCATGTTGTGATGTGATATGGTCAAGACATGATGCTAAATTTTATTGTATCAGATGATCATGTTTTGTAACAGAGTTATCAGCAACTGGCAGGAGCCATATGGTTGTCACTTTATTGTATGCAATGCAATCGCCCCGTAATTGTTTTTACTTTATCACTAAGCGGTAGCCGTAGAAGCAATGGTTGGCGAGACGACAACGATGCTACGATGGAGATCAATGTGTCGCACCGGTGACGATGGTGATCATGATGGTGCTTTGAAGATGGAGATCAATGGCACAAGATGATGATGGCCACATCATATCATTTATGTGGATTGCATGTGATGTTTATCCTTTATGCATCTTATTTTGCTTAGTTCGGTGGTAGCATTATAAGACGATCTCTCACTAAATTTCAAGGTACAAGTGTTCTCCCTGAGTATGCACCGTTGCAAAAGTTCGTCGTGCCGAGACACCACGTGATGATCGGGTGTGATAAGCTCTACGTTCACATACAACTGGTGCAAGCCAATTTTGCACACACATAATACTTGGGTTAAACTTGACGAGCCTAGCATATGCAGATATGGCCTCGGAACACTGAGACCGAAAGGTCGAGCATGAATCATATAGTAGATATGATTAACATAGTGATGTTCACCATTGAAAACTACTCCATCTCACGTGATGATCAGACATGGTTTAGTTGATTTGGATCACGTGATCACTTAGATGATTAGAGGGATGTCTATCTAAGTGGGAGTTCTTAAGTAATATGATTAATTAAACTTTAATTTATCATGAACTTAGTCCTGATAGTATTTGTATATCTATGTTGTAGATCAATAGCTCGTGATGTAGTTCCCCGTTTATTTTTGATATGTTCCTAGAGAAAAATAAGTTAAGATGTTAGTAGCAATGATGCGGACTACCTCCGTGATGTGAGGATTATCCTCATTGCTGCACATAAGTATTATGTCCTTGATGCACCGCTAGGTGACAGAACTATTGCAGGAGCACATGCAGATATTATGAACGTTTGATAAGCTCGGTATGATGACTACTTGATAGTTTAGTGCACCATGCTTTACGGCTTAGAACCGGGACTTCAAAAATGTTTTGAACGACATGGAGCATATGAGATGTTCCAAGAGTTGAAATTGGTATTTCAGACTCATGCCCGTGTTAAGAGGTATGAGACCTCTGACAAAGTACTTTGCCTACAAGATGGAGGAGAATAGCTCAGCAAGTGAGCATGTGCTCAGAATGTGTGAGTACTACAATTGCTTGAATCAAGTGGGAGTTAATCTTCCAGATAAGATAGTAATTGACAAAGTTCTCTAGTCACTATCTCCAAGTTACTAGAACTTCGTGATGAACTATAATATGCAAGGGATGACGAAAGTAATTCCCAAGCTCTTCGTGATGCCGAAATCGACAAAGGTAGAAATCAAGAAAGAGCATCAAGTGTTGATGGTTAACAAGACCACTAGTTTCAAGAAAACGGCAAAGGGATAGAAGGGGAACTTCAAGAAGAACGGCAAGCAAGTTGCTGCTCAAGTGAAGAAGCCCAAGTCTGGACCTAAGCATGAGACTGAGTGCTTCTACTGCAATGGAAATGGTCACTGGAAGTGGAACTGCCCTAGATACTTGGCGGATAAGAAGGATGGCAAAGTGAACAAAGGTATATTTGATATACATGTATACTTTACTAGTGTTTATAGCAACCCCTCAGCATTTGAACTGGTTCAGTTGCTAAGAGTAGTAACTCGAAACGGGAGTTGCAAAATGAACAGAGACTAGTTAAGGGTGAAGTGACGATGTGTGTTGGAAGTGGTTCCAAGATTGATATGATCATCATCGCACACTCCCTATACTTTCGGGATTAGTGTTGAATCTAAATAAATGTTATTTGGTGTTTGCGTTGAGCATGAATATGATTTGATCATGTTTATTGCAATATGGTTATTCATTTAAGTCAGAGAATAATTGTTGTTCTGTTTACATGAATAAAACCTTCTATGGTCATACACGCAATGAAAATGGTTTCTTGGATCTCGATCGTAGTGATACACATATTCATAATATTGATGCCAAAAGATGCAAAGTTAATAATGATAGTGCAACTTATTTGTGGCACTGCCGTTTAGGTCATATTGGTGTAAAGCGCATGAAGAAACTCCATGCTGATGGGCTTTTGGAATCACTTGATGCTTGCGAACCATGCCTCATGGGCAAGATGACTAAGACTCCGTTCTCTGAAACAATGGAGCAAGCAACAGACTTATTGGAAATAATACATACTGATGTATACGGTCCGATGAGTGTTAAGGCTTGCGGCAGGTATTGTTAATTTCTGAACTTCACAGATGATTTGAGCTGATATGGGTATATCTACTTGATGAAACATAAGTCTGAAACATTTGAAAAGTTCAAAGAATTTCAGAGTGAAGTAGAAAATCATCGTAACAAGAAAATAAAGTTTCTACGATCTGATCGTAGAGGCGAATATTTGAGTTATGAGTTTTGGTCTTCATTTAAAAGAATGTGGATAGTTTCACAACTCACGCCACCTGGAACACCACAGCGTAATGGTGTGTCCGAACGTCATAACTGTACTTCATTAGATATGGTGTGATCTATGATGTCTCTTACTGATTTACCACTATCGTTTTGGGGTTATGCATTAGAGACAGCTGCATTCACGTTAAATAGGGCACCATCTAAATCCGTTGAGATGGCACCGTATGAACTGTGGTTTGGCAAGAAACCAAATCGTTTCTTAAAGTTTGGGGCTATGATACTTATGTGAAAAAAACTTCAACCTGATAAGCTCGAACCCAAATCGGAGAAATGCATCTTCATAGGATACCCAAAGGAGACTACTGGGTACACCTTCTATCACAGATCCGAAGGCAAGATTTTCGTTGCTAAGAATGGATCCTTTCTAGAGAAGGAGTTTCTCTCGAAAGAATTGAGTGGGAGGAAAGTAGAACTTGATGAGGTAATTGTACCTGCTCCCGAATTGGAAAGAAGTTCATCACAGAAATCAGTTCGAGTGATGCCTACACCAATTAGTGAGGAAGTTAATGATGATGATCATGAAACTTCAGATCAAGTTACACCAAACCTCGTAGGTCAAACAGAATACATTCCGCGCCAGAGTGGTACGGGAATCCTATTCTGGAAGCTACTAGACCATGACGAACCTACGAACTATGAGGAAGCGATGATGAGCCCAGATTCCACGAAATGGTTTAAGGCCATGAAATCTGAGATGGGATCCATGTGTGAGAACAAAGTATGGACTTTGATTGACTTGCCCAATGATCGGTGAGCCATTGAGAATAAATGGATCTTCAAGAGGAAGACGGACGCTGATAGTAGTGTTACTATCTACAAAGCTCGAATTGTCGCAAAAGGTTTTCGACAAGTTCAAGGTGTTGACTACGATGAGATTTTCTCACTCGTATCGATGCTTAGAGTCTGTCCGAATCATGTTAGCAATTGCCGCATTTTATGAATCTGGCAAATGGATAACAAAACTGCACTCCTTAATGGATTTATTAAAGAAGAGTTGTATATGATGCAACCAGAAGGTTTTGTCAATCCTAAAGGTGCTAATAAAATGTGCAAGCTCCAGCAATCCATCTATGGACTGGTGCAAGCATCTCGGAGTTGGAATATACGCTTTAATGAGTTGATGAAAGCATATAGTTTTATACAGACTTGCGGTGAAGCCTGTATTTACAAGAAAGTGATGTTGGAAATATGCCCTAGAGGCAATAATAAAATGGTTATTATTGTATTTCCTTGTTCATGATAATTGTCTATTGTTCATGCTATAATTGTATTAACTGGAAACCGTAATACATGTGTGAATACATAGACCACAACATGTCCCTAGTAAGCCTCTAGTTGACTAGCTCGTTGATCAATAGATGGTTACGGTTTCCTGACCATGGACATTGGATGCCATTGATGACGGGATCACATCATTAGGAGAATGATGTGATGGACAAGACCCAATCCTAAGCATAGCACAAGATCGTGTAGTTCGTTTGCTAAGAGCTTTTCTAATGTCAAGTATCGTTTCCTTAGACCATGAGATTGTGCAACTCCTGGATACCGTAGGAATGCTTTGGGTGTACCAAACGTCACAACGTAACTGGGTGGCTATAAAGGTGCACTACAGGTATCTCCGAAAGTGTCTGTTGGGTTGGCACAAATCGAGATTGGGATTTGTCACTCCGTATGACGGAGAGGTATCTCTGGGCCCACTCGGTAATGCATCATCATAATGAGTTCAATGTGACTAAGGAGCTAGCCACGGGATCATGCGTTACGGAACGAGTAAAGAGACTTGCCAGTAACGAGATTGAACGAGGTATTGGGATACCGACGATCGAATCTCGGGCAAGTAACATGCCGATGGACAAAGGGAATTGTATACGGGATTGATTGAATCCCCGACATCATGGTTCATCCGATGAGATCATCGTGGAACATGTGGGAGCCAATATGGGTATCCAGATCCCGCTATTGGTTATTGGCCGGAGAGGTGTCTCAGTCATGTCTGCATGGTTCCCGAACCCATAGGGTCTACACACTTAAGGTTCGGTGACGCTAGAGTTGTTATGGGAAATAGTATGTGGTTACCGAAGGTTGTTCGGAGTCCCGGATGAGATCCCGGATGTCACGAGGAGTTCTGGATTGGTCCGTAGGTGAAGAGTTATATATGGGAAGTCATCATACGGTCACCGGAAATATTCGAGGGTATACCGGTATTGTACCGGGACCACCGGAGGGGTTCCGGGGGTCCACCGGGAGGGTCCCCCTGCCCCGGAGGGCCTTATGGGCTGTAGGTGGAAGGGAACCAGCCCCTAAGTGGGCTGGGCGCCATTCCCCCTAGGGCCCATGCGCCTAGGGTTGGGGGGAACCCTAAAGGGGGGCGCCCCCCTTGCTTGGGGGGCAAGCCCCCTCCCCCTTGGCCGCCGCCCCCTCTAGATCTCATCTAGAGGGGCCGGCCCCCTTCTCCCTTCTCCCCATAAATAGAGGGGTGGAGGGAGGGCTGCAGCACCACATCCAAGGCGCAACCCCTCCCCTCCCCAACACCTCTCCTCCTCCGCGTGAGCTTAGCGAAGCTCTGCCGGAGAACCACGAGCTCCATTGCCACCACGCCGTCGTGCTACTGGAGTTCTCCCTCAACTTCTCATCCCCCCTTGCTGGATCAAGAAGGAGGAGACGTCCCCGGGCTGTACGTGTGTTGAACGCGGAGGCGCCGTCCGTTCGGCGCTAGATCGGATCTTCCGCGATTTGAATCGCCGCGAGTACGACTCCATCAACCGCGTTCCTGTAACGCTTCTGCTTAGCGATCTTCAAGAGTATGAAGATGCACTCCCTCTCTCTCGTTGCTAGCATCTCCTAGATTGATCTTGGTGACACGTAGGAAAATTTTGAATTATTGCTACGTTCCCCAACAGTGGTATCAGAGCTAGGTCTATGCGTAGATTCTATGCATGAGTAGAACACAAAGTAGTTGTGGGCGATGATTTGTTCAATTTGCTTACCGTTACTAGTCTTATCTTGATTCAGCGGCATTGTGGGATGAAGCGGCCCGGACCGACCTTACACGTACTCTTACGTGAGACAAGTTCCACCGACTGACATGCACTTGATGCATAAGGTGGCTAGCGGGTGTCTGTCTCTCCCACTTTAGTCGGATCGGATTCGATGAAGAGGGTCCTTATGAAGGGTAAATAGCAATTGGCATATCACCGTTGTGGCTTTTGTAGGTAGGAAACGTTCTTGCTAGAAACCCACAACAGCCACGTAAAACATGCAACAACAATTAGAGGACGTCTAACTTGTTTTTGCAGGGTATGCTATGTGATGTGATATGGCCAAAAGGATGTGATGAATTATATATGTGTGATGTATGAGATTGATCATGTTCTTGTAATAGGAATCACGACTTACATGTCAATGAGTATGACAACCGGCAGGAGCCATAGGATTTGTCTTAATTTATTGTATGACCTGCGTGTCAATGAAAAACGCCATGTAATTACTTTACTTTATTGCTAACCGTTAGCCATAGTAGTAGAAGTAACAGTTGGCGAGACAACTTCATGAAGACACGATGATGGAGATCATGGTGTCATGCCGGTGACGAAGGTGATCATGCCGCGCCTCAAAGATGGAGATCAAAGGCGCAAGATGATATTGGCCATATCATGTCACTTTATATTTTGCATGTGATGTTTGTCATGTTTACATCTTATTTGCTTAGAACGACGGTAGCATAAATAAGATAATCCCTCACTAATATTTCAAGAGATGTGTTCCCCCTAACTGTGCACCGTTGCGAAGGTTCGTTGTTTCGAAGCACCACGTGATGATCGGGTGTGATAGATTCTAACATTCGCATACAACGGGTGTAAGCCAGATTTACACATGCGAAACACTCAGGTTGACTTGACGAGCCTAGCATGTACAGACATGGCCTCGGAACACAAGAGACCGAAAGGTCGAACATGAGTCGTATAGTAGATACGATCAACATGGAGATGTTCACCGTTGATGACTAGTCCATCTCACGTGATGATCGGACACGATCTAGTCGATTCGGATCATGTATCACTTAGATGACTAGAGGGATGTCTATCTAAGTGGGAGTTCATTAAATAATCAGATGAACTTAATTATCATGAACATAGTCAAAAAAGGTCTTTGCAAATTATGTCGTAGCTTACGCTTTGGTTCTACTGTTTAAGTATGTTCCTAGAGAAAATTTAGTTGAAAGTTGATAGTAGAAATTATGCGGTCTGGGTCCGTAAACTGAGGATATCCTCATTGCCGCGCAGAAGGCTTATGTCCTTAATGCACCGCTCGGTGTGTGAACCTCGAGTGTCGTCTGTGGATGTTGCGAACATCTGACATACACGTTTTGATGACTACGTGATAGTTCAGTGCGTAATGCTAACGGTTTAGAATTGAGGCGCCAAAGACGTTTTTGAAACGTCGCAGAACATATGAGATGTTCCAAAGACTGAAATTGGGATTTCAGACTAGTGCCCACGTCAAGAGGTATGAGACCTCTAACAAGTTTCTTAAGCCTGCAAACTAAGGGAGAAAAGCTCAATCGTTGAGCATGTGCTCAGATTGTCTGAGTACTACAATCACTTGAATCGAGTGGGAGTTAATCTTCCAGATGAGATAGTGATGGTTCTCCATAGTCACTGCCACCAAGCTATTAGAGCTTCGTGATGAACTATAACATATCAGGGATAGACATGATGATCCTTGAGCAACTCGCGACGTTTGACACCGCGAAAGTAGAAATCAAGTTGGAGCATCAATTGTTGATGGTTAGTAAAACCACTAGTTTCAAGAAGGGCAAGGGAAAGAAGGGATACTTCATGAATCAGCAAATCAGTTGATGCTCTAGTGAAGAAACCCAAGGTTGAACCCAAACCCGAGACTAAGTGCTTCTGTAATGAGGGGAACGGTCACTGAAGCAGAACTACCCTAGATACTTAGTAGATGAGAAGGCAGGCAAGGTCGACAGAAGTATATTGGATATACATTATATTAATGTGTACTTTATTAGTACTCCTAGTAGCACCAGGGTATTAGATACCGGTTCGGTTGCTAAGTGTTGGTAACTCGAAATAAAAGACTACGGAATAAACGGAGACTAGCTAAAGGTGAGATGACGATATGTGTTGGAAGTGTTTCCAAGGTTGATGTAATCAAACATCGTACGCTCCCTCTACCATCGGGATTGGTATTAAGCCTAAATAATTGTTATTTGGTGTTTGCGTTGACCATAGAAATGATTGGATTATGTTTATCGCAATACGGTTATTCATTTAAGGAGAATAATGGTTACTCTGTTTATTTGAATAATACCTTCAATGGTCTTGCACCTAAAATGAATGGTTTATTGAATCTCGATCGTAGTGATACACATGCACATGCCAAAAGATATAAAATAGTAATGATAGTACCACATACTTGTGGCACTGCCATTTGAGTCATATTGGTATAAAACGCATGAAGAAGCTCCAAGTTGATGGATCTTTGGACTCACTCGTTTTTTAAAAGATTGAGACATGCGAACCATGTCTATTGGTATATATGCATACAGATGGATCCTTTGGACTCACTTGATTTTGAATCACTTGAGACATGCAAATCATACCACATGGGCAAGATGACTGAAAGGCCTCGTTTTCAGTAAGATGGAACAAGAAAGCAACTTGTTGGATGTAATACATTTTGATGTGTGCAGTCCAATGAGTGCTGAGGCACGCTGTGGATATCGTTGTGTTCTTACTTCATAGATGATTTGAGTAGATGCTAAGAATATTTACTTGATGAAACACAAGTCTGAATTATTGAGAG
The DNA here is from genome assembly GCF_002575655.3 of Aegilops tauschii subsp. strangulata. Lineage (NCBI taxonomy): Eukaryota > Viridiplantae > Streptophyta > Magnoliopsida > Poales > Poaceae > Aegilops > Aegilops tauschii. The sequence goes on along the minus strand of NC_053037.3, from coordinate 417,905,637 downwards.
GTTCAAGTAATTTCAGAGTGAAGTTGAAGATCGTCGTGACAAGGGGATAAAATGTCTATGATGTGATCATAGAGATGAATATCTGGGTTACGCGTTTGGCACACAATTAAGACATTGTGGAAATTGTTTCACAACTAATACCGCCTGGAACACCATAGTGTGATGGTGTGTCCAAACATCATAACTGCACCCTATTGGATATGGTGCATACCATGATGTGTCTTATCGAATTACCACTATCGTTTATGGGTTAGGCATTAGAGACAACCGCATTCACTTTAAATAGGGCACCACGCAATTCCGTTGAGACGACACCGTATGAACTATGGTTTAGAGAAACCTAAGCTGTCGTTTCTTAAAAGTTTGGGGCTGCGACGCTTATGTGAAAAAGTTTCAGGCTTATAAGCTCGAATCCAAAGCGGATAAATGCATCTTCATAGAATACCCAAAACAGTTGGGTATACCTCCTATTTCAGATCTGGAAGCAAAAGTGATTGTTTCTAGAAACGGGTCCTTTCTCGAGGAAAAGTTTCTCTCGAAAGAATTGAGTGGGAGGATGGTGGAGACTTGATGAGGTTATTGAACCATGACTTCAACTAGTGTGTAACAGGGCACAGGAAGTTGTTCCTGTGGCACCTACACCAATTGAAGTGGAAGCTTATGATAGTGACCATGAAACTTCGGACCAAGTCACTACCAAACCTCGTAGGTCGACAAGGATGCGTACTACTTCAGAGTGGTACATAATCCTGTCTTGGAAGTCATGTTGCTAGACAACAATGAACCTACGAGCTATGGAGAAGCGATGGTGGGCCCAGATTCCGACGAATGGCTCGAGGCCATAAAATCCAAGAGAGGATCCATGTATAAAAAACAAAGTATAGACTTTGGAAGAACTACTTGATGGTCATAAGGCTGTTGGGTGCAGATGGATTTTAAAAGGAAGACGGACAATGATGGTAAGTTTCACCATTAAGAAAGCTCGACTTGTCGTTAAGATGTTTGCCGACAAGTTCAAGGAGTTGACTGCGATGAGACTTTCTCACTCGTAGTGATGCTAAGAGTCTGTTGGAATTATATTAGCAGTTACTGCATTATTTATGAAATCTTGCAGATAGGATGTCAAAACATTGTTTCCTCGATGATTTTCGTGAGGAAAGGATGTATGTGATACAACCAGAAGGTTTTGTCAATCCTGAAATATGCTAACAAGTATGCAAAGCTCCAGCAATCCTTCTAAGGACTGGAGTAAGCATCTCGGAGATGGAATGTACGCTTTGATGAGATGATCAAAGATTTTGGGTTTTTTACAAAGTTTATGAGAAAGTTGTACTTCCAAAGAAGTGAGTGGGAGCACTATAGAATTTTTGATGAGTATATGTTGTTAACATATTGTTGATCAGAAATGATGTAGAATTTCTGGAAAGCATACAGGGTTACTTGAAAAGTGTTTTTCAATGGAAAACCTGGATTAAGCTACTTGAACATTGAGCATCAAGATCTATGAGGATAGATCAAAAACGCTTAATAGTACTTTCAAATGAATACATACCGTGACAAGATTTTGAGGGAGTTCAAAATAGATCAGCAAAGAAGGAGTTCTTGGCTGTGTTACAAGGTGTGAGTATTGAGTAGGACTCAAGACCTGACCACGACAGAAGAGAGAGAAAGGACGAAGGTCGTCCCCTGTGCTTTAGACGTAGGCTCTACAGTATGCTATGCTGTGTACCGCACCTGAAGTGTGCCTTGCCATGAGTTAGTCAAGGGGTACAATAGTGATCCAGGAATGGATCACATGACAGCGGTCGAACTTATCCTTAGTATCTAGTGGACTAAGGAATTTTCTCGATTATGGAGGTGCAAAAGGAGTTCGTCGTAAAGGGTTACGTCGATGCAAACTTTGACACAAATCCGGATGACTCTGAGTAGTAAACCGGATTCGTATAGTAGAGCAGTTATTTGGAATAGCTCCAAGTAGCGCGTGGTAGCTGCATCTACAAGATGACATAGAGATTTGTAAAGCACACACGGATCTGAATGTTGCAGACCCGTTGACTAAAACCTCTCTCGTAAGCATAACATGATCAAACCCTAGAACTCATTGAGTGTTAATCACATGGTGATGTGAACTAGATTATTGACTCTAGTAAACTCTTGGGTATTAGTCACATGGTGATGTGAACTTTGAGTGTTAATCACATGGTGATGTGAACTAGATTATTGACTCTAGTGCAAGTGGGAGACTGTTGGAAATATGCCCTAGAGGCAATAATAAAATAGTTATTATTGTATTTCCTTGTTCATGATAATTGTCTATTGTTCATGCTATAATTGTATTAACTGGAAACCGTAATACATGTGTGAATACATAGACCACAACATGTCTCTAGTAAGCCTCTAGTTGACTAGCTCGTTGATCAATAGATTGTTACGGTTTCCTGACCATGGACATTGGATGTCGTTGATGACGGGATCACATCATTAGGAGAATGATGTGATGGACAAGACCCAATCCTAAGCATAGCACAAGATCGTGTAGTTCGTTTGCTAAGAGCTTTTCTAATGTCAAGTATCGTTTCCTTAGACCATGAGACTGTGCAACTCCCGGATACCGTAGGAATGCTTTGGGTGTACCAAACGTCACAACGTAACTGGGTGGCTATAAAGGTGCATTACAGGTATCTCCGAAAGTGTCTGTTGGGTTGGCACGAATCGAGACTGGGATTTGTCACTCCGTATGACGGAGAGGTATCTGCGGGCCCACTCGGTAATGCATCATCATAATGAGCTCAATGTGACTAAGGAGTTAGCCACGGGATCATGTGTTACGGAACGAGTAAAGAGACTTGCCGGTAACGAGATTGAACGAGGTATTGGGATACCGACGATCGAATCTCGGGCAAGTGACATACCGATAGACAAAGGGAATTGAATACGGGATTGATTGAATCCTCGACATCATGGTTCATCCGATGAGATCATCGTGGAACATGTGGGAGCCAATATGGGTATCCAGATCCCGCTATTGGTTATTGGCCGGAGAGGTGTCTCACTCATGTCTGCATGGTTCCCGAACCCGTAGGGTCTACACACTTAAGGTTCGGTGACGCTAGAGTTGTTATGGGAAATAGTATGTGGTTACCGAAGGTTGTTCGGAGTCCCGGATGAGATCCCGGACGTCACTAGGAGTTCCGGATTGGTCCGGAGGTGAAGATTTATATATGGGAAGTCATCATACGGTCACCGGAAATATTCGGGGGTATACCGGTATTGTACCGGGACCAACGGAGGGGTTCCGGGGGTCCACCGGGAGGGTCCACCTACCCCGGAGGGCCTTATGGGCTGTAGGTGGAAGGGAACCAGCCCCTAAGTGGGCTGGGCGCCATCCCCCCTAGGGCCCATGCGCCTAGGGTTGGGGGGAACCCAAAAGGGGGCGCCCCCCTTGCTTGGGGGGCAAGCCCCCTCCCCCTTGGCCGCCGCCCCCCTCTATATCTCATCTAGAGGGGTCGGCCCCCTTCCCCCTTCTCCCTATAAATAGAGGGGTGGAGGGAGGGCTTCAACACCACATCCAAGGCGCAGCCCCTCCCCTCCCCAACACCTCTCCTCCTCCGCGTGAGCTTAGCGAAGCTCTGCCGGAGAACCACGAGCTCCATTGCCACCACGCTGTCGTGCTGCTGGAGTTCTCCCTCAACTTCTCCTCTCCCCTTGCTGGATCAAGAAGGAGGAGACGTCCCCGGGCTGTACGTGTGTTGAACGCGGAGGCGCCGTCCGTTCGGCGCTAGATCGGATCTTCCGCGATTTGAATCGACGCGAGTACGACTCCATCAACCGCGTTCTTGTAATGCTTCCGCTTAGCAATCTTCAAGGGTATGAAGATGCACTCCCTCTCTCTCTCGTTGCTAGCATCTCCTAGATTGATCTTGGTGACACGTAGGAAAATTTTGAATTATTGCTACGTTCCCCAACAGTGGTATGAGAGCTAGGTCTATGCGTAGATTCTATGCACGAGTAGAACACAAAGTAGTTGTGGGCGATGATTTGTTCAATTTGCTTACCGTTACTAGTCTTATCTTGATTCGGCGGCATTGTGGGATGTAGCAGCCCGGACCGACCTTACACGTACTCTTACGTGAGACAGGTTCCACCGACTGACATGCACTTGATGCATAAGGTGGCTAGCGGGTGTCTGTCTCTCCCACTTTAGTCGGATCGGATTCGATGAAGAGGGTCCTTATGAAGGGTAAATAGCAATTGGCATATCACCATTGTGGCTTTTACGTAGGTAAGAAACGTTCTTGCTAGAAACCCATAGCAGCCATGTAAAACATGCAACAACAATTAGAGGACGTCTAACTTGTTTTTGCAGGGTATGCTATGTGATGTGATATGGCCAAAAGGATGTGATGAATTATATATGTGTGATGTATGAGATTGATCATGTTCTTGTAATAGGAATCACGACTTACATGTCGATGAGTATGACAACCGGCAGGAGCCATAGGATTTGTCTTAATTTATTGTATGACCTGCGTGTCAATGAAAAACGCCATGTAATTACTTTACTTTATTGCTAACCGTTAGCCATAGTAGTAGAAGTAATATTGGCGAGACAACTTCATGAAGACACGATGATGGAGATCATGGTGTCATGCCGGTGACGAAGGTGATCATGCCGCGCCTCCAAGATGGAGATCAAAGGCGCAAGATGATATTGGCCATATCATGTCACTTTATGATTTGCATGTGATGTTTGTCATGTTTACATCTTATTTGCTTAGAACGACGGTAGCATAAATAAGATGATCCCTCACTAAAATTTCAAGAGATGTGTTCCCCCTAACTGTGCACCGTTGCGAAGGTTCGTTGTTTCGAAGCACCACGTGATGATCGGGTGTGATAGATTCTAACGTTCGCATACAACGGGTGTAAGCCAGATTTACACATGCGAAACACTTAGGTTGACTTGACGAGCCTAGCATGTACAGACATGGCCTCGGAACACAAGAGACCGAAAGGTCGAACATGAGTCGTATAGTAGATACCATCAACATGGAGATGTTCACCGTTGATGACTAGTCCGTCTCACGTGATGATCGGACACGGTCTAGTCGATTCGGATCATGTATCACTTAGATGACTAGAGGGATGTCTATCTAAGTGGGAATTCATTAAATAATCAGATGAACTTAATTATCATGAACATAGTCAAAAAAGGTCTTTGCAAATTATGTCGTAGCTTACGCTTTGGTTCTACTGTTTAAGATATGTTCCTAGAGAAAATTTAGTTGAAAGTTGATAGTAGAAATTATGCGGACTGGGTCCGTAAACTGAGGATATCCTCATTGCCGCGCAGAAGGCTTATGTCCTTAATGCACCGCTCGGTGTGTGAACCTCGAGTGTCGTCTGTGGATGTTGCGAACATCTGACATACACGTTTTGATGACTACGTGATAGTTCAGTGCGTAATGCTAACGGTTTAGAATTGAGGCGCCAAAGACGTTTTTGAAACGTCGCAGAACATATGAGATGTTCCAAAGACTGAAATTGGGATTTCAGACTAGTGCCCACGTCAAGAGGTATGAGACCTCTAACAAGTTTCTTAAGCCTGCAAACTAAGGGAGAAAAGCTCAATCGTTGAGCATGTGCTCAGATTGTCTGAGTACTACAATCACTTGAATCGAGTGGGAGTTAATCTTCCAGATGAGATAGTGATGGTTCTCCATAGTCACTGCCACCAAGCTATTAGAGCTTCGTGATGAACTATAACATATCAGGGATAGACATGATGATCCTTGAGCAACTCGCGACGTTTGACACCGCGAAAGTAGAAATCAAGTAGGAGCATCAATTGTTGATGGTTAGTAAAACCACTAGTTTCAAGAAGGGCAAGGGAAAGAAGGGATACTTCATGAAATAGCAAATCAGTTGCTGCTCTAGTGAAGAAACCCAAGGTTGAACCCAAACCCGAGACTAAGTGCTTCTGTAATGAGGGGAACGGTCACTGAAGCAGAACTACCCTAGATACTTAGTAGATGAGAAGGCAGGCAAGGTCGACAGACGTATATTGGATATACATTATATTAATGTGTACTTTACTAGTACTCCTAGTAGCACCAGGGTATTAGATACCGGTTCGGTTGCTAAGTGTTGGTAACTCGAAATAAAAGGCTACGGAATTAACGGAGACTAGCTAAAGGTGAGATGACGATATGTGTTGGAAGTGTTTCCAAGGTTGATGTAATCAAACATTGTATGCTCCCTCTACCATCGGGATTGGTATTAAACATAAATAATTGTTATTTGGTGTTTGCATTGAGCATAGACATGATTGGATTATGTTGATCGCAATACGGTTATTCATTTAAGGAGAATAATGGTTACTCTGTTTATTTGAATAATACCTTCAATGGTCTTGCACCTAAAATGAATGGTTTATTGAATCTCGATCGTAGTGATACACATGTTCATGCCAAGAGATATAAAATAGTAATGATAGTACCACATACTTGTGGCACTGCCATTTGAGTCATATTGGTATAAAACGCATGAAGAAGCTCCATGTTGATGGATCTTTGGACTTACTCGTTTTTGAAAAGATTGAGACATGCGAACCATGTCTCTTGGTATATATGCATACAGATGGATCGTTTGGACTCACTTGATTTTGAATCACTTGAGACATGCAAATCATACCACATGGGCAAGATGACTGAAAGGCCTCGTTTTCAGTAAGATGGAACAAGAAAGCAACTTGTTGGATGTAATACATTTTGATGTGTGCAGTCCAATGAGTGTTGAGGCACGCTGTGGATATCATTATGTTCTTACTTCACAGATGATTTGAGTAGATGCTAAGAATATTTACTTGATGAAACACAAGTCTGAATTATTGAGAGGTTCAAGTAATTTCAGAGTGAAGTTGAAGATCGTCGTGACAAGGGGATAAAATTTCTATGATGTGATCATAGAGATGAATATCTGAGTTACGTGTTTGGCACACAATTAAGACATTGTGGAAATTGTTTCACAACTAATACCGCCTGGAACACCATAGTGTGATGGTGTGTCCGAACATCATAACTGCACCCTATTGGATATGGTGCATACCATGATGTGTCTTATCAAATTACCACTATCGTTTATGGGTTAGGCATTAGAGACAACCGCATTCACTTTAAATAGGGCACCATGCAATTCCGTTGAGACGACACCGTATGAACTATGGTTTAGAGAAACCTAAGCTGTCGTTTCTTAAAAGTTTGGGGCTGCGACACTAATGTGAAAAAGTTTTAGGCTGATAAGCTCGAACCCAAAGCGGATAAATGCATCTTCATAGAATACCCAAAACAGTTGGGTATACCTCCTATTTCAGATCTGGAAGCAAAAGTGATTGTTTCTAGAAACGGGTCCTTTCTCGAGGAAAAGTTTCTCTCGAAAGAATTGAGTGGGAGGATGGTGGAGACTTGATGAGGTTATTGAACCATGACTTCAACTAGTGTGTAACAGGGCACAGGAAGTTGTTCCTGTGGCACCTACACCAATTGAAGTGGAAGCTTATGATAGTGACCATGAAACTTCGGACCAAGTCACTACCAAACCTCGTAGGTCGACAAGGATGCGTACTACTTCAGAGTGGTACATAATCCTGTCTTGGAAGTCATGTTGCTAGACAACAATGAACCTACGAGCTATGGAGAAGCGATGGTGGGCCCAGATTACAACGAACGGCTCGAGGCCATAAAATCCGAGAGAGGATCCATGTATAAAAACAAAGTATAGACTCTGGAAGAACTACTTGATGGTCGTAATGCTGTTGGGTGCAGATGGATTTTAAGAGGAAGACGGACAATGGTGGTAAGTGTCACCATTAAGAAAGCTCGGCTTGTCGTTAAGATGTTTTCCGACAAGTTCAAGGAGTTGACTGCGATGAGACTTTCTCACTCGTAGCGATGCTAAGAGTCTGTTGGAATTATATTAGCAGTTACTGCATTATTTATGAAATCTTGCAGATAGGATGTCAAAACATTGTTTCCTCGATGATTTTCTTGAGGAAAGGATGTATGTGATACAACCAGAAGGTTTTGTCAATCCTGAAATATGCTAACAAGTATGCAAAGCTCCAGCAATCCTTCTAAGGACTGGAGTAAGCATCTCGGAGATGGAATGTACGCTTTGATGAGATGATCAAAGATTTTGGGTTTTTTTACAAAGTTTATGAGAAACTTGTATTTCCAAAGAAGTGAGTGGGAGCACTATAGAATTTTTGATGAGTATATGTTGTTAACATATTGTTGATCAGAAATGATGTAGAATTTCTAGAAAGCATACAGGGTTATTTGAAAAGTGTTTTTCAATGGAGAACCTGGATTAAGCTACTTGAACATTGAGCATCAAGATCTATGAGGATAGATCAAAAACGCTTAATAGTACTTTCAAATGAATACATACCGTGACAAGATTTTGAGGGAGTTCAAAATAGATCAGCAAAGAAGGAGTTCTTGGCTGTGTTACAAGGTGTGAGTATTGAGTAAGACTCAAGACCTGACCACGGCAGAAGAGAGAGAAAGGACGAAGGTCGTCCCGTGTGCTTTAGACGTAGGCTCTACAGTATGCTATGTTGTGTACCGCACCTGAAGTGTGCCTTGCCATGAGTTAGTCAAGGGGTACAATAGTGATCCAGGAATGGATCACATGACAGCGGTCGAACTTATCCTTAGTATCTAGTGGACTAAGGAATTTTCTCGATTACGGAGGTGGAAAAGGAGTTCGTCGTAAAGGGTTACGTCGATGCAAACTTTGACACTAATCCGGATGACTCTGAGTAGTAAACCGGATTCGTAGAGTAGAGCAGTTATTTGGAATAGCTCCAAGTAGCGCGTGGTAGGTGCATCTACAAGATGACATAGAGATTTGTAAAGCACACACGGATCTGAATGTTGCAGACCCGTTGACTAAAACCTCTCTCGTAAGCATAACATGATCAAACCCTAGAACTCATTGAGTGTTAATCACATGGTGATGTGAACTAGATTATTGACTCTAGTAAACTCTTGGGTATTAGTCACATGGCGATTTGAACTTTGAGTGTTAATCACATGGTGATGTGAACTAGATTATTGACTCTAGTGCAAGTGGGAGACTGTTGGAAATATGCCCTAGAGGCAATAATAAAATGGTTATTATTGTATTTCCTTGTTCATGATAATTGTCTATTGTTCATGCTATAATTGTATTAAATGGAAACCGTAATAAATGTGTGAATACATAGACCACAACATGTCCCTAGCAAGCCTCTAGTTGACTAGCTCATTGATCAATAGATGGTTACGGTTTCCTGACCATGGACATTGGATGTCGTTGATGACGGGATCACATCATTAGGAGAATGATGTGATGGACAAGACCCAATCCTAAGCATAGCACAAGATCGTGTAGTTCGTTTACTAAGAGCTTTTCTAATGTCAAGTATCGTTTCCTTAGACCATGAGACTGTGCACCTCCCGGATACCGTAGGAATGCTTTGGGTGTACCAAACGTCACAACGTAACTGGGTGGCTATAAAGGTGCACTACAGGTATCTCCGAAAGTGTCTGTTGGGTTGGCACGAATCGAGACTGGGATTTGTCACTCCGTATGACGGAGAGGTATCTCTGGGCCCACTCGGTAATGCATCATCATAATGAGCTCAATGTGACTAAGGAGTTAGCCACAGGATAATGCGTTACAGAACGAGTAAAGAGACTTGCTGGTAACGAGATTGAATGAGGTATTGGGATACCAACGATCGAATCTCGGGCAAGTGACATACCGATAGACCAAGGGAATTGAATACGGGATTGATTGAATCCTCGACATTGTGGTTCATCCGATGAGATCATCGTGGAACATGTGGGAGCCAATATGGGTATCCAGATCCCGCTATTGGTTATTTGCCGGAGAGGTGTCTCAGTCATGTCTACATGGTTCCCGAACCCGTAGGGTCTACACACTTAAGGTTCGGTGACGCTAGAGTTGTTATGGGAAATAGTATGTGGTTACCGAAGGTTGTTCGGAGTCCCGGATGAGATCTCGGACGTCACGAGGAGTTCCAGATTGGTCCGGAGGTGAAGATTTATATATGGGAAGTCATCATACGGTCACCGGAAATATTCGGGGGTATACCGGTATTGTACCGGGACCACCGGAGGGGTTCCGGGGGTCCACCGGGAGGGTCCACCTGCCCCGGTGGGCCTTATGGGCTGTAGGTGGAAGGGAACCAGCCCCTAAGTGGGCTGGGGCCATCCCCCCTAGGGCCCATGCGCCTAGGGTTGGGGGAACCCTAAAGGGGGCGCCCCCCTTGCTTGGGGGGCAAGCCCCCTCCCCCTTGGCTGCCCCCCCTCTAGATCTCATCTAGAGGGGCCGGCCCCCTTCCCCCTTCTCCCTATAAATAGAGGGGTGGAGGGAGGGCTGCAGCACCACATCCAAGGCGCAGCCCCTCCCCTCCTCAACACCTCTCCTCCTCCGCGTGAGCTTAGCGAAGCTCTGCCGGAGAACCACGAGCTCCATTGCCACCACGCCGTCGTGCTGCTGCAGTTCTCCCTCAACTTCTCCTCTCCCCTTGCTGGATCAAGAAGGAGGAGACGTCCCCGGGCTGTATGTGTGTTGAACACGGAGGCGCCGTCCGTTCGTTGCTAGATCGGATCTTCCGCGATTTGAATCGCCGCGAGTACGACTCCATCAACCGCGTTCTTGTAACGCTTCCGCTTAGCGATCTTCAAGGGTATGAAGATGCACTCCCTCTCTCTCGTTGCTAGCATCTCCTAGATTGATCTTGGTGACACGTAGGAAATTTTTGAATTATTGCTACGTTCCCCAACAAGTGAGTGGGAGCACTACAACCTTTCTGATAAGTATATGTGAATAACATATTGTTGATCAGAAATGATGTAGAATTTTCTGGAAAGCATAAAGGAGTGTTTGAAAGGAGTTTTTCAAAGAAAGACCTCGGTGAAGCTGCTTACAGATTGAGCATCAAGATCTATAGAGATAGATCAAAACGCTTGATAAAAAATTTCAATGAATACATACCTTGAAAAGATTTTGAAGTAGTTCAAAATGGAACAGTCAAAGAAGGAGTTCTTGCCTGTGTTGTAAGGTGTGAAGTTGAGTAAGACTCAAAACCCGACCACCGCAGAAAATAGAAAGAGAATGAAAGTCATTCCCTATGCCTCAGTCATAGGTTCTATAAAGTATGCTATGTTGTGTGCCAGACCTATCGTGTACCTCGCTATAAGTTTGGCAAGAGGGTACAATAGTGATCCAGGAGTGGATCACTGGACAACGGTCAAAATTATCCTTAATGGAATAAGGACATGTTTCTCGGTTATGGAGGTGATAAAGAGTTCGTCGTAAAGAGCTACGTCGATGCAAGCTTTGACACCGATCTGGATGACTCTGAGTCTCGATTTAGATACATATTGAAAGTGGGAGCAATTAGCTAGAGTAGCTCCGTCTAGAGCATTGTAGACATAGAAATTTGCAAAATACATACGGATCTGTATGTGACAGACCCATAGACTCAAAACTTCTCTCACAAGAAAAACATGATCACACCTTAGTACTCTTTGGGTGTTAATCACATGGCGATGTGAACTAGATTATTGACTCTAGTAAACCCTTTGGGTATTGGTCACATGGCGATGTGAACTAGATTATTGACTCTAGTAAACCCTTTGGGTATTTTCACATGGCGATGTGAACTATAGAGTGTTAAATCACATGACGATGTGAACTGTCGGTGTTAAATCACATGGCGATGTGAACTAGATTATTGACTCTAGTGCAAGTGGGAGACTGAAGGAAATATGCCCTAGAGGCAATAATAAAGTTATTATTTATTTCCTTATATCATGATAAATGTTTATTATTCATGCTAGAATTGTATTAACCGGAAACTTAGTACATGTGTGAATACATAGACAAACAGAGTGTCCCTAGTATGCTTCTACTTGACTAGCTCATTAATCAAAGATGGTTAAGTTTCCTAGCCATAGACATGTGTTGCCATTTTATGAACGGGATCACATAATTAGAGAATGATGTGATGGACAAGACCCATCCGTTAGCTTAGCACTATGATCGTTTAGTTTATTGCTATTGCTTTCTTCATGACTTATACATGTTCCTATGACTATGAGATTATGCAACTCCCGAATACAGGAGGAACACTTAGTGTGCTATCAAACATCACAATGTAACTGGGTGATTATAAAGATGCTCTACAGGTGTCTCTGATGGTGTTTGTTAGGTTGGCATAGATCGAGAGTAGGATTTGTCACTCCGTGTTTCGGAGAGGTATCTCTGGGCCCTCCCGGTAATGCACATCACTACAAGCCTTGCAAGCAATATGAATAATGAGTTAGTCACGGGATGATGCATTACGGAACGAGTAAAGAGACTTGCCGATAACGAGATTGAACTAGGTATGGTGATACCGACGATCGAATCTCGTCCAAGTAACATACCGATGACAAAGGGAACAACGTATGTTGTTATGCGGTTTGACCGATAAAGATCTTCGTAGAATATGTAGGAGCCAATATGAGCATCCAGGTTCCGCTATTGGTTATTGACCGGAGATGTGTCTCTGTCATGTCTACATAGTTCTCGAACCCGTAGGGTCCGCACGCTTAAAGTTCGATGACGATCGGTATTATGAGTTTATGTGTTTTGATGTACGGAAGGTTGTTTGGAGTCCCGGATGAGATCACGGACATGACGAGGAGTCTCGAAATGGTCGAGACATAAAGATTGATATATTGGAAGGTTATATTCGGACACCGGAAAGGTTCCGGGGGACACCGGATAAATACCGGAGTACCGGGGAGTTACCGGAAGCCCCCGCGGGCTCAATGGGCCTTCATGGGCCTTAGTGGAAATATAGGGCTTGGGGGGCCGCCCCCCTCTTTCCTTCTCCCCTCCTCCTCTTTCCTCCTGAAGGAAATATGCCCTAGAGGCAATAATAAATTATTATATATTTCCTTATATCATGATAAATGTTTATTATTCATGCTAGAATTGTATTAACCGGAAACATAATACATGTGTGAATACATAGACAAACAGAGTGTCACTAGTATGCCTCTACTTGACTAGCTCGTTAATCAAAGATGGTTATGTTTCCTAGCCATAGACATGAGTTGTCATTTGATTAACGGGATCACCTCATTAGGAGAATGACGTGATTGACTTGACCCATTCAGTTAGCTTAGCACCCAATCGTTTAGTATGTTTCTATTGCTTTCTTCATGACTTATACATGTTCCTATGACTATGAGATTATGCAACTCCCGTTTACCGGAGGAACACTTTGTGTGCTACCAAACGTCACAACGTAAATGGGTGATTATAAAGGTGCTCTACAGGTGTCTCCAAAGGTACTTGTTGGGTTGGCGTATTTCGAGATTAGGATTTGTCACTCCGATTGTCGGAGAGGTATCTCTGGGCCCACTCGGTAATGCACATCACTATAAGCCTTGCAAGCATTGTGACTAATGAGTTAGTTGCGGGATGATGTATTACGGAACGAGTAAAGAGACTTGCCGGTAACAAGATTGAACTAGGTATCGAGATACCGACGATCGAATCTCGGGCAAGTAACATACCGATGACAAAGGGAACAACGTATGTTGTTATGCGGTTTGACCGATAAAGATCTTCGTAGAATATGTGGGAGCCAATATGGGCATCCAGGTCCCGCTATTGGTTATTGACCGGAGAGGTGTCTCGGTCATGTCTACATAGTTCTCGAACCCGTAGGGTCCGCACGCTTAACGTTACGATGACAGTTTTATTATGAGTTTATGTATGTTGATGTACTGAAGGAGTTCGGAGTCCCGGATGAGATCGGGGACATGACGAGGAGTCTCGAAATGGTCGAGATGTAAAGATCGATATATTGGACGACTATATTCGGACTTCGGAAAGGTTCCGAGTGATTCGGGTATTTTTCGGAGTACCGGAGAGTTACGGGAATTCGTATTGGGCCTTAATGGGCCATACGGGAAAGGAGAGAAAGACCCCAAAGGGTGGCCGCACCCCTCCCCATGGGCTAGTCCGAATTGGACTAGGGAGGGGGGGCGCCCCCTTCCTTCTTTCTCCTTCCCCCTTCCCTTCTCCAACTCCCACAAGGAAAGGAGGAGTCCTACTCCCGCCCCCTTGGGCGCGCCACCTCCCCTTGGCCGGCCCTCTCCCCCTTGCTCCTTTATATACGGGGGCAGGGGGCACCCCATAGACACAACAATTGATCTATTGATCTCTTAGCCGTGTGCGGTGCCCCCCTCCACCAAATTACACCTCGATAATACCGTTGCGGAGCTTAGGCGAAGCCCTGCGTCGGTGGAACATCATCATCGTCACCACGCCGTCGTGCTGACGAAACTCTCCCTCATCACTCGGCTGGATCGGAGTTCGAGGGACGTCATCGAGCTGAACGTGTGTAGAACTCGGAGGTGCCGTGCGTTCGGTACTTGATCAGTCGGATCGTGAAGACGTACGACTACATCAACCGCGTTGTGATAACGCTTCCGCTATCGGTCTACGAGGGTACGTGGACAACACTCTCCCCTCTCGTTGCTATGCATCACCATGATCTTGCGTGTGCGTAGGAAAATTTTGAAATTACTACGTTCCCCAACAGTGGCATCCGAGCCAGGATTTATGCGTTGATGCTATGCACGAGTAGAACACAAGTGAGTTGTGGGCGATATACGTCATACTGCTTACCAGCATGTCATACTTTGGTTCAGCGGTATTGTGAGATGAAGCGGCCCGGACCGACATTACGCGTACGCTTACGCGAGACTGGTTTCACCGTTCGGAGCACTCGTTGCTTAAAGGTGACTGGCGGGTGTCTGTCTCTCTCACTTTAGTTGAACCGAGTGTGGCTACGCCCGGTCATTGCGAAGGTTAAAACAGCACCAACTTGACAAACTATCGTTGTGGTTTTGATGTGTAGGTAAGAACGGTTCTTGCTAAGCCCGTAGCAGCCACGTAAAACTTGCAACAACAAAGTAGAGGACGTCTAACTTGTTTTTGCAGGGCATGTTGTGATGTGATATGGTCAAGACATGATGTGATATAATTTGTTGTATGAGATGATCATGTTTTGTAACCGAGTTATCGGCAACTGGCAGGAGCCATATGGTTGTCGCTTTATTGTATGAGATGCAATCACCATGTAATAGTTTTACTTTATCACTAAGCGGTAGCGATAGTCGTAAAAGCAATTAGTTGGCGAGACGACAACGATACTACGATGGAGATCAAGGTGTCGCGCCGGTAACGATGGTGATCATGACGGTGCTTCGGAGATGGAGATCACGAACACGGTGCTTCAGAGATGAAGATCACGAACACGGTACTTCGGAGATGGAGATCACGAACACGGTGCTTCGGAGATGGAGATCACAAGCACAAGATGATGATGGCCATATCATATCACTTATATTGATTGCATGTGATGTTAATCCTTTATGCATCTTATCTTGCTTTGATTGACGGTAGCATTATAAGATGATCTCTCACTAAAATTTCAAGATAAAAGTGTTCTCCCTGAGTATGCACCGTTGCGAAAGTTCTTCGTGCTGAGACACCACGTGATGATCGGGTGTGATAGGCTCTACGTTCAAATACAACGGGTGCAAAACAGTTGCACACGCGGAATACTCAGGTTAAACTTGACGAGCCTAGCATATGCAGATATGGCCTCGGAACACGGAGACCGAAAGGTCGAGCGTGAATCATATAGTAGATATGATCAGCATAGTGATGTTCACCATTGAAACTACTCCATCTCACGTGATGATCGGACATGGTTTAGTTGATTTGGATCACGTAATCACTTAGATGATGAGAGGGATGTCTATCTAAGTGGGAGTTCTTAAGTAATATGATTAATTGAACTTAAATTTATCATGAACTTAGTCCTGATAGTATTTTGCAAATTATGTTGTAGATCAATAGCTCGCGTTGTTGCTTCCCTGTGTTTATTTTTTGATATGTTCCTAGAGAAAAATTATGTTGAAAGATGTTAGTAGCAAAGATGCAGATTGGATCTGTGATCTGAGGATTATCCTCATTGCTGCACAGAAAAAATTATGTCCTTGATGCACCGCTAGGTGACAGACCTATTGCAGGAGCAGATGCAGACGTTATGAACGTTTGGCTCAATATGATGACTACTTGATAGTTTAGTGCACCATGCTTAACGGCTTAGAATCGGGACTTCAAAGACGTTTTGAACGTCATGGACCATATAAGATGTTCCAGGAGTTGAAGTTAATATTTCAAGCAAATACCCGAGTTGAGAGATATGAAGTCTCCAACAAGTTCTATAGCTAAAAGATGGAGGAGAATCGCTCAACTAGTGAGCATGTGCTCAGATTGTCTGGGTACTACAATCGCTTGAATCAAGTGGGAGTTAATCTTCCAGATAAAATAGTGATTGACAGAATTCTCTAGTCACCATCACCAAGTTAGTAGAACTTCATGATGAACTATAGTATGCAAGGGATGACGAAAGTAATTCCGAGCTCTTCGTGATGCTGAAATGGACGAAGGTAGAAATCAAGAAAAACAGCAAGTGTTGATGGTTGACGAGACCACTAGTTTCAAGAAAAGGGCAAAGGGATAGAAGGGGAACTTCAAAAGAACGGCAAGCAAGTTGCTACTCAAGTGAAGAAGCCCAAGTCTGTACCTAAGCCTGAGACTAAGTGCTTCTACTGCAAAGGGACTGGTCACTGGAAGCGGAACTACCCCAACTATTTGGTGGATAAGAAGGATGGCAAAATGAACAAAGGTATATTGGATATACATGTTATTGATGTGTACTTTACTATTGTTTATAGCAACCCCTCGGTATTTGATACTGGTTCAGTTGCTAAGAGTAGTAACTCGAAACGGGAGTTGCAGAATAAACAGAGACTAGTAAAAGGCGAGGTGACGATGTGTGTTGGAAGTAGTTCCAAGATTGATATGATCATCATCGCACACTCCCTGTACTTTCGGGATTAGTGTTGAAACTAAATAAGTGTTATTTGGTGTTTGCGTTGAGCATGAATATGATTTGATCATGTTTTTTGCAATACGGTTATTCATTTAAGTTAGAGAACAATTGTTGTTCTGTTTACATGAAAAAAACCTTCTATGGTCATACACACCAACGAAAATGGTTTGTTGGATCTCGATCGTAGTGATACACATAATCATAATATTGAAGCCAAAAGATGCAAAGTTAATAATGATAGTGCAACTTATTTGTGGCACTGCCGTTTAGGTCATATTGGTGTAAAGTGCATGAAGAAACTCCATACTGATGGGATTTTGGAATCACTTGATTATGAATCACTTGATGCTTGCGATCCGTGCCTCACGGGCAAGATGACTAAAACACCGTTCTCCGGAACTATGGAGAGAGCAACAGATTTGTTGGAAATCATACATACAGATGTGTGTGGTCCGATAAATATTGAGGCTCGTGGCGGATATCGTTATTTTCTCACCTTCACAGATGAGTTGAGCAGATATGGGTATATCTACTTAATGAAACGTAAGTCTGAAACATTTGAAAAGTTCAAAGAATTTCAGAGTGAAGTTGAAAATCATCGTAACAAGAAAATAAAATTCCTACGATCTGATTGTGGAGGAAAATATTTGAGTTACGAGTTTGGTCTTCAATTAAAACAATGTGGAATAGTTTCACAAATTCGTGCCACCTGGAACACCACAGCATAATGGTGTGTCCGAACGTCATAACTGTACTTTATTGGATATAGTGCAATCTATGATCTCTCTTACCAATTTACCACTATCGTTTTGGGGTTACGCATTAGAGACAGCTACATTCACGTTAAATAGGGCACCATCAAAATCCGTTGAGACGACGCCTTATGAACTGTGGTTTGGCAAGAAACCAAAGTTGTCGTTTCTTAAAGTTTGGGGTTGCGATGCTTATGTGAAAAAAGTTTCATCCTGATAAGCTCAAACCCAAATCGGAGAAATGTGTCTTCATAGGATACCCAAAGGAGACAGTTGGGTACACCTTCTATCACAGATCCGAAGGCAAGACATTCGTTGCTTAGTATGGATCCTTTCTAGAGAAGGAGTTTCTCTCGAAAGAAGTGAGTGGGAGGAAAGTAGAACTTGATGAGGTAACTATACCTGCTCCCTTATTGGAAAGTAGTTCATCACAGAAATCTGTTCCTGTGACTCCTACACCAATTAGTGAGGAAGTTAATGATGATGATCATGGAACTTCAGATCAAGTTATTACTGAACCTCGTAAGTCAACCAGAGTAAGATCCGCATCAGAGTGGTACGGTAATCCTATTCTGGAGGTTATGTTACTAGACCATGACGAACCTACGAACTATGAAGAAGCGATGGTGAGCCCAGATTCCGCAAAATGGCTTGAGGCCATGAAATCTGAGATAAGATCCATATATGAGAACAAAGTATGGACTTTGATTGACTTGCCCAATGATCGGCGAGCCATTGAGATTAAATGGATCTTCAAGAGGAAGACGGATGCTGATAGTAGTGTCACTATCTACAAACCTAGAATTGTCGCAAAAAGGTATTCGACAAGTTCAAGATGTTGACTACGATGAGAGTTTCTCACTCGTATCTATGCTTAAGTCTGTCTGAATCATGTTAGCAATTGCCGCATTTTATGAAATATGGCAAATGGATAAACAAAACTGCATTCCTTAATGGATTTATTAAAGAAGAGTTGTATATGATGCAACCAGGAGGTTTTGTTAATCCTAAAGGTGCTAACAAAATATGCAAGCTCCAACGATCCATCTATGGACTGGTGCAAGCATCTCGGAGTTGGAATATACACTTTGATAAGTTGATCAAAGGATATAGTTTTATACAGACTTGCGGTGAAGCCTGTATTTACAAGAAAGTGAGTGGGAGCACTACAGCATTTCTGATAAGTATATGTGAATGAAATATTGTTGATCGGAAATAATGTAGAATTATTCTGCAAAGCATAAAGGAGTATTTTGAAATGAGTTTTTCAAAGAAAGACCTCGGTGAAGCTGCTTACATATTGAGCATCAAGATCTATAGAGATAGATCAAGACGCTTGATAAGTTTTTTCAATGAGTACATACCTTAACAAGATTTTGAAGTAGTTCAAAATAGAATAGTCAAAGAAAGAGTTCTTGCCTGTGTTACAAGGTGTGAAATTGAGTAAGACTCAAAGCCCGACCACGGCAGAAGATAGAAAGAGAGTGAAAGTCATTCCCTATGCCTTGGCCATAGGTTCTATAAAGTATGCCATGCTGTGTACCAGATCTATTGTATACCCTACACTGATTTTGGCAAGGGAGTACAATAGTGATCTAGGAGTAGATCACTGGACAGCGGTCAAAATTATCCTTGGTAGAATAAGGATATGTTTCTCGATTATGGAAGTGACAAAAAGGTTTGTCGTAAAGGGTTACGTCGATGCAAGTTTTTGACACTAATCTAGATGACTCTAAGTCTCGGTCTAGATACATATTGAAAGTGGGAGCAATTAGCTAAGAGTAGCTCCGTGCAGAGCATTGTAGACATAGAAATTTGCAAAATACTTACGGATCTGAATATGACAGACCCGTTGACTAAAATTATCTCACAATCAAAACATGATCACACCTTAGTACTCTTTGGGTGTTAATCACATAGCGATGTGAACTAGATTATTGACTCTAGTAAACCCTTTGAGTGTTGGTCACATAGAGATGTGAACTATGGGTGTTAATCACATGGTGATGTGAATTATTGATGTTAAATCACATGGCGATGTGAACTAGATTATTGACTCTAATGCAAGTGGGAGACTGAAGGAAATATGCCCTAGAGGCAATAATAAAGTATTATATATTTCCTTATATCATGATAAATGTTTATTATTCATGCTAGAAATTGTATTAACCAGAAACATAATACATGTGTGAATACATAGACAAACAGAGTGTCACTAGTATGCCTCTACTTGACTAGCTCGTTAATCAAAGATGGTTATGTTTCCTAGCCACAGACATGAGTTGTCATTTGATTAACGGGATCACCTCATTAGGAGAATGACGTGATTGACTTGACCCATTTAGTTAGCTTAGCACCCGATCGTTTAGTATGTTGCTATTGCTTTCTTCATGACTTATACATGTTCCTATGACTATGAGATTATGCAACTCCCGTTTACCGGAGGAACACTTTGTGTGCTACCAAACGTCACAACGTAAATGGGTGATTATAAAGGTGCTCTACAGGTGTCTCCAAAGGTACTTGTTGGGTTGGCGTATTTCGAGATTAGGATTTGTCACTCCGATTGTCGGAGAGGTATCTCTGGGCCCACTCGGTAATGCACATCACTATAATCCTTGCAAGCATTGTGACTAATGAGTTAGTTGCGGGATGATGTATTACGGAACGAGTAAAGAGACTTGCCGGTAACAAGATTGAACTAGGTATCGAGATACCGACGATCGAATCTCGGGCAAGTAACATACCGATGACAAAGGGAACAACGTATGTTGTTATGCGGTTTGACCGATAAAGATCTTCGTAGAATATGTGGGAGCCAATATGGGCATCCAGGTCCCGCTATTGGTTATTGACCGGAGAGGTGTCTCGGTCATGTCTACATAGTTCTCGAACCCGTAGGGTCCGCACGCTTAACGTTACGATGACAGTTTTATTATGAGTTTATGTATGTTGATGTACCGAAGGAGTTCGGAGTCCCGGATGAGATCGGGGACATGACGAGGAGTCTCGAAATGGTCGAGACGTAAAGATCGATATATTGGACGACTATATTCGGACTTCGGAAAGGTTCCGAGTGATTCGGGTATTTTTCGGAGTACCGGAGAGTTACGGGAATTCGTATTGGGCCTTAATGGGCCATACGGGAAAGGAGAGAAAGACCCCAAAGGGTGGCCGCACCCCTCCCCATGGGCTAGTCCGAATTGGACTAGGGAGGGGGGGCGCCCCCTTCCTTCTTTCTCCTTCCCCCTTCCCTTCTCCAACTCCCACAAGGAAAGGAGGAGTCCTACTCCCGCCCCCTTGGGCGCGCCACCTCCCCTTGGCCGGCCCTCTCCCCCTTGCTCCTTTATATACGGGGGCAGGGGGCACCCCATAGACACAACAATTGATCTATTGATCTCTTAGCCGTGTGCGGTGCCCCCCTCCACCAAATTACACCTCGATAATACCGTTGCGGAGCTTAGGCGAAGCCCTGCGTCGGTGGAACATCATCATCGTCACCACGCCATCGTGCTGACGAAACTCTCCCTCATCACTCGGCTGGATCGGAGTTCGAGGGACGTCATCGAGCTGAACGTGTGTAGAACTCGGAGGTGCCGTGCGTTCGGTACTTGATCGGTCGGATCGTGAAGACGTACGACTACATCAACCGCGTTGTGATAACGCTTCCGCTATCGGTCTACGAGGGTACGTGGACAACACTCTCCCCTCTCGTTGCTATGCATCACCATGATCTTGCGTGTGCGTAGGAAAATTTTGAAATTACTACGTTCCCCAACACCTCCCCCTCCTAGTTGGACTAGGAAAGGGGGAACCTACTCCTAGTAGGAGTAGGATTCCCCCCTTGGGGCGCACCCCATGAGACCGTCGGCCCCCTCCCCTTGCTCCTTTATATACGGGGGAGGGGGCCACCCCTAGAACACACAAGTTGACAGTTGTCTTAGCCGTGTGTGGTGCCCCCCTCCACAGATTTCCACCTCGGTCATATCGTTGCAGTGCTTAGGTGAAGCCCTGCGCCGGTAGCTTCATCATCATCGTCAGCACGCCGTCGTGCTGACGAAACTCTCCCTTGGCCTCAGCTGGATCAAGAGTACGAGGGACGTCACCGAGCTGAACGTGTGCAGATCACGGAGGTGCCGTGCGTTTGGTACTTGGATCGGTTGGATCGCAAAGATATTTGACTACATCAACCGCGTTGTCATAATGCTTCCGCTTTCGGTCTACGAGGGTACGTAGACAACACTCTCCCGTCTCGTTGCTATGCATCACCTAGATAGATCTTGCGTGATCGTAGGAATTTTTTTTGAAATACTACGTTCCCCAACATTGGCGGCGGCTCCATCTCGTGGAACGCGATAATTCTTTCTCCCTGATTTTTTTTCCAAAAATAGGAATTTATAGTGTCAGGGTTGAGGACTGCGGGGCCACTAGGTGGGTACAACCCACCTGGGCACGCTAGGAGAGGGGGGCGCGCCCTGGTGGGTTGTGCCCACCCAGGGCCCCCTCTCCGGCAGGTCTTGGCTCCAGAAATTCTCATTTATTCCATAAAAAATCCACGTGAAGTTTCGTTCCATTCCGAGAACTTCTATTTCTGCACAAAAACAACACCATGGTAGTTCTGCTGAAAACAGCGTCAGTCCGGGGTTAGTTTCATTCAAATCATGCAAATTAGAGTCCAAAACAAGAGGAAAAGCGTGGGAAAAAGTAGATACGTTGGAGATGTATCAACTCCCCCAAGCTTAAACCTTTGCTTGTCCTCAAGCAATTCAGTTGATAAACTGAAAGTGAGAAAGAAAAACTTTTACGAACTCTTTTGCTCTTGTTTGCATAAATAGGCTTAAACAGCACCCAGGTTTTCAACCAGTACTATAACTAACCATGTCTACAATAACACTTAAAGATTATATTAACTCATATCAATGACATAATCAGCTAGCGAGCAATAATAAGATATCTCAAACAGCAACACGTTGTCAAAACAACCATGATATAATATGACAATAGTGGTATCTCACTAGCCCTTTCTGAGACCACAAAACATAAATGCAGAGCACCTCCAAAGTTCAAGCAGTGACTAAACATTGTAATTCATGGTAGAAAAGATCCAGTCATGATGCACCCAACATTAGCTATACACAATGCATAAATCATGACATCTGTGCTCTCTCAGTTTCTAGCGCTTGTTTTAGAAGGTGGTGACACAATATAAAAGTAAATAGAAAGTCCCTTCGCAGAGGGAAGCAGTGATTTGCACAGGTGCAGAGCTCAGTTTTTTAAAACAGAGGTAAATGATATTTTGAGACATGCACCCATCTCATTCATTTCACGACCATCAGTTATCAACATCTTCCATGCTAAGCACGCTAGTGGCGGTTCCCAAGCGATAAAAGTAAAGGTTTACTCCCCCTCCACCATCAATCACACTCCATGGCTTGTTCGAAACAACAGGTGCCATCCATACCAACATCAGTCCCGGGGGAGTTTTGTTTAATTATTTACATTTTTGAGTTCGGGACTGGGAATCCCTATTACCGCCCTTTTTCTCGTGCGATGGCGAGTGAATAAACACTCGACCTGAGAATAACCCGCTTAGCATGGAAGATATCGACCACCTCCTGTCGTTCCATGAATGATCCAGGCACACAAAAAGGATAATTTTTAGAAGTTTTTAGAGATGGCACATGCAAATTTACTTAGGACGGCAGGGTAATACCGTATATAGGTAGGTATGGTGGACTCATCTGGAATAACTTTGGGTTCAAGGTTTTTGATGTACAAGCAGAGTTCCCACTTAGTACAAGCGAAGGCTAGCAATTATATTGAGAAGCGGCCAGCTAGAGAGCAACAACGATCATAACCAGGCATTATGCATAAGTAACATTGGACACTAGCATGAGTAGGATATGAACACCATGAACATAAATATCATAGAGGCTATGTTCGTTTTGATTCGACTACATGCATGAACATGTGCAAGTCAAGCCACTCGAACATTCAGAGGAGGATACCATATCATCATACTACATCACAATCATTTTAACGCTATGTTGATATCCAAGATAAATCATTATCCACTCCTAGCTACTTATGCATGGCATGAGAAACTATAATCTCTAATTGT
Source organism: Aegilops tauschii subsp. strangulata (assembly GCF_002575655.3). Classification (NCBI taxonomy): domain Eukaryota; kingdom Viridiplantae; phylum Streptophyta; class Magnoliopsida; order Poales; family Poaceae; genus Aegilops; species Aegilops tauschii. The sequence continues at coordinate 417,881,720 of NC_053037.3, read as the reverse complement.
CATTGCAAACATGTTTAATCATAACGCGTTGAAGCATGGACACTAGGTTAAACATATTTACACAAACAGAACAAGTCAAGTTCATACCAGTTTCTCTTTGACACGGCCAGTTCATCGAATATTGTCATTATTGCCTTTCACTTGCACGACTGAATGATATGAAAATAATAATAGTGCAAGAGTGTCGTGGACTAAGCTGGAATCTGCAAAGCATTTTATTCAACAGGAGAAGACAAGGTAAAATAGGCTCTTTATTAGTTCAACAATTATTTATATGAGAGCCACTCAACATTTCCATCGTGGTCTTCTCCTCGGTAGGACTCGAATAAAAAGAAAAGAAATTCAGAGAAACACACTGAAATATTTTTGGAGTTTTTGGTTTTCTTGAACAAGCAAATAAAAGGGAAAAGCAAAAACAAGAAAAACTATTTACACGGGAAAGCTCCCAACAAGCAAAAGAAGAACAAGGAAATCTTTTTGGATTTTCTTTTTAGTGCTACTACTAAGCATGCATGGAAAGTAAATTACTACAACTAATTTTTTTGTTTTTTTTAAGTTTTTTTCAAACACACAAGAAGAAAGCAAGAAAATATATTTAAGCATGGATGATACAATTAAAAAGTGTGAACACCGACATATAGAATGACATGTGAACATGAATGTAATGTAGGTGAGAAACACGTACTCCCCCAAGCTTAGGCTTTTGGCCTAAATTGGTAATCAATCAGTAGCCTGGATGGTAGTAAGGATCCTAAGGAGCAGGCATCCACTCATCCCACTGCTGAGGCTCCTCCTCAGCCTCTGCAGCAGCCTGAGCGTTCCGGTAGGCAATGATGTCCGCATGCATAATCCGGTATCCGCCCCTGGCAATAGAGTCAAACAAAGCAGGTGCAGGCAAAGGAATAATATCACGATTTTTAACGCTAAAGACCAGGTTATAAGGAATGGGGATGTTAGGATAATCTCGTGCAATAAAATGATGGTGTTCCATTGCTACACGGTCTAGGTAAACCTTGGTCAGAGGGTAATCATGAGGGCGTATCTCAACATTGAAGTGAGCCGCCAAACGAGTAGCAAAAATCCCACCATGTATTCCCCCCTATGATTTATTAAGATGGAGGCGATGAGCCACAATAGCTCCCAAGCTATAAGTGTTGTCACCCTCTAGTGCTCGGCGTAAAATAGCAAAATCTGGTGCGCCGAGCGCACCTACTTTCTTTCTAGCAAGCAAGCACTTAGCAACAAATAAAGCAAAATAGTGTATAGCAGGAAAGTGTATGCTAGCAGCAGTGGTAGCTGACACTCCTCTCTCATCTCCCACTGTCAAGGTGCGATAAAATGCCTCAGACCCAGCCGGCCTAGGCTCAGCTAAGCTCCCATCAGAAGGGATCATGCATATGTCACAAAATTCAGTAAGTGGTATCTGATGGTTTTCAGCATATAAATCAAAGCTCACTTCCGGAGGATTATTTCTAGGCAGGAAAGTAAAACTCTGAACAAATATGTTTGTGAGGATTTGGTGCTCGTCACACTCATCTGCGATGAAGTCGGTGAGGCCGGCATTAGCAGCATATTGTGTGAACTCCTGAAGAATTCCAGCCTCTTCCAGGAACGGGGTGTGCGGCCATTCACACGGCCGTACCTCCGCCAACCTCCGAGGATGGAGATCACTATCAGATGATTCCCCAATAACACCCTTGGAGTTCTTCTTAGATCCAAACTTCCTAAAGATGTTCATGTCCGCGTACAATTTTCTGAAAAATTTTGGGTGACAAAAATTTGTTAACAAAACTTTATTAAATTGATAGCAACTACTCATAGGGATACATAGAGGCCATAGCAAGCATTCAAACTACTTAGAACACTAAAAATTCAACATGCAAGCTCATCTACAGCAGCACCAAGAGTAGTTAATTATTCAAAATATAAACCACTAAAAAAAATTAATTGGAAAAACGGTGGAGTCACATACCAAGCAACAACCCCCCGATGCAGTTTCAGAAACGGAGCTTCGAGCAAAGAGATCGAAATTCGTGGGTTTGAGAGCAAGAACACGGGAGAGAGAGCAATGGAGATTGTTTTCTGGAGGTAAGTGATGATGTGGGCTAAAGAGATAAGTGAGGGGGGCCACGTGGGGACCACAACCCACCAGGGCGCGCTTGGGGGTCCTGGCGCTCCCAGGTGGGTTGTGCCCACCTGGTGCACCTCCCTCTAATATTATTTGCACCAGAAATTCAGAAATATTCAGAAAAAATCGTATTAAATTTTCAGAGCATTCTGAGAACTTTTATTTTTTGGTCATTTTTTTACTGCACGGGAAATTCAGAAAACTGACAAAACATGGCACTTTACTTTATTTAACTAATAAAAACAGAAAACTTAAAGTAAGGATAGAAGGTAGTGCTTACTAAATTCATCAGCTTCATACCGCTCAAAAATGATTCATTAATAAGGTTGATCAGGTCTTATTAACAACCACTTTCGATTAGCATGAAACCGGAAAACTTTCGTAAATCACTAAGTTACCTCAATGGGGATATGCATGTCCCCAACAATAAGCATTTCATATTTATTTTTGACAATAGGTAGAGGTATTTGAAAACTTCCAATAGTGATTGTCGAAGATTTTTCAATAACATTAATACCATTCACTTGGAATTGTTTCTTCGGAAAGTGCACCGTATGCTCATTACCATTAATATGAAAAGTGACATTGCTTTTGTTGCAATCAATAACAACCCCTGCAGTGTTCAAGAAGCGTCTACCAAGGATAATCGACATGTTGTCGTCCTCGGGCATCTCAAGTATAACAAAGTGAGTCAAAATAGTAACATTAGCAACAACAACGGGCACATCCTCACAGATACCGATAGGTATGGCAGTTGACTTGTCAGCCATTTGCAAAGATATTTCAGTAGGTGTGAGTTTATTCAAATCAAGTCTTTTATATAAAGAGAAAGGCATAACACTAACACCAGCTCCTAAATCACACAAAGCAGTTTTCACATAATTCTTTTTGATGGAGCAACGTATAGTTGGTATACCCGGATCTCCAAGTTTTTTAGGTACTCCTTGAAAGTATAATTAGCAAGCATAGTGGAGATTTCAGCTTCCGATATTTTTCTCTTATTAGTGATGATGTCTTTCATATACTTTGCATAAGGAGGCATTTTCAAGATATCAGTCAAGCGAGTACGCAAAAAGAATGGCCTCAGCATTTCAGCAAAGCGTTCAAATTCTTCATCATCATTCTTTTTAGTTGACTTGGGTGGAAAAGGCATAGGTTTTTGAACCCACGGTTCTCTTTCTTTACCGTGTTTCCTAGCCATGAAGTCTCTTTTATCATATCTTTTATTCTTAGGTTGTGGGTTATCAAGATCAACATGTGGTTCTATCTCAACATCATTATCTAGTTCTTTTTCATTTGGTTGAGTGTCTTCATGAACATCAACATTATATTTTTCATTGTCACTAGGTGGATGTTCATTACCAGATTGAGTTTCAGCATCAGAGATAGAAGTTCCATTTTCATTATCAGGAGGTTTCTCTATTTCAGGTTCACGAGAAGTATGCAAAGTCCTATCATTTTTCTTCTTATTTTTCTTTTTAGAATGACTAGGTGCACTAGTGTTATTTATTTGTGAGTCTTGTTCAATTCTTTTTGGGTGTCCCTCAGAATAAAGTGGTTCCTGAGTCATTTTACCTCCCCTAGTTGCAACTCTAACAGCAAAGTCATGCATATTATGATTCATTTCATCAAGTAATTCTCTTTGAGATTTAGCAACTTGTTCTAACTAAGTTTGTACCATAGAAGCATGTTTTCCAACACCTCTAACATCATTTGAGATTCTAAATAACAAGTCACTCAAGCGAGCAATCATATCAGAATTGTATTTCAACTATTTCATAACATTTGCATTGAAGTGATCTGGTTTTCTAATGTAGTTTTCAAACTCATAAAGGCATTGACTAGGATGCATATTGTGAGGATTATCATTTTTATTGAACTTCATTAGAGAATTAACCTCTACCACCTTAGGCAGTGGTGGTGTATTAAGCCCATGTATTTCTTCAATAGGAGGTAAATTTTTAACATCCTCAGCTTTAATACCTTTTCCTTCATAGATTTCTTTGCCTCTTGCATATCTTCAGGACTAAGATATAATATAACCCTCTTGTTTGGAGTGGGTTTAGGCGGTGGTTCAGGAATAGTCCAATCATCACAATTTTTCAATATGTTATTCAATAATTCTTTAGCTTGAGCAATAGTTCGTTTCCTGAAAAAACAACCATCACAACTATCTAGGAAGTCCCTAGAAGCGTCGGTTAGTCCATTATAGAAGATATCAAGTATTTCAATTTTCTTAAGAGGATGATCAGGCAAAGCATTAAGTAACTGGCAAAGCCTCCCCCAAGCTTGTGGGAGACTCTCTTCTTTAGTTTGCACAAAGTTAAGTATTTCATGTAAGGCAGCTTGTTTCTTATGAGTAGGAAAATATTTTTCAGAGAAGTAATAAATCATATCCTGGGGACTACGCACACAACCAGGAGTAAGAGTATTGTACCAAGCTTTAGCATCACCCTTTAACGAGAAAGGAAATAATTTGAGAATAAAGTAATAGCAAGTTTTCTCATCATGAGTAAAATGGGTGGCTATATCATTCAACTTACTAAGATGTGCCACAACAGTTTCAGTTTCATAACCATGGAAAGTGTAACATCCCAAATTTTCAATTTGGAATGTTATACATAGACCATCATTTGCATATCATGTTTTATTGCATTTTGACAGATCCTCGATAAATCCTAAGCAACTCAAGGACCCTCGGAGAGAGTTGGGGATTTTCTAGTATTTTCAAATTTGATTTTTCAAACGAGGATTGGGATTTTAATTATTTTTCTCTCCGGAAAAAAATATTTCATTTTAAATAAACGAGAGGAGAAAATATGACTTCTCCAAAACATTGAAATACTGGAGGAAAAATGTTAAAATCATTATTTGGAATTATTTGGATTTTATTTGCAATTTTTATTGCATTTAAAAATATGCATGTTTTCAAAATATTTATTGTTGATTTTAAAAATGTTCACCCTATTCTAGATTTTCTAACTAGACGGGGAAAATTTATTTCATATTTTTCTGATTTTTATTTATTTTTCTACGCAATTTTTCCCGCGGAACTTATTAAAAAAAATACGCGCCCGCGCCGACTGGGCCGAGCCCAGCCGACGGCCCGCACGCGGTCTCTCCTCTTCCCGCACGACCGCCGCCGCCGGAGTCCGAGCTCGCCACGGGAGCCGCCGCCGCCTCGGGTTTGCCCCTCCCCCAAGCCGCCCGCACCCCCCTCCATATATACCCCCCTCCGTTTTCCTCGCCACCGCCGCCGGAGAAGCCCGCCGCCGCCGCCCGCATCTAGCCCCGCCGCCGCCGCCTTTTTGCCTCGCCGCCGCCGCCGGGAGTCGCTGGAGCCGCCGCCCCCGCCCGCCGGAGCACCCCCCCGAGCCCCGCCGCCCCTCGCCGCCGAGCCCCGCCCGCTAGAGCCCTCGCCGAGCCCGCCGCCGAGGTACTGCCGCCGGTCGTCTCGTGTTGACCGGTTTTCTGTAAAAAAAACCTTTTGTTTAAAAAAAACCCTAGATCGGTTTTTTTTCGGTTTTCTTATTTCGCGAGCGTTCACCGAAACGTTCGTTTTAACGAACGCGTTCGTCGGTTTTTCTCTGTTAACGAACGTCCGTTATTTAACCGTTCGTCCGTTTTTCTTTTTCGTCGGATTTTCTCGTTGTTTTCTCAGATTCGATTTCTGATCGAATTTTTGAACCTGTTTAACTTTTCGCTCGTTTATCGGAATCAGGTGAGTCAAGCGCCTAGAGTTTCGTCTCGAAATTCTTTTTCCGCTTAACCTACTCAAACAAGTTTTTGCTACAGTAAAATTTGACCTAGATCCAGATTAGCAAACGAAGTTTCTTTCTTTCGCCGTTTGACTTTCGTTGCTTCTTTCGAGTTGATTCTTTTTGCAAACCGGAGTTCTTAAGTTGAACTTTCTGGTTGGATCTTTCATTCGATTTTTACTTGTGCATTAAATGAGTACTGATTGTATGCTTGTTTGTTTGCGATAGAGTACCCGGAGTGTGCCGCTTGTTACTTCGACTCGCTAGGTTTTGCGGATCATCAGCAAGGCAAGTAACACTTTGATCATACCCCGTTCATACCCAGTTTTATTGCATTAGATCTGTTTTCCTCAAACACATTGCATGATTAGGATCTAATTAAATTGTGGGTATTGGGAAGTAGTTGAGGTAGTACCTATTTCCTGTTTTTCTTATCAAACCCTTGGGAGTTACTTCTACGTTGCTTTTATATTGCCATGCTATGCTCGTAGACGTGGATTGGGTTTGAGTGACATTCATGACAGATGTGAGATGTTTAATAATGGTTCAAACTTAAGGTGGCAACTAAAACTCACATCTGGGTGGATTGAGGCACCTGGAGAACCCAGTGTTGTCTGTATGTATAAGGTCCGCCACCCAGGCTCAAAGGGATCATAAGATTATTCATGCTAGAAACTTCCGTGTGCAGCCGCAAACTATTATGGGCTCTAGCATAGTTGAGTAGGTTACAGGATCTCTTGAAGAGGTGGACTAGCAGATGTAGGGGAAAGTAGGTGTACCGGTCCATCCAGAGTAGAGAGTGATTGTTTCTGAAAGACTGTGTCTCGGTCATCCGTTTCTCAAACATCATGCAGTGCGAGAATCAAGCGGAGGCGATCGAGTCTTGTGGGGAAAAGTGCACAAACCTCTGCAGAGTGTACAAACTGATCATGATTAGCCGTGTCCCCGGTTATGGACAACTTGAGTATCTAGTACCTGGATTATCATTTGAATCTCATCACCGTGATACTTATAATTAATTTTGTTGGGTTAATGATGTTACTTAATTGGGATTGAGTTGGAGGTACCTTCTCAATGTTTCAACCACCATGATAGTTAAATAAAATTTATTCCTTTGTAGTAGGATAAAATTGGCTTTTCGCAAAGCTGTAACCATAGAGCCTTTCCACCAGCCATATATGCATGTAGTATAGCCTTATTATTGTTCATTGCTCTCTATGTGTTACATTGCCAGCATATTCTATGTGCTGACCCGTTTCGGGCTGCAACGTTTCATGTTGCAGACTTTTCAGACGACGAGTAAGGTGCCTTAGGTCGTGGTCTTATACTCAGTGATGCCGCTGGAGTTGATGGACTCACTTATCTTCCAAGTCTTCCGCTGTTATCGATTTTAGATGGCCTTAAGCCATGTTTATACTTAATCTCTTCGGAGGTATTCGATGTAATAAGTGTGTGATTGCTACTCTGTTATAAATCCTCCATTTGTACTGTGCGTGTCAGCATTACTGATCCAGGGATGACACTGGTGCACAGCAGCACATGCCATTTGAGGTCTGGTCGCTACAAAGTTGGTATCAGAGCACACGCTGACTATAGGACACGACCACTAAGCTGAAGCCCTAGAAAACTTCTCTCTTCTCATTTCTGACCCCTCTCCACTTTCTACTCTTTTAGGAATGGCGAATGCAAGGAGCAAGTTCATGCAACCAGATGAAGACACGCCGTTTGGACGACATCTGAAGGAAGTCACCAAGAACTTGAACATAGGAATACCAAGCGTCACCGGAACCTACAACGCCACCTTACCTGAAGAGGAGAGCTGGAAAATTCAAGTTATCATTCCAGGAAGGATGTTTAGTGCCATGAGATTGGTTTTTGAAGCACCAACTTGGAGCTTAGGGAAGAGCATGGCCGCACACATCGCCATGGGACGCATTGGAGAAGTCTATCACCAGGAGCTTAAGGATACGATTTACCAGATTTGTGGACGTCGAGACGCGCAATGGGAGATGATTAAGACCAAGAAGGATGGATCAATTGCAGCTTTCATCCAGGAGCAGAACCAACATATTCGACGCCAGGAGAATCAGATATGCACGGACAAGGAAGAACTGAAGAAGGCATTCACGAAGATCAAGGAACTCCAAGAAGAACTCAAGACTACACGCGAAGATTACTTGGAGGAAATCAACGCACTAGTCGGGAAGATTAACGACCTGGAGAATAAAATTGGAGCATTCGTGGGAAATCCAGTGCCAAAAGCAGAAGTCGACGAATGCACTTGTCCGGATAACTACATCATCATCGACGACACCGACTCGGAACCAAGTGAAGACGAATGGATTGATGAAGCTGGAGCAGACATCATGGAGTCTTCAACGGATCAGAATTTTTAGTAGACTACCATATCAGTAGTAGTTTTCCCCCATTTAGTAGTATAGTTCAAGCACTTTGTAACGCTAGTTAGATCGATTGTTTTGCCTTGTTTGGATTGATTGAGTGATATTGATTGAATTTGTCTCATGAGCATATGGGTAGTGTTTTCTCTCTAGACCTCATTCTATTCTTAATTCTCTTCTTTTCTAAACCTATCAGATGCCTCCGAGACGCGACACCGGATTTGTTTTCCCGCCAGAGATCACCCAGTTGATTCAGCAACAGAATGCCTTGATGCAAGTGTTAGTTCAGAACCAAGGCAACAACAACAACCCACCGCCACCACCACCTGTTGATCACTTAGCCCGTTTCTTGAGGCTAAACCCGCCGGTGTTTTCCAGTAGCACCGAGCCGATTGTAGCAGATGATTGGCTCCGCAAAGTTGGAAGGGAGTTGACCACTGCAGGATGCACAGATGCGGAAAGAGTGCGTTTTGCCGCACATCAGCTTGATGGACACGCAGCATCATGGTGGGAGAATTATACAGCCACGCACCCTATTGACACTGTCACATGGGACCAGTTTCAGCAAGCTTTCCGTACAGCTCATGTTTCAGCAGGAGCTATGGCTATGAAGAAGCGTGAGTTTCGCAACCTACGCCAAGGAGGACACACCGTAGGCCAGTATGTGGAGGATTTCAGTAAGTTAGCACGTTATGCACCAGATGACGTTGCTACGGATGCAGCCAAGCAGGAGAAATTTCTGGAAGGATTGAATGATGAGCTGAGTATGCAGTTGATGGTAGCAACTTTCAACAACTACCAGGAGCTGGTAGATAGAGCTCTCATGATTGAAGGGAAGCAACAGCAGATTGAAAACCGCAAGAGGAAGTATGGACAAGGAAAGTACAATTCTGGAGCCCAGCCAAAGCCACGATTTACCCCGAAGCCGGGAGGACAGTTTCAGCATACCCATGGAGGAGGTAGTTCGCATAACCATAATGGCTCCAAGAATGGTAATGGGAATGGAGGAGGAAACGGACAGAACCGCACCAACCCATCTACCCCAACCAAGAGAGATCTAAGTCACATTACCTGTTTCAAGTGCCAGAAGACGGGACATTACGCTACTGATTGTCCCGAAGCCCAAAATGGAAATGGAAGCTCTGGGAAGAAGCCGAACCCGTTCAACAAAGGACATGTGAACCACGTGAGCGTGGAGGAGATTGAAGCTCAGCCTGATGCAGTAATAGGTAAGTTTTTGGTTAAGTGATTTACTGCAACCGTTCTTTTCGATACTGGTGCATCGCATTCATACATATCAAGGGGATTCGTAAACAAGTTTAAGATGTCCACCCAAGTCCTCAAAAGCCCCATGTTAGTAACCTCGCCAGGAGCAGAGTATATGGCCACCCAAGGATGTTTTCAGATACCGTTGGCCATTGGAAGGCATGTTTTCCCCTCAGACCTCATTGTTTTGGAATCGCAAGGTTTGGATGTGATTTTGGGAATGGATTGGCTATCGTTGTATGGAGGAAACATCGATTGTGCCAGCAAGACGATTTTGCTTACCACCCCAGAAGGAAAAAGGATCAAGTATGTATCCCGGCATATGCCGAAGAGGACTCAAGTGAATTCCTTATCAGGAGTTGTACAGGAGGAAGTACAAGTGGTGAAGGACTATCCGGATGTATTTCCAGAAGAGTTGCCAGGCATGCCACCAGATAGAGACATTGAGTTCTTGATTGAACTTTTGCCAGGCACAGGGCCGATATCTAAGAGACCGTACAGGATGCCCACAAAGGATTTGGAGGAAATTAAGAAGCAGATCAAGGAGTTACTGGATAAAGGCTATATTCGCCCAAGTTCGTCACCTTGGGGATCACCAGTACTTCTAGTGGAGAAGAAAGATGGATCACTAAGGATGGTTGTTGATTACCGAGGATTGAATGAAGTGACCATCAAAAACAAGTACCCACTGCCGATGATCAATGATTTGTTTGACCGCCTGCAAGGAGCTAAAGTATTTTCCAAGATCGATCTACGATCGGGATACCATCAGTTAAAGATTCGAGAGCAGGATATACCCAAGACGGCATTTACCACTAGATATGGATTGTATGAGTATACCGTTATGTCATTTGGACTGACTAACGCACCGGCCTATTTCATGAACCTGATGAACAAAGTGTTTATGGAGTTTCTGGATAAGTTCGTCGTGGTGTTCATTGATGATATTTTAATCTTTTCCAAGGATGAAGAAGAGCATGAGGAGCATTTGCGATTGGTACTTGAGAAGCTCAGAGAACATCAGTTATATGCCAAGTTCAGCAAATGTGAGTTTTGGTTGAAGGAAGTTGGATTCCTTGGACATGTTATTTCTGGAGAAGGAATAGCAGTAGACCCGGTCAAGGTTGACACAGTGACAAGTTGGGAATCGCCCACTACAGTTGGAGAAATCCGGAGTTTTCTTGGACTTGCAGGATACTACCGGAGATTTATTGAGAATTTCTCAAGGATTGCTAAGCCCATGACTGAGCTATTGAAGAAAGACACCAAATTTAATTGGACTGAGGAGTGTGAAGCTAGTTTCCAAGAGTTGAAGAAACGATTGGTTACATCACCAGTGTTGATTCTGCCAGATCAACGCAAGGACTATGAAGTTTACTGCGACGCTTCTCGTCAAGGACTTGGAGCAGTGCTTATGCAGGAAGGAAGAGTTGGTTCCTATGCTTCACGATAACTTAAACCCCATGAGAAGAATTATGCTACGCATGATTTGGAATTAGCAGCCGTGGTGCATGCATTGAAGACATGGAGACATTTTCTCATCGGAAACCATTGTGAGGTGTACACGGATCACAAGAGTTTGAAGTACATTTTCACGCAGAAGGAGTTAAACCTCAGACAGAGGAGATGGTTGGAGCTCATCAAAGACTATGATATGAGATTGCATTATCACCCTGGAAAGGCTAACGTAGTAGCAGATGCGTTGAGCCGCAAGAGTCATGTCAACACCCTCATGACAGGAGAGTTACCTCAGGAGTTAGCCGAGGACCTACGCGAGCTATGTTTGGAGATAGTCCCTAGAGGCTATTTAGCGACATTGGAGATTCAGTCCACCTTGATGGAAAGGGTCAGAGAAGCTCAGAAGACAGACAAGGAGATTGAAGAGATAAAGGAGAAGATGAGGAAAGGAAAAGCCAAGGGATTTCGTGAGGATGAGCACGATACCTTATGATTTGAGGACCGCGTATATGTGCCAAATGATCCGGAGATCAGGAAGTTGATTTTGCAAGAAGCCCATGATTCACCGTACTCGATTCAACCAGGGAATACCAAGATGTATTTGGATTTGAAGAATACTTTCTGGTGGACCGGAATGAAGAAGGATATTGCGGAGTTTGTAGCAGTTTGTGATGTATGTCAGAGAGTGAAGGCAGAGCATCAGAAGCCAGCAGGATTGCTACAACCATTGCCGATACCCGAATGGAAGTGGGATAAAATAGGCATGGATTTTATCACAGGATTACCCAGGACTCGTTCAGGCTATGACTCGATATGGGTTGTAGTCGACCGTTTGACGAAAGTGGCTCATTTCATTCCAGTGAAGACCACTTACACCAGTGCTAAGTTGGCAAAGATATACATGACCAGGATAGTATGTTTGCATGGAGTTCCGAGGACCATTGTATCAGACAGAGGAACCCAATTTACCTCGAAGTTTTGGAAGCAGCTACATGAAACGTTGGGAACCAGGCTGGAATTCAGTACATCATTTCACCCACAGACAGATGGACAGACCGAGAGAGTCAACCAGATTTTGGAGGACATGTTGAGAGCATGTGCACTAGATTATGGATCTAGTTGGGACGACAATTTGCCATATGCAGAGTTTTCATATAACAACAGTTATCAAACCAGTTTGAAGATGGCCCCTTTCGAAGCCTTGTACGGAAGGAGGTGTAGAACACCGTTGTTATGGGACGAAGTTGGAGATCGTCAGTTGTTTGGACCAGATTTGATTAAGGAGTCTGAACAGAAAGTAAAGTTGATTCGCGATAGGCTCAAGGTAGCCCAGTCCAGGCAGAAGAGTTATGCTGATTCTAAACGCAAGGAGACAGTTCACGAAGTCGGAGACAGAGTGTATCTTCGAGTATCACCACTTCGAGGAGTAAAGCGCTTTGGAGTTAAGGGAAAGTTAGCGCCTCGTTTTATCGGACTATACAGAGTGTTGGAACGTATGGGAGAAGTTGCCTACAAGCTGGAATTGCCCGAAGGATTGTCTGAAGTACATGATGTATTTCATGTTTCCCAGTTGAAGAAGTGCCACGCAGAAATGGCTGAGATACCGCTGAGAGATACTGTGCCACTGGAAGCGATTCAGTTGGAAAGTGATTTGACCTATGAGGAGAAGCCAGTTAAGATTCTCGAGTATGCCAGCCGAGTTACCCGCAGCAAGGTTATCAGGTTTTGCAAAGTCCAGTGGAGTCACCACACAGAAGATGAGGCCACCTGGGAGCAAGAGGAAGATCTACGGAAAAACCACTCCCACCTGTTTTCTAGCCAACCCGAATCTCGAGGGCGAGATTCATCTTAAGGGGGGTAGGTTTGTAACATCCCAAATTTTCAATCTGGAATGTTATACATAGACCATCATTTGCATATCATGTTTTATTGCATTTTGACAGATCCTCGATAAATCCTAAGCAACTCAAGGACCCTCGGAGAGAGTTGGGGATTTTCTAGTATTTTCAAATTTGATTTTTCAAACGAGGATTGGGATTTTAATTTTTTTCTCTCCGGAAAAAATATATTTCATTTTAAATAAATGAGAGGAGAAAATATGACTTCTCCAAAACATTGAAATACTGGAGGAAAAATGTTAAAATCATTATTTGGAATTATTTGGATTTTATTTGCAATTTTTATTACATTTAAAAATATGCATGTTTTCAAAATATTTATTTTTGATTTTAAAAATGTTCACCCTATTCTAGATTTTTTCTAACTAGACGGGGAAAATTTATTTCATATTTTTCTGATTTTTATTTATTTTTCTACGCAATTTTTCCCGCGGAACTTATTTAAAAAAAATAAAAAATACACGCCCGCGCCGACTGGGCCGAGCCCAGCCGACGGCCCGCCCGCGGCCTCTCCTCTTCCCGCACGCGCCGCCGCAGGAGTCCGAGCTCACCACGGGAGTCGCCGCCGCCTCGGGTTTGCCCCTCCCCCAAGCCGCCCGCACCCCCCTCCATATATACCCCCCCTCCGTTTTCCTCGCCACCGCCGCCGGAGAAGCCCGCCGCCGCCGCCCGCATCTAGCCCCGCCGCCGCCGCCTTTTCGCCTCGCCGCCGCCGCCGCCGCCCGCCGGAGCACCCCCCCGAGCCCCGCCGCCCCTCGCCGCCGAGCCCCGCCCGCCGGAGCCCTCGCCGAGCCCGCCGCCGAGGTACTGCCGCCGGTCGTCTCGTGTTGACCGGTTTTCTGTAAAAAAAACCTTTTGTTTAAAAAAAACCCTAGATCGGTTTTTTTTCGGTTTTCTTATTTCGCGAGCGTTCACCGAACCGTTCGTTTTAACGAACCCGTTCGTCGGTTTTTCTCTGTTAACGAACGTCCGTTATTTAACCGTTCGTCCGTTTTTCTTTTTCGTCGGATTTTCTCGTTGTTTTCTCAGATTCGATTTCTGATCGAATTTTCGAACCTGTTTAACTTTTCGCTCGTTTATCGGAATCAGGTGATTCAAGCGCCTAGAGTTTCGTCTCGAAATTCTTTTTCCATTTAACCTACTCAAACAAGTTTTTGCTACAGTAAAATTTGACCTAGATCCAGATTAGCAAACGAAGTTTTTCTTTCTTTCGCCGTTTGACTTTCGTTGCTTCTTTCGAGTTGATTCTTTTTGCAAACCGGAGTTCTTAAGTTGAACTTTCTGGTTGGATCTTTCATTCGAGTTTTACCTGTGCATTAGATGAGTACTGATTGTATGCTTGTTTGTTTGCGATAGAGTACCCGGAGTGTGCCGCTTGTTACTTCGACTCGCTAGGTTTTGCGGATCATCAGCAAGGCAAGTAACACTTTGATCATACCCCGTTCATACCCAGTTTTATTGCATTAGATCTGTTTTCCTCAAACACATTGCATTATTAGGATCTAATTAAATTGTGGGTATTGGGAAGTAGTTGAGGTAGTACCTATTACCTGTTTTTCTTATCAAACCCTTGGGAGTTACTTCTACGTTGCTTTTATATTGCCATGCTATGCTCGTAGACGTGGATTGGGTTTGAGTGACATTCATGACAGATGTGAGATGTTTAATAATGGTTCAAACTTAAGGTGGCAACTAAAACTCACATCTGGGTGGATTGAGGCACCTGGAGAACCCAGTGTTGTCTGTATGTATAAGGTCCGCCACCCAGGCTCAAAGGGACCATAAGATTATTCATGCTAGAAACTTCCGTGTGCAGCCGCAAGCTATTATGGGCTCTAGCATAGTTGAGTAGGTTACAGGATCTCTTGAAGAGGTGGACTAGCAGATGTAGGGGAAAGTAGGTGTACCGGTCCATCCAGAGTAGAGAGTGATTGTTTCTGAAAGACTGTGTCTCGGTCATCCGTTTCCCAAACATCATGCAGTGCGAGAATCAAGCGGAGGCGATCGAGTCTTGTGGGGAAAAGTGCACAAACCTCTGCAGAGTGTACAAACTGATCATGATTAGCCGTGTCCCCGGTTATGGACAACTTGAGTATCTAGTACCTGGATTATCGTTTGAATCTCATCACCGTGATACTTATAATTAATTTTGTTGGGTTAATGATGTTACTTAATTGGGATTGAGTTGGAGGTACCTTCTCAATGTTTCAACCACCATGATAGTTAAATAAAATTTATTCCTTTGTAGTAGGATAAAATTGGCTTTTTGCAAAACTGTAACCATAGAGCCTTTCCACCAGCCATATATGCATGTAGTATAGCCTTATTATTGTTCATTGCTCTCTATGTGTTACATTGCCAGCATATTCTATGTGCTGACCCGTTTCGGGCTGCAACGTTTCATGTTGCAGACTTTTCAGACGACGAGTAAGGTGCCTTAGGTCGTGGTCTTATACTCAGTGATGCCGCTGGAGTTGATGGACTCACTTATCTTCCAAGTCTTCCGCTGTTATCGATTTTAGATGGCCTTAAGCCATGTTTATACTTAATCTCTTCGGAGGTATTCGATGTAATAAGTGTGTGATTGCTACTCTGTTATAAATCCTCCATTTGTACTGTGCGTGTCAGCATTACTGATCCAGGGATGACACTGGTGGACAGCAGCACAGGCCATTTGAGGTCTGGTCGCTACAGAAAGGATCGGATTCAACCAAAGTAATTAACTCTGGGTCGACAGAGAATTCATAATCCTTATCAGCAATAAAGATAGGTGAAGTAGCAAACTTAGGATCACATTTCATTCTAGCATTCCAAGATTTTTCTTTATACTTGCATAATAATTTCTCTAGATCATCTCTATCCACTACTGCAGGATGGTCCAAACGCGACACTACGGTCAGAGACCCTTCGACGAAATAGTGTGCGATGCCATAATCGCAAACGGTGGTGTAAAAAACCCGTCAAAAAAGGTGCAAAATGTTTGCAATGACGGATGCATCAAACACGGTTCAGATTTTAGTTGTGTGTGCGATGCAAGGCATACGGTTCAGCTCAATTAACTGTTTGGGATGAGGAGGAACAAAAGAAACGGGCAGCCAGATGAAGGCGTGTGCGACATACAACATACGGTTCACTGGGATGAACTGTGTGTGATTAGGCAACACAATGGAAACGTTTCAACTGAACAAGATGTGTGTGATACGCGGCAAACATGTTCGTAATATGAAATGTGTGCGAAGACCAATAATAACACAGACGATTGCTGCTAATAAGCCATGCGAATTGCTCTGTCTATAGTAGAATAACATGTATATATATAACTGAAATAAACATCCAATTACATAAGTGACTATACAGATCATTCGCACACACCTCAATAAACAATTGCATGCACTCTAAAGTAGGAGAAACGATCATCTAGTCATCTACTTCTTGTGACGCTCCCGCACTGCTATGTGGCTCAACCCCTCATCTTTATCAGGAAGAAGACACTTCCTCATGTCAATGATCCGCCTGTACATCTCGTAGCTTGTGTACGCGTCCATGGCCGCGTACTTGACATGTTGTTCATCCAGTCTCTTATGCCACACACTGTGCCGGGCGTTCTTGTCCTTATTGCTCTCATCCTTCATCTTCGCGTAGTAGGGGTCGATGATGGCCGAGGCGAGGTCAACCAGGGAGTTCAGTTTGTTTTTTGTCGCTGCCCCAGACCTTGTAGTGGTGCTGGATGTTGACAAGACTCGGGCATTTCAAGTCCGAAACCTTGAGCGCTTTTAGATCGTTGGTGGTGTCCACCATAGCAAAACTGTAGTCGGAGCTGTTGGTAAACCTGGAGAAACGCTCGCAAGGCCTTGTGGCAAGATGGAAGTGGTAGACGAGGACGTCACGTCGCACGCACAACTGGGCGACGACAACCTTCTGATCGTGCCCGGCACGACCGATGGTGTACTCGAGGTCGAAGCCGACCACTTGGTACTTGTCCTCGGCAAGGAACTGCTCCATAGTTTGGATGGAGCTCTCCACCGAGACTGGATTGTTCGTGTACACCACCGAGAGGGCCTTCCCCCTCACGTGGGTGTCCACTACGTGGTGCGTGGTGAACTGCCCGCCGTTGTCGTCGTCGGCCGCTGGGAGCGCCATTGGAACCGCTGGATGTCCTCTCTATATGTGTCCTCGTGGGTGTGCTTATTGTGTCGTGTGAGACAAGAGATGAAGGTAAATGGCCACAGGAATAAAAGGGGGCCGGGCGGCGTGGATTCTCGGTGCGTCCGCATGGCAGTTTTTGTAGCGGGTAACTGCATCGTCGCGCCGTGCCTGGCGCAACCGCTTGCACACGTGCGTGATTGTGCGCCGGCCCCAAACACTGGCAGTGCGCGTGGAGGGACAAGGGCAGAGCACCCAGAGGGACGCGAGAGCAGAGCACGCGCGGCGGGACGCGAGCAGAGCGCGCTGCGGCCGCCTGAACCGCAAGCAACCAGACACATAGAGTAGTTGAACACGCAGGAAATGGTCGCCTGCAAGCCGACCGACAATTGCGTCGCTGCGTAGAGAGCGGTCGTGTGGTACCACCTCCGTCTAGTCTATAGTCTCCTTTATATTCCGTGCCATACTTTGTCCTCAAATTTAACCAACAAAATATTAATGCATGTTTAAAAAATTATATAATTGGAAACTATGTTCTAATACAAATCCAACTATATAATCTTTGGCGACATGCATTCGTATTTTATTAGTTAAATCATACTTATAAACTAGGACGGTGGTATAGTAGGTAATTAAATCGCAAACTTTTTTTCTTAACCATATGTGTACGTGGCCTTTCGTCCTCCTCTTGCACGTCTTGTCACCCCGCAGCCACAGACGGCTTACAGCGCAAGCTTGCACAGCGCGCAGGGGCGTTCTTTTTGCCAAACGGTGGCGCTAATGAATCGTCAGTGAGTCCGTTCCCACGCAACCTCGCAGGTTCCCGCGCAAGCTTCCCGCCCGACTCGGTGAAATCCCCCAAAATCCCAATGCTTACCGGCCTGCTATAAAAACCCTCATGGCCGGCGAGTCCCGCGTCACATTATCCCCTCCATCCCTATAGCTTATCTCGTCTGCTTCTCCCACAATCACCAATGGCACCGGTCCGTCGTCGTCGCTCAGCCACTCCGCCGTCATCAGAGGACAGCTCCAGCTGGGAGGCTACATCACGGCGGCGGCGCAGTCCCCGGCGTAGTGTAGTGCGCGTGGCGTCCCTGTTGGGTGTGCACGGAACACCCACCACACGCTCCGCCGCCGGTTCTCGTCGGCAGCTATTGCCGGCCGTCGTTGCAGCCACACCACCGTCAAAAGCCAGGGCCATCGCCCGCTCCGCCGCCGCGGCCCGAAGGAGGGAGGTGGCCGTCGTGGCCGCCACCCCACCGCCAGCCACTATGGCCATCACCCGCTCTGCCACCACGCCCCGAAGGCGGGAGGTGGTGGTCATGGCCGCCACCCTGTCGTCGGCCACCGTGGCCGCCAGACCACCGTCGACCGCCGGGATCATCACCCGCTCCGCCACCACCGCCCGAAGGCGGGAGGCAGAGGTGGATGCCCGCACGTGCGTCAGCGACCTTGCGCGCTACACTGAGTTCCTGCGAGAGGAGGAGCGCCTCGTCGAGCACACAAAGAGCCTTACCGCCGCCGTGGCCGCGGCACACGCCGCCTCAGAGGCGAGGAATCAGGAGATCTACAAGGAGAACCACCGTTTCGAGAGGGGTCGTCTGGAGCGGCAGAGGGTGTTCGAGGTGAGCGTCGCTGAAGCTGCATTAGCGGTAGGAACCGCATTGCGGTTGCCCAGCTCTTCGGTAGGCTCCTCCTCCTCCACCTCTTACTGAGCGCGCTCGGCAGAGGAGAGGCAGCCGGAAGTAGTACAAAGCCCCTCCGCAGTAGTAATAGTAGTACTAACAGTATTTAGGGGCTATTTCGTTCAGTTCATCTGACTATAGATGTGGTGGAACTGTACAACGTACTTAAAATTAGCTAGTATATATAGTTGAACTAGCTATTTCAGTACTTGGTTGGCAACAATTGGGGAAAAGTTTGGCCGGTTCAGCTGTCGAGTTGAACTGTTTGTATAAATTAAGAACGACTACTTAATCTATGAATGAAATCTATGCTTAATTACTGAATTTTAGTTGCAAAAATTAGATACTGCTAGTGATTTTTAGCTTCATATTTTTGACAAATCGCAGTGTTACAAGGATTGATAAATCTTACCAAATTGTTTGTACGTGGTTGCACACGGGTCATCCAAAACAACTATTTGCGTTGAAGGGATGCACAAATCCTGCGCTGCTATCACTTTGCATACGGGTGTTCTATCTAAAACATTTGCGATCAAGAGCTGCAGAAATCCTGCTCGGCACATTTTCTCTTAGCTTCCTGGGGAAGCTGTCGGTTCGCATACGGGTGTTCTAACTAAAACGTTTGTGATGAGTGTTTTATATTTAAAAAGCGAATTAAACTGCGGCTTGGGCGCCATTAATGGAGAGGATGCAAGCAAGGCGGGCGGCCATGGAAGTCAAAGGGCACGCTTCCTAGTGAGCCTGCGCACTCGAGGACAGCTGGCACGCCTCTCGGTCAGCCTGCGCACCGGACGGCGCTCGCACGCCTCTTGTTCAGTCAAGGTCAAGCAGCTGTCTGCACGGCACCTCCTACAGCCATTAATGAAGGAAATATGCCCTAGAGGCATTAATAAAGTTGTTATTTATATTTCCTTATTTCATGATAAATGTTTATTATTCATGCTAGAATTGTATTAACTGGAAACTTAGTACATGTGTGAATACATAGACAAATAGAGTGTCACTAGTATGCCTCTACTTGACTAGCTCGTTGAATCAAAGATGGTTAAGTTTCCAGCCATAGACATGAGTTGTCATTTGATTAACGGGATCACATCATTCGAGAATGATGTGATTGACTTGACCCAATCCGTTAGCTTAGCATTTGATCGTTTAGTATATTGCTATTCCTTTCTTCATGACTTATACATGTTCCTGTGACTATGAGATTATGCAACTCCCGAATACCAGAAGAACACTTTGTGTGCTACCAAATGTCACAACGTAATTGGGTGATTATAAAGGTGCTCTACAGGTGTCTCTGATGGTACTTGTTGAGTTGGCATAGATCGAGATTAGGATTTGTCACTCCGATTGTCGGAGAGGTATTTCTGGGCCCTCTCGGTAATGCACATCACTATAAGCCTTGCAATCAATGTGACTAATGAGTTAGTTGCGGGATGATGCATCACGGAACGACTAAAGAGACTTGCCGGTAATGAGATTGAACTAGGTATTGAGATACCGACGATCGAATCTCGGGCAAGTAACATACCGATGACAAAGGGAACAACGTATGCTGTTATGCGGTTTGACCGATAAAGATCTTCGTAGAATATGTAGGAGCCAATATGAGTATCCAGATTCCGCTATTGTTTATTGACCGGAGACGTGTCTCGGTCATGTCTACATAGTTCTCGAACCCGTAGGGTCCGCACGCTTAAAGTTCTGTGACGATTTGTATTATGAGTTTATGTGCTTTGATGTACCTAAGGTAGTTCGGAGTCCCGGATGAGATCGGGGAAATGACGAGGAGTCTCTAAATGGTCGAGACGTAAAGATCGATATATTGGACGACTATATTCAGATATCGGAAAGGTTCCGAGTGATTCGGGTATTTTTCGGAGTACCGGAGAGTTACGGCAATTCGCCGGGGAGTATATGGGCCTTATTGGGCTTCAGGGAAAGAGAGAGGGGAGGCTGCGCGCCCCCAAGGCTTAGTCCGAATTGGACTAGGGGGAGGGGCGGGGCCTGCTACCTCTTGAGCACTGCGTTGGTTTTCCCTTGAAGAGGAAAGGGTCATGCAGCAAAGTAGCGTAAGTATTTTCCTCAGTTTTTGAGAACCAAGGTATCAATCCAGTAGGAGGTCACGCACAAGTCCCTAGCACCTACACAAACAAATAAATCCTCGCAACCAATGCGATAAGGGGTTGTCAATCCCTACACTGTCACTTACGAGAGTGAGATCTGATAGATATGATAAGATAATATTTTTGGTATTTTTATGATAAAGATGCATAGTAAAATAAAAGCAAAATAAAAAGCAATGGAAATAGCTTGTTGTTGGAAGATTAATATGATGGAAAATAGACCCGGGGGCCATAGGTTTCACTAGTGGCTTCTCTCATGAGCATAAGTATTACGGTGGGTGAACAAATTACTGTTGAGCAATTGACAGAATTGAGCATAGTTATGAGAATATCTAGGTATGATCATGTATATAGGCATCACGTCCGAGACAAGTAGACCGACTCCTGCCTACATCTACTACTATTACTCCACACATCGACCGCTATCCAGCATGCATCTAGAGTATTAAGTTCGAAAGAACAGAGTAACGCTTTAAGCAAGATGACATGATGTAGAGGGATAAATTCATGCAATATGATACAAACCCCATCTTGTTATCCTCGATGGCAACAATACAATACGTGCCTTGCTGCCCCTACTGTCACTGGGAAAGGACACCGCAAGGTTGAACCCAAAGCTAAGCACTTCTCCCATTGCAAGAAAGATCAATCTAGTAGGCCAAACCAAACTGATAATTCGAAGAGACTTGCAAAGATAACCAATCATACATAAAAGAATTCGAAGAAGATTCAAATATTGTTCATAGATAAACTTGATCATAAACCCACAATTCATCGGTCTCAACAAACACACCGCAGAAGAAGATTACATCGAATAGATCTCCACGAGAGAGGGGGAGAACATTGTATTGAGATCCAAAAAGAGAGAAGAAGCCATCTAGCTAATAACTATGGACGCGAAGGTCTGAGGTAAACTACTCACACATCATCGGAGAGGCTATGGTGTTGATGTAGAAGCTCTCCGTGATCGATGCCCCCTCCGGCGGAGCTTCGGAAAAGGCCCCAAGATGGGATCTCACGGGTACAGAAGGTTGCGGCGGTGGAATTAGGTTTTTGGCTCTGTATCTGGTAGTTTGGGGGTACGTAGGTATATATAGGAGGAAGAAGTACGTCGGTGGAGCAACGTGGGGCCCACGAGGGTGGAGGGCGCGCCCAGGGGGCTAGGCGCGCCCCCTACCTCGTGGCCTCCTGGTAGCTTTCTTGACGTAGGGTCCAAGTCCTCTAGATCACGTTCGTTCCGAAAATCACGTTCCGGAAGGTTTCATTCCGTTTGGACTCCGTTTGATATTCTTTTTCTGCGAAACTCTGAAATAGGCAAAAAACAACAATTCTGGGCTGGGCCTCCGGTTAATAGGTTAGTCCCAAAAATAATATAAAAGTGTATAATAAAGCCCAATAATGTCCAAAACAGAATATAATATAGCATGGAGCAATCAAAAATTATAGATACGTTGGAGACGTATCAAGCATCCCCAAGCTTAATTCCTGCTCATCCTCGAGTAGGTAAATGATAAAAACAGAATATTTGATGCGGAGTGCTACTTGGCATAATTTCAATGTAATTCTTCTTAATTGTGGCATGAATTTTCAGATTTGATATGATTCAAGATAAAAGTTTAATGTTGACATAAAAACAATAATACTTCAAGCATACTAACTAAGCAATTATGTCTTATCAAAATAACATGGCCAAAGCAAGTTATCCCTACAAAATCATATAGTCTGGCTATGCTCCATCTTCCCCACACAAAATATTCATATCATGTACGACCCCAGTTTTAGCCAAGCAATTGGTTCATACTTTTAACGCGCTTCAGCCTTTTCAACTTTCACGCAATACATGAGCGCAAACCATGGATATAGCACTATGGTGGAATAAGGTATAATGGTAGGGGTTACGTGGGAAGACAAAAAAGGAGAAAGTCTCACATCAACGAGGCTAATCAACGGGCTATGGAGATGCCCATCAATTGATGTTAATGCGAGGAGTAGGGATTACCATGCAACGGATGCACTAGAGCTATAAGTGTATGAAAGCTCAACAAAAGAAACTAAGTGGGTGTGCATCCAACTTGCTTGCTCACGAAGACCTCGGGCATTTGGGGAAGCCCATCATTGGAATATACAAGCCAAGTTCTTATAATGAAATTTCCCACTAGTATATGAAAGTGACAAAATGAGAGACTCTCTATTATGAAGATCACGGTGCTACTTTGAAGCACAAGTGTGGTAAAAGGATAGTAACATTGTCCCTTCTCTCTTTTTCTCTCATCATTTTTTTGGCCTTTTCTCTTTTTTTTGGCCTATTTTTTTATTTAGTCCGGAGTCTCATCCCGACTTGTGGGGGAATCATAGTCTCCATCATCCTTTCCTCACTTGGGACAATGCTCTAATAATGATGATCATCACACTTTTATTTACTTACAACTCATGAATTACAACTCAATACTTAGAGCAAAATATGACTCAATATGAATGCCTTCGGCGGTGTACCGGGATATGCAATGAATCAAGAGCGACATGTATGAAAGAATTATGAACGGTGGCTTTGCCACAAATACAATGTCAACTACATGATCATGCAAAGCAATATGACAATGATGGAGTATGTCATGATAAATGAAACGGTGGAAAGTTGCATGGCAATATATCTCGGAATGGCTATGGAAATGCCATGATAGGTAGGTATGGTGGCTGTTTGAGGAAGATATAAGGAGGTTTATGTGTGAAAGAGCGTATCATATCACGGGGTTTGGATGCACCGGCGAAGTTTTCACCAACTCTCAAGGTGAGAAAGGGCAATGCGCGGTACCGAAGAGGCTAGTGTGCGTATAATCCATGCACTCACATTAGTCATAAAGAACTCATATACTTATTGCAAAAATTTATTAGCCCTCGAAGCAAAGTACTACTACGCATGCTCCTAGGGGAAGGGTTGGTAGGAGTTAACCATCGCACGATCCAGACCGCCACACAAAGGAAGACAATCAACAAATACTTCATGCTCTGACTTCGTTACATAACGGTTCACCATACGTGCATGCTACGGGAATCACAAACTCCAACACATGTATTTTTCAATTCCACAATTACTCAATTAGCACAACTATGATATTACTATCTTTATATCTCAAAACAATTATCAAGCATCAAATTTCTCATGATATTAGTTAAAGCAAATTGCCATGCTATTTTAAGACTCTCAAAATAATATAAGTGAAGCATGAGAGATCAATAGTTTCTATAAAAAAAATCCACCACCGTGCTCTAAAAGATATAAGTGAAGCACTAGAGCAAAACTATTTAGCTCAAAAAATATAAGTGAAGCACATAGAGTATTCTAATAAATTCCGAATCAAGTGTGACTCTCTAAAAAGGTGTGTACAGCAAGGATGATTGTGGTAAACTAAAAAGCAAAGACTCAAATAATGCAAGACGCTCCAAGCAAAACACATATCATGTGGTGAATAAAAATATAGCTCCAAGTAAAGTTACCAATGGAAGTACACGAAAGAGGGGATGCCTTCCGGGGCATCCCCAAGCTTTGGCTTTTTGGTGTCCTTAGATTATCTTGGGGTGCCGTGGGCATCCCCAAGCTTAGGCTCTTGCCACTCCTTGTTCCATAATCCATCAAATCTTTGACCCAAAACTTGAAAACTTCACAACACAAAACTCAGCAGAAAATCTCGTAAGCTCCGTTAGCGAAACAAAACAAAAGACCACTTCAAGGTACTGTAATGAACTCATTATTTATTTATATTGGTGTTAAACCTACTGTATTCCAAATTCTCTATGGTTTATAAACTATTTTACTAGCCATAGATTCATCAAAATAAGCAAACAACACACGAAAAACAGAATCTGTCAAAAACAGAACAGTCTGTAGTAATCTATAACTAACCCAAACTTATGGAACTCCAAAAATGCAGAAAAAATAGGACTACCTAGACAATTTGTTTATTGATCAGAAGCAATTGGAATCAATATTTTATCACGTTCTGGTGATTTTTAACAATTATTTTCGTGAACAGAAAGTTTCTGGAATTTTCTGCAAGATCAAATAACTATCATCCAAGAAGATCCTATAGGTTTAACTTGGCACAAACACTAACTAAAACATAAAAACACATCTAACCAGAGGCTAGATCAAAGATTTATTCCTAAACAGAAGCAAAAAACAAAAAACAAAAAATATAAATTGGGTTGCCTCCCAACAAGCGCTATCGTTTAACGCCCCTAGCTAGGCATAAAAGCAAGGATAGATCTAGGTAGTGCCATAGTAATAGGATAGATCATTAAAACTCATTTCATATTCTCTACGTTCAGCAGCAAGTTTCCTTTGAGGCAAGCAAAAGTAATCAAAAGGGCTAAATTTAATGGGACAAAAGTCCCCAAGATCAATTTTAGGAGGTATAGGTTCCTCCTTTGGCCCTTCGTATTGCACAACCAATTCATCATTATAAGCATTCTTTTGACAGAACCTTGTGATCCTACACTCGAGAGAATATCCTAGCTCATTATTGCTGGAATTTTGTCTATTTTGGGCCTAGCCCAATAGCAGTTTCAGAAATTCTTAATAAATCCTAGAGGCCCACGCAGCCCATTCGTGCAAGGCAAGAGGTGGTACTAAAGTTTAGTCCCACATTGCTAGTTTAGAGGGAGTTGGACCTCTTTATAAGCGAGGTTCTTTCCCCACTTGTATGAGCATGAGAACAAGAGGGACATCCACGCGCGCTCCTCCTCCGCTGCCCGCCACGCCTCGTCACGACGCGCCGCGCCGCGGGTTGCGGGAATGAGCCGAGCCGATGTCTAAATTTTTGCCACACACTATGGGTATACGAAAGGTCACACGGAAGCTGAAAAGATTTTTGCGAAAGTGGAGTTCGAATGCGAACGGTGCAGCCCTTCGGCTGCTGGCTGTTTGCTTCATCTTCATCTCTTCGTTTCGCCTCCCGTCGCTGCCCTCTCGCCTCCTTCTCTTGCGCCTATAAAAGGGAGGTCGTTCCTCCCAGAGAGACGCACCAGAACTACTCCTTCCATTGCCATCGGTTCCATCTCTGAGCTGCTGCTGTCTTCCTCATCCCGGCTTGCAGCGTGCACCGCACGTCGGGACAGTAGGCCTCCGAAATCGCACCTTTTGAGTCCTGTACGGGAGAAGGGTGATGAGGTTTTTGGGGAGCGCTCAGCGCGACTACTGGCTGCTTCATCACGGATGATCCGGTCGCTGACGACTACTTCCCCGACGACGACTTCTTCCCCGACGTCCACGACCTCATCGACGACATGGCAGGAGAGGACACCGACCCCAAGTCCAGCGCTTCTGCTGCTACTGTCCCGTACGTGTTCTTCTCCTTTCTATTAGAGGTGCTTCTACAGTTCCTTGTTCTAGTATTTGCCCTAGATATGTTAGACTCTATTTCATATATGCAACTTGCTATATTGTCTGCTCTAGATATGTTTAGTTACAGTTCATATATGAAGATGCTGTTTACCTTCTCTTTGTCAAATCACATGGCTTGTTTTATCTCTACTATTCTGGTCATGCTTTATCTACTATTTCTGTTAATAAAATCATTCGGTAAATTGCTCATATTTCCAACAATTCAAAAACCTTATTATAGGCAATTTACCCCGAGTGGTTTTGCTGCTTCCATGAGACCTCCTATGTTTGAGGGTATCCACTATAAGAGGTGGCGCGTGAGAGCAGTCTTATGGTTTCAAACCATGAGTTGCTATGACGCCACTCTCGGCAAACCTGAAGGAGAGCTTGATGCTCAAAAGGCACAAGCTTTTCAGAAAATGGATACTCTGTTTAAAGCTGCTCTCTTGAGTGTTCTTGGTGAGAACATAGTTGATGCTTATGCGTCAATTGATAATGGAAAAGATATGTGGGATGCACTCGAGGCCAAGTTTGGGGTCTCGGATGCTGGCACTGAGCTGTACATCATGGAGCAATTCTATGATTACAGGATGACTGAAGGGCGCTCCGTGGTTGAGCAAGCTCATGAGATACAGTCATTTGCTAGAGAACTTGAGCACTTCAGTTGTATGCTACCGGACAAGTTTGTTGCCGGAGGTATCATCACTAAGCTTCCTCCTTCGTGGAGGAACTTTGCTACCTTACTGAAGCATAAGAGACATGAGTTTTCCATCCCGGATCTCATTGGCACTCTTGATGTGGAAGAAAAGGCGAGAGCAAAGGATACACATGCTCGAGGTATTGAGGGAGGATCTAGTGCCAATCTGGTACAAAAGAAGAACTTCCAGCCCCACAGTGGTAACCTATTCTTTGTGATCGGAGATCCCGTGAATTAGATGTGGAAGACAATCTGTTGGTCAACTGAGAGGAGAGTATCCTTACTATTCACAATACCACTCCATTTGATGCAATACTCTCCTAATCTGCATGGCAGGTTGATGTATATCTTAATGTGTTCTAAATGGCTCATTTAAGCAGAGATGTTATCCTGCAGAACATCTTCTGAAGAACACACCTATATGAGTCTGATTGTCAAACGTCGAATTCTATGACAGTAGGGTTCTCTCTAGTAAACTCATGAAAGGTCAAGGAGTATGACGCATAAGCTCCACCTGCGGGGAAGACCCACGGTAGCCACGTATCGGTCAAGGCTTTATGTGAAGCTAGATTCGTAGAAAACTTGCAGTTCAAGGCCCAGTCCACTGTTCAAGTTGCTTACTAGTGTAGCATAGAGTTCTAGGTGGAAGTTCAACTTAACAGTCTCCACTGCAGTACCGGTATATAAAACAGTGTTTTGGAACCAAAGGCAATTTTTGTGTGCCTCTGGGATCTGGTGGGGGATTGCTGGAATTTTGTCTATTTTGGGCCTAGCCCAATAGCAGTTTCAGAAATTCTTAATAAATCCTAGAGGCCCACGCAGCCCATTCGTGCAAGGCAAGAGGTGGTACTAAAGTTTAGTCCCACATTGCTAGTTTAGAGGGAGTTGGACGTCTTTATAAGGGAGGTTCTTTCCCCACTTGTATGAGCATGAGAACAAGAGGGACATCCACGCACGCTCCTCCTCCGCCGCCCGCCTCGCCACGCCACGCCTCGTCACGACGTGCCACGCCGCGGGCTGCGGGAATGAGCCGAGCCGATGTCTAAATTTTTGCCACGCACTACGGGTAAACGAAAGGTCACACGGAAGCTGAAAAGATTTTTGTGAAAGTGGAGTTCAAATGCAAACGGTGCAGCCCTTCGGCTGCTGGCTGTTTGCTTCATCTTCATCTCTTCATTGCGCCTCCCGTCGATGCCCTCTCGCCTCCTTCTCTTGCGCCTATAGAAGGGAGGTCCCTCCTCCCAGTGAGACGCACCAGAACTACTCCTTCTCTCGCCATCGGTTCCATCTCTGAGCTGCTGCGGTCTTCCTCATCCCGGCTTACGGCGTGCACCGCACGTCGGGACAGTAGGCCTCCGAAACCGCACCTTTTGAGTCACGTACGGGAGAAGGGTGATATGGTTTTTGGGGAGCGCTCAGCGCGACTACTGGCTGCTTCATCACGGACGATCCGGTCGCTGATGACTACTTCCCCGACGACGACTTCTTCCCCGGCGTCCACGACCTCCTCGACGACATGGCAGGCGAGGACATCGACCCCAAGTCCAGCGCTTCTGCTGCTGCTGTCCCGTACGTGTTCTTCTCCTTTCTATTAGAGGTCCTGCTACAGTTCCTTGTTCTAGTATCTTCCCTAGATATGTTAGACTATTTCATATATGCAACTTGCTATATTGTCTGCTCTAGATATGTTTAGTTATAGTTCATATATGAAGATGTTGTTTTACCTTCTCTTTGTCAAATCGCATGGCTTGTTTTATCTCTACTATTCTGGTCATGCTTTATCTAGTATTTCTGTTAATAAAATCATTCGGTAAATTGCTCATATTTCCAACAATCCAAAAACCTTATTCTAGGCAATTTACCCCGAGTGGTTTTGCTGCTTCCATGAGACCTCCTATGTTTGAGGGTATCGACTATAAGAGGTGGCACGTGAGAGCAGTCTTATGGTTTCAAACCATGAGTTGCTATGACGCCACTCTCGGCAAACCTGAAGGAGAGCTTGATGCTCAACAGGCACAAGCTTTTCAGAAAATGGATACTCTGTTTAAGGCTGCTCTCTTGAGTGTTCCTGGTGAGAACATAGTTGATGCTTATGCGTCAATTGATAATGGAAAAGATATGTGGGATGCACTCAAGGCCAAGTTTGGGGTCTCGGATGCTGACACTGAGCTGTACATCATGGAGCAATTCTATGATTACAGGATGACTGAAGAGTGCTCCGTGGTTGAGCAAGCTCATGAGATACTGTCATTTGCTAGAGAACTTGAGCACTTCATTTGTATGCTACCGGACAAGTTTGTTGCCGGAGGTATCATCACTAAGCTTCCTCCTTCGTGGAGGAACTTTGCTACCTTACTGAAGCATAAGAGACATGAGTTTTCCATCCCGGATCTCATTGGCACTCTTGATGTGGAAGAAAAGGCGAGAGCAAAGGATACACGTGCTCGAGGTATTGAGGGAGGATCTAGTGCCAATCTGGTACAAAAGAAGAATTTCCAGCCCCACAAGTTCAAGAACAAGGGCAAGTTTGATGGGAAGAACAAGGCTGTGCAGCACACGAACTTCAAGACGAAGAATGCCAAGAAGAAAGGTGCTTGTCATGTGTGTGGCGATCCTGATCATTGGGCTCCTAGTTGCCCTAATCGCTATGACAAGCGTCACCCTGGGAAAGGCGGCAAGACCGCTAATGTTGTCATTGGAGACACTGACATGAAGGATGATGGGTATGGTATATTTCCCACTATTCTTTCAGTATGTCATTCTCCTGATTGCTTGATTGACACGGGTGCTAATGTGCATGTATGCGGTGATATTTCCATGTTTTCGTCTTATCATACCGCAGGGACTTCAACCGTGCTGATGGGCAACGGTTCAAGTGCTTCTGTTCGTGGTGTTGGCACAGTCGATCTGAAGTTTACTTCGGGGAAGATCGTGCGGCTGAAGAACGTGCATTATGTCCCCTCCGTCAATAAAAATCTTGTTAGCGGATCTCTTTTGTGTAGAGATGGCTACAAGCTTGTCTTTGAGTCGAATAAATTTGTAATATCCAAGTATGGACCTTTGTTGGTAAAGGCTATGAGTCAGGAGGTCTGTTTCGTTTATCCTTATCAGACGTTTGCAATAAAGTTGTTAATGATATTTGCAACAATTGTGAATCCAATGTGTGGCATTTACGTCTCCGTCATGTTAATTTTGGTTGCATGTCGCGACTAGCAAAGTTGAACTTAATCCCTAGTTTCACCACTATCAAGGGATCTAAGTGTCAAGTTTGTGTGCAAGCTAAGCAACCTCGTAAGTCTCACACGACTGCGGAAACGAGAAATCTTGCACCACTCGGATCTATGTGAAATGAATGGTGTTTTGACAAAAGGTGGGAAGAAATATTTCACGACGTTAATTGATGACTCCACTAGATACTACCATGTGTATCTTCTGAAATCTAAGGATGAGGCTTTGAACTTTTTCAAGATCTATAAAGCTGAAGTGGAAAATCAACTTGATCGGAAAATCAAGAGGCTTAGGTCCGACTGTGGTGGAGAGTACTTTTCCAATGAATTTGATGCTTTTTGTGTGGAACATGGTATAATCCATGAGAGGACGCCTCCCTATTCACCTCAGTCAAATGGGGTGGCCGAAAGAAAGAACCGTACTCTAACTGATTTGGTTAACGCCATGTTAGACACATCGGGTCTCTCCAAGGCATGGTGGGGGGGAGGCGATACTGACGGCATGTCATGTCCTAAACCGAGTTCCCATAAAGAACAAAGAGATAACTCCATTCGAGGAATGGGAGAAGAAAAGGTTAAAACTCTCTTATCTACGAACATGGGGTTGTTTGGCGAAAGTCAATGTTCCAATTCCAAAGAAGCGGAAGCTTGGACCAAAGACTGTGGATTGTGTTTTCCTGGGATATGCTTTTCATAGCATTGGCTATAGATTCTTGGTTGTAAAATCTGAGGTACCTGACATGCATGTCGGTACGATCATGGAGTCGAATGATGCGACTTTCTTCGAAGATATCTTTCCCATGAAGGATATGGCTACCTCATCTAATCAGGAGATGCCTAGTTCATCGAATCAGGAACCAGTTACAATTACCAAACCTTCCATTTTGATGGAACACTTTGAAAGTCCTGTGGAGGAGAACAATGAAGTTCCTACTAGGAGCAAGAGACAGAGGACTGCAAAGTCCTTTGGTGATGATTTTCTTGTGTATCTCATAGATGACACTCCCAGTTCTATTTCAGAGGCCTATGCATCTGAAGATGATGACTATTGGAAGGAAGCAGTTCGTAGCGAGATGGATTCCATCTTGGCGAATGAAACTTGGGAGATAACTGATCTTCCTTATGGGTGCAAACCTATAGGATGCAAATGGGTATTCAAGAAGAAGCTTAGGCCTGATCGTACTATTGAAAAGTACAAGGCTCGGCTCGTGGCTAAGGGTTATACCCAAAAGGAAGGTGAAGACTTCTTTGATACTTACTCACCTGTGGCTCGACTGACCACTATTCAAGTTCTACTTTCACTAGCTGCCTCGCATGGTCTTCTCGTTCATCAAATGGATGTTAAGACGGTTTCCTAAATGGAGAGTTGGATGAGGAAATATATATGGAACAACCAGATGGGTTTGTACTAGATGGTCGGGAAGGAAAAGTGTGCAAGTTGCTGAAGTCTTTGTATGGACTCAAGCAAGCACCCAAACAGTGGCATGAGAAGTTTGAAAGAACTTTAACACCTGCAGGCTTTGTTGTGAACGAAGCTGACAAATGTGTGTACTATCGCCATGGTGGGGGCGAGGGAGTTATTCTTTGCTTGTATGTTGATGACATACTGATTTTCGGAACAAATCTGAATGTTATTAAGGAGGTCAAGAACTTCCTATCTCGCTATTTTGAGATGAAGGATTTAGGAGTGGCTGATTTCATTCTGAACATCAAGTTGTTGAGAGACGATGATGGTGGGATTACATTGCTTCAATCTCACTATGTGGAAAAGATCTTGAGTCGCTTTGGCTATAGTGACTGCAAGCCCTCTCCAACACCTTATGATGCAAGTGTGTTACTTCGAATGAATCGAAGAATTGCTAGAGATCAATTGAAATATTCTCAGATTATTGGCTCGCTTATGTACTTTGCAAGTGCTACAAGACCTGACATCTCTTTTGCTGTTAGCAAACTGAGTCGGTTTGTCTCAAAACCAGGAGATGTGCACTGGAAAGCTCTAGAGAGAGTTTTGCGTTATTTGAAAGGCACTGCAAATTACGGAATTCACTACACCGGGCACCCAAAGGTGCTTGAAGGGTATAGTGACTCAAACTGGATCTCAGATGCTGATGAGATAAAGGCCACGAGCGGATATGTATTCACTCATGGAGGTGGCGTTGTTTCTTGGAAGTCTTGCAAGTAGACCATCTTAACGAGGTCAACAATGGAAGCAGAACTCACATCACTAGATACAGCTACGGTCGAAGCTGATTGGCTTCGTCGGCTCTTGAATGACTTGCCGGTTGTTGAGAAACCTGTACCGGGTATCCTTATGAACTGCGACAATCAAACTGTGATCATGAAAGTGAGCAGCTCAAAGGATAACATGAAGTCATCAAGACACGTTCAGAGAAGGTTAAAGTCTGTCAGGAAAATGAAAAACTCCGGAGTTATTGCATTGGATTATATCCAAACGTCTAAAAATCTGGCAGATCCGTTTACTAAGGGTCTATCACGTAATGTGATAGATAATGCATCGAGGGAGATGAGTATGAGACCCAATATATGAGTTGTTCACAGTGGTAACCTATTCTTTGTGATCGGAGATCCCGTGAATTAGATGTGGAAGACAATCTGTTGGTCAACTGAGAGGAGAGTATCCTTACTATTCACAATACCACTCCATTTGATGCAATACTCTCCTAATCTGCATGGCAGGTTGATGTATATCTTAATGTGTTCTAAATGGCTCATTTAAGCAGAGATGTTATCCTGCAGAACATCTTCTGAAGAACACACCTATATGAGTCTGATTGTCAAACGTCGAATTCTATGACAGTAGGGTTCTCTCTAGTAAACTCATGAAAGGTCAAGGAGTATGACGCATAAGCTCCACCTGCGGGGAAGACCCACGGTAGCCACGTATCGGTCAAGGCTTTATGTGAAGCTAGATTCGTAGAAAACTTGCAGTTCAAGGCCCAGTCCACTGTTCAAGTTGCTTACAAGTGTAGCATAGAGTTCTAGGTGGAAGTTCAACTTAACAGTCTCCACTGCAGTACCGGTATATAAAACAGTGTTTTGGAACCAAAGGCAATTTTTGTGTGCCTCTGGGATCTGGTGGGGGATTGCTGGAATTTTGTCTATTTTGGGCCTAGCCCAATAGCAGTTTCAGAAATTCTTAATAAATCCTAGAGGCCCACGCAGCCCATTCGTGCAAGGCAAGAGGTGGTACTAAAGTTTAGTCCCACATTGCTAGTTTAGAGGGAGTTGGACGTCTTTATAAGGGAGGTTCTTTCCCCACTTGTATGAGCATGAGAACAAGAGGGACATCCACGCGCGCTCCTCCTCCGCCGCCCGCCTCGCCACGCCACGCCTCGTCACGACGTGCCACGCCGCGGGCTGCGGGAATGAGCCGAGCCGATGTCTAAATTTTTGCCACGCACTACGGGTAAACGAAAGGTCACACGGAAGCTGAAAAGATTTTTGTGAAAGTGGAGTTCGAATGCGAACGGTGCAGCCCTTCGGCTGCTGGCTGTTTGCTTCATCTTCGTCTCTTCATTGCGCCTCCCGTCGATGCCCTCTCGCCTCCTTCTCTTGCGCCTATAAAAGGGAGGTCCCTCCTCCCAGTGAGACGCACCAGAACTACTCCTTCTCTCGCCATCGGTTCCATCTCTGAGCTGCTGCGGTCTTCCTCATCCCGGCTTGCGGCGTGCACCGCGCGTTCGGACAGTAGGCCTCCGAAACCGCACCTTTTGAGTCACGTACGGGAGAAGGGTGATATGGTTTTTGGGGAGCGCTCAGCGCGACTACTGGCTGCTTCATCACGGATGATCCGGTCGCTGACGACTACTTCCCCGACGACGACTTCTTCCCCGGCGTCCACGACCTCCTCGACGACATGGTAGGCGAGGACATCGACCCCAAGTCCAGCGCTTCTGCTGCTGCTGTCCCGTACGTGTTCTTCTCCTTTCTATTAGAGGTCCTGCTACAGTTCCTTGTTCTAGTATTTTCCCTAGATATGTTAGACTATTTCATATATGCAACTTGCTATATTGTCTGCTCTAGATATGTTTAGTTATAGTTCATATATGAAGATGCTGTTTTACCTTCTCTTTGTCAAATCGCATGGCTTGTTTTATCTCTACTATTCTGGTCATGCTTTATCTAGTATTTCTGTTAATAAAATCATTCGGTAAATTGCTCATATTTCCAACAATCCAAGAACCTTATTATAGGTAATTTACCCCGAGTGGTTTTGCTGCTTCCATGAGACCTCCTATGTTTGAGGGTATCCACTATAAGAGGTGGCGCGTGAGAGCAGTCTTATGGTTTCAAACCATGAGTTGCTATGACGCCACTCTCGGCAAACCTGAAGGAGAGCTTGATGCTCAACAGGCACAAGCTTTTCAGAAAATGGATACTCTATTTAAGGCTGCTCTCTTGAGTGTTCCTGGTGAGAACATAGTTGATGCTTATGCGTCAATTGATAATGGAAAAGATATGTGGGATGCACTCAAGGCCAAGTTTGGGGTCTCGGATGCTGGCACTGAGCTGTACATCATGGAGCAATTCTATGATTACAGGATGACTGAAGAGCGCTCCGTGGTTGAGCAAGCTCATGAGATACAGTCATTTGCTAGAGAACTTGAGCACTTCAGTTGTATGCTACCGGACAAGTTTGTTGCCGGAGGTATCATCACTAAGCTTCCTCCTTCGTGGAGGAACTTTGCTACCTTACTGAAGCATAAGAGACAGGAGTTTTTCGTCCTGGATCTCATTGGCACTCTTGATGTGGAAGAAAAGGCGAGAGCAAAGGATACACGTGCTCGAGGTATTGAGGGAGGATCTAGTGCCAGTCTGGTACAAAAGAAGAACTTCCAGCCCCACAAGTTCAAGAACAAGGGCAAGTTTGATGGTAAAGCAAAGTTTGATGGGAAGAACAAGGCTGTGAAGCACACGAACTTCAAGAAGAAGAATGACATGAAGAAAGGTGCTTGTCATGTGTGTGGCGATCCTGATCATTGGGCTCCTAGTTGCCCTAATCGCTATGACAAGCGTCACCCTGGGAAAGGTGGCAAGACCGCTAATGTTGTCATTGGAGACACTGACATGAAGGATGATGGGTATGGTATATTTCCCACTATTCTTTCAGTATGTCATTCTCCTGATTGGTTGATTAACACGGGTGCTAATGTGCATGTATGCGGTGATATTTCCATGTTTTCGTCTTATCAGACTGCAGGGACTTCAACCGTGCTGATGGGCAACGGTTCAAGTGCTTCTGTTCGTGGTGTTGGCACGGTCGATCTGAAGTTTACTTCGGGGAAGATCGTGCGGCTGAAGAACGTGCATTATGTCCCCTCCGTCAATAAAAATCTTGTTAGGGGATCTCTTTTGTGTAGAGATGGCTACGAGCTTGTCTTTGAGTCGAATAAATTTGTAATATCCAAGTATGGACCTTTGTTGGTAAAGGCTATGAGTCAGGAGGTCTGTTTCGTTTATCCTTATCAGACGTTTGCAATAAAGTTGTTAATCATATTTGCAACAATAGTGAATCCAATGTGTGGCATTCACGTCTCTGTCATGTTAATTTTGGTTGCATGTCGCGACTAGCGAAGTTGAACTTAATCCCTAGTTTCACCACTGTCAAGGGATCTACGTGTCAAGTTTGTGTGCAAGCTAAGCAACCTCGTAAGTCTCACACGACTGCGAAAACGAGAAATCTTGCACCACTAGAGCTCATACATTCAGTTCTATGTGAAATGAATGGTGTTTGACAAAAGGTGGAAAGAAATATTTCATGACGTTAATTGATGACTCCACTAGATACTGCCGTGTGTATCTTCTGAAATCTAAGGATGAGGCTTTGAACTTTTTCAAGATCTATAAAGCTGAAGTGGAAAATCAACTTGATCGGAAAATCAAGAGGCTTAGGTCCGACCTTGGTGGAGAGTACTTTTTCAATGAATTTGATGCTTTTTGTGCGGAACATGGTTTAATCCATGAGAGGATGCCTCCCTATTCACCTCAGTCAAATGGGGTGGCCGAAAGAAAGAACCGTACTCTAACTGATTTGGTTAACGCCATGTTAGACACATCGGGTCTCTCCAAGGCATGGTGGGGGGAGGCGATATTGACGGCATGTCATGTCCTAAACCGAGTTCCCACAAAGAACAAAGAGATAACTCCATTCGAGGAATGGGAGAAGAAAAGGTTAAAACTCTCTTATCTACGAACATGGGGTTGTTTGGCGAAAGTCAATGTTCCAATTCCAAAGAAGTGGAAGCTTGGACCAAAGACTGTGGATTGTGTTTTCCTGGGATATGCTTTTCATAGCATTGGCTATAGATTCTTGGTTGTAAAATCTGAGGTACCTGACATGCATGTCGGTACAATCATGGAGTTGAATGATGCGACTTTCTTTGAAGATATCTTTCCCATGAAGGATATGGCTACCTCATCTAATCAGGAGATGCCTAGTTCATCGAATCAGGAACCAGTTACAATTACCAAACCTGCCATTTCGATGGAACACTTTGAAAGTCCTATGGAGGAGAACAATGAAGTTCCTACTAGGAGCAAGAGACATAGGACTGCAAAGTCCTTTGGTGATGATTTTCTTGTGTATCTCATAGATGACATTCCCAGTTCTATTTCAGAGGCCTATGCATCTGAAGATGCTGACTATTGGAAGGAAGCAGTTCGTAGCGAGATGGATTCCATCTTGGCGAATGAAACTTGGGAGATAAATGATCGTCCTTATGGGTGCAAACCTATAGGATGCAAATGGGTATTCAATAAGAAGCTTAGGCCTGATGGTACTATTGAAAAGTACAAGGCTCGGCTCGTGGTAAGGGTTATACCCAAAAGGAAGGTGAAGACTTCTTTGATACTTACTCACCTGTGGCTCGACTGACTACTATTCGAGTTCTACTTTCACTAGCTGCCTCGCATGGTCTTCTCATTCATCAAATGGATGTTAAGACTGCTTTCCTAAATGGAGAGTTGGACAAGGAAATTTATATGGAACAACCAGATGGGTTTGTACTAGATGGTCAGGAAGGAAAAGTGTGCAAGTTGCTGAAGTCTTTGTATGGACTCAAGCAAGCACCCAAACAGTGGCATGAGAAGTTTGAAAGAACTTTAACAGCTGCAGGCTTTGTTGTGAACGAAGCTGACAAATGTGTGTACTATCACCATGGTGGGGGCGAGGGAGTTATCCTTTGCTTGTATGTTGATGACATACTGATTTTTGGAACAAATCTGAATGTTATTAAGGAGGTCAAGAATTTCCTATCTCGTTATTTTGAGATGAAGGATTTAGGAGTGGCTGATGTCATTCTGAACATCAAATTGTTGAGAGACGATGATGGTGGGATTACATTGCTTCAATCTCACTATGTGGAAAAGATCTTGAGTCGCTTTGGCTATAGTGACTACAAGCCCTCTCCAACACCTTATGATGCAAGTGTGTTACTTCGAAAGAATCGAAGAATTGCTAGAGATCAATTGAAGAATAGAACTGCCCATAGTAGGCAAAGCACCGACACAAGTAAAGAAATCTTGAATAACCCCTTTTCCACTAATATTACCACTACCAATTCGAATTTTTTTTGTATGTAAGGTAGGGGGTTCTTCAGCAGGAGCATCAGAATTTTCCATGATATTATTATTGTCCATATCGACAATAATTTCCCCGGTTTTGGACATAATGACAGAAAGTGCGAGGGGCAAAAAGGAAAGAGGAAGGCGAACGGAAAAGGGAGGGCGAATAAAACGGCAAGGGTGAAGTGGGGGCGAGGAAAACGAGAGGCAAATGTCAAATAATGTAAATGCGGGAGATAAGGGTTTGTGATGGGTACTTGGTATGTTGACTTTTGCGTAGACTCCCCGGCAATGGCGCCAGAAATCCTTCTTACTACCTCTTGAGCACTGCGTTGGTTTTCCCTTGAAGAGGAAAGGGTGATGCAGCAAAGTAGCGTAAGTATTTCCCTCAGTTTTTGAGAACCAAGGTATCAATCCAGTAGGAGGCCACGCACGAGTCCCCTGCACCTACACAAACAAATAAATCCCCGCAACCAATGCGATAAGGGGTTGTCAATCCGTACACGGTCACTTATGAGAGTGAGATCTGATAGATATGATAAGATAATATTTTTGGTATTTTTATGATAAAGATGCATTGTAAAATAAAAGCAAAATAAAAGGCAATGGAAATAGCTTGTTGTTGGAAGATTAATATGATGGAAAATAGACCCGGGGGCCATAGGTTTCACTAGTGGCTTCTCTCATGAGCATAAGTATTACGGTGGGTGAACAAATTACTGTTGAGCAATTGACAGAATTGAGCATAGTTATGAGAATATCTAGGTATGATCACGTATATAGGCATCACGT
Organism: Aegilops tauschii subsp. strangulata; assembly: GCF_002575655.3. NCBI lineage: Eukaryota > Viridiplantae > Streptophyta > Magnoliopsida > Poales > Poaceae > Aegilops > Aegilops tauschii. The sequence goes on along the minus strand of NC_053037.3, from coordinate 417,843,176 downwards.
CCGAGACAAGTAGACCGACTCCTGCCTGCATCTACTACTATTACTCCACACATCGACCGCTATCCATCATGTATCTAGAGTATTAAGTTCGAAAGAACAGAGTAATGCTTTAAGCAAGATGACATGATGTAGAGGGATAAATTCATGCAATATGATATAAACCCCATCTTGTTATCCTCGATGGCAACAATACAATACATGCCTTGCTGCCCCTACTATCACTGGGAAAGGACACCGCAAGATTGAACCCAAAGCTAAGCACTTCTCCCATTGCAAGAAAGATCAATCTAGTAGGCCAAACCAAACTGATAATTCGAAGAGACTTGCAAAGATAACCAATCATACATAAAAGAATTCAGAGAAGATTCAAATATTGTTCATAGATAAACTTGATCATAAACCCACAATTCATCGGTCTCAACAAACACACCGCAAAAGAAGATTACATCAAATAGATCTCCACGAGAGAGGGGGAGAACATTGTATTAAGATCCAAAAAGAGAGAAGAAGCCATCTAGCTAATAACTATGGACGCGAAGGTCTGAGGTATACTACTCACACATCATCGGAGAGGCTATGGTGCTGATGTAGAAGCCCTCCGTGATCGATGCCCCCTCCGACGGAGCTCCGGAAAAGGCCCCAAGATGGGATCTCATGGGTACAGAAGGTTGCGGCGGTGGAATTAGGTTTTTGGCTCCGTATCTAGTAGTTTGGGGGTACGTAGGTATATATAGGAGGAAGAAGTACGTCGGTGGAGCAACATGGGGCCCACGAGGGTGGAGGGCGCGCCCCCTACCTCGTGGCCTCCTGGTAGCTTTCTTGACGTAGGGTCCAAGTCCTCTGGATCACGTTCATTCCGAAAATCACGTTCCCGAAGGTTTCATTCCGTTTGGACTCCGTTTGATATTCTTTTTCTGTGAAACTCTAAAATAGGCAAAAAACAACAATTCTGGGCTGGGCCTCCGGTTAATAGGTTAGTCCCAAAAATAATATAAAAGTGTATAATAAAGCCCAATAATGTCCAAAACAGAATATAATATAGCATGGAGCAATCAAAAATTATAGATACGTTGGAGACGTATCAGCGCCCCCTCCTTCCTTCTCTTCTCTTTTCCTTTCCTTCTCTCCTACTCCTACTACTTGGAAGGGCTCCTAGTTCTACTAGGAAAGGGGGAATCCTACTCTCGGTGGGAGTAGGACTCCCCTAGGGCGCGCCATAGAGAGGGCCGGCCCTCCCCCTCCTCCACTCCTTTATATACGGGGAAGGGGGCACCCCTTGGAGACACAACAATTGATCATTGATCTCTCCCAGCCGTGTGCAGTGCCCCCCTCCACCATAATCCACCTCGGTCATATCGTAGCGGTGCTTAGGCGAAGCCCTGCGACGGTAGCTTCATCAACATCGTCACCACGCCGTCGTGCTGACGAAACTCTCCCTCGAGCTCTACTGGATCGTGAGTTCGCGGGACGTCACCGAGCTGAACGTGTGCTGAACGCGGAGGTGCCGTACGTTCGGTACTGAGGATCGGTCGATTGTGAAGACGTACGACTACATCAACCGCGTTGTCATAACGCTTCCGCTTAACGGTCTACGAGGGTACGTGGACGACAATCTTCACTCTCGTTGCTATGCATCACCATGATCTTGTGTGTGCGTAGGAAAATTTTGAAATTACTACGTTCTCCAACAGTGGCATCCGAGCCAGGTTTATGCGTAGATGTTATATGCACGAGTAGAACACAAGTGAGTTGTGGGCGATACAAGTCATACTGCTTACCAGCATGTCATACTTTGGTTCGGCGGTATTGTTGGATGAAGCGGCCCGGACCGACATTACGCGTACGCTTACGCGAGACTGGTTCTACCGATGTGCTTGCACACAGGTGGCTGGCGGGTGTCAGTTTCTCCAACTTTGTTTGAACCGAGTGTGGCTACGGCTGGTCCTTGTGAAGGTTAAAACAACACCAACTTGATGAACTATCGTTGTGGTTTTGATGCGTAGGTAAGAACGGTTCTTGCTCAGCCCGTAGCAGCCATGTAAAACTTGCAACAACAAAGTAGAGGAAGTCTAACTTGTTTTTGCAGGGCATGTTGTGATGTGATATGGTCAAGGCATGATGCTATATTTTATTGTATGAGATGATCATGTTTTGTAACCGAGTTATCGGCAACTGGCAGGAGCCATATGGTTGTCGCTTTATTGTATGCAACGCAATCGCCCTGTAATTGCTTTACTTTATCACTAAGCGGTAGCGATAGTCGTAGAAGCAATAGTTGGCGAGACGACAACGATGCTACGATGGAGATCAAGGTGTCGCGCCGGTGATGATGGTGATCATGACGGTGCTTTGGAGATGGAGATCAAAGGCACAAGATGATGATGTCCATATCATATCACTTATATTGATTGCATGTGATGTTTATCCTTTATGCATCTTGTTCTGCTTTGTTTGACGGTAGCATTATAAGATGATCTCTCACTAAATTTCAAGGTAAAAGTGTTCTCCCTGAGTATGCACCGTTGCCAAAGTTCGTCATGCCGAGACACCACGTGATGATCGGGTGTGATAAGCTCAACATTCATCTACAACGGGTGTAAGACAGTTTCGCACACGCAGAATACTCGGGTTAAACTTGACGAGCCTAGCATATGCAGATATGGCCCCGGAACACTGAGACCGAGAGGTCGAGCGTGAATCATATAGTAGATATGACCAACATAGTGATGTTCACCATTGAAAACTACTCCATCTCACGTGATGATCGGTTATGGTTTAGTTGATATGGATCACGTGATCATTTAGATGATTAGAGGGATGTCTATCTAAGTGGGAGTTCTTAAGTAATATGATTAATTGAACTTTAATTTGTCATGAACTTAGTCCTGGTAGTATTTGCATATCTATGTTGTAGACCAATAGCTCGCGTTTAGCTCCCCTGTTTTATTATTGATATGTTACTGGAGAAAACTAAGTTGAAAGATGTTAGTAGCAATGATGCAGATTGGATCCGTGATCTGAGGATTATCCTCATTGCTGCACAGAAGAATTATTTTCTTGATGCACCGCTAGGTGACAGACCGATTACAGGAGCAGATGCAGACGTTATGAATGTTTGGCAAGCTCGATATGATGACTACTTGATATTTTAGTGCACCATGCTTTACGACTTAGAGTCGGGGCTTCAAAGACGTTTTGAACGCCACGGAGCATATGAGATGCTCCAAGAGTTGAAATTAGTATTTAGACTCATGCCCATGTCAAAAGGTATGAGACCTGTGACAAACACTTTGCCTACAAGATGGAGGAGAATTGCTCAACTAGTGAGCATGTGCTCAAAATGTCTGAGTACTACAATCACTTGAATCAAGTGGGAGTTAATCTTCTAGATAACATAGTGATTGACAGTGTTCTCTAGTCACTATCACCAAGTTACTTGAACTTCGTAATGAACTATAATATGCAAGGGATAACGGAAACGATTCCCAAGCTCTTCGTGATGCTGAAATCGACGAAGGTAGAAATCAAGAAAAGCATCAAGTGTTGATGGTTGACAAGACCACTAGTTTCAAAAAAGGGCAAAGGGAAGAAGGGGAACTTCAAGAAGAATGGCAAGCAAGTTGCTGCTCAAGTGAAGAAACCCAAGTCTGGACCTAAGCCTGAGACTGAGTGCTTCTACTGCAAAGGGACTGGTCACTGGAAGCGGAACTGCCCCAAGTATTTGGCGGATAAGAAGGATGGCAAAGTGAACAAAGGTATACTTGATATACATGTTATTGACATGTACTTTACAAGTGTTTATAGCAACCCCTCAGTATTTGATACTAGTTCAGTTGCTAAGATTAGTAGCTCGAAACGGGAGTTGCAGAATGAACAGGGACTAGTTAAGGGTGAAGTGATGATGTGTGTTGAAAGTGGTTCCAAGATTGATATGATCATCATTGCACACTCCCTATACTTTCGGGATTAGTGTTGAACCTAAATAAATGTTATTTGGTGTTTGCGTTAAGCATGAATACGATTTGATCATGTTTATTGCAATACGGTTATTCATTTAAATTCAGAGATAATTGTTGTTCTGTTTACATGAATAAAACCTTCAATGGTCATACACCCAAGGTGAATGGTTTATTGAATCTCGATTGTTGTGATACACATATTCATAATATTGAAGCCAAAAGATGCAAAGTTAATAATGATAGTGCAACTTATTTGTGGCACTGCCGTTTAGGTCATATTGGTGTAAACCGCATGAAGAAAATCCATGCTGATGGGCTTTTGGAATCATTTGATTTTGAATCAGTTGATGCTTGCGAACCATGCCTCATGGGCAAGATGACTAAGACTCCGTTCTCCGGAACAATGGAGCAAGCAATTGACTTATTGGAAATAATACATACTGATGTATGCGGTCCGATGAGTGTTGAGGCTCGCGGCGGGTATCGTATTTTCTGACCTTCACAGATGATTTGAGCAGATATGGGTATATCTACTTGATGAAACATAAGTCTGAAACATTTGAAAAGTTCAAAGAATTTCAGAGTGAAATGGAAAATCATCATGACAAGAAAATAAAGTTTATATGATCTGATCGTGGAGACAAATATTTGAGTTACGAGTTTGGTCTTCAATTAAAACAATGTGGAATAGTTTCACAAATTCGTGCCACCTCGAACACCACAACATAATGGTGTGTCCGAACGTCATAACCGTACTTTATTGGATATAGTGCAATCTATGATGTTTCTTACCGATTTACCACTATTGTTTTGGGGTTATGCATTAGAGACAACTGCATTCACATTAAAAAAGGGCACCATCTAAATCCGTTGAGACGACACCGTATGAACTGTGGTTTGGCAAGAAACCAAAGTTGTCGTTTCTTAAAGTTTGGGGTTGCGATGCTTATAAGAAAAGGTTTCATCCTGATAAGCTCAAACCCAAATCAGGGAAATTTGTCTTCATAGGATACCCAAAGGAGACAGTTGGGTACACCTTCTATCACAGATCCGAAGGCAATATATTCGTTGCTAAGAATGGATCCTTTCTAGAGAAGGAGTTTCTCTCGAAAGAAGTGAGTGGGAGGAAAGTAGAACTTCATGAGTTTAATGTACCTGCTACCTTATTGGAAAGTAGTTCATCACAGAAATCTGTTCCTGTGACTCCTACACCAATTAGTGAGGAAGCTAATGATGATGATCATGTAACTTCAGATCAAGTTACTACCGAACCTCATAGGTCAACCAGAGTAAGATCCGCACCAAAGTGGGACGGTAATCCTGTTCTGGAGGTCATGTTACTTGACCATGACGAACCTACGAGCTATGAGGAAGTGATGATGAGCCCAGATTCTGCGAAATGGATTGAGGCCATGAAATCTGAGATGGGATCCATGTATGAGAACAAAGTGTGGACTTTGGTTGACTTGCCCGATGATCGGCAAGCCATAGAAAATAAATGGATCTTCAAGAGGAAGACGGACGCTAATAGTAGTGTTACTATCTACAAAACTAGGTATTGAGATACCGACGATCGAATCTCGGGCAAGTAACATACCGATGACAATGGGAACAACGTATGTTGTTATGCGGTTTGACCGATAAAGATCTTCGTAGAATATGTAGGAGCCAATATGAGCATCCAGGTTCCGCTATTGGTTATTGTGACGCCCGGGTAATCAAGCTACAGTAACCCTCTAGTAATGATGCCATGTCACCTCGATTACTGTTGATAATCTCGCGTTAGTTTAGAACCGATCCAAATTCAAGTTTGAATCAAAGTCAAAACAATTAAAGTTTTCAAAAGTCAAAACTAAATTGTTCCTAATGTGTCAAATAATCCATAATAAATGTTGGTGAAGAAATCATCTTTTAATAAAATACTTAAATGCACTAAATAAACTAAAACAACGATAAAACAATTATCTAAAGTGCTTTTAAAGTAATAAGCAAATGCAAAATACTTTATTTAATGTGCCAAAGTATTTAGGGCTGTGACCTATTTAATAACACCAAATTAGTTGTCGCTTTTAAATTTTATAAAACAAAAATAAAATAAAACAGAAAAGAAATAGAATTAAAAAAGGCAGAACAAACAAAAAGAAAGAGAAAAGGCCTCCCCCCCACTGGGCCTCGGCCCAGCCACATGCCAGGCCGGCCCATCCCCACTTTCTTAACCCAAGCCTGCACCGACCCCCACTATCTCTCGCTCGATTCCCTCCCCATCTTCCTCGCGCCGCCACACACTCAGCGGCGAGGGCCCTCGTGCCCGGATCCCCCGAGCTCGCCTCACCCTCCCCTGCACCTACCTCCGCTGCCACTCCCGCGCCAAAGCCCTCCCCCGCACACGCCTCGCCAAACCGACGCCGCTCGTCGCCGATCCCCGGTGCCAGCGCTTGCCGCCGTCGCCATGAACTTCGTCGCCCTCGCGCACACCGAGCTCCCCGGCGCCTGAGAACGTGACCAGCTGCTTCACCCTCATCGACTACGTCGACTACGTGAACGGATTCGTCCTTGGAGCCCCTGCAACGCCGGATCGAGCCATCTTCCTCCACCACAGCCACTGCGGCCTCACTTGATCTACCTCATCGGAGCTACTCTGCCCCGCCGGACGCGACCTCTGCCTCCCCCTGTGAGCACCACGCCAATTCCCCTCGTCTCCCCCTCTGTTCGTCGTTCCGTTGTGCCGCCCCGTGCCGCCGGAGTTCCGGCCAGTGGCCGCGGTCACCACGACCATGCCCACCTCCTCGCCCGCGCCCTGGCGCGCTCACCGCGCCGCGGTCGCGCCCCTGCTGTGCTTCAGCTGCGCCCGTGCTGCTGCTCCTAGTTGCTGTTCTGCTCTTCTGCCGCTGCTGTTCGTTTGCTGCTGCCACTGCCCAGCGCCGCCCCGACCGCTACCGGCGCCGCTGCCCCGCGCCGGGCTAAGGCCTTCGCCTGGTAGCAGGCACCTGCACCCGTTAGCAGCACCCATAACCCACGTGTGCCAGCGCCCGCTAAGCCCCAGGGCCAATGACATGAGGGGCCCACGCCCCTGCAACGTTAAAAAAGAGAAATAAAATAAAATAATTAATTATAACTTAATTAATTCTGTTAGTTATCTAATTAAACCTAATTAACCTGTTAATAAAACTAACTATTGTTAATTAGTTAGCTGTCAATGACAAATGGACCCCACCTGTCAATGTCAGTTGACTGGTCAACAGTCAACTTTGACCGCTGACGTCACGTTGTCGTCATGATGATGCAGTAATTCTTTTTCGAATTAATTAATTAATACTAATCCCAGTAAATGATTAAATCTTTATAAAATATTATAAAATAAACCGTAAATCGGATGGAAAAACTTTGTACATGAAAGTTGCTCAGAACGACGAGACGAATCCAGATACGCAGCCCGTTCGTCCGCCACACATCCCTAGCATAGCAAACACGCAACTTTCCTCTCCGGTTCATCTGCCCGAAAATGCGAAACACCGGGGATACTTTCCCGGATGTTTTCCCCCTTCGCTGCTATCACATATCCCTGCGTTAGATCACCCCTAGCACAACGTATTGCCGCGTCTTGCTTTGTGTTACATTTGATTGCTCTGTTATTTATTGTGTTCCCCCTCCGTTACTTCTTTCCGGTAGGCTCCGAGACCGTTGTCGATACCCCTGTGATTGGCTACATCGACGACGACCCCTTCTTCTTGCCAGAGCAACCAAGCAACCCCCCCTTGATCACCAGATATCGCCTATTCCTTCTCTATACTACTTGCATTAGAGTAGTGTAGCATGTTACTGCTTTCGGTTAATCTTATACTGATGCATAGCCTGTCATTGTTGCTATAGTTGTTACCCTTACCTACTATCCTACTGCTTAGTATAGGGTGCTAGTGTTCCATCAGTGGCCCTACACTCTTGTCCGTCTGCCATGCTATACTACTAGGCCGTGATCACTTCGGGAGGTGATCACGGGTATATACTATATACTTTATATACATGACACATGTGGTGACTATAGTCGGGTCAGCTCGTTGAGTACCCGCATGTGGTTCTGATGAGGGGGCTGAAAGGACAGGTGGCTCCATCCCGGTAGAGGTGGGCCTGGGTTCCTGACGGCCCCCGACTGTTACTTTGTGGCGGAGCGACATGGCAGGTTGAGACCACCTAGGAGAGAGGTGGGCCTGGCCATGGTCGGCGTTCGCGGATACTTAACACGCTTAACGAGATCTTGGTATTTGATCTGAGTCTGGCCATTTGGTCTATACGCACTAACCAACTACGCGGGAACAGTTATGGGCACTCGGCGTCGTGGTATCAGCCGAAGCCTTCGTGACGTCAGCGACTAGGTGGCGCGCGCAGGATTGGACTGGCACGCCTGCTAGGCTAGGTCTGCTTCCGGCCGCGTTCGCAACGTGCAGGTGTGCAATGGGCGATGGGCCCAGACCCCTGCGCCATAGGATTTAGACCGGTGTGCTGACCTCTCTGTTGAGCCTAGGTGGGGTTGCGACGTGTTGATCTTCCGCGGCCGGGCATGACCCAGAAAAGTGTGTCCGGCCAAATGGGATCGAGCGTGTTGGGTTATGTGGTGCACCCCTGCAGGGAAGTTTATCTATTCGAATGGCCGTGTCCCTCGGTAAAAGGACGACCCGGAGTTGTACCTTGACCTTATGACAACTAGAACCGGATACTTAATAAAACACACCCTTCCAAGTGCCAGATACAGCCCAGTGATCGCTCTCTAACAGGGCGACGAGGAGGGGATCGCCGGGTAGGATTATGCTATGCGATGCTACTTGGTGAACTTACCATCTACTCTCTTCTACATGCTGCAATATGGAGGTGGCCTGAAGCGTAGTCTTCGACAGGATTAGCTACCCCCCTCTTATTCTGGCATTCTGTAGTTCAGTCCACCGATATGGCCCTTTACACATATACCCATGCATATGTAGTGTAGCTCGTTGCTTGCGAGTACTTTGGATGAGTCCTCACGGTTGCTTTTCTCCCTCTTTTCCCCCTTTCCCTTCTACCTGGTTGTCGCAACCAGATGCTGGAGCCCAGGAGCCAGACGCCACCGTCGACGACGACTCCTACTACACCGGAGGTGTCTACTACTACGTGCAGGCCGCTGACGACGACCAGGAGTAGTTAGGAGGATCCGAGGCAGGAGGCCTGCGCCTCTTTCGATCTGTATCCCAGTTTGTGCTAGCCATCTTATGGCAACTTGTTTAACTTATGTCTGTACTCAGATATTGTTGCTTCCGCTGACTCGTCTATGATCGAGCACTTGTATTCGAGCCCTCGAGGCCCCTGGCTTGTATTATGATGCTTGTATGACTTATTTTTATTTTTAGAGTTGTGTTGTGATATCTTCCCGTGAGTCCCTGATCTTGATCGTACACGCTGCGTGTATGATTAGTGTACGGTCAAATCGGGGGCGTCACAAGTTGGTATCAGAGCCAACTGCCTGTAGGAATCTCCTTTCCAACTCCTTGGCCGAAGTCGAGTCTAGTCATTAAAAAAAACTTTTACTAACATGGCTGTGTGGCTTACGGGCCCACGTCGCCATTGGGTGGTATTAGAAATTTTATTCCTCGACCTATACTCTGGGACTCTGACATCTCTTCTATTCGGGTTAAACGATTTTACTAACTCTGACTCTAGGTTCTCGATAATACTTTCTCCCGGAGAGCCCCGTATTACAGATGATCGTCTGCTGCACCAGAAGAATCCGTAGATATTCTCCGATGTTCTCTTGAGACTTTATGGCGTCGCTTTTGCAATTCCCTTCCATCGATAAACCCCTGTGGATAACCACGTATACTCGCCATTCATACAATGCTTCCCAGTTGATCTTGTTATTACAAGATACCCCGAAATTCTCTCTGTTGCTCCGAGAATCCTTTGAGCTTACTGCCTTGCTGTTCTTTGCCACATGAATACCACTATGGATAATTTCTAGCACTCACCGGATATTTGCTCATCCCCAGTTGATTCATGTATTTCACAAAAGTCTTCAAAATACTATTTGAACTTCCAAAAATCCTGAGTAGCCTATTGCTCTTGAAATTCTTACTTGCTTGCATTATGGTTAATCCCATAAGTCTATAATCTTATTGGCATCTCTTGTCATTATCATTTTGAGTCCGTTGATTCAATTTGTTGCGAATGCTCGCAATCCTCAATCAGATCCTAGAATTCATCCTTCCGGCTCAGACGTCATATTAAACGTGAGCTGGTTCTCGCCAATCAAATTGTCGTCGAATTGTGCCCCTAAGTCTATTGAACTTATCCATCCTTGATCAGAGCGTCTGCTTCTGATCCTTCGCTTTGTAAATCATAATTCCTTTGCAATTGAGCTCTAAGTTACTCAGTTGTTTCTATAATCCAATGTCTTTGCATTGATTCTTCCTCTGGTTGTGAGCCGATACTCACATCAGATCCTTTATGGACCATCAGAACCTTGTTGGATTTTATCCGACAACGTCTTTCATATTCAATCACTTTGGAAGTTCTTTCCGTGATACATAATGCCTTTGGTAAATCCTATTCCTTGATTTGGCCAACCATGCTCTGCTGTCGAGCTGGTGATATTTACTATTGAAGCTTGTGGTATATGTTCCCACGATGCCCCGATGGGTTGAACCTATGCCTTCCATAATATGTGTGAACTCGAAAGTTTTCATGAGTCGTACTCTTCTGGTATTTTGCCAAATAAAATTTCAACACTACAACTTTTTCGAAAGTGAGAAGTGAATGAAAGGTTATGCATTGGAGAAGTGGGAGTCGACCTTGAACTTTATGTTCATGCCCATGGACATGATGTAGCTCTTATCATTAAAGCTTCTCTTAAATTAATTATTCCTTTGGTATAAGTTCATCTTATATCTGGGATCTGGCCTTTTGCAATCGTGGTTCCAACCATGTTCTCCTTTAAATACCATTTCTCGTGCAAGTTTAAGCACTTGTCTTTTGCAGAGCAATACCCCAGTCCAACCTCTACCTTGATTCGTCGTCGAGTATTACCCCCCTGGTATCTCGAGATTATCTTGGAACTGCATAACTTCTTATGAGTTCTTCATCAAGTACTACATTCTCACTGATTACAGTTTTTCACGGGCTTCGAGTTATTAAACACTCAAGGACATCGATAACTGAATCGAGTCCGCGTCGCGATTAAACAACTCTTAGTAATCTTCTTTACTTGCGAGTTTGTACTCGATCACGTCATTCCTAGCCTGATTGGCTATATCATTATCGTGCTAAATTTTAACTGTGCTACCGGGTCCTTCTTCCCGGAGCACAAATTTCGATGGTGAGCTAATCTTACAATCGATCGTCTTATCATTTCGCCTTGAACATCAACCTTGAATCCGAGTGTGTGTCGTATCCGTGGTCCAATGACCCTACGCTTCACCATTGCTTTTTCTTGATGTCGTCGCTGTTCGATTGCTTCTTCGTGAAATCTCTCGACAATTGTGTCGTGATCATCATCAACATTTTGAGCTCTTCCAGGATATCAATTGAATGCATGAAGAGAAATACCATCCTTGCCCTCGATGATTTGTATTATCATCGACCACTTTATTGCCTTCCGTTCAACACAAACTTGTTCGTGTTTCGTGTTATACCTTGAGATCCATGCTATCCAGAAATTGTTCTTCTTTACCTTGGAGTATTACCATCTTTTATGTCAATAATGTCGTGATAATTTCACCACCTCTTATGCATTCTTGGTACAAGTGATACTTCCTGCCATCTCTGATCATTCCTTGGTCCCCGTGTTGTTTCTAGCCGGAAAACCGACAATTGAACTATGTTGTGCGACTTCAAAATTCTAGCAACCCTATTGCTTTGAAGTTAATGGTCGACATTTCATTCTTAGACCATTGGCTATCGAATCACCATTCTAACATCGGTCATGCTACATAAGCCCATATTTCGGGTGCACCTTTCAACTGATGTTTAATTGGGTATGTTTTCCTCGAGCATATCTCATTATATCATTGATCTGACAAATGTTATCTCCTTGTTCACATAATTGTGGAAATCCATCCTTTGAAATTCTGATGAATTGTTGCTGAGTCCATCAGCCACCTCGTCATCCTCTCCTTGGTTTACTGATGAACTCTTGTTTCGGAACGCTTCCATAGTTCATTCTCGAGAATCTTATAATGTCTTCTCGTCAATTTGTCGCACCTTTTTCTTCTCAGGCATGCCGAGTCTGAGGTATCCTGACACCAATCAAATCTGAATCTCGGTTAGATATGATGGTTGGAACATACTTTCAAGAGTTATAACATTGGTCCTCTTATGCCTCGGTAAGTTTATGTCATGCCTAGCACACCTGGCCGGAGGACCTAGTGTTATAGTTTCCTTTTTAACAAGGTTAACCATTCTTCCATGAGGAAATTGAATGACTTGTTTAATAAGCTTTTCCTGATGGATCCTTTGTGTATCCAAGGTCTTACCTTTGCTTGAAGACCTTGTCAAAGCTATCTCGAAGCATGTCTGTGTTACTCCGATCTTCAATAAGAACATTTGAAGCAAAATGCTATCTTTAACAATTATCCAAAACACCGTTGTATGGGTATTGTCATGAAATTACTCTCCCCTTATCTAAAGGGTTTTCTACATTATATCCTATCACGGATATCATGCTCTGCTTATCATTGGGAAGGATATACCCCTGAAATGTTTGATAATCATATTTTTCCTTTCCATTATTTGGTTTAACCTTTCTTGTGATCTATATGATCTGAGCAGTAATATTCTCCTGCTTATGTAAACACCTCGGTGTACAACTCTGTCAGTAAGACCCTGTTACTATTGTTGATGACATTCCGGTCACCACCGATGGACGAGAACTTTGCCTATTGGTCCGCCTCGTTTCAACGAGCAGGAAAATGGTTCTCTTCGTCCCTCGCCCTTGGTACCAACGTTGTTACTGACAGGCTAACCTCGGACATGCCTTGCTTACATGATCGTGCAAGACGTCATCGCCCTTCCTACTTTTAACCCACATGGTGGGCCCATAACCCACAGTTCCACAGGATTGAAACCTGACTCTCCTGTACACCCTGTTTCCAAAGATATTCCTCACGCTTGGCTTCGTATGTAATTCACGAGCCACCTTCCCTGTGATCATCAATTCTGGTATTAGACACAATACTTATTCCCGTTGCCTTGAACCCCTTTCACACTCTGTTTCAGGTAGCGAACTATTGTCTATCCGCTCGAAACTTCTCATGATACCCCCTCACTTTGCTCTCGATAATGTCTAAGGTTTCAATTCGAGAGTTACTTTCCGCCACCTTCCCTGATGTTATCTGCTAGATAAGAAAACATTGTAGAGGTCCGTTCTCCTGGAATACCCACCCTTTATTCTTTCGTAAGTACGATGGAAATCCCGAAGGAATGATGACGACTTCATCATGATGACCTGAAGCGGAGAAATGAAGACCTCAATGTAATGGATCGACCTCTTCGAGAAGAGCAACCAAGACCGAGAAGATCCGTTAGAATTTCGTAATCAATTCCTTCCCCTTACTCCACCTCTTAAATCTCGGGACGAGATTTCTTGTAGTGGAGGAGAATTGTGACGCCCGGGTAATCAAGCTACAGTAACCCTCTGGTAATGATGCCATGTCACCTCGATTACTGTTGATAATCTCGCGTTAGTTTAGAACCGATCCAAATTCAAGTTTGAATCAATGTCAAAACAATTAAAGTTTTCAAAAGTCAAAACTAAATTGTTCCTAATGTGTCAAATAATCCATAATAAATGTTGGTGAAGAAATCATCTTTTAATAAAATACTTAAATGCACTAAATAAACTAAAACAATGATAAACAATTATCTAAAGTGCTTTTAAAGTAATAAGCAAATGCAAAATACTTTATTTACTGTGCCAAAGTATTTGGGGCTGTGACCTATTTAATAACACAAAATTAGTTGTCGCTTTTAAATTTTATAAAACAAAAATAAAAGAAAACAGAAAAGAAATAGAATAATAAAAAAGGCAGAACAAACAAAAGAAAGAGAAAAGGCCTTCCCCCCCACTGGGCCTCGGCCCAGCAACATGCCAGGCCGGCCCATCCCCACTCTCTTAACCCTAGCATGCACCGACCCCCACTGTCTCTCGCTCGATTCCCTCCCCATCTTCCTCGCGCCGCCACACACTCAGCGGATAGGGCCCTCGTGCCCGGATCCCCCGAGCTCGCCTCACCCTCCCCTGCACATACCTCCGCCGCCACTCCCGCGTCAAAGCCCTCCCCCGCAGATGCCTCGCCAAAACGACGCCGCTCGTCGCCGATCCCCGGTGCCAGCGCTTGCCGCCGTCGCCATGAACTTCGTCGCCCTCGCGCACACCGAGCTCCCCGGCGCCTGAGAACGTGACCAGCTGCTTCACCCTCATCAACTACGTCGACTATGTGAACAGATTCGTCCTTGGAGCCCCTGCAACGCCGGATCGGGCCATCTTCCTCCGCCACAGCCACTGTGGCCTCACCTGATCTACCTCATCGGAGCTACTCTGCCCCGCCAGACGCGGCCTCTGCCTCCCCCTGTGAGCGCCACGCCAATTCCCCTCGTCTCCCCCTCTGTTCGTCGTTCCGTTGTGCCGCCCAGTGCCGCCGGAGTTCGACCAACGGCCGCGGTCACCGCGACCGTGCCCACCTCCTCGCCCGCGCCCTGGCGCACTCACCGCGCCGCGGTCGCACCCCTGCTGTGCTTCAGCTGCGCCCGTGCTGCTGCTCCTAGTTGCTGTTCTGCTCTGCCGCCGCTGCTGTTCGTTTGCTGCTGCCACTGCCCAGCGCCGCCCCGACCGCTACCGGCGCCGCTGCCCCGCGCCGGGCTAAGGCCTTCGCCCGGTAGCGGGCACCTGCACCCGTTAGCAGCACCCATAACCCACGTGTGCCAGCGCCCGCTAAGCCCCAGGGCCAATGACATGAGGGGCCCATGCCCCTGCAACGTTAAAAAAAAGAGAAATAAAATAATTAATTATAACTTAATTAATTCTGTTAGTTATCTAATTAAACCTAATTAACCTGTTAATAAAACTAACTACTGTTAATTAGGTAGCTGTCAATGACAAATGGACCCCACCTGTCAATGTCAGTTGACTGGTCAACGGTCAACTTTGACCGCTGACGTCACGCTGTCGTCATGATGATGCAGTAATTCTTTTTCGAATTAATTATCTAATACTAATCCGAGTAAATGATTAAATCTTTATAAAATATTATAAAATAAACCGTAAATCGGGTGGAAAAACTTTGTACATGAAAGTTGCTCAGAACGACGAGACGAATCCGGATACGCAGCCCGTTCGTTCGCCACACATCCCTAGCATAGTAAACAAGCAACTTTCCTCTCTGGTTCATCTGCCCGAAAACGCGAAACACCGGGGATACTTTCCCGGATGTTTCCCCCCTTCGCTGCTATCACATATCCCTGCGTTACATCACCCCTAGCACAACGTATTGCCGCGTCTTGCTTTGTGTTACATTTGATTGCTCTGTTATTTATTGTGTTCCCCCTCCGTTACTTCTTTCCGGTAGGCTCCGAGACCGTTGCCGATACCCCTGTGATTGGCTACATCGACGACGACCCCTTCTTCTTGCCAGAGCAACCAGGCAACCCCCCCTTGATCACCAGATATCGTCTATTCCTTCTCTATACTGCTTGCATTAGAGTAGTGTAGCATGTTACTGCTTTCGGTTAATCCTATACTGATGCATAGCCTGTCATTGTTGCTATAGTTGTTACCCTTACCTGCTATCCTACTGCTTAGTATAGGGTGCTAGTGTTCCATCAGTGGCCCTACACTCTTGTCCGTCTGCCATGCTATACTACTAGGCCGTGATCACTTCGGGATCACGGGTATATACTATATACTTTATATACATGACACATGTGGTGACTAAAGTCGGGTCAGCTCGTTGAGTACCCGCATGTGGTTCCGATGAGGGGGCTGAAAGGACAGGTGGCTCCATCCCGGTAGAGGTGGGCCTGGGTTCCTGACGGCCCCCGACTGTTACTTTGTGGCGGAGCGACAGGGCAGGTTGAGACCACCTAGGAGAGAGGTGGGCCTGGCCCTGGTCGGCGTTCGTGTTGGGGAACGTAGTAATTTCAAAAAATTTCCTACGCACACACAAGATCATGGTGATGCATAGCAACGAGAGGGGAGAGTGTTGTCCACGTACCCTCGTAGACCGACAGCGGAAGCGTTATCACAACACGGTTGATGTAGTCGTACGTCTTCACGATCCGACTGATCAAGTACCGAACGTACGGCACCTCCGAGTTCTACACACGTTCAGCTCGATGACGTCCCTCGAACTCCGATCCAGCCGAGTGTTGAGGGAGAGTTTCGTCAGCACGACGGCATGGTGACGATGATGATGTTCCACCGACGCAGGGCTTCGCCTAAGCTCCACAACGGTATTATCGAGGTGTAATATGGTGGAGGGGGGCACCGCACACGGCTAAAATATCGTATATCAAGTATGTATAGAGGTGCCCCCCTGCCCCCGTATATAAAGGAGCAAGGGGGAGGCCGGCTGCCCTAGGCGCGCCAAGGAGAGGGGGGAGTCCTCCTCCTTGTAGGAGTAGGACTCCCCTTTCCTAGTCCTACTAGGAAAAGAGGGGGGAAGGAAAGAGAGGGAGAGGGAGAGGGAAAGGGGGCTGCGCCCCCCTCTCCTAGTCCAACTAGGACTCCTCCTGGGAGGGGGCGCGCCACCTCCTGGCTGCTGCCCTCTCTCTCCCCTCAAGGCCCACTAAGGCCCAATACTTCCCCGGGGGGTTACGGTAACCCTTCGGCACTCCAGTTTAATCCGAAACTTCTCCGGAACACTTCTGGTGTCCGAATATAGTCGTCCAATATATCAATCTTTATGTCTCGACCATTTCGAGACTCCTCGTCATGTCCGTGATCACATCCGGGACTCCGAACAAACTTCGGTACATCAAAACATATAAACTCATAATATAACTGTCATCGTAACTTTAAGCGTGCGGACCCTTCGGGTTCTAGAACTATGTAGACATGACCGAGACACCTCTCCGGTCAATAACCAATAGCGGGACCTGGATGCCCATATTGGCTCCCACATATTCTACGAAGATCTTTATCGGTCAGACCGCATAACAACATACGTTGTTCCCTTTGTGATCGGTATGTTACTTGCCCGAGATTCGATCGTCGGTATCTCGATACCTAGTTCAATCTCGTTACTGGAAAGTCTCTTTACTCGTTCCGTAATACATCATCCCGCAACTAACTCATTAGTCACAATGCTTGCAAGGCTTATAGTGATGTGCATTACCGAGTGGGCCCAGAGATACCTCTCCGACAATCGGAGTGACAAATCCTAATCTCGAAATACGCCAACCCAACAAGTACCTTTGGAGACACCTGTAGAGCACCTTTATAATCACCCATTTACGTTGTGATGTTTGGTAGCACACAAAGTGCTCCTCTGGTAAACGGGATTTGCATAATCTCATAGTCATAGGAACATGTATAAGTCATGAAGAAAGCAATAGCAACATACTAAACGATCGGGTGCTAAGCTAACGGAATGGGTCAAGTCAATCACGTCATTCTCCTAATGAGGTGATCCCGTTAATCAAATGACAACTCATGTCTATGGCTAGGAAACATAACCATCTTTGATTAACGAGCTAGTCAAGTAGAGGCATACTAGTGACACTCTGTTTGTCTATGTATTCACACATGTATTATGTTTCCGGTTAATACAATTCTAGCATGAATAATAAACATTTATCATGACATAAGGAAATATATAATACTTTATTATTGCCTCTAGGGCATATTTCCTTCAGTCTCCCACTTGCACTAGAGTCAATAATCTAGATTACATAGTAATGATTCTTACACCCATGGAGTCTTGGTGCTGATCATGTTTTGCTCGTGGAAGAGGCTTAGTCAACGGGCCTGCAACATTCAGATCCGTATGTATCTTGCAAATTTCTATGTCTCCCACCTGGACTAAATCCCTGATGGAATTGAAGCGTCTTCTGATGTGCTTGGTTCTCTTGTGAAATCTGGATTCCTTTGCTAAGGCAATTGCACCAGTATTGTCACAAAATATTTTCATTGGTCCCGATGTACTAGGTATGACACCTAGATCGGATATGAACTCCTTCATCCAGACTCCTTCATTTGTTGCTTCTGAAGCAGCTATGTATTCCGCTTCACACGTAGATCCCGCCACGACACTTTGCTTAGAACTGCACCAACTGACAGCTCCACCGTTCAATGTAAACACATATCCGGTTTGCGATTTCGAATCGTCTGGATCAGTGTCAAAGGTTGCATCAACGTAACCCCTTACGATGAGCTCTTTGTCACCTCCATAAATGAGAAACATATCCTTAGTCCTTTTCAGGTATTTCAGGATGTTCTTGACCGCTGTCCAGTGATCCACTCCTGGATTACTTTGGTACCTCCCTGCTAAACTTATAGCAAGGGACACATCAGGTCTGGTACACAGCATTGCATACATGATAGAGCCTATGGCTGAAGCATAGGGAACATCTTTCATCTTCTCTCTATCTTCTGCAGTGGTCGGGCATTGAGTCTTACTCAATCTCACACCTTGTAGTACAGGCAAGAACCCTTTCTTTGCTTGATCCATTTTGAACTTCTTCAAAACTTTGTCAAGGTATGTGCTTTGTGAAAGTCCAATTAAGCGTCTTGATCTATGCAGCTTCACCGAGATCTTTCATTGAAAAACTTTTATTCAAGTATCCCTTTATGCTATCCAGAAATTCTATATCATTTCCAATCAGTAATATGTCATCCACATATAATATCAGAAATGCTATCGAGCTCCCACTCACTTTCTTGTAAATACAGGCTTCTCCAAAAGTCTGTATAAAACCAAATGCTTTGATCACACTATCAAAGCGTTTATTCCAACCCCGAGAGGCTTGCACCAGTCCATAAATGGATCGCTGGAGCTTGCACACTTTGTTAGCTCCCTTTGGATCGACAAAACCTTCTGGTTGCATCATATACAACTCTTCTTCCAGAAATCCATTCAGGAATGCAGTTTTGACATCCATTTGCCAAATTTCATAATCATAAAATGCGGCAATTGCTAACATGATTCGGACAGACTTAAGCATCGCTACGGGTGAGAAGGTCTCATCGTAGTCAATCCCTTGAACTTGTCGAAAACCTTTCGCAACAAGTCGAGCTTTATAGACAGTAACATTACCATCAGCGTCAGTCTTCTTCTTGAAGATCCATTTGTTTTCAATGGCTTGCCGACCATCGGGCAAGTCAACCAAAGTCCATACTTTGTTCTCATACATGGATCCCATCTCGGATTTCATGGCTTCAAGCCATTTTGCGGAATCTGGGCTCACCATCGCTTCTTCATAGTTTGTAGGTTCGTCATGGTCTAGTAACATGACCTCCAGAATAGGATTACCGTACCACTCTAGTGCGGATCTTGATCTAGTTGACCTACGAGGTTCAGTAATAACTTGATCTGAAGTTTCATGATCATTATCATTAACTTCCTCACTACTTGGTGTAGGTGTCGCAGAAACTGATTTCTGCGATGATCTACTTTCCAATAAGGGAGCAGGTACAGTTACCTCATCAAGTTCTACTTTCCTCCCACTCACATCTTTCGAGAGAAACTCCTTCTCTAGAAAGGATCCATTCCTAGCAACGAATATCTTGCCTTCGGATCTGTGATAGAAGGTATACCCAGCAGTCTCTTTTGGGTATCCTATGAAGACACATTTCTCCGATTTAGGTTCGAGCTTATCAGGTTGAAGTTTCTTCACATAAGCATCGCAACCCCAAACTTTAAGATACGACAACTTTGGTTTCTTGCCAAACCATAGTTCATAAGGCGTCGTCTCAACGGATTTCGATGGTGTCCTATTTAGAGTGAATGCAGCCGTCTCTAAAGCATAACCCCAAAATGATAGCGGTAAATCAGTAAGAGACATCATAGATCGCACCATATCTAATAAAGTACGATTACGACGTTCGGACACACCATTACGCTGTGGTGTTCCGGGTGGCATGAGTTGCGAAACTATTCCGCATTGTTTCAAATGTAGGCCAAACTCGTAACTCAAATATTCTCCTCCACGATCAGATCGTAGGAATTTTATTTTCTTGTTACGATGATTTTCAACTTCACTCTGAAATTCTTTGAACTTTTCAAATGTTTCAGACTTATGTTTCATTAAGTAGATATACCCATATCTGCTCAAATCATCTGTGAAGGTGAGAAAATAACAATATTCGCCACGAGCCTCAATATTCATCGGACCACATACATCTGTATGTATGATTTCCAACAAATCTGTTGCTCTCTCCATAGTTCCGGAGAACGGTGTTTTGGTCATCTTTCCCATGAGGCACGGTTCGCAAGTACCAAGTGATTCAAAATCAAGTGATTCCAAAATTCCATCAGTATGGAGTTTCTTCATGCGCTTTACACCGATATGACCCAAACGGCAGTGCCACAAATAAGTTGCACTGTCATTATTAACTCTGCATCTTTTGGCTTCGACATTATGAATATGTGTATCACTACTATCGAGATTCATTAAAAATAGACCACTCTTCAAGGGTGCATGACCATAAAAGATATTATTCATATAAATAGAACAACCATTATTCTCTGATTTAAATGAATAACCATCTCGCATTAAACAAGATCCAGATATAATGTTCATGCTCAACGCTGGCACCAAATAACAATTATTTAGGTCTAAAACTAATCCCGAAGGTAGATGTAGAGGTAGCGTGCCGACGGCGATCACATCGACTTTGGAACCATTTCCCACGCGCATCGTCACCTCGTCCTTAGCCAATCTTCGCTTAATCCGTAGCCCCTGTTTCGAGTTGCAAATATTAGCAACATAACCAGTATCAAATACCCAGGTGCTACTACAAGTATTAGTAAGGTACACATCAATAACATGTATATCACATATACCTTTGTTAACCTTGCCATCCTTCTTATCCGCCAAATACTTGGGGCAGTTCCGCTTCCAGTGACCAGTCTGCTTACAGTAGAAGCACTCAGTTTCAGGCTTAGGTCCAGACTTGGATTTCTTCTCCTGAACAGCAACTTGCTTGCTGTTCTTCTTGAAGTTCCCTTTCTTCTTCCCTTTGCCCTTTTTCTTGAAACTAGTGGTTTTACTGACCATCAACACTTGATGCTCCTTTTTGATTTCTACCTCCACTGCATTTAGCATTGCGAAGAGCTCGGGAATTGACTTATCCATCCCTTGCATGTTATAGTTCATCACGAAGCTCTTATAGCTTGGTGGCAGTGATTGAAGAATTCTGTCAATGACGCAATCATCCGGAAGTTGAACTCCCAGTTGAATCAAGTGATTATTATACCCAGACATTCTGAGTATATGCTCACTGACAGAACTATTCTCTTCCATCTTGCAGCTATAGAACTTATTGGAGACTTCATATCTCTCAATCCGGGCATTTGCTTGAAATATTAACTTCAACTCCTAGAACATCTCATATGCTCCATGACGTTCAAAACGTCGTTGAAGACCCGGTTCTAAGCCGTAAAGCATGGCACACTGAACTATTGAGTAGTCATCAGCTTTGCTCTGCCAGACGTTCATAACTTCTGGCGTCGCTCTTGCAGGAGGCCTGGCACCTAGCGGTGCTTCTAGGACGTAATTCTTTTGTGCAGCAATGAGGATAATCCTCAAATTACGGACCCAGTCCGTGTAATTGCTACCATCATCTTTCAACTTAGCTTTCTCAAGGAACGCATTAAAATTCAACGGAACAACAACACGGGCCATTTATCTACAATTAACATAGACAAGCAAGATACTATCAGGTACTAAGTTCATGATAAATTTAAGTTCAATTAATCATATTACTTAAGAACTCCCACTTAGATAGACATCCCTCTAATCATCTAAGTGATTACGTGATCCAAAGCAACTAAACCATGTTCGATTAACACGTGAGATGGAGTAGTTTCAATGGTGAACATCACTATGTTGATCATATCTACTATATGATTCACGCTCGACCTTTCGGTCTCTGTGTTCCGAGGCCATATCTGTATATGCTAGGCTCGTCAAGTTTAACCTGAGTATTCCGCGTGTGCAACTGTTTTGCACCCGTTGTATTTGAACGTAGAGCCTATCACACCTGATTAACACGTGGTGTCTCAGCACGAAGAACTTTCGCAACGGTGCATACTCAGGGAGAACACTTTTATCTTGAAATTTTAGTGAGAGATCATCTTATAATGCTACCGTCAATCAAAGCAAGATAAGATGCATAAAGGATTAACATCACATGCAATCAATATAAGTGATATGATATGGCCATCATCATCTTGTGCTTGTGATCTCCATCTCCGAAGCACCGTCATGATCACCATCGTCACCGGCGCGACACCTTGATCTCCATCGTAGCATCGTTGTCGTCTCGCCAACTTATTGCTTTTACGACTATCGCTACCGCTTAGTGATAAAGTAAAACTATTACATGGCGATTGCATCTCATACAATAGAGCGACAACCATATGGCTCCTGCCAGTTGCCGATAACTCGGTTACAAAACATGATCATCTCATACAACAAATTATATCACATCATGTCTTGACCATATCACATCACAACATGCCCTACAAAAACAAGTTAGACGTCCTCTACTTTGTTGTTGCATGTTTTACGTGGCTGCTACGGGCTTAGCAAGAACCGTACTTACCTACGCATCAAAACCACAACGATAGTTTGTCAAGTTGGTGTTGTTTTAACCTTCGCAAGGACCGGGCATAGCCACACTCGTTTCAACTAAAGTGAGAGAGACAGACACCCGCCGGTCACCTTTAAGCAACGAGTGCTCGCAACGGTGAAACCAGTCTCGCGTAAGCGTACGCGTAATGTTGGTCCGGGCCGCTTCATCTCACAATACCGCTAAACCAAAGTTTGACATGCTAGTAAGCAGTATGACTTATATCGCCCACAACTCACTTGTGTTCTAGTCGTGCATAGCATCAACGCATAAAACCAGGCTCTGATGCCACTGTTGGGGAACGTAGTAATTTCAAAAAAATTCCTACGCACACGCAAGATCATGATGATGCATAGCAACGAGAGGGGAGAGTGTTGTCCACGTACCCTCGTAGACCGACAGCGGAAGCGTTATCACAACGCGGTTGATGTAGTCGTACGTCTTCACGATCCGACTGATCAAGTACCGAACGTACGGCACCTCCGAGTTCTACACACGTTCAGCTCGATGACGTCCCTCGAACTCCAATCCAACCGAGTGTTGAGGGAGAGTTTCGTCAGCACGACGGCGTGGTGACGATGATGATGTTCCACCGACGCAGGGCTTCGCCTAAGCTCCGCAACGGTATTATCGAGGTGTAATATGGTGGAGGGGGGCACTGCACACGGCTAAAATATCGTATATCAAGTGTGTATAGAGGTGCCCCCCTGCCCCCATATATAAAGGAGCAAGGGGGAGGCCGGCTGCCCTAGGCGCGCCAAGGAGAGGGGGGGAGTCCTCCTCCTAGGAGGAGTAGGACTCCCCTTTCCTAGTCCTACTAGGAAAAGAGGGGGGAAGGAAAGAGAGGGAGAGGGAGAGGGAAAGGGGGCTGCGCCCCCCTCTCCTAGTCCAACTAGGACTCCTCCTGGGAGGGGGCGCGCCACCTCCTGGCTGCTGCCCTCTCTCTCCTCTCAAGGCCCACTAAGGCCCAATACTTCCCCGGGGGGTTCCGGTAACCCTCCGGCACTCCGGTTTAATCCGAAACTTCTCCGGAACACTTCCGGTGTCCGAATATAGTCGTCCAATATATCAATCTTTATGTCTCGACCATTTCGAGACTCCTCGTCATGTCTGTGATCACATCCGGGAGTCCGAACAACCTTCGGTACATCAAAACATATAAACTCATAATATAACTGTCATCGTAACTTTAAGCGTGCGGACCCTTCTGGTTCTAGAACAATGTAGACATGACTGAGACACCTCTCCGGTCAATAACCAATAGCGGGACCTGGATGCCCATATTGGCTCCCACATATTCTACGAAGATCTTTATCGGTCAGACCGCATAACAACATACGTTGTTCC
Organism: Aegilops tauschii subsp. strangulata; assembly: GCF_002575655.3. NCBI lineage: Eukaryota > Viridiplantae > Streptophyta > Magnoliopsida > Poales > Poaceae > Aegilops > Aegilops tauschii. The sequence goes on along the minus strand of NC_053037.3, from coordinate 417,819,062 downwards.
CTTTGTCATCGGTATGTTACTTGCCCGAGATTCGATCATCGGTATCTCGATACCTAGTTCGATCTCGTTACTGGCAAGTCTCTTTACTCGTTCCGTAATACATCATCCCGCAACTAACTCATTAGTCACAATGCTTGCAAGGCTTATAGTGATGTGCATTACCGAGTGGGCCCAGAGATACCTCTCCGACAATCGGAGTGACAAATCCTAATCTCGAAATACGCCAACCCAACAAGTACCTTTGGAGACACCTGTAGAGCACCTTTATAATCACCCATTTACGTTGTGACGTTTGGTAGCACACAAAGTGCTCCTCCGGTAAACGGGAGTTGCATAATCTCATAGTCATAGGAACATGTATAAGTCATGAAGAAAGCAATAGCAACATACTAAACGATCGGGTGCTAAGCTAACGGAATGGGTCAAGTCAATCACGTCATTCTCCTAATGAGGTGATCCCGTTAATCAAATGACAACTCATGTCTATGGCTAGGAAACATAACCATCTTTGATTAACGAGCTAGTCAAGTAGAGGCATACTAGTGACACTCTGTTTGTCTATGTATTCACACATGTATTATGTTTCCGGTTAATACAATTCTAGCATGAATAATAAACATTTATCATGACATAAGGAAATATATAATACTTTATTATTGCCTCTAGGGCATATTTCCTTCAGTTCGCGGATACTTAACATGCTTAACGAGATCTTGGTATTTGATCTGAGTCTGGCCATTTGGTCTATACGCACTAACCAACTACGCGGGAACAGTTATGGGCACTCGGCGTCGCGGTATCAACCAAAGCCTTCGTGACGTCAGCGACTGAGTGGCGCGTGCCGGATTGGACTGGCACGCCTGCTAGGCTAGGTCTGCTTCCGGCCGCGTTCGCAACGTGCAGGTGTGCAATGGGCGATGGGCCCAGACCCCTGCGCCATAGGATTTAGACCGGCATGCTGACCTCTCTATTGAGCCTAGGTGGGGCTGCGATGTGTTGATCTTCCGCGGCCGGGCATGACCCAGAAAAGTGTGTCCGTCCAAATGGGATCGAGCGTGTTGGGTTATGTGGTGCACCCCTGCAGGGAAGTTTATCTATTCGAATAGCCGTGTCCCTCGGTAAAAGGACGACCCAGAGGTGTACCTTGACCTTATGACAACTAGAACCGGATACTTAATAAAACACACCCCAGATACAGCCCGGTGATCGCTCTCTAACAGGGTGACGAGGAGGGGATCGCCGGGTAGGATTATGCTATGCGATGCTACTTGGTGAACTTACCATCTACTCTCTTCTACATGCTGCAAGATGGAGGTGGCCCGAACCGTAGTCTTCGACAGGATTAGCTACCCCCCTCTTATTCTGGCATTCTGTAGTTCAGTCCACCGATATGGCCCTTTACACATATACCCATGCATATGTAGTGTAGCTCCTTGCTTGCGAGTACTTTGGATGAGTACTCACGGTTGCTTTTCTCCCTCTTTTCCCCCTTTCCCTTCTACCTGGTTGTCGCAACCAGATGCTGGAGCCCAGGAGCTAGACGCCACCATCGATGACGACTCCTACTACACCGGAGGTGCCTACTACTACGTGCAGGCCGCTGACGACGACCATGAGTAGTTAGGAGGATCCCAAGCAGGAGGCCTGCGCCTCTTTCGATTTGTATCCCAGTTTGTGCTAGCCATCTGATGGCAACTTGTTTAACTTATGTCTGTACTCAGATATTTTTGCTTCCGCTGAGTCGTCTATGATCGAGCACTTGTATTCGAGCCCTCGAGGCCCCTGGCTTGTATTATGATGCTTGTATGACTTATTTTTATTTTTAAAGTTGTGTTGTGATATCTTCCCGTGAGTCCCTGATCTTGACCGTACACGCTGCGTGTATGCTTAGTGTACGGTCAAATCGGGGGCGTCACAGTTATTGACCGGAGACGTGTCTCGGTCATGTCTACATAGCTCTCGAACCCGTAGGGTCCGCACGCTTAAAGTTCTGTGAAGATTTGTATTATGAGTTTATGTGCTTTGGTGTACCGAAGGTAGTTTGGAGTCTCGGATGAGATCGGGGACATGACGAGGAGTCTCGAAATGGTCGAGCCGTAATGATCGATATATTGGATGACTATATTCGGACATCGGAAAGGTTCCGAGTGATACGGGAATTCGCCGGGGAGTATATGGGCCTTATTGGGCTTTAGGGGAAAGAGAGAGGGGAGGCTGCGCCCCCCAAGGCTTAGTCCGAATTGGACTAGGGGGAGGGGCGGCGCCCCCTCCTTCCTTCTCTTCTCTTTTCCCTTTCCTTCTCTCCTACTCCTACTACTTGGAAGGGCTCCTAGTTCTACTAGGAAAGGGGGAATCCTACTCCCGGTGGGAGTAGGACTCCGCTAGGGCGCGCCATAGAGAGGACCGGCCCTCCCCCTCCTCCACTCCTTTATATACGGGGAAGGGGGCACCCCTTGGAGACACAACAATTGATCATTGATCTCTCCCAGCTGTGTGTGGTGCCCCCCTCCACCATAATCCACCTCGGTCATATCGTAGCGGTGCTTAGGCGAAGCCCTGCGACGGTAGCTTCATCAACATCGTCACCACGCCGTCGTGCTGACGAAACTCTCCCTCGAGCTCTACTGGATCGTGAGTTTGCGGGACGTCACCGAGCTGAACGTGTGCTGAACGAGGAGGTGCCGTACGTTCGGTACTGAGGATCGGTCGATCGTCAAGACGTACGACTACATCAACCGCGTTGTCATAACGCTTCCGCTTAACGGTCTACGAGGGTACGTGGACGACACTCTCCCCTCTCGTTGCTATGCATCACAATGATCTTGTGTGTGCGTAGGAAAATTTTGAAATTACTACGTTACCCAACAATTAAAACAAAGACACATGGCGTCACGTGAATGGTTAACAGAATTTTGGATTTACTAGAATTTAAAAACAACGCATCTCAATGTTTTGCGGGCAATCAACGGTGCCCTGGTGTTTGAAATTCATTCCCATTTCTTCCATGGGACCTAAGCATGCACCCAAGGACACAGATTTGATTTTTCAACCAATTTATATGCACTAGAGCATGTGCATGTAGTTCAAATTTTAATTATGCACATAAATGCATTGAAAACTCAGTTAATGCATAAAAATGTCCAAACGAACCCCGAAAAATCACAAAAATTCGCACAACACTCCTGTTGTTCTATGTTGACGCGAGAATTTTTTTTGCAAGCAATAAGAGGCAATGGATATTGTTTCGTCCCCAAAGGTGGGACGTTCCCAACCGAAAACCATCATGCTTGTTGTGAGAAGCTCCGGTTTGTGAGAAGCATATACCCAAACCTGCCCCAAATGGGACAAAATTTGTACCATGGCCTGTTGATGCCGCTCCATCATAGCATGCCAAGTTTCATGAATTTCAGACGAGTTTTGGAGTTACTAGAATTTAAAAACCAGGCATCTCAATGTTTTGCCGGCAATCAACGGGGCCCTGGTGTTTGAAATTCATTTCCATTTCTTGCATAGGACCTAAGCATGCACCCAAGGACACAGATTTGATTTTTCGACCAATTTATATGCACTGGAGCATGTGCATGTAGTTCAAATTTGAATTATGCACATAAATGCATTGAAAACACAGTTAATGCATAAAAATGTCCAAACGAACCCCAAAAATCACAAAAATTCACACAACACTCCTGTTGTTCTATGTTGGCACGAGAAAAAAATTTCAAAGCAATACGAGGCAATGGATATCGCTTCGTCCCCAACGGTGGGACGTTCCCTACCGAAAACCATCAAGCTTGTTGTGAGAAGCTCCCGTTTGTGAGAAGCATATACCCAAACCTGCCCCAAATGGGACAAAATTTGTACCACGGCATGTTGATGCCGCTCCATGATAGCAATGCCAAGTTTCATGAATTTCAGACGAGTTTTGGATTTACTAGAATTTAAAAACCAAGCATCTCAATGTTTTGCCGGCAATCAACGGTGCCCTGGTGTTTGAAATTCATTCCCATTTCTTGCATGGGACCTAAGCATGCACCCAAGGACAACGATTTGATTTTTCGACCAATTTATATGCACATCATGTGCATGTAGTTAAAATTTCAATTATGCACATAAATGCATTGAAAACTCAGTTAATGCAAAAAAATGCCCAAACGAACCCCGAAAAATCACAAAAATTCACACAACACTCATGTTGTTCTATGTTGACACAAGAAAAAAATTGAAAGCAATAAGAGGCAATGGATATCGTTTCATCCCCAAAGGTGGGACGTTCCCTACCGAAAATCATCATGCTTGTTGTGAGAAGCTCCAGTTTGTTAGAAGCATATACCCAAACCTGCCCCAAATGGGACAAAATTTGTACCGCGGCATGTTGATGCCGCTCCATGATAGCATGCCAAGTTTCATGAATTTCAGACGAGTGTTGGATTTACTAGAATTTAAAAACCAAGCATCTCAATGTTTTGCCGGCAATCAGCAGAGCCCTGGTGTTTGAAATTCATTCCCATTTCTTGCACGGGGCCTAAGCATGCACCCAAGGACACATATTTGATTTTTCGACAAATTTATATGCACTGGAGCATGTGCATGTAGTTCAAATTTGAATTATGCACATAAATGCATTGAAAACTCAGTTGATGCATAAAAATGTCCAAACGAACCCCGAAAAATCACAAAAGTTCACGCAACACTCCTGTTGTTCTATGTTGACATGAGAGAAAAATATGAAAGCAATAAGAGGCAATGGATATCATTTTGTCCCCAAAGGTGGGACGTTCCCTACTGAACACCATCATGCTTGTTGTGAGAAGCTCCGATTTGTGAGAAGCATATACCCAAACCTGCCCCAAATGGAACTAAATTTGTACCGCAGCATGTTGATGCCGCTCCATGATAGCATGCCAAGTTTCATGAATTTCAGACGAGTTTTGGATTTACTAGAATTTAAAAACCAAGCATCTCAATGTTTTGCGGGCTTTCAATGGTGCCCCGGTGTTTGAAATTCATTCCCATTTCTTGCATGGGACCTAAGCATGCACCCAAGGACACAGATTTGATTTTTCGACCAATTTATATGCACTGGAGCATGTGCATGTAGTTCAAATTTGAATTATGCACATAAATGCATTGAAAACTCAGTTAATGCATAAGAACTCCAAACGAACCCCAAAAAATCACAAAAAATCACACAACACTCCTGTTGTTCTATGTTGACACGAGAAAAAATTTGAAAGCAATAAGAGGCAATGGATATCGTTTCGTCCCCAAAGGTGGGACGTTCCCTACCGAAAACCATCATGCTTGTTGTGAGAAGCTCCGGTTTGTGAGAAGGATATACCCAAACCTGCCCGAAATGGGACAAAAAATGTACCACGGCATGTTGATGCCGCTCCATGATAGCATGCCAAGTTTCATGAATTTCAGACGAGTTTTTGATTTACTAGAATTTAAAAACCAGGCATCTCAATGTTTTGCCGGCTATCAACGGTGCCCAGGTGTTTGAAATTCATTCCCATTTCTTGCATGGGACCTAAGCATGCACCCATGGACACAGATTTGATTTTTCAAACAATTTATATGCATTGGAGCATGTGCATGTAGTTCTAATTTGAATTGTTCATCTGAAATGGCTGGAAAACCAATTTAATCTATAAAATGTTCAAACGAACCCTGAATAATTCCAATTCTTTTAGGACACACATATAGTTGCATGTTCACTCCAGATAAAAGATCTAGCAATTCAAACACCGTCCATTGCCGCTGTGACCCCATTATGTAATTCAAATCAAGATGAAAAATCAAGTAGATCGCACACAGTTTATTATCAGCAACCATGTGAGATGCATCACAAAATATCCTGGAGCACCATCAGTGTATAGTACGCCTATGGCTTACGCAAGAAGGTGCGTCGGCTAGTCCACAACCGGCTTCTCAAGCACACTAGCTCACTCCCCAAATATCATCTCACTGTTCAATCGTCACCGATGAAAGATGGGCACGTGGACCCGCGTCGTGAGGGCAACTTCGGTGGCCGACTCCGGCGAGAGCACGGCCGCAGCCTCCATGCGCGTGCTAACAAGGTGCATGAGCGCGGCCGCAATCTGCGACCGGGCGGCAAAGGCAGCCCAAACGGCCGCTGTTGATTCTCAGGTGGCGGCAGTAACATCTGCCTCGGGGATAGAAACTGGCGAGAGCGGCACAGCAGCTGTCTATTCCGCAACGGCGGCCTTAGCCCTGATGGAGGCCACCCACGACCATGTCGAGGCCGCCCACGCCCAGCTCCTGGCAGTCACCGCACAAATCGAACGAAGCTTCTCCGACAACGGTCGGCAACCCACGGCCGAAGAGCTAGCAATCGCCGAGAGCATTCGAGCAGCCGTCCATTCCTCCACCGCATACCTTGCGACGACGGAGCCCGTCCAAGCCCAGATCGTGTCCGCCCACGTCCAGCTCGTGGCAGCCTTTTCCAAACAGATGGCGGACGCGGATGGCGAGATGCTTGCCGAGTATGGTGCAATGGATGCCATGGAGCCCCTTCCCCAGGAGACCGTCGGGCGCGAGCTGGACATGGAGGCGGCGGCGGAGATCGACGAGCACCAACCGTAGTAGTACTCTTTGTATTTTTTAATTAAGAGCACCGGTCTTTAATTTGTTAGAGTAATGTTTAGGTCAGCTAGCTCTGTTTAATTGCTGAACTTGCTCGATTAAGAAGTGTGGGTGTGCTGTAGTCTCCTTTGTGTACCCAAATTACGCAATGACGTGGATGACCACTGTAACCATGGAAATTCGAACCAAAACTTTTGATGTTCAAACTCATCACACACGGGATAAGCTATCTGAATCGTTTGTGATGTCCACATATCGTACACAGTTCTGAATAAGGGACCGTGTCTGATGACACTTTGCGTGCCAGTTTTTTTGCTGAAGCGATTCCAAATTTTCGGCTTCCGCGGAAATATCTACCTCCCCGCCCCCGCCCCCTCCCCCTTACCAAAAGCCACATTTTCCCTCTTTTCGCCTTCCTTTCCAAGTTAAAACCTTCACTCCTTGCTTGCAGCGCCGCCTCCTCGTCGGCGACCCTCCTTCACGCTGCTCGGCCTCCTCTATCCAAGCAGGTAATCCACACCCGACCCCCATCCTTCTCCTCCTTCCACATCCCACATGCCCCGACCGCTGGCACGAGCGCGACACCTTCCACCCAAATCACCGACCCCTCCACCAAATAAGCGCCGGCCTAAGCCATGGTGCACGCAGTATAGCCAGGACCTCAAGGAGCATTTGGCATCGGAGAAGCAAATTGCGGCCGCACGCGGGGATGAGGTCGCGATGGCTGCCATTCGTGCCAACCCCCAGATCTTGAAGGAGCACCTTGCCATTTGCTAGCTACGCCATTTAAGCATGCTCGGTTTACTCGTTGCGGGTGCTGCCCTGCCTTTCCTTCACAAATTCTAGTGAATTGTGCTATCTAATTTTACCATGCAATCTGTTGCTCTAGTGTATAAGTTCTATATGTCGTACAGTGTGGTGCTCACTTATTAATTGTTTTGTTAATTAGTTGTCGTCTTCAGTTAACTGTTTGGTTCAATTCTGCAAATGTGATGTTCAATTCTTCAGGCTGCAATTTTGTATTGTCTTCCATGTGAGAAATAAATCGAATTTATCTTTACAAAATTGTGGGTGCATTCTATTATTGTATACCATGTGAGGAATTAATTGAATTTGGCTGTAGTAAATACATGAGAAACAAATACAATTGCTACAATTGGCTGTAGTTAACTGTTTGGTTAACTATCTGATCTTCTATTAGGAGTATGTTATATTGTGCAATGTGGTGCTCAGTTAATGTTTGGTTCATTTGTTGTGGTGTTTAGTTAACTACTCGGTTCATTTCTGCAATGCAATGTACAATTGTCGTGCGTAGAATTTTGTATTGTTGTGCATGTGAGGAATAAATCAAATTTGGCTGCGCTTAATACATGAGAAACATATACAAGTGCTTTATTTCATAGTTCTTAATCATGCTTGGTTTGGGTAAATGGGTTTTCCGTGTGTCTTGAATTAATCTAATGAATCTGCAATGTGCTTATTTTTCATCAACATATTTTACTGATAGCATGCGAACCCTTACTTAACCTGCTGACTAACTACCTTATATGTATTGCAGGGAAACAATGGGAAGCACTAAGGTTTACAATCAAGGTTAGCACGTGCATGGTCCGTTGTCTAATAGCACATTATTGTGCAATTGCAGGAACCATTCTAATATTTAGGTTTTTAACAATTTGGTCTTGCACATGTAGGTCCTGCTGTCAGAGGTTTTGACCCACTGTTTGACCCTTTTGCATATGGGGAAATGAGTTGTCCATGAATATCAATCAAATCAAGAAACTAAGAAAGATTGTTAGGATAAAGAAATTAGCAACAAAAACAACAAGATCTTTGTCTGCACAATGAAGAAGACATCAGTTCACTACAATCCTTTGCCCCATTTCCAGTATAGAGAAGATATTTATGCACATCCTTGTTTTCAGGCCTTTCCAAAGCAGTTCACTGATGATTACCTCTCAAACCACCTCTATGGTTAGGAGGCGAGGAAGGTTTTCATACAACACCCACAGTTCAATATTGAAGTGTTCCTGAAGAGGATGAAGGGCGGACGGTCAATCATCCACAGGCACTGGCCTAAAGTTGCAAAGACCTTCAACATGAATGAAGGCTCAATATTCGCCTTCCGGTTCAGCAGTTTACCAGATGAGATGCATCTGTCTATATACCGTCTATGTTGCTAATTTCGAAAGGTTCTACAAGTTGCATGTGGAACTTGCTGCTGGTGCAGTTGTGTAATGGGGTAGCTGACTGCTGAAGCTATATCATGTTGTACTCTGATGTATTTTAATTATGAAATTATGCTTCCTTAATATGGAAATGAAATATATTGTGTTCTTAATATGAAATGTCAATTAGATTAATAAATGGATTATGAATAATCAGATAATTAGCTTGCTAATGGTGAATTTGCTTGCTAATTGGGTTTTGCTATTGCAAACAGTTGTTGAAAAAATACCGTGGGCGATGACCTCAGGCAACGCACACAGTTTCTAGGAATAAACCGTGTTGGATCAATGAACAATCACAGACGACTTTCTCTTGAAAACTGTTTGCGTTAGGCCACCTTGCGCAAACGTTTACCGCATAAAAACTGTGTGTGATGGACAACCTTTGCCACACAGTTTCTTCTACGGACCGTGTGTGATACATTCAATAACGCAAACGATTTAACGGGAAAAATTGTGTGTGATGTACCTGTGAACGGAAACGTTTTCCTTGGAGCGACTGTGTGGGATGTGCATACGAACGGAAACGTTTAGCAGGGACTGACTGTGTGGGATGTACTTGCGACTGGAAACAATTTCGCTGTATAATTGTATTTTTTAGCTCTACTGAACGTATTTCCGTATTTGAGCGCTCGCCGGTCGCACACGACCTCATTTTGCCGAACGTGTGTGCCAGGAGGGCATATCCCCGACGGTTTCTGGGTCGTGTGGGAAGGACCCCCCTATCGCCCACACTCACTTGGCGACGGTTCCAAATGCCGTCGCGGAAAGGGGTTAAAAACCATTTGTTAAGGACCGACGCGCACTAGTGATCCTTACAAGCAAGAATATCTCTAGTTGTCTCCTCATTCATAACATAACCTTCCGGTACCTTAGGCAATTCATATCTATGAGGGCTAGTTCTAGCAGGTGTTTCAGGAGATTCAGTTTCAAGCTCATCATCAGATTCAACAACATCATGTTGTATTACTATAGCAATTTGTTCATCAAGAAATTCACCAAGTGGCACATCATTATTATCAAGCAAGGTACTAGCATCATCATAAGCATTATCCATAGCAGAAGTAGCATCATCAATAACTTGCAACATATTAGAATTGATAGCATGTGGTGGTGTTGCAAGTTTACTCAAAACAAAAGGTGAATCTAAAGCAGAACTGGATGGCAGTTCCTTACCTCCCCTCGTCTTTGAGGGAAATATCTTAGTCTTCGGATCCTTCAGATTCTTCATAGTGATAATATGATAATAATCCTAAGTGACTCAACAAATATAGCTATGCTCCCCGGCAACGGCGCCAAAAAAAGGTCTTGATAACCCACAAGTATAGGGGATCGCAACAGGTTTCGAGGGTAGAGTATTCAACCCAAATTTATAGATTCGACACATGGGGAGCAAAAGAAATTTGAAGGTATTAGCAACTGAGTTGTCAATTCAACCACACCTGGAGATTAATATTTGTAGCAAAGTGATCAGTAGCAAAGTAGTTTGATAGTTTTCATAATAGTGACAGCAGCAACGGTAACAGTAATAGTGATAGCAGTAATTTTGTAGCAAGTGTAACAGTGCTGATAGTAGTAGTGACTTAGCAAGAACAATATAGGATAAATTCATAGGCATTGGATCGGTGACTTGTTGGATGATATTCATCATGTGACAGTTATAACCTAGGGCGATACGGCACTAGCTCCAATTCATCGATGTAATGTAGGCATGTATTCCGTAAATAGTCATACATGCTTTATTAAAAGAACTTGCATGACATATTTTATCCTACCCTCCCGTGGCAGCGGGGTCCATATTGGAAACTAAGGGATATTAAGGCCTCCTTTTAATAGAGAACCGGAGCAAAGCATTAACACATAGTGAATACATGAACTCCTCAAACTATGGTCACCACCGAGAGTGGGCCCAGTTGTTGTCACTCCGGGGTTGTCGGATCATAACACGTAGTAGGTGACTATAACTTGCAAGATCGGATCTAAAACATGGATATAATGATGAATTCATAAACGGTTCAGATCTGAGTTCATGGCACCCGGGCCCAAAGTGACAAGCATTAAGCATAGCAAAGTCATAGCAACATCAATCTAAGAACATAGTGGATACTAGGGATCAGGCCCTAACAAAACTAACTCGATTACATGATGAATCTCATCCAACTCCTCACCGACCAGCGAGCCTACGAAGGAATTACTCACTCCCGGTGGGGAGCATCATGGAATTGGCAATGGAGATGGGTTGGTGATGACGCAGAACGAAGATCTCCCTCTCCGGAGCCCCAAATGGACTCCAGATCTGCCCTCCCGAGGAAGAACAGGGCTTGGCAGCGGCTACGTCTTGTGGAACGCGATAATTCTGTCTCCCTGATTTTTCTCCAAAAATAGGAATTTATAGTGTCAGGGTTGAGGACTGCGGGGCCACCAGGTGGGTAAAACCCACCTAGGCATGACAGGAGAGGGGGGCGCGCCCTGGTGAGTTGTGCCCACCCAGGGCCCCCTCTCCGGTAGGTCTTGGCTCTAGAAATTCTCATTTATTCCATAAAAATCCTCGCAAAGTTTTGTTCCATTCCGAGAACTTTTATTTCTGCACAAAAACAACACCATGGTAGTTATGCTGAAAACAGCGTCAGTCCGGGGTTAGTTTCATTCAAATCATGCAAATTAGAGTCCAAAACAAGAGGAAAAGCGTGAGAAAAAGTAGATACGTTGGAGACGTATCACCCCCCGGCAAAGATATGGGCCTTATTGGGCCAAGGGTGGGACAGACCAACCCCTTATGGGCTGGTGTGCCCCCATATGGGCCGATCTAACTGGAGAAAGGAAAAGGGGAGGAGGAAAGGAAATAGAGGGAATAGGATTCCCCCTTCCTTTCCCCTCTCCCCTCTTTTCTTCCCCCCTCCGGAGATAAGGAAAGCGGGAGGCCGAATTGGAGGAGGCCCCAAGTAGGATTCCTCCTACTTGGGGCGCCCCAAGGCTGCTCCCCTCCCTCTCCCACCTATATATACATGGGGAGGGGGCGCCTAGAACACACACCAACAATTGTTAGCCGTGTGCGGCGCCCCCCTTCACAGTTTACGCCTCCGGTCATATTCATGTGCTTAGGCGAAGCCCTGCGCGGATCACTTCACCATCACCGTCACCACGCCGTCGTGCTGACGGAACTCTCCCTCGACTCTTTGCTGGATCAAGAGTTCGAGGGGACTTCATCGAGCTGAACGTGTGCAGATCTCGGAGGTGTAGTACGTTCGGTGCTTGATCGGTCGAAACGAGAAGAAGTTCGACTACATCAATCGCGTTTGACAATGCTTCCGCTTTCGGTCTATGAGGGTACGTGGACACACTCTCCCCCTCTTGTTGCTTTGCATCTCCTAGATAGATCTTGCATGAGCGTTGGAATTTTTTTGATTGAATGATACGTTCCCCTACAGTGGCATCCGAGCCAGGTCTATGCGTAGATGATATGCACGAGTAGAACACAAAGAGTTGTGGGCGATAATAGTCATATTGCTTACCACCAATGTCTTATTTTGATTCGGCGGTATTGTTGGATGAAGCGGCCCGGACCAACCTTACATGACCACGTTCATGAGACCGGTTCCATCGACAGACATGCAACTTGTTTTGCATAAAGGTGGCTGGCGGGTGTCTGTTTCTCCAACTTTAGTTGAATCGAATTTGACTATGGCCGGTCCTTGTTGAAGGTTAAAATAGCACACTTGACGAAAAATCGTTGTGGTTTTGATGCGTAGGTAAGAACGGTTCTTACTAGAAGCCCGTAGCAGCCACGTAAAACTTGCAACAAGAAAGTAGAGGACGTCTAACTTGTTTTTGCAGGGCATGTTGTGATGTGATATGGTCAAGACATGATGTGATATAATTTATTGTATGAGATTATCATGTTTTGTAAAAGTTATCGACAACTGGCAGGAGCCTTATGGTTGTCGCTTTATTGTATGAAATGCAATCGCCATGTAATTGCTTTACTTTATCACTATGCGGTAGCGATAGTTGTAGAAGCAATAGTTGGCGAGACGACAACGATGCTACGATGGAGATCAAGGTCACAAGCCGGTGACGATGGAGATCATGACGGTGCTTTCGAGATGGAGATCAAAGGCACAAGATGATGATGGTCATATCATGTCACATATTTTGATTGCATGTGATGTTTATCTTTTATTCATCTTATTTTGCTTAGTACGGCGGTAGCATTATAGATGATCCCTCATTAAAATTTCAAGGTATAAGTGTTCTCCCTGAGTATGCACCGTTGCGACAGTTCGTCGTGCCGAGAAACCACGTGATGATTGGGTGTGATAAGCTCTACGTTCACATACAATGGGCGGAATACTCGGGTTAAACTTGACGAGCCTAGCATGTACAGACATGGCCTCAGACCACTTGAAACCGAAAGGTCGAACGTGAATCATATAGTAAATATGATCAACATAGAGATGTTCACCATTGAAAACTACTCCATCTCACGTGATGATCGGACATGGTTTAGTTGATATGAATCACGTGATCATTTAGATGACTCGAGGGATGTCTATCTAAGTGGGAGTTCTTAAGTAATATTTGCAAATTATGTTGTAGATCAATAGCTCATGTTGTAGCTCCCTTATGTTTTTTATATGTTCCTAGAGAAAAACTAAGTTGAAAGATGATAGTAGCAATGATGCGGACTGGGTCCGTGATCTGAGGATTATCCTCATTACTACACCGAAGAATTATGTCCTTGATGCACCGCTAGGTGACAGACCTATTGTAGGAGCAGATGCAGACGTTATGAACGTTTGGCAAGATCGGTATGATGATACTTGATAGTTTAGTGCGCCATGCTTTACGGCTCAGAACCAGGACTTCTTAAATGTTTTGAACACCATGGAGCATATAAGATGTTCCAAGAGCTGAAATAGGTATTTCAGACTCATGCCCGAGTCGAGAGGTATGAGACCTCTGACCAGTACTTTGCCTACAAGATGGAGGAGAATAGCTCAACCAACACCACTGCAGGATGCTGCTAACGCGACACTACGATCAGAGACCCTTCGAGAAACTGTGTGCGATGCAATAATCGTAAACGGTGCTGTATGAAAACCGTCAGAAATGTATAAAACGTTTGCGATGACGGATGCATCAAACACGGTTCAGGTTTTAGTTGCGTGTGCGATGAAGGGCATACAGTTCAGTTCAATTAACTGTTTGCGATGAGGAGGAACAAAAGAAACAGGCAGCCAGATGAAGGCGTGTGCGATACACAACATACGGTTCGCTCGGATGAACTGTTTGTGATTAGGCAACACAAAAGAAACGGTCAACCAAATGAAAGTGTGTGCGATATACAACATACGGTTCACTCGGATGAACTGCTTGTGATTAGGCAACACAAAAGAAATGTCCAACCAGATCAAGGTGTGTGCGATATACGCATGCGGTTCACTCGGCCCTTGTCGTCAGTGTGTGACCTTTGTGGCAACCGTTCGCTCCCCAAGCGCCTCTACGTGTACCGTGGCAACCGTCCACCGCCTCTTCGCCTTTCCCTCTCGATTTGGAACTATTGTCGCACGCTCTTCCTCCCTCCTCCATTCGCCTTCACCCTTCCTTCTGCCATTGTTAGATCATCTTCTCCATGGAGGGAACAGGCCGGAAACGACCCCGTTATTCTTGCCCCGATCTGAATGATGACGCGGTGGAGGAACTCATTGATCGGTGCGATGTCATCACCTCGGCTAGCATGGCAGGTTCGTTCAAGACCATTCTCGACTCAACTAATAACATCATTACAAGGAACCCAAGGGTCCAGGAGCGGTTTGATCTCCACTATCTTCTTCGCCGTGACCCTGCTGACTGGCACGGGGACGAGGGAAGCCTCGCCTTGTGCAAGTTGATGCCGCTTGATAATGATACGTATGATGTTAAGATGCCATCGCTTGAGGGCAAGGCTTGGGCAGGCGCAAATGGAGATTGGGTTGTTTATATTGGGTACAACTGCGAGTGGGAACTTGTGAATGTGTACACTCGTCACCGGGTTCCACTTCCAAATATCTCAGACAACTGCCCAGAGGTTGAGTACACCGGTATTCTCCGTGAGTTCAAATACGATCATGGTGACTGTCGTTTACGGAAGATAGCAATTTGTCGAGTTCGCAGCAGCTATTGGGATTACTCAAACTATGAAGTTATTGCTATCTTCGACAAGCTTGTTGCCTTCCTTACTTCCACGCCTTGATGGATATTGCTCAAAAATCAATTTCTGTACACGGATGAGTACTGTGATGCAATTCAATACGAGGGTCTTGTGTTTGCGGCCACCACTCGTGGCACTATTTTTGCATGGAATCATCATGCTTTTGGTACGTTTGTGTTCCATCGTAATTATAATTGTTTCATCCACATGCATGCAGGTTAGCTAGTTTCCCTTTACTAATTAATTAACCTTCTTGTGTCTCCAAGGTCCTGTGAACATTCGACCACCTATACTTTAAAAAATTTATAACCAAGGGGGAGATGATGATGCTGATGATTACGAGCATGAGGACGAGCTGGGCCCATATACCCAGTGGCGCCTGGCAACTTATTCCGATGGATCACCTCTTCTTCTTGTCTGTATACAGGGCACTGCTGATGTTACTAAGGAAGCTTGTGTTGTCTCGCATGGTCGCACTCTCCGGACCTATTCCAACATCCGTTGCAGGGTATTCAGGATGGATACTAGTGTACTAGCGCCAACACCTTCTCCCTGGTTCAGTATTGAAAGTCTTGGAGGAAACTCGCTCTTCCTTGGATAAAACTATCCAATGATGGTGGAAGGCAATCCAGCTGCTGTTGACACAACATTACTACCATTTATGAGAAGCAGTTGTATCTATACCTCAGACATTGCTATGCTTCCCTACCGTCCCAATATAGGTCCTGACACAGGCCGCTTCAGCCTGGATGATCAGTCCTGCGTTGGTCTCGAGATTGACAGTAGGTGGCCCTTCCCAGAGAATCACTTCTGGTTCAAAGCAAGCGTTTCCAATGCCGACGAGTGGTTGAGCTGAAGTTCATTTCATCGCTTTGTTATTTGTTGTGTGAGAAAAACTTTACTAGAATGTTTTGTTGGAAATGATCTATAATCCAACGTGTATCCTCGTTGTTGTTGTGGGCTGATGACTTGTTGTATGTAATCAATGGTACATTTGCATATGCATCCATCAACTCATGCCTGCTAGTGGTGTCCATATGAACAATGTTAGTTATTTTAGTTGCAAAAATTAGATAGTGCTAGTGATTTTTAGCTGCATATTTGGACAAATCGCAGTGTTACAAGGTTGACAAATGGCAATGTTACTAGATAAACAAATGTCAATCTTTCCAGTTTGAAAAATGGCAACATACCCAAAATGACGGATATGCAAATCTTACTCAATTGTTTGTACGTGGTTGCACACGGGTCATGCAAAACAACCGTTTGCGTTGAAGGGATGCAGAAATCCTGCTCGACATTTTCCCTTAGCTTCCTGGGAAGCTGTCGGTTTGCATCCAGGTGTTCTAACTAAAACGTTTGCGATGAGTGTTTTATATTTAAAAACCATTGACATTTTTCTCAAAAGAAAATCGTTTGATATGTCTGTACATTAAGAGAGAAAAACGCAAGTTCGTTCAAACCATATCTTTGATTCAGTCACACTGCGAATTTATATTCATATGATCGAGAATTCGAGATACAGTATTAAACCCCAAAAAACTATTTCCGGCGGCGGCGGAGGCGGCATGCCGCACCATCGTAGTCGGTGTCGTCCTCTGGGACGCCGTTGTTGAAGTCTTCAAGGCAGCACAAAATGTTATTCACTTGTAAATCAAACATCATGTCATCACGCGATCGATGGGCGGGGCGCGGGAGGACGGCAACTGGCGCTGCTGAGAGATAGCGGTCGACGGCAGCATCCCATGCCGTTGAGGGGGGCGCGCGCACGGGCACGGGCACGAGCGTGGCGGGTGCAGCCAAACGCACGGGGGCCGGCGCCACGACGGGTGGAGGGGCGCGCACGGGCACGGGCGCTGGCACTGGCATGTACACGAGCTCGCGCGGGTCCGCAGAGACCTCGCTGACGCTCGCGGCTTCCAGCTCTACGATAGTGCTCGGCGACCAGCCCGTCAATGCTACGGGGATGGTCGTTGGCGCGGGAGCGGGGGCAGCAACCGCCGCGGCTAGCTTGTTCTGGGCCATGTCCATGAGGCCCCATTCCTCCTTATTTTCTATCTCCTCCGGCTCGGAGTCGACTTCACCAAACTTGAATACTAGTGGCAGATGATCATTCTGCGGCATGGCGTTGGTGGAGGTCTGCGGCTGCGGGAGGGAGGGGAATGGGAGGCGAACAATAAGACCGCCCGTATTAAAAAGCGGCTCGGGCGCCATTAATGGAGAGGAAGGCGGGCGGCCATGGAAGTCAAAGGGCTCACTTACGTAGCGTACAGCTCGCACGCTTCGCGGTGAGCCTGCGCATTGGAGGACAGCTTGCACGCCTCTCGGTCAGCCTGCGCACCGGACTGCGCTCGCACGCCTCCTATTCAGTCAAGGTCAAGCAGCTGTCCGCACGGCACCTCCTACAGCCATTAAAACCAAGACACGTGGCATCACGTGAATGGTTAAAAGAACGCACACGGTTTGAATTCTACAAATGTTTGAGATATTAAAGTGGCAGCTATTTTTTTCAAAATGCCTTTGTTGGCTGTCATTATTCGAGTGCGCCTTCTCTCAGAATGGACACAAAAAATGCCACAGAATGTCGGGTGCCATTCCATGATAGCATGCCAAGTTTCATGAATTTCAGATGAGTTTTGGATTTACTAGAATATCAAAACCAAGCATCTCAATGTTTTGCCGGCAAACAACGGTGCCCTGGTCTTTGAAATTCATTCCCATTTCTTGCATGGGACCTAAGCATGCACCCAAGGACACAAATTTTCTTTTTCAACCAATCTATATGCACTGGAGCATGTGCATGTAGTTCAAATTTGAATAATGCACATAAATGCATTGAAAACTCAGTTAATGCATAAAAATATCCAAACGAACCGCGAAAAATCCCAAAAATTGACACAACACTCCTGTTGTTCTATCTTGACACGAGAAAATTTATGAAAGCAATAAGAGGCAATGGATATCGTTTCGTACCCAAAGGTGGGACGTTCCCTACCGAAACCATCATGCTAGTTGTGAGAAGCTCTGGTTTGTGAGAAGCGTATACCCGAACATGCCCCGAATGGGACAATTTTTTACCATGGCATGTTGATGCCGCTCCATGATAGCATGCCATGTTTCATGAATTTCAGACGAGTTATGGATTTACTAGAATTTAAAAACCAGGCATCTCAACATTTTGCCGGCAATCAACAGTGCCCTTGTGTTTGAATTTCATTCTCATCTCTTGCATGGGACCTAGAAATTCACCCAAGGACACCTATTCAATTTTTCAACCAACTTTAGTGCATTGGAGCATGTGCTTGTAGTTCAAATTTGAATTATGCACATAAAATGCCTAGAAAATCAAGTTAATGCATAAAAATGTCCAAACGAACGCCAAAAAATCACAAAAATTGACACAACACTCCTGTTGTTCTATGTTGACACTAGAAAATTTTTGAAAGCAATAAGAGGCAATGGATATCGTTTCGTCCCCAAAGGTGGGACGTTACCTACCGAAACCATCATGCTTGTTGTGAGAAGCTTACACCCGAACCTGCCCCAAATGGGACAAAAAATTTACCACAGCATGTTGATGCCGCTCCATGATAGCATGCCAAGTTTCATGAATTTCAGACGAGTTATGGATTTACTAGAATTTAAAAACCATGCATCTCAATGTTTTGCCGGCAATCAATGGTGCCCCGGTGTTTGAAATTCATTCCCATTTCTTGCATGGGACCTAAGCATGCACCCAAGGACACAGATTTGATTTTTCAAACAACTTTGGTGCATTGGAGCATGTGCTTGTAGTTCAAATTTGAATTATGCACATAAAATGCCTACAAAACCCAGTTAATGTATAAAAAAGGCCAAACGAACGCCGACAAAATCCAAGATTAAACACAACACTCATGTTGTTCTATGTTGACACTAGAATTTTTTTGAAAGCAATAAGAGGCAACGGATATCTTCCCGTCCCCAAAGGTGGTACGTTCCCTATCGAAACCATCATGCTTGTTGTGAGAAGCTCTGGTTTGTGAGAAGCTTATACCCAAACCCGTCCCAAATGGGACAAAATTTTCACCACGGCATGTTGATGCCGCTCCATGATAGCATGCCAAGTTTCATGAGTTTCAGATGAGTTTTGGATTTACCAGAATTTAAAAACCAGGTATCTCAATGTTTTGCCGGCAATCAACTATGCCCTGGTGTTTGAAATTCATTCCCGTCTCTTGAATGGGACCTAAGCATGCACCCAAGGACACACATGTGATTTTTCAGCCAATTTTTATGCACTGGAGCATGTGCATGTAGTTCAATTTTGAATTATGCACATAAAATGCCTACAAAACTCGGTTAATGCATAAAAATGTCCAAACGAACCCCGAAAAATCCCAAAAATTGACACAACACTCCTGTTGTTCTATGTTGACACGAGAAATTTTTTGAAAGCAATAAGAGGCAATGGATATCGTTTCGTCCCCAAAGGTGGGACGTACGTTCCCTACCGAAACCATTAAGCTTGTTGTGACAAGCTCTGGTTTGTGAGAAGCGTATACCCAAACCTACCCCAAATGGGACAATTTTTTTACCACGGCATGTTTATGCCGCTCCATGGTAGCATGCCAAGTTTCATGAATTTCATACGAGTTTTGGATTTGCTAGAATTAAAAAACCAGGCATCTTTATGTTTTGCCGGTAATCAGTGCCCTGGTGTTTGAAATTCATTCCCATTTCTTGCATGGGACCTAAGCATGCACCCAAGGACACATATTTGATTTTTCAACCAATTTATATGCACTGGAGCATGTGCATGTAGGTCAAATTTGAATTATGCACATAAATGCATTGAAAACTCAGTTAATGCATAAAAATGTCCAAACGAACCCCGAAAAATCGCAAAAATTGACACAACACTCCTGTTGTTCTATGTTGACACGAGAAAAAATTTGAAAGCACTAAGAGGCAATGGATATCGTTTCATCCCCAAAGGTGGGAGTTCCCTATCGAAATCATCATGCTTGTTGTGAGAAGCTCTGGTTTGTGAGAAGCATATACCCGAACCTGCCCCAAATGGGACATTTACCATGGCATGTTGATGCCGCTCCATCATAGCATGCCAAGTTTCATGAATTTCAGACGAGTTATGGATTTACTAGAATTTAAAAACCAGGCATCTCAACGTTTTACCGGCAATCAACAGTGTCCTGGTGTTCAAATTTCATTCCAATCTCTTGCATGGGACCTAGAAATTCACCCACGGACACACATGTGATTTTTCAACCAACTTTAGTGCATTGGAGCATGTGCTTGTAGTTCAAATTTGAATTATGCACATAAAATGCCCACAAAACCCAGTTAATGTATAAAAAAGGCCAAACGAACCCCGAAAAATTCCAAGATTAAACACAACACTCCTGTTGTTCTATGTTGACACTAGAAATTTTTTGAAAGCAATAATAGGCAACGGATATCGACCCGTCCCCAATGGTGCTACGTTCCCTATCGAAACCATCATGCTTGTTGTGAGAAGCTCTGGTTTGTGAGAAGCTTTTACCCAAACCTGCCCCTAATGGGACAAAATTTTCTCCACGGCATGTTGATGCCGCTCCATCATAGCATGCCAAGTTTCATGAATTCAGATGAGTTTTGGATTTACTAGAATTTAAAAACCAGGTGTCTCAACGTTTTGCCGGCAATCAACAGTGCCCAGGTGTTTGAAATTCATTCCCATCTCTTGCATCGGACCTAGAAATTCACCCAAGGACACACATGTGATTTTCAACCAACTTTGGTGCATTGGAGCATGTGCTTGTAGTTCAAATTTGAATTATGCACATAAAATGCCTAGAAAACCCAATTAATGTATAAAAAAAGTCCAAAGGAACCCTGAAAAATTCATTCCCATTTCTTCCATGGGACCTAAGCATGCACTAAAGCACACAGATTTGATTTTTCAACCAATTTGTATGCACCAGAGCATGTGCATGTAGTTTCATTTTGAATTGTGCACGTGAAATGGCTAGAAAACTAGTTTATTGTATAAAATGTCCAAACGAACCCTGAATAATTCCAATTCTTTTACGACACACATATAGTTGCATGTTCACTGCGGCTAAAAGGTCTAGCAATTCAAACAGCGTCCATTGCCGTTGTGACCCCATTTTGTAATTCAAATCAAGTAGATCCCACACAGTTTATTATCACCAACGTGTGAGATGTAGTACAAAATATCTTGGAGCACCATCGGTGTATAGTATGCCTATGGCTTACGCGAGAAGGTGCGTCGGCTACAGTCCACAGCCGGCATGTCAAGCACACTAGCTCACTCCCCAAAAACTCCCGCCTCTGCATCCCTCGCAATCTCGAAAATATCTACCGCCTGGAAGGTTTTAATGTTTGATAGCACACGATTAGTATGTGCAGACTGTGTGCGATGTCTGTTACTCCCGCTCTGCTTCAGTCCCTTGATTCAAATTTTCAGTAGCACCGGCATTTTACTCCCGCCTCTGCATCCCTCGCAATCTCAAAAATATCTGCTCGCCCTTGATCCAAATTTTCAGTAGCCCCGCCTTGTTACTCCCGCCTAGTAAAAATTTTAGTTGCCGCAGTATTTCCTCAAACACAACCTTGCTCCCCCCCTCCACACACACCCCCCAAAACCTCCGCTCACACAGACACGCACAACCCTTGAAACCATAAGTAGGTCGCCGCCATCGTCGGCGCCTCCATCCTCAACCTCTGCCCGTGTGCCGGGGAGCTCGAGGAGCCAATGGCCAAAAAGAGGTTTATCGCGGCCTTTTCGCCCGACGGCGGCGAGGTGGCTGCCGAGGTGTCCCCGTCGTCCTCCACGGGCCCAATCCGCCGTCGCCAGTCCCCCGATCAGCCCGCCGCCGCGCCCCTACGCCGGTTCGAGGACTTCCCCGTCCTCCCTCGGACCCGGCAGCCGACGAAGTCCTACCTCGGGGTCCGGCAGCGGCGGTGGGGGACGTGGGTCGCCGAGATTACAAATCGAGACACCCACACCCGCCGGTGGCTCGGTAGCTTCCACATGGCCGAGCTCGCGGCCATGGAGTATGACCGCTGGCAGGTCCGCTACCATGGCGTGGCAGCTAGGCTCAATTTCCCCTTCGGCACACGTCCGGTCCACCTCGTTCGGGCGGAGCCATGGGTGGTGAGCTCGTTTATGGTGCGGGAGGACCGCGAGGCGTGGGAGCGCCTCGAGGCCGAGGCCGCCTACGAGGCCTACATGCAAGAGCTTCGCCGGCAGTACCTGGAGCTCGTGGAGGCAGAGTGGGAGATCTTTGCCAGCGCGGAGGGCGGCGAGGTTATCGCGCTCTCCTCTGATGATGAGGTCGAAGGCGGCGAGGACGGTGGTGCCGAGGGCGGCGAGGTTATCGCGCTCTCCTCTGATGACGAGGTTGAAGGCGCAGCGACGGTGGCGCGGAGGGCATCAAGGTGGGCCCCGAGGACGAGGAGATCGACGTCTACGAGTGGAGGAGTGCGTTCCCCAACGACCCCGACGACGGTACTAGCCCGGACCCGGCTCGCGGCACACCGTACATGACGAGGAAGGATTGGCTCGACCTCTACTTTGACCGAAAGTAGTTTAGCTTAGTTTAAATTTATGTTTTATGTTCGGTTATGCAAAACTATCTATGTTTATGTTTGAATGCATGCTACTTTTGGTTGAACCAGCTTTGAACTTGATCAAATTGAAGTTTGCAACCTTAAGTATAGGGGATCGACTAGAAAAGGCCAAAAATTGCTGGAGTATATATATATATATATATCCACTAAGGGTTTTAGTCCTTTAGATTTTTAAGGATCGCCTAGAGATGTCCTTATGACTTGTTTATTATAGTTCTTCACAATGTGATGCTCTATATGTGCAACTATTTGCCGTGCAGTTCAATTTCATCAGTAACAGTTTCAACAATACCACTATGAATTACGATATTTGGTTGTTGTTAAGGATATTGCAGTTAACATGCCTTTTCGTTTTTCAATTGTTGTTTAGCAACATGCATTGTACTGAATGACTAAATATGCAATCCCAGGCTACATAGCAACAAGGAAGAGTGTTACCTTAATGTTCTGATTATGTCTAGATATACATGTAATAAAATCTTATATAATGGGATGGATGGAGTGTTGTACTACATCATTTTTCAATTGTTGTTTAGCTTCTAATATTAACTTAGTGCTTTTAGGTACATATATCATTGCCAAAGATCCACACTTCTACCCTTTCTGCGTATGGGGCAATGAGATATTCATGAACCAGCATCAAGTGTGGAAACTGATAAAGATTGTTATTAAAATGGGTCAAAAGATGTCAATCGAACTATTTGTTTACACTTTATGCAAGACAACAGTGAACTGCAGGATGGTAAGTAAGAACCCTGTAGCCTTCTTTTTACTGCCCGTAATGAGTTGTGTTAGATGACAATATCTGAATCTTTTTTCTTTTGCAGTGGATCCTGAAGGAGTTTCCTCAAGATTACCTCTCAGACTACATGATTGGCGGCCGACCATCACAAGGGGTTGGACTAGAGTCCTGCATGCCTTCTGCATCCAGGAGAGCACAATAGGGCCATTCCGCTTCACCTTGTTCAGCAACTGGAATGTATGTCGCCTCTTTCTTTACCATCTTTAATAGTACAAGTATAGAACCCTGGTACATCATTCTTTATTTGGTGCTTATGTAATTCTGAAACATATGTACCTATGAATTGAATAATGCAATTGTTGTTTGAACCTGATGGATATGAATAAAGCTATATCCTACTTTCAAGTTTAAATTAGGTACAATTTTAAATAGCAGCAATTAAATTAGGGCAAAATTACGTTGTGCAGGTCATTACGGCACACACGGTTGCTAAAACACAAACGTTTGCGATATACACCATAATCTAAGACGGTTCATAGAGAGGAAACGTGTGCAAGCATGCACACAGTTGCCGTTTGCAAAGCGTGTGTGATGTCAGACACTATCACATACTGTGCAGGAAAACTAAATGTGTGCGATTGTCTACCCATCGTACACGGTTTATAATCATGAACTGTTTGTGATGTGCCAGGCATCGTAAAACCCGCGTGCCTAGAATCTACCTGGAAAACTCTCGAGCCTGGAATCTGCCTAGTTTTATGCAGAACCACAAAACTCCGACTGCGATGGTAATGCAAGCACAAACGAGTAGCAAGGATGAAGCGTTTGGGATATTCGAGATATCGGAAACGGTTATATAGGGACAACTATATGCATCAAGGCTCCCTATCCCCGACGGTTTCTGGGTCGTGTGGGAAGGACCCCCCTATCGCCCACACTCACTTGGCGACGATTCCAAATGCCGTCGCGGAAAGGGGTAAAAAACCTTTTGTTTAGGACCGATGCACACCAGTGCAATGAGCATGTGCTCAAAATGTCTGAGTACTACAATCGCTTGAATCAAGTGGTAGTTAATCTTCCAGATAAGATAGTGTTCGACAGAGTTCTCGAGTTAGTATCACCAAGTTACCGGAACTTTGTGATGAACTATAATACGCAAGGGATGACGAAAACGATTCCTGAGCTCTTCGCGATGCTAAAATCGGTGAAGGTAGAAATCAAGAAAGAGCATCAAGTGTTGATGGTTAACAGGACCACTAGTTTCAAGAAAAAGGGCAAAGGAAAAGAAAGGGAACTTCAAGAAAGAATGTAAAGCAAGTTGCCACTCCCATGAAGAAACCCAAAGCTAGACCTAAGCTTGAAACTGAGTGCTTCTACTGCAAAGGGAATGGTCACTGGAAACGGAAATACCCCAAATACTTGGCGGATAAGAAGGATGGCAAAGTGAACAAAGGTATATTTGATATACATGTTATTGATGTGTACTTTACTAGTGTTCATAGTAACCCCAGGGTATTTGATACCGGTTCAGTTGCTAAGATTAGTAACTCGAAACAAGAATTCAAAATGAACAGAGACTAGTTGAGGGCGAGGTGACGATGTGTGTTGGAAGTGATTCCAAGGTTGATAAGATCACCATCGCACACTCCATCTACCTTCGAGATTAGTGTTGGACCAAAATAAATATTATTTGGTGTTTGCATTGAGCATGAATATGATTGGATCATGTTTATTGCGATACGGTTATTCATCTAAGTCAGAGAATAATTGTTGTTCTGTTTTCATGAATAAAACCTTATATGGTCATACACCCAATGTAAATGGTTTGTTGAATCTCGATCGTAGTGATACACATATTCATAATATTGATGCCAAAGATGCAAAGCTGATAATGATAGTGCAACATATTTGTGGCACTGCCGTTTAGGTCATATTGGTGTAAAGCACATGAAGAAACTCCATACAGATGGATTTTTGGAATCACTTGATTATGAATCATTTGATACTTGCGAACCATGCCTCATAAGCAAGATGACTAAAACTCCGTTCTCCGGAATAGTGAAGCGAGCCACTGACTTTGGAAATAATACATACCGATGTATGCGGTCTGATGAGTGTTGAGGCTCGCGGTGGGTATCGCTATTTTCTGACCTTCACAGATGATTTGAGCAGATATGGGAATATCTAGTTGATGAAACACAAGTCTAAAACATTTGAAAAGTTCAAAGAATTTCAGAGTGAAGTGCAGAATCATCGTAACAAGAAAATGAAGTTTCTATGATCTAATCGCGGAGGCGAATATTTGAGTTACGAGTTTGGCCTTCAATTAAAACAATGTGGAATAGTTTCACAAACTCATTGACGATGACATGTACCTAGGGTAGGGTCATAGGCCTGACCTAGACGCCCTACCCAAGGACACTGCCCTAGAGTCAAAGACATTCAAAGTACAATAGAAGATACCGACTGAAATCACCTCGGAGTGTAATCCACTCGACCAGCTATCCCACTCGGATACTGAGGGAGTCCTGGATTAAGGGGTCCTCGAGCGTCCAGGCTATGTAACATGGGTGGCTATGTAACATGGGCCGGACTGATGGGCTATGAAGATAAAAGACAGAAGACTTCTTCCCGTGTCCGGGTGGGACTCTCCTTGGCGTGGATGGCAAGCTTGGCGTTCGGATATGTAGATTCCTTCCTTTATAAACCGACTCTGTACAACCCTAGGCCCCTCAAGTGTCTATATAAACCGGAGGGTTTAGTCCGTAGAGGCAATCACAATCATATAGGCTAGACATCTAGGGTTTAGCCATTACGATCTCGTGGTAGATCAACTCTTGTAATTCTCATATTCATCAATATCAATCAAGCAGGAAGTAGGGTATTACCTCCATCAAGAGGGCCCGAACCTGGGTAAACATCGTGTCCCCCGTCTCCTGTTACCATCAACCTTAGACGCACAGTTCGGGACCCCCTACCCGAGATCCGCCGGTTTTGACACCGACATTGGTGCTTTCATTGAGAGTTCCAATGTGTCGTCACTAGGAGGTTCGATGGTTCCATCCATCATCTACAACAACGCGGCCCTCGAGGAGGTTTTTCTCCCCGGCCAGATCTTCGTATTTGGCGGCTCCGCACTGCGCGCCAACTCGCTTGGCCATCTAGAGCAGATTGACAGCTATGCCCCAGGTCACCAGATTAGTTTTGGAAATCTTGACTATGTCACTGATATCCGTGGAGACTTGATCTTCCAAGGGTTCACGACCCCAACCTCCGCTCTGGCCTTAGATCCAGAGTGCATTGCCAGGTCCGAAGACGGGATTACTGAGCCCGCCGGACTGTCTGCGGCCATTGAGCCCAGCACGGGAGAACCGGAGGAAGTAGTGTCGCTAGCAACCATCATGAAGCCGGACTCCCCTCCGGACACCGGCTCCGAACCCTCGGAGTCAGCATCATGTGAGCTCGGCCAAGGAGTTTCCTTCCCGCCATACTCCACGGATTTTCTTCTCCCTGGCCAAACCTCGCCTTTAAGCGAGGCTCTGGACTTGATGCGATCCCTCGTCATTACAGAGGAGCAATGTCCGAACTACGCCCAGCCCGGACTAGGTGCTGAGAGCAGGGAATTTTACGTCCCACCCACCACCCACTTAATAGCCACCGTCGAGGACTTAACTGACATGCTCGACTACGGCTCCGAAGACATCGACGGTATGGACAACGATGCCGGAGAGGAGCAGGCCGAAAACCCGCCCTTTACCGGACGTTGGATGGACACCTCTTCGTACGACGTGTACATGGTGGATACACCCAAAGCGGGTAACGGCGATGACAAAGAAGATCCAGTCGAGGACAAACCTCCTGAGATATAGCCAAAGCACCGACGTCAGCGGCGCCGCTCTAAATCACGCCGTGGAAAAGACAGCAATACCGGCACAGGAGAAAACAATACTCTGGACGATGCCGAAGACAAAGAAGACCCCGTCGAGCCAACTTCCGAACAGGACGATCGGGAAGATGGGCAAGTTACCCTGATGAACAGGCCATAAACAATGACTCGAAGGACAACAATTATCTTCCTCTCTCTGAGGATGAGGTGAGCCTTGGCAACGAGGATTTTATCGTGCCTGAGGAACCTCTCAAGCAGGAGCGCTTTAAGCGCCGGCTAATAGCCACTGCAAGGAGCCTGAAAAAGAAGCAGCAGCTTCAAGCTGATCAAGATCTGCTCAACGATAGGTGGACTAATGTCCTGGCAGCCGAGGAATACGGCCTCGAGCGCCCAACCAAAAGTTACCCGAAGCGTAAACTACTACCCCAATTTGACAACGAGGCCCTCGAGCCCGCACCATCAGCGCGTAATGCAACTGACCGACCACCTCATGGCCGGGACAAAACAACAACTCAAGCCGAACACCAGCCCATACTACCTCGCCGTAAAGGTAGAGATGTAACAGCTCGGCGATATACATATGACCTATGGCAAGACCTGGACAGTAGAGCAGGTCAGACCAGATCGATCTACGGATCGAGGGGGCGCGCCCTGACGCGCGACGATGGCTATCTAGCCGGACATGACAAGCATAATCACGCCCGGGCCGAAAACCGCAGACGGACTCCATCCGAGCTGCGTCATGACTTGGCCTGATATAGAGGCGCTGCACACCCCCTTTGCTTCACTGATGAAGTAATGGAGCACGAATTCCCAGAAGGGTTTAAACCCGTGAACATCGAATCATATGATGGGACAACAGACCCCGCGGTATGGATTGAGGACTTTCTTCTCCATATTCACATGGCCCGTGGTGATGATCTTCATGCCATCAAATACCTCCCACTCAAACTCAAGGGACCAGCTCGGCACTGGTTGAACAGCTTGCCTGAAAACTCAATTGGCAGCTGGGAGGACTTGGAAGACGCCTTCCGCGACAACTTCCAGGGTACATACGTCTGACCTCCGGATGCCGATGACTTAAGTCACATAGTTCAACAGCCCGGAGAGTCAGCCAGGAAATTCTGGACTAGGTTCTTAACTAAAAAGAACCAGATCGTCGACTGTCCGAATGCCGAAGTCCTAGCGGCCTTTAGGCACAACATCCGCGATGAATGGCTCACCAGGAAAAGCCAAAGTCCATGGCAGCCCTCACGGCACTCATGACCCGCTTTTGCACGAGCGAAGATAGTTGGCTAGCCCGTAGCAATAATAATGCAAGTGAACCTGGCACCTCTGAAGTCAAGAATAGCAACGGCAAGCCCCGGCGCAACAAGCATAAGCGTCGAAACAATGGTGACAATACGGATGACACGGCGGTCAACGCCGGATTCAGTGGCTCCAAGTCCGGTCAGCGGAAGAAGCCATACAAAAGGAACAATCTGGGCTCTTCCAGCTTGGACCGCATACTCGATCGTCCATGTCTGATCCACGGCACCCCTGATAAACCAGCCAA
Organism: Aegilops tauschii subsp. strangulata; assembly: GCF_002575655.3. Classification (NCBI taxonomy): domain Eukaryota; kingdom Viridiplantae; phylum Streptophyta; class Magnoliopsida; order Poales; family Poaceae; genus Aegilops; species Aegilops tauschii. Next base: position 417,790,220 of record NC_053037.3, on the reverse strand, counting down.
TCATACCCACCGGAGTTGTTGGGTCTTTAAACAGGCCGGGAAGTTAAATGCCGAGGATAAGGAGAAGGGGTCACAAAGTGAGAACGACGACGAAGAGCCCCGTCCGCGGAACACAGGGGGACAGAAGAAGTCCCCCCCTCAGGTTAAAACGGTGAACATGATATACGCTACCCATATCCCCAAGAGGGAGCGCAAACGCGCGCTCAGGGACGTCTATGCGATAGAGCCAGTCGCCCCAAAATTCAACCCATGGTCATCCTGTCCGATCACCTTCGATCGCAGGTATCATTCGACCAGTATCCATCATGGCGGTTCAGCCGCACTGGTCCTCGACCCAATCATTGATGGATTCCACCTCACGCGCGTCCTCATGGACGGTGGCAGCAGCCTCAACCTGCTCTACCAGGATATAGTCCGCAAGATGGGCATCGATCCATCAAGGATCAAGCCCACCAAAACTACCTTTAAAGGGGTAATACCAGGTGTAGAGGCCCGCTGCACAGGCTCAATTACATTGGAAGTCGTCTTCGAATCTCCAGACAACTTCAGAAGCGAGGACTTGATCTTCGATATCGTCCCCTTCTGCAGTGGCTATCATGCACTGCTCGGACGAACTGCATTTGCTCGATTCAATGCGGTGCCACACTATGCTTATCTCAAACTCAAGATGCCCGGACCACGCGGTGTCATAACAGTCAATGGAAACACCGAACGCTCCCTCCGTACTGAGGAGCACACCGCGGCCCTGGCAGCAGAAGTACAGAGCGGCCTTATCAAGCAGAACCTTAATTCGGCGGCCAAGCTCCCGGACACTCTCAAATGCGTCCGGACTACTCTACAGCAGGACAATCCATCTCGTCGGGAGCTTGATTAGCAATTCGGCCTCCGTCTCAGTCCCGACCAAATGGCGGTGTTCGTGCCGCGCGTACATAACTATGCACTCAAAATACCATGGGCATAGACGGAGGCATAAATTGATTGTGGCCCATCATACGGCTCCCACGCATACTTTTCCTTTTCCTTCTTAACCATTTTTCGGTCTCTTTTTCACAGGCCCCTCACGACGGCTTGATCATCGACCCTTTCGAAGGATGGATATACCAAGGTGGCAAGCAGTACAGACGTGTGGGGGAATCTTTAGATGTTCTTCTTGATGATCATTCTACCTGTTTTCAGGACCCGCACGCAGCTCCCCCTTGATCTTGGCATGTTAAATAGCCAGGCTGCTTATTGCACTATTTGTACAAATACGCTTTGACGTATTAATCAAACTATAATGGAAACAGTTTGCGGCCCAACTTACGGGCACTAGCTTACTACTTCATTTTATTTCGCTATTCTTATCGATTGCACCCTTACACTCTGGTACGCTTTAAATCGCTAGGGGCTTCATTATGCTCCATACTACGGCAACAAAGTTCGAACACTTTTTACAGTACAGTTCGGCACCCCGAATTTTAGCATCATATGCATCGGCGCCGAATCATGTCTTTGGTCAATAGTTGGGTTGCCCGGCTCCTGTGCTTACTACCTTATGTTCCGCTATATCGGCTAGGGTAGTAATGGGAGAACTACTGCGATTGTGTCCTGGTTTATCCGGATGAGCACCTCAGTAGAGAAAGCTGAAAACTGACTGTCATGATGCGGCGTGAGCCGGTCAGCTGTTCGGAGGTTACAAATCTTTTGCGATTTTTCTGCATTATGCGACGAATCGGTCTCTACCAGATCAGGTGTCTACAACACCCTAGTCCGGATTAAAAACTAACTAGGGGTTGCGCCTACATTTCTATTGTCAAACTCCTATGGCTAAGTGAGGGTGATAAAGCCACATAGTCTGATTGCCTGGTTCGTTGCGCTAAACACCTCCTTCAAGGACCAAACTCTTGGATCAAGAGTGTTTAGATTCATCCCGAACACCCCCGTACTACCTACGTGGGGGCTGAAGCCGGTGACTGGCCAACTCTCAGACTTAACTAAACGGCCGCACAGGAGGTAAAATTTAAAAAAGCAACAAACATTATATTACATAACGGCTTTGTTTCATAATACAGGAAGGGATAAGATGAATGACTTCATTCAAAGATAATGTCTTTTGAACACCGGCCCTCTACAATGCGGGATCCCTTCAGGACATCATCAAAATAACGCTCGGGCGTGCAGTGCTCCTTGCCCGCGGGCGGTCCCTCGATCGCGAGCTTGACGGCATCCATCTTCGCCCACTGCATCTTGACACGGGCGAAGGCCATCCGCGCACCTTCGATGCAGACCAACCGCTTGATGGCATCAAGCCGAGGGCAGGCATTGACCAGCCGCTTCACGAGCCCGAAGTAGCTGCTAGGTATGGCTTCGGTAGGCCACAAACGGATTATTAAATCCTTCATGGCCAGTTTGGCTACCCTGTGCAGTTCGGTCAGCTGTTTCAGCTGATCGCTAAAGGGCACCGGATGCTCTGGCGCAAGGTATTGCGGCCAGAATAGCTTCTCCGTTGAGCTCCCCTCTTCGGCTCGGAAGAATTCCGCAGCGTTGGCAACACAACGCGGTAGATCCGCAAATGCTCCTGGAGAACTCCAAATCCGGGTCAGTAAGAGGTACCTTTTCTTCACATATTTGCTCTGCATAATAAAGGCCTTACCCGCCGCGATTTTCCTGGCCTCCTGGATTTCCTGGAGGGCGCCCTGGGCTTCAACCCGGGCATCTTGTGCGCTTTGGTTGGCCTTGGCGAGTTTGGACTCTTGATCCACAATGTTGCGCTCCAAGGACTCGCATTTCTTCACGTCGTCCTGGAGCTCCTGCTGGACCTCACCGACCCTGGCCTCATGCTTTTCGCGGGCGGCTTGTTCCTTCGCCGCTCTCTCCTCGGCCTCAGCCAGCGCCTTCTTGAGGGTCTCCACCTCAGATGCCGCTCCTTTCAAATATCATGGCACTATGGTCAACACAAATCATTCATCCTTTCTGGATCTACAAAAGGTCATTGCATAACTTGCTGGTCCTCCAGCTGCCTTTTCACACGGCCGAGCTCTTCCTCGGTCCGCTCCACACTCTGCTTTAGTCCGGAGACCTCAGCAGCATGAGAGGTGGCAGCCAGCAATGATGCCTGCTTATTCACATAGACATGTATGGTTAGTCTCCTGCAAAAATTATTTGATCCTCTGTCCGACTTTTCTTCCAAACACCGGACAGAGTCTCAGGGGCTATTGTCTATACTATGACATTATTTTTGCATAATTATGTCGCATACCTCAAAGCTTGTTAGAAGGCTGGTGCAGGCTTCGGTCAGTCCGCTCTTAACGGACTGAACCCTCTCAACCACCGTACCCATAAGGATACGGTGTTCCTCAACAATGGAAGCGCTTTGCAGCGCTTCCAGTAGAGTATCCGGTGCCTCTGGATGGATAGAGGTCACCGGTGGAATTGGCGCACCTCCTTCTTTCGAAGGAGGCTGCTTGCCTAATTTCGGAGCTGTATAGGTCTCCGGAATTGTATTCAGCTGGGGGCCGAATTGGATATGGCCCCCATCGCCAGTCTCCATGGGGATTAGCTCCCCCATGTGTCCGACGGCCGAGGTTTCACCCTCTGGCGCTACCCTGACGGCCTCCTGTGTCTCTCCCTGGCCTGGGGAGGTCCTTCAGGACAACACCTCAGCATCGTCCATGGCCTTGGGAGAAGAGGCCACCGGAAGGGACCCGCTATCCATCACCTTCGGATCCAGCGAATTCCCTAAAGATGAGGATCGCTGGAGGTCAGAATGAGCCGGACTGCAGCGCATGATTCAACATGTTAAAACCATGGAGTAAAGGAGCTGGATACATGAGTGCGTCTTTGAGTACTTACGATCGGCCAGGGGCTTATCCCTGGGGCGCCACTCGGAGCTGCTGTCGATGTCCCACACGGAGTTATCCGCGAGGGAGACCTTCCCCTTCTTGGATACCTCTGCCTCCAGATGCGTGGAGGCCGCCCTTTTCCTCCTTCCCCCCTCCGGGGGAGAATTGCTTTCCTCCTCCTCGTCATCGTCCTCGGTGGGGGAGGAGTGGGTCTCGGCATCTTCGGATGTCACATCCGAAGTGCCCTTACGACGGAGGCCACTTCTGGTCTCCTTGGCCTTCTTCTCCGGTGCTTGGTAGGGCACCGGAACCAGCATCTTTGTACGAAGTGGGATAGCTAGGTTTTCGGGCAGCGGGGCCGGACACTGGATCCGCTCCGCTTCTCTGTCCAGCCCTGGAAAGACAGATATGGAAGCTTAGACATCTTCCTTGAGTACACAGGTGAAGGATACACCTTGCAATATGAAAAACATACCGGACTGGCGGGATGAGCCAGGTTGTACCCACGGTCTTCGGTCTCCTTCGGCCACGTCTCATTGGCCTTGAAGAGCACCTTCCAGATGCCTTCGTGCATAACACCGAAGAACTATTGCTGGGTCTGGTGCTTGGCCGGATCGAACTCCCACAAATTGGAGGTCCGGCTTTGGCAAGGAAGGATCTGGCGAAAAAGCATCACCTGGATCACATTGACAAGCTTGATGTTCTTGTCGACCATGCTCTTGATGCGCATCTGTAGCGCTATCAGCTCATCCAACGAGGCCCAGTCCAGGCCCTTCTCTAGCCAGGAGGTGAGCCGCATTGGGGCCCCGGACCTGAATTCGGGAGCCGCGGCCCAGGTGGCGTCGCGGGGCTCTGTGATGTAGAACCATTGCTGTTGCCACCCTTTGACGGTCTCCACAAAGGTACCTTTGGGCCATGTGACATTGGGCATCTTGCTCACCATGGCGCCTCTGCACTCTGCGTGTTGACCATCCACCACCTTCGGCTTCACATTGAAGATCTTTAACCATAGTCCGAAGTGGGGTGGGATGCGGAGGAAGGCCTCGCACATGACAATAAATGCCGAGATGTTGAGGAAGGAGTTGGGGGCCAGATTGTGGAAATCCAGCCCGTAGTAGAACATGAGTCTGCGGAGGAATGGGTGGAGAGGAAATCCCAACCCGCAGACGAAGTGGGGGATGAACACTACCCTATCATGGGGCTCAGGGGTGGGAATGATCTGCCCCTTGGCCGGAAGCCGGTGGTTGATTTTCTTGGCCAAGTACCCGGCCTCCCGGTGCTTCGTGATGTCCTTCTCCTTGACAGAGGAGGCCATCCACTTGCCCTGCTCTCCAGATTTGGACATGGTGGGAGTGCTTTTTTGAGGCGGAAAGGGTGGAAGCTTGGACACTGGAGCTCGAGAATGGGTGGGCAGAGAGAAGGAAGGCGTGGGTGAAAGGTGCGAATCCTTATCTCCTTATAAAGGTAGCGGATATCAAGCGCCTCCCCACTCGCCTTAAAACTCTCCTATTCCCCAAGGGCCATGCAGACAAGCAGTTGGATTACCCACGCCCGTATTGATGGGAATCCCGCAATAGGGGGACACGATCTCTGCTTTGACAAGACATCCCAATAAAACCGCATCTTGAAGCATGGAGCGGGAGGCTAAAAAACGGTTCGAAATAATGACCGGGTAGCGACGTGATGTCACGCTACAAAAGTTGTCAGTAGATTGGACTCGTGAAATATTATACTCTCTGCGGTTGTGTGTGGTACTTGTTTTGCAGAGCCGAACATGTTTTCTGGCTGCTTTGGAGTATTTGGAGGAGGAACCCGCCTTGCAATGCCGAAGACAATCTGCGCTCCGGACACATCGTCATTGAAGCCTGGTTCAGGGGCTACTGAGAGAGTCCTGGATTAAGGGGTCCTCGGGCGTCCGGGCTATGTAACATGGGCTGGACCGATGGGCTATGAAGATACAAGACAGAAGACTTCTTCCCGTGTCCGGGTGGGACTCTCCTTGGCGTGGATGGCAAGCTTGGCGTTCGGATATGTAGATTCCTTCCTTTGTAAACCGACTCTGTACAACCCTAGGCCCCTCCGATGTCTATATAAACCGGAGGGTTTAGTCTGTAGAGGCAATCACAATCATACAGGCTAGACATCTAGGGTTTAGCCACTACGATCTCATGGTAGATTAATTCTTGTAATTCTCACATTCATCAAGATCAATCAAGCAGGAAGTAGGGTATTACCTCCATCAAGAGGGCCCAAACCTGGGTAAACATCGTGTCCCCCGTCTCCTGTTACCATCGACCTTAGACGCACAGTTCGGGACCCCCTACCCGAGATCCACCGGTTTTGACACCGACAGATACCCCAATTCCATTCAACCAAGATAGAGTCACTCGACCATACGAAGAATCACTCAGAGAACAGAAGACCTAAAGCCGCCCCAGGAAGGCAACGGTCAGGCGTTCACTCCGTAGTTTTAAAGGTCATTTATAGCCCTTTACAGCTAACGTTACCAGTAACGCCCTGTCTTAACGTACATTGTACCCTGTGTAACTGAGGGCTGGAGGGGTCTGGCGCACTCTATATAAGCCACTCCCTCCTCTGGCACAAGGGTTCGCACCCCCTGTAACTCTCACGCATAATCCAGTCGACCAAGCCTTCGGGCACCGAGACGTAGGGCTATTACTTCCTCTGAGAAGGGCCTGAACTCGTAAATCTTGCGTGCACAACCTCGTCGTAGCTAGGATCTTGCCTCCTCCTATGTACCCCCTATTCTTACTGTCAGACTTGCTCCCACGACAGTTGGCGCCCACCGTGGGGCAGGTGTCTTAGCGACTTCCGGTGAGGTTGCAGTTTTTCCGATCTCCATCAACATGGTTTTCGGTGGTGGTTTGGCTTTGGGCCGCGAGATCCATCTCGGCGTGCTCATTTTCATCGCCAACGACTCCGCCTGGCTCCAAGAGGCCCCCCTCGACGTCGAGGCCCTTCCCGTCCGTGGGGCGGCGCACTTCTGTATGAGTGCCTACGGCGTCCTCCTGCGGCAGCCGTCGACCCAGTATCGGTCGGTTCCCGCGTCGTCCACTCTTCCAGCTGTACGCCATCACAAGAGATCTGGTCGATTGCGGCTTCAGCGGTGGGTGAAGCATGCGATGGCCCGTCAGTCGATCACCCCTCAACTCGCGGCAATTGAGCCCAACGAATCTCTCTATGGACCATTTGACCTGTCGACTAGTTCCGCTCAGACCCTGTCCGAGTGCGGAAACAGCGACCATGTGGAGGAAGCCCTGATGATCGACACGCCGTGCATCCCGCCTGGGTTCCGTCGCAATAGCGGCGGCAATGGTGGCGGCGGTCCGTCGCATGGTCATGACGAATATCATCTCGAAGCCCTCACTTCGGAGCAGAGGGAAGAGTTGCATCGTCGCAACGTGGAGGCGCTCCACACCCCCATCATCGGAGAGACCTCTGTGGCTCGGGCCTTGGAGGTTGCGCGCCTCGCCACCTTGGCTGAGCGCGCACGTCTAGAGAATCTCCAACATTCACTCGACGAACGCGCTCGTCGGCAGATCCCTGAATCCAGTCGACGCCATCGACAATTGTTCCCGCCTGAACCTCAGGTATATCGCACACCAGTCCAGAATCTTGCAGCTGCAACCTGTATAGCAGAGTCGATTCAGCCATCCCGTTCAGAGGCTGGTAGAGGTTTGCTGCAGATCCGAGCACTGCTCCGGGCAGCGGGTGAATAGAACTCTACCGTTTCCCAGTCGCGCAACAGGATCCACAGCAGATCTGTGGTTGCGGACACAGTCTAGTCGGCTCACAACCCAAGATCACCTCCGCAGCATGAAGATCGTGGGAACCGCCAGGATCAGTACCTGGATCGGAACCACGAACAGTATGATCATTGATACGGCCGTGATGACTGTCGTCGAGTGCCTACGCGCCCTGCAAGGGACGGATCATACGCGCTCCGGCGGCATGATGACAGGCGTCTGTACGGTGATGAGCGAAGAGCCCTAGTCAACCCAAGGGAGCCTGGGTTTGATGCAAGATCAGTTCTCGTACAAGGTTTGGTCGACAGAGGCCGGCACACAGAGAGGAACAAGACAGAAATCATCCGACTGGAAGCAGAGTACATGATTCTGGGCCTGAATGTTTTAGCAGAGCCATCCGAGCTGCTGAGATCCCTCGCAACTTCAGGTTGGCGACAGGCATTAGTAAGTTCACCGGTGAGTCGAAGCTCGACACATGGCTAGAGGATTACCGAGTGGTAGTGCAGATTGGTGGAGGCAACGATGATGTAGCCATGAAGCACCTCCCCCTGATGCTTGAGGGTTCAGCCAGAGCTTGGTTGAATCAGCTGGCCCCTGGTAGTATTTTCAGTTGGGAAGAGTTGGCCCAAGTGTTCATTAAAACATTCGAGGGCACCTGGAAGCGACCAGCTGGGCTGACTGAATTGCAGCATTGTGTTTAGAAACTGAATGAAACCTTGAGAGACTACATCCAGAGATGGACTACCCTTCATCATACAGTGGAAAATGTGTCACGGTACCAAGCAGTTTGCGCCTTCAAAGAGGGCGTTCGATACAGAGAGCTCAACCTAAAATTCGGTCGGTCAGGAGACATATCCCTGGCCCGAATGATGGAAATAGCCACTCGGTACACTAACGGCGAAGAGGAAGACCGACTCCGCAGTGGCAAGAATAAACCAGTCGCCCAGGACACCGGAGGAGGAAATTCCAGTCAGAAGCAAAAGCGCAAAGCTAAAACTGCAGGTCCTGCTAAAGCCGCAGTTTTGAATCAAGGAAATTCAAGGGAAAGCCTAAAGGGACAAGGATCCCCAAAAAAGTGAAAGATCAAGCGGGAAACGATGTTCTTGATTTGCCGTGTCACATACATACCAAAAAAGATGAAGAGGGTAACTTGATTTACCCCAAGCATACCACTCGACAGTGTCGACTCCTGATTCAGAGCTTCCGAGAGGGTCATGCCAGTGAAAAGGAGAAGGAATGTTATAAGTAAGAGGACAAAGAGGAAGATGATGGTTACCCCAATGTCAATGCCACTTTAGTGATTTTTGCTGACATCGAGAGAAAAAGTCGACTGAAAGTTATCAATCGAGAAGTGAACATGGTTGCTCCGGCAACTACGACATATTTAAAGTGGTCAAAGACTCCCATTACATTCGACCAGTCTGATCACCCAGCGCACGCTGCTACCCCCAGGCGGCAAGCGTTGGTGGTCGACCCAGTCGTTGGGGGCACCCGATTGACCAAGGTTCTGATGGATGGTGGCAGTGGTTTGAATATTCTGTATGCTGAGACCCTCTGAGGGATGGGCATCCCAATGTCCAAGCTCAGCGAGAGCAACATGCGATTCACGGAGTCATCCCAGGAAAGAAAGCAGATTCACTTGGTCATATCACTCTTGATGTGGTTTTCGGTGATTCAAAGAATTGCCGCAAGGAAAAGTTGACGTTTGAGGTGGTGGATTTTCACAGTGCCTACCATGCTATTCTGGGTAGGCCTGCATATGCTCGTTTCATGGCTCGACCATGTTATGTGTACCCCAAGTTGAAGACGCCTGGCCCCAGAGGTGTGATCACAGTCACAGGGAATCGGCAAAGGGCAGAAGAGTGCCTCCAGCAGGGCTCAAGGATCACCGATGAGCAAATGGCAGCAGTAGAAATGGAAGAGTATAACAAGAATGCAGATCCGAGTGATTTGTTGCGAGCTAAGAAGCTTGCTTCAGAGTCCGCATTTCAGTCGGCCGGTGAAACAAAGACTGTTCATATTCACCCGACTGATCCCAATGCTGCTCCGACCCACATCTCAACAACACTCGACAGCAAATAGGAAGAAGCGCTCATCCAGTTCCTCCGTGAGAACTGGGACATCTTCGCATGGAAACCCTCTGACATGCCGGGTGTACACAGGGGACTGGCTGAGCACCGTTTGCGTGTCGATCCAAAAGCAAAACTTGTCAAAGAGCATCTCTGTCGGTCCGCCGTGGAGAAGAGGAAGGCAATTGGCGAGGAGGTAGTTCGGCTTCTGGCAGCTGAGTTCATCCGCGAGATATACCACTCCGAGTGGCTCGCCAATGTTGTCATGGTCCCCAAGAAAGATGATTCACTTCGTATGTGTATCGATTTCAAGCACATCAATCGGGCCTGCCCGAAAGATCATTTCCCTCTCCCCCGCGTCGACCAGATTGTCGACTCAACTGTGGGGTGTGAGCGGTTGCCCTTTTTGGATGCGTATTCCGGGTACCATCAGATCCGACTGTATGGACCCGATGAAATAAAAACAGCCTTCATCACCCCATTCGAGTGTTTTTGCTATGTTACTATGCCTTTTGGCCTCAAGAATGATGGCGCCACATTCATGCACATGATTCAGAAGTGCCTGCTCACTCAAACCAGTCGGAACGTAGAAGCGTACATGGATGATATTGTGGTCAAGTCACGCAAAGGTTCCGACCTATTGACTGACCTCGCTAAAACCTTTGCCAACTTAAGAAGATATGATATCAAGCTCAATCCGTTAAAGTGTACATTCGGAGTCCCGGGCAAAAAGTTACTCGGTTTCCTCGTTTCCGAACAAGGGATCGCCGCAAACCCAAAAAAGGTTGGAGCAATTCTCCGAATTAAATGCCCCGTGCATGTACACGACGTTCAGAAGCTTCCTGGTTGCTTGGCTGCATTGAGCCGATTCATCTCTCGTCTCGGTGAAAAGGCATTGCCTCTTTACCAACTGATGAGGAAGTCTGATAAATTCGAGTGGACTCCTGAAGCCGAAGCAGCGTTTGTAGAGCTCAAAGCCCTGCTTACCACCCAGCCGGTGCTTGCTGCCCCAATCACCAAGGAGCCTCTACTGCTGTATATCGCAGCCACTGGACAGGTTGTCAGCACAGTGCTCACAGTCTAGCGGGAAGAAGAAGGCAAAACCTACAAAGTTCAACGCCTAGTGTACTATATTTCTGAAGTCTTGACTCCGTCCAAGCAAAGGTATACACATTACCAGAAGCTTGTCTACGGGATTTATTTGACCATGAAGAAAGTTGCACATTACTTCGCAGACCACTCGGTTTCAGTTGTCAGCGATGCTCCATTATCAGAAATTCTGAACAATCGGGACGCAACTGGTCGAGTGGCCAAGTGGGCGATTGAACTCCTTCCTTTGGATATCAAGTTCGAGGCAAAGAAAGCAATCAAGTCTCAAGCAATAGCAGATTTCCTCGCCGAGTGGATTGAACAGCAGCAACCGACTCAGATTCACTCGGAACATTGGACTATGTTCTTTGATGGGTCCAAGATGTTGAATGGTTCTGGTGTTGGAGTGGTCCTAGTATCCCCAAGAGGTGACAAGCTCAGTTATGTCCTCCAAATTCACTTCAATTCTTCAAACAATGAAGATGAGTATGAGGCACTTCTGTATGGGTTGCGTATGGCCATCTCACTCGGCGTCCGTCGCCTGATGGTCTACGGCGACTCAGACTTGGTGGTCAATCAAGTGATGAAGGAGTGGGATATCAGGAGCCCAGCTATGACTGGTTATTGCAATGCAGTAAGGAAACTAGAGAAGAAGCTTGAGGGGTTAGAGCTCCACCAGATACCCTGAATCAAGAATCAAGCATCCGATGATCTAGCGAAGATAGGTTCCACTCGGAAACCCATTCCCAGTAATGTGTTCTTGGAGCATCTCCACACCCCGTCAGTTCAAGAATATGCCTTCACAGAGGAGCCCCCACAACCGATAAGTTCAACCAATCCGACTGAGATTGAAGTCCCAGCTGTAGTCGACTTGGTCATGGAGGTTTTAGTGATCACCCCCGACTGGACAGTGCCATATATTGCATATCTGCTCAGGCAGGAGCTCCCAGAGGATGAAGATGAGGCCCGCCAGATCGTCCGTCGATCCAAAGCCTTCACAGTGATAAGTGGACAGCTTTATAGAGAAAGTGTTACCGGAGTTGCTCAGCGTTGCATCTCTCCAGAAGAAGGTCAACTGATCCTAAATGAGATCCACTCGGGGACCTGTGGTCATCATGCTTCCTCTCGGACCATCATGGCCAAAGCATATCGAGCAGGATTCTACTGGCCGCGTGCAAATGAGATGGCTAAAGATATGATCGACAAGTATGAAGGCTGCAAGTTTTACTCAAACATGTCTCACAAGCCTGCATCTGCCTTGAAGACTATTCCACTCGTCTGGCCTTTTGCAGTCTGGGAGTTGGACATGGTTAGACCTTTCAAGACCGGCAGAAGCGGTTTCGCTCATTTGCTCATAGCAGTCGACGAATTTACCAAATGGATCGAAGCCAAGCCTATCAAGAATCTTGATTCAAGCACTGCCATCAGTTTCATCAGAGAGCTGGTATTCAGATATGGAGTCCCTCACAGCATTATCACAGATAACGGCTCCAACTTTGATTCTGATGAGTTCAGAGCATTTTGCGCTTCCCAAGGCACTCGGGTTGATTACGCATCTGTTGGCTGTTCTACACCCGCAGTCGAATGGGCAGGCGAAAAGAGCGAATGGCTTGATCCTTCAAGGGCTGAAACCCCAACTGATGCACGATCTCAAGCATGCTGCTGGAGCTTGAGTGATTGAGTTGCCATCTGTCCTATGGGGACTGAGAACAACTCCCAACCGGTCGACTGACTGAACTCCTTTCTTCATGGTGTATAGTGTTGAAGCTGTGCTTCCGAGTGATTTACTGCACAATGCCCCCTGAGTGGAACTCTTCTCAGAAGCTGAAGCAGAACAGGCACGCCAAGATGCGGTTGATCTCCTAGAGGAAGAACGAGAGATGGGTCTGACCCGATCGACCATCTATGAACAAGACCTGCGTCGATTCCATGCCCAAAATGTCAGAGGTCGAGCATTTCAAGAAGGAGACCTTGTGCTCCGAGTGCACCAGAAACGACCTCATAAGCTCACTCCGGCCTGGGAAGGCCCTTCATCATCACCAAGGTGCTCCACAACGGGGCGTATCACCTCTACAACATAGCCAAGAAAGAAGACGAGCCATGCTCGTGGAATGCAGATCTGCTACGTCGTTTTTATACCTAAACACTCGGATCAACGAGTTATAATAAGAATCCTTCAGTTTGCTTGTCAAAGACATGGTTTTTTGCAGTATCTTAATGATTGTTATCGCATAAACATATGTGTTCAAATCCCCCAGTGGGTGGCTTAGCCGCGAACCTGATTCTCCTAAGTTTCAAAAACACTCCGAGTGAAGAGCAACCCTCTCACTCGGGGGCTTAGCTGCGATCCCGTACTCGCCTAAGTTACAAACATACTCCGAGTGAAGAGCAATCCACTCACTCGGGGCTTAGCTGCGATCCCGTACTCGCCTAAGTTACAAACATACTCTGAGTAAAGAGCAACCCTCTCACTCGGGGGCTTAGCTGTGATCCCGTACTCGCCTAAGTTACAAACATACTCCGAGTGAAGAGCAATCCTCTCACTCGGGGGCTTAGCCGCGATCCCGTACTCGCCTAAGTTTCAAACATACTCCGAGTGAAGAGCAACCCTCTCACTCGGGGGCTTAGCCGCGACCCCGTACTCGCCTAAGTTACAAACATACTCCGAGTGAAGAGCAATCCTATCACTCGGGGGCTTAGCCGTGATCCCATACTCGCCTAAGTTACAAGCATACTCCGAGTGAAGAGGAACCCTCTCACTCGGGGGCTTAGCCGCGATCCCGTACTCGCCTAAGTTATAAACATATTCCGAGTGAAGAGCAACCCTCTCACTCGGGGGCTTAGCTGCGATCCCGTACTCGCCTAAGTTACAAACATACTCCGAGTGAAGAGTAACCCTCTCACTCCGGGGCTTAGCCGCGATCCCGTACTCGCCTAAGTTACAAACATACTCCGAGTGAAGAGCAACCCTCTCACTCGGGGGCTTAGCTGCGATCCCGTACTCGCCTAAGTTAGAAACATACTCCGAGTGAAGAGCAATCCTCTCACTCGGGGGCTTAGCTGTGATCCCGTACTCGCCTAAGTTACAAACATACTCCGAATGAAGAGCAACCCTCTCACTCGGAAGCCAAGCTGCGATCCCGTACTCGCCTAAGTTACACACTCCGAGTGAAGAGCAATCCTCTCACTTGGGGGCTTAGTCGCGATCCCGTACTCGCCTAAGTTTCAAACATACTCCGAGTGAAGAGCAATCCTCTCACTCGGGGGCTTAGCTGCAATCCCGTACTCGCGTAAGTTTCAAACATACTCCGAGTAAAGAGCAACCCTCTCACTCGGAGGCTTAGCTGCGATCCCGTACTCGCCTAAGTTACAAAATACACTCCGAGTGAAGAGCAATCCTTTCACTCGGAGACTTGGCCACTTACTCTGAGTTGTGCCACAAGTACAATGTATGGGTGCACTCCGAGCTATTCCACAAGTACAACGTGTGGTTGCACTCTGAGCTGTGGCACAAGTACAACGTATGTTTGCACTCTGAGATGCGCCACAAGTACAAAGTATGGTTGCACTCCGAGCTGTGCCACAAGTACAACGTATGGTTGCACTCTGAGTTGCGCCACAAGTACAATGTATGGTTGCACTCTGAGCTACGCCACATGTACAACAACTATTCCGAGTGGAAAGCAATCCTCTCACTCGGAGACTCAACCACGATCCTAGATTCGCCTAAGTCAAGAAATCAGAAGGCAGTACAAATAAAGCAACCAAGCTCAGATAAATCCATGAAGGTTCAAAAGCCAGCGGCAGAAGTATTCGGGCATCAGGCCCAAAAGAGTTTGAGCGATTACACGATCACATGGCATTCCAAGGCAAATAGAATCAGGTTATCAAGTTTTCACACGGCAGGAGTAGGGCTTGCTGGCTCGACGAAACTGTCAAGGTCGATGCCATCTGCAATACGAGTAGCAGCGTCGATGAAGGTCTCCATGAAGGATTGGAAATGAAGCTTCTTGGTGCTGGCGACCTTGAGAGCCGTCAGCTTCTCTTCTTTGACATCCTTGCAATGAACACGGACCAGAGACAGAGCCACGTCAGCGCCGCAGAGAGCAGATGACCTTTTCCACGCCTGCACTCGGCCAGTGATGTCTACTACGCAACCTTCTTCTTGTAGACGTTGTTGGGCCTCCAAGTGCAGAGGTTTGTAGGACAGTAGCAAATTTCCCTCAAGTGGATGACCTAAGGTTTATCAATCCGTTGGAGGCGTAGGTTGAAGATGGTCTCTCTCAAACAACCCTGCAACCAAATAACAAAGAGTCTCTTGTGTCCCCAACACACCCAATACAATGGTAAATTGTATAGGTGCTCTAGTTCGGCGAAGATATTGTGATACAAGTGCAATATGGATGGTAGATATAGGTATTTGTAATCTGAAAATATAAAAAACAACAAGGTAACTAATGATAAAAGTGAGCGTAAACGGTATTGCAATGCTAGGAAACAAGGCCTAGGGTTCATACTTTCACTAGTGGAAGTTCTCTCAACAATAATAACATAGTTGGATCACATAACTATCCCTCAACATGCAACGAAGAGTCACTCCAAAGTAACTAATAGCGGAGAACAAACGAAGAGATTATTGTAGGGTACGAAACCACCTCAAAGTTATTCTTTCTGATCGATCTATTCAAGAGTCCGTAGTAAAATAACACGAAGCTATTCTTTCCGTTCTATCTATCATAGAGTTCGTACTAGAATAACACCTTAAGACACAAATCAACCAAAACCCTAATGTCACCTAGATACTCCAATGTGACCTCAAGTATCCGTGGCTATGATTATATGATATGCATCACACAATCTCAGATTCATCTATTCAAACCAACACAAAGTAGTTCAAAGAGTGCCCCAAGTTATCACGAGGTCACGGAACCCGCAAGTTGATCACCAAAACATACATCAAGTAGATCACATGATATCCCATTGTCACCACAGATAAGCACATGCAAGACATACATCAAGTGTTCTCAAATCCTTAAAGACTCAATCCGATAAGATAACTTCAAAGGGAAAACACAATCCATTACAAGAGAGTAGAGGGGGAGAAACATCATAAGATCCAACTATAATAGCAAAGCTCGCGATACATCAAGATCGTATCACCTCAAGAACACGAGAGAGAGAGAGAGATCAAACACATAGCTACTGGTACATACCCTCAGCCTCGAGGGTGAACTACTCCCTCCTCGTCATGGAGAGCGCCAGGATGATGAAGATGGCCACCGGTGAGGGATCCCTCCCTCCGGCAGGGTGCCGGAACGGGTCTAGATTGGTTTCCGGTGGCTACAGAGGCTTCCGGCGGCGGAACTCCCGATCTAGGTTATTTTCTGGTGGTTTCTGTATATATAAGAGGTTTTGGTGTCGAGAACAAGTCAGGGGGGGTCTCCGGGCTGTCCACGAGGTAGGGAGGCGCACCCAGGGGGTGGGCGCGCCCCCCACCCTCGTGGGCAGCCTGGGACTCTTCTGGCCCAACTCTTTTACTCCATGGCCTTCTTCTGGTCCAAAAATAAGCTCCATCGAGTTTCAGGTCAATTGGACTCCGTATGGTTTTCCTTTTCTGCGATACTCAAAAACACGGAAAAAAACAGAAACTGGCACTGGGCTCTAGGTTAATAGGTTAGTCCCAAAAATCATATAAAATAGCATATAAATGCATATCATCCTAGATGGTTAATATAATAGCATGGAACAATAAAAAATTATAGATACGTTGGAGACGTATCAGCATCCCCAAGCTTAATTCCTGCTTGTCCTCGAGTAGGTAAATGATAAAAACAGAATTTTTGATGTGGAATGCTACCTAACATATTTATCAATGTAATTTTCTTCATTGTGGCATGAATGTTCAGATCCAAAAGATTCAAGACAAAAGTTTAATATTGACATAAAAATAATAATACTTCAAGCATACTAACAGAGCAATCATGTCTTCTCAAAATAACATGGCCAAAGAAAGTTATCCCTACAAAATCATATGGTCTGGCTATGCTCTATCTTCAGCACACAAAGTATTTAATCATGCACAACCCCGATGACAAGCCAAGCAATTGTTTCATACTTTTGATGTTCTCAAACTTTTTCAATCTTCACGCAATACATGAGCATGAGCCATGGATATAGCACTATATATGGAATAGAATGGTGGTTGTGGAGAAGACAAAAAGGAGAAGATAGTCTCACATCAACTAGGCATATCAACGGGCTATGGAGATGCCCATCAATAGATATCACTATGAGTGAGTAGGGATTGCCATGCAACGGATGCACTAGAGCTAATAGTGTATGAAAGCTCAACAAAAGAAACTAAGTGGGTGTGCATCCAACTCGCTTGCTCACAAAGACCTAGGGCATTTTGAGGAAGCCCATCATTGGAATATACAAGCCAAGTTCTGTAATGTAAAATTCCCACTAGTATATGAAAGTGACAACATAGGAGACTCTTTATCATGAAGATCATGGTGCTACTTTGAAGCACAAGTGTGGTAAAAGGATAGTAACATTGTCCCCTCTCTCTTTTTCTCTCATTTTTGGTTTGTTTGGGCCTTCTTCTCTTTTTGATGGCCTCTTTTATTTCTCTTTTTTTAATTTTTAGTCCGGAGTCTCATCCCGACTTGTGGGGGAATCATAGTCTCCATCATCCTTTCCTCACATGGGACAATGCTCTAATAATGATGATCATCACACTTTTATTTACTTACAACTCAAAAATTACAACTCAATACTTAGAACAAAATATGAATCTATGTGAATGCCTCCGGCTGTGTGCCGGGATATGCAATGAATCAAGAGTGACATGTATGAAAGAATTATGAAAGGTGGCTTTGCCACAAATACGATGTCAACTACATGATCATGCAAAGCAATATGACAATGATGAAATGTGTCATAATAAACGGTGGTAAGTTGCATGGCAATATATCTCGGAATGGCTATGGAAATGCCATAATAGGTAGGTATGGTGGCTGTTTTGAGGAAGGTATATGGTGGGTGTATGATACTGGTGAAAGGTGTGCGGTATTAGAGAGGCTAGTAATGGTGGAAGGATGAGAGTGCGTATAATCCATGGACTCAACATTAGTCATAAAGAACTCACATACTTATTGCAAAAATCTATTAGTTATCGAAACGAAGTACTACGCGCATGCTCCTAGGGGGATAGATTGGTAGGAAAAGACCATCGCTCGTCCCCGACCGCCACTTTTTTTTTGAAAGCTCTGACAGTAGGAGAGGCTCCTACTGACTTTTAAATTAATGTAACACCAGGATCAGGGGAGGTGTGGCCCCATAGTTACAAGGTATATAGGTGAGTAGTACAATACAGACTAGTTAGAGCAAAGAGGTGTCAAAACCTACTATAAAGAAGCAAACTAGGGGTGGTAGAGATCAGAGAGCGCCCACCAATCCTCTGATGAAGGGGTGGAGAGAGTTTCTGGTGCAGTGTACCATCATGGACATATCATTTTTGAACCTGCCTCTCCAGGATTCCATTGATACATCACATTCCTAAAATGTTTATTATTTCTCTCTTTCCACACCCCACAAGCTGCTATGATGAAGATTTCCATGAATAATGGACCACCCCAGGATCTTCTTCCCTCATGGATGAGATCCAGCCTGCATTGGGAATCATGCCAGTGCATTCCAATCGCAGACCAACATTCAGTTGCAAATGGGCATTTGAAGAATAGGTGGGTCACTGTTTCCTCCGGGGGCGTGTCACAAAGCAGACAAGTGTACACATCACCTTCCAGTTTATACTGTCTCCTCCTCAACATGTTTCGAGTATTCAGACGGTCAGCAAACAGTAGCCAAGCAAAAACTTTCCATTTGTTTGTGCATTTGGATTCCCAGATCCAAGGAAAAACTGCATCTACAATAACACCTTTAAAGCAGAACTTATAGTAGTCACTTGATTTGAAAGTTCCCAGCTCTCTAGCATTCCAGACACAGCACCATTTGTCATTTGTGTCACTGTCAGGATTAAACCCCACAGTTAAAGCCTGAATCTCTTCAACTTCTGCTCTTGCCTAAGGAGAGAATGGTATGTGAAAAGCCTCTCCAATGGTGCTAGATCGCAGCAAAGTCTGTACTGACCGCCACTCATAAGGAAGACAATCAAAAAATAAATCATGCTCCGACTTCATCACATAACGGTCCACCATACGTGCATGCTACGGGAATCACAAACTTTAACACAAGTATCTCTCAAATTCACAACTACTCAATTAGCATGACACTAATATCACCATCTTCATATCTCAAAACAATCATAAGGAATCAAACTTCTCATAGTATTCAATGCACTTTATATGGAAGTTTTTATTATACCCATCTTGGATGCCCATCATATTAGGACTAATTTTATAACCAAAACAAATTACCATGATGTTCTAAAAGACTCTCAAAATAATATAAGTGGAGCATGAGAGTTCATCTATTTCTTCAAAATAAAACCACCGCCGTGCTCTAAAAGGATATAAGTGAAGCACTAGAGCAAATAACAAACTACTCTAAAAGATATAAGTGAAGATCAATGAGTAGTTGAATAATTATGTAACTATGTGAAGACTCTCTAACATTTAAGAAGTTCAGATCTTGGTATTTTATTCAAACAGCAAGCAAAACAAAAACAAAAGAAAATAAAATGACGCTCCAAGCAAAACACATATCATGTGGCGAATAAAAATATAGCTCCAAGTAAAGTTACCGATGAACGAAGACAAAAGAGGGGATGCCTTCCGGGGCATCCCCAAGCTTAGGCTCTTGGTTGTCCTTGAATATTACCTTGGGTGCCTTGGGCATCCCCAAGCTTAGTCTCTTGCCACTCCTTATTCCATAGTTCATCGAGTCTTTACCCAAAACTTGAAAACTTCACAACACAAAACTCAACAAAAAACTCGTAAGCTCCGTTAGTATAAGAAAATAAATCACCACCTAGGTACTGTTGTGAACTCATTATAAATTCATATTTGTGTAATATCTACTGTATTCCAACTTCTCTATGGTTCATACCCTCTGATACTACACATAGATTCATCAAAATAAGCAAACAACACAATGAAAACAGAATCTGTCAAAAACAGAACAGTCTGTAGTAATCTGTATCAAACGTATACTTCTGGAACTCCAAAAATTCTTAAATAAATTGGTGGACCTGAGGAATTTGTCTATTAATCATCTGCAAAAATAATCAACCTAAAAGCACTCTCCAGTAAAAATGGCAGCTAATCTCGTGAGCGCTAAAGTTTCTGTTTTTTACAGCATGATCATAAAGACTTCACCCAAGTCTTCCCAAAGGTTCTACTTGGCACAAACACTAATTAAAACATAAAACCACATCTAACCAGAGGCTAGATGAATTATTTATTACTAAACAGGAGCAAAAACAAATAACAAAAATAAAATTGGGTTGCCTCCCAACAAGCGCTAACGTTTAACGCCCCTAGCTAGGCATGATGATTTCAATGATGCTCACATAAAAGATAAGAATTGAAACATAAAGGGAGCATCATGAAGAATATGACTAGCACATTTAAGTCTAACCCACTTCCTATGCATAGGGATTTTGTGAGCAAACAACTTATGGAGCAATAATCAACTAGCATAGGAAGGCAAAACAAGCATAACTTCAAAACTTGAAGCACATAGAGAGGAAACTTGATATTATTGCAATTCCTACAAGCATATATTCCTCCCTCATAATAATTTTCAGTAGCATCATGAATGAATTCAACAATATAACCAGCACCTAAAGCATTCTTTTCATGATCTACAAGCATAGAAAATTTACTACTCTCCACATAAGCAAAACTCTTCTCATTCGGAATAGTGGGAGTATCATAAGAAACTCGAATACTATAAATTGTTTCCACATTAAAAGAGTAATGTTCAGAAAAAGGGTAATCATAATCATGACAAGTTTTGTAAATATAATCATCACTACTTTTTATAGCATAAGTGTCATCACAATAATTATCATAAGTAGCAACTTTGTTCTCATCATAATCAATTGAAACCTCGTCCAAGATAGTGGAATCATTACTAAATAAAGTCATGACCTCTCCAAATCCACTTTCATAATTATCACAATAAGATTCAACATCCTCCAAAATAGTGGGATCATTACTTCCTAAACTTGACACTCTTCCAAACCCACTTTCATCAATATAATCATCATAAGTAGGAGGCATGCTATCATCATAACAAATTTGCATATCAAAACTTGGGAGGCTAAAAATATCATCTTCATTAAACATAGCATCCCCAAGCTTGGGACAAACATTAATTGCAGCAAAATATATTCTCAAACATGTCATTCTCATCAAACATAGCATCCCCAAGCTTGGGCTTTCATATCATAAGCATAATCACTCTCATCATTAATAGTATAGCAATTATCATCATCACAATGAGTAATAGGAGCAACATAATTTGGGAGGGATGCCTTTTCACCTTTGCTTCTCCGTCTTTTCTTTTTCTTCTTCACATTATGTGTGGGTTTAATCCTCTTTTTTGAGATCCTTATTAATGAGATTGGTTGAATAGAAGGCTCCTCCTCGTTACCGGATTCATCATAAGAAATAATAGGAGGATATTGGGAAATCTCTTCCCTTTCATTAGTATTCTCTTCATCTTCTATTTGTTTTCTTTTCTTTATGTAATTGGCAATATAAGGATTTTCAGTGCAATTCACCACACAATACATAAAAATTTCTTCTAGATCAAACTCAAGAAATCTATCAAGATTAAATTTTGGAATACCCTCAGTTATACGTTTCATTTCTTCATACCCCAAAAGAAGACTAAGCTCTTTATGATGCTCAAGGGTAATCAAGTTATCACAATTTTTGGACACGATTTGATCATGAAACAAATAGCATTGAAGCTTTAAATGACCATGTTCATTGCAAAGTTCACAAGGATGGCGATAAATATTGAATCTTTCAACACAATCATCTAGCCTTTCTTGCAACCATTTAGTTTCCAAATACTTATGCCTCTTGCAAAATCTATCTTCCCTATTTGGTGTGTCCTTGCAAGCTCTATGTATTCCACAAAAATTGACATGCTTATAAGAGATATTTTCATCATGACTAGTGCAATCATCATTAGTACTATGGATATTCAAAGAGTTCATACTAACAACATTGCAATCATGCTCATCATTCAAATATTTAGTGCCAAACATTCTAATGCATTCTTCTTCTAAGATTTTGACACAATTACCGGGATCCTTATTTTTCATGAAAGATATTAAAAAGATGAAGCATAGGAGGTACCCTCAATTCCATTTTTAGCTTTCTTCTATAGACTAAACTAGTGATTAAACAAGAAACAAAAAGATTCGATTACAAGATCGAAAGATATACCTTCAAGCACTCACCTCCCCGACAACAGCGCCAGAAAAGAGCTTGATGACTACTACGCAACCTTCTTCTTGTAGACGTTGTTGGGCCTCCAAGTGCAGAGGTTTGTAGGACAGTAGCAAATTTCCCTCAAGTGGATGACCTAAGGTTTATCAATCCGTGGGAGGCGTAGGTTGAAGATGGTCTCTCTCAAACAACCCTGCAACCAAATAACAAAGAGTCTCTTGTGTCCCCAACACACCCAATACAATGGTAAATTGTATAGGTGCACTAGTTCGGCGAAGAGATGGTGATACAAGTGCAATATGGATGGTAGATATAGGTTTTTGTAATCTGAAAATATAAAAACAGCAAGGTAACTAATGATAAAAGTGAGCGTAAACGGTATTGCAATGCTAGGAAACAAGGCCTAGGGTTCATACTTTCACTAGTGCAAGTTCTTCCAACAATAATAACATAATTGGATCACATAACTATCCCTCAACATGCAACAAAGAGTCACTCCAAAGTCACTAATAGTGGAGAACAAACGAAGAGATTATTGTAGGGTACGAAACCACCTCAAAGTTATTCTTTCTGGTCGATATATTCAAGAGTCCGTAGTAAATTAACATGAAGCTATTCTTTCCGTTTGATCTATCATAGAGTTCGTACTAGAATAACACCTTAAGACACAAATCAACCAAAACCCTAATGTCACCTAGATACTCCAATGTCACCTCAAGTATCCATGGGTATGATTATACGATATGCATCACACAATCTCAGATTCATCTATTCAAACCAACACAAAGTACTTCAAAGAGTGCCCCAAAGTCTCTACCGGAGAGTCAAGACAAAAACATGTGCCAACCCCTATGCATAAGTTCACGAGGTCACGGAACCCGCAAGTTGATCACCAAAACATACATCAAGTAGATCACATGACATCCCATTGTCACCACAGATAAGCACATGCAAGACATACATCAAGTGTTCTCAAATCCTTAAAGACTCAATCCAATAAGATAACTTCAAAGGGAAAACTCAATCCATTACAAGAGAGTAGAGGGGGAGAAACATCATAAGATCCAACTATAATAGCAAAGCTCGTGATACATCAAGATCGTATCACCTCAAGAACACGAGAGAGAGAGAGAGAGAGATCAAACACATAGCTACTAGTACATACCCTCAGCCCCGAGGGTGAACTACTCCCTCCTCGTCATGGAGAGTGCCAGGATGATGAAGATGGCCACCGGTGAGGGATCCCCCCCTCCGGCAGGGTGCCGGAACGGGTCTAGATTGGTTTTCGGTGGCTACAGAGGCTTGCGGCGGCGGAACTCCCGATCTAGGTTATTTTCTGGAGGTTTCTGTATATATAAGAGGTTTTGGCGTCGAGAACAAGTCAGGGGGGTCTCCGGGCTGTCCACGAGGTAGGGAGGCGTGCCCAGGGGGTGGGCGCACCCCCCCACCCTCGTGGGCAGCCCGGGACTCTTCTGGCCAAACTCTTTTACTCCATGGCCTTCTTATGGTCCAAAGCTCCGTCAAGTTTTAGGTCAATTGGACTCCGTTTGGATTTCTTTTTCTGCGATACTCAAAAACAAGGAAAAAACAGAAACTGGCACTGGGCTCTAGGTTAATAGGTTAGTCCCAAAAATCATATAAAATAGCATATAAATGCATATAAAACATCCTAGATGGATAATATAATAGCATGGAACAATCAAAAATTATAGATATGTTGGAGACGTATCAGCCAGGGTTTTCATTAAGTCGAGTCATCAGAGACTCGAGATCATTCTGGAACGTCACACCTGGCCAGAGCTCCATGTCGATCCGCGACACCGCCACTTTCAGTCGGGCAAGATAGTCCAAGACACTGGCGAGGCAAGATTCCAGTCGCAACACGTTCATGGAAGCCTCATCCTTAACAGGGGAGTTGATGGGATCCAGGCTCGTCTCAATCCGCCCAACCTCTTCCCCGAAGTTTTGACAGAATTCTACACGCACAGAAAAACAATGAATCGGCAGTTGCATGATGAAAAGGTTTTTTGCAAGTCAGTCGGACAAGAGTAAATACCTTCAAGCATAAGGAACATCTTTTTGGCAAGGCCTCCTAGATAAGTCTCTAGTTTGTCCCTCTTCCGAGTGAGAACTTCGACTTTGTCGGTCAAGGCCACCTTGTCCTTCTTCAGCTGCACAACTTCTTTATTTTCTTCATCAACAGGAGTCTTCAACTTGACATTCTCTTCTTCCAACTTGCCGGCTGAAGCTAGCTTCTTATCAGCAAGTTCAGTTTTCTCTCGCGCCGTCTTCTGTGCTGCTGCAAGGTTGAGATCCTTTTGCTCCAGAGCCTGCTTCATTTTGTCTAAAGAAATAACATTCTTCAGATGAGCTTGGAGTTGTCGGTTTTCACTACACACATCTGTTCGAGTGGAGTCACTCGGTTCAAAAGATGAAAAGAAAAGACTACAAGGCGGATAGTCGACAAGTTATTACCTCCCATGGCAGCCGCTTCGTCCTTAGCCTTCTGCAGATTCTCCTTGGCTAGCTCCAAGTCGAGATTGAGTTGGATCTGCTTCTTCTCCAGATCAGCAAACTTGGTTCCAAGGTCACATGATTTCTGCAGCAAACAACAAGACAAGTCAGTCAACAGAAACAAGGGTCAGTCACTTCCGAGTGATAAGAAGCAAAGATCAGATGATTATCGGAAAAGAGCTCTAAGACTACTGTCTAATCAAACATTCAACAGTAGTATCGGGGAATACACCCAGTGGGTGCACTTGGCGTGCCCCCACTCGTTCGATTTCCCACTCGACATGGTCTGCCCAGTACGAGTGGAAGGAGTAAAAAAACGACAACACTTGTTCTCAGACCACCGCCGACTGCTGGCAGTCGACCGCGGTCTCGGGGACTACACCCAGTCGAGCTTCTCCAGATCTTCCTGCTCGACGGTGGAGCGGATCCAATCTCCCTGGAGCCAGCTAGGCGGCAGACCGGACCGCGATGACGTCCCCCGAGCCGTCTTCTTGCCTTTCGCCGCCGCCATCGCCTTCTTTGCGCGCTCCAAAGCCGCCATCTTGTCCTTCACCATGGCGGTGGAATGCGTGCGGGCCGAGCGGAGGCGTCATGAACAGAGGAAGGCACGGTGGAGAAGCGAAGGAAGAAGGGATTGAATGAGGCGTATTGTACATCGCATCGGCCTCGACGCCTTTTATGGGCTTGTTTCCGAGTGGCTGACCCGTGGGCCCGAGCAATCCTGTCATATCCCGCAACAGTCGCTCGCCTGATACGTGGCGAAAAAAGGTGGCATGGAGATCGAGGCGCCCCCGTCCACTGATACGTCTCCGTCGTATCTACTTTTCCAAACACTTTTGCCCTTGTTTTGGACTCTAACTTGCATGATTTGAATGGAACTAACCCGGACTGACGCTGTTTTCAGCAGACTTTCCATGGTGTTATTTATGTGTAGAAACAAAAGTTCTCGGAATGACCTGAAACTCCACGGAACGTATTTTTGGAAAATATTAAAAATACTGGAAGAAGAATCCACGTCAGGGGGGCCTCCACCTGTCCACGAGGGTGGGGGCGCGCCCCCTGCCTCGTGGTCCCCCTGACGCTCCACCAACCTCAACTCCAACTCCATATATTCGTGTTCAGGGAGAAAAAAATCAGAGAGAAGGATTCATCACGTTTTACGATACGGAGCCGCCGCCAAGCCCTAAAACCTCTCGGGAGGGCTGATCTGGAGTCCGTTCGGGGCTTCGGAGAGGGGAATCCGTTGCCGTCGTCATCATCAACCATCCTCCATCACCAATTTCATGATGCTCACCGCCATGCGTGAGTAATTCCATCGTAGGCTTGCTGGACGGTGATGGGTTGGATGAGATTTATCATGTAATCGAGTTAGTTTTGTTAGGGTTTGATCCCTAGTATCCACTATGTTCTGAGATTGATGTTGCTATGACTTTGCTATGCTTAATGCTTGTCACTAGGGCCCGAGTGCCATGATTTCAGATCTGAACCTATTATGTTTTCATGAATATATGTGAGTTCTTGATCCTATCTTGCAAGTCTATAGTCACCTACTATGTGTTATGATTCGGCAACCCTGAAGTGACAATAATCGGGACCACTCCTGGTGATGACCGTAGTTTGAGGAGTTCATGTAATCACTATGTGTTAATGCTTTGGTCCGGTACTCTATTAAAAGGAGGCCTTAATATCCCTTAGTTTCCGCTAGGATCCCGCTGCCACGGGAGGGTAGGACAAAAGATGTCATGCAAGTTCTTTTCCATAAGCACGTATGACTATATTCGGAATACATGCCTACCTTACATTGATGAATTGGAGCTAGTTCTATGTCACCCTATGTTATGACTGTTACATGATGAACCACATCCGGCATAATTCTCCATCACCGATCCAATGCCTACGAGCTTTTCACATATTGTTTTCTGCTTATTTACTTTTCCGTTGCTATTGTTACAATCACTACAAAACCCAAAAATATTACTTTTGTTACCGTTACCACTACTATCATACTACTTTGCTACTAAATACTTTGCTGCAGATACTAAGTTATCCAGGTGTGGTTGAATTGACAACTCAACTGCTAATACTTAAGAATATTCTTTGGCTCCCCTTGTGCCGAATCAATAAATTTGGGTTGAATACTCTACCCTCGAAAACTGTTGCGATCCCCTATACTTGTGGGTTATCAAGACCATTTTCTGGCGCCGTTGCCGGGGATCATAGCTCTATTCTTTGAGTCACTCGGGATTTATATCTGCTGGACACTATGAAGAACTTGAAAGACGAGAAAACAAAAATCTATCCCACAACTACGAGGGGAGGTAAGGAACTGCCATCTAGCTCTGCACTTGATTCACCTTCTGTTTTGAGTAAGCTTGCGACACCTAAACCTGCTTCTGCTATTCATTCTGATATGTCGCATGTTATTGATGATGCCACTTCTGCTATGCATGATACTTATGATGAAACTACTTCTATGCTTGATACTACTGTGCCACTTGGTGAATTTCTTGATGAACAACTTGCTAGGGCTAGAGAGAATGAAATTATTGAAACTGATAATTTTGATGATAGTGATGATGAAGACTCTCCCCCTAATAAATATGAACTGTCTGATGTGCCTAAGGGTTATGTTTCGATGAAGAATCTGCTAGAGCTATTCTTGCTTGTAATGATAGAAGTGATCTAAAGAGGTTATTAGCTAAATGGAAGCAGCAATCTCTTAATGCTAGAATGAAACCTGACCCTGCTTTTGCTACTTCACCTATCTGTGTTACTGATAAGGATTATGAATTCTCTATTGATCCTGATATAATTACTTTGGTTGAATCTGGTCCTTTCTATGGCTATGAATCTGAAACTGTTGTGGCACATCTTACTAAATTAAATGATATAGCCACCATGTTCACTAATGATGAGAGAACCCGCTACCTTTATATCCTTAAAATATTTCCGTTCTCATTAAAGGGTGATGCTAAGATATGGTTTAACTCTCTTGATCCTGGTTGTGTGCGTAGTCCCCAGGATATGATTTATTACTTCTCTGCTAAATATTTCCCTGCTCATAAGAAACAAGCTGCCTTAAGGGAAATATATAATTTTGTGCAAATTGAAGAAGAGAGTCTCCCACAAGCTTGGGGGAGGCTTCTCTAATTACTTAATGCTTTGCTTGATCATCCTCTTAAGAAAAATGAAATACTTGATATCTTTTATAATGGACTAACCGATGCTTCCAGAGATTACCTGGATAGTTGTGTTGGTTCTGTTTTCAGGGAAAGAACACCGGATGAAGCTGAGATCCTATTAAATAATATACTGACAAATGAAAATAATTGGACACTTCCTGAGCCAACTCCTGAGCCTATTACTAAACCAACTTCGAAGAAGCGAGGTGTTCTATTTCTCAGTCCTGAAGATATGCAAGAGGCAAAGAAATCTATGAAAGAAAAGGGTATTAAAGCTGAAGATGTTAAGAATTTACCTCCTATTGAAGAAATACATGGTCTCAGTTTACCGCCCGTTGAAGAAACATATGATCTTAATTCATTACCTATTGAAGAAACACATGGTCTTGATAACCCGACACAGGTAGTAAAGGTAAATTCTCTCTATAGATATGATAAAGCTGAAATCCCTTCTACTAAAATTGCTAGCCAATGCTGGATGAGTTTGATAACTTTATGGTTAAGCAAGAAGACTTCAATGCTTATTTTGGTAGACAATTAAAACAAAATTCTTATATGATTGAACACTTGGGTGATTATATGTCTAGAGTTAAAGGCGAACTTAAACTTATTAGTAAACATGCTTCTATGGTTATTACTCAAGTAGAACAAGTACTTAAGGCTCAGAATGATTTGCTCAATGAATTGAATAGTAAGAATAATGATTATGCTGTTAGAGTGGCTACTAGAACTGGTAAAATGACTTAGGAACCTTTGTATCCTGAAGGCCATCCTAAGAGAATTGAGCAGGATCCTCAGAGAAATAATATTGATGCACCTAGTCCTTCTAAATAGAAGAAAAAGAAAAATGATAGGACTTTGCATGCCTCTAGTGAACCTATTGCTGAACCACCTGAGAATCCAAATGATATTTCTATTTCTGATGCTGAAACACAATCTGGTAATGAACATGAAACTAGTGAAAATCTCAATGATGATGTTCATGATGATGTCAACCTAGCAATGATAATGCTATAGAAATTGAACCTGCTGTTGATCTTGATAACCCACAATCAAAGAATCAACGTTATGATAAGAGAGACTTTGTTGCTAGGAAACATGGTAAAGAAAGAGAACCATGGGTTCAGAAACCCATGCCTTTTCCTCCCAAACCATCCAAGAAAAAGGATGATGAGGATTTTGAGCGCTTTGCTGAAATGATTAGACCTATCTTCTTGCGTATGCGATTAGCTGATATGCTCAAAATGAATCCCTATGCCAAGTATATGAAAGAAATTGTTACTAATAAAAGAAAGATACCGGAAGCTGAGATTTCCACCATGCTTGCTAATTATACTTTTAAGGGTGGAATACCTAAGAAACTAGGAGATCTAGGAGTACCCACTATACCATGCTCCATTAAAAGAAATTATGTTAAAACTGCTTTGTGTGATCTTGGAGCCGGTGTTAGTGTTATGCCTCTCTCTTTATATCGTAGACTCGATTTGAATAAGTTGACACCTACTGAAATATCTTTGCAAATGGCTGATAAATCAACTGCTATACCTGTCGGTATTTGTGAGGATGTGCCTGTTGTGGTTGCAAACGTTACTATTTTAACGGACTTTGTTATTCTTGATATTCCCGGGGACGATAGTATGTCTATTATTCTTGGAAGACCTTTTTTGAATACTGCAGGGGCTGTTATTGATTGCAACAAAGGCAATGTCACTTTTCATGTTAATGGTAATGAGCATACGGTACACTTTCCGAGGAAACAACCTCAAGTTCATAGTATCAACTCTATTGGAAAAATTCCATCGATTATTTTTGGAGGTTTTGAATTTCCTCTTCCTACTGTCAAAAAGAGATATGATATTCTTATTATTGGGGATGTGCATATCCCCGTTGAGGTAACATAGTGTTATTTGAAATTTCTCCGGTTTTATGCGATTCAGAATGAGTTTGTTAACAAGACCTGATCAACCTTGTTAGTGGATTCCTTTTGATGAGCATGAGATGGATGAAGTTAGAAAGCACAACCTTCTGTAGCCTCTCTCTACTTTCTGTTATTTAATTGAAATAAAGTAAAAATAGTATTTATCTGTCTGTTTTCTGATTTATCCGTGCAATATAAAAATACCCCGAAAATAAAAGTTCTCCAAATGCCCCGAAATTGAAATATGATTTTTTCTGGAATATTTGAGAATATCTGGCACTGAGGACACAGCAGGGGGAGCAAGCACCTGGCCACGAGGGTCCAAGGCGCGCCCACCCCTACAGGGCGCACCCCCTGCCTCGTGGGCCCACGGTGGCTCCCCTCCACTTATTCCTGCACCCACACACTTCTTCTTCCTCCCAAAAAAACCACCATCCAGCTCAAGCACGAGTTCTAGCTCATTTTGCTGCGATTTTCGATCTCCTTGCTCAAAGCACCTATCACAAAACTGCTTTAGGGGATTGTTCCTTGGTATGTGACTCCTCCATTGATCCAATGCTCTATTCATTGCAAATTTGTGCTGCCTAGGTGACCATGTTCTTGAGCTTGCATGTCAAATTTATATGGTTCCAAGTAGTTCTAATGCATGATATAGTCTCTAGGCACTTGTAGGAGTAGTTGCTATCAATTTTCTTGAGCTTGCTTCACTTTTATTTGAAGTTACTAAAAATTTCAGAATTTTTCAGGAAATAATGAAGAGATTTTTGAGGGGCTCATCGAGCCGAAGCTCGAAGGAAAAGCAAAGTGGGGAAGCAGAGAGGCCCAAATATAATCTGCCTCGCACCGCGGAGGTCCGGCCGTGTGAATGGCCTTCCAATGATTTCTTGAGAGCAGCCGGGATTTATGATGATTTTTATGAATTGGCTGAGAATGCAGGCCTCACCGACTTCCTCTGCGACCAACGCGAACAGTATCTCTTACTCACCAATACTTTTGTGCAAAACTTCTACTATTATCCTAAGGAATCACCTCCTTCGGTAGAGTTTCATTTATATGATGTGGTTAAGAAGATGTCACTAGATGAATTTTGCAAGGTTTGCAAAATACCTTTCGAGGGTAGTTTAGAGGAACCACATCGTAAGGATGTGGACGGATTTATTGATACTATTACTGTAGGGGAAACTAGGAAGGTTTCTGATGCAAGAATCACTAGCATACATTTTCCTGTTTTACGCTACTTTGCAATATTTGCTAGTCGTTGTTTAATTGGTCGCGGAAACTGTGGAAACCTTAGTGTTCCTGATATTATTATTTTGTTCCATGGTTTATTCTGTGATAATACTGTTAGTATGGGCGGTATTATTGCCAAACGGTTAAGTCTGAACCGTACAAAGGGTCCCATCTTTGGAGGTATCTATGCTTCAGGCCTAGCTACACATTTTAACATACCCATTAGGCACTATGAAAAAGAAGAAAAATTGCTGCCCACTGTTTATTTAGATTATAAGAGTATGGTAGCGCATGACTTTATTGTTAAGAATAGGGAAGGGGCGCTTAAATACAAATTGTTCTTTGATAAACATCACCCTGAGACTATTACCTTGCCTGCTCCTTCCTTGTTTGATTTATCTGCAGGTCCGTATCTCATTCCGCTGGCGGCCATTCACGCCTACCGGAACCCTACATCAGCCACGGAGCCGGAACCACAATTTGAACCTCCACGACAGTCTAATTACCAGTGGGATCTGGAGATGATTGCCAACCAGTGGCAATCAGAGTCTTCTTCATCTCAGTACGACCCCGGCTACAACTACGGATATCCGCCTGGCCATCCGTGGCAATAGGCCAACTTAGGCCAAAAGCCTAAGCTTGGGGGAGTACGTATTTCTCACCGACATTACATTCATGTTCACACACTCATTGCTAGATGTCGGTGCTCATACTCTTTCACTGTAATATCCATGCTAGTTTATTTTCTTTTTCTTGCTCTCTTCTTGTGTGTTTAATAAACTTTAAGAAAAACCAAAAAAATAGTTGTAGCTTTTAGCTAGTTTACTTACTTGTTGTAGTAGTAATAATTGAAAAGAAAATCCAAAAAGATTTCATGTTCTTCTTTTGCTTGTTGGGAGCTTTCCCGTGAAAATAGTTTTATTTCTTTTCTTTTCTTTGGGGGTCGATAGGAGAAGACCATGATTAAATTGTTGAAGTGGCTCTTATATGCATTATTGTTGATTTAACCAAGAGCCCATATTGCCTTGTCTTCTCCTGTTTATTGAATGCTCGCAGATTCCAGCTTAGTCCAATGCACGTGCACTCTTATTATTATTCACATCGTTCGGTCGTGCAAGTGAAAGGCAATTATTACGATATATGATGGACTGACTGAGATGAGAAAAGCTGGTATGAACTCGACCTCTCTTGTTTTTGTAAATATGATTAGTTCATCGTTCCTGATTCAGCCTATTATGAATAAACATGTTTGCAATGACAATTAGAGATTATAGTTGCTTATGCCATGCTTGATTAGCTATGAGTTATAATGGTTTACCTTGCATGCCAACATGCTATTAAAATGGTTGTGATGTGGTATAGCGGGGTGGTATCCTCCTTTGAATGATTTAAGTGACTCGACTTGGCACATGTTCACGCACGTAGTTGAAACAAATCAACATAGCCTTCACGATATTTATGGTCATGGTGGATTATATCCTACTCATGCTTGTACTCAATGTCTATTAATTTTAATGCATGTTCATGACTGTTGTTGCTCTCTAGTTGGTCGCTTCCCAGTCTTTTGCTAGCCTTCACTTGTACTAAGCGGGAATACTGCTTGTGCATCGAATCCCTTAAACCCCAAAGTTATTCCATATGAGTCCACCATACCTTCCTATATGCGATATCTACCTGCCGTTCCAAGTAAATTTGTATGTGCCAAACTCTAAACCTTCAAATGAAATTCTGTTTTGTATGCTCGAATAGCTCATGTATCAACTAGGGCTGTCCTTATCTTCCATGTTAGGCGGGTTATTCTCAAGAGGAATGGACTCCGCTCCTCACTCATGAGAAAATGGCTGGTCACCGGGATGCCCAGTCCCATGCTTTATGCAAACTAAATCAAAATAATTGAAAACAAAACTCCCCCTGGGACTGTTGTTAGTTGGAGGCACTCGTTGTTTCGAGCAAGCCATGGATTGATGCTTGTTGGTGGAGGGGAGTATAAACTTTACCATTCTGTTTGGGAACCGCCTATAATGTGTGTAGCATGGAAGATATCGCCATCTCTTGGTTGTTATGTTGACAATGAAAGTGTGCCGCTCAAAATAATATTTATCTCTGCTTCAAATCGAGCTCTGGCACCTCTACAAATCCCTGCTTCCCTCTGCGAAGGGCCTATCTATTTACTTTTATGTTGAGTCATCACCCTCTTATTAAAAGCACCAGCTGGAGAGCACTGTTGTCATTTGCATCCATTACTATTAATTTATATTGGGTATGACTATGACTGGATTTATTTTACCATGAATTACAATGTCTAGTCAGTCCTTGATCTTTAAAGGTGCTCTGCATTTATGTTTTGCGGACTCAGAAAGGGCTAGCGAGATACCATCTTGTTATATTATATCATGATTGTTTTGAGAAAGTGTTGTCATCCGAGATTTATTATTATTGCTTGCTAGTTGATTATGCCATTGACATGAGTAAACATGAGACCTAAGAGTTATTGTGAATGTGGTTAGTCATAATCTTTGCTGAAAACTTGAATGCTGGCTTTACATATTTACAACAACAAGAGCAAACAGAGTTTGTAAAAGTTTTTCTTTATCACTTTCAGTTTATCAACTGAATTGCTTGAGGACAAGCAAAAGTTTAAGCTTGGGGGAGTTGATACGTCTCCGTCGTATCTATTTTTCCAAACACTTATGCCCTTGTTTTGGACTCTAACTTGCATGATTTAAATGGAACTAACCCGGACTGACGCTGTTTTCAGCAGACTTTCCATGGTGTTATTTATGTGCAGAAACAAAAGTTCTCGGAATGACCTGAAACTCCACGGAACGTATTTTTGGAAAATATTAAAAATACTGGAAGAAGAATCCACGTCAGTGGGGCCTCCACCTGTCCATGAGGGTGGGGGCGCGCCTGCCCCCCCTGGGCGCACCCCCTGCCTCGTGGGCCCCCTGGTGCTCCACCGACCTCAACTCCAACTCCATATATTCGTGTTCGGGGAGAAAAAAATCAGAGAGAAGGATTCATCGCATTTTACGATACGGAGCCACCGCCAAGCCCTAAAACCTCTCGGGAGGGCTGATCTGAAGTCCATTCGGGGCTCCGGAGAGGTGAATCCATCGCCGTCGTCATCATCAACCATCCTCCATCACCAATTTCATGATGCTCACCGCCGTGCATGAGTAATTCCATCGTAGGCTTGCTGGACGGTCATGGGTTGGATGAGATTTATCATGTAATCGAGTTAGTTTTGTTAGGGTTTGATCCCTAGTATCCACTATGTTCTGAGATTGATGTTACTATGACTTTGCTATGCTTAATGCTTGTCACTAGGGCCCGAGTGCCATGATTTCAGATCTAACCTATTATGTTTTCATGAATATATGTGAGTTCTTGATCCTATCTTGCAACTCTATAGTCACCTACTATGTGTTATGATCCGGCAACCCCGAAGTGACAATAATCGGGACCACTCCCGGTGATGACCGTAGTTTGAGGAGTTCATGTATTCACTATGTGTTAATGCTTTGGTCCGGTACTCTATTAAAAGGAGGCCTTAATATCCCTTAGTTTCTGCTAGGACCCCGCTGCCACGGGAGGGTAGGACAAAAGATGTCATGCAAGTTCTTTTCCATAAGCACGTATGACTATATTCGGAATAAATGCCTACATTACATTGATGAATTGGAGCTAGTTCTGTGTCACCCTATGTTATGACTGTTACATGATGAACCACATCCAGCATAATTCTCCATCACCGATCCAATGCCTACGAGCTTTTCACATATTGGTTTCCGCTTATTTACTTTTCCGTTGCTATTGTTACAATCACTACAAAACCCAAAAATATTACTTTTGTTACCGTTACCACTACCATCATACTACTTTGCTACTAAATACTTTGCTGCAGATACTAAGTTATCCAGGTGTGGTTGAATTGACAACTCAACTGCTAAAACTTGAGAATATTCTTTGGCTCCCCTTGTGTCGAATCAATAAATTTGGGTTGAATACTCTACCCTCAAAAACTGTTGCGATCCCCTATACTTGTGGGTTATCATCCACCCACTCCGATTACTGCGGCACTCTCCGTCCCGCGCGCTTCTCCAAAATTTCGAATCCTGTGAGATCCGGGAACCGCAGAGTAACCAATCGCGCCGAAGATTTGGCACCATAACACACGAAGACTATCAACATAACTCCACTCGACGGCCTCTGAATTGATCAAGGCGACTGAAACGAGGTTGAAGCTTCAGCATGACTCTCAGATTCCAGTAAAAGTGCCTCCGAAGCATAGAATCGAGTCGGAACCAACTTCAACTCTTTCTTCACTCGGACCTCAATCCATTCGGGGGCTAATGACAATGACATGTACCTAGGGTAGGGTCATAGGCCTGACCTAGACGCCCTACCCAAGGACACTGCCCTAGAGTCAAATACATTCAAAGTACAACAGAAGATACCGACTAAAATCACCTCGGAGTGCAATCCACTCGACCAGCTATCCCACTCGGATACCCCAATTCCATTCGACCAAGATAGAGTCACTCGACCATACGAAGAATCACTCGGAAAACAGAAGACCTAAAGCCGCCCCAGGAAGGCAACGGTCAGGCGTTCACTCCGTAGTCTTAAAGGTCATTTATAGCCCTTTACAGCTAGCGTTACCAGTAATGCCTTGTCTTAACGTACATTGAACCCTGTGTAACTGAGGGCTGGAGGGGTCTGGCGCACTCTATATAAGCCACCCCCCTCCTCTGGCACAGGGGTTAGCACCCCCTGTAACTCTCACGCATAATCCAGTCGACCAAGCCTCCGGGCACCGAGACGTAGGGCTATTACTTCCTCTGAGAAGGGCCTGAACTCGTAAATCTCGCGTGCACAACCTCGCCGTAGCTAGGATCATGCCTCCTCCTACGTACCCCCTATTCTTACTGTCAGACATGCTCCCACGACAGTTGGCGCCCACCGTGGGGCAGGTGTCTTAGCGACTTCCGGTGAGATTGCAGTTTTTACGATCTCCATCAACATGGTTTTTGGCGGTGGTTTGGCTTTGGGCCGCGAGATCCATCACAGATCTGAAGGAAAGATCTTTGTTGCTAAGAATGGATCATTTCTAGAGAAGGAGTTTCTCTCAAAAGATGTGAGTGGAAGGAAAGTAGAACTTGATGAGGTAATCGTACTTTCTCTTGAATTGGAAAGTAGCTCATCACAGAAAACTGTTCCCATGATGCCTGCACCAACTAGTGAGGAAGCTAATGATAATGATCATGAAACTTCGGATCAAGTTGCTACCGAACCTCGTAGGTCAACCAGAGCACATTCCGTGATACGTCTCCAATGTATCTATAATTTTTTATTGCTTCATGCTATATTATATTCTGTTTTGGATGATTAATGGGCTTTGTTATACACTTTTATATTATTTTTGGGACTAACCTATTAACCGGAGGCCCAGCCCAAATTGTTGTTTTTTGCCTATTAAACGGAGTCCAAACGGAATGAAACTTCGGAAACGTGATTTTCGGAACAAACGTGATCCAGAGGACTTGTAGTCTAAGTCAAGAAATCAACCAGGAGAGCACGAGGCAGGGGGGCGCGCCTACCCCCCTGGGCGCGCCCTCCACCCTCGTGGGGCCAATGTTGCTCCACCAATGTACTTCTTCCTCCTATATATACCTACGTACCCCCAAACCAACAGAAGCATCCACGAAAACCTAATTCCACCGCCGCAACCTTCTGTACCCATGAGATCCCATCTTGGGGCCTTTTCCGGCGTCCTGCCGGAGGGGGCATTGATCACGGAGGGCTTCTACATCAACACCATAGCCTCTCCGATGATGTGTGAGTAGTTTACCTCAGACCTTCGGGTCCATAATTATTAGCTATATGGCTTCTTCTCTCTCTTTGGATCTCAATACAAAGTTCTCCACGATTCTCGTGGAGATCTATTCGATGTAATCTTCTTTTGCGGTGTGTTCGTTGAGACCAATGAATTGTGGGTTTATGATCAAGTTTATCTATGAACAATATTTGAATCTTCTCTGAATTCTTTTATGTATGATTGGTTATCTTTGCAAGTCTCTTTGAATTATCAGTTTGGTTTGGCCTACTAGATTGATCTTTCTTGCAATGGGAGAAGTGCTTAGCTTTGGGTTCGATCTTGCGGTGTCCTTTCCCAGTGACAGCAGGGGCAGCAAGGCACGTATTGTATTGTTGCCATCGAGGATAACAAGATGGGGTTTATTTCATATTGCATGAGTTTATCCCTCTACATCATGTCATCATACTTAAAGCATTACTCCGTTCTTATGAACTTAATACTCTAGATGCATGCTGGATAGCGGTCGATGTGTGGAGTAATAGTAGTAGATGCAGGCAGGAGTCGGTCTACTTGTCACGGACGTGATGCCTATATACATGATCATACCTAGATATTCTCATAACTATGCTCAATTCTATCAATTGCTCAACAGTAATTTGTTCACCCACCGTAATACTTATGCTCTCGAGAGAAGCCACTAGTGAAACCTATCGCCCCCGGGTCTATTTTCCATCATATTAATCTTCCAACACTTAGCTATTTTTATTGCCTTTTATTTTACTTTGCATCTTTATTATAAAAATACCAAAAATATTATCTTATCATATCTATCAGATCTCACTTTCGTAAGTGACCGTGAAGGGATTGACAACCCCTTTATTCCGTTGGTTGCGAGGTTTTTATTTGTTTGTGTAGGTGCGAGGGACTTGGGCGTGGCCTCCTACTGGATTGATACCTTGGTTCTCAAAAACTGAGGGAAATACTTACGCTACTTTACTGCATCACCCTTTCCTCTTCAAGGGAAAACCAACGCAGTGCTCAAGAGGTAGCAAGAAGGATTTCTGGCGCCGTTGCCGGGGAGTCTACGCAAAAATCAACATACCAAGTACCCATCACAAACTCTTATCTCCCGCATTACATTATTTGCCATTTGCCTCTCGTTTTCCTCTTCCCCACTTCACCTTGCCGTTTTATTTGCCTTCTTCCCGTATGCCTTTTTGTTTGTGTTTCCATGTGCCTTCTATTTGCTTGCATCTTTGCTTGCCAAAAATCTCTTGATATGGATCCACATAAAGTGTTCTACTTGGATCATCTTCGATCCTTATGCGCTCGTGCTGAAACCCCAACTAGCCTAGTTGATGGGAAATCTTTAGATGAGGATGCTCATTTTGTGCGTGACCGTTTGTCTGAAAAAGGGAAACTCTTATGGAATCAAATAAACAAATTGCTGTGTTATGCTTGGAATCTTTGTGAAATTTGTGATATTACTTGTTGCTCTAAGAACCCTAAAAAACACCTCCCCTACCTATGTGAGTTTAATGAAAATGAAATCTTATCTTCTTATGCAAAGGGTGTTTATAGCTACTATGATATTGACCAAATTGAAGAATTTATTGCTTTCAAGGGTTCTTTTGAAGTTGCTTCTTTGCTTTAAAAGTATGATACTACTCTTTACGAATCTGAAAATCTTGACATACTTGAATATTGCTATGAAAACTATGCTCATAATGTCTATGTCAAAGAATTTATTGAAAGAGTGACCGTTGCTTCTAAAGAAAATAATGATATGCACGAATCTATAGATAATTATGATTCCGATGATTTGATTGAAATATCCCTTGATGAACATGATGCTTGCTATCCTTGTGGCCATGATGCCAATATTTATGAAGATGAATTTGCTATAGTTCCATACGTTAAACATGAGATCGTTGCTATTGCACCCATACTTGGTAGTTCCTTCGATGAAAAGCAGGATTGCAATAATTTTACTATAAATTTTCTTGATGTTAATAATATGCAAAACCCTAAGCTTTGGGATGCTAGTTTTGCTATGTCCTCTATTTGTTGCAATGATCATGATTGGGGTGATTCTTCTTATGATCTTGAAAATTTATTTAAGCCCCATGATGAATATGAGATTGATAATAGTGTTTGCAATAATATTGAAAGTGGGTTTGGAAGAGTGTCAACTTTAGATCCCACATATTTGGATTTTGATCAATCTTATGAAATTTTTGATAAAAGTGGGTTTGGAGAGGTCATGACTTTAGTTAATGATAATCCCACTATTTTGGAAGAGTGTCAACTTCGTATGCATGTGGATCGTGTTGAGAATATGTCATGTGATAGCTATTTTGTTGAATTTTCCTATGATCCTACATGTAATTATTATGAGAGAGGAAAATATGGTTGTAGAAATTTTTATCTTACTAAATTACCTCTCGTCATGTTGAGATTGCTATTGTTTCTTTCCACTTCCTTGCATATGCTAGTTTTTGCTTGCTATGATAATTTGTTTTCCTATAAGATGCCTATGCATAGGAAGTATGTTAGACTTAGATGTGTTTGTCACGTGTTTTAAGATGCTCTCTTTGTGCTTTAATTCTTGTCTTTGATGTGAGCATCATTAAGATTATCAATGCCTAGCTAGGTGCGTTAAACGATAGCGCTTGTTGGGAGGCAACCGAATTTTATTTTTAGTTTTGTTGCTTTTGCTTCTGTTTAGGAATAAATATTTGATCTATCCTCTGGTTAGGTTTGTTTTTATGTTTCAATTAGTGTTTGTGCCAAGTTAAACCTATAGGATCTTCTTGGATGATAGTTATTTGATCTTGCTGAAAATTCCAGAAACTTTCTGTTCATGAAAACAATTGTTAAAAATCACCAGAACGTGATAAAATATTGATTCCAATTGCTGCTGATCAATAAAAAATTTGTCTAGGTCGTCCTATTTTGGTAGATGTTTTTGAGTTCCAGAAGTCTGCGTTAGTTACATATTACTACAGACTGTTCTGTTTTTGACAGATTCTGTTTTTCGTGTGTTGTTTGCTTATTTTGATGAATCTATGGCTAATAAAATAGCTTATAAACCATAGAGAAGTTGGAATACAGTAGGTTTAACACCCATATAAATAAATAATGAGTTCATTACAGTACCTTGAAGTGGTGTTTTGTTTTCTTTCGCTAACGGAGCTCACGAGATTTTCTGCTAAGTTTCGTGTTGTGAAGTTTTCAAGTTTTGGGTAAAAGATTTGATGGATTATGGAACAAGGCGTGGCAAGAGCCTAAGCTTGGGGATGCCCATGGCACCCCAATATAATCTAAGGACACCAAAAAGCCAAAGCTTGGGGATGCCTCGGAAGGCATCCCCTCTTTCGTCTACTTCCATCGGTAACTTTACTTGGAGCTATATTTTTATTCACCACATGATATGTGTTTTGCTTGGAGCGTCTTGTATAATTTGAGTCTTTGCTTTTTAGTTTACCTCAATCATCTTTGCTTTACACACCTTTTGAGAGAGATACACATGATTCGGAATTTATTAGAATACTCTATGTGCTTCACTTATATCTTTTGAGCTATATAGTTTTTGCTCTAGTTCTTCACTTATATTTTTTAGAGCACGCCGGTGGATTTGTTTTATAGAAACTATTATTCTCTCATGCTTCACTTATATTATTTTGAGAGTCTTAAACAGCATGGTAATTTGCTTAAATTGGGAAATTAATCCTAATATGTTAGGTATTCAAGATTAGTAAAAAACTTTCTTATGAGTGTGTTGAATACTAAGAGAAGTTTGATGCTTGATGATTGTTTTGAGATATGGAGGTAGTGATATTAAAGTTGTTCTAGTTGAGTAGTTGTGGAATTGATAAATACTTGTGTTGAAGTTTGCAAGTCCCGTAGCATGCACGTATGGTAAACGTTATGTAACAAATTTGAAACATGAGGTGTTCTTTGATTGTCTTCCTTATGAGTGCCGGTCGGGGACGAGCGATGGTCTTTTCCTACCAATCTATCCCCCTAGGAGCATGCGCGTAGTGCTTGGTTTTTGATGACTTGTAGATTTTTGCAATAAGTATGTGAGTTCTTTATGACTAATGTTGAGTCCATGGATTATACACACTCTTACCCTTCCATCATTGCTAGCCTCTTCGGTACCGTGCATTGCCCTTTCTCACATTGAGAGTTGGTGTAAACTTCGCCAGTGCATCCAAACCCCATGATATGATACGCTCTATCACACATAAACCTCCTTATATCTTCCTCAAAACAGCCACCATACCTACCTATTATGGCATTTCCATAGCCATTCCGAGATATATTGCCATGCAACTTTCCACCGTTCCGTTTATCATGACACGTTCATCATTGTCATATTGCTTTGCATGATCATGTAGTTGACATCGTATTTGTGGCAAAGCCACCGTTCATAATTTTCCATACATGTCACTCTTGATTCATTGCCTATCCCAGTATACCGCCGGAGGCATTCATATAGAGTCATACTTTGTCCTCGTATCGAGTTGTAATCATTGAGTTGTAAATAAATAGAAGTGTGATGATCATCATTCATAGAGCATTGTCCCAATAAAAAAAGAGAAAGGCCAAATAAAAAAAGG
This sequence comes from Aegilops tauschii subsp. strangulata, assembly GCF_002575655.3. Taxonomy (NCBI): domain Eukaryota; kingdom Viridiplantae; phylum Streptophyta; class Magnoliopsida; order Poales; family Poaceae; genus Aegilops; species Aegilops tauschii. Next base: position 417,748,755 of record NC_053037.3, on the reverse strand, counting down.
AGGCCCAAAAAAAGGAGAAAATAAAAAGGGACAATGCTACTATCCTTTTTTTCCACACTTGTGCTTCAAAGTAGCACCATGATCTTCATGATAGAGAGTCTCTTGTTTTGTCACTTTCATATACTACTGGGAATTTTTCATTATAGAACTTGGCTTGTATGTTCCAACAATGGGCTTCCTCAAATGCCCTAGGTCTTCGTGGGCAAGCAAGTTGGATGCACACCCACTTAGTTTCTTTTGTTGAGCTTTCATGCATTTATAGCTCTAGTGCATCCGTTGCATGGCAATCCCTACTTCTTGCATTAACATCAATCGATGGGAATCTCCATAGCCCGTTGATTAGCCGCGTTGATGTGAGACTTTCTCCTTTTTGTCTTCTCCACATAACCCCCATCATTATATTCTATTCCACCCATAGTGCTATATCCATGGCTCACGCTCATGTATTGCGTGAAGGTTGAAAAAGTTTGAGATTACTAAAGTATGAAACAATTGCTTGGCTTGTCATCGGGGTTGTGCTTGATGAGAGCAGTCTTGTGTGACGAAAATGGAGCATGACTAAACTATATGATTTTGTAGGGATGAACTTTCTTTGGCCATGTTATTTTGAGAAGACATAATTGCTTAGTTAGTATGCTTGAAGTATTATTACTTTTATGCCAATATTAAACTTTTATCTTGAATCTTTCGGATCTGAATATTCATACCACAATTAAGAGGGTTACATTAAAAAAATTATGCCAAGTAGCATTCCGCATCAAAAATTCTGTTTTTATCATTTACCTACTCGAGGACGAGCAGGAATTAAGCTTGGGGATGCTTGATACGTCTCCAACGTATCTATAATTTTTGATTGCTTCATGCTATATTATATTCTGTTTTGGATGGTTAATGGGCTTTGTTATACACTTTTATATTATTTTTGGGACTAACCTATTAACTAGAGGCCCAGCCCAAATTGCTGTTTTTTGCCTATTTCAGTGTTTCGCAGAAAAAGAATATCAAACGGAGTCCAAACGGAATGAAACCTGCGGGAACGTGATTTTCGGAACGAACGTGATCCAGAGGACTTGGACCCTACGTCAAGAAAGCTACCAGGAGGCCACAAGGTAAGGGGCGCGCCCTCCACCCTCGTGGGCCCCACATTGCTCCACCGACGTACTTCTTCCTCCTATATATACCTACGTACCCCCAAACTACCAGATACGGAGCCAAAAACCTAATTCCACCGCCGCAACCTTCTGTACCCGTGAGATCCCATCTTGGGGCCTTTTCCGGAGCTCCGCCGGAGGGGGCATCGATCACGGAGGGCTTCTGCATCAACACCATAGCCTCTCCGATGATGTGTGAGTAGTTTACCTCAGACCTTCGGGTCCATAGTTATTAGCTAGATGGCTTCTTCTCTCTCTTTGGATCTCAATACAAAGTTCTCCATGATTCTCGTGGAGATCTATTTGATGTAATCTTCTTTTGCGGTGTGTTTGTTGAGACCGATGAATTGTGGGTTTATGATCAAGTTTATGTATGAACAATATTTGAATCTTCTCTGAATTCTTTTATGTATGATTGGTTATCTTTGCAAGTCTCTTCGAATTATCAGTTTGGTTTGGCCTACTAGATTGATCTTTCTTGCAATGGGAGAAGTGCTTAGCTTTGGGTTCAATCTTGCGGTGTCCTTTCCCAGTGACAGCAGGGGCAGCAAGGCACGTATTGTATTGTTGCCATCGAGGATAACAAGATGGGGTTTATTTCATATTGCATGAGTTTATCCCTCTACATCATGTCATCATACTTAAAGCATTACTCCGTTCTTATGAACTTAATACTCTAGATGCATGCTGGATAGCGGTCGATGTGTGGAGTAATAGTAGTAGATGCAGGCAGGAGTCGGTCTACTTGTCACGGACGTGATGCCTATATACATGATCATACCTAGATATTCTCATAACTATGCTCAATTCTATCAATTGCTCAACAGTAATTTGTTCACCCACCGTAATACTTATGCTCTCGAGAGAAGCCACTAGTGAAACCTATCGCCCCCGGGTCTATTTTCCATCATATTAATCTTCCAACACTTAGCTATTTTTATTGCCTTTTATTTTACTTTGCATCTTTATTATAAAAATACCAAAAATATTATCTTATCATATCTATCAGATCTCACTTTCGTAAGTGACCGTGAAGGGATTGACAACCCCTTTATTGCGTTGGTTACGAGGTTTTTATTTGTTTGTGTAGGTGCGAGGGACTTGGGCGTGGCCTCCTACTGGATTGATACCTTGGTTCTCAAAAACTGAGGGAAATACTTACGCTACTTTACTGCATCACCCTTTCCTCTTCAAGGGAAAACCAACGCAGTGCTCAAGAAGTAGCATTCCGCACCAGAATGGTACGGTAATCCTTTTCTAGAAATCATGTTACTAGACCATGACGAACCTACGAATTATGAGGAAGCGATGATGAGGCCAGATTCTGATAAATGGCTTGAGGCCATGAAATCTGAGATAGGATCCATGTATGAGAACAAAGTATGGACTTTGATTGACTTGCCCGATGATCGGCGAGCCATTGAGAATAAATGGATCTTCAAGAGGAAGACGGGCGTTGATAGTAGTGTTACTATCTACAAAGCTCAAATTGTCGCAAAAGGTTTTCGACAAGTTCAAGGTGTTGACTACGATGAGATTTTCTCACCCGTATCGATGCTTAAAGTCTGTCTGAATCATGTTAGCAATTGCCGCATTTTATGAAATCTGGCAAATGGATGTCAAAACTCCATTCCTTAATGGATTTATTAAAGAATAGTTGTATATGATGGAACCAGAAGGTTTTCTCAATCCTAAAGGTGCTAACAAAGTGTGCAAAGCTCCAGCGATCCATCTATGGACTGGTGCAAGCATCTCGAAGTTGGAATATACGCTTTGATGAGTTGATCAAAGCATATGGTTTTATACAGACTTGCGGTGAAGCCTGTATTTACAAGAAAGTGAGTGGGAGCACTACAGCCTTTCTGATAAGTATATGTGAATGACATATTGTTGATCGGAAATGATGTAGAATTTTCTGGAAAGCATAAAGGAGTGTTTGAAAGGAGTTTTTCAAAGAAAGACCTCGGCGAAGCTACTTACATATTGGGCATCAAGATCTATAAAGATAGATCAAGACGCTTGATAAGACTTTTGATGAGTACATACCTTGATAAGATTTTGAAGGAGTTCAAAATGGATCAGTCAAAGAAGGAGTTCTTGCCTGAGTTGTAAGGTATGAAGTTGAGTAAGACTCAAAACCTGACCATGGCAGAAGATAGAGAGAGAATGAAAGTCATTCCCTATGCCTCAGCCATAGGTTCTATAAAGTATGCTATGTTGTGTACCAGACCTATTGTGTACATTGCCATGAGTTTGGCAAGGGGGTACGATAGTGATCCAGGAGTGGATCACTGGACAGCAGTCAAAGTTATCCTTAGTTACCTAAGAGGACTAAGGAAATATTTCTCGGTTATGGAGGTAATAAAGAGTTCGTCGTAAAGAGTTAAGTCGATGCAAGCTTTTACACCGATCCAGATGACTCTGAGTCTCAATCTGGATACATATTGAAAGTGGGAGCAATTAGCTAGAGTAGCTCAATGTAGAGCATTGTAGACATAGAAAATTTGCAAAATACATACGGCTCTGAATGTGACAGACCCGTTGACTAAACTTCTCTCACAAGCAAAACATGATCACACCTTAGTACTCTTTGGGTGTTAATCACATAGCGTTGTGAACTAGATTATTGACTCTACTAAACCCTTTGGGTGTTAGTCACATGGCGATGTGAACTAATCACATAAAGATGTGAACTATTGGTATTAAATCACATGACAATGTGAACTAGATTATTGACTCTACTACAAGTGGGAGACTGAAGGAAATATGCCCTAGAGGCAATAATAAAGTTGTTATTTATATTTCCTTATATCATGATAAATGTTTATTATTCATGCTAGAATTGTATTAACCGGAAACTTGATACATGTGTGAATACATAGACAAAAACACAGTGTCCCTAGTATGCCTCTACTAGACTAGCTCGTGAATCAAAGATGGTTAAGTTTCCTAACCATAGACATGTGTTGTCATTTGACGAACGGGATCACATCATTAGGAGAATGATGTGATGGACAAGACCCATCCGTTAGCTTAGCATAATGATCGTTAAGTTTTATTGCTATTGCTTTCTTCATGACTTATACATATTCCTTTGACTATGAGGTTATGCAACTCCCGAATACCGGGGAATACCTTGTGTTCTATCAAACGTCACAACGTAACTGGGTGATTATAAATATGCTCTACAGGTACCTCCGAAGGTGTTTGTTGGGTTGGCATATATCGAGATTAGGATTTGTCACTCTGAGTATCGGAGTGGTATCTCTGGTCCCGCTCGGTAATGCACATCATGATAAGCCTTGCAAGCAATGTGGCTAATGAGTTAGTTGCGGGATGATGTATTACGCAACGAGTAAAGAGACTTGCCGGTAATGAGATTGAACTAGGTATGAAGATACCGACGATCGAATCTCGGGCAAGTAACATATCGATGACAAAGGGAATAACGTATTTTGTCATTACGGTTTGACCGATAAAGATCTTCGTAGAATATGTAGGAACCAATATGAGCATCCAGGTTTCGCTGTTGGTTATTGACCGGAGATGTGTCTCGGTCATGTCTACATACTTCTCGAACCCGTAGGGTCCGCACGCTTAACGTTCGATGACGATTTTGTATTATATGAGTTATGTGATTTGGTGACCGGATGTTGTTCGGAGTCCCGGATGAGATCATGGACATGACGAGGAGTCTCGAAATGGCCGAGAGGTAAAGATTCATATATAGTACGATAATATTCGGACACAGGAAGTGTTCCGGGGGTACCGGGTACGTATCGGGTCATCGGAAGGGGTTCCGGGCACCCCCCCCCCCCCCCCGGCAAAGATATGGGCCTTATTGGGCCTAGGGCGGGACATATCAGCCCCTTGTGGGCTGGTGCGCCCCCATATGGGCCGATCTAAGTGGAGAAAGGAAAAGGGGAGGAGGAAAGGAAATAGAGGGAATAGGATTCCCCCTTCCTTTCCCCTCTCCCCTCTTTCCTTCCCCCCTCCGGAGATAAGGAAAGGGGGAGGCTGAATTGGAGGAGGCCCCCAAGTAGGATTCCTCCTACTTGGGGCGCCCCAAGGCTGCTCCCCTCCCTCTCCCACCTATATATACATGGGGAGGGGGCGCCTAGAACACACACCAACAATTGTTAGCCGTGTGCGGCGCCTCCCTCCACAGTTTACGCCTCCGGTCATATTCACATAGTGCTTAGGCGAAGCCCTGCGCGGATCACTTCACCATCACCGTCACCACACCGTAGTGCTGACGGAACTCTCCCTCGACACTTTGCTGGATCAAGAGTTCGAGGGACGTCATCGAGCTGAACGTGTGCAGAACTCGGAGGTGCCGTACGTTCGGTGCTTGATCGGTCGGAACGAGAAGAAGTTCGACTACATCAAGCACGTTGTCAAACGCTTCCGCTTTCGGTCTACGAGGGTACGTGGACACACTCTCCCCCTCTTGTTGCTATGCATCTCCTAGATAAATCTTGCGTGAGCGTAGTTTGTACTTGCATGCTACGTTCCCCAACAGTATCCGCAGCCTTTGGGTGGCTCATATATATATCGGACTAAAAAAATTCATTTGCTTTTCATTTTCGGCTAGCGAAACACATTTCTTTGCTTCTTTATTTCATTCAACGACATTTGTAGTACATGATAATTCATCAATTCTTCGCTACGAGAGCAAGACCAAAGAAAACAAGAACCACAATTAGACATTTTAAAAGATATCCCTTTTCCCTAACTGCTCCTACTAGTTGGATTAATATCTTCTCTATGTCTTCATTTGTTGATCCGGGGCTTCTCAAGCTTGAACACTTCTTTTTTCTTCGATTCTAAAGAAGTAGATGCTGCTTCGCATCTAATCTCATCTCTAGCTTCTATTCTAGCAACGAGTGCACGGACATCTATCAATTCTTTGTGCTATTAATAGATCCATGTATTCTTCTTCCCTATACCAAAACCTGCATCCATCCTACGCACAAAGATGAGCTAACGAAATTGCGCCGAATTCGGTAAACAACTGAATCAAAACAAGCACATACCCCATTATTTGTGCCCTTGAAGAACACCCATCTGGGATGTTGCGACGTGGTAGAAACTCGGTGCACCACCTGCCGCGGGCAGTCGTCGCACTGTACGATCGGCAACGGTGAGCCGGCGAGCCGCTGGGCCCCAGGCAGGCGTGTCCGGCGAACCACCGACGGGAGATATTTGAGTGGATAGAGACGGAGCTGGTACCTGCATGCGGCGCGGAAGCGTTGCCGGGCTTGTGCGGTCCGCTTCCCGGCCAATCCATCGCAAGGCGCAGTTGCCGACAGCCGGAAATGCCAAATCCAACGGCGGCGACATCCTCAGATCCACCGGTTCTTTGTCGGGGACGGGATGAGTAGGCACAAATCCAGGTGGTAGAGAACAGTGGCGGAGCCTACGGAGTGTTCGCGGCGGCGGGCGGGTGCAGACGGGGGGTGGGAGGGGCGGCGCTGGCGCAGATGCGGCGTGGGAATGAAGGGGAAGGCGGTGGAGAAGAGGCGCAATTTTTACTCAGCCCAAGCGGTGGAGTATATTTAAGAAGACAGTTGAGGCCGGAGTAAAAATTTATACCCTTACAGCAGGTTGGGGATCAGCTAGATGCCGGTTAGAGGAATAAAATCAAATTTTTACTTCTCTAACCGGTTACAAGGGATCGATCAGAAATACCCTTAGTTTTGCATCGGTAGCGTTTGACAGCGAGGAGGGTGGTGAAGGGCGGCTCGCACCTTGCACGGTTCCATGGTCAACAGCTACAGTCTAAGCAACGATATGTAGGGGTGTGGCCGTGCCTTCAATAGGCGTTGACCGGTGACCCTGCCGCAGCGGTCTGGCGAGGAATTTGCTCAGATGAGATGTGTGTGAATACGAAGGAAAATATCACATGGGCATCATCTAAAACTTGGCAGCACTAGCACTTATTAGCAACGGTACATGGTGATTGATTAGTGACCCCAGTGGAATACACCTGCCCCCGGTCCACACTCCACACCGTCGGTCGGCGGAAGAGACGACTGAGATCGAAAACGTGTTGTAGACGCTCTCGCAATGCACCAGACAGCATCCAGCGTACGCTGCGTACAGCGTACTGTCAACCCCCATAAAGAAGATGTACATATGCATACCTACACATTGGGCTGATGTTTCAATCCAGTGGTACAGACGTACGTACGTACTAGAGTGGACACCGGTGCAGCACGTACGTACGATAGTAAATTCTTGCGATATCCGTAACGTTCGAAAGTGGTCGAGGTAGCGTATGGATGAATTCAGCTAGTACTAAATGGATTCAAGGAGTTTGCTCGGTCGGTCGGCCGGGCATAGTCGCATGGATCGCATGAAAACGAGAGGTGGTTTAAAGCGCTCGTCACGCCTGTCGGTCGCCCGCGCGGTCCCGTCCCAGCCCGGCCATCATGTGATTGCGGACGTAGGTACGTACCTTACCTTACCGGTGCTCCCGTGAGCCCCCCTCTCTTGGCTCTAGCGTTAACTACTACGTTTCCTTCACTCCTCGCAGCTTCAGGAATACCTCAGTCTCGCTGGCACTCGGTTCACGCTCCTGAGCCTATTGACACGTTTGCTTGTTCACATCTTTTTTTTCTTTACGAAGGTTGGAAGGAAATAGAATAAGATCTCAAGACCGGCGCCGAGCAAAAATGAGCGCTTTTTGTGCGAGAGTTCATGCATACTTCCATGAATGTAGAAAGTTCCCGCCCTACAAGTTTTCGAGCAACCGCGGCGTCCGTTCAATCCAAAAGAGGTGGGGGGTCATCCAACAAAAACACAACAAGTTTTATGCCCCCCTCCCCCCCCCCCCCCCCCCCCAAGAGCATCCAAGGTCGTCCGGCATAGGCGTGAGCATATATATTTTCTTCTCTTTGTTCATATGCCTTTTCATGTTTATTGCATTGTGCCCTTCACTATTATATTGTGGCCATCACTTTTATTTGCAGGCATTGACAAAAAGGGTTTGTAGGCATTCCAAACTTTGGAAGCCTTCAAGGCCCAACGTGGAAACAAGCTACTCACTCTCATCCATTGTTAAACGATCATTTGCAATCGCCCCAAGTTCAAGGAGCAATATGCCGCCCAAAAGAAGAATGGAGAGTCGGCGACCCTGGTTGAGCATGAAGAAGGGGAGAAGCGGCCGAGGGACAAGACCAACTCCAAGATGAACGAGAAGCGTGATGCGGCGTCATTCGCCTTGCAAGAAACTTTGCAATGCATGATGACTCGAAAGGGAGCAAGGAATGAGAGGAAACACCTAGAGAAGAAGGAGCAAATGAAGGCCTATATCGAGATACAAAAGAAGAAGCTCGAGATCGAGGAGAGCGTCCAGACGAATAAGCTTGAAACTGAGGCGACTAATGCCAAGACCAAAGCAAAAGAGGTGGCCCTCGCTTTCATGGCGAAGGAGGTGGAGATCATGACGGTGGACTTGAGCAAGGTGTCCCCGAGAAGAAGGTCATGATTCGAGAAGAAGCAAAAGGCGATGCTCAAGCTAGATGATTGAGCTATGGGGAGAGACATCATTTTGTACGTTGGCTTGTGTGCTGGCATGAACTAGGGCCGCAATGCAAGAACTATGGCCCTTTTGTGTGTGCTGGCAACCGTGTCGGCCGCTGGCAAATGTGTCGGCGTGAACTAGGGGCGATTGTTTGTAGGCTGGCTTGGTATGCCGGACACTGGCACTCTGGCCGACATAAACTATGGTTGCTAGCATGACTATGGCCGCTGGCCCTAATTTTTAGATTTTTATTTTTCTTTCAAATTTCTGGCGTCAGGACGAAATGCGTCTGACTGGTTCGGCATACCGGCCAGATTTGGTCAAGTGTGACCGTAAAACGTGCATCTGGCAGATGTAAATGGACAGAATCCGAATAAAACAGATGTTCACTTAAGGTCACACGGATGGAGTTGGCTTTACTACTACGTTTCCTTCTCTCCTCGCAGCTTCATGCAGGCTCAGTCTCGCCGGCGGTCGATTCACGCTCCCTGAACCCTATGTGTACGTAGGTAGAACGTGTCTGCTTTAATCAGTACTCACTACGTACTGGTTGATGCCTGTATCGGTGGGGCGTGCGGTACAACGGTGGTTCGGTTGTTGCATCACCGGGTACGTAAGTGTTGTCTGCAGAAGAAGAGCTTGCTACATCCTAATCGATGAGTACATCATACCACTGAAATAATAACGTCAGAAAAGTCCGGAATAAATAATAAAAATATGCAAGCACTCGTGTGAAATCTAAGCTTTTTTTGCGAGAAAAATCTAAGGCTTAAAGCCAAAGAGACCGGTTCCACCACAAGGAACCTATGCATCCAAGGTATCCATTTAGTTTGTGTTTGCGATGTCATTTTGTCACTTGGTTATCGTAGCTAGTTTGATAGTTTTACCCTAACAAAAAGATTAATTTAATCTTGAAGAGAAATAAAGGTTTGTACATAGCAATCAAAGCTTATTGGTTTCTTTAATTTATTTTGTGTAAGAACTAGCCACTTGCTTGCAGCAGCTCACAGGCTGGCGCACTTGGCCATCGGCGGTCCTCATCTTGCTTCAACACCAAGTGATAGCATGATGACCTAGAGATTGGCAGCAACCCTCCCTCTTGCACCTGATCAATCACTTGAGAGAACAAATGAAAACAACTTGAGTTGAACAATTAAGGGGCTGTCACCTTGCCACATCTAAGATAAGCCAAGTTTGATCAACTTACATGGTTGTTGGTTCAAGCCTCACCTTAAGCAATATGCTTTTTGCCACATTAGGGTCCCATAACACATACACTCAAAGAGTATGGCAAGATTTCTTTAGCCTTGCCAATTTGTGGCTTTCATTCTGTTGAACTAACTTTAGGTAAATTTGACAAAGAATGTGTGACAAAATATGCCAGTGCAGGGTCTCAGACTTCCAGGGTTTCAGTATACTCATTTCGAGCGCCCAAGGGTGCAGTGACTCCAACGATAACTTGTGGCCGTGAACTGGTGAAAACATGGTCTATATAGATGGAGGTGGTTTGCCAGAGCCGTTAATCAAGTTAAACCTACGTTTGTACTACGACGCAGCGCAATGTAGCGTACACATGCATGGTACGTGTAGTGTCTTAGATTCCAACCCATGCACTGCGCGGCTGTAATTTTGCGCAACAACCGGTGTACGATACATCACAGAGTGCACCAGCCGCTTGTCCGTGACAACTTCGTCAGTCTCAAAATCTACCGGGCCAGTCTCTCGAGGTGCTCATAAAGGTATGATGTGCGTGTGCACATTCAAGTGGTGAGTGTGTGTTATGAGCGTCAACATTTGTACTATGTTTCTTAAAGAAAAAGATTTTTTTAACCAATCTTAAAGAAAAAGATGACATGGCAAAGAGGATAATTACTAGGTGCAAAAATGCTTAGGAATTACCTAATCAATGCATTTCTACATCGGTGGCATGGAATATGGTAGAAATGTTTTGCATCTACACACTATCAAATTGTGCCTTGGATTGTGCACATGTGTCGTTGTGCACTGATGGATTGACATGTGGTGGTAACACAGGACGGCATATGCTATGTGGTGCTCTTTGAGTGCAAAGTGTCGAGTTATAGGTGTGGAAACTCTAGAATCAGACCTTTATTGATTGAACCTCACAGCTCACGTAGTATTCCTTTGCTGAAAAGACATTGCATGGAGTTGATCTGACTTTCTTTTCAGTTGAAAGTCTATGATCTAGCCTCACTAGTTGGGTCTAGCTATGACAGTTCCTCCTGAGATGAAAATCAAGAGTTAGACATTTTTGGAGGATATGCTAGAGTGCTCTAACTCGCAATAATAGCAAAGTTTTTAAAGTTAAAAGAATATTGACAATTTTGTTGAGTTGGTCTAATTCAAATTCACCACGAGAAACACATCGTTCTATTATCCTCATGTCGAACGTGTGCCTCATATTTTGTTTCAAAGATAAATTTTAGATGGTCCAAAATTAATACTAATCATTAATTGTTCGTGATTGTAATGGTTGGTACAACTCTTACTTCCTATGAGGTAATGAAGCATTAATACCCTTCCAAAGGTTAGAATTGACATTATATTGTCGTAAATTTGGAAAGTTTACATTATAATTATTGTTGCTGCCTTCTGTAGTTCATTAATATCAACTCTACTTACATGTGATGGCCTCGTCAATCTCAAGATATTATGTCGGCTTAGTATCTCAGGAGGTGCTTATAGGGGTAAGGGCATGCGTGTGTGTGTGTTTATAGGGACGATGATTGTTTGTGCGTGTATATAAGCATCTAAATTGTATTGTGTTAAAAAATGAGCCGATCTAGAGAAAACATAAGCTAATTAAATGGTGTAAACAATGATGTTTCTTTCTGGAAACCTCCCAACAAGTTACAACAAGTTAATTAATGGCGGACAAAAATCATGGCAATGACCAAAACATAGCATGTGTGCCCTAAGGCTTAAGATTGCATTTTCTTTTGCTGCAGCATAAAGATACAAACAAATTGTTTTTTTTGTTTTACGTGCTAAAAACAACGACTATTTGTAATTGGTATAAGGATTCATGTTGATTGTATTGATCATAGAGGGTAAAGAAAACTTAATAGAGTTTCGTATGAATATCCATAAATATTGACAACCAAATAAATATTTACACAGGTTCAATTATACCCTTTTGTATTGAAGCTTTTGTTCCAAAAGATTAAAATATGATGTAATGTCGTACATGATATGTTTTGTCAGATCCATTGTGTATGCACTGAAAACTCTTATTCTACGCATTTTTATATCTCCTATTTTGCAGCTTGTGCGACTATTGCCCCTATAAGATCCGCAAGGTTGGTACATGGCCCATCCCATGAGCTCCATAAGTTTTTCTACATTTTCATTAATAGTTTTAGCAAGATAAATATATTAAGGGCGTGTCCGGTACTCCTCCGTGGCCGCAAAATCCTGAACTCCACCGCCAGCTTTCGATCGCCAGCATCTTAGAAGAGAGTCGGGATATAGCGATCTGTTCGGCTACACAGCTTCTTGCTCGCACGAGGGAGCGAGCCTGAAGCCCAACATATTGCCCTTCCGTGGCCCATTCAGATAGACATTGTAGCAGCCTGATAGTCCAAACAGTGTGGGAATGATGGGATGGCCCATAGGCCCGGTCACACTGTAACTGTTTTAGGAAAAAAATAATAGCGTGTGCGGGGTGTGGAGGAGAAAGAATGAGCGAATCGGTACGAGAGGGGCTCACTTCGCGGTGTCAGGGACCGGTAATATACCCTAACTCCCACTTCCCGGTTTTGGAAGAGATGGGATTTCTCAACTCCACAACTCCTTAGATATTACACTACGTTTTAGCCAGCTTCCCACGCCCATAACCAGGAATTGAATCGTTCGGCTACACTGCACACCTGGAGTTGCGGATTTGAGAACCGGGAGGGTTCCCGAACATGCCCTAAATCGGTTAAAACTTAAAAACTGTGAACATCTGGAAAAACATTATTATATATACAATACTTGCCTTATGTTTAAAAATTATTCACGCAGCTCCAAAATATTCATGTATTTGAATATAGTTCATGTTTACGAAAAGTATTAATATGTTAGAAAAGGCATGTATTAAGAAAAAAGTTCATATATTTTAATAATATATTAGTTTATTAAAAGCAATTATGTATAACAAATGGGAAAAATAAAAATGCAATTAGAAAAGTAAAACCAAAATGAAAGGAAAAAGGGAAAGGAGGAAATAAACGGGCGAACCATAATGGACCAGCCCATTTCCGTCGTGGTGCGTATTATAGTGCCCATATGTTTTACACACCGGTTGTGAAACACAAAATGTCATTTCTATTTGTTGTAGTACTAAATATTCCCTCTATTCCAAATTAAAATATGTTCTAACTTTTTATGATTTGGATGTACATGGACTCATTTTAGTGTGTTTATTCACCCATTTCAGTTCATATGTAACCCACAGTGAAATATCTAAAAGAATGATATAACAGTGAACGAAGGGAATTCCAAATATTTTAGAAAGATTTTTTAATAGTTTCTTTTTTGAGACAATTTTAATAGTTGGTTGCAAGCTCGGTTCATACGATGCGTAGCCCATGTTCAAAGATGCACTACAAAGAAAATGCATAGCCCATGGATCAGCTGATACTATTCCGAGAATTTCTTATATGACACTAACTGCGTCAAATTAATAGGGAAACACACACACATAGATCGAATCGGGCCGACCCATTTTCAGTTTTACGCGAAGTTTTCTCATTCCCCTTTTAGGGAACCTTCAAGAAGGTTCCTGAACCTTTTTCTTTTTCTTCTTCTTTTCTCTTTTTTTTGTTTCTTTTTCTTCATATTCACAATTTTAAGAAAAAGTTCAAATCATCAAAAAAAGTTCAGAATTAAAAAAGGTGAACAAATTTCAAAATTCCAAATGTTACTGAAGAATGTAAAGAAATTTGGAATTTCCGAACATTTTTTGAGAGATGGAAATTTTTGATTGAAAATGAATAAATGTTCAAAATTTAATATTTTTGTTCAGCTTTTTGAAAAACGTTCGGCATTTGAAAATATGTTTAGAATACAAGATTTTTTTAAATGTTCATAATATAGAAAAACTTCACGCATACAATTATTTTTCTTGTTTTTCAAAATTCTAAATTTTCTTCGTCTTTTTCAAAAACTATATTTGAATTTCAAATTAGGTTCACGTTTTTTGAACAAAATTGTGTTTTCCTAGATGTGTTCAAATAATTCAAATATATATATACAGCACAATAACTAGCATGCTATAGTGAATATTCAGCTACAGTTAATTATTTAAAACGGTTATGTTTCCATTTGTCATCAGCGGGCAAGGTGAGGTGGCTAGCGGCAAGCTTAGATTAGTTGGACCCCGTGAGTTCTTCTTGGCCAATCCTATTTGGCGCGCGGGTCGTTTGACAACGACCATGCGCGCACCCCCAGTCCCCTCCGACATACATTTTTGGGCCAGGCCAACTAGCTTTTTCGCAGTTCCGTGATGATTCCAGAAACTTTCAGACCTTATTTTTTTTCTTTTTCGTTTCCGTTTTTTCTGCCTTTTCATTTTCGGATTTCATATCTTTTCTTCATTTTGGTTCTTTCTTTTCTTTTCTGATGTTACTTTTTCTTTTCTTTTCAATTTTCTGAACATCTTTTCAAATTCGAGAACGTTTTTCGAAACGTTGTAGATTTTTTAAATCGTGAATATTTGTTGATTTTCACGAACATTTTTCCATTGAACTGTGAATGATTCTTAAATTCATGGACATTTGTTTTAAATATTGTAAACAAATTTTGAATGTTCAAACTTTTTTAATCGACAATTTGTTTAAAAAAATTGTGACTTTAGAAATCATAAACATTTTCCGAATTTGCAAATAGTTTTCACCATTCCTGAATATTTTTTTGAATTCGAGATTTTTTCTTATAAATTCACAAACATTTATTGAAATTTGTGAACGTTGCCTTTGATCCTGTGAACATTTTCTTTTAGTTACGAATATTTTTAAATGTATGAATTTTTTTGAATCAACGATGATTCTTTGGATCGATGAACCTTTCTAGTTATCCACGACATTTTTTAATTTTAATAATTAGTTAGCTTTTTTGAGTTTGTGAACACTTGTCCAACTTCATGAACTGTTTTCAAAATGTTGAACATTTTTGGAATATGTGAACTTTATTTAAATCATAAATATATATTTTAATTCGTGGACATTTTATGATTTCTTGAGTACTTTTTTCCGGAAGGTCACAATATTTAAATTTTGAAACTGTTTTGAAATCAGGATTTATTTAAAGAACAAAAAATAGAAAAATAAAAGGAGTTAGTGAAAAAAAATGGGCGCCACACACATCGCCTGAGGGAATAGGGGTGCGCATGCCTGCTCCGAGTGTGTAGTGAGCAAGAATAGGTGCTCCCGTTCTTCCTCGCATGTACACTCCTTTTTGGGATTTTTCTGCGCAATATATGTGCTGGCCAAGTTGGCGTGCTCCGGGTGCATTCGGTTTTCCCGGTTTGATTCAGTCCGGTTTATATCGTTTATGGTTTATATGGTTTTTATACTTTGGTTTATACGGTTTTATACATAGATACAGTTAGGGTTCGGTAATAACATTTACTTTCGGTTAGGTTTCGGGAATAACCAAATAAACCAAAGTTGATGCGAACTTTTGAGCCAAGACATAACTTTTGCACATGTAAATACATGATATATATCATAATGAGGAAAAAAACAATTAGAAAAGGATATTGAAGGGACGTTGGATAAGCAGTCAGGCTAATCACATAAATCGAAGCACTAAACGGGCTAGAAAATACTGCACTATAGCAGCCCATTATGCTTTTGACCCCAAAAAACCTTAATTCTCATTAATTCGGTTAACCGTATGGTTTTCTTCTAACCAAAAAAATGCAAATGGTTTTCAAATTTCCAAACTGAAGCGGAAACCAAAACCTAAAGAAACTAAATTTTGGTTCGGTTTGGTATTTTTTGGTATGGTTTTGGTTTTTCGGTTCGATTTTCGGGACAGTTTTGCCAACCAAAACCTGACTCCCCTTGCGGGAGGTTGAGTGTTTGCCGTAGTGAGCGGTGTATATTAACAAATTTTCAAATTCATGAATATTGTTTTGAAAATACATTCTAAGTTAATGCACATTTTTGTAATTCGCAATATTTTTCTGATTTTTTTGTATATTTTCAGGAATATTTTATTATTTCAAGAACTTTTTTTTGCAAACTCATGAATATTTTTTTAATACATGAACCATTTTTTCATATAAAGAACATTTTTTGAATCGACAAACGTTTCAATATTTATTGAACATATTCTCAAAATTTTGAAATTCTGAACTTTTCTGAATTCCGTATTATTACTAAGAATAAGGAAAACAAAAAAAATGAAATGGAAAAAATAGGGCGCATCCCGCCACGTTGATGGGCCGGTCCAAAAAGGCATGTGGGTTAAAGAGTGTGCGCGTTGGCTCGATCTGCAGTGCACAACGCGCCTAATAGAAGCCGGGAGAATATCTAGTGATACCATCATTTTAAGTGCTCCCATAATAGCAGTTTAAAAAAATCAATTTTAGATGTGTCAATTTTTTGTGTGAATATTCATCACATATGTGTCTACAACCCCTAAAATATTCATATCAAAATACGAAATATACAACAAGAAAGAAAAAAGAAAATTCAGATATGAATACTATCTTTTTTTACACTATTCATCATTTTTGTCTTTATTGACACTATTCATGGTGGATTCCTCTTTTTTGTTTGTCTTTGTGTATTTCGGATTTTGATCTGAATTTTTTCGGGGTTGAAGACATATATGTGGCGAACATTCACAATTTTTCAATTTTTTGCCTCATCTAAAATTAAAATTTTCAAACTGGTATCATGGGAGCACTTGAGTGATGGTATCACTAAGTATTCTCCCAACACAAGCCTCCTGTCGGCATCCTGAGAACGGGGGTACCCAGACTTGCCTGCCTGCGGCCCACGATGTGGCTCCACCAACGGCCCGGCACGGCCCGACTTCGACAACAACGACTCAAGACCCTTGCGAGGGGCCAAGCCTCGCGAGGCGGGCAACACCAAGACCTCCCTGGGGGCGGCCTCCCTAGGCTGGCTCCCGAGGAGCGGAGATATCTATGCAAGGGGCACCTCGCGAGGTCCGCGTGACGTGAGCCATGACGACCAAGGCCAGGCAGGCGCCAGCGGGCGCAGTGCGCCAGTTTCCTCTTTGGTGCTAAAGAGACAGGAACACGCGAGGAGTCCCGAGGCATCAGGCAAAGGTTTTCATATCGGTGCAACAAGAGCAAGACCAGCAGGACGGCAGGACGGAGGTCACCACGGAGCCCATAGCAGCGTCACCACCAGAGCCTTTGGCAGGCGAAGACCACCTTTTGTCAGGATAACTTGTACTATTTGTCTCCCTTCAAAATTGGCCGTTGTGGGATCCCTTCCCGCCTACATTTGGGAAGAGGACCAGGGCCTCTATAAATAGGACTAGCCACGACCAGAGAAAGGAGACGGATCATTCAGACCACCCTCATGCACTCCAGCTCACCGAGCACAAGAACACCTCTCCTCAGGAGGCTGTTCATCACTTGTATTTGTTCATCCCCAGCCTACGAGGCAATCCACCACCACCACACTGGAGTATGGTATTACACCACAACGGTGGCCCGAACCAGTATAAACCTCTGTGTCTTGTGTTCTTGGGTTCGTCGAGCTAGGACGTGAGATCGTTGAGCGAGCGAGCTAACGAGAGAGAGAATCCTTCATGCGCACCCCAGAGTTCGAACCTCAAGGGTTTGCCGGAACCCAGAATCCGAAATTTGGCACGCCAGGTAGGGGTGCGTCGAAGCTTCGTCTCCCCGCTAGCTTCGCCTCCCCAACCGGCCCCCATGGTCGGCGCCGCTCCTCCGACTGGACCGACGGACGCCCGCGATAGCGCCGTGGGCCTCAGGGCCCTCACCCCCGCCTTGCGGCAAGTGCAGTGGCCGCACAAGTTCAGGCCGGAGATGCCGCCTCGCTATGACGGCGCGGCGGATCCATCGGCCTTCCTGCTGGCGTATGAGGAGGCCGTTCTGGAAGCTGGAGGCGACGACAAGGTCATGGCCAACTGGTTCCCCATGGCCCTCGCTGGCGCGCCACGCGCCTGGCTGCTCAACCTGCCAGGATCTTCTGTGGCTTCCTGGGAGGAGCTGCGCGGCCTTTTCATCGCACACTTCCCGGCACCCCTCGCCGTTGCGGCCCTCCTCGGCGGCTCGCAGGCACTGCCCTCGGACCACCACGTCAAGCAGTTCTTCTGCCAGATTGGCGCCGCCTCTGTGCAGCAGGGAGCCCCTCCGGGATGGGCGGCGCCCAAGGCCGACCTCACCTTTGACTCGGGGGACCACCCCGCAACCACTGCTGGCTCGAGCACGCTCCCGATGCTCTGCACACCCACCATCTGCAACATAGCAGTAACCAAGACCCTCATCGATGGGGGAGTTGGCCTCAATGTGCTCTCTGTGGAAGCTTTCGGTTTGCTTCATGTACCGTACGGCCGGCTCCATCCCACCAAGCCTTTCTCCGGAGTCGGCAGCGGTTCCACCAGCCCCCTAGGGCAGATACGCCTCCCAGTCACCTTCGGTACCCGCGACAACTACCAGAACGAGCTTATCGACTTCGACATCGCTCGCATCAGCCTCCCGTACAACGCCATCCTCGGGTACCCTGCCCTGGCTCAGTTCATGGCAGCGACCCATCCGGCCTACAACCTCATGAAGATGCCGGGAAGCAACGGCGTCCTCAGTATGGCTAGGGACACCAAAGAAGCCCCGACGACTCTCAAGCTCGCCTTCAGGGCCGCCGCGGCAGCACGCCCGGCCGACGGAGCCACCCCAGGGGCCAAAGGGGCCGCGCCAGCGAAGAAGAAACAGTTGTTCACTCAAGATCGGGCCAAGACGAAGCAAGTGCCGGTCGAGGAAGACGGGGCCTCGGGAGCCACCTTCACCATAGGCGCCGACCTTGGCCCAGACCAAGAAGAGGCATTGGTGAAATTCCTGCGCGCGAACAAGGAGGTATTCGCCTGGGAGCCCAAGCAACTGGTGGGGGTCCCAAGGGGGTAATCGAACATCACTTCAGGGTGTGCCGCAATGTGCGCCCTATGAAGCAGAAGGCGCGACGACAGTCCACGGAGAAGCAGTCCTTCATCGTCCAGGAAACGCGCAAGCTACAAGCGGCGGGCGTCATCCGCGAGGTCCGGTACCCGGAGTGGCTGGCGAACCCCGTCGCCGTGCCAAAGAAAGGCGGGAAGGAACGCATGTGTGTAGACTTCACCAACCTCAACAAAGCCTGCCCTCAAGATCCGTTCCCACTTTCGCGCATCGACCAGATCGTCGACTCCACCGCCGAGTGCGACCTGCTGTCTTTCCTTGATGCTTTCTCAGGTCACCACCAGATCAAGATGGCGGTGGAGGACGTGGAGAAGACGACCTTCTTGACCCCGTGTGGAGTATACTGCTACACCTGCATGCCGTTCGGACCGCGCAACGCTGCTACCTCTGGAGCATGCGTTGGTTTTCCCTTGAAGAGGAAAGGGTGATGCAACAAAGTAGCGTAAGTATTTCCATCAGTTTTTGAGAACCAAGGTATCAATCCAGTAGGAGATTAAACGCAAGTCGCCTAGTACCTGCACAAACAATCAAGAACCTTGCAACCAACACGATAAAGGGGTTGTCAATCCCTTCACAGCCACTTGCAAAAGTGAGATCTGATAAACATATTAAGATAAATATTTTTTGGTATTTTTGTTGTATAGATTGGAAAGTAAAATAAATAGTAAACTAGAATTATAGATCGGAAACTTATATGATGTAAAATAGACCCCGGGCCATAGGTTTCACTAGTGGCTTCTCTCATGATAGCATATATTACGGTGGGTGAACAAATTACTGCTAAGAAATTGATAGAAAAGCCCATAGTTATGAGAATATCTAGGCATGATCATGAACGTAGGCATCACGTCTGTGTCAAGTAGACCGAAATGATTCTGCATCTACTACTATTACTCCATACATCGACCGCTATCCAGCATGCATCTAGAGTATTAAGTTCATAAGAACAGAGTAACGCCAGGCAAGATGACATAATGTAGAGGGATAAACTCAAGCAATATGATATAAACCCCATCTTTTTATCCTCGATGGTAACAATACAATACGTGCCTTGCTGCCCCTGCTGTCACTGGGAAAGGACACCGCAAGATTGAACCCAAAGCTAAGCACTTCTCCCATTGCAAGAAATATCAATCTAGTAGGCCAAACTAAACCGATAATTCGAAGGGACTTGCAAAGATATCAAATCATGCATATAAGAATTCAAAGAAGAATCAAATATTGTTCATAGATAATCTTGATCATAAACCCACAATTCATCGGATCTCGACAAACACACCGCAAAAAGTATTACATCGAATAGATCTCCAAGAACATCGAGGAGAACTTTGTATTGAGAACCAAAGAGAGAGAAGAAGCCATCTAGCTAATAACTATGGACCCGAAGGTCTGTGGTAAACTACTCACACATCATCAGAGAGGCTATGGTGTTGATGTAGAAGCCCTCTGTGATCGAATCCCCCTCTGGCGGAGTGCCGGAAAAGGCCCGAAGATGGGATCTCATGGGTACAGAAGGTTGCGGCAGTGGAAAAGTGGTTTCGTGGCTCCCCTGGATGTTTTTAGGGTATAAGAGTATATATAGGCGAAAGAAGTAGGTCGGTGGAGCTACGAGGGGCCCACGAGGGTGGGGCGCTGAGGGAGTCCTGGACTAAGGGGTCCTCGGGCGTCCGGGCTATATGACGTGGGCCGGACTGATGGGCCATGAAGATACAAGATAGAAGACTTCCTCCCGTGTCCGGATGGGACTCTCCTTTGCGTGGATGGCAAGCTTGGCGTTCGGATATGAAGATCCCTTCCTCTGTAAACCGACTCTGTACAACCCTGGGCCCCTCCGGTGTCTATATAAACCGGAGAGTTTAGTCCGTAGGGCAATATCATAATCATACAGGCTAGACTTCTAGGGTTTAGCCATTACGATCTCGTGGTAGATCAACTCTTGTAATCCTCATATTCATCAAGATCAATCAAGCAGGAAGTAGGGTATTACCTCCATCACGAGGGCCCGAACCTGGGTAAACATTGTGTCCCCCGTCTCCTGTTACCATCGACCTTAGACGCATAGTTCGGGACCCCCTACCCGAGATCCGCCGGTTTGACACCGACATTGGTGCTTTCATTGAGAGTTCCGCTGTGGCGTCGTCGGAAGGTTCGATGGCTCCATCCATTATCTACAACAATACTGTCCTGAGGGAGGTCTTTCTCCCCAGTCAGATCTTTGTGTTCGGTGGCTTTGCACTGCGGGCCAACTCGCTTGGCCATCTAGAGCAGATCGACAGCTACGCCCCAGGTCACCAGATTAGTTTTGGAAATCTGGACTATGTCGCTGATATCCGAGGAGACTTGATCTTCCAAGGGTACATGATCCCAACCTCCACTCTGGCCTTAGATCCAGAGCGCATTACCAGGTCCGAAGACGGGATTCCTGAGCCCGCCGGATTATCTACGGCCACTAAGCCCAGTATGGGAGAACCAGAGGAAGTAGTGTCGCTAGCAACCATTTGGAAGCCGGACTCTTCTCCGGACACTGGCTCCGAACCCTCGGAGTCAGCATCGTGTGAGCTCGGCCAAGAAGTCTCCTTCCCGCCATACTCCACGGACTCTTTTCTCCCTGGCCAAACCTCGCCTTTAAGTGAGGCTCTGGCTTGATGCGATCCCTCGTCATTACAGAGGAGCAACGTCTGAACTACGCCCAGCCCGGACTAGGGGCTGAGAGCAGGGAATTTCACGTCCCACCCACCACCCACTTCATAGCCACTGTCGAGGACTTAACTGACATGCTTGATTACGGCTCTGAAGACATCGACGGTATGGACGACGATGCCGGAGAAGTGCAGGCCCAAAACCAGCTGTTTACCGGACGCTGGACGGCCACCTCTTCGTATGACGTGTACATGGTGGATACACCCAAAGAGGGTAACGACGATAACGAGAAGAATGCAGTCGAGGATAAACCTCCTGAGATACAACCAAAGCACCGACGTCAGCGGCGCCGCTCTAAATCACGTCGTGGAAAAGACAGCAATACCGGCACGAGAGACAACAATACTCCGGACAATGCCGAAGACCAAGAAGAACCCGTCGAGCCAACCTCCGAACAGGATGATCGGGAGATGGGCAAGTTAGCCCTGATGAGCAGGCCGTAAACGAAGACTCGGAGAACATCAATTATCTTCTACTCTCCGAGGATGAGGTGAGCCTTGGCAACGAAGACTTTATCGTGCCTGAGGAACCTCTCGAGCAGGAGCGCTTTAAGCGCCGGCTAATAGCCACTGCAAGGAGCCTGAAAAAGAAGCAGCGGCAGCTTCAAGCTGATCAAGACTTACTCAACGACAGGTGGACTAATGTCCTGGCAGCCGAGGAATACGGCCTCGAGCGCCCAACCAAAAGTTACCCGAAGCGTAAACTGCTACCTCAATTTGATGACGAGGCATGGGAGCCCGCACCATCAACGCGTAACGCGGCTGACCGACCACCACGCGGCCAGGACAAAACGACAAACTCAAGCCGAACACCAGCCCATACCACCTCTCCGTCAAGGTAGAGACACAACAGCTTGGGGATATACATATGACCTATGGTAGGACTTGGAAAATAGGACAGGTCAGACCAGATCGATGTAAGGATCGCGGGGGCGTGCCCTGACGTGCGAAGACGGATATCTAGCCGGACATAACCACGTCCGAGCCGAAAACCGCAGACGGACTCCATCCAAGCTACGTCACGACTTGGCCTGATATAGAGGCGCCGCACACCCCTCTGCTTCACTGATGAAGTAATGGAGCACGAATTTCCAGAAGGGTTTAAACCCATGAATATCGAATCATATGATGGAACAATAGATCCCGCGGTATGGATTGAGGACTTTCTTCTCCATATTCATATGGCCCGCGGCGATGATCTTCATGCCATCAAATACCTCCCGCTAAAACTCAAGGGACCAGCTCGGCACTGGTTAAACAGCCTGCCAGAAAACTCAATTGGCAGTTGGGAGGACTTGGAAGACGCCTTCCGCGACAACTTCCAAGGTACATATGTCCGACCTCCGGATGCCGATGACTTAAGTCACATAGTCCAACAGCCCGGAGAGTCGGCCAGGAAATTCTGGACTAGGTTCCTAACTAAAAAGAACCAGATCGTCGACTGTCCGGATGCCGAAGCCCTAGCGGCCTTTAAGCATAGCATCCGCGACGAATGGCTCACCCGACACCTCGGCCAAGAAAAGCCGAAGTCCATGGCAGCCCTCACGGCACTTATGACCCGCTTTTTTGCGGGCGAAGATAGCTGGCTAGCCCGTAGCAATAATAATGCAAGCGAACCTGGCACCTCTGAAGCCAGAAATAGCAATGGCAAGCCCAGACGCAATAGGCACAGCGTCGAAGCAACGGTGATAATACCGATGACACGGCGGTCAACGCCGGATTCAGTGGCTCCAAGTCCGGCCAGCGGAAGAAGCCATTTAAAAGAAGCAATCCGGGCTCATCCAGCTTGGACCGCATACTCGATCGTCCATGTCAGATCCACGACACCCCTGATAAACCAGCCAATCATACCCACAGAAGCTGTTGGGTCTTTAAACAGGCCGGCAAGTTAAATACCGAGAACAAGGAGAAAGGGTCGCAAAGTGACGACGACGATGAGGAGCCCCATCCGCCGAGCACAGGGGGACAGAAGAAGTCCCCCCCAAGTTAAAACGGTGAGCATGATATACGTTACCCATATCCCCAAGAGGGAGAGCAAACGCGTGCTCAGGGACGTCTATGCGATAGAGCCAGTCGCCCCAAAATTCAACCCATGGTCGTCCTGCCCGATCATTTTCGATCGCAGGGACCATCTGACCAGTATCCGTCATGGCGGTTCAGCCGCACTGGTCCTCGACCCAATCATTGATGGTTTCCACCTCACGCGAGTCCTCATGGATGGTGGCAGCAGTCTCAACCTGCTCTATCAGGATACAGTCCGCAAGATGGGCATCGATCCATCAAGGATCAAGCCCACAAAAACTACCTTTAAAGGAGTAATACCAGGTGTAGAGGCCCACTGCACGGGTTCAATCACATTGGAAGTCATCTTCGAATCTCCGGACAACTTCCGAAGCGAGGACTTGATCTTCGATATAGTCCCCTTCCGCAGTGGCTATCACGTACTGCTCGGACGAACTGCATTTGCTTGATTCAATGTGGTGCCACACTATGCTTATCTCAAACTCAAGATGCCCGGACCACGCGGTGTCATAACAGTCAATGGAAACACTGAACGCTCCCTCCATACCGAGGAGCACACCGCAGCCCTGGCAGCGGAAGTACAGAGCGGCCTTATCAAGCAGAATTTTAATTCAGCGACCAAGCTCCCGGACACTGTCAAACGAGTCCGGACTACTCCGCATCTTGACAGTCCAGCTCGTCAAGAGTTCGACTAGCAATTCGGCCTCTGTCTCAGTCCCGACCAAACGGCGGCATACGTACTGCGCGTACATAACTACGCAAAATACCATGGGCAAAGACGGAGGCACAACTTGATTGTGGTCCATAATACGGCTCGACCTTCCTCGGGCACACTTACTTTCTGTTTTCTTTTTATCCTTTTTATGTTTCTTTTCCACAGGCCCCTCATGACGGCCTGATCATCGACCCTTTCGAAGGACGGATACACCAAGGCGGCAAGCAGCATAGACGTGTGGGGGAATCTCTAGTTGGTCTTCTTGACGATCACTCTACCTGTTTTCAGGACCCGCACGCAGCTCCCCCTTGGTCTCGGCATGTTAAATAGCCCTATTTCCTATCGCACTATTTGTACAAATACGCTTTGATGTATTAATCAAATTATAATGGAAACAGTTTGCGGCCCAACTTATGTGGCACTGGCTTACTACTTCATTTTATTTCGATATTCTTATCGATTGCACCCGTACACTTTGGTACACTTTAATTCGCTAGGGGCTTCATTGCGCTCCGTACTACGGCAACAAAGTGCGAACACTTTTTACAGTATAGTTCGGCACCCCGAATTTAGCATTATATGCATTGGCTCCGAATCATGTCTTTGGTCAGTAGTTGGGTTGCCCGGCTCTTGTGCTTGCTACCTTACGTTCCGTCCTATCTGCTAGGGTAGTAAAGGGAGAACTACTAAGATTGTGTTTCTGGTTTATCCGGGTAATCACCTCAGTAGAGAAAGCCGAAAACTGACTATCATGATGCGGCGAGAGCTGGTTAGCTATTCGGAGGTTAAAATCTCTTGCGATTTTTTCCTGCATTATGCGACGGATCGGCCTCCACCCGATCAGGTGTCTACAGCACCCTAGTCCGGATTAACCTATCCTAACTAGGGGCTGCGCCTACAGTTCTATTGTCAAACTCCTGTGGCGAAGTGAGGGTGATAAAGCCACATAGTCCGATTGCCTAGTTTGCTGTGCTAAAACACCTCCTTCAAGGACCAAACTCTTGGATCAAGAGTGTTTAGGTTTCAACCCGAACACCCCCGTACTACCTACGTGGGGACTGAAGCCGACGACTGCCCAACTCTTAGATTTAATAAAACGGCCGCACAACAGGCGAAATTTTAAATAAACAACAAGCATTATATTACATATCGGCTTTGTTTCATAATACAGGACGGGATAACATGAATGTATTCATTCAAAGATAATGTCTTTTGCGCACTGGCCCTCTACAATGCGGGATCCCTCCAGGACATCATCAAAATACCGCTCGGGCGTACGGTGCTGCTTGCCCGCGGGCGGTCCCTCGGTCATGAGATTGACGGCGTTCATCTTCGCCCACTGCACCTTGACACGGGCGAAGGCCATCCGCGCACCTTCGATGCAGACCGACCGCTTGATGGCATCAAGCCGAGGGCAGGCATTGACCAGCCGCTTCATGAGCCCGAAGTAGCTGCCGGGTATGGCTTCGGCAGGCCATAGACGGATTATCAAATCCTTCATGGCCAATTCGGCCACCCTATGCAGTTCGGTCAGCTGTTTCAGCTGATCGCTAAAGGGCACCAGATGCTCTGGCGCAAGGTATTGCGACCAGAACAGCTTCTTCGTGGAGCTCCCCTCTTCGGCTCGGAAGAACTCCGCAACATCAGCAACACCGCACGGCAGATCCGCAAACGCTCCTGGAGAACTCCAAATCCGGGTCAGTAAGAGGTACCTTTTCTTCACAAATTTGCTCTGCATAATAAAGGCCTTACCCGCCGCGATTTTCCTGGCCTCCTAGATTTCCTGGAGGGTGCCCTGGGCTTCAACCCGGGCCTCTTGTGCGCTTTGGCGGGCCTGAGCAAGATCGGACTCTTGGTCCGCAAACTTGCGCTCCAAGGACTCGCATTTCTTTACGGCATCCTGGAGCTCCTGCTGGACCTCCCCGACCCTTGCCTTGTGTTTTTCTCGGGCGGCTTGTTCCTTCGCCGCTCTCTTCTGGGCCTCGCCCAGCGTGTTCTTGAGGGACTCCACCTCGGTCGCAGCTCCTACAAAATATCATGATAACATGATCAACACAAGAAATTCATATCTTTCTAGATCTGAATAGGTCATTGCATACCTTGCTTATCCTCTAGTTGTTTTTTCACACGGTCGAGCTCTTCCTCGGCCCGCTCCAAACTCTGCTTCAGTTTGGAAACTTCGGCAGAGTGGGAGGTCGCAGCCAGCATCGACGCCTGCTTATTCACATAGACATGCATGGTTAGTCTCCTGCTAAAATTATTTGATCCTATGTCCGGCTTTTATTTTCGAACATCGGACAGAGTCTCAGGGGCTACTGTCTATACTATGACATTCTTTTTGCATAATTACATCGCATACCTCAAAGCCTGTTAGAAGGCTGGTGCAGGCTCCGGTCAGTCCGCTCTTAACGGACTGAACCCTCTCAACCACCGTACCCATAAGGATACGGTGTTCCTCAACAATGGAAGCACTTTGCAGCGCTTCCAGTAGAGTATCCGGTGCCTCTGGATGGACAGAGGTCACCGGCAGAATAGGTGCACCTCCTTCTTTCAAAGGAAGATACTTACCTGATTCCAGAGCCGTATGGGCCTCCGGAATAGTATTCGGCTGGGGGCCGAATTGGATATGGCCCCCATCGTCAGTCTCCGGGGGGATTTGCTCCCCCATGTGTCCAGCGGCCAAGGTATCACCCTCTGGCACCGCCCTGACGGCCTCCTGTATCTCTCCCTGGCCTGGGGAGGCCCTTCGGGACAACACCTCGGCGTCGTCCATGACCTTGGGAGAGGAGGCTGCAGGAAGCGACCCGCTATCCATCACATTTGGATCCAGCGAATTCCCCGAAGATGAGGACCGCTGGGGGCGGGCGTGGGCCGGACTGCAGCGCATGATTCGACATATTAAAACCATGAAGTAAACTAGTTGGATATATGTGTGTATAAGTGCCTTTGTTTACTTACGATTCAGCCAGGGGCTTCTCCCTAGGGCGCCACTCGGAGCTGCTATCAATCTCCAATGCGGAGTTGTCCGCGAGGGAGATCTTCCCCTTCTTGGACGCCTCTGCCTCCAGATTCGTGGAGGCCGTCCTTTTCTTCCTTCCCCCCTCAGGGGGAGAGTTGCTTTCCTCCTCCTCCTCCTTGTCGTCCTCGGTGGCGGGGGAGGAGTGGGTTTCGGCGTCTTCGGACGTCACGTCCGAAGTGCCTTTACGGCACAGGCCACTTCTGGTCTCCTTGGCCTTCTTCTTGACCTTCTTCTCCGGCGCCTAGTAGGGCGCCGGAACTAGCATCTTCGTCAGAAGTGGGATTGCTGGGTTTTCAGGTAGCAGAGCCGGACACTGGATCCGCTCCGCCTTCATCGTCCAGCCCTGAAAAGACAGATAGGGAAGCTTAGACATCTTCCTTGAATGTACAGGTGAAGGATGCACCTTGAAATACGAAAAACTTACCGGACTGGTGGGATGGGTCAGGTTGTACCCACGGTCCTCGGTCGTCTTCGGCCACGTCTCATTGGCCTTAAAAAGCAGCTTCCAGATGCCTTCGTGTGTAGCGCTGAAGAACTGTTGCAAGGTCTGGTGCTTGCCCAGATCGAACTCCTACAAATTGCAAGTCCGGCTTTGGCAAGGAAGGATCCGGTGAAAAAGCATCACCTGGATCACATTGACAAGCTTGATGTTCTTGTCCACCGTGCTCTTGATGCGCATCTGTAACGCTGTCAGCTCGTCCGACGAAGCCCAGTCCAGTCCCTTCTCTAGCCAGGAGGTGAGCCGCATTGGGGCCCCGGACTTGAATTCAGGGGCCACGGCCCAGGTGGTGTCACGGGGCTCTGTGACGTAGAACCACTACTGCTACCACCCCTTGACGGTCTCCACGAAGGTACCTTTGGGCCATGGGACGTTGGACAGCTTGCTCACCATAGCGCTGATACGTCTCCAACGTATCTATATTTTATGAAGTATTCATGCTATTATATTATCCATCTTGGATGTTTAATGGGCTTTACTATGCACTTTTATATTATTTTTGGGACTAACCTATTAACCCAAAGCCCAGTGCAAGTTTCTGTTTTTTCCCTTGTTTCAGTGTTTCGCAGAAAAGTAATATCAAACGGAGTCCAAACGGAATGAAACCTTCGGGAGAGTTATTTTTGGAACGGAAGCAATCCATGGGACTTGGAGTGCATGTAAGGGAAGCAACGAGGAAGGCACGAGGCAGGGGGGCGCGCCCTCCACCCTCGTGGGCCCCTCGTGGCTCCCCTGACCGACTTCTTTCGCCTATATATATATCCATATACCCTAAAAACTTTGGGGAACAGAAGAGATCAGAAGTTTCGCCGCCGCAAGCCTCTGTAGCCACCAAAAACCAATCAGGACCCTGTTCCGGCACCCTGCCGGAGGGGGGATCCCTCACCTGTGGCCATCTTCATCATCCCGGCGCTCTCCATGACGAAGAGGGAGTAGCTCACCCTCGGGGCTGAGGGTATGTACCAGTAGCTATGTGTTTGATCTCTCTCTCTCTCGTGTTCTTGATTCAGCACGATCTTGATGTATCGCGAGCTTTGCTATTATAGTTGGATCTTATGATGCTTCTCCCCCTCTACTCTCTTGTAATGGATTGAGTTTTCCCTTTGAAGTTATCTTATCGGATTGAGTCTTTAAGGATTTGAGAACACTTGATGTATGTCTTGCGTGGGATACCCGTGGTGACAATGGGGTATTCTATTGATCCACTTGATGTATGTTTTGGTGATCAACTTGCGGGTTCCGCCCATGAACCTATGCATAGGGGTTGGCACACGTTTTCGTCTTGACTCTCCGGTAGAAATTTTGGGGCACTCTTTGAAGTACTTTTGTGTTGGTTGAATAGATGAATCTGAGATTGTATGATGCATATCGTATAATCATGCCCACGGATACTTGAGGTGACATTGGAGTATCTAGGTGACATTAGGGTTTTGGTTGATATGTGTCTTAAGGTGTTATTCTACTACGAACTCTTGAATAGATCGATCCGAAAGAATAACTTTGAGGTGGTTTCGTACCCTAACATAATCTATTCGTTTGTTCTCCGCTATTAGTGGCTTTGGAGTGACTCTCTGTTGCATGTTGAGGGATAGTTATGTGATCCAATTATGTTATTATTGTTGAGAGAACTTGCACTAGTGAAAGTATGAACCCTAGGCATTGTTTCAACGCATTGCAATATCGTTTACAGTCACTTTTATCATTAGTTACCTTGCTGTTTTTATATTTTCAGATTACAAAAACCTATATCTACCATCCATATTGCACTTGTATCACCATCTCTTCGCCGAACTAGTGAACCTATACAATTACCACTGCATTGGGTGTGTTGGGGACACAAGAGACTCTTTGTTATTTGGTTGCAGGGTTGCTTGAGAGAGACCATCTTCATCCTACACCTCCCACGGATTGATAAACCTTAGGTCATCCACTTGAGGGAAATTTGCTACTGTCCTACAAACCTCTGCACTTGGAGGCCCAACAACGTCTACAAGAAGAAGGTTGTGTAGTAGACATCAAGCAGTTTCTGGCGTCGTTGCCGGGGAGGTGAGTGCTTGAAGGTATATCTTTAGATCTTGCAATCGAATCTTTTAGTTTCTTGTTTTATCACTAGTTTGGTCTATTAAAGAAAACTACAAAAAAGAATGGAATTGAGGGTGCCTAATATGCTTCATCTTTGTAATGTCTTCCGTGAAAATAAGGATTCCGATAATTGTGCTCAGTTGCTAGAGGAAGAATGCATTAGAATGTTTGGCACTAAATATTTGAATGATGAGAATGATTGCAATGTTGTTAGTATGAATTCTATGAATATCCATGATGCTAATGATATGCAAAGCCACAAGCTTGGGGATGCTATGTTTGATGAAGATGATATTTTTAGTCCCCCAAGTTTTGATGTGCAAATTTATTATGATGAAAGCATGCCTCCTATTTATGATGATTATTGTGATGACACGTATGCTATAAAGAATAAAGATAACCATGAAACTTGTCATCATGATTTTAATTTTCAATTGGATTATGCTTCACATGATAGTTATTTTGTTGAGTTTACTCCCACTATTGTTGATGAGAATAAATTTGCTTATGTGGAGAGTAGTAAAATTTCTATGCATGTAGATCATGAAAAGAATGCTTTATGTGCTGGTTATATTGTTGAATTCATTCATGATGCTACTGAAAATTGTTATGAGGGAGGAATTTATGCTTGTAGGAATTGCAATAATATCAAGTTTCCTCTCTATGTGCTTAAAGTTTTGAAGTTATGCTTGTTTTGCCTTCCTATGCTAGTTGATTATTGTTCCCATAAGTTGTTTGCTCATAAAATCCCTATGCACAGGAAGTGGGTTAGACTTCAATGTGCTTGTCATGTGTTTCTTGATGCTCTCTTTATGTTTCAATTCTTATCCTTTATGTGAGCATCATTGAAATCATCATGCCTAGCTAGGGGCGTTAAACGTTAGCGCTTGTTGGGAGGCAACCCAATTTTATTTTAGTTTCTTGCTTTTTGGTTCTATTTAGGAATAAATAATCCATCTAGATTCTGTTTAGATGTGGTTTTGTGTTTTAATTAGTGTTTGTGCCAAGTAGAACCTTTGGGAAGACTTGGGTGAAGTCTTTATGATCATGCTGTAAAAAACAGAAACCTTAGCGCTCACGAGATTAGCTAAAACTTTTTACTGGAGAGTGTTATTTAGTTGATTATTTTTGCAGATGATTACTAGACAAATTCCTCAGGTCCACCAATTTATTTTAGAATTTTTGGAGTTCCATAAGTTTGCGTTTGATACATATTACTACAGACTGTTCTGTTTTTGACAGATTCTGTTTTTCGTGTTTTGTTTGCTTATTTTGATGAATCTATGAGTAGTATCGGTGGGTATGAACCATAGAGAAGTTGGAATACAGTAGATATTACACCAACATTAATAAAGAATGAGTTCATTACAGTAGCTTGAAGTGGTGTTTTGTTTTCTTTCGCTAACGGAGCTCACGAGATTTTCTGTTAAGTTTTGTGTTGTGAAGTTTTCAAGTTTTGGGTAAAGATTCGATGGACTATGGAATAAGGAGTGGCAAGAGCCTAAGCTTGGGGAAGCCCAAGGCACCCCAAGGTAATCTCCAAGGACAACCAAGAGCCTAAGCTTGGGGATGCCCCGGATGGCATCCCCTCTTTCGTCTTCGTTCATCGGTAACTTTACTTGGAGCTATATTTTTATTCACCACATGATATGTGTTTTGCTTGGAGTGTCATTTTATTTCGTTAGTATTTGCTTGCTGTTATTTAGGATAATTTTTTGCATATCTAGTTTCAATAAAAATGTCAAGGATAGCTTTTACCATGCTTATTTTGCAAGTATACATGTTGCTGTTTCAAAACAGAAAGTTTACCAGTGTTGCAAAAATTCCCTAGAAAAGTCAGAATGTGATAAAATGTTGAAATCTTTTGCATAATAAGCTCTGATAAATTTACTACAGTGGGAATTTTATTTCATAATTTTTGGAGTTAGGGAAGTATGATGAATCTTGCATTCTTTACAGACTGTACTGTTTTGGCAGATTGCTGTTATGTTTGCATTGTTTGCATATATTTGCTTGTTTAATGATTCTATTTGAGGATAGGAGTATTAAATATGCATAGGCATTTAGTATGCAATGTTGAATAATAATTTTAGTGATTTGTTACAGTAGAAAATGATAAGGTTTTTGCATTGGTTTATACTAACTTATCTCACGAGTTCTTGTTGAGTTTGGTGTGGATGAAGCTTTCGAGATTTAGGAAACCGTGATATGAGAGGAATTAAGGAGACACAAAAGCTCAAGCTTGGGGATGCCCAAGGCATCCCAAGATAATATTTCAAGAAGTCTCAAGCGTCTAAGCTTGGGGATGCCCCGGTTGGCATCCCACCTTTCTTCTTCAACAACTATCGGTTAGTTTCGGTTGATCCTAAGTTTTTGCTTCTTCCCGTGATGTTTGCTATGCTTGAAATGTCGTTTTATTTTCTTTTGCTTGCTGTTTGAATAAAATACCAAGATCTGAAATTCTTAAATGAGAGAGAGTCTTCACATAGCTACATAATTATTTAACTACTCATTGATCTTCACTTATATCTTTTTGGAGTAGTTTGTCATTTACTCGTGTGCTTCACTTATATCCTATGAGTAAATGGTTGAATGATTTGAGTGTCATAAATCTGAAATTATATATGTTTCATATGCCTTTCCCATGGGGAGTAATAACTTCACATATAAGAAGTAGAGGTGGTAAATTTATCGAAGGTTAGCAAACATTGTATTGGTCACTTGAATAATTCATGAAAGAATATTGAAGGAAGAGAGATTTCACTTATAAATATACTATCTTGGACATCTTCTATGATTGTGAGCCCCATTAATTATTTTCAAACCTGAGCAAATTAGTTGAAGTTGGACAAGGAAGACAACATAATGAGTTATGCTTGGGTATATTTGTATAGAAGTTATATTGTTATGGATCCTCTAACATGTGGTGCTTGCTATTTAGAATCCTTTGCTAGCCAAAATATCTGTACTAAGCGGGAATACTGCTTGTGCATCCAAAATCCTTGAACCAAGTTTCTTCCATGAGTGCCCACCATATCTACCTATATGCGGTATTTACGTGACGTTCCAAGTAAATTTGCATGTGCCAAACTCTAAACCTTCAAATAATAATCTGTTTTGTATGCCCGAATCGCTCATGTAGCGACTAGGGGCTAGCAGTATCTTCCATGCTAGGTGGGTTATTCTCATGATGAGTGGACTCCGCTCATCATTCATGAGAAAATGGCTGGTAACTGGGATGCCCAGTCCTATGATCAAAAGATCAAAACAAATTCGCAAATAATTTAAACAAAACTCCCCTAGGATTGTTGAAAGTTGGACGGCGCCCGTTGTTTCGGACAAGCCGTGGAGTGTGATCGTTGGTGGAGGGGGAGTAAAATCTTTACCTTTCTGCGTGGGAACCGCCTATGATGTATCTAGTATGGAAGATATTGGGAACTCTTGGTCGTTATGTTGACAATGAAAGCATACCTCTCAAAATTATTTTCATCTCTATTTTTGCTTCGAGCTTTGGCACCTCTGCAAATCCCTGCTTCCCTCTGCGAAGGGCCTATCTTTTACTTTTATGCAAGAGTCAGTAGTATTCCTTCTCATTCCAACCTACTCTTTAGTTGGCAAGCATCATCTGATGGAAAGATCTAAGCATATATGGCCATTCAAATATATTTGATCATGAATTATTATTGTTGACAATTATCTATATGATAAATAAGTTGGGAGGCCAAACATTAAGCCCCTATCTTTCTCTGTGTTCGATGGATGCTATTTGTTCTAAAAATATGCTTTGAGTGGTAGCAATCATGGAAGACTATATGATAGTTGAGTATGTGGGATTTGCTAAATCAAAGCTCTGACATAGACTCTTCCTGAAAATAAGATGAATTGCAATTGTTTGATGACTGAGAACATAGTTTGTTAGTTTTCAAGAAAGTTTATGTTACTTTAACATGTGAATAGTTTGTTACTTGATCATGCAAAGTTCTATGAGTTGAGCTACTGCTATGACATATAATGATGCTAGAAAAGGTGATTGAAATTATCATTGATCAAACTTATGCACCTTCTAGAATTCACACATCATAAATTCTTTCTTTTATCATTTACCTACTCGAGGACGACGAGCAGGAATTAAGCTTGGGGATGCTGATACGTCTCCAACGTATCTATAATTTATGAAGTATTCATGCTATTATATTATCCATCTTGGATGTTTAATGGGCTTTACTATGCACTTTTATATTATTTTTGGGACTAACCTATTAACCCAGAGCCCAGTGCCAGTTTCTGTTTTTTTTCCCTTGTTTCAGTGTTTCGCAGAAAAGTAATATCAAACGGAGTCCAAACGGAATGAAACCTTCGGGAGAGTTATTTTTGGAACGGAAGCAATCCATGGGACTTGGAGTGCATGTAAGGGAAGCAACGAGGAAGGCACGAGGCAGGGGGGCGCGCCCTCCACCCTCGTGGGCCCCTCGTGGCTCCCCTGACCGACTTCTTTCGCCTATATATATATCCATATACCCTAAAAACTTTGGGGAACAGAAGAGATCAGAAGTTTCGCCGCCGCAAGCCTCTGTAGCCACCAAAAACCAATCGGGACCCTGTTCCGGCACCCTGCCGGAGGGGGGGATCCCTCACCTGTGGCCATCTTCATCATCCCGGCGCTCTCCATGACGAGGAGGGAGTAGTTCACCCTCGGGGCTGAGGGTATGTACCAGTAGCTATGTGTTTGATCTCTCTCTCTCTCGTGTTCTTGATTTGGCACGATCTTGATGTATCGCAAGCTTTGCTATTATAGTTGGATCTTATGATGTTTCTCCCCCTATACTCTCTTGTAATGGATTGAGTTTTCCCTTTGAAGTTATCTTATCGGATTGAGTCTTTAAGGATTTGAGAACACTTGATGTATGTCTTGCGTGGGATACCCGTGGTGACAATGGGGTATTCTATTGATCCACTTGATGTATGTTTTGGTGATCAACTTGCGGGTTCCGCCCATGAACCTATGCATAGGGGTTGGCACACGTTTTCGTCTTGACTCTCCGGTAGAAATTTTGGGGCACTCTTTGAAGTACTTTTGTGTTGGTTGAATAGATGAATCTGAGATTGTGTGATGCATATCGTATAATCATGCCCACGGATACTTGAGGTGACATTGGAGTATCTAGGTGACATTAGGGTTTTGGTTGATATGTGTCCTAAGGTGTTATTCTAGTACGAACTCTTGAATAGATCGATCCGAAAGAATAACTTTGAGGTGGTTTCGTACCCTACCATAATCTCTTCGTTTGTTCTCCGCTATTAGTGGCTTTGGAGTGACTCTTTGTTGCATGTTGAGGGATAGTTATGTGATCCAATTATGTTATTATTGTTGAGAGAACTTGCACTAGTGAAAGTATGAACCCTAGGCCTTGTTTCAACGCATTGCAATACCGTTTACACTCACTTTTATCATTAGTTACCTTGCTGTTTTTATATTTTCAGATTACAAAATCCTATATCTACCATCCATATTGCACTTGTATCACCATCTCTTCGCCGAACTAGTGCACCTATACAATTTACCATTGTATTGGGTGTGTTGGGGACACAAGAGACTCTTTGTTATTTGGTTGCAGGGTTGCTTGAGAGAGACCATCTTCATCCTACGCCTCCCACGAATTGATAAACCTTAGGTCATCCACTTGAGGGAAATTTGCTACTGTCCTACAAACCTCTGCACTTGGAGGCCCAACAACGTCTACAAGAAGAAGGTTGTGTAGTAGACATCAAGCGCCTCCACACTCTGTGTGTTGACCGCCCACCACTTTTGGCTTTACATTGAAGATCTCCAGCCACGATCCAAAGGGGGTGGGATGCGGAGGAAGGCCTCACACACGACAATGAATGCCGAGATGTTGATGAAGGAATTTGGGGCCAGATCATGGAAATCTAGCCCATAGTAGAACATGAGTCCGCGGACGAATGGGTGGAGAGGAAACCCTAACCCATGGACAAAGTGGGGAATGAACACCATCCTCTCATGGGGCTTCGGGGTGGGGACGATCTGCCCCTTGGCCGGAAGCTGGTGGGCGATTTCCTGGGCCAAGTACCCCGCCTCCCAGAGCTTCGTAATGTCCTTCTCCGTGAAGGAGGAGGCCATCCACTTGCCCTGCGCTCCAGATCCGGACATGGTCGGAGTGCTTTTTGGGGGGAGAAAGGATGGAAGCTCGGGCGCTGGAGCTCGAGAGCGGATGGGCAGACAAGAAGAAGGCGTGGGTGAAAGAGTGGATCCTTATCCTCTTATAAAGGCAGCGAATATCAAGCGCCTCCCCACTCGCCTTAAAACTCACTTATTCCCCAAGGGTCATGCGGACGGCATGGTGGGATTACCCACGCCCGTATTGAGGAGAATCCCGTGATAAGGGGACACGATCTCTGCTTCGACAAGACATGCCAATGGAAACCGCATCTCGAAACGTGGAGCGGGAGGCTAAAAAAAGGGTTCGAAATAATAACCGTGAAGAGACGTGGCGTCTCACTACAAAAGATATCAGTAGATGGGACTTGTTAAATATTATACTCTTTGCGGCTGTATGTGGAGCTTGTTTTGCAGAGCCGGACACGTTTTCTGTGTTCGAGGACTACTTTAAAGTATTCGGAGGAGGAACCCACCTTGCGATGCCGAAGACAATCTACGCGCCGGACACATCGTCATTGAAGCCTGGTTCAGGGGCTACTGAGGGAGTCTTGGACTAAGGGGTCCTCGGGCGTCCGGGCTATATGACGTGGGCTGGACTGATGGGCCATGAAGATACAAGATAGAAGACTTCCTCCCGTGTCCGGATGGGACTCGCCTTTGCGTGGATGGCAAGCTTGGCGTTCGGATATGAAGACCCCTTCCTCTGTAAACCGACTCTGTACAACCCTAGGCCCCTCCGGTGTCTATATAAACCGGAGGGTTTAGTCCGTAGGGCAATATCATAATCATACAGGCTAGACTTCTAGGGTTCAGCCATTACGATCTCGTGGTAGATCAACTCTTGTAATCCTCATATTCATCAAGATCAATCAAGCAGGAAGTAGGGTATTACCTCCATCACGAGGGCCCGAACCTGGGTAAACATCGTGTCCCCCGTCTCCTATTACCATCGACCTTAGACGCACAGTTCGGGACCCCCTACCCGAGATCCGCCGGTTTTGACACCGACAGGCGCGCCTAGCCCCTGGGCGCGCCCTCCTACATTGTGGCCACCTTGTTGCTTCCTTGACGTCCACACTCCTGGATTGCGTTTGTTCCAAAAAAGATCCTCGCGAAGGTTTCGTTCCGTTTGGATTCCGTTTGATATTCCTTTTCCGCGAAACACAAAATAGGCAAAAAAAAACATCAACTGGCACTGGGCCTCCGGTTAATAGGTTAGTCCCAATAATAATACAAAAGAGCATATTAAAGCCCATTAAACATCCAAAACTGATAATATAATAGCATGTAACAATCAAAAATTATAGATACGTTGGAGACGTATCAGCATCCCCAAGCTTAATTCCTGCTTGTCCTCGAGTAGGTAAATGATAAAAATAGAATTTTTGATGTGGAATGCTACCTAACATAATTTTCAATGTAATTTTCTTTATTGTGGCATGAATGTTCAGATCCGAAAGATTCAAGACAAAAGTTTAATATTGACATAAAAATAATAATACTTCAAGCATACTAACTAAGCAATTATGTCTTCTCAAAATAACATGGCCAAAGAAAGCTTATCCCTACAAAATCATATAGTTTGGCTATGCTTCATTACCGTCACACAAAAATGCTCTCATCATGCACAACCCCGATGACAAGCCAAGCAATTGTTTCATACTTTAGTATTCTCAAACTTTTTCAACTTTCACGCAATACATGAGCGCGAGTCATGGACATAACACTATGGGTGGAATAGAATATAATGATGGGGGTTGTGTGGAAAAAAAGGTGAAAGTCTCACATTGACGCAGCTAATCAACGGGCTATGGAGATGTCCATCAATTGATGTCAATGCAAGGAGTAGGGATTGCCATGCAACGGATGCACTAGAGCTATAAATGTATGAAAGCTCAACAAAAGAAACTAAGTGGGTGTGCATCCAACTTGCTTGCTCACGAAGACTTAGGGCATTTGAGGAAGCCCATTGTTGGAATATACAAGCCAAGTTCTATAATGAAAAATTCCCACTAGTATATGAAAGTGACAAAATAAGAGACTCTCTATCATGAAGAACATGGTGCTACTTTGAAGCACAAGTGTGGAAAAAGGATAGTAGCATTGTCCCTTCTCTCTTTTTCTCTCATATTTTTTGGGCCTTCCTTTTTTTTATTTGGCCTTTCTCTTTTTTTATTTGGCCTTTCTCTTTTTTCCCTCACACGGGACAATGCTCTAATAATGATGATCATCACACTTCTATTTATTTACAACTCAAGGATTACAACTCGATACTAGAACAAAATATGACTCTATATGAGTGCCTCCGGCAGTGTACCGGGATAATGAATCAAGAGTGACATGTATGAAAAATTATGCATGGCGGCCTTGCCAGAAATACGATGTCAACTAAATGATCATGCAAGGCAATATGACAATGATGAAGCGTGTCATAATAAACAGAACGGTGGAAAGTTGCATGGCAATATATCTCGGAATGGCTATGGAAATGCCATAATAGGTAGGTATGGTGGCTGTTTTGAGGAAGATATAGGGAGGTTTATGTGTGATAGAGCGTATCATATCACGGGGTTTGGATGCACCAGCGAAGTTTGCACCAACTCTCAAGGTGAGAAAGGGCAATGCACGGTACCGAAGAGGCTAGCAATGATGGAAGGTGAGAGTGCGTATAATCCATGGACTCAACATTAGTCATAAAGAACTCACATACTTATTGCAAAAATCTACAACTCATCAAAAACCAAGCACTACGCGCATGCTCCTAGGGGGATAGATTGGTAGGAAAAGACCATCGCTTGTCCCCGACCGCCACTCATAAGGAGGACAATCAAAGAAACACCTCATGCTTCAAATTTGTTACACAACGGTTACCATACGTGCATGCTATGGGACTTGCAAACTCCAAGACAAGTATTTCTAAAATTCACAATTACTCAACTAGCACGACTCTAATATTACCATCTTCATATCTCAAAACAATCATCAAGTATCAAACTTCTCATAGAATTCAATGCACTCTATATGGAAGTTTTTATTATACCATCTTGGATGCCTATCATATTAGGAATAATTTTATAGCCAAAGAAAATTACCATGCTGTTCTAAAAGACTCTCAAAATAATATAAGTGAGGCATGAGAGATCAATAATTTCTATAAAATAAAACCACCACCGTGCTCTAAAAGATATAAGTGAAGCACTAGAGCAAAATTATCTAGCTCAAAAGATATAAATGAAGCACATAGAGTATTCTAATAAATTCCGATTCATGTGTGTCTCTCCAAAAGGTGTGTACAGCAAGGATGATTGTGGTAAACTAAAAAGAAAAGACTCAAATCATACAAGACGCTCCATGCAAAACACATATCATGTGGTGAATAAAAATATAGCCTCAAGTAAAGTTACCGATAGACGAAGACGAAAGAGGGGATGCCTTCCGGCGCATCCCCAAGCTTAGGCTTTTGGGTGTCCTTGAATTTTACCTTGGGGTGCCTTGGGCATCCCCAAGCTTAGGCTCTTGCCACTCCTTATTCCGAAATCCATCAAATCTTTACCCAAAAACTTGAAAACTTCACAACACAAAACTTAAACAAAAAATCTCATGAGCTCTGTTAGTGTAAGAAAACAAACCTCCACTTTAAGGTACTGTAATGAACTCATTCTTTATTTATATTGGTGTTAAACCTACTGTATTCCAACTTCTCTATGGTTCATACCCCCCGATACTAGCCATAGATTCATCAAAATAAGCAAACAACACACGAAAAACAGAATCTGTCAAAAACAGAACAGTCTGTAGTAATCTGTATCAAACGTATACTTCTGGAATACCAAAAATTCTGAAATAAATTGGTGGACGTGAGGAATTTATCTATAATCATATGCAAAAAGAATCAACCTAAAATCACTCTCCAGTAAAAAATGGCATCTAATCTCGTGAGCGCTAAAGTTTCTGTTTTTACAGCAAGATCACAAAGACTTCACCCAAGTCTTCCCAAAGGTTCTACTTGGCACAAACACTAATTAAAATAAAATTGGGTTTCCTCCCAACAAGCGCTTTTCTTTAGAGCCTTTTTAGCTAGGCATTGATAATTTTAATGATGCTCACATCAAAGACAAGAATTAAAGCACAAAGAGAGCATCATAGAACATGTGATAAACACATCTAAGTCTAAGATACTTCCTATGCATAGGCATTTTATAAACAAACAATTTATCATAGCAAGCAAAAATTAGCATATGCAAGGAAGAAGAAAGAGATGATAGCAATCTCAACAGGACGAGAGGTAATTTAGTAAGATAAAAATTTCTACAACCATATTTTCCTCTCTCATAATAATTACATGTAGGATCATAGGAAAATTCAACAAAATAGCTATCACATAACATATTCTCAACACGATCCACATGCATGCGAAGTTGACACTCTTCCAAAATAGTGGGATTATCATTAACTAAAGTCATGACCTCTCCAAACCCACTTTTATCAAAATACCATAAGATTGAACATTCTCCAAATATGTGGGATCTAAAGTTGACACTCTTCCAAACCCACTTTCAATATTATTGCAAACACTATTATCAATCTCATATTCATCATGGGGCTTAAATAAATTTCCAAGATCAAAAGAAGAATCACCCCAATCATGATCATTGTAACAAGTAGTAGACATAGCAAAACTAGCATCACCAAGCTTAGGGTTTTGCATATTATTAGCACAATTGACATCAAGAGAATTTATAGTAAAATCATTGCAATCATGCTTTTTATTCCAGGAGCTATCGTGAATCTCTTCATAAATTTCTTCATCACAATTTTCAGATTCAAGAATTTCAAGCAAAACCTCATAAAGATAATCTAGTGCACTCAAATCACTAGAAATTGGTTCATCATAATTGGA
This sequence comes from Aegilops tauschii subsp. strangulata, assembly GCF_002575655.3. Taxonomy (NCBI): domain Eukaryota; kingdom Viridiplantae; phylum Streptophyta; class Magnoliopsida; order Poales; family Poaceae; genus Aegilops; species Aegilops tauschii. Next base: position 417,707,782 of record NC_053037.3, on the reverse strand, counting down.
TCTCTTAAAAAGATTAGTAAGGGGATGAGGATCCATAAACTTTTAGCAAGCGAAGATGCAAGCAAAAAGAAGGCACATGGTAACACAAGATCGAACGGAAGGAGGGCGAATAAAACGGCAAGGGGGCAAGGGTGAAGTGGGGGAGAGGAAAACGAGAGGCAAATGGCAAATAATGTAATGCGAGGGATAAGAGTTTGTGATGGGTACTTGGTATGCCTTGACTTGTGCGTAGATCTGTGCTACCTCTTGAGCATGCGTTGGTTTTCCCTTGAAGAGGAAAGGGTGATGCAGCAAAGTAGTGTAAGTATTTCCCTCAGTTTTTTAGAACCAAGGTATCAATCCAGTAGGAGACTACACACAAATCCCTAGTACCTGCACAAACAATTAAGAACCTTGCAACCGATGCGATAAAGGGTTGTCAATCCCTTCACGGCCACTTGCAAAAGTGAGATCTGATAAAGATAATAAGATAAATATTTTTGGTATTTTTGTTGTATAGATTGAAAAGTAAAGATTGCAAAATAAACAACGACAGAAATAGCACGTTGGCGGGAGATTAATATGATGGAAAATAGACCCGGGGGCCATAGGTTTCACTAGTGGCTTCTCTCAAGATAGCATATTCTACGGTGGGTGAACAAATTACTGTCGAGCAATTGATAGAAAAGCGCATAGTTATGAGAATATCTAGGCATGATCATGTATATAGGCATCACGTCCGTGACAAGTAGACCGAAAAGATTCTGCATCTACTACTATTACTCCACACATCGACCGCTATCCAACATGCATCTAGAGTATTAAGTTCATAAGAATAGAGTAACACATTAAGCAAGATGACATGATGTAGAGGGATAAACTCAAGCAATATGATATAAACCCCATCTTTTTATCCTCGATGGCAACAATACAATACGTGCCTTGCTGCCCCTGCTGTCACTGGGAAAGGACACTGCAAGATTGAACCCAAAGCTAAGCACTTCTCCCATTGCAAGAAAGATCAATCTAGTAGGCCAAACCAAATTGATAATTCGAAGAGACTTGCAAAGATATCAAATCATACATATAAGAATTCAGAGAAGAATCAAATATTGTTCATGGATAATCTTGATCATAAACCCACAATTCATCGGATCTCGACAAACACACCGCAAAAAGTATTACATCGAATAGATCTCCAAGAGAATCGAGGAGAACTTTGTATTGAGATCCAAAGAGAGAGAAGAAGCCATCTAGCTAATAACTATGGACCCGAAGGTCTGTGGTAAACTACTCACACGTCATCGGAGAGGCTATGGTGTTGATGTAGAAGCCCTCCATGATCGATTCCCCCTCCGACGGAGCGCCGGAAAAGGCCCCGAGATGGGATCTCACGAGTACAGAAGGTTGCGGCGGTGGAAAAAGTGTTTCGTGGTGCTCTTGGATGTTTCAGGGTATAAGAGTATATATAGGCGAAGGAAGTAGGTCGGTGGAGCCACGAGGGGCCCACGAGGGTGGGGGGCGCGCCTCCCTACCTCGTGGCCGCCTTGTTGCTTCCTTGACGTCTACTCCAAGTCTCCTGGATTGCGTTTGTTCCAAAAACGATCCTCGCGAAGGTTTCATTCCTTTTCTGGGAACACTGGAATAGCCAAAAAAATAGCAATTTGCACTGGGCCTCCGGTTAGTAGGTTAGTCCCAAAAATAATATAAAAGTGCATCATAAAGCCCATTAAACATCCAAAACAGATAATATAATAGCATGGAACAATCAAAAATTGTAGATACGTTGGAGACGTATCAATCTCCCCGGCAACGGCGCCAGAAATCCGCACGTTGGCGGGAGATCAAATCATGACTTGACTTGGCGTAAACCTCCCCGGCAACGGCGCCATAAATCCTTCTTGCTACCTCTTGAGCACGCTTTGGTTTTCCCTTGAAGAGGAAAGGCTGATGCAGCAAAGTAGCGTAAGTATTTCCCTCAGTTTTTGAGAACCAAGGTATCAATCCAGTGGGAAATTAAACGCAAGTCGCCTAGTACCTGCACAAACAATCAACAACCTTGCAACCAACGCGATAAAGGGGTTGTCAATCCCTTCACGGCCACTTGCAAAAGTGAGATCTGATAAAGATAGTAAGATAAATATTTTTGTTATTTTTGTTGTATAGATTGGTAAGTAAAGATTGCAAAATAAAATAAATAGTAAACTAGAATTATAGATCGGAAACTTATATGATGTAAAATAGACCCGGGGGCCATAGGTTTCACTAGTGGCTTCTCTCATGATAGCATATATTACGGTGGGTGAACAAATTACTGCCGAGCAATTGATAGAAAAGCGCATAGTTATGAGAATATCTAGGCATGATCATGAACATAGGCATCACGTCCGTGTCAAGTAGACTGAAACGATTCTTCATCTACTACTATTACTCCACACATCGACCGCTATCCAGCATGCATCTAGAGTATTAAGTTCATAATAACAGAGTAACGCATTAGGCAAGATGACATGATGTAGAGGGATAAACTCAAGCATTATGATATAAACCCCATCTTTTTATCCTCGATGGAAACAATACAATACGTGCCTTGCTGGCCCTGCTGTCACTTGGAAAGGACATCGCAAGATTGAACCCAAAGGTAAGCACTTCTCCCATTGCAAGAAAGATCAATCTAGTAGGCCAAACTAAACCGATAATTCGAAGAGACTTGCTAAGATATCAAATCATGCATATAAGAATTCAAAGAAGAATCAAATATTGTTCATAGATAATCTTGATCATAAACCCACAATTCATCGGATCTCGACAAACACACCGCAAAAAGTATTACATGGAATAGATCTCCAAGAACATCGAGGAGAACTTTGTATTGAGAACCAAAGAGAGAGAAGAAGCCATCTAGCTAATAACTATGGACCCGAAGGTCTGTGGTAAACTACTCACACATCATCGGAGAGGCTATGGTGTTGATGTAGAAGCCCTCTGTGATGGAATCCCCCTCCGACGGAGCGCGAAAAAGGCCCCAAGATGGGATCTCACGGGTACAAAAGGTTGCGGCGGTGGAAAAATTGTTTCGTGGCTCCCTGGATGTTTTCAGGGTATAAGAGTATATATAGGCGAAAGAAGTAGGTCGGTGGAGCTACGAGGGGCTCACGAGGGTGGGGCGCGCGCCTACCCTCCTGGGCGCGCCGTCCTACCTCGTGGCTGCCTCGTTGCTTCCTTGACGTCCACTCCAAGTCTCCTAGATTGTGTTTGTTCCGAAAAAGATCCTCGCGAAGGTTTCGTTCCGTTTGATATTCCTTTTCTGCGAAACACTGAAATAGGCAAAAAAACAGCAACTGGCACTGGGCCTCCGGTTAATAGGTTAGTCCCAAAAATAATATAAAAGAGCATATTAAAGCCCATTAAACATCCAAAACAGATAATATAATAGCATGGAACAATAAAAAATTATAGATACGTTGGAGACGTATCAAATGCTTGGGCGACTTTTCAGCGGCTGATGCACATCGCCCTGGGCCAATGGCTCAGGAGGAACGCCGAGGCCTACATCGACGACATCGTGGTAAAGTCTCGGGAGGCAAGGACACTCATTCAGGACCTGGAGGAGACTTTCGCCAGCCTGCGCCTGGTGGACCTATGGCTCAATCCAGAGAAGTGCGTGTTCGGTGTCCCCTCCGGCAAGTTGTTGGGTTTCCTCGTGTTGCACAGGGGGATCGAGGCGAATCCGGAGAAGGTCAAGGCGATAGAAGACATGAGCCCGCCGCAAACTCTCAAGGAAATGCAAAAGCTCGCGGGATGCGTGACCTCGCTGGGGCTCTTTATCTCCAAGCTGGGGCAGCGTGCCCTGCCGTTCTTCAAGCTGATGAAGAAGAAGGGCCCGTTCGAGTGGACCCCGGAGGCCGACCTGGCGTTCCAAGACCTGAAGAGATACCTGACCAGCCCGCCGGTGATAGTAGCGCCTTGTCCCCACGAGCCTCTGGTGCTCTACCTGGCCGCCATGCCTCGCTCCGCCACCGCGGCACTGGTGGCTGTCCGGGAGGGGCGCCAGGCTGAGGGCCCGCCGCGTAATGCCGCACCTCCAGCAGGGACGGTGGACACCAAGACGGCGCCACTAAAGCCACAACGACGCCAGCAGATGACCAGGCCCTACAAGACGACGCTCCTGGGACTGCGGTGGCCCCGATGGGTGACCAAGCTCCTGAGGTCCCCCGACCTCAGGAGTCGTCCCAACCTCCGGAGGCCACGGGCTCCATCGACGCTCCCACCCTCGTCGAGCACCCGGTGTACTTCGTCAGCACAGTGTCACGGGACGCAAGGGCACGACATCCCATGCTACAGAAGCTTCTGCTCACGCTCCTAGTGGCCTCACGCAAGCTGTGTCACTACTTCCAAGGCCACCCCATTAAGGTCGTCTCAGCCTACCCACTTGAGAGTGTGCTCCGGAGCCCCAACGCTGCGGGAAGAGTCGCCGACTGGAACATCGAACTGCAGGCGTTTCAGCTGGAGTTCAGCACAACCAGGGTCATCAAGGGCGCCGCCCTCGCCGACTTCGTGGCGGAATGGACCGATGCACCGGAACCAGAAGCAGGCAAGAACCGACCCCTCTCGCCAGGAAGTGAAGCGCCTGATGGCTGGGTCATGTACTTCGACGGCGCGTTCGAGTGTCAGGACGCGGGGGCTGGAGCCGTGCTCATCCCGCCCACCCAGGACAAGCTCTACTATGCCGTGCAGCTCTGTTTCCAGCAGGGCGAGAAGGTCTCCAACACCATAGCCTCTCCGATGATGTGTGAGTAGTTTACCTCAGACCTTCGGGTCCAAAGTTATTAGCTAGATGGCTTCTTCTCTCTCTCTGGATCTCAATACAAAGTTCTCCTCGATTCTCTTGGAGATCTATTTGATGTAACTCTTCTTTTTGCGGTGTGTTTGTCGAGATCTGATGAATTGTGGATTTATGATCCAGATTATCTATGAACAATATTTGAATCTTCTCTGAATTCTTTTATGTATGATTGGTTATCTTTGCAAGTCTCTTCGAATTATCAGTTTGGTTTGGCCTACTAGATTGATCTTTCTTGCAATGGGAGAAGTGCTTAGCTTTGGGTTCAATCTTGCGGTGCTCGATCCCAGTGACAGTAGGGGAAACGACACGTATTGTATTGTTGCCATCGAGGATAAAAAGATGGGTTTTATATCATATTGCATGAGTTTATCCCTCTACATCATGTCATCTTGCTTAAAGCGTTACTCCGTTCTTATGAACTTAATACTCTAGATGCATGCTGGATAGCGGTCGATGTGTGGAGTAACAGTAGTAGATGCAGGCAGGACTCGGTCTACTTGTCACCGACGTTATGCCTATATACATGATCATACCTAGATATTCTCATAACTATGCTCAATTCTATCAATTGCTCGACAATAATTCGCTCACCCACCGTAATACTTATGCTCTTGAGAGAAGCCACTAGTGAAACCTATGGCCCCCGGGTCTATTTTTCATCATATTAATCTCCCGTTATTTCCATTACTATTTACTTTGCTTTCTTTACTTTTACTCTTTATTATAAAAAATACCAAAAATATTATCTTATCATCTCTATCAGATCTCACTCTCGTAAGTGACCGTGAAGGGATTGACAACCCCTTTATCGCGTTGGTTGCGAGGTTCTTATTTGTTTGTGTAGGTACAAGGGACTTGAGCGTGACCTCCTACTGGATTGATACCTTGGTTCTCAAAAACTAAGGGAAATACTTACGCTACTTTACTGCATCACCCTTTCCTCTTCAAGGGAAAACCAACGCAGTGCTCAAGAGGTAGCAAGAAGGATTTCTGGCACCGTTGCCGGGGAGGTGTGCGCCAAGTCAAGTCAAGATTTGACTCCCAACAACAAGCCATTTTTGGTGTCGTTGCCGAGTCTACACAAGTCAAGACATACCAAGTACCCATGACAAACTCTTATCCCTCGCATTACATTATTTGCCATTTGCCTCTCATTTCCCTCTCCCCCACTTCACCCTTGCCATTTATTCGCCCTCTCTTTTCAGTTCGCCCTCTTTTTCGCTTGTTTCTTGTTTGCTTGTATGTTGGATTGTTTGCTTGTCACGATGGCTCAAGATAATACTAAATTGTGTGACTTTGCCAATACCAACAATAATGATTTTCTTAGCACTCCGATTGCTCCACTTACCAAAGCTGAATCTTGTGAAATTAATGCTGCTTTGCTGAATCTTGTCACGAAAGATCAATTCGCCAGCCTTCCTAGTGAAGATGCCGGTACCCATATAAATAGCTTTGTTGATTTGTGTGATATGCAAAAGAAGAAAGATGTGGATAATGATATTGTTAAATTGAAGCTATTTCCGTTTTCTCTTAGAGATCGTGCTAAAACCTGGTTTTCGTCTTTGCCTAAAAATAGTATTGATTTTTGGAATAAGTGCAAAGATGCTTTTATCTCTAAGTATTTTCCTCCCACTAAAATCATCTCTCTTAGAAACGATAATATGAATTTTAAGCAACTTGATCATGAACATGTTGCACAAGCTTGGGAGAGGATGAAATTAATGATACGTAATTGCCCTACTCATGGTTTGAACTTATGGATGATTATACAAAAAATTTATGCCGGATTGAATTTTGCTTCTAGAAATCTTTTAGATTCGGCCGCGGGAGGCACTTTTATGGAAATCACTTTAGAAGAAGCTACTAAACTCCTAGATAATATTATGGTTAATTATTCTCAATGGCACACTGAAAGATCTACTAGTAAAAAAGTGCATGCGATAGAAGAAATTAATGTTTTGAGTGGAAAGATGGATGAACTTATGAAATTGCTAGCTAATAAGAGTGTTTTTTCTGATCCCAATGATATGACTTTGTCTACCTTGATTGAGAATAATAATGAATCTATGGACGTGAACTTTGTTGGTAGGAACAATTTTGGTAACAATGCTTATAGAGGAAACTTTAATCCTAGGCCGTATCCTAGTAATTCCTCTAATAATTATGGTAATTCCTACAACAACTCTTATGGAAATTTTAATAAGATGCCCTCTGATTTTGAGACTAGTGTAAAAGAATTTATGATTTCGCAAAAGAATTTCAATGCTTTGCTTGAAGAAAAATTGCCTAAGATTGATGAATTGGCTAGGAACGTGGATATAATTTCTCTTGATGTTGATTCTTTGAAACTTAGATCTATTCCACCTAAGCATGATATCAATGAGTCTCTCAAAGCCATGAGAATTTCCATTGATGAGTGCAAAGAAAGAACCACTAGGATGCGTGCTAAGAAAGATTGCTTTATAAAAGCGTGTTCCTCTAATTTTTATGAAAATAAAGATGAAGATCTAAAAGTTATTGATGTGTCCCCTATTAAATCTTTGTTTTTCAATATGAATCTTGATAATGATGGGACTGGAGATTAGTCAACTTCAGTTAGAAGGCGTCCCAAAAATTCAGAGTTTTTAGATTTTGATGCAAAAATTGGTAAAAGTGGGATTGAAGAGGTTAAAACTTTAGATAGCAATGAACCCACTATCTTGGATTTGAAGAAATTTAATTATGATAATTGCTCTTTGATAGATTGTATTTCCTCGTTGAAATCCGTGCTAAATTCTCCGCATGCTTATAGTCAAAATAAAGCTTTTACTAAATATATCGTTGATGCTTTGATGCAATCTTATGAAGAAAAACTTGAGTTGGAAGTTTCTATCCCTAAAAAACTTTATGATGAATGGGAACCTACCATTAAAATTAAATTTAACAATCATGAATGCTATGCTTTGTGTGATTTGGGTGCTAGTGTTTCTACGATTCCAAAAACTTTGTGTGATTTGTTAGGTTTCCGTGAATTTGATGATTGCTCTTTAAACTTGCATCTTGCGGATTCCACTATCACGAAACCTATGGGAAGAATTAATGATGTTCTTATTGTTGCAAATAGAAATTATGTGCAAGTAGATTTCATTGTTCTTGATATAGATTGCAATCCTCCGTGTCCTATTATTCTTGGTAGACCTTTCCTTAGAACGATTGGTGCAATCATTGATATGAAGGAAGGAAATATTAGATTCCAATTTACGTTAAGGAAAGGCATGGAACACTTCCCTAGAAACAAAATTAAATTACCATATGAATATATTATGAGAGCCACTTATGGATTGCCTACTAAAGATGGCAATACCTAGATCTATCCTTGCTTTTATGCCTAGCTAGGGGCGTTAAACGATAGCGCTTGTTGGGAGGCAACCCAATATATTTTAGTTTTATGCTTTTTGGTTCTGTTTAGGAATAAATCATTGATCTAGCCTCTGGTTAGATTTGTTTTTGTGTTTTAATTAGTGTTTGTGCCAAGTTAAACCTATAGGATCTTCTTGGATAATAGTTATTTGATCTTGCTGTAAATTCCAGAAACTTTCTGTTCACGAAAACAATTGTTAAAAATCGCCAGAACGTGATAAAATACTGATTGCAATTGCAGTAGATCAATAAACAAATTATCTAGGTCTTCCTATTTTTGTAGAATTTTTGGAGTTCCAGAAGTTTGTGTTAGTTACAGATTACTACAGACTGTTCTGTTTTTGACAGATTCTGTTTTTCGCGTGTTGTTTGCTTATTTTAATGAATCTATGGCTAGTAAAAGAGCTTATAAACCATAGATAAGTTGGAATACAGTAGGTTGAACATCAATATAAATAAAGAATGATTTCATTACAGTACCTTGAAGTGGTGTTTTGTTTTCTTTCGCTAACGGAGCTCACGAGATTTTCTGTTAAGTTTTGTGTTGTGAAGTTTTCAAGTTTTGGGTGGAGATTTGATGGATTATGGAACAAGGAGTGGCAAGAGCCTAAGCTTGGGGATGCCCAAGGCACCCCAAGGTAAATCCAAGGACACCAAAAAGCCAAAGCTTGGTGATGCCCCGGAAGGCATCCCCTCTTTCGTCCTCATCCATCGGAACTTTACTTGGAGCTATATTTTTATTCACCACATGATATGTGTTTTGCTTGGAGCGTCTTGTGTGATTTGAGTCTTTGTTTTTTAGTTTGCCACAATCATACTTGCTGTACACACCTTTTTAGAGAGACACACATGATTCAGAATTTTTTAGAATAATCTATGTGCTTCACTTATATCTTTTGAGCTATATAGTTTTTGCTCTAGTGTTTCACTTATATCTTTTAGAGCACGGCGGTGGTTGTATTTTATAGAAATTATTGATCTCTCATGCTTCACTTATATTATTTTGAGAGTCTTAAACAGCATGGTAATTTGCTTTAATTGTGAAATTAATCTACCATATTGAGTTCATTGAATATCATGAGAAGTTAGATACTTGATAAGTGTTTTGAGATATAAAGGTGGTAATATTAGAGTGTGCTAGTTGAGTAATTGTGAAATTGAGAAATACTTTTGTTAAAGTTGGCAAGTCCCATAGCATGCACGTATGGTAAAAGTTGTGTGACAATTTTGACACATAGGTGTTCTTTTATTGCTTTCCTTATGAGTGGCGGTCGGGGACGAGCGATGTCTTTTCCTACCAATCTATCCCTCTAGGGGCATGCGTAGTAGTACTTTGCTTCGAGGGCTAATAAACTTTTGCAATAAGTATATGAGTTCTTTATGACTAATGCGAGTCCATGGATCATACACACTCTCAACCTTCCACAATTTTCTAGCCTCTACGGTACCGTGCATTGCCCTTTCTCACCTTGAGAGTTGGTGCAAACTTCGCCGGTGCATCCAAACCCCGTGATATGATACGCTCTATCACACATAAACCTCCTTATATCTTCCTCAAAACAGCCACGATACCTACCTATCATGGCATTTCCATAGCCATTTCGAGATATATTGCCATGCAACCTTCCACCGTTCCGTTTATTATGACACGCTTCATCATTGTCATATTGCTTTGCATGATCATGTAGTTGACATCGTATTTTGTGGCAAAGCCACCATTCATAATTTTTTCATACATGTCACTCTTGATTCATCGCATATCCTGGTACACCGCCGGAGGCATTCACATATAGAAATATTTTGTTCTAAGTATTGAGTTGTAATTGTTGAGTAGTAAATAATAAAAGTGTGATGATCATCATTATTAGAGCATTGTCCCATGTGAGGAAAGGATGATGGAGACTATGATTCCCCCACAAGTCGGGATGAGATTCCGGACTAAATAAAAAAAAGGGAGAAAAAAAAGAGGGAAGGCCAGAGAAGAAAAGAAGGCCCAAAAAAATGAGAGAAAAGAGAGAAGGGACAATGTTACTATCCTTTTTCCACACTTGTGCTTCAAAGTAGCACCATGATCTTCAGAGTCTCCTATGTTGTCACTTTCATATACTAGTGGGAATTTTTCATTATAGAACTTGGCTTGTATATTCCAATGACGGGCTTCCTCAAAATGCCCTAGGTCTTCGTGAGCAAGCAAGTTGGATGCACAACCACTTAGTTTATTTTGTTGAGCTTTCATATATTTATAGCTCTAGTGCACCCGTTGCATGGCAATCCCTACTCCTCTCATTGACATCAATCGATGGGCATCTCCATAGCCTATTGATTAGCCACGTCAATGTGAGACTTTCTACCTTTTTTGTCTTCTCTCATAACCCCCATCATTACACTTTACTCCACCCATAGTGCTATATCCATGGCTTGCGCTCATGTATTGCGTAAGAGTTGAAAAGGCTGAAGTGCGTTAAAAAGTATGAACCAATTGCTCGGCTTGTCATCGGGGTTATGCATGATGAGAACGTTTGTGTGACAATATTGAAACATGGCCTAACTATATGATTTTGTAGGGATAAGCTTCCTTTGGCTATGTTATTTTGATAAGACATAATTGCTTGGTTAGCATGTTTGAAGTATTATTGTTTTATGTCAACATTAAACTTTTATATTGAATCTTTCGGATCTAAATATTCATGCCACAATAAAAAGATTTACATTGAGAATTATGCTAAGAAGCATTCCACATAAAAAATTCTGTTTGTATCATTTACCTACTCGAGGACGGGCAGGAATTAAGCTTGGGGATGCTTGATACGTCTCCAATGTATCTATAATTTTTGATTGTTCCATGCTATTATATATTCTGTTTTGGATGTTTAATGGGCTTATTTATACACTTTTATATTATTTTTGGGACTAACCTATTAACCGGAGGCCCAGCCCAAATTGCTGTTTTTTTGCCTATTTCAGTGTTTCGTAGAAAAAAGATATCAAACGGAGTCCAAACGGAATGAAACCTTCGGGAGCGTGATTTTTGGAACAAACGTGATCCAGAGGACTTGGAGTGGACGTCAAGCAGCCAACGAGGTGGCCACGAGGCGGGGGGCGCGCCCACCTCCCCCAGGCGCGCCCTCCACCCTCGTGGGCCCCTCGTGGCTCCACCGACCTACTTCTTCCTCCTATATATACCTACGTACCCCCAAACCATCGAGGAGCACCATGAAAACCTAATTCCACCGCCGCAACCTTCTGTACCCGTGAGATCCCATCTTGGGGCCTTTTCCGGCTGTGACGCCCGGATAATTAGACTACAGTAATCCCGCGTTAATGATGCCATGTCACCATGATTACTGTTGTTAATCTTTTGTTAGTTCAAAATCGATTCGAAATGCAAACTAAAAATAAAGTCAAACGGTAAAGATTTTCAAATATTAAAACTAAAATGTTGGGGTGTTGCCAAATAATGCATAGGTAATTATTGTGGAGAAACCACATTTTTATAAAAGGTTTAAATACACTTAAATGATTAAAACAGTAGGTAAAACTATTAAATAAATACCTTTTGAATATTATAAATTGCTAAACTATTTTGATCAGGGGTAAAACTTTCTGTGAAAGTAGTTGGAGTTGTAACTCTATTTTAGGTACGGGTTTTACTTTTGTAAAACTGTAATTTACTAAATAGATAAAAGAAAGCAGAAAAGAAAAAGTAGAAATAAAACAAAGCAAAAAAAAAGGAAGAAGGAAGAACCCCCCCGGGCCAAGTGGCCCAACTGGCCACCGGCCCAACTAAGTCGAGGCCCAGCCGGCCACCCCCATACCCCCCACGCCCCGAAACCCTAACCCCTCCCCGCACCCACTTCCTCCCCCACGAACCCCGCTCACTCCTCCCTCTGTCCCCGATCTGGATCGGGAAAACGGTGCCCCGACCCCCATCGCCTCGACGTGCATCGCCGCCCCACCGCGCCTCGGTCCTCCACCGCGGCGCCACCTCGCCGGTGTCGCACCTCCCGGCCTCCTTCCTCTCCCTCGTTCACCGCGTCGTCTTCCCCGAGCTCCGCGCGCACTCCGTCCATGGCGCCTCGACACCCACCACCGTCGTCGGACCTCCCAGCACCTCTCCCTCGCCGGACCTCCCCGCGCCTCGCCGCCCGTCTTCGTCCTCCTCCACGACCGGAGCTCCTCCGCCTCGTCGTGCCTCGCCGACTCCACCTCGCCGGCCTGCCTCCTCTTCGTCACCGTCGTCCCCGACTACCTCCTCGCCCCCCGCTGCCCCCGTCCCTACAAATTCCGGTGAGGCCACGGCCTCCGCCCTCCTCCTTCCCCTGTCCCCGCGCCGTCCGCGCCTCCCTCGGTGCGCCACCGCGTGCACACGCGCCCGCCTGCCGGAGCTCGCGCTCTGGGCAGCACGCGCTCACCCCGCGCACTCCGGCGCTCCGCTCGCTCCCTGCACCTCGGTCGGGGACGAGCCCTGCCGCTGCACCACCGGAGCTCCCCGCCGTTCGCCGCCCAGCTCGCCGGCACACCGGCGCCCGCGCCCGCCAGCCGCCCCGTCGGGTGCGCCCCCGCGGGCCAGCGCCCGTTCGGGGCTATGCCCGTTAGCGCCCATGCCTGCTATGGCCTTTGGGCCAATGACACAAGGGGCCCACGCCCCTGAACGTTTAAAAAAGAAGAAGAATTAAAAATAAATAAATAATAAGTAATTAAAAATGTAATTAATAAATAATAAATAATAATAATAAAAAAATCAATTAATAAAAATGTAATTAATAAAATTATTAATTAGTTAATTAATTAATTAAGTTAATTAATCCTAATTAAATTAATCTAATTAATTAGATAGTTAATTAAACAGTAATTATTTAGCTAAACCCTAATTAAGCTAAGAAGTGTATGACATGCGGGACCCACCCGTAGTTGACCCAGTCAAATGCACAGTTGACTGCTGACGTCAGTATGATGTCATGCTGACGTCATATTTTACTGTTCTGGATAATGTTGAATAAATTAATTAAATAAATCCTAAAATGATTTAAATCTTTAAAAATTAATATAAAATAATCCGTAGCTCGAATGGGAAAACTTTGTATATGAAAGTTGGTCAGAACGACGAGACGAATCCGAATACGTAGTCCGTTTGTCAGCCACACGTCCCTAGCATAGTGAACCTGCAACATTTCACCTCCGGTTCATCTGTCCGAAAACGAGAAACACCGGGGATATTTTCCCGGATGTTTCCCCCCTTCGCCGGTATCGCTTACTACAGCGTTAGGGCATACCTAGCACCGCTCATTGTCATGTCACGCATCGTCATGCTTATGTTTGCATTGTATTTACTGTTTCTTCCCCCCCTCTTCTCTCCGGTAGACTACGAGCGCGACACTGCTGCTGCCCAGTTCGACTACGGAGTTGACGACCCCTCCTACTTGCCAGAGCAACCAGGCAAGCCCCCCCCTTGATCACCAGATATCGCCTATTCTTCTCTATACTGCTTGCATTAGAGTAGTGTAGCATGTTACTGCTTTCCGTTAATCCTATCCTGATGCATAGCCTGTCATTGTTGCTGCAGTTGTTACCCTTACCTGCTATCCTACTGCTTAGTATAGGATGCTAGTGTTCCATCAGAGGCCCTACATTCTTGTCCGTCTGCCATGCTATACTACTGGGCCGTGATCACTTCGGGAGGTGATCACGGGTATATACTTATATACTTTATACATGACACATGTGGTGACTAAAGTCGGGTCGGCTCGTTGAGTACCCGCAAGTGATTCTGATGAGGGGGCTGAAAGGACAGGTGGCTCCACCCCGGTAGAGGTGGGCCTGGGTTCCTGACGGCCCCCGACTGTTACTTTATGGCGGAGCGACAGGGCAGGTTGAGACCACCTAGGAGAGAGGTGGGCCTGGCCCTGGTCGGCGTTCGCGGATACTTAACACGCTTAACGAGATCTTGGTATTTGATCTGAGTCTGGCCATTTGGTCTATACGCACTAACCATCTACGCGGGAGTAGTTATGGGTATCCCGGCGTCGTTGTATCAGCCGAAGCCTTCTTGACGTCAGCGACTGAGTGGCGCGCGCCGGATTGGACTGGAACGCCACTAGGCTAGGTCTGCTTCCGGCCGCGTACGCAACGTGCAGGTGTGCATAGGGCGATGGGCCCAGACCCCTGCGCGCATAGGGTTAGACCAGCGTGCTGACCTCTCTGTTGTGCTTAGGTGGGGCTGCGACGCGTTGATCTTACGAGGCCGGGCATGACCCATGAAAGTGTGTCCGGCCAAATGGGATCGAGCGTGTTGGGTTATGTGGTGCACCCCTGCAGGGAAGTTTATCTATTCGAATAGCCGTGTCCCTCGGTAAAAGGACGACTCGGAGTTGTACCTTGACCTTATGACAACTAGAACTGGATACTGAATAAAATACACCCTTCCAAGTGCCAGATACAACCCGGTGATCGCTCTCTAACAGGGCGACGAGGAGGGGATCGCCGGGTAGGATTATGCTATGCGATGCTACTTGGAGGACTTCAATCTACTCTCTTCTACATGCTGCAAGATGGAGATGACCAGAAGCGTAGTCTTCGACAGGACTAGCTATCCCCCTTTTATTCTGGCTTTCTGCAGTTCAGTCCACTGATATGCCCCTTTACACATATACCCATGCATATGTAGTGTAGCTCCTTGCTTGCGAGTACTTTGGATGAGTACTCACGGTTGCTTTTCTCCCTCTTTTCCCCTTCCTATACCTGATTGTCGCAACCAGATGCGGGAGTTCCAGGAGCTAGAGATCCCGAGGATGATTCTACATGGAGTTCGGCTTCGAGGAGTAGTTAGGAGGTCCCAGGCAGGAGGCCTTGCCTTTTCGATCGTTGCTACTTTTGTGCTAGCCTTCTTAAGGCAAACTTGTTTAACTTATGTCTGTACTCAGATATTGCTGCTTCCGCTGACTCGTCTATGATCGAGCACTTGTATTCGAGCCCTCGAGGCCCCTGGCTTGTATTATAATGCTTGTATGACTTATTTATGTTTTAGAGTTGTGTTGTGATATCTTCCCGTGAGTCCCTGATCTTGATCGTACACATTTGCGTGCATGATTAGTGTACGTCAAATCGGGGGCGTCTCAAGTTGGTATCAGAGCCGGCTGCCTGTAGGAATCCCCCTTTCCAACTCCTTGGCCGAAGTCGAGTCTAGACATTTCAAAAACTTTTACTAACATGGCTGTGTGTCTTACGGGCCCACGTCGCCATTGGGTGATATTAGGATCTTTTACTCCTTGCCTATACTCTGGGACTCTGATCTCTCTTCTATTCGGGTTAAATGATTTTACTAAATCTAACATTAGGATCTCGTTATCACTTTCACCCGGAGAGCCCCTTATTACTGATGATCGTCTGTTGCACGTGAAGACCCTGAAGATACTCTCCGGTGACAACCCGAGAACTTGTGTTCATCGCTTTTACAATTCCCTTTCACCGATAAACTCCTATGGATAACCACGTATACTCGCCATTCATACAATGTTTCCCAGTTGATATTACAAGATACCCCGAAATTCTCTCTGTTGTTCCGAGAATCCTTTGAGCTTACTGCCTTGCTGTTCTTTGTCACCTGAATACCCCTACGGATAATTCTCGCACTTACCGAGTATCCGGTCATCCCCAGTTGTTTCAAGTATTCCACAATAGTCTTCAAAATACTATTCGATCTTCCGAAAATCCTCAGGAGCCTATTGCTCTTGAAATTCTTGTTTGCTTGCATTATGGTTAATCCCAAAATTCTCGTAATCTTATTGGCATCTCTTGTCATTATCATTTTGAGTCCGTTGATTCAATTTGTTGCGAATGCTCGCAATCCTCAATCATATCCTAGAATTCATTCTTCCGGCTCAGACGTCATTTTTAACATGAGCTGGATCTCGACCAATCAAATCGTCATCGATTGTACCCCTAAGCCTACTCAACTTATCCATCCTTGATCAGAGCATTGCTTCTGATCCCTTGAATTTGAAATTATAATTCCTTTGCATTGAGCTTTGAGTTAGATCAGTTGCTTCTATAATCCAATGCCTTTGCATTGTTACTTCCTCTGGTTGTGTCCCGATGCTCACATCAGCTCTGTTATGGACCGACATATCCTTTAATGGTTTTTATCCGACAATGTCCTTCATATTAAATAAGCTTGTGAGCTTTTCCTCGGATACATGATGCCTTTGGTAAATTGTATCCTCTGCTTTGTGAACCATGCCCTACTTTCGAGCTGGTATTATTTACTCCGAAGTTTGTGGTATAAGTTCCTAAGATGCCCTGATGGGTTGAACCTATGCTTTCCTTAATATGTGTGAACTCGAAAGTTTTCACGAGTCATACTCTCCTGGTATTTGCCATATAAAATTTCAACACTACAACTTCATCGAACGCGAGAAGTAAATGAAAGGATATGCATTGGACAAGTGGGAGTCGACCTTGAACTTTGTGTTCATGCCCATGGACACGATGTAGATCTTATCATTAAAAGCTTCTCTTAAATTAATTATTCCCTTGGTATAAGTTCATCTTATATCTGGGATCTGGCCTTTTGCAATCGTGGTTCCGACCATGTTCTCCTTTAAATACCATTTCTCGTGCAAGTTTAAGCACTTGTCTTCTATAGAGCAATACCCCAATCCACCCTCTACTTTGATCTTTCGTCGAGTATTGCCCCCTGGTATCTCGAGACTATCACGGAACCGCATAACTTCTTATGAGTTCTTCATCAAGTACTACATTCTCACGGATTACTATTTTTCCTGGGTTTTGAGTGGTTAATCACTCGAGTACCCCGATAATTGAATCGAGTCCGCACTACGGTTCAACAACTTTTAGTAATGTTCCTTACTTACGAGTTTGTACTCGATCGCGTCATTCCTAGCCTGTTTGGCTATATCATTATCTTGATGATTTCAACTGTGCTACCTGGTCCTTATTCCCGGAGCACCACTTTCGACGATGAGCTAAGCTTACGTCGATTTTCCTCGTCATATCGTTTCACCTCGAACAACAAACTTGACCCCGAGTTTGTGTGCTACCCGTGGTTCCAATAACCTTCCGCTTTCATCATTCCTGTGACTTGATGTCATCATCGATCAATTACATCTTCTTGAAAACCTCTCAACAAATTTGTCATGATCATTGTCAACAATTTGACTTCTTCCAAGTTGTGCGTCGAAATTCAGGATGAGAAATTCCACCCTTGCCCCTCGATGAATTATGTTATCATCGACAATATTCTTACCTTCCCCCCAACACGAACTTGTTCATATTTTGTGATGTATCTTGATTTCCCCTGCTATCCAACTTATGTTATGTTCTACCGTGGAGTATTACCATTTTTTATGTCAAGAATGTCGTGAACATTACTCCACCTCTTAAGAATTCTTGGTACAGTGATACTTCTCACCATCACCATTATTTCTTGGTCCCCGTGTAGTTTCTAAACGAAATACCGACAAATGGTCTGCGATGTGTAGATTCTAAACTTCTAGCAACCCTATTGCTTTGAAGTTATTGGTCTATAGTTCCATTCTACGTCTATGGCTTAATGAATCATCATTCGAACGTTGATCGTGCTACCTAGCCCATATTTCGGGTGCACATTTCAGCCAATGTTTAACTGTGTATGTTTTCCTCGAGCATACATCATTAAGTCATTCGATCTAGCAAATGTTATCTCCTTGTTCACATAGTTTTGGAAATCCATCTTTTGGAAGTCTCAATGGATTGTCGCTGAGTCAATCAGTCACCTCCTCACCTCTCCTTGGTTTAATGATGAACTCTTGTTTTGGAACTTGCTTTCATGGTTCATTTCCCGAGAATCTTACAATGTCATCCCATCAATTTGTGTTGCACCTTTCTTCTCAGACATCCTAAGTCTGAGGTAACCTAACACCAATCTGATCTGAATCTTGGTCAGAAATGATGGTTGGAACGTAATTCCAAGAGTTATAACATTAGTCTTTTTATAACCCGGTAAGATGATGTCATGCCTAGCACACATGGCCGGATGACCTATTGATATAGTATCCTCCTTACCAAGGTTAGCCGTTCTTCCATGAGGAAATTGTAAGACTTATTCCATAAGTTGTTCCTGATGGATCCTTTGTGAATCCATGGCCTGATCTTACCTATTGACCATGTCAATGCTATCTCGAAGCATGTCTATGGTACTCTGGTTTTCAACAGGAACATTTGAAGCCCAAAGCTAATTGTTTCCTGCTCAATTATCCAAACACCGTTGTATGGGTAATGTCATGAAATTTCCTTCCCCTTACCTAAAGAGTTTTCTACGTTATATCCCGTCATGGATATCATGCTCTGCTTACCCTTGGGGAGAATATACCCTTGAAATATGTGTTTTAACACATTTTCCTTTCCATTCTTCTGTTTAATCTGATAATCATATTTTTCTTTCATTGGTTGGTTTAACGTTTCTTGTGATCTATATGATCTAAGCAGTAATATTCTCCTGCTTATGTAAACACCTCGGTGTACAATTCTGTCAGCAAGACCCTGTTACTATGTTGATAACATTCCGGTAGCCAACGATGGATGAGAACTTTGCCCATTGGTCCGCCTCGTTCAACGAGCAGGAAAATGGTTCTCTTCGTCCCTCGCCCTTGGTACCGACGATGTTGCTGACATATAACTGACAGGCTACCCTCTGACATGCCTTGCTATCATGATCGTGCAAGATGTCACCGCCCTTCCTACTTTTAACCCACATGGTGGGCCCATAACCCACAGTTCCACAGGATCGAAACCTGACTCTCCTGTGCACCCCCTGTTCCCAAAATTATTCATCGCGCGTGGCCTCGTATGTAATTCACGGACCACCGTCCTACCGATCTATACTGGCATCAGACATAATACTTATTCCGATTGCTTTGAACCCCTTTCACACTTTGTTTCAGGCTTCGAACGATTGCCTACCCGTTTGAAACTTCTCATGGTACTTTCCTACTTGCTCTCGGCTTTTCTTAAGATTTAGTTCGAGAGTTACTTTCCGCCACCTTCCCTGATGATATTGACCAGATAGTAAACCTTGCAGAGGTCCGTTCTTCCAGAATACCCCCCTTACTCTGTCGTAAGTACGATGGAGTTCCCGAAGAAAGGACGACAACTTTATCATGATGACCTGAAGCAGAGGACTGAAGACATCAATGTAATGGATCGACCTCTTCGAGAAGAGCAACTATGACCGAGAGGAATCGTTAGAATTTCGTAACCAGATCCCTTCCCCCTTAATACACGCTCCTAAATCTCGGGACGAGATTTCTTGTAGTGGAGGAGAATTGTGACGCCTGGATAATTAGACTACAGTAATCCCGCGTTAATGATGCCATGTCACCACGATTACTGTTGTTAATCTTTTGTTAGTTCAAAATCGATTCGAAATGCAAACTAAAAATAAAGTCAAACGGTAAAGATTTTCAAATATTAAAACTAAAATGTTGGGGTGTTGCCAAATAATGCATAGGTAATTATTGTGGAGAAACTACATTTTTATAAAAGGTTTAAATACACTTAAATGATTAAAACAGTAGGTAAAACTATTAAATAAATACCTTTTGAATATTATAAATTGCTAAACTATTTTGATCAGGGGTAAAACTTTCTGTGAAAGTAGTTGGAGTTGTAACTCTATTTTAGGTACGGGTTTTACTTTTGTAAAACTGTAATTTACTAAATAGATAAAAGAAAGCAGAAAAGAAAAAGTAGAAATAAAACAAAGCAAAAAAAAGGAAGAAGGAAGAACCCCCCCGGGCCAAGTGGCCCAGCTGGCCACCGGCCCAACTAAGTCGAGGCCCAGCCGGCCACCCCCATACCCCCCACGCCCCGAAACCCTAACCCCTCCCCGCACCCACTTCCTCCCCCACGAACCCCGCTCACTCCTCCCTCTGTCCCCGATCTGGATCGGGAAAACGGCGCCCCGACCCCCATCGCCTCGACGTGCATCGCCGCCCCACCGCGCCTCGGTCCTCCACCGCGGCGCCACCTCGCCGGCGTCGCACCTCCCGGCCTCCTTCCTCTCCCTCGTTCACCGCGTCGTCTTCCCCGAGCTCCGCGCGCACTCCGTCCACGGCGCCTCGACACCCACCACCGTCGTCGGACCTCCCCGCGCCTCGCCGCCCGTCTTCGTCCTCCTCCACGACCGGAGCTCCTCCGCCTCGTCGCGCCTCGCCGACTCCACCTCGCCGGCCTGCCTCCTCTTCGTCACCGTCGTCCCCGACTACCTCCGCGCCCCCCCGCTGCCCCCATCCCTACAAATTCCGGTGAGGCCACGGCCTCCGCCCTCCTCCTTCCCCTGTCCCCGCGCCGTCCGCGCCTCCCTCGGTGCGCCACCGCGTGCACACGCGCCCGCCTGCCGGAGCTCGCGCTCTGGGCAGCACGCGCTCACCCCGCGCACTCCGGCGCTCCGCTCGCTCCCTGCACCTCGGTCGGGGACGAGCCCTGCCGCTGCTCCACCGGAGCTCCCCGCCGTTCGCCGCCCCGCGCGCCCAGCTCGCCGGCACACCGGCGCCCGCGCCCGCCAGCCGCCCCGTCGGGTGTGCCCCCGCGGGCCAGCGCCCGTTCGGGGCTATGCTCGTTAGCGTCCATGCCTGCTATGGCCTTTGGGCCAATGACACAAGGGGCCCACGCCCCTGAACGTTTAAAAAAAAAGAAGAATTTAAAATAAATAAATAATAAGTAATTAAAAATGTAATTAATAATAAATAAATAATAATAATAATAAATTAATTAATAAAAATGTAATTAATAAAATTATTAATTAGTTAATTAATTAATTAAGTTAATTAATCCTAATTAAATTAATCTAATTAATTAGATAGTTAATTAAACAGTAATTATTTAGCTAAACCCTAATTAAGCTAAGAAGTGTATGACATGCGGGACCCACCCGTAGTTGACCCAGTCAAATGCACAGTTGACTGCTGACGTCAGTATGATGTCATGCTGACGTCATATTTTACTGTTCTGGATAATGTTGAATAAATTAATTAAATAAATCCTAAAATGATTTAAATCTTTAAAAATTAATATAAAATAATCCGTAGCTCGAATGGAAAAACTTTGTATATGAAAGTTGCTCAGAACGACGAGACGAATCCGAATACGTAGTCCGTTTGTCAGCCACACGTCCCTAGCATAGTGAACCTGCAACATTTCACCTCCGGTTCATCTGTCCGAAAACGAGAAACACCGGGGATATTTTCCCGGATGTTTCCCCCCTTCGCCGGTATCGCTTACTACCGCGTTAGGGCATACCTAGCACCGCTCATTGTCATGTCACGCATCGTCATGCTTATGTTTGCATTGTATTTACTGTTTCTTCCCCCCCTCTTCTCTCCGGTAGACTACGAGACCGACACTGCTGCTGCCCAGTTCGACTACGGAGTTGACGACCCCTCCTACTTGCCAGAGCAACCAGGCAAGCCCCCCCTTGATCACCAGATATCGCCTATTCTTCTCTATACTGCTTGCATTAAAGTAGTGTAGCATGTTACTGCTTTCCGTTAATCCTATCCTGATGCATAGCCTGTCATTGTTGCTGCAGTTGTTACCCTTACCTGCTATCCTACTGCTTAGTATAGGATGCTAGTGTTCCATCAGAGGCCCTACATTCTTGTCCGTCTGCCATGCTATACTACTGGGCCGTGATCACTTCGGGAGGTGATCACGGGTATATACTTATATACTTTATACATGACACATGTGGTGACTAAAGCCGGGTCGGCTCGTTGAGTACCCGCAAGTGATTCTGATGAGGGGGCTGAAAGGACAGGTGGCTCCACCCCGGTAGAGGTGGGCCTGGGTTCCTGACGGCCCCCGACTGTTACTTTATGGCGGAGCGACAGGGCAGGTTGAGACCACCTAGGAGAGAGGTGGGCCTGGCCCTGGTCGGCGTTCGCGGATACTTAACACGCTTAACGAGATCTTGGTATTTGATCTGAGTCTGGCCATTTGGTCTATACGCACTAACCATCTACGCGGGAGTAGTTATGGGTATCCCGGCGTCGTTGTATCAGCCGAAGCCTTCTTGACGTCAGTGACTGAGTGGCGCGCGCCGGATTGGACTGGAACGCCACTAGGCTAGGTCTGCTTCCGGCCGCGTACGCAACGTGCAGGTGTGCATAGGGCGATGGGCCCAGACCCCTGCGCGCATAGGGTTAGACCGGCGTGCTAACCTCTCTGTTGTGCTTAGGTGGGGCTGCGACGCGTTGATCTTACGAGGCCGGGCATGACCCAGGAAAGTGTGTCCGGCCAAATGGGATCGAGCGTGTTGGGTTATGTGGTGCACCCCTGCAGGGAAGTTTATCTATTCGAATAGCCGTGTCCCTCGGTAAAAGGACGACCCGGAGTTGTACCTTGACCTTATGACAACTAGAACTGGATACTGAATAAAATACACCCTTCCAAGTGCCAGATACAACCCGGTGCTCGCTCTCTAACAGGGCGACGAGGAGGGGATCGCCGGGTAGGATTATGCTATGCGATGCTACTTGGAGGACTTCAATCTACTCTCTTCTACATGCTGCAAGATGGAGATGACCAGAAGCGTAGTCTTCGACAGGACTAGCTATCCCCCTTTTATTCTGGCTTTCTGCAGTTCAGTCCACTGATATGCCCCTTTACACATATACCCATGCATATGTAGTGTAGCTCCTTGCTTGCGAGTACTTTGGATGAGTACTCACGGTTGCTTTTCTCCCTCTTTTCCCCTTCCTATACCTGATTGTCGCAACCAGATGCGGGAGTTCCAGGAGCTAGAGATCCCGAGGATGATTCTACATGGAGTTCAGCTTCGAGGAGTAGTTAGGAGGTCCCAGGCAGGAGGCCTTGCCTTTTCGATCGTTGCTACTTTTGTGCTAGCCTTCTTAAGGCAAACTTGTTTAACTTATGTCTGTACTCAGATATTGCTGCTTCCGCTGACTCATCTATGATCGAGCACTTGTATTCGAGCCCTCGAGGCCCCTGGCTTGTATTATAATGCTTGTATGACTTATTTATGTTTTAGAGTTGTGTTGTGATATCTTCCCGTGAGTCCCTGATCTTGATCGTACACATTTGCGTGCATGATTAGTGTACGTCAAATCGGGGGCGTCTCACCGGCGTCCTGCCGGAGGGGGTATTGATCACGGAGGGCTTCTACATCAACACCATAGCCTCTCCGATGATGTGTGAGTAGTTTACCTCAGACCTTCGGGTCCGTAGTTATCAGCTAGATGGCTTCTTCTCTCTCTTTGGATCTCAATACAAAGTTCTCCTCGATTCTCTTGGAGATCTATTTGATGTAACTCTTCTTTTTGCGGTGTGTTTGTCGAGATCCGATGAATTGTGGGTTTATGATCGAGATTATCTATGAACAATATTTGAATCTTCTCTGAATTCTTTTATGTATGATTAGTTATCTTTGCAAGTCTCTTCGAATTATCAGTTTGGTTTGGCCTACTAGATTGATCTTTCTTGCAATGGGAGAAGTGCTTAGCCTTGGGTTCAATCTTGCGGTGCTTGATCCCAGTGATAGTAGGGGAAACGACACGTATTGTATTGTTGCCATCGAGGATAAAAAGATGGGGTTTATATCATATTGCATGAGTTTATCCCTCTACATCATGCCATCTTGCTTAAAGCGTTACTCCGTTCTTATGAACTTAATACTCTAGATGCATGCTGGATAGCGGTCGATGTGTGGAGTAATAGTAGTAGATGCAGGCAGGAGTCGGTCTACTTGTCACCGACGTGATGCCTATATACATGATCATACCTAGATATTCTCATAACTATGCTCAATTCTATCAATTGCTCGACAGTAATTCATTCACCCACCGTAATACTTATGCTCTTGAGAGAAGCCACTAGTGAAACATATGGCCCCCGGGTCTATTTTTCATCATATTAATCTCCCGTTATTTCCATTACTGTTTACTTTGCTTTCTTTACTTGTACTCTTTATTATAAAAAATACCAAAAATATTATCTTATCATCTCTATCAGATCTCACTCTCGTAAGTGACCGTGAAGGGATTGACAACCCCTTTATCTTATTTGTTTGTGTAGGTACAAGGGACTTGAGCGTGACCTCCTACTAGATTGATACCTTGGTTCTCAAAAACTGAGGGAAATACTTACGCTACTTTACTGCATCACCCTTTCCTCTTCAAGGGAAAACCAACGCAGTGCTCAAGAGGTAGCAGCTGATAACCCACAAGTATAGGGGATCGCAACAGTTTTCGAGGGTAGAGTATTCAACCCAAATTTATTGATTCGACACAAGGGGAGCCAAAGAATATTCTCAAGTATTAGCAGTTGTGTTGTCAATTCAACCACACCTGAAAGACTTAATATCTGCAGCAAAGTATTTAGTAGCAAAGTAGTATGGAAATAGCGGTAATAGTGGCAAAAGTAACAGTAGCAATTTTTGTAGTAATTGTAACAGTGGCAACGGAAAAGTAACTAAGCAAAGATCAATATATGAAAAGCTCGTAGGCAATGGATCAATGATGGATAATTATGTCGGATGCGATTCCTCATGCAACAGTTATAACATAGGGCGACACAGAACTAGCTCCAGTTCATCAATGTAATGTAGGCATGTATTCCGAATATAGTCATACGTGCTTATGGAAAAGAATTTGCATGACATCTTTTGTCCTACCCTCCCGTGGCAGCGGGGTCCTGTTGGAAACTAAGGGATATTAAGGCCTCCTTTTAATAGAGTATCGGACCAAAGCATTAACACTTAGTGAATACATGAACTCCTCAAACTACGGTCATCATCGGGAGTGGTCCCGTTTATTGTCACTTCGGGGTTGCCGGATCGTAACACATAGTAGGTGACTATTGACTTGCAAAATAGGATCAAGAACTCACATATATTCATGAAAACATAATAGGTTCAGATCTGAAATCATGGCACTCGGGCCCTAGTGACAAGCATTAAGCATAGCAAAGTCATAGCAACATCAATCTTAGAACAGAATGGATACTAGGGATCAAACCCTAACAAAACTAACTCGATTACATGGTAAATCTCATCCAACCCATCACCGTCCAGCAAGCCTACGATGGGATTACTCACGCACGACGGTGAGCATCATTAAATTGGTGATGGAGGATGGTTGATGATGATGATGGCGATGGATTCCCCTCTATGGAGCCCCGAACGGATTCCAGATCAGCCCTCCCGAGGAAGATTAGGGCTTGGCGGCGGCTCCGTATCGTAAAACGCGATGAATCCTTCTCTCTGATTCTTCTCTCCCTGAAAGTGAATATATGGAGTCGGGGTTGAGGTCGGTGGAGTCCTAGGGGGCCCACGAGGCAGGGGGCGCGCCCCAGGGGGGTGGGCGTGCCCTGCACCCTCGGTGACAGGGTGTGGGCCCCCTGATGCTGATACTTTCGCCAGTATTTTTCATTAATTCCAAAACGTGTCTCCGTGGATTTTTAGGTCATTCCGAGAACTTTTATTTCTGCACAAAAATAACACCATGGCAATTCTGCTGAAAACAATGTTAGTCCGGGTTAGTTCCATTCAAATCATGCAAGTTAGAGTCCAAAACAAGGGCAAACGTGTTTGGAGAAGTAGATACGTTGGAGAAGTATCAACTCCCCCAAGCTTAAACCTTTGCTTGTCCTCAAGCAATTCAGTTGACAAACTGAAAGTGATAAAGAAAAACTTTTACAAACTTTGTTTGATCTTGTTGTTGCAAATATGTAAAGCCAGCATTCAAGTTTTCAGCAAAGATTATGAACTAACCATATTCACAATAACATTTAGGTCTCATGTTTACTCATATCAATGTCATAATCAACTAGCGAGCAATAATAATGAATCTCGGATGACAACACTTTCTCAAAACAATCATAACATGATATAACAAGATGGTATCTCGCTAGCCCTTTCTGAGATCGCAAAACATAAATGCAGAGCACCCTTGAAGATCAAGGACTAACTAGACATTGTGATTCATGGTAAAAGAGATCCAGTCACAGTCATACTCAATATAAATTAATAGCATTGCATGTAAATGATAGCGGTGCTCTCCAACTGGTGCTTTTTAATAAGAGGATGATGACTCAACATAAAAGTAAATAGATAGGCCCATCGCAGAGGGAAGCAGGGATTTGTAGAGGTGCCAGAGCTCGAGTTTTGAAATAGAGATAAATAATATTTTGAGTGGCATACTTTCATTGTCACCATAACAACCAAGAGATGGTACAGTTTATACTCCCTATGGCGGTTCATCTCAATGAAGCCCAAGAGTATATTAAAGATGGCGGTTCATAGACAGGCTTGATAGAGGGACCAAACCCGAAGGCGGCTTAAGGCCCACGAGTATAAACCGCCATGTATATGTAAACTTGTATTGTAAGGTATGTAAGATAAGTCACCGAGCCGGACACGTTGTATGAGCCGGCCGGGACTCCGTAGGCCGTAGGGCATCAACCTGTGTATATATGGGGACGACCCGGCAGTGGCTTAGGGCAAGAAACAACACATAGAAAGCCAGGCAAAGCGTACTCGCTCCCTAGTAATTGAAACCCTAGCAATACCAACTCAAACTGGATTAGGCCTTTACCTTCACCGCAAGGGGCCGAACCAGTATAAACTCCTCGTGTCCTTTGTCCCGCTTTAACCCCTTTAAGCTAACTACGTCACAATGGCTCCACGTTTAAGTCCTTTCACTGGGACATTTGCCGTGACAATTCCATGACAGTTGGCGCCCACCGTGGGGCCAGCGCACGATGGTTTCGAGTTCTTAAAGGGCAGCTTTGAAGGGCTCAAGGGATACGCTATGGGCCGGATGACCAAGAGTTGTCGCGGCAAGCTCTACATTGACGATGCAGGCTGGGGTCCCGAGGCCGGCTCAATCGAGTACGGGTACCGGGTCCCCTTCAGCGGAATCCACGTCTTCATCGGCAAGATCGGCGAACCGGGCACTGAGCCGGACACCTGCACCGGTATCATCGAGACGGCTCAGCGTGCACAACCCGCCCGGGTTCAGCCCGCCGTGAAGCGTGCTTTTGTTGGATGGATCCACGGGGCCGATTTGGAAGGTTTCGTGTCTTGCGGTGAGACGGCCATCTACTCCGATGGTGAGTCGTCCACGGGCGAGACCAACTCAATGTATCAGCTACAAGACAGATGGCTTGGGGGCTGTTCCGATGGCGACAGTATTCCGGACCCCCATGAGCCGCCGAACAGGGTGGCGATCTTCATGGCTGGCACCCAGCCGGTTCTCGGCTCAACAGCCGCCGCGGCCATGACTTCCAGTGCAGCGGCGGTGATGGCAGCAGGTGTTGGCAGTTCAACTCGCCCGCCGGCTCAAGTTTTAACAGATCTGTTGGATGATCTGGCAACACTGATGGGGGTAGAGGTAACCCCGGACAACGCGCAACGGCATAAGGCGGATATTGCTAAGCTGCGCGATGAGATAACATAGGCTAAGGAAGACCTGGCGACTGAAAACATTAGGATGGCTGAAGAGCGGGCCGTCTTAAATGCCCAGGCACAACGAATCCAAGCAGATTCATACCGGCTTATGGTGGATCATAACGCTTCAAACGAAGTCTTGAGGAGAAAACGTCAGAGTCGTCTGCCCTTGATTTACGAGTCAAGGAATCTCTTCAACACGCCCGAGCGGGGGCTAGTAACCCGCTGGTGATAAACCAGACGGTTGAGGCGCCGGGGAGTGGAGCGTCGGGTCAGCCACGCATAGCAGGTTCTCCGCATATGAATAACACCCCGTCTCAGCACGTAGTGACACCGCCGAGTCATTACTCCACCCCTCTAGATAATATGATTGCTGCAGCAACGCGATTGGCGGCTCTACTGGTCGAAGGCGAGTCTTCGATGGCGATTGAAACCCGGAGGGCCAGGGAGCTTCTTCAAACAACTTTGGTACAACAGCAGGCTTATTCCTATAGTCGTGATCGGATTCATGCGACCCCTCGTCCAAGCCGGAGCTATAGTAGGCACATTGACTCACCAGCAGTTCCGAGTACTGAGCGGCGTCGTAACCAACCTCATGGACATGACCTGGCGCGCAATGGTGCCAATGCATAGGATTTGGTGGACCAGGGCAGAGCACACCGGGAGGCTGAGCTGGCGGCTCAGCTGGCGGCTGATAACCCACAAGTATAGGGGATCGCAACAGTTTTCGAGGGTAGAGTATTCAACCCAAATTTATTGATTCGGCACAAGGGGAGCCAAAGAATATTCTCAAGTATTATAAGTTGAGTTGTCAATTCAACCACACCTGGATAACTTAGTGTCTGCAACAAAGTATTTAGTAGCAAAGTAGTATGATAGTAACGGTAACGGTAGCAAAAGTAATATTTTTGGGTTTTGTAGTGATTGTAACAGTAGCAACAGAAAAGTAAATAAGCGAAGAACAATATGTGAAAAGCTCATAGGCATTGGATCGGTGATGGAGAATTATGCCGGATGCGGTTCATCATGTAACAGTCATAACATAGGGTGACACAGAACTAGCTCCAATTCATCAATGTAATGTAGGCATGTATTCCGAATATAGTCATACGTGCTTATGGAAAAGAACTTGCATGACATCTTTTGTCCTACCCCCCCCCCCCCCCCCCCCCCCCGTGGCAGCGGGGTCCTAATGGAAACTAAGGGATATTAAGGCCTCCTTTTAATAGAGTACCGGACCAAAGCATTAACACATAGTGAATACATGAACTCCTCAAACTATGGTCATCACCGGGAGTGGTCTCGATTATTGTCACTTCGGGGTTGCCGGATCATAACACATAGTAGGTGACTATAGACTTGCAAGATAGGATCAAGAACTCACATATATTCATGAAAACATAATAGGTTCAGATCTGAAATCATGGCACTCGGGCCCTAGTGACAAGCATTAAGCATAGCAAAGTCATAGCAACATCAATCTCAGAACATAGTGGATACTAGGGATCAAACCCTAACAAAACTAACTCGATTACATGATAAATCTCATCCAACCCATCACCGTCCAGCAAGCCTATGATGGAATTACTCACGCACGGCGGTGAGCATCATGAAATTGGTGATGGAGGATGGTTGATGATGATGATGGCGACGGATTCCCCTCTCCGGAGCACCGAACGGGCTCCAGATCAGCCCTCCCGAGAGAGTTTAGGGCTTGGCGGCGGCTCCGTATCGTAAAACATGATGAATCCTTCTCTCTGATTTTTTTGTCCCCGAACACGAATATATGGAGTTGGAGTTGAGGTCGGTGGAGCTCCAGGGGGCCCACGAGGCAGGGGGCGCGCCCAGGGGGGCAGGCGCGCCCCCACCCTCGTGGAAAGGGTGTGGGCCCCCTGGCCTTGATTGTTTCACCATTATTTTTTATTATTTCCAAATATAATCTCCGTGAAGTTTTAGGTCATTCCGAGAACTTTTGTTTCTGCACAAAGATAACACCATGGCAATTCTGCTGAAAACAGCGTCAGTCCGGGTTAGTTCCATTCAAATCATGCAAGTTAGAGTCCAAAACAAGGGCCAAAGTGTTTGGAAAAGTAGATACGACGGAGACGTATCAACTCCCCCAAGATTAAACCTTTGCTTGTCCTCAAGCAATTCAGTTGACAAACTAAAAGTGATAAAGAAAAACTTTTACAAACTCTGTTTGCTCTTGTTGTTGTAAATATGTAAAGCCAACATTCATGTTTTCAGCAAAGATTATGAACTAACCATATTCACAATAACTCTTAGGTCTGATGTTTACTCATATCAATGGCATAATCAACTAGCGAGCAATAATAATAAATCTCAGATGACAACACTTTCTCAAGACAATCATGATATGATATAACAAGATGGTATCTCGCTAGCCCTTTCCGAGACCACAAAACATAAATGCATAGCACCTTTAAAGATCAAGGACTGACTAGACATTGTAATTCATGGTAAAAGAGATCTAGTCATAGTCATACCAAATATAAATTAACAGTAATGGATGCAAATGACAGCGGTGCTCTCCAGCTGGTGCTTTTTTAATAAGAGGGTGATTACTCAACATAAAAGTAAATGGATAGGCCCTTCGCAGAGGGAAGCAGGGATTTGTAGAGGTGCCAGAGCTCGGTTTTGAAAAAGAGATAAATAATATTTTGAGCGGCATACTTCCATTGTCAACATAACAACCAAGAGATGGCGATATCTTCCATGCTACACACATTATAGGCGGTTCCGAAACAGAATGGTAAAGTTTATACTCCCCCTCCACCAACAAGCATCAATCCATGGCTTGCTCGAAACAACGAGTGCCTCCAACTAACAAGAGTCCCGGGGGAGTTTTGTTTGCAATTATTTTGATTTGATTTGCATAAAGCATGGGACTGGGCATCCAGGTGACCAGCCATTTTCTCGTGAGTGAGGAGCGGAGTCC
Source organism: Aegilops tauschii subsp. strangulata (assembly GCF_002575655.3). Lineage (NCBI taxonomy): Eukaryota > Viridiplantae > Streptophyta > Magnoliopsida > Poales > Poaceae > Aegilops > Aegilops tauschii. The sequence continues at coordinate 417,677,140 of NC_053037.3, read as the reverse complement.
ACTCCTCTTGAGAATAACCCGCCTAACATGGAAGATACGGACAGCCCTAGTTGATACATGAGCTATTCGAGCATACAAAACAGAATTTCATTTGAAGATTTGGAGTTTGGCACATACAAATTTCCTTGGAACGGCAGGTAGATACCGCATATAGGAAGGTATGGTGGACTCATATGGAATAACTTTGGGGTTTTAAGGGATTGGATGCACAAGCAGTATTCCCGCTTAGTACAAGTGAAGGCAAGCAAAAGACTGGGAAGCGACCAACTAGAGAGCAACAACAGTCATGAACATGCATTAAAATTAATAAACATTGAGTGCAAGCATGAGTAGGATATAATCCACCATGAACATAAATATCGTGAAGGCTATGTTGAATTTTGTTTCAACTACATGCGTGAACATGTGCCAAGTCAAGTCACTCGAATCGTTCAAAGGAGGATACCACCCTATCATACCACATCACAACCATTTTAATAGCATGTTGGCACGCAAGGTAAACCATTATAAACTCCTAGCTAATTAAGCATGGCATAAGCAACTATAATCTCTAATTGTCATTGCAAACATGTTTATTCATAATAGGCTAAATCAGGAACGATGAACTAATCATATTTACAAAAACAAGAGAGGTCGAGTTCATACCAGCTTCTCTCATCTCAATCAGTCCATCTTATATCGTCATAATTGCCTTTCACTTGCACGACCGAATGATGTGAATAATAATAATAGTGCATGTGCATTGGACTAAGCTGGAATCTGCGAGCATTCAATAAACAGGAGAAGACAAGGCAATATGGGCTCTTGGTTAAATCAACAATAATGCATATAAGAGCCACTTCAACAATTTCATTATGGTCTTCTCCTATCGACCCCCAAAGAGAAGAAAAGAAATAAAACTATTTACACGGGAAAGCTCCCAACAAGCAAAATAAGAACAGGAACTCTTTTTGGGTTTTCTTTTAATTATTACTACTACAGCAAGAAAGTAAACTAACTAAAGCTACAACTAATTTTTTTTGTTTTTCTTAAGATTTTTCAAACACACAAGAAGAAGGCATAAAAAGGAAAATAAACTAGCATGGATAGTACAATGAAAGAGTATGAGCACCGACAACTAGCAATGAGTGTGTGAATATAAATGTAATGTCGGTGAGAAATACGTACTCCTCCAAGCTTAGGCTTTTGGCCTAAGTTGGTCTATTGCCATGGCTGGCCTGGCGGATATCCGAAGTTATAGTTGGGGTCGTACTGAGAAGAAGCCTCAGATTGCCACTGGTTGGAAATCACCTCCGGATCCCACTGGTAGTCAGACTGTCGTGGAGGATCAAATTGTGGTTCCGGCTCTGGCTCTGTAGCTGACGTATGGTTTAGGTAGGCGCGAATAGTCTCCGGTGGAACAAGGTACTTGCCTGCAGACAAATCAAACAAGGAAGGAGCAGGCAGAGTAATAGTCTCAGGGTGATTTTTACCAAATATTAATTTGTACTTAAGCGCCCTTTCCCTATTCTTAACAATAAAATCATGTGCTACCATACTCTTATAGTCTAGAAAAGCAGGAGGCAGCAATTTTTCTTCTTTCTCATAATGCCTAATAGGTATATTATAGTATGCAGCGAGGCGCGAGGCGAAGATGCCTCCCAAGATAGGGCCCTTAGTACGGTTAAGGTGTAACCGCTTTGCAACAATAGCGCCCATACTAAATGTGTCATCACGAAACATGGCATGAAACAAAATAACAATGTCAGGGGCACTTAGGTTGCCACAGTTTCCGCGACCAATTAAGCATCTACTAGAAAATATAGCAAAGTAACTTAGAACAGGAAAGTGTATGCTAGTAATTCTGCGTCGGAAACCTTCCTCGTTTCCCCTACATCAATGGTATCAATAAACCCATCCACATTGTCACGATGTGATTCCTCTATGATGCCCGAAAAGGGCAACTTGCAAACCTCACAAAATTCACGAAGGGTCATCTCCTTATACTCATCATATAAATAAAAATCCACCGTAGGTGGTGACCTCCTAGAATGGAAATGAAAATTTTGCACAAAGGTACTAGTGAGTAAGAGATACTGTTCGCGTTGGTCGCGAAGGAAGTCGGTGAGGCCTGCATTCTCAGCCAATTCATAAATCATCATAAATCCCGGCCGCTCTCAAGAAATCATCACAAGGCCATTCACACAGCCGAACCTCCGCGGTGCGAGGCAGATTATATTTGGGCCTCTCTTCTTCTTCACTTTGCTCATCCTTCGAGCTTCGGCTCGAAGAGCCCCTCAAAAATCTCTTCATCATTTTGTGAAAATTTCTGAAATTTTTAGTAACTTCAAATAAAAGTGAACCAAGCTCAACAAAATTGATAGCAACTACTCCCACAAGTGCCTAGAGACTATATCATGCAATAGAACTACTTGGAACCATATAAATTTGACAGGCAAGATCAAGAACATGGTCACCTAGGCAGCACAAATTTGCAATGAATAAAGCACTAGAACAAAAACTAATTGGGCCGTGGGAGGAGTCACGTACCAAGGAATAATCCCCCAAAGCAGTTTTGTGAGAGGTGCTTTGAGCAAGGAGATCGAAAATCGCAGCAAATGAGCTAGAACTCGTGCTTGAGCTGGTTGCTGATTTTTTTGGGAGGAAGAAGGAGTGTGTGGGTGCAGGAATAAGTGGAGGGGAGCCACCATGGGCCCACGAGGCAGGGGGCGCGCCCAGGGGGTGGGCGCGCCCTGGACCCTCGTGGCCAGGTGCTTGCTCCCCCTGATGTGTTCTCTGTGCCAGATATTCTCAAATATTCTAGAAAAAATCATATTCCAATTTCGGGGTATTTTTTATTGCACGGATAATTCAGAAAACTGACAGAAAATACTATTTTTGCTTTATTTCAACTAAGTAACAGAAAGTAAAAGAAGGGTACAGAAAGTTGTGCTTTCTAACTTCATCCATGTCATGCTCATCAAAAAGAATCCACTAACAAGGTTGATCAAGTTTTGTTAACAAACTCATTCCGAATAACATGGAACCGGAGAAATATCGAGTAACACTATGTTACCACAACGGGGATATGCACGTCCCCAATAATAAGAATATCATATTTCTTCTTGACAGTAGGTAGAGGAAATTCAAAACCTCCAAAAATAATCGATGGAATTTTTCCAATAGAGTTGATACTATGAACTTGAGGTTGTTTCCTCGGAAAGTGTACCGTATGCTCATTGCCATTAACATGAAAAGTGACATTGCCTTTGTTGCAATCAATAACAGCCCCTTCAGTATTCAAAAAGGGTCTTCCAAGAATAATAAGAAGAATAATAGATCCAGGAGTACCAACTATACCATGCTCCATTAAAAGAAATTTCCGTTAAAATACTAACATTTGCAACCACAACAGGCACATCCTCACATCTTTTATTTGTAACATCTTTTATTTGTAACAATATCTTTCATATACTTAGCATAAGGATTCATTTTGAGCATATCAGTCAAACGCATACACAAAAAGATAGGTCTAATCATTTCAGCAAAGCGCTCAAAATCCTCATCATCCTTTTTCTTGGATGGTTTTGGAGGAAAAAGCATGGGTTTCTGAACCCATGGCTCCCTTTCTTTACCGTGTTTCCTAGCAACAAAGTCTCTCTTATCATAACGTTGATTCTTTGATTATGGGTTATCAAGATCAACAGCAGGTTCAATTTCTACATCATTATCATTGCTAGGTTGAGCATCAACATGGACATTGTCATTAATATTACCACTAGGTTCATGTTCATCACCAGATTGTGTTTCAGCATCAGAAATAGAAATATCATTGGGATTCTCAGGTGTGTCTACAACAGGTTCACTAGAAGCATGCAAAGTCCTGTCATTTTTCTTTTTCTTCTTTTTAGAACGACTAGGTGCATCAATATTATTTCTCTGAGAATCCTGCTCAATTCTCTTAGGATGGCCTTGAGGATACAAAGGTTCCTGAGTCATTTTACCAGTTCTAGTAGCCACTCTAACAGCAAAATCATTATTCTTACTATTTAATTCACTGAGCAAACCATTCTGAGCTTTAAGTACTTGTTCTACTCGAGTGGTAACCATAGAAGCATGTTTACTAATGAGTTTAAGTTCACCTTTAACTCTAGACATATAATCACTCAAGTGTTCAATCATATAAGCATTGTGTTTTAATTCTCTAACAAAATAAGCATTGAAGTTTTCTTGCTTAACCATAAAGTTATCAAACTCATCCAAATATTGGCTAGCAAACTTAGTAGGAGGGATTTCAGCTTTATCATATCTATAGAGAGAATTTACCTTTACTACCTGTGTCGGGTTATCAAGACCATGTGTTTCTTCAATAGGTAATGGATTAAAATCATGTATTTCTTCAACAGGCGGTAAATTAAGACCATGTATTTCTTCAATAGGAGGTAAATTCTTAACATCTTCAGCTTTTATACCTTTTTCCTTCATAGATTTCTTTGCCTCTTGCATATCTTCAGGACTGAGAAGTAGAATACCCCTTTTCTTTGGAGTTGGCTTAGGAGTTGGTTCAGGAAGTGTCCAATTATTTTCATTGGTCAACATATTATTCAAAAACAAATCAGCTTCATCTGGTGTTCTTTCCCTGAAAACACAACCAGCACAACTATCTAGGTGGTCTCTGGAAGCATCGGTTAGTCCATTATAAAAGATATCAAGTATTTCATTTTTCTTGAGAGGATGATTAGGCAAAGCATTAAGTAATTGGAGAAGCCTCCCCCAAGCTTGTGGGAGACTCTCTTCTTCAATTTGCACAAAATTATATATTTCCCTTAAAGCAGCTTGTTTCTTATGAGCAGGGAAATATTTAGCATAGAAGTAATAAATCATATCCTGGGGACTACGCACACAAACAGGATCAAGAGAATTAAACCATATCTTAGCATCACCCTTTAATGAGAACGGAAATATTTTAAGGATATAATAGTAGCGAGTTTTCTCATCATTAGTGAATAGGGTGGCTATATCATTTAATTTAGTAAGATGTGCCACAACAGTTTCAGATTCATAGCCATAAAAAGGATCAGATTCAACCAAAGTAATTATATCAGGGTCGATAGAGAATTCATAATCCTTATCGGTAACAAAGATAGGTGAAGTAGCATAAGCAGGATCATATTTCATTCTAGCATTCAGAGATTTTTGTTTCAGCTTAGCTAATAATTTCTTAAGATCACTTCTATCATTGCAAGCAAGAAAGTCTCTAGCAGTTTCTTCATCCATAACATAACCCTCAGGCACAACAGACAATTCATATCTAGGGGAAGAATCTTCATCATCACTTTCATCAATATTATCAGTTTCAATAATTTCATTCTCTCTAGCCCTAGCAAGTTGTTCATTAAGAAATTCACCAAGTGGCACAGTAGTATCAAGCATGGAAGTAGTTTCATCATAAGTATCATGCATAGCAGAAGTGGCATCATCAATAACGTGCGGCATATCAGAATTAATAGCAGAAGCAGGTTTAGGTGTCGCAAGCTTACTCAAAACAGAAGGTGAATCAAGTGCAGAGCTAGATGGCAGTTCCTTACCTCCCCTCGTAGTTGAGGGATAAATTTTTGTTTTTGCGTCTTTCAAGTTCTTCATAGTGAACAACAGATATAAATCCCAAGTGACTCAAAGAATAGAGCTATGCTCCCCGGCAACGGCACCAAAAAATAGTCTTGATAACCCACAAGTATAAGGGATCGCAACAGTTTTCGAGGGTAGAGTCTTCAACCCAAATTTATTGATTCGACACAAGGGGAGCCAAAGAATATTCTCAAGTATTAGCAGTTGAGTTGTCAATTCAACCACACTTGGATAACTTAGTGTCTGCAGCGAAGTATTTATTAGCAAAGTAGTATGATAGTAATGGTAACGGTAGCAAAAGTAATATTTTTGGGTTTTGTAGTGATTGTAACAGTAGCAACGGAAAAGTAAATAATCGAAGAACAATATGTGGAAAGCTCGTAGGCATTCGATCGGTGATGGAGAATTATGCCGGATGCGGTTCATCATGTAACAGTCATAACATAGGGTGACACAACACTAGCTCCAATTCATCAATGTAATGTAGGCATGTATTCCGAATATAGTCATACGTGCTTATGGAAAAGAACTTGCGTGCCATCTTTTGTCCTACCCTCCCGTGGCAGCGGGGTCCTAATGGAAACTAAGGGATATTAAGGCCTCCTTTTAATAGAGTACCGGACCAAAGCATTAACACATAGTGAATACATGAACTCCTCAATCTACGGTCATCACCGGGAGTGGTCCCGATTATTGTCACTTCAAGGTTGCCGGATCATAACACATAGTAGGTGACTATAGACTTGCAAGATAGGATCAAGAACTCACATATATTCATGAAAACATAATAGGTTCAGATCTGAATCATGGCAGTCGGGCCCTAGTGACAAGCATTAAGCATAGCAAAGTCATAGCAACATCAATCTCAGAGCATAGTGGATACTAGGGATCAAACCCTAACAAAACTAACTCGATTACATGATAAATCTCATCCAACCCATCACCGTCCAGCAAGCCTACGATGGAATTACTCACGCATGGCGGTGAGCATCATGAAATTGGTGATGGAGGATGGTTGATGATGACGATGGCGACGGATTTGTGACACCCCAAAATTTTTATTTGGTTTTATCAAAATCTTTATTTGATTTGAAGGGGGTTATTTAAATTTTTTTAGAGACTCCCCTTCTCAAAAGTTTTATTTTATGACAAGTATTTGGTTTGGGTTCATCCCAAGACTTGATCTTTGGTCTTGGAGGTTTTTCATCTTGTGTTGACTCAACACAAATGTTTTTCATTGGAAAAGTTTTTGAAAATGTTTCTTTTTATAATAGCCCTATGGCATATGGAGTGATCCTTTCCCTCTCAAATTTTCCTCTTGCCATGACCTAAGAGGAATTCCCCCTCCCAAAATCCATCTTCCCACTTTGTGTCAAGATAAACTTCAAATCCAGCAAGTTTAACTCCCCCATGATTTTTATCTCCATTTATTTTAATCAAAAATAGTTTATGCCCTCTATTTTGACCCTTGGATATTTACAAAGGAACCACTAGTTCTCCTTTGAAATTTGCCTCCAAACAAAGTTCCCTGGCTAGTCCTTAGGACCCTCAACCAAGATCCAGGAAGATCCACTGGTCTCCAGTTCAAAATTTTCAAAATGGACTTGCTGCAAGTTTGGGCCATATTTGTCAAATTTGGTGAAATTCATTTGTTTTCTCCTCCTAAAAATCTGAGAAAATTCAGGCAGCCTCTGGATGCATCAAGAGGTCACCTCACCAAGTCCCAGCTCCAGAAATTTTTTTCCTCGTGCCAAATCATATCATTGAGCACCTGAAGGGCACTGTTACTGTTGAGTTCAGAGATTCAGAGATACAGTTTCAGAAGCCGCTGTCGTTTTCTTCAGAACCTCTCCTCGATCTCGTCAGTAGCTGCAGTGGCACCTTGCGCCCTGTTCCTCCTTATCCCCGCGCCGCACGGTCGCCTGGACGCTTGCGGGCGTCGGCGACGAGATGGCAGCGGTGCGCCTCCCCGTGAGTGGCGGCAGCAGCGCCCGCTGCAGCTGCCAGAGAGGCGTAGCGAGGGACGGCGCCGTCCAGCACCGCCCAAGCCACTAGAGGCCACCGCGTGGCCGTCCCCTCCCCTGTGCACACTGCAGAACCGTCGTCGTGAACTGGAAGGCGCGGAGCGTGCTCCCTGCCGCCGTCGTGCCCGTACGGCCGTTCCGTCGAGGACCGGAGCATTACCCCAATCCGGCCGAGGTTTTAGCGGAGAAACGGTGTCAGTGGACCACCCCGGTGATGCCCAACCACCTAAACCCCCTGCCCGACCTCTGCCTCGCCGTAATTGCTCGCCGGCGTTATCCCGTTCACGGCCACCTCCTCGGATCGCCTATAAAAGGAGGTCCCGAGCCCGAACTCGAACACGCACCACCCCTACACCCCACAAGTACAACGCCAAGCCACTGGAAGAGCCTCGAGGAAGTCTTCTTCCCCAACTCCGGCCGCCTCGACCCGCTTCGGGATCCTGCTTGATTCACTCCAGTGCGTGCACCCCTGCCTCTCAACTCATGCCAGTAGCCTCCTAGTGCATCCACCTCTCTAACCCGAGCGCCAATTTGGAGTTTGCAGCACCCACCGGAGAGTTCCACCCTCGCCCGAACCACCGTCCGCCGGAGAGAAGGTCGCCGTCGACGTGGTGCTCACCGACGGTCAAGTCCACCACCCACCGATGCGGAAGGACACCATGAACCCGTAGGTACCCTCCGATCACCCTACCTCGCAGTGGATCGACACCGGCGACCACCGCAGCCTTCGGGCGCCGGCGAGCTCTGTTGGAATTTGAACCTGACGGGTGGGACCCCCCCGTCAGCCTCTTTTTCTTTTCCTTCGAACCGTTTTCTGAAAACGCCTTCGGGCAAAATGCGTTTTCCTTCTGGGCTGACGTATTTCGTACCGAAGCGTTTTCTGCTTTTTCAAACAAGCCCCTGGATCTTTTCTGTTTCATCACAGATTAGTCCTTGGACTAAAACCTTTATATCTTTTAAACAAAAGATGCTTTTTGATTGATTCTTTTTTTGTCAGTCTTATATTTCTGTCTAGTTTTTTATAGTATTTATTTGGAAAAATTTTGGAATAATTTTTATGCACGCAACGATATTCACGTTAGTACGCGGTTTCTTTATACCGTAGATACCGGAGGAGGTGACGGAGCCGCGAACTTCGCCGAGCTAGACTCCGACTTCTCCGAACCAGGCAAGCATGTTTTAACCTTTGATATGATGAGTGTTTTGCATGGTTGCTTGCATGGTTAGTGCATAGCAGGTTTATGTGTGCATCGGTGAGTGTTGTGTTACATGCAAAGCCACTACCCGTGTGCTCCGAAGTTTGATGTGATCTTTTGATGGGAGATGACCTGATCATGTGGTGACATGAGAGGTAGTAAGATGGTATTGTTGCAGCATGCCAGTCTTATGTCAACCGTTAAACCCCGACGTTAACGTGGACCGAGCCACGTTACCGTTCGTCCCCTTTCGTACTGCCACATGTTTTCTGCAAAGAATACGGTTTAGTAAGTTGCAAACCTCTTTCCTTGTACACATCAAATAGAGGGGCCGGGATGAGGGTTCCATGGCCCTGGATTAAAGCCAGTCATCCGGTCAGGGGGCATGGGTGTTTCCAGATGGGACCGAGAGGGGGGCACCCCTTAGAGCGCGCGATATAAATTTGATCCCATGCTACGCGAGGTTGTAGCCTCCCCGTCTCAAGGTTTTTCTTGAACGTTGCTTAGGGTGATTCCTGGCATCGGAATGTAGAATGGGTGTGTACTGGTTAGACGTGTTTCTCCTAAAATACCGTAAACGGAACTAGTCCCTTGTGACTACTGAAATTCGTTGGCTGTGGTTAAGAGTACAAACTCTGCAGAGTCAAAACCTTCCGAGTCTTCGTGTCCTTGGTCAGGGACCTGGGTCAATGTATCCATAACAGTATCCATATCAGTCCAGTGTTAGTCCCTGTGTCAGTCTCCGTGGGAATCCCCGGTGAACAAGCTTGAATGGTAAACCCGGTTGAATGTTATTCCTGTGGATGGACTAACCATTTTATTATTTCGTACCTGAGTATTTCCTTAAAATGATTTGACTTCATGAGCTACTGGAATATCGAGTTATGAAATATAAGCCCTTTATGTGATGTCGCTCAGACGTCCGACTGTGGCACTCTCATTATTTACTTTTGATATAAGCCCTTTATGTGATGTCGCTCAGACGTCCGACTGTGGCACTCTCGTTATTTACTTTTGATATAAGCCCTTTATGTGATGTCGCTCAGACGCCCGACTGTGGCACTCTTGTTATTTACTTTTAATAGAAGCCCTTTATGTGATGTCGCTCAGACGTCCGACTGTGGCACGCACTGTCGTTTATATTCCGTTATAAGCCCTTTCTGTGGTGTCGCCCTGACGCCCGACTGCGGCATATTTACTTTATTTGTACCCCTTTTGAGGAGTCATTTCAGACACTCGATCGGCCTTCAGTATTGCATTGGGATTTCGGGAGGACTAAAGCCCGACTTCTTCTTTTTATTTCCCATGCAGTGCAAGCTCATTAACGGAGTGTGCATTATTAATCTGCTCATGTGCATCATGTTTGCATTTGTTATATCTTATGTCCAAACTGTCTTGCGAGTACTTTCATAGTACTCACCTGGCTTGTTGATTTGGCCAGATGTTGACGAAGGCGATCTCATGGATGATGAGTTTGATAGCGAGTCCGACGCCTAGAGGAGTCCCAGTCAGTCTCGTGCGATCTTGGATTTGGTCACTTGTATTATATACGCTTCCGCCACCCACAATAATAGTCCTCGAGCCTCACTCCGACGCTCGATGAGCTGTAAGATTTAGGAGTCCTGTCACCCACTTCACGGTGACATATCTACCACCACTTTTATTACGAGTCAGTAGTTATGCCACCATACCCCTTGTGTCATATCCGCCTATATGTATAATATCGGCGTGCTTGTAATAAATTGTTGAGCAGCCTCTGCTCAACTTTGTATTATATTTAGTACTCCTGGATATTTCTGTAATCAAGAAATTGTCTACCAGTAAGAAAGATTTTTCTCTACTGGTCCGTTGAAGGGATCGGTTTCTCAGTAAATGTTTTATTGGAAAACCGGTCGTGACAAACTTGGTATCAGAGCCAGGCTAACTGTAGGAAGCCACTAGGTGCGATCGCTAATCGGTTATTAGCTTTTTAGTGCTTTTTCAGCATTTTGCAAATGTAGCTATTTTCTGTTAGTCATCATAAATTTATGATTTGACTATTCGGAATTTTTGCCTACTTTTGTAGATGGCTGGCAACGACTGCGAGTCCCGGGTGTTCACCAACGTGCCTGAGGAGTTTGACCAGGTCATTGCTCCTACTCCAGTCAGAGCTGCACCGCCTGCCGCACCCACGCCAGCTCCTCAACGCAGTGCTACGCGCCTGGAGCCTATTAGGGAGGAGGTGGAGGTTGAGTCTCCTGCACCGCTGGGTCTTACCCTCGGCAGGCAGAAGGAAATTTTCACCATCTCCGACTGAGTGCGCCTAGTAGCCGTGCGTTGTGCCAGCATGTATGATGTGTTTTATATGTACATAGGTTTGGTGAGAAGTAGTTTGTGTGCGCATCATGTAGGAACTCAGAGAAGTGCACTGGCCTAAATAACATGTCAGGAATTTGTACGCACATCCTGAGTGATGTATTTTATAATTACGTATCGCGTGTAAAATATGTACTGAGCAGTCCTTCTCCGTGCGCAATCGAGTTTTTTCTTGAAAATCTTGAGGTCTTTTAAATTCTCGCCTTTGCAAAATTTTCCTTGTGCCACGCAGTTCTTCTCATGAGTTTTGCGAAATAATACCCCAGAGTGGAAAATGCCTCTTCCCTGGACTCGTTCCATGCCAAACCCACCGGAAGAAGTTTATGGAACCCAGACAAGCAACAACTTCACACAGGGGCAGGCTAGCCAACAGGGCAGCGAGGCAGCATTTTCTCAAGTATGCCGCCTTTTCGAACAAAGCCAGCAGCAGCACCAAGAAATGATGAATCACGTTATCAATATGGGAAATCACCGTGAGCCATACCAACCGCATTCCAAGTTGTCTGAACTTCAGAAGACACGTCCTCCAACGTTCGCTCACACTGATAGGCCGCTTGAGGCCGATGATTGGCTTTGAGACATCGAAAGGAAGTTGATTATTGCACAATGTTCAGATCGCGAGAAGGTGCTTTATGCACCTCACTACCTCACTGGAGCAGCTGCAGCATGGCGGGAAAATTTTCTACACATGCACTCCAATGAACATAACATCACCTGGGAAGAGTTTAAGGAAGGTTTTCGTGGGGCGCACATCCCCAGGAGCATTATAAAGATCAAGAAACGGGAGTTTGATGACCTCAAGCAGAGGGGCATGACAGTGACTGAGTACAACAGTCAGTTTACTCAACTATCCCGTTATGCCTACGATGAGCATATGACTGAGAATAAGAAGATGGAAAATTTTTTGGACGGCCTGGCGCCAGCACTTAAATGCCAACTAGTCGTACACACCTTTCCAGATTTCAAGACACTGGTTGACAAGGCCATTACGTTGGAGAATGAGCGCCGCAGTCTGGAGGATATTCGCAAGCGAAAAAGGGACAAGACGACTCATGCTCGCAACAATCGGAGCAAGACTGATATTCAGAGGAATGAAGTGAGAAAACCCACGACTACTGTTCTAAGGCCAACCAAACATTTTCACTCAAGGGACAAGGACTTTACGTGTCGCCTAGGTGTTACGTGTTATGCTTGTGGAGAGGAAGGGCACTATGCCAAACAGTGCCCAAAGCCGAGGAACTCGGCCCCAAAGCCGAACAATGGTGGAAATAATCCAGCCCCCAGGCGTAACAATTTCAACCCCAACAACAATCACAGGAAGGGTCACCTGAACTATGTGACCAAGGAGGAAGCACATAATGCCCCAGACATCGTACTCGTTTCAGGCGAATCTCATCGTGTTGGAAAATAAAGGACTGGATGTTATCCTAGGAATGGACTGGCTAACCACCAACAAGGGATTTATCGACTGTTTCAATCGGACTGTGATTCTCACTTATCATCACGGCAAGACAATAAAAGTTGCAGCTCAAGAGAGACCACGGTCACAGCAACCAAAGTTGAACAAAGTGGACATTTCAGAATTGAGAAAAGTTCCAGTAGTGTGTGAGTTTCCCGACGTATTTCCCGAAGAGCTACCAGGCATGCCACCGGACCGAGAAATAGAGTTCAGCATTGAACTAGCACCTGGCACCACCCCCATTTACAAGAAGCCTTATAGAATGGCACCCTCCGAGTTGGTAGAGTTAAAGAAGCAAATAAAGGAATTACTGGACAAAGGATTTATACGAGCCAGCTCCTCACCTTGGGGTTCACCAGTATTATTTGCCAAGAAAAAGGATGGGACACTGAGATTGTGTATAGACTATCGAGCACTCAACATGGTCACCGTCAAAAACAAATATCCGATGCCACGGATAAATGATCTATTTGACCAGCTCGCACAAGCCAAGGTGTTCTCAAAAATTGATTTAAGATCGGGATATCATCAATTAAAAGTACGGACAGAAGATATCCCTAAGACAGCATTCACCTCCAGATACGGATAATATGAGTTCACAGTAATGCCATTTGGACTGACGAACGCCCCCGCATATTTTGTCCACCTCATGAACAAAGTGTTTATGAAATTTATGGACAAATTTGTTGTGGTGTTCATTGACGATATTCTGGTATACTCAAAGACACCAGAAGAACATGCTGAGCATCTCAGGATTGTATTGGGAGAATTAAGGAAACATCAATTGTACGCCAAATTTAGCAAATGTGAATTTTGGCTAAGACAAGTTGGTTTTCTAGGCCATATATTGACCCAAGAAGGCGTTGTCGTAGACCCAGAAAAAGTCAAAGCCATACTTGACTGGAAACCGCCAGCCAACGTAACAGATGTACGGAGTTTCCTAGGAATGGCTGGGTATTACCGAAGGTTTATAGAGGGATTCTCCACCGTGGCAAAACCAATGACACAGTTGCTCAAGAAAGACAAGAAATTTGTATGGACTGAAGCGTGCGAGAAAAGCTTCCAAGAACTCAAGAGGAAATTAACAACAGCACCGGTTTTGGTTGTGCCGGACATTCACAAAAGTTTTGAAGTGTATTGTGATGCATCCCGAAAGGGCCTCGGGTGCGTATTGATGCAGGACGACAAAGTTGTCGCATATGCTTCCAGGCAACTACGGAAGCATGAAGAAAATTATCCTACTCATGACTTGGAGCTAGCAGCAGTCATCCATGCACTCAAAGGGTGGAGGCACTTTCTGCTGGGGAATCGTTGTGAAATATATACGGATCATAAAAGCCTCAAATATATTTTCACACAACCAGAACTCAACTTACGACAACGACGCTGGTTGGAATTAGTCAAGGACTATGATGTCGGCATTCACTACCATCCAGGGAAAGCAAATGTAGTGGCAGACGCTCTTAGTCGGAACCCCAGCTCGCGCAACGACAGTCTACGGAACTTGAGGCCGGAATTTCAGCAGGAGTTCGCCAAACTCAACATGCTGATAGTCGCTGAGGGCAACGTATCAAATCTGGAGGTACATCCCACCCTAATGGAACGGATTAAGAAGGCTCAGCACGGACATCCCAGCATCGAAGGTATAAGGAGAAAAGTGAGCCTTGGCAAGGCTTCCGAGTTCGTCATAGACAAACAGGGAGTATTATGGTACGGAGACAGACTTTGCGTACCCAACATTGAGGAACTCAAACAGCAAATCCTAACCGAAGGCCACACCACCCCATATTCAATCCACCCTGGAGGAACCAAAATGTACAAAGAGATTCGGGAAAGATTTTGGTGGCACGGTATGAAGAGGGATATAGCCACATTCATTGCATGTTGTGATTCGTGTCAGCGCATTAAAGCGGAGCACCAGAAACCAGCAGGGCTGCTACAGCCAAACAGGATACCTGAGTGGAAATGGGACAAAATTGGAATGGATTTTATCGTCGGACTACCTCGATCACAACGCGGAAATGATGCCATATGGGTCATCACAGATAGGCTAACCAAGGTAGCACATTTCATTCCCGTAAAGACAACCTACTCCACTCAGAGGCTTGCTAGGCTTTATCTCTCCCGCATAGTTTGTCTGCATGGAGTCCCAAAGACCATAATATCCGACCGGGGCACTCAATTCGTCTCTAGGTTTTGGGATCATTTACAACAAGCTCTGGGGACGTAACTAGCATTCAGTACAGCGTACCACCCCCAGACTGATGGACAAACGGAACGCGTGAACCAAATCCTAGAAGACATGCTGAGAGCCTGTGTTCTCACCTATGGAACCAGTTGGGAGGAAAGCTTGCCATATGCCGAGTTCGCGTACAACAACAGTTACCAAGCCAGCCTACAAATGGCACCTTTTGAAGCATTGTACGGGCGGAGATGTCGTACCCCTTTAAATTGGTCAGAAACAGGTGACAGTCGTATCTTCGGCCCAGACATGCTCAAGGAAGCCGAGGAGAAAGTTAAACAAATCAGGGACAGACTCAAGATAGCTCAAAGCCGACAAAAGAGCTATTATGATCGAAAACATCGTGAGGTCAGCTTTGAACCCGGTGAATATGTATACCTACGAGTGTCTCCTATGAGGGGCCTGCAACGGTTCAAAATTAAAGGAAAGCTAGCCCCAAGATTTATTGGACCCTTCTGTATAGTTGCACGAAGAGGCACAGTAGCCTACCAGCTAGACCTACCCAAAGAGCTGTCAGACGTCCACGACGTGTTCCAGGTCACACAGTTGAGGAAATGCGTGAGCAACCCGGAAAAGCATGTATCTCATGAGAGCATTGACGTGCAACCAGACCTCACCTACAGAGAGCGGCCAGTAAAAATATTGGAAGAGTCTGAAAGGAGAACCCATCAAAAAACAATTAAATTCTTCAAGGTTCAGTGGAGCAATCACACCAAGGATGAAGCGACATGGGAAAGAGAGGATTTTCTTCAGGCAGAGTACCCACATCTATTTGAGGATTAGCTGAAATCTCGGGGACGAGATTTTTCCTAAGGGGGTAGGTGTTGTGACACCCCAAAATTTTTATTTGGTTTTATCAAAATCTTTATTTGATTTGAAGGGGGTTATTTAATTTTTTTAGAGACTCCCCTTCTCAAAAGTTTTCTTTTATGACAAGTATTTGGTTTGGGTTCATCCCAAGACTTGATCTTTGGTCTTGGAGGTTTTTCATCTTGTGTTGACTCAACACAAATGTTTTTCATTGGAAAAGTTTTTGAAAATCTTTTCTTTTTATAATAGCCCTATGGCATATGGAGTGATCCTTTCCCTCTCAAATTTTCCTCTTGCCATGACCTAAGTGGAAATCCCCCTCCCAAAATCCATCTTCCCACTTTGTGTCAAGATAAACTTCAAATCCAGCAAGTTTAACTCCCCCATGATTTTTATCTCCATTTATTTTAATCAAAAATAGTTTCTGCCCTCTATTTTGACCCTAGGAGATTTACAAAGGAACCACTAGTTCTCCTTTGAGTTTTGCCTCCAAACAAATTTCCCTGGCTAGTCCTTAGGACCCTCAACCAAGATCCAGGAAGATCCACTGGTCTCCAGTTCAAAATTTTCAAAATGGACTTGCTGCAAGTTTGGGCCATATTTGTCAAATTTGGTGAAATTCATTTGTTTTCTCCTCCTAAAAATCTGAGAAAATTCAGGCAGCCTCTGGATGCATCAAGAGGCCACCTCACCAAGTCCCAGCTCCAGAAATTTTTTTCCTCGTGCCAAATCATATCATCGAGCACCTGAAGGGCACTGTTACTGTCGAAGTTCAGAGATTCAGAGATACAGTTTCAGAAGCCGCTGTCGTTTTCTTCAGAACCTCTCCTCGATCTCGTCAGTAGCTGCAGTGGCACCTTGCGCCCTGTTCCTCCTTATCCCCACGCCGCACGGTCGCCTGGACGCTTGCGGGCGTCGGCGACGAGATGGCAGCGGTGCGCCTCCCTGTGAGTGGCGGCAGCAGCGCCCGCTGCGGCTGCCAGAGAGGCGTAGTGAGGGACGGCGCCGTCCAGCACCGCCCAAGCCACCAGAGGCCACCGCGTGGCCGTCCCCTCCCCTATGCACGCTGCAGAACCGTCGTCGTGAACTGGAAGGCGCGGAGCGCGCTCCCTGCCGCCGTCGTGCCCGTACGGCCGTTCCGTCGAGGACCGGAGCATTACCCCAATCCGGCCGAGGTTTTAGCGGAGAAACGGTGTCAGTGGACCACCCCGGTGATGCCCAACCACCTAAACCCCCTGCCCGACCTCTGCCTCGCCGTAATTGCTCGCCGGCGTTATCCCGTTCACGGCCACCTCCTCGGATCGCCTATAAAAGGAGGTCCCGAGCCCGAACTCGAACACGCACCACCCCTACACCCCACAAGTACCACGCCAAGCCACTAGAAGAGCCTTGAGGAAGTCTTCTTCCCCAACTCCGGCCGCCTCGACCCGCTTCGGGATCCTGCTTGATTCACTCCAGTGCGTGCACCCCTGCCTCTCAACTCATGCCAGTAGCCTCCTAGTGCATCCACCTCTCTAACCCGCGCGCCAATTTGGAGTTTGCAGCACCCACCGGAGAGTTCCACCCTCGCCCGAACCACCGTCCGCCGGAGAGAAGGTCGCCGTCGACGTGGTGCTCACCGACGGTCAAGTCCACCACCCACCGACGCGGAAGGACACCCTGAACCCGTAGGTACCCTCCGATCACCCTACCTCGCCGTGGATCGACGCCGGCGACCACCGCAGCATTCGGGCGCCGGCGAGCTCTGTTGGAATTTGAACCTGACGGGTGGGACCCCCCGTCAGCCTCTTTTTCTTTTGCTTCGAACCGTTTTCTGAAAACGCCTTCGGGCAAAATGCGTTTTCCTTCTGGGCTGACGTATTTCGTACCGAAGCGTTTTCTGCTTTTTCAAACAAGCCCCTGGATCTTTTCTGTTTCATCACAGATTAGTCCTTGGACTAAAACCTTTATATCTTTTAAACAAAAGATGCTTTTTGATTGATTCTTTTTTTCAGTCTTATATTTCTGTCTAGTTTTTTATAGTATTTATTTGGAAAAATATTGGAATAATTTTTATGCACGCAACGGTATTCACGTTAGTACGCGATTTCTTTATACCGTAGATACCGGAGGAGGTGACGGTGCCGCGAACTTCGCCGAGCTAGACTCCGACTTCTCCGAACCAGGCAAGTATGTTTGAACCTTTGATATGATGAGTGTTTTGCATGGTTAGTGCATAGCAGGTTTATGTGTGCATCGGTGAGTGTTGTGTTACATGCAAAGCCACTACCCGTGTGCTCCGAAGTTTGATGTGATCTTTTGATGGGAGATGACCTGATCATGTGGTGACATGAGAGGTAGTAAGATGGTATTGTTGCAGCATGCCAGTCTTATGTCAACCGTTAAACCCCGACGTTAACGTGGACCGAGCCACGTTACCGTTCGTCCCCTTTCGTACTGCCACATGTTTTCTGCAAAGAATACGGTTTAGTAAGTTGCAAACCTCTTTCCTTGTACACACCAAATAGAGGGGCCAGGATGAGGGTTCCATGGCCCTAGATTAAAGCCAGTCATCCGGTCAGGGGGCATGGGTGTTTCCGGTTGGGACCGAGAGGGGGGCACCCCTTAGAGCGCGCGATATAAATTTGATCCCATGCTACGCGAGGTTGTAGCCTCCCCGTCTCAAGGTTTTTCTTGAACGTTGCTTAGGGTGATTCCTGGCATCGGAATGTGGAATGGGTGTGTACTGGTTAGACGTGTTTCTCCTAAAATACCGTAAACGGAACTAGTCCCTTGTGACTACTGAAATCCGTTGGCTGTGGTTAAGAGTACAAACTCTGCAGAGTCAAAACCTTCCGAGTCTTCGTGTCCTTGGTCAGGGACCTGGGTCAATGTATCCATAACAGTATCCATATCAATCCAGTGTCAGTCCCTGTGTCAGTCTCCGTGGGAATCCCCGGTGAACAAGCTTGAATGGTAAACCCGGTTGAATGTTATTCCTGTGGATGGACTAACCATTTTATTATTTCGTACCTGAGTATTTCCTTAAAATGATTTGACTTCATGAGCTACTGGAATATCGAGTTATGAAATATAAGCCCTTTATGTGATGTCGCTCAGACGTCCGACTGTGGCACTCTCGTTATTTACTTTTGATATAAGCCCTTTATGTGATGTCGCTCAGACGTCCGACTGTGGCACTCTCGTTATTTACTTTTGATATAAGCCCTTTATGTGATGTCGCTCAGACGTCCGACTGTGGCACTCTTGTTATTTACTTTTAATATAAGCCCTTTATGTGATGTCGCTCAGACGTCCGACTGTGGCACGCACTGTCATTTATATTCCGTTATAAGCCCTTTCTGTGGTGTCGCCCTGACGCCCGACTGCGGCATTGTTACTTTATTTGTACCCCTTTCGAGGAGTCATTTCAGACACTCGATCGGCCTTCAGTATTGCATTGGGATTTCGGGAGGACTACCGCCCGACTTCTTCTTTTTATTTCCCATGCAGTGCAAGTTCATTAACGGAGTGTGCATTATTAATCTGCTCATGTGCATCATGTTTGCATTTGTTATATCTTATGTCCAAACTGTCTTGCGAGTAATTTCATAGTACTCACCTGGCTTGTTGATTTGGCCAGATGTTGACGAAGGCGATCTCATGGATGATGAGTTTGATAGCGAGTCCGACGCCTAGAGGAGTCCCAGTGAGTCCCGTGCGATCTTGGATTTGGTCACTTGTATTATATACGCTTCCGCCACCCACAATAATAGTCCTTGAGCCTCACTCCGACGCTCGATGAGCTGTAAGATTTAGGAGTCCTGTCACCCACTTCACGATGACATATCTACCACCACTTTTATTACGAGTCAGTAGTTATGCCACCAGACCCCTTGTGTCATATCCGCCTATATGTATAATATCGGCGTGCTTGTAATAAATTGTTGAGCAGCCTCCGCTCAACTTTGTATTATATTTAGTACTCCTGGATATTTCTGTAATCAAGAAATTGTCTACCGGTAAGAAAGATTTTTCTCTACTGGTCCGTTAAAGGGATCGGTTTCTCAATAAATGTTTTATTGGAAAACCGGTCATGATAGGATTCCCCTCTCCGGAGCCCCGAACAGACTCCAGATCAGCCCTCCCGAGAGAGTTTAGGGCTTGGCGGCGTCTCCATATCGTAAAACGCGATGAATCCTTCTCTCTGATTTTTTCTCCCTGAACACGAATATATGGAGTTGGAGTTGAGGTCGGTGGAGCTCCAGGGGGCCCACGAGGAAGGGGGCGCGCCCAGGGGGGCAGGCGCGCCCCCACCCTCGTGGAAAGGGTGTGGGCCCCTGGCCTTGATTCTTTTGCCAGTATTTTTTATTATTTCCAAAAATAATCGCCGTGAAGTTTCATGTTATTCCGAGAACTTTTGTTTCTGCACAAAGATAACACCATGGCAATTCTGCTGAAAACAGCATCAGTCCGGGTTAGTTCCATTCAAATCATGCAAGTTAGAGTCCAAAACAAGGGCAAAAGTGTTTGGAAAAGTAGATATGACGGAGACGTTTCAGCGGCTCACCAACACGCGCCGGTTTACTCGAAGGCTTCAGTTGAGGCTGGTGTAACTTCGAGAGCTTTCGGTGTGCCGTGTCTGACAGCGGCTTTACAGAACGAACGTCTACCCAGGGACTTCAAAGGCCCTCGCAAGGTGCCCAACTACACAGCAGATCAGCCCCCTGAGGCCTGGGTCGAGAGCTATGAGATGGCTATGGAGATGCTGGATGTTAGTGAGGCTGCATACGCTAAGTACTTCACCATGATGTTGGAAGGGACGGCTCGTATCTGGTTGAAGGGGTTGCCGGCTAATTCCATTGGGTCATGGGCAGAGCTGAAGGCCTGGTTCATCCAAATTTTTAAAGATACATGCAAGCAACCTATGTCGATCGTGGATTTGGTTTCTTTTGTTCAAGCTGAGGGCGCGTCAACGACCAGCTCGGTGCGCCGGGTCTCGACTATCATACATTCTTCAGATAACATCAACGTCGGCTCAGCGGTTCTAATGTTGGAGAAGAATTGCCGTTTTATTCCGCTCAAACAGAAGCTGGGGCGGCTTAAGCGTCATTGCAACGACATGGGGGAGCTTATGGCGGCTCTCGTTAAGTACGCCGACTCTGATGGTACCAAGGACCCCGACTCTGAGGATGAAAGATCAGGAACGGGAAAGAAGAGTAGCGGCGTGAAGGGACAACAATACAATCCTACCAATCAGGGCGGCAACGGTAAGCGCAAGGCTGATGATTTTGTGGCTAACACCGGTGCGCGCAATTATAACCAGCGTCGTAAGGGATAGCTGTCGGTGGGAAACAACACCTATGGGATCACAAGAATCCCTACTACAGTTGCCGGGGCGCGGGGTTGTGAGAAGAGCAGGATTAACAGTCAGCACAAGGATCGTTTACCCAGGTTCGGGCCGCGAGGATGCGTAAAACCCTAGTCCTGCTTTGGTGGATGTATTGAGCGTTCTTGAGTTCTCGAACTAGATATGGTGGCTGTGTAGTTCCAAAGAGCCGAATCCTCTTCCAGTACGCCATGGGCCTCCTTTTATAGTCGAAAGGGGCTGCCATAGTGGCACACAGGAGGTGGAAAGGCCTACAGTACCATGAGCTTATCGCCCATTTTACAGGACAAGACGCATTTAATGCGTCGCTTAGGTGTCCCCTAGCTTTATCGGGGACGAGAGCGAGGCCCGTCCCGTCCGTCGCCGCTCCTCTTTGCTTCGACACGCGTCCTGACCAGCGATGCATGCGGCGCCATGTAGGCAGGCAAGCAGCTGAGATGCCGCGGTGGTAGGGTCTTCACGAAGATCTGCATGCCACCACGCAGGTGCTTGCTGAGTTGGAGTAGAGGCCGCCCGTCGCCATGTAGGTGCCTGCCCAGCTGGTTGAGCTAGCAGCTGCTTGGGGACGGCGGTGGAGTTTTGGTCGACGCGGGCCTGGCTGTGGCCCCGCTGACGCCCTCGGCAAGGGCCTTGCCGGGGGCCCGGCAAGGGTCTTGTCGTGGTGTTACAGTCGTCCCAGGCAAGGCGCTTGCCGGGGGTCTTGTAGATCTCGTCGGCAAGGATCCCGCCGAGGGTCGCCGTCTTCTGGTCCTCATCTGATCTCATATATCTATGGTCTTGACAAAGATCTGCATGCCACCACAGAGGTGCCTCCCGAGCCCTGGTCCAATCGTAGTCTGTTGGGTTGGAACCCGTGGGCCCAAGGGTGGCTCGCTCTGTTGGTGTTTGGGCAAGCTGCCCTGGAAAGGTTCTTGCCGGGGTAGTCCACCTCGCCCTCTCGCTCTTTGGTACCTTTGGTCTTGGCGTTTCCTTGGCCATCTTGTGCTTCGGCTTCTCTCCGGCTTCCCTCCCCTGCTCTGCTTAGTGCGGCCGTGGGAGCGGCTCTGACTGTCCGTGCACAAGTAAAGGGGTACAAAGGTGTGCCCCTACTTTTGTACACCGACAGGAGCCCCCGGGCCTGGGCCACACATAAGCGCGGCACGTTGTTGGGCCAGGCCCAAAACGCTGAGCGGGCAGGCGGGGTGGATTTTTACCACGGTAAACCTTCGTCCGCTGCGCTTCCCCACGACCTGCGTTGAATGCGCGTCGTGGAGGATCGTGCGTGACGTGGGGGACATGCGTGGGGCGGTTCCCGCACGCATGCGTCACATCACAGTTAATGGGAAAGAAGACGGCCCGCGCTTTCCCCGTAAAAAGGAATAACCGCGGGCGTGCTGCTCACTTTACCCCCCTCGCCGCGTCTTCTCCAATCTCAAAGCCGCCGCCCCCTTTCTTCCTCCTTCTCGGGTTCTTGCCTTCGCTCTCCGCCGTTGCGTCTCTGTCGTCCTCTGTCTCTAGCCCCCCCAGCCGCCATGGCGCCCAAATCCACCAAGGGCAAGGGAGTGGCCAAGGACGCCGGAGCGACGGAGCCGCCGGAGAGTGCGCTGGCGGCTCAGCGGACGCAGTTCGCCTACTTCCCCTCGATGGTCGACGCGATTGAACTGCGGGATTACTTCAAGCCCCTGTGGGGGGTGAAGACGGGGGGAGAGACGACGGGGCATCCAGCCACGCGCGTCATTCCCGCCAACTACGCCGAGGCCGGCCGAAATCGGTACCCTTTCTTTGTCGACTACTTCTCCTGCGGGCTCTGTCCCCCCTTCTCCGATTTCTTCAGCGACGTCATGCACACCTACGGCTTCCACCTTTTGGATTTTACTCCAAATGCTGTGGCGTGCATGGCTCCTTTTGCGCACCTCTGCGAGGGCTTCGCCGGGGTGCATCCCAACACGGCGCTCTTCCGCCACTACTTCTCCCCTCGGATCCAACAGCGGGGCGCCATTTCCGGTTGCGTCACCTGGATCCCAAGGTCCAAGGGGGCATACCAGGAGGGCGCCATGAAGGAGAGGTGGGAAGAATGGCGGGGCCGATGGTGCTGGATTGAGGAGAAGGACCCGCCGGACTTTTGCCGGGTCCGCAAGGTGCCGCCGGTCCGCAGAAACGATTGGAGCGATGTCGATGCTGATGACGCGAAGCTTACGGTCGCCACCACTAGGATTCTCCGCCTCACCGAGGCCGGGCTCACCCTCGAGATGATTGGGGCGGATTTCATCCGCCGCCGAATCGCTCCGCTGCATAACAAGGGGAGGCCGACCTGGCTCTTCACGAACACCGCCGACATCATGAGGCTCCGCCCCGGCCTCGACCACAACCTCACGGTGATGCGGCACGCCCATCTCTGCCAGTGGCTCTTCCAGCTCGACGTGAACCGCGATGGCGATGTCGAGCGGACCGGCAAGGCCGCGAGGGCCGCCGCGAAGGCCGGCAAGGTCGCCAAGGGGCCCTTGTTCAAGTTGCCGGCAGGGGTGGTCCTGCTGAGCAACAATTCGCGCCGGACCGACATCATCGCCATGATGCCGGACTTCAACGCGCACGGCCTTGACCCGAGCTGGGTCGAGCCAGAGGAGATTCAAGTGCAGGAGTTCTTCGACACCTTGTACAAGGGGTACGTCACCGCCGAGCCGCGACTCGTCCAGGACACCTCCCAGGTGGAGCTGGACTACATCGCCGCTAGGGCGGCGGAGGCGAAGCTCGCCAAGGAGGCCGGTAGCGCCGGCGGCGTGGATGACAAGGCCGCGGCGGAAGCGGAGGAGATGGAGCTCTCCCAGTGGGCGGAGGCCACCGGGGAGGCCTGTGCGCCGGCACCGGGGCTCGTCTCGTCGAAGACGTGGTCGGTGAGTCATCGTCGGAGGAGGCCGAGGAGGAGGAGGAGGCCGTGGCCGTCGACCCTCCAACCACGGGGAGAGGACGGGTTCTGCGGCAGGCCACCTTCGGCGAGCCGGTACGGCCCGTCAAGGCCGCGCGGCAGCCAAAGTCTCCGGAGGAGTCCGCGCGTCAGACGAGGGCCGTGGCGGCGAAGAAGGTCGTCAGGGCCACGGTGGCGAAGAAGAAGCATCTGCCTCCTCTTCATCCAAGCGCGCGCAGACTCCGCCCTCTTCCCCTCCTCCGGTAGACGTCAACGCGGGGGTCACCTTTGACTTCGGGTCCCTCAGCCCAAGGAGGAAGAGGAAAGCAACAGAGGAGGAGGTGGATGACGAGTAAGTATCTTGCTCTTTTCTGTCATCTCCGTCCTCTCAATCTGTACTGCTTGTCTTGACTTGTTTTCATCTTTGCAGGGATGCGGAGATGCTGGCCCAGAGGGTGAAGAGGGCCAAAGCCTCGGCGGGCGATCAGCCCCCGGCGGGTACTTCGAGGGCACCACTGGTGGTGCTGAGCAGCCCGGACAGCAGCCCCCGGCACAGCCCCCAGCGTAAGTTCATCATTCACCCCTCGTCAACATGTGCTGGGGGGCAGGATCTCCTGGTGCTGACCTTGCCGTAGTCGTAGGAGGAGGGCAGCAGCAGGAGGAGCCACAGAGGGCTACCCCTAACACGCCGCCCCCATCGACCACGCCACCCCGAGGGGCATCCCCGACAAGGGCGCCAAGCACCGAGCCCATGCACACGGAGGAGGGGGAGGAGAACTCGGGCGCCGATGGCTTTGCCTCGGCGCCAAATGTTGGCGGGGAGGCGACCTCTGCTCCCCAGCCCGGCACTGGTAAGCCGCTCGCGTTTCGTCCCTGTTTTTTTTCTTTTCTTGCTGATTCTTGGTCTTGGCTTTGTCTCATTCCCTTCTTGGTGTCCAAACCGTCCATCGGGGGACCAGGAGGACATAGACGCCATCATCGAGGATGTCGCCAAGGACGCTGCGGCAGAGGCCGAGAAGGTCGCTGCCGAGGAGTCCGCCAAGGGTGCTGCCGAAGACGCCGCCAAGGGGCCTGCCAGGGAGCCCGGCAAGGGGTCTGCCGGAGATGCCGGCTAGGCCACCAACGAGGAGGAGGAGGTCGATGACCAGCCCTCCTCCTCTGCTGCCTCCGGCTCCGGCAGGTATCTGAGGGTGGCCGACGATCTCTTCGTCCACCTCCCAGGGGCGTCCAGCTCCAGGGCGCCCGTCGAGGGAGAGGTGTTCGACGAAGAGGTGCTTGCTGCCGCTGGGCTCGAGGTCGTCGACGAGCCAACGCTGGTGGCGACGGCTCTCAGGAGGAGTGGCTTCTCCAGGCCATGGGCGCCAACTTCCGGAAGCTCCAGGCGCTCCACCGCGCCCGCCTGGACAAGGCGAAGTCCAGGATGGCAACGGTGGACAAGGCGGACGCGGACCTCAAGGTGCGCGTCGCCGAGGCGCAGACTTGGTTCCGCCAAGCTAGCGAAGAGCTGAAGGCCGCCCAGGGCAAGCTGGCCAAGCGCGACGTGGAGCTCACCATGAAGCTGGCCGACATCGAGAAGGCCCAGGAGATGGCGGAGGGCTTGGCTGCTGCAGTCGAGGCCGCTCGGACCCATCAGGCCGCGCTGAACTCCCAGGAGGAGGACCTCGCCAAACGCGAGGCGGGCCTTGACACCAAACTCCGCGGCAAGGACGAGGAGGTGGGGAAGCTTGTCGCGCCGCGGACCCAAGAGCTGGAGCAGAGGCACAGGGAGACGCTCGATGCCCAGGCTCTGGTTCACGCCGGCAAGGTGAAGGAGCTGGAGGTGGAGCGGGACGGGCTGAAGGAGCAGGCCCTGAAGCTGTCCCAAGAGAAGGACACGCTCAACGGCGCCCTGGCAGAGGCGCAGGGCGTAGTCGTCAGCAGGGCCGGGGAGCTCTCCAAGGCCAACAACTCCATCAGAGACCTCTGGCTGAAGCTGGAAGGTCTTGAGAAGATGCTGTCGGAGGCCAGGGCCCGGGAGGGGACCCTGACCAAGAACCTGGAGACCGAGAAGCAGCTGCGGAGGAACGAGGCCCTCAACTTCAAGGAGCACGTGGAGGGCGAGAACCGCTGGCTTAGCCGCCTCGAGGAGGTCGCCGGTAGGATCACCACGCAGCTGGCTGCCATGGGGATGTCAAATGTGAGGTACGCCCCAGAGCGCAGCGGGACTACCAACGCCAAGTTGACCCTGTTCTTCGAGGGTGTCCTCGGGGCCCTGGAGCAGCTCCACTCCAACTGGGAGGCCTCTCTGGCCAATGAGTCCCGGAGGCTCTGCCGGGGTGCCATGACCAAGGTCCTCGCCAAGGTGGCGCACTGGAATCCTGACCTCGACTTCGAAGCTGCGCTGGAGAGCCTGCCGGAGGATGCGGACATCGTGGCGCCCAAGGAGCGTATCCGGCCCATCATCAGTCGCATCGACGGAATCCAGAGGGTGGAGGGCCAGCGCCGGGATTAGGCACCCCGTTTCTTTTCGCCGCTGCAGGTTCATGACCAAGACAATTTCTATCTTTAGTTAGAACCGCAGCAACAATTTGATGTAATATAACTCTGCAACACTTTTGATATTATGCATGTTATTTTCCTGTTCGATATTTCTTTGTATGTCCGCCCTACGTTAACTGGGTAGGCTTGCTGGCGCGTAAACCCAGGGCGGCGTCTTGAGGACGGATCCCCATTGGCCTGCCGGGTGTGCTTGCTGCCGGGCGAACCTCCTTACCGCCCTTAGCGCGGCCGCCCGAACTGTCGAGCTTGACTCAAGTCAGAATCGAGAGCGTTGCCAATTGCGGAAGGCTACCCTGCCACTCTCGATGTGGCCGCTTGAGCTGTTGAGCGGACTCGAAACAGAACAAGGGCGTTGCCAATTGTGGGAGGGCCCCTTTGCGTGCAGGTTTTCCATACATAGGCGAAATCTCTGAGGACAATAACCTTATGTATAAAAGGAAATTGCTCAAGGCTCTAGATGACTTAGCTTTTCCGTTGCCGCGTTGGCGTCCTTCGCGCTTGCAGGCGGCGTAGTTTTCTCCTGGTCGTCTTCTTCTTGGGAGCCATGGCGATGAAGAACTGCTAGGCTAACTGCTAGACCAGATTCTCACAATTGCGCCCCCTACCTAGCGCGCCAAAGATGTCGGTGGGAAACGACACCTATGGGATCACAAGAATCCCCACTACGGTTGCCGGGGCGCGGGGTTGTGAGAAGAGCAGGATTAACAGTCAGCACAAGGATCGTTTACCCAGGTTCGGGCCGCGAGGATGCGTAAAACCCTAGTTCTGCTTTGGTGGATGTATTGAGCGTTCTTGAGCTCTCGAACTAGCTATGGTGGCTGTGTAGTTCCAAAGAGCCGAATCCTCTTCCAGTATGCCATGGGCCTCCTTTTATAGTCGAAAGGGGCTGCCACAGGGGCACACAGGAGGTGGAAAGGCCTACAGTACCATGAGCTTATCGCCCGTTTTACATGACAAGACGCATTTAATGCGTCGCTTAGGTGTCCCCTAGCTTTATCGGGGACGAGAGCGAGGCCCGTCCTGTCCGTCGTCGCTCCTCTTCGCTTCGACACGGGTCCTGGCCAGCGATGCATGCGGCGCCATGTAGGCAGGCAGGCAGCTGAGGTGGCGCGGTGGTAGGGTCTTCACGATGATCTGCATGCCACCACAGAGGTGCTTGCTGAGTTGGCGTAGAGGCCGCCTGTCGCCACGCAGGTGCCTGCCCAGCTGGTTGAGCTAGCAGCTGCTTGGGGACGGCGGTGGAGTTTTGGTCGACGCGGGCCTGGCTGTGGCCCCGCTGACGCCCTCGGCAAGGGCCTTGCCGGGGGCCCGGCAAGGGTCTTGCCGTGGTGTTGCATTCGTCCTCGGCAAGGCGCTTGCCGGGGGTCTTGTGGATCTCCTCGACAAGGATCCCGCCGAGGGTCGTCGTCTTCTGGTCCTCATCTGATCTCATATATCTATGGTCTTGACAAAGATCTGCATGCCACCATAGAGGTGCCTCCCGAGCCCTGGTCCAATCGTAGTCGGTTGGTTTGGAACCCGTGGGCTCAAGGGCGGCTCGCTCTGTTGGTGTTTGGGCAAGCTGCCCCGCCAAGGTTCTTGCCGGGGCCGCGGAGGCCTGCCCCGGCAAGGATCTTGCCGGGGAGTCCACCTCGCCCTCTCGCTCTTTGGTATCTTTGGTCTTGGCGTTGCCTTGGCCATCTTGTGCTTCGGCTTCTCTCCGGCTTCCCTCCCCTGCTCTGCTTTGTGCGACCGTGGGCGCGGCGCCGACTGTCCGTGCACAAGTAAAGGGGTACAAAGGTGTGCCCCTACTTTTGTACACCGACAACAGCCGGCTCAAAGGACATGATTCGACCTTGAGGCAATGTTAAATCAGCTGTGTCCAAAACACGAAACGGATCAGAAGCCGGCTACTCATTCGTGGAAAGATTGCAGCATAATGAGAAGCTTTAGGGAGTCCATCCAGCGCCACCATGGCCCAAATGGCGGATCAGGGTCCGGTTCTCATGGTCCGGGTCATGGCGACGACGGTTCAAATTCTGGATTTCAGGGCCACGGCAGCCAGGGTGGTTATAATTAGCAGAGTAATCAGGGGAATCAACAGCAGCATCAGTCTGGTTATCAGAGCAACCCGAAGCAGTTGAATAGTGGGTAGTATCATGTCTTCACCACTAGCTTATGTAAGCGGGATCAGAAGCTTCATAAGAGGGCCGTGATTGCGGTTGAGCCGGCGGTGCCATGTTATTTGCGGTGGTCAGAGTAGCCTATTGTGTGGAGTCATGAGGATCATCTGCCCCGGGTTGATAATCCGGGTCACCTGGCTCTAGTGGTGGCGCCTCAGGTTGGGGGTTATAAATTTACTAAGGTGCTCATGGATGGAGGCAGCAGCATTAACATACTTTATTATGAGACCTTCCGTCGCATGGGGCTCACTGATAAGAACCTTAAGCCGTCAAACACTGTTTTCCATGGTGTGGTACCGGGTAAGTCAGCCTACCCAGTGGGTAAGATATCCAGGTCTGAAACTTTAACCTTCGAAGTGGTCAAGATCAAGAGCCATTATCATGCTTTGTTTGGGCGGCCAGCTTATGCTAAGTTCATGGCGAGGCCTTGCTATGTTTACTTGCAACTTAAGATGCCGGGTTATAAGGGCACCATCACAGTGCATGGGAGTCGTAAGGTGGCCCTGGAGTGTGAAGAAGGTGATGTGGCTTATGCTGAATCGGTTTGTGCAACGGAGGAGTTGAAATTTTACAAGGATAATGTTGACCCGGCAGACATGACGTCCTTGAAAAAGCCAACCACAGAGCATGATCCTTCGTTAAAGTTTAAATCGGCAGATGATACTAAATTGGTCGACTACGTCACTGGCGACTCATCTAAGCAGTTCAGCATCAGCGCTAATCTAGATCCGAAATAGGAAAGCGCGCTCATCGAGTTCATCCATGAGAACCGAGACATCTTTGCATGGAAGCCTTCAGACATGCCGGGTGTACCGAGGGAACTCGCTGAGCACACTCTTAATATTGATCTGAAGTTTAAGCCGGTCAAGCAATTTCTTGCCGATTTAATGAGGAGAGGCAGAAGGCCATTGGTGAGGAAGTGGCCCAGCTCTTGGCGGCCGGGTTTATTGTTGAAGTTTTCCATCCTGAGTGGTTGGCTAACTCGGTGTTGGTACTCAAGAAGAATGGCACCTGGCGGATGGGTGTGGATTACACGGACTTGAACAAGGCTTGTCCGGCTGATCCGTTTGCTCTCCCTCGTATTGATCAAATCATTGATGCTAGCGTTTGAGTTTTTTGGATGCTTATTCTGGTTATCATCAGATCAAGATGGCAGTTAAGGACCAGGAGAAGACAACTTTCATTACTCCGTTTGTAGCCTTCTGCTATGTGTCTATGCCTTTTGGGCTCAAGAGTGCCCAGGCGACCTATCAGCGTTGTGTGCAAAATTGCCTTCACAATCAGATTGGGTGCAATGTTCATGCTTATGTAGATGACATTGTGGTGAAGTCAAGAGAGAAGGAGACCCTGATTGATGATTTGAAGGAGACGTTTGACAATCTCCAGGTCTACAAGATGATGCTTAACCCGGTGAAGTGTGTCTTTGGTGTACCAGCAGGCAAGCTCTTGGGCTTTCTGGTTTCCAACAAGGGATTGAAGCTAACCCGGAGAAGATCAAGGCCATTACTTCATTGGATAAGCCGGCGTGTGTTAATGATGTTCAGCGTCTGGCGGGTCGTATTGCGGCTCTGAGCAGGTTCATAAGCCGGTTGGGTGAGAAGGCTATTCCCCTTTATCAGATGATGAAGAAGACGGATCACTTTGTTTGGAGTGATGCTGCTAATCAAGCGTTTGAGGATCTGAAGAAACAGTTGGCTGAGCCGCCCGCTTGCTGCCCCTATTGTTATATGTGGCTGCTAATAGCCGGGCCGTCAGTGTAGCCATTGTGGTGGAAAGGAAAGAGGCAGGCAAGGAGTACCCGGTTCAACAGCCGGTTTACTATATCAGTGAGGTGCTTATTGAGTCCAAGCAGAGATATCCACACTGGCAGAAGCTTGTGTATGGGGTCTTCATGGAAAGTCGGAAGCTCAAGCAATACTTCCAGGGTCATCCTATTACCGTGGTCTGTTCTGCTCCTTTGGGGGACATCATCCAAAATAGAGAAGCCACAGGACGAGTCGCCAAGTGGGCCATTGAGCTTGGACCTCATGGTTTGAAGTATGTGCCTCGCACGGCCATCAAGTCACATGGACTAGTGGATTTTATCAATGACTGGACAGAGTTGCAGGCGCCTGAAGAAAAACCGGATAACAAATACTGGACTATTCACTTTGATGGATCCAGGCAGTTGGAGGGCTCGGGGGCTGGAGTTGTATTGACTTCCCCACGAGGTGACAAATTATCTTATGTTCTCCGGCTAATGTTCCCCTGTACTAACAATGCAGCTGAGTATGAGGCCTTGCTCCATGGTCTTCGGATGGCTAAAGAGATGAACTTAAGACGGGTGAGGTGCTTTGGCGATTCAGATCTGGTGGCTCAGCAAGTTTCTGGTACTTGGGATTCCAAGGATCCGCTCATGGCGGCTTATCGGTGAGAGGTTGATGCCATTGCAGGTCACTTCAAGGGTTATCAAGTTGAGCATATTGATCGAAGGAAGAATGAGGCGGCTGACAACTTAAGCCAGCTAGGATCTCAGCGTAAGCCGGTGCCACCTAACATGTTCCTGGATGTTCTACTCAACCCTTCGGTCAAATTACCTACGGAAGAGGACCTCGCTGTTCCTGACCCGGAAGCACAATTGGTGGCGGCTCTTCATGCTATTCCTGATTGGACGGTTCCCTATTTGGCTCACATGACCCGGGGT
Source organism: Aegilops tauschii subsp. strangulata (assembly GCF_002575655.3). Lineage (NCBI taxonomy): Eukaryota > Viridiplantae > Streptophyta > Magnoliopsida > Poales > Poaceae > Aegilops > Aegilops tauschii. The sequence goes on along the minus strand of NC_053037.3, from coordinate 417,645,815 downwards.
GAGTTGCCAGAGGATGAAATCTTGGCCAGACAGATAACCTGGCGGTCTAAGTCAATGTCAATTGTTAATGGGAAGTTGCACCATCGCAGTGTCACAGGGGCGTTTTAGCGTTGTGTCTCTCCTGAAGAGGGTTGTGAGATTCTACGAGAGATCCATGAAGGAGATTGTGGTCATCATGCCGGTTCTAAATCTCTCGTAGCCAAGGCTTTTAGTCATGGTTTCTATTGGTTGACGGCTCATGCTGATGCTGAGGACTTGGTCAGTAAATGTGACGGTTGTCAGAAGTTTTCACGACGAGCTCACATTCCGGCTCAGGAGTTGAGGATGATTCCAATCACTTGGCTGTTTGCGACCTGGGGGCTTGACATGGTTGGGCCTTCTAAAAGGTCCAAGGATAAGAAGACCCACCTTTTGGTGTCGGTTGATAAGTTCACTAAGTGGGTGGAGGCAGAGCCGGTCAGTAAGTGTGATGCAGCAACGGCGGTTCAATTCATGAAGAAGGTGATCTTCCGTTTTGGCTTTCCACACAGTATTATAATAGATAATGCCACTAATCTATCTAAAGGTGCTATGAAAGAATTTTGTCAACGGGAGCATATCCGGCTTGACGTTTCATCTGTGGCTCACCCTCAGTCCAATGGTCAGGCAGAACGGGCAAATCAAGAGATTTTGCGAGGTATCAAACCCTGACTTATGGTCCCCTTGCAAAGAATGCCGGGTTGTTGGGTAGAGGAGTTACCCTCGGTGTTATGAAGCATCAACACGACCCCCAACAGATCTACGGGTTACACCCCCTTTTTCATGGTTTATGGAGCAGAGGCGGTTCTCCCTAGTGACATCTGTCACGATTCACCTCGGGTGGCAGCTTACGTTGAAGCTGAGAATGAAAAGGCACGTCAAGATGCACTTGACCTGTTGGATGAGGAGCGTGATCTCGAGGCAGCTCGTTCGGCGATTTATCAGCAAGACCTACGTCGTTACCACAGCCGCCGGGTCAAAACCAGAACCTTTCAAGAAGGCGACTTAGTGCGACATGTCGTGGAATTGTCACGGCAGATGTCCTAGTGAAAGGACTTAAACATGGAGCCATTGTGACATAGTTAGCTTAAAGGGGTTAAAGCGGGACAAAGGACACGAGGAGTTTATACTGGTTCGGCCCCTTGCGGTGAAGGTAAAGGCCTAATCCAGTTTGAGGTGGTATTGCTAGGGTTTTGATTACCAGGGAGTGAATACGCTTTGCCTGGCTTTCGATGTGTTGTTTCTTGCCCTAAGCCGCTGCCGGGTCGTCCCCTTATATACACGGGTTGACGCCCTACGGCCTACAGAGTCCCGGCCGGCTCATACAACGTGTCCGGCTTGGTGACTTATCTTACATACCTTACAATACAAGTTTACATATACATGGCGGTTTATACTCGTGGGCCTTAAGCCTCCTTCGGGTTTGGGCCCTCTATCAAGCCTATCTATGAACCGCCATCTTTAATATACTCTTGGTCTTCATTGAGATGAACCGCCATAGGGATGACCCGACCCCTCCTGGGCGGGTCATATCAGATAGTCATATCCCCAACATTAGGCCCCAGGTTGATTTGAACTTGTTCATGTCAATCTTTAACACTTAGAAAAATCCTTCTTCATCTTACTGTGAAACATTGTAACCCGCCATGACGTCATCTCCGGAAATTGTGGTAACCCGCCATGACGTCACCTGTGATTAATACTACACATAATCCAAATCTTAATAAATCTCTTTCTTTACTGACCCTCCGAAAATCGAGGCTCCCATGCCGTCACATATCCATTTCTTTGTTTTCTCGATTCCCGCGCCTGCCGTTTGTCCTTCCAGCCCTATAAATAAGACCACGGATTCACCTCTCATTCTCCCCTTTTCCATATCGCCTTCTTCTTCCTCCTTGCGACGCACCAGCCCGCACGAGCTCTGCCGCCGTCGACCTTCATCCCCTTCATCAACTCTGCCGCTGCATCACCCTGAACGGACCAGAAACGTCGCAGCACTCCTCCGCTGTCTGCTAGCACCAGTAAGTCCCCCCTTTCCTCTTCATAGACCTGTCTTTTTAGGGTTTCTCTGTTCGTCGGTGTTCCTCACCGTTGCTTCCCTTTCCTCGCCCTAGATCGCATAGCTTTGATCTGAAAATAGCAAAGATCTCGCGCGGTAACAATTTTAGCACCCGTTTTTGATATTAGAGCATATCCTCATTGCAGCAGATCTCATCTGGGCACCCCCATTTTTCTTCTACCGCTACCTTAGGTTTAGAATTTATTTCATTTTTCTGAATAGCTGCAGATCTGATCTTATAACCTCAATCTGCGAAACCTGTTTGTCCCAACACTTAGTAAAATTTTGCTCTTGTTAGATCTTGAACATCCATGCTGGTCATGCCGGCTTACCTCACCGGCTTATACTTACTCATATATCATTAGTCCTCACTTAAGCCGCCATGCTGAATATATGTTGTAACTGTTTACCTTGTGTTTTCACCAACTGACTTAAACCGGCAAAATTTTCCTTTCTATTAGGCTTTCTCTTTTCACCATGCCGCCAAAACAGTCTACACATGCAACTGGGTCCCCTCCATCGTCACCGAGGGCACATTTAAGGATTTTGTCAAAGTCGGATATCTGCCCACCAAGAGTGTGATGCATTACCGTGCTCCTAACCCGGGCGAAGAAAAACCTCAGCCGAAGGATGGCGAAGTCATCGTTTTTACTGATCACATGAACCGGGGCTTCTCACCACCCGGCTCTAAATTCTTCCGGGATGTTCTGCACTTTTTTCAACTCCATCCTCAAGACATTGGACCCAATTCCGTGTCAAATATCTGCAACTTTCAAGTCTTCTATGAAGTATACCTTCAAGAGGAGCCCAGCGTCGATCTCTTTAGAGAATACTTTTATTTGAACTGCCCGACTGAGTTCACGAACGGGACCAGCTTGGAACTTGGCGGGATCTCGATTCAACGCAGAAGAGATGCTATCTTCCCTTATGCCTGCTTGCCAAGTCACCCCAAGCATTGGAACCAGACGTGGTTTTATTGCAAAGACACTTCTCCAGCTGACGAGAATCCACTACCAGGGTACCGTGTCGAGCGCTTAGACCCAAAGCACAATCTTCCTGAAAAACTTACTGCTGCCGAGCAGAAAAGAATTACTCCTACTATTGTGAAGGTTAAAGCTTTGCTAGGAAACGGGCTAACCGGCGTTGATTTAGTCAGATGTTGGGTTTCTCGGCGGATCATACCCTTAAGTCGTCGCACCGGCTTAATGTGCACTTACACTGGTGGTTTAAAGGATCCACTGCGCCACAGCTCTGCACCATTAACTGACGCAACAATAGATGAAATGGTGAAGTCCCTTCTGAATGAAGACCCAGAAGATTCCATTAAAGTGGGTCTGGCCCCTTTCTGCAAACTTAACCCGGCCCCAGATGCGAGTTTCTGAACTTACTTATCTTTACCTTATCATTCAAATACCCTATTGACTCAACCCTTAATGATGTTTGCAGGCTAAATCTTACTTTTGGAAAACAGAGTATGATCATGAGGCTGCTAAGAAGGTCAGGGCTGCCAAGAAAGCTGCCAAGAAAGCCGCCAAGAAGACCACCAAGAGGAAAAAGAAACCCAGCGCCTCTGAACTGCTGAATCTGGATGACACCTCTGAGTCGGAGGTAGCCCTTGACTCTCTTGGCTCATTTTTCAATCATCTTATTGACACTGACTATTATCAGGCTGACACGGGAGCTAGCCAAGCAGCTGAAGAAGAGGTAACTATTATTTCCTCCGGCTCAGAACCTTTGCCAAGATAGAAACTTTGACATGTAACCCGGAAAGTAAGGTTTTCACACCCATTGGCTTATTTAGATCCTCACTTTCTTTTGAAACAACAGCAACACGAGAATCGACGTCAGACCCGGACAAGCGGCGGTGAAGAGTTGTCCTTCGGCTTACCAAACACTCCCGCTCCTCGAAAACGGCGGAACGAGGTTCTTGTTAACTTACTCCTTTGACCTGCTGGCGGGTCATATATATCTATCACTTAACTTTGTTGATAACCATTTATCAAGAACTTGCCCGTTCTTCCTCTGGCGACTCATCGCAAACCAAGTTGCCGGCTTTTAAAACTGCCCCGGGTAATGACAATTACTTTCACTCTGTAAATCTTTATACCCTTACATCTATACTGATTTGTCATAACCCGTGCAGTGGTCAAGCAAAGCCTAACAAAAAATCAAAGGTGACCAAGCCAACTGAGGCACTTGAAGTTGCTGAGCCGGAACAACAAGTCCCTGCACTTGAAGCTTCTGACAAACAACCAGAAGAAACTGTCACTGACGCTATGCCTGAGATTCCGGATCTCTGTGTTGATGACACTACTATTAATCCTTCAAATCCTGCACCATCAAGCTCACTTAAGCCGTCAGAGACTCATAATGATGGCGTGTTGATTACTGGCACCGGCTTTGTAGAGCCGGGAAATCGAATAGCCTTAGCTAAGCATACTGCCAAGCAAGAGGTTATTGAAAGGTGGAAGATGAAGTTTGACGTCTCCCATTATGCGCAACTGAGCAGCAGTGAGATCCTCTCTGGTTACCTTAGCCAAGTACACTCCAGCCGCGATCTTGAAGTTGATATGGTGAAACAAATGCACCAAAAGTATGAGGTACGACTTCCAGCTTTGAGTAATTTATGTATATTCTGCCAACCCCCAAGTGTACTGGTTATGATAAGATTGAATAGGTTGTAGACTTAGAAGAATCCATAAACTTCTGTCCTAGAATCCCTCCTTGTCCGGTTTAAATATAAACCGGATGTTTAAGCAGTTTTAACTTTCCATCCGTAGTCCCCAAGGGCCGGTTTAATCAGCATGGTCCTATTGATCATTGTGTAAGAAAAGAGAGCTTAACTACATAGCCCCCATGAGTCGGTTGGGACTGTTTACAGCACAGCCGGCTCATTATGAAGAAGATACAAGCGATATGCATTAGCCCCCAAGTGCCAAGTAGTCTTGCTTGCAAAGTGCTTGGGACTTTAGTTATAAGAGCCGTTTCCTTGAAAAATTTCTTTGACAGACATTAGCCCCCAAGTGTCAAGTGTTGTTGCTTGCAAAAGACTTGGGACTTATATTCTTGTAACCTTGATACAAATGTTGATAACTCTGTACACTACAAAAAAAAGACACATCCGTGACATTTTGGGCCGAACGAATTTTTTTCTGTCATACATATGACACTTCTATGACGATAATTGTGACAAAACCCGGTATCATCATAGATGTGGTGGGCTCCTACTTCTATGACAAAAAATCATGACAGAAAATGGGCTTTTCGTCCTGAGCGGGCCGGAGACGCAGCTGCATGACATTCTTTGGGCCGTCCATGACGGAAAAAACCGTGGTAGAAAGCGAGGGGGAGGAAAATTTCGGGGAGTTCCCGGTTATGGTGGGAGGTCGGGGGCCGAGCGATGCGCGTTTCTCTTATACACGTACGCGCGTGTGTGTGAGGCGTTGGCTCTAACTGAACCCGAGCGAGGCGTTGGGCTCTAACTGAACCCGAGCGATTGCACTGCAGGCTACGCGTTACTGAACCCGAGCGATCGATCGATGGCTGTTAACTGAACCCGATCGAGCGATTCCTTCGCTACTACTGCTAACTGAAGCTGATCGATTGGATGAATAGTGAGCGTTGCGGGGGGGGGGGGGGGGTTGGATGAACAGTGAGCGGTGGCGTTGCCTCTGGATGAACAGGACCCCGTGGTGTGGTGGAGGGCTGGATGAACAGTAGACGGTGGAGGGGTGCCCGTGGAGGGGTGGTTGAACAGGACCCCGTGGTGTGGAGGGTTGGATGAACAGTAGACGGTGGAGGGGTGGTTGAACAGTAGCCGGTGGAGTAGCGCGCGGTGGAGGCTGGATGAACAGGAGCCCGTGGAGGCTGGAGGAGGTCGACGGTAGCCCGTGGAGGCTGGAGGAGGTCGACGGTGGAGATGAACAGTATCTCGTGGAGTCCCGTTTTGCGGTACGCCACACCCCTCCCGATAAACAGGACCCCCGTTTCGACCGTAGGAGGTCCGTTTTGCGGTACGCCACACCCCTCCCGATCAACAGGACCCCCGTTTCGACCGTAGGAGGTCCGTTTCATCCGTTTTGCGGTACGCCACACCCCTCCCGATCAACAGGACCCCCGTTTCGACCGTAGGAGGTCCGTTTCATCCGTTTTGCAGTACGACACACCCCTCCCGATCAACAGGACCCCCGTTTCGACCGTAGGAGGTCCGTTTCCTTCATTTTGCGGTACGCCACACCCCTCCCGATCAACAAGACCCCGTTCCGAACGTAGGCGGTCCGTTTCCTCCGTTCTGTGGTACGCCAGGCCTCATTTCCATCGCCTGTTCCGTCCAAGCCCTCCCGATGAACACGACCACGCATTCCGTTCCGACCCAGCCGGTTGGCTCCCACGCGTTCCGTTGCCTCCCGATGAACACGACACATTCCGTTGCCTCCCGATGAACACGACGCATTCCGTTGCCTCCCCATGAACACGACGCATTCCGTTGCCTCCCCATGAACACGACGACGACGCTGTTTCTCCGTTCCGGCCCAGCCATGTACACGAGCCCTGGCCGTACGTATGCGCGAGTAGGCGTTTGAGACCCTGCCCGTATGTACACATACGTGGCCGTATTTTCTTTCTTGCACCCTGGCCGCTGTACGTACGTGTACATGCTACGTGCGCGCCTCTACTACGACACGTGCGCGCCTCTACATCGACCAGTATGTACGTACACGTTCGCGACCAGAATGACAACGCTACGTACGCTTCGACCAGGCGGGTCCCGACTATCAGGCACTTCCTTGCCTGCGAAGATGTAGCTGGTGGGTCCCAGCAGTCAGGGGGGCGAATTGTTTTTTTTGCCCGGACGCACTTCCTTGCGTGCGAAGGTGTAGCTGCTGGGTCCCAGCAGTCAGGGGGGCGAATCGTTTTTTTGCCCGGACACACTTCCTTGCGTGCGAAGGTGTAGCTGGTGGGTCCCAGCAGTCGGGGGGCGAATCGTTTTTTTTCGGACGCACTTCCTTGCGTGCGAAGATGTAGCTGGTGGGTCCCAGCAGTCAGGGGGCGAATCGTTTTTTCCCGGACACACTTCCTTGCGTGCGAAGATGTAGCTCGTGGGTCCCAGCAGTCAGGGGGCGAATCATTTTTTTCGCGAAATACGGTGGCCCGTCCGGTGGGTCCCCGCTGTCAGGTGGAGGAATAATTATTTTCCGCGTAATAAGGAGGCACTTCCTTGCGGCTGCCGTGGACCCAGCTATCAGCCTCTCCACGTACAGTCCACGTCCAATGGAAGTCGTTCCTTGACCACGTTGACCACACCGCGCCGAGAGCAGCAGGGCAGTGGACCACGGCGAGGCCTAGGAAGGGGACAACGCGGAGCCGGGGAAGACGCGGCAGTGGATGCACACGCGGAGAGGAGTACGAGGGTTCAGTGGTTTGGCTGCGCTGCCGTCGCCGCAGAATAACAGGGGGTGTGGGTGAGTGGAGGGATGGCCTGGCCAGCGGTGGGAGTAGTAGGGGGCGGTGAGGCCTCCGCGGCAGCACAGCCGGCCACGGGAGGCAGGAGCAGGCGACACGACCGGCGCTGCTTTGGGCGGCTGGAGCAAGAAGACCAAAGGTTGAAGAATCACGACTGCCGTTGGATGGACATCGTACGTTCACTGCAGCTAGAATCGTTTATATTAACTAAGTTGACAAAGCCCTTGGTACGTCAACTTAGTAGGCCCACAGGTCAGCTTCCGAAACGGTGCGCCCCAGATGTCAGGGGGAGGAATCATTTTTTGGGCGGGTGAAGCTAGAATATCCGAGATTGAAGAAGAAGCACGGCATCCGTTGGATGGACATCCAACGGCCACTGCTGCTAGAACCGTGTGTTGATTATAAGTTGACAAAGCCTTGCATACGCGTCAACTCTGTTTTTTTAGGGGACGCGTCAACTTAGTAAGGCCAGAAGTGTGTGGCAGAGAACTTATAGCCCATTTGAGATTTGTAAGAATGTGTAGCCCATTTTTGAATTCTAATGGAATTTACTACAGCCCATTTACAGTTTGTTAAAAGTACAGCCCATTTCAACCAACCGTTCAAAACAGAATTCAATAAATTTCCCACATTTTGATGGGATCCGAAATATTTTTATCCCGAAATTTCTAGTCAGATTAAATACAATTTCAATATAAATTTATATTACGTAAAAATCCAACGAAACATGGCGCTCGCAACAATTAATGAAATTAAAATTTTCAATATCCAAAAATAATATTTTATAAAGTAATGACGTGTTTGGTGCATTTTTTATATTTACTGCCCAGTTTTTATAATTACATCCCATTTATTATTTCTTAAAGCCCATTTTCTTGTTAAGCCTAATGCATCCCTCCTAGGAAAGATTTGCAGCCCAGTGGGGCGGAGAATAACAACTTGACCTTGCCTGGGTATTCCTAAAAAAAGTATAGCTGGGCTAGCCATTTTCAGCTTGAAAAAAATTAATATCTGGGCTGGATATCTGGCCTGGGCTAGACGGGCCACAGCCCACCCAGTTAATACCTGCAGCGATGTTTTCGTTGTTGTTCAGAGGAGAAAGATTAATATCTGGGCTAAACATCGAAAAACTCTGCAGTGCTCACACCTCAAAAACACAAATACTGCTCGAGCTGCTTGGTCCCAGCTGTCGGCCGCTTCTTGTGCAATTCTCTCGTTTATTGACTACTACATAGGTTGACAATGGTGTGGGACCATGATGTCAGGAAACCAGGAGGAAGCAAAATAAATTATAGTTATATATATATATAATAAGGAGGCACTTGCGTACGTGAGGCTATGGACCTGGTGGGTCCCCATTGTCATCCTCTCCAAGTAAAGTCATCTCCTCGCCCGCGCGCGCTTTTCGCCCGGAACAGTCAGCGCCGCCCGCCCCGCTTCCCGGTGCAGGCGATTGCTCCTCCTTCAAACGACACAAGTGTCGTCCGTCCGTCTATATGCCGCCCACATTAATGATACGCGGTTGCCGAGGCGGCTACTCCGGCGCCACACGTCCGTCCCTCCGCCCGCCCACCATTGCTATATAAACTGCTGCGCCGGCCATAGCCGCAGTCATCTGCATCCGTTCCCTTTCTCCTGTCCACACCACTACTGCCCACCATGGCTTCCTCGCGCTCCAGCGCTCTTCGGGACGGGTGGACGACGGACCACAAGGAGATGGCAGCCATTGCTGCCGACCGGCTGGCCGGCAGGCAGCCGGAGGACGATGACGTCCCAATGGAGTACATGGTAGTCGACGATCCGGCGCCAACCCCCTCCTCCACGCCATCCTCGCCGGTGCATTGCACCATGACCATCGGCGAGGCCCGTGCCCAATATATGGATAGGGTGAGGCAGATGCGTCAGGAGCAGTTCCGGGAGGCATAGGCCGACCCCGCCTACAACCACCATCTCCTCCAGGAGCACCTGCAGGCAGAGGAGCAGATCGCCGCGGAGCGGGCGGAGCAGGAGGCGCTGCTCGACTCGTACCGCTCCGCCCGCAAGGGCCACCTCGAGCGCTGGCGGTACCGCATGCGGGTGGCGGAGGCTGCGGCCGCCTACAAAAAGGCTAGCAAAGAGGGCGATGAAGCGGGAGAGGCGCTATTTGGCGAGACCGAGGACGAGGCGGAGGACAATGCCGGCTCCGACGAGTCCCCGCTCCGCTGGCGTCGACGAGGCCCTGCTCCGCCGAGGCCCTGCGGCGCCAACAACGAGGCAGAGGACACCGCCGGCTCCGCCGAGGCCCCGCCCCGCCAACAACGAGGCAGAGGACATCACCGGCTCAGCCGAGGCCCCACCCTGCCGGCAACGTGGGGGAGGATTTCCACCGCTCCGCTGAGGCGCCGCCCGCCGGCAACGAGACAGAGGACATCGCCGACTCTGCCGAGGCCCCGCCCCGCTGCCAACGAGGCCGCGCCACACAGAAAACGAGGAAGAGTAGAACACGGTAGGTCGCCGCCGCTCGGGTCCAAGTAAGGCCACCGCTGCTACCCTCCGGTTGAAGCCAAGCTAGGCGGGTTGACCATTGATGGCCGGTTAGCTTCTTGGCGGCGACGTGGAGTCGGAGAGCTGCGTTGGAGAAGAACGCTGCTTCTACTTAACTGCTGGTGCAGTTGGCCGACTGACATGTGGGCCCAACAGGCCACATGTTAGTTACGCAACTGCACCTGCAGTTAAGTCACTGAAGCTTCTGTTCGGCTCAGCGGGACACAGGTGGGTAGCTTTGGTTAATTAAATATACCTCCAGCGCACCCCTTTTTAGTTGAAGAATGTATGAAATGTAATGAAATCCGGCATGTTTATATGAAATCCGACCGTGTATGAATGAATTTATTTCGATTAGTTCGAATTCCTGTATCACTGGCATTGGATGAACATGCAAAACAATACATACTAGCATTATTCCCAGGGTGATCACCTCGTTTGCAGCAGTTTCACATGTACTCCCTCCGGTCCTTTCTAGTCGTGCATACAAGTTTTGTCTGCAGTCAAAGTATCTCTACTTTGACCAATCTTATACAAAAAAGTATGCACTTTCAGAATGTGCGAAGTAAAAAGGAACAGAAGGAGTATAAAGAGTTTGAGCAGCTTTTTAGCGCTTCTGTACATTGCAATCAAACACACAGGCTTGGCAATTCATAGAGAACATTCAAAACAATCGATGATTATGCATCTCAGCGACTCACATGTCAGAGGAAATATTTACTTCACAACTAAAGAATAAAGAAAAAATTGATCGACGCTGCTGACAGCAAAGGGCGTCCCATTCGAAAATATCAAACGCATGTCTTGCTAAAATCAATGAGCAAAATTTGACAAGGTTGTCCCATTCCAAAATATCAAATGCCTACGATTGTCGAATGGGCAGGGTTTGCCATCAGTTCGGACATTGACATGGCACCTCGTGCTAAATAAACCAGCTGTTCTTTTTGTGCAGTTCCACCAAAATCAACCAAATTCGCGCGTAGCTTGTATGATTTCGCCCTTATATGTTGCAACGCCTTGAACTTATCGGCACCTCCTTTCTTGTGGTGGAAATGAATGATTCGATGTATTCATGAACATTTTGTGCAGTTCCCATTGAAATCAAGCTGAGCACCCCTGTTTGCACAAATACAAAAAAGTGATTAGTATAAAGCAAACTGTACTATGAATTGACAGTTTCAATAGGCACATACATGGTCCATGTAGAGCACACTTTTAGAAAAATGGAACTCACCAGAAAGAATCCTAGAACAACATTGTACTCGCGCATCACAGCAAAAAAATGGAGATTTGTCAGTCCTTCTGAGCTGAAGTTAGTTTGGTCTTGTGGGGAGTAATGTAACCATCCTTCAACTGCTCCTTCTGATGAGAAGATAGACAGGGCTTCTTCATCCTGGCATAATCGGAACTAGTCACTTCACGTACTCCATATTCTTCTTCAGAGGAAGATGATCCTGTTGTGCAAAGACAAGAGGACTACTAAATGCTAGCATCCCTGTTTGCTCGAAAAAAAGGAAAGGAAATATTTAAAACATCACAGATGAAGCACTTCTCAAGGACAATACCACTTTTTCATGACAGTATCTAAACAGTAGCACAACACCAATAGAGATGACAAAGATCAATCATATTGATGAAATCAGTGGGCGAGTACCAACCTTTGTCAGGAGGCTTATTGTGTAGAGCATACAGATGAAGCACTTCTCCGGAACCATATGTTGCTATCTACGGCAGTGGCCATGCTTACTATATACTCCTCGATTAGTTTAATGTTTCCAACATCTTCTTGTGCAGTTCCACTAAAATATATGGTATCTTCAAAGAAGATCCCTGTTTGCACAAGTATAGATAATTACATATTACATTAAGAGTGGCATCAAATCAGTGGCAAAACAATTGCTCGTTCCAGCCATAGCAATAAATTAAGATGCAAAACTATATCATTACTTGTGTCATCACAGTTCCAGTGCTTCATTACAGCACCGGGAGTTGATTTTTGTTTTTCTTCCGCCTGTTCTTCCCCTTCATCACTTGGTTCAATAACAGACAAGCTTCGCCTTCAATGTAAGATTTGGCATGTCAATTAGGGAGCACAAGTATAGTACTAAACTTAATTTTCTGATGAAAGTGGCAAAATACAGGCCAACATTTGTAAAATATCCTTATCTTACCTCAATGGGATATTACAGTGCACATACAGATTGTAAGTCTTGTCTCCATTTGTGCAGTTCACTAAAATCAAGCAACATTATCGTACAAGTAGCACAACATATGAAAGCACACTGCAGAATCATGTGAAAGAAGGCTAGTACTGACCTCTCATGATGCGGAATTCAAACAACTCACAAGAAGAAAATCTAAACCAAATTCGCCTTAACGGATAGGAAGTAAGATCTCCTCTTGTGCAGTTCCACTAAGATCAAGCAATCAAGCAACATTGTCAGTGGGACATTTTGGTTGAACTGCACAAAACACTCTTAAAACAAAAGTGTTTTGTGCAGTGCAACAAAAGGTCACAATGGCAACGAGGTGAAGTAGATAACCCTGTTTACACAGAGGTGCAAAGGAAACAATTAGTGGTCAATAACGGTGGATGACACAAAAGCCAACAAAAAGAAGAATCTACCTTATCTAAATGGGAAAGAAAGCAAGACAATAGCATTTCTCAAACGGTGGCATTGATTAATATTAACATAGAGATTATATTAACAATAAAATTCGTTAAACATGTATTTTATTTTAACTATGGCATTGCATCAATTTTCCAGCGGCATTATTAGAGGGTGTTTGTTTACAGGGACATTTTGGTGTAGGGACTAAAAAAACTCCATGTCAGTCCCATCTAAGCCAAACAGGAGGGACTTTTAGGGACTAAAAGTGGGCATTTGGGACTAAAGAAAGAAGACCCCGAGGGAGTATTTTTGGGACTTTTTCCAACAGTTGCCCCTGCCACGCATCGCACCTTGTCTTTATTAGTTCATTACTATGGGTAACATGGTCTTTTAGCATGTCATTTAATAACCTCTAGTCCATGTTTAGTCCCTGGAACCAAGCAGGTAGGGACTAGGGAGTTTTTAACCAAACAGGGCCTTAGATTAACAACAACTAATGAGTTGCACGGGACAGTGGACGCACCAGCACCATGTGCATCTACCGATGTACTGTGGTCATGCACAGTCTGTTGCAACAAAGAACAAACAACCAAGGAGCATATTTGTGTTGGTCCCAGTTTTGTTATCTTTAGACACCTTTCCCTATGTGAGCGCAGCAAATCTAGTCCTGCTCAAACTCTATAGCCTTGTCCCTTCTTTTCCTTTTTGAACTAGTACTTTCGCCCCTTCCTTTCCCCTTTGAACCACGTCCTAGATTTATGCAATACAACTTTCCCCACAACTTTCCCCCATTCCTTTCCTCTTTGAACCACGTCCTAGATTCATGCTATACAACTTTCCCCCTTCATTTCCTCTTTGAACCACGTCCTAGATTCATGCTATATACAACTTTTCCCACTACTTTCCCCCACTCCTTTCCTCTTTGAACCACGTCCTAGATTCATGGTATACATGCAGCTAGAGAAATGCATGTGGAGTAAGTAAATTATACCTTAAGGTTCTAGGGGCGTGGTTCGGTGGGCGACGGGACGGCGACGAAGAAGAAGGGGTCGGAGGCCCTCCCGCGCCGCTGCTGGGTGGAAAGTGAACAGCTGTAACACCCACGATGCGGCTATATCTCCCACGTGTCGAGGCACGACTTAGAGACATAACCGCATTGTGGTTTTGTCGCAAGAAGGGTCATCTTCACATAATCCCATGTAATGAACAAGAATGGGATAAAGAGTTGGCTTACAATCGCCACTTCACACAATACATAAATAAATCATACATCAATCAGAGTACACACATAGACCGACTACGGTCAAGGCCAAAAGAAAAGAAGACAACCCAACTGCTAGATCCCCGATCGTCCCAACTGGGCTCCACTACTGATCATCCGGAAAAGAAACATAGTAACGACCACGTTCCTCGTCGAACTCCCACTTGAGCTCGGTTGCGTCATCTGCACTGGTATCGTCGGCACCTGCAACTGTTTGGAAGTATCTGTGAGTCACGAGGACTCAGCAATCTCACACCCGCGAGATCAAGTCTATTTAAGCTTAAGGGTAGGAAAGGGTAAGGTGGTGAGGTTGCAGCAGCGACTAAGCATATATGGTGGCTAACATACGCAAATAAGAGCGAGAAGAGGAGCAACTGAATGGTCGTCAACTAGTAATGATCAAGAAGTGATCCTGAACTCCTACTTACGTCAAACATAACCCAAAAGCCGTGTTCACTTCCCGGACTCCGCCGAGAAGAGACCATCACGGCTACACACGCGGTTGATGCGTTTTAATTAAGGTCAAGTGTCAAGTTCTCTACAACCGGATATTAACAAATTCCCATCTGCCACATAACCGCGGGCACGGCTTTCGAAAGATAATACCCTGCAGGGGTGTCCCAACTTAGCCCATTATAAGCTCTCCCGGTCAACGAAGGATATTCCTTCTCCCGGGAAGACCCGATCAGTCTCGGAATCCCGGTTTACAAGACATTTCGACAATGGTAAAACAAGACCAGCAAAGCCGCCCGATGTGCCGACGAATCCCGATAGGAGCTGCACATATCTCGTTCTCAGGGCACACCGGATGAGCAAGACGTCGGGTTGGCATAGACCCTGGTTGCCCAGGGGGCGCCGGACATCGCTCGGTTTGGACCAGCACTCGAAGGAGAACTAGCCCGGGGGGGGGGGGTAAATAAAGATGACCCTTGAGTCTGCAGAACCCAAGGGAAAAAGGCTTAGGTAGGCGAATGGTAAAACCAAGGTTGGGCCTTGCTGGAGGAGTTTTATTCAAAGCGAACTGTCAAGGGGGTCCCATAAATCACCCAACCGCGTAAGGAACGCAAAATCAAGGAACATAACACCGGTATGACGGAAACTAGGGCGGCAAGAGTGGAACAAAACACCAGGCATAAGGCCGAGCCTTCCACCCTTTACCAAGTATATAGATGCATTAACTAAATAAGAGATATTGTGATATCCCAACATATCCATGTTCCAACATGGAACAAACTTCATCTTCACCTGCAACTAGCAACGCTATAAGAGGGGCTGAGCAAAAGCCGTAACATAGCCAAACAACGGTTTGCTAGGAAGGGTGACAAAGGTTAGAGGTGGTTTCATGGCAATTTGGGAGGCATGATATAGCAAGTGGTAGGTAACGCGACATAGCAATAGAGTGAACAACTAGCAAGCAAAGATAGAAGTGATTTCGAGGGTATGGTCATCTTGCCTGAAATCCCGCAAGGAAGAAGAACGAGTCCATGAAGAAGACAAACGGACGAAGTCGAACAAATCCTCACAACTCCGGAACGAAACCGAAGCTAACGAGAGAAGCAAACCGGAAAGAAGCCAACAACATAGTAAACAACCATCACATAAACATGACATGATGCACAATCAAGTATGATGCATGTCCGATTTAATGAGGCATGGCATGGCAAAGTGCGCAAACAATACTACAAATTAAGTGAAGCTCAATATACAACAAGTTGCATATTGAAGAAACACCACATCAATTATTTAGTTCTCTCTCGTTATGTACTCGACCATATTAAATGTTGATTAACATGGCAAGAGGTGAAGCATAAGTAAACTAACTATCTAGGCAATTTAAATGAGGCCGGAACAACAAATAACAATTCCGAACAATCCCCATGTCATTTAGCAATTTTAATGCAAACATCAATTTTAGACATTTTAAATGTTGTTATCATGATGCGGATGACATATGCAAGTTTTAAGAAATTTTTATGAAAATGTTGACATGAGCATGTTATGAAGCATTTGTCATCGTGGTGGAAGAAAGGGGTGCCACGGCAACGAATCCGAAAATGATGCCACAGCAACATATCGGTTTCGGTAGCCCATGGAGATACCGGTGCAAAAGGAAGCGTGGCGTGAGCGTGTCAAGCAAGATGGTGGGGTGCTCCCGACTACCGGGTTCCCACGGGTTAGTGGTATGGAAACGAGGAACGTGCAAAGACCTCTCTCGGACACGGTGCAAACACGAGCATCTCATACAACACATGCATTCGTTCCACGGGCGTCGTCTCGGGGTTATACCTTCGAAGCGTGCATTCGGGGTGTCGGAGTAAATGGCCATGGGTAGCCTAACCGACTACCCCTGGCTCTTCAAAAATTATCAGGCCATTTGAGCCTTCAAGCATTCGAAGCGTTGGGCCGCCTTCCCCCGGCCGGCTACCCCAGGAGCCGACTCTCAGAAGGCGACCCAGTCCCAGAAACCTCCCCCAAGATAGCTATGAGATGGCCGACTCCAGGAAGCCGGCGCCAAAAGGACCGACTCCCAAAGGCCGACCATGGAGAACGCCGACTCCCAAGAGCCGGCCATGAAGAACGCCGACTCCAAGAAGCCGGCCAAGACCGCACCCACCAAAACTACGCCCACATAATGGTGACAAGACGGGGTGTGGCCACAGTACGGCGCACTACCCCCGAATCCCGAGGCAGGCATGGCCACAGGACGCCATACGGGTCAGCCATCTCCCGTCCGGCTCGGCACTGTAGCCATGCTAGCCTCCACGTCATCCGTGACAGACGCCAGTACGGCCCACGGGCGGCGGGCCCCTTTAGCCAGAGAGAGGCACGAAGGCGGCGCGGCCTCCCCCAGTCGGCCAGGGGCGTAGCCGGCCCCCAGAGGCCGGCTACCCCCCTCCCTCGAAACATGTGCCACATTAAGGAGACAAGACGAGGTAAGGCTATAGTGAGAGCCCTCGAGGCGGCACACTGTAGCCACGCTTACCTCGACAAAGCCCTCGTCATCAGGGGCGAGGCTACAGTAAACAGCCGCCGACAAGACCCCCAGGCGGTGGGGCCGGCCTGTCGACCAAGAGGCCGGCAGCCGGCGGGACCCACCAGTCGGCGGGCCCCAATGGCCAGCGGAGAAGCCGGCGAGCACAGACACTGACGGCTGGGACCCGCGCCCAGCCGGATTACAATTGTACCCCCGGGGGGTACGCCTATATAAACCCCCCGGGGCACCCATGCAAAGGGTTGGTCTCTTAGAGTTACACACACACCATATAGAGAGGGAAGTGAGGGCTAGTCTTGCTCTTCTTCTCCCTTGAACCCGACAGCTCAAGGAGCATTTGTAGCTACTCGTTCTGATCTAGTGATCATGCGGAGACCCCGCAGAGCAGGACTAGGGGTGTTATCTCCACGGAGAGCCCCGTACCTGGGTAAGATTTGCCGGCGAGCATGTCTTCGCCTCATCCCGTTTCCAGGCACCGGCGACGTCTTACTGGCTCCCACAATGATAAGCCACCCGTTGGCATATGTCGCACCTACCACCCGACATTTGGCGCCCACCGTGGGGCCAGGTGCACCGTCGTCCGGAGACCTGTTCTGGACGGGAACCCTTTTTCTCCCCCGCGAGCGCAGCCAGCCTGCTGCGCCCGATGGCGTTTGCCCCGACGCGCTGCAAGGCGTCGACGACGCCTGCGCAGCGAGCTGCCTCGCCGATCTGCTCGGCGAGACTCGCATCTCCGACGAGCCCGCGTCCGACGCGGGCACGGACTACCCCGAGAGCCGCCTCGTCAGCCTCCTCGACCAACTTCACGTCTCCAGCGAGCCTGCTGCAGACTTGGAGTCGGTCGGCTCCACCGACCCGATGCTTGTCGATTCCGACACGGCATCGCTCGACGCCTACCCCTCCGACGTGGTGGTCTTCGACGACCCTCTCCCTCGAGCTGACAGCGGCAGCAGCGCTGTCACCGAAGTGTTGGTCAGTAGCCACGTCGCCAACTCGGGCGAGAACACCCACAACGCCCTGCAAGCGGCGATGCACGACTTATCCGTCCCCATCCAGGCCGACACCGACGCCGAGACCCTGGAGGCACGCTGCCTCGCCCTCTTCGTGGAAGGCCAGAAGATAGCCTCCATGAGACGCCTCATCGAGGTGTTGGAAATATGCCCTAGAGGCAATAATAAATAGGTTATTATTATATTTCCTTGTTCGTGATAATCGTTTATTATCCATGCTAGAATTGTATTGATAGGAAACTCAGATACATGTGTGGATACATAGACAACACCATGTCCCTAGTAAGCCTCTAGGAGACTAGCTCGTTGATCAATAGATGGTTACGGTTTCCTGACCATGGACATTGGATGTCGTTGATAACGGGATCACATCATTAGGAGAATGATGTGATGGACAAGACCCAATCCTAAGCCTAGCACAGGATCGTGTAGTTCGTTTGCTCAGAGCTTTTCTAATGTCAAGTATCATTTCCTTAGACCATGAGATTGTGCAACTCCCGGATACCGTAGGAATGCTTTGGGTGTACCAAACGTCACAACGTAACTGGGTGACTATAAAGGTGCACTACAGGTATTTCCGAAAGTGTCTGTTGGGTTGGCACGAATCGAGACTGGGATTTGTCACTCCGTGTAAACGGAGAGGTATCTCTGGGCCCACTCAGTAGGACATCATCATAATGTGCACAATGTGACCAAGGAGTTGATCACGGGATGACGTGAGTTACGGAACGAGTAAAGAGACTTGCCGGTAACGAGATTGAACAAGGTATAGGGATACCGACGATCGAATCTCGGGGAAGTAACATACCGATTGACAAAGGGAATTGGGTACGGGATTGATTGAATCCTCGACATCGTGGTTCATCCGATGAGATCATCGTGGAACATGTGGGAGCCAACATGGGTATCCAGATCCCGCTGTTGGTTATTGACCGGAGAGTCGTCTCGGTCATGTCTGCGTGTCTCCCGAACCCGCAGGGTCTACACACTTAAGGTTCGGTGACGCTAGGGTTATAGAGATATTAATATGCGGTAACCCGAAAGTTGTTCGGAGTCCCGGATGAGATCCCGGACGTCACGAGGAGTTCCGGAATGGTCCGGAGGTAAAGATTTATATATGGGAAGTCTTATTTTGGTCGCCAGAAAAGTTTCGCACTTTATCGGTATTGTACCGGGAGTGCCGAAAGGGGTCCGGGGGTCCACCAGCCCCGGGGGGCCACATGGGCTGTAGGGGGTGGGCCTTGGCCTATATGGGCCAAGGGCACCAGCCCCAAGAGGCCCATGCGCCAAGAGATAAGGAAAAGGGAGAGTCCTAAAGGGGGAAGGCACCTCCGAGGTGCCTTGGGGGGGGGGGGAAGGACTCCTCCCTGGCCGCACCCTTCCTTGGAGGAAGGGCCAAGGCTGCGTCCCCCCTCCCTTGGCCCTATATATAGTGGGGGGAAGGGAGGGCAGCAACATCCAAGCCCTGGCGCCTCCCTCTCCCTCCCGTGACACCTCTTCCTCCCCGCTTGCGCTTGGTGAAGCCCTGCCGGGATCCCGCTACTTCCACCACCACGCCGTCGTGCTGCTGGATCTCCATCAACCTCTCCTCCCCCCTTGCTGGATCAAGAAGGAGGAGACGTCGCTGCTCCATACGTTTGTTGAACGCGGAGGTGCCGTCCGTTCGGCGCTAGGATCGTCGGTGATTTGGATCACGACGAGTACGACTCCATCAACCCCGTTCTCTTGAACGCTTCCGCTCGCGATCTACAAGGGTATGTAGATGCACTCCTCTCTCTCGTTGCTAGATGACTCCATAGATTGATCTTGGTGATGCGTAGAAAATTTTGAATTTCTGCTACGTTCCCCAACAGTGGCATCATGAGCTAGGTCTATGCGTAGTTTCTATGCACGAGTAGAACACAAAGCAGTTGTGGGCGTAGATGTTGCCAATTCTTCTTGCCGCTACTAGTCTTATCTTGTTTCGGCGGCATTGTGGGATGAAGCGGCCCGGACCGACCTTACATGTACGCTTACGTGAGACAGGTTCCACCGACTGACATGCACTTGTTGCATTAGGTGGCTAGCGGGTGTCTGTCTCTCCCACTTTAGTCGGAACGGATTCAACGAAAAGGGTCCTTATGAAGGGTAAATAGAAATTGGCATATCACGTTGTGGTTTTACGTAGGTAAGAAACATTCTTGCTAGAAACCTATACAAGCCACGTAAAAAATTGCAACAACAATTAGAGGACGTCTAACTTGTTTTTGCAGCATGTGCTATGTGATGTGATATGGCCAGAAGATGTGATGAATGATATATGTGATGTATGAGATTGATCATATTCTTGTAATAGGAATCAAGACTTGCATGTCGATGAGTATGACAACCGGCAGGAGCCATAGGAGTTGTCTTTATTTTTTTGTATGACCTGCGTGTCATTGAATAACGCCATGTAAATTACCTTACTTTATTGCTAAGCGCGTTAGCCATAGAAGTAGAAGTAATCGTTGGCGTGACAACTTCATGAAGACACAATGATGGAGATCATGATGATGGATTTCATGGTGTCATGCCGGTGACAAAGATGATCATGGTGCCCCGAAGATGGAGATCAAAGGAGCAAAATGATATTGGCCATATCATGTCACTATTTGATTGCATGTGATGTTTATCATGTTATGCATCTTACTTGCTTAGAACGACGGTAGTAAGTAAGATGATCCCTCACTAAAATTTCAAGAGACGTGTTCCCCCTAACTGTGCACCGTTGCGAAGGTTCGTTGTTTCGAAGCACCACGTGATGATCGGGTGTGATAGATTCTAACGTTCGAATACAACGGGTGTTGACGAGCCTAGCATGTACAGACATGGCCTCGGAACACATGCGAAACACTTAGGTTGAGTTGACGAGCCTAGCATGTACAGACATGGCCTCGGAACACAAGAGACCGAAAGGTCGAACATGAGTCGTATAGTAGATAGGATCAACATGGAGATGTTCACCGATGATGACTAGTCCGTCTCACGTGATGATCGGACACGGCCTAGTTTGACTCGGATCATGTATCACTTAGATGACTAGAGGGATGTCTATCTGAGTGGGAGTTCATTAATCAGATGAACTTAATTATCATGAACATAGTCAAAAGATCTTTGAAAATTATGTCATACGCTTTAGTTGTACTGTTTAAGATACGTTCCTAGAGAAAATTTAGTTGAAAGTTGATAGTAGCAATTATGCGGACTGGGTCTGTAAACTGAGGATTGTCCTCATTGCTGCACAGAAGGCTTATGTCCTTAATGCACCGCTCGGTGTGCTGAACCTCAGCATTGTCTGTAGATGTTACGAAACATCTGACATACACGTTTTGATGACTACGTGATAGTTCAGTGCGGTTTAGAATTGTGGCACCAAAGACGTTTTTGAAACGTCGCAGAACATGTGAGATGTTCCGAAGACTGAAATTGGGATTTCAGACTAGTGCCCACGTCAGGAGGTATGAGACCTCTGACAAGTTTCTGAAGCCTGCAAACTAAGGGAGAAAAGCTCAAACGTTGAGCATGTGCTCAGATTGTCTAAGTGCCACAATCGCTTGAATCGAGTGGGAGTTAATCTCCCAGATGAGATAGTGATGGTTCTCCATAGTCACTGCCACCAAGCTAGTAGAGCTTCGTGATGAACTATAACATATCAGGGATAGTTATGATGATCCTTGAGCTATTCACGATGTTTGACACCGCGAGAGTAGAAATCAAGAAGGAGCATCAATTGTTGATGGTTAGTAAAACCACTAGTTTCTAGAAGGGCAAGGGCAAAAGGGATACTTCGTGAAACAGCAAATCGTTTGCTGCTCTAGTGAAGAATCCCAAGGTTGAACCCAAACCCGAGACTAAGTGCTTCTGTAATGAGGGGAATGGTCACTGAAGCAGTACTACCCTAGATACTTGGTAGATGAGAAGGCGGGCAAGGTCGACAGAAGTATATTGGATATACGTTATATGAATGTGTACTTTACTAGTACTCCTAGCAGCACTAGGGTATTAGATACCGGTTCGGTTGCTAAGTGTTAGTAACTCGAAATAAAAGCTGCGGAATAAACGGAGACTAGCTAAAGGTGAGATGACGATATGTGTTGGAAGTGTTTCCAAGGTTGATGTGATCAAGCATCGCATGCTCCCTCTACCATCGAGATTTGGTGTTTGCGTTGAGCATGATTGGATTATGTTTATCGCAATACAGTTATTCATTTAAGGAGAATAATGGTTACTCTGTTTATTTGAATAATACCTTCAATGGTCTTGCACCTAAAATGAATCTCGATCGTAGTGATACACATGTTCATGCCAAAAGTAATGATAGTACCACATACTTGTGGCACTGCTATTTGAGTCATATTGGGATAGAACGCATGAAGAAGCTCCATGTAGATGGATCTTTGGACGCAGTCGTTTTTGAAAAGATTGAGGCATGCGAACCATGTCTATTGGTATATATGCATGAAGAAACTCCATGCAGATGGATCGTTTGGACTCACTTGATTTTGAATCACTTGAGACATGCAAATCATACCACATGGGCAAGATGACTGAAAGTCCTCGTTTTCAGAAAAATGGAACAAGAGAGCAACTTATTGGAAGTAATACATTTTGATGTATGCAGTCCAATGAGTGCTGAGGCATGCAGTGGATATCGTTATGTTCTTACTTCACAGATGATTTGAGTAGATGCTGAGTGTATTTACTTGATGAAACACAAGTCTGAATTATTGAAAGGTTCAAGTAATTTCAGAGTGAAGTTGAAGATCGTCGTGACAAGAGGATAAAATGTCTGTGATATGATCATAGAGATGAGTATCTGAGTTATGAGTTTGGCACACAATTGAGACATTGTGGAAAGTGTTTCACAATTAATACCGCCTGGAACACCATAGTGTGATGGTGTGTCCGGACATCATAGCTGCACCCTATTGGATATGGTGCATACCATGATGTTTCTTATCAAATTACCACTATCGTTTATGGGTTAGGCATTAGGGACAACCGCATTCACTTTAAAAGGGGCACCACGCAATTCCGTTGAGACGACATCGTTTAGAGAAACCTAAGTTGTCGTTTCTTAAAAGTTTGGGGCTGCGATGCTTATGTGAAAAAGTTTCAGGCTGATAAGCTCGAACCTAAAGCGGATAAATGCATCTTCATAGAAAACCCAAAACAGTTGGGTATACCTCCTATTTCAGATCTGGAAGCAAAAGTAATTGCTTCTAGAAACAGGTCCTTTCTCGAGGAAAAGTTTCTCTCGAAAGAATTGAGTGGGAGGATGGTGGAGACTTGATAAGGTTATTGAACCGTCACTTCAACTAGTGTGTAGCAGGGCACAGGAAGTTGTTCCTGTGGCACCTACACCAATTGAAGCGGAAGCTTATGATAGTGATCATGAAACTTCGGATCAAGTCACTACCAAACCTCGTAGGACGACGAGGATGCGTGCTACCTCAGAGTGGTACGTGATCCTGTCTAAGATATCATGTTGTTGGACAACACTGAACCTACGAGCTATGGAGAAGCGAGGGTGGGCCCATATTCCGACAAATGGTTAGAAGCCATGAAATCCGAGATAAATGTTACCGTCTATGAAGCTCGACTTGTGGCAAAGAGTATTTCCACAAGTTCAAGGAGTTGACTACGATGAGATTTTCCCATCCGTAGCGATGCTTAATTCCGTCGGAATCATGTTAGCATTAGCTGCATTTATGAAATCTGGCAGATGGATGTAAAAACAAGTTTCCTTACCAGTTTTCGTAAGGAAAGGTTGTATGTGATACAATCAGAAAGGTTTTGTCCATCCTAAGGATGCTAAAAGGTATGCTAGCTCCAGCGATCCTTCTAAGGACTGGAGTAAGCATCTCGGAGTTGGAATGTACGCTTTGATGAGATGATCAAAGTTTTTGGGTTTATACAAAGTTTGTTAGAAACGTGTATTTACAATAAAGTGAGTGGGAGCGCTGCAACATTTCTGATAAGTATATGTGAATGACATATTGTTGATCCGAAATGATGTAGAATTTCTGGAAAGCATAGAGGGTTGTTTGAAAGGAGTTTTTTCAAAGGAAGACCTGGATAAAGCTGCTTACATATTGGGCATCAAGATCTATAGAGATAGACGCCTGATGATACTTTCAAAGAACGCACACCTTGACATGATTTTGAAAGAGTTCAAAATAGATCAGCAAAGAAGGAGTTCTTGGCTGTGTTACAAGGTGTGAGTATTGAGTAAGACTCAAGACCTGACCACAACAGAAGAGAGAGAAAGGACGAAGGTCGTCCCCTATGCTTTAGATGTAGGCTCTACAGTATGCTATGTTGTGTACCGCACATGAAGTGTGCCTTGCCATGAGTTGGTCAAGGGGTACAATAGTGATCCGGGAATGGATCACGTGACAGCGGTCGAACTTATCCTTAGTATCTAGTGGACTAAGGAATTTTCTCAATTATGGAGGTGAAAAGGAGTTCGTCGTAAAGGGTTACGTCGATGCGAACTTTGACACTAATCCGGATGGCTCTGAGTAGTAAACTGGATTCGTATAGTAGAGCAATTATTTGAAATGGCTCCAAATGGCGCGTGGTAGCATCCACAAGATGACATAGATATTCGTAAAGCACACACGGATCTGAAAGGTTCAGACCCGTTGACTAATAACCTCTCTCACAAGCATAACATGATCAAACCAGAACTCATTGAGTGTTAATCACATAGTGATGTGAACTAGATTGTTGACTCTAGTAAACTCTTTGGATGTTGGTCACATGGTGATGTGACCTGTCAGTGTTAATCACATGGTGATGTGAACTAGATTATTCACTCTAGTGCAAGTGGGAGACTATTGGAAATATGCCCTAGAGGCAATAATAAATAGGTTATTATTATATTTCCTTGTTCGTGATAATCGTTTATTATCCATGCTAGAATTGTATTGATAGGAAACTCAGATACATGTGTGGATACATAGACAACACCATGTCCCTAGTAAGCCTCTAGGAGACTAGCTCGTTGATCAATAGATGGTTACGGTTTCCTGACCATGGACATTGGATGTCGTTGATAACGGGATCACATCATTAGGAGAATGATGTGATGGACAAGACCCAATCCTAAGCCTAGCACAGGATCGTGTAGTTCGTTTGCTCAGAGCTTTTCTAATGTCAAGTATCATTTCCTTAGACCATGAGATTGTGCAACTCCCGGATACCGTTGGAATGCTTTGGGTGTACCAAACGTCACAACGTAACCGGGTGACTATAAAGGTGCACTACAGGTATTTCCGAAAGTGTCTGTTGGGTTGGCACGAATCGAGACTGGGATTTGTCACTCCGTGTAAACGGAGAGGTATCTCTGGGCCCACTCAGTAGGACATCATCATAATGTGCACAATGTGACCAAGGAGTTGATGACGGGATGATGTGAGTTACGGAACGAGTAAAGAGACTTGCCGGTAACGAGATTGAACAAGGTATAGGGATACCGACGATCGAATCTCGGGCAAGTAACATACCGATTGACAAAGGGAATTGGGTACGGGATTGATTGAATCCTCGACATCGTGGTTCATCCGATGAGATCATCGTGGAACATGTGGGAGCCAACATGGGTATCCAGATCCCGCTGTTGGTTATTGACCGGAGAGTCGCCTCGGTCATGTCTGCGTGTCTCCCGAACCCGTAGGGTCTACACACTTAAGGTTCGGTGACGCTAGGGTTATAGAGATATTAGTATGCGGTAACCCGAAAGTTGTTCGGAGTCCCGGATGAGATCCCGGACGTCACAAGGAGTTCCGGAATGGTCCGGAGGTAAAGATTTATATATGGGAAGTCTTATTTTGGTCGCCAGAAAAGTTTCGCACTTTATCGGTATTGTACCGGGAGTGCCGAAAGGGGTCCGGGGGTCCACCAGCCCCGGGGGGCCACATGGGCTGTAGGGGGTGGGCCTTGGCCTATATGGGCCAAGGGCACCAGCCCCAAGAGGCCCATGCGCCAAGAGATAAGGAAAAGGGAGAGTCCTAAAGGGGGAAGGCACCTCCGAGGTGCCTTGGGGGGGGGGGGGAGGACTCCTCCCTGGCCGCACCCTTCCTTGGAGGAAGGGCCAAGGCTGCGCCCCCCCCCTCCCTTGGCCCTATATATAGTGGGGGGAAGGGAGGGCAGCAACATCCAAGCCCTGGCGCCTCCCTCTCCCTCCCGTGACACCTCTTCCTCCCCGCTTGCGCTTGGTGAAGCCCTGCCAGGATCACGCTACTTCCACCACCACGCCGTCGTGCTGCTGGATCTCCATCAACCTCTCCTCCCCCCTTGATGGATCAAGAAGGAGGAGACGTCGCTGCTCTGTACGTGTGTTGAACGCGGAGGTGCCGTCCGTTCGGCGCTAGGATCATCGGTGATTTGGATCACGACGAGTACGACTCCATCAACCCCGTTCTCTTGAACGCTTCCGCTCGCGATCTACAAGGGTATGTAGATGCACTCCTGTCTCTCATTGCTAGATGACTCCATAGATTGATCTTGGTGATGTGTAGAAAATTTTGAATTTCTGCTACGTTCCCCAACACGAGGCCCACCAGCGCGAAGTCGACCGCGCCGCCTTCGGTACGCCGCCGCATAGCGGGCCGAGCCGAGCCGGCTTCGTCCAGAAGCGCGGTGCGGCTATCGCCAGCATGCTGGGGGCAGATCGCCCCGTCTACGCCACTCCGCTCAAGAACCTGTGGGCCACTCAGGTGGCCGCTGAAGAGCTAAATGGGTTGGGAGCCGATGAGCTCCCCTACATGACAAGGCGGATCCAGCAGCTGATCGACGCGGCCGCAGAACGACAAGAAGCCGGCGCCCGCGCTGATAGTCCTCCCCCGCGCCGGGAGCACGCCGCGACATCCCGGTCGCCGACTGCGAGCGGCGCCCGCGAGAGGAAAGACAAGGAGCCAGCTGCTAGCCGCAGCCGGACTCGTATCACCATCGAGCGCGACGCGGAAGGCCGCCCTCGAGCGGTGGAGCGCCAAGGAAATCCGCCTCCTTCCCCGCCTCGAGGGGAGAGACGTCCCACCCCGCCGCCTGTCACGCATCCGACTCTTGGTGGCCGACTAGGCCGCCGCGAAGGATTCGGCGAGAATGACGCCCGCCACCGGATTGACCGCCTAGCTCGATCCCTGGCGCTAGAAGAAGAAGACGATGTCGGCCCGCCATGCTTTGGCCCCCGCATCCGCGACAAGCTCTTCCCCAAAGGGTTCTCGCTCCCCAGAGACACGCCCAAGTACAACGGCTCTGTGAAGCCGGAAGATTGGCTCATCGACTACTCTACTACTGTTAGCATAGCCAACGGCAATCGGCGCGTACCCGTGAAATACGTCCCCCTCATGCTACAAGGCACGGCGCGCACCTGGCTCAACAGCTCAAGCCCTACAGCGTCAACAGCTGGCTGGACTTCACGGAAGTCTTCATCCGCAACTTCACCAGCACGTACAAGCAGCCTCCCAAGCCTCGCCAGCTCTCCCTATGCGTCCAAGGGCCCAACGAGTCGACCCGCGACTACCTCACGCGGTGGGCCGAGCTCCGCAACTCCTGCGAGGGGGTGCACGAGGTTCAGGCCATCGAGTACTTCACCGCCGGGTGCCGAGAGGGCATCCTCCTCAAACACCGGCTCCTCTGCGACAAGCCGGCTACCCTCGACGAACTGCTGATCATCGCGGACAAGTACGCCACGGCCGACTCCTCGATGAAGACCGAGCTCCGAGTGGACGCCTCTGGGAAGGTGCTTGCTCCGGCTCCCAAGACGCCGGCTGGCGACTCTAATCGGCGCCCCTACCAGAACGATCATAAGCGCAAGGCCCCTATGCCGCCTTCCACCAGTCGGCAGGTGGCCATAGTTGAAGATGAGCAACCCGAAGAACGGCCTGCTCCCAAGAAGAAGGGTGGCAGGTCGGCTTGGCAGCCGGCTTTCTCCTACGAGCAGACTCTCGACGCCCCCTGCAAGTTCCACAGCGGCGCGAAGCCGTCCAACCACACGACCCGAAAGTGCCACTGGCTCACGCGAATCTCCAAGGGCGAGGGGCTGGTGCCGCCTCCGCCTCCCGGCCCGCCGCCTCCAGCCCCCTAGCAGCCGGCGGCTCGGCCAGCAGTCGGAGCCATTCAAGATGAGTTCCCTGAAGAGCACGCCGCCTACGTCGTCTTCACAAGCCAAGTTGAGGACAAGCGTAGTCGGCGCCGTCAGCATTAAGAGGTCAACGCAGTTGCCTCTAGCGCCCCCGAGTTCATGCACTGGTCCGAGAAGCCCATCAACTGGAGCCAGGCCGACCACCCAGAGGTGATGCCATCCCCTGGCTCCTACGCACTAGTATTGGATGTCACCCTCGCGACGGAGAGGCGAGCTGCCCGATTCTCCCGCGTCCTGATTGATGGCGGAAGCAGTATCAATATACTGTACCGCGATACCATGGAGAAGCTGAACATCAAGGTGAAGCAGCTCATGCCAAGCCGGACCGTGTTCCATGGCATCGTGCCCGGCTTGTCTTGTTCCCCGATCGGCAGGATCAAGATGGATGTTCTCTTCGGAGACAAGGATCATTTTCGCCAAGAAGCGATCTGGTTTGAGGTAGTGGATCTGGAGAGCCCCTACCATGCTTTGCTTGGCCGACCTGCTCTGGCCAAGTTCATGGCTATGCCCCACTACGCCTACCTGAAGATGAAGATGCCGAGCTCGAAGGGGATCATCACTGTAGCCGGCGACTACAAGAAGTCCATCGAGTGCGCTATGGCCAGCAGTCGGCTGGCCGAGTCCCTCGTAGTGGCAGAAGAGAAGAAGATGCTGGAACGGGTTGTGGCCATGGCCGGCAAGCAGCCGGCCTTGTCCCCCAACCCCAAAGATTATGATGCGCAGGGCTCCTTCCAGCCGGCCAAGGAGACGAAGAAGATACCTCTGGACCCGGAGAATCCAGAAAGGTTTGCTGTCATTGGGGCAAACCTGGACAGTAAATAGGAAGGCGAGCTCGTCGACTTCCTCCGTGAGAATCGAGACGTCTTTGCATGGTCCCCAAAGGACATGCCGGGTGTCCCGAAGGATTTCGCCGAGCACAAATTGCACGTCCGAGCCGACGCGAAGCCGGTCAAGCAGCCCCTCCACCGACTGTCAGAAGAGAAGCAAAGAATCGTAGGAGAAGAGATAGCCCGGCTCCTCGCCGCTGGCTTTATTATGGAAGTATTTTTTCCAGAGTGGCTTGCCAACCCAGTCTTGGTTTTGAAAAAGAATAACAAGTGGCGTATGTGTATAGACTACACCAGCCTCAACAAGGCCTGCCCCAAGGATCCGTTTGCTTTGCCACGGATTGACCAAGTGATAGACTCCATGGACGGATGCGAGCTGTTGAGTTTTTTGGATGCCTACTCAGGGTACCATCAAATCAAGTTGGACCCAGCAGACCGCCTGAAGACTGCCTTCATCACACCATTCGGAGCTTTCTGTTACCTGACTATGACATTCGGCTTAAGGAATGCCGGTGCCACTTTTCAGCGTTGCATGCAGAAATGCCTCCTTAAGCAACTCGGCAGAAATGCCCACGTCTATGTAGACGACATTGTGGTGAAGACAGAGAAGCGCGGCACCCTGCTGGAGGACCTCAAAGAAACATTCGCCAACTTGCGCCGATTCCAAATCAAGCTCAACCCCGAGAAATGCGTGTTCGGAGTACCAGCCGGCCAGCTGCTAGGCTTTCTGGTCTCCGAACGTGGCATCGAGTGCAACCCTGTGAAGATCAAGGCCATCGAGAGGATGGAGATTCCCACCAAATTGAGAGATGTGCCGAAGTTCACCGGGTGCTTGGCCTCCCTAAACCGCTTTATCAGCCGGCTAGGAGAGAAGGCTCTCCCCCTGTACCGACTCATGAAGAAGTCCACTCACTTCGAGTGGAATGACCAAGCCGACCACGCCTTCCATGAGCTGAAGAAAATGCTGACCACTCCACCTGTCCTGGCGGCACCAACTGAGAAGGAGCCCATGCTCCTCTACATTGCCGCGACTAGCCGAGTGGTCAGTACAGTTGTCGTGGTCCAGCGCCCGGAAGAAGGCCGAGCCCAGCTAGTTCAAAGGCCGGTGTATTATCTAAGCGAAGTACTATCCAGCTCAAAGCAAACCTACCCGCACTAGCAGAAGATGTGCTATGGGGTGTACTTCGCCGCCAAGAAGCTGAAGCCCTACTTCCAAGAGCATCCCATCACGGTCGTGTGCACCGCCCCGCTTGCCGAGATCATAGGCAGCCGGGATGCATCCGGCCGGGTGGCTAAATGGGCCATTGCATTGGCACCATACACAATCTTCTACCAACCCCGCACCGCCATCAAGTCCCAAGCATTGGCCGACTTCCTCGTCGACTGGGCCGAGACCCAGTACCTACCGCCGGCTCCCGACTCTACCCATTGGCGGATGCACTTCGACAGGTCCAAGATGCGCACCGGCTTGGGAGCCGGCATCGTCCTCACCTCTGCCAAAGGCGACAAACTCAGATACACGCTGGAAATCCACTTCGCCGCCTCCAACAACATGGCCGAGTACGAGGCGCTCATACATGGGCTCCGGGTAGCCAAAGAGCTCGGCATACGTCGGATCCTGTGTTATGGCGACTCAGACTTGGTGGTCCAGCAGTCGTCTGGCGACTGGGACGCCAAGGATGCAAACATGGCGAGCTATCAATTCCTCGTCCAGCAGATCAGTGGGTACTTCGAAGGGTGCGAGTTCCATCACGTACCAAGGGCCGACAACGACCAAGCAGATGCCCTGGCACGGATCGGCTCCACCCGACAGGCTATACCGACCGGCGTCTCCCTCCAGCGCCTTCTCAAGCCGTCCATCAAGCCGTCTCCAGAATCGGACTCTATCTTCGTGCCGCCTGTCCCCGATGCAGCCGGATCCGACTGGAGGAACCCCGCAGGCGGCACGGGCACTTCGAACAACCGGCCCGGGGACTGCCGTAGTCGCACCCGGCCCGGGGACTTCAGAACCCGGCCCGGGGACTGCAGCAACACAAGAAGCGGTGGCCGACTCCAATTCCACGCCACCCGACCCACCCACCCGAGTCATGGTGGCCGTACTAACAGAAGAAGAAGTCACAGCTCCATCATGGGCCCAGCCCATCCTCAAATTCCTAATCAACACAGAGCTGCCGGCTGATGAGATCTCAGCAAGACTAGTGCAACGACGAGCTGGAGCATATGCAATAATCAACAGAGAGCTTGTCAAGCGCAGCGTCACTGGAGTCTTCCAGCGCTGTGTCGAGCCAGAAAAAGGAGTGGCAATCCTCAAGGATATCCATCAAGGCGAATGCGGCCACCACGCAGCCTCAAGATCACTTGTGGCCAAAGCTTTCCGCCACGGTTTCTTTTGGCCGACTGCTTTGGAAGATGCCAAAGAGATAGTCAAGAGCTGCAGAGGATGCCAAGTCTTCAGTTCCAAGCAACACCTGCCGGCTTCTGCACTCAAGACCATTCCCCTCACCTGGCCCTTTGCCTTCTGGGGACTGGACATGGTGGGCCCTTTCAAGACAGCCCGCGGCGGCTTGACACATCTGCTTGTCGCCGTGGACAAGTTCACCAAGTGGATCGAAGCGAAGCCGATCAAGAAGCTGAACGGGCCGACTGCCGTGACGTTCATCACCGACATCACTACTCGGTACGGCGTACCGCACAGCATCATCACCGACAACGGCACAAACTTTGCCAAAGGAGCACTGGCACGTTTCTGCGCGACGCAGGGTATCCGACTGGACTTAGCGTCCGTTGCCCACCCACAGTCAAACGGCCAGGTCGAGCGAGCAAATGGACTCATCCTCTCCGGCATCAAGCCCCGACTGGTTGTACCACTGGAGCGATCGGCCGGCTGCTGGCTCGATGAGCTGCCGGCTGTCCTCTGGAGTCTGCGTACTACCCCTAACAAGTCAACCGGCTTCACTCCGTTCTTCCTTGTATATGGTGCCGAGGCTATCATCCCAATGGACATCGAGTTCGACTCGCCTCGGATCACCATGTACACGGAGGCGGAGGCCAAGGAAGCGAGAGAAGACGGTGTCGACCTACTGGAAGAAGGCCGGCTGTTAGCACTCAGCCGGTCCGCCATCTACCAGCAGGGGTTGCACCGTTACCACAACCGCAAGGTCAAGCCAAGATCTTTCCAAGAGGGCGACCTTGTGCTTCGGCTGATCCAGCGAACAGCCGGCCAGCACAAGCTCTCGGCCCCTTGGGAAGGCCCTTTCGTCATCAGCAAGGCACTAGGCAACGACTCCTACTACCTGATCGACGCGCAAAAACCAAGAGCACGCAAGAGGGATGATTCTGGCAAGGAGTCGCAGCGACCATGGAACGCGAACCTCCTGAGAAGATTTTACAGTTAAAAGCAGTATGTATCATGCTACCCTTTTGTATTAAGTACGAAAACAACAGGCCCCCAGAGGGGCACTCGGGGACTGCCTTCATTTATCTATGAGTGACAAGTGTCATATCCATGAATGTATTATTACATTTGATTTTCTGTCTGGCACCGGGTTCAACTAGTCGGCCCGGGGACTGACCGCCTTAAGCTATATTAAAGTTCTACCTGAAGTCAGACAAGTAGTGTGCCGGCTCCTGAGTCCTCTCTTGTTGAAAGTCACAGCTCGAAGAACCGACTGTCCGACTAGCAAGAGCCAAGGCAGAAAGGATGCCCACACGAAAAACGGCTAAGGACTAATGAACTTGTATAGCGAAAAGACGGCCTCCAACCACGCTTGCCGGCTGTCAGAACAGCCGGCTGGCCGGCTTCCCAAACACTTCGCTATAATCCAACAAAGCTAGAGTACTTGCCCTCCCAATTGGCCAAGCACTTCTCCAGTCACAGATTGCAGAGCTACTGTCTGACTAGGGAGGCGGCAACCAAGGGAGGGCGGCAAAGGAAACAGTAGAAGGATGAAAAGCAAAGAACAAGGAAAAGCCAAACACATGCATAGTCATATATACATATAAAGCCCCCAACAGGCCGGCAATCGACATAGTTCGAATACACCCCCAGTGGGTGGAATTGTGCAAACTTAACAAAATATTGTTCCAAAAGTGATAAGACAGGAAAATAAAAGATAGCAGACTAGACTAAAGGCGCGGTGTGGGAGCCGGGTTGGTCGGTGGAGACGGCATCACCGGCTGAAGGAGTGGCCGGCTGGCAGGTCTCGGCTTGATCACCGCCAGTGGCAGGCGGCGCACCCGCGCGTGCCGTGTTGCTGGAGGCACGGTCAAGCTGAGGCTGGCCGGCCGCTCCACCATCCGGCCCGGCGTCTTCACCCTCCTCCTCCTCCTCTTCGCCCTCGTCGCTGGAGTCGATCTCCTCCGCCGAGTCTTCGCCGTCTGCCGGGTTCAGCCCGAACCATTCCTCCGGCTGGGCAACACCGTTGTCATCTACCTCAGGGGCGAAGGCGCTGGTGTCGGTGTAGTCGGCGATCGCCGAAGCCCGCCGGATGATAGCCGGCCGCGCCGGCTCCAGCTCCGTGTCGGCCTGCTGCCGCCAGGTAGCCAGCTGGTCCAGACTCAGCCCGGGATACCAGGCCTTGACGAACTCCAGTGCCCGCCTGGCGCCGGACCGAGCCGCCGAAGCCTTCCAGGCTTCGAAGCGGCCGACCGCCACCTCCAGCCAGTCGGCAGTCCGACTGGGGGTGCGGGGAACCACTTTGCCAGGCCAGAGGGCGGCCAACATCTGGCCCCGGCACGTTGAAGCCGGCGGAGCAGGCGATGAGCCGGCTGGAGGCGGGCCTGGATCGCCAAGAGCTACTCCTCCAGCGACCGGCTAGCGTTTGGCGCAATCTCGGCGCCAGCCTGCCTCCGTGCCTCGCGGCGGGCCTCGATGATCTGGTTGGCGGCGGTAGAGTAGCCAGGGAAGTACTCTACGCAAGAAAGAAAGAGAAAGAAGAGAAAACACCAAGTCAGAAAACGAGCCAAAAGCGGCAAGCGGCAAGAAAGGACGAAGAAGAAGGCGGCTTACCGTCAACCAAATCTTCGATCTGGCCATAGCCATTGATCAGCGTCTGCCTCGCTTCGGCCCAGCCAGCCGCCTCTGTCTCATACTCGGCCTGGAGGGCGGCTTCGCTGTCCTGCACCGCCTTCCGAGCCGCCTTGTGGCTCTCCTCCTGGTCGGCCAACCTCTTGGCCAGACGGTCACGCTCCTGCACCAAGGCGGCAAATTCGGCCTCCTTAGCACGAAGGGCGGCCTGAGACCCTCCCAGCTGCTCCCTTAGACTGGCGTTGGCCGCTGCAGGGATGGCAGAGAAAGAAGAAGCAATAAGAAGAAGTCATCAAGGAAGATCCGACCCGACTGCTCAGCAGTCGGCCCGAATCTCGGGGACTACACCCAGTGGGTGCGCTGATGCGCCCCCACGTGAGATAAAGGACGAAGCACTTACCCCGGCTCTTAGATAAGTCAGTGGTCTTCTGGGTCAGCTCCCGAGCCTGGGAGTTGAAGGCAGCCGTGCGAAGATTGTGGTAGTCCTGCAAGACAGGCAGAAGAGCGAAGTAAGAGCAAGAATAGCAAAACTAGATCCGCTAAGAAGTTCCAAGCCGCCTGCTCAGCAGCCGACTCGGAACTCGGGGACTACACCCAGTGGGTGCGCTGACACGCCCCCACGGAAGAAACCAAGATCAAAAAGCAAGAAAAGAAGACTAACCCGGATGGCCGCCCCCGTCGCGAGGAACTCGTCGTTGTATTTCCTCAGCACCGTAGCCTGGGCTTGGAGCCGGGTCCGGACGTCCTGTGCGGCCACGTTCATCACGGCCGTCCCTCCGCCCGGCGTCCACCCCGAGCTGGCGCTGGCCGCCTCCATATCCTGGGACGACGAGCTGGAGCCCGCGGCCGGCTGCGGCTCTGATGCAGCCTTCTGCGGCTCTGATGCGGCCTTCCCCGCGCGCTGGCGCGACGGCGTCCGGACCACTAGGTCAGTCCTCGCGGCTGGCTCGCCTCCGGCCGATTGCGCAGGCGGCAAATCAGGCCGGCCGCCTTGAGCCGCCCCAGTCGGCGGGGCCGGTGCCGCCGCCCTCTCTAGGATGACGACGTCGTCCTCCCTCTCCAGCCCCGGCCGGTCACCGCCGGCTTCTTCTGGCGGGGGCTCTGGGGCCCCAGGCGCCGCGACGCGCAGTGGGGTGACCAGCAAGGCCCCCTCCGCCATCGCCGCTGCCGCAGCTTCCGCTTGGGCCTTGGCCGCGGCGTCACCACGCGCCTTCGCCGCCTCCTCCTCCTGCGCCGCCTTGGCGGCGGCCGCCCTCAATGCCTTCGCCTCCCACGCCTCCTGCTCCTCCCGCGCCTCCCGCGCGTTCCGCTCCGTCGCCGCCTGAAGATCGGCACGGGGGTCCACGCGGCGAGTAGTGCTCCCAGATCCTCCCGGCGATCCAACGACGGAGGCGGTAGCAGCCTGCTCGAGCGACAATGGAGCCCTGGTTTTTTGGAGAAAAGACAAGGACTCAAGAGCTACCAGAGAAAAGAAAAAAGATACATGAAGGAGTATATACTTACGCTGACACCGTCTGCGGCTGCTTCACCGCCTTGCGGAAGCGGGCCACCTTCGCGGCTGCCTCCTCCTGCCTGGTCGCCGTTGCCCCGCCTCTGGGTTTCTTCGGCCGACTGCCGAACAAGCCCGGTGCGGCACGACGCTTTTGCCCGCCGCCCCGAGCAGGCGGCGCGGCAGAGGAACCCGCGCCGTAGCCAGGCGCCGGCTGGCGGCGTGGGACGACTTCCGCCTCGTCATCGTCCGGCCAGTCGTCGAAGCTGACTCCAAGCCCGGAGCCGCCTGCCTCGCCGCCGGCTTGGCCACCGCCCGCCTCGGTGTTGTCGTCCATAGCGGCCGCCCCCAAGTCGGGGTCCTCCAGATCGTGCTCCGCCCGATCGGGGACGAATCGGTGCTCCGCGTCCGACCCGCCTGCAGGCCGAAGAAGAGGGCTCTGTCGAGACAAGCCGACTAGTCAGAGTCGGCCAAAAGGAACTCGGCGACAAAACTGAGAGAGGAGAAAGAGAAAAAGAGAACATACCGTGGGCGGCGGGTGAGCTCGGCAATATGGCTCCTTGCCGAACTGCCACTCTGCGGAGAGCTTGCAGTTCGCAAGGTAGTTCACCATATGGGCCACCTCGTCGTGCGGCATATCTTTGGTGCACATCCGACTCGGATCGAGCTGGCCGCTCATCTGGCAGATCAGATGAGGGCGGCTCTGGAGCGGGAGCACCCGACGCGTGACGTAGGCGGCTAGCAGGTCGGGCCCCGACAAGCCCTCCGACTGGATCATCACCCGCAGTCGGGCGACAGCTGCGGCTCCAGCCGGCGTCAGCGTCACGGCCCGATAGGACCACTGGGGCCGCCTGCCCGCCGGTGGGCCGGCTTCGTAAGCCGGCAAATTGACGTAGTCGCCCTGGGGGGCGACGTTCCTCACATAGAAGTATGACTTCTGCCATAGCTTCACCGACTGGATCAGCGGGATGACGGGGAAGGGGTTGTCGGCAGTCACCCTTCGCATCGCGATGAAGGCGCCACTCTGAGCCGGCACGCCCTGCATGCGCATGCCCAGCTTGGACTGGAAGAACTCCCCCCAGAGCTCGAGGGTGGGGAGGACGCCGAGGTAGCCTTCGCACAAGGTGACGAAGGCGGACAACAGCACCACCGTGTTCGGGGTGAGGTGGTGCGGCTGGAGTTGGTAGAACTCGAGAAAGGAGCGGAAGAAGGCGCTCACGGGCAAGCCGATGCCGCGCAAGAAATGCGAGCGGAAGACTACCCGCTCGCCTTCCTCCGGCTCCGGCGTGATCTCCTTCGCCGGTGCAAGACGGACCTGCACCTTGTCCGCGCCGGGAAGCCGCCGCGTCTTGCGGAGAAACTCGACGTGATCCTCATGGACGTTGGAGCCGTCCCAATCCCCGCCGTACTGCATCGCGGCGTAGGGCTAGCGAGAATGGGCGCGGCGCCGGAGAATCGAGTGGTAGAACGGTGCGACGGCGAGGCGCTGTTGCAAGGAAGAGCGGAAGGAAGAAGATGGCGGAGAGGGGAGGGGCGTGCGAGCACCTGCCGCTTTCCCCCTCCCCCTACTTATAGCTTAGCACAGTGAAGCCGAGGAGGCGAGGCGTGGGGTGAGACGTGGGATTAACTGCACCCACTCCCCCCATGCCCCGCGATTATTACGCCCTAAAGGCGTGCCGAAACTGCCGCAGGAAGACGTGCGGGCGGCTTTGGGCCGCAGAGAATCCGCGCCTGGGCCCGGGCGTAGGAGTGGCGGGCCCCCGACCTGCGGCAATGTCTCGTCGCGTGTGTGGGCTGGCAGGCTTTTTAGCCAAGGGATGCCACGTGGTTCGTAGGCGGCAAGTGGCCGGCCCGCGGCCCGGTGCGCGCGCTGGCAGACTCCCGCCCTCCGACTTCAAAAAATTTCGCCAAGACGGCGCGCCCAACCGAAGCCGGCTCCCAGCTGCCGGCAAGTCAAGATAGGAAGCTGACTGAGCTTCTCGACTCCCACCCAACCTCGAAGCCCAATCAGCTTCAGGGACTACTGTCGGAGTAAATGGCCATGGGTAGCCTAACCGACTACCCCTGGCTCTTCAAAAATTATCAGGCCATTTGAGCCTTCAAGCATTCGAAGCAGTGGGCCGCCTTCCCCCGGCGGGCTACCCCAGGAGCCGACTCTCAGAAGGCGACCCAGTCCCAGAAACCTCCCCAAGATAGCTACGAGATGGCCGACTCCAGGAAGCCGGTGCCAAAAGGACCGACTCCCAAAGGCCGACCATGGAGAACGCCGACTCCCAAGAGCCGGCCATGAAGAACGCCGACTCCAAGAAGCCGGCCAAGACCGCACCCACCAAAACTACGCCCACATAACGGTGACAAGACGGGGTGTGGCCACAGTACGGCCCACTACCCCCGAATCCCGAGGCAGGCATGGCCACAGGACGCCGTACGGGTCAGCCATCTCCCGTCCGGCTCGGCACTGTATCCATGCTGGCCTCAACGTCATCCGCGACAGACGCCAGTACGGCCCACGGGCGGCGGGCCCCTTTAGCCAGAGAGAGGCACGAAGGCGGCCCGGCCTCCCCCAGTCGGCCAGGGGCGTAGCCGGCCCCCAGAGGCCGGCTACCCCTCTCCCTCGAAACATGTGCCACATTAAGGAGACAAGATGAGGTAAGGCTACAGTGAGAGCCCTCGAGGCGGCACACCGTAGCCACGCTTACCTCGACAAAGCCCTCGTCTTCAGGGGCGAGGCTACAGTAAACAGCCACCGACAAGACCCCCAGGCGGTGGGGCCGGCCTGTCGACCAAGAGGCCGGCAGCCGGCGGGACCCACCAGTCGGCGGGCCCCAATGGCCAGCGGAGAAGCCGGCGAGCACAGACACTGACAGCTAGGACCCGCGCCCAGCCGGATTACAATTGTACCCCCGGGGGGTAGGCCTATATAAACCCCCCGGGGCACCCATGAAAAGGGTTGGTCTCTTAGAGTTACACACACACACCATATAGAGAGGGAAGTGAGGGCTAGTCTTGCTCTTCTTCTCCCTTGAACCCGACAGCTCAAGGAGCATTTCTAGCTACTCGTTCTGACCTAGTGATCATGCGGAGACCCCGCAGAGCAGGACTAGGGGTGTTATCTCCACGGAGAGCCCCGAACCTGGGTAAGATTCGCCGGCGAGCATGTCTTCGCCTCATCCCGTTTCCAGGCACCGGCGACGTCTTACTGGCTCCCACAATGATAAGCCACCCGTTGGCATATGTCGCACCTACCACCCAACACGGGGCGGAACGCGTTCGAAGTGGAAGTAGTTGTTCTCGCGATGGTGGTGGAAGTAGTGGTACACGTTTTCGTAGTCGTACACATTCCATAGATGTTCGGGTTCACGGCGAGGAACTTGACGTCCATGGAGTCTTCAAGGGACGACGATAGTGGTACACACGTTGTCGGGGGACTTGTCGGTCCGGTCTTGGCGACGGTAGTTGTACACAAGTCGTAGAGGAACTTGATGCATCCACGCGTAGGGGTACTTGGGGATCGACGGACGTCGTGGTACTTGTCGGTCCGGTCTTGGTGTAGATGTACATGGCAAACGTAGGGGTACTCGACGTCTTGTCGAACCCAAGCGACGGTAGTCGTACACGACGCGTTGTGGAAGTAGTTGAACTCGCGGTCTTCGCGGCGACGGTAGTCGTACACGTATTGACGAGGTACTTGACGTTTCGGTGTGTAGTCGTTCGAGCGTCCGTGTGGTCTTGCCGTTTTTGTCATGTTCGACTACACGGCCATGACCTCGGAGTTGGACCGCAAGCGGCAAAGGGACGAGCAGGCAGGGTGCGGGGGTCGTCAAGGAGGAGGTCGACCATGGTCTTGCCGAAGCTCCGGCACGGGGAGCAGCAGGGCAAGGCTCCGGCAGCAAGGGGCGGCAGAGGCAACGGAGGCGCTGGCACGCTCACATCAGAGCAGAAGATCACGGGCATCTCTGGAGCATCGAGCAGGAGCAGCAGCGAGGTGCTAGGGTGTTGTCGGAGCAGAGGAGCCGAGGCGAGGGGAGGCTTGCAGCAGCGCATGGTTGTCGGGAAGGGCAACAGAGAAGGCAGAGGCAGGGCGCGGGTCCAGGAAGCACGCAACCATGGCAGGGAGGCGGTGACGGCTTGCTGATGGAGGAGGGTGCGAGGGAGAAGGAGGTGGCGCGTCGGAAGGAGAAGGGCACAGAACTCGTCGCGGTAGGTGGTTAGCGCGGCTAGAAGTTGCATGAGGCGGCCATGGGGATCGAGCGCGAGGAGCTCTCGCTCCTCTCTGTCTGTGGGTGCGGCGCAGGAGGAGGACGAAGGGGAGAGAGGGGATCGAGCGAGGCGCTGTGGTTCTCTCTCTCTGGCGGCGCTGGAGGGAGAGATCGAATGAGGGGAGAGGGAGAGATCGAGAGGAGGGGGTTCAGGGCTAGGGTTATGGCGCGGCTGGGCCTTGGGCCAAGTGGACTGCGGGGAAGAAAGATGGGCCGGCCTGGGCTGTCTCTCTCCTCTCTCTCTCTCATTCTTTCTTTAACAGAAAAGAACTAGAGAGAAGAAAAGAAAGAGAGGGTTAGGGAAAGATTTTGGACACGCGGATAATTTCTCCGGACTCACAAAAATGTGCTTGTTCCGAGAAAATAGAAAATGCCATGATTGAAAGATTTAAATTCAAACTCATTTGATTTAAATTCAAATTATTTGAATAGGAAGTGAGGGTTGAGACGGTCCAAAAATGTTCGGATTTTTGGTGGAGCTCCGGAAAGTGAAGAAAGAATTTAGGGCAGAGTTTGGAGACCAAACTTGAAGCAGAAAAAGGCACAGA
Organism: Aegilops tauschii subsp. strangulata; assembly: GCF_002575655.3. NCBI lineage: Eukaryota > Viridiplantae > Streptophyta > Magnoliopsida > Poales > Poaceae > Aegilops > Aegilops tauschii. Next base: position 417,605,557 of record NC_053037.3, on the reverse strand, counting down.
ATTATTTTGCAAGTGTGTTACGGTTAATTCCAAAGTTAATGGAATATTTTAATATAGCCCCCTAATAATATTGGGAGATTTTATATGTTGTAAAGAGAAATCACCGTGTGCATTTCCCTCGATTTAAATGGATCAAAGATCCATGCAATTTATTAGTTGAGTTTAAAAAAATTAAATGACATGATGCAATGCAAAATAAAAAGAGCAAGCACAAGAAACACATGGCGATCACAAAAAAAATATGGAAGTCTTCTGAAGCGTCGGTCTTGGGGCGTTACACAGCTGCGCCGGTAGTCCCTCGCCGACGGCGACAACGTTAAGCCTCCTTCCCTTCCCGGCGGACGGATCCTGCCGGCTCTTTGAGCAGCAGTGAGGGGAGAGAGAGGCCAACGAAGGCTTGTTTAGATCTGGAGAGGGCGAGAGAGTGTGAAGAGAGCAACTACAAGCGCTGAGGCTCCAACGGGAGAGGGCGAGAGAGTGTCAAGAGAGCAACTACAAGCGCTGAGGCTCCAGCGTGTATATATATACTGGAGAGAGAGTGTGAAGCGTGCAAACCCTAGAAAACATTCTTACCAGTCAAAGAATCCTCCTGGCACAAATTATGCTCAAGTGTAGTTATCGAACCCGAGACCTCAAGTTTGATGAGCGAACAGGCTAACCAGCTACACAACCCTCCCGTTTTGTTCAACGAGAGTGAAATAACCTTTTATACATTCCTGCATTCGTGTGACAAGCATGCCGTGTTTTTTTGTGTGTGTGGGAGTCATTGGGATTTCAATCATAATCGTGTCATGTGGCTTTGGTGGTAAGACTATCCACAGTGGTGCAGAAATAATGCAGCCTTAGTCACCTTACCTCTCTCCACGTAGTACATTGGGTCCCACCAGTCAGAGGGTGAAACAAACAAATTAATAAGAAAAATTAAAAGCGCCAGCGGTGTATCTTACCTCACACATCTCGCTACTGCTCAGGAACACTGTCCAATTGATCCCTCTGTTCGCTCACGTACTATTTTAAGTGAATCCTTATTATAACATGCACACAAATTTTGGGCACTTGTATTCGACTTAAGTCAGTGTGCCACCGTATCTCGTATACTTAGTACTCCCTCCTTCTAGGTGTAATAAGTCACGTTAGAAGGTGCAACGGGACCAAGGTGCGTGCGTGTGCGTGTGTGCGCGCGCGCGCGTGTGTGTGTGTGTTTAACAGCATGTGTGTGTTAGAGAGAGCGACAGATCGACCTACTCCTACAGAGAGATGTTGTGTAGTGTACGATTTTAGCCGCGAGAGTCGGTGCATCCTCTCGTTTCCGGGCGTGTCCGGTAGGGACATGCGGACAGCTGCCACGCCCGCTCCTGACCAGCCTGGCCCACCCAAAGCCCCTCCATCGCCCGCGCACGCTTCCCGCCCGAAACGGTCAGCGCCGCTCCAAAGAATCGGTGCCGCATTCATGCCCGGGCAGAGCGGACGCGACCTCTCACTGGAGCAAGAGTGATGGTTGCTTCGTCCGTCCAACTTACTGCTGGGTCTATGTGATTTGACGGCTCATTGGTCTTTATTACTGAGGTGGTAGGACTGCTGGATGTCTCACGCTTTCGGCGAAAGGAGGTACTACTACTAGATTACAATTTTCTCCATTCTTACAGCAGAGGCATGCAAGAGCAGTGAAAACACGCAGGCTCAGTGATTACATGGCCCACCTCACACTATCACCGTGCGACACCTAACTCTTTACATAGTACTCCCTCCGTTCCTAAATATTACTGATGAGTCCCCGCGCGTTGCCGCGGAACAACGGTATATCTCTCTGCGCAAAATTATCGATTTCATAGAACTAAAAAAACTCTATAACCGCATGACAAATGTGGTAGCCAAACTAAATAAACTCCCATCATCATTTAGATCATCCCACGTAAGGAAAAAAGATCAGCCAACTCCTACTGCATAATGGGATTATATTTTTCTTTTTGACATGTTAATGGGACTTAAAAGCTCACTTACATGCATGCTACCGGTGCATGCTTGCATGCAGACATGTTGATGTGATTTAAAACCCACTCACATGCATGTGCCACGATATTTCTGCATGCTTGCATGTGGCTTAGTGCGGAGCCTCTCAACGTCTAGATTAGACGGCTATTATGGACTGATTTACTTCATCTAACGGCTACATCAATTTTGATGATGTGGCTCAAGGAGAGGATAGAGAATTCCTAGTAGTGGGGAATAGCTATTACTAGTAGATAAGTCTTTGTAGAGATTCCACTACATACAGAACAAAATGAATGAATCTACACTTAAAATGCATCTATATACATCCGCATGTGGTTCATGGTGAAATCTCTACAAAGACTTATATTTAGGAACGGAGGAAGTACTAGTATAGTACGTACTGTAATTTATCAGCGAGATAAATTTGTACAATGCTATGAATCTTCCAGCTTCTGTTACATGTATCTTGCATCCAAGGTTGCCCATTGCAACATTTCATCAAATACAAAGGAGACTAACATGCATGCTATTGCATCTCAATGATTGACAGATCATAGCAAATATGTACTCCCTCCGTTCCAAAATAAGTGTCTCAACTTTGTGCAAACTTTAGTACAAAGTTGTACTACTACTAAAGTTGACACTTATTTTGGAACAGAGGTAGCTAAAGAAAAAACGATCCATGCAGTCCCTAGCCCTTGAACCGTGAACCCTGACCAGGCTTCAATTTGCTGGCAACGTTCGAGCTTCCTAATAAATGAAGTTTGCAACCTTTTGACCATCGGATCATTTTGTGCAGTTTCACCAAAATCGAGATGAGCATCCCTGTGGCAAAGAAATTGAAGAAGCGTGATTAGAATAAGATTACTGGGACTAGTTGATGAGACATAAACTCATCACAAATACAGTACGTAGAAGCCAGTAGAGGTATGTGCGGGGCAAAGAAGTAGAGAAATATCCACAGGGAGTGATGTGGGCAGCTGGAGCAGTGGTGCAAGCCGGCTGTAAAGGGAGTTGTACCTAAGGAGGGCGGCGGGAGGCGGCAACTGCCCACATCGCGGCAGTGAGCAAGGGACGAAGGCAACCTCACCGGCTTTGTGAGAGAGAACGGCGGGGACCCCTGATCGGGACGTGCCGACAGTGGGTTTTCGCCGTCGGCGACGGCCACCGCATCTACACTAAGCATCCACCCCTTCCCCAAGCGGACGTGATCCACCGGGATGTTAGAGATGTGGCCATAGTCGTTTTGTGTGAGAGAGTGTGAAGAGAGCAACCCCAGCAAGCAACCGTGTAGGCTGGCCCATCCTGACTATGTATATGGTGGAGCGGTTTCCTTTTCTCTCCATATGAACCTATCGTATTGCGTACGTGCCACTGAAGAAAAAAAATTATTTATAAATGACGCGGCACCTACTACTCGTTCTCCTATAACCTTGCGCTTGGCATCTCCAAAATATTAACCTTGCGATTGGCTCTTCGCCTCTTCGGGAAGTCGAGCAATAATGGTAGTGCAGTATATATCGTTCTGGCTATATGAGACCGAATGAATTGCTGCACGTCCACCACATGGGCGAGGGTCGAGGGGCGAGGGAGAGTACTACATACGGAGCAAAATGAGTGAATCTACACTCTAAAATACGTCTATATACATGAGTGTTTGGAGTATGTACTAGTAGTTCATATTGAAATCTACTACAGGACATATATATTCAAAACAATATGATATAATCTCTATAACCAAGGTAGTAGGGACGAGGAGTAAACGGAGGGAGTAGTAAATTTTTCTCCTCGTCCTGCGAGCCACCGCGCGCATGGGCGAGGGAGCGGGCGTAAGGCGGAGCAAGCTTCACCTCATCCTGCGAGCCACCGCGCCCGTCGGCGGGGGAGACGGCGTACTAAGCAAGCTTCTCCTCGTTCTGCGAGTTGATGGGACACATCAAAAGTACTCCAGTGTATAGAGCCTTGCCTCTAAGGTAGGCCCCACATGGTTTGCCTCTTTTTTTAACATAACACGTCAAGTCGCAATTTGTTTGTTCACCCGTGGTAGACGATCCTCCCTCCACCAAGTGGACAACCAGTACACGTGCCAAATTACCACGTGGGCTGCCTTTTTCGTACAGAAATGAGCTCCACCGTGTACCCGCGCGGGTGTGGTTGGGAAAGAGACGGGAGTACGTGCGCCGTGCATGCACCTCTTCTCTTCGTGCACATCCCCCACCTACGTGGGTGTGTGTGAGAGATACAAACCGCGTTCGTGAGTGTTTTTTGTTTTGGGGTGGGGGTGGGGTGGGGGTTGATTTCGTGAATTATTTGTTGGAATATGTGTCGATGACATCTCAAACAAAATTTTGCATGCAATGTGTGTGAAATGGAGGCCTATCCGTATCATACATAGAGGGTCGGGCAATCCACGAGAAGAGAGGGAGCGGTCATAGCTATCGATAGAGTCAAAGAGAGGATCAAGTGGGTGGGTGCGAGATCGATGAAGAGAGCCATCGAAATTGTGTGTGTGTGCAAGTCAAAGATATAGGGCGACTGGCCTACCGGAACGTTAGAGGGCACATGTCAAGTTTGTGTGTGGCAGGGAGACATGACTAGAGCGCTCGATGTATCGGTGTGCGTGGGGGGGGGGAGGGGGTGGGGGGAGGGGTAGGCAGAGGCCTAACTGTAGAGGTAGAACGACTCGTATATGTGTTGAGAAGGAGAGACCCAGCTATGTCTTGAGGGAGATCGGTCGACATCCATACATAACTAAAGGACGGGAAATATGATGGGATAGAGAGAGAGAGGAGAGAGAGAGAGAGGGAGGGAGAGGGGTAGAGTGCTGGATGGGTGATGGAGTTGCTTCTCGAAGATGGTGGGAGAGGCCTACTAGACAAACTGAGGGTGGAACTGCAATGTTATCAATAAGAGTGGGGATGTGTTCCTGTGTGTGCCTGTGTGTGATAGATCTATCGCGACGCATCCATGGATGATGAAGGGGAACCATGTGTTTGGTAAGAAAACCTAACTAGATCGGTAGATCAATTGTTGTTTGTCGGAGGAAGGGAGAGACACAACTAATGAGGTAGATCGATTGACGTGTGGGTAAAAACGAGTTATAAGGACCTAGCTAGCTATATGTATAGCGAGAGATCGGTCGGTGTACGTCCATTTGTTAGAGGCAAATAAGGCCCAGCGAGATGGATAGACAGAGAGAATGGAGCTAGGAGGTGGTGCGAGTGGCCCAACTACTAGCTAGATAGGGGGAGGAGTGTGCGATTGTGAGATCGATGAAAAGAGGGGCGAGAGTTTACACGTGTGTCTGACCGTATGAGAGACACGAGGCAAGGACACATAAAGGAGGAGATTGAAGGTGTGTGTGTATGTTGTAGGCAGGCATCGCTGGAGGGGTTTATCGATCGGTGTGTGTCGGAAAGGAGTTGTGGAGACTCTGGGAGAACGACCTAAAGAAAAAAATGAATGTGCCCGGTGGATAGAATGCCGAGGGAGGGGGAGGGCGAGGAGGGCGTGTGCATGCACGAGAGAAAGTTAGTGGTAGCTACAAAGGTTAGAGGATTGTGTGGGTGTAAGAGACTAACAAAGATCATAATTTGATATGAAAGAGGATTCATATATTTGAATAGGAGATCATAGTGTTTGAAACTTTGTGGTTATGTATTTTACGTCATGTTTTGGAGATGCTATTAGAATTCCACTCAGGTTAACGTTGTTCGTTGTCTCTCTTGTCCTGCTTCAGCCTCGGCGTCGTACAACTCACCGGAGCTGCTCCAACGACGAAACCCTCCATCACAGCGGAGCAGTACCTCGGGCTCCATCTCCAGACGCCTAAGATCTTCTTCCCCTCCTCCGACAGCAAAGTCAGCCGGAGCATCCTCACCGGCCAACCCAATCACGCTGAGATCGACATGGCTTCGCCAAAGAGGTTGTACACTTGTTGCATCTCTTTTTTACTCTACATGTTATATATATTGTCCACTGAGCACACAGATTTGTTCCTTTAGTGTCTCCTTGAAAGAAAAAACGTAGGAATTTTAATTTTCACTTGTCCTCCTTTTCAAATTCCTATTCATGAAGCACAAGACTATGAGATAGTAGCATAATATCATTATAACCACACATTTTCTTGTGGTTTGACTTAATCTCACCATGCTTCTTTGCATCCTGTGATCTTCCAATTGTTGTGAATCAAACACCCAGATTGGCAGAAATCCTGTGTTTTTAAATTCTCTGTTTTGCACGTGCATTCCTATCCTATTCCTGTCTATTTCCTATCCCTGCATTGTTGGAATCCTCCAATTCAAACGAGCCCTTATAGAATTACTTCTCTTACAGATAGTTGTCAAAGAAAACCTTGCGTCGTTTGTCCTGCTCCTGCTGCGTCGTCGTCCACCCCAGCTCAGCTGCTCCAACGATAGAAGGGTCCAGCACAGCAGGGATCCGGCCTCCAGACTGTCTTTCGCCGCCTCAGATCTTCTTCCCCGCCACTGGCAGCCATGAAAACTGCATTACCATCATCAACCGAGCATATGACCTCGAGGACTACACGGGTCCGCAAGAGAGGTCGCACTCTTTCGTGTCTGCTTACATTATGCATCGCTTAATATTACATGCTACTTTATCGTCCTGTTCACCGATTAGACTCTGAGTCAGCTCCAAACTAATGGTCAAACTTGAGTTTTTAAATGGTTGTGGGGTACATATCGGGGCCACTATCAATAGTATCTATCTACTGTCTGGTTAATCTCCGGTGTCTACTATGAGTTTCATGTTGGGTGGGAAACAAACAGTAAAGAAGCCATTATCTGTATTTTTTAACTGAAGCCATTATCTGCCTGCTATTATTGGTTTTGGGTCTATCCACAGGTTGCTACCATCACTCTGGATTTCTGCATGCACTCCTTACATAATCTCACTATGTTTTATTCCTATGCATGACAGTTATTGTAAACAATGGAACTGAACATGTAGAGCAAAAGAGACAAGCCTTGTGTGGCAATAAAATTTCATGCAGACGTCGCTCCATGGTAGGCGCAAAGGCAGCCCCCCCTCCACGCATTTCGGATTGTAATCGAGAGGAAGATATCTGTTCTGAGGGGGATTCAGAAGGAGAAGACAACTCCTATTTACCCCCTGAGGTCTTCGCTCTAACTTGGCATGCTGATGTTGGTTATATCATGCATATGGTGTCTTGCATTGCTTACTTTATACATCAAATATGTCATCTGCTTAGTTTAGACATCCTTTGTGCGAATGCCATCTGTTTAGTTTATTCATCGTTTATGTGAATTATGCAATGCCATCTTGTTTAGCCAGGCATCATATATGTGAATTTTGCAATGCCATCCTGCTTAGCCAGTCATCTTATATGTAAATTATATCAGGCCATCCTTTTTTTCCGTTACATATTACATTTGTCAACAATGTTAGTACATTCAACTGCTCTTCATGTGCATCAGCCATTTGACACGGTGATGGCAAATTCTGGAGTGAAAACAAGGTCTTCAGAGCAGACTATGCTATCTGACGAAGCGCATATCTCGCTGGTTACGGATAGCTCCTCAGAGGAGGATTCAGAGACAGATGACCAGTCCTATTCCCCCCCCCCCCCCCCCCGAGGTGTATGCTCTAACTTGGCAGGGTTATGTTGCTCATATCGTGCGTATGGTGTCTCGCATTGCTATGTCATTTGATTAGTTTAGACATGCTTTGTGTGAATGCCACCTGTTCAGTGTCTAATTACCATATATGTGAATTATGCATTGCCATCTTGTTGCAAGACATTATATATGTGAATTATACAATGCTATCTTGTTGCAAAGGCATTATATATGTGAATTATGCAATGCCATGCTGTTTAGCCAATCATCATGTATGTGAATTATATCATGCTATCATTTTTTTGTATTACGTGTTCCTTTTGTCGACAACGTTTGTATATTCAACTACTCTTCCTGTGCATCAGCCATTTGAAGCGGTGATGGAAGTATCTGGAGTGAAAACAAGGTATTCAGAGCAGACAATGCTACCTGCTGAAGCACACATCTTGCGGGTTACAGAGAGCTCCTCAGAGGAGGATTCAGAGACTGATGACCAGTCCTATTTCCCCCCTTAGGTCTATGCTCAAACTTGGCAGGGTTATATTACCCATGTCATGCATGTTGTCTTGCATTGCTTAGTTTTTACATCATATATGGATTGCCATCTGCTTACTTGCTTACTATATAAATCATATATTTGAATTATATCATGCCATCATGTTTACATAGTAGATACACATCATCTATCTGAATTATGGCATGACAACCCATTTAATAAAGACATCATATAGTTATATCATCTCATCCTGTTTAGTGTTTACAGTCATCATATTTTGAATTATGGCATTCTATCCGTGAATGTATGTGAATTATGGCATGCCAACCTATTTAATAAACACATTATATAGTTATGTCATGTCATCCTGTTTACATATTCTCATATTTTGAACTATGTCTTTCCATCTTTTTTAGTTAGCCATCATAATGTGAAATTGTGTCATGCTATCCTGTTTAGTTAGCCATCATATATGTGAAATTGTGTCATGCTATCCTGTTTGGTTAGACAACATAAATATGAATTATTTCATGCCCTCTTTTATTCCCCACTATCCATTGCACCTGTCTATCATACAATGTCTATACTTTCAATTACTTTTCTTGTTTATCAACCATTTGAATTGGAGAGCGTGATGGCAGTATCTAAGGGAGTAACAACACGGTCTTCAGAAAAGATAGTGCTACCAGTTGATGCAGATAGAACCACGGTTGTACTTGCCCAAGGACCAGATCCACCACACATAACCCAGACTCTCACAGATTGTACCCCTACCCAGTTGGACAGAGAACCAACTACACCCCTTCTAACCCCAACCCCGGCAGATAGTAACCCAGTTCCAGTTGACATAGCACCGTCTCCACCACAGAGCACCCAAGCACGAGCAGTTAGTAAGGGAACTGCAGTGCCCAAAGCACGAGGACCACCACTCCGAATCCCAACTCAACGCTTACAGGAGAAGAAGATTTGTTCTCAGGTCAGGTTCTGTAGCTATGGTTCATACTCCTTTGCTCTTGCATTACTGTATTTACTCATACCAACTATTTTCAAATTTGAAGGATGGAATTGAAACTCCAATGGCGCAATAGGTATGTTTTAAACCTGTTTCTTTAACTAGTTTGCTGTTGTAACCTGCTCTATGTTGATTTCAGTTTCAATTGAATAAACAGTTATGTTCTCATGTCATGCACATTACAAGTGTTGTTATTGCTCTATAGTTACCCACACTTATATTCTGTCTATTCTGCTTTGTCTTGAACAAATATTATTTGAACTGTGTCTCTATCTTGATTTGGCAACAAAAACTAGAATGATATAGACCATAAAGTGACCATGGTACATAGATATATGTTTGTTTCATGCTGTTATCCTGTCCACTTTACTACTGAACTCATTTACCAAAATGAGTTTCATATACAACATGGTAAACATGTGATGTGTCTGCTTGTTTCTCTTTTAGAATGCGGACAAAATATTGGAGAACAGTACCGCATTATCCAATGGTAAAGGAAGTAATGCAGATAAGGTTCAAGATAGTGAGACGTCCCTGTTGGTCTCCAAGAAAGCTGATAAAAACTATCTTGACGACAGTGAGGGAACCCAAAAGTCTTGTCTTGATGTAGTGTTCGAGTTACTGGCCACTACTGCTGGCACAAGCTCTTCGAACTCGTTGCCTGAATCAGTTCGTCTTCTTGAGTCTCAACTTCAAGTTGAAAGACATCGATCAGATGTGCTACGACAGGAAGCTGAAGGACTGAGGAAGTCCCTGCAGAATTCAGATGCATATTTTCTGGTGCAACAGCAAGCGCTGGAGGATTTAAGCGCCAAACAAGAGAAAGTTAATAAGCTTGCTAAGCATCTTGCCAGCATTATGGGTACCCAGGATATTGTTTCTTGAGATCTTCTGAAGTGGTTTCAGTTCTGGATTTGTTTTGCTGCGACGTTTATTTGCGTTGGTCGCCAACTTTGACAACCAGTGTATATGATATGCTGCTTTGTTCCCTATATTTGCACTGGTGGCGAACATTGATGCCCAGTGGATGTAATATGTGTAATAGTCGTGATAGCCTAGTGTTAGTTGCTTGCTTATTTATTTCCTTGTTGTCTTGTTTATTTGTTTGCTTGTAGTCATTGCAGTTCTTTTTCTGCGGTTAGCTAGTGGCTGCAATAACCTATTTTTTAAAACTAGGCCACAATAACCATGGGCTAATATTTACTGTAGTGACACTGGGCCTCCTACTGGCCATAGAAACAGCGGGCCTTCTACGGGCCATAGAAACAATGGGCCTTCTACGGGCCGTAGAAACAATGGGCCTTATACGGGCCGTATGATCGATTGGCCAAACATGGGCCAAACAGACCGCATTATGGCCGTAAACGGGCTAGAGTTGGAATCGTCTGTTCATGGGCCGACCATAACGGGCCATCGTTAATAGGCCGTATTTGGTGATGCTATGAAAATGGCCCAACAGACTAACGGTCCACAAACGGGCCGACTGTAATGGCGGGCTGAATTTGGCCCACAAGCAGAAAATGACAGTAACAGGCCGTAAGTAACCGAATGCTGCAAATGAGCCCAAGAATAAATGGGCCCTCAGAAGGCCGAAAGTTAATTTGGGCTGGAAACGGCCCAACGGAATAACGGTCCGTTAATGGGTATAAAGTGATACACTGTTCATTACGGGCCAGTTTCACCACGGGCCGTTAATGGGTGTAAAGTAATACACTCTTCATTACGGGCCAGTTTCAACACGGGCCGCTAATGGGCCAAGAGTTACAAAGGGCCTCATATGGGCCGAAAGACGTCATGGGCTATACATGGGCCAGAAGTGAAAATGGGCTGGAATCATATTGGATGGCCCAGATGACGCTACTTGGCCTAATTCGGATAGGGCGTAACGGGCCTTGGGTTAGCGGGCTGTAAATGGGCTATATGCGAACAGGCCGTTAACAGGCTTTCCATGGGCCGGCTCGCCAGCTTTTGACCAAGTCAAACGGGCCGGCCTTTTCACATGAATGGGCCACTGTTGGGCCGTGCCACGTGTCGACGTATCATAGGCGCCTTCTGTCTAGTGAGTGGATGACATCTGTCCGAACGATGAGCCGACACATGTTTCCTTTAGCCAATGATGATTTTACACGTGGAAAATCCCCATTGGTCGAGGCTGTTAACGGGTTATCGGATCCAAAACCCGACCCGATAGCTTAACGGCGTTCCGTTACGGTGGATGCCACGTGTCGGTCACCCTTGACGAAAGCACTTCTATGACGCTCGATTTATCGTCATGGAAGTGGACACTTCCGTGATGATAATTTTGGTAATGCCATGGAACACTTCTACGATAGCACAGGTATAACTATCTTGATTCTGTCATAAATTTGTCATGGATGTACATGCATGACAAAAAACGCGACCTATTGTGACAAACACGTATCATCACGGAAGTGTATTTTTTTGTAGTTGTACTTCATACAGGCTGCTACTGCTGAACTGGGGTCTCAATTGAACGACGCAAAGACCCGGCTGGCGACTCAGGAAACTGAGACCCGGAAAGCTGAGTCAAAGTTCCAGTTTAGCGTGGCTGAGTCGGAAAAGCTGAATACCAGTTTTGAGGCGGGAAAAAAGACTTGGGATGAAGAAAAGACTGCTTTAACGCAGCTGGCTAAGAAAGCAGAGGCAGCGCTTCAAGAGGTGACCACTGAGCTCACCATCTTAAAACACCGTGTATCTCAGATGGTTTCTTCTATCTTTGGTGAGTCGCCTTGCTAGTCATCAAAAGTGAATTTTTGTTGTGATCATATAACCCGCCATGTAACCAATCTGTGATATATCCAGGTCCCAGGAGTAGCAACCTCAATCAAGACATGCTTGTGAAGCTCAAAGTTGTTTACACGCTTGTCAAACAGCTGTACACCGGAGCTCAACTTGCACTGGCTGCAATCTCTCCAACAAACCATGCGCCTACTATGTTGATAGATGTGTTGAAGAAACTGTCTGTAGCGCCTGCAAGATTTAATGAGATGAAACGGTCATCTGCAAGAGCCGGTGCTGTGACGGCTTTGAGCCGGGCCAAGGCATGGGTACCAGAGTTTGACCCGTCTGAGGTAGCCACTGGTTACCCAAGCTTAAAAGAAGATGGTACACCTTTTGATCAGAAAGACTTCTCGGCTTGCGTAAAGGAAATACGTCCAATGGCCACTCTGATTGCCGATGACTCGGATCTTTCCAAGTATCATCCGGCTTATAACAAGGAGAATCAGAAGATGCCGACTCCAGCTTACAAAGTGATGGACTTAATCCCACCAATTCATAAGCACACCTTTGCCCCTGAAGTCGATCCGTCTGAGCTTATAGATGACGAAGCTGAATTTGAAGCTTTATTTGGCATCGATTGGTCATCACCAACTTTTCAGACGGCGGAGGAGGACGAAGAACCGGCAAGGGATGATGCAGAAACCTCCGGTCAGCAAGGCCAAGAAGATTGAACCGCCGGGCGGTTTTAGATAGTTGATCTTTTGAAAACACTTGATCTCATTTGGCTCATGGAGTCATGTAATAGGGTAGTAAAAACTTGAATCTTCCATGCCATCGTGCACGTTTCTGCCTTTTGCCTTAATACTGCTGATCCTCCGGTTTAAAAAACCATGATGGGGATGATAGCCTTCGATTTATGCAGATTTGAATGATTACTGTCCTGCACATAAAGAAAATACAAACGCCCTGGCGGCTTACCGCCAGGCGGGTCATGATACCCAATTGAAGCCGCTGGGGACAAATAGTCCTTAACCAGGGCCAGTCTGACACTTGTTAAATAAGAAGTCATACCTGTAGTATATACTTATTCTGCCGGCTTATCAGCTTCATACAGTTAAAGGTATTTTAGAGCTGTAACTATAAACATAAGAGTATGATACTCTGGCGACTTAGAGTCTGCCATCCTGGCGTGTTATAGAGACCCAAAAGATGCTTCAAATATGAGCCATAAGTAGGGCAGCTGGGCCCGACTTGTAAAAAACCAGAAGTCAAAGAAGAAATCTTCGAATATAAATGAAAAATCAAAAGAAATTCGAGGCTTTTGTGGGCTGCCAAGACAAAGTGTCTTCTTCAATGAAACTAGCATGAGCCACTGGATTGTTCGTGCGTTCCGTGAGCCTGACTCATAGTGTGCCCAATCGACATTTGAACCCTAGATAAAGTCTGGTCTTCCTCAAAGACTTATCAGGAGTACGCGGGGCCAGAGTAACAGCATACCATCACGGGCCGATTTATCCAAGTTTCAAGGAAGGCGGCTTATGAAGCCTGGATCTATCCTGACTATCTATAAACCGTGCTCTCGCATGACAAGTCGCTGTTTGAACCTTAGCGAGCTCAGATCTTGGTCGAATACGCCATAAGATTGATCATTAAGAGTTCGACGGGTCAATCGGGATTACCCGATGGAGTTGAAGCAGCTGGCTACAGGTAGGATGACCCAAAAGGTTATGTCCTCTTTGATCGAATACGCCTATGTTTGGACAAACCTGGTCAAGAGGGTAGTAACGCTATGTTCTCTTTGGTCGAATACGCCTATGTTTGAACAGGAAGCCCCCAAGTGACATACTGACAAGAGGGTAGTAACACTATGTTCTCTTTGGTGAATACACCTATGTTTGAACAGGAAGCCCCCAAGGGACATACTGACAAGTCGTGCTCGTCAGGGACCTATGTTTGAGTTGTGCCATGCATCTAACCATCTTTGGTCCCTGAAGTTGGGCATCAAGCCTCTTAAATGAATATGTAAGATGATGATAAAGACTCAGCTTCGAGGAAGTGAAACGACAGAGGCCCTGAATTATCAGGGATGCCGGCTTTATTATACTACTTATAATATATACATCATCGAACTATGTACATCATGAGAGTCGGTGGTCAAGTATAGTAGGGCCGAAGATGAGCTATATTCCACGGCTGATGGGTCTCTTCCTCCGACTTACGTGAATCCTTGTGGTCTCGAACATCGATAAGATAATATGACCCATTATGCAGATTCTTGCTGACCAAAAAAGGTCCTTCCCAAGGCGGCGATAGCTTATGCATATCCTTTTGGTCCTGGATGAGCCGGAGCACTAAGTCGCCTTCTTGAAAGGTTCTGGTTTTGACCCGGCGGCTGTGGTAACGACGTAGGTCTTGCTGATAAATCGCCGAACGATCTGCCGCGAGATGACGCTCCTCATCAAATAGGTCAAGTGCATCTTGACGTGCCTTTTCATTGTCAGCTTCAACGTAAGCCACCACCTGAGGTGAATCGTGACGGATGTCACTAGGGAGAACCGCCTCTGCTCCATAAACCATGAAAAAGGGGGTGTAACCTATAGATATGTTGGGGGTCGTGTTGATGCTCCATAACACCGAGGGTAACTCCTCTACCCAACAACCCGACGTTCTTTGCAAGGGGACCATAAGCCGGGGTTTGATACCTCACAAAATCTCTTGATTTGCCCGTTCTGCCTGACCATTGGACTGAGAGTGAGCCATAGATGAAACGTCAAGCCGGATATGCTCCCGTTGACAAAATTCTTTCATAGCACCTTTAGAGAGATTAGTGCCATTATCTGTTATAATACTATGTGGAAAGCCAAAACGGAAGATCACCTTCTTCATGAATTGAACCACCATTGCTGCATCACACTTACTGACCGGCTCTGCCTCCACCCACTTAGTGAACTTATCAACCGCCACCAAAAGGTGGGTCTTCTTATCCTTGGACATTTTAAAAGGCCCAACCATGTCAAGCCCCCAAGTCGCAAATGGCCAAGTGATTGGAATCATCCTCAACTCCTGAGCCGAAACGTGAGCTCGTCGTGAAAACTTCTGACAACCATCACATTTACTGACCAAGTCCTCAGCATCAGCATGAGCCGTCAACCAATAGAAACCGTGAATAAAAGCCTTGGCTACGAGAGATTTAGAACCGGCATGATGACCACAATATCCTTCGTGGATCTTGTCGGCGTTCTGGGAACGGGGGTCCCCAGACTTGCCTGCCTGCAGCCCGCGACGTGGCTCCACCAGCGGCCCTGTACGACCCATCTTCACCAACAAACACTCAAGACCCTCGCAAGGGGCCAAGACTCGCGAGGCGGACGACACAAGACCTCCTTGGGGGCAGCCTCACTAGGATGGCTCGTGAGGGGCGGAGAGATCAAGGCAAGGGGCACCTCGCGAGGTTCCTGTGACGCAAGCCATGACGACCATGACCAGGCGGGCGCCTGCGCGCAGCGTACTCGTTTCCTCTTTGGTGCTAAAGAAGCAGGCGCAGCTGAGGAGTCCCGAGGCATCAGGCAAAGGTTTGCATATCAGTGCAACAAGACCAAGACCAGCAGGACGAAAGGACGGAGGTAACCATGGAGCCCAGGACGGCGTCACCACCAGAGCCTTTGGCAGGCAGAGACTACTTTTGTCAGGATAGCTTGTACTAGCTGTCCCCCTTCAAACTTGGCTGTTTTGGGATCCCTTCCCGCTCAATATTTGGGAAGAGGACCAGGGCCTCTATAAATAGGACTAGCCACCACCATAGCCGGGGGACGATCATTCTCCTCACCACACCAGCTCATCGAGCACAAGAACACCTCTCCTCAGGAGGCTGTTCTTCCCTTGTACCTATTCATCCCAAGCCCAAGAGGCAATCCACCACACCACACTGGAGTAGGGTATTACACCACATCGGTGGCCCGAACCAGTATAAACTCTTGTGTCCCTTGTTCTTCGGGTTCGTCGAGCTGGGCCGTGAGATCGTTGAGCGTGCGAGCTAAAGAGAGAGAGAGAGAGATCTTCGTGCGCACCCCAGTGTTCGAACCTTAAGGGTTTTGCCGGAACCCGTGATCCGACATTTGGCGCACCAGGTAGGGGTGCGCCGAAGCTCCATCTCTCCGCCCGCTTCGCCTCCCGGACCGGCTCCCATGGACGGCGCTGCTTCTCCAACTGGATCGACGGATGCACCCAGCGGCGCCTCGGGCCTCTGGGCCCTCGCCCCTGCCTTGCGGCAAGTACGGTGGCCACACAAGTTCAAGCCGGAGATGCCGCCTCGCTATGATGGCGCGACGGATCCAGCGGCCTTCCTGCTGGCCTACGAGGAGGTCGTTCTGGAGGCTGGGGGTGACGACGAGGTCATGGCCAACTGGCTTCCCATGGCCCTCGCCGGCGCGCCACGCGCCTGGCTGCTCACCCTCCCGGGATCTTCCGTGGCCTCTTGGGAGGAGCTACGCGGCCTCTTCATCGCGCGCTTTGCGGCACGAGCGCCTATCGCCATCGCAGCCCTCCTCGGCGGCTCGCAAGCACCACCCTCGGACCGTCACTCCAAGCAGTTCTTCCGCCAAATCAGCGCCGCCTCTGTACAGCAAGGGGATCCTCCGGGATGGGCGGCACCCAAGGCCGACCTCACCTTCGATTTGGGGGATCACCCCCTCACCACTGCCGGCTCGGGTGTGCTTCCCATGCTTTGCACGCCCACCATCTGTAACGTAGCCGTCACCAAGACCCTCATCGATGGCAGGGCCGGCCTCAATGTCCTTTTCGTGGAAGCCTTCGGCCTGCTCCACGTGCCGCGCGAACGGCTCCGTCCCACTAGGCCCTTCTTTGGGGTCAGCAGCGGCTCCACCGGCCCCCTGGGGCAGATCCGCCTTCCTGTGACCTTTGGCACATGCGACAACTACCGCACCAAGCTAATCGACTTCGACATCGCCTGCATCGACCTACCGTATAACACCATTCTCGGGTACCCGGCGCTGGCCCAATTCATGGCAGCTACTCATCCTGCCTACAACCTCATGAAGATGCCAGGGAGCAAAGGCATCCTCACCGTGGCCGAAGACACCAAGGAAGCCTTGGCGGCCCTCAAACTCGCTTTCAGGGCCGCGACGGCAGCTTGCCCGGCCGACAAGGCCGTACCCAGGACCAAGGGGGCTGCGTCGACCAAGAAGAAGCAGCTATTCACTCAAGATCGAGCCAAGACGAAGCAAGTACCAGTCGACGAGGACGGGGCCTCAGGCGCCACCTTTACTATAGGCGCCGACCTCGCCCCAGATCAAGAAAGGGAGTTGGTGGACTTCCTGCGGGCGAACAAGGAAGTGTTCGCCTGGGAGCCCAAGCAGCTGGTTGGGGTCCCGAGAGGAGTGATTGAGCATCATCTAAAGGTGTGCCCCAACGTGCGCCCTGTGAAGCATAGGGCGCGGCGACAGTCCACGGAGAAGCAGTCTTTCATCATCCAGGAAACCCGCAAGCTGGAGGCAGCAGGTGTCATTCGCGAGGTCCGGTACCCAGAGTGGCTGGCGAACCCGGTCGTCGTGCCGAAGAAAGGAGGGAAGGAGCGCATGTGCGTCGACTTCACCAACCTCAACAAGGCCTGCCCTCAAGACCCATTCCCGCTACCGCGCATCGACCAGATTGTCGACTCCACCGCGGAGTGCGACCTGCTATGTTTCCTGGATGCATTCTCGGGTTACCACCATATCAAGATGGCGGTGGAAGACGTGGAGAAAACGGCTTTCTTGACCCCGTGCGGGGTGTACTGCTACACTTGCATGCCGTTCGGACTGCGCAACGCGGGAGCAACCTTCCAGCGGCTGATGCACATCGCCTTGGGGCGGCAGCTCGGGAGAAACGCTTAGGCCTACGTCGATCACATTGTGGTGAAATCTCGGGAGGCGAGAACCTTGATCCAGGACTTAGAAGAGACCTTCGCAAGCTTGCGCCAGGTGGACCTGTGGCTCAACCCGGAGAAATGCGTGTTCGGTGTCCCCTCCGGCAAGTTGCTGGGCTTCCTCGTATCCCACAGGGGAATCGAGGCTAACTCGGAGAAGGTCAAGACAATAGAAGACATGAGCCTGCCTGTAACGCCCCGGATCAGATGCGCCAGGTGTCTGCCAGTTATTCACCGTCCTTGCCTTGTCAGCTGCTTGCGTGTTGCATTCTGCCATGTCATCATCTGCATTGCATCATCATGTTTTTCAAAACTTGCATCCGGACCTTTTCCCCGTTGTCCGTTTCGCGATCTGACACTCTCGCACGCGCCCGTTGCCCCTCTCAGTCCTTGTTTCGTGAGCGAAACAAAAACATTCTCGGAATGGGCCGAGATTTGCCGAGTGGCCTTGGTATAGCACCGACAGACCGCCCGTCAAATTTCGCTCCATTTGGAGGTCGTTTCATGCCCCAACGGTTGACCGCGTAGCCCGAAACCCCTTCTTTTGTGCAGCCCAGCACCCCTCCAAATCAGCCCACTAACCCATCCAAACCCCCTCCATGCTATCGGCCGTTTGATCACGATCGTGTGGGCAAAAACCGCACCCCGTTTGGACTCTCCTAGCTCCCTCGATCTATATATATGTGTGCCTCCCCCGAAATCCGCGGTGCAAACCATAGTCTCCTCTTCCTCCGCGCCGCCGGACGCGTCTCCGCCGCGCCGGACATGTCCGCCCTCCCCAGCCACCTCACTCCAACCAATTAGAGGCCGCCACCTCAGCCGCGTCGTCGCTCCCGTCCAACCAGCGCCTGCCATGTGTCGTCCTGCGCCTCTCCAGCCGCCTCCCGCCGCCGCGGGCCCGCGAGGCCCATCGCCGGCCCTCCAGGCCCGGGTCGCCGCGCCGCCGCCTCCCGCGGGCGCCCGAGCCCCGTCCGCCCCGGACCGCGCCGGGCCCGAGGGAGCCCGCGCTCCGCCGCCGTCCTCCGGCCCCGCCGCCCATCGCTCCAGTCGCCGCCGACCCCGCGCCCCCGCGCCCTCCGCCCCTCTGCTCCACCCGCCGAGCTCCGCCCCGCCGCCCGTCTCCGACGCCGATCGCCGCCGCCGCCATGGCGCCCGCGCCTCGCCCCGCCTCTCCTTCCCCGACGCCGGCCGCCCCGTCACCGGATCCGGACGGGTGGGATGAGATCCACCCGTCCCGGAACCAAACGCCCTCGTCCCCGTCCTGTACCGCGCCGTCCCGCTTCCCGTCGTCCCGTTTTTCGCGAGGTAGATTTTTCTCTAAGTCCCCAGTTTATCAACTCATGTCTACTTGTTTGGCCTGCCATAACTCCATGCTCGTTGCTCCGATTTGTGCGTGTAATATGTCAAAATGTTCGTCATGAGATTCTCTTCATTTTGTTACATTGTGCCATGCTTGGTTGAGATCATCTTGATGCCCTAATCATCGTTGCAAGAGTGCTATATGCTGTTAACTGCTGGCTGTTTACAGAACTTGGTGATTTGTCTTTTTCATTGCATTTTGTGTGTGCATCCTATCAGCATGAGCTCTACATGTGTTTTGAACTACATCATGCCATCTTTACAGTGGTGCTTGTATTGTATTTTTGTGATATGTGTGGTGACTAGCACAAGCATGCAAATTAGCCTCCGTAATGTTGCTGATTTCTATGACTTAGTGATTTCTGCGAAGTATGAGTATGTTATATTTTGTTGCCATGTAAACCTGCTGCTACAAGTCATTCTATGCATGATCTGGAGATGTTCACTAAGGATGTTTTGTTATACATGTTATGCTCTATCCATCCATGCCCCTGTTTGCATTTATAGCCTGCTGTAGCTTGTTGTTATCTTGCTCTACTTTTGCTATAAAATGTTCCTGGCAGATTGCTTACATGTTAATCAATTTTGCCATGGTTGTTACTAGTGATCTATGCACCCTATGACTATGCTATTGCAATGTTTAGCTTCATATTGATGCCATCTTACTGTTGGTTTTTTTGAATGCCATGTATTGCTCTGTGGTGAGTGGTTCAAGCTCACCAACATGCCTACTTATCGTTATTTCTGCCATGCTCTGTTTTTTTCTTCCAAGTCTGAATCTGTTTATAGAACTTGCTATGTTTACCTGGGTGCCGTCATATCTTCGGTGCCCTTTTAGCTCGTGATCAGTAAGGTACTTTTGTTCTATGCCATTAGTAGATTCATGCCATGCCTATGTTTGCTATGATATGTTCCTGTAGCATCTTGTTTGATAGCTCTAAATTTCTCAACCTGATGTTATTTCTGCCATGTCCAGTAATTTCTGCCAAGTCTGTGAATCTGTTATTATTTGCAATCTTGCCATGTCCTTTTGAGCATGTTCTACTGATTTCTGGAGATAGCTCAGTGTTCATGTTTTGTCATGGTTTACCTGTACATCATATCCATGCCTTTTGTTTTCATGTTGAGTTGTTGTAGCATATTGTTTTGATGCTTGCAATATGCCTAGTTGCTGTGTTGGACAGATTGTTGCTATATCTTGTTTGGGGTGTATGTGTTGCACCGTTGCTCCGTTTTGAGCATGCTCTATATGAAACTTGATTAGTTTTGCATGTAGTTTCATGTTACATTGTTGCATCCTTGATTTGAGGTGTTTGCTTGATGTTTGAATGCATTTTGCATCAATGCCATGTTTGACTTGTTTTGCGCATATCTTCTAGGCCGTAGCTCCGAATCTAATGAACTTTACATGAAACTTGACTAGAATTTCGTGTAGATCATCTTGGTGCATCTTAACTTGCTGTTTAACAACTTGAACATAAGGCTTATTCAGATCTGGACCAATTTCGAAATTTGCATATGAGGACTTACCGGATTTGTTATATGTTGTTTCCGGCCTCATTTAAACTTGCTTTGATGTGTTGCTCTTGTATGCATCATCTCTTGTCATGAGTAGCTTCATGTAGCCTTGTCATGCATCATACTTGGTTGAGCATCATGCCTTGTTCATGTGTGGTGTGTTTACCATGTTGTGTGCTTCTTCTTGATAGTTCCCGTGTCGTTGCGATCGTGAGGATTCGTTCGTCTTCGTGGCTTCATCTTCTTCATGGACTCGTTCTTCTTCCTAGCGGGATTTCAGGCAAGATGACCATCACTTTGGATCTCACTACTATCATTGCTATGCTAGCTGCTTTGTTCTATTGCTTTGCTGCGCTACCTATCACTTGCTCTTCAAGCCTCCCAAATTGCCATAAACCTCTAACCTTTGTCACCCTTCCTAGCAAACCGTTGTTTGGCTATGTTACCGCTTTGCTCAGCCCCTCTTATAGCGTTGCTAGTTGCAGGTGGAGAAGAAGATTGCTCCATGTTGGATTATGTTTATGTTGGGATATCACAATATCTCTTATTTAATTAATGCATCTATATACTTGGTAAAGGGTGGAAGGCTCGGCCTTATGCCTGGTGTTTTGTTCCACTCTTGCCACCCTAGTTTCCGTCATACCGGTGTTATGTTCCTTGATTTTGCGTCCCTTACGCGGTTGGGTGATTTATGGGACCCCCTTGACAGTTCGCTTTGAATAAAACTCGTCCAGCAAGGCCCAACCTTGGTTTTACATTTGCCTCACCTAAGCCTTTTTCCCTTGGGAGTCGCGCTCCCGAGGGTCATCTTTATTTTACCCCCCCCCCCCCGGCCAGTGCTCCTCCGAGTGTTGGTCCAAACTTGAGCCCTTTGCAGCGCCACCTTGGGAAACTTGAGGGCTGGTTTTAGTTGTACGGACTGCTCATCCGGTGTGCCCCAAGAACGAGATATGTGCAGCTCCTATCGGGATTTGTCGGCACATTCGGGCGGCTTTGCTGGTTTTGTTTTACCATTGTCGAAATGTCTTGTAACCGGGATTCCGAGACTGACCGGGTCTTCCCGGGAGAAGGAATATCCTTCGTTGACCGTGAGAGCTTATAATGGGCTAAGTTGGGACACCCCTGCAGGGTATAAACTTTCGAGAGCCGTGCCCGCGGTTATGTGGCAGATGGGAATTTGTTAATATCCGGTTGTAGAGAACTTGACACTTGACTTAACTAAAACGCATCAACCGCGTGTATAGCCGTGATGGTCTCTTCTCGGCGGAGTCCGGGAAGTGAACACGGTTTATGGGTTATGCTTGACGTAAGTAGGAGTTCAGGATCACTTCTTGATCATTGCTAGTTTCACGACCGTTCCGTTGCTTCTCTTCTCGCTCTTATGAGCGTATGTTAGCCACCATACATGCTTAGTCGCTGCTGCAACCTCACCACCTATTCTTTCCATACCCATTTAAGTTTTGCTAGTCTTGATACCCATGGTAATGGGATTGCTGAGTCCTCGTGGCTCACAGGTTACTACAACAACAGTTGCAGGTACGGGTTTTGCGATGATCCTGACGCGAGAGCGATGTTACTTGTTTGGAGTTCTTCTTCTGCTTCTTCTTCGATCAGGGGATAGGTTCTAGGTCGGCAGCCTGGGCTATCAAGGTGGATGTCGTTTGAGCTTCTGTTTGTGTTTCATCCGTAGTCGGATGTTGATCTTTTGTATAATGTGTTGATGTATTCTTGCGGCATTTGTATGCCTTGTATGTATCCCCATCTATTATGTAATGTTGATGTAATGATATCCACCTTGCAAAAGTGTCTTCAAGATACGCTTCTATCCTTGGTGGGACCTTCGAGTTCCTTTAGGATAGGGTCGCATCTTGGGCGTGACAAGTTGGTATCAGAGCCTCAACCGACCCTAGGAGCCCCCCTTGTTTGATCGTGTAGTTTGGCCGTTGTTGAGTCTAGAAGAAAACTGTTTTCAGAGTCTAGCTATATCGGAGAGTAGGAATTCTTTTTTACTCCTCTGCCCCTTCGTCGCTCTGGTGAGAAATCTTGACGTAGGTGTTTTGAACTATTCCTCTTCCCCTTCAAATTTTTGTTAGGATCTCGCGGTTAGTTTTCGTTCGTTGTCCATCCCCTTTTCAATCCAGCGCATTTCTCTTCGAGTGTTTTCGATCCTCGTCATCTTTTGCGAGATCAGTCCTCAGTTTTTTTCTCTTCCGACGTTGTTTTTCCCCACCCGAAGTTGTCTTTCTTTTTCCCACCCGCCCACCCTTTTTCTTCTCGGAACCGGAGTCTGTAATCGAGTATCCATCCTACTCGTGCAAAGCCTTTGCATTCTTTCTACCGGTGTTTTCTCTTCAAACTATTTGTCGATTTCCCCTTCCAAGTTGCCGTTGTTTTTTTCCTGCCCTCCCATCCTGTTGAGGATATAGACCTTAGAGTCACCCGCCAGGAGGGGCCGGGTTACTCATATGGTCATTGCCAGAAGCCCGGCGCCAAGCTTGAAGACGGTGGGCCAAAGATGGGCTTAAGACCCGGATATGGCTTGAAGCCCGTAGTTACAATCATTATCATGGTAGAACTTGTAGTGTAAGGCAAGAATAGTTGAGAGTCCGAGCTGGACACTCTTATGAGCCGGCCGGGACTCTGAGAGTTGCTGGGTGTCAGCCTCCCTAGATAAAGGGACGACCCGGCAGCGGTTTAGGGGAAGGAAGATCTCGTCGAGAGCCAGGCATAGCAATTAAGCTCCCTGGTCCTCGAAACCCTAATCAATACCACCTCAACTGGACGTAGGCTTTTACCTTCACCGTAAGGGGCCGAACCAGTATAACCCTCGTGTTCCTTGTCCCATTAACCCCTTCAAGCTTCCTAGCGGCGATGGCTCCACGACTAAGTCCTAGCTTGAGGACATCTGCCGTGACAATTCCACGACAGTTGGCGCCCACCGTGGGGCTGGCGCACGGTGGATTTGAGGTCTTGAAGGGCAGCTTCGAAGGGCTCAAGGGATACGCTGTGGGCCGGATGACCAAGAGTCGTCGCGGCAAGCTCTACATCGACGATGCAAACTGGGGCCCCGACGCCGGCTCAATTGAGTACGGGTACCGGGTCCCCTTCGGCGGAATTCATGTTTTCGTTGGCAAGATTGGTGAGCCGGGCCCTGAGCCGGATCTCTGCGCCGATCTCATCGAGACGGCTCAGCGTGCACGACCCGCCCGGGCCCGGCCTGCCTTAAGGCATGCTTTTGTGGGATGTATCCATGGAGGGCCCTCTGATCGATCTGGAGCTGGTGATGAGACGGCCGCCGGCTCTGACGGCGAGTCGTCCACCGATGAGTCAAACTCGTTGTATCAACTTCAAGATGGCAGGCTCATGGGTTGTTCCGATGGTGACAGTATTCCGGACCTGTCGTGGAATTGTCATGGCAGATGTCCTTGAGTTAGGACTTAGTCGTGGAGCCATCGCAGCTAGGAAGCTTGAAGGGGTTAATGCGGGACAAGGAACACGAGGGTTTATACTGGTTCGGCCCCTTACGGTGAAGGTAAAAGCCTACGTCCAGTTTGATGTGGTATTGATTAGGGTTTCGATAACCAGGGAGCTAAACTGCTATGCCCGGCTCTCGATGAGATTGTTGTCGCCCTCAAACCGCTGCCGGGTCGTCCCTTTATATAGAGAGGCTGACGCCCTGCAGCTCTCAGAGTCCCGGCCGGCTCATAAGAGTGTCCGGCTCGAACTCTCAACTATTCTTGCCTTACACTACAAGTTCTACCATAATAATGATTGTATCTACGGGCCTTAAGCCATATCCGGGTCTTAAGCCCATCTTTGGCCCACCGTCTTTAAGCTTGGCGCCGGGCTTCTGGCAATGACCATATGAGTAACCCGGCCCCTCCTGGCGGGTGACTCTAAGGTCTATATCCTCAACATTAGGCCCCAGATTGATTTGAGCCGGCTCATGTCAATCTTCAACTCTTTCGACAGAAAAAAATCTCCGGCTTACCATTTGTGTGAAGGCCATAACCCGGCGTGACGTCATCCTCTGGACTCCGGATAATCCGCCGTGACGTCATCTTCCATTAAGCCCGTTTTTTACTCTGCCAGATCCGCAACGGATCTTTTCCTTTACTGTCATCCCGAAAATCGAGGCGTTATGAGGGGAGATAACCACGCCACGGTCTCCTTGATTCTCGCGCTCGCTTTACGAGCTCGCCTTATAAATAGGCCGGCCCGACGGGCTTATCTGCCACCCTTCTTCCTCCTCGCGCCACTGCTCCTCGACCCGAGCTCGAACTCTGCCGCCGTCGCCTCGCCCCCGGTCTTTGTCAACCTTGGCCGCTGCATCACCCTGACTCGGTCCAGACAAACAGCAGCGACCCCCGCCCCTCTTCAGCACCGGTAAGTCCTCACTACCCCGTAGAGCAGATCTGCAGTAGGGTTCATCCGTGTTCGTCGCCGTCGCCCACAAGCTCCGGTAGTTCTCATAGTTACTGCCCCTGTTTGATCTTAGCCTTGTATAAAACTAGTACGGCGGTTGTTTAATACTCATTCCAAATGCCAATAGACTTCTTTTCACTGCATAAAGACCTCATTCGAGCTCAAGAACTCCCCTGCGTCTGTATTTTAGGTCTAGAAAATTTCCTTTGCCCGACTGTTTTGATCCCAAAAAAATTACTGCGATGTGTGAAACCTGTTTTACCACACTTAGTAAAAATTGCAATCATTGAATCTCGGCGGCTTATAGTTCCGGTTTAAAGAAACCACGCGCCGCAGATCCTTCCGGCTTAAAGAAAACCATGTGCCACAAAATTTCTGGCTTAGCTGTGATAAAGCCTGTAGATAATCAAATTACTCTCAATCCCTCGGGCGGCTTAAATAGCCCGATGCACTTAAATGTATACCATTAGTCCCCTTTATAAGCCGCCACCTTGATATTGAACCGTAGATTTCTTCCGGCTCATAATTAACCAGGACATTTTTCCTTTTATCATAGACCGCCGACTTTCACCATGCCTCCCAAAGCTCCCATTACTTGCAACTGGATGAGGTCCAATGTCACCAATGAGACACTAGCAGATTTTGTTAAGTCCGGATACCTGCCCAAGAAAGACGTCATGTCCTACCGTGCCCCCGACCCGTCAGAAGAGAGACCTCAGCCAAAGGATGGGGAGGTAGTGATTTTTGCGGATCACATGAGCCGGGGCTTCGCACCGCCCGGCTCAAAGTTTTTTAGGGACGTTCTAAACTTCTTCGATTTGCGGCCTCAAGATATAGGACCCAACTCAGTGTCCAACATCTGCAATTTCCAAGTCTTCTGCGAGGTTTACCTTGGAGAGGAACCTAGTCTGCTGCTCTTCAGAGAGCTTTTTTATTTGAACCGTCAGAATGAGTGCGCCAATGGGCCAAGTCTGGAGCTAGGTGGCATCTCCATCCAGCGGCGTAGGGACTGCCTTTTCCCTTACGCTGAGCCGCCCAGCCACCCCAAGGACTGGAATCTGACGTGGTTTTACTGCCAAGACACGTCGCCGGCTGACGAGAGTCCGTTGCCCGGCTTTCGCCCCTCACGTCTGGAGCCGACTCACCCACTGTCGGACAAGCTGACTCAAGCGGAGCGCCAGCCTCTGCTCCCCACTATCAACAAGATCAAGGCTCTCCTGGGCAATGGTCTGAACGGAATCGACCTGGTCCGGGTCTGGATCTCATGGCGGGTGATCCCATTAAGCTGCCGCCCCGGCTTAATGTGTGAGTACACAGGGCGAAAGGATGATCCTCAGAGACACAGCCGCAATGATCTTCCAGAAGACGTTGCAGAGGAGATGACCAAGGCTCTTTTAAACGAGAGCCTAGCAGACTGCGGAAGGACCGGGTTAGCCCCCTTCTGCAAGACCAACCCAGCCCCAGCGGTAAGCCGCTGACTTTAACTTTTCATCTTCTTCTACATATAACCTTCATCTGAACCGTTCATCGTTGTATTTTTCAGGCTGATGACAAGTTCTGGCGGGTCAAATACGACCATGAGGCGGCCAAGAAAGCCAGGAAGGCGAAGAAAGCCGCTCCCCGTAAGAAGGGAAGTAGGCCCACTGCTTCGGAGCTGTTGCAGCTAAGTGACAGCTCCGAGTCTGAGGTAATTCCTAAACCTGTAAGCTCTTGTTATACTTGTCGTTTATTTCTGCCCGCCTTATCAATGCTGTTTATCAACAGGAGGACACCGGAGCCAGTAACCCGGTGGTTGAAGAGGTAACAATACTTTCCTCCGACTCGGAGCCCTTGCCAAGGCTGAAAACCCGAAGAGTAACCCGGAAAGTAAGCTTTTCCCATCCTTTAGCTTACCAAGATCCTCAATTTATTTTGAAGCGACAGGTTCATGAGAGCCGGCGGCACACCCGGACCAGCAAGGACACGGACCTCTCCTCCGGGTTACCTGAGGCATCAAGGAAACGCCGGACCGAGGTGATCGCAAAATTATACCCTTTTCATCCTTTTGCGGGTGTTATACGCCAACCGCTTAATTCTTCTGACTCAAATTATCAGGAGACTTCCCCTTCTTTCGGCGACTCTATGCAGTCGAATCTGCCGGCTTTCAAGACCGCGCCCGGGTAACGATAATCATCTCATGTTGTTCTGATCTTTACTCATATTTTTTGTACTAACCTTTGTTGTTCTTTCAGTGCCCAGGCAAAGCTCACCAAGAGGGTGAAGAAAACCAAGTCGGCCGGAGTGCCGAATTTGCCTGAGCCGGAGGTGACGGTCCAAGACCCGCCAGCTGCCTCTGCCCCCGAAGCCACCACTCCAATGGACACGGCGCCTGTAGAAGCTTCTGCTGACCCGGAGGCCTCCGGCTCGGCCCAACCAACAAATGACCCAGACGTGGTAATCACCCGGACGGAGTTCGTTGAGCCGGGGAGACCTACCGTGCTGGGCAAGTGCTCCGCTAAGGGGGAGTTGCTGCAGCCCCACCGGGTGAACCTGGACCTCTCCGACTACACCAACTTGAGCATTGGAGAGCTCGTCTCTGGCTACATCAGCCAAGTGCACAAGAGCCGGGACGCCGAGGTTGCCATGGTGACCCAAATCCAGCAGAAGTCTGAGGTAACATCCTTTTGTCCTCTTATTTACTCTTTTGTCCTCTGTACCATGCTAGCCCCCAAGTCGACGACTTATGACTGAGTACGTTGTAGACTTAGGTTCCGGCTTACTCCATTTGAACCGGCAATATGTAGATAAAAAACGTTCAATATGCATTAGCCCCCAAGTGCCAAGTGTCTTTACTTGGAAAACGCTTGGGACTTTAAATTTGTAGAGTAATTGTTCATGCCATAACCCGGAAACTTATACAGGCTGCTGGCAAGAAGCTGGAGACTGACCTTCCTGATCTCACGAGCCGGCTGAAGATGCAAGAAATGGAGACCCGGAAGGCAAACGCCAAGTTTGTATCCAGCATCGCCGCTCAAGAGAAGCTGAAGACAGAATTTGATGCTGAGCAGAAAGCCTGGGCCGAAGAGAAGGCCGCGTTGGTGACCCGGGCTGAACAGGCGGAGAAGACTCTCTCCAAAAAGACCGCCGAGCTCTCCGGCCTAAAGCGCCAGGTTTCCCAGATGGTGGCCGCCATCTTCGGTAAGTCACCGCACCGGCTTTCATCAAGTTTAAAATGTTTATATCTCATAACTCATCCGTGTCGCCGGCTTGTCTGATTCTGTTAAACAGGTTCCAGAAGTGCCAACCTCAACCAGAGCGTGGTCACCAAGCTGAAGGCCATGTATACCCTGGTGGAGCAGCTCTACACCGGGTCACAGCGTGCCTTAGCTGTGGTGGCCCTATCCAACGAGGTGCCGACTCACCTGGCAGAAGTCCTGCGCCGGCTCGCCGTTCTGCCTCAGCGGATCCAAGAGCTGTGACGGGCCTCTGCGAGAGCCGGAGCGATCGCCGCGCTGAGCCGGGCCAAGGCATTCCTGCCGGAGTTAGACCCGGCGGACATCGCCCTTGGCTATCCAAGCCTGAAGGAAGACGGCTCAGCTTTCGATCAGAAGGACTTCGCAGCTTGCGTGAAGGCTATACGCCCGGTGGCCACCCTTATCGGGAACGACACAGATCTAACCAAGTACCAGCCGGGTTACAACGCGGAGAATCAGGGGATTCCAACCCCTCGCTATGAAGCCCTCACCTTGATCCCGCCGGCTCGTCAGCACACTTTCGCCCCGGAGATTGACCCGGCCGGGTTAATTGACGAGGAAGCCCAATTCGAAGCTCTCCGCGGCATCGACTGGAAGTCATCAACTTTCCAGGTCTTGGGATCAGCCGGAGGAGAGGATAGGAACGAGCCGGAGACTTCAGCTCAGCAAGCATCATAACTCGGCTGGCGGTTTACCAAACAATGCTCCACCCTTTTAGACGTGATGAGTTTTGTAATATAGAGTAGGTACAATAGTTTATCTCTGCCGTGCCATCGTGCACGTATTGAATGCTAAAGTCTTTTGAAGTTGTCTCTTTGATATTTCTCCGGGTCATAATCAGTCCTTTGTTTTTTCTTAACCTCTTTAATTATCCTGCATGAAAGGGCAAATCACAAGTCTCGAGGCGGCTTACCGTCCTGACAAATCATAAATTTTAGATAACCCGGAATATGAATCAAAAAAGGACTTGTCTTCAATGATATCCTGAATACAACCGTAAGAATATACTTAACGGCCTGCAAGCATACTTCCGGTTTAGATAATCCGGATGAGAAAGTTGGTACCGCAACTCCGGTTTACCTGCCTTATAACACCCATTTTAGCAATACTGTAAACCAAAGTTAAGCCGGCAAAGTGAAACCCGGCTGTACACACCTTGACATAATCAAAGAAAACTTGTGATAAAGCAGAAAAACTTAGGGGCTTCCGGTTCGAATACGACCAGAGACCCAGCCCAAAGGGGTTAAGCTAAGATTCGGATACGATCACATAGCCCCCAGTGGGTGTGGCGATGCCAATCAAGAGGGTACCGACAGCTATGTTCTCTTTGGTTCGAATACGACCCATGTTTGAACAGGAAGCCCCCAAGTGATTTTAAGAATTGTTTAACGACGCTGATTCGAATACGATCCACGTCGGTTCTCAGAGGGGTTAAACGATGATTCAAATATGACCAAAGGTAACTTCCCAATGAGCTCGGCACTTTGCCAATCAAATGGGTATCGACAGCTATGTTCTCTTTGGTTCGAATACGACCCATGTTTGAACAGGAAGCCCCCAAGTGACTTTATTGCTTACGGCTGAATTCGAACACAATCATAAGCCGGATCCTCCTTTAAGTCATCATGTAATCTTGCAAAAACAACACACGCATATTTGGAGGGGGAAAAAGGACAGAGGTCCTGCTTTATTGCTTATCATAATATATACAGGGCTGAGAGAAATATGTACACCACGAGAGCCGGTGGCTCAAGTGTAGTAAGGCCGAAGCTGAGCTATGTTCCACGGCCGACGGGTCTCTTCCTCCGACTTACGTGAATCTTTATGCTCCCGAATGTCAATGAGGTAATATGACCCGTTGTGCAAGTTCTTGCTGACCACAAAAGGCCCTTCCCAAGGCGGGGATAACTTGTGTACATCTGTTTGATCCTGGATGAGCCGGAGCACGAGATCGCCTTCCTGGAAGACCCGGGATTTGACCCGGCGGCTATGTTAACGGCGCAGGTCTTGTTGGTAAATCGCTGAACGGGCTGCTGCCACATCACGCTGTTCGTCCAACAAGTCAAGAGCATCTTGGCGCGCCTGTTCATTATCCGTCTCAACATAAGCCGCCACTCGAGGTGAGTCATGACGGATGTCACTGGGAAGGACTGCTTCTGCCCCATAAACCATAAAGAAAGGCGTGAAGCCTATAGACCTATTAGGAGTAGTGTTGATGCTCCACAACACGGAGGGCAACTCCTCCACCCAACAACCCGACGTCCGTTGCAAAGGGACCAAAAGCCGGGGCTTGATACCCTTCAGAATCTCCTGATTAGCTCTCTCAGCTTGACCATTGGATTGAGGATGAGCCACTGAAGAAACATCAAGTCGGATATGCTCTCGTTGACAAAACTCTTCCATGGCGCCTTTGGAGAGATTGGTGCCGTTGTCAGTTATAATGCTGTGCGGAAAACCAAAGCGGAAAATCACCTTTTTCATAAATTGAACCGCCGTGGCTGCATCGCACTTGCTAACTGGCTCAGCTTCCACCCACTTTGTGAACTTGTCAACTGCCACCAAAAGGTGGGTCTTCTTATCCTTGGACCTTTTGAAAGGCCCAACCATATCAAGCCCCCAGACCGCAAAGGGCTAAGTGATTGGGATCATCCTCAGCTCCTGAGCCGGCACATGAGCCCGTCGTGAAAACCTTTGGCAACCATCACACTTACTGACCAAGTCCTCTGCATCTGCATGAGCCGTCAACCAATAAAAACCATGACGAAAAGCCTTGGCCACAAGGGACTTTGAGCCGGCGTGATGGCCACAATCCCCTTCATGGATCTCACGTAAGATCTCTTGACCTTTCTCAGGGGAAACGCAACGCTGAAACGCCCCCGTAACACTGCGGTGATGCAACTCCCCATTGATAACAATCATTGACTTAGCCCGCCGGGTTATTTGCCTGGCCAAAGTTTCATCCTCAGGCAACTCGCCCCGGGTCATGTAAGCCAGATATGGCATTGTCCAGTCTGGTATGATATGGAGAGCCGCCACCAGTCGTGCCTCCGGGTCAGGGACAGCCAAGTCTTCCTCTGTAGGCAACTTAACAGAAGGGCTATACAGGACGTCCAGGAAAGTGTTAGGTGGCACCGGTTTTCGCTGAGAGCCCAGCCGGCTTAAAGCATCCGCCGCCTCGTTCTTCCTGCGATCGATGTGTTCCACTTGGTAACCCTGAAAGTTCCCAGCAATGGCGTCAACCTCGCGGCGATAAGCCGCCATAAGAGGGTCCTTAGAGTCCCACTTGCCCGATACTTGTTGAGCCACCAAGTCTGAGTCACCGAAGCACCTTACCCGGCTCAAGCTCATCTCCTTAGCCATCCGAAGACCGTGGAGCAAGGCCTCGTACTCAGCCGCATTGTTAGTGCAAGGAAACATCAACCGTAGCACATAATGGAACTTGTCACCTTTAAGGGAAGCCAATACAACTCCAGCCCCCGAGCCCTCCAACTGCCTGGACCCGTCAAAGTGGATAGTCCAATATGTGTTATCCGGCTTCTGCTCGGGCACTTGTGACTCTGTCCAATCATTGATGAAATCCACCAAGGCCTGAGATTTAACAGCAGTGCGTGGCACAAACTTGAGACCATGAGGCCCAAGCTCTATAGCCCACTTAGCTACTCTCCCTGTGGCCTCTCTGTTTTGAATGACATCACCGAGAGGGGCAGAACTGACCACAGTGATGGGATGACCCTGAAAATAATGCTTAAGTTTCCGGCTTGCCATGAACACACCATAAACAAGCTTCTGCCAATGCGGATATCGCTGCTTGGACTCAATGAGCACTTCGCTGACATAATAAACCGGCCGCTGAGCCGGATGCTCCTTACCCTCCTCCTTGCGCTCCACCACCATAGCCACACTGACGGCTCGTGTGTTCGCCGCCACATATAATAATAAGGGCTCCTTATCAACCGGAGCAGCAAGGACTGGAGTCTCTGCCAGCTGCTTCTTCAAATCCTCAAAGGCAGTATCAGCTGCATCATTCCAGACAAAGTTATCAGTTTTCTTCATCAACTGATATAAAGGCATGGCCTTCTCACCCAAACGGCTTATGAACCGGCTTAAAGCAGCGATGCGACCCGCCAAGCGCTGAACGTCATTTATACACGCCGGCTTAGCCAGGGAGGTGATGGCCTTGATCTTCTCCGGGTTAGCCTCAATGCCTCTGTCAGAAACCAAAAAACCCAAGAGCTTGCCTGCAGGGACACCAAAGACACACTTGGCCGGGTTAAGCATCATTTTGTAGACCCAAAGATTATCAAAGGTTTCCCTTAAATCATCTATCAGGGTTTCCTCTTTTATGGACTTAACCACAATATCGTCCACATAAGCGTGAACATTGCGCCCAATCTGTTTATGAAGACAGTTCTGTACACAACGCTGGTAAGTCGCCTGTGCACACTTGAGTCCAAAGGGCATAGACACATAGCAGAAGGCTCCAAAGGGAGTGATGAACGCCGTCTTCTCCTGGTCCTTAACTGCCATCTTAATCTGATAATATCCGGAGTAAGCATCCAAGAAACTTAAGCGTGCACAACCTGCCGTAGCATCAATGATTTGATCAATACGGGGGAGGGCAAAAGGATCAGCCGGACACGTCTTGTTCAAGTCCGTGTAGTCCACACACATCCGCCAAGTGCCGTTCTTCTTGAGTACGAGCACCGAGTTAGCTAACCACTCTGGGTGAAAGACTTCAACGACAAACCCGGCCGCCAGGAGCCGGGCCACTTCTTCACCAATAGCTTTCCGCCTCTCTTCATTAAACCGCCGAAGGAACTGCCTGACCGGCTTAAATTTCGGATCAACATTGAGAGTGTGCTCAGCGAGCTCTCTAGGTACACCTGGCATGTCAGAAGGTTTCCATGCGAAGATGTCCCTATTCTCACGGATGAACTCGATGAGCGCGCCTTCCTATTTTGGATCCAGATTGGCACTGATGCTAAATTGCTGAGATGAATCCCCTGGAACAAAGTCAACAAGCTTAGTTTCATCAGCCGATTTAAATTTCATCGCCGGCTCATTCTCCGTGGTCGGCTTTTTTAGAGAGGTCATATCTGTTGGGTCAACATTGTCTTTGTAAAACTTCAACTCCTCTGTAGCACAAACAGACTCTGCATAAGCCGCATCGCCTTCCTCACACTCCAGAGCCACCTTCCGGCTGCCGTGAACCGTAATGGTCCCATTGTGACCCGGCATCTTGAGCTGTAAGTACACATAACACGGCCGAGCCATGAACTTGGCGTAAGCCGGCCGCCCGAATATAGCATGGTACGGGCTTCTTATCTTAACCACCTCAAAGGTCAATTTCTCCACCCTGTAGTTGTTCTCATCTCCAAAGGCTACTTCCAATTCGATCTTGCCGACTGGATAAGCCGACTTACCCGGTACCACACCATGGAAGATAGTGTTTGACTGGCTGAGGTTTTTATCAACCAACCCCATACGGCGGAAAGTCTCATAATAGAGGATGTTGATGCTGCTGCCTCCATCCATGAGCACCTTTGTGAACTTATATCCTCCCACTTGAGGAGCCACCACCAGGGCCAAGTGACCCGGATTATCCACCCGTGGAGGGTGATCCTCCCTGCTCCACACTATAGGCTGCTCAGACCACCGCAAGTAGCGTGGGACCGCCGGCTCAACAGCATTCACTGCCCTCTTATGAAGCTTTTGATCTCGCTTACACAGACTGGTGGTAAACACATGATACTGTCCACCGCTAAGCTGCTTTGGATTGGTCTGATAACCCCCCTGCTGCTGCTGATGACCCTGGCCAGGCTGCTGATTAAAGCCCCCTTGACCGTTCTGAGGACCGGAATTTGAGCCGCTACCCGGGCCATGAAAACCGCCGCGCCTGAGCCGCCGCCCGGGCCATTGTAATTTTTAAAGGCCTTCATGATTGCACAATCCTTCCACAGATGAGTCGATGGCTTCTCTCTAGAGCCATGCCTTGGACAAGGTTCATTCAACAGCTGCTCCAGCGTCGGACCTGACCCGCCGCCTCGGGGAGGGGGCCTCCCCTTGCGTCGCTGGTTATTACCTTGTGAGCTGGCGTTGGCTACAAACTCTAAGCTGCCATCAGCCTTGTGCTTGCCTCCTCCTTGGTTTCCCGGGTTAAACTGAGGACCCTTGCCATTGCCGTTCTTCTTTCCCTTCCCTGTCCTTTCATCATCTGAAGGGGGATCCTTGGTACCATCAGAATCGGCGTACTTGACCAGAGCCGCCATTAGTGTACCCATATCACTGCAGTCGCGCTTAAGCCGCCCGAGTTTCATCTTCAGGGGCACAAAACGACAATTCTGCTCCAGCATTAAAACCGCTGAGCCGGCATCCATCTTGTCTGACGAGTGTATGATCTCCTTAACCCGGCGAACCCAATGTGTCGTAGACTCACCCTCCTGCTGCTTACAGTTAGTCAAATCCACAATTGACATAGACTGCCTACAGGTATCTTTGAAGTTTTGGATGAACCGGGCCTTCAGCTCAGCCCAAGACCCGATGGAATTCGGTGGTAGCCCTTTCAACCAAGTGCGGGCAGTCCCATCCAACATCATGGTGAAGTACTTGGACATTGCCGCCTCACTGACCTCCAGTAGTTCCATGGCCATCTCATAACTCTCGATCCAGGCTGCGGGTTGTAAGTCAGCTGTGTAATTAGGCACCTTCCTAGGGCCCTTGAAGTCTTTAGGTAGACGTTCATTACGGATAGCTGGCACTAAAAAGGGGACACCCCCGGTCCTGGTAGGGATACCCACGTCGACGGAAGTCGTCGGATAAGCCGGGGGGGTCTGGTAAGCCGTTAATTGAGGCACCTGCTCCGCCTCTTGCCGCGCTCTGTCCTGGTCTGCTGCATGAAAGGCTCCGTTATGAGCCGGGCCGTGGCCAGGGGGCGGGTCATGGCGTCGGACGTTACTTGAGCCGGTTGCTGAGACCATGTGCCGGCTGTAACTCGGGCTCTGGCCCGGACGAGAGGTTGAGTGGATCCTATCCCGGCTGTAGGAGTACGCCTCTTGCTGCGCCAGTGCCGTCTGAAGGAGTTCCCTGACCCGGCGGGTTTCAATAGCCGTCGGAGAGTCGCCGTCAACTGGGAGAGCCGCCAGCCGTGCTGCCGCAGCGACCATGTTCTCCAGCGGGTTATTATAATGACCCGGGGGTATTGGCACGTACTGAGGCGGGGCAGGGGGCACCTAGGGAGGCGCCATCACCCGTGGCTGAATAGGGGCTCCAGACCTGGGCACTATGACCCCTGGCGGGTTACTAGACCCTACACCTGGCGTGTTGAAGAGGTTGCGTGGATCGTAAACCGGAGGGAGTCGAGATTGAGTCTTTTGATGCCTCCTTCTCATGACCTCATTGGACGCGTTCTGATCCATCGTGAGTTGGAAGGACTGCGCCTGGATCAGCTGAGTTTGGGCATCGAGAGCCGCCCTCTCTGCAGCCATCCTGATCCCTTCCGCTGCAAGCTCCTCCTTAGCCTTCACTAGATCCAATTTTAACTGTGCCACCTCCGCATCATGCTGAGCTTGATCCGCCAGGTCAACCGTGGCGGTTAACAGGGCCGTCATCTTGTCCGTGAGGTCCATCAGCACCTGAGCCGGAGAAGGCACCGGGTTTCCTGCTCCAGCAGCGGGGTTCTGAACAGGCTGCGCGCCAGCCATAAAGACTCCAACCTGACTTGGCGGCTCAAACGGGTCCGGAATACTGTCACCATCGGAACAACCCATGAGCCTGCCATCTAGAAGTTGATATAACGAGTTTGATTCATCGGTGGCCGACTCCCCGTCAGAGCCGGCGGCCGCCTCATCACCAGACCCAGATAGATCAGAGGGCCCTCCATGGATACATCCCACAAACGCGCGCCTTAAGGCAGGCCGGGCCCGGGCGGGTCGTGCACGCTGAGCCGTCTCGATGAGATCGGCGCCGAGATCCGGCTCAGGGCCCGGCTCACCAATCTTGCCAATGAAAACATGAATTCCGCCGAAGGGGACCCGGTACCCATACTCAATTGAGCCGGCATCGGGGCCCCAGTCTGCGAGCTTGCCGTGACGACTCTTGGTCATCCGGCCCACAGCGTATCCCTTGAGCCCTTCGAAGCTGCCCTTCAAGAACTCAAATCCACCGTGCGCTAGCCCCACGGTGGGCGCCAACTGTCGTGGAATTTTCATGGCAGATGTCCTTGAGTTAGGACTTAGTCGTGGAGCCATCGCAGCTAGGAAGCTTGAAGGGGTTAATGCGGGACAAGGAACACGAGGGTTTATACTGGTTCGGCCCCTTACAGTGAAGGTAAAAGCCTACGTCCAGTTTGATGTGGTATTGATTAGGGTTTCGATAACCAGGGAGCTAAACTGCTATGCCCGGCTCTCGATGAGATTGTTGTCGCCCTCAAACCGCTGCCAGGTCATCCCTTTATATAGAGAGGCTGACGCCCTGCAGCTCTCAGAGTCCCGGCCGGCTCATAAGAGTGTCCGGCTCGGACTCTCAACTATTCTTGCCTTACACTACAAGTTCTACCATAATAATGATTGTAACTACGGGCCTTAAGCCATATCCGGGTCTTAAGCCCATCTTTGGCCCACCGTCTTTAAGCTTGGCGCCGGGCTTCTGGCAATGACCATATGAGTAACCTGACCCCTCCCGGCGGGTGACTCTAAGGTCTATATCCTCAACAGGACCCGTTTGAGCCGCTAAGTCAGGTTGGAGTCTTTATGGCCGGTGCACAGCCTGTTCAGAACCCTGCTGCTGGAGCAAGAAACCCGGTGCCCTCGCCGGCTCAGGTGCTAATGGATCTCACGGACAAGATGACGGCCCTGTTAACCGCCACGGTTGACCCGGCGGATCAAGCTCAGCATGATGCGGAGGTGGCACAGTTAAAGTTGGATCTAGTGAAAGCTAAGGAGGATCTGGCAGCAGAAGGGATCAGGATGGCTGCGGAAATGGCGGCTCTCGACGCCCAAACCCAGTTGATTCAAGCGCAGTCCTTCAGGCTCACGATGGATCAAAACGCGTCCAATGAGGTCCTGAGAAGGAGGCATCAAAAGGCCCAATCTCGACTCCCTCCGGTTTACGATCCACGAAACCTCTTCAACACGCCAGGTGCCGGGTCTAGTAACCCGCTGGGGGTCATAGTGCCCAGGTCTGGGACCCCTATTCAGCCACAAGTGATGGGGCCTCCCCAGATGCCCCCTGCCCCGCCTCAGTATGTGCCAATACCACCGGGTCATTATGCCAACCCGCTGGAGAACATGGTCGCCGCGGCAGCACGGCTGGCGGCTCTCCCAATTGACGGCGACTCTCCGACGGCTATTGAAACCCGCCGGGTCAGGGAACTCCTTCAGACGGCACTGGCACAGCAAGAGGCGTACTCCTACAGCCGGGACAGGATCCACTCGACCCCTCGTCCAGGCCGGAGCCCGATTTACAGCAGACACATGGTCTCAGCGACAGGCTCAAGTAACGTCCGACGCCATGACCCGCCCCCTGGCCATGGCCCGGCTCATAATGGAGCCTTTCACGCAGCAGACCAGGACAGAGCGCGGCAAGAGGCGGAGCAGGTGCCTTAGTTGACGGCTTACCAGACTCCCCCGGCTTATCCGACGACTTCCGTCGATGTGGGTATCCCTACCAGGACTGGGGGTGTCCCCTGTTTAGTGCCGGCTATCCGCAATGAACATCTACCCAAGGACTTCAAAGGCCCTAGAAAGGTGCCTAATTACACGGCTGACTTACAACCCGCAGCCTGGATCGAGAGTTACGAGATGGCCATGGAACTGCTGGAGGTCAGTGAGGCAGCAATGGCCAAGTACTTCACCATGATGTT
Organism: Aegilops tauschii subsp. strangulata; assembly: GCF_002575655.3. NCBI lineage: Eukaryota > Viridiplantae > Streptophyta > Magnoliopsida > Poales > Poaceae > Aegilops > Aegilops tauschii. The sequence goes on along the minus strand of NC_053037.3, from coordinate 417,567,398 downwards.
AGATGGGCCTGCCCGCACTTGGTTGAAAGGGCTACCACCGAATTCCATCGGGTCTTGGGCTGAGCTGAAAGCCCGGTTCATCCAAAACTTCAAGGACACCTGTAGGCAGTCTATGTCAATTGTGGATTTGACTAACTGCAAGCAGCAGGAAGGTGAGTCTACGACACATTGGGTTCGCCGGGTCAAAGAGATCATACATTCATCAGATAAGATGGATGCCGGCTCTGCAGTCTTAATGTTGGAGCAGAATTGTCGTTTTGTGCCCCTAAAGATGAAACTCGGGCGGCTTAAGCGCGACTGCAATGATATGGGTACACTGATGGCGGCTCTTGTCAAGTACGCCAATTCTGATGGTACCAAGGACCCCGCTTCAGATGATGAAAAGACAGGGAAGGAAAAGAAGAACGGCAATGGCAAGGGTCCTCAGCATAACCCGGGAAACCAAGGAGGAGGCAAGCGCAAGGCCGATGGCAGCCTAGAGTTTGTAGCCAACGCCAGCTCACAAGGTAGTAACCAGCGACGCAAGGGGAGGCCCCCTCCCCGAGGCGGCGGGTCAGGCCCGACGCTGGAGCAACTGTTGAATGAGCCCTGTCCAAGGCATGGCTCTAGAGAGAAGCCAGCAACTCATCTATGGAAGGATTGTGCAATCATGAAGGCCTTTAAGAATTACAATGGCCCGGGCGGCGGCTCAGGCGCCGGCGGCTTTCACGGCCCGGGTGGCGGCTCAAATTCTAACCCTCAGAACGGTCAAGGGGGCTTTAATCAGCAGTCTGGCCAGGGTCATCAACAGCAGCAGGGAGGTTATCAGACCAATCCAAAGCAGCTTAGCGGTGGACAGTATCATGTGTTTACCACCAGTCTGTGTAAGCGAGATCAGAAGCTTCATAAGAGGGCTGTGAATGCTGTTGAGCCGGCGGTTCCACGCTACTTGCGGTGGTCTAAGCAGCCTATAGTGTGGAGTAGAGAGGATCACCCTCCCCGGGTGGATAATCCGGGTCACTTGGCCTTGGTGGTGGCTCCTTAGGTGGGAGGATATAAGAACCTCAGCAGCAGCATCAACATCCTCTATTATGAGACGTTCCGTCGTATGGGGTTGATTGATAAGAACCTCAGCCAGTCAAACACTATCTTCCATGGTGTGGTACCTGGTAAGTGGGCTTATCCAGTTGGCAAGATCGAGTTGGAAGTGGCCTTTGGAGATGAGAACAACTACAAGGTGGAAAAATTGACCTTTGAGGTGGTCAAGATAAGAAGTCCGTACCATGCCATATGCGGGCGGCCGGCTTACGCCAAGTTCATGGCACGGCCGTGTTACGTATATTTACAGCTCAAGATGCCGGGTCATAATGGGACCATTACGGTTCACGGCAGCCGGAAGGTGGCCTTGGAATGTGAGGAAGGCGATGCAGCTTATGCAGAATCTGTTTGTGCAACAGAGGAGTTGAAGTTTTACAAAGACAACGTTGAGCCAACAGATATGACCTCTCTGAAAAAGCCGACTACGAGCATGAGCCGGCAATGAAATTTAAGTCGGCTGATGAGACTAAACTTGTTGATTTCGTTCCAGGAGATTCATCTTAGCAGTTTAGCATCAGTGCCAATCTGGATCCAAAATAGGAAAGCGCGCTCATCGAGTTCATCCGTGAGAATAGGGACATCTTCGCATGGAAACCTTCTGACATGCCAGGTGTACCTAGAGAACTCGCTGAGCACACTCTCAATGTTGATTCGAAATTTAAGCCGGTCAGGCAGTTCCTTCGGCGGTTCAATGAGGAGAGGCGGAAAGCTATTGGTGAAGAGGTGGCCCGGATCTTGGCGGCTGGGTTTATTGTTGAAGTCTTTCACCCAGAGTGGTTAGCTAACCCGGTGCTCGTGCTCAAGAAAAATGGCACTTGGCAGATGTGTGTGGACTACACGGACTTAAACAAGGCGTGTCCGGCTGATCCTTTTGCCCTTCCCCGTATTGATCAAATTATTGATGCTACGGCGGGTTGTGCGCGCTTAAGTTTCTTGGATGCTTATTCCGGATATCATCAGATTAAAATGGCAGTTAAGGACCAGGAGAAGATGGCGTTCATCACTCCCTTTGGAGCCTTCTGCTATGTATCTATGCCCTTTGGACTCAAGTGTGCACAGGCGACTTATCAGCGTTGCGTGCAGAACTGTCTTCATAACCAGATTGGGCGCAATGTTCATGCTTATGTGGACGATATTGTGGTTAAATCTATAAAGGAGGAAACCCTGATAGATGATTTGAGGGAAACTTTTGATAATCTCCGGGTTTACAAGATGATGCTTAACCCGGCCAAGTGCGTTTTTGGTGTTCCTGCAGGCAAACTCTTGGGTTTCTTTCTTTCTGACAGAGGCATTGAAGCTAACCCGGAGAAGATCAAGGCCATCACCTCCCTGGCTAAGCCGGTGTGTATAAACGATGTTCAGCGCTTAGCGGGTCGCATCGCTGCGTTAAGCCGGTTTATAAGCCGTTTGGGTGAGAAGGCCATGCCATTATATCAGTTAATGAAGAAAACTGATAACTTTGTCTGGAATGATGCAGCTAATACTGCCTTTGAGGATTTGAAGAAGCAGCTGGCATAGCCCCCAGTCCTTGCTACTCTGGTTGATAAAGAGCCCTTATTACTATATGTGGTGGCGAACACACGAGTTGTCAGTGCGGCTGTGGTGGTGGAGCGCAAGGAAGAGGGTAAGGAGCATCCGGTTCAGCGGCCGGTTTATTATGTCAGCGAAGTGCTCATTGAGTCCAAGCAGCGGTATCCGCATTGGCAGAAGCTTGTTTATGGTGTGTTCATGGCGAGCCGGAAGCTTAAGCATTATTTCCAGGGTCATCCCATCACTGTGGTCAGTTCTACCCCTCTTGGTGATATCATTCAAAATAGAGAAGCCACAGGGAGGGTGGCTAAGTGGGCTATAGAGCTCGGACCCCATGGTCTGAAATATGTGTCACGCACTGCTGTTAAATCTCAGGCCTTGGTGGATTTCATCAATGATTGGACAGAGTCACAAGTGCCCGAGCAAAAGCTGGATAACACATACTGGACTATTCACTTTGATGGGTCCAGGCAGTTGGAGGGCTCGGGGGCTGGAGTCGTGTTGGCTTCCCCTAAAGGTGACAAGTTCCATTATGTGCTACAGTTGATGTTTCCTTGCACTAACAACGCGGCTGAGTACAAGGCCTTGCTCCACGGTCTTCGGATGGCTAAGGAGATGAGCTTGAGCCGGGTAAGGTGCTTCGGCGACTCAGACTTGGTGGCTCAACAAGTATCAGGAAAGTGGGACTCCAAGGACCCTCTCATGGCGGCTTATCGCCGAGAAGTTGATGCTATTGCTGGGCACTTTCAGGGTTACCAAGTAGAGGACATCGATCACAGGAAGAATGAGGCGGCTGATGCTTTAAGCCGGCTGGGCTCTCAGCGGAAGCCGGTTCCGCCTAATACTTTCCTGGACGTCCTGTATAACCCTTCTGTTAAGTTGCCTACAGAGGAAGACTTGGCTGTCCCTGACCCGGAGGCACGACCGGTGGCGGCTCTCCACATCATACCGGACTGGACAGTACCTTATTTGGCTTACATGACCCGGGGAGAGTTGCTTGAGGATGAAACTTTGGCCAGACAAGTAACCCGGCGGGCTAAGTCAATGATTGTTATCAATGGCGAGTTGCATCACCGCAGTGTTACAGGAGCGTTTCAGCGTTGTGTCTCCCCTGAGGAAGGTCAAGAGATCTTGCGTGAGATTCATGAAGGGGATTGTGGCCATCACGCCGGCTCAAAGTCTCTTGTGGCCAAGGCCTTTCACCATGGTTTTTATTGGCTGACAGCTCATGCTGATGCGGAGGACTTGGTCAGTAAATGTGATGGTTGCCAAAGGTTCTCGCGACGGGCTCATGTGCCGGCTCAGGAGCTGAGGATGATCCCAATTACTTGGCCCTTTGCAGTCTGGGGGCTTGATATGGTTGGGCCTTTTAAAAGGTCCAAGGATAAGAAGACCCACCTCTTGGTGGCAGTTGACAAATTCACAAAGTGGGTGGAAGCTGAGCCAGTTAGCAAGTGCGATGCGGCCACGGCGGTTCAATTTATGAAAAAGGTGATTTTTCGCTTTGGATTTCCGCACAGCATTATAACTGACAATGGCACCAATCTATCCAAAGGCGCCATGGAAGAGTTTTGTCCACGAGAGCATATCCGACTTGATGTTTCCTCAGTTGCTCATCCTCAATCCAATGGTCAAGCTGAGAGAGCTAATCAGGAGATTCTGAAGGGCATTAAGCCCCGGCTTTTGGTCCCTTTGCAACGGACGCCGGGTTGTTGGGTGGAGGAGTTGCCCTCCGTGTTATGGAGCATCAACACTACTCCTAACAGGTCTACAGGTTTCACGCCTTTCTTCATGGTTTATGGGGCAGAAGCAGTCCTCCCCAGTGACATCCGTCATGACTCACCTCGAGTGGCGGCTTATGTTGAGGTGGACAATGAACAGGCGCGCCAAGATGCTCTTGACTTGTTGGACGAATAGCGTGATGTGGCAGCAGCTCGCTCAGCGATTTACCAGCAAGACCTGCGCCGTTATCATAGTCGCCGGGTTAAAACCCGGGTCTTCCAGGAAGGCGATCTGGTGCTCCGGCTCATCCAAGATCAAACAGATGTGCACAAGCTATCCCCGCCCTGGGAAGGGCCCTTTGTGGTCAGCAAGAATTTGCACAATGGGTCATATTACCTCATTGACATTCGGGAGCACAAAGATTCACGTAAGTCGGAGGAAGAGACCCGCCGGCCGTGGAACATAGCTCAGCTTCGGCCTTACTACACTTGAGCCACCGGCTCTCCTAATGTACATATTTCTCTACGCCATGTATATATGATGATAAGCAATAAAGCAGGACCTCTGTCCTTTTTTCTCCTCCAAAGGTGCACGTGTTGTTTTCATTGCAAGATTACATGATAACTTGAAGGAGGATCCGGCTTATGATCGTATTCGTATCTAGCCGTAGGCAATAAGGTCACTTGGGGGCTTCCTGTTCAAACATGGGTCGTATTCGAACCAAAGAGAACATAGCTGTCGATACCCATTTGATTGGCAAAGTGTCGAGCTCATTGGGGAGTTTTCTTTGATCATATTTGAATCATAGTTTAACCCCTTTGAGAACCGACATGGATCGTATTCGAATCAGCGTCATTAAAAAATTCTTAAGGTCATTTGGGGGCTTCCTGTTCAAACATGGGTCGTATTCGAACCAAAGAGAACATAGCTGTCGGTACCCTCTTGATTGGCATCGCCTCACCCACTAGGGGCTATATGATCGCATTTGAATCTTAGCATAACCCCTTTGGGCCGGGTCTCTGGTCGTATTCAAACCGGAAGCCCCTAAGTTCTTCTGCTTTATCATAAGTTTCTTCTGATTATTTCAAAATGTGTACGGCCGGGTCTCACTTTGACGGCTTAACTTTGGTTTACAATATTAGTTGAACACAATGGGTGTTATTAAGACAGGTAAACCGGAATTGAGGTACCAACCTTATTACCCGGGTTATCTAAACCGGAAGTGTGACACCCAAGTTTTTATTTGGATTTTTCAAAAAAGATTTTTATTTGACTTGAAGAGAGTGATTTAAAAAGTTTCTTCAAGAGAACTCTCACTCTCAAATATATTTTTCTTTATGGCAAAAATTTTATTTGAATTCACCCAAGATCTGCCTTTGACCTGGGGAGTTCTTGCTCTTCATTTGGGCTCAAGTCAAAATGTTTTTCATTTGAGAGAATAACTTTTGAAAACCTTTTCTTGAATTTGCACTATGGCTTTTGGAAAGTCCTTTGCCACTTTCAACTATTCCTTCTTGCCATGGCATTAGTGCAAATCCTCTCTCCTAACCCTTCCCTCACCTTTGGATCATGATTTGCATCAAATCCAGCAAGTTGAACCTCCTCATGTGATCATTTCCATTCAAATTCTATTCAAATAAATTTCTGTCTTCTCTTATAGCACTTGGAGATTTACAAAGGAACTCCTTTTTCTGTTTTGATTTTTGCCACCAAACTTCTTTCCCCTCCTAGTCCTTTGAACCCTCAACCTAGAACCATGAAGATCCACTGGTCTCCAGTTCAAAAATTTCAAACTACATCAGCTGCAAGTTTGGACCAGATTTGCCAAATTTGGTGAAATTCATTCAAAACTTTCTCCAAAAATTCCAAATAAATTCATGCAGCCCCTGGGTGCTTTGAGTGATCATCTCACCAAGTTACAGCTCCAGAAAAATTTATCTATTTACCAAAACCTACTGTCGAACACCTGCAATGCTTGGTCACTGTCAAGATTCAGTAAGTTCAGAGTTCAGTCAAGTGGCTGCTGTCGTTTTCTTCAGAAACGGGCGTCGATCTCGCCAGTACCCTCGCGTCGCCTTGCTCCTCGTCCTCGCCCACTTGTTCCTGCACCGCACGAGTGCCTGGCATCTTGCGGGCGTCGGCGACGAGCAGCAGAAGGTGCGCCGCCCCGTGACCGACGCCGGCGGCGGCTTTGCGGACGCCAGCGGGAGACACGGCGCCGCCGACTCCACCCAGCGCCGCCCAAACCACCGGAGCCCGCCGCGTGGCCGTCCACTCCCCCGAATGCGCTGCCGCTCTCGTCGTGAACCGCAGGGCGCGGAGCGCGCTCTCTGCCGCTGTTGAGCCCGTGCGGTCACCTCACCGTGGGCAGACGCCATTACGCCAGGGACAGCTCCGTTTAGCTGCAAAACGAGTCCCGTAACACCCACTGATGCTGCCCGACCGCTCAAACCCTCTGCCAACCCACTGCTCCGCCGTAATCGCTCGCCGGAGATTCTCCGTTCACGGCCACCCCGTCGATCTGCCTATAAATAGGGGCCCCGAGCTTCAACTCGAGCACCCACCAGCCCTACACTTCCCCTAGAGCACGCCCAGCCACTGGAAGAGCCGCGAGGGGGTCTCCTTCTTCGACTCCGGCCGCCGCGATCCGCCACGGGATCCAGCCCGATTCGCCCCCGTGTGTGCTCTGCAGCCCCCATTCTCTTGCCAGTAGCTTCTCCTTGCATCACCCGTTCTGACCCGCGCCCCAATTCGTACTTTGCAGCCCTCCACCGGAGTTCCCCAACCTCACCCGAACCGCCGTCCGCCGGAGATAGTGTCGCCGTCGACGTGGTGCTCCCCTTTGGACGAGTCCACCACCCACCGACGCGGAAGAAGACGCTGAAGCTCTTGGTACCCTCCGTTTCTCCTAACTCGCCGTGGTTCGACGCCGGCGTCCATCGCCGTCTTCGGGCGCCGGCGAACTTTCAAACCTGACATGCGGGCCCCGCGTGTCAGCCTCTGTTTTATTTCCCCGAACCGTTTTCTGTTGGCGCCTTCGGGCAAAATACGTTTTCTCCTTGCACTTGCGCATTCCCAGCCGAAGCGTTTTCTGTTTTCTCAGTTAAAACCCTGGAACTTTTCTGTTTCATTACAGAAAGGTCCCTGGACAGAAACCTTTATAACTTTTTAATGAAAAGGTATTTTTGAGTGATTCTTTTTCTGTCAATCTCCAAATTTTGTCTAGTTTTTTATGGGATTTATTTTAAAATATTTGGCAAAGTTTCTGTGCATGTGTTGGTTTTCACGTTAGTACCCCGTTTCGTGATTGCCGTAGGTTCCGGGAGAGGGGACGGAGCCGCGAACTTCGCCGAGCTAGACTCCGACTTCTCCGAACCAGGCAAGCATGTTTGAACATTTGATATGGCAGATGTTTTGCATGTTCATGTGAAAGTTTGTGCGTGGCATGTGAGTGTCGATAAATATCTCGTTGCTTGTAAGGCAACGACCCGGTTGTTCCAAAGTTGTGATGACCTCTGATGAGAGGTGGCCTAATCATGTAGTGACATGAAGGGCAGCAAGGTGGTACTGTTGTAGCATGCCAGCCTTGCGTCATCCGACTCTCTTCGACGTTAACGTGGTTGGAGCCACGTTATCGATCTTTTCCCGCATGTTCCAAAGTTGCGATGACCTCTGATGAGAGGTGGCCTAATCATGTGGTGACATGAAGGGCAGCAAGGTGGTACTGTTGTAGCATGCCAGCCTTGTGTCATCCGACCTTTCCGACGTTAACATGGTTGGAGCCGTGTTATCGTCCCTTCCCCTTTCCGTGCTACCACATGTCTCATTGCCAGGATACGGTTTAGTAAGTTGGTAACCTCTTTCCGTGTACACACCAAACAGAGAGGCCGGGATGATGGTACCTTGGCCCAGGATTAAAGCCAGTCATTCGGTCAGGGGGCATGGGTGTTTCCGGTTGGGACCGAGAGGGGGGGCACCCCCTTATAGCGCGCGTATAGAAATTTGATCCCATGCTACGCGAGGTTGTAGCCTCCCCGACTCAGGGTTTTTCCTGAATGTTGCCGAGGGTGATCCCTGGCTTCGGATGGTTAAATTGGGTGTGTACTGGTTAGACGTGTTCCTTCCAGAACACCGTAGACGGAACTAGTCCCCGTGACTACTGAAATCCGTTGGCTGTGGTTAAGTACGAACTCTGCAGAGTCAATTCCTTCCAAATCATCGTATCCATGATCAGTAATGTAGACTTTACGTCCAAATCTATCCGTGTGAAAATCTTGCCCCCGGTGAACAAGCTCAAGCGGTAAAATCTCAGATTTATTGTTATTCCAGTTGATGGACTAACTTTATTTTGTGTCTCATGCTTGTGATAATTTATGTCTCCGAGCTATTGTATTAATGAGTTGTGACATAAGCCCTTTATGTGACGTCGCGCAGACGTCCGACTGTGGCGTGTACTCGTTTCTCACTTTCGATATAAGCCCTTTATGTGATGTCGCTCAGACGTCCGACTGCGGCATGCACTGTCTTTACTTTCGGTTATAAGCCCTTTATGTGGTGTCGCCCCGACGCCCGACTGTGGCATTATTATTCTGCATTTTCCGCTCGAGGAGTCTTTCAGACACTCGTTTGGCACCTGTATTATTATTCCGCATTTTCCTCTCGAGGAGTCTTTCAGACACTCGTTTGGCACCTGTATTATTATTCCGCATTTTCCTCTCGAGGAGTCTTTCAGACACTCGTTTGGCACCTGTATTATTATTCCGCATTTTCCTCTCGAGGAGTCTTTCAGACACTCGTTTGGCACTTGTATTATTATTCCGCATTTTCCTCTCGAGGAGTCTTTCAGACACTCGTTTGGCACCAGCATTACTATTCTGCAGTTTCCGCTCGAGGCGTCATTCAGACCCTCGCTTGGCACCCAGTATTTATTATCTCTGTGTCTGATCGCACTGGTTAACTTATTCATGTGCTTCATGTTTGCATTTGTTATACCTTATGTCCGAACTGTCTTGCGAGTACTTTCATAGTACTCACCTGGCTTGTTGATTTGGCCAGATGTTGACGAAGGCGATCTCTTGGATGAAGAGTTTGATAGCGCGTCCGACGCCTAGAGGAGTCCCAGTCAGTCCTGCGCGATCCCGGATATTGGTCACTTGTATCGTTTACGCTTCCGCCACCCGCAATAAGTCTTCTCGAGCCTCACTCCGACGCTCGAAGAGTTGTAGTATTCTGGAATCATGTCACTCGCCTCGCGATGACATTTCCACCACCGTTTTTATCGTGAGTTAGTAGTTTGCCACCCTATCCGCCGTATTGTTTTATCGGCGTGCATGTAATAAATTGTTGGGCAGTCTCTGCTCAACCTTGTATTATATTTAGTACTCCTGGTATTTTTCTTCTGTGACCAATGTATTGTCTATCAGTGAGAAGGAATTCTTCCTCGCTGGTCCATAACAGGGATTGGTTTCTCAATAATTATTTTATTGAAAAATCGGTCGTGACAAGCTTGGTATCAGAGCCAGGCTGACTGTAGGAAGCCACTAGGTGCGATCGCTAATCAGTTATTAGCGTCTTTAGTGCTTCTTCAGCATTTTGCAATTGTAGCTATTTTCTGTTGGTCATCATAAAATTTATGACATGACTACTCAGAATGTTTGCCTACTTTTGTAGATGGCTGGCAGCAGATGTGAGAATCGAGTGTTCACCAACGTGCCCGAGGGGTTTGTCAAGCTCCTCGTCTCCATCACCAAGCTCGCGATCGGGCCAGCAGCTCGCCCGGAGTTCACACTCTATCAGCACAAGCTCAGTGACGACGTGTCTATGCACCAGGCTGTGGTGCAATTCAGGGGAGGACGATCTGCTGCTCGCCATTTCCGTTTCACGGGAAGGGCCATGCCTACGGAGAGGCATGCCATGCAGATGGCTGCCCGTGAGGCGATAGCTCGCCTTCGGGACATCCTTCCTACAATGAAGACTCGTCGCTACCGCTACCTCCCATGCCATGTGCCTTACACCAGCCACTATGCGTTCGCCTGCCATCGGGGAGAGCGAGATGAAGCCATCGAGATGGTTGTGGAGTATCTCAAGGCTCTGGAGGAGTCTTTCGACAACCTCGTAGATGATCTTGTGGCTGCCCGCATGGACTTAGTCCGGGGCGGTCCTGCCAGCAGGAAGGAGCTTCTCCACACGGCGCCGCCTCTGACATTCGTCTCGTCTTCAGCCTCGTATGCACCGGCCGTTTTGGCCACTGCTCGCCGTCTGCCTACCACTGAGGAGTTCGACCGAGTCATCGCTCCTACTCCAGTCAGAGCCGCACCGCCTGCCGCACGCGCTCTACCGCCAGTCGCCCCCGCACCATCACCGCAGCGCAGCGTCGCACGCCAGGAACCAGCTAGAGAGGAGGAGGTTGATTCTCCTGGACCGCTGAGCCTTGCCCTCGGCAAGGGGAAGGAGATCTTCACCATCTCCGACTGAGAGCACCGAGTAGCCGCGTGTTATGCCTGCTTGTATGATGTGTTGTTTTTTTATCTGTACGCTAGTTTGTATTGGTGTGTTTGCTGCCTTCCGGAGTAGTACGCTAGTTTTTAATAACATGTCAGGATTGTGTACGCACAACCTGAGTGCTGTATCTTGTGTTTGCTTTCGCATGTAAGATTTGTGTTAAGCACTTCTTCTCCGTGAAAATCATTTGTGTTTCTTGAAAACCTTGAAGCCTTTTTGGATTATTGCCTTTGCAAGGGTTTTCCTGCGCTACACAGTTTTTCTCATGGGTTTTGCAAATGATACCCCAGACTGGAAAAATGTCTCGCCCTTGGACTCGCTCTATGCCCAATCAGCCAGAAGAGGTTTACGGAACACAGACCAGCAACAATTTCACTCAGGGTCAGTCCAGCCAACAGGACAGCGAAGCGGCACTATCTCAAGTATGCCGTCTCTTCGAGCAAAGCCAGCAACAGCACCAGGAGATGATGAACCATGTCATCAATATGGGAAACCACCGTGAACCCTATCAACCACATTCCAAGTTATCTGAGTTACAGAAGACTCGCCCCTCAACTTTTGCTCACACCGACAGGCCACTGGAAGCCGATGATTGGCTTCGCGAGATTGAAAGGAAACTGATTATCGCTCAATGCTCAGATCATGAGAAGGTGCTTTATGCACCACACTACCTTACTGGAGCAGCCGCCGCATGGTGGGAAAACTTCCTACACATGCACCCCAGGGAACACAACATCACCTGGGAAGAATTCAAGGAAGGCTTCCGTGGGGCACACATTCCCAGGAGCATCCTAAAGATCAAGAAGAGAGAGTTTGATGACCTGAAGCAAAGAGGCATGACCGTCACAGAATACAACGGCTAGTTTACCCAACTGTCTCGTTATGCCTACGACGAGCACATGACAGAAAACAAGAAGATGGAAAAATTCCTGGACGGCCTGGCACCAGCATTAAGATGCCAACTGATTGTACACACCTTTCCGGATTTGAAGACGCTGGTGGACAAGGCCATCACCCTGGAGAATGAGCGCCGTAGTCTGGAAGATATCCGCAAGCGGAAGAGGGACAAGACGACTCTTGCCCGCAGCAACCGAGGCAAGACTGAGGTCCCAAGGACAGACACGAGGAGATCCACGACTACTGAGCCAAGACCCGTCGGACAATTTCATGCCAGAGACAAGGAGTTCACATACCGTCCAGGGGTCACCTGCTATGCTTGTGGTCAACAAGGGCATTATGCTAAACAATGCCCGAAGCCAAGAGACTCGGCACCCAAGCCGAACAATGGTGGAAACAATCCAGCCCCCAAGCGCAACAACTTCAATCCCAGCAACAACCACAGGAAGGGTCACTTGAACCATGTGACCAGGGAAGAAGCGCAGAATGCCCCAGACATCGTGCTCGGTACGTTCCCTGTCAACACAGTACCTGCCACGGTTTTGTTTGATTCTGGAGCTTCCCATTCGTTCGTTTCGAAGAGTTTTGTTTCGCAACATGGTTTTCCGATACTCCCCTTGGAAAAATCTATGATCATCAAGTCCCCCGGAAATAAGCAAATTGCTCAGGGTTACTGCCAAGGAGTGGTCATTGAGTTCGAAGGACTACCATTCCACGCGAATCTCATTGTGTTGGAAAGTAAAGGACTGGATGTCATTTTAGGAATGGACTGGTTAACCACCAACAAAGGATTCATCGACTGTTTCAATCGGACAGTGATTCTCACTCACCATCACGGCAAGACTATAAGAGTTTCCGCTCAAGAAAGGCCACGATCACAGAAACCAAAACTGAACAAGATGGACATCGCAGAATTAAGAAAAGTGCCAGTGGTATGCGAGTTCCCTGATGTGTTCCCGGAAGAACTACCAGGTATGCCACCAGACCGAGAGATCGAATTCAGCATTGAATTAGCACCTGGCACCGCTCCCATTTATAAGAAGCCGTATAGAATGGCACCCTCAGAATTGGTGGAGTTGAAGAAGCAGATAAAGGAATTACTGGACAAGGGGTTTATACGAGCCAGCTCCTCACCATGGGGTTCGCCCGTATTGTTCGCCAAGAAGAAGGATGGGACACTGAGACTATGCATAGACTATCGAGCCCTCAATATGGTCACCATCAAAAACAAATACCCGATGCCACGGATAAATGATTTGTTTGACCAGCTCGCACAAGCTAAAGTATTTTCAAAGATTGATTTGAGATCAGGATACCATCAACTGAAGGTACGAACAGAGGATATCCCCAAGACAGCATTCACTTCCAGATATGGGTTGTACGAGTTCACAGTGATGCCTTTTGGACTAACGAACGCCCCCGCATATTTCGTCCACCTCATGAACAAAGTATTCATGAAATTCATGGACAAATTGTGGTGGTATTCATTGACGACATTCTGGTTTACTCAAGGACACCAGAAGAGCATGCTGAGCACCTCAGAATGGTTTTGGGAGAATTGAGGAAGCATCAGTTGTACGCCAAGTTTAGCAAATGCGAATTTTGGCTAAGACAAGTTGGTTTCTTGGGCCATATTTTGAACCAAGAAGGCGTGGCCGTAGACCCAGAAAAAGTCAAGGCCATACTGGACTGGAAGCCACCCGCGAATGTTACAGATGTGCGGAGTTTCCTAGGAATGGCCGGGTATTACAGGAGGTTTATTGAAGGATTCTCCACTGTGGCAAAACCTATAACACAGTTACTCAAGAAGGACAAGAAATTCGTATGGACGGAAGCATGTGAGCAGAGCTTCCAAGAACTCAAGAAGAAGCTAACAACCGCACCAGTCTTAACCGTACCAGACATACACAAGAGCTTTGAGGTGTATTGTGACGCGTCCCGAAAAGGTCTCGGATGTGTGCTAATGCAGGATGGCAAGGTTGTCGCATATGCCTCCAGACAGCTGCGAAAACATGAGGAAAATTACCCAACACATGACTTGGAACTAGCAGCAGTTATACATGCACTCAAGGAGTGGAGGCACTTTCTGTTGGGAAATCGCTGTGAAATATATACGGACCATAAGAGCCTCAAATATATCTTCACACAGCCAGAGCTGAATTTACGCCAACGACGCTGGTTGGAACTGGTCAAAGACTATGACGTCGGCATCCACTACCACCCAGGAAAAGCAAATGTAGTGGCCGATGCCCTTAGCCGAAACCCCAGCCCGGACAGTGACGGTCAGCAGAACTTGAGGCCTGAGTTTCAGCGAGAGTTCACTCGGCTCAACATGATGTTAGTCTCTGAGGGCACCATATCGAACCTGGAGATACAACCCACCCTAGTGGAACAAATCAAGAAGGCTCAACAGGGACATCCCAGTATCGAAGGCATAAAGAAGAAAATGAACCGTAGTAAGACTTCAGAATTCGTCACGGACAGTGAAGGAACATTATGGTACCGGGACAGACTTTGCGTACCTAACATTGAGGAACTCAAGAAACAGATCTTGACGGAGAGCCACACCGCTCCATACTCGATACATCCTGGAGGAACCAAAATGTACAAGGACATTCAGGAAAGATTTTGGTGGCACGGTATGAAAAGAGATATAGCCACATTCGTTGCTTGTTGCGATTCATGTTAGCGCATCAAGGCCGAGCACCAAAAGCCAGCAGGGCTACTCCAGCCTAACAGGATACCGGAGTGGAAATGGGATGAAATCGGAATGGACTTCATTGTCGGATTACCCCGATCACAGCGTGGAAATGACGCCATTTGGGTCATCACAGACCGACTAACCAAGGTTGCTCACTTCATTCCCGTGAAGACTACCTACTCCACACAAAGACTGGCAAAACTCTATCTCTCTCATATAGTTTGCTTGCACGGAGTCCCAAAGACTATAATATCAGACCGAGGCACCCAATTCGTCTCCAAATTTTGGGATCACCTACAACAAGCTCTGGGCACGCAACTAGCTTTCAGTACAGCATACCACCCTCAGACAGATGGACAAACAGAACGTGTAAACCAAATCCTAGAGGATATGCTAAGAGCCTGTGTGCTCACCTATGGATCCAGTTGGGAAGAGAGTTTGCCGTATGCCGAATTTGCGTACAACAACAGTTACCAAGCCAGCTTGCAAATGGCACCCTTTGAAGCATTGTACGGACGGAGGTGTCGTACCCCATTGAATTGGTCAGAAACAGGTGATAGCCGTATCTTCGGCCCAGATATGCTTAAGGAGGCCGAGGAAAAAGTTAAACAAATCAGGGACAGACTCAAGACAGCACAGAGCCGACAAAAGAGCTACTATGATCAGAAGCATCGTGAGGTCAGCTTTGAACCTGGTGATTCCGTATACCTCCGAGTATCTCCTATGAGGGGTCTGCAACGGTTCAAAATTAAGGGGAAGCTAGCCCCAAGATTTATTGGACCATTTTGTGTGAAGGCACGAAGAGGCACGGTAGCCTACCAACTAGACCTGCCCAAGGAGCTATCAGACGTCCATGACGTATTCCACGTCTCGCAGTTGAGGAAATGTGTGAGTAACCCGGAGAAACATGTACCTCATGAGGACATTGATATGCAACCAGATCTCACCTACAGAGAAAGGCCAGTAAAGATTTTAGAAGGGTCTGAACGGAGGACCCGTCAGAAAACGACAAAGTTTTTCAGAGTCCAGTGGAGCAACCACGCTGAGGATGAAGCCACATGGGAAAGGGAAGATTTCCTCCGAGCAGAGTATCCATATCTATTTGAGGATCAGCAGAAATCTCGAGGACGAGATTTTTCCTAAGGGGGTAGGTGTTGTGACACCCAAGTTTTTATTTGGATTTTTCAAAAAAGATTTTTATTTGACTTGAAGGGAGTGATTTAAAAAGTTTCTTCAAGAGAACTCTCACTCTCAAATATTTTTTTCTTTATGGCAAAAATTTTATTTGAATTCACCCAAGATCTGCCTTTGACCTGGGGAGTTCTTGCTCTTCATTTGGGCTCAAGTCAAAATGTTTTTCATTTGAGAGAATAACTTTTGAAAACCTTTTCTTGAATTTGCACTATGGCTTTTGGAAAGTCCTTTGCCACTTTCAACTATTCCTTCTTGCCATGGCATTAGTGCAAATCCTCTCTCCTAACCCTTCCCTCACCTTTGGATCATGATTTGCATCAAATCCAGCAAGTTGAACCTCCTCATGTGATCATTTCCATTCAAATTCTATTCAAATAAATTTCTGTCTTCTCTTATAGCACTTGGAGATTTACAAAGGAACTCCTTTTTCTGTTTTGATTTTTGCCACCAAACTTCTTTCCCCTCCTAGTCCTTTGAACCCTCAACCTAGAACCATGAAGATCCACTGGTCTCCAGTTCAAAAATTTCAAACTACATCAGCTGCAAGTTTGGACCAGATTTGCCAAATTTGGTGAAATTCATTCAAAACTTTCTCCAAAAATTCCAAATAAATTCATGCAGCCCCTGGGTGTTTTGAGTGATCATCTCACCAAGTTACAGCTCCAGAAAAATTTATCTCTTTACCAAAACCTACTGTCGAACACCTGCAATGCTTGGTCACTGTCAAGATTCAGTAAGTTCAGAGTTCAGTCAAGTGGCTGCTGTCGTTTTCTTCAGAAACGGGCATCAATCTCGCCAGTACCCTCGCGTCGCCTTGCTCCTCGTCCTCGCCCACTTGTTCCTGCACCGCACGAGTGCCTGGCATCTTGCGGGCGTCGGCGACGAGCAGCAGAAGGTGCGCCGCCCCGTGACCGACGCCGGCGGCGGCTTTGCGGACGCCAGCGGGAGACACGGCGCCGCCGACTCCACCCAGCGCCGCCCAAACCACCGGAGCCCGCCGCGTGGCCGTCCACTCCCCCGAATGCGCTGCCGCTCTCGTCGTGAACCCCAGGGCGCGGAGCGCGCTCTCTGCCGCCGTTGAGCCCGTGCGGTCACCTCACCGTGGGCAGACGCCATTACGCCAGGGCCAGCTCCGTTTAGCTGCAAAACGAGTCCCGTAACACCCACTGATGCTGCCCGACCGCTCAAACCCTCTGCCAACCCACTGCTCCGCCGTAATCGCTCGCCGGAGATTCTCCGTTCACGGCCACCCCGTCGATCTGCCTATAAATAGGGGCCCCGAGCTTCAACTCAAGCACCCACCAGCCCTACACTTCCCCTAGAGCACGCCCAGCCACTGGAAGAGCCGCGAGGGGGTCTCCTTCTTCGACTCCGGCCGCCGCGATCCGCCACGGGATCCAGCCCGATTCGCCCCCGTGTGTGCTCTGCAGCCCCCATTCTCTTGCCAGTAGCTTCTCCTTGCATCACCCGTTCTGACCCGCGCCCCAATTCGTACTTTGCAGCCCTCCACCGGAGTTCCCCAACCTCACCCGAACCGCCGTCCGCCGGAGATAGTGTCGCCGTCGACGTGGTGCTCCCCTTTGGACGAGTCCACCACCCACCGACGCGGAAGAAGACGCTGAAGCTCTTGGTACCCTCCGTTTCTCCTAACTCGCCGTGGTTCGACGCCGGCGTCCATCGCCGTCTTCGGGCGCCGGCGAACTTTCAAACCTGACATGCGGGCCCCGCGTGTCAGCCTCTGTTTTATTTCCCCGAACCGTTTTCTGTTGGCGCCTTCGGGCAAAATACGTTTTCTCCTTGCACTTGCGCATTCCCAGCCGAAGCGTTTTCTGTTTTCTCAGTTAAAACCCTGGAACTTTTCTGTTTCATTACAGAAAGGTCCCTGGACAGAAACCTTTATAACTTTTTAATGAAAAGGTATTTTTGAGTGATTCTTTTTCTGTCAATCTCCAAATTTTGTCTAGTTTTTTATGGGATTTATTTTAAAATATTTGGCAAAGTTTCTGTGCATGTGTTGGTTTTCACGTTAGTACCCCGTTTCGTGATTGCCGTAGGTTCCGGGAGAGGGGACGGAGCCGCGAACTTCGCCGAGCTAGACTCCGACTTCTCCGAACCAGGCAAGCATGTTTGAACATTTGATATGGCAGATGTTTTGCATGTTCATGTGAAAGTTTGTGCGTGGCATGTGAGTGTCGATAAATATCTCGTTGCTTGTAAGGCAACGACCCGGTTGTTCCAAAGTTGTGATGACCTCTGATGAGAGGTGGCCTAATCATGTAGTGACATGAAGGGCAGCAAGGTGGTACTGTTGTAGCATGCCAGCCTTGCGTCATCCGACTCTCTTCGACGTTAACGTGGTTGGAGCCACGTTATCGATCTTTTCCCGCATGTTCCAAAGTTGCGATGACCTCTGATGAGAGGTGGCCTAATCATGTGGTGACATGAAGGGCAGCAAGGTGGTACTGTTGTAGCATGCCAGCCTTGTGTCATCCGACCTTTCCGACGTTAACATGGTTGGAGCCGTGTTATCGTCCCTTCCCCTTTCCGTGCTACCACATGTCTCATTGCCAGGATACGGTTTAGTAAGTTGGTAACCTCTTTCCGTGTACACACCAAACAGAGAGGCCGGGATGATGGTACCTTGGCCCAGGATTAAAGCCAGTCATTCGGTCAGGGGGCATGGGTGTTTCCGGTTGGGACCGAGAGGGGGGGCACCCCCTTATAGCGCGCGTATAGAAATTTGATCCCATGCTACGCGAGGTTGTAGCCTCCCCGACTCAGGGTTTTTCCTGAATGTTGCCGAGGGTGATCCCTGGCTTCGGATGGTTAAATTGGGTGTGTACTGGTTAGACGTGTTCCTTCCAGAACACCGTAGACGGAACTAGTCCCCGTGACTACTGAAATCCGTTGGCTGTGGTTAAGTACGAACTCTGCAGAGTCAATTCCTTCCAAATCATCGTATCCATGATCAGTAATGTAGACTTTACGTCCAAATCTATCCGTGTGAAAATCTTGCCCCCGGTGAACAAGCTCAAGCGGTAAAATCTCAGATTTATTGTTATTCCAGTTGATGGACTAACTTTATTTTGTGTCTCATGCTTGTGATAATTTATGTCTCCGAGCTATTGTATTAATGAGTTGTGACATAAGCCCTTTATGTGACGTCGCGCAGACGTCCGACTGTGGCGTGTACTCGTTTCTCACTTTCGATATAAGCCCTTTATGTGATGTCGCTCAGACGTCCGACTGCGGCATGCACTGTCTTTACTTTTGGTTATAAGCCCTTTATGTGGTGTCGCCCCGACGCCCGACTGTGGCATTATTATTCTGCATTTTCCGCTCGAGGAGTCTTTCAGACACTCATTTGGCACCTGTATTATTATTCCGCATTTTCCTCTCGAGGAGTCTTTCAGACACTCGTTTGGCACCTGTATTATTATTCCGCATTTTCCTCTCGAGGAGTCTTTCAGACACTCGTTTGGCACCTGTATTATTATTCCGCATTTTCCTCTCGAGGAGTCTTTCAGACACTCGTTTGGCACTTGTATTATTATTCCGCATTTTCCTCTCGAGGAGTCTTTCAGACACTCGTTTGGCACCAGCATTACTATTCTGCAGTTTCCGCTCGAGGCGTCATTCAGACCCTCGCTTGGCACCCAGTATTTATTATCTCTGTGTCTGATCGCACTGGTTAACTTATTCATGTGCTTCATGTTTGCATTTGTTATACCTTATGTCCGAACTGTCTTGCGAGTACTTTCATAGTACTCACCTGGCTTGTTGATTTGGCCAGATGTTGACGAAGGCGATCTCTTGGATGAAGAGTTTGATAGCGCGTCCGACGCCTAGAGGAGTCCCAGTCAGTCCTGCGCGATCCCGGATATTGGTCACTTGTATCGTTTACGCTTCCGCCACCCGCAATAAGTCTTCTCGAGCCTCACTCCGACGCTCGAAGAGTTGTAGTATTCTGGAATCATGTCACTCGCCTCGCGATGACATTTCCACCACCGTTTTTATCGTGAGTTAGTAGTTTGCCACCCTATCCGCCGTATTGTTTTATCGGCGTGCATGTAATAAATTGTTGGGCAGTCTCTGCTCAACCTTGTATTATATTTAGTACTCCTGGTATTTTTCTTCTGTGACCAATGTATTGTCTATCCGTGAGAAGGAATTCTTCCTCGCTGGTCCGTAACAGGGATTGGTTTCTCAATAATTATTTTATTGAAAAACCGGTCGTGACAGGAAGTATGCTTGCAGGCCGCTAAGTGTGTTATTACGGCTGTATTAAGGATATAATTGAGGACCAGTCTTTTTTGATTCATATTCCGGGTTATATATCTAACACCTATGATTCTCAGGGCGGTAAGCCACCTCGAGGCTTGTGATTTGTCCTTCTATGCAGGATAGTTAAAAGCAACTATTTTAAGCTTAAGGAAAACAAATGGTCAATTATGACCCGGAGAAATATAAAGGAGACAACTTCAATAGACTTCAGCATTCAAGGCGTGCACGATGGCACAGCAAAGATAGAGTGTTGGTCCTACTCTGTTACAAGACTCATCGAGTCCAAAAGGGTGGAGCATTGTTTTGTAAGCCGCCTGCAGAAGTTAAGACGATTGCTGGGTGGAAGTCTCCGGCTCGTCCCTCTCTTCTCCTCCGGCTGTCCCCAAGGCCTGGAAGGTCGATGACTTCTAGTCGATGCCGCTCAGAGCTTCGAATTGAGCCTCCTCGTCAATTAACCCTGCCGGGTCAATCTCCGGGGCGAAGGTGTGCTGACGAGCCGGCGGGATTAAGCTGAGGGCTTCATAGCGCGGGGTCGGGATCCTCTGATTTTCCGCATTGTAACCCAGCTGGTACTTGGTCAGATCTGTGTCGTTTCCAATGAGGGTGGCCACCGGGCGCACGATCTTCACGCAGGCGGCAAAGTCCCTTTGATCGAAGGCTGAGCCGTCTTCCTTCAAACTTGGATAGCCGAGGGCGATGTCCGCCGGGTCTAACTCTGGAAGGAACGCCTTGGCCCGGCTCAGCGCGGTGATCGCTCCGGCTCTTGCAGAGGCCCGTCGCAGCTCTTGGATACGTTGAGGCAGAACGGCGAGCCGGCGAAGAACTTCCGCCAGGTGAGTCGGCACCTCGTTGGATAGGGCCACCACAGCCAAGGCACGCTGTGACCCGGTGTAGAGTTGCTCCACCAGGATGTACACGGCCTTCAGCTTGGTTACCACACTCTGGTTGAGGTTGGCACTTCTGGGACCTGTTTAACAGAATCAGATAAGCCGCCGACAAGGATGAGTTATGAGATATAAAGATTCTAAACTTGATGAAAGCCGGTGAGATGACTTACCGAAGATTGCGGCAACCATCTGGGACACTTGGCGCTTCAAGCCGGAGAGTTCGGCGGTCTTCTCAGAGAGAGCCTTCTCCGCTTGTTCGGCCCGGTTCATTAGAGCGGCCTTCTCTTCGGCCCAGGCTCTCCGTTCAGCATCAAAGTTTGTCTTCAGTTGTTCTTGTGTAGCAATACTAGACACGAACTTGGCATTTGCTTTCCGGGTCTCCATTTCTTGTGTCTTCAGCCGGTTCTTCAGATCGAAGATGTCAGCTTCAAACTTTTTACAAGCAGCCTGCATAATTTCCGGGTTATAGGATGAACAGTTATTGCACACTTTTAAATTCCCAAGCACTTTTCAAGCAAAGACACTTGGCACTTGGGGGCTAATGCATATTGAACGTTTCTATCTACAAATTGCCGGTTCAATTGAGTAAGCCGGAACCTAAGTCTACAACATACTCAATCATAAGTCGTCGACTTGGGGGCTAGCATGGTAAAGGTAACTATGCAGTAAGTAAGAGGACAGAAGAATAATACCTCAGATTTCTGCTGGATCGGGTTCACCATGGCAATCTCTGCGTCCCGGTTCTTGTACACTTGGCTGACGAAGCCGGAGACGATCTCTCCAATGTTCAAATTGGCGTAGTCCGTGAGGTCCGGGTTAACCCGGCGGGACTCTAGCAGCTCCCCTTTGGTGGAGCACTTGGCCAGCGCAGTAGGTCTCCCCGGCTCAACAAACTCCGTCCGGGTGATTACCACGTCCGGGTCATCTGTTGGTTGAGCCGAGCTGGAGGCCTCCGGGTTAACAGAAGCTTCTGTTACGGGCTTGTTGGTTGGAGCAGCGGCCTCAGGAGCAGAGGCAGCTGGCGGTTCTTGAGCGGCTGCCTCTGGCTTAGGCAAATCCGGCTCATCGATCGGCTTGTGCTTCTTCGCCCTTTTGCTGAGTTTTGCTTGAGCACTGAAAAGACAAACAAGATTAAGCACAAAAGTGTAAGTAAAGACAAGTATAACATGAGATGGTCATCATTACCCGGGCACGGTCTTTAAAGCCGGAAGATTCGACTGCATAGAGTCACCAGAAGAGGGGGAAGTTTCCTGATAATTTGAGTCAGAAGAGTTGAGTGGTTGACGTATAACACCTGCCAAAGGATGAAAAGGGTACAACTTTGAGATCACCTCGGTCCGGCGTTTCCTCGATGCGTCAGGTAACCCGGCGGAAAGGTCAGTGTCTTTGTTGGTCCGGGTGTGCCGACGGCTTTCATGAACCTGTCGCTTCAAAATAAATTGAGGATCTTGATAAGCTAAAGGATTGGAAAAGCTTACTTTCCGGGTTACCCTTCGGACTTTTAGCCTTGGCAAGGGCTCCGAGTCGGAGGAAAGTGACATTACCTCTTCAACCACCGGGTTACTTGCGCCGGTGTCATCCTGTTGATGAATAGTATGGATAAGGTGGACAGAAATAAATAGCAGATATAGCAAGAGCTTACAGGTTCAGAGGTTACCTCTGACTCAGAGCTGTCGCTTAATTGCATCAGCTCTGAAGCGGTGGGCCTACTTCCCTTCTTACGGGGAGCGGCTTTCTTCGCCTTTCTGGCCTTCTTGGCCGCCTCATGGTCATATTTGACCCGCCAGAACTTGTCATCAGCCTGAAAAATACAATGATGATTTCTTAAAACGATTCAGATGAAAGTTATATGCAGAAGAAGATAAGATGTTCAGATCAGCGGCTTACCGCTGGGGCTGGGTTGGTCTTGCAGAAGGGGGCTAACCCGGTCCTCCCGCAGTCTGCCAGGCTCTCGTTCAAAAGAGCCTTGGTCATATCCTCTGCAACATCTTCAGGAAGATCGTTGCGGCTGTGTCTCTGGGGGTCATCCTTTCGGCCCGTGTACTCGCACATTAAGCCGGGGCGGCGGCTCAATGGGATCACCCGCCAGGAGATCCAGACCCGGACCAGATCGATTCCGTTGAGACCATTGCCCAGGAGAGCCTTGATCTTGTTTATGGTGGGGAGCAGAGGTTGGCGCTCCGCTTGACTCAGCTTGTCTGACAGTGGGTGTGTTGGCTCCAGACGCGAGGGGCGAAAGCCGGGCAACGGACTCTCATCAGCCGGCGACGTGTCTTGGCAGTAGAACCACGTCAAATTCCAGTCTTTGGGGTGGCTCGGCGGCTCTGCGTAAGGGAAAAGGCAGTCCCTCCGCCGCTGAATGGAGATGCCACCTAGCTCCAAACTTGGCCCATTGGCGCACTCATTCTGACGGTTCAGGTAGAAGAGCTCTCTGAAGAGTAGCAGGCTGGGCTCCTCTCCAAGATAGACCTCGCAGAACACTTGGAAGTTGCAGATGTTGGACACCGAGTTGGGTCCTATATCTTGTGGCCGCAGGTCAAAGAAGTTCAGCACGTCTCTAAAAAACTTTGAGCCGGGCGGTGCGAAGCCCCGGCTCATGTGATCCGCAAAAATGACCACCTCCCCGTCCTTTGGCTGTGGTCTCTCCTCTGACGGGTCAGGGGCACGGTAGGACATGACATCCTTATTGGGCAGGTAGCCTGACTTGACAAAATCTGCTAACGTCTCGTTGGTGACATTGGACCTCATCCAATTGCAAGTGATGGAGGCTTTAGGAGCTTTGGGAGGCATGATGAAAGTCGGCAGCCTATGATAAAAGGAAACGTCCGGTTTAATTGTAAGCCGGAGGAAATTTACAGTTCAATGTTAAAGTGGCGGCTTATGGAGGGGACTAATGACATATATCTAGGTGCAGCGGGTGATTTAAGCCACCCTAGGTATTGAGAGTAATTCGATTGTCTACGACCTTATCACAGATGAGCCGGAAATTTCTATGGCGCATGGTCTCCTTTGAGTCGGAAGATTCTACGGCGCGTGGTTTCTTTAAGCCGGAAATGTAAACCGCCATGACTCAATGAGCGCAGTTTTTTTACTAAGTGTGGTGAAAACAGGTTTCACACATTGCGGTAAATATTTTGGATCAAAATGGTCAGGCAAAAGAAAGGTTTCTAGACCTAAAAACAGACGCAGGGGAGTTCTTGAGCTCGAATGAGGCCTTTATGCAGTGAAAAGAGACCTACTTGCATTTGAAATGAGTACTAAACAGCCGCCGCACTAGTTCTATACTATACTAAGATCAAAAAGAGGCAGTAAAAATCAAATCTACTGAGGGCCGCGATGAACTACGAAGAACAGAGGAAGAACTACGGAGCCCTAGTACGGATCTGCCCTATGGAGTAGCGAGGACTCACCGGTGCTGGAGAGATGCGGAGGTTGCCGCCGTTTGTCTGGACTGAGTCAGGGTGATGCAGCGGCCAAGGTTGACGAAGACCGGGGGCGCGGCGGCGGTGGCGGAGTTCGAGCTCGGGCGGAGGAACAGTGGCGCGAGGAGGAAGAAGAGTGGCTGAAGGCCCGTTGAGCCGGCCTATTTATAAGGGCGAGCTCATAAGTGGGCGCAAGAAACGAGGAGACCACGGCGTGGTTATCTCCCCATGAAACGCCTCGATTTTCGGGATGGCAGTAAAGATAAGATCCGTTGCGGACCTGGTGGAGTAAAAAACGGGTTAATGGAAGATGACGTCATGGCGGATTACCCAGAGTCCAGAGGATGACGTCACGCCGGGTTATGGCTTCACATAAATGGTAAGCCGGAGATTTTTTCTGTCGAAAGAATTGAAGATTGACATGAGCCGGCTCAAATCAATCTGGGGCCTAATGTTGAGGATATAGACCTTAGAGTCACCCGCCAGGAGGGGCCGGGTTACTCATATGGTCATTGCCAGAAGCCCGGCGCCAAGCTTGAAGACGGTGGGCCAAAGATGGGCTTAAGACCCGGATATGGCTTGAAGCCCGTAGTTACAATCATTATCATGGTAGAACTTGTAGTGTAAGGCAAGAATAGTTGAGACTCCAAGCCGGACACTCTTATGAGCCGGCCGGGACTCTGAGAGTTGCTGGGCGTCAGCCTCCCTAGATAAAGGGACGACCCGGCAGCGGTTTAGGGGAAGGAAGATCTCGTCGAGAGCCAGGCATAACAATTAAGCTCCCTGGTCCTCGAAACCCTAATCAATACCACCTCAACTGGACGTAGGCTTTTACCTTCACTGTAAGCGGCCGAACCAGTATAACCCTCGTGTTCCTTGTCCCATTAACCCCTTCAAGCTTCCTAGCGGCGATGGCTCCACGACTAAGTCCTAGCTTGAGGACATCTGCCGTGACAATTCCATGACACATCCCCTTTTATTCCCGGAGTCTGAGCCTCTATTCGAGCATCTATTTCATTCGTGCGGAACCTTTTCAGTCTTCCCTCAATTATTTCAACTGGTGAATTCTCGTCTCGTTTGACATTCTTCACCTCTTTTCTTTCCGGTGGATCCAATTCAAGTTTTTCGTTGTTTATCATATCTTTTTCCTCGAAGTGTTTTCCTTGCTCGTTCGCCTCTCACCAGTTTATCCTTCCGGAGTGTTGAAGACATCTCAGAGGATTCGTGTTCGCATCCAATTATTTCGAGGTTATCACCTCATTCAAATAGTTCAATTGTTTCGGTGCACATCTATCTGTTCAACAATCCTTTTTCAATGGTGTTTTCTTTTAGTGGGCCCTAACCCATAGGTCTTTTCCCATGATCTTACCTGACTCTTCTAATTTCCCGGAGCTATTCTCAAATCCTTTTCGAAGTTTGACGTAAGTATGAATTTCATCAGTCAGATGCTTCTCTAAGATCGCTTTCAAATTCTTTCATGATCGGGTCAACCTTTTCCTCCTTTCATTCTCCCGGAGTATCTCAACAATTTTGGTGTTCTTTCTCGTCGTCATTCTCAACATTTGAAGGCCGAAGAAGAGTTTCTCTTAAATCTTGTCCGTTCTCCCAAAGATTCATGTCGCTAGCTTGATGTTATCCGATCATATCGTTTCTAGTCGTTCAAATCTTTTCACCCATCCGGAGTATTTCAGGAATTTTTTTTCCGTCTCAATTATCCGGAGGCCTCCATTTCAGAATATTTCTTTGTTCTAAGTTTTTTTAAATCCATTCTCCGATTATTCTATATTCATGCCTTTTCGTTCGTCTCCATATTCTTCCGGTGCTTTGCTCTTTAATCAGTTTGCGATCTCTTCGTTCTCTTGTCTCTAGATTCCCTCAAGTATCTTTGTGCTTTTCTAATTCTTCCCGATGATTCATTCTCTTTCGTCATTCAATTTTGAATTCTTACGGTGGTTCGTTCAAGATTCTTTCTGTTGTTATCATATCAATTAATTCGTTCTTTCCAAATCCTACCGGTGGTTCATGAAGACTTTCCCAAATTTTGCGCTATATCCCCCCTTAATCTTTCCAACGAGAATAAGTAGTATGCAAATCCATTGTTTCTAATCAATTTAATTGGTGGAGGATAAGCATAATGTAATCCTTATTCTTCTTTCTTCAAGTGGTTTTATCTCTTCTTTTCGGAGATTGTTCATCTTATCACATTCTCGGTTCAAAGTGTTTTCTTCTTTTCTTTTCCGGAGTTCTAAGCTTCTCGCCGATTTCATCGCGAACCTCCATCCAAATCATCGCAAAGATTTAATCTTATCCCTTTCATCCTTCAATTTTATCTCGTCATTCTTTTGTTACCGGAGTTCATCATGGTGGCTCGTCATGATTTAGTTCATTCTTCAAGTGTTCATCAAGATTCTTGTAGGAGGAGCTCAAGTATCTTTCCTTCTTGCTTTTCGAAGTGCAACTAATTATCCGTATTCTTTTGAAGTGGAGTTTTGCATTTCTTCGTTCTTCTCAGCTATCCAATCATTTTCGTTTGTGGCCGGTCATCACCTTATGATCTTGAGATGTTACCTATAAGACCACAACAAGCTTATTCTTTTGTTGTTGATTTTCCAACAACTCCGTTCAATGTTTTCCTTCTAAGGACGCTCTCTATCTCATTCTTGGTAGAAGTTTAATCTTCTTCCCCGTTCTTCTCATTCCACTCTTTCAAGTCTTCCGGAGGTTTTGTGTGTTCCTCAAGTCAAGTATCGTTCCATTTCTCAAGTTCATGTTCTATTGTTTCCTTGTTTAGCCGGAGTGCTGCCTAAATCCTTTCAGTCTTATTCGTTTCTTATCTCGTTCTAACCGGAGTGGTTTCAGAGTCTATCTGATTCTGTGAGCATTTGATTCTCGTCATTCTCGTCGTTCCTCTCTTCTTCTTGAGTGTTCTTGACGTTGTTCATCCTCACTGTTTTGTTCTTATTTCACCTCATCCCTTTTTCCTTCTGTCTCGGTCCTAAGATCTCGGGACGAGATCTCTTGTTAGTGGAGGAGTGTTGTAACGCCCCGGATCCGATGCGCCAGGTGTCTGCCAGTTATTCGCCGTCCTTGCCTTGTCAGCTGCTTGCGTGTTGCATTCTGCCATGTCATCATCTGCATTGCATCATCATGTTTTTCAAAACTTGCATCCGGTCCTTTTCCCCGTTGTCCATTTCGCGATCCGACACTCTCGCACGCGCCCGTCGCCCCTCTCAGTCCTTGTTTCGTGAGCGGGAGAAAAACGTTCTCGGAATGGGCCGAGATTTGCCGAGTGGCCTTGGTATAGCACCGACAGACCGCCCGTCAAATTTCGTTCCATTTGGAGGTCGTTTGATGCCCCAACGGCTGACCGCGTAGCCCGAAACCCCTTCTTTTGTGCAGCCCAGCACCCCTCCAAATCAGCCCAATAACCCATCCAAACCCCCTCCATGCTATCGGCCGTTCGATTACGATCGTGTGGGCGAAAACCGCACCTCGTTTGGACTCTCCTAGCTCCCTCGATCTATATATATGTGTGCCTCCCCCAAAATTCGCGGTGCAAACCTTAGTCTCCTCTTCCTCCACGCCGCCGGACGCGTCTCCGCCGCGCCGGACATGTCCGCCCTCCCCAGCCACCTCACTCCGGCCAATTAGAGGCCGCCACCTCAGCCGCGCTGTCGCTCCCGTCCAACCAGCGCCTGCCACGTCTCGTCCCGCGCCTCTCCAGCCGCCTCCCGCCGCCGCGAGCCCGCGAGGCCCATCGCCGGCCCTCTCGGCCCGGGTCGCCGCGCCGCCGCCTCCCGCGGGCGCCCGAGCCCCGTACGCCCCGGACCGCGCCGGGCCCGAGGGAGCCCGCGCTCCGCCGCCGTCCTCCGGCCCCGCCGCCATCGCTCCGGTCGCCGCCGACCCCGCGCCCCCGCGCGCCCCTCGCCGGAGCCGCCGCGCCCTCCGCCCCTCTGCTCCGCCCGCCGAGCTCCGACCCGCCACCCGTCTTCAACACCGGTCGCCGCCGCCGCCATGGCGCCCGCGCCTCGCCACGCCTCTCCTTCCCCGACCCCGCCGGCGAGCTTCGCCGCCGGTGCGCTCCCCGACGCCGGCTGCCCCGTCGCCGGATCCGGACGGGTGGGATGAGATCCACCCGTCCCGGAACCAAACGCCCTCGTCCCCGTCCTGTACCGCGCCGTCCCGCTTCCCGTCGTCCCATTTTTCGCGAGGTAGATTTTTCTCCATGTCCCCAGTTTATCAACTCATGTGTACTTGTTTGACCTGCCATAACTCCATGCTCGTTGCTCCGATTTGTGCGTGTAATATGTCAAAATGTTCTTCATGAGATGCTCTTCATTTTGTTCCATTGTGCCATGCTTGGTTGAGATCATCTTGATGCTCTAATCATCATTGCAAGAGTGATATATGCTGTTAACTGCTGTCTGTTTACAGAACTTGGTGATTTGTCTTTTTCATTGCATTTTGTGTGTGCATCATATCAGCATGAGCTCTACATGTGTTTTGAACTACATCATGCCATCTTTAAAGTGGTGCTTGTCTTGTATTTTTGTGATATGTGTGGTGACTAGCACAAGCATGCAAATTAGCCTCCGTAATGTTGCTGATTTCTGTGACTTAGTGATTTCTGCCGAGTCTGTTATATTTTGTTGCCATGTAAACCTGCTGCTACAAGTCATTCTATGCATGATCTGGAGATGTTCACTAAGGATGTTATGTTATACATGTTATGCTCTATCCATCAATGCCCTTGTTTGCATTTATATCCTGCTGTAGCTTGTTGTTATCTTGCTCTACTTTGGCTATAAAATGTTCCTAGCAGATTGCTTACATGTTAATCAATTTTGCCATGGTTGTTACTAGTGATCTATGCACCCTATGACTATGCTATTGCAATGTTTAGCTTCATATTCATGCCATCTTACTGTTGGGTTTTTTGAATGCCATGTATTGCTCTGTGGTGAGTGCTTCAAGCTCACCAACATGCCTACTTATCGTTATTTCTGCCATGCTCTGTTTTTTTCTTCCAAGTCTGAATCTATTTATAAAACTTGCTATGTTTACCTGGTTTTCCATCATATCTTCGGTGCCCTTTTGGCTCGTGATCAGTAAGGGACTTTTGTTCTATGCCATTAGTATATTCATGCCATGCCTTTGTTTGCTATGATATGTTCCTGTAGCATCTTGTTTGATAGCTCTAAATTTCGCAACCTGATGTTATTTCTGCCATGTCCAGTAATTTCTGCCAAGTCTGTGAATCTGTTATTATTTGCAATCTTGCCATGTCCTTTTGAGCATGTTCTAGTGATTTCTGGAGATAGCTCAGTGTTCATGTTTTCTCATGGTTTACCTGTACATCATGTCCATGCCTTTTGTTTTCCTGTTGAGTTGCTGTAGCATATTGTTTTGATGCTTGCAATATGCCTAGTTGCTGTGTTGAACAGATTGTTGCTATATCTTGTTTGGAGTGTATGTGTTGCACCGTTGCTCCGTTTTGAGCATGCTCTATATGAAACTTGCTTAGTTTCGCATGTAGTTTCATGTTACATTGTTGCATCCTTGATTTGAGGTGTTTGCTTGATGTTTGAATGCATTTTGCATCAATGCCATGTTTGACTTGTTTTGCGCATATCTTCTAGGCCGTAGCTCCGAATCTAATGAACTTTATATGAAACTTGACTAGAATTTCGTGTAGATCATCTTGGTGCATCTTAACTTGCAGTTTAACAACTTGAACATAAGGCTTATTCAGATCTGGACCAATTTCGAAATTTGCATATGAGGACTTACCAGATTTGTTATATGTTGTTTCCGGCCTCATTTAAACTTGCTTTGATATGTTGCTCTTGTATGCATCATCTCTTGTCATGAGTAGCTTCATGTAGCCTTGTCATGCATCATACTTGGTTGAGCATCATGCCTTGTTCATGTGTGGTGTGTTTACCATGTTGTGTGCTTCTTCTCGATAGTTCCCGTGTCGTTGCGATCGTGAGGATTCGTT
Source organism: Aegilops tauschii subsp. strangulata (assembly GCF_002575655.3). Lineage (NCBI taxonomy): Eukaryota > Viridiplantae > Streptophyta > Magnoliopsida > Poales > Poaceae > Aegilops > Aegilops tauschii. Next base: position 417,537,182 of record NC_053037.3, on the reverse strand, counting down.
CGTCTTCGTGGCTTCATCTTCTTCATGGACTCGTTCTTCTTCCTAGCGGGATTTCAGGCAAGATGACCGTCATCTTAGATCTCACTACTATCATTGCTATGCTAGCTGCTTTGTTCTATCGCTTTGCTGCGCTACCTATCACTTGCTCTTCAAGCCTCCCAAATTGCCATAAACCTCTAACCATTGCCACCCTTCCTAGCAAACCGTTGTTTGGCTATGTTACCGCTTTGCTCAGCCCCTCTTATAGCGTTGCTAGTTGCAGGTGAAGATGAAGATTGCTCCATGTTGGATTATGTTTATGTTGGGATATCACAATATCTCTTATTTAATTAATGCATCTATATACTTGGTAAAGGGTGGAAGGCTCGGCCTTATGCCTGGTGTTTTGTTCCACTCTTGCCATCCTAGTTTTCGTCATACCGGTGTTATGTTCCTTGATTTTGCGTCCCTTACGCGGTTGGGTGATTTATGGGACCCCCTTGACAGTTCGCTTTGAATAAAACTCGTCCAGCAAGGCCCAACCTTGGTTTTACATTTGCCTCACCTAAGCCTTTTTCCCTTGGGAGTCGCGCTCCCGAGGGTCATCTTTATTTTACCCCCCCCCCCCGGGCCAGTGCTCCTCCGAGTATTGGTCCAAACTAGAGCCCTTTGCAGCGCCACCTCGGGGAAACTTGAGGGTTGGTTTTAGTTGTACGGACTGCTCATCCGGTGTGCCCCGAGAACGAGATATGTGCAGCTCCTATCAGGATTTGTCGGCACATTCGGGCGGCTTTGCTGGTTTTGTTTTACCATTGTCGAAATGTCTTGTAACCGGGATTCCGAGATTGATCGGGTCTTCCTGGGAGAAGGAATATCCTTCGTTGACCGTGAGAGCTTATAATGGGCTAGGTTGTGACACCCCTGCAGGGTATAAACTTTCGAGAGCTGTGCCCGCGGTTATGTGGCAGATGGGAATTTGTTAATATCCGGTTGTAGAGAACTTGACACTTGACTTAACTAAAATGCATCAACCGCGTGTGTAGCCATGATGGTCTCTTCTCGGCGGAGTCCGGGAAGTGAACACGGTTTATGGGTTATGCTTGACGTAAGTAGGAGTTCATGATCACTTCTTGATCATTGCTAGTTTCACGACCGTTATGTTGCTTCTCTTCTCGCTCTTATTAGCGTATGTTAGCCACCATACATGCTTAGTCGCTGCTGCAACCTCACCACCTATCCTTTCCATACCCATTTAAGTTTTGCTAGTCTTGATACCCATGGTAATGGGATTGCTGAGCCCTCGTGGCTCACAGATTACTACAACAACAGTTGCAGGTATAGGTTTTGCGATGATCCTAACGCGAGAGCGATGTTACTTGTTTGGAGTTCTTCTTCTGCTTCTTCTTCGATCAGGGGATAGGTTCCAGGTCGGCAGCCTGGGCTATCAGGGTGGATGTCGTTTGAGCTTCTATTTGTGTTTCATTCGTAGTCGGATGTTGATCTTTTGTATAATGTATTGATGTATTCTTGCGGCATTTGTATGCCTTGTATGTATCCCCATCTATTATGTAATGTTGATGTAATGATATCCACCTTGCAAAAGCGTCTTCAAGATGCGCTTCAATCCTTGGTGGGACCTTCGAGTTCCTTTAGGATAGGGTCGCATCTTGGGCGTGACACCGCCACAAACCCTGAAGGAAATGCAGAAGCTCGCGGGCTGCGTGACCTCGTTGGGGCACTTCATCTCCAAGGTGGGGGAGCGCGCTTGCCGTTCTTCAAGCTGATGAGGAAGAAGGGTTCGTTCGAGTGGACCCCCCAGGCCGACCTGGCATTTCAAGACCTCAAGAGATACTTGACCAGCCCGCCGGTGATGGTAGCACCTTGTCCTCTCGAGCCCTCGGTGCTCTACCTGTCTGCCACACCCCACTCCGCCAGCGCAGCGCTAGTAGCCCTCAGAGAAGAGCGCCAGGTTAAGGGCCTGCCAAGTGGAACCACCAAGCCGGATGAGGCAGCGCAACGCCAAGGCGATGCTCCTGAGGCAGCGGCTGCCCTGACAAGTCGTCAAGCCCCTGAAGCCGGAGATCCACAGGAAACACCTCAGCCCTCGGGAGCCAAAGACTCTGTCAGCTCTCTTGCCCTCGTCGAGCACCCGGTGTACTTCGTCAGCATGGTGCTATGAGATGCGAGAGCACGATACCCCATGCCTCAGAAGCTCTTGCTCACGCTCCTGGTGGCCTCGCGCAAGCTGCGCCACTACTTCCAGGGTCACCCCATCAAGGTCGTCTCGGCTTACCCGCTGGAGAGAGTGCTCAGGAGCCCTAATGATGCGGGAAGAGTTGCTGAATGGAACATCGAGCTGCAAGCGTTTGACTTGGAGTTCAGCACAACCAGGGTCATCAAGGGGGCTGCGCTCGCCGACTTCGTGGCAGAATGGACCGACACCCCGGAACTCGAAGCAGGCGAGAACCGATCCCTCTCGCCAGGAAGTAAAGCGCCAGATGGCTGGGTCATGTACTTCGACGGCGTGTTCACACACCAGGGCGCGGGGGCTGGAGCTGTGCTCATCTCGCCCACTCAGGACAAGCTTTACTATGCCGTGCAGCTCTGCTTCCAGCGGGGCGAGAAGGTCTCCAACAACATCGCAGAATACGAGGGCCTCATCGCCGGCCTTAAGGCTGCAGTGGCCCTGGGGGTGAAACGCCTCACCATCAGGGGTGACTCGCAGCTCCTCATCAACTTCTCCAACAAGGTGTACAAGCCGAAGGATGAGCACATGGAGGCATACCTCGCAGAGGTACGCAAAATAGAGAAGCAGTTCCTGGGCCTGGAGCTACAACATGTGCCAAGTCGCACCAACAAGGAGGCCGACGACATCGCCAAGAGGGTGTCCAGGCGCCTGCCCCAAGAGCCGACGTCTTTGAGGAACGACTCTTCGAGCCTTCGGCAGCACCTCCGCCTGCGGAACCGGCGCCACCTCAGGAGGAACTCCCCCAGCCACCGGCCTCGGGAGCCCCCGCCTGCGGCCCGACCTCAGGAGCGCGTCTGCTCCTAGCGCTCGAGCCTCAGGAGGGGTGCTGGACCGAGGAGTTCAAGGCATACCTGATGCAAGGAACATTGCCCGAAAAGGAAGAGGACGCGGAGCGCGTGGCCCGGCAGGCTACGGCGTACTGCATCCAGGATGGTGAGCTATACAGGAAGCGACCAAATGATGTTTCTCTATGATGCATCTCTAGGGAGCAGGGGAATGAGTTGCTGGCTGAGATACACGGCGGAGAATGCGGGCACCACTCGTCTTCACGCACCCTGGTTGGCAAGGCTTTCCGCAGTGGGTTCTACTGGCCCACGACACTCAACAACGCGGCCGAGCTGGTGAAATCCTGCGAGGCCTGACAATTCCACGCCAAGCAGATCCACCAGCCAGCTCAGGGCCTCCAGACTATCCCGCTCTCATGGCCATTCGCGGTCTGGGGGCTGGATATCCTAGGCCCATTCCCTCGAGCGCCTGGAGGTTACCGCTACCTCTACGTCGCCATCGACAAGTTCACCATATGGGCGAAGTGGAAGCCGTCCGCACCATCCTAGTCGGGTCAGCAGTTAAGTTCATCAAGGGCCTCATAAGCCGGTTTGGGGTCCCTAACCGCATCATCACCGACAACGGCTCACAGTTCACTAGCAATCTCTTCAAAACGTATTGTGCTAACCTTGGAACACAGATCTGCTATGCTTCTGTGGCGCACCCCAGGAGCAATGGCCAAGCCGAACCCGCCAACGCGGAAGTCCTGAGGGGCCTCAAGACCAGGACCTTCAAGAAGAAGCTCGAGGCCTGCGGCAGGGGCTGGCACGACGAGCTCCAGTCCACGCTATGGTCCATCCGCACCACCACCACCAAGCCGACAGGCGAGACCCCGTTCTTCCTCGTCTACGGAGCAGAAGCGGTTCTCCCTCACGAGGTCAGGCATCGCTCCGCACGGGTCTTGGCGTTCGACGAAACGCAACAAGACGCCATGCGGGGGATGGACCTCATGCTGGGGGAGGAACGCCGTCGTGAAGCCTCGGTCCGAGCCGCAAGGTACCAGCAGGCGCTGCGACGGTACCACTGCAGCAGCGTCCGCTCCAGGACGCTCGAAGTGGGTGATCTCGTCCTGAGGCGGGTGCTCTCCAGGGACAGGCTGCACAAGCTCTCACCCATGTGGGAGGGCCTGTTTCGGGTCGCCCACGTCTCCAGGCCTGGTGACGCGCGCCTGGAGACGCAGGACGGGATCCCCATCGAGAACGCCTGGAACATCCAGCACCTCCGGAAGTTCTACCCATGAAGCAAGGCCCCGTGCCTGTGAAGGTCTCCGCTCGTGACACTCTCACGTAATAATGAGTGGGGCTGTACATGCCCCGGAGTCTCAGGAGTGCCGCCCTCGGGCCTCGGGGGCTCCCTCCCACATCCTAGTGGCAGCACTTAGCTCCGCGCTGGTGAGAAGACTAGACTAGGTGCCGGACGCGGCTTTTCATTTGCTTTCTGTGGTTGGCTGCCCCTTTTAATGGAAGTTTGCATTCTGGTGTTTCTTGTCGTCTTGGTTCGATCTTCTTTTTCCTCTGTTCTTCCCTTGGTTCTTTGTTTTAGCCCGAACTCTCCCTCGCATGCCCCGTGAGGGGCTGAACAGGTGCACTCACGAGCATTTTTTCTATTCTTCGCGAGGCACCTTCGCTCGAGCTCGCAAGGTGGCGCTCCTCCCTTGATCCGTGCCCCTCGGGTACCGCGATGCGGAGCACTGCGTCATGGCCGGCTGCGCCCAGGACTTGGGCTAGGAGGAATAAGAGTTTCCTGACAAATTTTTGCAGTTCTCCAACGCCTCCCAAGCCAACGGCGAGGGGTCTCACCAGGTACTGGGAAACGCGCGCCTCACGAGGCGGGAGCTACTTCAAGACACGTCAAGCTAAGTCATCTCTGCATGCCTACACAAAACACTGATATAACAGCGCGACACTAGAACGATAAACATAACATAGCAACTTGGAAATCACAGTTCATTGCAAGGCCCCACACTTGTTTCTTTTGCAGGAAGAAAGAAAAGAACAAAATAAAAGCTGCGCGCCCCCGCAGTGGTTCACGAGGATGGACCCTTGGCGCTCTCCTGGACTTAGCCAGACTCCTCTTCGCGCTTCACGGGGGCGCGGCGACGGTACCACCCGCTACCGCCCTCGAAACAGGCACAGCGGCGTGGCGGCTGGTCATAACCGCCGATGCTGGAGCTATCGTCGGAGGAAGAGTCACCAAAGCTGGATGAGCCATGGCTGGCGCGAGGACGAGTCCACCTTCACCCTCATCACGACCGTCGCCAAGGCCGAGCACCTCGCCGACGTCGCTGTCCTCGGGGCAGCACCCGACGCGGCGACCATCTTCCCCGAATACCCTCACGTAGAGGGTCGCGTTCCCGTCATACTTGAAGTGGAGGGTGCACCGCCTTCCCAGGCCGCGCGCGCGGGCAAACGTCTGCCAGCTGCGGGCCAAGGCTGTGTTGCCTACGACGGAGACCTCCACCGTGACCCACGAAGCCTTGCTGCAGCAGCCGTCCGCCTGCAGCCAGAGACCTCCTGGACCCGTGGCCGGCAGATCGCCGGCGAAGAAGCGCGGGAGCTGAAGCCAGGTGCCGGCTGGGTTTTCCGACCACTCGATGAACTCCGGCAGCACCTCCACCGAGTGGAAGTGTGGCCGGGGGCCGCGCAACCATGGTGCGCCTCACTTCATCGGTGGGGCTGCCACGACCCGGACGGCTCCCACCGCGCGAGGAGGCTTCGCCGCGGCCGTGAGGGGCCATGGTAGGGGTTGCGGCGTCCTTGCACGGGCGACCGCGCCCCCTCTTGGGCGGAGGAGAGCCGGGCCCCTCCTGGCGAGCCTTCCCCTTCTGTGCGGCCGAGAACCTCTTCACCGGCGCCATTTATGAAAGGATACGGTGGAGCAAAGGAGAAGAAGAAGCAGGCAGAATGGAGGAAGAGATGGGCAACAGGGGCCCCGCACGCCTCCTCATTTATAGCCTTGAGGAGGCCAACCGACGACCTCCATGATCTCAGGTAATGATGGCCCCTTTTTGCATGTAGCAGGGACTCGTCAAGTCAGGCAGTTGCCGAGGCAGCATGGGGAAGCGGAGACGCCCATGTCCCGTCAGTCGGCACGCGTCAACTGAGGCTGCAGGCTGGGGGCCCCGCAGCGCTCTGCAATTGCCCTTTGGCTTCGCCTCAAAGCCAAGTCCGAGCGTGCCTTGGGCTCGGGGGCTACTGTCAGCGTTCAGGGACGGGGGTCCCCAGACTTGCCTGCCTGCGGCCCGCGGCGTGGCTCCACCAGAGGCCCTGTACGGCCCATCTTCACCAGCAAACACTCAAGACCCTCGCGAGGGGCCAAGCCTCGCGAGGCGGATGACACAAGACCTCCTCGGGGGCAGCCTCACTAGGCTGGCTCGTGAGGGGCGGAGAGATCAAGGCAAGGGGCACCTCGCGAGGTTCCTGTGACGCAAGCCATGACGACCATGACCAGCCGGGCGCCTGCGCGCGCAGCGTACTCGTTCCCTCTTTGGAGCTAAAGAAGCAGGCGCAGGCGAGGAGCTCCGAGGCATCAGGCAAAGGTTTCCATATCAGTGCAACAAGACCAAGACCAGCAGGACGGCAGGACGGAGGTCACCATGGAGCCCAGGACGGCGTCACCACCAGAGCCTTTGGCAGGCGGAGACTACTTTTGTCAGGATAGCTTGTACTAGCTGTCCCCCTTCAAACTTGGCCGTTGTGGGATCCCTTCCCGCTCAATATTTGGGAAGAGGACCAGGGCCACTATAAATAGGACTAGCCACCACCATAGTTGGGGGACGATCATTCTCCTCACCACACCAGCTCATCGAGCACAAGAACACCTCTCCTCAGGAGGCTGTTCTTCCCTTGTACCTGTTCATCCCCAGCCCAAGAGGCAATCCACCACACCTCACTAGAGTAGGGTATTACAACACATCGGTGGCCCGAACTAGTATAAACTCTTGTGTCCCTAGTTCTTCGGGTTCGTTGAGCTAGGCCGTGAGATCGTTGAGCGTGCGAGCTAAAGAGAGAGAGAGATCTTCGTGCGCACCCCAGTGTTCGAACCTTAAGGGTTTTGCCGGAACTTGTGATCCGACAGATCTCTCGTAGAATCTCACAGCCCTCTTCACGAGGGACACAACGCTGAAACGCCCTTGTGACACTACGATGGTGTAATCCCCATTAACAATTGACATTGACTTAGACCGCCGGGTTATCTGTTTGGCCAAGATTTCATCCTCTGGCAACTCACCCCGGGTCATGTAACCCAAATAAGGAACCATCCAATCAGGAATAGCATGAAGAGCCACCACCAATTGTGCTTCCGGGTCAGGAACAGTGAGGTCCTCTTCCGTAGTTAATTTGATCGAAGGGTTGAGTAGAACATGCAGGAACGTGTTAGGTGGCACCGCCTTATGCTGAGACCCTAGCCGGCTTAAGTTGTCAGCCGCCTCATTCTTCCTTCGATCAATATGCTCAACTTGATAACCCTTGAAGTGACCTGCAATGGCATCAACCTCTCGCCGATAAGCCGCCATGAGCGGATCCTTAGAATCCCAAGTACCAGAAACTTGCTGAGCCACCAGATCTGAATCGCCAAAGCACCTCACCCGGCTTAAGTTCATCTCTTTAGCCATCTGAAGACCATGGAGCAAGGCCTCATACTCAGCTGCATTGTTAGTACAGGGGAACATTAGCCGGAGAACATAAGAAAATTTGTCACCTCGTGGGAAAGTCAAGACAACTCCAGCCCCGAGCCCTCCAACTGCCTGGATCCATCAAAGCGAATAGTCCAGTATGTGTTATCCGATTTTTCTTCAGGCGCCTGCAACTCTGTCCAGTCATTGATAAAATCCACTAGTGCGTGTGACTTGATGGCCGTGCGAGGCACATACTTCAGACCATGAGGTCCAAGCTCAATGGCCCACTTGGCAACTCGTCATGTGGCTTCTCTGTTTTGGATGATGTCCCCCAAAGGAGCAGAACTGACCACAGTAATAGGATGACCCTGGAAGTATTGCTTCAGCTTCCAACTTTGCCATGAAGACCCCATACACGAGCTTCTGCCAGTGTGGATATCTCCGCTTGGACTCAATAAGCACCTCACTGATATAGTAAACCGGCCATTGAACCGGGTACTCGTTGCCTGCCTCTTTCCTTTCCACCATAATGGCTACACTGACGGCCCGGCTATTAGCAGCCACATATAACAACAGGGGCTCTTTATCAATAGGGGCAGCAAGCACGGGTGGCTCAGCCAACTGTTTCTTCAGATCCTCAAACGCTTGATTAGCAGCATCACTCCAAACAAAGTGATCCGTCTTCTTCATCATCTGATAAAGGGGAATACCCTTCTCACCCAACCGACTTATGAACCGGCTCAGAGCCGCAATACGACCCGCCAGACGCTGAACATCATTAACACACGCCAGCTTAGCCAACGAAGTAATGGCCTTGATCTTCTCCGGGTTATCTTCAATCCCTCTGTTGGAAACCAGAAAGCCCAAGAGCTTGCATGTTGGTACACCAAAGACACACTTCGTCGGGTTAAGCATCATCTTGTAGACCCGGAGATTGTCAAACGTCTCCTTCAAATCATCAATCAGGGTCTCCTTCTCTCTTGACTTCACCACAATGTCATCTACATAAGCATGAACATTGCGCCCAATCTGATTGTGAAGGCAATTTTGCACACACCGCTGATAGGTCGCCTGGGCACTCTTGAGCCCAAAATGCATAGACACATAGCAGAAGGCTCCAAACGGAGTAACGAAAGCTGTCTTCTCCTGGTCCTTAACTGCCATCTTGATCTAATGATAACCAGAATAAGCATCCAAACAACTCAAACGCTCACAACCCGCCGTAGCATCAATGATTTGATCAATACGAGGGAGAGAAAACGGATCAGCCGGACAAGCCTCGTTCAAGTCCGTGTATTCCACACACATCTGCCAGGTGCCATTCTTATTGAGTACCAGCACCGGGTTAGCCAACCACTCAGGATGGAAAACTTCAACAATCAACCCGGCTGCCAAGAGCCGGGCCACTTCCTCACCAATGGCCTTCCGCTTCTTCCCGTTAAATCGGCGAAGAAATTGCTAGACCGGCTTAAACTTCAGATCAATATTAAGAGTGTGCTCAGCGAGTTCCCTCGGTACACCCGGCATGTCTGAAGGCTTCCATGCAAAGATGTCCCGGTTCTCACAGATGAACTCGATGAGCGCGCTTTCCTATTTCGGATCCAGATTAGCGCTGATGCTGAACTGCTTAGATGGGTCGCTAGGGACGAAGTCGACCAATTTAGTATCATCTGCCGATTTAAACTTTAACAAAGGATCATGCTCTGTGGTTGGCTTTTTCAAGGACGTCATGTCTGCCGGGTCAACATTATCCTTGTAAAATTTCAACTCCTCCGTTGCACAAACCGATTCAGCATAAGCCGCATCACCTTCATCACACTCCAGGCCACCTTGCGACTCCCATGCACTGTGATGGTGCCCTTGTAAACCGGCATATTAAGTTGCAAGTAAACATAGCAAGGCCTCGCCATGAACTTAGCATAAGCCGGCCGCCCAAACAGAGCATGATAAGGGCTCTTGATCTTGACCACTTCGAAGGTTAAAGTTTCAGACCTGGAATCATGCTCATCTCCAAAGGAAACTTCCAAAGATATCTTACCCACTGGGAAGGCTGACTTACCCGGTACCATACCATGGAAAATAGTGTTTGGCAGCTTAAGATTCTTATCAGTGAGCCCCATGCGACGGAAGGTCTCATAATAAAGTATGTTAATGTTGCTGCCTCCATCCATGAGCACCTTAGTAAATTTATAACCCCCAACCTGAGGCGCCACCACCAGAGCCAGGTGACCCGGATTATCAACCCGGGGCGGATGATCCTCACGACTCCACACAATAGGCTGCTGTGACCACCGCAAATAACGTGGCACCGCCGGCTCAACCACATTCACGGCCCTCTTATGAAGCTTCTGATCCCGCTTACATAAGCTAGTGGTGAAGACATGATACTACCCACTATTCAACTGCTTCGGGTTGCTCTAATAACCAGACTGCTGCTGCTGTTGATTCCCCTGATTACTCTGCTGATTATACCCACCCTGGCTACCATGGCCCTGAAATCCGAAATTTGAACCGCCACCGCCATGACCCGGACCATGAGAACCGGACCCTGATCCGCCATTTGGGCCATGGTGGCGCTGGATGGACTCCTTAAAGCTTCTCATTATGCTGCAATCTTTCCACGAATGAGTAGTCGGCTTCTGATCCATTCCGTGTTTCGGACACGGCTGATTTAACATTGCCTCAAGGTCGAATCCTATCCTTTGAGCTGGCTGTCCCTTACGACGCTGGTTATAATTGCACGCACCGGTGTTAGCCACAAAATCATCAGCCTTGTGCTTACCGTTGCCGCCCTGATTGGTAGGATTGTACTGATGTCCCTTCACGCTACTACTCTTCTTTCCCTTTCCCAATCTTTCATCCTCAGAGTCGGGGTCCTTGGTACCATCAGAGTCGGCGTACTTAACGAGAGCCGCCATAAGCTCCCCCATGTCGTTGCAATGACGCTTAAGCCGCCCCAGCTTCTGTTTGAGCGGAATAAAATGGCAATTCTTCTCCAACATTAGAACCGCTGAGCCAACGTTGATGTTATCTAAAGAATGTATGATAGTCGAGACCCGACGCACCCAGCTGGTCGTTGACTCGCCCTCAGCTTGAACACAATAAACCAAATCCACGATCGACATAGGCTGCTTGCATGTATCTTTAAAATTCTGGATGAACCGGGCCTTCAGCTCTGCCCATGACCCGATGGAATTAGCCGGCAACCCCTTCAACCAGGTACGAGCCGTCCCTTCCAACATCATGGTGAAGTACTTAGCGTAGGCAGCCTCACTAACATCCAGCATCTCCATAGCCATCTCATAGCTCTCGACTCAGGCCTCAGGGGGCTGATCTGTTGTGTAATTGGGCACCTTGCGAGGGCCTTTGAAGTCCTTGAGCAGACGTTCCTTCCGTATAGCCGCCGTCAGACACGGCACACCGAAAGCTCTCGAAGTTACATCCTCCTCAACTGAAACCATCGGGTAAACCGGCGCGTGTTGGTGAGCCGCCAGCTCAGCCTCCCGGTGTGCTTTGCCCTGGTCCACCAAATCCTGTGTATTGGCACCATTGCGCGCCGGGTCATATCCATGAGGTTGGTTACGACGCCGCTCAGTACTCGAAACTGCTGGTGAGTCAATGTGCCTACTGTAGCTCCGGCTTGGACGAGGGGTCGCATGAATCCGATCACAACTATAGGAATAAGCATGCTGCTGTACCAAAGCCATTTGAAGAAGCTCCCTGGCCCTCCGGGTTTCAATCGCCGTCGGAGACTCGCCTTCGACCGGTAGAGCCGCCAATCGCGTTGCTGCAGCAATCATATTATCTAGAGGGGTGGAGTAATGACCCGGCGGTGTCACTACGTGCTGAGACGGGGTGTTATTCATATGCGGAGAACCTGTTATGTGTGGCTGACCCGACGCTCCACCCCCCGGCGCCTCAACCGTCTTGTTTATCACCGGCGGGTTACTAGCCCCCGCTCCGGGCGTGTTGAAGAGATTCCTTGACTTTTAAATCGAGGGCAGACGACTCTGGCATTTTCTCCTCAAGACTTCGTTTGAAGCGTTATGATCCACCATAAGCTGGTATGAATCTGCTTGGATTCGCTGTGCCTGGGCATTTAAGACGGCCCGCTCTTCAGCCATCCTAATGTTTTCAGCCGCCAGGTCTTCCTTAGCCTGTGCTATCTCATCGCGCAGCTTAGCAATATCCGCCTTATGCCGTTCTGCGTTGTCCGGGGTTACCTCTACCCCCATCAGTGTTGCCAAATCATCCAACAGATATGTTAAAACTTGAGCCGACGGGTGAGCTGAACCGCCAACACCTGCTGCCGTCATCGCCGCTGCACTGGAAGTCATGGCCGCCGCGGCTGTCGAGCCGAGAACCGGCTGGGTGCCAGCCATGAAGATTGCCACCCTGTTTGGCGGATCATGGGGGTCCGGAATACTGTCGCCATCGGAACAGCCCCCAAGCCGTCCGTCTTGTAGCTGATACATTGGGTTGGTCTCGCCCATGGACGACTCACCATCGGAGTAGATGGCCGTCTCACCGCCAGACACGGAGCCTTCCAAATCGGCCCCATGGATCCATCCAACAAAAGCATGCTTCATGTCGGGCTGAACCCGGGCGGGTCGTGCACGCTGAGCCGTCTCGATGATGTCGGCACAGGTGTCCGGCTCAGGGCCCGGTTCGCCGATCTTGCCGATGAAGACGTGGATTCCGCCGAAGGGGACCCGGTACCCGTACTCGATTGAGCTGGCCTCGGGACCCCAGCCTGCATCGTCGATGTAGATCTTGCCATGACGACTCTTGGTCATCCGGCCCACAGCGTATCCCTTGAGCCCTTCGAAGCTGCCCTTTAAGAACTCGAAACCACCGTGCGCTGGCCCCATGGTGGGCGCCAACTGTCGTGGAATTGTCATGGCATATGTCCTAGTGAAAGGACTTAAACGTGGAGCCATTGCGACGTAGTTAGCTTAAAGGGGTTAAAGCGGGACAAAGGACACGAGGAGTTTATACTGGTTTGGCCCCTTGCATTGAAGGTAAAGGCCTAATCTAGTTTGAGGTGGTATTGCTAGGGTTTTGATTACCAGGGAGCGAATACGCTTTGCCTGGCTTTGGATGTGTTGTTTCTTGCCCTAAGCCGCTGCCAGGTCGTCCCCTTATATACACGGGTTGACGCCCTGCAGCCTACAGAGTCCCGGCCGGCTCATACAACGTGTCCGGCTCGGTGAATTATCTTACATACCTTACAATACAAGTTTACATATACATGGTGGTTTATACTCGTGGGCCTTAAGCCGCCTTCAGGTTTGGGCCATCTATCAAGCTTGTCTATGAACCGCCATCTTTAATATACTCTTGGGCTTCATTGAGATGAACCGCCATAGGGATGACCCGGCCCCTCCTGGGCGGGTCATATCTGATAGTCATATCCCCAACACTCCCCCACCACCAACAAGCATCAATCCATGGCTTGCCCGAAACAACGGGTGCCTCCAACTAAAAACAATCCTGGGGGAGTTTTGTTTGCAATTATTTGGATTTGAGAATGGGACTGGGCATCCCGGTTACCGGCCATTTTCTCGTGAATGGTGAGCGGAGTCCACTCATCGTGAGAATAACCCACCTAGCATGGAAGATATAGACAGCTCTAGTTGATACATGAGCTATTCGAGCATACAAAACGAAATTTCATTTGAAGGTTTAGAGTTTGGCACATACAAATTTACTTGGAACGGCAGGTAAATACCACATATAGGAAGGTATGGTGGACTCATATGGACTAACTTTGGGTTTTTATGGAAGTGGATGCACAAGCAGTATTCCCGCTTAGTACAAGTGAAGGCTAGAAAGAGACTAGGAAGCGACCAACTAGAGAGCGACAACAGTCATGAACATGCATTAAGATTAATCAACAATGAGTGCAAGCATGAGTAGGATATAAATGACCATGAACATAAATATCATGGAGGCTATGTTGATTTTGTTTCAACTACATGCGTGAACATGTGCCAAGTCAAGCCACTCGAATCGTTCAAAGGAGGATACCACCCTATGATACCACGTCACAACCATTTTAATAGCATGTTGGCACGCAAGGTAAACCATTATAGACTCCTAGCTAATTAAGCATGGCATGAGCAACTATAATCTCTAATTGTCATTGCAAACATGTTTCATTCATAATAGGCTAAATCAGGAGCGATGAACTAATCATATTTACAAAAACAAGATAGGTCGAGTTCATACCAGCTTCTCTCATCTCAATCAGTCCATCATATATCGTCATTATTGCCTTTCACTCGCACGACCAAACGGTGTGGATAATAATAATAGTGCACGTGCATTGGACTAAACTGGAATCTGCAAGCATTTAATATAAGGGAGAAGACAAAGTAATATGGGCTCTTGGTTAAATCAACATTAATGCATATGAGAGCCACTCAACATTTTCATCCTGGTCTTCCCCTCTCGACCCCCAAAGAAAAGAAAAGAAATAAAACTATTTACACGGGAAAGCTCCCAACAAGCAAAAGAAGAATGAGAAATCTTTTTGGGTTTTCTTTTAATTACTACTACTACAGGCATGGAAAGTAAACTAGCTAAAAGCTACAACTAATTTTTTTTGGTTTTTCTTATGGTTTTTCAGACACACAAGAAGAAGGCTAAAAAATAAACTAGCATGGATAGTACAATGAAAAAGTATGAGCACCGACAACTAGAATGAGTGTGTGAACATGAATGTAATGTCAGTGAGAAATACGTACTCCCCCAAGCTCAGGCTTTTGGCCTAAGTTGGTCTATGCCCACGGATCGAAGCTACTCCCTCTGGTGTACTGAGGAGGGTCCTTAGGGTGCCACTGGTTGGCGATCTCCTCCGGATCCCACTGATAAACAGACTATCGATAAGGGTCAAGTGGTGGCTCTGGCTCAGGCTCTGAGACTTGTGTCAGCCTCCATTATGCATAAATGGCCTCGGGCAAGATGAGGTACGTGCCTGGAAGTATGTTAAACAAAGAGGGTGCAGGCAAGGTAATAGTCTCATAGTGAGTTTTATCAAATATTAAATTATACTTGAGCATCTTCTTCTTATTTTTAACAATAAAGTCATGTGCTACCATACTCTTATAATCTAGAAAAACAGAGGGCAACAACTTTTCCTCTTTCTCTTAATGTCTAATAGGTATCTCAAAGTGTGTAGCAAGGCGTGAAGCAAAGATGCCTCCGAAGATGGGGCCCTTTGTGCAGTTCAAACTTAATCGTTTAGCAACAATAGCGCCTAGGCTGAAGGTTGTATCACGAAACAAAGCATGGCGCAAAATGACAAGATCAGGGGCACTAAGATTTCCACTGTTCCCGCGACCAATTAAGCATCTACTAGCAAATATCGCAAAGTAACGTAGAACAGGAAAATGTATACTAGTAATTCTTGCATTGGAAACTTTCCTCGTTTCCCCTACAGCAATTCTATCAATAAATTCCTCCACATCACTACGGTGTGGTTCCTCGATGCTGCCACAAAGGGTACCATGCAGAACTCGACAAAAATCATGGAGTGACATCTCCTTAACCTCATCATATAAATGAAACTCCACTGAAGGTGGTGATTTCTTAGCATGGAAATAAAAAATTTGCACGAAAATATTAGTGAGTAGAAAATAATGTTCGCGCTGGTCGTGGACGAAGTCAGTGAGGCCTGCATTCTCAGCCAAGTAATAAAAGTCATCATAAATTCCGGCGGCTCTCAAGAACGCATCACAAGGCCATTCGCATGGCCGAACCCCCGTAGTGCGAGGAAGATTGTATTTGGTCTTTTTATTCTCCTCATTCTGCTTATCCTTCGAGCTTCGGCTCGAGGAGCCCCTCAACAATCTCTTCATCATTTTCTTTATCTGAAAAATTTCTGAAATTTTTAGTGACTCAAAAAAAAAGTGAACCAAGCTAAACAAGATTGATAGCAACTACTCCCACAAGTGCCTAGAGACTATATCATGCATTAAAACTACTTGGGACCATATAAATTTGACATGCAAGCTCAAGAGCAAGTTCACCTTAGCAGCAAAAATTTGCAATAAATAAAGCACTAGAAGAAAAACTAATTGGACCATTTGAGGAGTCACATACCGAAGAACAATCCCCCAAAACAGTTTTGTGAATGGAGCTTTGAGCAAAGAGATCGAAAATGGCAGCTAGATGAGCTAGAACACGGGTTTGAGCTATGGGAGGATTTTTTCTGGAGGAAGATGAAGTGAGCGGGTGCTGGAATAAGTGGAGGGGGTCCACGTGGGGTCCACGAGTCAGGGGGCCCGCCCTGTGCCCTCGTGGCCAAATGGTGGGGCCCCCTGGTGTGTTCTCAGTGCCAGATATTCTTAAATATTCTACTAAAATCATATTTTATTTTCAGGACGTTTGGAGAACAAGGATATTTTTGCTTTATTTAATCTAAATAACAGAAAGTAAAAAGAGGGTACAGAGAGTTGTGCTTGCTAACTTCATCCATCTCGTGCTCATCAAAAGGAATCCACTAACAAGGTTGATCAAGTCTTGTTAAGAAACTCATTCCGAATAACATGGAACCGGAGAAATTTTGAATAACACTATGTTACCTCAACGGGGATATGCACATACCCAATAATAAGAATATCATATTTCTTCTTGGCAGTAGGAAGAGGAAATTCAAAACCTCCAAAAATAATCGATGGAATTTTTCCAATAGAATTGATACTGTGGACTTGAGGTTGTTTCCTCGGAAATTGTACCGTATGCTCATTACCATTAACATGAAAAGTGACATTGCCTTTGTTGCAATCAATAACAGCCCCTGCAGTATTCAAAAAGGGTCTTCCAAGAATAATAGACATACTATCATCCTCGGGAATATCAAGAATAACAAAGTCCGTTAAAATAGTAATGTTTGCAACCACAACAGGTACATCCTCACAAATGCCGACAGGTATAGCTGTTGATTTATCGGCCATTTGCAAAGATATTTCAGTAGGTGTCAACTTATTCAAATCAAGTCTACGATATAAAGAGAGAGGCATAACATAGTTTCTTTTAATGGAGCATGGTATAGTTGGTACTCCTGGATCTCCTAGTTTCTTAGGTATTCCACCTTTAAAAGTATAATTAGCAAGCATGGTGGAAATTTCAGCTTCTGGTATCTTTCTTTTATTTGTAACAGTATCTTTCATATACTTAGCATAAGGATTCATTTTAAGCATATCAGTCAAATGCATACACAAAAAGATATGTCTAATCATTTCAGCAAAGCACTCGAAATCCTCATCATCCTTTTTCTTGGATGGTTTAGGAGGAAAAGGCATGGGTTTCTGAACCCATGGTTCTCTTTCTTTACCGTGCTTCCTAGCAACGAAGTCTCTCTTATCATAATGTTGATTCTTTGATGGTGGGTTATCAAGATCAACAACAGGTTGAATCTCTACATCATTGGTATTGCTAGGTTGAGCATCATCATTAACATTATCACTAGGTTCATGTTCATTACCAGATTGTGTTTTAGCATCAGAAATAGAAATATCATTGGGATTCTCAGGTGTGTCAACAACAGGTTCACTAGAAGCATGCAAAGTCCTATCATTTTTCTTTTTCTTCTTTTTAGAAGGACTAGGTGCATCAACATTAGTTCTCTGAGAATCTTGCTCAACTCTCTTAGGGTGGCCTTCAGGATACAGAGGTGCTTGAGTCATTTTACCCCCTCTAGTCATAACTCTAACAACATTATCATTTTTCTTATTATTTAATTCATGGAGCAAATCATCTTGAGCTTTAAGCACTTGTTCTACCTGAGTGGTAACCATAGAAGCATGTGTACTAATAAGTTTAAGGTCACCTTTAACTCTAGACATATAATCACTCAAGTGTTCAATCATATAAGTATTACGTTTCAATTGTCTACCAACATAAGCATTGAAGTTTTCTTGTTTAACAATAAAATTATCAAACTCATCCAAGCATTGACTAGCAGACTTATTACGAGGGATATCACCTTCATCAAATCTATAGAGAGAATTTACCTTTACTACCTATGTCGGGTTATTAAGACCATGTATTTCTTCAATAGGTGGTAAATTCTTAACATCTTCAGCTTTAATACCCTTTTCTTTCATAGATTTCTTTGCTTCTTGCATATCTTCCGGACTAAGAAATAGAATACCCCTTTTCTTAGGAGTTGGCTTAGGAGTTGGTTCAGGAAGTGTCCAATCATTATCATTACTCACTATATTATTCAATAGCAACTCAGCTTGCTCAATAGTTCTTTCCCTGAAAACACAACCCGCACAACTATCCAGGTGGTCTCTGGAAGCATCGGTTAGTCCATTATAAAAGATATCAAGTATTTCATTTTTCTTGAGAGGATGATCGGGCAAAGCATTAAGTAATTGGAGAAGCCTCCCCCAAGCTTGTGGGAGACTCTCTTCTTCAATTTGCACAAAATTATATATTTCCCTTAAGGCAGCTTGTTTCTTATGAGCGGGAAAATATTTAGCAGAGAAGTAATAAATCATATCCTGGGGACTACGCACACAACCAGGAGCAAGAGAATTAAACCATGTTTTAGCATCACCCTTTAATGAGAACAGAAATAACTTGAGGATATAGTAGTAACGAATTTTTTACTCATGAGTGAATAGGCTGGCTATATCATTCAATTTAGTAAGATGTGCCACAACAGTTTCAGATTCATAGCCATAAAAAGGATCAGATTCAACCAAAGTAATTAACTCAGGATCGACAGAGAAATCATAATCCTTATCAGAAATACAGATAGGTGAAGTAGCAAAAGCAGGGTCATATTTCATTCTAGCATTCAAAGACTTTTCTTTCAGCTTAGCTAACAGTTTCTTAAGATCATATCTATCTTTGCAAGCAAAAAGGTCTCTAGCAGTTTCTTCATCCATAACATAACCCTCAGGCACATCAGGCAATTCATATCTAGGGGGAAAATCTTCATCATCACTTTCATCAATATTATATGTTTCAATAATTTCATTCTCTCTAACCCTAGCAAGTTATTCATCAAGAAATTCACCTAATGGCACAGTATTATCAAGCATAGAAGTAGTTTCATCATAAGCATCATGCATAGCAGAAGTGGCATCATCAATAACATGCGACATATCAGAATCAATAGCAGGAGTAGGTGTCGCAAGTTTACTCAAAACAGAAGGTGAGTCAAGTGCAGAGCTAGATGGCAGTTCCTTACCTCCCCTCGTAGTTGAGGGATAAATCTTGGTTCTTTCATCTTTCAAGTTCCTCATAGTGATCAAGAGATACAAATCCCAAGTGACTCAAAGAATAGAGCTATGCTCCCCAGCAACGGCGCCAGAAAATAGTCTTGATAACCCACAAGTATAGGGGATCGCAACAGTTTTCGAGGGCAGAGTATTCAACCCAAATTTATTGATTCGACACAAGGGGAGCCACTATTCTCAAGTATTAGCAGCTGAGTTGTCAATTCAACCACAACTGAAAGACTTAATATCTGCAGCAAAGTATTTAGTAGCAAAGTAGTATGGAAATAGCGGTAACAGTGGCAAAAGTAACAGTAGCAGTTTTGTAGTAATTGTAACAGTGGCAACGGAAAAGTAACTAAGCAAAGATCAATATGTGAAAAGCTCGTAGGCAATGGATCAATGATAGATAATTATGTCGGATGCGATTCCTCATGCAACAGTTATAACATAGGGTGACACAGAACTAGCTCCAGTTCATCAATGTAATGTAGGCATGTATTCCAAATATAGTCATACATGCTTATGGAAAAGAACTTGCATGACATGTTTTGTCCTACCCTCCTGTGGCAGCGGGGTCCTATTGGAAACTAAGGGATGTTAAGGCCTCCTTTTAATAGAGTACCGGACCAAAGCATTAACACTTAGTGAATACATGAACTCCTCAAACTACGGTCATCACCGGGAGTGGTCCCGGTTATTGTCACTTCGGGGTTGCCGGATCGTAACACATAGTAGGTGACTATTGACTTGCAAAATAGGATCAAGAACTCACATATATTCATGAAAACATAATAGGTTCAGATCTGAAATCATGGCACTCGGGCCCTAGTGACAAGCATTAAGCATGGCAAAGTCATAGCAACATCAATCTTAGAACATAATGGATAATTGGGATCAAACCCTAACAAAACTAACTCGCTTACATGGTAAATCTCATCCAACCCATCACCGTCCAGCAAGCCTACGATGGGATTACTCACGCACTGCAGTGAGCATCATGAAATTGGTGATGGAGGATGGTAGATGATGACGATGGCGATGGATTCCCCTCTTCGGAGCCCCGACGGACTCCAAATCAGCCATCCCGAGGAAGATTAGGGCTTGTTGGTGGCTCCATATCGTAAAACGCGATGAATCCTTCTCTCTGATTTTTTCTCCCCGATAGTGAATATATGGAGTCGGGGTTGAGGTCGGTGGAGTCCCAGGGGGCCCACGAGGCAGGGGCGCGCCCCAGGGGGTGGGCGCGCCCTACACCCTCGTGGACAGGGTGTGGGCCCCCTGATGCTGATACTTGCGCCAGTATTTTTCATTAATTCCAAAACGTGTCTCCGTGGATTTTCAGGTCATTCCGAGAACTTTTATTTCTACACAAAAATAACACCATGGCAATTCTGCTGAAAACAGCGTCAGTCCGGGTTAGTTCCATTCAAATCATGCAAGTTAGAGTCCAAAACAAGGGCAAAAGTGTTTGGAAAAGTAGATACATTGGAGACATATCAGTGGCCCGGCAGGCTACAGCATATTGCATCCAGGATGGTGAGCTATACAGAACACGACCAAATGATGTTTCCTTGCGATGCATCTCCAGGAAGCAGGGGTGCGAGCTGCTAGCGGACATACATGGCAGAGATTGCGGACATCACTCGTCGTCGCGCACCCTGGTGGGCAAGGCGTTCCACAACGGGTTCTACTCGCCCACGGCACTCAACAATGCAACTGAGCTGGTGTGATCCTGCGAGGCTTGCTAGTTCCATGCCAAGCAAATCCACCACCCGGCTCAGGGCCTCCAGACTATCCCACTCTCGTGGTCGTTCACGGTCTGGGGGCTAGATATCCTGGGTCCATTCCCTCGAGCGCCTGGGGGCTACCGCTACCTCTACGTCACCATCGACAAGTTCACCAAGTGGGGGGGAGGTAGAAGCCGTCCGCACCATCCCATCCGGGTCTGCAGTCAAGTTCATCAAGGGCCTCGTAAGCCAGTTTGGGGTCACTAACCGCATCATCACCGACAATGAAGGAAATATGCCCTAGAGGCAATAATAAAGTTGTTATTTATATTTACTTATATCATGATAAATGTTTATTATTCATGCTAGAATTGTATTAACCGGAAACTTAGTACATGTGTGAATACATAGACAAAATAGAGTGTCCCTAGTATGCCTCTACTAGACTAGCTCGTTAATCAAAGATGGTTAAGTTTCCTAACCATAGACATGTGTTGTCATTTGATGAACGGGATCACATCATTAGAGAATGATGTGATGGACAAGACCCATCTGTTAGCTTAGCATAATGATTGTTAAGTTTTATTGCTATTGCTTTCTTCATGACTTATACATATTCCTCTGACTATGAGATTATGCAAGTACCGAATACCGGAGGAACACTTTGTGTGCTATCAAACGTCACAACGTAACTGGGTGATTATAAAGATGCTCTACAGGTGTCTTCGAAGGTATTTGTTGGGTTGGCATAGATCGAGATTAGGATTTGTCACTCCGTGTATCGGAGAGGTATCTTTGGGCCCTCTCGGTAATGCACATCATTATAAGCCTTGCAAGCAATGTGACTAATGAGTTAGTTGCGGGATGATGCATTACGAAACGAGTAAAGAGACTTGCCGGTAACGAGATTGAACTAGGTATGGTGATACCGACGATCGAATCTCGTGCAAGTAACATACCGATGACAAAGGGAACAACGTATGCTGTTATGCGGTTTGACCGATAAAGATCTTCATAGAATATGTAGGAGCCAATATGAGCATCCAGGTTCCGCTATTGGTTATTGACCGGAGATGTGTCTTGGTCATGTCTACATAGTTTCTCGAACCCGTAGGGTCCGCACGCTTAACGTTCGATGACGATTTGTATTATGAGTTATGTGATTTGATGACCGAAGTTTGTTCAGAGTCCCGGATGAGATCATGGACATGATGAGAAGTCTCGAAATAGTCGAGAGGTAAAGATCGATATATTGGAAGGCTATATTCGGACATCGGAAAAGTTCCGAGTGATGCGGGTATTTTTCGAAGTACCGGAGAGTTACGGGAATTCGCCGGGGGAAGTAGTGGGCCTTAATGGGCCATACGGGAAAGAAGAGAAGGGCCTCAAGGGGTGGCCGCGCGCTCCCCCATGGCAAGTCCTAATTTGACTAGGGAGGGGGTGGCGCCCCCCTCTCTTTCCTTCTCCCTCTCCTACTCCTTCCCTCTCTCCCCTCTTGGAAAAGGAAGGGGACTCCAACTAGGATTGGGAATCCTAGTTGGACTCCCTCTATAGGCGCTCCCCTCCTAGGCCAGCCTCCTCCTCCTCCCTCCTTTATATACGTGGCCAAGGGGGCACCCCAAGAGATAACAGACAATCTCTTAGCCGTGTGCGGTGGCCCCCTCCACAGTTACACACCTCGGTCATATCGTCGTAGTGCTTAGGCGAAACCCTGCGCCGGTAACTTTGTGAAGACCGGATAATTAAGCTGCAGTAACCCTCTACTAATGATGCCACGTCACCTCGGTTATTGTTGATAATCTCACGTTAGTTCAAAACAATTTAAATTTGAATTTGAATTAAAGGCAAACAACAAAATTTTTCAAACAATAAAACTAAAATGTTCACACTATTCTATAAATTCCCCTGATCATTGCCATGATGGTACCAACTTCATTTGACTCACAGATAAATCCCTAGGAAATTAATAAGTGGTCCAACAGCAAATAAATTAGCTATTTCAAAATAAATGAATGTTTATGTATTTACAAACCACTTGAAATCGCGTGTGCTAGCTCAAAACATTGCCTACTATTTATGTGACAAGTTTTGTATTCAACAAAAGTTATTTGGATTAAATTAAAATACAAAACGATGGATAAAATACAAAACAGAAAATTAGAAGAAGGAACAGGGGCTAAGTGCACACTGTGCACTAGAGGCCCGGTGCTATAGTGCACGGCCCAGCCCAGCACAGGCCTTTCCTCTTCTCCTGTACACAGGAGACGGCAGAGGCCATGGCGTGGCGGCCATCCCACGACGCCACGGCCGGATGACCGACACCTGCTCCTCTCGAGTGCCCTATAGAGAATAAGGAGGACACCCACGACCCCCTGCCGAATCCTAGCCACTTCCCCTCTTCTACATCGTCCCCCATGCTCGATCCCGATCTCGACCGTCTGCATCCATGGTCGCGCCGCGTCAATCCCGTAACCACCGGCCACTGTTCGTCGTCTGTTGATGCCCAGAAGAAGCGCGTCTTCATCCTCTTCTTCCACGCCGAGCGCCACCAGCCAGGACGCCCTCGTGCCGTAGCTCCCGTCGATCCCCTCCGCGAGCAACTGTCGCTGTCTGTCGTTGACACGCTCGACCCCGCCTCCTCCTTCGGTCGCCGGAGAATGCCGCCACCACGCTGTCGTCACCAAGCCTCCCCCGAGCCCACGTACGCACATCTGCAGGGCCCGGTGAGCTCCTCGCCGTCTCCCCCTTTTCCCCCCGTCGAATCTGTTGCCTTAGGCCGTCTTAGCCGCCGCGTCGGAACCCTCTGTGAGCTCGTGCTCACCCTGCAAGCGGTTGACTTCTCCCGACCGCACCTCATTGCTGCTTTGCCGATGCGGCTCCGCTGCCGCTGTAACTGCTGCGCTGCTCTGCTTGCGGCACTGCTGCTGCTTCGTTGCTGCTGCGTGCGGCCACTTCTGCTACTGCCTGCACTAGGCCCTACGTGCCCCGCCTTCTGGCGTTGTCGCTACCGCCGGCGGCCGCCTCTTCCCGCGACCGCGCGCACCGCTCGGCCCCTTGGCCTCGCCGCAGCCCCGCGCGCTACTCACGCGACTGCCGCCGCCGTCCGCTCCCCTGCAGCCGCCTCACACGCGCGCCTCCTCCCACGTCCATCGCCAACGCTCGCCAGAGCTTCGCCCTGCGCGCCCACCGGAACTTTGCTCCGGCGCCTCTCGCCTCTCGCCGCCCCCATCGGCTGCTGATGGCCATGGCTGAGCGGCCATGCGTGCCTGCGTGCGTTCTGTGGGCGCGCGTGTTGTGTAGGTGTGCGTGTGTGTATGGTTAGGATTAGTTTAAGGGCTAACAGAAATTAATGAAAGGCTAACCCCCTGCTAATTGCCCTGTTGTAACAATGACAGATGGGGTCCACTGCTATGTATAAATGTTAAATCTGTGTTGAAATTAATAGAGAGAATGACATGCAGGTCCTAGATGCACTATTCACACCATTGACTAGTCAACAGTTGACTGGGTCAACTGGGTCCCCTGGCCCCACAGGTCATAGGCTGTGGTTGGCCTCCGCTGTGTACACATAGCGATTTTCTATTTAAATTTTCGAATTAAATAATTTCAATAATTCTAAGAAACTTTGAAAATTAATATAAAATAAATCGTAAGTCGGATTAAAATACTTCATGCATGAAAGTTGCTTAGAATAACGAGACGAATCCGAATACGCAGTCTGTTTGTCCGCCACACGTACCTAGCATAGAGAACATGCAACTTTCCCTCTCTGGTCCGTCTGTCCAAAAACGCGAAACACCGGGAATACTTTCCCGGATGTCCCCCCCTACCGCTATCACCTACTGCCGCGTTAGGTCACCCCTAGCACCGCGTATTGCCATGTTATGCTTTGTGTTGCTTCGATTGCTCTATTATTTATTTGTGTTCCCCCTTTGTTACTTCTTTCCGGTAGACCTCGAGACCGCCGCCGATACCCCGTGATCGACTACGGTGTTGACGACCCCTCCTTGCCAGAGCAACCAGGCAAGCCCCCCCCCCCCTTGATCACCAGATATCGCCTATTCCTTCTCTCTACTGCTTGCATTAGAGTAGTGTAGCATGTTACTGCTTTCGGTTTATCCTATTCTGCTGCATAGCCTGTCATTGTTGCTACAATTGTAGATAACTTTACCTGCAATCCTACATGCTTAGTATAGGTTGCTAGTACTTCATCAGTGGCCCTACATTCTTGTCCGTCTGCCATGCTATACTATCGGGCCGTGATCACTCGGGAGGTGATCACGGGTATATATATATACATACATACATACATACATACATACATACTATACAGGTGGTGACTAAAGTCGGGTCGGCTCGTAGAGTACCCGCATGTGATTCCGATGTGGGGGCTGAAAGGACAGGTGGCTCCATCCCGGTAGTGGTGGGCCTGAGTTCTTGACGGCCCCCGACTGTTACTTTGTGGCGGAGCGACAGGGCAGGTTGAGACCACCTAGGAGAGAGGTGGGTGTCGGTGTCAAAACCGGCGGATCTCAGGTAGGGGGTCCCGAACTGTGCGTCTAGGATCGATGGTAACAGGAGACGGGGGACACGATGTTTACCCAGGTTTGGGCCCTCTCTATGGAGGTAATACCCTACTTCCTGCTTGATTGATCTTGATGAATATGAGTGTTACAAGAGTTGATCTACCACGAGATCGTAATGGCTAAACCCTAAAAGCCTAGCCTATGAATATGGTAATGAATGGCCTCTATCCGGACTATGCTCTCCGGTTTATATAGACATCGGAGAGATCTAGGGTTACATGGGGACGGTTACATAAGAAGGAATCTTCACAGCTGATCGCCTAGCTTGCCTTCCACGCCAAGGAAAGTCCAATCCGGACACGAGTATAGTCTTCGGCCTTCGTATTTTCACAGCCCATCAGTCCGGCCCAATGAGTAACAGGCCGGACGCCCGAGGACCCCTTAGTCCAATACTCCCTTAGTAGCCCTTGAACCTGGCTTCAATGACGAGGAGTCCAGCGCATAGATTCTCTTCGGCATTGCAAGGCGGGTTCCCCTTTCTCCGAACTCCAAGATAGTCTTCGGACGCGATGATTGTATCCGGACCTGTTACACACACCATACACAACCGCAGAGAGAATATAATATTTGCATGAATCTAATCTGTTGACAGCTTCTTTACAACGCGACATTGCGCTTGTCCGGTCATAATTTCGAACCGTTTTTCTTCTGCCATCCCACGTTTCGAGACGCAGTTGCTATTGACATGTCTTGTCAAAGCAGAGATCGTGTCCCCTTATTGCGGGATTCTCATCAATGCGGGCATGGGTAACTCAACCGTGTCGTTTATACAGCCCTTGGGAATAGGCGAGTTTTTAGGACGAGTGGGGAGGCGCTTGACATTCGCGGCCTTTATAAGGGGATGATGACACTCTCCCTTTTCCCACACCCTTCTTCATCTCCAGTCCTTCCATCCTCGAGCTCCAGCGCCCAAGCTTTGGTCTTTCCTCATTCGAGAAGGCACTCCAATCATGTCTGGATCCGGAGCTGGAGGCAAGTGGATGGCCTCTTCCGTCAAGAAGAAGGACATCACGGGGCTCCGGGAGGCCGGCTATTTAGCCAAGGAGATTGCTCACCGACTCCCTGCGAAAGGGCAAATCGTCCCTACCCCCGAGCCCCATGAGAGGGTTGTGTTTCTCACACATTTCGTCCGCGGGCTGGGATTCCCCCTTCATCCATTTGTCCGTGGATTGATGTTTTACTATGGGTTGGACTTCCACGATCTGGCCCCCAACTTTATACTCAATATCTCAGCATTTATCATTGTGTGCGAGGCCTTTCTCCGCATCCCGCCTCACTTCGGCCTATGGCTGAAGACCTTCAACGTGAAACCGAAGGTGGCGAGCGGTCAACAAGCAGAGTGCGGAGGCGCCATGGTGGGCAAAATGCCCAACGTCACCTGGCCCGAACGCTCCTTCGCGGAGACGGTGAAGGGATGGCAGTCGGGGTGGTTTTACATCACCGAGCCGCGTGACGCCAATTGGGTAGCAGCCCCCGAATTCCGATCCGGAGTTCCGATGCGGCTCACTTCCTGGCAAGAGAAGGGCCTGACCTGGGGATCCCTTGACGAGATAACTTGGCTCCAGACATGCGTCCAGAACATGATAACCAAGAAGATCAGGCTTGTGAATGTGATCCAGGTCATGCTCATTCATTGGATCCTTCCGTGTCAACGCCGAACTTGCTATTTGTGGGAGTATGACCCCGCCGAGCACCAGACGCTGCGAGGGCTCTTCGGCACAACGCACGAAGGCATCTAGAAAGCGCTCTTCAAGGCGGGCGAGACGCCCCCGCCCATGACTGAAAATTGCGGGCTTAGCTCAAAGCGCCAGGCCAATTCGGTAAGTCTTATAATGCTTTCGAGGTATACCCTTCACCAGCATATTTTGAGGATGGATGCTGAGCTCCTCCATCTTCTTTACTAGGCTTGGATCGAGGTGGCGGAGCAGATTAGCTGTCCGGCTCCGCTTCCTGAGGAGGAAGAATTCCCACTTCTGACGAAGATGTTGTTTCCGGCGCCGTATGACGTGCCGGAGAAGATGGCCAAGAAAGCGGCCAAAGGGGCCAAGAAAGGCCCTTGCCAAAAAGGCACTCCGGACATGTCGTCCGAGGATGAGACTTCCTCTTCATCCGACGACGATGATGAAGAGGAAGAAGAAGAAGAAAATGATTCCCCACCTGAGGTGGGGAGGAAGAAGAGGGCGGCTCCCCCGGATCCGGAGGCGAAAGCGCCCAAGAAGGTTAAAGGATCCCAAACGGATAACTCCGTGTGGGATATTGATAGCAGTCCAGAACGACCTCGCTGGACCAAGCCTCGGGACGCTTCGTAAGTACCAGAATCCGCAAACGTATGGCCTTCCTGTTTTATAGTATTGACATATTGTAAGCTTTGTTACTGCAGTCCGGCACGTGATGGCTCCCTGCAGTCCTCGACTGAGGATTCGCTGGGCTCGAAGGAGAGGGCTAGCACATCTCCGCCACCTACTCATTCTGTCTCACCCAAGGGTGATGACGAGGTGGTGTCCAAAAAGACTTTCCCAGGCCGGGGGGAGATTCCGGAGATCATCGGGGTGACGTCCCAGGATGATTTTTTGGCCGCCGGACATGTGGGGAAAAAAGTCCCCGTGGGAACTGGTGACGGGGCCCGAGTTCCCTTTGGACCTCAGCCGGATACCATCCCGGATATCTACACGGATCCAGGGTCCCGCGAACGGCGTTCCCTTCAAGGAGGGAATGTGCCTGTTCCACCGGTGACCTCTGTCCAACCAGAGGTGCCGGATAATCTGCTGGAGGCGCTACGAGGCACCTCTATTGTGGATGAACATCGTGTCCTTATGGACACGGTGATAGAGAAGGTCCAGTTCGTCAAAAGCGAACTGACCGAAGCCTGCACTAGCCTTCTAACGGGCTTTGAGGTAGGTGATTGTAAAAAATATCACAGTATAGACAGTAGCCCCTGATGCTCTGTTTGGTGTTCGTGAAGAAAAGCCGAATAGAGGATCGAGAAGAAATATCGCAGGAGTCTAACATGAGTTGTCTATGTGAATAAGCAGGTATCGCTTAAGGCAGCCACTGCTCATGTTGTGGAGGTCTCCGGACTGAAGCAGAAACTGGAGCGGGCCGAGGAGGAGCTCGGCCTCGTGAAGAAGTAGCTGGAGGATAACCAAGGTATGCAGTAACCTGTAGGTATATTTCTAGAAAATGAATAGTCCAAATGGACTAAATTGTCATAAACTTTATTAGGGGCCACGACCGAGGTGGCAGCCCTTAAAAAGGCGCTAGCCGAGGCTGAGGACAAGGCGGCCAAGGAACGTGCCTCGCGCGAGAAGCACGAGGCCCGGGATGGCGAGGCGCAGCAAGAGCTCCAGAGTGCGATAGAGAGATTTGAATCCTTGGAGCATAATTATAAGGCGCAAGAGTCCGAATTGGCCAAGGCCCGCCAGAGCGCGCAGGATGCACAAGCCGAAGCCCAAAACGCCCTCCAGGAAATTCAGGCGGCCAAGAAGATTACAGCGGGTAAGTTTGTCACCATGCGTAGCAAGTATGTAGAAGAAACGTTTCTGTGTACTTATCCTGAATTTGGATTTTCCAGGGGTGTTTACGGATCTGCCGCACAGTATGTCAGATGCTGCCGAGCATTATAGAGCCGAAGAAGGGATGTCTACGGAGAAGCTATTCTTGTCCCAACATCTGGGATCCGAACATCTGGTGCCCTTCAGCGACCAGCTAAAGCAGTTGGTCGAGCTGCACAGGTTGGCAGAGCTAGCCATGAAGGACCTGATAGTCCGGCTGTGGCCTGCCGATCCTATACAGAGCAGCTACTTCGGACTTGTGCAGCGGCTTGTGAGTGCTTGTCCGCGGCTCGAAGCGGTGAAGCGGTCGGTCTGCATTGTAGGTGCGCGTATGGCCTTTGCCCGCGTCAAGACGCATTGGGCGAAGCTGGATGCCAAGAAGCTGATGACCGAGGGACCGCCGGAAGGCAAGGAGCATCGTCGACCCGAGCACTATTTTGATGGTGTTCTGGAGGGGTCCCGCCTTGTGGCGGAGCAATGTTCGAAGGATGTTATATTCCCATGAGAACATGTATATTACCTTGTCCTGTAATATGAAACAAGTATGTTATGTAGTATAATGCTTATGATTTAAATTTTACCTCCTGTGCGGCCATTTAATGAATCTGAGGGTTGACCAGTCGTCGGCTTCTGCCCCCACGTAGATAGTACGGGGGTGTTTGGGATGAATATAAACACTCTTTACTCCACATTCTGGTCCTTAAAGGAGGTGTTTAGCACAACGAACAAGGCATTCAGACTATCCGGCCTTTACCACCCTCACTTAGCCATAGGAGTTTGACAATTAAGAAAGTTGGCGAAGCCCCTTGTGTTCGGAAGGCCGAATTAGGGGCGTTTATTCACGCCTAATCGGGAGAACCGATTCTTTGCGAGAATCGGAAAAAATCTCCAACGATTTGGAACCTCTCGAACAGCTGACCGGCTCTTGCCGCATCATGATAGTCAGTTTTCGGCTTTCTCTACTGAGGTGCTCGTCCGGAAGAACTGGGACACAATCGCAGTAGTTCTCCCTTTACTACCCTAGCCGATGTAGCGGAACGTAAGGTAGTAAGCACAGGAGCCGGGCAACCCAACTATTGACCAAAGACATGATTCGGAGCCGATGCATATAATGCTATAAGTTCGGGGTGCCAAACTATACTGTAAAAGTGTTCGGACTTTTATTGCCGTGATGCGGGGTGTAATGAAGCCCCTGGCATAGTAATACGTACCATGGTGTACGTGTGCAATGAGTAATTAATACCGATGTGAGGAAACGGGAAAATGAAGTAATAAGCTGACGCTACCGTGTATTCACCATTATGGTGTAACTAGTACGTCGAGGCGTACTTTGTACAAGTAATGCGAGAAGCAAGTAAGGCTATTTAACACGCCGCCACCAAGGGCGAGCTACATTCGAGTATGAAAAGCAATTATGGCAATAATTTAATAGAGACCACCTGGGGATTCCCTTGTAAGCCAGAGCTCCTTGCCTCCTTGGTGTGTTCTGCCGGCGGGTTGTCCGTGTAGACCTTGAAAAGAGAAGGAAACCCGTAAAAGGAAAAAGTAAAAGCATGCGAATCCCCGGGTCGGTCAAGCCGTACAGTGGATCGCGAACGAGTTATGCCTCCGTCAATACCCATGGAGTTTTGAGTGCGTCGTTTATGTATGCGCGGTAGTAATGCCATTGCCTCATCGGGGCTGGGACGGAGGCCGAGTTGCTAATTCGGCTCGCGACGGGCCGAGCTGTCCTGCTGCAGTGTTGTTCAAACCCTCTTGACGATGTCCAGGGGCTCGGCAGCTGAATTATAATGCTGCTTGAGAAGGCCGCTCTGTACTTCTGCTGCTAGGGCGGCGGTGTGTTCCGCTGTACGGAGGGAGCGTTTCGTGTTTCCATTTACTGTAATGATGCCACGTGGACCGGGCATCTTGAGCTTAAGATAAGCATAATGTGGTACCGTGTTGAATCTAGCGAATGCGGTTCGTCCGAGCAGGGCGTGATAGCCGCTGCGGAATGGGACGATATCGAAGATTAGTTCTTCGCTTCAGAAGTTATCCGGTGAACCGAATACTACCTCCAGCGTTATTGAGACCGTACAACGGGCCTCCATGCCTGGTATGACTCCTTTAAAGGTAGTCTTTGTTGGTTTGATCCGCGAGGGGTTAATACCCATCTTCCGCACTGTGTCCTGATAAAGCAGGTTGAGGCTGCTACCACTATCCATCAGGACTCGTGTTAGGTGAAACCCGTCAATAATTGGGTCGAGGGCTAGTGCGGCTGAACCGCCATGGTGGATACTGGTTGGGTGATCTCGACGATCGAAGGTGATCGGGAATGATGACCATGGGTTGAATTTTGGGGCGACTGGCTCTATCGCGTAGACGTCCCTAAGTGCTCGCTTACGCTCCCTTTTGGGGATGTGCGTAGCGTATATCATGTTCACTGTTTTGACTTGAGGGGGAAATTTCTTCTGCCCTCCGGTGTTCGGCTGCTGGGGTTCCTCGTCATCGTCCTCGCTCTGTGATTCCCCGTCCTTGCTTCTGTTGTTTATCTTGCTAGCTTGTTTAAAGACCCGGCAATCCCTGTTAGTATGGTTGGCCGGTTTGTCTGGGGTGCCGTGTATCTGGCAAGGACGATCGAGTATGCGGTCCAAGCTGGATGGTCCTCCACTGCTCCTTTTATCGGGCTTCTTTCGCTGGCCGGACTTGGAGCCATTGAATCCGGCGTGAACTGTAGTGTCATTGGTGTTATCGCCATTGCTTCGGCATTTGTGTCTGTTGCGCCGGAGCTTGCCGGTGCTACTTTTGGCCTCGGAGGGGCTTGTTTCGTTGGCTGTGTTTGTGCTGCGAGCCAGCCAACTATCCTCTCCCACGCAGAAGCGGGTCATAAGTGTCGTGAGGGCTGTCATGGACCTCGGCTTTTCCTGGCCGAGGTGGCGGGCGAGTCATTCGTCCCGGATGCTATGCTTAAAGGCAGCTAGGGCTTCGGCATCCAGACAGTCAATGATCTGGTTCTTTTTGGTTAGGAACCTAGTCCAGAAGTTTCTGGCTGATTCTCCAGGTTGTTGAATTATGTGGCTTAGGTCATCGGCATCTGGTGGTCGGACATAAGTTCCTTGGAAGTTATCAAGGAAAGCCTCTTATAAGTCCTCCCAGCTGCCGATGGAATTCTCGGGCAGGCTATTTAACCAGTGTTGAGCTGGTCCTTTGAGCTTTAATGGGAGGTATTTGATGGCGTGGAGGTCATCTCCTCGAGCCATGTGGATATGGAGAATAAAATCCTCGATCCATACTGCTGGATCGGTTGTGCTGTCGTATGCTTCAATGTTGACAGGCTTGAACCCCTCGGGGAATTCGTGACCAGCACCTCGTCTGTGAAGCAGAGAGGGTGTGTGGCGCCTCTATAGCGGGCCGCATCACGGCGGAGCTCTGATGGAGTCCATCTGCAGCATTCGGCTCAGGCGTGGTTAGGTTTGTCCCGTCCGAATAGGTAGCCGTCGTCGTGCCTCGAAGCACGCCCTCGCGATCCGTAGACGATCTTGTATGTCCTGCTCTATCGTCCAGGATCTGCCGGAGGTCGTACGTGTGATCCCGAACTCTTCCGTCTTTATTCTTACGAGGCGGTGGGGCAGGCTGCTATTCGGCCTGAGTTGCCGCTTTATCCCGGCTGCGGGGTGGTCGGTCGGCCGCCCTGTCTCGACTACGTGGTGGTCGTTCCGCATTACGCGAGGGAGGTGTGGGCTCCGGTGCTTCCTCATCGAATTGAGGTAGCAGTCTGCGTTTCGGGTAGCTCTTGGCTGGGCGCCTGAGGCCGTATTCTTCGGCTGTCAGGACATCAGTTCATCTGTCGACGAGTAGGTCTTGTTCAGCTTGAAGCTGCTGTTGTTTCTTTTTCAGGCTCTTTGCAGTGGCTATGAGCTGAAGCTTAAAGCGCTCCTGCTCTAGAGGATCTTCCGGCACGATGAAGTCTTCGTTGCCGAGGCTTGTCTCCTCCTCGGAGGGTGGACAGTAACTATCGTCCTCCGAGTCATCTTCTATGGCCTGTTCATCAGGGTTGTCTTGCCTGTTGTCGTGTTCCTCCTGTTCGGATGTAGCTCCGACAGGGTCTTCGTTGTTTTCGGCGTCGCCTGGAGTGCTATTTTCTCCGGTGCTAGTATTTCTATCTTTTGAGCGGCGAGGCTTAGAACGGCGCTTGGGGCGTCGGCGCTTCGACTGTGTCTCAGAGGTTTTATTTGCATCTGGCTCTTTGTTGTCATCGCCAGATCCTTTAGGTGTATCAACCATGTACATGTCGTACGAAGAGGTAGCCGTCCAACGTCCGGTGAATGGCGGGTCTTGGCCTTGCTCCATATCGACATCGTCGTCCATACCGTCGATGTCTTTGGAGCCATAGTCAAGCACGTCGGTTAAGTCATCGACAGTGGCTATGAAGTGGGTGGCGGGTGGGAAGCAAAATTCCTCGTCATCTGTCTCTAGCTCGACCCGAACAAAGTTCGGCTGTGAGTCCTCCTCCAAGGATAAGTTCTTTAAAGAATTTAGCATGTCACCAAAAGGTGAGTGCTGGAAGAAGTCTACGGCGCCAAATTCGAAAATTGATAATCGATCCAGCTCTGTGTCCGCAGGCACGCCTGATCTGGAACGTGTAGCCGAAAACGAGTCCGGAGTTCCATTGACGCAAGTATTGCAGGATGTCGAGTCCATGTGTGGCTCCAACGCCGTGGACTTTGTGGCCTCGAAGGGCATGATCTGCTTCGGTTCTGAGGCCGTTGCAGCAACAGGATCCATCTCCTGGGTGTGATCCGATGACAGATTTAAGTCATGTTCATCGGAGAGAGGGGGAGCGACTGCCGCAGTCTTGAATCCATCGGAGATCAAGTCTCCGCGAGTATCCGCGACGCAGTTCAAGCTTCCAGATCTGACCTGATGGCCAGGAGCGTGACTATCGACCTGCTCCAGATGGCCAAGCGAGTTGGCCCGCAGTACAAAGTCGCCAAATACGAAGGTCTGTCCGGGGAGGAAGGTTTCTCCTTGGACAACGTCATTACTGACGATCAAAGGGGCCATCGAGCCCTTTGCCGACGGCATAGTGGAACTCTCAATGAAAGCACCAATGTCGGTGTCAGAACCGGCGGATCTCGGGTAGGGGGTCCCGAACTATGCGTCTAGGATCGATGGTAACAGGAGACGGGGGACATGATGTTTACCCAGGTTCGGGCCCTCTCTATGGAGGTAATACCCTACTTCCTACTTGATTGATCTTGATGAATATGAGTGTTACAAGAGTTGATCTACCACGGGATCGTAATGGCTAAACCCTAAAAGCCTAGCCTATGAATATGGTAATGAATGGCCTCTATCCAGACTATGCTCTCCGGTTTATATAGACACTGGAGAGATCTAGGGTTACATGGGGTCGGTTACATAAGAAGGAATCTTCACAGCTGGTCGCCTAGCTTGCCTTCCACGCCAAGGAAAGTCCAATCCAGACACGGGTATAGTCTTCGGCCTTCGTATTTTCACAGCCCATCAGTCCGGCCCAATGAGTAATAGGCTGGACGCCCGAGGACCCCTTAGTCCAGGACTCCCTCAGTGGGCCTGGCCCTGGTTGGCGTCCGCGGTTACATCAAAATAATAAGCTTAACGAGATTTTGGTATTTGATCTGAGTCTGGCCACTGGCCAATACACACTAACCAACTACACGGGAACAATTATGGGCACTCGACGTCGTGGTATCAGCCGAAGCCTTCTTGACGTCAGCGACTGAGCGGCGCACGCCGGGTTGGATCGTGTAACGCAACTTCCTTTGTAATGGAGGTTGCTAGGTCTGCTCACCGGCCGCATACGCAACGTGCAGGTGTGCAATGGGCGATGGGCCCAGACCCCTACGTCCATAGGATTTAGACCGGCGTGCTGACCTCTCTGTTGTGCCTAGGTGGGGCTGCGACGTGTTGATCTCCCGAGGCCGGGCATGACCCAGGAAAGTGTGTCCGGCCAAAGGGGATCGAGCGTGTTGGGAAATGTGGTGCACCCCTGCAGGGAAGTTTATCTATTCGAATAGCCGTGTCCCTCGGTAAAAGGATGACCCGGAGTTGTACCTTGACCTTATGACAACTAGAACCGGATACTTAATAAAACACACCCTTCCAAGTGCGAGATATAACCCGGTGATCGCTCTCACACAGGGCGATGAGGGGAGGATCGCCGGGTAGGATTATGTTATACGATGATACTTGGTGAACTTACCATCTACTCTCTTCTACATGCTGCAAGATGGAGGCTGCCAGAAGCGTAGTCTTCGATGGGACTAGCTATCCCCCTCTTATTCTGGCATTCTGCAGTTCAGTCCACCGATATTGCCCCTTTACACAGATACCCATGCCTATGTAGTGTAGATCCTTGCTTGCGAGTACTTTGGATGAGTACTCACGGTTGCTTTGCTCCCCCCTTCCCCTCCTTTCTTCCTGGTTGTCGCAACCAGATGCTGGAGCCCAGGAGCCAGACGCCACCGTCGACGACGACTCCTACTACACTGGAGGTGCCTACTACTACATGCAGGCCGCTGACGATGACCTGGAGTAGTTTAGGAGGATCCCAGGCAGGTGGCCTGCGCCTCTTTTGATCTGTATCCCAGTTTGTGCTAGCCATCTTATGGCAACTTGTTTAACTTATGTCTGTACTCCGATATTGTTGCTTCCGCTGTCTCGTCTATGATCGAGCACTTGTATTCGAGCCCTCGAGGCCCCTGGCTTGTATTATGATGCTTGTATGACTTATTTTATTTTTAGAGTTGTGTTGTGATATCTTCCCGTGAGTCCCTGATCTTGATCGTACACGTTTGCGTGTATGATTAGTGTACGGTTGAATCGGGGGTGTCACAAACTTCATCATCACCGTCACCACGCCGTCGTGCTGACGAAACTCTTCCTCGGCCTCAACTGGATCAAGAGTTCGAGGGACGTCACCGAGCTGAACATGTGTAGATCACGGAGGTGTCGTGCGTTCGGTACTTGGATCGGCTGGATCGCGAATACGTTCGACTACATCAACCGCGTTACTAAACGCTTCCCGCTTTCGGTCAACGAGGGTACGTGGACACACTCCCCCCCCCCCCCCCCCCCGCTCATTGCTATGCTTCTCCTAGATAGATCTTTCGTGATCGTAGGATTTTTTTTGAAATACTACGTTCCCCAACAGACAACGACTCGCAGTTCACTAGCAATCTGTTCAAGACATATTGTGCTAACCTTGGAACGCAGATATGCTACGCCTCAGTGGCACACCCCAGGAGCAATGGCCAAGCCGAGCACGCCAACGCGGAGGTCTTGAGATGCCTCAAGACCAGGACCTTCAAGAAGAAGCTCGAGGCCTGCGGCAGGGGCTGGCACGACGAGCTCCAGTCCGTGCTATGGTCCATCCGCACCACCGCCACCAAGCCAACAGGCGAGACCCCATTCTTCCTCGTCTACGGAGCCGAAGTGGTTCTCCCTCATGAGGTTAGGCATCGCTCCGCGCGGGTCCTGGCGTTTGACGAGGCACGTCGGGACGCCATGCGGGGGATGGACCTCGTGCTGGGGGAGGAACGCCGCCGCCAAGCCTCGCTCCGGGCGGCAAGATACCAGCAGGCGCTGCGATGGTATCACTGCCGCAGCGTCCGCTCCAGGACACTCGAGGTGGGCGATCTTGTCCTAAGGTGGGTGCTCTCCAGGGAAGGGCTGCATAAGCTCTCACCCATGTGGGAGGGCCCGTTCAGGATTGCCCACGTCTCCAGGCCTAGCGCCGCGTGCCTGGAGATGCAGGACGGGGTCCCCATCCAGAACGCCTGGAACATCCAGCACCTCCGGAAGTTCTACCCATGAAGCAAGGCCCAGTGCCTGTGAAGGTCTCCGCTCGTGACACTCTCACGTAATAATGAGTGGGGTTGTACACGCCCTGGAGTCTCCGGAGTGCCACCCTCGGGCCTTCGGGGCTCCCTCCCACGTCTTAGTGGCAGCACTTAGCTCCGCGCTGTTGAGAAGACTAGACTAGGTGCTGGACGCGACTGTTCATTTGCTTTCTGTAGTTGGTTTGCAGCCCTTTTAATGGAGTTTGAAGTTCTGGCGTTTCCCGATTGTTTGGTTGAATTCCTTCTTCTCTCTGCTTCTTCGCTCGGTTCTTTGTTTCGCGCCATAGAGAACGGCAGTTGCCCGACGCTCTCCCTCGCGCACCTCGCGCGGGGGCTGGGCAGGTGTGTGCGTGCGCTAGGCTAACCCGGTCATGGGCACACCTCGCCAAGCCCTGTCGCGCTGTCGCTCCAGAGCTTCGGCTCCCCTGATCTTCGCGAGGCACCCTCGATTGAGCTCGTGATCGGCGTACCCTTCTAAGTCCGTGCCCCACGGGTACCGTGACGTGGTGCGCTAGGCCATGATCAACCCATGCCGGAGGCCTCGCGCGAGGAAGGATAAGGATTTCCTAACGGGTTTTTGCAGCTTCGCGGTACCTCCCGAGGTCAGCGGCTCCCGAGTTGGCAGTAGGGAAGCCTCACCGGATGCCAGGAGGCGCGTCCTCACTAGGTGGAAACTACCTCGGATGTATCAAGCTAAGTTACCCCTCTACGTCTACATAAAGCACAGATGCCACAACATAACGCAGGAACAATAAGCATGACATTGCGGCACGAAAATCACTGTTTATTACACGTCCTCGCAGGGTCCCATACTTGTTTCTTGAAACGCAGGAAGAAAGGAGAGGACGGGCAAAAGCAGCGCCCGCGCCCGCAGCAGCTCATGAGGGTCGGCTCCCAGCGCCCCCCTGACTCAGCCAGAGCCCTCCTCGCGCTTCACCGGGGCGTAGCACCGGGACGACCCGCCACCATCCTCAAAGCGGGCCCGACGACGTGGCGGCTGGTTGTACCCGCTGCTGCTGGAGCTTTCGCCAGAGGAGGAGTCGCCGCTGCTGGACGAGCCACGGCCGTCGCTGAGGGGAGTTCGCCCTCATCCTCGTCACGGCCGTCGCCAAAGGCCAAGCGCATCGCCACGGCTGCTGTCTTCGGGGCAGCACCCTGCGTGGAGACAATCTTCCCCGAACACCCTCACGAAGAGGGTCGCGGCGCCGTCGTACTTGAAGTGGAGGGTGCATCGCCTGCTCAGGCCGCGCGCGGGGGCAAATGTCTGCCAGCCGCGGGCCAGGGCCACATTGCCCGCGACGGAGACCTCCATCGCGACCCATGAAGCCTTGCTGCAGCAGCTGTCGGCCTGCAGCCAGAGGCCGCCAAGACCCGTGGCTGGCAGCTCGTCAGCGAAGGAGCGCGGAAGCTGGAGCAGGTGCCAGCCGGGTTCTCCGACCACATGATGAACTCCGGCAGCGCCTCCGCCGAGTGGAAGAGTGGCCGGGGAGGCCGGGCAACCATGGCGCGCCTTCCCTCGTCAGGAGGACCGCCACGTCTCGGCCGACCCCACCCCCCCCCCCCCCCCCGCGCGCGCGCGAGAAAAGACGCCGCTGCAGCCGCCAGGGACGGCACCGGACCCTAAGAAGTCCGCCCGTGCCCCCGAGGAACAACAGTAGGGGTCGCGGCGTGCTTGCGGGAGCGACCACACCCTCTCTTGGGCGGGGGCGAACCGGGCCCCTCCTGGCGGGCTTTCCCCTTTTCCCCGGCCGAGAACCTCTTCGCCGACGCCATGGGTACCACGGCAAGACGGCGAAGCAAGGAGGAAGAGGAAGGAGCGCGTAGCAGGAGGAAGGAGATGGGCGACGGGGGCTCCGCCCCTCTCCTCATTTATAGCCAGAAGGAGGCCAACCGCCGGCCTCCATGATCGCAGGTAATGATGGTTTTCTTCTGCATGCAGTAGGGTCACGTCAAGTCGAACGGTTGCCGAGGCAGCGTGGGGAAGCGGAGGCGCCCACGTCCTGTCAATCACCACGCGTCAACAAAGGACGCAGGCGGTTTGGGCCCACGGCGCTCCGCACTTGCCCTTTGGCTCCGTCTCGAAGCCAAGTCCGAGCGCGCCTTGGGCCCGGGGGCTACTGTCGGCGTCCTAGGAACGGGGGTACCCAGACTTGCCTGCCTGCGCCCCACGACGTGGCTCCACCAACGGCCCGGCACGGCCCGACTTCAACAACAACGACTCAAGACCCTCGCGAGGCGGGCAACACCAAGACCTCCCTGGGGGCGGCCTCCCCAGGCTAGCTCCCGAGGAGCGGAGATATCTATGCAAGGGGCACCTCGCGAGGTCCGCGTGACGTGAGCCGTGACGACCAAGGCCAGGCGGGGGGCAGCGGGCGCAGTGCGCCAGTTTCCTCTTTCGTGCTAAAGAGGCGGGCGCGGGCGAGGAGTCCCGAGGCATCAGGCAAAGGTTTCCATATCAGTGCAACAAGACCAGGACCAGCAGGACGGCAGGACGGAGGTCACCATGGAGCCCACAGCAGCGTCACCACTAGATCCTTTGGCAGGCAAAGACCATCTTTTATCAGGATAACTTGTACTAGTTGTCTCCCTTCAAAATTGGCTGTTGTGGGATCCCTTCGCACCTACATTTGGGAAGAGGACGAGGGCCTCTATAAATAGGACTAGCCACCACCAGGGGAAGGGGACGGATCATTCAGACCACCCTCACGCACTCCAGCTCACCGAGCACAAGAACACCTTTCCTCAGGAGGTTGTTCATCCCTTGTATTTGTTCATCCCCAACCTACGGGGCAATCCACCACCACCACACTGGAGTTGGGTATTACACCACAACGGTGGCCCAAACCAGTATAAACCTCTGTGTCTCGTGTTCTTGGGTTCGTCAAGTTAGGCCGTGAGATCGTTGAGCGAGTGAGCTAGCGAGAGAGAGAATCCTTCGTGCGCACCCGAGAGTTCAAACCTCAAGGGTTTGCCGGAACCCAGAATCCGACACCCCACTATTCCGCTCTAACCTGCAGAGTAAATAACAGACACCCACTCTGTGTGTTGTGTCGCCGCTTTGTGCCGTCCTATCTAGGTTGTCTACTTCGTTCAGTTTTTCAGGTTGAAGGAGCTACTCCGTTTTTGTTACAGTTGTTCTTTTATTTTATTTTTCATATTTCTACTTTTTAAATTCAAGAATATTTTTAATTCGTAAATACTTTAACAATTAATGCATATTTTGAAAATTTATTATTTGTTATGTATGCTAACATTTTCTAAATTCTGGGAATATTTTCTTTCAAATTTTTTGAGTCTTTAAATTTACTATTTTGTCTTCTAATCTGTGAACATTTTTCAGTATTCTCAAAATTCTAAAATTATCGAAATTTAAATAAAATTAATAATATTTTTTAAAAACTGTTATTTTTTCTTAGAAATATGGGGAACATATTTAGAAAATAATTGAATATATTTTGAGCATTTGTCAAATTTATAATCATTTTCTGAAATTCTGAACCAGCTTGTGTAATATGTGAACCTTTTCAAAATTTTGTGAATATTTTACCAAATTTGTTAGCTGTAAAATATGTTATATATTTTTATTTAAAATAATTTTTTCAGACTCATTCGATACGTTAATGCAAAATCTTACTGGAAAAAATCGAAGCGCAATCGTCCCTGCCCATGAATTGGGGTGTTGCACGTTGCCTTGCTATTGCTAAATAAAAGAAATGGGCCAGCCCCACGCGGTGGGGGCATGCACATTTATGTGATTGTTCTTGGGCAAGTCTGTACGCCAGTTCTTTGGGGGCTTATGGGTCGCTGTCAAAATAAGTTGCCCTCTACCTAGCTTATTCTGGCAATCCAACCAAAGCTTTGATTCTAGAAGTCTACTAGTTAATTCTTAATTAACTTCATCATATGGCACGAACGTTGGCATTGAAAAGAGTGTGTCAAAACATATGCAAAACGGGCGGGGGTGATAGTAGTGAAAACTGCACATTCACGCACGAGGGGAAGTTGCACATCGACCAGTAAGTAAGTGACCGGCCCAGGAGACCAAGTTGGACGTTTCACTAGTAAGGTAGTTGGACACGGGTGCCAACTGTTAAAACTTCACTTCCACGTGAAAGGGGAAGTTGCATATCGACTGTTTGACAATTGCATCTAATAGAAACTAAATTGCACACAAAAAGTTTGTCGAAATATATACATGCGTTATCTATGGTGGAAATGAATCATAATTCCGATTTTGGGTTCAAAAGTTATGGCTTTAAAAAAATCAAAATCTGTACTAAGTGCATTCACACCTCTTCGCATGGTTGCCTTTTATATTATGGATTAGAGGGACACCCACTTTTCAAATCTGGTCAGTCACTCAGGATTGCTAGCGAGTCAACAACCACTCACTAGAACATCCATTTAAAAAATGTTATGAAGTATATACCTAGTGCAATATTTTCATTTTACTAGTTTGATAATTATTTAAGAAAAATCCAAATGTACTAGACAATGTTAATTATGAATATAAAGAATGTCGACCTTAAGTTGATGAAGAAATTTCCATCATGTAATAAAAAACGTTCACCATGAGTTTTTTTAAATCATCTCATATTTAAAAAAATTAATAAGGTATTAAAAAATGTTCATATTTATTTAGAAAATTGTTTTATCGTTTACATTAGAATCAACATATTCAAATAATAAACACCGCCCCATTTTGAAATATGTCCTACTCGTATTTGTAAAATGAAAACATATATTTATTTAATACTCACCATGTATTTTAAAAAGTTTGTGAGTACATATAATGAGCATTGAAAAGAACTGTTCATCCTCCGTTGGCAAAATGTTCAATGTGTATATGAGAAATGATGAACGTGTATATGAAAAATGTTTAATCAGTACTAAAAAATTACATGTATCGGAAAAAAAATTCCTAAAGGAGGAGACAAATGAAAAATAATAGGATAAAAAAAGAATACAAAAACAAAAAAGAATGGAATAGAAGATGAAAATAAAAACAAAATAGTAATAGAAAAAATTTCGTGATATTTTTGGAGATGTTCAAGTTTTTAAAAATAATATCAAATTGTAGTTAACAATGTTCAATGTGCTTTTGATAAATATTCAATATGTATTCATATAAATGTTCAATGTTTTTTAAAAAAGTGTTCGACATGCATCTATATTTTTCAATTCTTACTAAAAATGTCAACTCATATCTAAAAATGAAAAAAGAGGAGAAAAAAAAGAAAAACAAAAAAGAATATGAAAATGAGAAAACTAAAGAAAAATGATAAAATTTAAAGGAAAACACAGAAAAGAAAGACCCAGATTGGAATCATCCTAAAACTCCCTAAACCGCTAGTGACAGCATTACTGGAAATGTGTTATGCGGCCAGCCCAGTAGTATGCGGCAGCAAAAATGCTTGAGGCGACGGGGTGCTCTTTCTAGGAGAGCTCCTGTTGTATATTTGCTGTCATGTATAACAAGGGAGCCTTTCGTGGGCGTCAAATAGGGGAGCCTTTGCTCAAGGCCAACGCAATGTTTATCGTATGTTTGAAAATAAGTTTGACGTATAGAGAAAAATATCCATCGTATATTATGATTCTTTTTCACCATTATTTAAATAAATGTTCACTGTATACTGAACAATAAAAGTTAAGGTATGTAAGAAACGAAAAAAGAAGAAAAACCAAAATTCTGGAAAAAGTAAAAAGTAAAAAGAGAAAAACACAAAAAAGAGAAAAAAAACAAAAAGGAAAATGAAACCAAAAACCACACACAGAAAAAAAAAGTGCGCACTGGGAAAATGGGCCGGCCCATCTTGCTACGCGGTTCAAGGAAGGCTCGCCTATATGACGCATGAGAGGGTCCCTAAAAAGACACATGAGGGTCCGCTGGTTCCTATTCGGCCCAGCCCGTTACTGTGTTAATCGCAAACCGGCGCACACCCCTACTCCGAGCTGGGCCGGCCCGTTTTATCTCTTTTTTTCGGTTAAAACTGCGAAA
The DNA here is from genome assembly GCF_002575655.3 of Aegilops tauschii subsp. strangulata. Taxonomy (NCBI): domain Eukaryota; kingdom Viridiplantae; phylum Streptophyta; class Magnoliopsida; order Poales; family Poaceae; genus Aegilops; species Aegilops tauschii. The sequence continues at coordinate 417,494,548 of NC_053037.3, read as the reverse complement.
TCTGCAAAACCGCGCACGTGATGAGTAGAACTAGGGACCTCTTGGTCTCGTCAAACTCCACTAACCACCCGACGACAACGCCCTTTCGTGATTACTTTTCCCTTTTCATCTATTTATACTTTCTTTTCGTTTCTTTTTTCTTTCGGTTTTTCTGTTTTTTCTTTTTTCTTTTTCCTTTTTTCGCTTTCCTTTTCCTTTATTCAATTCATGATTTTTTCAAAATCCATGAACTTTTTTCAAAATTGATGAACTTTTTTCGGATTTGTGAACTTTTTTCAAAAATGATGAACATTATTTCAAATACGTGAACTTTTCCTAAATCTGTGAACTCTTTTTCAAAATCAATGAACTTTCTTCAATTTTTGGTGAATTTTTTTTCAACATTGATGAACTTTTTTCAAAATTTGTGAACTTTTTCCAAAATTTATGAACTTTTTACCAAAACTGATGAACTTGTTTTAAATCTGTGAACTTTTTCTCAAAATCTGGTGAACTTTTTCCAAATTCATGAACTCTTTTATCAAAATCGATGAACTTTTTTCAAGTCCATGAACTTTTTTAATCAAAATCGATGAACTGTTTCAAAATCCGGTGAACTTTTTTGAAATTCATGAATTGTTTTCTCAAAATCGATGAACCTTTTCAAAATCTGGTGAACTTTTTTGAAAAATTGATGATCTTTTTGTGAAAATTTCTTCGAAAACCGTGACCGTTTGTCAGAATCGACGAACTATTTTAAATTCGTGAATTCTTGTTCAAATTTTCCTTCTCTTTTTGAAATATTTTTGTTCTGGGGCTCAAACATGGTCAAATAGGACTGTTTTCTCGCATATAACACAACAAACCATCCTATTGTAGTGTAGAAGCGCCAAGCCCGTCAGCAATTGCGTGCAAGTTCGAGTACCACCCGCTGCAACATTTCTTACGTTTGTTTTTGTTTGTTTTTTGAGCATCTGGTGCGAGCAATACTGGGCCGGCCCACTACCGTGCTGCTTCGAGCGCCAACTACCTTACCGGGCGCTGAGGGCGCCGAAGAGGAGCGCTGTGAGGGTCCACTAAAAAAATGACGCATGGGGTCGTCATATAGGGCTTGCCTTTGCGCAAACAAAAGGTTTCCCTCTTTTTAGGTGAGAACTGCGTGACTGGACTAAGCTGCCTCAAAAAACTTGTAAAAAAAACTGCCTTGCTGGTTGGGACATGAAGCCTCAACTGGACCGAAAATTGTCGTTCTCGGGCGACTGCCCAATTTCGTCTGATGGTTCCCTTGTCATATCCTCTGTTTTCTGAGGGCATGCGAAGTCGTATCTTTGTCTTACATGAGACAGCGAGAACCCATCTCGAATTTCCCTACTCGGCAGCATAGGGAAGGCAGAGAGCAATGGAACGACCGGTCACACACAATTACATACTCTTACCACGATTTAAGAGCATTTCTAGCGGACCCCGTAAAAAACTGCTACCCACAAAGTAACCGTCAAAATATGGGTCGGCGCGGAAAATCCTGCCCGAACAGAACCCGCAAACGCGTCCGACTCGTAAAAGTTTTTGCGGGGCGCGGCATAATTCTCGTCCCAACCCGCAAAAAAGCGGGTTCCCCCCTCCCCCGGCCCGTCGATGCCGTGTATATAGCGAGAGTAGTTGGTGGGGAGGATATTTCAGCTCGCGCTTTTCCCCACCTACCACCGCCCTCTCCCCCTCGCCCCGCCGCCGGGCCGCCGCCCACGATTCCGGTGAAAGTAGCTGGCGGGATCACGCCGAAAGGACTCAACACGCCCGAGGTTGCCCTCTGCCACTCCCTCGTGCGTCGGCGGGCCGGAAAGTTGCAGATCAGCGGCCCTTCGACGCGGGCGGCCGGATTTGGCTTTTCCGGCCACCGGTGGCTGCCCCAAGCGATGGAATGGTCGAGGAGCACCCCGCGCAGCCCCGGCAAAGCTACATCGCCGCATGCAGGTACGGGTTCGTCCTGTAGCCGCCGCCGCCGGTTTGCCGGTAGGGATTCGGCCGGCCGTCCGCTGGGCTTGGCGCTCGCGCAGCGGCTCTGCGGCTCGCCGATGCCGCTCATACAGTGCGACGACTGCACGCGAACAGTGGTGCGGCTAACTTCGGGCCGAAGCACCCCGGATGGGTGTTCTTCAAATGCGAAAACGACAGGGTATGTGTTGTTTTCATTCGGCTTTGTCATCGTATTCTTCGGTTCAATTGTGATAGCTCATTTTGAACATCATCATGTGTGTAGAAAGATGGATGCTCATTTTGGTTTGGGAAGGAGAATACATTGGTTTATTGATAGAAAGAAACTTAATAGATGCTCGTGCACTCCTTAGTAGAATTGAAGCTAATGATGCGGCTGCATGTGCAATTAGAGAAGAAAGTAGTGGGGAAGCAACATCTACTTCTTTAGAACCAAAAAAGAAGAATGAAGAATGCAAAATCAAGAACCAGCGGATCAACAATGAATGCCTGGAGAAGATATTCGTCCAACTAGTGGGAGCAGTTATGGAAGTTGGATATCTTCTAAAATGCATAATTGTGGTTCTTGTTTTCTTTGGTCTTGTTATTCTAGCAAAGATTTGATGAAGTACTATGTATCCAATGCCATTGAAAAAGCAAAGAAATGGATTTTCTTATGTGAAATTGAATTGCAAATTTCGGATTTGCGGGCTGGCGGGAGCGGCGCTCGAGCAGATCCCGCAAAGTCGACCCGTAAAAGAGCATATTTCGCGAATATCCTTTTATACGGGTCGGTTTTGCGGGGTCTGACTTTGCGGCCGCCCGCGCCGTCCCGCAAAACCGTTTTTTCATAAACTGCAAACGCGTTTTGCGGGTCGGCGTTATACGGGTATGCTAGAGATGCTCTAAGCATTCGATGTCTGAATGCCACAATACTGGTATGTATTCATCTTGTTCTCTCACAGCGGCGCTAAACAAGTGCTCCTACGTATTTGTCCACACATGTTCGCAGGCTAAGCCGGCAGGAAAGAATACAACAAACGTCTTTTTTTTTGAATACGTAAAGCTTGCGTATCATTGCATTGACAGAAGAAGTAGAATGAGTATAAAAAGGAGTACAACACATAACACGAACGCAGGAAGGCGTAGGCGTGTACATGGTGCCCAGAGCAGAGAGACATGGGATGAGAGGATACATCACAGCTAAATCAACCAGACCCTAGCCAAGAATGGTAATGTCAAACCAACAAGAATTCCACCATCGTCCGTGCCGAAACCAAGGACACCTCGAGCGAGCAAGATAGTGCCTTCAGGAAGGAAGATGACGCTGGGACACCGCCACTATCCGGTCCGTGGGACCCGGACCTAGGGTTTTCCCTGAGCTCGAAGATGGGCTAAGCTGAAGGCCTTGGCAACGCCTCCAAGAAGGACACGACACCCGCGGGCGCCGTCGCTGCCAGCACCGGCAAGCCGATCAGGGATCTCTCCCTGGCCTATAGCTGAGCAATCCCATAGCCGCCAAATCCGGAAATGTAGATGGGGAGGCCATCGCTAGTCAGGAAGGGGTTGGCGGGCTGCACCTGCCGTCGGAGGGTGGCACCTCCTCTGAATCCACGAGCGTAGGATCAAGCAAAAGGGGGAAGCTTTGAGGCGTACTGGGTAGGAAGGGCGACGAGGGGGTACCGGGGCGACGACGTCCAGCAATGCCAGCAAGCGAGGACTGGAGGACGTAGATCCAAACTGCTGTGGCATTAGCCATCGGGGCATCGGCAAGCAAGGTGAGCTGGAAGGGACACAGCTACCTAGCCGCCAAGGCCGGAGCTGCCCGGTAGTGGACGCCAACAGCGAGGAACACCGGAGAGACGCGGGCCTGAGGCTGCCGGGTGCCATCCACAACCGCAGATGCATCGCTGCCTCCACACGAGAGCCGCCACCGCAGCTCGGGAAGGGAGGAAGGCCGCCAGACACGAGGGGGCCACTTGCACAGGAGGCAGACCGCGAACGCACCCGTAATCGACCACAGGCCTAAGCCCCAACCATGACGGGCCGAAACGAGGCCATGCGAGGGATGAGGAGCTGCAGGGGGTGGCGCCCCATGGCAGTGACCAGGAGCGCCGGGTCGCCACCGGCCGGCAGACTCGTGCAACAGCTGGGGGAAGGGCGCCCGAGAATCGACGGGGAGGATCTCGGGGTCGCGGGCCAAGGGGGTGGAGGCGCGAGCGGTGCGGGGGTCCGCGGCGGTCGAGGACGACGTGGGTGGCGCGGCCAGCCGGAGACGTGCAGGGGCAGGCCGCTGGGGACCGGATCCGCCGCCGCCGGACAGGCGGGGGAAGGGGGCGGCGCCGCCGCGGTAGGGGGCGATGCGTGGGGGTGGTCGTGGGGCGTGGGGGGCACGGCTCCGCCCCGCCGCCACCTTCCTGGGGTCCGGCGCGGCTTCGCCGGCCGGCCCTCCGGCGGGGGAGGTTGCTAGCGAGGGCGGCTAGGGTTCCCCCCGTGTCGCCAGAGGAGGGCAACGGGGGAGGGGGGGGGGGATTCCCAGAAAGATGGACCATACAACAAACGTCCTGCTGAGAACACCTGAAAAATTGACATTTGAGAAGCAGCATCCAAATATACATTTTCTTGAGTGACGACGAAGCAGTTCGTTCATCTCATGGAGTGTCTAAGCATCCAATGCTATTCTACTGTCTGTCACATTTGGGTTGGGATATGATGCCCTGATGTTGTGTGATTTATCCTTGCGGACAGTGAAAGGTGAGAGCGGCCGCACTATGAGTCTCTCTCTACACGCACCATCGTTGGTGACTCAGTAAAGTTAATATCCATACAGGTATAGGCAGACACCAATGACATCCCAGCAACTTAATGGCATCAATGATCTAAATCTAACGTGTTCGTAGATCGACCAGATACAATGCGCTTTAGGCGGAAATGGACGGGTCGAATTTCCGGGTCGAAAAGAAGTGGAAATAGAGAAAGATGCTCGGAGGTGGTGGATAAAAGGGAGAGAACCCAAGAAATGATGTTCAGGAGGGAGCTCAATGCTCATGACGTGAAAGCAAACACTCAATCAAGCTTTACAAAGGCAGGGACAACCATGCTAGGTCAAGGCGAGACACATCATTCATCGGTCTAGCTCAGGGAGGGTCCATCAATGCAGTTTGCTCAGCCAAAATATATTTCGTTCTGGCGCCTTAGGAAATCAAGTCGTGATGAGACCATCACATTTTTAGTTTTTGAAATGACTTTTTAAAAGTCCCTTATCTCATGACATCATAGACATAGTTTGTGAAATGACATTATAAAAGTCCCTTATCTCATTCTTGCATTTGATTCAAACTTTTTTTTTGTATCTATCACACCTGCATAATCTGATAATTTTTCTCCCGTTACAACACACGGGCATATTTACTAGTACTCTCACTTAAAGATTTGATATCTGAATGCCACAATACTAATATGTGTTCATCTTGTTCTCTCACAGCGGCGCTAACAATTTTTTGTCCGCATATGCTCGCAGGCTAAGCCGGCAGGAAAGAATACAACAAACGTCCTGCTGAGAACACCTGAAAAATTGAAATTTCAGACGCAGCATCCGCATGTACATTTTCTTGAGTAACGACGAAACAGTTCGTTCATCTCATGGAGTGTCTAAGCAAGAACCAAACTTTATAATTTAGCATCCAATGCTATTCCATTGTCTTTTACATCTGGGTTGGGATATGATACCCTGTTGCTGTGTGATTTATATCCTTGCGGACAGTGAAAGGTGAGAGAGGCCGCACTATGAGTCTCTCTCTACGCGCACCATCGTTGGTGACTCAGTAAAGTTAATATCCATACAGGTATAGGCAGACACCAATGACATCCCAGCAACTTATTGGCATCAATGATCTAAGTCTAACGTGTTCGTAGATCGACCAGATACACTGCGCTTTAGGCGGAAATGGACGGGTCGAAAAGAAGTGGAAATAGAGAAAGATGCTCGGAGGTGGTGGATAAAAGGGAGAGAACCCAAGAAATGATGTTCAGGAGGGGAGCTCATGACGTGAAAGCAAGCAAACACTCAATCAAGCTTTACAAAGGCACGGACATATTCCTGCCATCAGGGGAAATCATTCCACCCCAAGCTGTTGGTTCGTCCAAGTGGGTCAGAGGCAGGCATACACTAGCTAGCTATCCCTGTGGAAATATAATTATAATTTTGCAAACACAATTGCACACGCAGGACATGATTTATGATTAAAGGCTTGGCGAGATGAGATGACACTTGAGTTCATTACAGGTAGCAACATCCAACAAATCCCAGATGTGTACTTAACAGGCGCGCCTGCCCCCACACCACGTCTATCTCCTGCTGATCCAACGGCTCCTACTGCTGTGCTGTGCATAGCTGAACCGGACGATAGATAGATAGTCCCCGTCGGAGCCGGAAAGCCGAAACTCGCGCTGCTAACTGAACCCGGTACGCCTGTCTATCCGGGTAGCCAGCCACACGCACGCACGTACGTCCCCACCATCACCATGATCCTCGTGTGTAGTGTAGTGTATCAGAGTGGAATTTCTCGCACACTTTGATTTGCAGAAAGCCGACCGCCCTATCTAAATCTGGATACCATAAAGAAAGAAAAGGTGGACGAGAGCCCGGAGAAAAGATCAAAAGAAGTAGTAGTAGGATGGATATATATCAGCAGCTGCTGCTGCTGCAAAGAACTGGAGTTGCATCCATCCATCCATCACTCTCCGATGAAGGAAGGAAAGCATGCCATGCAAGGGGGTGTGGTGTGGCGAAAGTAAAACTCTCCTCCCAATCCAATACAATCCAATCATAGAAAGGAGAGATATATAGATGCTCCGTGTAGGCCACATTTGCATTCACCGTCAGGGCCGAGCGTGCAATGCATTCAGCAATCAGCACTGTGGCTGAGTCAGGGCCGAGCGTGCAATGCATTCAGCAATCAGCACTGTGGCTGAGCGAGCGAGCGAAGTGGACCTTGAAGTGATGTAAAGGCAGCACCGCGTTCGTCCCCCCTTTTGATGGATCGCGTGCCGATGATGCCTGGATCGCAGCATTCGACCGCGACGTCGGAGCACTAGCTCGCTCGCATGTAAAGTCGGGGCATTGTTTAGGCATTGACTTTTGTCGGGGCAATCTGCGCTGCGGAGCCTCCATCATCGATGGCACTCACTCACACTTGGACTGCAGCTGCAGACGGGGTGAAGGAAGGCATGCAGGAAGGAAGCTGCTGGAGCTCACCCGCACGGATCAGATGCCAACAGGCGGCTAAAAGTTGGAGTGTCTGCCCCCGGGATAAGATCAGAGTCAGAGAGATCGATAATGTGGATTCTGACCGGCCGGCCCCGGGGAGGACCTCAATATGGAATCCATAATTGGCGTGTCATGGGCTGGGGAGGCCCCGGCACGGCAGTCGTCGTGCACGTATGATGATCGGCGGCCGCGCGCACGCACACTTGGCGAGCGAACGCGCGCGTTCGCGGTGGCCGGCTCCAGCCTTTTGGCGAAAGCGACGGCGCAACTGGGGCGCGCGTCATCACGGGGAATCCAATCGCCGGGTCGCTCGGTCGATCAGGGGTCCGTGGAATTATTTGGCTGGGGCCTAGTACGTGCGTGCGTACGTACTGTACTACGCGTCCGTCCTGTGTTTGTGTAATAAGAAAATCAAAGTACGCAATGGAACGGAGGGTTTGTGCATGAGTGGGCTTAATTAGCTCGCTGTTGCCACGCGCGCTCCCGGTCCATCGATATGCCGCTGGGGTTCCCGTGTCGCGGGCATGACGAGCTAGCCGCGATCCGTCACGTCGGCGTGCATGTTGATGTTGCGTGCCGTCCCCTTCGGCTTAGCCTGCCCGGTTTTGCGCAATCATACTGTCATGGCATATCTGGGTTTCTTTCTTTGTTAATTGTTTGCTAAAGATGTGGTGTTTATTCCCACCATACGTCGAGAACAGAAGCCTCTGTTCCTCCCCAGGAAGAAGAACGAAAATAGATCGAGAGAATAGCTCATATGACGTGGATTCAAGTGCAAGTTGCTAAGCTGCTTTTGTGTTTCCAGCTAGCCTAGAGGTAAGAATATTTCCAGCTTTTGGGTCTACGTCGCGGGAAAGAGCAAACCATATCCGGGGCCAAAGCCAAAGATTGCGAGGTACTTATAATCGTTTCCACCTAAGAGCCAGCCAGCTTAATAACAAGATCATGGCAAGAACTCATCGGCTGGTGGGCTTTCCATTGCCAGATATTTTCCATGTGCTCATCCGGCCGCATATTTTCCATGGATGCATCAACCGAGCGAGACTGGCAGGCTAGCTTAGGTTAGCTCGACCGAGATGATGGAGGACAGCTTACCGTAGTCGTAGCCAAGCCTAGCTGATCGGTCCATCGAATGCAACTAATCTAATCCGCCAGTACGGGAGTTGGACCTGTGACCACAGACACACAACTGGCTGATTGAGCCAACTCTAATGCTTGGTCCCCTGTCAGAGCCCAGGATGCACTGTAACGCTCGACTCTCATACAGTACCTGTTAATTGAAACCTTGATGGCTATTTTACATGCTAGTAAGGTACTCCTCATGTGTTAAGCTAAAACTATCCGCAGTTAATACCTTGCTGAAAACCACTTGTCATTTTCTTCTGCTTCTCGTTGGGTTCAACACTCTTATTTATCAAAAGAACTACGATTGATTCCCTATACTTGTGGGTCATCAGCTTTGTACTATGTTTGCTGGTTTCAGAAGCCTTCGCAAGGAAAGCGCTATGGAACTCACTCATCGATTGACCAATATTGTTGAAAGACTTCATCAACGAGGAGTAACTGACATCACCCATAGAGATGTGGTCAACAAGTTGCTGAGCGCTCTTGATCCAACCTTCGAACCTATAATAGCAGAAATCAAGCAAAGACCAGACTATGAAGAACTTCACTATGTAGAGGTCATGATGCTGTTGTCGATTCACGAAGAAAAGATGGAACTAGAAAATGCAGATCAAGAATCTTGTTTGGAAAGTGAAGGAGAAATTCTCTCACATTATGGCAGTTCACAAGAAGAAGAAGATGTTGAGAATCAACGCACTATAACAAGGGAACTGGAAATGCTCACAAAAAGGTTAAGTGATCTCAGAAGACAGAACTTGTGCCTCACGAATGATGACGATTTTGATTTGCCCGAATCATCAAGGAAGTTACCTCCGAAAGAAATGAAGTGCTTCAAGTGCAAACAATTCGGTCATCTCATAGCAGACTGTCCTAGCTGGGAAGGAAAACCTAGTAACAGATGGAAATATCTTCACTGCAGTGAATTCACTTGAATGGATCGTCATACTAAGCTCTCGAAGAAAAATGAATCTTCATCATCCTCTTCGACAAGACCAGTCACTGACGTGAAAGCAAGAGCAACCATCGAATCAAATATGAAGAGAATATCACGACTGAATAGGGCATGTGCTGATATGACCCTGGAATCTCAAGGTGAGGCTACCGAATCAGAATCTGAAGATGAAGAGCTTCACGGAAGGCTAGGAAGAAGAAATGCTTTCATCGCTTATGAATCATCTGAGAATTCATTCGAGTTAGACACTGATGACAATGCTTTAAGTGATGATGAACCCATTGCATTCTGTCTCATGGCAAAAACATCAAAGGATCAGGTATCAGCAAAACACCATAAATGTATGAATGAATATTCTCCCGAATACATTTCCTATGCTAAACTGGTTAAGATTGCTAAATCTCAACAAGATGAACTTGAAATACTTGAGACAATCTTAGGAAAACCGAAGGATTACTGGTCGAAGAGATGGAGAAGAATCAAAAGTTGATCAACAAGCGTGATGCTTTTTCTTCAACTATTGATGATCTTTCCAACCGATATGATTCCCTTACAGTTGATGACGAGAGTTTGTCAGATGAACTCCTTAACAGGAATCAAGAACTCGAGTCACTGAAAGAGTCTAATAACGTGCTAGCGAAAGAAAATGCTTCTCTCTTCGCCGAGCAATCCAATTGGCTCCCTGATGATTTTGTGCCTCCTTGCTTACAATGCCTAGAACGTTGCAATGTTGATTCCAATGCTGAAACATCTAATGCTATCATTGAGAAAGTTGCAACCACTACGAATGATATTTCTAACCCCTCTCCCGAGGAATTTGTTGCCATATCTGATGAAAATTGTAGATTAAAGAACTTGTTTGAGACAGGAATGCTAAAGAGCCTCAAAGGGCATCAAACTCTCTGTGATGTACTCAAGAAGTCCATTCTGCACAAAAATCCTCAAAACGAAGGATTGGGTTTCGAAACAAAACTCAATGCTGATGGAACCTGTCAGATTCAGGGCTCCGCAGACCCAAGAAAAGGTTCGAACTCTGGGGCGTGTGCGAAGAACTCAACCTCTCCAGCCAATCGATTCGTCACCCCCACGGCCTAGCTCGATGAACAAACAAGAAGATGGATACGGCAGTTTACCCAGGTTCGGGCCACCTTGCGGTGTAAAACCCTAATCCTGCTTTGTGGTGGATTAGCCTCGCGAGGGGCTGAGGATGAACTAGTACAAGGGAAGAACAACCTCAGGAGGTCTATTCCAGTGTGGGTGTGAGCCGAAGGGATTCCACCGTTCTCCCCCGGACCAACCCCTTGCTATGGTGGTGGCTAACCTATATTTATAGTGGCCTTGGTCCTCTTCCCCCAAAACGTAGGCGGGAAGGGATCCCACGGTGGCCAATTCAAACGGGGACAAGTAGTGCATCTTATCCTGACAAAAGGTGGTCTTCTCCTGCAAAGCTCCTGGTCGTGACACTGCGGTGGGCTCGGCGATGACATCCGTCTTGCTGTCCTGGCGGTCTTGGTCTTGTTGCACAGGAATGGAAACCTTTGCGCGATTCCTCGGGACCCCGCGCCTGCGCTTGCCTCCTTAGCACCAAAGAGGAAACATGCTGCTCTGCGCTCGCTGGCGCCCGCCTGGCCTTGGTCGTCATAGCTTGTCACCGCATCCTAATGAGGTTGAGCTCCTGCATAGAAATCTCTGCTCCTCAGGAGGCAGCCTGGGAAGGCCGCTCCTTCCAGAGGTCTTGATGTCGCCCGCCACGCGAGGCTTGGCCCCTCGCGAGGGTCTTGTCTTGTTGGTGTTGTAGATGGGCCGTACTAGGCCGTCGACGAAGCCACGCCGTGGGCTGCAGGCAGGCAAGTCTGGGTACCCTGGTTCCCAGAACGTCGACAGTAGCCCCCTGGCCCAAGGTGTGCTCGGAGTTGGTTTCGAGGCAAAGCCAAAGGGCAAGGGCGAAGCGCCGCGGGCCCCAATCGCCTGCGGGCCCAGCCGACGCATGGTGCTTGATGGGATGTGGGCGTCTCCACTTCCTCATGTTGCCTCGGGAACTGACCGACTTGACAACTACCTGGTGCATGCAGAAAAACCATCATTACCTGGAATCGTGAGAGGCCGGCGGTTGGCCTCCCTCCAGCTATAAATGGGGGAGGGGGCCGAGCCCCCAGCCTATCTTCAACTTCACGCCGCTCGCTCCTGCTTTTTCCTCTTTGTCCCGCCGTCTTGCCGGAGGGTCTATGGCGCCAGTGAGGAGGTTGTACGCTGCGGAGAAGGGAAAAACCCCTCAGGTGGAACCTGAGCTGCTCCCGCCGAAGAAGAGGCCTGATTGCTCCCGTGCCGCCGCCGCGGTGCCCATGGAGACGTGGCCTTGGCACAAACGCGATCCGCCAGGCTTCCCGGTCCCCGTGTACGCTCGCTCACAGAGCCTCGCCCATGAGAGTGGCGGCAGGCGCAGCGTGGAACGGAGCCACGGAGGAGGACAAGTGGTGGCCATACAGCCACCCCACTCGCGGACCCATGCCGAGGGTACGACCCGCGAGTTTGTGGTGTGGGCGGCAATGCCGCCGCGCACATGGATCCAGCTCCCGCGGTCCCTCGAGAGGGAGATACCGCCGAGGGGGGCCGTCGAGTTGTGGCTGCAGCACGACGGGTGCTGCAGCCAGGCTTCAGAAGCGGAAATCAAGGTTGTTGACTCAGGCGACGTCTTCATGACTCAGGGATGGGGTGAGATCTCCCGTGCTTGCCGCTCGGAGGGAGGTCACGCCATCCACTTTGAGTACGACGGAGCTTCGACACTTTCCTTCAAGGTCTTCGGCGAGGACGGCCGACGCCTGAAGTGCTGCCCCAGGGGAGGCGAACAGGACGGCGGCCCCTCTTCGGGTCGACAAGGCGGCGAGGCCGCCAGCGGTGAACTTGCCCTTTGCCTTGTCCGCGACTCCTCCGACAGTAGCAGCGCCTCATCGGACTTGAGCGACAACGATAGCTATGAGCCGCCGTGTCGCCGCGCCCAGACCGCAGCGGCAGCATCATCCCGACATCGTCGGTGATGTCGCCAAGGTCGTGGCTCTTAGGTTTTTTTCCTTTTGCTTCATTTCTGCACAAAACCATGATGGGCCTCGCGAGGGTATGTAAAAAAACTACGAGGCTCACACTTTAACGTTATCATTTCTGATTCGATGTCGTGTTTGCGTCTCTGCCTTGGCATGGTTCCCCCTTTCATTCCTGCGATAGCTTAGTGCTCTACGCTGACAGGACCCAGTCCCCAGGCAAGCTTCAGCCGTCGCTGGTATGCCAGGTCGTGATGCCATGGTCAAGGCCAGGAGGTGAGCGGCCCGAGGTCCGATAAGAGTCCCTAAGGCGCGATGCTCAGGAGGCCCCCTTTTGCGCGCAAGCGGCTCCCGAAAGACTGAAAGGGAAACGTCCTTGCCCGAGCAAGATCGCTAGAGACAGAGCACTGATTGTAGGGTTCCTGCCATCATGCGAGTGCGGGATAACTTATCTTGGCGAGCCCGTGATGATTCTTTAGCGGCGAGGACGAGCTTCCCGCGTGACGTTAAGCTATGCCCTTCTCCCGATGGCGCCCTTGGGCAGGGCCCATGTCGTCCCCATCATTCTCGCTCGTCCGGGTGCTCTACGTCGACCTCGGGTCCCGACCCTCGAGCGAGGCTCAGCCACCATTGGTATGCCAGGTCGCAATGCCGTGGTCAAGGCTAGGAGGTGAGGGCACGAGAGCCAGTAGGAGCCCCTGAGCCGCGATGCTCAGGGCCCCCCTTTAATGTGCAAGCGACTTACGCGAGAAAAGAGTGGCTGGCCCTGAGGGGGTGCCCAGGAGGTGTTGCGTCTCGTGGGACGGGCGAAGCCGCTGGTGGTCCCTGCTCCGGCTGTTCCTGTGAGTTAGCCGAAAAAGGAAAACACAAGATGCAGCCGTGCTCACTATCCTGCCGATGATCTTTCCGCAAGAACACGAAGGCACTAAGGACACGGTGAGGTGACGTGCGCGGGGCCGGCCACGAGCCAGAGCTCAGTCTCTTAGGTTTATCAGCGCTGCAGGGACGGACCCGAGCACATGCGCCATGCCAGTAGCCCCCATTGCTGGATGAGCAAGAGGCAGGTTTAGCAACGCCGGAGGCCGCGAGGGGCAGCTCCAGAGATAATAAGACGGCGAGAGTAAGGTCGGCAACCATGGCAGCTCAAGCATGCATAACTGGTTCTGAGTACATGAATCAAAATGGTGCGACTGCAGGGGCAGGCCCTAGCAGCTTGAGGATAATGCAGCCTGAGGGGCGCCCTCAACTGAACAAACCAAAAAGTCACCTGGTATCGTTGTTGTAGAGGCGTTGGAGAAGCTGAAGATGCGTGTTGCAGAAGTCGCTCCTCACGAGCCGGCCGACTCCTTAGTCCGGGGGGGCTCCTGACTAGAGTAGTTGGCGTGGCTTATCTTTGTGTTTGCGGCCTTGGGCAGGTTCTTGTATCGCAGAGACGTGCTTCTCCTGAGACGAGTCCTCCGGGACCCCCAATCCGCGAAATCTCAGGAGGGGTCCTCGAGAGCTTAAGGCGTCCTAGTGTGCCTTCGCCTGGCGTCGAGCTTCGAGGGAGTGTGGGGGGTGCCCGGAGCTGAGTACCGTTGAGGCCCAAAGCCAGATGCCGGACATCGTGTGTGCTTGCAGGCTCGCCCGAGAGCGCCGTGCGAGGAGCCAAACGCCAAAGCTTTGGCAAGGTGTGCGCACAGGCAGATCTGCAGTGGTTATGTCCTTGGCCCCGAGGGGGCCCTGAGACTGCTCAGGCTAGCTCAGATGCGCACGCCACACCCAGCCCCCGCTCGCGGGGCGCTTGCGGAGAGAGCAGCAGGCAGAAGTCGTGCCTCCCAAACACAAATCGGAGAACAAGGAAACACCGTGAATCGAAAAATCCCCCCTTCTTTTTCTTTTAAATAAGTGCACAAAACTCCAAATTTCATTCCAAAGGCAGCAAAGCAGATTACAAAAGAGAGCAAAAAAGACGGCCATGTCCGGCGTCTACACTAGTCTTCTCACCAGCACGGAGCTTAGTGCTTCCACTCGGCATGGGCATAGTCATTTGGGGACAGTGTCGACTGCCAGCGCGGAGCATGGTGCTTCCACTTGGATGTGGGTGGGAGCCCCCGTGAGTCCCGAGGGCGGTGCTCAGGAGACTCCGGGGCGTGTACAGCCCCACTCATTATTACGTGAGAGTGTCACGGGCGGCGATTTGAGGGGCACTCCTTGCTCCCGGGTGAGGACCCCGCCCCGGGCATGCCCCGACCACTGTTGGGGCGTCCGGAAACCAGGACAGGACCAAGGGGTAAGGGGCTACGCCGATAGTAGTTGGGCGGTCACAGGCCGTCGACCAGGGGAATAGCTCGCCGGCGCCTTCCTCGGCGAAGGGCCCACTTCTGTATGGCATGCGCCACCGTCGCGGCGGCGCCCTGCGCCGCGTTGCGCGGGGGAAGCTCTGGCGCCGGGCTCCCCCCGCACCACCTCCTAGTACGCCCCGCCTGCCTGAGGCGGGGCCAGCGTCCGGAGGTGCGCAGCCGTGGCGTCCGAATTACCTGGGATCCAAGGTTAGCGCGACGTGTTCCAAAGATATTGGTTGTAACCGGTGGCCGTTGCTGTCGAAGGCGCTGACAGGGCGTTGAATCGGCTCGTAAGGGGTCCCTGCTCTACGTGGCCTTGGCGATCTTGACGTCCGGGCCAGCGAGGGGAACAATTACGGGCTCCTTCCTTGGTCGTACGATGAGCCCGCCAACGGTGGCATAGAGGCACCAGGGACCATCACCCTGGGGCCAGCCCCCAGTCCTTCCGCTCCGTTGTCCATCATCTTCGATGTCCTGCCTCACCAACCTGGGAGCGGCTCTTCGCCATCGCCGCGGTGGAGGCCGCCTACCCTGGCCACTCCCTGGGAGCGCGCCTCTTGGGTCAGGTGGGCGGCGCCGCGCGCCGGGTTACCTCCGCGGGGTCCACTAGGCTCCTCCCGAGGGGACGAGCAGACGCAGCAGCAGCGGCGGGCGCGGGTCCCCGGGGGTATCCGCGAAGCCGGCATGATGCGGAAAGTCATCGCGCCCTCGCAAGCAGCGTCGAGTAGCTCGTCGACGCAGGAGAGCAATGCATCGTGGCTGCCTTCCGCTAACCTGCATCGCAGCAATTCGCGTGCCACGAGGAGCGCAGCTCGTGTGTTCGCCTGCTCACGGCGAGCGTGCAAGGACGACGCCATAGCGTAGCCGAACGACCGCGCGGTGGCTCGGTTGCGACGTCGGACGGGAGGGGGCGAGAGCGGCCCACGCCTCCGGTGGTGGTTGACACCGGTATCCGCGCTGGCCGCGGGGAGCATGGGGTGACTATGAACTCCATGGCCGAGGACGCCGCCTGTGCAGTACGAGCTGCCCAACGCTCAGCGCAAGCCCGGGGAACCTCCGCCATGGGGGAATAGAAGAAGAGCTTCGACACGCCCCTACCCGGCGCGCCAAATGTCGGATTCAGGGCTCCACAGACTCAAGAAAAGGTTCGAACTCTGGGGCATGTGCGAAGAACTCAACCCCTCCAGCCAACCGATTCGTCACCCCCACGGCCTAGCTCGACGAACAAACAAGAAGATGGACACGACAGTTTACCCAGGTTCGGGCCACCTTGCGGTGTAAAAGCCTACTCCTGCTTTGTGGTGGATTAGCCTCGCGAGGGGCTGAGGATGAACTAGTACACAAGGGAACAACAACCTCAGGAGGTCTGTTCCAGTGTGGGTGTGAGCCGAAGGGATCCAACCGTTCTCCCCCAGACCGACCCCTTGCTATGGTGGTGGCTAACCTATATTTATAGTGGCCTTGGTCCTCTTCCCCCAAAACGTAGGCAGGAAGGGATCCCACAGTGGACAATTTGAACGGGGACAAGTAGTACATCTTATCCTGACAAAAGGTGGTCTTCTCCCGCAAAGCACCTGGTCGTGACGCTGCGGTGGGCTCAGTGATGACATCTGTCATGCTGTCCTGGCGGTCTTGGTCTTGTTGCACGGGAATGGAAACCTTTGGGTGATTCCTCGGGACCCCGCGCCCGCGCTTGCCTCCTTAGCACCAAAGAGGAAACCTGCTACTCTGCGCCCGCTAGCGCCTGCCTGGCCTTGGTCGTCATGGCTTGCATCACCGCATCCTCATGAGGTTGAGCTCCTGCATAGAAATCTCCGCTCCTTAGGAAGCAGCCTGGGGAGGCCGCTCCCTCCGGAGGTCTTGATGTCACCCGCCTCGTGAGGCTTGGCCCCTCGCAATGGTCTTGTCTTGTTGGTGCTGTAGATGGACCGTACCAGGCCGTCGACGAAGCGACGCCGTGGGCCGTAGGCAAGCAAGTCTGGGTACCCTGGTCCCAGAACGCTGACAGAACCCACTGGACTCCCGAGTAATATCCACGAACAAGTTGGGTTCTTGCCAAAAGTAAAACTCTCGAACCTGGAACTTTATGTGGATATGACTCACCCATTCCTGTTGTTTCAGACGAGTTTGATGACCCAAACTACAAACTCTTCAAACAACAGAATGGTAAGATATTTGCTCGATATGTTGGAACTAACTGCAGGCCTAGTTCACCCAAGAAGCAAATCTGGGTGAAGAAGTGTATCATTCACCCCCCTCTAGTCGATATACTCTTGGTCCTAACAATCACAACCAGCACGACGGCTGATACGTCTCCAACGTATCCATAATTTTTGATTGTTCCATGCTGTTATATTATCATTCTTGGATGTTTTACAATCATTTTATAGCAACTTTATATCATTTTTTGGGACAAATTTATATAATTTTTGACTGTTCCAGTGCTAGTTGTTGCTTTTTGCTTTTTTTTTACTTCGCAGAAAATCAATACCAAGCGGAGTCCATATGCAGCGAAACTTTTAGAGATTTTTTGTGGACCAGAAGACACCTGTCGGGCCGAAGAAGTACCAGAGGGGGGCTCCGAGGGGAGCACAACCCACCAGGGCGCGCCTGGGGGGCCAGGCGCGCCCTGGTGGGTTGTGCCCACCTGGGCCGCCTCCCGCACCGCCTCTTTGCTCTATTAATACCCTGGAAATCCAAAAACCATAGGGGAGTCGACGAAACACAATTCTAGCCGCCGCAAGTTCCAGAACCACGAGATCCAATCTAGACACCATCACTGAGGGGTTCATCATTCTCATTGGTGCCTCTCCGATGACGCGTGAGTAGTTCACTGTAGACCTATGGGTCCATAGGCAGTAGCTACATGGCTTCCTCTCTCTCTCTTTTGATTCTCAATACAATGGTCTCTTGGATATCTATTTGATGTAACTCTTTTTTTGCAGTTTGTTTGTTGGGATCTGATGAACTTTGAGTTTATGATCAGATCTATATTTTTTATCCATGAAAGTTATTTGAGTCTTCTCTTGATCTCTTATATGCATGATTACTTATAGCCTTGTATTTATTCTTTGAATATTTGGTTTAGTTAGGCTCACTAGATCGATTTTTCTTCCCATGGGAAGAGGTGCTTTGTGATGGGTTCGGTCGTGCGGTGTTCTTTCCCAGTGACAGAAGGGCGGCAAGACACGTATCGGTCATTGCCATTAAGGATAACAAGATGGGGTCTATTCCTACGTGAATAGATCTTGTCTACATCATGTCGTCGTTCTTATTGCATTACTCCATTTCTCCATGAACTTAATACACTAGATGCATGCTAGATAGCGGTCGATGTGTGGAGTAATAGTAGTAGATGCAGGCAGGAGTCGGTCTACTAATCTTGGACGTGATGCCTATATAATGATCATTGCCTGGATATTGTCATAATTATTTGAAGTTCTATCAATTGCCCAACAGTAATTTGTTTACCCACCGTGTGCTATTTTCCCGAGAGAAGCCACTAGTGAAACCTACGCCCCCGGGTCTATTTTCTCATCATATATCTTCAGATCTATATTGCTATTTGCCTTTTTATTTATTTGCATCTTTTATTTTCAGATCTATATTATCAAAAACCCAAAAATACCTCGCTGAGTTTTATTTGCCGTTATTCTATTTGCATCTACCAAATTATATCTTTACCAATCTTTTACCCGGGAGGGATTGACAACCCCTCTTACGCGTTGGGTTGCAAGTATTTGTTCCTTGTGTGCTGGTACCGTTTACATAGTGTTGCTTGGTTCTCCTATTGGTTCGATAACCTTGGTTTCATCACTGAGGGAAATACCTACCGTAGCTGTGCTGCATCATCCCTTCCTCTTCAGGGAAAAACTGACGCGGATACGAGCCATCAAGAAAGGATTTCTGGCGCCGTTGCCGGGGAGACATCATCAACATCTACTAGGTTCCTAATCACAAATCTCATCTCCTTGCTATTTACACTGTTTGCCATTTGCCTCTCGTTTTCATCTCCCCCACTTCACGAAAATTTGCCGTTTTATTCGCCTTCTTTCCGTTTGCCTTTTTCGTGCCAGATCTCTTGTTTGCTTGTGTTGCCATGTGTCTCTTATTTGCTTGCATCTTCGCTTGCTAAAAATCTATTGATATGGATCCTCATGCACTTGCTAATCTTTTTTAAAAGACCAAATTATGATGAACCAATTGCTAGTAAGTCGAGTGCGCTAGATTATCTTTATGAAGTTTTGCTTGAGATTCATGAATCTGAAAATTGTGATGAAGTGTTAAAAGAAGGAATTTATAAAGTGATTCATGATAGCTCCTTGGATGAAAAGCATGATTGCACTGATGTTATTATAATTCTATTAATGTCAATTGTGCTAATAATATGCAAAACCCCAAGCTTGGGGATGCTAATATTTCTATGTCCACTACTTATTGCAATGATCATGATTTGGGTGCTAATGATTCTTATGATCTTGATAGTTTATTTAAGCCTCATGATGAATATGTTTGCAATAATATTGAAAGTGGGTTCGGAAGAGTGTCAACTCTAGGTAAAAATAATCCCACATATTTGGAGGGTGTTCAATCTTGTGAAATTTTTAATAAAAGTGGGTTTGGAGAGGTCATGACTTAAGTTGATGTTAATCCCACCATTTTGGAAGATTATAAAACTTTTATGCATGTGGATCATGAAGAGAAAATTTTGTATGATAGCTATATTGTTGAATTTGATTATGATCCCACATGTAATTATTATGAGAGAGGAAAATATTGTGGTGGAAATTTTTATGTTACTAAATTACATCTCGTTATGTTGAGATCATCAATGTTTTATTCTTCTACCTTGCATATGCTAGAAATTTCTTGTCTTGATAATTTGTTTGCTTATAAAATGCCTACGCATAGGAAGTATGTTAGACTTAGATGTGTTTTTCACATGTTGCATGATGCCCTCTTCGTGTTTCAATTATTATCTTTCATGTGAGCATCATCGAAATCTTATGCCTAGCTAGGGGCATAAAACGATAACGCTTGTTGGGAGGCAACCCAATGAATAAAATTTATTTTTGCCTTTATCTTTCTGTGCTTGAGTGTTTGCCCAATTATGCTACTGTTATGATTGTGTTTTTTATGTTTTATTTAGTGTTTGTGCCAAGTAAAGCCTTTGGGATCATGTTGGGTGATAATTGATTTGATCTTGTTGAAAAACAGAAACTTTGTGCGCCAGTAACATAATTATTTAAAATCGCTGAAGTGTGATAAAATTCTGATTCTTTTTCCACAAGATTGATATATAAATTTCCCATGTTGTCCTAATTTTTCAGAATGTTTGGAGTTACGGAAGTATTCGAAGTTTTTCGATTGCTACAGACTGTTATGTTTTTGACAGATTCTATTAGATTTGCGTTTTGTGCTTATTTTGACGAATCTATGGTTTGTATTGGAGGGTATAAGCCATGGTAAAGGTGAAATACAGTAGATATAATGCAAAAACAAAATATGAATGGGTTTGCAACAATACTTAGAGTAGTGATTTGCTTTCTTATACTAACGGATCTCACGAAGGTTTTGTTAAGTTTTGCGTGATTGAAGTTTTCAAGTTTTGGGTGAGATCACGATGGATGAAGGAATAAGGAGTAAGAAGAGCCTAAGCTTGGGGATGCTACCGCACCCCAAGGTAATATTCAAAGATGAACAAGCAATTAAGCTTGGGGATGCCCCGAGTGGCATCCCCTCTTTCTTCTAACGACCATCGGTATTTTACTTGGAGCTATATTTTTATTCGTCACATATCAAGAGTTTTGCTTGGAGCGTCTTGTATGATATGAGTCTTTGCTTGTTTGCTTTTTAGTTTGTGTCAAGTATCCTTGCTGAACACACCTATTTGAGAGAGCCAAAATTATGCTATGATTTGTTAGAATTGCTCTTTATGCTTCACTTAATTTTTTTGAGCTATGGAATTGCTCTAGTGCTTCACTTATATCTTTTTGAGCACTTTGTGTTTTAATATTTTGGAAGAAATGCTCTCATGCTTCACCTAGATTTATTTCAGAGTTCATAAATTTTTGAAGAAATTCTCTCATGCTTCACTTATATTATTTTGAGAGATGAAAAATTTTATGCTCATGTTCTTCACTTAGATTTGTTTGAGATATCAAAAGCAACATATTAAACTAGTCCCAAAGTGATAGATATTCAAGAGGGATATAATAAAAACTTTCATGAAGATCACTGAAAAAGTAAACTTGATTCTTTGTAATAGTTTTGAGATATGATGATAGTGATATGTGAGTTATGTTGATGAGTAATTATGCTTTAGTAAGAATATTGGTGTTAAGGTTTGTGATTCCCTATGCAAGCACGAAAGTCAATAGTTATGCAATGAAATTACATCCTACTTATGGTGCATTATTCGGTGTTAGTTATGCTCAATGCTTGCTTATGAGATTTTTTGTTTCTTGGTTGGTTGCTTCTCAATCGTTTGCTAGCCTCCATTTGTACTAAGTAGGAATACTACTTGTGCATCCAAAAACCTTAAACCTAATTTTGCCATATGAGTCCACCATACCTACCTATATGCAGTATTTCTGTGCCGTTCTAAGCAAATTTCAAAATACATTTTCTTTTTGTGTGCTCGTTGTCGGTTCTATATCTGGCGTATCTCGTAGTATGGGTCCTAAGCTAGGCGTCTTGGGGCAATGGTAACATGGACACGGGATTTTATCCAGGTTCGGGCCCTCTTGATGGAGGTAAATCCCTACGTCCTGCTTTTGATTGTATTCATATGGGGTGTAGTACAGAGTACATGTATCTACCACGAGATTGATCTAATGAATATAAGATGTTTTATTGACTAGCCTGGCCTCGGTTTATATAACACACCGGAGGCCTAAGGTTTAGAGGAGTCCTTGTCTTGGGCCCCAAGTCTTGTGGAATCCTCCTTGTACCCGGCATGGGCTGTCCGAAGTGTCCCATGAGTAAACCGCCCTGGGGGTCCTCGGCCCGATACACCTGTTCGGGAGACGACGTGTTGAGTACCCCCTAGTCCAGGACACCGTCAGTAGCCCCCTGAACCGGTCTTCAAGTTGGGGACGCTCCTCGATTCTTCCGAACTGTTCTTCATCTTCAGTCGTCGGTCTTGAAAACTGGTTCAACAAATCTCCTCATCTTCGATCTTGAGGATCGCCGAAGTGAATCCGAAGAGTTTATACGTCGGGTATCCGAGGAGCCCCTTTAAGTTAACGGCCTTAATCAATGCCTTATTATTATTTTTTACGCCACACCTCGGGTTTGAAGTTGTTCCCGTGCAGCTATGTCCTCTTGTATCCGAGCTCCAACACCGGACTGCATTCGGGATATCTTTTGCAGCCGAGCACCAACGCCGGACTATATTCGAGCTCCAACGCCGGACTATATCTGAGCTCCAACGCCGGACTATATCCGAGGTGTCATAGATCACCTTGGCTTGAAAAAGTTTGAAGGAGGTTATCCGAGTTTAACGCTGAAAAGTTCTCTATGGAACGAGCCATTCGAGTCCGGGCTTTATGTCGGACCATTTCCGAGCTCCAACGATGGTCAGCGTCCGAGGTGTCGTAAACTACCTCGGTCTTTTAAAAGATTGAACGAATTCGGCCGAGCTTAATGCTGGAAATGCCCTCTATGGAACCAGCCACTGGCGCCCGAGCTTTATGCCGGACCGCTTCCGAGGTGGTGCCCCACCCCGACCGCGGGCTGATTTTTGTGAATATTTTTTATTGGTGCAATTTATTCTCTGCCGAGATATATAGCCAGTATATGTATATCCAGTAACCCTCAAGGTGTGTGTCGGCCAAAAATCCGAGATGCACATTAGAGGAGACAGTGATCGGCGGACGAGCCCTTGAGAGAGGGTTTTGAGAAGTCGCCGTAATATATTAGCTTGATGCCGGATAGGTCCCAGTTGGTGCCTATTGTTGTCCGAAGACGCGTTTGCCCGTAGTTCAGCCAAGCCGAACACTAAGCCCTTTTAATTTTCTGCATTGAATAGGCAATGCAGTAGCCCCCGAGACACTGGTCGGGTGGCAACACCAGATCAGGGGATCGATGTGCCCCTTTAATATTTATAAATAATGAGCGCGAAGCCCAGTAGCCCCCGAGCCTTAATGTGGGCACGGGTGGACGAATTAAGGATCGAAATCCGTTTGACAGAAAATTTTGTTGTGTTTAACACAAACTTCTCGGAAAGAGAATAAAGATCTCTTAAAGGAGCTTAGAGCTGGTTGAAATCCGAGCTCGCCAAGGTAGGCCCCAAGGGGTTTAAAATATGGGTTGCAGTAAATGGATTTTACTCACAATTTTATGTGTAATGATTCTATATATCCAAGTATTTTACATCATTAATGCTCGGATCTGCATTGTACAAAACTTTGTTGACCGACCATTGGCTTCAACCTCCTCGGCTAGTAGCTGGGGAGTGTTTGTCCTACTTTATAAAGCCTTTATGAGGGCAAAGATTTACGACAGACAAGGCAATCCGGCCATACGATTTTACAAACAAAGGTACACAGAGAGATATGCTATATTGCTATTAAATGTAAAAAATATCTTCCAAAGAAAATAGTCCCGCTATCGGTTCCTTTCTTTGGGTTGTCATGCTGATCATGATCATGAAACCTCACCTCCAATCAATGTGGGAGGAAAATATTGAGGATTTAGTTCGGGGAAAGTTCCCGAACTCTATGGTATTAATGAACCAAACATTTTACTTCTGTCGTTGCCGACCAATTATATCCTATAAGATCGCTAGCTTTCGGCTTCACCCAGTCTGAGGTACTAACTCGGACGACCCGGTAGTAACAATCACAGAGGTGCTCCCTTTACCGCCTAGCCAAGCAATCGGGAACGTAGGGGTAAGCACATGAGCCAGGCAACCCAGCTTGGCCGAAATCTTAAGTCAAATTGATGCATATTTACGGTTTTATAATGATGATTGCGGAAGGCAGCCTTCGTATATTAAATACAAATGCCGATGATATGTTTATTTTGACTTCGTTGCGACCGTTTATCAGTTGAAAGTGGCCCATTGTTGGCTTCCGCCCCCTTGTAGATGCTATGCAGGGTGTTTTCGCAATAACAAGACAACCCTTAGCCGATGTCTCGGTGCCCGAAGGCGGTTATGTAAGCGGAAACGAGGCAATCAGATATGCGGGCTTTATAACTTTCACTTAGTCATAGGAGTTTAAAGTTGGGAGGCCAGTTACTAGCCCCCGGTAAGTGTTCAGCGACAGTCGAGGTCAAGCCGTAAACACTTCGGCCAATGTTATGAACGGATCGTCATTTAACACGGGGTGACCTCTATCGATCTTATAGTTTAATATAGTCATCGGATCACTGACCAGGTTGCGCTTATTGTGATAGTCAGTTTTCGGCTTTCTCCACTGAGGTGCTTTAACCATGCTAGTTGGAAGCACAATCGCAGTGGTTCTCCCTTGGCACACCTAGCCGAACAAAGCGGAACGTAAGAGGCAAGCACCGGAGCCGGGCAACCCAACTATTGATCGAAGACATAATTCGAAACCGATGCATATATAGCAATATCCGAGAATGTTTTTGCCGAACTTCTAAAGGTGTCCGGCGTTGCACTGCGAGACTTATGCTGGAAACACACAAATAGTTTAAAAGTGCCATAGGCTTGGAAAACCAAAAAACTTCAGTAAAAACTTGACGTCCGAACTAGATCAAGTGTTCGGTGCCAATCCGAAAATTGGTCTTAGAGAAAAACAATTGTGCTTCTGTCGTGCTTTAACATGACACATCCTATCTCAAGACTTAAAGTGGGTCAGCCTGCGGCTTCAACCTCCTATCCCGCAGGCGGAGTACTTCTCGTTAGGCCAGTTTAGCAAACTAAACTCTAGCGGCTTTGTGAGAGAAATTAGGCTCCCCGGCTATTGACCACACACTCGCGTCGAAAAAAGGAGTGATGGAAAAATACTTTGCCATGACTAAGAAGAAGAACACTTATTATAAAACAGCTCACATAAATTTAAGAGCCCCCAAGTGACTTGGGTAAAAGAATTTTATGATTGTATGTTCCGAAGTACTTATATCATATATGTGTTCACCCGAACTTTAAACGCGTCTTAACCGACCATCGGCTTCTCCCTCTTCAGTCAAGGGACGAAAAGTGTTATGTACTCCACCTGTCGAGAATATCGACGGTGTTTCCGATAACCAGGTAATCAGGCCATAAGGCTGTAACAGACAAAGCGCGCTCAGGGAACTTATGCTATATTACTGACGAAGTGTAAGAAGCATCTCCGAAGAAAATAGTACCCCCACCGATACATTTCTTTGGTTGCTCATTGTTACTATGAGACTTGTGCAATAGATTTTTTGTACTCATGAGTTCCGTTGTGTGCCGACCATGATTGAAAACAATAAGAGCGCTAGCTTTCGGCTTCACCCAGTCTGAGGTCCGAGATCGGATGACCCGATCGTGACAATCGCAGAGGTGCTCCCTTTACTCCCTAGCCGAACAATCGGGAACATAGGGGTAAACACAGGAGCAAGGCAACCCATCTTGCGGAACAATTAAGTCAACATGGTGCATATTGTGGCGTAATACACGAATAAGGAACGAAATCATACAAGTATAATCATATGCAAGACGAAAGGCTTCATAAAGGAAGCCCCAAGTAAACGGGGTATTTGAATTTGTGTGTCACAAACAAAGTTTTGACAAGGAAGTTTTTCATAAACAACTTTTTGCCAAAAAAGTATAATGCTTGGTCGAACCGAACAAAATTTAAAACTGAAAGTTTTTGAGCATGAAAGCGCTTAGCTGGTTAATGTGTTCGGCATTGATGACGCGGTCCGAGCTTGATGTGGGACAAGGTTCCATTCCCAAGCCGATCCCGAGGTGGCGGAGCGAAGAGCTCGGCACTCCGAAGTGATGACATAGCACAGCCAATGCAGGCCGGCAGAGTGACGCCGAAGTCCCCGCCGTGGGTTAATGAAGTGTTGACGAAGCCCCCCGTCCAGCCGAGGTGACAACACTGCCCGACCCGGATCATTTACCTGTGCACAAAAAAGTGCAAACTGGAGATAATAGTAATAATAATAAAAAAAATTGTTGCATAATAAATAATTTATGCAAAGTGAGTAATAAAGGAAATATGGCCTGTGCGCCGAACACTCGATGAGGTAGAGCTCCCTTGGTGATGCCGAAGTCCCCGAGGCAACCGAACATGTCGGTATGGCAACACGACCAACAAGGTGATCACGCGAGCCGATTTACGCCGATTGGGACGATGGTGTCGGCTTGCCAAGAGACCACGTGACACAGTCGAAGTCCATTACCTGCACATGTAAAATAGTGCAGGCCAACAATATAATATGAATATATAAAAATCATCGCATAATTAATTTACGCAAAATAATTTATTTAAAGATATGTGGCCTAGCGCCGAAGTCAATGTCCATGCAGGGCGTCGGCGTGATGCGTTAAAGGCGTGGCAAAGCCTGAATTCACAGGTCAGTCCGAATTCGCCGAACTATGTATGGAAACTGACTGAACCACCACGCGACCATCGTTAATGCGGCCACCATTTGAGAGACCTGTGTACAGATGATGGAACAAACCAGAGTAATAATTCCTTGGGAAAAATAAACCCAAACAAGCAAAAATTGCTAGGATTACTAACACCTGGTTTATTTGTTGTAGCAGTCCGAAGAAAAGTGACTCCCAAAATTGGGACTCTATCCGCATACCCATTGCCTGATGGGCGGTGAAGTGACGGCATGGCGATGCCGGTAAAGGTTGGCTCGCGGAGGCAAAGCCCCCGGTCCAGCTAACGTGACGAAGCTGGTCGGTTGACGACGCCGAAGTCTCCGGAGTAGGTTGATGGCGAAGCCCTCGGTCTAGACGAGGAGACGAAGCAGGTCGGTAAGGAGATATTGCAGCTGTCATGTCAGCCGAGGTGTTGAAGTAGTTCGGCGTGATGGACATCGGCTCGATGAAGCAACGGTGCGGCCATGCCGATGCAGGTCATAATTCGTGACGTGGTCAACGCTGGCTTGATGAAGGTACCGTGCGGCGATGTCGGTGTGCCCGCTTCGTGTAATCTGGGGCGCGGCGATGTTGGTGATGATTTATCCTTCACGATGTCGAACTCTTGTTTGGCTTGCCGAGATGATGATCCGAAGAAGTTGAGCTCGGCTCAACAAAGCGACGACGTGTCTAGCGCAGGTCGGCAGCTGTAGAGCAACGTTGTCGGGCTGGTTTGACACCGGCACGATGGCGAAGATCATATTGGAAAAGACTTTAAAATTAGTGGGATGTGTTTGGGAACAAAACACAATACCCCATACAAAACTTCCTTCAAAAAGGATGTCCGAAATCCCGTTCATAAAAAAGATGAACTCGGGTCGGATTCGTTCTCGCGCAGAAAACAGATCTGAAAAGTGATGCACTAATCGAAAGGTTCCCGGAGTTTGGACGGTCGGATCGAGCTGAAATTTTGAGGGGTGGTAGATATAGGAATTCCGCAGCCGATCGATGGTTGGATCTTCCAAAGGACTTCCGAGCTAGATGCTGGACACCACGCTCCAAACTCGTCCAGATTCCCGTCCAAATTTGACGGGGATCCGGTACATCAAAGACCGGCAGAGATTGCTCCATCGGAACGCGATGAGATTTCACAGTGTTGTTGTAGACTCAATTCCGCACAATTCCACCGAAGGAATCATCAAAGTGATGCTCGAGGAGGTTGTGGTAGCGGATACAAGTTCGCTATTCGGAAAAACAGCACGGTCGCCTGAGGGCTATGTTGACGCCGAGCCCCCGAGCTCCATGGATGATTCCTCCATGATCTTGATAGAGATGGGAGTTGATGTTGATGAAGGCCCTCGTACAAACATGATTACTGGAGGTAGGACACAGTCCTCGGTTAAGCCAAGGTGACCAGTCGAGCCGGCGACAAAAGATGCCGACATCGACCATAAAGCTCGGCTCCGATGCGTAGATTGCGCCGGAGACGATCCGAATTCCCATCGCACCATGGCGACCGCCAACAGGCTCTTAATGAAAGCACCAATGTCGGTTCTATATCCAGCGTATCTCGTAGTAGGGGTCCTAAGCTAGGCGTCTTGGGGCAATGGTAACATGGACACGGGATTTTACCCAGGTTAGGGCCCTCTTGATGGAGGTAAATCCCTACGTCCTGCTTTTGATTGTATTCATATGGGGTGTAGTACAGAGTACATGTATCTACCACAAGATTGATCTAATGAATATAAGATGTTTTATTGACTAGCCTGGCCTCGGTTTATATAACACACCGGAGGCCTAGGGTTTAGAGGAGTCCTTGTCTTGGGCGCCAAGTCTTGTGGAATCCTCTTTGTACGTGGCATGGGCTCTCCGAAGTGTCCCATGAGTAAACCGTCATGGGGGTTCTCGGCCCGATACACCTGTTCGGGAGACGACGTGTAGAGTACCCCCTAGTCGAGGACACCGTCACTCGTACCGCTCATGAAGCAGCAGGGGGTAGCCAATATTTTCCATGCTAGATGTGTTATTCTCAAGATGAGTGTTTATTCACTTGTCATTGCACGAGAGTATGACAAAGGTTTTAGGGATGCCCAACCCCGAAATGAAAAATGAATTTACTTTATGCTGTCAAATAATAAATTCCTTAGAAAGTGTTGGTATGGACGGTACCCGTGGATACGGCTAGCCGTGGGATGTGAAAGTATGGTGGAAAAAGGAATGAACTTTATTTTTTGTTTGGGAACCGCCTATGATATATCTAGCATGGAAAGTGTTGGGAATTACTCGGTCATTCTCGTTGACGGGAAAAGTATGCCTCCTAAAATGTTTTATCTCTAATTTTTCGCTTTGAGCTCTAGCACCTCTACAAATCCCTACTTCCCTCTGTGAAGGGCCTTTCTATTTACTTTATGCAATTTTTATTTTTTATTTGAGTCTCCATCTTCTCATATAAAGCACCAACTAAGGGGCACTATGATCGTACTTGAGCATTGGATGTAGCTAATATGCGAGTGTGTTTCATGAATGGATCAATGATTGAGCATGGTGGGCTAGGGATAACTTGCTTTAGTGGGTATATTTTGAAAGACATGGTTGCTTGTTGATATGCTTGAGTATTGAAATCTTCATGTCAAAACTAGACTATTGCTTTGAACCTTATAAAAGTCCATATGTCCCAGCTACAAAAGAAAAGAATGTGATGAACATGATAAGCATCATTCCACATAAAAAAAATTGTTTTTATCCTTTACCTACTCGAGGACGAGCAGGAATTAAGCTTGGGGATGCCAACGTATCTATAATTTTTTATTATCCCATGCTATTATATTGTCATTCTTGGATGTTTTACAATCATTTTATAGCAACTTTATATCATTTTTTGGGACTAACCTATTGACATAGTGCCCAGTGCCAGTTGCTGTTTATTGCTTGTTTTTTACATCACAGAAAATCAATACCAAACGGAGTCCAAACGCAATGAAACTTTTTGGAGATTTTTTCTGGACCAGAAGACACCTGTTGGGCCAAAGAAGTACTAGAGGAGGGCTCCGAGGGGAGCACAACCCACCAGGACGCGCCTGGGGGCCCAGGGGCGCCCAGGTGGGTTGCGCCCACCTTGGCCGCCTCCCGCACCGGCTCTTTGCTCTATAAATACCCTGGAAATCCAAAAACCCTAGGGGATTCGACGAAACTCAATTCCAGCCGCCGCAACTTCAAGAACCACGATATCCAATCTAGACACCATCACTGAGGGGTTCATCATCCTCATTGGTACCTCTCCGATGATGCGTGAGTAGTTCATTGTAGACCTACGGGTACGTAGGCAGTAGCTAGATGCCTTCCTCTCTCTCTTTTGATTCTCAATACAATGGTCTCTTGGAGATCTACTTGATGTAACTCTTTTTTTGCGGTGTGTTTGTTGGGATCCGATGGACTTTGAGTTTATGATCAGATCTATATATTTTATCCATGAAAGTTATTTGTGTCTTCTCTTGATCTCTTATATGCATGATTACTTATAGCCTCGTAATTCTTCTTCGAATCTTTGGTTTAGTTAGGCCGACTAGATCAATTTTTCTTGCCATGGGAAGAGGTGCTTTGTGATGGGTTCGATCTTACGGTGCCCAATCCCAGTGACAGAAGGGGAAATGACACGTATGTATCGTTGCTGTTAAGGATAACAAGATGGGGTCTATTCCTACATGAATAGATCTTGTCTAAATCATGTCATCGTTCTTATTGCATTACTCCGTTTCTCCATGAACTTAATACACTTGATGCATGCTGGATAGCGGTCGATGTGTGGAGTAATAGTAGTACATGCAGGCAGGAGTCGGTCTACTAATCTTGGATGTGATGCCTATATAATGATCATTGCCTGGATATCATCATAATTATTTGAAGTTCTATCAATTGCCCAACATTAATTTGTTTACCCACCGTGTGCTATTTTCTCGAGAGAAGCCACTAGTGAAACATACAGCCCCCGGGTCTATTTTCTGATCATATATCTTCAGATCTATATTGCTATTTGCCATTTATTTATTTGCATATTTTATTTTCAGATCTATATTATCAAAAACCCAAAAATACCTCGCTGAATTTTATTTGCCGTTATTATATTTGCATCTACCAAATTATATCTTTACCAATATTTTACCTAGGAGGGATTGACAACCCCTCTTACGCGTCGGGTTGCAAATATTTGTTCTTTGTGTGCAGGTACCGTTTACATAATGTTGCTTAGTAATCCTACTAGTTCAATAACCTTGGTTTCATCACTGAGGGAAATACCCGCCGTAGCTGTGCTGCATCATCCCTTCCTCTACGGAAAAAAACTGAAGTGGACACGAGCCATCAACGGCGTGCTGGTGATGGTGGTGGTGGAGCTAGTTCAGCAAGGCTTTGGCAAGCGCTACTAGAACAAGGACGGAGGAACTACGGAGTAACGGTAGTGAGAGGGGCGCCAAGGGCTTGGTGTGTGCTATTGGGGCGCCCCCTCCCCTCTATATATAGGTGGAGGGGCGTGGGAAACAGCCCTCAAAGCCCTAGGGCACAGCAAAGGGGGAGAGGACGTGCACTCCAAGTCCAATCCTATTCCTACTAGGACCCCCCCTTTTTTTCCTTCCCTAGCCACATGGGCTTTTGAGGACTTGGTGCGCCTAGCCCAATAAGGCCAGGGCACCTCCCCTCAGCCCACGCCAGCCCTTGGGTCGTGGTGTACCCACTTGTGGACCCCTCTGGAATCCTCAGGAACCTTCTAGAAGCTTCAGGGTACAATACCAAAAAACTGCATCTTTTTCCGAAACCCAAAATATGACTTCCCATATATAAATCTTTACCTCTTGACCATTCCGAGACTCCCCGTGACGTCCGGGATCTCATCCGGGACTACTCTAGCATCAACGAACGTTAAGCGTGCGACCCCGCGGGTTCGGGAATCATGTAGTCATGACCGAGACACCTCTCCGGTCAATAACCAATAGCGGGACCTGGATGCCCATATTGATTCCAACATATTCCACGAAGACCTTCTATCAGTTGAACCACGATGTCAAGGATTCGGTTAATCCCGTATGCAATTCCCTTTGTCCGGCGATATGTTACTTGCCCAAGATTCGCGTCGGTATCTCCATACCTAGTTCAATCTCGTTACAGGCAAGTCGCTTTACTCATTCTGTAATACAAGATCATGTGACTAACTCATTAGTCACATTGCTTGCAAGCTCTTTAAGATGTTGTATTATCGAGAGGACCCAAAGATATCTCTCCGTCATACGGAGTGACAAATCCCAGTCTTGATCCATGCCAACCCAACAGATACCTTCGGAGATACCTGTAGAGCACCTTTATGATCACCCAGTTACGAAGTGATGCTTGGATACACACTAATTATTCCTCCGGTGTTAGGGAGTTACACGATCTCATGGTTTAAGGAACAAATTCTTCATGAACAAGGAAATATGATAATAACCTATTTATTATTGCCTCTAGGGCATATTTCCAACACCTTGGCCTTGCGTGACCGAGGTATCAACCTCGGCACTAGTAACCGGGACCTCGGCCCCCGTTGTGTTAACGGGAGGGGCCAGGTCGGATGATATGCTTCTCATAACCCCTCAAGGGCTGGAGGGATTTTGGCGGGCTCGGGCGACCCGCTGTCCGTTGGTGGAAGCCCGTCCGAGGTGTTACCGCTGAGGCGCACTCTTGGCGGGTTGAAAGATTGCCTTTGTGAGATTCATTTAATTAGTAAGTGGGCTGGCAAAATTCAAAGCTAGTTACAATGATGTACCTTCGGGGTGCCGGTTTTCCTTCCCCTGCTCGAAGAGGTCCCCATCCGACTCGTCGGAGAAGTTTCCCTTCTCTGGCAGGACGGGCTTGCTGGCAGGGGTGGTGGACGCCTTGCATGGCCTCTTCAGGCCTTTCGGCCGCATCTCCTCCTCGGCGTCCTCGGACGCCGCTCTCTTCCCCTTGAAGGAGGGGTCTCCTTCCCCCTTGTCCTCCTCCATTTCGTCTTCTTGGGTGGAAGAGGTGTGGCTCTCCTTGGATCGGGTAGCCGAGGTCTCCCGAGCTCGGAGGCCTGCCCTGCCCCTTGGAGGCTTTGACTCCTTGGTGATCACCACATGCGGCTCCACTACTAAGAGGGCCATCAGTAAGGGAGTCCTCTACCCCTCGAGCAGTGGCGCCGAGCACATCATTTGTTGTGCCTTGGAGATCCACTTCTGCGAGTGTAGAAT
Organism: Aegilops tauschii subsp. strangulata; assembly: GCF_002575655.3. Lineage (NCBI taxonomy): Eukaryota > Viridiplantae > Streptophyta > Magnoliopsida > Poales > Poaceae > Aegilops > Aegilops tauschii. The sequence goes on along the minus strand of NC_053037.3, from coordinate 417,462,124 downwards.
CACCTGATTACCCGAAGTCTTTGCTAGATCAAAGGAATACAGAAGATAAAGCCGTATAATTAACTTACCTTGGGAGCTTCGTGGCCGGCCTCGAAACCGAGGTCACTCCCCTCAGCAGGGAAGTCATTCTGGGGCGGCTTGAACATTTATGTCCACATCCCAGCCAAGGTGGGGCAAAAGAAGTGGTGAATGGGCACCACGTCCTCGGGCTTGTATGCCCACATTGGGGTAGCCCGAGCTTGGAGTGGCAGGATGCGTCGGTGGAATATGACGTTCACCACATCAACCAATTGGAGGTTTTTGTTGCTTGTCCAAAACTCGATCTTTTGGAGCGGCACCTTCACATCTGCGGGATTGCCCCATTCCATGCCCTTCTTCTTCCAAGACACCAGCTTCTTTGGAGGCCTGGCCGAGAACGCCAGGACGACGGCCTGGCCAGCGGCGAGCGGCTCGGTGAAGTAAAACCACTCGTGCTGCCACTCCTTGATTGTTTCCATGAAGGTGCCCTTGAACCAGTCGGCTTTCTAGTTCTTTCTTATCATTGCGCCCCCGCACTCCACTAGCTCTGAGCCGCTGGACTTCAGCTTGACGCCAAAAATCTTCAGCCACAAGCCGAAATGTGGCTGGATGCGGAGGAAGGCCTCGTACACTGTGATGAAGGAGGCGAGGTGAAGGATAGAATTTGGGGCTAGATGATGGAAATCTAGCCCATAGAAGAACATGATCCGGTGCACAAATGGGTGCAGCGTAAACCCTAGACCTCTGACGAGGTGGGGGACGAAGAGAACCCTCTCCTCGGGACAGGGAGTGGGTACTTCCTGGTTGGTAACCCACAAGTATAGGGGATCGCAACAGTTTTCGAGGGTAGAGTATTCAACCCAAATTTATTGATTCGACACAAGGGGAGCCAAAGAATATTCTCAAGTATTAGCAGTTGAGTTGTCAATTCAACCACACCTGGATAACTTAATATCTGCAGCAAAGTATTTAGTAGTATGATAGTAACGGTAACAGTAGCAAAAGTAATATTTTTTTGGTTTTGTAGTGATTGTAACAGTAGCAACGGTAAAGTAAATAAGCGAAGAACAATATGTGAAAAGCTCGTAGGCATTGGATCGGTGATGGAGAATTATGCCGGATGCGGTTCATCATGTAACAGTCATAACATAGGGTGACACAGAACTAGCTCCAATTCATCAATGTAATGTAGGCATGTATTCCGAATATAGTCATACGTGCTTATGGAAAAGAACTTGCATGACATCTTTTGTCCTACCCTCCCGTGGCAGCGGGGTCCTAGCGGAAACTAAGGGATATTAAGGCCTCATTTTAATAGAGTACCGGACCAAAGAATTAACACATAGTGAATACATGAACTCCTCAAACTACGGTCATCACTGGGAGTGGTCTCGATTATTGTCACTTCGGGGTTGCCGGATCATAACACATAGTAGGTGACTATAGACTTGAAAGATAGGATCAAGAACTCACATATATTCATGAAAACATAATAGGTTCAGATCTGAAATCATGGCACTCGGGCCCTAGTGACAAGCATTAAGCATAACAAAGTCATAGCAACATCAATCTCAGAACATAGTGGATACTAGGGATCAAACCCTAACAAAACTAACTCGATTACATGATAAATCTCATCCAACCCATCACCGTCTAGCAAGCCTACGATGGAATTACTCACGCACGGCGGTGAGCATCATGAAATTGGTGATGGAGGATGGTTGATGATGACGACGGTGACGGATTCTGTCGTGGAATTGTCACGGCAGATGTCCTAGGGTGAGGACTTAGTCGTGAGGCCAGCGCATCTATGTAGTAGCTTGAGAGGGGTTGATTGGGATGAGAGACGCAGGGCGGATCAACGCACAAGACAAGGGTTTAGACAGCTTCGGGCCCCGGGAAACATCATCCGGTAACAACCCTACGTGCTGTTTGAGGCTAGGTCTCATTATGATCACGGGAGAGTCGCCGGGAACCGGCTCTCGGTGTCTAGCCCTAGAGATTGTTTCTTGTTGCCTCTCTCCTTTGGGGTGCCCTGCCCCTCCTTATATAAGTTAGAGGGGCGGGTTACATGTGGAGTCCTAGTAGGACTAGGACTAATCTATCTTCTCTTACAAGTTAATTACAAGTACGGGTCTTGCTTCCTCGTAAAGGAAATATTCCTCATGCCTTCCGTCTTAAGCCGGCCGACAATAAGATGAGCCGTCCTTCTGGGCCTTGGGCCTAGTCTTCTATCTGACCCGCCGTCGGGGTCATCCGTGAGTCGTCAGGCTCGTGAGTCGTCTGACAGTGAGCCGCCAGACCCGTGAGTTGCCAGTCCTCCGGCGGGTCACGGTGAAGCGCCAAGTCCGGCCGGGTCATACTTCCGGCCGGGTCATACCGCGGGGTATATCCCCGACATTAGCCCCCAGTTTAATTTGGATTTATCCATGTTAAACTAATAAACACAAGAACAAATTGGATAGGTTGTGTTCCAGGTTAAATATTCTTTGTAAGCCGGCACTTGATCATGCTTAAGTCCTTGTCATCTTCCTTCTTGATATGTATCCATAATCTCATAGCAAATCTCTTTAGCAGATATGTTCAAATTTTGCCAATGCAAAAAATCCAGATACTTCCTTTGAAAAATCCGGGTCAACAGGCCAGCTTCAGAGTCAATTTGCTGACATTGGTCTCTTGTTGAGAAATATTGTAAGAGATAATCCACTTGAGTCGGCTTTCAATGCTCTGACTTGACAAAAATATTCGTCTTCAAATATTCAACTTATATTCATCCAGCTTAAAGATATAAAACTTGCCGGTTTATGAGTACCAAAATTGCCGGGTTATAAATAGATGATGCCAAGTCATAATTGTCGCCGACGCCGGTTTATGATTTTTGCAGACACCAGGTCAATCTGATTTACTCAAAACTGAGAATTTGAAGATATTTCTCCCTTATATCCATATTACCTGTAGCCCCCAAGGGCCGCTTTAATCAGCATGAATAAGCCGGGACTTATCACCATGGCTTTAAAGAAAATCCAGTTGTGTAGCCCCCATGAGTCGGCTATAGTCATAGTAGTGTAGCCGGGTCATCCTAGAATTGTCTTGAATTGTTGCCAGGAGCAATTGGTAGCCCCCAAGGGCCGGCTCATTACGATGTGATGATTCAGGTCTTCAATGAAGTGAGCAAAAAATGACTTTGCATTAGCCCCCAAGTGCCATGGTGCATGCTAGCAGTGACATGGGACTTGCATATTTGATGTAATCTCAACTTGAATAATGTAGCCCCCAAGTGCCGGGTTGTAAGCCTGCAGCGACTCGGGACTATTCCTATCATTGTAGAATAAATCATATCCATTGATAAAATAATAGCCATTGCGCTGAAGCGACTTTGAAAACCTCAATCATAATATTAGTTTCTGATAACCATAATAAAAATCCAGCCATGTTGGCTATTAAAGATTTTACTAACCCGGTTTGAAAACCTCAATCATTCAAATCATAATGAAAATCCAGCCAAGTTTAGCTATTTAAAGATTTCAAATACCTTATCTGTTGACAAGTAAATCCGGAGTTTAAATACCCGGCGGCTCTTGGCCGATGGCGATTTATTACGCCTACATTGTAAGCCAGAAATTTTATAACCCGGCTATTTATAGCCTTTTGAGAAAATCAAGAATTGATAACCCTTTTGAGACACCAATGTCAATCTTTCGATGATGGGCTTGGACTCAAACATTTATATAAGTCATAGTTCTGCAAATCCTGCACAGAGTTCAAACAACATACGCCCTGGCGACTTAATGTCAAAAGCCAGGGCGGGTAATTACCCAAATGTAGTCTTATCCTGCACACAAGTAGATCACAAGAAACCTCGGTGGTTTACCGCAGGGCGGGTCATAATATCTTACATATGACCACGGATGTGTAAAAAAGGAGTCACAGATAAGCCTGTTATGAATCATAACTTTGAAACATAACAATAATATCATACTTGTGATATTGAATTTGCATTTGTCGGTTTATATGACCTGCACAATAAGGGTGATAACCTAATCTTTGATACGCGCATGATTCCAATGGCGCAATTCAAAACATACCGGCGGCTTAAAGTCCATAGCCAGGGCTAGTTTAAACATAATTATGTATAAACAATATCATACCTGTGATATTGAACTGTACCGCCGGCTTATGATACCTGTGCAGTAAGTGTGATAACCCAATCCTTAGAAGCCAATGCTTCCACATAGATGATGATTGTCATAAGCCGGCGACTTATCATCGAAAATCAAGCCGGGTTTAAATAGAAACCACTCATATACACTTTAGATGTGTTCAAAGGAGCTTCAAATAAAATCCCAAAAATTATTTGCAAAAAGAAACTTCAAAAAATCTTGAGGCTTTTGATTCGAATACGATCAGAAAACCGTCCCAAAGGGGTTAAGCTAAGATTCGAATACAATCATATAGCCCCCAGTGGCTTTGGCGTTGCCGATCAAGAGGGTACCGACAACTATGTTCTCTTTGGTTCGAATACGACCTATGTTTGAACAAGAAGCCCCCAAATGACCTTGAGAGTTGTTTAACGACGCTGATTCGAATACGATCCACGTCGGTTCCCAAAGGGGGTTGAGCTATGGTTCAAATATGACCAAGAAACTCCCCAATGAGCTCGGCAGTGTGCCGATCAATAGGGTATCGACAGCTATGTTCTCTTTGGTTCGTATACGACCTATGTTTGAATAGGAATCCCCCTAGTGATCATGAGAATATTTAACGACTCTGATTCGAATACGATCAGGGTCACACCAAAAGGGTTAAGCTAAATTCAAATACGATCAGCTCCCAATGGTCATTAAAGCAGGGTACCTGTATTTGAGTTGTGCTTTGTAACAGACTCTCTTTGGTCCCTTTAATTTTTCCTGAGAACTCGAACTTTGCGAGAGATAACCTCTTTTTGAACCGGAAATTTGTAAACCGGATATTAAGAGCTTCAAAGCTTTATAAGATACAAATTTACCTTGAGCCGGACGTTTGAACCGGATTTGAGAGCTTCAAAACTTTGCGGGAGAAAGATATCTCTTGAACCGGATTTTAAACCGGAATCTTTATTTGAACCGGCAATTTTCTGACGGCTTTTAAAGTTTGATCAATATGGTAGCAGCCTCCGGAACCGGGTTATCATTCCCTCCAACGACCCGGGGTTCCCGAGTCATGTCACTATAGCCCCCGAGTCTCAAGATGACTCGAGGAGTTGGCTTGAGATTCTCCATATTTAACCGTGATATAAACCGGCATAACTTGTATATCATTGGTGTTGATAACACGATGTGTATCCACAGAAGGTTGAGGTGACTGCGGCGGGATATAAATGATCCCGTATGAGCCGTGTCAGCAACTCGGCCAATGGTTCCTTCCAACTGACTGTTTGAAGTTTAACCAAACTGTAGTGATGGCGACTTGTGCGCATGTCCATTGAGCCATCCAGGTGCAGACGGCGGGTTGATAGTATATGATAATTTGCTTCCATTTTGTTGAAAGAAAACCGGGCTACCCAAGCTGTGACTTGCTCATACTCAATAAACAGCTCATGCAGACGGGTGCGGCCCGATGTGTTGATGTAGACCAGGCCGCGAGAGACGGATGGAAAAGACAACCGCCGCGTCAGAGGCAGCTCAAACAGATGATCTGGCCGTGGCGTTGTAAGCTGGCGCGGATGAGCGAGTTAACCACATCATTTTGACGTAGTGAACAATTGTCCTGCATCAACACTACTGCAGACCAAGACAAAGATAAACTGCTCTTTGATAAAAAATAATATGTACCAATAAAATATATTTTAGATGGATCACCTGATGTGCCAGGCCGGAAATAATCCGCCATGAAATTAATGATTGCTAGGTGAAGTTGAAGTCGCTTACGGGTGAACCGGCGGCGGCGTGGTAAACCGGTGCAGACGGGTGAGTCGACCGTGGCGTTGTAAGCCGGCGCGGACAGCGAGTCGGCCACGGCTGCTCATCGGGTAATGTGACACGGAGGAAAACACCATTGTAGAACGTTGCCAGTGCGTGCTCTATACCCGCAGTAAAACAATAATTTTACCTGTATATAAAAACACCAATAGGATAGTGTAATGGATCTCAGAGGAAAAATGTACTGATAAAATATATAAGTGGGGTAACACCTGATTTTGTTTTTGTCGGATGAACGCAGATGCTCGTGCTATATAATATGCACGTTGAGCTCCGCTGATATAATGTAGCATAATATCCATGTGACCCTCTGTTGTAACTTGAAATGATTGTGGACGCTGTTGTCAGATAATGCTGGATACTGTTGTTGGATAACACTTTTCAGTAGTACTACTCCCGTTGCTATCTCCTTGGGTATTGAGCTTTGAGGAGAAGTGATAAACAAAAATTACTCTGACTCCTTCTGCATCTGAAAGTCGAGATGACAATGGCCAGCAAAACCATGTGAGCAACAGGGACGTTGTGGGCTACCGCTGATGAATTGTTTTTATGCGCGACGCCTGTGTTTCTGCCCTTTCCAACTGACGCTTGACGGACTGCTACTGATGATTGATTTTTTGAAGTGCCATAGGCCTCCACGTGACTCTTTCTCCTTTGCCTTTGTTTTCTCCAACAAGCAGCGGAACGCCCGGATGGCAGCCGGCGGGAGCGCGGCAGGAAGGTGGAGCAGCCGGCTCGGGGCGGCGACTTGGCAGGTGGCCCGGGGAGCCTACGGCTGTAGATGCGGTGTGGAGGCCGGCGAGACAGGTGACCGGCGCGACGGAGCCAGCGGGCGGAGGCGGCCCGCGACAATAGAGGAGCGGCGCGGTAGCAGGTCATGGCTGCAGAAGTCACAGCGGCGGTTTATAGCGGCAGGGCGGTTTGCGGTTGAGGAGGCCCTGGAGGCGGCGCAAGGCTGCTCCAGCGGGGGTAGCTCGGGCGGGTTGATTGCAGCACCATGGAGATGACGGGTCATGCGCGGTGCAGCTGAGGCAAACCGGAGTTTGACAGACACAGTACAACCGGCCGTAGCGTGTACAGGCGGCGACTCAAGGCGGCACTTGAGGCGGAGGTAGCTTGAGGAGACGATCCGGGCGTGAAGGATGGGGGCCTGCTGGTGGCCGAAGCGGTGGCTCGACGCGCAGCTCCAGTTGTTGCTGTGTGTAGCATCTTTTCTATATCTTGGTTGGATAACAGATGGAACGGCTCATCGGCTTGCCAACAAGCTCCAAATAGCTGCATATCCGAGAGCCTGCCTGCCTAATCCATGTATGAAATAGCAGTACTATTAACTCTCGGTTGCTCATGGCAATTTTTTTTTCTTTCCTAGGGTCTAGAGCCCTTTCCTTTCCTGATGTAGTACTTGACATAAGGAATCTTTGCACAAACAAATTAGTTCCTTTTATTTTAGTCCAATCCTCAATACTCACGGAAAACCGCCCTGGCCGTAGCTTTACGTGAGATGTAATAGTTGTAATGCTTGGTTCAAAAAGTAACAGATCGCTTCTTGTTTTCTTCGGGTGATGAGTAATAGCAGCGGCCTGTCAAATCCCTTCCTGCAATGCCTGATCATCTCAGAACTTTTGCAGGCAGTCAGCTTCGCCTTGGTTTCTAATTACGGCTGAACATAAATCGACCCGGATTCGACGGATCCTCTGGTTGCGGCGGCGCGCACCACGCAACCCTAATCTTACTTGAACTCAAATTTCGTAATCCTGCACGATTGTTCCGTGTCAGCTCTTCTTCGTCCAGTCAATCGCGAGCTTCTCGATCCCTGAAAGAGATCCCTCCAAAAACTCAACACCACCGTGCGCTGCCCCACGGTGGGTGCCAACTGTCGTGGAATTGTCACGGCAGATGTCCTAGGGTGAGGACTTAGTCGTGAGGCCAGCGCATCTATGTAGTAGCTTGAGAGGGGTTGATTGGGATGAGAGACGCAGGGCGGATCAACGCACAAGACAAGGGTTTAGACAGCTTCGGGCCACGGGAAACATCATACGGTAACAACCCTACGTGATGTTTGAGGCTAGGTCTCATTATGATCACGGGAGAGTCGCCGGGAACCGGCTCTCGGTGTCTAGCCCTAGAGATTGTTTCTTGTTGCCTCTCTCCTTTGGGGTGCCCTGCCCCTCCTTATATAAGTTAGAGGGGCGGGTTACATGTGGAGTCCTAGTAGGACTAGGACTAATCTATCTTCTCTTACAAGTTAATTACAAGTACGGTTCTTGCTTCCTCGTAAAGGAAATATTCCTCATGCCTTCCGTCTTAAGCCGGCCCACAATAAGATGAGCCGGCCTTCTGGGCCTTGGGCCTAGTCTTCTATCTGGCCCGCCGTCGGGGTCATCCGTGAGTCGTCAGGCTCGTGAGTCGTCTGACAGTGAGCCGCCAGACCCGTGAGTTGCCAGTCCTCCGGCGGGTCACGGTGAAGCGCCAAGTCCGGCCGGGTCATACTTCCGGCCGGGTCATACCGCGGGGTATATCCCCGACAGATTCCCCTCTCCGGAGCCCCGAACGGACTCCAGATCAGCCCTCCCGAGAGAGTTTAGGGCTTGGCGGCGGCTCCGTATCGTAAAACGCGATGAATCTTTTTCTCTGATTTTTTTCTCCCCGAACACGAATATATGGAGTTGGAGTTGAGGTCGGTGGAGCTCCAGGGGGCCCACGAGGCAGGGGGCGCGCCCCCACCCTTGTGGCAAGGGTGTGGGCCCCCTGTCCTTGATTCTTTCGCCAGTATTTTTATTATTTCCAAAAATAATCTCCATGGAGTTTCAGGTCATTCCGAGAACTTTTGCTTCTGTACATAAATAACACCATGGCAATTCTGCTGAAAAAAGCATCAGTCTGGGTTAGTTCCATTCAAATCATGCAAGTTAGAGTCCAAAACAAGGGCAAAAGTGTTTGGAAAAGTAGATACGACGGAGACGTATCACTGGTCTGGCTCCGGTGCGCGGGTCTTGACCTCTGCGGGGATGTACCCCGCACTCCTCATCTCTAGGATAGTGCCCTCCGCGATGGAGGTGCCCGCCCAATGCCCATTGAGGGTGGCGTCGGCCATTACTAGGAGGAAGGTGGGGAGGCGTTGTGAAGCAAGGATAGTTTGAGATTGGATTTAGGCGCTGGAGCTCGAAAGGCAGTAGCCTGGGAGGAAGGAGAACGTGCTTTTCCCGTCGCTGCCCTTTTTCTCTTACAAAGGCTAATGAAAGGCCAAGAGAACCTCCAGCCGCGCCATTGAAATCGCCAGTACCCGTAAATGATGTCGTTGTGCGTGTGTGGGGAAACGAAATCTTGATGATATCCCTTAAAAAACGGGCACAAACTCCATTTAGATGGGACGTACCAATACGAGGATTGCCTTGGCCAATACTTTTTATTATTTCCAAAAATAATCTCCGTGGAGTTTCAGGTCATTCCGAGAACTTTTGTTTCTGCACATAAATAACACCATGGCAATTCTGCTGAAAACAGCGTCAATCCGGGTTAGTTCCATTCAAATCATGCAAGTTAGAGTCCAAAACAAGGGCAAAAGTGTTTGGAAAAGTAGATACAACGGAGACGTATCAACTCCCCCAAGCTTAAACCTTTGCTTGTCCTCAAGCAATTCAGTTGATAAACTGAAAGTGATAAAGAAAAACTTTTACAAACTCTGTTTGCTCTTGTTGTTGTAAATATGTAAAGCCAACATTCAAGTTTTCAGCAAAGATCATGAACTAACCACATTCACAATAACATTTAGGTCTCATGTTTACTCATATCAATGGCATAATCAACTAGCGAGCAATAATAATAAATCTCGGATGACAACACTTTCTCAAAATAATCATGATATGATATAACAAGATGGTATCTCGCTAGCCCTTTCTGAGACCGCAAAACATAAATGCAGAGCACCTTTAAAGATCAAGGACTGACTAAACATTGTAATTCATGGTAAAAGAGATCCAATCATAGTCATACCCAATATAATTAAAAAATGGATGCAAATGACAGCGGTCCTCTCCAGATGGTGCTTTTTAATAAGAGGGTGATGACTCAACATAAAAGTAAATAGATAGGCCCTTCGCAGAGAGAAGCAGGGATTTGTAGAGGTGCCAGAGCTCGGTTTTAAAGCAGAGATAAATAATATTTTGAGCGGCATACTTTCATTGTCCACATAACAACCAAGAGATGGCGATATCTTCCATGCTACACACATTATAGGCGGTTCCCAAACAGAATGGTAAAGTTTATACTCCCCCTCCACTAACAAGCATCAATCCATGGCTTGCTCGAAACAACGAGTGCCTCCAACTAACAATAGTGCCGGGGGAGTTTTGTTTGCAATTATTTTGATTTGATTTGCACAAAGCATGGGACTGGGCATCCCGGTGACCAGCCATTTTCTCGTGAGTGAGGAGCGGAGTCCATTCCTCTTGAGAATAACCCGCCTAACATGGAAGATACGGACAACCCTAGTTGATACATGAGCTATTCGAGCATACAAAACAGATTTCATTTGAAGGTTTGGAGTTTGGCACATACAAATTTACTTGGAACGGCAGGTAGATACAATATATAGGAAGGTATAGTGGACTCATATGGAATAACTTTGGGGTTTAAGGGATTGGATGCACAAGCAGTATTCCCGCTTAGTACAAGTGAAGGCTAGCAAAAGACTCGGAAGCGACCAACTAGAGAGCGACAACAGTCATGAACATGCATTAAAATTAATAAACATTGAGTTCAAGCATGAGTAGGATATAATCCACCATGAACATAAATATCATGAAGGCTATGTTTATTTTGTTTTAACTACATGTGTGAACATGTGCCAAGTCAAGTCACTTAAATCATTCAAAGGAGGATACCACCCCATCATACCACATCACAACCATTTTAATAGCATGTTGGCATGCAAGGTAAACCATTATAAGCTCCTAGCTAATTAAGCATGGCATAAGTAACTGTAATCTCTAATTATCATTGCAAACATGTTTATTCATAATAGGCCGAATCAGGAACGATGAACTAATCATATTTACAAAAACAAGAGAGGTCGAGTTCATACCAGCTTCTCTCATCTCAATCAATTCATCATATATCGTCATAATTGCCTTTCACTTGCACGACCGAACGATGTGAATAATAATAATAGTGCACGTGCATTGGACTAAGCTGGAATCAGCAAGCATTCAATAAACAGGAGAAGACAAGGCAATATGGGCTCTTGGTTAAATCAACAATAATGCATATAAGAGCCACTTTAATAATTTCATTATGGTCTTCTCCTAACGACCTCGAAAGAAAAGAAAAGAAATAAAACTATTTACACGGGAAAGCTCCCAACAAGCAAAAGAAGAACGGGAAATATTTTTGGGTTTTCTTTTTAATTATTACTACTACAGCAAGAAAAGTAAACTAGCTAAAAGCTACAACTATTTTTTTAGTTTTTCTTAAGGTTTTTCAAACACACAAGAAGAAAGCATAAAAGGCAAAAAACTAGCATGGATATTACAGTGAAAGAGAATGAGCACCGACTTCTAGCAATGAGTGTGTGAACATGAATGTAATGTCGGTGAGAAATATGTACTCCCCCAAGCTTAGGCTTTTGGCCTAAGTTGGTCTATTGCCACGGCTGGCCTGGCGGATATCCAAAGTTATAGTTGGGGTCGTACTGAGATGCAGCAGTTATTGCATCGTGGGCTGCAGCTTGGAGGCGAGCTATCTCAGCCCTCCTCTTATACTCTTCCGCCTCCTCTCTGGTTATAAAATATATCCCTTTTGCCTGAAAGTCAAAGAAAGTAGAAGCAGGGAGAGCGAAGTGATAGGTGCGTTGTCTGTCAAAGATTAGTCGGTACTGGAGGAACTGATCGTTCCTCTCAACAAAATGATGACGAACCATAGCCTCATAATCCAAATAGTTAAACGGGTTGCATAAATTCCACCAAAGAAATCTCCATTAAATATATTATTATGCAACCTACGTGCAACAATGGCTCCCAAATTATAATGTTTATCCCCTAACACAGCACTCCTGAGAACACTGAGGTCAGGAACACACATGTGACATGCTTCATCCTTACCATTTATGCACCTACCTATGAAGAGAGCAAAATAATGTATAGTAGGAAAATGAACGCTCCCTATGGTAGCTTGTGCTATGTCTCTAGATTCCCCCACAGTTATACTAGCAAGAAAATCTCTAAATTCAGATTTGCGAGGTTCACTAATACTACCCCATTGTGGAAGTTTGCAAGCAGTGGTAAAATCCTTTAAGTCCATGGTATAAGAATTTTCATAAAGATTGAACAGGGTAGTTTGAGAATTGCGTGAAGATGAATATTCAAACCTCCTCACAAAGGAACTAGTGAGATAGTGGTACTGACGACACTTATCTGCCTCGAAGCTCACAAGATCAGCATTACGCAAATATGCGTTAAATTCTCCCTTGATTCCAGCTTGATCCATGAAGTCCTCTGAAGGCCATTCACAAGCCCGCACTGGAGCGTCCCTTGGTGGTTCATCATCAGCATCACGCATTGCAAGCCTGGGTCCTTGCTTCCTTGAAGAACCACCTTGGTACATCTTCCTAAACATATTTCTTCCTCTGAAAAATTTCTGAAATTTTTTGTAACTTCAAATAAAAGTGAACCAAGCTCAACAAAATTGATAGCAACTACTCCTACAAGTGCCTAGAGACTATATCATGCATTAGAACTACTTGGAACCATATAAATTTGACATGCAAGCTCAAGAACATGGTCACCTAGGCAGCACAAATTTGCAATGAATAAAGCACTAGAACAAAAACTAATTGGACCAATGGAGGAGTCACATACCAAGGAACAATCCCCCAAAGCAGTTTTGTGAGAGGTGCTTTGAGCAAGGAGATCGAAAATCGTAGAAAAATGAGCTAGAACTCGTGCTTGAGCTGGTTGGTGATTTTTTTGGGAGGAAGAAGGAGTGTGTGGATGCAGTAATAAGTGGAGGGGAGCCACCGTGGGCCCACGAGGCAGGGGCACGCCCAGGGGGGTGGGCGCGCCCTGGACCCTCGTGCCCAGGTGCTTGCTCCCCCTGCTGTGTTCTCAGTGCCAAACATTCTCAAATATTCTAGAAAAAATCATATTAAATTGGCAGGGCATTTGGAGAACTTTTATTTTCAGGGTATTTTTATATTGCACGGATAAATCAGAAAACAGACAGGAAAATACTATTTTTACTTTATTTCAACTAAATAACAGAAAGTAAAGAGAGGGTACAGAAGGTTGTGCCTTCTAACTTCATCCATATCATGCTCATCAAAAGGAATCCACTAACAAGGTTGATCAAGTCTTGTTAAGAAACTCATTCCGAATAACATGGAACCGGAGAAATTTTGAATAACACTATGTTACCTCAACGGGGATATGCACATACCCAATAATAAGAATATCATATTTCTTCTTGGCAGTAGGAAGAGGAAATTCAAAACCTCCAAAAATAATCGATGGAATTTTTCCAATAGAATTGATACTGTGGACTTGAGGTTGTTTCCTCCGAAAGTGTACCGTATGCACATTACCATTAACATGAAAAGTGACATTGCCTTTGTTGCAATCAATAACAGCCCCTGCAGTATTCAAAAAGGGTCTTCCAAGAATAATAGACATACTATCATCCTCGGGAATATCAAGAATAACAAAGTCCGTTAAAATAGTAACGTTTGCAACCACAACAGGCACATCCTCACAAATACCGACAGGTATAGCAGTTGATTTATCGGCCATTTGCAAAGACATTTCAGTAGGTGTCAGCTTGTTCAAATCAAGTCTACGATATAAAGAGAGAGGCATAACACTAACACTGGCTCCAAGATCACATAAAGCAGTTTTAACATAGTTTCTTTTAATGGAGCATGGTATAGTGGGTACTCCTGGATCTCCTAACTTCTTTGGTATTCCACCCTTGAAAGTGTAATTAGCAAGCATGGTGGAAATTCCAGCTTCCGGTATCTTTCTTTTATTAGTAACAATTTCTTTCATATACTTAGCATAAGGATTCATTTTGAGCATATCAGTTAAACGCATACGCAAAAAGATAGGTCTAATCATTTCAGCAAAGCGCTCAAAATCCTCATCATCCTTTTTCTTGGATGGTTTGGGAGGAAAAGGCATGGGTTTCTGAATCCATGGCTCTCTTTCTTTACCGTGCTTCCTAGCAACAAAGTCTCTCTTATCATAACGTTGATTCTTTGATTGTGGGTTATCAAGATCAACAGCAGGTTCAATTTCTACATCATTATCATTACTAGGTTGAGCATCAACATGAACATTATCATTAACATTATCACTAGGCTCATGTTCATCACCAGATTGTGTTTCAGCATCAGAGATAGAAATATCATTAGGATTCTCAGGTGTGTCTACAACAGGTTCACTAGAAGTATGCAAAGTCCTATCATTTTTCTTTTTCTTCTTTTTATAAGGACTAGGTGCATCTACATTATTTCTCAGAGAATCTTGCTCAATTCTCTTAGGATGGCCTTCAGGATACAAAGGTTCCTGAGTCATTTTACCAGTTCTAGTAGCCACTCTAACAGCATAGTCATTATTCTTACTATTCAATTCATTGAGCAAATCATTTTGAGCTTTAAGTACTTGTTCCACTTGAGTGGTAACCATAGAAGCATGTTTACTAATGAGTTTAAGTTCACCTTTAACTCTAGACATATAATCACCCAAGTGTTCAATCATATAAGCATTTCATTTTAATTGTCTACCAAAATAAGCATTAAAATCTTCTTGCTTAACCATAAAGTTATCAAACTCATCCAAACATTGGCTAGCAAACTTAGTAGGAGGGATTTCAGCTTTATCATATCTATAGAGAGAATTTACCTTTACTACCTGTGTCGGGTTATCAAGACCATGTGTTTCTTCAATAGGTGATGAATTAAGATCATGTATTTCTTCAACATGTGGTAAATTAAGACCATGTATTTCTTCAATAGGAGGTAAATTCTTAACATCTTCAGCTTTAATACCTTTTTCTTTCATAGATTTCTTTGCCTCTTGCATATCTTCAGGACTGAGAAATAGAACACCCCTCTTCTTCGGAGTTGGCTTAGGAGTTGGCTCAGGAAGTGTCCAATTATTTTCATTGGTCAACATATTATTCAATAAAATTTTAGCTTCATCTGGTGTTCTTTGCCTGAAAACAGAACCAGCACAACTATCCAGGTGGTCTCTAGAAGCATCGGTTAGTCCATTATAAAAGATATCAAGTACTTCCTTTTTCTTGAGAGGGTGATCAGGCAAAGCATTAAGTAATTGGAGAAGCCTCCCCCAAGCTTGTGGGAGACTCTCTTCTTAAATTTGCACAAAATTATATATATATCCCTTAAAGCAGCTTGTTTCTTATGAGCAGGGAAATATTTAGCAGAGAAGTAATAAATCATATCCTGGGGACTACGCACACAACCAGGATCAAGAGAATTGAACCATATCTTAGCATCACCCTTTAATGAGAACAGAAATATTTTAAGGATATAAAAGTAGCGAGTTCTCTCATCATTACTGAACAGGGTGGCTATATCATTTAATTTAGTAAGATGTGCCACAACAGTTTCAGATTCATAGCCATAGAAAGGATCGGACTCAACCAAAGTAATTATATCAGGGTCGACAGAGAATTCATAATCCTTATCAGTAACAAAGATAGGTGAAGTAGCATAAGAAGGATCATATTTCATTCTAGCATTCAAAGTTTTTTGTTTCAGCTTAGCTAGTTATTTCTTAAGATCACTTCTATCATTGTAAGCAGAAAGTCTCTAGCAGTTTATTCATCCATAACATAGCCCTCAGGCACAACAGGCAATTCATATTTATTGGGAGAGTCTTCATCATCACTTTCATCAATATTAACAGTTTCAATAATTTCATTCTCTCTAGCCCTAGCAAGTTGTTCATCAAGAAATTCACCAAGTGGCACAGTAGTATCAAGCATAGAAGTAGTTTCATCATAAGTATCATGCATAACAGAAGTGGCATCATCAATAACATGCGACATATCATAATTAATAGCAGAAGCAGGTTTAGGTGTCACAAGCTTACTCAAAACAGAAGGTGAATCAAGTGCAGAGCTAGATGGCAGTTCCTTACCCCCCCTCGTAGTTGAGGGATAATTTTTTGTTTTCTCGTCTTTCAGGTTCTTCATAGTGACCAGCAGATATAAATCCCAAGTGACTCAAAGAATAGAGCTATGCTCCCCGGCAACGGCGCCAGAAAATAGTCTTGATAACCCACAAGTATAGGGGATCGCAACAGTTTTCGAGGGTAGAGTATTCAACCCAAATTTATTGATTCGACACAAGGGGAGCCAAAGAATATTCTCAAGTATTAGCAGTTGAGTTGTCAATTCAACCACACCTAGATAACTTAATATCTGCAGCAAAGTATTTAGTAGCAAAGTAGTATGATAGTAACGGTAACAGTAGCAAAAGTAATATTTTTGGGTTTTGTAGTGATTGTAACAGTAGCAACGGTAATGTAAATAAGCGAAGAACAATATGTGAAAAGCTCGTAGGCATTGGATCGGTGATGGAGAATTATGCCGGATGCGGTTCATCATGTAACAGTCATAACATAGGGTGACACAGAACTAGCTCCAATTCATCAATGTAATGTAGGCATGTATTCCGAATATAGTCATACGTGCTTATGGAAAAGAACTTGCATGACATCTTTTGTCCTACCCTCCCGTGGCAGCGGGGTCCTAGTGACAAGCATTAAGCATAGCAAAGTCATAGCAACATCAATCTCAGAACATAGTGGATACTAGGAATCAAACCCTAACAAAACTAACTCGATTACATGATAAATCTCATCCAACCCATCACCGTCCAGCAAGCCTACGATGGAATTACTCACGCACGGTGGTGAGCATCATGAAATTGGTGATGGAGGATGGTTGATGATGACGACGGTGACGGATTCCCGTCTCCGGAGCCCCGAACGGACTCCAGATCAGCCCTCCCGAGATAGTTTAGGGCTTGGCGGCGGCTCCATATCGTAAAACGCGATGAATCTTTTTCTCTGTTTTTTTTCTCCCAGAACACGAATATATGGAGTTGGAGTTGAGGTCGGTGGAGCTCCAGGGGGCCCACGAGGCAGAGGGCGCGCCAGGGGGGGCAGGCACGCACCCCACCCTCATGGCAAGGGTGTGGGCCCCCTGGCCTTGATTCTTTCGCCAGTATTTTTTATTATTTCCAAAAATAATCTCCGTGGAGTTTCAGGTCATTCCGAGAACTTTTGTTTCTGTACATAAATAACACCATGGCAATTCTATTGAAAACAGCGTCAGTCCGGGTTAATTCCATTCAAATCATGCAAGTTAGAGTCCAAAACAAGGGCAAAAGTGTTTGGAAAAGTAGATATGACGGAGATGTATCACTGGTCTGGCTCCGGTGCGCGGGTGTTGACCTCTGCGGGGATGTACCCCGCACTCCTCATCTCTAGGATAGTGCCCTCCGTGATGGAGGTGCCCGCCCAATGCCCATTGAGGGTGGCGTCGGCCATTACTAGGAGGAAGGTGGGGAGGCGTTGTGAAGCAAGGATAGTTTGAGATTGGATCTAGGCGCTGGAGCTCAAAAGGCAGTAGCCTGGGAGGAAGGAGAACGTGCTTTTCCCGTCGCTGCCCTTTTTCTCTTATAAAGGCTATTGAAAGGCCAAGAGAACCTCCAGTCGCGCCATTGAAATTGCCACTACCCGTAAAAGATGTTGTTGTGTGTGTGTGGGGAAACGAAATCTTGATGATATCCCTTAAAAAACGGGCACAAACTCCATTTAGATGGGACGTACCAATACGAGGATTGCCTTGGCTAGCGATTCGAGTGAGCTGTAACTGCCCGTCTGGTCGTGGGTGGTGCCGCTTTGATAAAGTTGTCAGGCTAGAAGTACTTGAAACGTCTCCGTCGTATCTATAATTTTTGATTGTTTCATGCCAATATTCTACAACTTTCATATACTTTTGGCAACATTTTATATTATTTTGGGACTAAATATTGATCCAGTGCCAAGTGCCAGTTCCTATTTGTTGCATGTTTGTTGTTTCGCAGAATATCCATACCAAACGACGTCCAGACGCGATAAAAATTTACGGAGATTTGTTTTGGAAAATTTGTGATTTTTGGGTAAAAGAATCAATGCGAGACGATGCCCGAGGGGCCCACAAGCTCGAGGGGCACGCCCCCTACCCTGGGCGCGGCCAGCAGGCTTATGGGCCCCTGTAAGGCGGTTGGTGCCCTTATTTCGCTGCAATAAAGATAATATGCGGAATAAAATCGTGTTAAAATTTCAGCCCAATCGGATTTATGGATCTCCGGGAATTTAAGAAACGGTGAAAGGCCAGAAAACAGGGTCGCGAAACAGAAGAGAAACACAGAGATAGATCCAATCTCGGAGGGGCTCCCGCCCCTCCGCCGCCATGGACCAGAGGGGAGACCATGTCTACCTCCGCGTCTCTCCAATGAAAGGCACTCGTCGCTTCGGTATCAAAAGGAAGCTTGCCCCCAGATACGTGGGTCCTTTCAAGATCGTTGGCAAAAGAGGCGACCTCGCCTATCAACTTGAGCTTCCTTCCAACTTCGTGAACGTGCAAGATGTGTTCCACGTGTCACAGCTCCGCAAGTGCTTCAAGACGCCCGAGCGCACCATCAACTTCGAAGAGATTGACCTCCAAGAATATCTGTCTTATCATGAGCACCCCGTTGCTATTCTTGAAGAAACTGAGCGCAAGACTCGCAACAAGTCAATCAAATTCCTGAAAGTGAAGTGGTCGCACCATTCCGACCGAGAAGCCACCTGGGAACGCGAGGACCATCTCCGATCTGAATATCCGGAGTTCTTTCAGTCTTAGATCTCGGGACGAGATCCTCTCGTAGTGGTGGAGTGTTGTAACACCCCGGATGTAACTTTCCATATTTGTAACTCCAACTCTTGCCATTTTCGGCTATGTGCTATGATATTCCCTTCGTGGTCGGGTTTTGTTTTTCCTTTTGCATTTTGTTCATGTCATCATGTGCATCTCATTTTGCATACGTGTTCGTCTCCTACATCCGAGCAATTTCCCCGTTGTCCGTTTTGCAATCCGGCACTCCCATCTCCTCCGGCGCACCCCTCTTGTTTTCTTTTCGTGAGCGGGTGTTGAACGTTCTCGGAATGGACCGAGGCAAGTCAAGTGGCCTTGGTATAACACCGGTAGACCACCGGTCAAGTTTCGTTCCATTTGGAGGTCGTTTGGTACTCCAACGGTTAACCGGGCAACCGCAAAGTCCGTTTGTGTGTTGCAGCAAAACCCCTCTATAAACAGCCCAAAACACCTCTAAGTCACTTCCATGCTCTAGGTCGTTCGATCACGATCGTGTGGGCGAAAACCGCACCTCATTTGGACTCTCCTAGCTTCCTCTACCTATATATTTGCACCTCCCCCCGAAATTTCGCAGATCAAACCCTAAAAATCGCCCTCCGGCGCCGCCGGACACGTCCGCCGCCGTGCCTGGCCAATCCCGCGCTGCCACGTGGCCGAGCCCGCCGCGCGCGCCCGTGGCCCGGGAGCCCGCAACCGGCCCCCGAGCCCGCAGCCGCCGCGCGCCCCGCCCGGTCGCGCCCCGCCGCCCATCGCTCGCTGCCCCGCCGCCTCGCTGCAGCGCACCGCCGCCGCCGCGTCGCCTCCTTCCCGTGGTCCTCCGACGCTGGCCGCCGCGTCCCCCTCTCCTCCGTCTCCAGCGACGAACCTCCGGCCGTCCCCGAGATCGGCCCGATCGGATCTGAGAATCTCTGGGTTGACTTTCTCTTCCCCCTCTCAAATATTCCAAGTCCTTATATTTTTACAGTACATGCTCATGTTCATCACATCATAACTCTCTCCATATAGCTCCGTTTCATGCGTGTTATATATTAAAATGTTCGTCTCGAGATGCTGTTCATTTTGTTCCATTGCACCATGTTCATTTGTGTCCATCTTGATGCCAAAATCTCTGGTGCAAGATTGCTAGTTGCTGTTATCTGCTGTTACTTATCAGAACTTAGGATTTTGTTATTTTTTGTTGCATTTAATCTGTGCATCTTATGGGCATGAGCTCTACATGTGTTTTGTTGTATGCCATGCCATCTTTACAGATATTTATGCCATGTATTTTTGTGATCTCTTTGGTGACTAGCACAAGCATTCAAACTAGGCTCCGTAATGTTTCTGATTTCAGGGACTTACTAAATTTACTGTCTTTGTCTGCTGTTATTTTGTTGCTATGTATCCATGTGTCTACAGAGAGATCTATGCTCCTTTTGGAGATGTTCAGTAAGTATGTTTTGTAGATATTGTTGTAATTGATCCATTACTGCCCTTTTTTGCAATTATGGAGTGCCATAGCATGACTCAATCTTGCTCTACTTTTGGTATAAAATATTTCTGGCAGATTCTTAACATGATATTCAATTTTGCCAAGCTTGTTGTAGTTGTTTCATACATGCTATGTATTTGCTATTGCAATGGATAGCTTCATAAACATGCCGTCTTGCTGTAGGTATGCTTGTTTTGTCATGCATTGCTTTGTGCTGAGTGCATCAAGCTCACAAAGATGCCCTCATAATGTCTGTTTCTGCCATGCTCTGTTTTCTGCTAAGTCTGAAACCTGTTAACGAAACTTGCTATGTTTACATGGTTGCCATCATATCTTCTGGTCTTTTTTGGCTTATGGTCATTATGGGACTTTTCTCATATGCATTTAGTAGAATACTTCCGTGCCTTGTTTTGCTATGTTAACTTCCTGTAGCATGTTGATTTCATGCTCTGAACATGCTTGTTTGAACCTGTTGTGTTGTGATCTAGCCGTAGATCAGTGTTTATCTTTTGTCAACCATCTCCTGTAGATTACTGTCATATGCTTTGTTTCTGCATTGGAGTGCTGTAGCAATGTTACTTGTTGCATTCTAAGTGCTATTATGCTATTAATCGCAGATTCGTGTCATTCTTGTTTTGCTTGCCATTTGCAAACCGTGCATCCGTTTCCGGTGATCTTTATATCGATTTCAACCGAAATCATCTCATCTTTCTAGTGGCATGCTTGGTTTGCCAAGTTACTGCCTTGTTCCTCATTTTTCTACCGGAGCACGCATATGCATCGCATATCATATCTTGCATATCATTCAAGTATTGCATCATGTTGTTTGTGCATTTCCTGTGTTTGATTGTGGTTCCGTTGTTTGTGTTCTTGTGTTGGGTAGAGCCGGGAGACGAGTTCGTGAACGAGGAACCTGTTGAGTACGCTTACGAGGATCAAGCTTTCGACAACTCTGAGAACCTTGCAGGCAAGATGACCACCCCTCGAAATCACTTCTATCTTTGCTTTGCTAGTTGTTCGCTCTATTGCCATGCTGCGCTACCTACCACTTGCTATATCATGCCTCCCATTTTGCTATGTCAGCCTCTAACAATCCTTTCCTAGCAAACCGTTGTTTGGCTAAGTTACCGCTTTTGCTCAGCCCTTCTTATAGCGTTGCTAGTTGCAGGTGAAGTTGAAGTTTGTTCCATGTTGGAACATGGATATGTTGGGATATCACAATATCTCTTATTATATTAATGCATCTATATATTTGGTAAAGGGTGGAAGGCTCGGCCTTATGCCTGGTGTTTTGTTCCACTCTTGCCGCCCTAGTTTCCGTCATACCGGTATTATGTTCCTTGAGTTTGCGTTCCTTACGCGGTTGGGTGATTTATAGGACCCCCTTGATAGTTCGCCTTGAATAAAACTCCTCCAGCAAGGCCCAACCTTGGTTTTACCATTTGCCACCTAAGCCTTTTCCCCCGGGTTTTCACGAGCCCGAGGGTCATCTTTATTTAAACCCCCGGGCCAGTGTTCCTCTGAGTGCTGGTCCAAACTAGAGCCCTTTGCAGCGCCACCTTGGGGAAACTTGAGGTCTGGTTTTAGTTGTACGGACTGCTCATCCGGTGTGCCCTGAGAACGAGATATGTGCAGCTCCTATCGGGATTTGTCGGCACATTCGGGCGGCTTTGCTGGTCTTGTTTTACCATTGTCGAAATGTCTTGTAAACCGGGATTCCGAGACTGATCGGGTCTTTCCGGAAGAAGGTTTATCCTTCGTTGACCGTGAGAGATTATAATGGGCTAAGTTGGGACACTCCTGCAGGGTATTATCTTTCGAAAGCCGTGCCCGCGGTTATGAGGCAGATGGGAATTTGTTAATGTCCGGTTGTAGAGAACTTGTCACTTGACTTAATTAAAATACATCAACCGCGTGTGTAGCCGTGATGGTCTCTTCTCGGTGGAGTCCGGGAAGTGAACACGGTTTGAGTTATGAATGACGTAAATAGGAGTTCAGGATAACTTCTTGGTCATTACTAGATGACGACCGTTCTGTTGCTTCTCTTCTCGCTCTCTTTTGCGTATGTTAGCCACTATATATGCTTAGTGCCTGCTGCAGCTCCACCTCATTACACCATCCTTTCCTACAAGCTTAAATAGTCTTGATCTCGCGGGTGTGAGATTGCTGAGTCCTCGTGACTCACAGATTCTACCAAAACAGTTGCAGGTGCCGACGATGCCAGTGCAGATGATGGGATCGATCTCAAGTGGGAGTTCGACGAGGAACGTGGTCGTTACTATGTGTCTTTTCCTGATGATCAGTAGTGGAGCCCAGTTGGGATGATCGGGGATCTAGCATTTGGGGTTGTCTTATTTTCATTTGGATCTTGACCGTAGTCGGTCTATGTGTGGATTTTGGATGATGTATGAATTATATTTATGTATTGTGTGAAGTGGCGATTGTAAGCCAACTCTCGTTATCCCATTCTTGTTCATTACATGGGATTGTGTGAAGATGACCCTTCTTGCGACAAAACCACAATGCAGTTATGCCTCTAAGTCGTGCCTTGACACGTGGGAGATATAGCCGCATCGTGGGCGTTACAGCCAAGCCGGGTTGGAATCTTCATGGCCGGCACGCAACCTGTGCAAAACTCCGCCGCTGGGGCAGGAGGCCCTGCGCACTCGCCGGCTCAGGTGCTGATGGATCTTACGGATAAGATGACTACCTTGCTAACCGCCACGGTCGTCCCGGCGGATCAAGCTCAACATGATGCGGAGGTGGCACAGTTAAAGCTGGATATAGCACGAGCCAGGGAAGATCTAGCAGCGGAAGGGATCAGGATGGCTGCAGAACGGGTGGCTCTCGACGCCCAGACGCAGCTGATTCAGGCGCAGTCTTTCCGGCTCACGATGGATCAGAACGCATCCAATGAGATCATGAGAAGGAGGCATCAGAAGGCTCAATCCCGACTCCCTCCGGTTTACGATCCTCGAAACCTCTTCAACACGCCTAGTGCAGGGCCCAGTAACCCGCCAGAAATCACGGCACCCGGGGCTGGAACACCGGTTCAGCCGCAAGTGATGGGGCCTCCCCGTGTGAACACTACCCCGCCTCAATACGTGCCGATACCACCGGGTCATTATGCCAACCCGTTGGAAAACATGATCGCTGCAGCGGCGCGACTGGCGGCTCTCCCAGTCGAGGGCGGCTCTCCCAGTCGAGGGCGACTCTCCGACGGCGGTCGAAACCCGCCGGGTCAGAGAACTTCTTCAGACGGCTCTGGCGCAACAGGAGGCATATTCATATAGCCGGGATAGGATTCATTCAACCCCTCGTCCAAGCCGGAGCCTAAGTTATAGCAAACACATGGGTTCAGCGACCGGCTCAAGCAACGTCCGGCGCCGTGACTTGCCAGCTGGCCACGGCCCGGCACATAATGGAGCCTTTAACGCGGTAGACCAAGACAGAGCACGACAAGAGGCGGAGCAGGCGGCTCAGCTGACAGCTTACCAGCCCCTCCCGGTTTATCCGACGGCTTCCATCGAGGCGGGCATACCTACGAGGACCGGAGGTGTCCCTTGTCTGGTGCCGGCTCTCCGTAATGAACGTCTGCCCAAGGATTCCAAAGGACCTAGGAAGGTACCTAATTACACGGCTGATTTACAACCCGGAGCATGGATCGAGAGCTACGAGATGGCTATGGAATTGCTGGAGGTCAGCGAAGCGGCAATGCCCAAATACTTCACCATGATGTTGGATGGGACTGCCCGCACTTGGTTGAAAGGACTGCCGCCTAATTCTATCGGGTCATGGCCAGAGCTAAAAGCCCGGTTCATCCAAAACTTCAAAGATACATGTAGGCAGTCTATGTCAATTGTGGATTTGACTAACTGCAAGCAGCAAGAGGGCGAGTCTACAAACCATTGGGTACGCCGGGTCAAAGAGATAATACATTCGTCTGATAAGATGGATGCCGGCTCTGCAGTCTTAATGTTGGAGCAAAATTGTCGTTTTGCGCCCCTGAAGATGAAGCTAGGGCGGCTCAAGCGCGATTGCAATGATATGGGTACGCTGATGGCGGCTCTGGTCAAGTACGCCGACTCTGATAGTACCAAGGATCCCGCGTCCGATGATGAAAGGACAGGGAAGGGAAAGAAGAATGGCAACGGCAAGGGCCCTCGGCATAACCCGGCGAACCAGGGAGGTAACAAACATAAGGCTGATGGCAGTATGGAGTTTGTGGCCAACACCAATGCGCAGGGTAACAACCACCGACGTAAGGGGAGACCACCTCCCCGATCCGGCGGGTCAGGCCCGACGCTTGAGCAATTGTTGAATGAGCCCTGTCCAAGGCATGGCTCTAGGGAGAAGCCGGCCACTCATCTATGGAAAGACTGCGCAATCATGAAAGCCTTCAAAAATTCCAACACTTTTAATGGCAACAATGGGCAGGGCGGCGGCTCAGGCGGCGGCGGCTTTCATGGCCCGGGCGGCGGCTCAAATTCCAATTCTCAGAATTTTCAAGGTAATCAAGGAGGTTTTAATCAGCAATCTGGCCAGGGTAATCAGCAGCAGCAGCAGGGGGGATACCAGACCAATCCAAAGCAGCTCAATAGTGGACAATATCATGTGTTTACTACCAGTCTGTGCAAGCGAGACCAGAAGCTTCATAAGAGGGCTGTGAATGCTGTTGAGCCGGCGGTTCCACGCTATTTAAGATGGTCTGAGCAACCTATTGTATGGAGTAGGGAAGATCACCCTCCCCGGGTTGATAATCCGGGTCACCTGGCCTCGGTGGTGGCTCCTCAGGTCGGGGGGTATAAATTCACTAAAGTGCTCATGGACGGAGGCAGTAGCATCAACATCCTCTATTATGAGACCTTCCGTCGTATGGGGTTGACTGATAAAAACCTCAACCAGTCCAACACTGTTTTCCATGGTGTAGTGCCCGGTAAGTCGGCGTATCCAGTCGGTAAGATCGAGCTGGAAGTAGCCTTTGGAGATGAGTACAACTACAGGGTGGAAAAACTGACTTTTGAGGTGGTTAAAATAAGAAGCCCGTACCATGCTTTATTTGGGCGGCCGGCTTACGCCAAGTTCATGGCACGGCCGTGTTACGTGTATTTGCAGCTCAAGATGCCGGGTCACAATGGGACCATTACGGTTCATGGCAGCCGAAAGATAGCCTTGGAGTGTGAGGAAGGTGACGCTGCTTACGCTGAATCTGTTTGTGCGACAAAGGAGTTGAAGTTTTACAAGGATAATGTTGACCCGGCAGATATGACGTCTTTGAAAAAGCCAACCATGGAGCATGAGCCGGTAATGAAATTTAAGTCGGCCGATGAGACTAAACTTGTTGACTTTGTTCCAGGTGACTCATCTAAGCAGTTCAGCATCAGTGAGCCAATCTGGATCCTAAATAGGAAGGCGCGCTCATCGAGTTCATCCGTGAGAACCGGGACATCTTTGCATGGAAACCTTCTGACATGCCAGGTGTACCGAGAGAACTCGCTTAGCACACTCTCAATATTGATCCAAAATTTAAGCCAGTCAGGCAATTCCTCCGGCGGTTTAATGAGGAGAGGCGGAAAGCCATTGGTGAGGAAGTAGCCCGGCTCTTGGCGGCCGGGTTCATCGTTGAAGTCTTTCATCCAGAATGGTTAGCTAACCCGGTGCTCGTGCTCAAGAAGAACGGCACCTGGCGTATGTGTGTGGATTATACGGATTTAAACAAGGCTTGTCTGGCTGATCCTTTTGCTCTCCCCCATATTGATCAAATTATTGATCTACGGCGGGTTGTGAGCGTTTAAGTTTTTTGGATGCTTACTCTGGATACCATCAGATCAAAATGGCAGTTAAGGACCAAGAGAAGACGGCGTTCATCATGCCCTTTGAAGCCTTCTGTTATGTGTCCATGCCTTTTGGGCTCAAGAGTGCACAGGCGACTTACCAGCGGTGCGTGCAGAATTGTCTCCATAATCAGATTGGGCGCAACGTTCATGCTTATGTGGATGATATTGTGGTAAAATCCAGAGAGAAGGAAACCTTGATAGATGATCTGAAAGAGACCTTTGATAATCTCCGGGTCTACAAGATGATGCTTAATCCGGCCAAGTGTGTTTTTGGTGTTCCTGCAGGCAAGCTCTTGGGTTTTCTGGTTTCTCACAGAGGCATTGAAGCTAACCTGGAGAAGATCAAGGCAACCACCTCTCTGGCTAAGCCGGCGTGCATAAATGACGTCCAGCGTCTGGTGGGTCGCATCGCTGCTTTGAGTCGGTTTATAAGCCGGTTGGGCGAAAAGGCCATGCCTCTATATCAGATGATGAAGAAAACAGATGACTTTGTCTGGAATGATGTTGTTAATGCTTCTTTTGAGGATTTGAAAAGACAGCTAGCTGAGCCGCCAGTCCTTGCTGCTCCTGTCGATAAGGAGCCCTTACTGTTGTATGTAGCCGCTAACACACGAGCCGTCAGTGTGGCTGTGGTGGTGGAGCGTAAGGAGGCGGGTAAGGAACATCCGATTCAGCGGCCGGTTTACTACGTCAGTGAAGTACTCATTGAGTCCAAGCAACGGTATCCACATTGGCAGAAGCTCGTTTATGGGGTGTTCATGGCAAGCCGGAAGCTTAAGCATTATTTCTAGGGCCACCCTATCACTGTGGTTAGTTCTGCTCCCCTAGGAGATATCATTCAAAACAGAGAAGCCACAGGAAGAGTTGCTAAGTGGGCCATAGAACTTGGGCCTCATGGTCTAAAGTACGTGCCACGCACTGCTATCAAATCTCAAGCATTGGTGGATTTCATCAACGATTGGATGGAGCTGCAGGTGCCTGAAGAGAAACCGGATAATACATACTGGACTATTCACTTCGACGGGTCCAGGCAATTGGAGGGCTCGGGGGCTGGAGTTGTGTTAGCTTCCCCTTGAGGTGACAAGTTTTGTTGTGTACTACGGTTGATGTTTCCCTGTACTAACAATGCAGCTGAGTACGAGGCCTTGCTCCATGGTCTTCGGATGGCTAAGGAGATGAGCTTAAGCCGGGTAAGGTGCTTTGGCGACTCAGATTTGGTGGCCCAACAAGTATCAGGCAAGTGGGATTCCAAGGACCCCCTCATGGCGGCTTATCACCGCGAAGTTGATGCCATTGCTGGACATTTTCAGGGTTACCAAGTAGAGCACATTGATCGCAGAAAGAATGAGGCGGCTGATGCATTAAGCCGGCTAGGCTCTCAGAGAAAGCCGGTGCCGCCTAATAATTTCTTGGATACTCTGCATAACCCTTCTGTCAAGTTACCTACAGAGGAAGACTTGGCTATTCCTGACCCAGAAGCACAGTTGGTGGCGGCTCTCCACGTTATCCCAGATTGGACAGTGCCATACTTGGCTTACATGACCCGGGGGGAATTGCCTGAGGATGAAACTTTGGCCAGACAAATAACCCGGCGGTCTAAGTCAATGATAATTGTCAATGGCGAGCTGCATCATCGCAGTGTCACTGGAGCTTTTCAGCGTTGTGTTTCCTCTAAGGAAGATCACGAAATTTTACGTGAGATTCACGAGGGGGATTGTGGCCATCATGCCGGCTCAAAATCCCTTGTGTCCAAGGCTTTTCGTCATGGTTTTTATTGGCTGACGGCTTATGCTGATGCGGAGGACTTGGTCAGTAAATGTGACGGTTGTCAGAAGTTCTCAAGACGGGCTCACGTGCCGGCTCAAGAGTTGAGGATGATTCCAATCACTTGGCCGTTTACAGTCTGGGGGCTTGATATGGTTGGGCCTTTCAAAAGGTCCAAAGATAAGAAGACCCACCTCTTGGTGGCGGTTGACAAGTTCACAAAGTGGGTTGAGGCAGAGCCAGTTAGTAAGTGTGACGCAGCCACGGCGGTTCAGTTCATGAAAAAGGTGATATTTCGCTTTGGTTTTCCACACGGCATTATAACTGACAATGGTACCAATCTATCTAAAGGTGCCATGGCGGATTTTTGTCAACGAGAGCATATTCGGCTTGATGTTTCATCAGTGGCTCACCCTCAATCCAATGGTCAAGCTGAGAGAGCCAATCAGGAAATCTTGAAGGGCATCAAGCCCCGGCTTTTGGTCCCTTTGCAATGGACGCCGGGTTGTTGGGTGGCGGAGTTACCTTCTGTATTATGGAGCATCAATACTACTCCTAACAGGTCTACCGGTTACACGCCTTTTTTCATGGTTTACGGAGCTGAGGCGGTCCTCCCTAGCGACATCCGTCATGACTCGCCTCGAGTGGCGGCTTATGTCGAGGCGGATAATGAGCAGGCGCGTCAAGATGCTCTTGACTTGTTGGACGAACAACCTGATGTAGCAGCAGCTCGCTCGGCGATTTACCAACAAGACCTGCGCCGCTATCACAGCCACCGGGTTAAGTCCAGGACCTTTCGGGAGGGTGACTTGGTGCTCCGACTCATCCAAGATCAAACAGATGCACATAAGCTATCCCCACCTTGGGAAGGGCCCTTTGTGGTCAGCAAGAACTTGCACAACGGGTCATACTACCTCATCGATGTTCGAGAGCACAAAGATTCACGTAAGTCAGAGGAGGAGACCCGCCGGCCGTGGAATATAGCTCAGCTTCGGCCTTATTACGCTTGAGCCACCAGCTCTCATAATGTACATATTTCTATAGCCATGTATATATTATGATAAATAATAAAGCAGGACCTCTGTCCTTTTTTCCCCTCCAAAGGTAAATGTGTCATTGTTATTTTCATTGTAATATCACATGGTCACTTGGAGGTTGATCCGGCTTATGATCATATTCGAATCTAGCCGTTAAAAATATGATCATTTGGGGGCTTCCTGTTCAAACATAGTTCGTATTCGAACCAAAGAGAACATAGCTGTCGATACCCACTTGATTGGCATATTGCCGAGCTCATTGGGGGAGTTTCTTGATCATATTTGAATCATAGCTCAACCCCCTTCGGGAATCGACGTGGATCGTATTCGAATCAGCGTCGTTAAACAACTCTTAAGGTCATTTGGGGGCTTCCTGTTCAAACATAGGTCGTATTCGAACCAAAGAGAACATAGTTGTCGGTACCCTCTTGATCGGCAACGCCAAAGCCACTGGGGGCTATATGATCGCATTCGAATCTTAGCTTGACCCCTTTGGGACGGTTCTCTGGTCGTATTCGAATCAGAGGCCTCTAAATTTTTGAGATCTCTTTGTTGCAAACAAGTTCTTTTGATCATATCAAAGGTGTTCAAGGGTGGTTCTTATTCCACCGACTTAACCTTGATTAATAACGTTGATAGCACATAATAAGCATTATATGTGCTGGTGAACCGGAGTTGAGTTATTAACCTCATTATTCAGGTTACATAAACTGGAAGTATACTTGAAGGCTCGCAGGTATGCTGTTATGGTTATCTCAAAGATATAATTGAGAACCGGTTTATTATGACTTTGATTCATATTCCGGGTTATATGTACGATATATGACTCTCCATGCGGTGAGCCGCCTAAGGGCTTGTGATTTGTTTTCTATGCAGGATAATTAAAGACAGCTCTTTAAAACTTAAGGAAAGCAGAGGATCAAACATAACCCGGAAGAATATAAAAGAGCGGCTTAAACAGTATTGAGCGCTACACACGTGCACGATGGCACGGCAAAATTAAGTGTATCCTACTCTATTACATGACTCCCCGAGTCCAAAAGGTGAGGCATTGTTTTTAAAGACATAACCATGAGCCGCCTAAGAGATCAAAGGTGCTGTTGGGCTGAAGCTTCCGGTTCATCCCTCTCCGCTCCTCCGGCTGTTTCCATGTCCTGGAAGGTTGATGATTTCCAGTCAATGCCACTCAAGGATTCAAATTGAGCTTCATCATCAATTAACCCGGCCGGGTCAACTTCAAGGGCGAAGGTATGCTTACGAGTCGGAGGAATCAGGTTGACTGCTTCATAACGAGGTGTTGGGATCCTCTGATTCTCCGCGTCATAGCCCGGTTGATATTTGGTAAGGTCTGTGTCATTACCAATCAAAGTGGCCACAGGGCGTACGCTCTTCACGCAAGCGGCGAAGTCCTTCTGGTCAAAGGGAGTGCCATCTTCCATCAAGCTAGGATACACAAGGGCGATGTCGGCCGGGTCTAGCTCCGGTAGAAACGCCTTGGCCCGGCTTAGAGCGGCTATGGCTCCGGCTCTTGCAGAAGCACGTCTTAACTCTTGGAAGCGTTGAGGAAGCACGGCAAGCCGCCTGAGTACATCCGCCAGATGAGTGGGAACTTCGTTTGACAGAGCCACAATGGCTAAGGCACGTTGTGACCCGGTGTAAAGTTGCTCTACCAAGGTATAAACCGCCTTCAGCTTGGTCAGCACGTTCTGGTTGAGATTGGAACTCCTGGGACCTGCATTACAAAGTCAGGTGAGCTGATGGCAGTTGAGATACTTATGGGAAATGAACAATGTAAACTAGCTAGAAACTTACAGAGTAACTTACCAAAGATTGCGGAGACCATCTGAGATACATGGCGTTTTAAGCCGGATAGCTCGGCGGTTCTTTCAGTAAGAGTGGCCTCCGCTTGTTCGGCCCGGCTGAGCAAAGCAGTTTTTTCATCCGCCCAGGCTTTTCTTTCGGCTTCAAACTTTTTCTTCAGTTTCTCTTGTGCAGATACACTGAATTCAAATTTGGAGTTGGCCTTTTGGGTTTCACTTTCCTGAGTCTTCAGGCGGTTCTTTAGATCAGAGATTTCTGATTCAAATTTCTTACAGACGGCCTGTACAAATTCCGGGTTACAGTTAGGGTGATTATAATGCAACATTAAGTCCCAAGCACTTTGCAAGCAAAGACACTTGGCACTTGGGGCTAATGTATGTTGAAGAGCTCTATTTACAGTGCCGGTTCATGAAAATAAGTCCCAAGCACTTTGCAGGCAAAGGTACTTGGCACTTGGGGGCTAATGCGTAAAGCTGCTCAACTACTTGATTAAAACAAGGTAAGGACTGGTTCAACTATGATGTTTAAACCGGCCCTCGAGTGTTACCAGATAAGCCGGTTTTCTTGCAGTGATTACTAAGCCAGTATTAAGTCTACAACATATTTCATCATAAGTAATAGACTTGGGGGCTGGCATGGTAAGGATAACTATGGAGTAAGCAAGAGAGTCATACCTCAGACTTTTGCTGTATTTGCTTCACCATATCAATTTCCAGGTCCCGACTGCTGTGCACTTGATTAATACAGCCAGCGACAATATCTCCAATGCTCAGATTAGCATAATCAGTGATGTCCAGCCTGGCCCTGCGGCGTTCCAGAAGTTCTTCCTTGGCAGAGCATCTAGCCAACACGGTGGGTCTTCCCGGTTCGACAAACTCAGTCCGGGTGATTACAACGTCCGGATCATCTGGATGAGCCGGGCTGGGGATCTCCGGGTTATCAGAACCTTCCATAACTTGTTCATCAGATGGAGCAGTGGCGGTTTCAGGAGCTAGTGCAGACGGCGGTTCATGAGCAGAAACATCAGGTTCAGTCAGGACCGGCTCTTCGGCTGGCTTATTTTTCTTTGCCCTCTTGCCGGGCTTTACTTGTACACTGAAAGTCAAAGGGTTAGTGCAAAAACATGAGTAAGATAAGCACAAAATAAGCTGATCATCATTACCCGGGTGCGGTTTTGAAAGCCGGCAAGCTAGACTGCATTGAGTCGCCGGAGGAAGGTGAAGTTCCCTGGTAGTTTGAATCAGAAGAATTGAGTGGTTGACGAGTGACGCCCGCCAAAGGATGAAAAGGATATAAGTCGGAGACAACCTCAGTCCGGCGCTTCCTTGATGCTTCGGGTAAGCCGGAGGAGAGGTCTGCATCCTTGCTGGTCCGGGTCTGCCTCCGACTCTCATAAATCTGTCGCTTCAAAAGAAATTGAGGATCTTGATAAGCTAAAGGATGTGAAAATCTTACTTTCCGGGTTACTCTTCGGACTTTCTGTCTTGGCAAAGGCTCGGAGTCGGAGGAAATTATAGTTACCTCTTCAATCGCTTCATGACTCCCTCCGGTGTCCTCCTGCTAATAATCCATGTCAATAAGATGGTTAAGAAAGGAGCTTAAAGAGTCAAGGGCTACCTCTGACTCGGAGGTGTCTTCCAGGTGAAGCAGGTCCGAGGCGCTAGGTTTACTCCCCTTCTTACGGGGAGCGGCTCTCCTGGCGGCTTTCTTAACCTTTCTGGCTTTCTTGGCAGCTTCATGGTCATACTTGACCTTCCAGAATTTATCATTAGCCTATAAAATACAACAAAGGTTTTTGAAGTTAAGACGAAATCGTTAAAATGGAAGGTGAGGTGTTCAGGTCAATAGTTTACCGTTGGGGCCGGGTTAGCCTTGCAGAAAGGACTTAAGCCTGTTCTCCCGCAATCTGCCAGGCTCTCATTCAGAAGAGACTTGGTCATGTCATCAATGACGTCCTCAGGTAAGTCGTTGGGACTGTGCCGAAGAGGATCATCCTTCCGGCCCGTATAAACGCACATTAAGCCGGGGCGGCGGCTTAAAGGAATCACCCGCCAGGCAATCCAGACCCGGACCAGATCAATGCCATTCAGGCCGTTCCGCAGAAGAGCTCTGATCTTGTTAATGGTGGGAGTAAGTGGCTGACGTTCAGCTTGAGATAGTTTATCTGGCAAGGGGTGATTTGATTCCAGACGCAGGGCGCGAAAGCCGGGCAGAGGATTCTCATCAGCCGGAGAAGTGTCTTGGCAGTAGAACCATGTCTGGTTCCAGTCTTTCGGGTGGCTTGGCGGCTCAGCATAAGGAAAGAGACAATCTCTCCGTCGTTGGATTGAGATTCCACCGAGCTCCAGGCTAGGCCCATTGGCACATTCATTTTGGCGGTTCAGATAGAATAACTCTCTAAAGAGTAGCAAGCTGGGCTCTTCTCCAAGGTACACCTCACAGAACACTTGGAAGTTACAAATGTTTGACACGGAATTGGGTCCAATGTCTTGAGGTCGCAGGTCGAAAAAGTGCAGAACATCTCTGAAGAATTTTGAGCCGGGAGGAGCAAAGCCCTGGCTCATGTGATCAACAAATATGACAACCTCTTTGTCCTTGGGTTGAGGTCTCTCTTCAGACGGGTCAGGAGCACGATATGACATGACCTCTTTCTTGGGCAGGTAACCCGTTTTCACGAAGTCAGCTAAGGTGCTATCGGTGACGTTAGATCTAACCCAGTTGCATGCAATGGGCGCCTTGGGAGCCTTGGGCGGCATTTGAAGGATGGAAGCCTATGACAAAATAAAATTTCTGGTTCAAATTTAAGCCGGAGGAAGGTTTCAGTTTAGTATTTAAGGTGGCGGCTTATGAAGGGGCCTAATGATATATGGCTAATTGTGTCAGATTATTTAAGCCTCTATGGATATCATGAGAATTAAGTTATTTGAATCTATTATGAATGAGCCGGAATATTCATGAAGTATTGCCTTTTTTAAAGCCGGAGATATGAGCCGCCATAGCTAACAGATGCAATTTTTGCCTAAGTGTTGCACAAACAAGTTTCACAGATTGCAGTGATTATTTTGCATCAAACGGTCGTCCAGAAAAGAAAATTTCCTAGACCTAAAAACTGGTACAGAGAAGCTCATAAGCTCCAGTGAGGTCTTTTTGCAAGTAAAAGGGGTCTACTAGTGTTGAAAATGGGTGCGAAACAACTACCGCAGGAGGTCTGTACTGTTTTTCAAATCAAAAGAAATCGCGGTGGAAGAACTATGAAGGAACTGAGATGAACTACGAAGAACACGGAGAAAGCGCGGAACCCTAATGCGGATCTGATGTTCGAGAAGAAGAAGACTTACGGTTGCAGGTTCACTGCGGAGAGTCGCCGCCGTTCTCTGGACCAGCTCAGGTTGATGCAGCGGCCGAGGCTGAGGAAGACGAGAGGCGTGGCGGCAGCGGCGGAGCTCGGGTTCTGGGGCGTTGAGAGGAGGTAGACGATGGAAAGGGAAGAGTGAGAGAGGACCCGGTCGGGCTTATTTATAAGGGACGGCTGATGAGTGGGCGCGAGAAACGAGGAGGCTGAAGACATGATTATCCAGCTGCAGAGGCGCCTCGATTTTCAGGATAGTTATTAAGATAAGGATCCGTTGAGATACGTTGGACAGAACGTGCGTTAATGGCGGATGACGTCACGGCGGGTTACCAAGAATCCAGAAGATGACGTCATGGCGGGTTATAACCTTTGCGCAAACAGAAGCCGGAAGATTTTTTCTTAAGATTGACATGAACCGGTTCAAATCAATCTGGGGCCTAATGTTGAGGATATAGCTACTGGTGTAACCCGCCCAAGATGGGCCGGGTTACGTTGCGACAGCTCTTCATTCAGAAGCCCAAGGACAGGTTAAGGATGGCGGTTTAGTAATAGGTCTAAGGCCCAGAGGCGACTTAAGGCCCGTAGTGGTAAACCGCCGTTGTGGCATGACTTGTAGTGTAAGGCAAGAATAGTTAAGAGTCCAAGCCGGACATAGTTTATGAGCCGGCCGGGACTCTGAGAACCGCTGGGCGTTAACCTTTCTATATAAAGGGACGACCCGGCGGCGGTTCAGGACAAGTAACATCAGATCGATAGCCAGGCATAGCGGTTTAGCTCCCTGGTCATCGAAACCCCAAGTAATTCCACCTCAACTGGAGTAGGCTTTTACGTTCACCGTAAGGGGCTGAACCAGTATAACCTTCGTGTCCTTTGTCCCGTTTAACCCCTTTAAGCTTCCTAGCTGCGATGGCTCCACGACTAAGTCCTTGCATGAGGACATCTGCCGTGACAATTCCACGACAACTTTCATATACTTTTGGCAACTTTTTATATTATTTTGGGACAACATATTGATCCAGTGCCCAGTGCCAGTTCCTGTTTGTGGGATGTTTTTTGTTTCGCAGAATATCCATACCAAACGAACTCCAAACACGATAAAAATTTACGGAGATTTATGTTGGAATATTTGTGATTTTTTGGGAAAAAGAATCAACATGAGACGATGCCCGAGGGGCCCACAAGCTCGAGGGGCGCGCCCCCTACCCTAGGCGCGGCCAGCAGACTTGTGGGGGCCCTGTAAGGTGGTTGGTGCCTTTCTTTTGCTGCAAGAAAGATAATATCCGGAAGAAAAAAGTGTTAAAATTTCAGCCCAATCGGAGTTACGGCTCTCCAGGAATTTAAGAAATGGTGGAAGGCCAGAAAACAGGGTCGCGATACAGAAGAGAAATAGAGAGATAGATCCAATCTCGGAGGGGCTCCCGCCCCTCCGCCGCCATGGTGGCCATGGACCAGAGGGGAAACCCTCCTCCCATCTAGGGGGAGGTCAAGGAAGAAGAATAAGGACGGGCTCTCTCCCCCTCTCTCCCGGTGACGCCTTAACACCGTCGGGGCCATCATCGTGACGGCGATCTACACCAACTACTTCGCCGCCGTCATCACCAACTCTCTCCCCCATCTATGCAGCGGTGTAACACTTCTTCTCCCCGTTGTAATCTCTACTTAAACATGGTGCTCAACACTATATATTATTATCCAATGATGTGTGGCTATCCTATGATGTTTGAGTAGATCCGTTTTTTCCTATGGGTTGATTGATGATCATGATTGGTTTGAGTTTTATGTTTTACTATTGGTGCTGTCCCATGGTGCTCTCCGTGTCGCGCAAGCATGAGGGATCCCCGTTGTAGGGTGTTGTAATATGTTCATGATTCGCTTATGATGGGTGGCACGAGTGACGGAAGCACAGACCGGAGTAAGTGGGTTATTGCGTATGGGAGTAAAGAGGACTTGATACTTAATGTTATGGTTGGGTTTTACCTTAATGATCTTTGGTAGTTGCGGATGCTTGCTAGAGTTCCAATCATAAGTGCATATGATCCAAGTAGAGAAAGTATGTTAGCTCATGCCTCTCCCTCATATAAAATTGCAATAATGGTTACCGGTCTAGTTGTCGATTGCCTAGGAACAAATAATTTTCTTGTGAAAAAAAGCTCTCTACTAAAACCAACTTAATTGTTTCTTTATCTAAACAGCCCCTAGCTTTTATTTACGTGTTCTTTATTATCTTGCAAACCTATTCCTTTACACCTACAAAGTACTTCTAGTTTCATACTTTTTCTATGTAAAGCGAACAATAAGCGTGCGTAGAGTTGTATCGGTGGTCGATGGAACTTGAAGGGAATATAAATTCTACATTTAGCTCCTCGTTGGGTTCGACACTCTTACTTATCGAGAAATGTTGCAGTTGATCCCCTACACTTGTGGGTTATCATTACTATTCACACCCACGCGGCAGGCCTTTGAGGCTAAGTAATTCCACGTCTTCGAACTCAACATGAGTTCGGCTGGGTCTTGGTCAGGGGACACCATTCCTTCGGGGAGTGGTCCAGGATGACTTTCAATAAAGAAAAGAATCTCGGGGTGACAAAGAGAAACTCACCTGTCAAGCCAAGTAATTCGGATACGGAGTTGTTAACATCAAGAAGGTCGTCCTCCGTATAAAAGATCAGTTCGGGGGCTACTGACGGTGTACTGGACTAGGGGATGCTAACCTAGTCGGCCCATAGTCCTCGGGCCCGGCTGGTGGGCCCTCATTCGCATCAAGGTGGACCTCGGAAGCTGCACGCATGTTCAAGATTGCGCGTGTCGAAGACTTGACGTATACTCCAAGATATCTCCTGCCACCTCTGCGCATCCCCTGGATACCAACTATGTAACCCTATATACCCTACCTAGCATGTATATAAGTCAAAGGGTTTAGCCCCTAGAGGGGACCGAATCACAATTACATTCACCTAGCCCTAGAGTTAGAACACTACTTACGATCTCGAGGTAGATCAAGCTTGTACTCGATACAAATCATCAATATAAACAAAAGCGGGACGTAGGGTTTTACCTCCATCAATAGGGCCCGAACCTAGGTAAACATCGTCTCCCTTGTTCCTGTTACCATTGATCCGAGATCCATAACTCGGGACCCCCTACCCCGAGGTCTGGCGGTTTTGACACCGACAGCGGTGGCGTCTGGAACGACACCACCGGCGGCTCCCGTGTGATGTTGAAGCCGCCGTGTTCCTCAGACCCGTGGGGATCGTGAGCCGCGCCTGCCCCGGCGCTTGAATGGGCACCGAGCGTCACTGGCGGTGGCGGGGCTTGTGTCGAGCCCGCCGGTGCGTCCTCACTGGTTTGTTGCGTCACCAGCGCCGCAATAGCCTCGCCCAGATCAGCGACGCGCCGTTCCAGATCAGTCCTCCAAGCGAGGAGACCGTCGATCTTCATCGTCGTAGCTTGTTGCGCCTTGGTGTTGGCCGCGATGAGGGACTCCCACCGATCGAGAAAGGACTGGATCGATGAATCTATGGTTTCCAGGAGGGATCGTGCTTTACGTAGACTCCTGGTCTCCATGAATTGCGCCAGATCGAGGATGGGGACGGGTGGTGGACTGGCCTCTGATACCAGATGTATGAGGGTGGATGGATTGCTCTCGATCTACGATAGCTTACACGAATCCTCGAGGGGAATTTGGGTTTCGATTACAGACGAACTAGGGTTACAGAGAGGGGAATGGAGGTAGGTAGCCGCCGTGTCCGGTTCATCTAGTCCACTGGATGGCCAGCTCTTCGTTTTTTTAGGCAAAACACACTTTATTTATAGCTCATGAACAATGTTTACAGGAACAGCTGGGTCATACGGAATCCCCAGCCAAATATGTCTAGCAACTCCTAGATTAACAGCGTGCTTTGCAAGAGCATGAGCTTAAAAATTAAAGTTTCTGCTCTCATAAATTAAACTACATCTATCAAAATGATTTCAACGCTCTTTAAATTCTCTTATAATAACACCATACGGTCCCGATGAGCCTTGCTCGATGCCCTTCACCCCGACTTGGCAATCAGATGCAACAACAAAATTTAAGAGAGAAAGATCATCAGCCAGTACAAGACCCTCGCGACAGGCCAATGCTTCTAGACAAGGAGGATCGTCAATATTTTCTACCACGATTGCTGAAGCTCCAACGTATTAGCCGGTGCTGTTGGGCCTTACTGCGCCCACTTTGGCCCGGCTGTGCGTCGGTTGGGCCTCCTGGTTCGAGTTGGTCGCGAGGCAGTAGGTGAGCGTTGCAAGCCGCTGTCAGGTGGGTCCTTCTTGTCAGCGACGTCGGTCGGCCATGGCACGGTATGGGCGCTGACACTTGGTGCCGTCTGTAGCAGCGCATTACTGTCTACCAGAAAAAAAAAAAAGTTGTTCGGAAGGAAGGACATCGCCTTTATGAAAACTACCACTGGTACTGTCAAATGTGGAAGCATGGGCATCGTGCTACCGGAGAGTTGCGGTTCGCCACGGCGTATCTAGAGGCTAGAAAAGGCAGATCATGCGCGAAAGTAAAGTGCTAGACGGTGCCAGTTCGGATCCTGTCATCTCAACCTTGTCTTATACCACCACCTTCAGTAAAAGCCATTTCCTCGAGTCGACGGCCATGAATGAGCGTTCAACTGATAACGATCTGCTAGCAGTATTTAAACGGCTCGGCTCGTACACGCACGCACGATTTCCTGATCGGCCGACACCTGCAACGTGCAATTCTAATTGTACGCATGTTACGGCGGTCGTCCTATCATGATCACACTGATCTCGGCGGTGATTTCGGAGGAGCGGCCGGGAAAGCCAAGCGGCGACAGACAAAATTTTCTTGCAGTCCCTTCGTCTTTATGGTTTGAATTCAGTTTGCATCGCCAAGGTATCTACAGTTCGGAGGAGCTCGTTGAACATGCACGTGCAGACCGATTTGGAAAAGCAATTTTAGACCTAACGTGGTCCTCGATCGGGCCTCGTCGTGTCGTGGAGGGCGACGGTGAGGTCGGTGTCGGTGTCGCCGCCTTGGATCGATGATGCCCCCTTTCCGGTACCGGTATGCCGATTGCAGAGGTTCAGTGCACAGCAACTGTCGACCAGGGATAGATGCATGCATGAATGGATATACAGCAACGACGCTTTTCCGCATGGGATGTGAGTGCTCGCTACGTGGTTTCTGACATGGAACGACTGGTGCGGCGGCAACGGGAGGAGGCAGGCGATCGGTAGCCGCTGTAGCTCGCTGTGCGCCGCCGGCTTTTCGCTGAGCTGAATTCAACAAGTTTCATGGATATGGTAATCGGAGCCCCCCTCCTTTTTACACCCGGCTTTGCCAATTGCGGGCCGCCACTTCACCGTTTTCGAAATTTGGAAGGATAATAGTCGCACGGCTAGAGGAATGTTTTTCCATTTCCTTTCGACGCATGATCGAGGTGACATGCATGTTACACTGGAAGAGAGAGTAGTGGGTTGCTGCCCACTGTGGAGTTGACAACACGACGTCACGGTGGAAAAACAAGTGACATTTTTGTGGAAAGAAAAAAAGAAGGGTGAGTTGAGTTGAGTTATCCACACATCGCTATCGCCTACGGCGCGGCACATGCGAGTGCACAGTCAATGCACTGTGTCTGTCGATTCGCCGGTCACGCACCACCTAGCCAGGCTAAACTAAGTAGGTTTGATTAGCACGGACGTTGGCGCAAGCGGCCGAGGACAGCCTCGGTTCTCACGAGTCCCAACGGAGATCCACGCGCCTCCCTCGTCGCAGTCTTGTGATCTTGTCTTTCTCGCCGGCCGCACCGGAATGTGGCTCATGCACCGTCCCCTGGACGACACGCCAACAAATGTACAGGTGTGTACACTACAGTACTCGGTGCTAACTCGACACCTGCCCATCGGTAAGAGTAAGAGCATCTTCAACCCCCCGCGCAAAAAGAAAGAGCATCTTTCAACCGACTTGGTTAATTTGATCCCTGTACCTTCACGAACGCATCCGGCTTCGGGCGATGTTGTTCCAAGTCCTTATTAGTTTGTGCATGCAACCGTGACCCCTAGCCTATCGATCACATGTATATGACTAGTAGGGATGAAAAAAGAAGACTGACCAGGTCTCGCTCGCGTCGCCTCAGGGGGGCGACTCGGGCGCCCCAACCGCCGCCGCCCTCGACCTCCCTCCTCCTCTTCTTCCCCGCCGCCGCCGAAGGAGGCCGGCGAGCGAAGCTCGCCCGGCGGACGGCGGACGGCAGGCCCTCCTCCTTTCTTCACGAGGGGATCCTCTGGCTGAGATGCGTCGGCGTCCCTGGGCGTACAGCATGGAGGCGGACTTGGCGCGCTCGGGCGGCGGCCCGATGGGATCCCGGCGGCGCTGCGGGGGCTGGCGGCGGCGGATCTGGGGTTTCCCACCCCAGATCGGCTCTCCTTCGGGTGGTCGGGCTCGGGCGCCGTCCGGCGGTCCTAAGCGGTGGTGGGCGCTCGCGTTGGCTATCCTCCTTCACTGATGTGATTGGGGGCGGCCGAAGGCGTTGGCATGATGCCGGATTCGAGCACGGTGGTGGCGCCGTCCCCTTCAGGGATGACGGCCGGGTGGTGGGTCCTTGTGGCGGCGCCGGTGGCGGCGGATCTTGGGATCCCGCTCCCGGGGATGTTGTAGGACGCGGCGGCCCGTGCACGAGAGATGGAGTTTCTTCGAACAGATCTGAGTGAAAACTTGCTTTTGACTACTGCAAAGGCCGGCGGTGGCAGCGTTGTCTGCGTCGTTCCCTTCTTGAAGGCATCGTCGTGGAGAAGTTCAAGGCCACTCTCTGCTACCTCCGGGGAAAATCCTAGATCAGTTGATCGGATGACGGCGGCGCTCTGGTGTCGTTTCCCCCTTGGGGGCGTCATTCATGGAGGTACACACGGGCTCGGGGAACAGAGGACGACTTCTTTGGTGGAGCGGTACTTCATCTTATACATTGATGGCGGCGGATCTCGGCGGCGTGGCGCTGTGGAGATTCGGAGTCCGATGCGCAGAGATGGACTCGCGCGGGAGGAGGATGTTGTCTGACGTCATGGTGACGTCGATGGCAGAAGAGGCCTGGCAAGGTCGATGCATTAATTTCTGTTCTGAAGATGGATTGGTGGAAGATGGCGGCGACGACACAGAGAGTGCGTCGAACCAGTTTGTGCCCCGAACTCGGTATGTGGCCTGGTTGGGGCCTCTATCTTTAGACGTTAGCCATTTGTGCGATGTCTGTTTGGTATTAGGCTCGGACTATCGGCACCCCTTCATCAGGTGGATAGGAGTAGCGACAGCTGTTGCTAAGATGGTGGCTTCAGACTACCTAATGTACTACTTTATAAGGTCTTTGTGAATAATTAATAAAATGGTTGCATGCATCGTCCAGATCCAGAGGCCGGGGGTAATCCTCCTTTTCTAAAAAAAGTAGGGATGAAAAAAGAAGACTGACCGAACATGCCTAAACACACTCATATCCATCGCACATATCGGTTGGATTTGAGTAGTATCGGACGAGACAAACATATAAAGATAATTTAGAGGTTCGACTAGTTAGTGAATTCACGACATCTTGCATTGTGCGAGTGAGTGAGGGGAATATGGTGATCTATTGGCACTTGTGTGCATCGTGCCTCCCCACCTCTTCAACGAAGACGTACCTTCCCAAAAGGAGGAAACTTCGAAAACACGTCCCCATCTTCACTTCCGGTTACTTCTATCCTTTACTTTGTGCAAGCTTGTTATACAGTGTTTTCTCTTAGCTTACACTTGTTGTTTGTTGTGCTTTGTCATATGTGTTGTCAATCTAGTTGCATATCTTGACAATCTACTTTTGTTGGACCTAAAATTAGCAAAAGAAGTTAAAAATTGTTAGTCGTCTATTCACCCCCTCCCTCTAGTCGATCATATTGATTCGTTCAGTCGTTTGCGGGTTATCGGTGATGGCTACACTAAGATTTAGAAGCAGAGGGATGAATATTTCACTAACATGGTTTTCCATGATAAAAAAACCTCGCCGAGAGGTGGGTCAACCTCCACTATGTCGCCGACAAGCGGTTCCGATAGGCGGCTGTGAGAGTCAAGTTGGATAGCCAGTGGCGTTTGGCGGCGGTGTAGAGGTGAAGAATTTGAGGTTGCATATGGAGGGGGAGCCGAGTCGAGCAAGCTGAAAGGAAGTGAGAGTGAGGAGAAAGAAGCTCGATTTTTTTGGTGGAACGCCTCTTGAGGGAGTCCTGGATTAGGGGGTCCCCGGGCGTCCGGGCTATGTGACATGGGTCGGACTGGTGGGCTGTGAAGATACAAGATAGAAAGCCTTCCCCCGTGTCCGGATGGGACTCTCCTTTGCGTGGATGGCAAGCTTGGCGTTCGGATGTATAGTTTCCTTTCTCTGTAAACCGACTTTGTGCAACCCTAGGCCCCTCCGGTGTCTATATAAACCGGAGGGTTTAATCCGTAGAGGCTAAGACAAATCAGACAGGCTAGATATTTAGGGTTTAGCCATTACGATCTCGAGGTAGATCAACTCTTGTAACCCCTATACTCATCAAAGTCATTCAAGCAGGAAGTAGGGTATTACCTCCATTAAGAGGGCCCGAACCTGGGTAAACATCGTGTCTCCTGCCTCCTGTTACCTTCAATCCTCAGACGCACAGTTCGAGACCCCCTGCCCGAGATCGGCTGGTTTTGACACCGACATTGGTGCTTTCATTGAGAGTTCCTCTGTGATGTCGACAGAAGGTTCGATGGCTCGTTCGATCATCTACAACGACGCCGTTTCTGGGGAAGCTTTCCTCCCCGGCCAGACTTTTGTATTCGGCGGCTTCGTTCTGCGTGCCAACTCGATTGGCCACCTCGAGCAGTCGATAGCTACGCCCCTGGTCATCATATCAGTTTCGGGAACCTAAACTATCTCGCTGATATTCGAGGAGACTTGATCTTCAAAGGGTTCGCGGCCCCAACCACCGCTCCGGCCTTAGATCCAGAGCAGACTACCGGGTCCGAAGACGGGAGTTTAGAGCCCGCCGGACTCTCTGCAATTGTGGAGCTCGCTGCCGAAGATCCGGAGGGGACTGCGTCATCGGCAAGCCCAGAGTCAAACCGGGCTCCCCTAGCCATTGAAAGGCCGGACTCGCCCCCGGACACCCGCTCCGAACTCTCAAAGTCCGCGCCAAGCGAGCATGGCCAGAGGGCTCCTGCCCCGACTGGCTCCATGGACTCTCGCTTCCCTGTCCAAACCTCGCTGTTGAACGAGGCCCTGGACCTAATGCGATCCCTCACCATTACAGAGGAATCACTTCCAAATTACGCTCAGCCCGGACTAGGGGCTGAAAGCGGGGAATTTTACGCCCCACCCACCACCCACTTCATAGCCACTGTCGAAGATCTAACCGACATGCTGGACTACGCCTCCGAAGACATCGACGGCATGGACGACGATGCCGGAGATGAACAAGGCCAAGACCCGCCATTTAATGGACGTTGGACGGCCACCTCCACATATGATGTGTATATGGTGGACACACCCAAAGAGGATGACGGCGACGGCAAGAAGGATCCGGTTGAGGACAAGCCTGCTGAGGCACCTCCAAAGCATCAACGTCAGCGGCGCCACTCAAAATCGCGTCGCGAAAAAGACAGCAATACCGGCACCGCAGATAATGACACTCCGGAGAACGCCGAAGACCCCGAAGCCCCCGTCGAACCAACATCTGAACAGGATGATTGGGAGGAGGGGCAAGTTAACCCCGACGATCCGGTCGGGAACGAGGACTCGGAGGATAGTAAGTATCTACCAATCTCCGAGGATGATGTGAGCCTCAGCAATGAAGACTTCATCGTACCAGAGGAACCCCTCGAGCAGGAGCGCTTTAAGCACCGGCTAACCGCCACTGCGAGAAGCCTAAAAAGAAGCAGCAGCAGCTTCAAGCCGAATAGGATACGGTCAACGACAGATGGACTAAAGTCCTGGCAGCCGAAGAATACGGCCTTGAACGCCCAACAAAGAGCTACCTGAAGCGTAAGCTACTACCACAATTTGACGACGAGGCTCTTGAGCCAATACCGCCAAAGTATAAAGCTGCTGACGAATCTGACCGACCACCACTTGGGCAGGACAGAGCGGCTACTTGCGTCGAACATCAGCCCGCACCTCCCCGACATAGAGGCAAGGAGGTAGCAGCTACGGGCTACACCTACGACCTACGTAAGGACCTGGACAATAGAGCCGGTCAGACCAGATCAATCTATCAATCAAGGGCGTGCTCCAATGCGAGAAGACGGTCATCAGGCCTAGCGTGACAAGCACAACCTCACCCGGGCCGAAAACCGCATACGGACT
The DNA here is from genome assembly GCF_002575655.3 of Aegilops tauschii subsp. strangulata. Classification (NCBI taxonomy): domain Eukaryota; kingdom Viridiplantae; phylum Streptophyta; class Magnoliopsida; order Poales; family Poaceae; genus Aegilops; species Aegilops tauschii. The sequence continues at coordinate 417,417,600 of NC_053037.3, read as the reverse complement.
TCATCCGAACTGCGTCGTGACATCGCCCGATACAGAGGCGCCGCACACTCCATATGCTTCACTGATGAGGTAATGGAGCACCAGTTCCCAGAAGGGTTTAAACCCATGAACATTGAATCATACGATGTAACGACAGATCCCGCAGTATGGATTGAAGATTTTCTTGTCCATATCCACATGGCTCGCGGTGATGATCTCCATGCCATCAAGTACCTCCCGCTAAAATTAAAGGGACCAGCTCAGCACTGGCTGAACAGCCTCCCAGAAAACTCCATTGGTAGCTGGGAAGATTTGGAAGATGCCTTTAGAGACAACTTCCAAGTTACCTATGTTCGGCCCCCATATGCCGACGACCTCAGTCACATAGTCCAGCAACCCGGAGAGTCAGCCCGGAAACTCTGGACCAGGTTCTTAATTAATTAAAAAGAACCAAATTGTTGATTGTCCGGACGCGGAAGCCCTTGCGGCCTTTAAACACAGCGTCCGCGACGAGTGGCTCGCCCAACACCTCGGCCAAGAAAAACCGAAGTCTATGGCAGCTCTCACCACACTCATGACCCGCTTTTGCGCGGGAGAACATAGCTGGTTAGCTCGTAGAAGCAACAGCACCAGTGACCCTGGTACCTCTGAAGCCAGAGATGGCAACGGCAAGCCACGAAGCAACAAACACAAGCGTCAAAGCAACAATGAAGATACCGAAGACATGACGGTCAACGCCGGATTCAGTGGCTCTAAACCCGGTCAGCGGAAGAAGCCATTCAAAGGAAACAAAGGTGGTCCATCCAGTTTGGACCGAATACTGGATCGGCCTTTCCAGATCCACGGCACCCCGGACAAGCCTGCCAATCATACCAACAGAAATTGTTGGGTCTTTAAACAGGCCGGTAAATTAAACACCGAACACAAGGGGAAAGGGCCACCCAGCGAGGACGACTATGAAGAGCCTAGCCCAACGAACACAGGGGGGGCAAAAGAAATTCCCCCCCGAGGTGAAAACAGTGAACATGATCTATGTCACTCATATCCCCAAGCGGGGAGCAAGTGCGCTCTAAGGGACGTTTATGCCATAGAGCCAGTCGCCCCAAAATTTAACCCATGGTCAGCCTGTCCGATCACTTTTGATCGCAGAGACCATCCGCCCAGTATCCGTCATGGAGGTTTGGCAGCATTGGTCCTCGATCCAATTATCGACGAATTCCATCTCACGCGAGTCCTTATGGACGGCGGCAGCAGCCTTAACATGCTTTATCAGGACACTGTCCGCAAAATGGGCATCGATCCATCAAGAATCAAGCCCACTAAAACCACTTTTAAAGGAGTAATACCTGGTGTAGAAGCCCGCTGCATGGGCTCAATAACATTGGAAGTGGTCTTCGGTTCGCTCGATAACTTCCGAACCAAAGACTTGATCTTCGACGTCGTCCCTTTCCATAGTGGTTATCACGCACTGCTCGGGAGAACCGCCTTCAGCCACTTCAATGCGGTCCCGCATTGTGCTTACTTAAAGCTCAAAATGTCTGGACCCCGTGGCGTTATTACAGTTAATGGAAACATGGAGCGCTCCCTCCGTACCGAGGAGCATACCACGGCCCTCGCAGCCGAAATACAGGGTGGCCTTGTTGAGCCAAATACTAAATCGGCAGTCAAGCCCTCGGACACTGTCAAACGAGTCCGGTCTACCCTGCAGAATGGCAGTCCGGCTCGTCCAGAGCTAGATTAGCAATTCGGCCTCCGTCAAAGCCCCAACCTGATAACGGCATACGTACCACGCGTACATAACTATGCACTAAAGATACCATGGGCAAGGACGGAGGCATACTAAAAACAAAGTCTACGGTACGGCTCGACCCTATCCAAACCTTCATATTTTCCCACCTTTTATTTTCCAGGTTCTTTACAACCCACATCACTTTCCGATGGTACCAAGGGCCCCTTTCCAGACCCCTTATGTACACTGGATTGTTAATCCTCTCAAAGGATCATACACCAAGGTGAAAAGCGGCGCAGACGTGCGGTAGAGTGTCCAAAGGATCTTCAGGATCATCTTTCCTTTTTTAGGACATGTATATAGCTGTCCCTTATTCTTGGCATGTAAAATAGCCTTGATGCTTATGGCATCTTCTGTAAAAATACGTTTTGACGTACCAATCAGACTATAATGGAAACAATTTCGCCCAACCTTGTTCGGTATTGGCTTATTTAATTTGTCTTCCCCTTTACGTTAGATTGGCATATCCACCTCGGCATGACTTAAATTGCCAGGGGCTCTGTTCAGCCATATATATTTTCGAAAACAGAAAGTCCGAACACTCTCAGAGTAGACTTCGGCGTCACGAATACTGCATTATATGCATCGGCTCCGAATCATGTCTTTGGTCAATAGTTGGGTTGCCCGGCTCCTGTGTTTGCTACCTTACGTTTCGCTTGTTCGGCTAAGGTAGTAAAGGGAGAACTACTACGATTGTGTTTCTAGTTCGCCCGGTCAAGCACCTCAGTAGATAAAGCCGAAAACTGATTGTCATGATGCGGCGAGAGCTGGTCAGCAATTCGGAGACTTACTAAATCTCTAGCGATTTCTTCCATATTACACGAAGGACTGGCTCTTCCCGTCACGCGCTTAAGGCATCCAAGTTCGGATAGCCACATACGCACCAGGGGCAAACTCCTATGACTAGGTGAGAGTGATAAAGCCGTATAGTCCGATTGCCTAGTTCGCCGCATTGACACCTCCTTTCCGGACCAAGATGTTGGGTCAAGTGTGGCCATGTGCTATTCCGAACACCCCCGTAGTATCTACGTGGGGGCTGAAGCCGACGACTGGCAAACTCTCAGTGATAAAAACGGCCGCACAGGAGGAAAAACACTTTCAGATAAATGCATAAAATATATTACATAGCCTTGGTTTATACTACATGGTCTGGGTAGCTCGGACACATTTACTCGAACATAATATCCTTCAAGCATTGACCCTCTATCAAACGGGCACCCTCAAGGACGTCTTCGAAATAGCGCTCCGGCTTGCGGTGGTCCTTGCCTCCGGGCGGACCGTCAACTGCTACGACGGCGGCCTTCATCTTCGCCCACTGCATCTTGACACAGGCAAAGGCCATCCGCGCACCTTCTATGCACGCCGAGTGCTTGATAGCGTCAACTCGAGGCAAGGCGTCGCCGAGCCGCTTGACCAGGCTGAAGTAGCTGCTAGGAATGGGTCCGGCTGGCCATAACCGGACTATGATGTCCTTCATGGCCAAACCAGACATCCTATGCCGCTCGGCCAGCTACATCATCTGGTTGTTTAGCACCGCTGGCCGCTCCGGCGCCAGGTACTGCGACCAGAAGAGCTTCTCTGTCGTGTTCCCTTCTTGGGCCCGGAAATACTGGGCGGCGTCGGTAGCGCTCCTCGGGAGTTCCGCAAAGGCGTCTAGAGCACTCCATAGTCGATTCAGCAAAGCATATCTCCGACCGCCAAATATACTCTGTAAAAGAAAAGGCTTACCAACCGCTATTTGTTCGGCTTGCTTGATCTCCTCGTGAGCCGCCCGGGACTCGGTCCGCACCTCCTTGGCCTCTTGGAGGGCCTTGGCGAGTTCGGCTGCCTGGGCCTTATTCTGCTCCTCCAGGGCCTCGCACTTGTTGGTAGCATCTTGGAGCGCCTGCTCCACTTCGGTCACCCGCGCCTCACACTTATGGCGGGTAACCTGCTCGGCCTCTAGATCCACAGCCGCTTTGTCCGCGTCCGCTTTGCTCGCCCTCGCCTCCTTCCTGGCTTCGGCAAGGGCACTCTTGAGGGTCTGGACCTCGGTCGCGGTGCCTACAATCATACACATAGCAGCACATGATCTTAAACTCTGAGTTTGCATTACAATTCAGGCTTGTAAGGGGTCTTTTAAAAGCATACCTTGGGCCTCATTGAACCGCTTGTTAATACGGTCGATCTCATCATCAGCCAGCTTCAGTTTCCGCTTGAGTTCGGAAACTTCCGCGTCCTTGGCTGAAGCTACTAGCAGTGAGGCCTGTTTATCAAAATAGACAAGTATGTTATCTCCGGAATATTTGATCCTCTGTCCGGCCCCTTTTTCAAAAAGCCGGACAGAGTCTCAGGGGCTACTATCTATACACAGGCATATTTTTTACACATGCAAAAGCAGCTAAGAATATTACATCGCATACCTCAAAGCCTGTTAGCAAGCTGGTGAAAGCTTCGTTCAGCCCATTTTTTGCGGACTGAACCTTCTCAACCACCGTACTCATCAGGGTACGGTGCTCCTCCATGACGGAAGCACATCGAAGTGCTTCCCTCAAAATATCAGGCGCCTCCGGATTAATGGAGGTCATCGGTGGAGTCGGAGCTCTCCCCCTCCTTTAAAGGGGGCTTCTCGCTCGATTCCGGAGCCACATGGGTCTCCGGAGTGGTATTCGGCTGGGGGCCGGACTAGTCTAGGCCCCCGTCGTCAGTTTCCATGGGGGTTGTGCCCCTCATGTTTTCGGCAGCCGAGGCATTACCCTTTGGCGCCGTTTCCGCACCTCTCCCTGGCCCGGAGAGGTCCTTCGGGACAACACCTCAGTGTCATCCGCGACATGTGGCGGAGAGGCTCGCGGAGGCATTTCGCTCTCCATCATCTCCGGCGCCAAAGAGTTCCCCGAAGGCGATGATTGTTGGGGGAGATCACAGGCCGGACTGAAATACGTAAATGATATGTTATCCTACAATTTGTAAAAGGCCGGATATATGTATAGTATCTTTGAATGCTTACGATTCGGCCAGGGGCTTCGGCCTGGGGCGCCACTCGGGGATGGCTTCGGCGTTCGATTCTGAATCATCCGAAAGGGAGATCTTCCACGGAAGCCCCCGTTTTCTTCTTTCCCCCCTTAAGGGGAGAGTTGCTCTCCTCCTCTTCCTCTTCGTCTTCATCCCCCTCGTGGGAGGAGGGAGCTTCGGTATCTCCGGATGCAGCGTCCGAAGTACCTTTTCGGCGAAGGCCACTTCTGCCCTCCTTGCCCTTCTTCTTTGCCTTCTTCTCCGGCGCCTGGTACGGCGCCGGGACCAGCATCTTCGTTAGTACAGGAATGGCTGGATCTTCGGGCAGCGGAGCTAGACATCGGATCCGCTCCGCCTTCTTTGTCCAGCCCTGAAGGGAGAATGGAAGGCTCAGCATACCCCTTGGATTTACAAATTGAAGTTATGCTCGGAAATCATAAAACTTACTGGAGTGGCCGGATGAGCACAGTCGAGGCCGATGTCTTCGGTCGTCTCCTGCCACGACTTTTGGGCCTTGAAAAGCAGCTTCCAGATTTCTTCGTGCGTCGTGCCGAAGAATCACTGCAGGGTCCGAGGGTCCGCCGGATTGAACTCCCACATGTGGAGAGACCGGCGCTGGCAGGGGAGAATCCGGTGAAACAGCATCACCTGGATCACATCAGCAAGGCTGGTGTTCTTCTCCATCATATTCTTGATGCGCTTCTGCAGCATCATCACTTTATCGGACGATGCCCAAGCCAGACCCTTGTTAATCCATGACGCAAGCTGCATCGGGGGTCCGGATCTGAACACAGGAGCGGCCGCCCAGTTGGCGCCGTGGGGTTCGGTGATGTAGAACCACTCCTGTTGCCATATCTTGACAGTCTCCACGAAGGTCCCTTTTGTCCAGGTGACGTTCGGAAGCTTGCTCAGCATGGCGCCTCCACAGTCTGCGTGCTGCCCGTCAACCACCTTTGGCTTCACGTTGAAGACCTTAAGCCATAGGCCGAAGTGGGGGGGGGATGCAGAGGAGCGCCTCGCACACGATGATGAACGCCGAAATGTGGAGAAAGGGATTTGGGGCTAGATCGTGGAAATCTAGCCCATAATAGAACATGAGGCCGCAGACGAAAGGGTGGGGAGGAAACCCTAGTCCGCGGAGAAAGTGGGGGATGAACACTACCCTCTCGTTAGGCTTCAGAGTGGAGATGATCTGCTTTTTGGCAGGGAGCCGGTGGGCGATGTCCGCGGCCAAGTACCCCGCATCTCAGAGTTCCTTGACGTTCCTCTCAGTGACGGAGGAAGCCATCCACTTGCCCTGCGAGCCAGATCCGGACATGGCTGGAGTGTTTGGTGGCGACGGAAAAGATTGAAACTTGGGCGCTGGAGCTCGAGGATGGAAGGGCTGAGGGAGAAGAAGGCGTGAGGTAAAAAGATGGATCCTTATCCTCTTATAAAGGCAGTGAATGTCAAGCACCCCCTCAAGAGCCTTAAAACTCGCCTATTCCCAAGGGGTCGTGCAAACGGCACGGTTGGATTACCCAAACCCGTATTGATGAGAATCTCGCAATAAGGGGACACGATCTCTGCTTTGACAAGACATGTCAAAGAAGACCGCGCATTGAAACGCGAAGCAAGAGGCTAAAAAATGGTTCGAAATAATAGTAAGGCCAGGCATAACGTCTCACCAAAAAAGCTGTTAATGGACATGACTTATTTTGTTTAAGTATTTTTCCCTTGTGGTTCAGGGTTGTAACTGTTATACAGAGTCGGATATAGTTCTCTTGTTCAACTGCTTTGGAGTATTCAAAGGAGGAACCCGCCTTGCAATGCCGAAGACAATCTGCGCGCCGGACACGTCGTCATTGAAGCCTGGTTCAGGGGCTACTGAGGGAGTCCTGGATTAGGGGGTCCCTGGTGTTCGGGCTATATGACATGGGCTGGACTGGTGGGCCGTGAAGATACAAGATAGAAGGCCTTCCGCCGTGTCCGGATGGGACTCTCCTTTGCGTGGATGGCAAGCTTGGCGTTCGGATGTATAGTTTCCTTTCTGTGTAAACCGACTCTGTGCAACCCTAGGCCCCTCTGGTGTCTATATAAACCGGAGGGTTTAGTCCGTAGAGGCTAAGACAAATCAGACAGGCTAGACATTTAGGGTTTAGCCATTACGATCTTGAGGTAAGATCAACACTTGTAACCCCTATACTCATCAAAGTCAATCAAGCAGGAAGTAGGGTATTACCTCCATTAAGAGGGTCCGAACCTGGGTAAACATCGTGTCCCCTGTCGGTGTCAAAACCGGCGGATCTCGGGTAGGGGTCCCGAACTATGCGTCTAAGGTTGATGGTAACAGGAGACGGGGGACACAATGTTTACCCAGGTTCGGGCCCTCTCTATGGAGGTAATACCCTACTTCTTTCTTGATTGATCTTGATGAATATGAGTATTACAAGAGTTGATCTACCACGAGATCGTAATCGCTAAAACCCTAAAAGTCTAGCCTGTATGACTATGGCTATGAGTATTCGCCTCTACAGACCTAGCCCTCCGGTTTATATAGACACCGGAGGGATCCAGGGTTACATAAGGTCGGTTTACAGAGAAAGGAATCTTCATATTTGATCGCCAAGCTTGCCTTCCACACCAAGGAGAGTCCCATCCGGACACGGGTAGAGTCTTCGGTCTTTGTATCTTCACAACCCATCAGCCCGGCCAATGGCTAATAGGCCGGACGCCCGAGGACCCCTTAGTCCAGGACTCCCTCAGTAGCCCCTGAACCAGGCTTCAATGACGAGGTGTCCTGCGCGCAGATTGTCTTCGGCATTGCAAGGTGGGTTCCCCTTTCCGAATACTCCAAGATAGTCTTCGGACGCAACGAACGTGCCCGGATCTGCTACACAAGTACCACACACACAGCCGTAGAGAGTATAATATTTTCATGAGTCCCATCTGCTGACAGCTTTTCGTGACATCACGCTTGCCCGGCCATTATTTGGAACGGTTTCTTGTCCTGCCATTCCATGTTTCGAGGCGCGGCTTTTATTGGCACGTCTTGTTGAAGCAGAGATCGTGTCCCCTTATTGCGGGATTATCATCAATACGAGCGTGGGTAACCCTACCGTTCTACTAGAAAGATTCCTCAGGAATAGGCAGGTTTTCAGGCTTAGGAGGAGGCGTTCGATACCCGTCGTCTTTATAAAGGAGCCAAGGGCCGTCTTTATTTACGCCAAACCTCTCCTCAGCCTTTCCAACCTCGAGTTCTAGCACCCAAGGTTCGACTCCATTGCTTCAAGCTTCCCAATCATGTCCGGACCTAGCCCACAGGGCCGATGGGTGGCTTCCTCTGTTACAGAGGAGGACATTGCGAAGCTTCGGGCGGCCAGATACCTGACCGCGGAGATCCCCCACAGTCTTCCTTCTCAAGGACAGGTTATTCCGACTCCCAGATTCGGCGAGAGGGTCGTATTCATCTCTCACTTCCTCCGAGGGCTAGGGTTCGCTCTTCACCCCTTTGTCCGGGGGCTCATGTTTTATTATGGACTAGATTTTCACGATCTAGCCCCAGATTCTTTCCTCCATGTCTCGGTGCTCATCATCACATCTGAGGCCTTCCTCAGAATTCCCCCACACTTCGGCTTATGGCTCAAGACCTTTGGTGTGAAGCCGAAGGTGGTCGATGGGAAACAGGCGGAGTGCGGTGGTGCTGTAGTGAGCAAACTTACCAATACTCTCTGGCCAAAAGGCTCTTTCACCGAAACCTCCAACCAATGGCAGCGGGAGTGGTTCTACGTCACAGAACCCCGTGGTACCAAGTGGGGGCTATACCTGCGTTCCGTTCTGGCCCTCCGTTACAACTTGCATCATGGATTAATAAGGGGCTGGACTGGGGATCAATTGATGAAGTGCAGACTCTACAGAGCTGCATCTGAACCCTCCTTGAGAAGGACATCGATCTTGTCAACGTGATTCAAGTAATGCTAGTCCGCCGAGCCCTGCCATGCCAGCGTAGGCCTCTTTGCATGTGGGAGTTTAATCCGGAAGGACCACGAACCCTCCAACACTTCTTCGGCACTACGCACAAAGGGATGTGGAAGTTGTTCTTCGGGAAACGAAAACAGTGGCCGGACACCACAGAGGACATCGGCCTCGACTGCAACCATCCGGATACCTCGGTAAGCGCTCAACTCCTGAACACTTTGTAGTTAAGCATGCCGTAATGTGCTACTGAGCAAACTATCTTCTTCCAGGGCTGGGTAAAGAAAGCGGAGCCAATTAGGTGTTCGGCCCCCCTCCCCGAAGACTCAGCGGATCCCGTACTAACAAGGATGCCTGTCCCGGCACCGTACCAGATGCTTGTGGAGGAGACAAGGCGGAAAGCGGGAGGACCAAAGGTGGCCTTCCTCCTGAAGGTATATCAAACATCGTGTCCCGGGGAATCAAAATTCCATCGTCCGAAGATAAGAGTGAAGGAGAAGTCAACGTCTCTTCGCCCCATGGTAAGAAAATGGCTGCCTCCGAAGATTGGGAGGAGAGGGCTCCTAAGCGAGGCAAGGTGCCCCAGTCGGGCGGCTCGGGCTTGGAGGGTGGCGTCGTACAGCCCCGCGATGAGGACAAGCCTTTAGCCGAATCGTGAGTGAACAAGGATGTTTTTAAACATATCCCGTTCCTTTCCTGTTACCAAGGTAACATCTAGAATATATGTTTTTGCAGCTCGGCAAATAGTCTTCTTCACCAATCCTCTTCTTCGGGAGATCTTCTTCCGGAGATGATGGAAAGTGAGACACCTCCACCGGTCTCCTCGCCCAATAAGGCAAATGACTTTGAGGTGTCGCCCCGGAGGGTCACTCCTGATCAGCAGGTGGCGCGAGGGGCGATGAAGACACTACCCGAAGGTGATACTTCGGTAGCCCAGGATCCGGGGGCCAACAATAAAGGCCCCGGACTGTCCGGTTTACAGCCGGAGACAACTCTAGGGACAGATAAATGGATCCCTTCGAAGGGAGGCCGTACTCCTACAGCAGCTTCCGGAGGTCCAGAAGCGCCGGATATATTGACGACCATGCTGCGAGAGGCGTCCGTCTCGGGGGAATATCGTACCTTGATGGGTACGGTGGTTGAAAAGGTTTTGTTCATGAAAAGCGGATTGAATGAAGCCTGCGTGAGCCTGTTAAGAGGCTTCGAGGTTTGCACTGGAAAGTCTTTGAGTGTGTTTTATTCACAAACTGCACCTATGTATAGGTAGTAGCCCCTGAGACTCTTATTGGCTTCCCAAGGGAGGCGATCAGAGGATCAAAAAGATATTCCCAGGAAATAATCTGATTAATTGGGACACAGGCTGTTACCCCCCTGGCGACTGCCCGGACTACGGAGGTTGCTGATCTGCAGCGGAAACTTGATGTAGCGGATGATGACATTACGTTTATCAACAGGCGGCTTGACGAGGTGCAAGGTATGTCTCGGGGGTAGTCATTACATGCACGTGCTTGTAATTGATCCTGACGCTAGGAATTGTATACTGAAATATGCATGACTGCAGATGGTGCCACCGCGGTCAAGATCCTTCGGGCTGAGCTGGCCCGGGCCAAGGTGCAGGCCCGGATTGATAATGCGGCTGTCGAGAAGGCATCTGCCGAGTTAAAGGCCGAACAGGCTGCTCGGCGCCAATCCGAGGAGAGAATATCCACGATGGCGCGTGAGCTACAGGATGCCGCTAGTCGCTGTGAATTCCTTGAGAAGGATAATAAAGCCAAAACGGCTAATCTTGACAAGGCCTTACGAGAGGCGAAAGAAGCGTGGTCCAAATCTAGAGCGGCCTGGGAGGAGATCCGTCAAGCTGGGGAGATCGCGGCAGGTAAGCCCTTTTTATTGCAAACTAAGTTCAGCAATCCGAATTATGCACCGCTTAATCAAGTGTGGAGTTCGCCAGACGTGTTATTGGACCTACGAAAGAGTGCTTCCGATGCGGCGCAGTTTTACCAAGCGCAAGAAGAGTATGCAACGGAGAAGCTTTTCTGGACGCAATTCGGTGCGTCAAAACGCCCACTGTTGCTGAACGAACAGATGACCCAATGGGACGAGCTCCATAGGCTATCCGGTTCTGCCATGAAGGACGCCATGATCGGGCTATGGCCGAACGAGCCAATTCCGAATAGTTATTTTGGTTTGGTGTGGCGACTTGCTGATGCGGTGCCGCGTATCGACGTCGTTAAGCGGTCAGCGTGCATTGAAGGTACACAGATGGCCTTTGCTCGTGTCAAGACATACTGGGCAAAGATGAAGGCCACTGATGTTGCAGCGAAGGGTCCACCCAAGGGCAAGGACCGTCACACACCAGAGCATTATTTCGAGGATGTCCTGGAGGGTGCCCGCTTGATAGAGGGTCAATGCTCGAAAAACATGATATTCGAGTGAAATGTATGGAAATTTGTTAAAGACAATATTATAATAAGGCTATTTTTGGTAGTTTCGCCTAAAACTTTTGTTCCTCCTGTGCGGCCATTTTTGTATTAATCTGAAAATTTTCCAGTCATCGGCTTCAGCCCCCTCGTATAAAGTACGGGGTGTTTGGAAAAGCATTTGATCACTCTTAACCCAACTTCTTGGTCCATTAAGGAGGTGTCAATGTGGTGAACTAGGCAATCGGACTATAGGGCGTTAACACTTTCACTTAGCCATAGGAGTTTCATGGGGGGACTATGATATAGCCCCTGGTATGTACACGGCTTATTCCAATACAGTGCGTTACATATATGACCTGAAGAGAAAGGTCCTTCGTATAATACGGAGGGAATCGCGAAAGATTCCGATAAGTCATCGAGTGGTTGACCAGCTCTTGCCGCATCATGACAGTCAGTTTTCGGCTTTCTCTACTGAGGTGCTTGACCAGATGAACCGGAAGCAAAATCGCAGTAGTTCTCCCTTTACTACCCTAGCCGATAGAGCGGAACGTAAGGTAGCAAGCACAGGAGCCGGGCAACCCAACTATTGACCCAAGACATGATTCGGAGCTGATGCATATAAGGCCAATCTCGCGACGCCGAAGTATGCTATAAAGCTTTTCGGACTTGTCGGCAATTCATTTGTTCCCATACCGAGCCCCTGGCAAGTTATGCCGAGGTGTATGTGTGAAACAACCACAAGAGCCTAATTCAGTTTTTTTTTGTTAGAAGAAAGCGAATGTTGGATGCGGATTATGTTTACTCGGACCTGAGTGATATGCCAATGTTTATTTTATAGATAACAAAGCCGCAACCCTGGCTATTTGACATGCCCGGGTCGAAGGCGGAGGAAAAAGGCACATTACAAGCTCAAAATAAAGAGTGTGGTCTACAAAAAGTTATTTTGGACCTCCTGTCGCACGTCTGCGCCGCCTGTCCTCGGTGAGGGGACTCCTTGACGGAAATAGCCCCTAGGTGAGTGTACGAATCCGAACTCCGATAGAGTCCATGAGATGATTAGCTTTTGCATCACCTGTGGAAAAGGATAATGAAAGAGAAGGAGTAATTAGAAAAGAAACAAAGGTTATGGGAGTACTTGCAGGCTCGTCCGTATTGTGCTTCTGCCGATGCCCAAGGTATCTTAAGTGCATAGTTATGTATGCACGGTACAGATTTCGCAGGTATATGAGGTGGGCGGCGGAAGCCGAACTGCTAGTTCCGCTCCGGCATTGGTCGATCCTGGTGAATGGAGACCGGCAGATTAATGGCCGACAAGGTATGCGGTTTAATAAGACCGCCTTTTACTTCGGTTGAGGTTGCCATAGTGTGATCCTCAGTCCGGAGGGAGTGCTTCTCCTGCTCCCTTGTAGAGTCGTGTCTCACGTATACCATGTTTACTGTTTTTACTTTGGGGGGAAATTGCTTCTGACCCCCGGTATTTGGTTGGTGAGTCTTTTTGTCGCCGCTATCACCAGGCGGCCTCCTCCCCTTGTGTTCGGCGTTGAGCTTGCCGGCCTGCTTGAAGACCCAACAACTTCTGTTGGTATGATTAGCTAGTCTATCGGAGTGGCCATGAATCTGGCAGGGCCGGTCCCATATCTTGTCTAAATTGGATGGTCCGTCTCTGTTTGCCTTGAATGGATTTTTTTCGTTGACCGTGTTTGGGACCGCTGAATCCGGCGTTGTGTTTGGGACCGCTGAATCCGGCGTTGGCCGCTGTGTTGCGCGTTCTTTCATTATCATTGCGACGTTTGTGCTTGCTGCGTCGTGGTTTGCCGTTGCCGTCTCGGACTTCGAAAGTGCCCAGATCGCTGGCGTTGTTGCTTCTACGAGCGAGCCAGATGTCTTCTCCCGCGCAGAAGCGGGTCATCAGAGTGGTAAGGGCTGACATGGATTTTGGTTTTTCTTGACCGAGGTGGCGGGCGAGCCACTCGTCCCGGACGCTGTGTTTGAAGGCCGCTAGGGCTTCCGCGTCCGGACAGTCGACGATTTGGTTCTTTTTAACTAAGAACCTAGTCCAGTGTAACGCTCACGATGCGGCTATATCTCCCACGTGTCGAGGCACGACTTAGAGGCATAACCGCATTGTAGGTATTGTCGCAAGAAGGGTCATCTTCACACAATCCCATGTAATGAACAAGAATGGGATAACGAGAGTTGGCTTACAAGCGCCACTTCACACAATACATAAATTAATTCATACATCATCCAAAATCCACACATAGACCGATTACGGTCAAATCCAAATGAAAATAAGATAACCCCAAATGCTAGATCCCCGATCGTCCCAACTGGGCTCCACTACTGATCATCAGGAAAAGAAACATAGTAACGACCACGTTCCTCGTCGAACTCCCACTTGAGCTCGGTTGCGTCATCTGCACTGGTATCGTCGGCACCTGCAACTGTTTTGGTAGAATCTGTGAGTCACGAGGAATCAGCAATCTCACACCCGCGAGATCAAGACTATTTAAGCTTATAGGAAAGGATGGTGTAATGAGGTGGAGCTGCAGCAAGCACTAAGCATATATGGTGGCTAACATACGCAGAAGAGAGCAAGAAGAGAAGCAATGCAACGGTCGCGAAGCTAGAAATGATCAAGAAGTGATCCTGAAACTACTTACGTTCATGCATAACTCAAACCGTGTTCTCTTCCCGGACTCCGCCGAGAAGAGACCATCACGGCTACACACACGGTTGATGTATTTTAATTAAGTCAAGTGACAAGTTCTCTACAACCGGACATTAGCAAATTCCCATCTGCCTCATAACCGCGGGCACGGCTTTCGAAAGATAATACCCTGCAGGGGTGTCCCAACTTAGCCCATTATAAGCTCTCACGATCAACGCAGGATAAACCTTCTCCCAGGAAGACCCGATCAGTCTCGGAATCCCGGTTGACAAGACTTTTTGACAATGGTAAAACAAGACCAGCAAAGCCGCCCGACGTGCCGACAAATCCCGATATGAGCTGCACATATCTATTTCTCAGGGCAACACCGGATGAGACTAGCTACGAGTAAAACCAGCCCTCAAGTTTCCACAAGGTGGCCCCGCAGGCAGCTCGATTCGAACCAACACTCGAAGGAGCACTGGCCCGTGGGGCCTAAAATAAAGATGACCCTCGGGCTCGCGAAAACCCAAGGGAAGTGTAGGTGGTAGGTGGTCAAATGGTAAAACCAAGGTTGGGCCTTGCTGGAGGAGTTTTATTCAAAGCGGACTGTCAAGGGGGTCCCATAAATCACCCAACCGCGTAAGGAACGCAAACTCAAGGAACATAACACCGGTTTGACGGAAACTAGGGCGGCAAGAGTGGAACAAAACACCAGGCATAAGGCCGAGCCTTCCACCCTTTACCAAATATATAGATGCATTAATTAAGTATGAGATATTGTGATATGCCAAAATATCCATGTTCCAACATGGAACCAACTTCAACCTCACCTGCAACTAGCAACGCTATAAGAAGGGCTGAGTAAAAGCGGTAACTTAGCCAAACAACGGTTTGCTAGGAAAGGTTGGTTAGCGGCTTGACATGGAGATATGGGAGGCATGAAATAGCAAGTGGTAGGTAGCACAACATAGCAATAGAGCGAACAACTAGCAAAGCAAAGATAGAAGTGATTTCGAGGGTATGGTCATCTTGCCTGCAAGGTTCTCAGAGTTGTCGAAAGCTTGATCCTCATAAGCGTACTCAACAGGTTCCTCGTTCACGAACTCGTCTCCCGGCTCTACCCACAGCAAGAACACAAGCAATGGAACCACAATCAATCACGGAAAATGCACAAGCAACATGATGCAAAACATGCATGACATGCGAGATATGATATGCGATGCATATGCGTGCTCCGGAAGAAAAAGGATGAACAAGGCAGTAACTTGGCAAACCAAGTATGCCACTGGAAAGATGAGATGATTTCGGTCGAAATCGATATAAAGATCACCGAAAATGAATGCACGGTTTGCAAATGGCAAGCAAAACAAGAATGACACGATTCTGCGATTAACAGCATGATAGCACTTAGAATACATCAAGTAACTATGCTACAGTACTCCAACATAGCAACAAAGTATATGAAAGTAATCTAAAGGAGATGCTTGACAAAAGATGAACACTGAGCTACGACTAGATCACAACATAACAGGTTCAAACATGCATGGCAAAAGTGCAAAAGATATCAGTTTCACAGACTCGGTGAAATTACTGGACATGGCATAAACAATATTAGGTAGCAATGTTCAGAGCAAGCAAAACACATGCTACAGGAACTTAAAATAGCAAAACAAGGCATGGCATGAATCTACTAAATGCATAGAACAAAAGTACCTTACTGACCATGAGCCAAAAAGGATCAGAAGATATGATGGCGCTCATGTAAACATAGCAAGTTTCGTTAACAGGTTTCAGACTTGGCAGAAAACAGAGCGTGGCATTAAGAGAAATTATGAGGGCATCTTTGTGAGCTTGATGCACTCATCACAAAGCAATGCATGACAAAACAAGTATACCTACAGAAAGATGGCATGTTTATGAAGCTAACCATAGCAAGAGCAACTTCATTGGATGAAAGGATCAACTACAACAACCTTGGCAAAATTGAATATCATGTAAACAATCTGCCAGGAATATTTTAAAGCAAAAGTAGAGCAAGATTAAGACATGCTAGGTCACTCCATAAATGCACACAGGGGCATGGATGGATAGAGCACAACTATATCTACAAAACATCCTTACTGAACATGTCCAAAAGAAAGCATGGATCTCACTGTAGCCACATGGATACATAGCAACAAAAGAACAGCAGTAACAGACAGTGAAAATCCTAGGTCCCTGAAAACAGAAAACATCACGAAGCCTAGTTTGCAAGCTTGTGCTAGTCACCACATAGATCACAAAAATACATGGCATACACCTCTGTAAAGATGGCATGGCATAGATCAAAACACCTGTAGATCTCATGCCCATAAGATGCACACATCAAATGCAACAAAAATAACAAATCACCAAGTTCTGATAACTAACAGCAGTAAACATAATATAGCACTCTTGCACCAGAGATTTGGGCATCGAGGTGAACTCAAACGAGCATGGCACAACGGAACAGAATGAAGAGCATCTCGTGATGAACATTTCGATATATTACACGCACGAAACGGAGCTATGTGCACGGAGATATGATGCGATGAACAGAGCAATTTTATGCAATAACTTCGGGACTTAGAGAATTTCGGGGGGGGGGAGTCAACCGTTCGTTGGATCTGGATCTGGTGCGGCTCGGGCGCGCGGTCGCCGAGCTCGCTGGAGTTGGAGCCGGGGAAGGGCGGCGAGGCACCGGAGAGGAAGGAGGAAGGCGCCGACGGCGGGCGGCGACCCGGGCGACGGGGAGGTGGGCGCGGGCGCGGGGGCGGAGGACGGTGGAGCGGCGGGGAGCGCCGGCGATGGCGGCGGGGGAGCTCACCGGCGGCGGAGATCCGGGGCGCGGGGGAGCCGCGGGAGGCGCGGGCGGCCGCGGGTGCGGGGACGCGGGCCGCGGGCGCCGGCGGACGGGCCCGGCGGGCTTCGGCGGCGGCGGCGTACGGGCGCCACGTGGCGCGGCGTGAGTGGGCGAGGGCGGCTGCGCAGTTTGTCCGGCGCGGACCGGACGTGTCCGGCGCGCGGAGGGAGCGGGGTTAGGGTTTGATCTGCATGAAAATATCGGGGGATCACCTATTTGTAGCTAGAGGGAGCTAGGAGCCTCCAAATGGAGTGCGGTTTTCGCCCACACGATCGTGATCGAACGGCCGAGAGCATAGAGGTGACTTAGATGGGTTATGGGCTGATTTGGAGGGGTGCTGGGCTGCAAAGAGAAGGGGGGTTTCGGGCTACGCGGTCAACCGTTGGGGCATCAAACGACCTCCAAATGGAACGAAATTTGACGGGCGGTCTGTCGGTGCTATACCAAGGCCACTCGGCAAATCTCGGCCCATTCCGAGAACGTTTTTCTCCCGCTCACGAAACAAGGTCTGAGAGGGACGACGGGTGCGGCGAGAGTGTCGGATCGCGAAACGGACAACGGGGAAAAGGACCGGTTGCAAGTTTTGAAAAGCATGATGATGCGATGCAGATGATGACATGGCAAAATGCAACACGCAAGCAAATGACATGGCAACGACGGCGAATAACTGGCAGACACCTGGCGCATCGAATCCGGGGCGTTACATCCAGAGCTTCCTGGCTGACTCTCCGGGCTGCTGGACAATGTGACTTAAGTCATCGGCATTTGGTGGCCGGACATATGTACCTTGGAAGTTGTCGCGGAAGGCGTCTTCCAAGTCCTCCCAGCTGCCAATAGAGTTCTCCGGCAGACTGTTTAACCAGTACCGACCTGGTCCTTTGAGTTTTAACGGGAGGTATTTGATGGCGTGGAGGTCATCTCCGCGGGCCATATGGATATGGAGAAGAAAATCCTCGATCCACATCGCGGGATCAGTTGTTCCATCGTATGATTCGATATTCACGGGTTTAAACCCTTCTAGGAATTCATGCTTCATTTCTTCGTCAGTGAAGCAGAGTGGGTGTGCGGCGCCTCTATATTGGGCCATGTCGCGACGTAGCTCAAATGGAGTTCGTCTGCGGTTTTCGGCCCGGTCGTGACTAGACTTGTCGCGTCCGAATAGGTAGCCGACGTTGCGTGTCGAGGCACGTCCTCGCGATCCGTAGATCGATGTGGTATATCCCGCTCCACTGTCCAGGTCCTGCCGAGGATCGTATGTATGACCCCGAGCTGTTTTATCTCTGTTTTTTCGTTGGGGTGAGGCGGACTGCTGTTCGGCTTGAGCTGCCGCTTTACCTCGACCGCGTTGTGGCCGGTCAACCGAATTGTCTCGACCGCGTGGTGCAGGTTCCGTCTCCCCCTCATCGAACTGATGTAGCAATCTGTGCTTCGGGTAACCCTTGGTTGGGCGCTTAAGGTCGTATTCTTCGGCTGCTAGGATATCTGTCCATCTATCGTTGAGCAGGTCTTGGTCAGCTTGAAGCTGCTGCTGCTTCTTTTTCAGGCTCCTTGCAGTGGCTATTAGCCGGCGTTTAAAGCGCTCCTGCTCGAGAGGTTCCTCAGGCACGATGAAATCCTCGTTGCTGAGGCTCTCCTCATCCTCGGAGAGCGGAAGATAATTGCTGTCCTCCGAGTCTTCGTGTATGGCCTGTTCATCAGGGCTAACGTGCCCGTCTTCCCGTTCGTCCTGTTCGGAGGTTGCCCCAACAGGGTCTTCATTGTCTTCGGCATCGTCTGGAGTATTGTTTGCTCCGGTGCCGGTATCGCTGTCTTTTGCACGACGTGACTTAGAGCGGTGCCACTGACGCCGGTGTCTGGGCTGTGTCTCAGGAGGTTTATCCTCAACTGAATCCTCTTTATCATCGTTGTTAATTTCTTTAGGTGTGTCCACCATGTATATGTCGTATGAAGAAGTGGCCATCCAGCGTCCGGTAAACGGCGGGTTTTGGCCCTGCTCCTCATCGGCATCGTCGTCCATGCCGTCGATGTCTTCGGAGCCGTAATCAAGCATGTCGGTTAAGTCCTCGACAGTGGCTATGTAGTGGGTGGCGGGTGGGAAGCGAAATTCCCCGTCATCAGCCTCCGGTTCGAACCGGATATAATTCGGCTGTGGGCCCTCCGCTAAGGATAGATTTTTTAATGAGTTTAGCACATCGCCTAAAGGCGATTGTCGGAAGATGTCCGTGGCGCTAAATTCGATGATCGATGACTGATCCAGCTTGACGTGCGCGGACACACATGGTTCGAAACTTATCACCGGAGATGAGTCCGAGGTTCTGGAGACACAGATATCACCCGAGGTTAGGTCTGTGTGCGGCTCCACCGCCGCAGAGTCTGCGGCTTCCGTGGCGGGGTTGAGCTTCCCGTCCTTGGATGGCGCGGTCTGCTCCGGATCTAAGGCCAGAGCGGTCATAGGTGCAATTTCCTGAGTATTGTCCGATGACAGATTTAAGTCATGTTCATTGTAGGGATAGGGAGCGGCTGCCGTGGTCTCGAATCCGTCGAAGATCAAGTCTCCGCGGATATCCGCGACATAGTTCAAGCTCCCAAATCTGACCTGATGGCTAGGGGCGTTGATACGTCTCCAACGTACCTATAATTTTTGATTGCTCCATGCTATATTATCTTCTGTTTTGGACATTATTGGGCTTTATTATTCACTTTTATATTATTTTTGGGACTAACCTGTTAACCGATGGCCCAGCCCAGAATTGCTGTTTTTTGCCTATTTCAGAGTTTCGTAGAAAAAGAATATCAAACGGAGTCCAAACGGAATGAAACCTTCGGGGACGTGATTTTCGGAACGAACGTGATCTAGAGGAGTTTGACCCTACGTCAAGAAAGCTACCAGGAAGCCACGAGGTAGGGGGCGCGCCAACCCCCTGGGCGCGCCCTCCACCCTCGTGGGCCTCATGTTGCTCCACCGACGTACTCCTTCCTCCTATATATACCTACGTACCCCCAAACGATCTGATACGGAACCAAAAACCTAATTCCACCACCGCAACCTTCTGTACCCGTGAGATCCCATCTTGGGGCCTGTTCCGGAGCTCAGCTGGAGGGGGCATCGATCACGGAGGGCTTCTACATCAACACCATAGCCTCTCCGATGAAGTGTGAGTAGTTTACCTCAGACCTTCGGGTCCATAGTTATTAGCTAGATGGCTTCTTCTCTCTTTTTGGATCTCAATACAATGTTCTCCCCCTCTCTTGTGGAGATCTATTCGATGTAATCTTCTTTTGCTGTGTGTTTGTTGAGACCGATGAATTCTGGGTTTATGATCAAGTTTATCTATGAACAATATTTGAATCTTCTGAATTCTTTTATGTATGATTGGTTATCTTTGCAAGTCTCTTTGAATTATCAGTTTGGTTTGGCCTACTAGATTGATCTTTATTGCAATGGGAGAAGTGCTTAGCTTTGGGTTCAATCTTGTGGTGTCCTTTCCCAGTGACAGTAGGGGCAGCAAGGCACGTATAGTATTGTTGCCATCGAGGATAACAAGATGGGGTTTATATCATATTGCATGAGTTTATCCCTCTACATCATGTCATCTTGCTTAAGGCGTTACTTTGTTCTTATGAACTTAATACTCTAGATGCATGCTGGATAGCGGTCGATGTGTGGAGTAATAGTAGTAGATGCAGGCAGGAGTCGGCCTACTTGTCTCGGACGTGATGCCTATATACATGATCATACCTAGATATTCTCATAACTATGCTCAATTCTGTCAATTGCTCAACAGTAATTTGTTCACCCACCGTAAAATACTTATGCTCTTGAGAGAAGCCACTAGTGAAACCTATGGCCCCCGGGTCTATTTTCCATCATATTAAAATCCCGACAACAAGCTATTTCTGGCGCCGTTTTTATTTTGCTTTTATTTTACTTTGCATCTTTATCATAAAAATACCAAAAATATTATCCTATCATATCTATCAGATCTCACTCTCGTAAGTGACCGTGTAGGGATTGACAACCCCTTATCGCGTTGGTTGCGAGGATTTATTTGTTTGTGTAGGTGCGAGGGACTCGCGCGTAGCCTCCTACTGGATTGATACCTTGGTTCTCAAAAACTGAGGGAAATACTTACGCTACTTTGCTGCATCACCCTTTCCTCTTCAAGGGAAAACCAACGCAGTGCTCAAGAGGTAGCAAGAAGGATTTCTGGCGCCGTTGCCGGGGAGGTCTACGCAAAAGTCAACATACCAAGTACCCATCACAAACCCTTACCTCCCGCATTACATTATTTGCCATTTGCCTCTCGTTTTCCTCTCCCCCACTTCACCCTTGCCGTTTTATTTGCCCTCTTTTTTCCGTTTGCCTCTTTTTCGCTTGCTTCTTGTTTGCTCGTGTGTTGGATTGCTTGCTTGTCACGATGGCTCAAGATAATACCAAATTATGTGACTTTACCAATACCAACAATAATGATTTCCTTAGCACTCCGATTGTTCCTCTTACCGATACTGAATCTTGTGAAATCAATGCTGCCTTGTTGAATCTTGTTATGAAAGATCAATTCGCCGGCCTTCCCAGTGAAGATGCCGCTACTCATCTAAATAGCTTCGTTGATTTGTGTGATATGCAAAGGAAGAAAGATGTTGACAATGATATTGTTAAATTGAAGATATTTCCTTTTTCGCTTAGAGATCGTGCTAAAGCTTGGTTTTCGTCTTTGCCTAAAAATAGTATTGATTCTTGGAACAAGTGCAAGGATGCTTTTATCTCTAAGTATTTTCCTCCTGCTAAGATTATCTCTCTTAGAAACGATATTATGAATTTTAAGCAACTTGATCATGAACATGTTGCACAAGCTTGGGAGAGGATGAAATTAATGATACGTAATTGCCCCACTCATGGTTTGAATTTGTGGATGATTATACAAAAAATTTATGCCCGATTGAATTTTGCTTCTAGAAATCTTTTAGATTCGGCCGCGGGAGGCACTTTTATGGAAATCACTTTAGGAGAAGCTACTAAACTCCTAGATAATATTATGGTTAATTATTCTCAATGGCACAATGAAAGATCTACTAATAAAAAAGTGCATGCGATTGAAGAAATTAATGCTTTGAGTGGAAAGATGGATGAACTTATGAAATTTTTGCTACTAAGAGTGTTTCTTCTGATCCTAATGATATGCCTTTGTCTACTCTGATTGAGATAATAATGAATCTATGGATGTGAATTTTGTTGGTAGGAATAATTTTGGTAACAACGCGTATAGAGGAAACTTTCATCCTAGGCCTTATCCTAGTAATTCCTCTAATAATTATGATAATTCCTACAACAATTCTTATGAAAACTTTAAAAAGATGCCCTCTGAATTTGAGACTAGTGTTAAGGAATTTATGAATTCGCAAAAGAATTTCAATTCTTTGCTGGAAGAAAAATTGCTTAAAGTTGATGAATTGGCTAGGAACGTTGATAGAATTTCTCTTGATGTTTATTATTTGAAACTTAGATCTATTCCACCTAATCATGATATCAATGAGTCTCTCAAAGCCATGAGAGTTTCCATTGATGAGTTCAAAGAAAGAACCGCTAGGATGCGTGTAAGAAAGATTGTTTTATAAAAGCGTGTTCTTCTAATTTTTATGAAAACAAAGATGAAGATCTAAAAGTTATTGATGTGTCCCCTATTAAATCTTTGTTTTGCAATATGAATCTTAACAATGATGGGACTGAATATGATCCACCTTTACCTAGAAGGTGTTCCAGAAATTCGAAGTTTTTAGATCTTGATGCTAAAATTGATAAAAGTGGGATTGAAGAGATCAAAACATTAGATATTAATGAACCCACTATTTTGGATTTCAAGGAATTTAATTATGATAATTGCTCTTTGATAGATTGTATTTCCTTGTTGCAATCCGTGCTAAATTCTCCTCATGCTTATAGTGAAAATAAAGCTTTTACCAAACATATCGTTGATGCTTTGATGCAATCTTATGAAGAAAAACTTGAGTTGGAAGTTTCTATTCCTAGAAAACTCTATGATGAGTGGGAACCTACTATTAAAATTAAAATTAAAGATCATGAATGGTATGCTTTGTGTGATTTGGGTGCTAGTGTTTCCACGATTCCAAAAACTTTGTGTGATTTGCTAGGTTTCCGTGATTTTGATGATTGCTATTTAAACTTGCACCTTGCGGATTCCACTATTAAGAAACCTATGGGAAGAATTAAAGATGTTCTTATTGTTGCAAATAGGAACTATGTGCCCGTAGATTTTATCGTTCTTGACATAGATTGCAATCCTTCATGTCCTATTATTCTTGGTAGACCTTTCCTTAGAACGATTGGTGCAATTATTGATATGAAGGAAGGGAATATTAGATTCCAATTTCCATTAAAGAAAGGAATGGAACACTTTCCTCGGAAGAAAATAAAATTACCATATGAATCTATCATGAGAGCCACTTATGGATTGCCCACCAAAGATGGCAATACCTAGATCTATCCTTGCTATTATGCCTAGCTAGGGGCGTTAAACGATAGCGCTTGTTGGGAGGCAACCCAATTTTATTTTTAGTTTTTTGCCTTTTGCTTCTGTTTAGGAATAAATATTTTTTCTAGCCATTGGTTATATGTCTTTGTATGTTTTAATTAGTGTTTGTGCCAAGTTAAACCTATAGGATTTTCTTGGATGATAGTTATTTGATCTTGCAGAAAATTCCAGAAACTTTATGTTCACGAAAATAATTGTTAAAAATCACCAGAACGTGATAAAATATTGATTCCAATAGCTGCTGATCAATAAAAAAATTGTCTAGGTATTCCTATTTTGGCTGATTTTTTGGAGTTCCAGAAGTTTGTGTTAGTTACAGATTACTACAGACTGTTCTGTTTTTGACAGATTCTGTTTTTCGTGTGTTGTTTGCTTATTTTGATGAATCCATGGATAATAAAATAGTTTATAAACCATAGAGAAGTTGGAATACAGTAGGTTTAACACCAATATAAATAAAGAATGAGTTCATTACAGTACCTTGAAGTGGTCTTTTGTTTTCTTTCGCTAACGGAGCTCACGAGATTTTCTGCTGAGTTTTGTGTTGTGAAGTTTTCATGTTTTGGGTGAAAGATTTCATGGATTATGGAACAAGGAGTGGCAAGAGCCTAAGCTTGGGATGCCCATGGCACCCCCAAGATAATATAAGGACACCTAAAAGCCAAAGCTTGGGGATGCCCCGGAAGGCATCCCCTCTTTCGTCTACTTCCATCGGTAACTTTACTTGGAGCTATATTTTTATTCACCACATGATATGTGTTTTGCTTGGAGCATCTTGTATGATTTGAGTCTTTGCTTTTTAGTTTACCACAATCATCTTTGCTGTACACACATTTTTAGAGAGACACACATGATTCGGAAATTATTAGAATACTCTATGTGCTTCACTTATATCTTTTGAGTTATATAGTTTTTGCTCTAGTACTTCACTTATATCTTTTAGAGCACGGTGGTGGATTTGTTTTATAGAAACTATTGATCTCTCATGCTTCACTTAGATTATTTTGAGAGTCTTAAATAGCATGGTAATTTGCTTAAATAATCCTAATATGCTAGGTATTCAAGAATAGTAAAAACTTTCTTATGAGTGTTTTGAATACTAAGAGAAGTTTGATGCTTGATGATTGTTTTGAGACATGGAGGTAGTGATATTAAAGTTATGCTAGTTGAGTAGTTGTGAATTTGAGAAATACTTGTGTTGAAGTTTGCAAGTCCCGTAGCATGCACATATGGTAAACGTTATGTAACAAATTTGAAACATGAGGTGTTCTTTGATTGTCCTCCTTATGAGTGGCGGTCGGGGACGAGCGATGGTCTTTTCCTACCAATCTATCCCCCTAGGAGCATGCGCGTAGTGCTTGGTTTTTGATGACTTGTAGATTTTTGCAATAAGTATGTGAGTTCTTTATGACTAATGTTGAGTCCATGGATTATACGCACTCTCACCTTTCCACCATTGCTAGCCTCTTCGGTACCGTGCATTGCCCTTTCTCACATTGAGAGTTGGTGCAAACTTCGCCGGTGCATCCAAACCCTGTGATATGATACGCTCTTTCACACATAAACCTCCTTATATCTTCCTCAAAACAACCACCATACCTACCTATTATGGCATTTCCATAGCCATTCCGAGATATATTGCCATGCAACTTTCCACCATTCCGTTTATCATGACACATTCATCATTGTCATATTGCTTTGCATGATCATGTAGTTGACATAGTATTTGTGGCAAAGCCACCATTCATAATTCTTTCATATATGTCACTCTTGGTTCATTGCATATCCCGGTACACCGCCGGAGGCATGCATATAGAGTCATACTTTGTTCTAGTATCGAGTTGGAATCATTGAGTTGTAAATAAATAGAAGTGTGATGATCATCATTTTCTAGAGCATTGTCCCAAGTGAGGAATAAAAAAAAGAGAAAGGCCATAAAAAAGAGAAGGCCCAAAAAAATGAGAGAAAAGAGAGAAGGGACAATGTTACTATCCTTTTACCACACTTGTGCTTCAAAGTAGCACCATGATCTTCATAATAGAGAGTCTCTTGTTTTGTCACTTTCATATACTAGTGGGAATTTTTCATTATAGAACTTGGCTTGTATATTCCAACAATGGGCCTCCTCAAGTGCCCTAGGTATTCGTGAGCAAGCAAGTTGGATGCACACCCACTTAGTTTCTTTTGTTGAGCTTTCATATATTTATAGCCCTAGTGCATCCGTTGCATGGCAATCCCTACTCCTTGCATTAACATCAATCGATGGGCATCTCCATAGCTCATTGATTAGCCTGATTGATGTGAGACTTTCTCCTTTTTTGTCTTCTCCACATAACCCCCATCATCATATTTTATTCCACCCAAAGTGTTATTGAAGGAAATATGCCCTAGAGGCAATAATAAAGTATTATATATTTCCTTATATCATGATAAATGTTTATTATTCATGCTAGAATTGTATTAACCGGAAACATAATACATGTGTGAATACATAGACAAACAGAGTGTCACTAGTATGCCTCTACTTGACTAGCTCGTTAATCAAAGATGGTTATGTTTCCTAGCCATAGACATGAGTTGTCATTTGATTAACGGGATCACCTCATTAGGAGAATGACGTGATTGACATGACCCATTCCGTTAGCTTAGCACCCGATCGTTTAGTATGTTGCTATTGCTTTCTTCATAACTTATACATGTTCCTATGACTATGAGATTATGCAACTCCCGTTTACCGGAGGAACACTTTGTGTGCTACCAAACGTCACAACGTAAATGGGTGATTATAAAGGTGCTCTACAGGTGTCTCCAAAGGTACTTGTTGGGTTGGCGTATTTCGAGATTAGGATTTGTCACTCCGATTGCCGGAGAGGTATCTCTGGGCCCACTCAGTAATGCACATCACTATAAGCCTTGCAAGCATTGTGACTAATGAGATAGTTGCGGGATGATGTATTACGGAACGAGTAAGGAAACTTGCCGGTAACGAGATTGAACTAGGTATCGAGATACCGACGATCGAATCTTGGGCAAGTAACATACCGATGACAAAGGGAACAACGTATGTTGTTATACGGTTTGACCAATAAAGATCTTCGTAGAATATGTGGGAACCAATATGAGCATCCAGGTTCCGCTATTGGTTATTGACCGGAGAGGTGTCTCGGTCATGTCTACATAGTTCTCGAACCCGAAGGGTCCGCACGCTTAACGTTATGATGACAGTTATATTATGAGTTTATATGTTTTGATGTACCGAAGGTTGTTCGGAGTCCCAGATGTGATCACGGACATATGAGGAGTCTCGAAATGGTCGAGACATAAAGATTGATATATTGGACGACTATATTCGGACACCGGAAGTGTTCCAGAGAAGTTTCGGATTAAACCGGAGTGCCGGAGGGTTACCGGAACCCCCCGGGGAAGTATTGGGCCTTAGTGGGCCTTGAGGGGAGAGAGAGGGCAGCAGCCAGGAGGTGGTGCGCCCCCTCCCAGGAGGAATCCTAGTTGGACTAGGAGAGGGGGGCGCAGCCCCCTTTTCCTCTCCCTCTCCCTCTCTTTCCTTCCCCCCTTCTTTTCCTAGTTGGACTAGGAAAGGGGAGTCCTACTCCTACTAGGAGGAGGACTCCCCCCCTCTCCTTGGCGCGCCTAGGGCAGCCGGCCTCCCCCTTGCTCCTTTATATACGGGGGCAGGGGGGCACCTCTATACACACTTGATATACGATATTTTAGCCGTGTGCGGTGCCCCCCTCCACCATATTACACCTCGATAATACCGTTGCGGAGCTTAGGCGAAGCCCTGCGTCGGTGGAACATCATCATCGTCACCACGCCGTCGTGCTGACGAAACTCTCCCTCAACACTCGGCTGGATCGGAGTTCGAGGGACGTCATCGAGCTGAACGTGTGTAGAACTCGGAGGTGCCGTGCGTTCGGTACTTGATCGGTCGGATCGTGAAGACATACGACTACATCAACCGCGTTGTGATAACGCTTCCGCTGTCGGTCTACGAGGGTACGTGGACAACACTCTCCCCTCTCGTTGCTATGCATCACCATGATCTTGCGTGTGCGTAGGAATTTTTTTGAAATTACTACGTTGCCCAACAGTGGCATCCGAGCCAGGTTTTATGCGTTGATGCTATGCACGAGTAGAACACAAGTGAGTTGTGGGCGATATAAGTCATACTGCTTACCAGCATGTCATACTTTGGTTCAGCGGTATTGTGAGATGAAGCGGCCCGGACCGACATTACGCGTACGCTTACGCGAGACTGGTTTCACCATTGCGAGCACCCGTTGCTTAAAGGTGACCGGCGGGTGTCTGTCTCTCTCACTTTAGTTGAACCGAGTGTGGCTACGCCCGGTCCTTGCGAAGGTTAAAACAGCACCAACTTGACAAACTATCGTTGTGGTTTTGATGCGTAGGTAAGAACGGTTCTTGCTAAGCCCGTAGCAGCCACGTAAAACTTGCAACAACAAAGTAGAGGACGTCTAACTTGTTTTTGCAGGGCATGTTGTGATGTGATATGGTCAAGACATGATGTGATATAATTTGTTGTATGAGATGATCATGTTTTGTAACCGAGTTATCGGCAACTGGCAGGAGCCATATGGTTGTCGCTTTATTGTATGAGATGCAATCACCATGTAATAGTTTTACTTTATAACTAAGCCGTAGCGATAGTCGTAAAAGAAATTAGTTGGTGAGACGACAACGATACTACGATGGAGATCAAGGTGTCGCGCCGGTGACGATGGTGATCATGACGGTGCTTCGGAGATGGAGATCACGAACACGGTGCTTCGGAGATGGAGATCACAAGCACAAGATGATGATGGCCATATCATATCACTTATATTGCATGTGATGTTAATCCTTTATGCATCTTATCTTGCTTTGATTGACGGTAGCATTATAAGATGATCTCTCACTAAAATTTCAAGATAAAAGTGTTCTCCCTGAGTATGCACCGTTGCGAAAGTTCTTCGTGCTGAGACACCACGTGATGATCGGGTGTGATAGGCTCTACGTTCAAATACAACGGGTGCAAAACAGTTGCACACGCGGAATACTCAGGTTAAACTTGACGAGCCTAGCATATGCAGATATGGCCTCGGAACACGGAGACCGAAAGGTCGAGCGTGAATCATATAGTAGATATGATCAACATAGTGATGTTCACCATTGAAACTACTCCATCTCACGTGATGATCGGGCATGGTTTAGTTGATTTGGATCACGTAATCACTTAGATGATTAGAGGGATATCTATCTAAGTGGGAGTTCTTAAGTAATATGATTAATTGAACTTAAATTTATCATGAACTTAGTACCTGATAGTATCTTGCTTGTCTATGTTAATTGTAGATAAGTGGCCCGTGCTGTTGTTCCGTTGAATTTTAATGCGTTCCTTGAGAAAGCTAAGTTGAAACATGATGGTAGCAATTACACGGACTGGGTCCGTAATTTGAGGATTATCCTCATTGCTGCACAGAAGAATTACGTCCTGGAAGCACCGCTAGGTGCCAGGCCTCCTGCAAGAGCGACGCCAGAAGTTATGAACGTCTGGCAGAGCAAAGCTGATGACTACTCAATAGTTCAGTGTGCCATGCTTTACGGCTTAGAACCGGGTCTTCAACGACGTTTTGAACGTCATGGAGCATATGAGATGTTCCAGGAGTTGAAGTTAATATTTCAAGCAAATGCCCGGATTGAGAGATATGAAGTCTCCAATAAGTTCTATAGCTGCAAGATGGAAGAGAATAGTTCTGTCAGTGAGCATATACTCAGAATGTCTGGGTATAATAATCACTTGATTCAACTGGGAGTTCAACTTCCGGATGATTGCGTCATTGACAGAATTCTTCAATCACTGCCACCAAGCTACAAGAGCTTCGTGATGAACTATAACATGCAAGGGATGGATAAGACAATTCCCGAGCTCTTCGCAATGCTAAAGGCAGCGGAGGTAGAAATCAAAAAGGAGCATCAAGTGTTGATGGTCAGTAAAACCACTAGTTTCAAGAAAAAGGGCAAAGGGAAGAAGAAAGGGAACTTCAAGAAGAACAGCAAGCAAGTTGCTGTTCAGGAGAAGAAATCCAAGTCTGGACCTAAGCCTGAAACTGAGTGCTTCTACTGTAAGCAGACTGGTCACTCGAAGCAGAACTGCCCCAAGTATTTGGCGGATAAGAAGGATGGCAAGGTTAACAAAGGTATATGTGATATACATGTTATTGATGTGTACCTTACTAATACTCGCAGTAGCACCTGGGTATTTGATACTAGTCCTGTTGCTAATATTTGCAACTCGAAACAGGGGCTATGGATTAAGTGAAGATTGGCTAAGGATGAGGTGACGATGCGCGTGGGAAATGGTTCCAAAGTCGATGTGATCGCCGTCGGCACGCTACCTCTACATCTACCTTCGGGATTAGTTTTAGACCTAAATAATTGTTATTTGGTGCCAGCGTTGAGCATGAACATTATATCTGGATCTTGTTTAATGCGAGACGGTTATTCATTTAAATCAGAGAATAATGGTTGTTCTATTTATATGAATAATATCTTTTATGGTCATGCACCCTTGAAGAGTGGTCTATTTTTAATGAATCTTGATAGTAGTGATACACATATTCATAATGTCGAAGCCAAAAGATGCAGAATTGATAATGACAGTGCAACTTATTTGTGGCACTGCCGTTTGGGTCATATCGGTGTAAAGCGCATGAAGAAACTCCATACTGATGAAATTTTGGAATCACTTGATTTTGAATCACTTGGTACTTGCGAACCGTGCCTCATGGGCAAGATGACCAAAACACCGTTCTCCGGAACTATGGAGAGAGCAATAGATTTGTTGGAAATCATACATACAGATGTATGTGGTCCGATGAATATTGAGGCTCGTGGCGGATATCGTTATTTTCTCACCTTCACAGATGATTTGAGCAGATATGGGTATATCTACTTAATAAAACATAAGTCTGAAACATTTGAAAAGTTCAAAGAATTTCAGAGTGAAGTTGAAAATCATCGTAACAAGAAAATAAAATTCCTACGATCTGATCGTGGAGGAGAATATTTGAGTTACGAGTTTGGCCTACATTTGAAACAATGCGTAATAGTTTCGCAATTCACGCCACCCGGAACACCATAGCGTAATGGTGTGTCCGAACGTCGTAATCGTACTTTATTAGATATGGTGCGATCTATGATGTCTCTTACTGATTTACCGCTATCGTTTTGGGGTTATGCTTTAGAGACGGCTGCATTCACTCTAAATAGGACACCATCGAAATCCGTTGAGACGACGCCTTATGAACTATGGTTTGGCAAGAAACCAAAGTTGTCGTATCTTAAAGTTTGGGGTTGCGATGCTTATGTGAAGAAACTTCAACCTGATAAGCTCGAACCTAAATCGGAGAAATGTGTCTTCATAGGATACCCAAAGGAGACTGTTGGGTACACCTTCTATCACAGATCCGAAGGCAAGATATTCGTTGCTAAGAATGGATCCTTTCTAGAGAAGGAGTTTCTCTCGAAAGATGTGAGTGGGAGGAAAGTAGAACTTGATGAGGTAACTGTACCTGCTCCCTTATTGGAAAGTAGATCATCGCAGAAATCAGTTTCTGCGACACCTACACCAATTAGTGAGGAAGTTAATGATAATGATCATGAAACTTCAGATCAAGTTATTACTGAACCTCGTAGGTCAACTAGATCAAGATCCGCACCAGAGTGGTACGGCAATCCTGTTCTGGAGGTCATGTTACTAGACCATGACGAACCTACGAACTATGAAGAAGCGATGGTGAGCCCAGATTCCGCAAAATGGCTTGAAGCCATGAAATCCGAGATGGGATCCATGTATGAGAACAAAGTATGGACTTTGGTTGACTTGCCCAATGGTCGGCAAGCCATTGAAAATAAATGGATCTTCAAGAAGAAGACTGACGCTGATGGTAATGTTACTGTCTATAAAGCTCGACTTGTTGCGAAAGGTTTTCGACAAGTTCAAGGGATTGACTACGATGAGACCTTCTCACCCGTAGTGATGCTTAAGTCTGTCCGAATCATGTTAGCAATTGCCGCATTTTAGGATTATGAAATTTGGCAAATGGATGTCAAAACT
This sequence comes from Aegilops tauschii subsp. strangulata, assembly GCF_002575655.3. Taxonomy (NCBI): domain Eukaryota; kingdom Viridiplantae; phylum Streptophyta; class Magnoliopsida; order Poales; family Poaceae; genus Aegilops; species Aegilops tauschii. The sequence continues at coordinate 417,386,245 of NC_053037.3, read as the reverse complement.
GCATTCCTGAATGGATTTCTGGAAGAAGAGTTGTATATGATGCAACCGGAAGGTTTTGTCGATCCAAAGGGAGCTAACAAAGTGTGCAAGCTCCAGCGATCCATTTATGGACTGGTGCAAGCCTCTCGGAGTTGGAATAAACGCTTTGATAGTGTGATCAAAGCATTTGGTTTTATACAGACTTTTGGAGAAGCCTGTATTTACAAGAAGGTGAGTGGGAGCTCGATAGCATTTCTGATATTATATGTGGATGACATATTACTGATTGGAAATGATATAGAATTTCTGGATAGCATAAAGGGATACTTGAATAAGAGTTTTTCAATGAAAGACCTCGGTGAAGCTGCATATATATTAGGCATTAAGATCTATAGAGATAGATCCAGACGCTTAATTGGACTTTCACAAAGCACACCTTGACAAAGTTTTGAAGAAATTCAAAATGGATCAAGCAAAGAAAGGGTTCTTGCCTGTACTACAAGGTGTGAGATTGAGTAAGACTCAATGCCCGACCACTGCAGAAGATAGAGAGAAGATGAAAGATGTTCCCTATGCTTCAGCCATAGGCTCTATCATGTATGCAATGCTGTGTACCAGACCTGATGTGTCCCTTGCTATAAGTTTAGTAGGAAGGTACCAAAGTAATCCAGGAGTGGATCACTGGACAGCGGTCAAGAACATCCTGAAATACCTGAAAAGGACTAAGGATATGTTTCTCGTTTATGGAGGTGACAAAGAGCTCATCGTAAGTGGTTACGTTGATGCAAGCTTTGACACTGATCCGGACGATTCGAAATCGCAAACCGGATACGTATTTACATTGAACGGTGGAGCTGTCAGTTGGTGCAGTTCTAAGCAAAGTGTCATGGCGGGATCTACGTGTGAAGCGGAATACATAGCTGCTTTGGAAGCAGCAAATGAAGGAGTCTGGATGAAGGAGTTCATATCCGATCTAGGTGTCATACCTAGTACATCGGGACCAATGAAAATCTTTTGTGACAATACTGGTGCAATTGCCTTAGCAAAGGAATCCAGATTTCACAAGAGAACCAAGCACATCAGAAGACGCTTCAATTCCATCCGGGATTTAGTCCAGGAGGGAGACATAGAAATTTGCAAGATACATACGGATCTGAATGTTGCAGACCCGTTGACTAAGCCTCTTCCACGAGCAAAACATGATTAGCACCAAGACTCCATGGGTGTAAGAATCATTACTATGTAATCTAGATTATTGACTCTAGTGCAAGTGGGAGACTGAAGGAAATATGCCCTAGAGGCAATAATAAAGTATTATATATTTCCTTATATCATGATAAATGTTTATTATTCATGCTAGAATTGTATTAACCGGAAACATAATACATGTGTGAATACATAGACAAACAGAGTGTCACTAGTATGCCTCTACTTGACTAGCTCGTTAATCAAAGATGGTTATGTTTCCTAGCCATAGACATGAGTTGTCATTTGATTAACGGGATCACCTCATTAGGAGAATGACGTGATTGACATGACCCATTTCGTTAGCTTAGCACCCAATCGTTTAGTATGTTGCTATTGCTTTCTTCATAACTTATACATGTTCCTATGACTATGAGATTATGCAACTCCCGTTTACCGGAGGAACACTTTGTGTGCTACCAAACGTCACAACGTAAATGGGTGATTATAAAGGTGCTCTACAGGTGTCTCCAAAGGTACTTGTTGGGTTGGCGTATTTTGAGATTAGGATTTGTCACTCCGATTGTCGGAGAGGTATCTCTGGGCCCACTCAGTAATGCACATCACTATAAGCCTTGCAAGCATTGTGACTAATGAGATAGTTGCGGGATGATGTATTACGGAACGAGTAAAGAGACTTGCCAGTAACGAGATTGAACTAGGTATCGAGATACCGACGATCGAATCTCGGGCAAGTAACATACCGATGACAAAGGGAACAACGTATGTTGTTATACGGTTTGACCGATAAAGATCTTCGTAGAATATGTGGGAACCAATATAAGCATCCAGGTTCCGCTATTGGTTATTGACCGGAGAGGTGTCTCGGTCATGTCTACATAGTTCTCGAACCCGAAGGGTCCGCACGCTTAACGTTACGATGACAGTTATATTATGAGTTTATATGTTTTGATGTACCGAAGGTTGTTCGGAGTCCCAGATGTGATCACGGACATATGAGGAGTCTCAAAATGGTCGAGGCATAAAGATTGATATATTGGACGACTATATTCGGACACCGGAAGTGTTCCGGAGAAGTTTCGGATTAAACCGGAGTGCCGGAGGGTTACCGGAACCCCCCGGGGAAGTATTGGGCCTTAGTGGGCCTTGAGGGGAGAGAGAGGGCAGCAGCCAGGAGGTGGTGCGCCCCCTCCTAGGAGGAATCCTAGTTGGACTAGGAGAGGGGGGCGCAGCCCCCTTTCCCTCTCCTTCTCCCTCTCTTTCCTTCCCCCCTTCTTTTCCTAGTTGGACTAGGAAAGGGGAGTCCTACTCCTACTAGGAGGAGGACTCCCCCCTCTCCTTGGCGCGCCTAGGGCAGCCGGCCTCCCCCTTGCTCCTTTATATACGGGGGCAGGGGGCACCTCTATACACACTTGATATACGATATTTTAGCCGTGTGCGGTGCCCCCTCCACCATATTACACCTCGATAATACCATTGCGGAGCTTAGGCGAAGCCCTGCGTCGGTGGAACATCATCATCGTCACCACGCCGTCGTGCTGACGAAACTCTCCCTCAACACTCGGCTGGATCGGAGTTCGAGGTACGTCATCGAGCTGAACGTGTGTAGAACTCGGAGGTGCCGTGCGTTCGGTACTTGATCGGTCGGATCGTGAAGACATACGACTACATCAACCGCGTTGTGATAACGCTTCCGCTGTCGGTCTACGAGGGTACGTGGACAACACTCTCCCCTCTCGTTGCTATGCATCACCATGATCTTGCGTGTGCGTAGGAAATATTTTGAAATTACTACGTTGCCCAACAGTTATGTCCATGGCTCACGCTCATGTACTGCGTGAAGGTTGAAAAAGTTTGAGATTACTAAAGTATGAAACAATTGCTTGGCTTGTCATCGGGGTTGTGCATGATGAGAGCATTCTTGTGTGACGAAAATGGAGCATGACTAAACTATATGATTTTGTAGGGATGAACTTTCTTTGGCCATGTTATTTTGAGAGGACATAATTACTTAGTTAGTATGCTTGAAGTATTATTATTTTTATGTCAATATGAACTTTTATCTTGAATCTTTCGGATCTGAATATTCACACCACAATTAAGAAGAATTACATTGAAATTATGCCAAGTAGCATTCCACATCAAAAATTCTGTTTTTATCATTTACCTACTCGAGGACGAGCAGGAATTAAGCTTGGGGATGCTTGATACGTCTCCAACGTTGCTCCATGCTATATTATCTTCTGTTTTGGACATTATTGGGCTTTATTATTCACTTTTATATTATTTTTGGGACTAACCTAATAACCGATGGCCCAGCCTAGAATTGTTGTTTTTTTGCCTATTTCAAAGTTTCGCAGAAAAAGAATATCAAACGGAGTCCAAACGGAATGAAACCTTCGGGAACGTGATTTTCGGAACAAACGTGATCCAGGGGACTTGGACCCTACGTCAAGAAAGCTACCAGGAAGCCACGAGGTAGGGGCGCGCCTACCCCCTGGGCGCGCCCTCCACCCTCGTGGGCCCCACGTTGCTCCACCGACGTACTCCTTCCTCCTATATATACCTACGTACCCCCAAACGATCAGATACGGAGCCGAAAACCTAATTCCACCGCCGCAACCTTCTGTACCCGTGAGATCCCATCTTGGGGCCTGTTCCGGAGCTCAGCCGGAGGGGGATCGATCACGGAGGGCTTCTACATCAACACCATAGCCTCTCCGATGAAGTGTGAGTAGTTTACCTCGGACCTTCGGGTCCATAGTTATTAGCTAGATGGCTTCTTCTCTCTTTTTGGATCTCAATACAATGTTCTCCCCCTCTCTTGTGGAGATCTATTCGATGTAATCTTCTTTTGCGGTGTGTTTGTTGAGACCGATGAATTCTGGGTTTATGATCAAGTTTATCTATGAACAATATTTAAATCTTCTGAATTCTTTTATGTATGATTGGTTATCTTTGCAAGTCTCTTCGAATTATCAGTTTGGTTTGGCCTACTAGATTGATATTTCTTGCAATGGGAGAAGTGCTTAGCTTTGGGTTCAATCTTGCGGTGTCCTTTCCCAGTGACAGTAGGGGCAGCAAGGCACGTATAGTATTGTTGCCATCGAGGATAACAAGATGGGGTTTATATCATATTGCATGAGTTTATCCCTCTACATCATGTCATCTTGCTTAAGGCGTTACTCTGTTCTTATGAACTTAATACTCTAGATGCATGTTGGATAGCGGTCGATGTGTGGAGTAATAGTAGTAGATGCAGGCAGGAGTCGGTCTACTTGTCTCGGACGTGATGCCTATATACATGATCATACCTAGATATTCTCATAACTATGCTCAATTCTGTCAATTGCTCAACAGTAATTTGTTCACCCACCGTAAAATACTTATGCTCGTGAGAGAAGCCACTAGTGAAACCTATGGCCCCCGGGTCAATTTTCCATCATATTAATCTCCCGATAACAAGCTATTTCTGGCACCGTTTTTATTTTGCTTTTATTTTACTTTGCATCTTTATCATAAAAATACCAAAAATATTATCCTATCATATCTATCAGATCTCACTCTCGTAAGTGATCGTGTAGGGATTGACAACCCCTTATCGTGTTGGTTGCGAGGATTTATTTGTTTGTGTAGGTGCGAGGGACTCGTGCGGAGCCTCCTACTGGATTGATACCTTGGTTCTTAAAAACTAAGGGAAATACTTACGCTACTTTGCTGCATCACCCTTTCCCCTTCAAGGGAAAACCAACGCAGTGCTCAAGAGGTAGCAGGCGTAGCTATCGATCTGCTCCAGATGGCCAAGCGAGTTGGCCCACAGTGCGAAGCCGCCGAACACGAAGATTTGTCCGGGGAGAAAGGTTTCCCCTTGGACGGCATCGTTGTTGACGATTGAAGGAGCCATCGAACCTTTTGAGAACGGCACAGTGGAACTCTCAATGAAAGCACCAATGTCGGTGTCAAAACCGGCGGATCTCGGGTAGGGGGTCCCGAACTGTGCGTCTAAGGTTGATGGTAACAGGAGATGGGGGACACAATGTTTACCCAGGTTCGGGCCCTCTCTATGGAGGTAATACCCTACTTCCTGCTTGATTGATCTTGATGAATATGAGTATTACAAGAGTTGATCTACCACGAGATCGTAATGGCTAGAACCCTAGAAGTCTAGCCTGTATGACTATGGCTATGAGTATTCGCCTCTACAGACGTAGCCCTCCGGTTTATATAGACACCGGAGGGATCCAAGGCTACATAAGGTCGGTTTACAAAGAAAGGAATCTTCATATTCGATCGCCAAGCTTGCCCTCCACGCCAAGGAGAGTCCCATCCGGACACGGGTAGAGTCTTCGGTCTTTGTATCTTCACAGCCCATTAGTCCGGCCCATGGCTAATAGGCCGGACGCCCGAGGACCCCTTAGTCCAGGAACTCCCTCATCCCCTGCCTCCTGTTACCTTCGATCCTCAGACGCACAGTTCGGGACCCCCTACCCGAGATCGGCCGGTTTTGACACCGACATCTCTCTCCTAGTAAAGACGGGATTTTAAATTAATTTATTAGGTGGATGGTCTCTTGTATTGGGCCTAGATCATTGGACTGTCGTGCTTTGTACTCGTCAATCTTAACAATAGAGTCAACTCTTGAAATTATATTTTTATAGTGGAAACACTCTACCGCTTCTGGGTCCTCCTCGGTCGTCAAAATTGTTCCTGCTCCTTAGTGCCCTATTACATTGTTTCACCAACATGCGGGCCATGCAGGTTCGGGTTCCGCCATCCACCAAATTAGAGTGACGTACTAGGAGGAGACTCACCTTAGTTGTAGCGTGGCAGTAATGAGTCATCATATCACAAAAACTCACCTCCCGTAGTAAGTTGAACGAACGAAGCAACTATCATGTCACTCTTCGCTGAATCCGCCTCTTCCTCATCTTCTTCAAGAAAACCACCACTCCCATCTACCATTGATCTTCTCTCCCAACGATGGAAGGTGAGCGAATCAATGGTGTTGGTATATTTTCTTTCCAATATTTTCTTTTGCAAAGCACTGATCGATCGTCACTCCCTTTTTTGTTTCAATGTCATTGTAATTGTGTTTTCCTTTTGATTGCTATCTATTTGTCAGTTTCTTGATGGTGATCCTGGAGTACCGGGCAAAGATTTGTCGATGTTGGCAAGCAAACCCATCGTGTGCCATTTCACTAGACAAACCGTTGGTTCCTCAACATCAGAGACAATGTTATCCGAGCACTGGACAACAAGTTGGAGCACATGCAGGAGCCCCTCCGCCTCCCCCAAGACAGAGAGCTACAAGAAGACAAAGGCCACCACCGAGCTGACCCCATAAACGCTCACGACAAGTACTGAGATGCTCAAGGCCATGTTTGAGATGATACCACCCGTCCTCGTGGGGGGGCGGGGCAGTTTCTCCGCAAGATGGACCCCTTAGAGGATGTGCCCCCCCCCCCCACACACACACACAGATGGGATCCCCAATGAGTTGTCCAAGGTGATTTTGTTCTTGGCGATCTTGATTGTTTTTCATGTATATTCAATGTTTTTTACTCTATGCGTAGCTTCTTCGATTACAGGCTATTTTATGACAAACGTGTTTTGTCATGGATGTGTGCTTTTTTTTAATCTCTAACTTTTAGGTAAAAAAAGGATAGAGAAGATGGCTCAAACCGAAGTTGAAGTACCAGGCAATGCAACATTAAAGTATGAGCTGCATGGATCATTGCTTCTCCACTTCAAGGTTCTAATGTATTATGACATATATTATAGCTAATGCATCATATGTCTAATTTTAAGTAGAATCCAAACTCCTTAGAGAAAAATAAGATAAATCACCGAATATATCATGTGTTCTAGTCGAATTGCAACACAAGCAAAATCAGACCACAACAATTCAACCAAGCCAGCGTGAGTATGTGGTTTACGAGTTGCACCTTGTAATTACTTCTCACTCTACCTACCAATGCAATGCTACGTAATCTTGGGTATCTGGGACAAAAAGACCAAAGCCTCGATGTAATTATTATTATCTTTGAGATGCTTTGTACTTCCGGTGAATCTTTATAATAGATGTGATATTTTTGTAAAAAGAAAAAATAATGAAACCACGTAGAGGAGGTGGAACGCATGCCCTACCCAATGATCCTGTAGCACGGGCGCGAAGAACCTTGCGACACGTCTCCTATCTATTGTACACAGCCCATTTTGTAGCCCCCACACACATGCCGACCCAACTACTCCCCTTGCTCTACGTGTTGCTCGCTCTTTCTCTCACTCTCAAGCAGACTCCGTACGCATACACATACTGCTGATTACGCCAATGTTTTGGCCAGACAAGTACAGCAGGACGCTTTCGCAAAAGGAAGTACAGAAAGAAAGACGCAAGCAGCGTGGCGTGGAAGGAGAAGAATCACATTTCCTTCCAGTCTTGTACCCACGCAAGCACGCGTACGGGCAAGCAGCGTGTAGTGAGGTCGATCGCGCAGGCGCTGGTAATATCGAGGAGGGTTATTACTGCGTCACAAGTGTATTACAGTACTACTAGTACGTCCTCTTGACAAGGAGTCGACGCTGCCGGGTATACAGCTCAGCTGCACACACATTTGCGGTTATCCGACCTGCAGTGTTGTGTCGTGCTCGCCCTGCTCGCCCCCATGAACTGCACGAGATCGACCGCTCCCGTGGTCTCGCCGGATGCGAGCGCTGACAGCGTCGCCTGCGCAGTGCCTAGTGCTTGTCCTCATCCATCGAACATGCACGTTGGTGCGCGCCTGCATGACTGTAACCCGCCGGCCGGACTCCCCAAACACCTCTATATATCCGCACAGATGGGCTCGGTCAATGATCAATCACAAAATCGTGACCCAACGACACCCGTGGTACTGGCGCTCGAGCTAATCAGCACCTTTTATATCCAGTTCATACCTACGACAGATATGGAGAGGGTTGGACGCGTCCGCCACGTCAGATCCGGCTCACGCTAGCCCACCATGATCCCATATATATTCATCCATATTCGCATCTCGGATGAAACCCTAGCTACTCTACTTGACTTCACTCCCCCCTACTAATAAGCTATGTTTCGGTGATCTTCGGCCTTCTCCGACATGATAGGTAGCGGATCCGACTCCGAGATCTCCCGATCCGTCCGCATAGCTCTCCACCGCTCCATTGTGAAGTGCGCCCGACCGCGGTCGTACTCGATCCATCGGGGATCCATTGCGTCCACGCAAATGACGCTTTGATCCGCCAGGGATAGTGGTTCAAGATGCGTGACCACGGCCTCACTAGACGCAGTGACCACCGTCTCGCGCCGTATCTTTAGGGTGGCGGCGCAACCAAGGTCAACGCCGACATGGCTCACTGCCCCTCCGTTGCGGATGCGCGACGGGCCTGCCGTGCGAGGTAGAGGGCGTGAGACGCCGCGGCAGCCCTCAAGGCCAAGACCGTGGAGGCGGAGTCGCACGTCGCGTTGGACGTGCATGCCCTCCGTGCCCGCATTGTCGAGAAGCAACAACATAGGAGGACCCACGCCCCCTCGTAACAGAGTAAAACCGTGCGGTCCGTGCTATGGTCAGGCTGCACCCCAAAGAGGAGAAGGAGGATGACTGTGATGGGTCCATCGGACGGCTCCGACAACGAGCAGATCCTTCTCGATCTATTTTTTTGTCTTCGACCGCTACTTTCGCGACAAAGACGGCAAGAGCAACCATGGATGAACTTTCTCTATAGCTTTAGAGCATCTCCAACACCGGCGCTAAATAAGCGCCGCGCCGCAAATTTGCCCTTTTTAGCGCGCGCGCAATCGGTAGAGGGGCTCCAGTGGACGCGCAATAAGCGTGCGCGGCATATGGAGTTGGGCGCGCGGCCCGAATCGCCATCGCGCGCTGTGTATTTGGTGCGCCCGCTTCCGCGCGCGACACACTCGAGCGCTTGCGCCGCACTCTCTCCGCCGCGCCACCGCCGCCACCGGCGAATTGACTCGATGGATGCCCGCGCCTGCACCCCCCTCACCCCTTCCTACAGCCGCAAACCCTAGCGCGGGGAGCTTTGGCTTCGCCTCCGCGGAGTTCCTCCGAGCACCGGCATCGCGCACGGCCTCTTCATGCCGCCGCGGATGACCTCGATGGCGGGTGGCGTCGCGCCGGCGCCCACCGTGAAGCCACGTGCCCCCCCCCCTCGAAGCTCCCAAATGCGGCGCGACCGAAGAAGGGCAAGACATCCGCAAAGAAGAACAAGGCGGCGGACGGCTCCGGCTCCTCGAAGCCGTCGAGGAAGAAGCTTGCAGGGCGTGCGGCGGCTACCGAAGCGCCGACGAGCTCACTTGTTGAGCCGGCAGCCGACGCGCACAATGTGTTCTAGGAACTTGGTTTGCATTTTGAACTTGGTTGGATAATGTTGTGGGCATGAATTTGAACTTGTGGGCATGAACTTTTAGTCATCAACTTGCTTGTGTGATTTGAATTATTATGCCATATCTTTGTTTTGTGATGTTTGAAATGCATTTTGTGTCCAAAATACAACATATGGCAATGCGCCGACGAGTCGCGCGCTGTTGGAGCTACGCGCGGGCGCTGCATTTTGCCGAGGCTGCTGGAGCCAGCGCTGCCCGCCACGCCAAATCAGATGATGGGTGAGCTGCAAACTAGTTTTTAGCGCGCCGCGCGTTAGGCGGCTGTTGGAGATGCTCTTAGTATGTAACATGTCAATTTTTGCTAGTCGGATGACATGTATAATGTAGTAGAGCATGCCATTTTTGGGTAGTCCGTTGACATGCATTATGAAATAGCCTAACGCTATGTATGGGATCCAGATGTATTACGTGAGTTAAGTTCATGTTGCATGTGATGTATGAATTTGACGATTTGCTCATTTGAGAGGTGACCGACCACTGTTGTGAACGTGTCCATGGACGTTGGGGGGGGGGGGGGGGGTGATTAGCTAGGTCCCATTGTAGGTGCCCCCAAACTGTTCCTACATGTACATGGATTAGCTGGATATTCAAAAATATTTTATTAATTCATTTTACCTTAATAATAAATGTACTTATTATACATGGACGCATGCACTATACTCCTACTGATTAATTTCACCTCAATAATATTTTTACAATAGTATTTTGGTCAAAAAATTAGTTGAGTATTTGGTTATTAGTCAGTACACTTATTATGGTATATTACAGTAAATATATGGAGAAATTAGTTGGTACAATTGTCATTCAGCAGGGAAGATTTTTTGTGTATGCTGTATTTATCAGGGCACAACAATAACTGTATCTTTTTTTGCGAAATATTTGTATCTATTTACTTTGGGAAATCTTATCTGGCTGACGTCCCTGGGAGATCAACCCCAGCAAACACCCCTTGGTCGGTTGGCAGTTTTTGGCCCAAAAATCCGAAAAAGTACCCTAAAGAAAAGAACTGTCATGGCAGTTTCTAAAAACTACCAGCCCCACACCCCTTGACTGCAATGGAAACTGCCAGGAGACCCTTTCGTTTGGCACCCATCGCCTGGCGAACATTTTCCAGGGACGATCTTCTGCCCAAATGTGATCATACTCTTATTCATGGACTCGTTCAGTATATCTTGGTTTCTTTATGCCTCTAGCAAAAGCCCATGGCCTGTGTGGTAATTCCATTCCTTTCAGAAAAGGATATATGGGCATATCAGGTACTCCCTCCGTTTCAAAGAAGTATCCTAACTTGCAACTATGTACTAAAGTTATGCTAAAATCAAGACACTTATTTTGAAACAAAGGATGTATTTCTCTTCTCATTCTTGGAAATACAACACACATCATGCGGCATCTACAGAATACAATACTGCACGATTGTAGAATGATGATGTATAAGAGCATCTACAGTCTTGATGGGCAAATCGACGCGCTCAAGTACCCCTCAAATAATGTAATCCACATTCAGACACCTCAATTAGCATATCTCAAATTCATACAAACTAATGCAACTACGTCGATGCACACACATCGTTCAGCAATTCCATCACTACTAACTAAATATGCCATTGGACTACCAAAATTTGGCATGTTTGGCTATGATGGAAATCACCACGGCTGCACTTGCCCTTCTTGGCGCCCTTGTCGTCCTTCTCGCGGAAGTACCAGTCGAAGACGCAGTAGGGATCGAGCCGGATCTGCTCGTCGCCGGAGCTGTCCTCGCCAGCGCTATCCTTCTCGTCCTTCGGCAGCAGTCTGGCCATGGCACGGACCGTCCGATTCTGCTCTCGGGCGAGGGCGCGCGTGTTCCTTCGTTGTCGTTTCTTCATAATGCGGGCGTGGATGGCTTCCTCCTCTACGGCCACCCGCACCTCCGCATCCGCCGCCGCCATATCCGCTGCGATACGAGCCTCGGTAGCCCTTATGCTCTCCTTCCCACGGCGGGCCGCCCGTTCCCGGTGGGACTCATAGTCTGCCCGACCAGTGATGAGGAAGGAGAGGGGTTCCTGCTGCCGGGACCGCGACGATCCAGCCCCAGAGGACCAGAGCGCCCGTTGAGCCGACGCTACGGAGTCTTGATGGACAGATCCGTCCACCGGTCGGGCGCTGCCCTCCTGGGAGCGGCGGAGTGCAATGCAGACCACTATTGCCCCCTCCAACCCGCACGGGATGACACCCCAGTCGATGGATCCAGACTGGTCGGAGTCAGATCCGCTACCTGCCATGCCAGAGACGACCGGAAACCGTCGGAAGTGAGCTCGGGTGGCGGAGGGGTGTGGAGGGGAGTGGAGGGAAGGAGCTAGGGTTTGGTTCGGCGAGCGGACGGGGACGAATATATATGGGATCGGGTGGGTCAGCATGGGCCGGGTCCGACGTGACGGGCGTGCCCGGGCCATATCCGCCCCATATTTGAGCTGGATATGAGGGGTGCCGGTCAGTCCAGGCGTTTGAAGCCCTTTTGAGGGAGCTGTCTGGGTCGAAAAATCGTGACCGGTCATCGCTCAATGACCGGGTGGCCAGCTCGGGCGTTTAACGAGCGTTTGGGGTGCCGGTTGTAGATGCTCTAAAAAGAAAACTCTTGACGCCATCAAGCAAGAGCTTTCGTTTTGGTTCAATTGAATTCCCTGAGATGCGTATTGGCATGGGCGCGAGACACAGTTCCTTCTCCGATGGTATTTGTCCCCTAATTGAATGCATATTTGTCCGCTACGGGTCTCTAAACGAGAAACATATCAAGCGGCCTTCAATCATGCCAACAGTGACGGCGGCAGCTAGCGTGCGGCATGCGGTCCATGCATGCCCAGCCCTCAAATCACCGCACGTACTACGTGCCTTCTTTGCAGATTGAAATCACCGTAGTACGGTGCTACACGCGCGCACCCCGATTGGATGGACGAAGCTGAATTTTTACAGAGCGCCTTCCACTCTCGCATGGCATGATGAGCCCATGAGATGAGAACCAGCCAGCCCCCTAGCCTTAACCAAAGTACACGATTGAGGAGTGGCAATGATTTAGGCAAGGGGGGCCCCTCTCAAAAGCCAAAACGATAAGAGAAACGAAAAAGGTAAAATGAGTAGAGACACGCTCAATACTAATTCTTCTTTCTGCACATCGATCCCCCCCCCCCTGTAAATTCACTCTACAAATTAAGCCAGCAAGTGAGTCGTAGTGGTGTGGCCGTCAGGACTCAGGAGCGGCAGTAGCACTGTTGACTGGTGAGTATAGTACCCGAGTGATCAGGAGCTAGGCCGCGCAGACACAGCAGAAAGAACAGAACCAGTTGCCCCATACACCATTGTACAATACGGAGTCTCTATATAGTATCCCTACAGCAGAGCCCGGCCAGGATCCTGCCAAGGTACCCCTATATAAAAAGCTCGAACATACCCGCACCAAAAGGACCCGAGACCAGGTGAGGTTCTCCCCCAGCGCCCTCGCTCGTCGGTGTAGCGTGCACATCACCCAGCTCCTCCCACCGTAGCTGGCCGCCTTATGAGCTAGCAGCTCTCGCCAGCTCGGCGCAGCGGCCGACGGGGGCGGCAGCGAGGGAGATAGAGATAGCGGAAGAGCAAGGGTCGGTCCGGGAGAGAGGTAGAGGTTGACCGACCGGTCGTCGATCGGTTCAGTTGAGTGAGTGGGAGTCATGGAGACCATCCGGTGCTGCATCGCGTGCATCCTGCCGTGCGGCGCCCTGGACGTGGTGCGCATCGTGCACTCCAACGGCCGGGTGGAGGAGATCAGCGAGCCCGTGCTCGCCGGCGAGATCATGAAGGCCTACCCCAAGCACGTCATCCGGAAGCCGCCCTCCACCTGCCCCGCCGACGGCGGCGGCGGCATCGTCGTGCAGAAGCCCGTCATCCTGCCGCCCAATGCCGAGCTGCAGAAGGGCAAGATCTACTTCCTCATGCCGGTCATGGCCCCGGCGCCGGACAAGCCCGCCGCCAAGCCCAAGGCGCCCGCGCCCGCTCCAACTGCGGCCGCGCCAGCGGCGAGGAGGCGGAGGAGGAGGAAGGAGTCCGGGGAGGCCGGCGGCGGCAACAACGCGGCAGCGGCGTCCCTGCAGAGCGCGGAGGGCGAGAAGGAGCGGCTACTGGCGAACGAGAGGTACCTGTCGGAGATCATGAAGGAGAAGGCGTCGACGGCCAGGGACCGGCGGCGCGGGCGCGTGGCCGTGTGGCGGCCGCACCTGGAGAGCATCACCGAGGATGACTTGTAATCAGACAAGGTGTTTGTTTCACACTTTTTTCCTTCTTCTTCTCCTTCTTCTTCTTTTCATTTTTTTTCCTTTGGATTCTCTAGTTTCTGTTAATTCCCTCTGCTTGCGCTTCGGCCTCTTTTATTTTTTGCCCATCTTTCCCCGGCCCGCCTCCTTTAGAGCGAGCATCACCCTCCCCGCTGCTCCCTTTACAGGGTGAATGATGCCTTTGTGAAGAAAAAGATACAATTTTTGCTAGATGCATATTTCTCTTTACGATTTCCTAATTACAGTAGCTGTGGGACTAATTAAGCAGCGCAATCTACGTTCCGATTTTGTTCAAACACCTCCAGGAAAGACGTGCAAATCGCACCAACGGATGGATGGATCACCCCCTACCTTTTCTCCTGTACACATGCTATGCTCGCACTTGCTACAAGTAAGAACTCCATTGATTTTTCCTTCTATTTTTCTAGAAAAGTACTCCTCCAAGTGGGCCACTGATATTGGTGCGGAATTGTAAAGAGAATCTTAGAATTCCGTGCAGCGGCCTACATTCCATATTTCACTCGCCCTTTTGTCCTCGGAGATGGAAGCGAGAGAAAGGAGAAAGTAGTGAGCAGAGCGGCGAGCTTGCAGAGCATGCATCTTGTTCTGATCATGATGAGTGCACGAAAGTTCTGAGCGCAAGTAATCAATGAGTAGACCAATGATTGCCAGCAAGGCCCCATCCCCCCTCCACTAGCAGAGAGAGAGAGGGAGAGAGCTTTAAGCCGTGGTGTGGTGCCATGGGCGGACGCATACTCGCCACCCAACCACCGTTGCAACTACTGCTAAAAACTAAAGCGACAAAGACCAAGGAGGGAGATTAGGGTGGTGAGGATAAACCCGAGCCTCCAATCTAATGGAGCTTATGATGCGTTAGGAGGGCCTTGCTTTTCCTTTAATGATTTCTCTGTTCTCTGTATGGGTATCGGTTATGGTTCGCTGCTAGTAGATATGTTGGCTACTAGTGCTTTGGCGTTATGGATTTGACGTAAAGATGGGCTCGTACAATGTGTTCCTTCTCCTCCTTTCTCTTCTTCCATCGAACGGGAGCAAGGCCTAGGCCACTCACTCCCTCCCTCCCTCCCTCCCTTATCTAAGGATGTCTTATTTGTTCCTCCCACGAATCAGCGGCGCACACGTGGACAGTTGAACGCATCATATCTTTGGTAGTACGCCGCTATATACGAGGAGCAAACAATCTACAATCAACACATGTCCGTTATATATGATAGAATCTTCTCCTTTAATTTGCTCATCACGTACTAGTAGTAGTCTGATATGTTTCATGGATTAGTTAATTAATACTACAAGGTAAATTAAGGAGTATATATGATGCTGAATCATCACTGTCCAATACAGTAGTAGCCGCACTGCTGGAGTATTTGATTTGATACACACACACATGGGCAAATAAATTAAAGACACACTCCACTAGTACCAGTCGTCCTGCTGCAGCTGGGCTCAACCTAAGCCGAGCCCGTCTGTTTTATTTATGTTGCTGGGATAGATGTCCACTACGCGCAAGATTATCTTTCAACCATCTCCCACGCACTCCCGATTGTTTAATGGGCCTTCCCCATGAGAATGCTTCTCGGGATTTTCCTAGCAGATTTCAAAGCTAGACTGTAGCCTTAACGGGGCGCATAATGAGCACTTGTTTAGCCCCTCCCAAAATTCAGCCGTACCACGCCGTCAACCGGCGCGCGCGCCGCTAGCTAGACCCCAGCCCCATGCCATTCTATATGGTCATATATGCATAAATCTCGCAGAATCATTGCTTCAGAATTCGCAGAATGATCGTGCAATTATAATAAACGCCGCTCATTTCTGAAGCTTGCTTTTAGCCTGCAACAAAGGGAAGTCCACAAAAATGATTTCTTCTTGTTAATATCCACCGAATAACTCTGGGACTGGGAGGTAAACCAGTTGGATTACCGCCTTACTTGCATCACACTACATGGAATGCAGTAGTACTACCATGCATGGATGCATGATGGGCAACACATGCGATTTCATAATTAACGACCTCGGTTAACTTAGCTGGCTCCATGTGTGTGTACCCAAGCTTTTTGTGGAGTTCGTGGCGTCCGGATTTGTAATGTCAAGTGGCTGGCGTGGCGTGGTAGAGGTTGATGTTATTGTAGGTGAAAGAGACCTTTAAGCATATGCCAAAGCTCATGAACAATATAAATCGTGCATGTTGTCCCTGAGCTCCTTTGAAGGGGTGCCACCAGTTGATGAGATGTTTAACGCAAACAGTAGGCGCCTTGCCTTTTGGTTGTACTACACCACCACTATATCCTCCCATCCCCAGCTCGTGCCCACGACTTGTACCGGAACGTGGAGGTGTCGACCTAGTTGGTTGGCCTCCTAGCTAGCTACGTAGCTTGCTAGAGATCTTGAGGCTGATCAAAGAGGATTTAGCGCTCTTGCCAACTTTAAAAGCTCGCCAGTGTGCATGTGCGAGTATAGGCGTGTGCGTGTGATCGGGCGTTGCTATAGGTGGGAGCGGAGAATGGTGGCGTTTTGAGTGTGTGTATGCGGGCCGTGTGGGCAAAAAAGAGTATAGCGGTACTACTGTTGATCTAGGCTTTGTGTGGGCCAAAACCCTTGTTTATGTACGCCAAGCCATGGACCACAGGCAGCATCATGGTGATCTTCCATTAAGCACAGGCTCACACGCAAGTCCAATCCTTCTCTCATTCTCTCTCTCTCCATTGTGGTCGCCTTTTGGTGCCAATTCTCGCTCAAATTGGAGGTCATGTGCCCGGATGGCCTTTTGGCCAAAAGCTGGAGGGGCTCAACTGCTTCCAGGTGGTAAAAGTGTCCACCAAACCGATCTCAAAAGAGCAACTCTACGAGCCTATTAGCTACTAACTTCGGTTATATGACATGACACTGCTGCTAATCTGCGTGCGTAATCCTCCTCGTCGTGCGCCTAACCTTTTCCTGACTTCTTTAATCCTGTGCAGTAAACCAGTTGCTAATCAGACATAAGAATTTCATATGGCTTCCCCGCAAAAAAAGGAAAGAATTTCCTATGGCTCTTGGTTCATGATAGAGTGAACACTAGAAACCTTCTTCACAGAAATTCTATGCATCTTCTAGACTACACATGTGCATTATGCAATGAAAGAATTGAAGAAACTGTGCTGCACCTATTTTGAAATTGCAACTTTGCCACAGAATGCTGGCATGAAATCATTCCGAGCAAACAACGAGGCAACTCCCAATATGATGAAATCAGTCTCACAGTAGCAAAACTTCCACAACAGATTGCCATGGACATTGTTATTGCAGGATGTTGAAGCATCTGGTCATTAAGAAACGATAAAATCTTCAGGGCTCGGACTCCTTCCACCCAGGCCTGGATGCACTACTTAAGAGAAGGGATTGAAAGGGATAGAATAAGGGCAAAACCAGCGAAAGAACAAATACTAGCCACCTGGACTGAACACCACTTGTAAACATCAGTATGATACCTAGAGCTGGCATTGGATGATTTTGCATTTTTTTTTACTTTTTGTAGATCTTGTACATTACTTTAATTTATTAATATATACCGTAGAACAATTGTTCTAGGTTCCAGCGCCTCAAAAAAAAAACAGTCGAGCTTCCGCAGAGTTGGCTACGCTGTAACTTTTACCCAGTCTTTTGCATATCATCCATATTGTCGTAGAAACGTAAGAAGAGTCAAGGTCTGGATATAAAAAGTGATTTTTTTTTTGAAAAGGGGGATTCCCCGGCCTCTGCATCAGATATAAAACAAGTGATGATGGGCGTTCTCCTAACAACAGAGAATTATTTCGATTTATATCTATCTCTAGAGTACGTCTGAATTCCTCCATGTTTAGCCAAAAGAGTGTACTGTTTCACGATGTGCCTTTTTGTCAGCTGGCTCTTAAGTCTGTGTTGAAAGACCGCTCCTCCCTAGTCTTTTTCGTCAGTTAGCTCTTGGATGGTGATGAATGGTCAGTGATCCAACCTGCTTAAAATGTTGATTCTTCTACAACATTTCTAGGCGCTAATCAATAATATATCTACACAAGTTGTTTTCGTCAGTTGTTATGGGGAAGAGTAGTATGGAGGCGTTTTATCATTTGCATATGAAACTCATAAGATTCTCCCTGCTTACCGGTCAATAACTCAATATGCATGGTGAAGTGACGCAGGGCGTGTAAACAACGCTTTTTTTTGCGAGGGACGTGTAAACAACGCTAACGATGTATTTTTGAGCGTGTTGAAAACCATAAAAGGAAATTCGAACCAGAACATCTTTGAAGGCAATGTCAACTGTTGCAAATGGCTTCAAGCGAGGAGAAATACCCTTTGCTTTATATTGAGAATTTTTTTTGCAAAAAAGTCAAAAAAAAGTTTAGAAGTTTTTTCAGAATAAACTTGACTTTCTTTTGCACTAGTATATAAATTTTCACGAATAAAAAACCAGCGGTGACTTCGGGGCAATTTCTTTTTATATTATAGGTCACTAGTTGTACGTAGGTGGGCCGGTCCGTTTACGCCCATTCCGATAGATTATCACTCACTAGTCCTTTTTTAGCAATAGCTCATCAGTCATCACTAGTCAGGAAGGCCAAATCCTATTTGGTGCTTAACGCCAGATAGGGGGCAATTCTTATGCACACCCTTTGTAATAGGACGGCACATCTAATGTTTCGGCCGAAGCTCGTCCCGAGGAAGCTCGTCCCGAGCTTCTGGAGCTTCCAGACCAGTTTTGGGAAGTTCTGGTAGGTTTTGTTCTCGTTTCTGTGTTTTTTGACATAATTTTTATTTTTATTTTGCCTTACTTTTCCATTTTTTAAATTTCTGATTTTTTTTCAAATCCATGAATATTTTGAAAAATTATAATTTTTCACATTTGTAAAATATTTTCCAAATCTATTAACATTTTTTAAATTTCTGATTTTTTTCAAATCCATGAATATTTTGAAAAATTATAATTTTTCACATTTGTAAACTATTTTCCAAATCTATTAACATTTTTTAAATGCGTGAATATTTTTAAATTGGTAATTTTTTTTTTGATTTTCTGAACTTTTTCAGATTCAAAAAATCTTTTTCTAATTTGTAAACTTTTTTTCAAATCCATGTATTCTTTTTTCAGAATCATGAACCATTTCCAGATTCACGGACATATTTTCTAATTCACGATTTTTTTATACCAGTCAACTTTTTTAATCTGAAAACCCAAAAAATCATTTTCCTGGAGTAGTGTTAAACCAGTCGATTTTTTATTTTAAAAAAGGGAACTTGTTTTTCTGAGACAGTACAACATTACGAGTAGAAGGTGATACTCCGGAGACATGATGGATCAGTTACTTTTGCTGCTTATCGGTTCTTGTTTAACTGCAATGAGGCTCTTGAGGTGGAGATACATGCGTTAATGATCGGTATGGCGCTCGCCCGCCAGCATACCGAGTTACCTATTCTGGCGCAGTCTGACTCTTCGACTGCTCTTTCCTGTCTCTCCGTGTCAAGTTTGGTTCGTTCGGTTTATGGTCATTTAGTTGCTGAGATTAAGTCTTTAATGGTCGGTAGAGAGTTTATTCCACAGAAGCTACATATCCCTACATAGAACTCAAAATAGAGTTGCATATTGTCTGGCACGGTATAGTCGTTCAGAGCGAGCCACAGTTGTGTGGCTTGGAAGTGCCCCCCTCTATGTATTGAGGAGCTCTTGTCTCTCGATTGTAACTCTATTATTACGGAATAAACTACTATTGAACCTGTAAAGAAAAAGGTGACCGAAAAAAAGCGAAGCGACCGGCTGAACGAAGGAGCAACGGAGCATGGATAATGGGCAGTGGCCCATGAGTGTGAAATTTGTGAATTTTTTGACTATTTTAAAATTAGGGAACATTTTTTGAATTTGTGGTTTTTTTTCATATCATGAACATTTTTTCAAATTCTTGAATTGTTTCAAATTTATGAATGTCTTTAAACTTTTTGAATATTTTAAAATTATGGATATTTTTTCCAAATTCATGAATATTTGCTCAAAGTCGCAGACATTTTTTAAGTCCATGAAATTTTGTTTTATAACCCAGGAATATTTTTCAAATTAATGAACCATTTTTCGAATTAGTGAAGATTTTAAAATTCTCAAACAAGGAAAAAAATCTCAAAAAACAAAAAGAAAACGTATGTGAGATACACGAGGAAACCCATATGTTTTTTGGGGAAAACAAATCCGTTCGTGAGATCTGAGCGAGACCTCGTTATTATGCTCTGCAGCTGGCCCATTTACCAGGATGGCTATGAGCGATTGCTAATGGATAGCTCTTCTTCTCAAAAAAAAAATCTAATGGATGGCTCTAGGCGATACATATCATTCCCCTATTCATTGTACCATACTTTAGTAGATGTAGATTGTACCTATGTAGCAGATGTTACGTTTGAGCCCAAATTTATGCATTTGTAGTCCATATAAGCCAGCTAAACACATACAGCCTCGTCAAGTAAATGTTGAACTACATTTTTATCATTGCCCGGGGGACGCGAACGTTGTGTCACATGAGCTCGCTAAGAAGTGTTTTATTCTATGAGTTCATGTACCTGGGTCGATGAGCCCCTTGATTTTGTTATGCAATGCCTCATGGAAAATGTAACTATTTTATACTTAATACAGCTAGCCATGATAACGTTCACTTAAATAGAAAAGAGGGGCACAAACAAAGGTATTTTAGTATGAACTTCAAACAAAAAGATTTCAAGCCAAAGTCCTCAAAAGAACCCACTTTGGTCACTCTGCTCCTATGTTTTTCTTAAGCCCCGATACTGACGATGTTATCTCCCACCAGATATGCCCACAACGATATAAAGTCCAGCTAAGGCCCAATGAGACTTAAGCCCATATTCGTTATGGCCAAAGACAATGCTCGTAATAAGATGATTTGTTAGTTGGTGTGGGCACCGCAAAGAGAATTCCCTTACTCAATCACAGGTCATGCGATTCACACTGCAAAGGGCATACCCTCACTCGAACCGCCTTCACTCGGTTTACCGAGGAGGCCAGAAGTCAGGAGCATCAACGGAGGAGACATTCACTAATCATAGAAGCCTAGCGTTACTAGTCGTTTATCATAGACAATTAAAAGCATCTGTTACCACTTGTGGGCACGCATTATTACGTATTAAAGCACATGTAACGTAGCTATGTGATAAGCCCGGGGAACAACATACTCTATATAAGACTACCGCTGAAGCCCGGTCAGAGGTTCGTGATACGTCTCCGTCGTATCTATAATTTTTTATTGTTTTATGCCAGTATTCTACAACTTTCATATACTTTTGACAATATTTTATATTAATTTTGGGACTAACATATTGTTCCAGTGCCCAATGCCAGTTTCTATTTTTTGTATGTTTTTTCGCAGAAAGTCCATATCAAGCGAAGTCCAAACACGTAAAATTTTACGAAGATTTATTTTAGAATATATGTGATTTTCGGGAGGTGGAATCAACGCAAATGGAGGCCCACAACCTTCACAAGGCATCAGGACGCGGCCACCCCCCCAGGCCGCGCGCGGTTGCCTTGTGGCCATGTCGTAAGTCGGTCGGAGTCCTTCGGTCGCAAGGAAGCTTATATCGAGAGAAAAATCGTGTTAAAATTTCAGCCCGATCGGAGTTATGGATCTTGGGGAATATAAGAAATGGTTTTCAGCGCACACACATACACACATAGAGAGAGAGAGATCCAATCTTGGAGGGGCTACAGACCTTTGGGAGCTATGGCAGCCATGGACCAGAGGGGAAACTCTCCTCCCATCTAGGGGGTGCTACTTGTGAGCTGCGTTAGGATTTCCTCGAAGTGGAGAGAATGATGCAGTGCAGTAGATATAAGTATTTCCCTCAGTTAAGAATCAACACTATAAAAAAATACACTTCCGTGATGATACGTGTTTGTCACAGTAGGTCGCGTTTTTTGTCATGCATGTACATCCATGACAAATTTATGACAGAATCAAGATAGTCATACCTGTGCTGTCGTAGAAGTGTTCCATGACATTACCAAAATTATCATCACGGAAGTGTCCACTTCCATGACGATAAATCGCGCGTCACAGAAGTGCTTTCGTCAAGGGTCACCGACACGTGGCATCCACCGTAACGGAACGTCGTTAAGCTATCGGGTCGGGTTTTGGATCCGATAACCCGTTAACAGCCCCGACCAATGGGGATTTTCCACGTGTAAAATCATCATTGGCTAGAGGAAACACGTGTCGGCTCATCGTTGGGACAGATGTCATCCACTCACTGGACAGAAGGCGCCTATGATACGTCGACACGTGGCACGGCCGAACAGTGGCCCATTCCTATGAAAAGGCCGGCCCGTTTGACTTGGTCAAAAACTGGCAGGCCGGCCCATGGAAAGCCTGTTAATGGCCTGTTCGCATATAGCCCATTTACAACCCGCTAACCCAAGGCCCGTTACGCCCTATCCGAATTAGGCCCAGTAGCGTCATCTGGGCCATCCAATATGATTCCAACCCGTTTTCACTTCTGGCCCATGTATAGCCCATGACGTCTTTCGGCCCATATGAGGCCCTTTGTAACTCTTGGCCCATTAGCGGCCCGTGCTGAAACTGGCCCGTAATGAACAGTGTATTACTTTACACCCATTAACGGCCCGTGGTGAAACTGGCCCGTAATGAACAGTGTATCACTTTATAGCCATTAATAGCCCGTTATTCCGTTGGGCTGTTTCCAGCCCGAGTTAACTTTCGGCCTTCTGAGGGCCCATTTATTCTTTGGCTCATTTGCAGTATTCGGTTACTTACGGCCCGTTACTGTCATTTTCTGCTTGTGGGCCAAATTCAGCCCGTCGTTACAGTCGGCCCGTTTGTGGACCGTTAGTCTGTTGGGCCATTTTCATAGCATCACCAAATACGGCCTATTAACGGCCCGTTATGGTCAGCCCATAAAACGTACGATTTCCATTAAAGGCCTGTCTACGGCCCATTAAAGGCCCGTACAAGACCCATAAATGAGTCGGCGGCCCATGGATCCTACGAGACGTAGAAGGCCCATGGATCCTACGAGACGTAGAAGGCCCATGGATCCGACGGCCCGTGAAGGGCCATGGTCGGGCGAGTTGGCCCTCGTTTGGACGATATAGCATATTCAAAGAATTATCCTACTTAATACTATCACCTCTAAAAAGCATACACTACACAACAAAGAGATCAAGGCATAGAAAGGTAGAATAATCCTACACTATACAATAAAGAAATTACAGCCGATTATACCCACTGGGCATTATGGTTCGGCACAGGTGATAATAAAGCATACACAAATAGCAAAGTACATACACTGGGCAAATACAGCTCATACATCATGGACGCGCATCAACTTAACTCCATTTGAACTATAATCTCTTCAGAAAATAGGATTGGCCGGACTCAGATAGCACAAATTTCAGTCTGCAAAATCTCCAATTCCTTCATGGTTACCTCAATGTCTTGTTTCATTTTTTTGACTCCTGCATCTAATACCTGCATGTCCAGTCTCAACTTGTTGATTATACGTTGACAATCATGTACATGTTGTCTTGCCACCTCTAGTTGATGCTCGAGAACATCAGCACATTCCAATTCCAATCCATAATCATTCGGTAACGGCCATGCCGCACTGCTCGCAGATCTTTGTGTTGATGTCACTTCATCCTGAAATGTTTCTGTAAGTACACATGACTAGGGCAAAAATATAGTTACAACAGTGAAGCGAACAAGACACTATTTTGTACTACATGGCAAAACAGGACTAACAATAATGTTACATGTCACTTTAAAAAAAATGTTACACATCATGAAGCATAAGCAGGTGATATTTTAAAAATTATAAAAAAGATAGTCTATGCAGCCTACATACAGAAATCCCTCTTAGCTCACCAGAGGAGCATGATGTTGGGGCCCAATCGAAAGCACAAACAAGTTACAAATTTAGACATCACGTTGCGTATAAGTAAGCAAGCAGCTGGCCATTCTGTGCCTCAATTAAAGTCTTAGGGAGCATAATGAACATCAGAGGGTTTCATACAAACATACTACAGCAGGCAAAACTATGCAATCATTAGCGTAGTATAAACTAGATTGTGTGCCTCATGCAATAATAGTTGGTTAATAGACTTCAAAGCTTCAGGCACACTTCGGCAGAGTAATTAAATGATAAGGCCTTTAATTATGTCAACTAATAGTGATACAAGTACCGAACATCAGGCATGATTATTTGGGCATCTCATTAACTGAGGACAAATAAGCAATTGAAAAGAGAAAATTAACTATGCCTGAAACAAACAAGGAATTGAACTGTTGAGTTGCATACAGTGACTTACCTTAGCAGGTTGAAGAGGCTCAGCGCAGCTCCTACTTCTCTTGCAAGGCTCCTTCCTAACATCTTGTACTTGGAAATCCTCAATCTTATCTTCATTGCACCCCCTCTGCAAGGTGACACAAACTAGTTACTCATCTCCTTGGAAGATAAATATGCATACTTTCCAGTCTGTGAACATAAAAGGATGAGATTATAACAAAACAACACCACATAATGAAACATGCCGCATCTCTTGCACTTGCACACAATGAAATGAGCATTTACTATGTCTGCACTATGTAAAAACTAGGCATACCTTCGAACTGGATCTCCAGGTACTCTTGGAGAGCCTACTGTAGTGTACAGCCAAACCTTTATGTCACCTATGAGTTAGACAAGGCCCCACTACAGCAGCCCTTAGTGTTTAAATCGTTGACAAGCTCTGTTAGAGTGTTAGGTCAAGAACAACAAGTAATCAAAGCAAACAATCCTAGTATGGCTGGCTGATGCAAACAAGCAATTGAACAGATGTGTGAGCAAATCTTACATATCAAGAAAAGAAGCAAAGAAGGAGGCTTAAAGACCATCACTTGACTGACCAGATTTAAGGGGCATTTAAACATCATGTGCAACGTATGAACTAACATAAACATTGCATATTCCAGATTCTACAATGGAATGCACATGTATTAGGTTATGCCATGTATGATGATGCCTAAATGTACAGATAGCAGGCAGGAGTGATTCATCATTGCACGCACAATTGAATTGCAGGTTAAGGGCCAGTTCGATTCCGCCTTTTCAGGGCATATTGTCAAAATAAGCCATAAAAGATGTAAAGAAGTCATTTTTGAGTTATGGGCTTGGGCTTAACTAATTTCGCTTTGGAGGGGGGTGTTTCGGGTAGAACCTCACTAAAAATTGAAGGGAAGGGGAATAGTGAAATGACTCTGTTGTCTGCCTATATTACACTCAAAATGCAACTGCTGACGCCCGTGTCACACCTGACCCTCAAGTAAAAACAAACACGCAAGCATTCATTGCCCTGCCCGCTTACATCTCCTCTCCCCTTTCCCTCTACCTCGATCCCCTGCCTGCAGCACTAGGGTTCCTCCAGCGAGCCGTCGCCACTGGTCCCATCTGGCCTGGTCCTCGACGATGCTATGTCCAGCTAGGCTACATGGCCGGCGGATAGGGGCAAATCTCCCTGGCTGCTCCTCCCTCTGGCGCCGCCCCTCATTCTCATGGTCTCCAGCAGCTGCTCCACTGTGGTTCGTCCAACGCACTACTCCGGCGGGCGTTGCACAACTACGGCTGATGCCACACTGCGGCGGAAGGCACCTTATTCCCCCTCCCCTCCTCCCAGGCCATGGCCTTGAGGTGCTGTTGAAGGATGAGCTAATCCAACAAGGTGAGGATCTCCTTTGATTTTTTGCCAAATTTTCATTCTGATCCACTATACGATGAATTGCTATGAGCTGCTTCTGCTGCTGCTATATGATGCATTGCTACGAGCTGCTCCTGCTGCTGCTATATGATGAATTGCTATGAGCTGTTGCTGCTGTATGATGAGTTGCTATGAGCTGCTGCTGCTATATGATGAATTGCTATGAGCTGCTGCTGCTATATGATGAGTTGCTACAAGCTGCTCCTGCGGCTGCTATATGATGAATTGCTATGAGCTGCTCCTGCTGCTGCTATATGATGAATTGCTATGAGCTGCTGCTGGTATATGATGAATTGCAGACTGCTGCTGCTGTATGATGAGTTGCTATGGGCTGCTGCTGCTGCTATATGATGCTTTCAGGTGGTGCTGCTATACGATAATAACCAGCCACTTGGACCATCGAATTTCAATAAATAATTGTTCTTCATTTAAATGTGGGTCATGCGTTCTTCGTTTAAATTAGGCAATGGGATCTCTATGGAAAACATTGACCAAAGTAGATTGTGCCAAGTAGATGGTATCTTTGTATTTGCATTTTGAGCAAATAGTGATGGTCTGTTTTCCTATCATATTAATTACTGCACTGGGTTCAATTTGTGAATTTTGCAAGTCAAATTAATTTCCATATGGGCAGCAAAATGAAAAAAATATAATGCAATCTAGACTTTCCACTGATCATACCAAAGATAAGCTGAAAACGCAATGAAAAGAACTGGTTGGCTTATTACATGGAGCTTATATTCACATGTGCTTATTTTCTTAGGATAACTCGTAATAACTGTCCCTAAGAAACTTGGCTAATAGAACTGGCATACAAATAACATGTCACAATGATTGCAATGGAGGAGTGACGTACCATAGCACACTGTATAGGCTCACTGCTGCCTCTCCTTTTTTTGCGATGTTCCATGAAATTGCCACATACATCTTGTACTTTTTCATTGTGTAACCCTATCTGCAAGTTGACACGGCTAATTCAGACATCTCTACATGATACTACATTGCATATCCCTTGCGCATATTTAAACCACCAATTAACGATTGTGTGCGTACCATAAACTAGCCATGACTCTGTATGCTGGACTAGCAGGCACTCTAAGGGAGCCTAATATAGTGCACTGGAATTCCTACATACCACCTATGATTTTGTGTAATGTACTGCCCCTGTTCCTAAATATATGTCTTTGTAGAGATTCCAATATGGACCACATACAGATGTATATAGATGCATTTTCGAGTGTAGATTCACTCATTTTGCTCCGTATGTAGCCTATAGTCGAATCTCTAGAAAGACTTATATTTAGGAACGGAGGTACGAGGTAGTATCATGTATGACATCTACATATCTAATTTAGCAGCCAGTAGTAGAAATCATTGTCTGCACAAAGGGATTACTGGTCAAAAATCCTAGCAAAGCACGCTGGCAGGCACAGAACAATACAAGAGAGAGAGACGCGCTTACAAGATCATAGCAATGCCTCAGTCCAGGATCTTGGTTGGCCAAGCTGTTAGATCCAGAAGAAACATCGTCCTTGTAGTTTTTGCCAGCTGCATAACAGGTAACAGCGACCGGTTAGTATATTTGAACTACATCGGGCAGGTGATGATGGACGGGTTTAAAGGTGACAAGTACCTAGGCCGTGGCGGGTGCTTGGCATCGCTCCAGACGGTGGGAATCAGGTTAGAAACGTCGAGGGTGATGACGCTGCACTGGCTGTCGGGGTCCGGTAAGGAGATCTAGAACCATCGAGTAGGGTGTTTGTGGAGCGGCTCCGGTAGGGTGGACTACGGTGTGGGCGAGGCGGATCTGTGGCCGTGGACGAGGGCGTAGGTGAAGCTGCTCCGGTGGTTGGGTTAAGGATGGTGTCGACGACGCGGATCGGCGGCCATGGACGGGGCGTCAGAAGCTGCTCCGGTGGTTGGGTTAAGGATGGTGTCGACGATGCGGATCTGCGGCCGTGGACGGGGCGTCAGAAGCTGCTCCGGTGGTTGGGTTAAGGATGGTGCCGACGATGCGGATCTGCGGCCGTGGACGGGGCGTCAGAAGCTACTCCGGTGGTTGGGTTAAGGGTGGTGTCGACGATGCGGATCTGCGGCCGTGGACGGGGCGTCAGAAGCTGCTCCGGTAGGTTGGATGAGGGTGCGAGGAAGCGGATCTGAGGCCGTGGACTTGTGAGTTGGCAAAGCGGCCCCGGTAGGGTTGAGAATGGTATAGGCGAAGCTACTCCGGTAGGGTTGACGATGGTGTCGGCGAAGCGGCTCCGGTAGGGTTGAGGAAGGTGTCGGCGAAGCGGCTCCGGTAGGGTTGAGGAAGGTGTCGGCGAAGCGGCTCCGGTAGGATTGAGGAAGGTGTCGGCGAAGAGGATCAGAGGCCGTCGACGGGGGCCTCGGTGGGGCGGCTCCGAGGGGTGTGGACGAAGCGTCTCCGGTGGGGAGTACGAATGAGCCGCTGCAGATGCGCGGCGGTTGACGAGAGTACCGGCGAAGCAGATCCGGCGCCGTGGACAAGGCCGGCACTGAATGGGCTGTGGTACAGTGGTGGATGAGCAGTCTACTTGTTTCTAGGGGAGGTGGGAGGGGTAGAAGATGCGGCCGCAGAAGCAGATCCGGCGAGGTGGACGCCGCTGGCAGTGAATGGGCTATGGTACGCCGATGGATGAGCAGTCTAGGGTTTCGAGAGGGGAGGGGAGAAAGGGCAATGAAGTACGGACGGCATGATGTAAGATGCTCTGGTGCTGTGGAGTTAGTCGTTTTTGCGGGAGGGGGAGAGGAAATGGGGGTGCCGTGTAGTGGGGGAACCGGAAGTTACCAAAGCAGCCCTGACCTATCATGTAGATGAGGGCGGTATTGTAACTGTTGGTCTCCGTGCACCAAGGACAAAAGGGGGATTTCGCATGCTAAAGACTAAGGTGGCGGAAATTTTAGAAGGAGGCGGGAGATTTTGCTGCCCGCGGGATCGTTCGTATCCAGTTTCAACTAATTTTGGACCGTGCTAGCGGGAAGGTCATGCTAGACTGTGTACACGGGACACGCGTCAGCAGTTAATAACTGGTGTGAAGTCCACCCCAGAAAAAAGACAATAACTCGGGATGATGCGCCGATAACTTGGACGTTCACAGGGGCGCGACCAATCGTATGGGTGTAGTGGCGCGTTCACAAAAAAAGGTATCAAACGCTCAGCCTATGTATTTCTCGTGTAAATAGATAATTTAGTGCCATTGGTTATTTACTTTAAACATAATGCATTGACGTGTTAGTGTAGAGGCGCACAAAAAGAAATGGATATTGTAGTCAGCTACTTAAAAGTGTTACCTCATATGATTACATAGCCTCCATTTCATAAATTGCGTACCCTTGAATTCATATATGAATATTACATATATTACTTCAAAATAGAAACTTAAAGCATCCAAGACTAATGAATTTGAATGCAAGAGTAACAATGGTGCATATACATGATAGCTACATTGGTTGTTTGAAGAAACATCACTGTAACTTTGGCATGCACAACTGAAAAGGTTTATTTAAATAGAAAAAAATATGATATGTGAGTGTCCAATCTTTATAGCGTTGAATCGATATTGTACCTTTGGCCATGATACGAAGTAGATATTGACTTATGTTCAAGCGATGCACGTCCACGATCGCTAGATAGTGATACGTGAATGAATTGTGCAATCTCTCTCACACGCATACATATCTCATTTCCCTGTGGGCATCGTAATCACACACGCGCACTTCGTGTATTTCTCTCCCTCCGTCAGGGTTAAATTCGTCTTTCTACCCCGTCCTACAAGTCTCTCACACAGAAACACACACGCTCTCTATGTCTAACACGCCCACCCCTTTAATTCCGCCCACCCACAGCCACTAATGTCTCAAAGTATAATAATGTCTCTCACACATATGCTATCTACCTATCCCTTAATATAGCTAGATATGTGTCACACAAACTCCTTCTCCCTACTAGCAAGATGCCATGCGTTGCACGGAACATCAAGATGCATTTGTATGAGAAGTTTATCTTGTGGGAGAAAAGGATGAACGAGGGAATGCCTTATTTGCAAACGCGGAGAGGGGTGTGGGTATCTTTTTGCAAAATTGCCATAGTTTCCTTCCTGTCTGTCGGATATAAATCGGATGGCCTATATTGTAGGATGGCAGGAACACCGTCATCACCAACTCTGTTTTTTATAAGAATAGAGATATGTGTGTCACTGCCCCCCTTCCACACACACACCCACACTTCCCAACACCGAAGGAGTAGGGTGACACCTCGATCTTGATACTAATCTATCGATTGGCTTCTCTCTCAAACACACACACACACACTACCCGGCACCGAAGGAGTAGGGTGGCACATCGATCTTGATAATAATATATCTACTCCTCTTTCAAACACACACACACACACACACACACACTCGCTAGTTGTGCCTCTGTGCCTACCGCGCACACTCTCGATACTTCTTTCTCTCCCTCCCCCCTAACAATGACAGCAGAAGGGTGACAACTCGATCTGATCATAATCTGTCAATTGGTTTCTCTCACAAACATTGTGTCTCGGTGCCTCGCTCGGTAGCCCCCTCGATATGTAGACTTCTCGCGCGCGCACAGCTGTAGTGACGATGACGCTGAACCCAGTGTGCCTTATTTTTACCGGCCTCATGTGATAGTTTTCACCCTGTTTTCTGTTAATTAATAAGGCAACCTTTTCTTTGTTACTACTAGTGAATCTGAAATCATTCGGGGTAGACATAAAATATATCACTTCAACCCAATTATCGCAGCAACTATTTTAAAAGATATTAGCTAGCTGCCCGTGCGTTGCACGGAACATCAAGATGCATTTGTATGAGTAGTTTATCTTGTGAGAGAAAAGGTTGAACGAGGGAAGACCTTATTTGCGAACGTGGAGAGACGTGTGGGTATATTTTTGCAAAATTGCCATAGTTTCTTTCCTATCCATTAGATATAAATCCGACGGCCTATATTGCAGAATGGCACGCACACCATCATCACCAACTCTGTTTTCTACTCCCTCCGTCCGAAAATACTTGTCATCAAAATGGATAAAAAGAGATGTATCTAAAACTAAAATACGTCTAGATACATTTCCTTTTATCCATTTTGATGACAAGTATTTCCGGACGGAGGGAGTATTTGTCTTTTTAGAGATTTCAACAAGTGACTATGACCGGACCTTACCAACATACTCAAAAATGTAGTCCATAATTTTGATGTTACCCTCTTTTCTTGGCGGTGCAGTGCCATCTGGATACCTCATAAATAAATCAAGGACAAATCTGACCCCTTCCTGAAAAGACATACGGAGCAAAATGAGTGAATCTACACTCTAAAATATGTCTACATACACATCAGTATGTGGTAGTCCATTTGAAATATGAAAAAGACAAATATTTAGGAACGAATGGAGTATATATAAGAGTAGACATGGAGATATATCTCCAGCATGGCCTACAACAAAAATGTGCTGGGCTGGTTAGCGCCGGATGCTCGCAACGAGATGACATGAGTTCGAATTCTGTCTTTTAACTTTATATTTTTATATTATATATTACTCTACTTATTTAATATATACTTCTTTCGCTACTCTACTGACAGTAGAACCCACAGAGTACTTAGAATACAAGATTAAGGATGGACTTGTTTCTTTTTAACTTTCTGTATGAAGCTGTAGCCACCCTGCAAGTCACGTGTACACTGTACATGCAATTAACTTTTTATAGAGGGACAATCATATAGGCAATTAACTCAAATGGATTGGATGTCACTCTATTATTTCCAGCATAAAGAGCATCTCCAACGGCAGCCGGCAAATTTCCTCCCGCTTCCTTAAGCGGAGGACGACATCAAACGCCAGCGGCATACATTTTTACAACTCTAACCAACCAGATGAAATTCGTGCAAACACGGACTGATTTCATATAAGCATGAAGGATTTTGTATAAAAAGCCGGATCTTCATATAAACATGATGGATTTCATTACATTTACATGAACTAAGAGGTGCCAATCCGACCCTCTTGTATAGTTAATACTCCCTCCGTCCGGAAATACTTGTCCTAGAAATGGATGTATCTAGACTTATTTTAGTTCTAAATGGCCGCCCGCGGATCCCTTTGTCTTCCTCATGTCCGTCAGACACTTGCGGGGTCGACGAAGGTCCTCGGAAGAGACGAAGCAGCAAAGAAACCACCTGAATCCGCGGTCGTCGCCTCGGCGGTGGCCTTCATGGGTCCCAAGTGCCGGCGGCCTCCCGTGTTCTACTTCTCCTCGATGATGGCGGCGGACACGGAGAAGCTGGCCACCGACTCGTCGCTCTCCATGCACCCGGCTTCTGTCTCTGCCTGCATGGCGCTACCGCAGGCACGGGAGGTGCGCCCACAGACACGGGAGGCGTGACCACCGCAGACACTGGTGGCGCGGTACGACGCGGCAGCGACGGCGCCCGTACCGGCGTGCTAGCCGCCGTGCCGGCGTGGAGCAACTCGCCACTCCTCATCGAGCTGAACTGGAGCGGCGAGTTGCTGAACCACGCGCCTGCTTGGGGCGGCAACTGGCTCCGTCGGGCCAAGCGAGGTTGGTGAAGCACCGAGCAGCCTCGCCGGTATCCGGAGGGCTCGGCGGGCCACCCAGCCGGGTAATATGCCGGAGAACGGCTCATCAGAAGCCATCGGAAGAGTGGAGAAAGTGGTGAAGGAGGAGATGGGGGAGCGGCGGAGGGGTGCGATTCTTGCCCGCTGTCTGTCTGGCCTCGTGTAAATAGAGGGCGGACGGTAGGAGCTTGGCCGGCGTCTGGCCTCGTTTAAACTGAGGGCGGACGGGAGGAGCTCGGCCGGTGTTGCGTTTAATTCCGGCCCGCTCATGAACGGACGTGTGGCAGGAGTAGGATTCTCAGTTTGCACGCGGGTTTAACGGAGGGGGTTTAATGGAGGCGTCTGACGTGCAGCGGGCGGCGCAGTACTATTCGATTTGACAGCAGTAATGAGCCGTCAAATCACAAAGGCCCTCGCCTCTCGTGAAACCGACCGAGCTAGACTGCCCCGCCCTCTAGCCTTTTAAAAAATGTATATACTCCACTTTTGTACAGTAGTAGTATCGATGGATTGCGCCATGGAGCAAAACTTGAAATTAAAAAAAAGGTGGTACATATAGAGAGCGCTCGTCGCCAAATTATGCATATAGTACTATTAAAAAGGCTTGTCACAATAATGGTGTCCAGCACAAGTGCACAACCCACCCCTCAAATAAAACTAAGCACCCTGGAATTCTTTGACAAAACTAAGCACCCTGAAATTCTTTGACAACTAAACTGCTGGCTATATGATGTTGGCCATATATATTGTACGTATAAAATGTGAAGAAACGAGTGGTAGTACTATACCAACTAAAAGATGAAATGTAAGAAATACTAGTATGTACGTACTGAAGAGTTAAAGTAACAAGAAGAAACATAACATAGTTCTGCTGGGGGCTCAGCACAACACACCCCTCAAATTAAATTAAGCACGCCTGAAATTAAACTTTGCAACTATTCCGGTAGACACTGCATTAGAACCACCATGAGAAACAACACTGCCACCTTACTCGGAGTCCTCGTCCACGTCCTTGACTTCGTCCTTGTCCCTCTTCCTCTTGGCCGATACTTCTTTGCTTGAACCGCACACTTGGCTGTTGCTCTTCATCCAACCCTTGTAGATATTGAAGCAAAGGTAGCCATCCATTGCAGCGTAGTGGATGTGGTCTATATCTAGTACATTCCGCTGCCATGCATGACGATGAAACGTGTATGGAGGTTTCTCCAATTTACCGTACGAAGGATGAACCATGGCTCCTGCCAGGGTCAGCATTGAAGGCTGACGAGAGGACACCAGCCGTTTCTTCTGGAGGTCGAACGTGTTGCCTACAATGAGGCCTATCCGACGCAGGACTTCTTTGTCGTTACCAAAGTCTACAGTAACGAATTTGACTAGGTTGCTCTCGAGGAAGTCCTTAAAATCATGGCACTCAACGTCGGCATGGCATATGTGGTAGACCAAGCATAAGTCATGCACGCAAACCTGGATCACGGCGGGCTTCTTCCTCTCTTCGTCCTTTAGATCCTTCTCTCGTCCCAGGACTGTGGTGTACTCAACATCTAGCCCAGCGACCCACTCATCATCTTAGTCTTCGAACATGCGTCTGAAGCGAGAAAGGCATCCTTTCACCGTCGCGGAAGAACGGGTGTAGATGACATCGAACTCATCGCCGGTGATGGTTCTAACCTTGTACTCACCGCCGATCGGGGAGATTTGGGATGCCATGGATTTGGGAGGAGGGTTAGGATTAGTGGAACTGCCGTAATGTGAACGGACGGGACGACTAGGAGCGAACTGCCGTACTCCCTCAGTCTAGGTGTGTAAGTCACCTTACGAAAACCAAATAATCCCAAAACACTTAGGCACGGTACATTAACTCCCTCCTCGTTTCTTGTTTTGTGACATATCAACCAATAAGAAATGTGGGCCGTGCATGCTTTCAATGACTTGAGACTACCAAACATGACATGCAGTGGTTAGTTCATTACATGCAATGCTATTAATTAGCAAATTGACATTAAGTTTTCTCGTTTTCCTCTCCGCCTTGGTCGCGGTGCACAACGTAAGATGACTTACACACCTAGACGGAGGGAGTAGTATTGAACGACGTGCGGGGACGAGTAGGAGGGAACTGCCAGCGTGCGAACAGCAGGGTAGTGGCTTTCCATTCTCCCATGATATGGGCTTCCGAGAGCCCTTGGATCTGAGATCGAACGGTTGCATGGCGTGATTCTAGACCTATGAGTGAATATCCTATCCTGGAGGGTTATTCTGTAAATTTTCAGCAACTTAGCATGCGACCGTTTGATCTCAGATCCAAGGGCTGCCAGCAGCCCGTATCGTGGTCGCGCCTACCACGACCGTCGCGTCGCTCGTGCGGTCGTGCCCTTGGAGATTTAACACGATGCGTTAGGCTATCTGATGTTGGCATGTCATACATAGTCATCACTTAGTCACTCATACTACAACAACGTTTTGGCTATAAGGTTGGCTATAAGTGTATTTTTTTTACTTCTCTCTATCTCTTTCTTCGTACTCCCTCCGTCCCATAATATAAGAACGCTTTTGACACTAGTGTAGTGACAAAAACATTCTTATATTATGGGACACAGGGAGTACTAGTATTTATTGCATTTGCCAAGGAGTGACCTCTTCCAATGAAATGGTGTTGCTAAGTTTGCTTCATTTAATTAGCTATAGACTCAAAATTGTCTTTTCACCTAGGTACACGCGCTTAGCACCGTTTCTTCCTTGGGTCACCAAACTAGTCTCTCTCTTCTTGATTAACTTGCCACATCAGACTTTATGCCTATGTGGCAAGCTTAAGCACCTGTAGGAGCAAGTAAGTACAATAGTGCGCTTTACATGGCATTTTTGCATGTGTGGAGGAAAGAGAGGCAAGGAAAAAGTGGAGAAGTGGGCTCTCATGCAAGAGCCAGCCTCTACTACATGGTGGAGCATTGGGAGAGGCACCTGTATGGAGGTGGTCAGGAATCAGGAGACTCACGCCGGTCGTAGCGCCGCAGTTAAAATGATAATGGCAAGTCAAATCATGGGGCCCCACCTGTCCAGCAGTAACTAGTTGTCAAATCACATAGCCCTACGTTTGCAGCAGCCTACTCCCTCGTCTTCTCGCGTCTCTGTTGAACCGACTAGGCGGAACTGCCCCGCCTACCGCGCAGGAAAAGCCCGCGTAGTATACTCCCTCCGTCTAGGTGACCAAGGTGGAGAGGAAAACGAGAGAACTTAATGTTTAGTATTTGCTAAGGCTGGTTGTAATGGTACTAGCCTTAGCAGCTTTGATGAGGAGTCATAGAATTAAATGAAGAAAGAGAGAGAGTTGAGTACTATGTGTCATACATGGCAATAAATAAAGTACTACACGATACTAATATATGATACATGGCGCAGGAGTACTAAGTATTATTAATACAGTTTTGCTAGAACTCATCTAGATGAGATATAGTTTGGTCTCATTCATCTTCTATAGCCATTGGATGTGATGCTATATAAGATGCGTGTGTGCTGACGTGGGTTGTATTTGTTCTTGCGCAACGAACTGACCACTGCATGTCATGTTTGATAGTCTCAAGTCATTAAAAGCATACAAGCCCCACATCTCTTCTTGGTTGATTCCTCTATTTATGTCAAAAAAAAGAAACAACGTGAGAGTTAATGCACCACGCCTATGTGTTTACTATTTGGTTTTCGTAAGATGACTTAATACTCACCTAGACGGAGGGAGTATTCGATTTGACAGCGGGCGGCGCAGTTCCCGATACGGCTTTAATGCAGACGAGGGAGGGAGTAGCGGTTCCCGATATGTTGAACGACCAATGCATCCTCCTTCAATTAATGCATGAGGGAAGTAATGGGAGGAGGTCCAGGAAAAGAGGCTGCATGATGTGAATGCAACGCAGTTTGCCCTCATTGCCCTCATATAAAGGCGCCCCTCCATTCCAATGCATCTACCACATCGTACGCACCTAAGCATTTGCCTAAGCACCTACACTAAGCGCAAAAGAGCTCACTCTAGACCCATGGCGGCGATGCACGTGAGCGGCCAGCGGCTGCGCCAGATGGTCCACGACGCCGGCCTGCGGCATGGCGCCGAGGATCGTCCAGACGGTGTTGGAGACCGGCTGGTGGATGGCCACCGTCGACGCCAACTACGACTCTCAATTGGACCAGATGATCGTTGCCACCAGCAACAAGTTCACCGTCCTCAAGAAGCTCGCGGACGACATCGCCGTACTCCTCCAGCTCGCGCGCCCGGACTCCTCATTGCCTGCCACCCTAATCGGCCTCCATGGCCGGAACCTCTTTCAAGCACTGGTGGCCCTGCGACTGCCCGCCGACGCCACGAAGAATGTCCACCTGGAGGTCGCGCTCGCCGCGAGGCGCCTCGCCCTGCAAGAATTCGTCGACCTACACATCCACGTGTACGAGCAAATCATGTACATAGGTATCTACAAGGCCAGTGAGGACGCTACGACATTGGCCTTCCTCAACCGGCTGGAAGCCTTGGATGCCTTTGCTGAGAAGCACCTCGACCTCGCCACAAAAGCCGCCGCTCCTTAGCCGCCGGTCGGTGGCCCGGTGCACTAAGTTGAGGAGGAGGAGGTCGTTCGTTCGTGGATCCATCTTTCTTCTTGCCTTCTGTAACCACCACTGCGATCGCATCATCGTGGCCTTAATTCTTATTGTGCTGTTGCATTCTCGTTCCAGTCAATACCGACATGTGCGATCCCTTTGCTTAATTATATGCATCACTGTAACTAGTACTCCATCCGTCAATTTATAAGTTGTGCTTACCTTTTCCATCAACTTCGTGCAACACGCGGGCACCTTGCTAGAAACACTAGAATATGTCTATATAATCCGTATGTGATAGTCCATTTGAAATCTCAAAAAAGACAAATATTTAGGTACGGAGGGAGTAATATATTAGGAGTATATCAAAACAATAGTGATTTCTTTCAAGTTTGTGAACAAATACTACTATTCTACTACTTTGGATCCGTCGCAACGCACGGGCACATTGCTGGTAAAAGGAAAAGGCCTGCCGCGTTCGCGTCGCACCCCCACACGCCCGGGAATCGGGAGTACAACACGGCCCGTCCGGCACGACACATAGCTTAGGGAAGGCGTGTTGCCTAGCATTTTCACTTTCATGTGGGACCGCCATTGAGCAAACTGACACCCCGCCCGCCGCCGGGTTGGAAAACAGATACGAGTGGAAGATCTAGCTGTAGCACGGAAGCCAAGAAATTTGGTGTCAGACGGGGCTCGTTGATAGAGTAGGAGCATTCCGTACTAGTACTACTCCTACTAGTACCAAGTTTATACTCCTAATACTATATTACTAGTACTACCACTATACAACTAGTAGGTACGTGCACGTCACAACATCGTAGGAACAAAAAGTGGGAAGATCTTGTTTTGGGTGATTTATCTTTTTTTCAATCAACGTAGTATGAATAATATGATGTGGGGGGCACCCATGAAGCTTATGTGGCTTGGTTGCATGGCTACGGAAGGTTAGAGAAAAATAAGTAGATAATGTGTTTAGAGTGCACTACACTAAATAGATATACTTTGGATCCATTGCAACGGACTGGCACATCTATATCTATACCCCCTATATAGTGTGTGAAAAACTTTGAAAGTTGGTCGTTGGATGAAGCCAATCCGACAGTACAAAGATGGCAAATCCGAGCACTACTGGCCATTGGATATCATCCACCAGATTCTGCCACATGTATAATCTAGAAGACTCCATGGTTGAACTTAATTCATGACTAACTTTGCCACAACTAAGCTTAGGCAAAGTTATTAGTTCTTCAAAATGAGAGCCACAAGTTGGCAAGCCTAAGGGAATCTTGCCACATTTTGTGTGTGTATGTCATGTGGGGCCTTAGTGTGGCTTGCCTAAGGTGTGGCTTGAACCAAACACTTACCTAAGTTAATCAAACTTGCCTAACCTTACATTCCACCAGATTTTGCCACATGTTAGAATCCAGAAATCTCCACATGTAGAAGCATAATGCACAAACCACCAGAATCTCATGCATGCAATGCACGTGTACCTTACTAGTACTAGTTGGTAGTAGTAAGAAATAAATTCCAGTTTTGGCACGAGCTCGTACTGCGGGAGCACCACAAGGCCTGCCGCAGGAGTTACATTTCCCTCTCGGGGCCCACAGGACCGAACTTCAGTGGCTTAGTGCCCGGCCTATGATTCAATGACATGCGGACCTTAAATGCGGCTGGCCCACATGTCATTCTCATGGTGGTGGCGTGGTTCGTGACTCACTCGTTCGAGATGAACCGACCGGTGGTGGCGTGGCCGTGGCGAGGGTGCCACAGCTGGGCGTCGGGGCGTTACGAGGCGTAGATGGCCACACCGGCGGGTACTACCTGTAGTACATAAGTACTCCAGCTGAGGATTGATGTCCGGGATGAAATGTGTCACAGCCGCTGGATGAAAATTCGATGGTGCGGGAGTACGGATCGGAGCACAGCAGCGGAGCAGGCAATCCACGTCCAATCGGGTGTGTCTGTGGTAGAAAGTTGATGGTCGCCACAGTTCAGCTGGCCCGCATGTCATGCATACAAAGGCAGAGGAGAGGTGGGGCCGAGAGGGATGAGGGGCACGTCGGTGGGATGAGGATCCCCTGACGCGAACAATCCTACCATTCTGTCACTGACATGTGGGACCCATAAGCGTGGGTCCCACCTGTCAGCGAAGGAAAGGCAGGGCAAGGCAGTGATAGCCACGTCAGAGGATCCATGTCCACGTCAGGGGACGTCGTGCCGTGGGTTGGAGCAGCGTCGTGGGAATCGCGTGTGGGTGTGGCAGTGGTAGAAACAAGAAACGTGATGGTCGCCGTGGTTCAACTTCCATGGACAAGCTGTCATGTCTGCTGACACATGTATATCAAAACTAGAGTGTTTATATTTCAAGCACGTGAACAAGTATTATTCTACTACTTTGGATCCATTGCAACGCACGGGCCAGCACATTGTAGTAGTAGTGTCCATCTCTATCTCTAGAGGCCTTCCCTCGTTCATCCTTTTCTCTCACAAGATAAACTACTCATACAAATGCATCTTGATGTTCCGTGGAACGCACGAGGATGTTTCCTTGGGGGTCTCTCCAGCGCGGCGTGGCCGTAGTTGCAAGTTGACGCCCCTTGAGATGCCGACGTTGAGGGGCACTCGGATTTCCTCCGATGAGCAGGTAAGATGAGTTTGATCACGTAGTAAATGCATTCTAAAGACTACTTCCGTTTCCATTTCCTAATTCTCCCCCTGCCCACTGTTTCACAGGTTAGGCTCGGTGCGAGTGGAGATTGGCTTGCATATGTACGGGAGGGTACCAACATCAATTTGCACAACATTTACAATGGTGACACCGTTCCCGTAGAACCTTTGTCCAACATTGGGATCAGCCATGCAACGGGCCACTGCATGAATTGGTACGATGGAACCACAATGAGATTGAATAAGATAGCACGAACCTTGCACATGGCGGTCAAAGGCGGACCATGCTGTCTGCGGCCGATTTGTTGCCGTACGAGTAGGAAGACGCTGTGCTCCTTTCCAACCGCATCTTCGCGGTGACAAACCAGGGGACTTATTTTGTATGGGACACATCCTACGATATACTCCCTCTCTCCCAGTTTATTTGTTTTGAATCTTTTCGTTTTATAAGTTTCAAATTCAAATTTAGAGCTCCCCATCACATGTTGAGATTACAATGTCCATTAAATCGTTGCGTGCATGTATAGTAAAGAAACAAATCTTGAGTTTGGCACGAGTTCGTGCTGCGGGAGCACCACAAGCCCTGGCGCAGGAGTTACATTTCCCTCCCAGGGCCGTCGGGACTGAGCTTCAGCGCCTTACTACACCTACCTTTGAGTCAATAACATGTGGACCCGATAGGTGACTGGTCCACATGTAATGCTCCAGTAGGCAGAGGGGCAGTGGGGCCAAGAGGGGTGAGCCGCAGGTCGGGGGACGTGTGGTTTCATGGGTTCGAGCAACGTCATGGGAATCGCGGGTGGCAGTGGTAGAAACTTGATGCTCGCCGCATTTTAGGTGGCCCACATGTCATGCACACAAAGGCAGAGGGGCGGTGCGGCCGAGAGGGGTGAGGCGCACGTCGGGGGGCGTGGTGCCGTGGGTTGGAGAGGCGTCGTGGGAATCGCGAGATGAAACGTGATGGTCGCCGTAGTTGAACTTCCATGGACAAGCTGTCATGTCTACGGACACATGCACTGCATACCGATCACTGGAAGGAGTAGCAGAGAAAGCTATATATGCAGATAAATAGTTCCTTATAGTCAGGCGGACCCACGCTACTACTCTGTTCCAAAGACATGCACACCATCGAAATAGTCCATCTATATCAATATACACCGAGAGGGAATATTTTTTTTACAAGAGATGAAATAGTTCATCCATCCATCATGCCCTCCTACTGGTGCAGCCTTTTCTTCTTCTTCTTCTTCTTCTTCTCCTTCTTCTCCTTCTTCTTCTTCTTCTTCTTCTTCTTCTTCTTCTTCTTGTTCTCATTCTCTGTGGGAGATGGCTTCGCAACAAGCTCTTTGGACCTTGCAGCTATCTCGAAACTCACACGGGCATCGAGGGTAGCATATTTTATCCGCTCGTACGTCGAGGGATAATTCTCCCATCCAGACGACCTTAATGCCACCGTCTCGTCACCCTTCTGAAGATTTGTACCGAGCACAAAATTTGCTACGTCGAATAGGGATGGTGTCTGTTTATCACAATCTTCTACAAGAATTTTGATTCTGGTTTGTAGGTCAGTGATGCTTTTCAAATCAAGGTTGTATGACTCCAGCTTCTGTTTGTCCCCTTCGATGGTTGCCCCACAGAAGTATACGTCCTCCAGAGACAAGAAATCGTGAAGCTCACCTGGTATGGAGGGCGAGTGTATGATGTGGTACACCAAAACATCATCTTCGAGGCACAGCTGAAGGACGGCAGCGCGCTGGATCTTCCCAGGGGCATGCTCCGTGTACTCTGCGTCAAGATCGATGACCCTCGTCTCTACCTTTTCGAGGGAGGATGATACATTGTTGATCCACTGCCAAACAACCCTTGGGTGGACGGTGACGGTGGCAACTATGCGCATCGAGCCTTCGACGAGGACATGTTGGACGCTAAAAACCTGCATCTCGATCTCTTTCGCCATTTGGAACCGCTGGAACGGAGGGCTATGGTTTGGAGAATTAGGATTAGATGGCTAGTCTAACTGAAGTAGTAGATGATTATTTAAAGATGTTAAAACAATGTGAACGCGGTGGGGTTTGGATGCAAATGAAGACGAAGGGGAGGTGAAGAAGCCGAGGAGAATCGGTTCCGAATGGAGAAGTAAATGGGAGAAGTGGCGTGCAGGCAGTTGATTAGACGGCTAGGTAGACTAAAAGAAAAGGCTATGCGGGTAGACTGATGAGTCGTACCTGTTCGTGTACGTGCCCATCCTTCCTGATAGGTGGGACCTATGCAAACATATATAAAATGTGTCGTAGTTTTTTTTGAGCGCGTGAGTGGGAGACACAACATTCTCTGGTTAAGGAATACTCCCTCCGTTTAGGTGAGTATAAGTCACCTTATGAAAATCAGGTTTTCCCAAAACCTTTAGGCGTGGAGCATTAACTTCCTACTCGATCCTCTCCCAGCCTCGTTAGCCAGCGTTCTCTTCCTCTGCTGCCGCGTTCTACCTTTCCATTTTTTCTCTTCTCAAGTGTGGAACGATCTGCATGCCGTCCTTGATGCACCAGAACGACCACTGCGTGCATCGCGGCAGGGCGTTGATTGGGCATGCACGAGAATTTGGTTCTGCTCGCAATATGGATGATACCTGAACGATGAAGTGAACAGGCATGCTAGCACGGGAGACCTATTTCCGCTATACAATACTGGAGTACTCATGTTCCTACTACTAGTAGTAGTACAACTGTGGTACACTTGATGGTCAAAAAACTATTCATCCGGTCCTCACAGTGAAGTGACAACACCCTGCGCCTGACACTAGTCCAGGCGGCGTGTTCGGGTTACCAAAGTCAGCCTCACCCTGTGCACTGTGCAGTCTGTCACCGCTGCTGTACAGCACATTGGCGCCTCGCCTCGTCTCCCTCTCCGCTCCCATAGCACCACTCCATCTCCATCTCCTTCTCTGTCTCCGTCTCCGTCTCCATCTCACTGTGCCCCCGTGTACCGTCGCCTCACTCGCCTCCCCCAGTACCACTATTCCCTCGCTAGCCGCTCCAGCATCGACATCCTTCTCCCCCGTAAATCAAGCCCCCTTCCAAACTCCACCATGGCCGAACACGAACCGCGCAACATCCATATGAGCCGTGATTGGAGCAATCTCCCCAGTGACATCCTCGACCTCTGTTGTTCGTGTATGGATATGTTGAGCGCCCTGCGACTGGCTGCATGCTCGAGGGACATGCACACGGCCATCGTCGAAGCGAGGCCTAAGCTTTTCAAGACACCCTGCTTGCTGCTATCTGGTCTTGCGAGATTGGCTCACCATGATACGGAGGCGTGCATGATGCCCCTCGACTTCAATCCGATCTCCATTAGCCGAAACTTCTTTGCAGGTATGTAGTGG
The DNA here is from genome assembly GCF_002575655.3 of Aegilops tauschii subsp. strangulata. Classification (NCBI taxonomy): domain Eukaryota; kingdom Viridiplantae; phylum Streptophyta; class Magnoliopsida; order Poales; family Poaceae; genus Aegilops; species Aegilops tauschii. The sequence goes on along the minus strand of NC_053037.3, from coordinate 417,343,327 downwards.
GTCGCCGTACATCATTTCCCTCAACATCGATCCGATCACCATCGCCCGAAACTTCTTGGCAGGTATGTACTGGGTCGGCATGAACTCCCACTGGATGGCTGCCTTCAGAGAAGATGGTAAAAAGTTGGTGCTCGTGAACTTCCAGACCTCCCATGAGATTATCCTTCCATCGTTGGATTATATAGAGTATTACCATTGCGGTCCAAGTCATCTAGATTACTATGTTAGTTGGACGGACCTTGTTTTGCAGAAGATTGTAATCTGCCAAGTGCCCACACGACATGTGAATTACGCAGACTTCAAGCTAATTGCCTTGTTCGACCGCGGACTCGCCTATCTTTACGCCGGTGCCTTCTTTAGCTGGAGACAACTCGGCTCGCAGTGGATCGTCGTCAAAGCTAATACACACTTCTGTGATGCTATTGAACACAATGGCATCATCTACGCGATCGACAAAGCAGATGGCACCACGTATTGCTGGGACGGCGCGTGTAAGTTGTTTCCGTCTCATGTTAATGATGACGCCATGACACTGTTTGAACTTTTTGTGATGATTGGCATATCCCTGTTTGAGCAGAATTTGAGTAGAACTATGGCAATGTATTAGAGACGCCGTAAATCAGCTATATTTGGAATGAGTTAATTCATGCGATTGTGACCATGTCATTACATCCAATTTGTACCCTGAATAATCAAACGGTTAGGAATATATGGATATTATCCTTATTTTACAGTAATCTATATACTACTACTAAATATGAGTGTGTATCAATGGCCATGTTAGTTTCCTCATTTTCATGATGTAGAAACATGCACCACACTGTTGGTTTCATCTAACCATACATTAGGGAAGTAAATGTGCATATGGAGAACTCTATATTTGGAAGTAGTGAAATCCTACAATGCTTACCATGTGTACATACCTATATTCGCCCTTCAGCAATCAATGGCTAGAATAATATCCTCACAAAAATTTTGCCCACAGAACACGAGTATATAACAATGCATGGTCTGTTAGTTACCTTGAAGAATTTGTTTGTGAGGACATAACATGATTACTCCCTCCGTTCCCAAATATTTGTCTTTCTAGAGATTTTAACAAGTGACTACATACGGAGCAAAATGAGTGAATCTACACTCTAAAATATGTCTACATACATCCGTATGTTGTGTCTATTTGAAATGCCTAGAAAGACAAATATTTGGGAACGGAGGGAGTACAAACATGCATGACATGGTAGTTTCCTGTGAAGAATTGATTGCGAGATAACATGAGTATAACCATGCATGGCACTTCTATATTTTCGAACCCAGTATACATTTCCCTGTATTTTCCTCCCAGTTCCAACAGGGACATATCAATGCTGTTTCTTGCATTATCCTACTCATACTCTGAACAATGCTGATCTTACATTAACAATGCCTGTCCTTTTTGATATGATGCAGTGTCCCTACAGTTACTGCCCTTTGTAATCACACCACCTTTGCCAAAAACAGGGAAGCACAATTGGTTCCTCGCTCGATCAGACGACGGCAAAAGACTGATGATCATTCGGACACATGAGCCGAAAAAGTTATATTGCAAAAACCCCACTGTATACAAGCACCGTGTAATATGTGAGTATCCGGACAGTGGCTGTTACGTCTATGAGTAGGATACCAGCTTGTTGGGGCCTTTAGGATTTTTTAGTTGGAGGCGGGTAAACAGCCTTGGTTCACACTCTCTGTTTCTCGGACTCAATTATCCGATTAACCAGGAGATCACCGTTGGCAAGGACCTTGATGGCAGAGAGGCTCTGTTTGCTATGGAAAACTGTGTCTACACGGCGAGCCCTAGGAGTTCGGGAGCAAACTCCCCTGATTGTCAACGATACAACCTGCAGCCAAAAGAAGGTGAGAATGACAAAGGCATCCGGATTAACTTTGATCCTTGGATGTCTCAATTACGACAGGCAGTGATGTGGTTCAAGCCTTCAGGTTGATAGGTAATTGGGCTGTTGCATCGAAAGGGTGGAGTACTGGTGTCTCCGGATCACTGGTCGCTGAAGCGGGGCTGCAAATTATGATGGTGTTGGATCATCTCTTCGAATGACTTTGTTGTCTTTGCTGCTGGTTCTGGATGGGTAGTTCTTCCTTTTGTTATGCATATTCCTTGTCATTTGGTCATCCTTGTCTATGTCACTCTTACTATGTAATAGTTGCTTCTGTTTAGAATGTCATTCTCGTCTGGATCACGAGAGTCTGAGCACTGCAGATGGGTGCGTTTTGGTGGTGTAGCAAGACTTCTTATGAACTATCACGTCTTGCTGTTTATGTCAGTAGTAGTCACTAGTCAGTGTTTGAATGTTGTATATATCGTTGTTTCGAACTGTTTATTGTCTCGAACTACTGGTGGGCTAAATGAGGGCATCACCATTCTCCAGTGTTCAGAGTATATCTCCTTTTTTTCAAGTTATATAATTTGAGCTTAGTGTCTTTTCGATGATGTACACTTGTTTGGGCCAGTGAGGTGTCGTTGAATATGGGCCGAGTAGTAACGCAATGCCAAACAGGTCAATTATGACTCTCAGGCCGGGCTCTCAAAAGATCCTGAAAAAAAGGCCGGGCTCTCCAAAAAAGAAAGAATAAGGACTCTTAGGCCGACATGTGGGCGCCACCGGTGTTTTCGTGCGCTTGCGCGCCGAGAGCATATTCGCGCGTGCTCGAAATTCATGCTACCTTTTCATCCCCAGTCTCCCGCCCCTCCCCCACCTCTGGAATCTCGATTCCTACTCCAGTTCCCCCAAATCCCCCTCCTGTACTCCCTGTACTCAAGCGCACTATCATGTCGCCGGTCAACGCGGATCTCCGAGCCGGAGATCCTGAGGTCCGTCCTGCCTTCGGTCGCTGCGTGCTATCGCTCAACAGTGGCATGGCGGCGCTTGACGACCAGTTTGCCGGCAAAGTGCTGATGGTAACCATCAACGGCGACCGGCCTCCCGTCTCGCCGGACAACCTTGTCAAAGCTCTTGGCATTGCGCATGGCATCCAAATAAGTGACTTGCTCGTCGAAGTCTGTCCGCCACCGGCTGATTTCTTCGTCAGGTTCCGAACAACTTTCGACTGCAGTCGTGTGTTCGAATCTTCCCGGCGTTTGTTCTGCGATGGCGCGCTGGTGAGCTTTGATCGGTGGCACCCAGGATGGGGCTCGGTGCCCTCTGAGCTTGAGTTTTTAACAAAGCTTACCTTCCACAACATGCCTCGACGTGCTTGGAACAGCGAGTCCATGAACGAGCTTATCAACGACCTTGGAGGTGAGCTCGTAAGTATGTTTGTTCCTCCAGACAGCTGGGCTCTGACGGTTATGGCATGGATGAAGAAGCCATCCACCATACCGAAGGTGATTGGTGTTGAGATACCGGTGCAGGAACCGGGGTTGTACTATTCGTCGTCACCAAGGCCGCCGCGGACCACGTTAGGGATGTACCTGTATCGAGTGTTCGTGCATGTCGAAGAAGTGGTCATTCCATCAATCGAAGTCCTGCCGCCGCCGCTGGTGCCAGGGTCCATCGACGACGTCCATTACAGGAGTCAACGTCAGACTTTCTCCGTGTTGCTCGGAACGATGGATGGCATAGGGCCTACTCCATCGCGCGGCGGAGGCCACTTCTTCTTTGGGAGAAGAGGCAGGGCTGACTGCCTGGATGTGCTCTAATTTGAGGTAACAACTGAATCTTGTCAGATACTAGTTAAATCCGAGCTATGGGTGTGAAGCACTGATATGCCAGTACATTTGATTGTGACCTGTTCTAATTTTGTACCTGAACTTTTTTTAGAAAGGGTTGTACGTCAACTTAATGTGCTAGCAGAAGTTATTGTGTTGTCTGTCTGTTTTCTTTGCACAACATTCAAGATATTTCCCCGTCATTGATAAAGACGATGAACCGTTATGTATGACTTCGTTGGTTTCAACATAGCCCTTCCCGTAGCGATCCACTGCTTCCATCCTGATTGTGTCGCCTGCGTGAAATTTTTGTATGCAAGTTCAGTGTGCTATGATGTTCTATATGATTGTGTCAACTATATAAGTTTTTACTGAGCATCAGCAATGCATATGGCTGAAAGATGTATTTACGAGCATCGACCGATGGGTCTCTCTCTCTCTCTCTCACACACACACACGCGCGCACATGCACAAGTGGGACCTGTTGAATTATTTATTTGCTCGTGACAGCTTTTAATTAGGTTCCACTGTAATCTAACTTTTTTCTTAAGTTATTAATTGAGCTCATTGACTTCAAAAAGTTGTACAGAAGCCTTGTTTGGGCCTTTCCGGCGTCGCTGAATGTGGGCTGAGTAACCATGTTAGGTTGTACTGTACTACACAGGCCTTTTTTTCAACATCAGCAATGCAACTGGGCCGACAATTGTACACAATATCAGGGTCAACTTGTTATTCTCCGCCCCGTTGGGCTGCAAACTTTCCTAGGAGGTATGCATTAGGCTTAACAAGAAAATGGACTTTAAGAAATAATAAATGGGATGTAATTATAATAACTGGACAGTTACTATGCACCAAACACGTAATTAGTTTGAAAAATATATTATTTTTGGAATTTGAAAATTTTAATTTCATTACTTGTTGCGCGCGCAATATTTCGTTGGATTTTAACGTAATACAACTTTATTTTGAAATTATATTTAACCTGAATAGAAATTTCGGATAACAATATTTCGGATCCCATCAAAATGTGGGATTTTTTTTTGAATTCTGTTTTGAGCGGTTGTTTGAAATTATTAATCGTTGTCCTAGCTAGAAGTTGGGTTGTACTTTTAACAAACTGTAAATGGGCTGTAGTAAATTCCATTAGAATTAAAAATGGGTTGTACATTCTTACAAATCGCAAATGGGCTATATGTTCTCTGCCAAATCCGAGCTGTGGGCCTACTAAGTTGACGCATACCAAGGGCTTTGTCAACTTAGTCAATATAAACGATTCTAGCTGCAGTGATCGTACGATGTCCATCCAACGGCCGTAGTGCTTCTTGAACCTCTAGTCTTCTTGCTCTAGCCGCCCAAAGCAGCGCCGGTCGTGTCGCGTGCTCCTGCCTCCCGTGGCCGGCTGTGATGCCGCGGAGGCCTCACCGCCCCGTACTACTCCCACCGCTGGCCAGGCCATCCCTCTACTCACCCACACCCCCTGTTATTCTGCGGCGACGGCAGCCTCACACCGCAGCCGAACCAGTGAACTCTCGTACTCCTCTCCGCGCGGGCTTCCACTGCTGCGTCTTCCCCGGCTCCGCGTCGTCTCCTTCCTAGGCCTCGCTGTCGTCCAGACCACCGCCCTGGTGCTCTCGGCGCGGCGTGGTCAACATGGTCAACGACCGACTTCCATCGGAAGAGTATTGTACGTGGAGAGGCTGACAGCTGGGTCCAGGCGGCCGCAAGGAAGTGCCTCCTTATTACGCGCAAAATAATTATTCCTCCACCTGACAACAGGGACCCACCGGACGGGCCACCTTATTTCGCGAAAAAACGTTTCTCCCCTGACTGCTGGGACCCACCGGACGGGCCAGCATATTTCGCGAAAGAAACGTTCCCCCCGCTGTCAGCTCGGACCCACCGGAAGTGCCTCCTTATTACGCACAAAAAATGAATACTCCCCTGCTAGCTGGGACCCACCATGGTGGGAGGCTGACTTGTGGGCCTACTAAGTTGACTGGGATGGGGGCCTTTGTCAACTTTAGTCAATATGAACGATTCTAGCTCCAACCGTACGATGTCCATCCAACGGCCGTAGTGCTTCTTCAACCTCTAGTCTTCTTGCTCCAACCGCCCAAAGCAGCGCCTGTCGTGTCGCATGCTCCTGCCTCCCGTGGCCGGCTGTGCTGCCGCGGAGGCCTCACCGCCCCCTACTATTCCCAATGCTGGCCAGGCCTTGCGGCGATGTTAGCCTCACACCGCAGCCGAACCAGTGAACCCTCGTACTCCTCTCCTCGCGGGCTTCCACTGCCGCGTCTTCCCCGGCTCCCCATCGTCCCCTTCCTAGGCCTCGCCGGCGTCCACCGCCCTGGTGCTCTCGGCGCGGCGTGGTCAACATGGTCAAGGAACGACTTCCATCAGACATGGACTGTACGTGGAGAGGCTGTCAGTTGGGTCCATGGCCGCAGCAAGGAAGTGCCTCCTTATTACGCGGAAAATAATGATTCCTCCACCTGACAGCTGGGACCTACCGGACGGGCCACTGTATTTCATGAAAAAAACATTTCCCCCTGACTGCTGGGACCCACCAGCTACATCTTCGCACGCAAGGAAGTGCGTCCGGGCAACAAAACAATGATTCGCCCCCCTGACTGCTGGGACCCACCAGCTACATCTTCGCAGGCAAGGAAGTGCCCGACAGTCGGGACCCACCTGGTCGAAGCGTACGTAGCGTTGTCATTCTGGTTGCGAACGTGTACGTACATATATACTGGTGGATGTAGAGGCGCGCACGTGTCGTAGTAGAGGCGCGTACGTGTCGTAGTAGAGGTGCGTACGTGTCGTAGTAGAGGCGCGCACGTAGCATGTACACGTACGTAGAGCGGCCACGGTGCAAGAAAGAAAATACGGCCACGTATGTGTACATACGGGCGGGGTCTCGAACGCCTACTCGCGCATACGTACGGCCAGGGGTGTACATGGCTGGGTCGGAACGGAGAAACAGCGTCGTCGTCGTGTTCGTGGGGAGGCAACGGAATGCGTCGTGTTCATGGGGAGGCAACGCAATGCGTCGTGTTCATCGGGAGGCAACGGAACGCGTGGGAGCCAACCGGCTGGGTCGGAACGGAATGCGTGGTCGTGTTCATCGGGAGGGCTTGGACGGAACAGGCGATGGAAACGAGGCCTGGCGTACCGCACAACGGAGGAAACGGACCTCCTACGTTCGGAACGGGGTCCTGTTGATCGGGAGGGGTCTGGCGTACCGCAAAACGGAGGAAACGGACCTCCTACGGTCGAAACGGGGGTCCTGTTGATCGGGAGGGGTGTGGCGTACCGCAAAACGGACGAAACGGACCTCCTACGGTCGAAACGGGGGTCCTGTTGATCGGGAGGGTTGTGGCGTACCGCAAAACGGACGAAACGGACCTCCTACGGTCGAAATGGGGGTCCTGTTCATCGGGAGGGGTGTGGCGTACCGCAAAACGGGACTCCACGGCATACTGTTCATCTCCACTGTCGACCTCCTCCAGCCTCCACGGGCTCCTGTTCATCCATCTCCACCGCGCGCTACTCCACCGGCTACTCTTCAACCACCCCTCCACGGGCACCCCTCCACCGTCTACTGTTCATCCAGCCCTCCACACCACGGGGTCCTGTTCAACCACCCCTCCACCATCTACTGTTCATCCAGGCCTCCACCACACCACGGGGTCCTGTTCATCCAGAGGCAACGCCACCGCTCACTATTCATCCAACCCCCCCCCCCCCCCCCCCCGCAATGCTCACTGTTCATCCAATCGATCGGCTTCAGTTAGCAGCAGTAGCGAAGGAATCGCTCGATCGGGTTCAGTTAACAGCCGTCGATCGATCGCTCGGGTTCAATAACACGTAGCCTGCAGTGCAATTGTTCGGGTTCAGTTAGAACCCAACGCCTCGCTCGGGTTCAGTTAGAGCCAACGCCTCGCACACACGCGCGTACATGTACGAGAGAAACGCGCATCGCTCGGCCCCCGACCTCCCACCGTAACCGGGAACTCCCCGAAATTTTCCTCCCCCTCGCTTCTACCACGGTTTTTTCCGTCATGGACGGCCCAAAGAATGTCATGCAGCTGCGTCTCCGGCCCGCCCAGGACGAAAAGCCCATTTTTGTCATGATTTTTGTTCATAGAAGTAGGAGCCCACCACATCTATGATGATACCGGGTTTTGTCACAATTATCGTCATAGAAGTGTCATATGTATGAGAGAAAAAAAATTCGTTCGGCCCAAAATGTCACGGATGTGTCTTTTTTTTGTTGTGCAAGGTATCAATCCAGTAGAAGAACCACGCAACACCTCGTTAGAAGTACCTACACAAGATAACAAATCCTTGCACCCAACACGAACAAGGGGTTCTCAATCCCTGGGCGGTTACTTGCAAGATTAAATTGTATGGTGATAGATAGATAGATCGAAGAAAAATACAAAATAAAATAAATAAAGAAAAAGTGCAGCAAGGTAATTTTGGTTTTAATACATGATAAAAAGTAGACCCCGGGCCATAGCTTTCACTAGAGGCTTCTCTCTTGAAAATAGCATACGGTGGGTAAACAAATTACTATTGGGTATTTGATAGAAAAGTAAATAATTATGATGATATCCAAGGCAAAGATCATGTATATAGGCATCACATCCGAGACAAGTAGACCGAAACGATTCTGCATCTACTACTATTACTCCACACATCGACCGCTATCCAGCATGCATCTAGAGTATTAGGTTCATAAAGAACGGAGTAACGCCTTAAGCAAATGACATGTTGTAGACAAAGTAAACTCAAGCAACATGAATAAACCCCATCGTTTTACCCTTAATGACAACAATACAAATACGTGTCTTGTCCCCTTCTGTCACTGGGTTATACATCACCACAAGATTGAACCCATCACAAAGCACCTCTCCCATTGCAAGATAAATCAATCTAGTTGGCCAAACCAAATCAATTGATCGAAGAGAAATATAAAGCTATAATAATCATGCATAAAAGAGTTCAGAAGAATCAAATAATATTCATGGATAATCTGATCTTAAACTCACAATTCATCGGATCCCAACAAACACACCGCAAAAAGGGATTGCATCGGATAGATCTTCAAGAACATTGTATTGAAGATCAAAGAGAGAGAAGAAGCCATCTAGCTACTAGCTATGGACCCGTAGGTATATGGTAAACTACTCACACATCATCGGAAGGGCAGCAAGGTTGATGTAGAGCCCCTCCGTGGTCGATTCCCCCTCCAACAGAGTACCGGAAAAGGCCTCCAGATGGGATCTCACAAGAACAGAAACTTGCGGCGGCGAAAAAAGTATTTCGGGTGGCTCTCTGATGTATGCGGAATATTTGAGAATTCATAGAGGTGGAATTAGGTCAAGAGGAGCCACAAGGGGCCCACAAGCCGCCTCCCGAGATTATCGCTCCCTCGTGGCTCGTCAGGTCTTCTCCCGAACCTTCTAGGGTCCCTTCTGGTCCAGAAAAAATTAATCCAAAGTTTTTTCTCCATCTGGACTCTGTTTGATATTGATTTCCTGAAAAGACAAAAACAAGCAAAAAACAACAACTAGCACTGGGCACTAGGTTAATAGGTTAGCCCCAAAAATGATATATAATTGCATAATAAACATCCAAGATTGATATATAATAGAATGGAACAATAATAAATTATAGATACATTGGAGACGTATCGGGGTGGACCAGTGCTTGGGTGTTGTTCTTACTTGAACAAGCCTCCCACTTATGATTACCCCCTCCCGCAAGCACACGCAACTATGAAAGAAGTATTAAGATAAATCTAACATAGCATGACACATATGGATCCAAACCAGCCCCTTACGGAATAACCCATAAACTAGGGTTTAAGCTTCTATCACTCTAGCAACTCGTCATCTACTTATTACTCCACAATGCCTTCCCTTAGTCCCAAGTATGGTTAAGTGCCATGTAGTCGACGTTCACATGGCACCACTAAAGGAAGCAACAACATGCATATCATCAAAATATCGAACGAATACCAACGTCACATGATTACTTGTAACAAGACTTCTCCCATGTGCTCAAGAACAGAAATAACTACTCACAAATCATATTAATGTTCAAGATCAGAGGGTTATTGAATATCATTAAGGATCTGAACATATAATCCACCAAATAAACCAACTAGCATCAACTACAAGGAGTAATCAACACTAGCAACCGACAGGTACCAATCTGAGGTTTGGGGACAAAGATTGAATACAAGAGATGAACTAGGGTTTGGGATGAGATGGTTGTGGTGAAGATGTTGATGAAGATTGGTATTCCCAAGATGAGAGGATTGTTGGTGATGTCAGTGGCTTCGATTTCCCCCTCCGAGAGGGAAGTTCCCCGGTGGAATCGCTCCGCCGGAGAGGAAAAGTGCTCATGCCCAGGTTCTGCCTTGAGATGGCGGCGCTTCATCCCGAAAGTCTTCTCCATATTTTTTTTCTAGGGCAAATGGCTTCATATAGCAAAAGATGGGTTCCGGAGACCCGGCAGGGGCCCCACAAGCTCATAGGGCGCGCCTACGGGGTGGGCGCCCCCCTTGAGCTTGTCGCTCTCTGGTGGCCCCCTCCTGGTATTTCTGCTGCCAACATTTTTTATATATTCCAAAATAATTCTCCGTAAATTTTTAGGTCATTCGGAGTTGTGTAGAATAATTATCTCTCCTGTGGCCTTTTGTGTCGGAAATCGGGTCTCCGGGGACCCAAGAGGTTCGACTCTAGGGTGCGCTTGTTCCTACTTCCTTACTCCATCCTCATGACCTCACGGTGACGCTGCGGCGAGCATGAGCTAAGAAAGAAGAACGATGAACACGATAGTTACCCATGTTCAGGCCACTCCTGCTTGTCTAGGATTGCTTGGTGAGAGTGGGAGTACAAGTGCCGGGCTTGTGTTGCCAAATGAATCGACCCTAGTTCCCAAAAAAAGAATCCCCAGTTCCCCCAAAAATGAATCCTCAGTTTATGGTGGCACCTTGCCCTCTTCTTATACTGCCCCCCGTCCTCTTCCCCTGAAAACTCATGGCGGGAAGGGTTGCCACAACAGCCAGTTTGAAGGGGGGCAAGGGTTGCAGCTTATCCTGACTAAATGTGGTCTTCTCCTGCAAAAGCCTCCTGCCATGACGCGCCAGTGGGCTCGATGATGACCTCCGCCCTGCGCGCCCGTCGTCTTGGTCTTCTTGCACCGATCAGGCAACTTTTGGGGATTGCTTTGGGAACCGATGGCTGGCCTTGCTCCCTTAGCACGAAAGAGGAAAGCCTCCTTATCCGTGCCCACTAGCACGACCTCTGGCATTGCTCATTGCCTCACGCGTCACCCATGTGAAGACTCTGGACCGCGTGACCGGGCTTGGGCAACTCCTGACTTCTTCACCTCCGCGAGGGGCCTCGGCAGATCGCCTCACGAGGCTCATGGCGGCGCCTCCGATCCGCCTGGGGCGCCTGCTGACGTGTGCCTCACGAGGCGAGGGCCTTGCGAGGGTCTCACTCCTGAAGCCAAGTGGTGGGCCGTCCGCCCGGCCAAAGAAATGCGCTGCGCACTAGGCCGCAGGCAGACGGGCCTGGGTACCCCCAATCCCATGTCCCCGGCAGTAGCCCCCGGGCCCGCGGAACGCATGACTCCGCCTGCTAGGGGGCGAAACAGTGCGGTCCAGTTTCGACGCGTGGTACATGATGGTACATGGGGGCGCCCCCACTTCCCCCACGACACCTCGGCAACCGCCCGGCTAACATAAAGCCTACCCGCTGATGTCTACTACACAACTTATTCCTTGTAGACGTTGTTGGGCCTCCAAGTGTAGAGTTTTGTAGGACAGTAGCAAATTTCCCTCAAGTGGATGACCTAAGGTTTATCAATCCATGGGAGGCATAGGATGAAGACGGTCTCTCTCAAACAAGCCTGCAACCAAATAAAAAAGAGTCTCTTGTGTCCCCAACACACCCAATACAATGGTAAATTGTATAGGTGCACTAGTTCGGCGAAGAGATGGTGATACAAGTGCAATATGGATGGTAGATAAAGGTTTTTGTAATATGAAAATATAAAAACAGCAAGGTAACTAGTAGCAAAAGTGAGCGAAAACGGCATTGCAATGCTTAGAAACAAGGCCTAGGGTTCATACTTTCACTAGTGCAAGTTCTCTCAACAATGATAACATAATTAGATCATATAACAATCCCTCAACGTGCAACAAAGAGTCACTCCAAAGTCACTAATAGCAGAGAATAAACGAAGAGATTATTGTAGGGTACGAAACCACCTTAAAGTTATTCTTTCTGATCGATCTATTGGGCTATTCCTATAAGTGTCACAAACAGCCCTAGAGTTCGTACTAAAATAACACCTTAAGACACACATCAACCAAAACCCTAATGTCACCTAGATACTCCAATGTCACCACAAGTATCCGCGGGTTTGATTATACGATATGCATCACACAATCTCAGATTCGTCTATTCAAACAAACACAAAGAACTTCAAAGAGTGCCCCAAAGTTTCTACCAGAGAGTCAAGACGAAAACGTGCGCCAACCCCTATGCATAAGTTCACAAGGTCACAGAACCCACAAGTTGATCACCAAAACATACATCAAGTAGATCACGTGAATATCCCATTGTCACCACAGATAAGCACATGCAAGACATACATCAAGTGTTCTCAAATCCTTAAAGACTCAATCCGATAAGATAACTTCAAAGGGAAAACTCAATCCATTACAAGAAGGTAGAAGGGGAGAAACATCATAAGATCCAACTATAATAACGAAGCTCGCGGTACATCAAGATCGTGCCAAATCAAGAACACAAGAAAGAGAGAGAGATCAAACACATAACTACTGGTACATACCCTCAGCCCCGAGGGTGAACTACTCCCTCCTCGTCATGGAGACCGCCGGGATGATGAAGATGGCCACCGGTGATGGATTCCCCCTCCGGTAGGGTGCCCGAACGGGCTCCCGATTAGTTTTTGGTGGCTATAGAGGCTTGCGGTAGCGGAACTCCGGATCTAGGTTTCTTTTCGGGGTTTCTGTATTTATAGGAATTTTTGGCGTCGGTTTCACGCCAGGGGGGGGTCCACGAGTCAACCACATGGTCGGAGGGCGCGCCCTGGGGGGTAGGGCGCGCCCTCCACCCTTGTGGAGGCCTCGTGGCTCTTCTGGCCCAACTCTTTTGCTTCGGGGGCGTCTTCTGGTCCATAAAAAATCATCGTAAATTTTTAGCTCAATTGGACTCCGTTTGATATTCCTTTTCTACGAAACTCAAAAACACGGAAAAAACGGAAACTGGCACTGGGCTCTAGGTTAATAGGTTAGTCCCAAAAATCATATAAAAGAGCATATAAATGCATATAAAACATCCAAGATGGATAATATAATAGCATGGAACAATAAAAGTTTATAGATACGTTGGAGACGTATCAAGCATCCCCAAGCTTAATTCCTGCTCGTTCTCTAGTAGGTAAATGATAAAAACAGAATTTTTGATGTGGAATGCTATCAAGTGCACAAGTTTGATCAATGATAATTTCAATCACTTTTTATAGCATCATTATATATCATAATAGTAGCTCATATCGTAAAGCTTCTCATGATCAAGTAGCAAGCTATTCACATGTTAAAGCATAGATCATAAACTCTCTTGAAAACTAACAAACTATGTTCTCAGTCATCAAACAATTGCAATTCATCTTATTTTCAGGAAGGGTCTGTGTAAGAGCTTTGATTGTGCAAATCCCACGTAATCAACTATCATATAGTCTTCCATGATTGCTACCACTCAAAGCATATTTTTAGAACAATTAGCATCCATTGAACACAGAGAAAGATAGGGGCTTAATGTTTCGCCTCCCAACTTACTTATCATATAGATAATTGTCAACAATAATAATTTATGATCAAATATATTTGAATGGCCATATATGCTTAGATCTTTCCCCATCACATGATGATTGCCAACTGAAGAGTAGGTTGGAATGAGAAGTAATACAACTGACTCTTGCATAAAAGTTAAAGATAGGCCCTTCGTAGAGGGAAGCAGGGATTTGCAGAGGTGCCAGAGCTCGAAGCTTTTAAAACAGAGATGAAAATAATTTGAGAGGTATGCTTTCATTGTCAACATAACAACCAAGAGTTCCCAATATCTTCCATACTAGATACATTATAGACGGTTCCCAAATAGAAAGGTAAAGGTTTTACTCCCCCTCCACCAACAATCACATTCCACGGCTTGTCCGAAACAACGGGTACCGTCCAACTATCAACGATCTTGGGGGATTTTTGTTTAATTTATTTGGGATTTTGTTTTTGATCTTTTGATCATAGGAATGGGCATCCCAATTACCAACCATTTTCTCATGAATGATGAGCGGAGTCCACTCATCTTGAGAATAACCCACCTAGCATGGAAGATACTGACAACCCCTAGTCGCCACATGAGCGATTCGGGCATACAAAACAGATTATTATTTGAAGGTTTAGAGTTTGGCACATGCAAATTTACTTGGAACGGGAGGTAAATACCGCATATAGGTAGATATGGTGGACACTCATGGAAGAAACTTGGTTCAAGGAATTTGGATGCACAAGCAGTATTCCCGCTTAGTACACAAATTTAGGCTAGCAAAAGATTCTAAATAGCAAGCACCACATGTTGGAGGATCCATAACAATATAACTTCTATACAAATATACCCAAGCATAACTCATTATGTTGTCTTCCTTGTCCAACTTCAACTAATTTTCTCAAGTTTGAAAATAATTAATGGGGCTCACAATCATAGAAGATGTCCAAGACAGTATATTGATATGTGAAACCTCTCTTCCTTCAATATTCTTTCATGAATTGTTCAAGTGACCAATACTATGTTTGCTAACTTTCAATAAATTTACCACCTCTACTTCTTATATGTGAAGTCATTACTCCCCATGGGATAAGCATATGAAACATATATAATTTCAGATTTATGATATTCAATTCATTCAACCATTTATTCATAGGGTATAAGTGAAGCACACGAGTAACTGACAAACTTCTCCAAAAGATATAAGTGAAGATCAATGAGTAGTTGAATAACTATGTAGCTATGTGAAGACTCTCTCTCTCATTTAAGAATTCCAGATCTTAATATTTTATTCAAATAGCAAGCAAAGAAAAATAAAATAACATTGAAAGGATAGCACATAGCATGTGGAGAAGCAAAAACTTAGGCTCAACCGAGGCTAACCGATAATTCTTGATGAAGAAAGGTGGGATGCCAACCGGGGCATCCCCAAGCTTAGATGCTTGAGACTTGTTGAAATATTAATTAGGGATGCCTTGGGCATCCCCAAGCTTGATCTTTTGTGTCTCCTTAGTTCCTTTCATATCATAGTTTCCCGGAATCTTAAAAACTTCATCCACACAAAACTCAACAAGAACTCGTGAGATAAGTTAGCATAAATCCATGCAAAACCTTATCATTCTCTACTGTATAAAATCACTAAAATTATTATTTGATATTTCCTACTAAATGCCTCTGCATATTTAACACTCCTATCCTCAAATAGAATCATTAAACAAGCAAACATAACAACAATCTGTCTAAACAGAACAGTCTGTAAAGAATGCAAGAGGAAGCATACTTAGTTAACTCAAAAAATTCTGAAAATTTACCACACTGTAGAGAATTTATCATAGCTTATTCTGAAAAAATTCAACATTTTATCACATTTTGACTTTTCTAGGGAATTTTTGCAATAGCGACAAACTTTCTGTTTTGAAACAGCAGCTCATATACTTGCAAATTGTGCATGGTGAAGGCTATCCTTGACACTTTTATTGAAATAAAAGATGCAAAACCTTATTATAAATAACATCAAGAAAATATAAATAAAATAAAATGACGCTCCAAGCAAAACACATATCATGTGGTGAATAAAAATATAGCTCCAAGTAAGGTTACCGGTGAAAGAAGACGAAAGAGGGGATGCCATCCAAGGCATCCCCTCGCTTAGATGCTTGGTTGTCCTTGAATATTACCTTGGGGTGCCTTGGGCATCCCTAAGCTTAGGCTCTTGCCACTCCTTGTTCCGTAGTCCATCGAAACTTTACCCAAAACTTGAAAACTTCACAAGACAAAACTTAACGGAACTTCGTGAGATGGGTTAGTATGATAAAGACAAATCATTCACTTTGGTACTGTCAAGACAAGATTCAAAATTTTCTCACACAATGCCTACTGTACCATATCATTTCTACAATTTATATTGACCAATATAAGCCATGAAAACTAGAAAACAAGCAAACTATGCATTGAAAACAGAATCTGTTAAAAACAGAACAGTCTGTAAAGATCTGAATTGAAACCATACTTCTATAACTCCAAAAATTCTTAAAACTTACGACAATCTAGACAATTTGTATATCAACCTTGTGTAAAAAATTCAGATCAAAAGCACGTTCCAGTGAATTTTCAAAATTCTTGGACTGGGAGCAAAAGTTTATATTTTTGCACAGAATCAAGTCAACTATCATCCATACTATCCCAAAGGCTTTACTTGGCACTTTATTGAAACAAAAACTATAGAACATGATTACTACAGTAGCATAATCATGTGAACACACTAAAACAGTAGGTATAAGTATTGGGTTGTCCCCCAACAAGCGTTTTTCTTTAATGCCTTTCTAGCTAGGCATGATAATTTCAATTATGCTCACATAAAAGATAGGAATTGAAACATAATGGGAGCATCCTGAAGAATATGACTAGCACATTTAAGTCTAACCCACTTCCTATGCATAGGGATTTTGTGAGCAAACAAATTATGGGAACAAGAATCAACTAGCATAGGAAGGCAAAACAAGCATAACTTCAAGATTTTCAACACATAGAGAGGAAGCTTGATATTATTGCAACTCCTACTAGCATATATTCCTCCCTCATAATAATTTTCAGTAGCATCATGAATGAATTCAACAATATAACTATCACACAAAGCATTATTCTCATGATGCACAAACATAGAAATTTTACTACTCACTACATAAGCAAAATTGTTCTCATTCATAGTAGTGGGAGCAAACTCAACAATATAACTATCATGTGAGGCATAATCCAATTGAAAATTAAAATCATGATGACAAGTTTCATGGTTATCATTACTCTTTATAGCATACATATCATCACAATAATCATCATAAATAGGAGTCATGCTATCATCGTAATAAATATTCTCATCAAAACTTGGGGGACTAAAAATACCATCTTCATCAAACATAGCATCCCCAAGCTTGTGGCTTTGCATATCATTAGCATCATGGATATTCAAAGAATTCATACTAACAACATTGCAATCATGCTCATCATTCAAAGATTTAGTGCCAAACATTTTAATGCATTCTTCTTCTAACACTTTGACACAATGATCGGAATCCTTATTTTCACGAAAGACATTAAAAAGATGAAGCATATGAGGCAACCTCAATTCCACTTTTGTGTAGTTTTCTTTTATAGACTAAACCAATGATAAAACAAGAAACTAAAAGATTTGATTGCAAGATCTAAAGATATACCTTCAAGGACTAACCTACCCGGCAACGACGCCAGAAAAGAGCTTTGTTGACGGGAGGTGAGTGCCGCTTGCCTAGCCTCCCCGGCAACGGCGCCAGAAAAGAGCTTCGTTGATGGGGTGTTAGTGCCGCTTACCTAGCCTCCCCGGCAATGGCGCCAGAAAAGATCTTGATGTCTACTACATAGCTTATTCCTTGTAGACGTTGTTGGGCCTCCAAGTGCAGAGTTTTGTAGGACAGTAGCAAATTTCCCTCAAGTGGATGACCTAAGGTTTATCAATCCGTGGAGGCATAGGATGAAGATGGTCTCTCTCAAACAACCCTGCAACCAAATAACAAAGAGTCTCTCGTGTCCCCAACACACCCAATACAATGGTAAATTTTATAGGCGCACTAGTTCGGCGAAGAGATGGTGATACAAGTGCGATATGGATGGTAGATAAAGGTTTTTGTAATCTGAAAATATAAAAACAACAATGTAACTAGTAGCAAAAGTGAGTGAAAACGGTATTGCAATGCTTAGAAATAAGGCCTAGGGTTCATACTTTCACTAGTGCAAGTTCTCTCAACAATGATAACATAATTAGATCATATAACAATCCCTCAACGTGCAACAAAGAGTCACTCCAAAGACACTTATAGCGGAGAATAAACGAAGAGATTATTGTAGGGTACGAAACCACCTCAAAGTTATTCTTTCTGATCGATCTATTGGGCTATTCCTATAAGTGTCACAAACAGCCCTAGAGTTCGTACTAAAATAACCCCTTAAGACACGCATCAACCAAAACCCTAATGTCACCTAGATACTCCAATGTCACCACAAGTATCCGCGGGTTTGATTATACGATATGCATCACACAATCTCAGATTCATCTATTCAAACGAACACAAAGAACTTCAAAGAGTGCCCCAAAGTTTCTACCGGAGAGTCAAGACGAAAACTTGTGCCAACCCCTATGCATAAGTTCACAAGGTCACAGAACCCACAAGTTGATCACCAAAACATACATCAAGTAGATCACGTGAATATCCCATTGTCACCATAGATAAGCACATGCCAGACATACATCAAGTGTTCTCAAATCCTTAAAGACTCAATCCGATAAGATAACTTCAAAGGGAAAACTCAATCCATTACAAGAAGGTAGAAGGGGAGAAACATCATAAGATCCAACTATAATAACGAAGCTCGCGGTACATCAAGATCGTGCCAAATCAAGAACACAAGAAAGAGGGAGAGAGATCAAACACATAACTACTGGTACATACCCTCAGCCCCGAGGGTGAACTACTCCCTCCTCGTCATGGAGACCGCCGGGATGATGAAGATGGCCACCGGTGATGGATTCCCCCTCCGGTAGGGTGCCCAAACGGGCTCCCGATTAGTTTTTGGTGGCTATAGAGGCTTGCGGTAGCGGAACTCCGGATCTAGGTTTCTTTTCGGGGGTTTCTGTATTTACAGGAATTTTTGGCGTCGGTTTCACGTCAGGGGGGTCCACGAGTCAACCACATGGTCGGAGGGCGCGCCCTGGGGGGTAGGGCGCGCCCTCCACCCTTGTGGAGGCCTCGTGGCTCTTCTGGCCCAACTCTTTTGCTTCGGGGGCTTCTCTTCTGGTCCATAAAAAATCATCGTAAATTTTTAGCTCAATTGGACTCTGTTTGATATTCCTTTTCTACGAAACTCAAAAACACGGAAAAAACAGAAACTGGCACTGGGCTCTAGGTTAATAGGTTAGTGATACGTCTCCAACGTATCTATAATTTTTTATTGTTCCATGCTATATTATATTCTGTTTTGGACATTATTGGGCTTTATTATACACTTTTGTATTATTTTTGGGACTAACCTATTAATCGGAGGCCCAGCCCAGAATTGCTGTTTTTTTGCCTATTTCAGAGTTTCGCAGAAAAAGACTATCAAACGGAGTCCAAACGGAATGAAACCTTCGGGAATGTGATTTTCGGAACGAACGTGATCCAGAGGACTTGGAACCTACGTCAAGACATCAACCAGGAGGGCACGAGGTAGGGGGCGCGCCTACCCCCCCAGGGCGCGCCCTCCACCCTCGTGGGCCCCCTGTTGCTCCATCAACTTACTCCTTCCTCCTATATATACCTACGTACCCCCAAACTTCCAGATACGGAGCCAAAAACCTAATTCCACCGCCGCAACCTTCTGTACCCGTGATCCCATCTTGGGGCCTGTTCCGGAGCTCCGCCGGAGGGGGCATCGATCACGGAGGGCTTGTACATCAACACCATAGCCTCTCCGATGATGTGTGAGTAGTTTACCTCAAACCTTCGGGTCCATAGTTATTAGCTAGATGGCTTCTTCTCTCTTTTTGGATCTCAATACAATGTTCTCCCCCTCCCTTGTGGAGATCTATTTGATGTAATCTTCTTTTGCGATGTGTTTGTTGAGACCGATGAATTGTGGGTTTATGATCAAGTTTATCTATGAACAATATTTGAATCTTCTCTGAATTATTTTATGTATGATTGGTTATCTTTGCAAGTCTCTTCGAATTATCAGTTTGGTTTGGCCTACTAGATTGATCTTTCTTGCAATGGGAGAAGTGCTTAGCTTTGGGTTCAATCTTGCGGTGTCATTTCCCAGTGACAGTAGGGGCAGCAAGGCACGTATTGTATTGTTGCCATCGAGGATAACAAGATGGGGTTTATATCATATTGCATGAGTTTATCCCTCTACATCATGTCATCTTGCTTAAAGCGTTACTCTGTTCTTATGAACTTAATACTCTAGATGCATGCTGGATAGCGGTCGATGTGTGGAGTAATAGTAGTAGATGCAGGCAGGAGTCGGTCTACTTGTCTCGGACGTGATGCCTATATACATGATCATACCTAGATATTCTCATAACTATGCTCAATTCTGTCAATTGCTCAACAGTAAATTGTTCACCCACCGTAAATACTTATGCTCTTGAGAGAAGCCACTAGTGAAACCTATGGCCCCCGGGTCTATTTTCCATCATATTAATCTTCCAACACTTAGTTATTTTTATTGCCTTTTATTTTACTTTGCATCTTTATCATAAAAAATACCAAAAATATTATCTTATCATATCTATCAGATCTCACTCTCGTAAGTGACCGTGTAGGGATTGACAACCCCTTATCGCGTTGGTTGCGAGGATTTATTTGTTTGTGTAGGTGCGAGGGACTCATGCGTGGCCTCCTACTGAATTGATACCTTGGTTCTCAAAAATTGAGGGAAATACTTACGCTACTTTGCTGCATCACCCTTTCCTCTTCAAGGGAAAACCAACGCTGTGCTCAAGAGGTAGCAAGAAGGATTTCTGGCGCCGTTGCCGGGGAGGTCTACGCAAAAGTCAACATACCAAGTACCCATCACAAACCCTTATCTCCCGCATTACATTATTTGCCATTTGCCTATCATTTTCCTCTCCCCCACTTCACCCTTGCCGTTTTATTCACCCTTTTTCGTTCGCCTTCTTCCCGTATGTATCTTTGCCTGTGTTTCCTTGTGCCTTCTATTTGCTTGCATCTTTGCTTGCTAAAAATCGATTGATATGGATCCACTTAAAGTGTTCTACTTGGATCATCTTTGATCCTTATGCGCTCGTGTTGAAACCCCAACTAGCCTAGTTGACAGGAAATCTTTAGATGAGCATGCTCATTTTGTGCGTCATCGTTTGTCTGAAAAAGGGAAGCTCTTATGGTATCATATAAATAGTTTGCTATGCTATGCTTGGAATCTTTTTGAAATTTGTGATTTTACTTGTTGCTCTAAGAACCCTAAAAAACACCTTCCCTACCTATGTGAGTTCAACGATAATGAAATCTTATCTTCTTATGCAAAGGGTGTTTATAGTTACTATGATATCGAACAAATTGAAGAATTTGTCATTTTTAAGGGTGCTCATGAAGTTGCTTCTTTGATTGAAAAGTATGATTTTACTCTCAACAAATCTGAAAATTCCGTCATACTTAAATATTGCAATGAAAACTTTGCTCATAATGTCTATGTCCAAGAATTTATTGAAAGAATGACCGCTGCTTTGGAAGAAAATAATGATATGCATGAATCTATAGATAATGATGATTCCGATGATTTGGTTGAAATATCCCTTGATGAACATGATGCTTGCTATTCTTGTGGCCACGATGCCAATATTTATGAAGATGAATTTGCTATAGTTCCTTATGTTAAAAATGAGATTGTTGCTATTGCACCCATGCTTGATAGTTCCCTCGATGAAAAGCATTATTTCAATGATTTTATATAAATTATTTTTATGTCAATTGTGCTAATAATATGCAAAACCCTAAGCTTGGGGATGCTAGTTTTGCTATGTCTACTACTTGTTGCAATGATCATGATTGGGGTGATTCTTCTTATGATCTTGAAAATTTATTTAATCCCCATGATGAATATGAGATTGACAATATTGTTTGCAATAATATTGAAAGTGGGTTTTGAAAAGTGTCAACTTTGGATCCCACATATTTGGAGAATATTCAATCTTATGAAATTTTTGATAAAAGTGGGTTTGGAGAGGTCATGACTTTAGTTAATGTTAATCCCACTATTTCGGAAGAGTGTCAACTTTGCATGCATGTGGATCGTGTTGAAAATATTTTATGTGATAGCTATTTTGTTGAATTTTCTTATGATCCCACATGTAATTATTATGAGAGAGGAAAATATGGTCGTAGAAATTTTCATGATAATAAATTACCTCTCGTTATGTTGAGATTGCTATTGTTTCTTTCCGCTTCCTTGCATATGCTAGTTTTTGCTTGCTATGATAATTTTTTTGCCTATAAGATGCCTATGCATTGGAAGTATGTTAGACTTAGATGTGTTTGTCATGTGTTTCATGATGCTCTCTTTGTGCTTCAATTCTTGTCTCTCATGCAAGCATCATTAAAATTATCTATGCCTAGCTAGGGGCGTTAAACGATAGCGCTTGTTGGGAGGCAACCCAATTTTATTTTTATTTTTTTTGCTTTTTGCTTCTGTTTAGGAATAAATATTTGATCTAGCCTCTGGTTGGATGTCTTTTTATGTTTTAATTAGTGTTTGTGCCAAGTTAAACCTATAGGATCTTCTTGGATGATAGTTATTTGATCTTACTGAAAATTCCAGAAACTTTCTGTTCACGAAAATAATTGTTAAAAATCACCAGAACGCGATAAAATATTGATTCCAATTTCTTCTGATCAATAAACAAATTGTCTAGGTCTTCCTATTTTTTCTGAATTTTTGGAGTTCTATAAGTTTGCGTTAGTTACAGATTACTACAGACTGTTCTGTTTTCGACAGATTCTGTTTTTCGTGTGTTGTTTGCTTATTTTGATGAATCTATGGCTAGTAAAATAGTTTATAAACCATAGAGAAGTTGGAATACAGTAGGTTTAACACCAAAATAAATAAAGAATGAGTTCATTACAGTACCTTGAAGTGGTGTTTTGTTTTCTTTTGCTAACGGAGCTCGCGAGATTTTCTGTTAAGCTTTGTGTTGTGAAGTTTTCAAGTTTTGGGTGAAAGATTTGATGGATTATGGAACAAGGAGTGGCAAGAGCCTAAGCTTGGGGATGCCCATGGCACCCCAAGATAATCTAAGTACACCTAAAAGCCAAAGCTTGGGGATGCCCCGGAAGGCATCCCGTCTTTCGTCTACTTCCATCGGTAACTTTACTTGGAGCTATATTTTTATTCACCACATGATATGTGTTTTGCTTGGAGCGTCTTGTATGATTTGAGTCTTTGCTTTTTAGTTTACCACAATCATCCTTGCTGTACACACCTTTTGAGAAAGACACACATGATTCGGAAATTATTAGAATACTCTATGTGCTTCACCTATATCTTTTGAGTTATATAGTTTTTGCTCTAGTACTTCACTTATATCTTTTAGAGCACGGTGTGGTTTGTTTTATACAAACTATTATTCTCTCATGCTTCACTTAGATTATTTTGAGAGTCTTAAATAGCATGGTAATTTACTTAAATAATCCTAATGTGCTAGGTATTCAATACTAGTAAAAACTTTCTTATGAGTGTGTTGAATACTAAGAGAAGTTTGATGCTTGATGATTGTTTTGAGACATGGAGGTAGTGATATCAAAGTTGTGCTAGTTGAGTAGCTGTGAATTTGAAAAATACTTATGTTGAAGTTTGCAAGTCCCGTAGCATGCATGTATGGTAAACGTTATGTAACAAATTTGAAACATGAGGTGTTCTTTGAGTGTCCTCCTTATGAGTGGCGGTCGGGGACGAGCGATGGTATTTTCCTACCAATCTATCCCCCTAGG
The DNA here is from genome assembly GCF_002575655.3 of Aegilops tauschii subsp. strangulata. Lineage (NCBI taxonomy): Eukaryota > Viridiplantae > Streptophyta > Magnoliopsida > Poales > Poaceae > Aegilops > Aegilops tauschii. The sequence goes on along the minus strand of NC_053037.3, from coordinate 417,319,742 downwards.
AGCATGCGCGTAGTGCTTGGTTTTTGATGACTTGTAGATTTTTGCTATAAGTATGTGAGTTCTTTATGACTAATGTTGAGTCCATGGATTATACGCACTCTCACCTTTCCATCATTGCTAGCCTCTTCGGTACCGTGCATTGCCCTTTCTCACATTGAGAGTTGGTGCATACTTCGCCGGTGCATCCAAACCCCGTGATATGATACGCTCTTTCACACATAAACCTCCTTATATCTTCCTCAAAACAGCCACCATACCTACCTATTGTGGCATTCCCATAGCCATTCTGAGATATATTGCCATGCAACTTTCCACCATTCCGTTTATCATGACGCATTCATCATTGTCATATTGCTTTGCATGATCATGTGGTTGACATAGTATTTGTGGCAAAGCCACCATTCATAATCCTTTCATACATGTCACTCTTGGTTCATTGCATATCCCGGTACACCGCCGGAGGCATTCATATAGAGTCATACTTTGTTCTAGTATCGAGTTGTAAATAAGTAGAAGTGTGATGATCATCATTTTCTAGAGCATTGTCCCAAGTGAGGAAAAATAAAAAAAATAAAAAAAGAGAAAGGCCATAAAAAAAGAGAAGGCCCAAAAAATGAGAGAAAAAGAGAGAAGGGACAATGTTACTATCCTTTTACCACACTTGTGCTTCAAAGTAGCACCATAATCTTCATGATAGAGAGTCTTTTGTTTTGTCACTTTCATATACTAGTGGGAACTTTTCATTATAGAACTTGGCTTGTATATTCCAACAATGGGCTTCCTCAAATGCCCTAGGTCTTCGTGAGCAAGCAAGTTGGATGCACACCCACTTAGTTTCTTTTGTTGAGCTTTCATATATTTATAGCTCTAGTGCATCCGTTGCATGGCAATCCATACTCCTTGCATTAACTCTAATTGATGGGCATCTCCATAGCTCATTGATTAGCCTCGTTGATGTGAGACTTTCTCCCTTTTTTGTCTTCTCCACATAACCCCCATCATTATATTCTATTCCACAAATAGTGCTAATATCCATGGCTCACGCTCATGTATTGCGTGAAGGTTGAGAAAGTTTGAGATTACTAAAGTATGAAACAATTGCTTGGCTTGTCATCGGGGTTGTGCATGATGAGAGCATTCTTGTGTGACGAAAATGGAGCATGACTAAACTATATGATTTTGTAGGGATGAACTTTCTTTGGCCATGTTATTTTGAGATGACATAATTGCTTAGTTAGTATGCTTGAAGTATTATTATTTTTATGTCAATATTGAACTTTTATCTTGAATCTTTCGGATCTGAATATTCATACCACAGTTAAGAAGAATTACATTGAAATTATTCCAAGTAGCATTCCACATCAAAAATTCTGTTTTTATCATTTACCTACTCGAGGACGAGCAGGCATTAAGCTTGGGGATGCTTGATACGTGTCCAACGTATCTATAATTTTTGATTGTTCCATGCTATATTATATTCTGTTTTGGACATTATTGGGCTTTATTATACACTTTTATATTATTTTTGGGACTAACCTATTAACCGGAGGCCCAACCCAGAATTGCTGTTTTTTGCCTATTTCAGAGTTTCGCAGAAAAAGAATATCAAACGGAGTCCAAACGGAATGAAACCTTCAGGAATGTGATTTTCGGAACGAACGTGATCCAAAGGACTTGGACCCTACGTCAAGACATCAACCAGGAGGGCACGAGGTAGGGTACTCCTTCCTCCTATATATACCTACGTACCCCCAAACTACCAGATATGGAGCCAAAAACCCAATTCCACCGCCGCAACCTTCTGTACCCGTGAGATCCCATCTTGGGGCCTGTTCCGCAGCTCCGCCGAAGGGGGCATCGATCACGGAGGGCTTCTACATCAACACCATAGCCTCTCCGATGATGTGTGAGTAGTTTACCTCAGACCTTCGGGTCCATAGTTATTAGCTAGATGGCTTCTTCTCTCTTTTTGGATCTCAATACAATGTTCTCCCCCTCTCTTGTGGAGATCTATTCGATGTAATCTTCTTTTGCGGTGTGTTTGTTGAGACCGATGAATTGTGGGTTTATGATCAAGTTTATCTATGAACAATATTTGAATCTTCTCTGAATTATTTTATGTATGATTGGTTATCTTCGCAAGTCTCTTCGAATTATCAGTTTGGTTTGGCCTACTAGATTGATCTTTCTTGCAATGGGAGAAGTGCTTAGCTTTGGGTTCAATCTTGCGGTGTCGTTTCCCAGTGACAGTAGGGGCAGCAAGGCACGTATTATATTGTTGCCATCATGGATAACAAGATGGGGTTTATATCATATTGCATGAGTTTATCCCTCTACATCATGTCATCTTGCTTAAAACGTTACTCTGTTCTTATGAACTTAATACTCTAGATGCATGCTGGATAGTGGTCGATGTGTGGAGTAATAGTAGTAGATGCAGGCAGGAGTCGGTCTACTTGTCTTGGACGTGATGCCTATATAGATGATCATACCTAGATATTCTCATAACTATGCTCAATTCTGTCAATTGCTCAACAGTAATTTGTTCACCCACCGTAAATACTTATGCTCTTGAGAGAAGCCACTAGTGAAACCTATGCCCCCCGGGTCTATTTTCCATCATATTAATCTTCCAGCACTTACTTATTTTTATTGCCTTTTATTTTACTTTGCATCTTTATCATAAAAAATACCAAAAACATTATCTTATCATATCTATCAGATCTCACTCTCGTAAGTGACCGTGTAGGGATTGACAACCCCTTATCACGTTGGTTGCGAGGATTTATTTGTTTGTGTAGGTGCGAGGGACTCGTGCGTGGCCTCCTACTGGATTGATACCTTGGTTCTCGAAAACTGAGTGAAATACTAACGCTACTTTGCTGCATCACCCTTTCCTCTTCAAGGGAAAACCAACGCAGTGCTCAATAGGTAGTAGTTAGTCCCAAAAATCATATAAAAGAGCATATAAATGCATATAAAACATCCAAGATGTATAATATAATAGCATGGAACAATAAAAAATTATAGATACGTTGGAGACGTATCTCCCGCGCGCGGCGCGAGGCCATCATTGCATCCTTTGTGCACCTCCGAAGGCCAAGAGGTGCAGGCCGCTCCTCCCTTGGGTGCTATATAAGGTCGAGGGGAAGGACCCCCTGGCTTATCTTCTTCCTCCAACTCCTTTCTACTCCACGTCTCAACCGGCTCCAGTGACGATGGCGAGGGGGAGACGGTCAGTGAGTTCATCATGGGCATGCATCGTCGGCCCTGCACCAGGCTCCGGCTTCCAGACTCCTTCGCGACAGAGATGGCAGATCGCACGCCGCTGGGCCTGTGGGTGCAGGCGGACGGCTGCTGCAATGGCCCCTCCTGGGTGACGACGGAGTTTACCCCCACCGGCTTCATGTTCTTGAAGTAGCGGTGGAAGTCGTTCGCTCTTGCCCGCGGCCTGAAGCGTGGGCACGTCCTCCAGTTCAAGTACGATGAGGCCGCCACGCTCTTTGTGAAGATCTTCAGGGTTACCGGCGACCGCCTGAGGTGCTGCATGGAGAGCGAGGATAGCAACACCTCTGACGACGACAGCGAGGGTGGGGCTTCTCCCTCCAGCGGAAACGAGAGCAGCAACGGCTCCCCCCGCCTCAAGAGCAAAGACGAGGACTCCCACTAGGGCGCCGCCTGCACCCGTGCCAGACGCCTAGGAGTGGTCGCGCCCACTCGAAGCTTCTTAGTTTCCTTTTTTATCTGCACTGGATCAATGTAGGCCCTGTGGGGGCGTGTGAAAAACTAAGACTCTTGCGTCTTTAATTAATGCTTTTGTGGTTCATATCATATGTTTCCTCCCAAGGCTTCCTCGCGAGCCTTGCTCCTCTTTTTCTTGCTTGCCAAAACTCTCTACATCATCAGGACCTAGCCCCAGAGGGAGCCTTAGCCGCCGCTGGTATGTCCGGTTGTGATGGCTGGAACAAGGCCACGGGGTGAGGGGCCCCGAGAGCTAGTGAGGACCCCTAAGACGCAGTGCTCTAGGGGCCCCCCTTTTAACGTGCAAGTGACTTACGCGGAAAAGAGGCAACAGGCCCCGCCAAGGCCGCGAGGATAAGGAACCCTAGTGATGATAGCCGCGCTCGTGAGGCGATTCAACTTAGCTTTTCGCGTGAAGCGGCCTCGAGTGAGGCACGGCTTGGTCTTTGGAGCCTTCGTCTCACGAGGGGTGGTAGTCACGCGGGACGCTACCTACGGGGCTCCCAAGCGCCCTCCGCCTGGGGCATCTACACATTTGACAAGTTTGGAATACGTGGGGCAACACGCGCTCGCCAACTTGCTCGTGCCTGCTTCATGAGGAGATAAGGCACCGAGGATCTCTATGAGGTGACGTGCACGTGGGCAGGCCCGCGAGTCAGAGCTCGATCACTCAGATTTAGCGACGCTGCAGAGATGGACCCAAGCATAGACATCGTGCCCTGCTACCGCTCATGAGACGGTCAAGAGGAGAGTTGAGAAGGTGTGGCGCCCCTGACGGTGATGCGGCACCGAACATGGGATTAAATGAGTAAGATAAACTCATTAGGCATAACCAGACTCGCTACACGACCAAAAGGTGAGGCGGCTGCAGGGACAGACCCGGGCCAGCTTGAGGATGATGCAGCCCATGGGGCACCCTCAATTTGAACAAACCAAAAAGTCACCTGGCAACATGCTGTTGTAGGAGCGTTGGACTGCTTGACGAAGCATGCCGCGGAGGTTCACCCCTCAGGGACTGATGGGCTCCCGAGGCCTTGGGGGCTCCCGAGGGGTTGAAGGTCCGCGAGGCGCCATCGCAAGTTGCGCCAACCTTTGGAAGGTGGTGCCGATGTTCTCCAGACCGAAGGGCATGTGGGCGCAGTTGGTGGCGAGGCCCCTGCTTATGCCGAAGTGTGATGGTCAAAAGAGGTCCTAGGAGCAGACCCTGTTGAGGCCCACGAAGTCAACACACATGCGTACCCTGCCGCCCTTTTCCGGGGCGGCAACTAGGTTGGCTAGACACATGGGGCGACACTCACCACGGATGGCCTGAGCTTCTCGTGGCTTGCAAATCTCCTGGGCGATGAACTCTTGTGTCTCTGGCGCCTGGCATCATTCGCCTTGCTTGGTGAGGCGTGCGTTAAGGCACTCCTCCAAATGGTGCCCGAGCACCTCCCTCGGCACACCGGTCAGGTCAGACGCTTTCCAGGTGGAAGCCCCCGAGCCTGCCCGAAGGGAGGTGCCGGGCGCGCCTTCCTATGCGGGAGGAAGGCACGAACCGGTGGCGAGGGCAGGGCCCGCGGCGTTGGCATCAGCTGCCACCTTCTTTGCCTTGGTGGGGCCTTGGGAAGGCAGTAGCTGCTTCTTCCTTGCGGGCGTGGCCTCGGGAGGACCGACACCGTCCTCGCCATCTGAGTGTTCGGCCGTGGCCGCCTTGTAGGCACGTTCGAGGGAGCAGACTGCGTCCTTCTTGTCGCTAGCGATGGTGTTGACACCGCTGCAGCCGAGCATTTTGAGAACGTTGTAGCCGTGGTGGGTTGCCGCCATGAACTTGGCGAGTGCAGGGTATCCCAGGATGGCATTGTACGGGAGGCCAATGTGGGCCACTTCGAAGTCAATGAGCTCGGTGTGGTAGTTATCATGGGTGCCGAAGGTGACCGGGAGGCTCCTAGTAGCCACCTCGAGGATGTAGGCTACCGCGCGAGGCTCCTAGTAGCCCCCAGCCCCTTCGTCATGCTAATTGGTGTCATTCCTCCGAGGTGGCGGCGGTAGTGGCGGAAGGGAAGCGTTGGCCTGAGGGTGCGCCTCGTGAGGCTGATCACGCCAGGCACCCTCACGAGGCTAGTCACGCTAGGCCTGGCGCTGGTCGCCGTTGAGGCCGTCCCGTCGGCCGCTGTCGCGGCCCCCTCCATGGCCGGTGCTGCGGTAGTTACGGTCTCCATGGCAGCCCAAGCGCTCGTCACGGAGTGATTTGAGCTCCTAGCAATCTTCGGTGTTGTGATTGTGCATGTTGTGGTAAACGTAGAATGGGCGGTTGTCCTTCTCGGGCTTGTCGCGGTCACGGTCGCGCTTGTGCTCGGGCTCTGCCGCCAGCACGGCAAGGCCCTTGCGCTTGACCTCCTTGCCCTTGGTCTTGTTGTCATCGAGCATGGCATCGGGGTCATTGTGGATGAAGAGACGACCCTCTTCGGCCTTGGCGCACTTGCGAGCGAGGTTAAACAACTCTAGCGCCGAGCTCAGGTCGTCGTTGCTGCTCAAAGAGCACACGCGCATCACGAGGCGCACTATGGATGATCTGACAGTTGGCCCATCTCGGCCGGTGATGGCGCTCCACGGGGCTGGTCGCGCGGATGTGCGTCACGCCAGGGCTCGTCGAGGTTGCTGCGTAAGGTGGGTGGCGGAGGCACAACATGCGCTAAGTCCCCAACTCGAGATGGCGGAGGACGGAGTGAGTGGGACAACGTTGGGGCTTCACCGGCGGCATTGACGAGCTCGGTGATGCGGCCAAGCCAGGCGTCATAGCCGGCATCGGCCGGGCGGTAGCGGAGCAGCTCTCGTGCCATGAGCAGCGCGGGCGTTCGGCGGCCCGTAGTGGCCGAGGGAAGAAGAGGCCGTAGTGATGCGACTGTCAGGCTGCACGGAGGGGTGCATGGAGGAGTCCCGCTGCTCATGGGTAGTGGGGTTGGTGGCAGTAGCAGCCGCGACATCGGTAGGGTGGCGGCAGTTGCCATAGCCCACAGGCTCCGTATGGGTGACGCGAGCCGCCCGGCACTCGGCACGCATGCGGTGGGCGTCCGCCATGGAGTTGCTGAAGTGGACGATGGAGCGAAGCCGAAGAAGAGTAGCGCACCCCTACCTGGCACACCAAATGACGGAAATCGGGGCTCTAGGGACCCAAGAGGTTCGAACTCTGGGGTGCGCTTGTTCCTACTACCTTGCTCCATCCTCACGGCCTCACGGCGATGCTGTGGCGAGCACGAGCTAAGAAAGAAGAATGATGAACATGGCAATTACCCAGGTTCAGGCCACCCTGCGGCGTAAAACCCTACTCCTGCTTGTCTGGGATTGTTTGGTGAGAGTGGGAGTACAAGGGCTGGGCTCTAGTTGCCAAACGAATCGACCTAGTTCTCCAAAAAAGAATCCGAGATCCCCCAAAAATGAATCCTCAATTTATGGTGGCACGTTGTCCTTTTCTTATACTGCCCCCGGTCCTCTTCCCCCGAGCACTCATGGTGGGAAGGGTTGCCACAATGGCCAGTTTGAAGGGGAACAAGGTTGCAACTTATCCTGACAAAAGGTGGTCTTCGCTTGCAAAAGCCTCCTGCCGTGACGCGCCAGTGGGCTCGATGATGACCTCCGCCCTGCGCGCCCATCGTCCTGGTCTTCTTGCACCGATCAGGTAACCTTTGGGGATTGCTTTGGGAATTGGTGGCTGGCCTTGCTCCCTTAGCACGAAGGAGGAAAGCTTCCTTATTCGTGCCCACGGGCGCGGCCTCTGGTACCGCTCGTTGCCTCGCGCGTCGCCCACGTGAAGACTCTGGACCGCGGGACCGGACTTGGGCAGCTCCTGACTTGTTCGCTTCCGTGAGGGGCATCGGGAGATTGCCTCGCGAGGCTCTTGGCGGTGCCTCCGATCCGCCTGGGGCGCCTGTTGATACATCTCCAACGTATCTATAATTTTTTATTGTTCCATGATATTATATTATCTGTTTTGGATGTTTTATATGCATTAATATGTTATTTTATATTATTTTTGGGACTAACCTATTAACCTAGAGCCCAGTGCCACTTCCTGTTTTTTCCTTGTTTTTGACTTTGCAGAAAAGGAATATCAAACAGAGTCCAAATGGAATAAAACCTTCGCGATAATTTTTCTTGGACCAGAAGACAACCAGGAGACTTGGAGATGAAGTCGGAGGAGCCATGAGGCGGTCACAAGGATGGAGGGCGCGCCCCCCACCCTTGTGGGTCCCTCGTGCAACCCGTGACCTAATTCTTTCGCCTATATATACTCATATATCCCCAAACCAACAGAGGCATCCACGGAAACACTTTTCCACCGCCGCAACCTTCTGTACCTATGAGATCCCATCTAGGGACCTTTTCCGGCACCCTGCCAGAGGGGGATTCGATCACGGAGGGCATATACATCAACTCTATTGCCCTTCCGATGAAGCGTGAGTAGTTTACCATAGACCTACGGGTCCATAGCTAGTAGCTAGATGGCTTCTTCTCTCTCTTTGATTCTCAATACCATGTTCTCCTCAATGTTCTTGGAGATCTATTCGATGTAATACTTTTTTGCGTTGTATTTGCCGAGATCCGATAAATGTGGATTTATGATCAACTTATCTATGAATATTATTTGAATCTCCTCTGAATTCTTTTATGCATGATTTTATATCTTTGTAATTCTCTTTGAACTATCAGTTTGGTTTGGCCAACTAGATTGGCTTTTCTTGCAATGGGAGAAGTGGTAAGCTTTGGGTTCAATCTTGCGGTGTCCTTTCCCAGTGACAGTAGGGGCAGCAAGGCACGTATTGTATTGTTGCCATCAAGGATACAAAGATGGGGTTTTCATCATATTGCTTGAGTTAATTCCTCTACATCATGTCATCTTGCTTAATGCGTTACTCCGTTCTTTATGAACTTAATACTCTAGATGCATGTTGGATAGCGGTCGATGTGTGGAGTAATAATAATAGATGCAGAATCGTTTCGGTCTACTTGACTCGGACGTGATGCCTATATTCATGATCATTGCCTTAGATATCGTCATAACTTTGTGCTTTTCTATCAATTGCTCGGCAGTAATTTGTTCACCCACCGTAATTTTTTCTATCTTGAGAGAAGCCTCTAGTGAAACTATGGCCCCCGAGTCTATTTTCCATCATATAAGTTTCTATTTTCCATCATATAAGTTTCCGATCTACTATTTTGCAATATTTTACTTTCCGATCTATAAACCAAAAATACCAAAAAAAATACTTTGGCTTTTATCTATCTCTATCAGATCTCACTTTTCCAAGTAACAGTGAAGGGATTGACAACCCCTTTATCGCATTGGGTGCAAGTTTTTTGATTGTCTGTGCAGGTATTCGGTGACTTGTACGTTTTCTCCTACTGGATTGATACCTTGGTTCTCAAACTGAGGGAAATACTTATCTCTACTTTGCTGTATCACCCTTTCCTCTTCATGGGAAAAACCAACGCAAGCTCAAGAAGTAGCAGGAAGAATTTCTGGCGCCGTTGCCGGGGAGATCTACGCCAAGTCAAGCCATACCAAGTACCCATCATTAACTCTCATCTCTTGCATTACATTATTCGCCATTCGCCTCTCATTTTCCTCTCCCCACTTCTAAAACGATTTTTGAAAAGATTTGCCTTTTCTTAGCCTCTCTTCCATTCGTCTTCTTCGCTTCTTTTTGTGTGCTCGTGTGTTGGATTGCTTGCTTTGCCGTGATGGCTCAAGAGAATACCAAATTGTGTGACTTTTCCAACACCAATAATAATGATTTTATTAGTAGTCCGATTTCTCCCGCTACTAATGTGGAATCTTGTGAAATTAATGCCGCTTTGCTGAATCTTCTTATGAAAGATCAATTTTCCGGCCTTCCTAGTGAAGTTGCCGCATCCCATCTAAACAATTTCGTTGCTTTGTGTGATATGCAAAAGAAAAAAGATGTGGATAATGGTATTGTTAAATTGAAGCCATTTCCGTTCTCGCTTCGAGATGCTAAAACTTGTGTCTCATGTTTGCCTAAAAATAGTATTGATTCAAGGAATAAGTGTAAAGATGCTTTTATTTCCAAGTATTTTCCTCCTGCTTAGATCATCTCCCTTAGGGACGATATTATGAATTTTAGGCAACTTGATCATCAACATGTTGCACAATCTTGGGAGAGGATGAAATTGATGATACGGAATTGCCCTACTCATGGTTTGAATCTGTGGATGATTATACAAAAAATTTATGCCGGATTGAATTTTGCTTCTAGAAATATTTTAGATTCGGCCGTGGGAGGTACTTTTATGGAAATTACTTTAGGAGAAGCTACTAAACTCCTAGATAATATTACGGTTAATTATTCTCAATGGCACACCGAAAGATCTTCCACTAGTAAAAAGGTGCATGCGGTTGAAGAGAATAATGTTTTGAGTGGAAAGATGGATGAGCTTATGAAATTATTTGCTAGAAAGAGTGTGTTGGTGTGGAACGACACCTATGGGATCACAAGAATCCCTACTACGGTTGCCGGGGCGCACGGTTGCGAGGAGAGCAGGTCTAGTAGACAGCACAAGGATCGTTTACCCAGGTTCGGGCCGCGAGGATGCGTAAAACCCTAGTCCTACTTTGGTGGGTGTATTTCTGAGAGTTCTTGAGCTCTCGAACTAGCTGTGGTCAGTGCGTGGTTCGAAAGAGCCGAATCCTTCTCCAGTATGCCATGGGCCTCCTTTTATAGTTGAAAAGGGGCTGCCACAGTGACACACAGGAGGTGGAAAGGCGTACGTGCTCTGAGCTTATCGCTCGTATTACAGGACAAGACGCATTTAATGCGTAGCTTAAGTGTCCCCTCGCTTTATTGGGGACGGGGGCGAGGCCCGTCCCGTCCCGTCCGTCACCGCTCCTCCTCGCCTTGACACGCGCCCTGGCCAGTGAGGTGCGTGGTGCCATGTAGGCAGCCATGCAGCTGAGGTGGAGCGGTGGCGGAGCCTTCACGAAGATCTGCATGCCGCCACGCAGGCGCTCGATGAGTTGGCCTGGGAGCTACATGTTGCCACGCAGGTGCCCGCCCAGCTGGTTGGGCTGGCAGCTACATGTGAACGGCGGTGGAAGCTTGGTTGGCGCGGGCCTGGCGGTGGCCCTGCTGGCGTTCTTGGTGAGGACCTTGCCGGGTGGCCCGGCAAGGGTTTTGCCGTGTGGCCCGGCAAGGGGCTTGCCGTGGCGCGCTGTCGTCCCCGGCAAGGGCCTTGATGGGGGTCTGGTGGCCTTCCTCGGCAAGGATCTTGCCGAGGATCGTAGTCTTCTAATCCTCATCTGATCTTGAATGTGTCTTCACAAAGATCTGCATGCCACCACAGAGGTGCCTTCCCGAGCCCTGGCCCCACGTGGATGATGGCGTTGGGGACCGTGGGCTCAAGGGTGGCTCACTCTGTTGGTGTGGGGCGAGCTGCCCCGACAAGGGTCTTGCCGGGGGCTGCTGAGGCTGCCCCCGGCAAGGGTCTTGCCGAGGGGAACCTGCTTCGTCCCTCTGCTCTTTGTGGTCTTGGTCTTGGCGTTGCTTTGGTTATCTTGGGCTCTGGTCCTACCTTGGCTCACCTCCCCTGTTCTGCTCGGCGTGACCGTAGGCGCGGCTCCGACTGCCCGTGCACAGGTATAGGGGTACAAAAACGCACCCCTCTTTTTGTACACCGACAGGAGCCCCCGAGCCTGGGCCACACATAAGCGCGATACGTTGTTGGGCCAGGCCCAAAACGGTGTGCGGGCAGGCGGGGCGGTTTTTACCGCGGTAGGACTTTTCGCGCGCTGCGCTTCCCACGACCCATGCGCGTGGCGCGGCGTGGAGGGGCATGCGTGACGTGGGCGGCATGCGTGGGGCGGTTTCCGCACGCATGCGTCACATCGCAGTAAAGAGGCGGCTCACACCTTCCCCATAAAAAGAGGGAGACGTGGAGGCGCGGCTCATTTACTGAATGGGGCCGGGCCGCGGTCTTCAAGGCGTCCACACCCCACTGATCACGGGGTGAGGAGAGGTCGCTTCACCCGTCCCCTCGGTTCTGCATGTTCGCCACGTGTCCTTCATGCGTCTGGGGTGGCAAGCGGTGGAGGCGGGAAACTGGGCCGTCGTTGGTTGGGGCAGTAGGTCGGTTCTGATTCCCTGTGCCTCCGGTGGCTGGATTGGCCGAGCGGGGCGGCCAAGCCCCGACCCTGCCCCTTTATAAAGAGAGGGAAGGGGGGATGGCGTCCCGCATTCTTCTATCTTCTATCTCCTCCTGCTTCTGCTTCTTCCTCTCACTCGTCATGGAGAAGGGGAATCCCGGTCCCTCGACGGTGGCGGCGAGGGTCGCTGCTCGACAACGCGTCCTCCTCCCCCTGAGCCCGTGGTGGTGGAGCCGGCCGCGAGGGGAAGGGGGAGGGGCGAGGCCGTGGGCGAGGCCGGGGCAGAGGTCGCAGTGCTCGGGGAAGAGGAGGACGGGGCGGCACGCCGTCTTCGCCCCCGCCAATGGTGCCTTTCCCAATCGAAGGCCATGTCGGAGACCAGCCCCGCGAGTTCTTCATCAGGCTGCGCCGGCCTCCGCATCATCGTCTCCGTCTTCCTGCCCCGTTCGCTCGGGAGATGGAGCGTGACCGGCCCCAATCCCTCATATTGCACATGAGGGGTTGTGGGAATGGGGGCACGCGGGTCGACGTCGACTTCCCGGCTCCTCGGGTCATGTACCTCCGTCGTGGGTGGAAGACATTCGCTCGCATCCACAGCCTGATGGCGGGGCTCGTCCTCTACTTCAAATTAATGGAGGATGGCCTGCTCTCCGTCAAGGTCTTCGGAGAGTTCGGAACTTGCCTGAAGTGCTGCGTGGAGAGCTCCTCCGATGGAGATTCTGACGATGGAAGCTCTTCCTCGAGCGAAAGTGACGAGGAGGATAGCGGGGCAGATGACGGGGACGAGTCCGACTAGGCGTCGGGCGCCCCACGCCTGGGCGGGTGCGGCAGCAGCAGCATCTGCACCTGGCCGCTCCTCCGGCAGAGGTTTGCCGGGGGCGGGGCCAGCTCCTTGAACTTCTCGGGGTCGTCTCCTTGGGCGGCTGGCATTGGGAGGCTGCAGAAGAGGAAGAGGGTGGGTGGCATGGCCGTCAACTCAGAGTACGCGGGCACCAGTGCCTTCATCGCGTATTGCCGGTCCTGCCACCTCGTCTTCCAGCTCCTTTCCCAGCACCGTCATCACCGGCCCACCCGTGGGCGGCCACCGAGGTGTTCTCTTGGTGCTTTCTGCTGCTCGTAGCTCGCCTAGGCGCCCCTTTTGCCCTTTCGCCTCCTTGACCTACCTCCTGAGGAGAGGGACAAGAAAGGGATTACAGGCACCTTATCTCTTTTTTAGTTTGTAAGCCTGCGGGCCTTCGTTAAATTTAGAACTTGTAATCCCCTTTGCTCATGTTTTTCATCTCGCACGAACTGTACCTATATGGGATGTTTTAATGAAAAATGGATGCTTGCCGGGTTTTTCGTTCGTGGGTAAATCCCGCAACAAGGAGCGAATCCTTGTTATTGTTTAAGATAAATGTTTTTCTCCCGGCAACAGGCCTTGCCGCACCCCCACTCCACTCAACCGTTCTCGCGCTCTTGGCGGAGGCAGGGATGAGGTGGGCCTTAGGCTCCTCGTTCTACCTCCTTGCCGCCGCGGCTACAACCAAATCCGGACCCAGGAAATAATCCTTAGGTATAGGAAAAGGGGGAGCACGGCAGCCTAGAGATAAAACACAAGGTTTCACATACCCCAGTCCGGTTCCGAAATGCATGACAGAGGATAAAAGACTTATCTAGATCTGCAGCCCTCGGCAATCTCACCTTGCCGCGGTTGGATCCTTGTGCTTGCAGCCCCCGGCAATCCTGGTTTGCCGGGGTCGGGGTGCCGGTCCGTTTCCTTCTTTCCAAGTAGCTCAGCAGAAGTGCTCATGTGCCCTGCGAACCAAAGGAGGACAGAAAAGGAACAGATAGACGCGCACTCGACCTCTAGGCTAGGGGTTAGTCGCTGCTAAGCACTATCAACCCTAACCAAGGAAGAGACTCGACCTAGCATGCATGCTATAACTTAGGGCGCCAGCGCTTCGTTTATTTATGCTCAGGGTCTGCGCCTGGCTTTGTACAAAGGGTCACATGCCTTGCCGGCAAAGCTTGTACAAAAGGTGGCTTGCCGGGAGGCCCGGCAAGCCGCGCCTTATGGGTAAAACTTGCGAAGATGCTCGATGTTCCAGGAGTTGCTCACTAGGACGGCATCTTCGGTCTCCAGGCGGACTGCGCCGGGCCTGGTGACTCGTATTACTCGATAAGGGCCTTCCCACTTCGGCGTCAACTTGTTGGTATTCTTGGTCGACTGAACGCGCCGAAGAACAAGGTCGCCTTCCTCAAAGCTTCGGGCATGAACCTTGCGGCTATGGTAGCGGCGCAAGGCTTGCTGGTAGCGCGCTGCTCTCACAGCCGCCCGAAGACGATCTTCCTCAAGGAGCGTCGCATCATCTTGGCGCAACTGCTCTTGCTCAAGCTCCTCATAAGCGAGCACTCGAGGTGACCCGTATATGAGTTCCGTGGGGAGAACTGCTTCTGCCCCATAGACCAGGGAAAAAGGTGTCTGGCTGGTGGCTCGATTTGGCGTCATCCTGATCGTCCAAAGAACCGCCGGCAATTCATCAATCCAGCGCCTTCCGCTCTTGCGCAGCTTGTCAAAAGTCTTTGTCCTTAGGCCTCGCAACACTTCAGCATTTGCCCTCTCCGCTTGGCCGTTGCTCCGTGGGTGTGCCATGGAAGCAAAACAGACCTTGCTGCCGAGGTCTTGAATGTATTGCATGAAGGTGTGGCTCGTGAACTGCGTGCCATTGTCGGTGATGACTCTGTTTGGCACACCAAAACGGTAGACCAGTCCCTTGAAAAACTTGACAGCTGACTGAGCAGTCACCTTTCTCACTGCTTCCACCTCCGGCCACTTTGTGAACTTGTCGATCGCAACGTACAAGTACTCAAAGCCCCCGGCAGCGCGGGGGAAAGGGCCCAGTATATCGAGCCCCCAGACCGAGAATGGACAGGAGAGAGGGATTGTTTGAAGGGCTTGAGCTGGTTGATGAAGCTTCTTTGAATGGAACTGACACGCTTCACACTTGGTTACTAGTGCCGTTGCATCCTGGAGAGCGGTGGGCCAGAAGAAACCTTGCCAGAACGCCTTCCCGGCAAGGGCCCTCGACCCTATGTGGGAGCCACATATGCCTCCGCGTACCTCCGCCAACAGCTCCAGTACTTCCTCCCGGGGGATGCACTTTAATTTACACCGTTTGGCCTTCTCCTGTATAGGACGTCATCGACGAACTGGTACAGGGCGGACAGACGGGCTACTTTTTCCGCTTCTTCCTTCTCCTCAGGAAGCTCCCCTATTTGGAGGAAATGGACGTTATGCTGCGCCCATGACGGAGCCTGGGGCTCGACGGCAAGGGCCAAAGGCATTTCCTCCGCCATGGGAGCGGTTGTCTCTACGGCGAGGGCTTGACGCCCTGCCGGAGCCAGTTGCTCTTGGGCAGGTTCAGCATCCATGGCAGCACCCTTGCCGGCAGCCCCAGGGGGCTCGGTAGGAAAGTACTTGCCGGGACCTGACTTCCTCCGCTTGTTCTGCCCCGCTGATGGCTCGACGGATGGTTGAGTTAACCCGAGCAAAAAGGTACCTGGTTCCACAGGTAGCTTGAATGCAGCACGCTTTGACAAGTAATCGGCGATGTCGTTCTCCATTCGGGGATGTGCTCCGCTTGAATACTGTCAAAGCGCTCCTCCAGCTTCCTCACCTCATCTACGTAGGCCTCCATCAATGGGCTCTGGTAATCCTTGTTGACCTGCCTAACAACAAGCTGCGAGTCACCCCTGACGATGAGCTTCTTAACCTCGAGGTCTGCCGCGATCCTGAGGCCGGCAAGCAATCCCTCATACTCAGCAGTGTTGTTGGTGGACATCTCCCTGGGGAAGTTCATCTGGATCACGTACTTGAGGTGCTCTCCGGTGGGCGCGACGAGTAGCACACCGGCGCCAGCGCCTTGCAGCGAGAAAGCCCCATCAAAGTACATGATCCAGTCGCGGTCTGCTTCCTTGCCGGGGAGAGTGGTCTCCAGCATTTCTTCGTCAGGCGTTGAGGTCAATTCTGCAATGAACTCCGCCAAGACTCTGCTCTGGATCGTCGAGGTACTTTCAAACTTCAAACCGAAACTTGATAGCTCCAAGGCCCATTCCACAATCCTTCCGGTTGCATCTGGGTTATGCAGTATCCGTTGCAACGGGAGGCGGGTGACGACAGTGATCCCGTGGGCTTGGAAGTAATGACGCAGCTTCCTCGAGGCCATAAGGAGGGCGAAGAACAATTTTTGCACGCCGGAATACCTCGACCTAGCCCCCTGCAAGAGGGAGCTGACAAAGTAAACCGGGTGCTGCATCATCTTCTTCTTCGGCACCACCTCACTCGACTGCGCGGGCACTGCCTTGGTGGCACCAGACTCTGCCGGGGGCCGCGCCTTGTCGGCACCAGGCCCTACCGGGGGAGTCTTTGGCTTGCCATCCGCTGATTCTGCCGCCATTGCTGCCTCCTCGTCGACCTCCCTCTGTGCCACCAGTGCGGCGCTGACCACTTGATTCGTCGCCGCCAGATACAGCAGCGACGGCTCTTGTGGTCTAGGCGCAACCAGTATTGGCGTGGAGGAAAGGTATTTCTTCCGATCCTGCAGTGCTGCCTCGGCTTCTGGGGTCCACTCTTATTGGGCCTGCCTTCTTCAAGATTTTGAAGAAGGGAAGGGCGCGCTCGGCGGACTTGGAGATGAATCGGCTCATGGCAGCAACGCAGCTGGTGAGCCGACGCACATCCTTGATCCGCTTGGGTGCCTCGATCTACTCAATAGCCTTGACCTTGTCTGGGTTTGCCTCGATCCCGCGCTGTGACACAAAGAACCCGAGAAGCTTGCCGGATGGAACGCCGAAGACACACTTCTCAGGGTTCAGCTTGAGGTTGATCTTGCGCAGGTTAGCAAATGTCTCTTCCAGATCTTGCACAAGAGTTGGCCCGTCCTTGGTTTTGACCACTATGTCACCCATGTAGGCCTCCATATTTCTATGGAGCTGAGGTTCAAAACCAATTTAGACTGCTCTTGCGAACGTTGAGCCAGCACTCTTCAACCCGAAAGGCATCCGTAAAAAGCAATACGTACCACATGGGGTGATGAATGCTGTCTTCTCTTCATCTTCTTTCGTCGTGAAGATCTGGTGGTAGCCTGAGTAGGCGCCGAGGAATGATAGTAGATCGCACCCGGCCGTGGAGTCAACAATCTGGTCGATGCGCGGCAACGGGAAGGGGTCCTTAGGGCAAGACTTATTGATGTCTGTGTAATCAATACACAGTCTCCACTTCCCATTCGCCTTGCGCACCACTACCGGATTGGCCAACCACGTCGGGTGGAGCACTCCTCTCACCAAACCCGCCGCTTCCAACTTCCTGATCTCCTCTGTGATGAACTCCTGCCTCTCCAGAGCCTGCTTTCTGACCTTCTGCTTGACGGGCCGCGCATGGGGGCAGACAGCTAGGTGGTGCTCAATCACCTCCCTGGGAACACCAGGGATGTCGGATGCTTGCCATGCAAACACGTCGACATTCGCCCGCAGGAAGGTGATGAGCGCGCCTTCCTATTTGCTGTCGAGGGTGGACCCTATGGTGAAGGCCCCTCCCGTGCCATCCTCCTTGACGGGCACCTTCTTGGTTTGTGGCGGCTCGGCCCTGGGTCTCTTGCTCTTGTCGGTAGAGCTCTCTGGCACGTCCTCGACGGTAGCACAACACTCCGAGGAGGTGCGCTTTCCGGAGTGGGTGCGAGAGGTCTTGCCAGGCTTCTTCTTCCCTCCCGGGGCTTCAGCGTCAGGAGTAGGTGCCTTGGCGGCAGCCGCTGCAACTGCTTCACGGTAGAGCTGGTCGGCGCAGATCAGCGCGTCCTTCTTGTCGGAGGGGACGGAGATGATGGTCAATGGCCCAGGCATCTTTAGCATGTTGTAGGCGTAGTGTGACGCCGCCATGAACTTGGCTAGTGCCGGGCGGCCGAGGATCCCGTTGTAGGGCAAGGGGATCTCGGCTACGTCGAAGACGATCCTCTCCGTCATGTAGTTCAACTCTCCTCCAAACATCACGGGCAGTGTGACCTTTCCCTTCGGCTGGCTCCTCCCCGGGTTGACCCCTTCAAACGTGCCCGTTTCCTCGAGGTCTCCATCAGGGATTTGCAACCTTTTGATCACGACAGGCGAGATCAGGTTCAGGCCGGCCCCGCCGTCAACCAACATCTTGTTCACCCTGAGGTTGCGTATCGTTGGTGAGACCAACAATGGCAAACACCCGACCGCGGTAGTGCGGTCAGGGTGGTCCTCGGCGTCAAAGATGAGGGGCATGCTGGACCACTTCAGCGGCTTCTGAGCGTCGAACGACGGCTCTGCTGCTGTAATCTCACGCGCCCACTGCTTGACCTGGCGGTGAGAGGTATGCAGCGAGGCGCCGCCATCGACGCACATGGCCTCCGTAGCCTTCTGGAACCCTTGCTCACAAGACTCGTCGTCCTCGGGTGGGCCTCTCTTGCTGGTTGTCCTTGCCGGGGCGGCCTCCTTGGCCGCCGCGCTTCTTGCCGGATCCCTCAGCACCGTCCTTGTCCTTCTCCTTGTCCCGCCTCTCGTACTCAGCCTTTTGCTTCTCAGCAAACAGCTCGACTTGTCGGCAGTTCTGCAGGTTGTGGCCCTTGGTGCAGTGGATCTTGCAGTATTGCTTGCCGGAGCTTCCTGGCTTGTCGGTAGCCGCCAAGGCCCGGCAGGCGGCGCACCCGGCAATCTCTTTGCCGGGGGCGTCTGCCCTGACCTTCTTGCTGGCACCGGTATCGTCAGATCCCTCAACGGCAAGCATGGCCTTGCCTTTGCGTTTCCTGTTGCGACGCCGGCCCTTCTTCGTCGGCGTGGCGGCGTCTTCATCAGTAGAGTCGGTTTCCGTGCCGGCGTCTTTGCCGGGGTACTTCGTTCCTTCTTCAGCCCGGGCGCACCTATCGGCCAGAACGTAGAGCTCGGCCACATCCTTAACCTTGGTCATCGCCAGCTCCTCGCGCATCTTGCAATTGCGCACGTTCTGGTGGAACGCGCTAATCACAGCGGCGGGATGAACGTCGGGGATGCTGTATTGCACCCGGCTGAATCTCTGGATGTACTTGTGCAGGGTCTCCCCTTCCTTCTAGGGTATGATATGCAGATCACTGGCCTGGCCATGAGCTTGGTGGCCTCCTGTGAAGGCGCCAACAAACTCATGGCACAGATCCGACCAAGAAGAAATGGAATCCACCGGCAAGTGCATCAACCAAGACATCACATTGGGCTTGAGTGCCAGCGGGAAATAGTTGGTGAGCACCTTGTCGTCGCGAGCTCCAGCAGCCTGCATTGTGATGGTGTAGATGCTGAGGAACTCGGACGGATGGGTCCTGCTAGTGTACTTCCCGCTGACGTCGGGCTTGAACGCGCGGTGGGACGGCCACTGGAATTGCCGCAGCTCACGGGTAAAGGCCGGGCAGCCCACCTCGTAAGGTAGGCCGCCGGAGCCCCCTGGTGCCGGGTAGTCCATAGCGGGTCCCGCCCGCTTGTCCGACTGGCGGCGCGTTTCGCGCCGACGCTCGACGGTGGTTCGAGCGTCTTCGTGAGCTCGCTCCCGGAGGACCTGGCGCTGATCGCGGAGGGTCCACGGGTCGGACGATGCTATGGAGATGTGATCACAAGCGTCGTCGCGACGGGCCGACGCCCGCGACGGCTGGCGAGGAGGAGGAGAGTGCACCGTGGCCGCAGCTCCCCCGGTCCTCCCAGCGCCAGCATGTGGTGGCTCGGTGGAGCGCCGACCCGAGGGCCCCGCCGGTCGCGGATCGTCTTTGTTTGCGATGGCGACGAGGCTCCGGATGGTGGCCCTCCACTCGTCGAGTTTCTCCGCAGCAGGAGGGAAGTCGAGGAGCAGCTGTGCGCGCGCCAAAGCTTCCGCTGGTGTGGGCGGCGGCGACAGCTGCGTGGATCGCGGTGCGCTTCGACTTCTAACTACGTTAGAAGGAGCTCCTTCACGACCCAGCGGCTGCGTGCCATTTTCGCCAGCGCTTCGGCGAGCGTGCTGAACCCCTTCATCTTGCCGATGACGCACATGGCTCTTCCCACGGCGGTGCCCAGGGTCACCAACGCGGTGATGCTGTTCGGCGCGCACACCATGGGAAGAACGCGCGGTGGTCGCCGGTGTAGATGTCCTGGAGGTCGCCGCGCCGCCCGGAGTCGGCACAACGACATCCCGAGAGGGCCCGCGCCGCCTGCGGGGGCCCCAGCTCCGTCTTTGGATCCGGTGACGTGTAGCCGGCCGTCTGGCGCGCGAACGACGCCGCTCGCCAGGCTCCGACTGCCTGGGCGATGCTGGTGCTCGCGGGCCGTGGCCTGGGTCCTGTCTGCGACCGGTCCGCTGCTCGTCCGCACCGGCACGGGCCGTTCGGCTCCCAACGAGCCGATCGCCGTGGTCGTCTTCTTCTTAGGGGCCATGGCGACGAAGAATTGCAAGGCTAACTACCAGACCAGATTCTCACAATTGCGCCCCCTACCTGGCGCGCCAAAGATGTCAGTGTGGAACGACACCTATGGGATCACAAGAATCCCTACTACGGTTGCCGGGGCGCAGGGTTGTGAGGAGAGCAGGGCTAGTAGACAGCACAAGGATCGTTTACCCAGGTTCGGGCCACGAGGATGCGTAAAACCCTAGTCCTGCTTTGGTGGGTGTATTTCTGAGAGTTCTTGAGCTCTCGAACTAGCTGTGGTCAGTGCGTGGTTCGAAAGAGCCGAATCCTTCTCCAGTTTGCCATGGGCCTCATTTTATAGTTGAAAAGGGGCTGCCACAGTGACACACAGGAGGTGGAAAGGCGTACAGTGCTCTGAGCTTATCGCTCGTATTACAGGACAAGACGCATTTAATGCGTAGCTTAGGTGTCCCCTTGCTTTATTGGGGACGGGGGCGAGGCCCGTCCCGTCCGTCGCCGCTCCTCCTCGCCTTGACACGTGCCCTGGCCAGTGAGGTGCGTGGTGCCATGTAGGCAGCCAGGCAGCTGAGGTGGAGCGGTGGCGGAGCCTTCACGAAGATCTGCATGCTGCCATGCAGGCGCTCGATGAGTTGGCCTGGGAGCTGCATGTTGCCACGCAGGTGCCCGCCCAGCTGGTTGGGCTGGCAGCTGCATGTGAACGGCGGTGGAAGCTTGGTTGGCATGGGCCTGGTGGTGGCCCTGCTGGCGTTCTTGGTGAGGACCTTGCCGGGTGGCCCGGCAAGGTTTTTGTCGTGTGGCCCGGCAAGGGTCTTGCCGTGGCGCGCTGTCGTCCCCGGCAAGGGCCTTGCCGGGGGTCTGGTGGCCTTCCTCGGCAAGGATCTTGCCGAGGATCATCATCTTCTAATCCTCATCTGATCTTGAATGTGTCTTCACAAAGATCTGCATGCCACCACAGAGGTGCCTTCCCGAGCCCTGGCCCCATGTGGATGATGGCATTGGGGACCGTGGGCTCAAGGGTGGCTCGCTCTGTTGGTGTGGGGCGAGCTGCCCCAGCAAGGGTCTTGCTGGGGCTACCCCCGGCAAGGGTCTTGCCGGGGGGAACCTGCTTCGTCCCTCTGCTCTTTGTGGTCTTGGTCTTGGCGTTGCTTTGGTTATCTTGGGCTCTGGTCCTACCTTGGCTCACCTCCCCTGTTCTTCTTGGCGTGACCGTAGGCGTGGCTCCGACTGCCCGTGCACAGGTATATGGGTACAAAAACGCACCCCTCTTTTTGTACACCGACAGAGTGCTTCTATTGATCCCAATGATATGCCTTTGTCTACGCTGATTGAGAATAATAATGAATCTATGGATGTGAATTTTGGAATAATTTTGGTAATAACGCGTATAGAGGTAATTTTAATCCTAGGCCGTTTCCTAGTAATTCCTCTAATAATTATGGTAATTCCTACAACAATTCTTATGGAAATTATAATAAGAGGCCCTCTGATTTTGAGAATAGTGTTAAAGAATTTACGAGTTTGCAAAAGAATTTCAATGCGTCGGTTGAAGTAAAATTGCTTAAGATTGATGATTTGGCTATGAACGTGGATAGGATTTCTCTTGATGTTGATTCTTTGAAACTTAGATCTATTCCACCCAAGCATGATATCAATGAGTCCCTCAAAGCTACGATAATTTCCATTGATGAGTGCAAAGAAAGAACCGCTAAGATGCGTGCTAAAAAAGATTGGTTTGTAAAAACTTGTTCTTCTAGTTTCTGTGAAAATAATGATGAAGATCTTAAAGTGATTTATGTGAATCCTATTGAATCTTTGTTTTCCAATGTAAATCTTGATAAATATGGGACTGGAGATGATTCAACTTTAGTTAAAAGGCATCCCAATGATTCGGAGATTTTAGATCTTGATGCAAAAATTCATAAAAGTGGGATTGGAGAAGTCAAAACTTTAGGTAGCAATGAACCCACTCTTTTGGATTTCAAGGAATTTAATTATGGTAATTGTTCTTTAGTAGATTGTATTTCCTTGTTGCAATCCAGGTTGAATTCTCCTCATGCTTATAATCAAAACAAGGCTTTTACTAAACACATCGTTGATGCTATGATGCAATCTTTTGAAGAAAAGCTTGAATTGGAAGTTTCTATCCCTAGAAAACTTTATGATAAGTGGGAACCTACTATTAAGATTAAGATTAAAGATTATGAGTGCCATTCTTTGTGTGATTTGGGTGCTAGCGTTTCCACAATTCCAAAAACTTTATGTGATGTGTTAGGTTTCTGTGAATTTGATGATTGTTCTTTAAATTTGCATCTTGCGGATTCCACTATTAAGAAACCTATGGGAAGGATTAATGATGTTATTATTGTTGCAAATAGGAATTATGTGCCCATGGATTTCATTGTTCTTGATATAGATTGCAATCCTAAATGTCCTATTATTCTTGGTAGACCTTTCCTTAGAACGATTGGTGCAATTATTGATATGAAAGAAGGAAACATTAGATTTCAATTTCCATTAAGGAAGGGCATGGAACACTTTCCAAGAAAGAAAATTAAATTGCCTTCTGAATCTTTTATGATAGCTACTTATGGATTGCATGCCAAAGATGACAATACCTAGATCTATTCGTGTTTTATGCCTAGCTAAGGGCATTAAACAATAGCGCTTGTTGGGAGGCAACCCAATTTTAATTTTTTGTTTGTGCTTTTTAGGTTCTGTTTTGCATTAAATAATTCATATAGCCTCTGGTTAGAGGTGGTTTTGTGTTTTAATTAGTGTTTGTGCCAAGTAAGACCTTTGGGATAGCTTACGGTGATAGTTGATTTGATCTTGCTGAAAAATAGAAACTTTTGCGCTCAGGAAAACAATTCTAATTTCTAACAGAAGCTTGATAAAATACTGTTTCTTTTTGAAGAGGATTAATAGACAAATTTCTTAGGTTGTCCTAATTTTTCAGAATTGTTGGAGTTACAGAAGTATTAGAAATATCCAGATTGCTACAGACTGTTCTGTTTTTGACAGATTCTGTTTTCTATGTGTTGTTTGCTTATTTTGATGAATCTATGGGTAGTATCGGGGGGTATGAACCATGGAAAAGTTGCAATACAGTAGATATTACACCAATATAAATAAAGAATGAGTTCACAACAATACCGAAAGTGGTGATTTATTTTCTTATACTAACGGAGCTTATGAGATTTTCGTTTGAGTTTTGTGTTGTGAAGTTTTCAAGTTTTGGGTGAGGATTTGATGGACTATGGAATAAGGAGTGGCAAGAGCCTAAGCTTGGGGATTACCAAGGCACCCCAAGGTAATATTCAAGTACAACCAAGAGCCTAAGCTTGGGGATGCCCCGGAAGGCATCCCCTCTTTCGTCTTCGTCTATCGGTAACTTTACTTGAGGCTATATTTTCATTCACCACATGATATGTGTTTTGCTTGGAGCGTCTTGTATGATTTGAGTCTTTGCTTTTAGTTTGCCACAATCATCCTTGCTGTACACACCTTTTGATAGAGACACGCATGAATCATGATTTATTAGAATACTCTATGTGCTTCACTTATATCTTTTGAGCTATGCAATTTTGCTCTAGTGCTTCACTTATATCTTTTTAGAGCAGGGCGGTGGTTTTATTTTATAGAAATTGATGAACTCTCATGCTTCACTTATATTATTTTGAGAGTCTTTAAACAGCGTGGTAATTTGCTTTCGTTATAAATTTAGTCCTAATATGATAGGCATCCAAGAGGGATATACTAAAAACTTTCATATAAAGTGCATTGAATACTATGAGAAGTTTCATTCCTTATGATTGTTTTGAGATATGAAGATGGTGATATTAGAGTCATGCTAGTGAGCAATTGTGAATTTGAGAAACACTTGTGTTGAGGTTTCTGAGTCCCGTAGCATGCACGTATGGTGAACCCTTATGTAACGAAGTTGGAGCATGATATATTTTTTGAGTGTCTTCCTTATGAGTGGCCGTCGGGGACGAGCGATTGTCTTTTCCTATGAATCTATCCCCCTAGGAGCATGCACGTAGTACTTTGTTTCGATGACTAATAGATTTTTGCAATAAGTATGTGATTTCTTTATGACTAATGTTGAGTCCATGGATTATACGCACTCTCACCCTCCCACCATTGCTAGCCTCTCTAGTACCGCGTAACTTTCGCCGGTACCATAAACCCACCATATACCTTCCTCAAAACAGCCACCATACCTACCTATTATGGCATTTCCATAGCCATTTCGAGATATATTGCCATGCAACTTTCCACCACTCCGTTTATTATGACACACATCATCATTGTCATATTGCTTTGCATGATCATGTAGTTGACATCGTATTTGTGGCAAAGCCACCACTCATCATTTTTATACATGTCGCTCTTGAGTCATTGCACATCTCGGTACACCGCCGGAGGCATTCATATAGAGTCATATTTTGTTCTAGTATCGAGTTGTAATTTTTTGAGTTGTAAGTAAATAAAAGTGTGATGATCTTCATTATTAGAGCATTGTCCCATGTGAGGAAAAAAAAGAGAAAAGGCCAAAAAAAGAGACGGTCCAAAAAAGAAAAAAAAAAGAGAAAGGAAAAAGGAGAGAAAAAGAGAGAAGGGGCAATGTTACTATCCTTTTACCACACTTGTGCTTCAAAGTAGCACCATGATCTTCATGATAGAGAGTCTCCTATTTTGTCACTTTCATATACTAGTGGGAATTTTTCATTATAGAACTTGGCTTGTATATTCCAACGATGGGTTTCCTCAAATTGCCCTAGGTCTTCATGAGCAACCAAGTTGGATGCACACCCACTTAGTTTTTCTTTTTGAGCTTTCATAAACTTATAGCTCTAGTGCATCCGTTGCATGGCAATCCCTACTCACTCACATTGATATCTATTGATGGGCGTCTCCATAGCCCGTTGATACGCCCAGGGGGTAGGGCGCGCCCCCATCCTTGTGGGCCCCTCGTGCACCCCCCGACCTAATTCTTTCGCCTATATATACTCATATATCCCCAAACCAACATATATCCCCAAACCAACAGAGGCATCCACGAAAACACTTTTCCACCGCCGCAACCTTCTGTACCCCTGAGATGCCATCTAGGGACCTTTTCTGGCACCCTGCCGGAGGGGGATTTGATCACGGAGGGCTTCTACATCAACTCTATTGCCCTTCTGTCGGTGTACAAAAGTAGGGGCCCTCTTTGTACCCCTTTACTTGTGCACGGGCAGTTAGAGCCGCATCTGTGGCCACGCTTAGCGGGGTAGAGGAAGGAAGCAAGAATACAAGACCACCAGAGTAGCACCCCAATCAGGGGCGCAGAAGGGCGAGGCAGCAAGATGGGCTTCCCCCCGGCAAGACCCTTGCCGGGGCAGCCCACACAGCCCCAGCAAGAGCCTTGCCGGGGCAAGTTACCCAACACCAGCAAGGCCACCACCCTTGAGCCTGAGAGTTCCAACAATGTCGACAACATTGGAACCAAGGCTACGGAGGCACCTGCATGGTGGAATGCAGGTCTTTGTGAAGACAAAGGGCCCGCGAGGCCTAGATGGGAACCACAAGACAGGACGATAGCGGGGCTCCTTGCCGAGGATGCCCACGAGGCCCCGGCAAGGCTCCTGCCGAAGATACCCATGAGGCCCCGGCAATACTCCTTGCCGAGGGCGCCCGCAAGGCCCCGGCAAGACCCTTGCCGGGAATATGAGCAGGACCGCGGCAAGGCCTTGCCGCCCTGTCACCGCCCCAGCTCACCAGCCGACCCACCAACTAAGCAAGTACCCAAGTGGCAATACATGGCTCCTAATCCAACTAGTCAAGCACCTGCGTGGTGGCATGCAGATCTTCGTGAAGACCCTGCCACCGCACCAGCTCAGTAGCCAGCCAGCCTACATGGCGCAGCATGCCTCGTTGGTCTGTACGTGTGTCGGAGCAAGGCGAAGCGGCGATGGATGGGACGGGCTTCACTGCCATCCCCGATAAAGCAAGAGGACACCTAAGTAGCGCATTTAATGCATTTTGTCTTGTGATGTCAGGCGATAAGCTTGACTACCATACAACATTACACCTCCTGTGTGCCACTATGGCAGCCCCTTCAACTATAAAAAGAGGCCCGCGGCGTACTGAGAGAGGATTCGAATTTTTGGAGGCTACACACTCTGTAGCTAGCCCACGAACACCAGATAAACACGAACCAGCAGGAGTAGGGTATTACGCATCACTTGCGGCCCGAACCTAGATAGTTCCTCCGTGTTGATCTTCTAATCCCGCTCTTTCCACAGCCCCGCGCCCTGTCAACCGTAGAAGGGATTCTCTGTGATCCCATAGGTGTCGTTTCCCCGACATCTTTGGCGCGCCAGGTAGGGGGCGCGCAGCTGTGAAAATTCGGTTTGAAGGTCAGCGCATCGACTTCTTCATGGCGATGGCTCGAGAGGAGAAGGCGACGTCGATCAGCTGCCCTCTGGTGTCGTCCACAACCGCGACAACCGTCTGTGTGGCCACGAAAAGCTAAGTCACGCAAAATTTTGTTTAATTTCATTTATATATGTTGGTCTTCCTCGAAGGATCTCGGTCCTTGTACGGGAAACCTACACGCCATGGGACCCTTCCGCCATTGTCAACGCCCTTGCTCTGTTTCGAGCCTGCTCAATAGTTCAAGCGGCCGCGCTGAGAACGGCAAGGTGGCCTACCCGCTATTAGCAACGCCCTTGTCTCTGTCTCGAGTCCGCTCGACAGTTCAAGCGGCCGCGCTGAGAACGGCAAGGTGGTTTGCCCGGCAGCAAGCGGCCCCCCGGTAGGGTGCTAAGGATCCTTCCTCAAAGCACCACGACATGGGTTTACGCGCCGACAGCCTTATCCAACCAAGCGTAGGGTGCAAACATACAAAGAAAGATCTAACAGGAAGATAGCATGCTTGATCTTAAAGTACTGCAAAGTTATGTTGCATCAAATAATTGTTGCGGTTCTAACTTACGATAAAATTGTCTTGGTCTTGAACTCGCAGCGGCAACGAGAAACGGGGTGCCTAGTCTCGGCATTGGCCCTCCACCCTCTGGACTCTCTCGACGCAGTCGATGATGGGCTTGATACGCTCCTTGAGCGCCGCGAGGTCCGCCTCCTCTGGCAAGCTCTCTAGCGCGTCGGCGAAGTTGACGGTGGGGTTCCAGAGCGCCACCTTGGTGAGCACCTTGGTCAGGGCACCCCGGTAGAGCTTCCGGGCCTCGTTGGCCAGATAAGTTGCCCGGTTGGAGCGGAGCTGATCAAAGGCATCGAGGTCGCGCTTGAAGAACAAGTTCAGCCTGGCGTTGGGGCTTATGTTCCTGTCCTCGGAGAGCCTGACGTCCGGCATGCCCATGACGGCTAGCTGGGCGGTGGGCTTCCCCGCGACGTCGATGAGGCGGCTGATCCAGAGCTCCACGCTGGCCACATAGTCCTCGTGGTTGGCGGCGTCGTTCTTCCTCTTCTGCCTCTCGTCCTCCAGGGCCTGGTTCAGGGTCTCCTCACGAGCCCTGGTCTGCGAAAGCGTCCCCTCCAGGCCGTCCAGCTTCAGCTTCAGGTCATTGATGGAGTCGTTGGCCTTGGAGAGTAGCTCGGCCTTGCTGAGGACTGCGGTCTGCGCATCCGCCAAAGCACCATTGGCCGTGTCCTTCTCCTTCGTCAGCTCCAAGACCACCTTCTTCAGCTCCTCCCGCTCCGGCTCCAGCTTCTTCACCTTGTCGACGTGGACTAGGGCCAGAGCATTGAGTGCCTCCTTGTGCCTCTGCTCCAGCTCCTAGGTCCACCACGCGACGAGATTCTCGACCTCCTCATCCTTGCCACGGAGTGTGGTGGCGAGCGCCTCCTCACGGGCGGCAAGGTCCTCCTCCTGGGAGTTCAGCAGAGCCTAGTGCTGTTGCCGGGCGGCTTCGTCTTTGGCGGCCTGCTCCTTCGCCAACTCCTGGGCCTTCTCGATATCAGCTTGCTTCAGGATGAGTTCGCACTTGCGCTCAGCCAGCTCGCCCTGGGAGGCCTTCAGTTCTTCCTGGGCGTCGCGGAACCAGGCCTGTGCCTTGTCCACCGCCGTCATCTTGCATTTTGCCTTGTCAAGGCGGGCACGGTGGAGCGCTTGGAGCTTCTGGAAGTTGACACTCATGGCCCGAAGAAGCTTCTCCTCCTGAGAACCATCACCGCCGACGCTCGGTTCATCAACAACCTGGAGCCCGGCAGTGGCAAGCGTCTCGTCGTCGAACACCTCCCCCTCGGCTGGCGCTCTACCACCCGCCGTCCCGGGGAGGCGGACGAACAAGTGATCGCCCACCTTCAGATACTTGTCCAAGGCCGGGGCTGCAGGGGATGAAGATTGGTCGTTGGCCACCTCCTCCTCGGCGGGCTCCTTGGCGGCCTCCTCGGTGGTAGCCTTGCCGGACTTCCTGGCGGGCCCCTTGCCGGCTTCCCCGGCAGCGGTCTCGCTGGCCTCCCCGGTAGGCCCCTTGGCGGCCTCCTCGGCAGCGGACTTGGCGGCTTCCTCGGTGGCAACCTTGGTGGGCTCGGCCTCAGCATCCCTGGCGACTTCCTCGATGACGATGTCGATGCCATCCTGGTCCATCGAGGGAGGATCTGAAAACCAGTAAAAGGAATGAAGCAAGGCCAAAACCGAAACTCAAAAAAGAAAGAGAGAGAGAGAGAGAGAGAGAGAGAGAGAGAGAGGGACTGGAGGCAGGCACTTACCCGTGCCGGGCTAGGAGGAAGTGTTTCCCTCCCCGCCAACATTCGTCGTCGAGGTGAAGCCGCTGCCGCCCAAGTTCGCCTCCTGCCCCTCCTCCGTGCGCATGGGCTCAGTGGTAGGTGTCCTTGCCGGGGACGCCCCTCTGGGCGGCGTGGTCGATGGGGGCGGCGTGTAGGGGGTGGCCCTCAGCGGCTCCTCCTAATGCTTCTCCCCTCCTACAAATCCGGCAAGGTCAGCACCAAGATGCACGCCCCAAGGCGCATTGGCGAGAAGTCAGTGATGGACTCACGCTGGGGGCTGAGGCTGGGGCTGTGTCGGGGGCTGTTGTCCGGGCTGATCTCCACCACCACCGGCGTGTGTGGAACACCGGCCGGGGGCTTGTCGCTCGTTGAGGCCCTGGCCCTCTTGGCCACCCTCTGGGCCATCGTCTCCATGTCCCTGTGAAGATAATATCAAGTCAAAAAGAAGAGGATAACGCAGGTGTGAGGTCAGGAGATGATGGAAAGCGAAATACTTACTTGTCCTCCACCTCCTCCTCCACTGGCTTCCTCTTCCTCTTCGGGCTAAAAGACCCGAGGTCGAACTCGGCCTCCAGGGTGCTGTCCGAGGGAGGGGGAGAAGGGGATAGGGTCTGGCGTCGCTTGGACGAGGAGGAGGCAGTCGCCGTCTTCTTCGTCACCGTGGCCTTCACCGTCTTCTTCGCTGCCACGGCCTTCATCGCCCTCGTCTCATGCACGGGCTGCTCCTGAGCCGGTTGCCGCTGCGTGGTCCTGTCGGGCTGGACCGGCTCACCGGAGCTGGCCCGTCGCAGGACGCGTTTCCTCCCCACGGCTAGGGGGTTATCCGCCTCGGCCTCCTTGTCGGACGACTCGTCGCCCACTTCTTCAAAAAGGGGGCCCCGGCGCCGGCGCCGCTGGCCCCCGGCAGACTCCGCCCACTGGGCGAGCTCCTTCTCCTCTGTAGCCGTGTCGGCCTCGTCCTCCATGGCGCCGATGCTGCCAGCCTCCTGGGCAAGCGCTGCTTCCGTTGCCTTGGCAGCGATGTAGTCGAGCTCCTGCTTGGTGGTGTCCTTGATGAGCAATGGCTCATCACGGACGTACATCTCCGACAAATTGTCAAAGAACTCTTGCACCCGCTCCACTTCTGGCTCGGCCCAGCTTCCGTCAAGGGCGTGCATGTTGAAGTCTGGCATCATGGCGATGATCTCGGTCCGGCGAGAATTGTTGCTCAGCGGGACCACCCCCGCCGGCAACCCAAACAGAGGCCCCTTGGCGGCCTTGCTGGCCTTCGCGGCCTTGCCGGTCCTCTCAGCCCTGCCGTCGCCGCCCACATCAAGCTGGAAGAGCCTCTGGCAGAAATGGGCGTGCCCCATCACCGTGAAGTTGTGCTTCAACCCGGGGCGGAGCCTCAAGACATCGGCCGCGTTCCTGTAATCCCAAGCCAGCCTCCCCTTGTTATGCAGAGGGGCGATTCGGCGACGGATGATATCGGCCCCAATCATCTCAAGGGTGAGCCCAGCCTCGGTGTGGCGATGAATCCTGGTGGTGGCAACTGAGAGCTTCTTGTCGTTGGCGTCGAGGTCGCTCCAGTCCCTTCGGCGGACAGGCGGACTCTGGCGAACCTGGCAGAACTCCAGTGGATCCTCCTCCTCGATCTAGCACCACCGGCTCCGCCACTCCTCCCACCTCTCCTTCTGGGCGCCCTCCGGATATGTGCCCTTCTCCTGAGTTCTCAAGATCCAGGTGACGCAGCGCTGGATGCGGGGGTAAAAGTAGTGGTGGAAGAGCGCCGTGCTAGGGAGCACTCCGGTGAAACCCTCGCAGAGATGGACGAAGAAGGCCATGCACGCCACGGCATTCGGCGTAAGATCCAGAAGATGGAAGCCGTAGTTGTGCATGACGTCGTTGAAGAAATCAGAGAAAGGGGGCAAGAGCCTGCAAGAGAAGAAGTCGAGGAAGAAGGGGTACCGATTTGGGCCGGCCTTGGCGAAATCGGCGGGGACGATACGTGTGGCAGGGTGCCCCGTCGTATTCCTCCCCCACAGGGGCAAGAAGTAGTCCCTGAGATGGACCGCGTCGACCGACGAAGGGAAGTAGGCGTGCTGCGTCCGAAGCGCCGCCTCGCTCTCCGGCACCTCCTTCTCCCCGGCGTGCTTGGCCACTCACTTGCCCTTGCTGGTTTTGGGTTCCATGAAGGCTGAGAAAGAGGTAAGGGATCGAGAGCAATGGGGGCGCGGCGGCGACGAGCAGAGGTGAGAGCTTCGATTTTCCCTTGAGGAAGAAGTGGGGAACGGCGGTTCCGAGATTGGAAAAGACACAGAGGGTAAATGAGCAGCGCGCCGGCGCTTTTCCCTTTTTATGGGGAAGACACGGGCCGCCTCTTTACCATTTACCACGATGTGACGCGCGCGTGAAACAACCACCCCACGCACGACCCCCACGTCGTGCATTCAATGCGGGTCATGGGGAAGCGCAACTGGCAAGGGAGTTACTATGATAAAACTCTGCCACGCATGCCCACGCACCGTTCTGGGCCTAGCCCAATAACGCATCGCGCTTATGTGTGGCCCAGGCCCGGGGGCTCCTGTCGGTGTACAAAAGTAGGGGCCCTCTTTGTACCCCTTTACTTGTGCACGGGCAGTTACAGCCGCACCTATGGCCACGCTTAGCGGGGAAGAGGAAGGAAGCAAAAATACAAGACCACCAGAGCAGCACCCCAACCAGGGGCGCAGAAGGACGAGGCAGCAAGATGGGCTTCCCCCCGGTAAGACCCTCGCCGGGGCGGCCCACACAGCCCCGGCAAGAGCCTTGCCGGGGCGGCTTACCCAACACCAGCAAGGCCACCACCCTTGAGCCTGAGAGTTCCAACAATGTCGACAACATTGGAACCAAGGCTCGGGAGGTGCCTGCATGGTGGCATGCGGATCTTTGTGAAGACAAAGGGCCCGCGAGGCCTAGATGGGAACCAGAAGACAGGACGATAGTGGGGCTCCTTGCCGAGGATGCCAACGAGGCCCCGGCAAGGCTCCTGCCGAAGATACCCATGAGGCCCCGGCAAGCCTCCTTGCCGAGGGCGCCCGCAAGGCCCCGCAAGACCCTTGCCGGGAATATGAGCAGGACCGCGGCAAGGCCTTGCCGCCCCGTCGCTGCCCCAGCTTAGCAGCCGACCCACCAACTAAGCAAGTACCCACGTGGCAATATGTGGCTCCTAATCCAACTAGTCAAGCACCTGCGTGGTGGCATGCAGATATTCGTGAAGACCCTGCCACTGCACCAGCTCAGCAGCCTGCCAGCCTACACGGTGCTGCATGCCTCGTTGGCTTGGACGCGTGTCGGAGCAAGGCGAAGTGGCGACGGACGGGACGGGCTTCATTGCCATCCCCGATAAAGCAAGAGGACACCTAAGCAGCACATTTAATGCATTTTGTCCTGTGATGTCAGGCGATAAGCTCGACTATTGTACAACTTTACACCTCCTATGTGCCACTGTGGCAGCCCCTTCGACTATAAAAGGAGGCACGCGGCATACTGAGAGAGGATTCGAACTTTTTGGAGGCTACATGCTCTGTAGCTAGCCCACGATCACCAGATAAACACAAACCAGCAGGAGTAGGGTATTACGCATCACTTGTGGCCCGAACCTGGATAATTCCTCCTTGTTGATCTTCTAATCCCGCTCTTTCCACAGCCCCGCCCCCTGTCAACCGTAGAAGGGATTCTCTGTGATCCCATAGGTGTCGTTTCCCCGACACCTTCCGATGAAGCGTGAGTAGTTTACCACAGACCTATGGGTCCATAGCTAGTAGCTAGATGGCTTCTTCTCTCTCTTTGATTCTCAATACCATGTTCTCCTCGATGTTATTGGAGATCTATTCGATGTAATACTTTTTTGCGGTGTGTTTTCCGAGATCCGATGAATTATGGATTTATGATCTGCTTATCTATGAATATTATTTGAATCTCCTCTGAATTCTTTTATGCATGATTTGATATCTTTGTAATTCTCTTCGAACTATCGGTTTGGTTTGGCCAACTAGATTGGTTTTTATTGCAATGGGAGAAATGCTAAGCTTTGGGTTCAATCTTGTGGTGTCCTTTCCCAGGGACAGTA
The DNA here is from genome assembly GCF_002575655.3 of Aegilops tauschii subsp. strangulata. Classification (NCBI taxonomy): domain Eukaryota; kingdom Viridiplantae; phylum Streptophyta; class Magnoliopsida; order Poales; family Poaceae; genus Aegilops; species Aegilops tauschii. The sequence goes on along the minus strand of NC_053037.3, from coordinate 417,286,618 downwards.
GGGGCATCAAGGCACGTATTGTATTGTTGCCATCGAGGATAAAAAGATGGGGTTTTCATCATATTGCTTGAGTTAATTCCTCTACATCATGTCATCTTACTTAATGCGTTACTCCATTCTTTATGAACATAATACTCTATATGCATGCTGGATAGCGGTTGATATGTGGAGTAATAGTAGTAGATGCAGAATCATTTCGGTCTACTTGACACAGACTTGATGCCTATATTCATGATGATTGCCTTAGATATCGTCATAACTTTGCACTTTTCTATCAATTTCTCGGTAGTAATTTGTTCACCCACCGTAATATTTTCTATCTTGAGAGAAGCCTCTAGTTAAACCTATGGCCCCTGGGTCTATTTTCCATCATATAAATTTCTATTTTCCATCATATAAGTTTCCGATCTACTAATTTGCAATCTTTTACTTTATAAACCAAAAATACCAAAAACATTTACTTTAGCGTTTATCTATCTCTATCAGATCTCACTTTTCCAAAGTAACCATGAAGGGATTAACAACCCCTTTATCACGTAGGGTGCAAGTTGTTTGATTGTTTGTGCAGGTATTCGGTGACTTGAGCGTTGTCTCCCACTTGATTGATACCTTGGTTCTCAAACTGAGGGAAATACTTATCCCTACTTTGTTGCATCACCCTTTCCTCTTCAAGGGAAAAACCAATGCAAGCTAAGATGTAGCACCTGCTGACATGTGCCTCACGAGGAGAGGGCCTCGCGAGGGTCTCGCTCATGAAGCCTAGTGGTGGGCCATCTGCCCGGCCCAAGAAATGCGCCGCACACTGGGCCATAGGCAGACGGGCCTGGGTACCCCCAATCCCACGGGACCGACATTTTCTGGTGCAGAATTCCAGCTGCCGACAATCTCCCTCGTCATGTGAAACTTGCTAAATAAGAGAGAGAAAAGGCATACGACTTGCATCATAAAGTGAAATAACAATCCAAGGTGTAATAAATATCAATAGAAAAACATGATGCAAAATGGACGTATCAGTCCTCTCCGACAGAGCCGTCGGGGTCCGTTCCTGCCCCGGGGCCATCTTCTTGCGCAGGTTCGTCTACCGCAGGAGGATCCGTCTCGCCCAGGATGTCTCGGGCAGCCTCCTGGAATGCCTCCGCGTCCTCGTCCTGGCAGGCTGCCCCTCTGCCGCCAACGTCGGCCCCTGCTGCCGCGCTGGTGGTTGGGTCCACGTCGGTCGTCCGTTTCGTCACTACCCACTTCACCTTCTTTGACGGGCGACAGGGCGAGACAGGTTGCGCGCATAACAAATCAACTGTTAAAAAATAGCTTCGAGGCTACACAACCTATGCCATCAAGGGATGATCTGCATACTCGTCCTTGGTTGTCCATGACCTCTTGAGCCGGTCCAGACGGAAGGAAATGCCCTGGCCCAGCCCTCCGACAGGACCACCGGCATGCTCCAGCAAAACACAAGCCTATCTAGACTCGGGGTCTGCCGGAACCACCACCACATCCTGCTACTTATTGAGCTTGCGTTGGTTTTTCCCTTGAAGAGGAAAGGGTGATGCAGCAAACACTACAAAAAAAGACACATCCGTGACATTTTGCGCCGAACGAAAAAAATTATGTCGTGCTTATGACACTTCTTTGATGATAATTGTGACAAAACCCGGTATCATCATAGATGTGGTGGGCTCCTACTTCTATGACAAAAAAACATGACAGAAAATGGGCTTTTCGTCCTGGGCGGGCCGGAGACGCACCTGCATGACATTCTTTGGGCCGTCCATGACGGAAAAAATCATGGTAGAAGCAAGGGCGAGGAAAATTTTGGGGAGTTCCCAGTTACGGTGGGTGGTCGGGGCCGAGCGATGCACGGAGGGATTGCACGTTTCTCTTATACACGTACGCGCGTGGGTGCGAGGCGTTGGGCTCTAACTGGACCCGAGCGAGGCGTTCGCCTACTGAACCCGAACGATTACACTGGCTACGGGTTACTGAACCCGAGCGATCGATCGATCCCTGGCTGTTAACTAAACCCGATCGAGCGATTCCTTTGCTACTGCTGCTAACTGAAGCCGATCGAACCTGTTGCCTGTTGATGAACGGTGAGCGTTGTTGTGGGTTGGATGAACAGTTCCCGGTGGGGGTTGGATGAACAGTTCCCGGTGGTAGTACATGTCGTTGCCGCTGGATGAACATGACCCCGATCGAGCCGGTTGGGGGTGGATGAACAGGACCCCGTGGAGGGCTGGTTGAACAGTAGCTGGTGGAGGCTGGATGAACAGGAGCCCGTGGATGAACAGTAGCTGGTGGAGGCAGGAGGGAGACGCTGTGGATGAACAGTCGCAGGTGGAGACTGGAGGAGGTTGACGGTGGATGAACAGTAGCCCGTGGAGGCTGGAGCGAGGCAGTAGACGGTTGATGAGCAGTAGCCCGTGGAGTCCAGTTTTGCGGTACGCCTCCCGACGAACAGGACCCCTGTTTCGACCATAGGAGGTCGAAGAGAAGTCTGTTTCTTCCGTTTTGCGGTACGCCACACCCCTCCCGATCAACAGGACCCCGTTTCGACCGTAGGAGGTTGAAGAGAAGTTTGTTTCCTCCGTTTTGCTGTACGCCAGACCCCTCCCAATGAACAGGATCCCGTTTTGACCGTAGGCGATCGAACAAAAGGCCGTTTCCTCCGTTCTGCGGTACGCCGGGCCTCGTTTCAGCTATTTCGTCGAAGCCGGTTGGCTCCCGATGAATAGGACGCATTGTTGCCTCTCGATGAACACGACGCAGTTTCTTCGTTCCGGCCCAGCCGGTTGGCTGCCGATGAACAGGACGCCGTCGCTGTACGCGTTCGAGACCCCGCCCATATGTACGTATGTAGCCGTATTTAATTTCTTGCAGCGTGGCCGTACGTACATGTACATGATATAGAAGGGACTGCGTGACATGCTACGTCCGCGCCTCTACTACGACACATGCCGCTCCTTACTCGGTCACGGTTCATCGCTGCAGAGAAACCCATCGACCCGTACATGTTCGCGACCAGACAGACAACCCTACGTACGGTTCGACCGGGTGGGTCCCAACTGTCAGGGAGGATAAGGAGGCACTTCCTTGCATGCAAAGATATAGCTGGTGGGTCCCAGCTGTCAGGGGGAAGAATCATTGTTTTTCGTAATATGGACACACTTCCTTGCGTGCGAAGATGTAGCTGGTGGGTCCCAGCTGTTAGTGGCAGGAATGAGGAGGCACTTCCTTTCGTGCAGAGATATACATGGTGGGTCCCAGCTTTCAGGGGGAGGAATAATTTTATTTTCGCGTAATAAGGAAGCGGTTGCATGCGTGCGTCCATTGACCTGGTGTGTCCCCACTGTCAGCCTTTCCACGTACAGTCCTCTTCCGATGACTCTCATTTGTTGACCATGTTGACCACGCCGCGCCGAGCGCATCCAAGGTGGTGGACGACGGCGAGGCCCCGGACAACAACGAGCCGGAGATGGGAAGACGCAGGAGTGGAGTCGTAGACAGAGAGGTGTACGAGGGTTAATTGGTTCTTGTGCGGCGTGGTTCGGCAGTCAGTGGAGAAGAACATGAGGTGTGGAAGGGTGGAGGGATGGCCTGGCTGGCAGTGGGGTAGCGCTTCACAGCGAAGCATGCTAAGCAGAGCTTCTAGTAGCAGGAGGCGGGAGCAGGTGGTCCCAGTGGCGCTAGAGGAAGAAGACAAGAGATTGAAGATGGATGCCGGTCGTTGGATGTAAATCCAACGGCTATCAATGTCAGAATCATTAGTTGACTAAGTTGACAACGACTTGCGTTGGCTTCGACCTATTGGCCCACATTTCAGCCTCCAAAAATGTGGCACATATTCAACCCATGTTTTCAGAATATACAGTCCATTTGATCTTTCTTTTTGAGAATTACAACCCATTTGCTGGGCTGGGTGAACAAATAATGTAGCGTCCATGCGGCCCTTTTTTTTAAACTACAACCCATTTTCACTTTCTCGAAATACACGAATTTGCTGGGCTGGCTCACAAATAATGTAACGTCCATGCGACCCTTTTATTTTTTCCTAAAAAACTACAACCCATTTGCACTTTCTCGAAATACACGATTTTGCTGGGTTGGTTCTAATTATAATGTTGGGTTGCGTGCAACAATGTTATCAAAAAATAAACAGGGGCTGAGCATTTTCTTATAAATATATTTAAATAATAAGTGCTTTATTATTACATTGGTCCTTAAATCTTACCAAGCTTTTGTACACAATCACCAGGATTTTCGTTGCCTTAATGTAAAAGAATCCAAGATTTTATTGTTAAAAAATTATTTTTATAAGTTAATAAAACATGGGATTTTTTTTCTTATATATGTAAGTATCTGTTAAATATATGATGACAATAACAATAATATATAATAACATATAAAATAATATAAATATATATAATATAGTTAGAAGGGAAACATAAGTTGGACCTGGCGTTCCTATTCTTATATAGAAAAGTAGAACAAGCCTCTGCGTTTTCTACACAAAAATACATAAGTTGGGTTGCGGATGTTTCAGGAAAAATAAAACCTAGGATGGGAGGTCCATAGGCCGGTCGATACATGACGGCCCTCAAGAAAATACAAATCGGCATGTCGTGGGTTGCGCATGTTAAAAAAGAAATCCTAGACGGGGCAGCCCACAACCCAGCTGATACCTGCTGGCCCACTAATAATAAATGATACCTGCCAGCTCCCTGGCTTCGTTGTAAATTTATCTCCTTTAGTAACTACGTTGAACACCTCAAAAAAATGTAACTATGTTGACAAACCCGTGGGCCCAACATCAGTATAACATTAGGAGGAAGTATATTTTCAATGAGGCACTTGCTTGCATACATCCATGGACCTGGTGAGTCCCGACTGTCCGCCTCTCCACGTACAGTCCTCTGCAGATTCCTCTCATTTGTTCAGCATGTTCACAACGGCAGACAGCGGCGCCGCGGCGAGCGCACAAAGGCAGAGGATGACGTCCAGGCCCCGGACGAGAATGAACCGGAGCCGCGGAAGGCATGCTATAGTATGGTAGATGTTGCGCCTTATTTCTAGTGAAACTACTGAACTAGCCCAGTGGCCAAGTGACACTACCCGACCATTGTTCCGCCCGGGTTCGATTCCACCTGATGTAGTGAAAATATCTCCAAATTTTTTGCCTCTGCCATTATTGACATGTGGGTCCCCATTGTCATCTACGCACACCGCGTCCAACACTTGCCAAAACTTCATCCCTCATTTTCTCTATTTTTCGCACACTCGACATTGTGTGGGCATTTTGAAAATAGCATATGTTTTTGACTTTGCATCATATGAAGATGTGCTATGCATGAATGTTGATCAGCATGATATTAACTGGCTGGTAGTTCCAGTTTCGACCATGAATAAAACTTCCAACATGATGTTATCCCTGTTTGAAAAGGGCGTGTTAATATAAATGCCCTGCCTCTGAAACTTGCAGTTTCTTCTCTAAGAATCACATTGTCTGCACTTTTACATGAAACTACATTTTTAAGTGCTAAAAATAGATCTCTTGAAATCATAAAATACTACATATGCTCAATACTTCAAATCTGGAATTCAAAAGACATTCATATCTAAAAGTACTATCAAAATACACAACACAAAACACAATTCACAACCTGCAAATACTGACAACCCTAAGCTCCTCCTGACAATTCACAACCTGCCCGACTATTGGGTTGGGGGGTAGTCCCCTCCTATTCCTCGACGGCAGACAACCGCCCCGTGAGACGAGGTGAACGGCGAGGGAGAGGATGGCGGGGAAGCGTCGTCCGGCCAACTGCTTTTCTCTTCTTGCAGTTGGGTTCGGTCGACAAAGACTCCACAGGCTCGCTCTAGCACAGTACCCTCACAAACGGCACCCTGTAGATGCTCGATCCGTCAATCTCTGGTGGATGCTCCATCTTGGATCGATACTCCCACCACCACTGCCTCACAATCGGATTCGGTGTATCTGTTTGCTCCATGGCCCAGAGGAACAACTCTATGTACTCCCGCGCGACTCCCTTCGGGAGTATCGCCGCCTTTTCGCTCTGTTGCAGATATTTGGCCATGGATGTCGCCGTCACCGCTAATTTGTCCTTGTTGTCAAACCAAGAATGTATCTCCAACATCCTAGCTAGATTCACAGGGTCGCCGTCTGCGATCCTCACGTATCGGTTGTACTCCTCCATCGATCTACTTCTCCACAGCACCTTCACTCGCCGATGGTGGTTTTTTAATGGAAGAGGAGAGGAGCGGCGCTGGTTTTGGATTAGAACGGGAGAGGAGCGGCTCTGGTTTTGGAATGGAACATGAGAGAAGGGGCGGTGGTTTTGAAATGGAAGAGGAGAGGAGCGGTGCTGGATTCGGATTGGAACAGGAGAGGAGCGGCGATGGTTTAAGAGGAGAGGAGCGGCGCTGGTCTTGGAAGTATTTTTTTGTTTTGCATATTTTGGGTCAAAGTTTGACCACATACTGTATTTGACAAGCAAAATGTGAATGCATGTCACCAAAAATTGTATCATTTGGTTCGTATCTGAATGTACTTTCAAATTATATTATTTTTGCAATGTACAACATATCTTTTCTTGTGAAAATCATGGTCAAATATGACCCAGAATAAAAGGGAGACTAGTTAATGTGGGGTCGCTTTCTTAATTGAAGGGTAAATTGATTTTGATTTTGATCCAGTCACAGCGTGCCGACCCTCTCATCCAATCCTAAATCGCTGCCGCACGCTCCTCTCCCTCTTCTCCATTGCAAAACCATATCCTCTCCTCCCCATCATCTCCATTCCAAAACCACCGTCTCGCCTCTCCCTTTTCTCCATTGCAAAACCACCCCCTCTCCTCTCCATCTTCTCCATTGCAAAACCACCGTCTCGCCTCTCCCTCTTCTCCATTGCAAGACCATCGTCTCGCCTCTCCCTCTTCTCCATTGCAAAACCACCCCCTCTCCTACCCATCTTCTCCATTGAAAAACCATCGCCTCACCTCTCCCTCTTCTCCATTGCAAGACCACCATCTCTCCTCTCATCTTCCGAAGGTAGCACCGGACCTCTCAGAAGGACATCTATGGAGAGGATGCAGCATCGAATTGGGCAGATCGCCGACGGCGACCAGGCAAAGTTAGCCAGGTTGAAGGAGATCCTTACTTGGTTTGAAAACGAGTGGGATATTTCGAGGACGGTGAGGGCCATGTGGCAATGTATGCGAAAGAGCGAGACGGCGGCGATGTACTCCTCGGCGGCAGTCACGCTGCAGTCCTTTGAGTTCATCGAGTATCTCCTCTGGGCGATGGTCCAAACAGATTCGCCCGAGGGGAAAGTCAGGCGGAGGTGGTGGGCGTACAGGTCAAAGGTCGAGCATCCAGAGTATAACGAATCGATCGAGTACGGTGTGTCGTTCGTGAGGGTGCAGTGCCAGCCGGAGCCACAGGAGTATTCGTTCTCCCACCGCAAGAGGAGGCCGGATGGCACGATGTCACTTCCCCACCGTTCTCCACGGTTCCCTCGCCGCTCGCCTCGTTTCAATGGCGGCACTAGGGTTTAAGGTAAGCTTCACACTAACCTAATCTTCCATCAGCCGATGCTTACAATCAGTGTGACGGCTAATGAAAATCATGCTTACAATCAGTCTCCGATTACTACGCCAATCACCCTAGAATAGCTCTGGACCAAAAACAAAGTTGTGACACTGTGTACAAATAAAGAAAAATAGATTGGTGCTTTTTTCAGAAAAGAGTACTCCCTAGAAAAGTGCCAATATAAGCTACTAGTATTAGATTAGAGGATTTGCTGCCGAGAAAGATCCGTACACAGAGAACGCCACACATCCCACTGGTGGTGGTGGATGCCAATGCTTAGATGGAGCATGGTTGGTGTCGGTAATTTTTTACTTGGCACCTCGCACTCTGCATATATGACGGTTCCATCCGTACATTTGTGTAGTTCCACCAAAATGCAGCTGAATAACCCTGTTTGCACAGATAATGAAAAACCATGATTACATTATAGTGGCACTAGTTGATGAAACATACAATAATAAATAGAAGAAACTATTGCGATAGTATCATAGTATGCCATGCTGCAAGGGCGAGATGGGCCCTACGACGCCTCATACGATAGGCCTCATACTGGAAATTGATCGAATTCTCCCCGATACACCTTCTGCCATTGATGAACATTAGTGTACAGCGGTAGTACAAGGAGGGGCCTTGACACATTCCAATCTCTATTTTTGTGCAGATCAACTAAAATTAAGCACCCTAATTTGCAGAAACACTTAAACATTAACAATGGGACTAGTTGATGAAACATATACTAACAAAAAGAAGCACTTTCTTTATCTACATTGGAAATGAGATGATAGAGAGGACACTCGTGATACGTCTCCAACGTATCTATAATTTTTTATTGTTCCATGCTGTTATATTATCAATCTTGGATGTTTTATAATCATTTTATAGTCATTTTATATCATTTTTTAGTACTAACCTATTGACATAGTGCCAAGTGCCAGTTGCTGTTTTCTGCATGTTTTTTACATTGCAGGAAATCAATACCAAACGGAGTCCAAATGCAACGAAACTTTACAGAGATTTTTTTGGACCAAAAGACACCTAATGGGCCAAGACTGCGCCTGGGGGGTGCTCCGAGGGGAGCACAACCCACCAGGGCACGCCAGGAGGCCCAGGCGCGCCTTGGTGGGTTGTGCCCACCTCGGGTGCCCCCCGGACCGCCTCTTTGCTCTATAAATACCCCAATATTCCAGAAACCCTAGGGGAGTTGGCGAAAATCAATTCCAGCCGCCGCAGAGTCCAGAACCACCGGATCCAATCTAGACACCATCACGGAGGGGTTCACCACTTCCATTGGTGCCTCCCCGATGATGCGTGAGTAGTCCTTTGTAGACATTCGGGTCCATAGTAAGTAGCTAGATGGCTTCCTCTCTGTCGCTGAATTCTCAATACAATGGTCTCTTGGAGATCCATATGATGTAGCGGTGTGTTTGTTGGGATTCGATGAACTTTGAGTTTATGATCAAATCTATCCTCTTATATCCATGGAAGTTATTTGAGTTTCTTTGATCTCTTATATGCATGATTGCTTATTGCCTCGTATTTCTTCTCCGGTATTTGGGTCTTGTTTGGCCAGCTTGATCTATTTATCTTGAAGTGGGAAGAGGTGCTTTGTAGTGGGTTCGATCTTACGGTGCTTGATCCCAGTGACAGAAGGGGAACTGACACGTATGTATCGTCGCTACTAAGGATAAAACAATGGGGGTCTATCCCTACATAGATAGATCTTGTCTACACCATGTCATCGTTCTTATTGCATTACTCCGTTTCTCCATGAACTTAATACACTAGATGCATGCTGGATAGCAGTCAATGTGTGGAGTAATAGTAGTAGATGCAGGCAGGAGTCGGTCTACTAATCTTGGATGTGATGCCTATATAATGATCATTGCCTGGATATCATCATGATTATTTGAAGTTCTATCAATTGCCCAACAGTAATTTGTTTACCCAGCGTTTGCTATTTTTCTCGAGAGAAGCCACTAGTGAAACCTACGCCCCCGGGTCTCTTTCGCATATTATTTGCCTTTGCGATCTACTTTTCCTTTGCTTTTATTTTCGGATCTATTAATCCAAAAATACAAAACTACCTTGCTGCGTTTTATTCTTATTTATTTTATTTGGCATTCGATCTATCAATCTACTACAATTTATCTCCTTTCCACGTGCCAATTTCTGGCGCCGTTGCCCGAAAGGGATTGACAACCCCTTTAACACGTCGGGTTGCGAGTATTTATTATTTGTGTGCAGGGGCTGATTATGTTGTGTTGCTTGGTTCTCCTACTGGTTCGATAACCTTGGTTTCATCACTGAGGGAAATACCTACCGCTGCTGTGCTGCATCATCCCTTCCTCTTTGGGGAAATACCGACGTAGCTTCAAGCCGCCATCAAAAGGAATTTCTGGCGCCGTTGCCAGGGAGGATCTTCAACATCTACCAGGTTCCTAATCACAAATCTCATCTCCTTGCAATTTACATTATTTGCCATTTGCCTCTCGTTTTCATCTCCCCCACTTCACAAAAATTTGCCATTTTATTCGCCCTGTTTTTCGTTCGCCTTTTTCTCGTCCGACCTTTATTTGCTTGTGTTGTGATGTGTCTTCTATTTGCTTGCCTCTTTGCTTCCTAAAAATCTATTTATATGGATCCTCATCCACTTGCTAATCTTTTCAAAAGATCCAATTATGATGAACCAATTCCTAGTGAGTCGAGTGCACTAGATTATCTTTATGAAGTTTTGATTAAATTTCGTGAATCTGGAAATTGTGATGAAGTGTTAAAAGAAGAAGGTTATGAAGTGATTCACGATAGCTCCTTGAATGAAAAGCATGGTTGCTATGATGTTATTATAAATTCTATTAATGCCAACCTGAATAGCTGGACGGACAATAAAGATATTGGTACTTAACTGTAGGGACACAAAAGCTCTGAATCCTTCATTTGATGAATTTATAATCGAAGCAAGAAAGAGATAAACAAAAGGTTAGGAGTTTGGAATGACAACTAGTCACTTCTTGCTGAAGATCTGTTCAGTGAAGGAAGCTTCACTATGATGTGTTAATGCCAATGGAAGAATTGTGCTAATAATATGCAAAACCCCAAGCTTGGGGATACTAATTTTGATATGTCCACTACATATTGCAATGATCATGATTGGGGCGATTCTTCTTATGATCTTGAATATTTATTTAAGCCTCATGATGAATATGATATTGATAATAATGTTTGCAATAATATTGAAAGTGGGTTTGGAAGAGCGTCAACTTTAGGTAAAAATAATCCCACATATTTGGAGAGTGTTCAATCTTATCAAATTATTGATAAAAGTGGGTTTCGAGAGGTCATGACTTTAGTTGATGTTAATCCCACTATTTTGGAAGAGTGTCAACTTTGCATGCATGTGGATCATGAAGAGAATATTTTATGTGATAGTTATATTGTTGAATTTGAATTTGATCCTACATGTAATAGTTATGAGAGGGGAAAATATGGTTGTAGAAATTTTCATGTCACTAAATTACCTCTCTTCATGTTGAGATTGCTTTTGTTTCTTTCTTCTTCCTTGCATATGCTAGATCTTGCTTGTCTTGCTAATTTGTTTTCCTATAAGATTCCTATGCATAGGAAGTATGTTATACCTAAATTTATTTGTCACATGTTTTATGATGCTCTCTGTGTGTTTCAATTATTATCTTTCTTGTGAGCATCAATAAAATATTATGCCTAGCTAGGGGCGTAAAACGATAGCGCTTGTTGGGAGGCAACCCAATGAATAAAATTTATTTTTGTTTTTTCTTTCTGTTCTTGAGTGTTTGTACATACTTTTATGATTGTGTTTTTTGTGTTTTAATTAGTGTTTGTACCAAGAAAAACCTATAGGATCTTCTTGGGTGATAGTTGTTTGATCTTGCTGAAAAAACAGAAACTTTTGCGCTCACGAAAACAATTCTTATTTTTACCAGAGCGTGATAAAATACCAATTATTTTTTGCAGAAGATTAATATACAAATTTCTCAGGTCGTCCTATTTTTTAAGAATTTTTGGAGTTTCAAAAGTATTCGAACAATTCAGATTACTACAGACTGTTCTGTTTTTGACAGATTCTGTTTTTTTTTCGTTGTGTGCTTGTTTTGATGGCTCTATGGTTTTCTTTGAAGAGTTTTTTCCATAGAAAAGTTGGAATACAGTAGATATAATGCAAGAAAAAATGTGAATAGGTTGCAACAGTACTTATAGTAGTGATTTATTTTCTTATACTAACAGATCTCACGAAGGTTTTGTTGAGTTTTGTGTGATTGAAGTTTTCAAGTTTTGGGTTATCTTACGATGGATGAAGGAATAAGGAGTAAGAAGAGCCTAAGCTTGGGGATGCCTCGGCATCCCAAACTATTATCCAAAAGAGAGCAAGCAACTAAGCTTGGGGATGCCCCGAGTGGCATCCTCTCTTTCTTCTAACGACCATCGGTATTTTACTCGAAGCTATATTTTTTTCGTCACATACTAAGTGTTTTGCTTGGAGCGTCTTGTATGATATGAGTCTTTGCTTGTTTTATTTTGTGTTCTAAGTTTTTATTCCTTGTTGGACACACCTATTTGAGAGAGGCAAAATTATGTCATGACTTGTTAGAATTGCTCTCTATGCTTCACTTAAATCTTTTTTGAGCTATGGACTTGCTCTAGTGCTTCACTTATATCTTTTTGAGCATGGTGTGCTTTAGTATTTTTGAAGAAATGCTCTCTTTATTCACTTAGATTTATTTGAGAGTTAGTAAAATTTTCAAGAAATTCTCTCTTGCTTCACTTAAATTAATTTGAGAGAATAGAAATTTTATGCTCATGATGTTCACTTATATTTGTTTGAGCTTATGAAAAGCAACATATGAAAATTAGTTCCAAAGCGATATAATAAAAACTTTCATGAAGATCATTGGACAAAATAAACTTGATTCTTAGTAATAGTTTTGAGATATGATGATGTGATATGTGAGTTATGTTGATGAGTAATTATGCTTTAGTAAGAATATTGGTGTTAAGGTTTGTGATTCCCTATGCAAACATGAAAGTCAATAATTATGCAATGAAATTATATCCTACTTGTGGTGCATTATTCGGTGTTAATTATGCTTAATGCTCGCTTATGAGATTATTTGTTTCTTGGTTGGTCGCTTCTCGATCTTTTGCTAGCTTTCATTTTGCACTAAGTATGATCTCTACTTGTGCATCCAAAAACCTTTAAACCATTTTTGCCACATGAGTCCACTATATCTACCTACATGCGGTATTCTTTTGCCGTTCTAAGCAAATTTGTATGTGCCATCTCTAATTTTCAAAATAAACTTCTCTTTTGTGTGTTCATACTGCTCGCGGAGCGGTGGCTAATATTTTCCATGCTAGATGTGTTATTCTCACGATGAGTGTTTATTCACTTGTCGTTGCACGAGAGTAAGGCAAAGGTATTAGGGATGCCCAGTCCCGAAATGAAAAAATGAATTTACTTTATGTTGTCAAATAATAAATTCCTTGGAAAGTGTTGGTATGGAAGGCACACGTGGATACGGTTAGCCATGGAAAGTGAAAGTATGGTGGAAAAAGGAATAAACTTTATTTTCTTTTTGGGAACCGCCTATGATATATCTAGCATGGAAAGTGTTGGAAACTCTAAGTCGCTTTCGTTGGTGGGAAAGATACACCTCCCAAAATGTTTTTATCTCTCAGTTTTCGCGTTGAGCTCTGGCACGTCTACAAATCCCTACTTCCCTCTGCGAAGGGCCTTTCTTTTACTTTATGCAATTTTTATTTTGAATTTGAGTCTCCATCTTCTCTTATAAAAGCACCAACTAGGAGGCAATATGATCGTACTTGAGTATTGGGTGTAGTTAATATGCGAGTGTGTTTGATGAATGGATCAATGATTGAGCTTGATGGGCGAGGGATAACTTATTTTAGCGTTGATATTTTGAAAGACATGGTTGCTTGTTGATATGCTTGAGTATTTAAATTATCATGCCAAAACTAGACTATTACTTTGAATCACATAAAAGTCCAAATGTCCATGCTAGAAAGAAAAGAATATGATATGACATGTTAGGCAGCATTCCACATCAAAAATTCTGTTTTTATCACTTACCTACTCGAGCACGAGTAGGAGTTAAGCTTAGGGATGTTGATACGTCTCCAACGTATCTATAATTTTTGATTGTCCCATGTTGTTATATTATCAATCTTGGATGTTTTATAATCATTTTATAGTCATTTTACATCATTTTTTGGTACTAACCTATTGACATTGTGCCAAGTGCCAGTTGCTGTTTTTTGAATGTTTTTTACATCGCAGGAAATCAATACCAAGAGGAGTCCAAATGCAACGAAACTTTACAGAGATTTTTTTTGGACCAGAAGACACCTAATGGGCCAAGGCTGCGCCTGGGGGGTGCTCCGAGGGGAGCACAACCCACCAGGGCGCGCCAGGAGGCCCAGGCGCGCCCTTGTGGGTTGTGCCCACCTCGGGTGCCCCCGGACCGCCTCTTTGCTCTATAAATACCCCAATATTCTAGAAACCCTAGGGGAGTTGACGAAAATCAATTCCAGCCGGCGCAGAGTCTAGAACCACCAGATCCAATCTAGACACCATCACGGAGGGGTTCACCACTTCCTTTGGTGCCTCTCCGATGATGCGTGAGTAGTCCTTTGTAGACCTTCGGGTCCGTAGTTAGTAGCTAGATGGCTTCCTCTGTCTCGCTGAATTCTCAATACAATGGTCTCTTGGAGATCCATATGATGTAACTCTTTTTGCGATGTGTTTGTTGGGATCCGATGAACTTTGAGTTTATGATCAGATCTATCTTTTTATATCCATGAAAGTTATTTGAGTCTCTTTGATCTCTTATATGCATGATTGCTTATAGCCTCGTATTTCTTCTCCGATATTTGGATTTTGTTTGGCCAACTTGATCTGTTTATCTTGCAATGGGAAGAGGTGCTTTGTAGTGGGTTCGATCTTACGGTGCTTGATCCCAGTGACAGAAGGGGAACCGACACATATGTATCGTTGCTACTAAGGATAGAATGATGGGGTCTATCTCTACATAGATAGATCTTGTCTACATCATGTCATCGTTCTTATTGCATTACTCCGTTTCTCCATGAACTTAATACACTAGATGCATGCTGGATAGCGGTCGATGTGTGGAGTAATAGTAGTAGATGCAGGCAGGAGTCGGTCTACTAATCTTGGACGTGATGCCTATATAATGATCATTGCCTGGATATCGTCATGATTATTTGAAGTTCTATCAATTGCCCAACAGTAATTTGTTTACCCACCGTTTGCTATTTTTCTCGAGAGAAGTCACTAGTGAAACCTACGGCCCCCGGGTCTCTTTCTCATATTATTTGCCTTTGCGATATACTTTTCCTTTGATTTTATTTTCAGATCTATTAATCCAAAAATACAAAAATACCTTGCTGCTTTTTATTCTTATTTATTTTATTTGGCGTTCGATCTATCAATCTACTACAATTTATCTCCCATCCACGTGCCAATTTCTGGCGCCGTTGCCCGAAAGGGATTGACAACCCCTTTAACACGTCGGGTAGCGAGTATTTGTTATTTGTGTGCAGGGGCTGATTACGTTGTGTTGCTTGGTTCTCCTACTGGTTCGATAACCTTGGTTTCATCACTGAGGGAAATACCTACCGCTGCTGTGCTGCATCATCCCTTCCTCTTTGGGGAAATACCGACGTAGCTTCAAGCCGCCATCAACTCGCTCTATTTTAACTGTATTATTACTTCATTTTATCAGTGGCACTAGGGTCGAGCAGGTGGCAAGCGAGGTGTACCGATCGTCGCAAGGATGGAGGCCGGGGTTGCTTAGAATGGGATGTTGAAGCTGGCTCTTTCAGTCCCTATCTTCCCCCTTGATGTTTCTGTGGTAGCATTTGGGTTGTAATCCGAACTTGGTCGAGCTAGTGCTGCGTCCCCCTACTTGCCTAGCTTATGTGGCGAACTTGTCTCCTGCTAGTACTCAGTCCGTTCTAGTAGTAGTTGCATAACTGCCCGTTTACACTCAGATGTTGTCGGATAATGGTTCTCTATGGTTGGGTTTCTTTAATGAAATCGGAGGAAACCCCCTCTTTCGATATATAAAAAACAGTGGCACTAGCGGTGCCAAAACATTGCCTCAAATTAATAGTGCCACTCGATTAAGGTGCAAAATAATAACATTACTGCTTTATGATGGCAGTGACAAAACAGTAGCACAAGAGCAGACTCAACATGCAGGGTCTTTGGCAAACGGTTGGACCAAAAAAGGAACATACCTCGTGATGGGAACCATATCTGTAGTCAACGCCATCGTAGAAGGGATGACACCAGTCACCAACATGGATGATTCAATACATGGGACCTTTTTGTGCAGTTCACCTAAAATGAAGCAATGACCCATGAGCTAGCAGCTTCTTCTTCATTAGTTGCAATAAAATTGAGCAACATCAAGGTTGGTCATGAAGCTCGTGGAATGTTCAACTATAATTTGGATATCATTTGTGCAGTTCAACTAAGATCAAGCGTGAAATGTATATCTCTGTTTGCACAAAAAGGTGGAAAGGAGGGTGACTAACAAGTGATGAAACATACATCAAATGAAAAGAAGCATGTTCCTTATCTGAATGGCGATCCTACAAGGACAGTAGCAATTTCTAAAGCAGCAGCATTGCTAGATATTAGTGTGGGCATTAGGATTAACTATGACAGCCGTTAAATATGACATTACTTTAATGGTGCCATTGCTTCATTTTACCAGCAACATTACATTAACAGCTGCTAAAGAGTTGGTATTTGGGCACGGGAGAGTAGGCGGACCAGGACAGTTGCATTTCTAACGAAAAGAAGCAACTTATCTTACTGGGAAATTTAGTAGGACATGAAAAACAGTGCCATTGATTCATATTACTGGAGGCATTACATTCAAAATAACATTGGTTTAACATGTCCTTACTTTTAACAGTGCGACTACTACATTTTACCAGTGGAATTACATAAGAGGGGCTCGGGGCAACAAACATCAGAACATGATATTTGGCTTGGCCCCATTTTTGTTCGGTATAGCCACCTTATACTGTGTGAGGCTAGCAAATCTAGTGCTGGACATACTCTGTTGACTTGTCCCCCAGTCTCCACTTTCTTTCCTTTTTCAGCCAATAGATCGGTTTATATTGAGTCTGTACTGCGTTTCCCTTTATTTCCCTATTAGACCAAGAGACCAGTTGGATAGCCAGTCTCTGCTACTTTTTTCCCCCATTATTTCATCTTTCGACCAAGTACTAGATTCAGGTAACAAATCTTCCCCCACCCCCTTTCTTCCCTGTTTGAACCAAGTAGTACTAGATTCAACTACATGAACTGTTTTACCCCTTAACATTAAAAATTTAGGTGGCTTTTGAACAGCCGATCGATCCTATCTACGAGGGGGCCTGAGAAATAGTAAAAGATACAAATGCAGCAACGTCAGAAGCTGGGGAAGTAGAGTAAGGCCGGTTTCATAGGAAGTTATACCTGAGGGTCGCAGGGATGCCGCTAGGTGGGCAGCGGGAGGCCAGATCTGCCCACACTATGGCAGCAAGGAAGAAGGGGTCGGAGGCCCTCCCTAGCCGGCGCTGCATGGGAGAGAACGGCAAGGCACGCTGATCGGGACGCGCCTGCAGTGGGTAAGAGCCGTCGCTGAGGACGGCCGCATGAACATGGCACCTTCTCACCTTCCCCGGTGGAGGGGATCCGGCTGGATCTGTGACCAGCGGTGAGCAGAGAGAGAGAGAGTGTGTGGCCACCGCTGTCATGTTTAGATCTGGAGAGGACAAGAGAGTGTGAAGAGAGCAACACTAGCAAGCAAGCATGGAGGCTCCTGCCTATATAGTGGAGTAGTTTTCTTTTATCTACCGGGGCCGACACCTCGTCAATGACTGTCGAGAAGTCTTCATGCACGTGCCCCAGAGGCGTAGTTGTCGCCATTTTGATCTGAAGCACCAGATTAACATATAACACGAAAAAATGCCACATGACAAGAAAGCATAACCTCACTTCCCCAAGGAGACAACATGAATCCCGACGGACAAACTAGAAGAGGATCAAAGCTCAAATTAAAGACAAACTCATAGAAAAGGGGCCCATCGATAGAACTCCTAATTAACATAGCCGGCTTGACCTTGATGGCAGCCGAGTAGTCTTCGTTCCTGTGCCCCCAATGACCAACGCCTTGGAGGAACTCAGTTGTCGCTGTTTACCCCTTGCAGTGATCCGAAGCACATGAGATCTAATATTGCGAGATGACAAGAAACCTTTTTTTAGATTTCTCATCAGAACTACAGCCCTGTACAACACAGCCTGCACGATATGTAGACGATAGCCAATCCAGCCGTCTGCTGGAGTCTGGTCACATGCATGGACGAACTAATCTCCCATGTCATGCAGGGATCGTCCAGGCACCGACATCTGTACAACACTGCTCTAGTACTATCGCTCGTCTCTCTCTTCTATTAACTCAGCTGACTTGCGGGGCCGGGGAGTTGCCTATGGTCGGTTCTCAATTGTGGTCCCACATGTGTGTGCAAACGCAATATGGCGCGCGTTCCATTCGGACAGCGGCGTGCCAGACCGACCGACCGTCGGGGGTGCGACACGAACGCGACGGGCGTGCTGTATACATGTGTACCGCCGTTTTCTTGAGGCTTTGCTCCATGGCGCAATCCATGGATACAAAATTATACTTAAAAGTCGAGGGCAGGGATTTTCCCGTGCGGTAGGCGGGGCAGTGCCGCCTAGTCGGTTCGACGGAGAGGCGAGAAGATGAGGGAGTAGGCTGGTGCAAATGTAGGGCTGTGTGATTTGATGGCGAGTTACTGCTAGACAGGTGGGGCCCTGTGATTTGACTTGCCAATATCATTTTAACTGCAGCGCTATGACCGGCGTGAGTCTCCCGATTCCTGACCACCTCCATGGTATACAGGTGCCAAGTACTATAGTCCTTACTCCTTGGCAAATGCAATAAATACTATGAAGAAAGAGATAGAGAGAAATAAAAAATACTCTTATAGCCAACCTTATAGCTAACCTTGTTGTATGAGTGACTAAGTGATGACTATGTATGACATGCCAACATCAGATAGCATAACGCACCTGGACGGAGGCAAAAAATGCTCATTTATAGCTGTCTGAAATATCCATGGGCACGACCGCGCGAGTGAGGCGACGGTCATGGTAGGCACGACCATGATACGGGCTGCTGACAGCCCTTGGATATGAGATCGAACGGTCGCATGCTAAGTTGCTGAAAAATTGCAGAACAACCCTCCAAGATAGGATATTCACCCATAGGTCTAGAATCACGTCATGCAACCGTTCGATCTCAGATCCAAGGGCTCTCGGAAGCCCGTATCATGGGAGCATGGAAAGCTTCGTATCACCTGTAATTTTCCCGACGCTTGACGTGCGAACACGCAGATGCATGAAGCCATTTAATTGGGTGTCTAGTAGACATGACATCTAATTGGTCCCCCACAGTACTGTGCATGAATCCATTTATCCACCGGGCAAGCCACTACCCTGCCGTTCGCATGCCCCACTCAACATTTTTACAATCGGGAAACCGCTAGCCATTCGCTCCTACTCGTCCCTGGCCGTCCTTTAACATTACGGCAGTTCGCTCCTAGTCATCCCGTCCTTTCACATTACAGCAGTTCCACTAATCCTAACCCTCCTCCCAAATCCATGGCATCCCAAATCTCCATGATCGGTGGTGAGTACAAGGTTATAACCATCACCGACGATGAGTTCGACGTCATCTACACCCGTTCTTCCCCGACGGTGAAAGGATGCCTTGCTCGCTTCAGACGCATGTTCAAAAATTCAAAGGGTGATGAGTGGGTCGTTGGGCTAGATGTTGAGTACACCACAATCCTGGGAAAAGAGAAGAATCTAAAGGAGGAAGAGAAGAAGAAGCCCGTCATGATCCAGGTTTGCGTGCATAACTTGTGCTTGGTCTACCACATATGCCATGCCAATGTTGAGTGCGAGGATTTTAAGAACTTCCTCGCGGGCGGCAAAGTCAAATTTGTTTCTGTAGACTTTACGAATGACATAGAAGTCCTGGATCGTATAGGCCTCATTGTAGGCTGGCCCTTCGACCTCCAGAGGAATGGGCCGGTGTCTCCCGTTAGCCTTCAATGGTGGCCCTGGCAGCAGCCATGGTTGATCCTTCGTACAGTAAACTGACGAAACCTACGCCCAAGTTTCATTTTGCATGGTAGTGGAATGTACTAGATAGAGACCACATCGATTACGCTGCAATGGATGCCTACCTTTGTTTCAATATCTACAAGGGTTGGATGAAGAGCAAGAGCCAAGTTTGCGTTTCAAGCAAAGAAGTATCGGCCAAGAGTTAGAGGGACAAGGATGAAGTCGAGCACGTGGACGAGGAGTCCGAGTAAGGTTGCAGTGTCGTTGCTCATGGTGGTTGTAATGCAGTCTCTACCGAATTAGTATCTTAGTTTAATTTCAGGGTGCTTACTTTTATTTGAGGGGTGTGTTGTGCTGAGCCCCCAGTAGAACTATGTTATGTTCCTTCTCGTTACTTTAACTCTTCAGTATGTACATACTAGTATTTGTTATAGTTCATATTGTAGTTGGTAGTACTACCACTCGTTTCTTCACATTATATACGTACAATATATATGGCCAACATCATATAGCCAACAGTTTAGTTGTCAAAGAATTAAATAGGTATGCTAATTTCTTTAATAGACTTTAGCACCCCATCTAAGCACATACTAGCTTCTTTAATAGTACTATATGCATAATTTGGCGACGAGCGCTCTCTATATGTACCACCTTTTTTCTTTAATTTCATCTTGTTAGTTTTGCTCCATGGCGCAATCCATCGATACTACTACTGAACAAAATTATACACTTAAAAGGCTAGAGGGCGGGGCAGTCTCGCTTGGTCGGTTTCACAAGAGGCCTTTGTGATTTGATGGCTCATTACTGCTAGAAGGCGGGGCCTTGTGATTTTACTGCTCGTATAAATGTTGCCGACGACCTGAGGTGGAGCAAAGAACCGTGCAGTATACTCAAGTTTTCCACTGGAGTACTAGTACGACGGAGGAGCACGAAAGCGGGCAACCCAGTGCGATATGGCGATAAAAAATGATCTAATTTGCTAGTCATCGATCCCACGGCGCTGCTCATCGTTAGCATTGTTCTATTCATGCCTCGCAGAGAACGTGACATGTGCGGCGAAACACCCGAAGCAAAAGAAGAAACACAGGAGAAAAAGAAAAAGGAAGATTATCCCCCCCAAAAAAGAAGGAAGACACACACACAAGTCTGGGGCGCTGCTCTCTACTACATGAAGGGTTGCTGACCACAGAGTCGTAACTGCTTCTTCATCGCCTCCATGACCTCCATCTGCTCGCGCATCTCCTCTGCCATCTTCTTCATTCTGTCCATGACGCGGGATTTCTCAACGCGAGCCTTCATCATCTCTTCCACGACCGCATTACGTACCTTGACAGCAGTCGGGTGCTAGATGCGGAGCTTCGCCAACTCCTCCTTCTGTTCCATGACGAGGGCGTGCAGCATCTTCACCGAGGAACTACTCTTCTCATGCAGCTTCTTCTTGCCGGCATTCTCCTCCTTTAGCAGGTTGAGCTCGTGGCAGAGCTTCGCCTTGTCCTCCTGAAGTTGCAGGATGTTGCTGGTCGCTTTCTTATCCGAGGAAATGCTCTTCTTCAGCAGCATCACCAAGCCGGTGGTCAACTCCCCTGCTCATTGAGCTCAGCGGGCATGTCATCGAGGCTCTCCTTCAGTAGTTCCGCCAAGCCGTCGATGAACTCCTTCTGCTAATTGAGCTGATCGGGCATGTCGTCGAGGGATAATGACTCCAGCGCCGCCAGCTCAGCATGTTCGCCTCCGTGGCTAGGGCGCTCCTGGGAGCCCTCACCTGCCCGTGAGAGATCTTTCGAGGTGTCTGCGAGGCGGCGAGCCCACTCTTTTTTTTCTGCGGCCTTGGTCGCCGCTGCCTTGTTACGAGTAGTACTCGACCTAGAGCTCTGCACACCGGCCATGGCAAGGACGGACGTCAAGAAAGACTTATGAGGAGGAAGGTAGAGGGATTTTCGGCTAGGTAGTTCCCCTTTTTATAACCTAGTACTAGCACTAGTACTAAAACCTGCATAGTGGGAACACGTTTAGGTTTGATACGTACAAAGTGTGAGTAGGTTTGCACTTAATTATAGCATGGTCGTACTACTTCCGAATGTGATGGGAACAAGCTAAAGATTAATGGATGGTTCTGGTTTCGAGGCCCGAATCGGCTCCCGATGAGTTTAGTGGAACATAAATTTCAAGTACTACTGCTCAAATGCGGTCGCACAAGTCAGTGATGTAACTGGTCGTGCATGTCAGACCAAGCCGAGTGCGTGTCCCTTCGGTGAGATGCGGGTCCGACCGACCGTCTGTTGGTGCGATCGACCGTAAGTATTACGCGATGGAGACTTCTGGTTGTGGCTTCGGGTGATTGTCATGACCAAGCATTCAAAAACTAGTGATAAATAAATTACTATCTTTTTCCAAACGACCAAGTATTTTCACATGAATACAATACATATAGATGGAGTGATTGTCACGGTTGCAAACTGACATGGCGCCGCAAGTTCACTGCAGCAGCAACCGAGTAAGTCACTGCATCGCTGGCGGGGAAGGAGGGCCGCTCACCTCGCCTATGATGCATGCCCAGCGGCGCCGCTGCAGCTGTTCCCGGGATTTGTCTTCTCCTACCGCCCATTTGAATAGTTGCACCGGTTTCTCATGCCATTCCGCAGGCATGCATGTTCTTTCCTCTGCAGTCAACTCCATGAATATGATCTCTGCCATTAGCCCCAACTCGAAATCAACGCGAGGATGCCAGATGCTGACATCCCTCAGCATCTCTCCCCTGAGTTCGACTTGCACCTCCTCCTTGTGCTTCGCCAGGCGCAGCTCCTTCGAACTTGTCTTCAATCGATGCGGCGCTTCCTCGATCCGATTTGCCCTTGCTGCCCACCACCTGAAACGCAGCCCTGGCATGTCCTCCGGCGCCACCGATCTGTGATTCCAGAGCAATAGATCCCCTCTGAAACACATGTGGGTTTCGCTCAAAGGCGGCAGTGCTGCGGGCCGCAGCGAGAGGGCAGCCCGCGGGATCCTGGGATATAAGGGATTATCCATGGAGGGATCCTCCATGGCGGGATCCGGTGGGCGAGGCGGGGAGGCAAGCGTAGGCGTTGGGAGAGCCCTACGAGGCTAAGATAAAGATAGTACTACTCCACTCTGTCCATATTTAAATACAAAGGCCACCAACAGTAACCCAGGCAAAAATTGATCATCCTGCCTGCGTCCTGGTTTACCGGCCCCCTTTTTATTTTGTGCCAATTTTTGACCAAAAATTTAACTAACAAAATGTTAATGCATGTCACCAAAAATTATGTCATTGGAATCACATTTGAAAGTAGTTTTCGATGACATTAATTTTTATGACATGCATAAATATTGTGTTACTTAAAATTATGGTAAAAAATTTGCACAAAATACGAAGGAGACCAATGGAAGTAGCAACCCAAGATTTAACTACTCGCATGCACGCAGTGTAGTAGTAATGTCTTTCTCAACTACTTCCTCCCTCACATCCACTCCAATTTGCATGCACTGTACTGATTGGCCATCAATGAAGTGAACGACTTTACACACGTCAAATTATCACATGGGTTGGATCTTCGTACAAAAATGTGTCCCACCGTGTACCCGCATGTGCGTGCGAGGGAATGAGTGTGTGCGTGCACATCTTCGCTTGGTGCATGTACTGCCAGTATGCATGAGAGAGGACGAGTACATTCTTCTGGAACCAGCAACACGTCACTGTGATCAATCCACACAAGGAGGTCGTGACAACGGCTCCACATGTGCCATGTGGCTTCATAGTGGAAGTACTAGTAAGGTACATGTGCATTGCACGCATGAGATTTGGCAACCAAATTATGAATAAATACCACACTATAGGATGTAAGCTTTGAGTCATATATGCATGATGTAGACGTTAGTTTAATTCTTATAGTTCATCTCATTCAAAATCAATTAGTTTTTATAAAAAAGTTAATCTATTTTACGATTCGTGGAATTGTGCGTTGTAAAGCATAAAGTAAAAACAAATAATGGCAATTCAACTAGAAAAAAAGTTTGGGCGGTTATGATACGGAAGATTCTAGAACAAAGCGGAAGTACTTGTGTTTTTAGGTTTGTGCATTATGCTTAAGTTCAACCATGAAGTCTTCTAGATTGTACATGTGGCAGAATCTGGTGGAATGTAGATGATGTCCAATGGCCAGTAGTGCTCGGATTTTCCATCTCTACACCATCTGATTGGCTTCATCCAACAACCATCTATCGAATTTATTCGCACTCAATATAGGGGTATAGATATAGACTAGTTTGGCACATCATCTAAAGTCTTTCTACACGCTCATTTTTTGTACAAATGTGCTCCACCGTGCACCCACGCGTTTGTATGTGGGAACGAGTGTGTGTGTGCGCCTCTTCTCTTTCGCACACGTGGTCCATGTGTGTGAGAGATACTACGATATGGTGAGGGAATACGTGTCAAAGCAATTTGTGTGAAGGAGAGGCATATATACATACATGTATGTGCATGGGGCCGGGGTGATATACGAGAAGGGAGGGGAGGGGTCGACCGCGCGAGATATCGATAGAGACAGATAGAGGGAAGAGCTCTATGAGCATACAAGCACTGGGATATGGGGGTGGGAGCTGGAAAATGGTGCGAGGGGCCAAGTGGAGGGAGACTATGAAGGAGTGCACAAGTGAGAGATTGATATTTAAAGAGAGGGGCCGAGTGCGCGGTTGTGTGCAGTGGCGGAGCCATGAAAAATAAATGAGCTAGGGGGCCAAGCATTGCTAATACTTTACGAGGAGGGCCAATTCATCAACTTAAACCATTTTACCAACAATTGATCTACTGATCACAATCATATTAGCCTCAATGTATAGTGATGTTAGGGGGGCCAGGGCCCTTGCTGCCCCCTGTCTTCGCCACTGTGCGCGCGTCTGAGAGATGAAGCGGAAGGCATGGATGATGAGAGGGGGACGATGGATATATAATGTGGGTGTATTAGCTATTTAATCCTATATAGAGAGGTATAGATTGATCGATGTGTATGTGGGAAAGAGGGTGAGACCTGACTAGATATATAGATTGATCAGTTTGTGTGGAAAACTGGAAAAGACCTAGCTATATACACACACACATAGAGGAACATCGATCGTTGCGCATGCATGTGAGAGATAAAGAATGCCCAAAGTGATGAAGAGGGGGAGGTGTGTGTGTGCATGCATGGGAGACGAACCGGAAGAAAAAGATTGCATGTGTGCGATGGATAATGCCGAGTGGTAGTGTGTGTGCATGCATGCACGAGAGAAAGTTAGTAGTACAATTATAAAGAGAAGACGACTGTGTGGGTGTAAAAGACTAGGTGAGGTCATAATCAATGTAAAGTTGAATTCAAATATTTGAATAAGAGATCATGATGTTTGAAACCCATGCATGCATGAATATAACTGAGATATGCGCGGTGTGGTTTGGAAACGAGCATGCTATACTGTATACACATTGAACAAGGTCAGACTGATTTGAATTTGAGATACCGATGGCAGGCATCGTTTGGCTACATTGCATCCGTGCATGGACACACTATTCAAATTGGAGATGATGGGTGGCTTTCGCATCACATATCTATATGTATACCCCTATATAGTGTGCGAATAACTCTGAAAGACGGTCGTTGGATGAAGCCAATCCGACGGAGCAGAAGATGGCAAATCTGAGCACTACTGGCCATTGGATATCATCTACATTCCACCAAATTTTGCCACATGTACAATCTAGAAGACTCCATGGTTGAACTTAAGCATAATGCACAAACCTCAAAACATAAGCACTTCTCCTTTGTTCTAGAATCTACCGTATCATAATTGCCCAATCTTTTTCTACATGAATTGCCATTATTTGTTTTTACTTTATGTTTTACAACGCACAATTCCATGAATCTTAAAATAGATTAGCTTTTTTATAAAAACTAATTGACTTTGAATGAGATGAACTATAAGAATTAAACGAACATCTACAGCATGCATATATGACTCAAAGCTTACATGCTACAGTGTCGTATTTATTCATAATTTGGTTGCCAAATCTCATGTGTGCAATGCATGTGTACCTTACTAGTCTAAATGGTGTTTGTGTGTGTGTTGTGCGTGTTAAACACATTGTGCGTAGTACCATACATGGTTCAGATTCTGAACATCTAGCTAGAGCATACATGTACTATGATTTGAATTCAACATAAAATGGATACATATATTTGAATTTGAGATCGTATGTACATGTAGTTCGTATTTATATAGGAATTTACTACTCCTATATTCAAGTCATGTGTTGTGAAGATAATATTTAGATGGTTGTATAACTAACCCGAGTACAATCCCATTCAAACAGGGAAAAGGTACTCAAATTTAGTCCATATGCTAGACAACATGAATTGTTTTTTTATTGTTGAGGGAAGTGCAAATTGATTTGGTACTATACACGTTATGTTTGTTGTCCCGAGTTTTTTAGTTTTGTTGTTGTTATATTTGAATGCATTTCTAGTAATCTAGTAAAACGGGACATGGCTCTCTCTAGTGAGGTGCGCATTTTGTTTTTTTGTACACATTAAGCTTGTTCTCTAGAAATTTCTAGCCACGCCTTGTTATGCCGAAATTTCAAGCTAGCATCTCTGTCTATCGTGCTGCGAAACTCCCGCCTCTTCAACCTGCGCCTTGTTACCCCGAAATTTTAAGATATATCTTTGTCTCGTTGTGCTCTGAAAACTCCCACCATCTCAACCCGCGCCTTGCTATCCCAAAATTACAACGCGCGCAAAAACTCCCACCTCCTACGAAATCCCGACACGTGAAATGCCCGTGATAATCCTGAACCGAAAGAACCCCTAGCTCAAATCAGTGGGGGTACTTTCATTACTGACCCCACATTTCGGACAAGCGTGTCCCTAAGCCATGGTTCCCCCCTCCCATCCCATCCGCCCACCCATTGGTACACCAAGGCCGCGAAAACCCGCGAAGCCCCTGAAGGAAATATGCCCTAGAGGCAATAATAAAGTTGTTATTTATATTTCCTTATATCATGATAAATGTTTATTATTCATGCTAGAATTGTATTAACCGGAAACTTAGTACATGTGTGAATACATAGACAAACAGAGTGTCACTAGTATGCCTCTACTTGACTAGCTCGTTAATCAAAGATGGTTAAGTTTCCTAGCCATAGACATGAGTTGTCATTTTATTAACGGGATCACATCATTAGAGAATGATGTGATTGACAAGACCCATCCGTTAGCTTAGCACGATGATCATTTAGTTTGTTGCTATTGCTTTCTTCATAACTTATACATGTTCTATGAATATGAGATTATGCAACTCCCGTATACCGGAGGAACACTTAGTGTGCTCTCAAATGTCACAACGTAACTGGGTGATTATAAAGATGCTCTACAGGTGTCTCTGATGGTGTTTGTTGAGTTGGAATAGATCGAGATTAGGATTTGTCACTCCGATTGTCGGACAGGTATCTCTGGGCCCTCTCGGTAATGCACATCACTATAAGCCTTGCAAGCAATGTCACTAATGAGTTAGTTGTGGGATGATGCATTACAGAATGAGTAAAGAGACTTGCCGGTAATGAGATTGAATGTAAGGGGTTGGATTTCCAGGACATAAATCCCAGTAAACGACCCTTGTGTCATCACCAGCCCCAGGATTACTGTTGCTGGTGGACATTTCCTTGATACAGAATTCCAAGCAATTACAAGAATATGAGTACAAGACCTTATAGGTCCATTGAGTACAACAATGATTTCTGGTGGCAGATGATGGAAGCGACTCGTGGATCTCCAACATTGATGGAACTCCATTCCCACGGAACAGCTAGCCTGGATAACTCCTATCTCGCATGGCTGCTATCTCTGAATCCTAGGTTGTGGGGTGTCTTCGTAGTGCTCTTCTCTGAGTCATGATCTAGCCAAGACAATAGCCAGGGACAAGCCAGTGAGTACGTTTGAATGTACTCGCAAACATCATGAACAAAAGATATACCGGATGCATATGCTCATGACGAATTAAATTACATGCATGTGCTGACTGAGAATTAGAGCATGGCATGACAAATATTCATACTGTGCGGAAGGATAAATAAGTCATGTTAATAGTAAATCAAAGAAATGAAACGGAACGTCGGCCGTTGGACCGCCCGAGAAATTCCAAGAGAAATGCCAAATGGGTGTCTAAAAGAGAATCGGGCGAGACAGGACCGTCCAAGAACTCAAGCGACGCCACGAGAGGTCTTGAAAATACATGCCACAGTCGGGTGTCTGAAGCGACGCCTCATAAAGGGCTTATATGAAAATAACAAAACGAGTATCCAGGTGGACTAGCCATCCCAAGTGATACTCATAAAAGAAAAGAAAACAAAACGAGTATCCCGGGTAGTCTAGCCATCCCAAGAGATACTCATAGTTGCACATAAGAGGAAAAGGTTAGTCCACAACAGTATGCATGTCAACAAAAATATTCATAATGGCACCAGTAGTGACAATAATTATCCTGTAGAATGAACCATGATCAATTTAATTATTTCCTCCGGAGACTGACACTAAGACCGACACTTGACCAACCCAGACTATAGTCCTTCACCATGGACACGGCTATTCGAATAGATATAACTCTGCAGAGGGTGTACTCTTTACCCACGTGTAAAGGATTTCTGTAGTCAAACCTGAGACGTTGACTAATTCCGATTACGGTCTTTGGGATGAAAACACACCTGACCAGCACACACCAGATTAACTTTCCAGATGCCAGGAATCACCCAAAGCATTGTTCAAGAGAAACTCTAAGGCGGGGTGACCATCGTCTCGAGTAGCATGGGATCACTATTAACACGTGCGGATTACAAGGTGTGCCCCCTCTTGGCCCAGCCGGATACACCCATGCCCCTTGGCCCGCTGACTGGCATTGCAGCCGGTACCTGGAAACCCTCATCGTGGCCTCTCTGTACGGTGTGTGCAGGGAAAGGGGTTAAAAACTTACTGAACTGTACCCTGCCTGTGGCGGGGACAAGTGGTAGCACGAACCAGTATGGGGGTTACCGGAACAAGACTCGATCTACGGTCAACTCAGGAGGTTTAACTTTTCCTGCAGTGGTTAGAACAATATAACTCCTTGGTACTACCCAACATGGTCACCACCTGGTATGTCTCAACTGAAGGAAATATGCCCTAGAGGCAATAATAAAGTATTATATATTTCCTTATATCATGATAAATGTTTATTATTCATGCTAGAATTGTATTAACCGGAAACATAATACATGTGTGAATACATAGACAAACAGAGTGTCACTAGCATGCCTCTACTTGACTAGCTCGTTAATCAAAGATGGTTATGTTTCCTAGCCATAGACATGAGTTGTCATTTGATTAACGGGATCACCTCATTAGGAGAATGACGTGATTGACATGACCCATTCCGTTAGCTTAGCACCCGATCGTTTAGTATGTTGCTATTGCTTTCTTCATAACTTATACATGTTCCTATGACTATGAGATTATGCAACTCCCGTTTACCGGAGGAACACTTTGTGTGCTACCAAACATCACAACGTAAATGGGTGATTATAAAGGTGCTCTACAGGTGTCTCCAAAGGTACTTGTTGGGTTGGCGTATTTCGAGATTAGGATTTGTCACTCCGATTGTCGGAGAGGTATCTCTGGGCCCACTCGGTAATGCACATCACTATAAGCCTTGCAAGCATTGTGACTAATGAGATAGTTGCGGGATGATGTATTATGGAACGAGTAAAGAGACTTGCCGGTAACGAGATTGAACTAGGTATCGAGATACCGACGATCGAATCTCGGGCAAGTAACATACCGATGACAAAGGGAACAACGTATGTTGTTATGCGGTTTGACCGATAAAGATCTTCGTAGAATATGTGGGAACCAATATGAGCATCCAGGTTCCGCTATTGGTTATTGACCGGAGAGGTGTCTCGGTCATGTCTACATAGTTCTCGAACCCGAAGGGTCCGCACGCTTAACGTTACGATGACAGTTATATTATGAGTTTATATGTTTTGATGTACCGAAGGTTGTTCAGAGTCCCAGATGTGATCACGGACATGACGAGGAGTCTCGAAATGGTCGAGACATAAAGATTGATATATTGGACGACTATATTCGGACACCGGAAGTGTTCCGGAGAAGTTTCGGATTAAACCGGAGTGCCGGAGGGTTACTGGAACCCCCCGGGGAAGTATTGGGCCTTAGTGGGCCTTGAGGGGAGAGAGAGGGCAGCAGCCAGGAGGTGGTGCGCCCCCTCCCAGGAGGAATCCTAGTTGGACTAGGAGAGGGGGGCGCAGCCCCCTTTCCCTCTCCCTCTCCCTCTCTTTCCTTCCCCCTTCTTTTCCTAGTTGGACTAGGAAAGGGGAGTCCTACTCCTACTAGGAGGAGGACTCCCCCCCTCTCCTTGGCGCGCCTAGGGCAGCCGGCCTCCCCCTTGCTCCTTTATATACGGGGGCAGGGGGCACCTCTATACACACTTGATATACGATATTTTAGCCGTGTGCGGTGCCCCCCTCCACCATATTACACCTCGATAATACCGTTGCGGAGCTTAGGCGAAGCCCTGCGTCGGTGGAACATCATCATCGTCACCACGCCGTCGTGCTGACGAAACTCTCCCTCAACACTCGGCTGGATCGGAGTTCGAGGGACGTCACCGAGCTGAACGTGTGTAGAACTCGGAGGTGCCGTGCGTTCGGTACTTGATCGGTCGGATCGTGAAGACGTACGACTACATCAACCGCGTTGTGATAACGCTTCCGCTGTCGGTCTACGAGGGTACGTGGACAACACTCTCCCCTCTCGTTGCTATGCATCACCATGATCTTGCGTGTGCGTAGGAAAATTTTGAAATTACTACGTTGCCCAACAGTGGCATCCGAGCCTGGTTTTATGCGTTGATGCTATGCACGAGTAGAACACAAGTGAGTTGTGGGCGATATAAGTCATACTGCTTACCAGCATGTCATACTTTGGTTCAGCGGTATTGTGAGATGAAGCGGCCCGGACCGACATTACGCGTACGCTTACGCGAGACTGGTTTCACCGTTGCGAGCACTCGTTGCTTAAAGGTGACCGGCGGGTGTCTGTCTCTCTCACTTTAGTTGAACCGAGTGTGGCTACGCCCGGTCCTTGCGAAGGTTAAAACAGCACCAACTTGACAAACTATCGTTGTGGTTTTGATGCGTAGGTAAGAACGGTTCTTGCTAAGCCCGTAGCAGCCACGTAAAACTTGCAACAACAAAGTAGAGGACGTCTAACTTGTTTTTGCAGGGCATGTTGTGATGTGATATGGTCAAGACATGATGTGATATAATTTGTTGTATGAGATGATCATGTTTTGTAACCGAGTTATCGGCAACTGGCAGGAGCCATATGGTTGTCGCTTTATTGTATGAGATGCAATCGCCATGTAATAGTTTTACTTTATCACTAAGCGGTAGCGATAGTCGTAAAAGCAATTAGTTGGCGAGACGACAACGATACTATGATGGAGATCAAGGTGTCGCGCCGGTGACGATGGTGATCATGACGGTGCTTCGGAGATGGAGATCACGAACACGGTGCTTCGGAGATGGAGATCACAAGCACAAGATGATGATGGCCATATCATATCACTTATATTGATTGCATGTGATGTTAATCCTTTATGCATCTTATCTTGCTTTGATTGACGGTAGCATTATAAGATGATCTCTCACTAAAATTTCAAGATAAAAGTGTTCTCCCTGAGTATGCACCGTTGCGAAAGTTCTTCGTGCTGAGACACCACGTGATGATCGGGTGTGATAGGCTCTACGTTCAAATACAACGGGTGCAAAACAGTTGCACACGCGGAATACTCAGGTTAAACTTGACGAGCCTAGCATATGCAGATATGGCCTCGGAACACGGAGACCTAAAGGTCGAGCGTGAATCATATAGTAGATATGATCAACATAGTGATGTTCACCATTGAAACTACTCCATCTCACGTGATGATCGGACATGGTTTAGTTGATTTGGATCACGTAATCACTTAGATGATTAGAGGGATATCTATCTAAGTGGGAGTTCTTAAGTAATATGATTAATTGAACTTAAATTTATCATGAACTTAGTACCTGATAGTATCTTGCTTTGTCTATGTTAATTGTAGATAAATGGCCCGTGCTGTTGTTCCGTTGAATTTTAATGCGTTCCTTGAGAAAGCTAAGTTGAAAGATGATGGTAGCAATTACACGGACTGGGTCCGTAATTTGAGGATTATCCTCATTGCTGCATAGAAGAATTACGTCCTGGAAGCACCGCTAGGTGCCAGGCCTCCTGCAAGAGCAACACCAGAAGTTATGAACGTCTGGCAGAGCAAAGCTGATGACTACTCAATAGTTCAGTGTGCCATGCTTTACGGCTTAGAACCGGGTCTTCAACGACGTTTTGAACGTCATGGAGCATATGAGACGTTCCAGGAGTTGAAGTTAATATTTCAAGCAAATGCCCGGATTGAGAGATATGAAGTCTCCAATAAGTTCTATAGCTGCAAAATGGAAGAGAATAGTTCTGTCAGTGAGCATATACTCAGAATGTCTGGGTATAATAATCACTTGATTCAACTGGGAGTTCAACTTCCGGATGATTGCGTCATTGACAGAATTCGTCAATCACTGCCACCAAGCTACAAGAGCTTCGTGATGAACTATAACATGCAAGGGATGGATAAGACAATTCCCGAGCTCTTCGCAATGCTAAAGGCAGCGGAGGTAGAAATCAAAAAGGAGCATCAAGTGTTGATGGTCAGTAAAACCACTAGTTTCAAGAAAAAGGGCAAAGGGAAGAAGAAAGGGAACTTCAAGAAGAAGAACAAGCAAGTTGCTGTTCAGGAGAAGAAATCCAAGTCTGGACCTAAGCCTGAAACTGAGTGCTTCTACTGTAAGCAGACTGGTCACTGGAAGCGGAACTGCCCCAAGTATTTGGCGGATAAGAAGGATGGCAAGGTTAACAAAGGTATATGTGATATACATGTTATTGATGTGTACCTTACTAATACTCGCAGTAGCACCTGGGTATTTGATACTGGTTCTGTTGCTAATATTTGCAACTCGAAACAGGGGCTACGGATTAAGCGAAGATTGGCTAAGGATGAGGTGACGATGCGCGTGGGAAATGGTTCCAAAGTCGATGTGATCGCCGTCGGCACGCTACCTCTACATCTACCTTCGGGATAGGTTTTAGACCTAAATAATTATTATTTGGTGCCAGCGTTGAGCATGAACATTATATCTGGATCTTGTTTAATGCGAGACGATTATTCATTTAAATCAGAGAATAATGGTTGTTCTATTTATATGAATAATATCTTTTATGGTCATGCACCCTTGAAGAGTGGTCTATTTTTAATGAATCTCGATAGTAGTGATACACATATTCATAATGTCGAAGCCAAAAGATGCAGAGTTGATAATGACAGTGCAACTTATTTGTGGCACTGCCGTTTGGGTCATATCGGTGTAAAGCGCATGAAGAAACTCCATACTGATGGAATTTTGGAATCACTTGATTTTGAATCACTTGGTACTTGCGAACCGTGCCTCATGGGCAAGATGACCAAAAGACCATTCTCCGGAACTATGGAGAGAGCAACAGATTTGTTGGAAATCATACATACAGATGTATGTGGTCCGATGAATATTGAGGCTCGTGGCGGATATCGTTATTTTCTCACCTTCACAGATGATTTGAGCAGATATGGGTATATCTACTTAATAAAACATAAGTCTGAAACATTTGAAAAGTTCAAAGCATTTCAGAGTGAAGTTGAAAATCATCGTAACAAGAAAATAAAATTCCTACGATCTGATCATGGAGGAGAATATTTGAGTTACGAGTTTGGCCTACATTTGAAACAATGCGGAATAGTTTCGCAACTCACTCCGCCCGGAACACCATAGCGTAATGGTGTGTCCGAACGTCGTAATCGTACTTTATTAGATATGGTGCGATCTATGATGTCTCTTACTGATTTACCGCTATCGTTTTGGGGTTATGCTTTAGAGACGGCTGCATTCACTCTAAATAGGACACCATAGAAATCCGTTGAGACGACGCCTTATGAACTATGGTTTGGCAAGAAACCAAAGTTGTCGTATCTTAAAGTTTGGGGTTGCGATGCTTATGTGAAGAAACTTCAACCTGATAAGCTCGAACCTAAATCGAAGAAATGTGTCTTCATAGGATACCCAAAGGAGACTGTTAGGTATACCTTCTATCACAGATCCGAAGGCAAGATATTCGTTGCTAAGAATGGATCCTTTCTAGAGGAGGAGTTTCTCTCGAAAGATGTGAGTGGGAGGAAAGTAGAACTTGATGAGGTAACTGTACCTGCCCCCTTATTGGAAAGTAGATCATCGCAGAAATCAGTTTCTGCGACACCTACACCAATTAGTGAGGAAGTTAATGATAATGATCGTGAAACTTCAGATCAAGTTATTACTGAACCTCGTAGGTCAACTAGATCAAGATCCGCACCAGAGTGGTACGGCAATCCTGTTCTGGAGGTCATGTTACTAGACCATGACGAACCTACGAACTATGAAGAAGCGATGGTGAGCCCAGATTCTGCAAAATGGCTTGAAGCCATGAAATCCGAGATGGGATCCATGTATGAGAACAAAGTATGGACTTTGGTTGACTTGCCCGATGGTCGGCAAGCCATTGAAAATAAATGGATCTTCAAGAAGAAGACTAACGCTGATGGTAATGTTACTGTCTATAAAGCTCGACTTGTTGCGAAAGGTTTTCGACAAGTTCAAGGGATTGACTACGATGAGACCTTCTCACCCGTAGCGATGCTTAAGTCTGTCCGAATCATGTTAGCAATTGCCGCATTTTACGATTATGAAATTTGGCAAATGGATGTCAAAACTGCATTCCTGAATGGATTTCTGGAAGAAGAGTTGTATATGATGCAACCGGAAGGTTTTGTCGATCCAAAGGGAGCTAACAAAGTGTGCAAGCTCCAGCGATCCATTTATGGACTGGTGCAAGCCTCTCGGAGTTGGAATAAACGCTTTGATAGTGTGATCAAAGCATTTGGTTTTATACAGACTTTTGGAGAAGCCTGTATTTACAAGAAAGTGAGTGGGAGCTCGATAGCATTTCTGATATTATATGTGGATGACATATTACTGATTGGAAATGATATAGAATTTCTGGATAGCATAAAGGGATACTTGAATAAGAGTTTTTCAATGAAAGACCTCGGTGAAGCTGCATATATATTAGGCATTAAGATCTATAGAGATAGATCTAGACGCTTAATTGGACTTTCACAAAGCACATACCTTGACAAAGTTTTGAAGAAGTTCAAAATGGATCAAGCAAAGAAAGGGTTCTTGCCTGTACTACAAGGTGTGAGATTGAGTAAGACTCAATGCCCGACCACTGCAGAAGATAGAGAGAAGATGAAAGATGTTCCCTATGCTTCAGCCATAGGCTCTATCATGTATGCAATGCTGTGTACCAGACCTGATGTGTCCCTTGCTATAAGTTTAGCAGGAAGGTACCAAAGTAATCCAGGAGTGGATCACTGGACAGCGGTCAAGAACATCCTGAAATACCTGAAAAGGACTAAGGATATGTTTCTCGTTTATGGAGGTGACAAAGAGCTCATCGTAAGTGGTTACGTTGATGCAAGCTTTGACACTGATCCGGACGATTCGAAATCGCAAACCGGATACGTATTTACATTGAACGGTGGAGCTATCAGTTGGTGCAGTTCTAAGCAAAGTGTCATGGCGGGATCTACGTGTGAAGCGGAATACATAGCTGCTTCGGAAGCAGCAAATGAAGGAGTCTGGATGAAGGAGTTCATATCCGATCTAGGTGTCATACCTAGTACATCGGGACCAATGAAAATCTTTTGTGACAATACTGGTGCAATTGCCTTAGCAAAGGAATCCAGATTTCACAAGAGAACCAAGCACATCAGAAGACGCTTCGATTCCATCCGGGATTTAGTCCAGGTGGGAGACATAGAAATTTGCAAGATACATACGGATCTGAATGTTGCAGACCCGTTGACTAAGCCTCTTCCACGAGCAAAACATGATTAGCACCAAGACTCCATGGGTGTAAGAATCATTACTATGTAATCTAGATTATTTACTCTAGTGCAAGTGGGAGACTGAAGGAAATATTCCCTAGAGGCAATAATAAAGTATTATATATTTCCTTATATCATGATAAATGTTTATTATTGATGCTAGAATTGTATTAACCGGAAACATAATACATGTGTGAATACATAGACAAACAGAGTGTCACTAGTATGCCTCTACTTGACTAGCTTGTTAATCAAAGATGGTTATGTTTCCTAGCCATAGACATGAGTTGTCATTTGATTAACGGGATCACCTCATTAGGACAATGACGTGATTGACATGACCCATTCCGTTAGCTTAGCACCCGATCGTTTAGTATGTTGCTATTGCTTTCTTCATAACTTATACATGTTCCTATGACTATGAGATTATGCAACTCCCGTTTACCGGAGGAACACTTTGTGTGCTACCAAACGTCACAACGTAAATGGGTGATTATAAAGGTGCTCTACAGGTGTCTCCAAAGGTACTTGTTGGGTTGGCGTATTTCGAGATTAGGATTTGTCACTCCGATTGTCGGAGAGGTATCTCTGGGCCCACTCGGTGATGCACATCACTATAAGCCTTGCAAGCATTGTGACTAATGATATAGTTGCGGGATGATGTATTATGGAACGAGTAAAGAGACTTGCCGGTAACGAGATTGAACTAGGTATCGAGATACCGACGATCGAATCTCGGGCAAGTAACACACCGATGACAAAGGGAACAACGTATGTTGTTATGCGGTTTGACCGATAAAGATCTTCATAGAATATGTGGGAACCAATATGAGCATCCAGGTTCCGCTATTGGTTATTGACCGGAGAGGTGTCTCGGTCATGTCTACATAGTTCTCGAACCCGATGGGTCCGCACGCTTAACGTTACGATGACAGTTATATTATGAGTTTATATGTTTTGATGTACCAAAGGTTGTTCGGAGTCCCAGATGTGATCACGGACATGACGAGGAGTCTCGAAATGGTCGAGACATAAAGATTGTTATATTGGACGACTATATTCGGACACCGGAAGTGTTTCGGAGAAGTTTCGGATTAAACCGGAGTGCCGGAGGGTTACCGGAACCCCCCGGGGAAGTATTGGGCCTTAGTGGGCCTTGAGGGGAGAGAGAGGGCAGCAGCCAGGAGGTGGTGCGCCCCCTCCTAGGAGGAATCCTAGTTGGACTAGGAGAGGGGGGCACAGCCCCCTTTCCCTCTCCCTCTCCCTCTCTTTCCTTCTCCCTTCTTTTCCTAGTTGGACTAGGAAAGGGGAGTCCTGCTCCTACTAGGAGGAGGACTCCCCCCCTCTCCTTGGCGCGCCTAGGGCAGCCGGCCTCCCCCTTGCTCCTTTATATACGGGGGCAGGGGGGCACCTTTATACACACTTGATATACGATATTTTAGCCGTGTGCGGTGCCCCCCTCCACCATATTACACCTCGATAATACCGTTGCGGAGCTTAGGCGAAGCCCTGCATCGGTGGAACATCATCATCGTCACCACGCCGTCGTGCTGACGAAACTCTCCCTCAACACTCGGCTGGATCGGAGTTCGAGGGACGTCATCGAGCTGAACGTGTGCAGAACTCGGAGTTGCCGTGCGTTCGGTACTTGATCGGTCGGATCGTGAAGACGTACGACTACATCAACCGCGTTGTGATAACGCTTCCGCTGTCGGTCTACGAGGGTACGTGGACAACACTCTCCCCTCTCGTTGCTATGCATCACCATGATCTTGCGTGTGCGTAGGAAATTTTTTGAAATTACTACGTTGCCCAACATCATCATACCCCCACTGATCATTCTCGTCACAACGAGATTTCAGTATCACGGTCACTTTTCTCGTGACTGATTCTTCCTGCAAATTAGCCTGGACCAACACAGGCACATATTGCACATGAAAATAACCATACTCACTTATGCTTCATGTTTAACTGAAGATAAAACACCATCAAAGTGATCATGCATGTATGACTAGTGCTTTGCAAATTCTACATGAATCCAACATATTCATAATTCAATTCTACATGCAAGCAAACAAATATGCATTCACCATATCACGTGTTCAAGATGCTTGCCTTGAGCATGCAGAAAGATTGGGTGCACTCCAAAACTTTGAAAATTATATCTCCCCTCCATTTCCTATTTTCAAAATATTTTAATTACCACACAATTCCAAAACAGTACATAAACGTTGTTTGGAAATTTGTGAAATAAATACTAAAATAAACTAGATGGAATTTGAGAAATAACAGAAAAAGAATAAAGTCATTTGGAGTTTATATGATTTTTCTATGGATTTACTAAGCTGGAATATTAAAGGAAAAGGACTATTCAGTAGATCCCACAAAAACAAGACCTAGGAAAAATGTTCACCCTATCTGGATCAATAGAGCATGATTTTAGGAGTAGGTAGAAATTTGAATCATCGAATTTGAATGCTAAATGGCTGCTGTGGATTTATTTGAAATCCGCTGGAAAAGAAAATATGAAAGTGCAAAGATGTACCCTGGGCAACGTTTAGCTGTCTGGCGTTACTGGGCCGAGCCCAGCTGCTCAGCCGCGAGGAAGAGTTGATGACGTTGAAGGCGTAATCGCCTGGTACGTCTTACACGCGCGAAGGCGGCTAAACGGAGTTCGCCTCCTCTTACGGGCGGGTCAGCGGCGCTGGGACACTGACAGTGGGCCCGCCTGGCCCACTGGTCGATTTTGACCAGTCGCCGCACGCGCTTCCCTCTTCGGCAGAACAGAGGCGGGGCTCCGATGAGGCTCGCCGGCAAACAGCGGCACCGTTCGAGAAACCAAGGCCGTCCGCGGGCTCAGGGGGTCGAGGCGGTCCCTCCGGTGGTTGCCATCGTCCCTGGGGTGGACGGAGTCGCCGCCGGCGAGCTCCACAACGGACGGTGGCTGTCGGGCAGGGTGGGGCTCTTTCCTCCGGCGGCTCCCAGGCCAAATTGGAAGGGGAAGTGGATCAGAGGGAGGTCCAGGAGGCTAGTGGTGAAGAGAGTGGAGAGGGGGAGGCCCTGGTGTCGTCGGAATGAACGAGACAGATGCGGTGGCCGTGGTTGTCGGAGTTGGGGAAGACGACCTCCTCCAGTCGTTCTACTGCTATGGGAGGCTCACGGAGGGAGAGAGAGGGGTGGTGATCAATTGAGTGAGCTCGGGGTGGGCTTTTATAGCGTGAGGGGGTCGGCTCCGTGGTGTCCAGAGGATAAGCACGGCGGCGGCGATCATTACGGCGGCAGGTGAGGCCGTTGAGGTCGGCAGAGTGGCCGGTGAGGACGGTGTCGCCCGCAGTTACTCCTGGGAGGAGCTGGGCTGCTCGGGACGCGCCACACGGGTTGAGCAGAGACGTGGCCGTGCGGGACTCGTCGGGCGGCAGTCCTGGTCGTCGTGGACAGCAGTGGACGGTGCTAGGGGCCAAGCGAGGGTGTCGGCGAGGTTCTTGGTGGTCGGGCTGATCCAGAGGAGGATCAGGATGAGAGGGCGGGGCAGCAGAGACACGGCAGGAGCTCGCTGCCGACGCATGCAAAACACACGCTCTGGCCACGCCCGGTGCATGCACATTAGGTGTTCGTTAGATTGCGAGTAGCATCTCCAGGGACACACACGAGCTACAAATCAATAGGATGGTGCTTCTAGGTATGAGAGGAGTGATGGACATGCTGGTTTGGCCAAATGAGCAAGTGTCCAGTGTAAGTTAGAAAGTGGCAACATTTCTGTCATGCCCACAAGGTGTTTGAAAAAATGCTAGAGCTAGCTAGGAGATTCGGTTGATGATGAAATTTGGCAGGATGAGGTCTCTTTGGATGTTAGGGATGTTGGTGGAGTTAGTTTGGCAAGATGAGAAACTTGCTAGTGCAAGTTTTACCAGAATTCAGTTCTGGGCAGAAACTTGAGTGGCATGATTGGTGGACTTGAAAGATGCAAATGGAGCTGATCTCCTGGAGTTAAGGTTTTGGTTGGAAGGACTACAAGGTGCCAAAGTTTCAGGATTAATGGGGCTAGGAAAAGTAGGGTTGCAGTTATAACTCAAGAATGGGACAGAAATGGAAAGAGGATGTTTCACTCAAAATTTTCAAAAGACATAGTTAGGTTTTTGCACAAAAGTGATTTATAGGCATCATCTGACCTCTCATAATTTTTGCAGGATTTTAAAACAATTATTTAAAATATTTGTAGTGCAACAGAAGCATTTTAAGTATTGAAAATGCTAGTAAAATAATTGTTTGTGGAATATTTTATTATGAAAATATTTCATACTGTTATTTATAATATAAATGAAATGATTTACAAAACAACCACATACCACAATATTTCACAAAAATAATCTTCTATGGAGAGGAGAATTTTTGTAAAACAGAAAATAGAAAAGGTTCTGAAATTAATAAATGACCTCATATAGCTCAAAATTTTATTTCTGACCAAATTTTACTTAATAAAATTATGGTTAATTTTTTTGGGGTGTTACATTGAACTAGGTATTGAGATGCCGACGATCGAATCTCGGGCAAGTAACATACCGATGACAAAGGGAACAACGTATGTTGTTATGCGGTTTGACAGATAAAGATCTTCGTAGAATATGTGGGAGCCAATATGAGCATACAGGTTCCGCTATTGGTTATTGACCAAAGATGAGTCTCGGTCATGTCTACATAGTTCTCGAACCCGTAGGGTACGCACGCTTAACGATCGATGACGATCGATATTATGAGTTTATGTGTTTTGATGTACTGAAGGTTGTTCGGAGTCCCGGATGTGATCACGGACATGACGAGGAGTCTCGAAATGGTCAAGACATGAAGATTGATATATTGGAAGGCTATGTTTGGACACCGGAAAGGTTTCAGATGAGTTCGGGCATTTTCCGGAGTACCGGGGGGTTACCGGAACCCCCCGGGGGCTTAATGGGCCTACATGGGCTTTAGTGGAAGAGAGAGGAGGCGGCCAAGAGGTAGGGCGTGCCCCCCCAAGCCCAATCGGAATTGGGAGGGGGGCCGGCCTCCCTTTCCTTCTTCTCCTCTTCCCCTTCCTTCCCCCTCCTATTAGGACTAGGAAAGGGGGGAACCTACTCCTAGTAGGAGTAGGATTCCCCCCCTTGGGGGCGCACCATGAGACCGGCCGGCCCCCTCCTCCCCTCCTTTATATACGGGGGAGGGGGGCACCGCATAGACACACAAGTTGATTGTTCGGTGCCCCCCTCCACAGAGTTCCACCTCGGTCATATCGTTGTAGTGCTTAGGTGAAGCGCTGCGTCGGTAACTTCATCATCATCGTTATCACGCCATCATGCTGACGAAACTCTCCCTCGGCCTCAACTGGATCAAGAGTTTGAGGGACGTCACCGAGCTGAACATGTGCAGATCGCGGAGGTGTCGTGCGTTCGATACATGATCGGTTGGATCACGAAGACGTTCGACTACATCAACCGCGTTACATAACGCTTCCGCTTTCTGTCTACGAGGGTACGTAGACACACTCTCCCGCTCGTTGCTATGCATCACATAGATGGATCTTGCATGATCGTAGGTAATTTTTTTGAAATACTGCGTTCCCCAACAGTGGTATCAGAGCCAGGTTTATGCGTAGATGTTATATGCATGAGTAGATCACGAAGAGTTGTGGGCGATAATAGTCATACTGCTTACCAGCATGTCATACTTTGATTCGGCGGTATTGTTGGATGAAGCGGCCTAGACCGACATTACATGGCCGCGTTCATGAGACTAGTTCTACCGCCGTGCTTGGCACACAGGTGGCTAGTGGGTGTCTATTTCTCCAACTTTAGTTGAATCGAGTGTGACTGTCGGCGTTCTGGGAACGGGGGTCCCCAGACTTGCCTGCCTACGGCCCACAGCGTGGCACTGCAGGTGGGCCCGTACGGCCCATCTTCACCAACAAGCCCTCAAGACCCTCGCGAGGGGCCAAGCCTCGCGAGGCGGACGACACAAGACCTCTTCGGGAGCGGCCTCACCAGGTTGGCTCGCGAGGGGCGGAGAGATCAAGGCAAGGCAAACCTTGCCAGGCTTTCGTGACGTGAGCCATGATGATCAAGGCCAGGCGGGTGCCGGCACACACAGTGTCCTTGTTTCCTCTCTGGTGCTAAAGGGGCAAGCACAGGCGCGGAGTACCGAGGCATCAAGCAAAGGTTTCCATATCAGTGCAACGAGACCAAGACCAGCAGGACGACAGGACGGAGGTCACCATGGAGCCCAAGGCTGCGTCACCACCAGAGACTTTTGTAGGCGAAGACTGCTTTTGTGAGGATAAGCTGTACTAGTTGTCCCCTTTCAAATTGGCCGTTGTTGGCTCCCTTCCCGCTCAATATTTGGGGAGAGGACCAGGGCCTCTATAAATAGGACTAGCCACCACAGTAGGAGGGGAGAGAACTAAGCCTCAGGCATCTTTAGCCAACCCTTAGCCACACACCGAGCACAAGAACACCTCAACCTCAGGAGGCTCTTCTTCCCCTTGTAACTGTTCATCCTCAGCCCGAGAGGCAATCCACCACCACCACACTGGAGTAGGGTATTACACCACAATGGTGGCCCGAACCAGTTTAAATCCTGTATTCTTTGTGTTGCGAGTTCGTCGAGTTAGTTCTTGAGATCTTAGAAAAACTAGGACGTGGATCGGTAGGGAGAGATCTTCGTGCGCACCCCAGAGTTTGAACCTTAAGGGTTTTGCCGGAACCCGTGATCCGACATTTGGCGCGCCAGGTAGGGGTGCACCGTAGCTTTCCTTCCATTGATCTGCGCACCGCCACCACCGCGCTCCACCCTCATGGCAGGCGTCCCGCTCCCGGCTCCGACGGAAGACACCGACGACGGGGCCAGGGGGCTCCGAGCCATGGCCCCCGCCTTGCGGCAGGTGCGATGGCCGCCCAGGTTCAAGCCGGAGATGCCGCCGCGCTACGACGGCGCGGTGGACCCATCACCTTTCCTGCTGGCATACGAGGAGGCTGTCCTCGAGGCCGGAGGTGACGACAAGGTCATGGCCAACTGGCTTCCCATACCCCTCACTGGCGCGCCGCGCGCCTGGCTGCTCAACCTCCCCGGATCCATGGTGGCATCTTGGGAGGAGCTGCGCGGCCTCTTCACTGTGCGCTACACGGTACCGGCGCACCACACAGTCGCGGCCCTACTAGGAGGCTCTCAAGCGCCGGCTTCAGATCGCCATATCAAGCCATTCCTTCGCCAAATCGGTGCTGCTTCCAAGCGCTCGGGGGCTCCGCCGGGCTGGGCTGCGCCCGAGGCCGACCTCACCTTCGACTCGGAAGACCACCCCGTCACCACCACCGGCTCGGGTATGCTCCCGATGGTTTGCACGCCCACCATTTGCAACATGGCCGTCACCAAGACCCTCATCGACGGCGGCGCCGGCCTCAACGTGCTCTCCGTGGAAGCCTTCAGCCTTCTTCACGTACCGCTTGAGCGGCTCAGCCTTAGCAAGCCTTTCTCAGGGGTTGGTGGTGGCGCCGCCCACTCCCTGGGGCAGATTCGCCTCCCTGTCAACTTCGGCACGCGCGACAACTACCGTACCGAGCTGGTCGACTTCGACATCGCCCGCATCGGCCTCCCATACAACGCCATCCTCGGGTACCCAGCTCTGGCCCAGTTCATGGCAGCGACCCATCCGGCCTACAACCTCATGAAGATGCCTGGAAGCAAGGGCGTCCTCACCATCAAGGGTGACGCCAAGGAGGCCCTGGCGGCGCTCAAGCTTGCCCTCAAGATCGCCGCGGTGGCACAACCTATCGGCGCGGGCACCTCCGAGGCCAAGGGAGCCGCACCAACCAAGAAGAAGCAGATGTTCACCCAAGACAAGGCGGAAACCAAGCAGGTGTCGGTCGACAAGGACGGGCCCTCATGAGCCACCTTTACCATAGGTGCCGACCTCGACCCAAGCCAAGAGGAAGCATTGGTGAAGTTCTTGCGCTCAAACAAGGAGATATTCACTTGGGAACCCAAGCAGCTGGTGGGGGTCCCGAGAGAGGTGATTCAGCATCACTTAAGGGTGTGCCCCAATGTACGCCCTGTGAAGCAGCGAGCGAGACGACAGTCCACGGAGAAGCAGGCCTTCATCGTCCAAGAAACCCACAAGTTAGAGGCGGCAGCAGGTGCCATTCGCGAGGTTCGGTACCCCGAATGGCTGGCAAACCCAGTCATTGTGCCGAAGAAAGGCGGGAAGGAGCGAATGTGCGTCGACTTCACCAACCTCAACAAGGCCTGTCCCCAAGACCCGTTCCCGCTTCCACGCATCAACCAGATCGTCGACTCCACCGCCGAGTGCGATCTGCTGTGCTTCCTGGATGCGTTCTCGGGGTATCACCAGATCAAGATGGCGGTGGAGGATGTAGAGAAGACAACCTTCTTGACCCCGTGCGGGGTGTACTGCTACACTTGCATGCCCTTCGGACTGCGTAACGCGGGCGCAACCTTTCAGCGGTTGATGCATATCGCCTTAGGGCGGCAGCTCGGGAGAAATGTGGAGGCCTACGTCGACGACATTGTGGTGAAGTCTCGGGAGGCCAGAACCTTGATCCAAGATCTGGAGGAGACTTTCGCGAGCCTGGGCCAGGTGAACTTGTGACTTAACCCGGAGAAGTGCGTGTTTGGTGTCCCATCCGGCAAGCTGCTGGGTTTCCTCGTGTCCCACAGAGGGATTGAGGCGAACCCAGAAAAGATCAAGGCCATTGA
Organism: Aegilops tauschii subsp. strangulata; assembly: GCF_002575655.3. Classification (NCBI taxonomy): domain Eukaryota; kingdom Viridiplantae; phylum Streptophyta; class Magnoliopsida; order Poales; family Poaceae; genus Aegilops; species Aegilops tauschii. The sequence goes on along the minus strand of NC_053037.3, from coordinate 417,241,920 downwards.
AGACATGAGCCCACCGCAGACCCTTAAGGAAATGCAGAAGCTGGCTGGTCGGGTGACTGCGTTGGGGCGCTTCATTTCTAAGCTGGGAGAGCACGCCCTACCCTTCTTCAAGCTGATGAAGAAAAAGGGCCCCTTCGAGTGGACCCCGAAGGCCGACTGAGCATTTCAAGACCTCAAGAGATACCTGACCAGCCCTCCCGTGATGGTGGCGCCTCGGCCACTCGAGCCCCTAGTGCTTTATCTTGCCGCCACCCCGTACTCTGCCAGCGCGGCTCTGGTGGCGGTTCGGGAAGAGCGCCAAGCTAAAGGCGCGCCGCGCCGAGTTACGTCGTCAGCCGAGATGACGCAAGGTCAGGAAGGTGTCACAAGAGCCGTAGCAGCATCAACAGAGTACCAAGCTCGGCAGGACGATGCCGCCAAGATCCCGACCAGCGATCAAGCGTCGGGAGCTCCACTACCTCAGGAGACGCCCCGACTCCCGCAAGACACGAGCCTCACCAACGCGCCAGCTCTCGTTGAGCACCCGGTGTATTTTGTCAGCACGGTGTTGCGGGACGCAAGGGCACGATATCCCATGCCTCAGAAGCTCTTACTCGCGCTCCTCGTGGCCTCGCGTAAGTTGCGGCACTACTTCCAGGGCCACCCCATCAAGGACATCTCAGCCTACCCATTGGAGAGAGTGCTCAGAAGCCCCAACTCTGCTGGGAGGGTCGCTGAGTGGAACATCGAGTTGCAGGCGTTTCAATTGGAGTTCAGCACTACCAGGGTCATCAAGGGAGCCGCACTCGCTGATTTCGTGGCAGAATGGATGGATGCCCCGACGCTTGAAGTAGGCGAGGACAAGTCCACCTCGCCGGGAAGTGAGGCGCCTGATGGATGGGTCATGTATTTCGATGGCGCCTTCGCGCACCAGGGTGCGGGGGCTGGAGTAGTACTTATCTCGCCCACCCAAGACAAGCTCTACTACATCGTGCAGCCCTGCTTCCAGTGGGGCGAGAAGGTCTCCAACAACATCGCAGAATACGAAGGCCTCATAGCTGGCCTGAAAGCTGCGGCAGCTCTGGGAGTGAAGCGCCTCACCGTTAGGGGCGACTCGCATCCTCGTCAACTTCTCCAACAAGGTATACGAGCCGAAGGACGAGCACATGGAGGCATACCTCACGGAGGTGCGCAAGATGGAGAAGCAGTTCCTGGGCCTGGAGTTGCAGGACTTGCCCCGCGGCACCAACAAGGAAGCTGATGACATCGCCAGGAGGGCATCCAAGCGGCAGCCCCAAGAGCCTGGCGTCTTTGAGGAGCGGCTCTTCAAGCCATCGGCGACACCACCACTTTCAAGGACAGCTCAGCCTCAGGAGGAACTCCCGCAGCCGCCTGCCACGGGAACCCCAGCCTGTGGCCCAACTTCGGGAGCGCGTCTACTCTTGGCGCTCGAGCCTCAGGAGGGCCGCTGGACCAAGGAATTCAAGGAATACCTGATGCAAGGGGCGCTGCCAGAGAAGGAGGAGGACGCGGAGCGCGTGGCCCGGCAAGCCACGGCGTACTGCATCCGGGACAGTGAGTTGTACAGGAAGCGACCAAATGACGTTTCACTGCGTTGCATCTCCAGGGATTAGGGGGAGGAGTTGCTATCCGACATACACGCTGGGGATTGCGGGCACCACTCGTCATCACGGACCCTCGTTGGCAAGGCATTCCGCAGCGGATTCTACTGGCCCATGATACGTCTCCAACGTATCTATAATTTTTGATTGTTCCATGCTATTATATTATCTGTTTTGGGTGTTTATGGGCTTTATTTTACACTTTTATATTATTTTTGGGACTAACCTATTAACCCAGAGCCCAGTGCCAGTTTTTGTTTTTCCCTTGTTTCAGTGTTTCGCAGAAAAGGAATATCAAACGGAGTCCAAACAAAATGAAACCTTCGGGAGAGTTATTTTTGGAACGGAAGCAATCCAAAAGACTTGGGGTGTACGTAAGGGAAGCAACGAGGAAGGCACGAGGCAGGGGGGCGCGCCCACCCCCTGGGCGCGCCCTCCACCCTCGTGGGCCCCTCGTGGCTCCCCTGACGTATTTCTTCCACCTATATATACCAATATACCCTAAAACCATCGTGGAACAGAATAGATCGGGAGTTCCGCCGTCGCAAGCCTCTGTAGCCACCAAAAACCAATCGGGACCCTGTTCCGGCACCCTGCCGGAGGGGGGAACCCTCACCGGTGGCCATCTTCATCATCCCGGCACTCTCCATGACGAGGAGGGAGTAGTTCACCCTCGGGGCTGAGGGTATGTACCAGTAGCTATGTGTTTGATCTCTCTCTCTCGTGTTCTTGATATGATACGATCTTGATGTATCGTGAGCTTTGCTATTGTTGTTGGATCTTATGATGTTTCTCCCCCTCTACTCTCTTGTAATGGATTGAGTTTTCCCTTTGAAGTTATCTTATCGGATTGAGTCTTTCATGATTTGAGAACACTTGATGTATGTCTTGCGTGGGATAACCGTGGTGACAATGGGTTATTCTATTGATTCACTTGATGTATGTTTTGGTGATCAACTTGCGGGTTCCGCCCATGAACCTATGCATAGGGGTTGGCACACGTTTTCGTCTTGACTCTCCGGTAGAATCATTGGGGCACTCTTTGAAGTTCTATGTGTTGGTTGAATAGATGAATCCGAGATTGTGTGATGCATATCGTATAATCATACCCACGGATACTTGAGGTGACATTGGAGTATCTAGGTGACATTAGGGTTTTGGTTGATGTGTGTCTTAAGGTGTTATTTTACTACGAACTCTAGGGCTGTTTGTGACACTTATAGGAATAGCCCAATGGATTGATCAGAAAGAATAACTTTGAGGTGGTTTCGTACCCTACCATAATCTCTTCGTTTGTGCTCCGCTATTAGTGACTTTGGAGTGACTCTTTGTTGCATGTTGAGGGATAGTTATATGATCTAACTATGTTATTATTGTTGAGAGAACTTGCACTAGTGAAAGTATGAACCCTAGGCCTTGTTTCCTAGCATTGCAATACCGTTTACGCTCACTTTTATCATTAGTTACCTTGCTTTTTTTATATTTTCAGATTACAAAAACCTATATCTACCATCCATATTGCACTTGTATCACCATCTCTTCGCCGAACTAGTGCACCTATACAATTTATCATTGTATTGGGTGTGTTGGGGACACAAGAGACTCTTTGTTATTTGGTTGCAGGGTTGCTTTAGAGAGACCATCTTCATCCTACGCCTCCCACGGATTGATAAACCTTAGGTCATCCACTTGAGGGAAATTTGCTACTGTCCTACAAACCTATGCACTTGGAGGCCCAACAACGTCTACAAGAAGAAGATTGCATAGTAGACATCAAGCAGTTTCTAGCGCTGTTGCCGGGGAGGTGAGTGCTTGAAGGTATATCTTTAGATCTTGCAATCGAATCTATTTGTTTCTGGTTTTAGCACTAGTTTAGTTTATAAATAACACTACCAAAAAAAATGGAATTGAGTTTGTCTCATACGCTTCATCTTTTTAATATCTTTCGTGAGAATGATGGAAAGGAAAATTGTGCCAAAGTGTTAGTAGAAGAATGCATTAAAATGTTTGGCACTAAATCTTTGAATGATGAGCATGATTGCAATGTTGTTAGTATGAACTCCTTGAATATCCATAGTACTAATGATGATTGCACTAGTCATGATGAAAATATCTCTTATAAGCATGTCAATTTTTGTGGAGTGCATTGGGTTTGCAAGTACACACCAAATAGGGAAGATATATATTGCAAGAGGCATAAGCATTTAGAAACTAAATTTTTGCAAGAAAGGTTAGATGTTTGTGCTGAAAGTTTAAATTTTCTTAGCCGTACTTGTGAACTTTGCAATGAACATGATCATTTCAGTAACCAATGCAAATTGTTTCATGATCGTATCGTGTCCAAAAATTGTGATGACTTGATTTCCCTTGCACATCATAATGAACTTAGTTTGCTCTTGGGTTATGAAGAAATGAAACGTATAACTAAGGTTATTCCAGAATTTGCCCTTGATAGAGTTCTTCATTTTGATCTAGAGGAAATTTATATGTATTGCGCGGTGAATTGCATTGAAAATCCTTATATTGCCAACTACATAAAGAAAAGAAAACAAATAGAAGATGAAGAGAATACTAATGAAAGGGAAGAGACTTCCCAATATCCTCCTATTATTTCTTATGATGAATCAGGTAACGAGGAGGAACCTTTTATTCAACCAATCTCATTAATAAGGAGCTCCAAAAAGAGGATTGAACCCACACATGATGTGGTGAAGAAGAAGAAAAGAAAAAGGAAGAGAGATAAAAAGATATCTCTCCCAAATAAAGTTTCTCCTATTATTGTTGTGCCTCATGAAAATGAATCAAAAATAATTGTGGAAGATGATGCACTTGATGATGATCTCGTTATGCCTATTACTTGTTGTGATGATTATGATTGAGAAGATAATAATACTTCTTATGATCTTGAAAATCTTTTTGGCACTTGCTTGGAAGAATATGATAATTGCTATACTATTGGTGCTATCCATACTATTAATGATGAGAGTGATTATGCTTATGATATGAAAAGGCTCAAGCTTGGGAATGCTATGTTTGAAGAAGATGATGTTTTTGAGAATATATTTGCTGCAATTAATGTTTTTCCCAAGCTTGGGGATGCTACGTTTAATGAAGATGATATTTTTAGCCTCCAAAGTTTTGATATACAAATTTGTTATGATGATAGCATGCCTCCTACTTATGATGATTATATTGATGAAAGTGGGTTTGGAAGAGTGTCAACTTTAGGAAGTAATGATCCCACTATTTTGGAGGATGTTGAATCTTATTATGATAATTATGAAAGTGGATTTGGAGAGGTCATGACTTTATTTAGTAATGATTCCACTATCTTGGAAGAGGTTTCAATTGATTATGATGAGAACAAAGTTGCTACTTATGATGATTATTGTGATGTAACTTATGCTATAAAAAGTAGTGATGATTATATTTATAAAACTTGTCATGATTATGATTACCCTTTTTCTGAACATTACTCATTTAATGTGGAAACAATTTATAGTATTCGAGTTTCTTATGATACTCCCACTATTCCGAATGAGAAATTTTTTGCTTATGTGGAGAGTAATAAAAATTCCATGCTTGTAGATCATGAAAATAATGTTTTAGGTGCTGGTTATATTGTTGAATTCATTCATGATGCTACTGAAAATTATTATGAGGGAGGAATATATGCTTTTAGGAATTGCAATAATACCAAGTTTCCTCTCTATGTGCTTAAAGTGTTGAAGTTATGCTTGTTTTGCCTGCCTATGCTAGTTGATTATTGTTCCCATAAGTTGTTTGCTCACAAAATTCCTATGCATAGGAAGTGTGTTAGACTTAAATGTGCTAGTAATATTCTTCATGATGCTCTCTTTATGTTTCAATTCTTATGTCTTATGTGAGCATCATTGAAATCATCATGCCCACCTAGGGGCGTTAAACGTTAGCGCTTGTTGGGAGGCAACCCAACTTTATTTTAGTTCTTTGCCTTTTGCTGCTGTTTAGGAATAAATATTTGATATAGACTCTGGTTAGATTTGTTTTTATGTTTTAATTAGTGTTTGTGCCAAGTTAAACCTATAGGATGTTCTTGGATGATAGTTATTTGATCTTGCTGAAAATTCCAGAAACTTTCTGTTCACGAAAACAATTGTTTAAAATCACCAGAACGTGATAAAATACTGATTCCAATTGAAGTAGATCAATAAACAAATTGTTTAGGTCTTCCTATTTTGGCTGAATTTTTGGAGTTCCAGAAGTTTGCATTAGTTACAGATTACAACAGACTGTTCTGTTTTTGACAGATTCTGTTTTTCGTGTGTTGTTTGCTTATTTTGATGAATCTATGGCTAGTAAAAGAGTTTATAAACCATAGAGAAGTTGGAATACAGTAGGTTTAACACCAATACAAATAAAGAATGAGTTCATTACAGTAGCTTGAAGTGGTGTTTTGTTTTCTTTCGCTAACGGAGCTCACGAGTTTTCTGTTGAGTTTTGTGTTGTGAAGTTTTCAAGTTTTGGGTAAAGATTCGATGGAATATGGAATAAGGAGTGGCAAGAGCCTAAGCTTGGGGATGCCCAAGGCACCCCAAGGTACTATTCAAGGACAACCAAGAGCCTAAGCTTGGGGATGCCCCGGAAGGCATCCCCTCTTTAGTCTTTGTTCATCGGTAACTTTACTTGGAGCTATATTTTTATTCACCACATGATATGTGTTTTGCTTGGAGCTTTATTTTATTTTCTTTAGATTTTCTTGATGTTTGAATAAATTACCAAGATCTGAAATTCTTAAATGAGAGAGAGTCTTCACATAGCCAAATAATTATTCAACTACTCATTGATCTTCACTTATATCTTTCGGAGTAGTTTGTCATTTGCTCTAGTGCTTCACTTATATCCTTTTAGAGCACGGCGGTAGTTTTATTTTGAAGAAATGTATGAATTCTCATGATTCACTTATATAATTTTGAGAGTCTTTAGAAAAGCATGGTAATTTGCTTTGGTTATGAATTTAGTCCTAATATGATAGGCATCCAAGATGGATATAATAAAAACTTTCATATAAAGTGCATTGAATACTATGAGAAGTTTGATTCCTTACGATTGTTTTGAGATATGAAGATGGTGATATTAGAGTTATGCTAGTTGAGTAGTTGTGAATTTGAGAAATACTTGTTCTAAAGTTTGTGATTCCCGTAGCATGCGCGTATGGTGAACCGTTATGTGATGAAGTCGGAGCATGGTTTATTTATTGATTGTCCTCCTTATGAGTGGCGGTCGGGGACGAGCGATGGTCTTTTCCTACCAATCTATCCCCCTAGGAGCATGCGCGTAGTACTTCGTTTCGATAACTAATAGATCTTTGCAATAAGTATATGAGTTCTTTATGACTAATGTTGAGTCCATGGATTATACGCACTCTCATCCTTCCACCATTGCTAGCCTCTCTAATACCGCGCACCTTTCGCCGGTATCATACACCCACCATATCCTTCCTCAAAACAGCCACCATACCTACCTAATATGGCATTTCGATAGCCATTCCGAGATATATTGCAATGCAACTTTCCACCGTTCCGTTTATTATGACATGCTCCATCATTGTCATATTGCTTTGCAAGATCATGTAGTTGACATCGTATTTGTGGCAAAGCCGCCATTCATAATTCTTTCATACATGTCACTCATGAGTCATTGCACATCCCAGTACACCGCCGGAGGCATTCATATAGAGTCATATTTTGTCCTAAGTATCGAGTTGTAATTCATGAGTTGTAAGTAAATAAAAGTGTTATGATCATCATTATTAGAGCATTATCCCAGTGAGGAAAGCATGATGGAGACTATGATTCCCCCACAAGTCGGGATGAGACTCCGGACGAAAAAAAATAGAAGAGGCCAAAGAAGCCCAAATAAAAAAAGAGAGAAAAGAGGCCATAAAAAAAGAGAAGGCCCAAATAAAAAAAATAAAAATGAGAGAAGGGGAAATGCTACTATCCTTTTACCACACTTGTGCTTCAAAGTAGCACCATGATCCTCATGATAGAGAGTCTCTTATATTGTCACTTTCATATACTAGTGGGAATTTTACATTATAGAACTTGGCTTGTATATTCCAATGACGGGCTTCCTCAAAATGCCCTAGGTCTTCGTGAGCAAGCGAGTTGGACATCCACTTAGTTTCTTTTGTTGAGCTTTCATACACTTATAGCTCTAGTGCATCCGTTGCATGGCAATCCCTACTCACTCACATTGATATCTATTGATGGGCATCTCCATAGCCCGTTGATACGCCTAGTTGATGTGAGACTATCTTCTCCTTTTTTTGTCTTCTCTACAACCACCATTCTATTCCACCTATAGTGCTATGTCCATGGCTCACGCTCATGTATCGCGTGAAGATTAAAAAAGTTTGTGTCGGCGTTCTGGGAACGGGGGTCCCCAGACTTGCCTGCCTGCGGCCCACAGCGTGGCTAAGCAGCAGGTTGTACGGCCCATCTTCATCAACAAGGCATCCGAGACCCTCGCGAGGGTCCAAGCCTCGCGAGGCGGACGACGCAAGACCTCCTCTGGAGTAGCCTAGCCGGGCAGGCTCACGAGGAGCGGAGATATCAAGGCGGGGCAAAACCCCACGAGGCTCTCGTGACGTGGGCCATGACAAACGGCACCAGGCGGGCGCCAGGGGGGCGCCAGCGCGCGCAACGTCCTTATTTCCTCTTTGGTGCTAAGGAGGCCAGCGCAGGCAAAGAGTACCGAGGCATCAGGCAAAGGTTGCTATATTGGTGCAACGAGACCAAGACCAGGAGGACGGCAAGACGGAGGTCATTGTGGAGCCCAAGGCAGCGTCACCACCAGAGCTTTTCGCAGGCGAAGACCGCTTTTGTCAGGATAGCTTGTACTAGCTGTCCCCCTTCAAATTTGCCCGCCGTTGTTGGCTCCCTTCCCGCTCGATATTTGGGAGGAGGACCAGGGCCTATATAAGTAGAGCTAGCCACCAAAGTAGGGGTATCTCATCTTAGCTTGATCCAACCCGATCGAGAGCCTATCCACAAGAACACCTCAACCTCAGGAGGCTGTTCTTCCCTTGTACTGTTCATCATCAGCCCTAGAGGCAATCCACCACCACCACACTGGAGTAGGGTATTACACCACAACGGTGGCCCGAACCAGTATAAACCTCGTGTCTTTCTGTGTTGCGAGTTCGTCGAGTTCGTCCGCGAGATCTTAGCGAGCTTGAGCGTAGATCGGTAGGAGGGAAAGACTTCGCGCGCACCCAAGTGTTCGAACCTTAAGGGTTTGCCGGAACCCCACATCCGACATTTGGCGCGCCAGGTAGGGGTGCGCCGGAGCTCCTCTCCACCAACCTGCGCCCCGTGCCGCCGCACTACGCTCCCATGGCGGGTGCCCCGCCATCCACCTCTGCGACCAACGTCGGCAGCGGGGCGTCTGGGTACCGAGCCCTGGCCCCCGCCCTGCGCCGAGTGCGGTGGCCGACCAAGTTCAAGCCAGAGATGCCGCCGCGTTACGACGGCGCGGCAGACCCGACGCCGTTCCTGCTGGCGTACGAGGAGGCTGTCCTCGAAGCCGGAGGCAACGACAAGATCATGGCGAACTGGTTCCCCATGGCCCTTGGCGGCGAGACGCGCGCCTGGCTGCTCAACCTCCCGGGATCCACAGTGGCATCCTGGGGGGAACTCCGTGACCTCTTCATCGATCGCTACGCGGTGCCAGCGCACCATGCGGTCGCGGCCCTGTTGGGCGGCTCTCAAGCACTGCCTTCAGATCGCCACGTCAAACCGTTCCTCCGTCAGATCGGGGCCATCTCCAAGCGCCCGGGGGCTCCGCCAGGTTGGGCTGCCCCAGAGGCCGACCTCACCTTCGGCTCAGAAGACCACCCCGGCTCCATCACCGGCTCCGGCATGCTCCCAATGCTTTGCACGCCCACCATCTGCAACGTGGCCGTCACCAAGACCCTCATCGACGGCGGTGCCGGCCTCAACTTGCTCTCCGTAGAAGCCTTCAGCCTTCTCCACGTGCCGCTCGAGCGGCTCGACCTCAGCAAGCCCTCTTCAGGAGTGGGTGGTGGAGCTGCCCACTCTCTGGGGCAGATCCGCCTCCCTGTCACCTTCCGCACACGCGACAACTACCGCACTGAGCTGGTGGACTTCGACATCGCCCGCATCAGTCTCCCGTACAACGCCATCCTCGGGTACCCAGCTCTCGCTCAGTTTATGGCGGCGACCCATCCGGCCTACAACCTCATGAAGATGCTAGGAAGCAAGGGCATCCTCACCATCATGGGGTACACTAAGGAGGCCGTGACGGCGCTTAGGCTCGCCTTCAAGACCGCGGCAGCAGCGCAGCCGGCCGGTGCCGGTACCCACGAGGCCAAGGAGGCCACGCCTACCAAGAAGAAGCAGCTGTTCACCCAAGACAAGGCGGAAACCAAGCAGGTGCCGGTCAACGAGGACGGGTCTTCGGGGGCCACCTTCACCATAGGAGCCGGCCTTGACCCGGGACAAGAAGAAGCCTTGGTGAGGTTCTTACGCGCGAACAAGGAGATATTCGCGTGGGAGCCCAATCAGCTGGTAGGGGTCGCGAGAGAGGTGATCCAGCATCATCTAAGGGTATGCCCCAACATACGCCCCGTGAAACAGCAAGCCAGACGGTCCACTAAGAAGCAGGCCTTCATCGTTCAAGAGACACGCAAGCTGGAGGCGGCAGGCGCCATTCGGGAAGTTCGATATCCCGAATGGCTGGCAAACCCTGTCGTAGTGCCGAAGAAAGGCGGGAAGGAGCGGATGTGCGTTGACTTCACCAACCTTAACAAAGCCTGCCCCCAAGATCTGTTCCCGCTCCCGCGCATCGACCAGATTGTCGACTCCACCACCGAGTGCAACTTGTTGTGCTTCCTGGATGTGTTCTCAGGGTATCATCAGATCAAGATGGCGGTGGAAGATGTGGAGAAGATAGCTTTCCTAACACCATGTGGGGTGTACTGCTACACCTGCATGCCCTTCGGGCTGCGCAACGCAGGCGCCACCTTCCAGCGGTTGATGCACATCGCCCTGGGGCGGCAGCTCGGGAGGAACATAGAGGCCTACGTCGACGACATAGTGGTAAAGTCTCGCGAGGCGAGGACATTGATTCAAGATTTGGAGGAAACCTTCGAGAGCCTGCACCGGGTGAACTTGAGGCTTAACCCGGAGAAGTGCGTGTTCGGTGTCCCCTCCGGCAAGCTGCTGGGATTCCTCATGTCCCACAGGGGGATCGAGGCGAACCCTGAGAAGATCAAGGCCATTGAGGACATGAGCCCGCCACAGACCCTCAAAGAGATGCAAAAGCTAGCGGGGCGGGTGACCGCATTAGGGTGTTTCATCTCCAAGCTGGGAGAGCGCGCCTTACCCTTCTTCAAGCTCACGAAGAAGAAAGGCCCGTTCGAATGGACCCCGGAGGCCGATCAGGCCTTCCAAGACCTCAGGAAATACCTTACCAGCCCCCCGGTGATGGTGGCACCATGGCCTCTTGAGCCTCTGGTACTCTACCTTGCCGCCACCCTGTACTCCGCCAGCGCAGCGCTGGTGGCGGCCAGGGAGGAACGCCAAACCAAGGGCGCGCCGCGCCAAGCCGGAGCAGAAGTGGCGCAGGATCAAGAGCACGCAACAAAGGCATCAGCTGGGGAAGACAAAGCTCGGCAGGACAACGTCGCAGAAGCTCCTGAGGACAGCCAAGTCTCAGAAAACCCTTCACATCAGGAGATGCACCCATCTCCGCAGGACCCAGCCTCGATAGTGCGCCAGCCCTCGTCGAACACCCGGTGTACTTTGCCAGCACCGTGCTGCGAGACGCAAGGGCACGCTACCCCATGCCTCAGAAGCTCCTGCTCGCACTCTTGGTGGCCTCACGCAAGCTGCGACACTACTTTCAAGGGAACCCGATCAAGGTCGTCTCGGCTTACCCATTGGAGAGGGTACTCAGGAGCCCAAATCGGCTGGAAGGGTCGCTGAGTGGAATATCGAGCTGCAAGCGTTCCAGTTAGAGTTCAACACTACCAGAGTCATCAAGGGGGCTGCGCTTGCTGAATTTGTGGCAGAATGGACGGATGCCCCAACACTTGAGGAAGGGGAAGACCGGTCCACCTCCCCAGGGAGCGAGGCTCCAGACGGCTGGGTCATGTATTTCGATGGCGCTTTCGCGCACCAGGGCGCGGGAGCAGGAGCAGTGCTCATCTCGCCCACCCAGGACAAGCTCTACTACGCCGTGCAACTCTACTTTCAGCACGACGAGAAGGTCTCCAACAATATCGCAGAATATGAAGGCCTCATAGCTGGCCTGAAGGCTGCGGCAGCTCTAGGGGTGAAGCGCCTTACCGTCAGAGGCGACTCGCAACTCCTCGTCAACTTCTCCAACAAGGTGTACGAGCCGAAGGATGAGCACATGGAAGCCTACCTCACGGAGGTACGCAAGATGGAAAAGCAGTTCTTAGGTCTCGAACTGCAGCACATGCCCCGGGGCACCAACAAAGAAGCCGACGACATCGCCAGGAGAGCATCCAAGCGGTAACCACAAGAGCCTGGTGTGTATGAGGAGCGACTCTTCAAGCCATCAGCCATGCCACCTTTTTCAAGCACTACTCAGCCTCGGGAGGAGCTCCCACAGCCTCCGGTCATGGGAGCCCCGGCCTGTGGCCCGACCTCAGGAGCCCGGCTGCTCTTGGCGCTTGAACCCTAGGAGGAATGCTGGACCAAGGAACTCAAGGAGTACCTGACACACGGGGCGTTACCGGAGAAGGAAGAGGACGCGGAGCGCGTGGCCCGGCAAGCCACGACGTACTACATCCAAGACGGCGAGTTATATAGGAAGCAACCGAACGATGTCACGCTGCGCTGCATATCCAGCGAACAAGGAAGGGAGCTACTGATTGACATACACGGCGGGGACTGCGGGCATCACTCATCGTCACAGACCCTCGTCGGCAAGGTGTTCCGCAGTGGATTCTACTAGCCTATAGCACTCAACGATGCAGCCGAGCTGGTGAAGTCTTGCGAAGCTTGCCAATTCCACGCCAAGCAAATCCATCAGCCTGCTCAGGGCCTCCAAACCATCCCTCTCACATGGCCGTTCACGGTCTGGGGGCTAGACATCTTAGGCCCGTTCCCACGGGCGCCAGGGGGCTACCGCTATCTCTACATCGCCATCGACAAATTCACCAAGTTGGCGGAAGTGGAAGCCGTCCGTACCATCCCGGCCGGCTCTGCCGTCAAGTTTATCAAGGGCCTCGTGAGCCGCTTCGGGGTCCCCAACCGCATCATCACAGATAACGGCTCGCAGTTTACTAGTAACCTCTTCAAAACCTACTGTGCTAACCTTGGAACGCAGATCTGCTACGCTTCGGTGGCTCACCCCAGGAGCAATGGTCAGGCTGAGCACGCCAACGCAGAGGTCCTGAGGGGCCTCAAGACCCGGACCTTCAAGAAGAAGCTGGAGGCCTGCGGCAGGGGCTGGCACGACGAGCTCCAGTCCGTGCTGTGGTCTATCCGCACCACCGCTATCAAGCCAACGGGCGAGACCCGTTCTTCCTCGTCTACGGAGCCGAAGCGGTCCTCCCTCATGAGGTCAAGCATCGCTCCGCACGGGTCCTGGCGTTCGATGAAACGCAGCAGGACGCCACGCGGGGGATGGATCTTGTGCTGGGAGAGGAACGTCGTCGTGAAGCTGCATTAAGGGCGGCAAGGTACCAGCAAGCGCTACGGCGATACCACTGCCGCAACGTTCGCTCCAGGACGCTCGAGATGGGTGACCTGGTCCTGAGGCGGGTCCTCTCCAGGGAAGGGTTGCATAAGCTTTCACCCATGTGGGAGGGCCCGTTCAGGGTCGTCCACATTGAAGGAAATATGCCCTAGAGGCAATAATAAAGTTATTATTTATTTCCTTATATCATGATAAATGTTTATTATTCATGCTAGAATTGTATTAACCGGAAACATAATACATGTGTGAATACATAGACAAACAGAGTGTCACTAGTATGCCTCTACTTGACTAGCTCGTTAATCAAAGATGGTTATGTTTCCTAGCCATAGACATGAGTTATCATTTGATTAACGGGATCATCTCATTAGGAGAATGACGTGATTGACTTGACCCATTTCGTTAGCTTAGCACCCGATCGTTTAGTATGTTGCTATTGCTTTCTTCATGACTTATACATGTTCCTATGACTATGAGATTATGCAACTCCCGTTTACCGGAGGAACACTTTGTATGCTACCAAACGTCACAACGTAAATGGGTGATTATAAAGGTGCTCTACAGGTGTCTCCAAAGGTACTTGTTGGGTTGGCATATTTCGAGATTAGGATTTGTCACTCCAATTGTCGGAGAGGTATCTCTGGGCCCACTCAGTAATGCACATCACTATAAGCCTTGCAAGCATTGTGACTAATGAGTTAGTTGCGGGATGATGTGTTACGGAACGAGTAAAGAGACTTGCCGGTAACGAGATTGAACTAGGTATCGAGATACCGACGATCGAATCCCGGGCAAGTAACATACCGATGACAAAGGGAACAACGTATGTTGTTATGCGGTCTGAGCGATAAAGATCTTCGTAGAATATGTGGGAGCCAATATGGGCATCCAGGTCCCGCTATTGGTTATTGACTGGAGAGGTGTCTCGGTCATGTCTACATAGTTCTCGAACCCAAAGGGTCCGCACGCTTAAAGTTACGATGACAGTTTTATTATGAGTTTATGTATGTTGATGTACCGAAGGAGTTTGGAGTCCCGGATGAGATCGCGGACATGACGAGGAGTCTCGAAATGGCCGAGACGTAAAGATCGATATATTGGACGACTATATTCGGACTTCGGAAAGGTTCCGAGTGATTCGGGTATTTTTCAGAGTACCGGAGAGTTATGGGAATACGTATTGGGCCTTATTGGGCCATACGGGAAAGAAGGAAAAGGGCCTCAAGGGTGGCCGCACCCCTCCCCTTGGTCTGGTCCGAGTTGGACTAGGGAAGGGGGGCGCCCCCTTCCTTCCTTCTCTTTTTCCCTTCCTCTTTTCCTATTCCATATGGGAGGTGGAATCCTACTAGGACTAGGGAGTCCTAGTAGGACTCCACACTTGGTGCGCCCCCTCCTTTGGCCAGCCTCCTCCTCCCTTGCTCCTTTATATACGGGGGCAGGGGGGCACCCCAGAGACACAACAATTGATCCTTGAGATCTCTTAGCCGTGTGCGGTGCCCCCCTCCACCATATTACACCTCAATAATACCGTTGCAGAGCTTAGGCGAAGCCCTGCGTCGGTGGAACATCATCATCGTCACCACGCCGTCGTGCTGACGAAACTCTCCCTCAACACTCGGCTGGATCGGAGTTCGAGGGACGTCATCGAGCTGAACGTGTGTAGAACTTCGGAGGTGTCGTGCGTTCGGTACTTGATCGATCGGATCGTGAAGACGTACGACTACATCAACCGCGTTGTGATAACGCTTCCGTTGTCGGTCTACGAGGGTACGTGGACAACTCTTTCCCCTCTCGTTCCTATGCATCACCATGATCTTGCGTGTGCGTAGGATTTTTTTTTGAAATTACTAAGTTCCCCAACAGTGGCATCCGAGCCTGGTTTTATGCGTTGATGCTATGCACGAGTAGAACACAAGTGAGTTGTGGGCGATATAAGTCATACTGCTTACCAGCATGTCATACTTTAGTTCAGCGGTATTGTGAGATGAAGCGGCCCGGACCGACATTACGCGTACGCTTACACGAGACTGGTTTCACCGTTGCGAGCACTCGTTGCTTAAAGGTGACTGGCGGGTGTCTGTCTCTCTCACTTTAGTTGAACTGAGTGTGGCTACGCCCGGTCCTTGCGAAGGTTAAAACAGCACCAACTTGACAAACTATCGTTGTGGTTTTGATGTGTAGGTAAGAACGGTTCTTGCTAAGCCCGTAGCAGCCACATAAAACTTGCAACAACAAAGTAGAGGACGTCTAACTTGTTTTTGCAGGGCATGTTGTGATGTGATATGGTCAAGACGTGATGAGATATAATTTGTTGTATGAGATGATCATGTTTTGTTGAAGTTATCGGCAACTGGCAGAAGCCTTATGGTTATCTCTTTATTGCATAAGATGCAAGTGCCAAATAATTGCTTTACTTTATCGCTATGCGATAGCAATAGTTGCAAAAGGAATAATTGGCGAGACGACCATGTGACGACACATTGATATAGATCAAGATGATGGAGATCATGGTGTCATGCCGGTGACGATGGAAATCATGACGATGCTTTGGAGATGGAGATCAAAGGCACAAGATGATGATGGCCATATCATGTCACATATTTTGATTGCATGTGATGTTAATCCTTTATGCATCTTATCTTGCTTTGTTTGATGGTAGCATTATAAGATGATCCTTCACTAAATTATCAAAGTATAAGTGTTCTCCCTGAGTATGCACCGTTGCGAAAGTTCTTCGTGCCGAGACACCACGTGATGATAGGGTGTGATAGGCTCTACATTCAAATACAACGGGTGCAAAACAGTTGCACACGCGGAATACTCAGGTTAAACTTGACGAGCCTAGCATATAACAGATATGGCCTCGGAACACGGAGACCGAAAGGTCGAGCGTGAATCATATAGTAGATATGATCAACATAGTGATGTTCACCATTGAAACTACTCCATCTCACGTGATGATCGGACATGGTTTAGTTGATATGGATCACGTGATCACTTACAGGATTAGAGGGATGTCTATCTAAGTGGGAGTTCTTAAGTAATATGATTAATTGAACTTAAATTTATCATGAACTTAGTCCTGATAGTATTTTGCAAATTATGTTGTAGATCAATAGCTCGCGTTGTTGCTTCCCTGTTTTATTTTTGATATGTTCCTAGAGAAAATTATGTTGAAAGATGTTAGTAGCAAAGATGCGGATTGGATCCGTGATCTGAGGATTATCCTCATTGCTGCACAGAAAAATTATGTCCTTGATGCACCGCTAGGTGACAGACCTATTGCAGGAGCAGATGCAGACGTTATGAACGTTTGGCTAGCTCAATATGATGACTACTTGATAGTTTAGTGCACCATGCTTAACGGCTTAGAATCGGGACTTCAAAGACGTTTTGAACGTCATGGACCATATGAGATGTTCCAGGAGTTGAAGTTAATATTTCAAGCAAATACCCGAGTTGAGAGATATGAAGTCTCAACAAGTTCTATAGCTAAAAGATGGAGGAGAATCGCTCAACTAGTGAGCATGTGCTCAGATTGTCTGGGTACTACAATTGCTTGAATCAAGTGGGAGTTAATCTTCCAGATAAAATAGTGATTGACAGGATTCTCTAGTCACCATCACCAAGTTAGTAGAACTTCGTGATGAACTATAGTATGCAAGGGATGACAAAAGTAATTCCCGAGCTCTTCGTGATGCTGAAATCGACGAAGGTAGAAATCAAGAAAAACATCAAGTGTTGATGGTTGACGAGACCACTAGTTTCAAGAAAAGGGCAAAGGGAAGAAGGGGAACTTCAAGAAGAATGGCAAGCAAGTTGCTGCTCAAGTGAAGAAGCCTAAGTCTGGTCCTAAGCCTGAGACTAAGTGCTTCTACTGCAAAGGGACTGGTCACTGGAAGCGGAACTACCCCAACTATTTGGTGGATAAGAAGGATGGCAAAGTGAACAAAGGTATATTTGATATATAGATTATTGATGTGTACTTTACTAGTGTTTATAGCAACCCCTCGGTAATTGATACTGGTTCAGTTGCTAAGAGTAGTAACTCGAAACAGGAGTTGCAGAATAAACATAGACTAGTAAAAGTGAACAAAGGTATATTTGATATACAGATTATTGATGTGTACTTTACTAGTGTTTATAGCAACCCCTCGGTAATTGATACTAGTTCAGTTGCTAAAGAGTAGTAACTCGAAAACGGGAGTTGCAGAATAAACAGAGACTAGTAAAAGGCGAGGTGACGATGTGTGTTGGAAGTAGTTCCAAGATTGATATGATCATCATCGCACACTCCCTATACTTTCGGGATTAGTGTTGAAACTAAATAAGTGTTATTTGGTGTTTGCATTGAGCATGAATATGATTTGATCATGTTTATTGCAATACGGTTATTCATTTAAGTTAGAGAACAATTGTTGTTCTATTTACATGAATAAAAACCTTCTATGGTCATACACACCAACGAAAATGGTTTGTTGGATCTCGATCGTAGTGATACACATAATCATAATATTGAAGCCAAAAGATGCAAAGTTAATAATGATAGTGCAACTTATTTGTGGCACTGCCGTTTAGGTCATATTGGTGTAAAGCGCATGAAGAAACTCCATACTGATGGGATTTTGGAATCACTTGATTATGAATCACTTGATGCTTGCGAACCGTGCCTCATGGGCAAGATGACTAAAACGCCGTTCTCCGGAACTATGGAGAGAGCAACAGAATTTTTGGAAATCATACATACAGATGTATGTGGTCCGATGAATATTGAGGCTCGTAGCAGGTATCATTATTTTCTGACCTTCACAGATGATTTGAGCAGATATGGGTATATCTACTTAATGAAACAAGAGTCTGAAACATTTGAAAAGTTCATATAATTTCAGAGTGAAGCAGAAAATCATCGTAACAAGAAAATAAAGTTTCTACGATCTGATCGTGGAGAAGAGTATTTAAGTTACGAGTTTGGCCTTCAGTTAAAACAATGTGGAATAGTTTCACAAATTCATGCCACCTAGAACACCACAGCATAATGGTGTGTCCGAACGTCATAACCGTACTTTATTGGATATAGTGCAATCTATGATGTCTCTTACCAATTTACCACTAATCGTTTTGGGGGTTATGCATTAGAGACAGCTGCATTCACGTTAAATAGGGCACCATCAAAATCCGTTGAGACGACGCCTTATGAACTGTGGTTTGGCAAGAAACCAAAGTTGTCGTTTCTTAAAGTTTGGGGCTGCGATGCTTATGTGAAGAAACTTCAACCTGATAAGCTCGAACCCAAATCGGAGAAATGTGTCTTCATAGGATACCCAAAGGAGACTGTTGGGTACACCTTCTATCACAGATCCGAAGGCAAGATATTCGTTGCTAAGAATGGATCCTTTCTAGAGAAGGAGTTTCTCTCGAAAGAAGTGAGTGGGAGGAAAGTAGAACTTGATGAGGTAACTGTACCTGCTCCCTTATTGGAAAGTAGTTCATCACAGAAATCTGTTCCTGTGACTCCTACACCAATTAGTGAGGAAGTTAATGATGATGATCATGGAACTTCAGATCAAGTTATTACTGAACCTCGTAGGTCAACCAGAGTAAGATCCGCACCAGAGTGGTACGGTAATCCTGTTCTGGAGGTTATGTTACTAGACCATGACGAACCTACGAACTATGAAGAAGCGATGGTGAGCCCAGATTCCGCGAAATGGCTTGAGGCCATGAAATCTGAGATAAGATCCATATATGAGAACAAAGTATGGACTTTGATTGACTTGCCCAATGATCGGCGAGCCATTGAGATTAAATGGATCTTCAAGAGGAAGACGGATGCTGATAGTAGTGTCACTATCTACAAAGCTAGAATTGTCGCAAAAAGGTTTTCGACAAGTTCAAGATGTTGACTACGATGAGAGTTTCTCACTCGTATCTATGCTTAACTCTGTCTGAATCATGTTAGTAATTGCCGCATTTTATGAAATCTGGCAAATGGATAAACAAAACTACATTCCTTAATGGATTTATTAAAGAAGAGTTGTATATGATGCAACCAGAAGGTTTTGTCAATCCTAAAGGTGCTAACAAAATATGCAAGCTCCAGCGATCCATCTATGGACTGGTGCAAGCATCTCGGAGTAGGAATATACGCTTTGATAAGTTGATCAAAGGATATAGTTTTATACAGACTTGCGGTGAAGCCTGTATTTACAAGAAAGTGAGTGGGAGCACTACAACATTTCTGATAAGTATATGTAAGTGACATATTGTTGATCGGAAATAATGTAGAATTATTCTGCAAAGCATAAAGGAGTTTTTCAAAGAAAGACCTCGGTGAAGCTGCTTACATATTGAGCATCAAGATCTATAGAGATAGATCAAGACGCTTGATAAGTTTTTTTTCAATGAGTACATACCTTAACAAGATTTTGAAGTGGTTCAAAATAGAACAGTCAAAGAAAGAGTTTCTTGCCTGTGTTACAAGGTGTGAAATTGAGTAAGACTCAAAACCCGACCACGGCAGAAGATAGAAAAAGAATGAAAGTCATTCCCTATGCCTCGGCCATAGGTTCTATAAAGTATGCCATGCTGTGTACCAGATCTATTGTATACCCTACACTGATTTTGGCAAGGGAGTACAATAGTGATCTAGGAGTAGATCACTGGACAGCGGTCAAAATTATCCTTACTGGAATAAGGATATGTTTCTCGATTATGGAAGTGACAAAAGGCTCGTCGTAAAAGGTTACGTCGATGCAAGTTTTGACACTAATCTAGATGACTCTAAGTCTCGGTCTAGATACATATTGAAAGTGGGAGCAATTAGCTAGAGTAGCTCCATGCAGAGCATTGTAGACATAGAAATTTGCAAAATACTTACGGATCTGAATGTAACAGACCCGTTGACTAAAATTATCTCACAAGCAAAACATGATCACACCTTAGTATTCTTTGGGTGTTAATCACATAGCGATGTGAACTAGATTACTGACTCTAGTAAACCCTTTGGGTGATGGTCACATAACGATGTGAACTATGGGTGTTAATCACATGGTGATGTGAACTATTCATGTTAAATCACATGGTGATGTGAACTAGATTATCTACTCTAGTGCAAGTGGGAGACTGAAGGAAATATGCCCTAGAGGCAATAATAAAGTTATTATTTATTTCCTTATATCATGATAAATGTTTATTATTCATGCTAGAATTGTATTAACCGGAAACATAATACATGTGTGAATACATAGACAAACAGAGTGTCACTAGTATGCCTCTACTTGACTAGCTCGTTAATCAAAGATGGTCATGTTTCCTAGCCATAGACATGAGTTGTCATTTGATTAACGGGATCAACTCATTAGGAGAATGACGTGATTGACTTGACCCATTCCGTTAGCTTAGCACCCGATCGTTTAGTATGTTGCTATTGCTTTCTTCATGACTTATACATGTTCCTATGACTATGAGATTATGCAACTCCCGTTTACCGGAGGAACACTTTGTGTGCTACCAAACGTCACAACGTAAATGGGTGATTATAAAGGTGCTCTACAGGTGTCTCCAAAGGTACTTGTTGGGTTGGCGTATTTCGAGATTAGGATTTGTCACTCCAATTTGTCTCTGGGCCCACTCGGTAATGCACATCACTATAAGCCTTGCAAGCATTGTGACTAATGAGTTAGTTGCGGGATGATGTGTTACGGAACGAGTAAAGAGACTTGCCGGTAATGAGATTGAACTAGGTATCGAGATACCGACGATCGAATCTCGGGCAAGTAACATACCGATGACAAAGGGAACAACGTATGTTGTTATGCGGTCTGACCGATAAAGATCTTCGTAGAATATGTGGGAGCCAATATGGGCATCCAGGTCCCGCTATTGGTTATTGACCGGAGAGGTGTCTCAGTCATGTCTACATAGTTCTCGAACCCAAAGGGTCCGCACGCTTAAAGTTACGATGACAGTTTTATTATGAGTTTATGTATGTTGATGTACAGAAGGAGTTCGGAGTCCCGGATGAGATCGGGGACATGACGAGGAGTCTCGAAATGGCCGAGACGTAAAGATCGATATATTGGACGACTATATTCGGACTTCGGAAAAGTTTCGAGTGATTCGGGTATTTTTCGGAGTACCGGAGAGTTACGGGAATACGTATTGGGCCTTATTGGGCCATACGGGAAAGAAGGAAAAGGGCCTCAAGGGTGGCCGCACCCCTCCCCTTGGTCTGGTCCGAATTGGACTAGGGAAGGGGGGCGCCCCCTTCCTTCCTTCTCTTTTTCCCTTCCTCTTTTCCTATTCCATATGGGAGGTGGAATCCTACTAGGACTAGGGAGTCCTAGTAGGACTCCACACTTGGTGCGCCCCCTCCTAGGGCCGGCCTCCTCCTCCCTTGCTCCTTTATATACGGGGGCAGGGGGCACCCCAGAGACACAACAATTGATCCTTGAGATCTCTTAGCCGTGTGCGGTGCCCCCCTCCACCATATTACACCTCGATAATACCGTTGCGGAGCTTAGGCGAAGCCCTGCGTCGGTGGAACATCATCATCGTCACCACGCCGTCGTGCTGACAAAACTCTCCCTCAACACTCGGCTGGATCGGAGTTCGAGGGACGTCATTGAGTTGAACGTGTGTAGAACTTCGGAGGTGCCGTGCGTTCGGTACTTGATCGGTCGGATCGTGAAGACGTACGACTACATCAACCGCGTTGTGATAACGCTTCCATTGTCGGTCTACGAGGGTACGTGGACAACTCTCTCCCCTCTCGTTGCTATGCATCACCATGATCTTGCGTGTGCGTAGGAAATTTTTTGAAATTACTACGTTCCCCAACAGACATCTCCAGGCCTGGCGCCGTGCGCCTGGAGACGCAAGAAGCGACACCTATCCAAAACGCCAGGAACATCTAGCACCTCCAGAAGTTCTACCGATGAAGCAAGGCCCAGAGCCTGTGAAGCAAGGCCCAGAGCCTGTGAAGAAGGCCCGGTGCCTGTGAAGAATCGCAGCCCGTGACACTCTCACGTAATAATGAGTTGGGGTTGTACACGCCCCGGAGTCTCAGGAGCGCCGGCCTCAGGCCCTGGGGCTCCCGCCCACGCTTAGTGGCAGCACTTAGCTCCGCACTGGTGAGAGGACTTGAAGACTAGATTAGGTGCCGGACGCGGCTTTTCATTTGCTTTCTGTAGTTGGATTGCTTTTCCTTAATCGAAGTTGCTCTTGGTGTTCATTGCTGATTTGATTCCCTAGCCTTTTACCGCATTTTTCGGCTCTGGTTTGCTCGTGTTCTCTCTCTCGCATACCTTGCGAGGGGGCTAGGTAGGTGCCCTCGCGAGCATTTTTCTTTCCTCTGCCTTCTCGCGAGCCACCCTCATTCGAGCTTGAAAGCTGGCGCATCTCTTCTAATCCGTGCCCCTCGGGTACCGCGATACAAAGCGCCAAGTCAAGGCTTGGGTGGATGGCAAACCCTCTAGCGCACCCCCTAACGAATTTTTTGTAGTTTTTGAGCAAACGCAGACACCTCGTGAGGGAAAGGGCGTCCCAAATGCACCATGTTAAGTTATCTTTGCGCAAAATAACAACACGGCATGGGAATAACACGCACAGTGCAATGACCAAAGAACCACAGTTCGATACACGCCCCTCTGGGCCCATACTGGTTTCGTTTTCTGATGCAGGGAAAAAGAGCTAAACAAAGCGGCGTTGCAGCAATCCACAGAGGCAGGCCCTTGGCGACGCCCCGAGCCTAGCCAGACCCCTCCTCGCGCTTCACGGAGGCGCGGCGACGAGATGACCCGCTACATCCTTCGAAGCGGGCGCGGTGGCGCGGCGGCTGGTCGTAGCCACCGCTGCTGGAGCTGTCGTCGTAGGAAGAGCCGCCGTAGCTGGAAGAGACGCGGTCGCCGCTGAGAGCAGGCTCGCCCTCATCCTCGTCGTGACCGTCACCAAGGTCGAGCACCTCTTCACCATCGTTCGTCTCAGGGCAGCACCCGGTGCGGCGACCATCTTCCCCAAACACCCTCACATAGAGGGTCGACCCACCGTCATACCTGAAGAGGAGCGTGCACCGCCTGCCCAGACCGCGCGCGCGGGCGAATGTCTCCCAGCCGCCGGCCAGGGCTATGTTGCCTGCGGCAGAAGTCTCGACCACGACCCAAGAGGCCTTGCTGCAGCAACCATCCGCCTGCAACCAGAGCCCGCCTGGACCAGGGGCCGGCAGTTCGTCGACGAAGAAGCGCGGAAGCTGGAGCCAGTTGCCGGTCAGGTTCTCCGACCAGACAACGAACTCCGGTGACACTTCCGCTGAGTGGATGTGCGGACGGGGAGGCCGCTTCACCATTGCACGCCTCCCGTCGTCAGTTGGACCGCCATGGCTAGGACGATCCCCTCTGTGTGCCGCGGCGCCGCCTCGACGGTGGGCCATGGCGGGGGTCGCGGCGTGCTTGCGCGGACGGCCGCGACCGCGCTTGGGCGCAGGGGAGCCGGGTCCCTCGCAAGGAGCCTTTCCCTTCTCGGCGGCAGAGAACTTCCTTCATGGCGCCATCCGTGGCGCTGCAAGCAGCGGAGCAAGGAGGAAGAAGCAAGCAAGCGTGTAAGAGATGGGCGACGGGGGCTCCGCCCCCTCCCCATTTATAGCAAGAGAAGGCCAACCGGCATCTCCCACGATCGCAGGTAATGATGGTTTTCCTTGCATGTCGCAGGGACTTGTCAAGTCATGCAGTTGCCGAGGCAGCGTGGGGAAGCGGAGACGCCCACGTCCAAGCAACCGCCATGCGACAACCGAGGCCGCAGGCTTTTGGGGCCCGCGGTGCTCCGAACTTGACCCTTGGCTTCGCCGTGAAGCCAAGCCCGAGCGCACCTTGGGCCCGGGGATTACTGTCGACGTTCTGGGAATGGGGGTCCCCAGACTTGCCTGCCTGCGGCCCACAGCGTGGATAAGCAGCAGGCCGTATGGCCCATCTTTATTAACAAGGCATCCGAGACCCTCGCGAGGCGGACGACGCAAGACCTCCTCTGGAGTAGCCTAGCCAGGCAGGCTCACGAGGAGCAGAGATATCAAGGCGGGGAAAAACCTCACGAGGCTCTCGTGACGTGGGCCATGACGAACGGCATCAGGCGGGCGCCAGCGCGCGCAGCATCCTTATTTCCTCTTTGGTACTAAGGAGACCAGCGCAGGCGAAGAGTACCGAGGCATCAGGCAAAGGTTGCTATATTGGTGCAATGAGACCAAGACCAGGAGGACGGCAAGACGGAGGTCATTGTGGAGCCCAAGGCAGCGTCACCACCAGAGCTTTTCGCAGGCGAAGACCGCTTTTGTCAGGATAGCTTGTACTAGTTGTCCCCCTTCAAATTTGCCCACCATTGTTGGCTCCCTTCCCACTCGATATTTGGGAGGAGGATCAGGGCCTATATAAGTAGAGCTAGCCACCAAAGTAGGGGTATCTCATCTTAGCTTGATCCAACCCGATCGAGAGCCCATCCAGAAGAACACCTCATCCTCAGGAGGCTGTTCTTCCCTTGTACTGTTCATCATCAGCCCTAGAGGCAATCCACCACCACCACACTGGAGTAGGGTATTACGCCAGAACGGTGGCCCGAACCAGTATAAACCTCGTGTATTTCTGTGTTGCGAGTTCGTCCGCGAGATCTTAGCAAGCTTGAGCGTAGATCGGTAGGAGGGAAAGACTTCGCGCGCACCCCAGTGTTCGAACCTTAAGGGTTTGTCGGAACCCCACATCCGACAGTTTGAGAACATCAAAAGTATGAAACAATTGCTTGGCTTGTCATCGGGGTTGTGCATGATTTAAATATTTTGTGTGATGAAGATAGAGCATAGCCAGACTATATGATTTTGTAGGGATAACTTTCTTTGGCCATGTTATTTTGAGAAGACATAATTGCTTAGTTAGTATGCCTGAAGTATTATTATTTTTATGTCAATATTAAACTTTTATATTGAATCTTATGGATCTGAATATTCATGCCACAATAAAGAAGATTAAATTGATAAATATGTTAGGTAGCATTCCACATCAAAAATTCTGTTTTTATCATTTACCTACTCGAGGACGAGCAAGAATTAAGCTTGGGGATGCTGATACGTCTCCAACGTATCTATAATTTTTGATTGTTCCATGCTATTATATTATCTGTTTTGGATGTTTATGGGCTTTATTTTACACTTTTATATTATTTTTGGGACTAACCTATTGACCCAGAGCCCAGTGCCAGTTTCTGTTTTTCCCTTGTTTCAGTATTTCGCAGAAAAGGAATATCAAATGGAGTCCAAACAGAATGAAACCTTCAGGAGAGTTATTTTTGGAACGGAAGCAATCCAGAAGACTTGGGGTGTACGTAAGGGAAGCAACAAGGAAGGCACGAGGCAGGGGGCGCGCCCTCCACCCTCGTGGGCCCCTCGTGGCTCCCCTGACGTATTTCTTCCTCCTATATATACCAATATACCCTAAAACCATCGTGGAACAGAATAGATCGGGAGTTCCGCCGCCGCAAGCCTCTGTAGCCACCAAAAACCAATCGGGACCCTGTTCCGGCACCCTGCCGGAGGGGGGAACCCTCACCGGTGGCCATCTTCATCATCCCGGCGCTCTCCATGACGAGGAGGGAGTAGTTCACCATCGGGGCTGAGGGTATGTACCAGTAGCTATGTGTTTGATCTCTCTCTCTCTCTCGTGGTCTTGAGATGATACGATCTTGATGTATCACGAGCTTTGCTATTGTAGTTGGATCTTATGATGTTTCTCCCCCTCTACTCTCTTGTAATGGATTGAGTTTTCCCTTTGAAGTTATCTTATCGGATTGAGTCTTTAATGATTTGAGAACACTTGATGTATGTCTTGTGTGGGATAACCGTGGTGACAATGGGTTATTCTATTGGTTCACTTGATGTATGTTTTGGTGATCAACTTGCGGGTTCCGCCCATGAACCTATGCATAGGGGTTGGCACACGTTTTTGTCTTGACTCTCCGGTAGAAACTTTGGGGCACTCTTTGAGGTTCTATGTGTTGGTTGAATAGATGAATCCGAGATTGTGTGATGCATATCGTATAATCATACCCACGGATACTTGAGGTGACATTGGAGTATCTAGGTGACATTAGGGTTTTGGTTGATGTGTGTCTTAAGGTGTTATTTTACTACGAACTCTAGGGCTGTTTGTGACACTTATAGGAATAGCCCAATGGATTGATCGAAAAGAATAACTTTGAGGTGGTGTCGTACCCTACCAGAATCTCTTCGTTTGTTCTCCGCTATTAGTGACTTTGGAGTGACTCTTTGTTGCATGTTGAGGGATATTTATATGATCCAATTATGTTATTATTGTTGAGAGAACTTGCACTAGTGAAAGTATGAACCCTAGGCCTTGTTTCAACGCATTGCAATACCGTTTGTGCTTACTTTTATCATTAGTTACCTTGCTGTTTTTATATTTTCAGATTACAAAAACCTATATCTACCATCCATATTGCACTTGTATCACCATCTCTTCGCCGAACTAGTGCACCTATACAATTTACCATTGTATTGGGTGTGTTCGGAACACAAGAGACTCTTTGTTATTTGGTTGCAGGGTTGCTTGAGAGAGACCATCTTCATCCTACGCCTCCCACGGATTGATAAACCTTAGGTCATCCACTTGAGGGAAATTTGCTACTGTCCTACAAACCTTTGCACTTGGAGGCTCAACAACGTCTACAAGAAGAAGGTTGCATAGTAAACATCAGCCCACGGCGCTCAACGACGCAAGCGAGCTGGTGAAGTCCTGTGAAGCCTGCCAGTTCCACGCCAAGCAGATCCATCGGCCGGCTCAGGGCCTCCAGACCATCCCACGCACATGGCCATTCGTGGTATGGGGGCTGGATATCTTGGGCCCGTTCCCTCGAGCGCCTGGGGTCTACCGCTACCTCTACATCGCCATTGACAAGTTCACCAAGTGGGCGGAGGTGGAAGTCGTCCGCACCATCCCAGCGGGCTCCACGGTCAAGTTCATCAAGGGTCTCGTGAGCCGTTTCGGGGTCCCCAACCGCATCATCACTGATAACGGCTCGTAGTTCACTAGTATTCTCTTCAAGACATACTGTGCTAACCTTGGAACACAGATCTGCTACGCTTCGGTGGCGCACCCCAGGAGCAATGGTCAGGCCGAACGCGCCAACACAGAGGTCCTGAGGGGCCTCAAGACCCGGACCTTCAAGAAGAAGCTCGAGGCCTGCGGCAGGGGCTGGTACGACGAGCTCCAGTTCGTGCTGTGGTCCATCCGCACCACCGCCACCAAGCCAACGGGCGAGACCCCGTTCTTCCTCATCTATGGAGCAGAAGCGGTCGTCCCTCATGAGGTCAAGCATCGCTCCGCACGGGTCCTGGTGTTTGATGAAGCGCAACAGGACGCCACGCGGGGGATGGACCTCGTGCTGGGGGAGGAACGCCGCCGCCAAGCCGCACTGCGGGCGGCAAGGTATCAGCAGGTGCTACAGCGATACCACTGGCGCAACATCTGCTCCAGGATGCTCGAGGCGGGTGACCTCATCCTAAGGCGGGTCCTCTCCAGGGAAGGGCTGCATAAGCTCTCACCCATGTGGGAGGGCCCGTTCAAGGTTGTCCATGTGTCCAAGCCTGGCGCCGCGCGCCTGGAGACACAGGACGGGGTACCCATCCAGAACGCCTGGAACATCCAGCACCTCCGTAAGTTCTACCCTTGAAGAAAGGCCAGTGCCTGTGAAGAAGGCCATGTGCCTGTGAAGATCGCCGCCCGTGACACTCTCACGTAATAACGAGTGGGGCTGTACATGCCCCGGAGTCTCAGGAGTGCCGCCCTCGAGCCTCGGGGGCTCCCTCCCACGTCTTAGTGGCAGCACTTTGCTCCGCGCTGGTGAGAAGACTTGAAGACTAGACTAGGTGCCGGACGCGGCTTTTCATTTGCTTTCCGTAGTTGGCTCGCCTCCTTTTAATTGAAATTTTCTTCTGGTGTTCCTTGCTGATTTGGTTCCATCGCCTTTCGCCGCTATTTCCGACTCTGCTTTAACCTGTTCTCTCTCTCTCGCACTCCTCGTGAGGGGGCTAGGCAGGTGCCCTCGCAAGCGTTTTTCCTTTTCTCTGCCTTATGTCTGTTTTTTCACGAGGCACCCTCGTTCGAGCCCACAAGCTGGCGCATCTCTCCTAATCCGTGCCCCACGAGTACCGCGATATGAAGTGCTGGGTCAAGGCTCGGGTGAATGATAAGCCTCCTAGCGAGCTTCATAACAAATTTCTGCAGTTTCTAAGTGCCCACTGAGTCAAGGAAGGCCTTGACAGGCACCAGGAAACAAGTGCCTCGTGAAGAGGAGGCTACCCCGAGCGTGCTAAGCTAAGTTGTCTCTACACAAAACCACGACACAACACATAAACGATAAGCATAACATAGTGATTGAGGAATCATGGTTAGATACACGCGCCCTCCGGGGCCCATACTGGTTCCTTTTTTGATACAGGAAGGAAAGGAAGAACAAGATAAAAGAAGCGCTTGCCCCTACAGTGGTTCCCGGGACGAGCCCTTGGTGACGTCCTGAGCTCAGCCGGACCCCTCCTTGCGCTTCACGGAGGCGCGGCGACGAGATGACCCGCTGCCACCTTCGAAGCGGGTGCGGCGGTGTGGCGGCTAGTCGTAGCCACCACTGTTGGAGCTGTCGCCAGGGGAAGAGCCACCGTAGCTGGACGAGACGCGATCGGTACCAAGGACGGGTTCGCCCTCCTCCTCGTCCCGACCATCGCCAAGGCTGAGCACCTCCTCGCCGTCGTTCATCTCGGGGCAGCACCCGGTGCGGCGACCATCTTCCCCAAACACCCTCACGTAGAGGGTCGCATCACCGTCGTACTTGAAATGGAGGGTGCACCGCCTGCCCAGGCCGCGCGCGCGGGCGAACATCTGCCAACCGCATGCCAGAGCTATGTTGCCCACGACGGAGACCTCGACTGCAACCCAAGAAGCCCTACTGCAGCAACCGTCCGCCTGCAGCCGGAGCCCACATGGACGGGAGGCTGGAAGCTCGTCAGTGAAGAAGCGCGGGAGCTAAAGCCAGTTGCCGGCCGGGTTCTCCGACCAGACGACGAACTCCGGAAGCACCTCCGCCGAGTGGAAGCGCGGCCGGGGAGGCCGTGCAACCATGGCACGTCTCCCTTCATCGGCAGGGCTGCCACGACTGGAACGACCCCTGCCACGCGCAGCGGCGCCACCGCGGGAGCGGGGGCCGCGGCGGGGGTCGCGGGGTGCTTGCAGGGACGGCCGCATCCACGCTTGGGCGCCGGGGAGCCGGGCCCCTCGCGAGGGGCCTTCCCCTTCTCCGCGGCAGAGAACCTCTTCGACGACGCCATTGGTGTCGGCGGTGGAGCAAGGTGGAAGAAGCAAGCGGAATGGGAAGAGATGGGTGACGGGGGCTCTGCCCCCCTCCCCATTTATAGCAAGAGAAGGCCAAGTAGCGCCCCCCATGATCACAGGTAATGATGGTTTTCCCTTGCATGTCGCAGGGACTTGTCAAGTCGGGCAGTTGCCGAGGCAGCGTGGGGAAGCGGAGACGCCCACGTCCAATCAACCGCCACGCGTCGACCAAGGCCGCAGGCTATTGGGGCCTGCGGAGCTCCGCACTTGACCTTTGGCTTCGCCTTGAAGCCAAGCTCAAGCGCGCCTTGGGCCCGGGGGCTACTGTCGGCGTTCTGGGAACGGGGGTCCCCAGACTTGCCTGCCTGCGGCCCACGGTGTGGCTCTGCAGGTGGGCCCGTACGACCCATCTTCACCAACAAGCACTCAAGACCCTCGCGAGGGGCCAAGCCTCGCGAGGCGGACAACACAAGACCTCTTCGGGAGCTGCCTCACCAGGTTGGCTCACGAGGGGCGGAGAGATCAAGGCAAACCTCACGAGGCTTTCATGACGTGAGCCATGACGGTCAAGGCCAGGCGGGCGCCAGGCGGGCGCCTGCACGCACAGTGTCCTTGTTTCCTCTTTGGTGCTAAAGGGGCAAGCGCAGGTGCGGAGTACCGAGGCGTCAAGCAAAGGTTTCCATATCAGTGCAACGAGACCAAGACCAGCAGGACGGCAGGATGGAGGTCACCATAGAGCCCAAGGCGGCGTCACCACCAGAGCCTTTTGTAGGCGAAGGCTGCTTTTGTCAGGATAAGCTGTACTAGCTGTCCCCTTTCAAATTGGCCGTTGTTGGCTCCCTTCCCGCTCAATATTTGGGGAGAGGACCAGGGCCTCTATAAATAGGACTAGCCACCACAGTAGGAGGGGAGAGAACTAAGCCTCAGGCATCTTTAGCCAACCCTTAGCCACACACCGAGCACAAGAACACCTCAACCTCAGAAGGCTCTTCTTTCCCTTGTAACTGTTCATCCTCAGCCCGAGAGGCAATCCACCACCACCACACTGGAGTAGGGTATTACACCACAACGGTGGCCCAAACTAGTATAAATCCTGTGTTCTTTGTGTTGCGAGTTCATCGAGTTAGTCCTTGAGATCTTAGCAAAACAAGGACGTGGATCGGTAGGGAGAGATCTTCGTGCACACCCCAGAGTTCGAACCTTAAGGGTTTTGCCGGAACCCGTGATCCGACAATGACTACGCCCGGTCCTTGTTGAAGGTTAAAACAACACACTTGACAAAAAATCGTTGTGGTTTTGATGCGTTGGTAAGAACGGTTCTTACTAAGCCCGTAGCAGCCACGTAAAACTTGCAACAACAAAGTAGAGGACGTCTAACTTGTTTTTGCAGGGCTTGCTGTGATGTGATATGGTAAAGACGTGATGGTATATGATTTGTTGTATGAGATGATCATGTTTTGTAACAGTTATCGGCAACTGGCAGGAGCCATATGGTTGTCCCTTTATTGTATGAAATGCAATCGCCATGTAATTGCTTTGCTTTATCACTAAGCGGTAGCGATAGTCGTAGAAGCAATAGTTGGCGAGAAGACAACGATGCTTCGATGGAGATCAAGGTGTCAAGCCGGTGACGATGGCGATCATGAATGTGCTTTGGAGATGGAGATCAAAGGCACAAGATGATGATGGCCATATCATATCACTTATATTGATTGCATGTGATGTTTATCCTTTATGCATCTTATTTTGCTTAGTTTGGCGGTAGCATTATAAGATGATCTCTCACTAAATTTCAAGGTACAACTGTTCTCCCTGAGTATGCACCATTGCTACAGTTCGTCATGCCGAGACACCACGTGATGATCGGGTGTGATAAGCTCTACGTTCACATACAACGGGTGCAAGCCAGTTTTGCAGACGCAGAATACTCGGGTTAAACTTGATGAGCCAAGCATATGCAGATATGGCCTCGGAACACTGAGACCGTAAGGTCGAGCATGAATCATATAGTAGATATGATCAACATAGTGATGTTCACCATTGAAAACTACTCCATCTCACGTGATGATCGGACATGGTTTAGTTGATTTGGATCACGTGATCACTTAGATGATTGGAGGGATGTCTATCTAAGTGGGAGTTCTTATGTAATATGATTAATTGAACTTTAATTTATCATGAACTTAGTAACTGATAGTATTTTGCATGTCGTTGTAGATCAATGGCCCCTGCTACTGTTCCTTTGAATTTTAATGCATTCCTAGAGAAAGCTAAGTTGAAAGATGATGGTAGCAACTACACGGACTGGGTCTGTAACTTGAGGATTATCCTCATTGCTGCACAGAAGAATTACGTCCTGGAAGCACCGCTAGGTGCAAGACCCACTGTAGGAGCAATGCCGAACGTTGTGAACACCTGGCAGAGGAAAGCTGATGACTACTCGATAGTTCAGTGTGCCATGCTTTACGGCTTAGAACCGGGACTTCAACGACATTTTGAACGTCATGGAGCATATGAGATGTTCCAGGAGTTGAAGTTAATATTTCAAGCAAATGCCCGGATTGAGAGATATGAAGTCTCCAATAAGTTCTACAGCTGTAAAATGGAGGAGAATAGTTATGTTAGTGAACATATACTCAAAATGTCTGGGTATCATAATCACTTGACTCAGCTGGAAGTTAATCTTCCGGTTGATAGTGTCACTGACAGAGTTCTTCAATCACTGCCACCAAGCTATAAAAGCTTCGTGATGAACTATAATATGCAAGGGATGGATAAGACAATTCCCGAGCTCTTTGCAATGCTAAAGGCTGCAGAGGTAGAAATCAAGAAGGAGCATCAAGTGTTGATGGTCAACAAGACCACTAGTTTCAAGAAAAAGGGTAAAGGGAAGAAGGGGAACTTCAAGAAGAACGGCAAGCAAGTTGCTGCTCAAGTGAAGAAGCCCAAGTCTAGACCTAAGCTTGAGACCGAGTGCTTCTACTGCAAAGGGACTGGTCACTGGAAGCGGAACTGCCCCAAGTATTTGGTGGATAAGAAGGATGGCAAAGTGAACTATATGTGATATACATGCTATTGATGTGTACCTTACTAATGCTCGCAGTAGTACCTGGGTATTTGATATTGGTTCTGTTGCTAATATTTGCAACTCGAAATAGGGACTACGAATAAGCGAAGATTGGCTAAGGACGAGGTGACGATGTGCGTGGGAAATGGTTCCAAAGTCGATGTGATCGCCGTCGGCACGCTACCTCTACATCTATCTTCGGGATTAGTTTTAGACCTGAATAATTATTATTTGGTGCCAGCGTTAAGCATGAACATTATATCTGGATCTTGCTTGATGCGAGACGGTTATTCATTTAAATCTGAGAATAATGGTTGTTCTATTTATATGAGTAATATCTTTTCTGGTCATGCACCCTTGGAGAGTGGTCTATTTTTGTTGAATCTCGATAGTAATGATACACATATTCATAATATTGAAGCCAAAAGATGCAGAGTTGATAATGATAGTGCAACTTATTTGTGGCACTGTCGTTTGGGTCATATTGGTGTAAAGCGCATGAAGAAACTCCATACTGATGGACTTTTGGAATCACTTGATTATGAATCACTTGGTACTTGAGAACCATGCCTCATGGGCAAGATGACTAAAACTCCGTTCTCCGGAACAATGGAGCGAGCAACAGATTTATTGGAAATAATACATAATGATGAATGCGGTCTGATGAATATTGAGGCTCGCGGCGGGTATCGTTATTTTCTGACCTTCACAGATGATTTAAGAAGATATGGGTATATCTACTTGATGAAACATAAGTTTGAAACATTTGAAATGTTCAAAGAATTTCAGAGTGAAGTGAAAAATCATCATAACAAGAAAATAGAGTTTCTGCGATCTAATCGTGGAGGAGAATATTTGAGTTACGAGTTTGGTCTTCATTTGAAACAATGCGGAATAGTTTCGCAACTAGCGCCACCCGAAACACCACAGCGTAATGGTGTGTCCGAACGTCGTAACCACACTTTATTAGATATGGTGCGATCTATGATGTCTCTTACTGATTTACCGCTATCGTTTTGGGGTTATGCATTAGAGACGGCTGCATTCACGTTAAATAGGGCACCATCTAAATCCGTTGAGACGACACCTTATGAACTGTGGTTTGGCAAGAAACCCAAGTTGTCGTTTCTTAAAGTTTGGGGTTGCGATGCTTATGTGAAAAAGCTTCAACCTGATAAGCTCGAACCCAAATCGGAGAAATGTGTCTTCATAGGATACCCAAAAGAGGCTGTTGGGTACACCTTCTATCACTGATCTGAAGGCAAGATATTCGTTGCTAAGAATGGATCCTTTCTAGAGAAGGAGTTTCTCTCAAAAGAAGTGAGTGGGAGGAAAGTAAAACTTGATGAGGTAACTGCACCTACTCCCTTATTGGAAAGTAGTTCATCACAGAAATCAGTTCCTGTGACTCCTACACCAATTAGTGAGGAAGCTAATGATGATGATCATGTAACTTCAGATCAAGTTACTACCGAACCTCGTAGGTCAACCTGAGTAAGATCCGCAACAGAGTGGTACGGTAATCCTGTTCTGGAGGTCATGTTACTTGACCATGACGAACCTACGAACTATGAGGAAGCGATGATGAGCCCAGATTCCGCAAAATGGCTTGAGGCCATGAAATCTGAGATGGGATCCATGTATGAGAACAAAGTGTGGACTTTGGTTGACTTGCCGATGATTGGCAAGCCATAGAGAATAAATGGATCTTCAAGAAGAAGACTGACGCTGACGGTAATGTTACTGTCTACAAAGCTCGACTTGTTGCAAAAGGTTTTCGAAAAGTTCAAGGAGTTGACTACGATGAGACCTTCTTACCCGTAGCGATTCTTAAGTCCGTCCGATTCATGTTAGCAATTGCCTCATTTTATGATTATGAAATTTGGCAAATGGATGTAAAAACTGCATTCCTGAATGGATTTCTGGAAGAAGAGTTGTATATGATGCAACCAGAAGGTTTTATCAATCCAAAGGATGCTAACAAAGTGTGCAAGCTCCAGCGATCCATTTATGGACTGGTGCAAGCATCTCGGAGTTGGAATAAACGTTTTGATAGTGTGATCAAAGCATATGGTTTTATATATACTTTTGGAGAAGCCTGTATTTACAAGAAAGTGAGTGGGAGCTCTGTAGCATTTCTAATATTATATGTGGATGACATATTGTTGATTGGAAATGATATGGAATTTCTGGATAGCATAAAAGGATACTTGAACAAGAGTTTTTCAATTAAAGACCTCGGTGAAGCTACTTATATATTGGGCATCAAAATCTATAGAGATAGATCAAGACGCTTAATTGGACTTTCACAAAGCACATACCTTGATAAAGTTTTGAAGAAGTTCAAAATGGATAAAGCAAAGAAAGGGTTCTTGCCTGTGTTACAAGGTGTGAAGTTGAGTCAGACTCAATGCCTGACCACTATAGAAGATAGAGAGAAAATGAAAGTCATTCCCTATGCTTCAGCATAGGTTCTATCATGTATGCAATGTTGTGTACCAGACCTGATGTGTGCCTTGCTATTAGTTTAGCAGGGAGGTACCAAAGTAATACAGGAGTGGATCACTGGACAGCGGTCAAGAACATCCTGAAATACCTGAAAAGGACTAAGGATATGTTTCCCGTTTATGGAGGTGACAAAGAACTCATCATAAATGGTTACGTCGATGCAAGCTTTGACACTGATCCGGATGACTGTAAGTCACAAACCGGATACGTATTTATATTGAACGGTGGAGCTGTCAGTTGGTGCAGTTCTAAGCAAAGCGTCAAGGCGGGATCTACATGTGAAGCGGAGTACATAGCTGCTTCGGAAGCAGCAAACGAAGGGGTCTGGATGAAGGAGTTCATATCTGATCTAGGTGTCATACCTAGTGCATTGGGTCCAATGAAAATCTTTTGTGACAATACTGGTGCAATTGCCTTGGCAAAGGAATCCAGATTTCACAAGAGAACCAAGCACATCAAGAGACGCTTCAATTCCATCCGCGATCAAGTCAAGGAGGGATACACAGAGATTTGCAAGATACATACGGATCTGAATGTTGCAGACCCGTTGACTAAGCCTCTCTCACGAGCAAAACATGATCAGCACTAAGACTTCATGGGTGTTAGAATCATTACTGTGTAATCTAGATTATTGACTCTAGTGCAAGTGGGAGACTGAAGGAAATATGCCCTAGAGGCAATAATAAAGTTGTTATCTATATTTCCTTATATCATGATAAATGTTTATTATTCATGCTAGAATTGTATTAACCAGAAACTTAGTACATGTGTGAATACATAGACAAACAGAGTGTCACTAGTATGCCTCTACTTGACTAGCTCGTTAATCAAAGATGGTTAAGTTTCCTAGCCATAGACATGAGTTGTCATTTGATTAACGGGATCACATCATTAGAGAATGATGTGATTGACAAAACCCATCTATTAGCTTAGCACGATGATCATTTAGTTTGTTGCTATTGGTTTCTTCATAACTTATACATGTTCCTATGACTATGAGATTATGCAACTCCCGAATACCGGAGGAACACTTAGTGTGCTATCAAATGTCACAACGTAACTGGGTGATTATAAAGATGCTCTACAAGTGTCTCCGATGGTGTTTGTTGAGTTGGCATAGATCGAGATTAGGATTTGTCACTCCGATTGTAGGAGAGGTATCTCTGGGCCCTCTCGGTAATGCACATCACTATAAGCCTTGCAAGCAATGTGACTAATGAGTTAGTTGCGGGATGATGCATTACGGAACGAGTAAATAGACTTGCCGGTAACGAGATTGAACTAGGTATTGAGATACCGACGATCGAATCTCGGGCAAGTAACATACCGATGACAAAGGGAACAACGTATGTTGTTATGCAGTTTGTCCGATAAAGATCTTCATAGAATATGTGGGAGCCAATATGAGCATCCACGTTCCACTATTGGTTATTGACCAGAGATGAGTCTCGGTCATGTCTACATAGTTGTCGAACCCGTAGGGTCCGCACGCTTAACGTTCGATGACGATCGGTATTATGAGTTTACGTGTTTTGATGTACCGAAGGTTGTTCAGAGTCCCGGATGTGATCACGGACATGACGAGGAGTCTCGAAATGGTCGAGACATGAAGATTGATATATTGGAAGGCTATGTTTGGACACCGGAAAGGTTTCGGATGAGTTCGGGCATTTTTCGGAGTACCGGGGGGTTACCGGAACCCCTCGGGGGCTTAATGGGCCTACATGGGCTTTAGTGGAAGAGAGAGGAGAGCCAAGAGGTGGGGCGCCCCTCTAGCCCAATCCAAATTGGGAGGGGGGCCGGCCCCCCTTTCCTTCTTCTCCTCTTCCCCTTCCTTCCCCCTCCTATTAAGACTAGGAAAGGGGGGAACCTACTCCTAGTTGGAGTAGGATTCCCCCCCTTGGGGTTGCACCATGAGGCGGGCCGGCCCCCTCCTTCCCTCCTTTATATACGGGGGAGGGGGGCACCCCATAGACACACAAGTTGATTGTTTAGCCATGTGCAGTGCCCCCCTCCACAGATTTCCACCTCGGTCATATCGTTGTAGTGCTTAGGCAAGGCCCTACGTCGGTAACTTCATCATCACCGTCATCACGCCGTCGTGCTGACTGATACGTCTCCGTCGTATCTAATTTTCCAAACACTTTTGCCCTTGTTTTGGACTCTAACTTGCATGATTTGAATGGAACTAACCCGGACTGACGCTGTTTTCAGCAGAATTGCCATGGTGTTATTTATGTGCAGAAACAAAAGTTCTCGGAATGACCCGCCTCCACGGAACTTATTTTTGGAAAATATTAAAAATACTGGAAGAAGAATCCACGTCAGGGGGGCCTCTACCTGTCCACGAGGGTGGGGTCGCGCCCCCTGCCTCGTGGGCCCCCTGTTGCTCCACCGACCTCAACTCCAACTCTATATATTCGTGTTTGGGGAGAAAAAAATCAGAGAGAAGGATCCATCACGTTTTACGATACGGAGCCGCCGCCAAGCCCTAAAACCTCTCGGGAGGGCTGATCTGGAGTCCGTTCGGGGCTCCGGAGAGGGGAATCCGTCGTCGTCGTCATCATCAACCTTCCTCCATCACCAATTTCATGATGCTCACCGTCGTGCGTGAGTAATTCCATCGTAGGCTTGCTGGACGGTGATGGGTTGGATAAGATTTATCATGTAATCGAGTTAGTTTTGTTAGGGTTTGATCCCTAGTATCCACTATGTTCTGAGATTGATGTTGCTATGACTTTGCTATGCTTAATGCTTGTCACTAGGGCCCGAGTGCCATGATTTCAGATCTGAACCTATTATGTTTTCAAGAATATATGTGAGTTCTTGATCCTATCTTGCAAGTCTATAGTCACCTACTATGTGTTATGATCCGGCAACCCCGAAGTGACAATAATCGGGACCACTCCCGGTGATGACCGTAGTTTGAGGAGTTCATGTGTTCACTATGTGTTAATGCTTTGGTCCGGTACTCTATTAAAAGGAGGCCTTAATATCCCTTAGTTTCGTTAGGACCCCGCTGCCACGGGAGGGTAGGACAAAAGATGTCATGCAAGTTCTTTTCCATAAGCACGTATGACTATATTCGGAATACATGCCTACATTACATTGATGAATTGGAGCTAGTTCTGTGTCACCATATGTTATGACTGTTACATGATGAACCGCATCCGGTATAATTCTCCATCACCGATCCAATGCCTACGAGCTTTTCACATATTGTTCTCCGCTTTTTTACTTTTCCGTTGCTACTATTACAATCACTACAAAACCCAAAAATATTACTTTTGCTATCGTTACCGTTACTTCCATATTACTTTGCTACTAAAATACTTTGCTGCAGATACTAAGTTATCCAGGTGTGGTTGAATTGACAACTCAACTGCTAATACTTGAGAATATTCTTTGGCTCCCCTTGTGTCGAATCAATAAATTTGGGTTGAATACTCTACCCTCGAAAACTGTTGCGATCCCCTATACTTGTGGGTTATCAAGACTATTTTCTGGCGCCGTTGCCGTGAGCATAGCTCTATTCTTTGAGTCACTTGGGATTTATATCTGCTGGTCGCTATGAAGAACTTGAAAGACGCAAAAGCAACAATTTATCCCTCAACTACGAGGGGAGGTAAGGAACTGCCATCTAGCTCTGCACTTGATTCACCTTCTGTTTTGAGTAAGCTTGCGACACCTAAACCTACTTCTGCTTTTAATTCCGATATGTCGCATGTTATTGATGATGCCACTTCTGCTATGCATGATACTTATAATGAAACTACTTCTATGCTTGATACTACTGTGCCACTTGGTGAATTTCTTGATGAACAACTTGCTAGGGTTAGAGAGGATGAAATTGTTGAAACTGATAATATTGAAGATAGTGATGATGAAGACTCTCCCCCTAATAAATATGAATTACCTGTTGTTCCTGAGGGTTATGTTATGGATGAAGAAGCTGCTAGAGCTATTTTAGCTTGCAATGATAGATATGATCTTAAGAAGTTATTAGCTAAATGGAAGCAGAAATCTCTTAATGATAGAATGAAACCCGACCCTGCTTTTGCTACTTCGCCTGTCTGTGTTACTAATAAGGATTATGAATTCTCTGTTGATCCCGATATAATTACCTTGGTTGAATCTGATCCATTTTATGGCTATGAATCTAAAACTGTTGTGGCACACCTTACTAAATTAAATGATATAGCCACCCTGTTCACTAATGATGAGAGAACCCGCTACTTTTATATCCTTAAAATATTTCCGTTCTCATTAAAGGGTGATGCTAAGATATGGTTTAATTCTCTTGATCCTGGTGGTGTACGTAGTCCCCAGGATATGATTTATTACTTCTCTGCTAAATATTTCCCTGCTCATAAGAAACAAGCTGCCTTAAGGGATATATATAATTTTGTGCAAATTGAAGAAGAGAGTCTCCCACAAGCTTGGGGGAGGCTTCTCCAATTACTTAATGCTTTGCCTGATCATCCTCTTAAGAAAAATGAAATACTCGATATCTTTTATAATGGACTAACCAATGCTTCCAGAGATTACCTGGATAGTTGTGCTGGTTCTGTTTTCAGGGAAAGAACACCGGATGAAGCTGAAATTCTATTGAATAATATGTTGACAAATGAAAATAATTGGACACTTCCTGAGCCAACTCCTGAGCCTATTCCTAAACCAACTCCGAAGAAAAGGGGTGTTCTATTTCTCAGTCCTGAAGATATGCAAGAGGCAAAGAAATCTATGAAAGAAAAGGGTATTAAAGCTGAAGATGTTAAGAATTTACCTCCTATTGAAGAAATACATGGCCTTAATTTACCGCCTGTTGAAGAAACATATGATCTTAATTCATCACCTATTGAAGAAACGCATGGTCTTGATAACCCAACACAGGTAGTAAAGGTAAATTCTCTCTATAGATATGATAAAGCTGAAATCCCTCCTACTAAGTTTACTAGCCAATGTTTGGATGAGTTTGATAACTTTATGGTTAGGCAAGAAGATTTTAATGCTTATTTTGGTAGACAATTAAAACAAAATGCTTATATGATTGAACACTTGGGTGATTATATGTCTAGAGTTAAAGGTGAACTTAAACTCATTAGTAAACATGCTTCAATGGTTACCACTCAAGTAGAACAAGTACTTAAAGCTCAAAATGATTTGCTCAATGAATTAAATAGTAAGAATAATGATTATGCTGTTAGAGTGGCTACTAGAACTAGTAAAATGACTCAGGAACCTTTGTATCCTGAAGGCCACCCTAAGAGAATTGAGCAAGATTCTCATAGAAATAATTTAGATGCACCTAGTCCTTCCAAAAAGAAGAAAAAGAAAAATGATAGGACTCTGCATGCTTCTAGTGAACCTGTTGCTGAAACACATGAGAATCAAAATGATATTTCTATATCTGATGCTGAAACACAATTTGGTAATGAACATGAACCTAGTGATAATATTAATGATGATGTTCATGTTGATGCTCAACCTAGTAATGATAATGATGTAGAAATTGAACCTGCTGTTGATCTTGATAACCCACAATCAAAGAATCAACGTTATGATAAGAGAGACTTTGTTGCTAGGAAGCACGGTAAAGAAAGGGAGCCATGGGTTCAGAAACCCATGCCTTTTCCTCCGAACCCATCCAAGAAAAAGGATGACGAGGATTTTGAGCGCTTTGCTGAAATGATTAGACCTATCTTTTTGCGTATGCGATTAACTGATATGCTCAAAATGAATCCTTATGCTAAGTATATGAAAGACATTGTTACTAATAAAAGAAAGATACCGGAAGCTGAAATTTCCATCATGCTTGCTAATTATACTTTTAAGGGTGGAATACCTAAGAAACTTGGAGATCCAGGAGTACCAACTATACCATGCTCCATTAAAAGAAACTATGTTAAAACTGCTTTATGTGATCTTGGAGCCGGTGTTAGTGTTATGCCTCTCTCTTTATATCGTAGACTTGACTTGAATAAGTTGACACCTACTGAAATATCTTTGCAAATGGCTGATAAATCAACTGCTATACCTGTCGGTATTTGTGAGGATGTGCCTGTTGTGGTTGCAAACGTTACTATTTTAACGGACTTTGTTATTCTTGATGTTCCCGAGGACGATAGTATGTCTATTATTCTTGGAAGACCCTTTTTGAATACTGCAGGGGCTGTTATTGATTGCAACAAAGGCAATGTCACTTTTCATGTTAATGGTAATGAGCATACGGTACACTTTCCGAGGAAGCAACCTCAAGTTCATAGTATCAATTCTATTGGAAAAATTCCATCTATAATTTTTGGAGGTTTTGAATTTCCTCTTCCTACTGTCAAGAAGAAATATGATATTCTTATTATTGGGGATGTGCATATCCCCGTTGAGGTAACATAGTGTTATTCGAAATTTCTCCGGTTCCATGTTATTCGGAATGAGTTTGTTAACAAGACTTGATCGACCTTGTTAGTGGATTCCTTTTGATGAGCATGAGATGGATGAAACTAGAAGGCACAACCTTCTGTACCGTCCTTTTAACCTCTGTTATTTAGTTGAAATAAAGCAAAAATAGTATTTTCCTGTCTGTTTTCTGAATTATACGTGCAATATAAAAATACCCCAAAAATAAAAGTTCTCCAAATGCCCTGCCAATTTAATATGATTTTTTCTGGAATATTTGAGAATATATGGCACTAAGAACACAGCAGGGGGAGCAAGCACCTGGCCACGAGGGTCCAGGGCGCGCCCACCCCTACAGGGCGCGCCCCCTGCCTCGTGGGCCCACGGTGGCTCCCCTCCACTTATTCCTGCACCCACACACTTCTTCTTCCTCCAAAAAAAATCACCATCCAGCTCAAGCACGAGTTCTAGCTCATTTTGCTGCGATTTTCGATCTCCTTGCTCAAAGCACTTCTCACAAAACTGCTTGGGGGATTGTTCCTTGGTATGTGACTCCTCCATTGGTCCAATTAGTTTTTGTTCTAGTGCTTTATTCATTGCAAATTTGTGCTGCCTAGGTGACCATGTTCTTGAGCTTGCATGTCAAATTTATATGGTTCTAAGTAGTTCCAATGCATGATATAGGCTTTAGGCACTTGTAGGAGTAGTTGCTATCAATTTTGTTGAGCTTGGTTCACTTTTATTTGAAGTTACTAAAAATTTCAGAAATTTTCAGAAAATAATGAAGAGATTTTTGAGGGGCTCATCGAGCCGAAGCTCGAAGGAAAAGCAAGGTGAAGAAGCAGAGAGGCCCAAATATAATTTGCCTCGCACCGCGGAGGTTCGGCCGTGTGAATGGCCTTCCAATGATTTCTTGAGAGCAGCCGGGATTTATGATGATTTTTATGAATTGGCTGAGAATGCAGGCCTCACCGACTTCCTCCGTGACCAACGCGAACAGCATCTCTTACTCACCAATACTTTTGTGCAAAACTTCTACTATTATCCTAAGGAATCACCTCCTTCAGTAGAGTTTCATTTAT
The DNA here is from genome assembly GCF_002575655.3 of Aegilops tauschii subsp. strangulata. Taxonomy (NCBI): domain Eukaryota; kingdom Viridiplantae; phylum Streptophyta; class Magnoliopsida; order Poales; family Poaceae; genus Aegilops; species Aegilops tauschii. The sequence goes on along the minus strand of NC_053037.3, from coordinate 417,199,157 downwards.
ATGATGTGGTTAAGAAGATATCACTAGATGAATTTTGCAAGGTTTGCAAAATACCTTTCGAGGGTAGTTTAGAGGAACCACATCGTAAAGATGTGGATGGGTTTATTGACACTATTACTGTAGGGGAAACTAGGAAATTTTCCGATGCAAGAATCACTAGCATACATTTTCCTATTTTACGCTACTTTGCAATATTTGCTAGTCGTTCCTTAATTGGTCGCGGAAACTATGGAAACCTTAGTGTTCCTGATATTATGATTTTGTTCCATGGTTTATTTTGTGATAACTCTATTAGTATGGGCGGTATTATTGCTAAACGGTAAAGTCTGAACCGTACAAAGGGCCCCATCTTTGGAGGTATTTACGCTTCACGCCTTGCTGCACACTATAACATACCTATTAGGCACTATGAAAAAGAAGAAAAATTGTTGCCCACTGTTTATTTAGATTATAAGAGTATGGTAGCGCATGATTTTATTGTTAAGAATAGGGAAGGGGCGCTTAAATACAAATTGTTCTTTGATAAACATCACCCTGAGACTATTACCTTGCCTGCTCCTTCCTTGTTTGATTTATCTGTAGATCTGTATCTCGCTCCGCTGGCAGTCATTCACGCCTACCGAAACCCTAGATCAGCCACAGAGCCGGAGCCGGAACCACAATTTGATCCTCCACGACAATCTAATTACCAGTGGGATCCGGAGATGATTGCCAACCAGTGGCAATCAGAGTCTTCTTCATCTCAGTATGACCCCAACTACAACTTTGGATATCCGCCAGGCCATCCGTGGCAATAAACCAACTTAGGCCAAAAGCCTAAGCTTGGGGGAGTGCGTATTTCCCACCGACATTACATTCATGTTCACACACTCATTGCTAGTTGTCGGTGCTCATACTCTTTCGTTGTACTATCCATGCTAGTTTATTTTCCTTTTCTTGCTTTCTTCTTGTGTGTTTGTTAAATCTTAAGAAAAAACCAAAAAATTAGTAATAGCTTTTAGCTAGTTTACTTTTCATGCTGTAGTAGCAGTAATTAAAAGAAAACCCAAAAAGATTTCCTGTTCTTCTTTTGCTTGTTGGGAGCTTTCCCGTGTAAATAGTTTTTATTTCTGTTCTTTTCTTTGGGGGTCGATAGGAGAAGATTATGATAAATTGTTGAAGTGGCTCTTATATGCATTATTGTTGATTTAACCAAGAGCCCCTATTGCCTTGTCTTCTCCTGTTTATTAAATGCTCGCAGATTCCAGCTTAGTCCAATGCACGTGCACTATTATTATTATTCACATCGTTCGGTCGTGCAAGTGAAAGGCCATAATGACGATATATGATGGGCTGATTGTGATGAGAGAAGCTGGTATGAACTCGACCTCTCTTGTTTTTGTAAATATGATTAATGCATCGTTCCTGATTTAGCCTATTATGAATAAACATGTTTGCAATGACAATTAGAGATTATAGTTGCTTATGCCATGCTTGATTAGCTATGAGTTATAATGGTTTACCTTGCGTGCCAACATGCTATTAAAATGGTTGTGATGTGGTATAGCGGGGTGCTATCCTCCTTTGAATGATTTAAGTGACTCGACTTGGCACATGTTCACACATGTAGTTGAAACAAATCAACATAGCCTTCACGATATTTATGTTCGTGGTGGATTATATCCTACTCATGCTTGTACTCAATGTTTATTAATTTTAATGCATGTTCATGACTGTTGTCGCTCTCTAGTTGGTCAATTCCTAGTCTTTTGCTAGCCTTCACTTGTACTAAGCGGGAATACTGCTTGTGCATCCAATTCCTTAAACCCCAAAGTTATGCCATATGAGTCCACTATACCTTCCTATATGCGGTATCTACCTGCCGTTCCAAGTAAATTTGTATGTGCTAAACTCTAAACCTTCAAATGAAATTCTGTTTTGTATGCTCGAATAGCTCATGTATCAACTAGGGTTGTCCGTATCTTCCATGCTAGGCGGGTTATTCTCAAGAGGAGTAGACTCCGCTCCTCACTCACGAGAAAATGGCTGGTCACCGGGATGCCCAGTCCCATGCTTTATGCAAATCAAATCAAAATGATTACAAACAAAACTCCCCCTGGGACTGTTGTTAGTTGGAGGCACTCGTTGTTTCGAGCAAGCCATGGATTGATGCTTGTTGGTGGAGGGGGAGTATAAACTTTACCATTCTGTTTGGGAACCGCCTATAATGTGTGTAGCATGGAAGATATCGCCATCTCTTGGTTGTTATGTTGACAATGAAAGTATGTCGCTCAAAATATTATTTATCTCTGCTTGAAAATCGAGCTCTGGCACCTCTACAAATCCCTGCTTCCCTCTGCGAAGGGCCTATCTATTTACTTTCATGTTGAGTCATCACCCTCCCATTACTATTAATTTATATTGGGTATGACTGGATCTCTTTTACCATGAATTACAATGTTTAGTCGGTCCTTGATCTTTAAAGGTGCTCTGCATTTATGTTTTGCGGTCTCAGAAAGGGCTAGCGAGATACCATCTTGTTATATCATATCATGATTGTTTTGAGAAAGTGTTGTCATCCGAGATTTATTATTATTGCTCGCTAGTTGATTATGCCATTGATATGAGTAAACATGAGACCTTAGTGTTATTGTGAATATGGTTAGTTATAATCTTTGCTGAAAACTTGAATACTGGCTTTACATATTTACAACAACAAGAGCAAACAGAGTTTGTAAAAGTTTTTCTTTATCACTTTCAGTTTATCAACTGAATTGCTTGAGGACAAGCAAAGGTTTAAGCTTGGGGGAGTTGATACGTCTCCGTCGTATCTACTTTTCCAAACACTTTTGCCCTTGTTTTGGACTCTAACTTGCATGATTTGAATGGAACTAACCCGGACTGACGCTGTTTTCAGCAGAATTGCCATGGTGTTATTTATGTGCAGAAACAAAAGTTCTCGGAATGACCTGAAACTCCACGGAACTTATTTTTGGAAAATATAAAAAATACAGGAAGAAGAATCCACGTCAGGGGGGCCTCCACCTGTCCACGAGGGTGGGGGGGCGCGCCTGCCCCCCTTGGGCGCGCCACCCTGCCTCGTGGGCCCCCTGTTGCTCCACCGACCTCAACTCTGACTCCATATATTCGTGTTCGGGGAGAAAAAAATCAGAGAGAAGGATTCATCACGTTTTACGATACGGAGCCGCCGCCAAGCCCTAAAACCTCTCGGGAGGGCTGATCTGGAGTCCGTTCGGGGCTCCGAAGAGGGGAATCCGTCACCGTCGTCATCATCAACCTTCCCCCATCACCAATTTCATGATGCTCACCGCCGTGCATGAGTAATTCCATCGTAGGCTTGCTGGACGGTGATGGGTTGGATAAGGTTTATCATGTAATTGAGTTAGTTTTGTTAGGGTTTGATCCCTAGTATCCACTATGTTCTGAGATTGATGTTGCTATGACTTTGCTATGCTTAATGCTTGTCACTAGGGCCCGAGTGCCATGATTTCAGATCTGAACCTATTATGTTTTCATGAATATATGTGAGTTCTTGATCCTATCTTGCAAGTCTATAGTCACCTACTATGTGTTATGATCCGGCAACCCCGAAGTGACAATAATCGGGACCACTCCCGGTGATGACCGTAGTTTGAGGTGTTCATGTGTTCACTATGTGTTAATGCTTTGGTCCAGTACTCTATTAAAAGGAGGCCTTAATATCCCTTAGTTTTCGTTAGGACCCCGCTGCCTTGGGAGGGTAGGACAAAAGATGTCATGCAAGTTCTTTTCCATAAGCACGTATGACTATATTCGGAATACATGCCTACATTACATTGATGAATTGGAGCTAGTTCTGTGTCACCATATGTTATGACTGTTACATGATGAACCGCATCCGGCATAATTCTCCATCACCGATCCAATGCCTACGAGCTTTTCACATATTGTTCTCCGCTTATTTACTTTTCCATTGCTACTGTTACAATCACTACAAAACCCAAAAATATTACTTTTGCTATCGTTACCGTTACTTCCATATTACTTTGCTACTAAATACTTTGCTGCAGATACAAAGTTATCCAGGTGTGGTTGAATTGACAACTCAACTGCTAATACTTGAGAATATTCTTTGGCTCCCCTTGTGTCGAATCAATAAATTTGGGTTGAATACTCTACCCTCAAAAACTGTTGTGATCCCCTATACTTGTGGGTTATCACTGACGAAACTCTCCCTCGGCCTTAGCTGGATCAAGAGTCCGAGGGACATCACCGAGCTGCTCGTGTGCAAATCGCGGAGGTGCCATGCGTTCGGTACTTGATGGGTTGGATCGCGAAGACGTTCGACTACATCAACCGCGTTACTTAACGCTTCCGCTTTCGGTCTACAAGGGTACGTAGACACACTCTCCCGCTCGTTGCTCTGCATTACATAGATAGATCTTGCGTGATCGTAGGTAAATTTTTTGAAATACTACGTTCCCCAACAGCCCCACACCCTCCTTCGTCCACCACCCAGCCGAAGCCTCTTCCCTGACGACGTCGTCCACAGCAACACCTCGACGTCCCTCATCCACCGCACCGGATGAGGATCCGTCATCGATATCATCGTCCCGCCGGTTCAGCCACCCCATCCTCCACCTTCAGGAGTTGCCCCGACGTTCCCCTCGTCTTTTGCGCCACCTCCATTTCCACACCGCCATCTTCACCTGCACCACCGAAAGAGCAGCATCATCACTGATTCCTCGGATGAAGCTGAGGCCTAATTGGTGCCACCAAAGAGGTTCTACACTAATCGCCGCATTTTCTTCTTGATTCGAACTCACGGTGCTGCCGGCGCTCGGTCCCGAGCCGACATGGCGCAGCTCCATCCACGGCGGCGTAGCCGGCCAGTTCCTCCACGGTGTCGCTCCCTCAGCAACGACGTCCACATCAGTAGGAGCTGTTGCTGCTTTGGCTCTTGCTCGCGCTGCCACTCTGCTCTTGCTCTCGGTCCCCTGCCTAGTCTCCTCTTGCTCTTGCTCGCATTGCTGCTCTCGCACTTGCTCTTGCTTGCGCTGCTGCTCTACTCTTGCGCGCGTTGCTGCTGCACAAGCAGCAGATCCTGCTCTCGCTCAAGCCCCTGCAGCTGCTACCCGAGATGCTGCTACACGACCAGCTGCCCCGACTCTTGCACGCACTGCTGCTCCGGGCGCTGCTCCTGCTACTACTGCTTTTATGCTACTAGTGCGTTCAGTTTCGACATCAAAATACAGTTTCGACAGTTAAATTCAGTTTCGACAGTTAAGTTCGGAGATGAGCGACTGATGTATTTTACATCTAGCACTTTGTGGTTATGTATTTTACATCATCTATTGGAGATGCTATTAGAATTCCACTCAGTTTAACGTTGTCTCTCTAGTCCTGCTTCAGCCTCGTCATCGTATAACTCACTGGAGCTGCTCCAACGACGAAACCCTCCATCAAAGCGGAGCAGTACCTCCGGCTCCATCTCCAGACGCCTAAGATCTTCTTCCCCTCCTCCGACAGCCAAATCAGCCGGAGCATCCTCACCGACCAACCCAATCACGCTGAGATCAGCATGGCTTCGGCAAAGAGGTTGTACACTTGTTGCATCGCTTTTTTACTCGACATGTTATATATATTGTCCACTGAGCACACGTAGTAACGTGAAATATGATTAGTTTCTCCTACTATATGACAAGCAGTGAGGTACCAGGCAACTTAGCTATCCATGATGGACTATCTTGAAAGCCATCATTGTTTATTTCTGCGCGTTTGAGCTATGCATTTGTAGATGGGCATGGGAGTTGAGCTAGTAGGGCAGTGGCCTAGGTCCAAAGTAGTAGAAGTAGCACAAAAATATTTTTTGAGTGTAGGCTTTTCCCTGTTCAAGCCTGCCTACTAGAATCGCCAGTGCTTGAAAGGAAAAGTGAAGGAAAAACATAGGAATTGGAAAGTTTCCTATGGTACTACTATTCATGCATTTGGTTCAAAGGAATGGAGCAAAGGAAAACTGTAGGATTTGTTCCTTTAGTGTCTCCTTGAAAGAAAAACCATAGGAATTTTAATATCCACTGGTCCTCCTTTTCAAATTCCTATTCATGAAGCACAAGACTAAGAGATAGTAGCATAATAGCATTATAACCGTACACCTTGTTGTGGTTTGACTTAATCTCACCATGCTTCTTTGCATCCTGTGATCTTCCAATTCTTGTGAACCAAACACCCAGATTGGCAGAAATCCTGTGTTTTAAATTCTCTATTTTGCACGTGCATTCCTATCCTATTCATGTGTATTTCCTATCCCTGTATTGTTAGAATCCTCAAATTCAAACAAGCCCTTACACAATTACTTCTGTTACAGATATGTGTCAAAGAAAACCTTGTGTGGTTTGTCCCACTCCTGCTGCGCTGTGTTCCACCCCAGCTCAGCTGCTCCAACGACGGAAGGGTTCACCATAGCAGGGATTTGCCCCCCATTCTGTCTTTCGCCGCCTCAGATCTTCTTCCCCGCCGCCGGCAGCCACGACAACTGCATTACCATCATCAACTGAGCAGATGACCTTCAGGACTACATGGGTCCGCAAGAGAGGTCGCACTCTTTCGTGTCTGCTTACGTTATGCATTGCTTAATATGATGAGATGCTACTTTATCGTCTTGTTCACCGATTAGACTCCGAGTCAGGTCCAAACTAATGCTCAAACTTGAGTTTTTAAATGGTTGTGGGGTACATATTGGGGCAGCAATCAATACTGTTTGTATACTATCTGGTTAATCTCGGGTGTCTACTATGAGTTTCATGTTGGGTGGAAACAAACATTAAAGGAGCCATTATCTGTATTTTTTAACTGAAGCTATTATCTGCCTGCTATCATTGGTTTTGGGTCTATCCACAGTTGCTACCATCACTCTGGATTTGTGCATGCACTCCTTAAATAATCTCACTATGTTTTATTCCTATGCATGTCAGTTATTGTACACAATGGTACTGAACATGTAGAGCAAAAGAGGCGAGCCTTGCGTGGCAATAAAATTTCACGCAGACGTCGCTCCATGGTCGGCGCAAAAGCAACCCCCTCCCCCCATTCCAGACTATAATCAAGAGGAAGATAACAGTTCAGAGGGGGATTCAGAGGGAGAAGACCACTCCTATTTACCCCCTGAGGTCTTTTGCTCTAACTTGGCATGCTGATGTTGATCATATCATGCATATGGTGCCTTGCGTTGCTTACTTTATACATAAAATATGTCATCTGTTTAGTTTAGACATGCATTGTGTGAATGGCATATGTTTAATTTCTATATCATATATGTGAATCATGCAATGCCATCTTGTTTAGCAAGGCATCATATATGTGAATTTTGCAATGCCACCCTGGTTAGCCAGTCATCTTATATGTGAACTATATCATGCCATTGATGCGGAGTGAACTACGTCGGTATTTCCCCAAAGAGGAATGGATGATGCAGCACAGCTACGGTAGGTATTTCCCTCAGTGATAAGACCAACGTTATCGAACCAGTAGGAGAACCACGCAACACCACGTAAACAGCTCCCGCACACAAAGAACAAATACTTGCAACCGACGTAAGACAGGGGTTGTCAATCCCTCACGGGTAAAAAGATAGGTAAAATTGTAGAAGATTGGATAAATAGATCTCGCGGAAACGCGAGATAAAATAAATAAATAAAAAGGCAGCAAGGTATTTTTGGATTAATAGATCTGAAAGTAAAAGCAAATAAAAATAGATCGCAATGGCAAATATAATAATGAAGAGACCTAGGGCCCGTAGATTTTACTAGTGGCTTCTCTCGAGAAAAATAGCAAACAATATTAAACAAATTACTGTTGGGCAATTGATAGAACTTCAAATAATGATGACGATATCCAGGAAATGATCATTATATAGGCATCATGTCCAAGATTAGTAGACCGACTCCTGCCTGCATCTACTACTATTACTCCACACATTGACCGCTATCCAGCATGCATCTAGTGTATTAAGTTCATGGAGAAACGGAGTAATGCAATAAGAACGATGACATGATGTAGCCAAGACCTATTTATGTAGAAATAGACCCCATCTTGTTATCCTTAATAGCAACGATACATACGTGTCGGTTCCCCTGGGATCAAGCACCGTAAGATCGAACCCATCACAAAGCACCTCCTCCCATGGCAAGAAAAATCGATCTAGTTGGCCTAACTAAACCAAAGATTCGAAGAAGAAATACAAGGCTATAAGTAATCATGCATATAAGAGATCAAAAGACTCAAATAACTTTCATGGATAAAAACATAGATCTGATCATAAACTCAAAGTTCATCGGATCCAACAAACACACCGCAAAAAGAGTTACATCAAATAGATCTCCAAGAGACCATTGTATTGAGAATCAAAAGAGAGAGAGAGCAGGCCATCTAGCTACTAACTACGGACCCGTAGGTCTACAATGAACTACTCACGCATCATCGGAGAGGCACCAATGAGGATGATGAACCCCTCCGTGATGGTGTCTAGATTGGATCTGGTGGTTCTGGAACTTGCGGCGGCTGGAATTGATTTTCGTCGACTCCCCTAGGGTTTCGGGAATATTGGGGTATTTATAGAGCAAAGAGGCGGTGCGGGAGGCCACCGAGGTGGGCACAACCCACCTAGGCGCGCCTGGGCCCCCAGGTGCACCTGGGTGGGTTGTGCTCCCCTCGGAGCACCCCTCAGGTACTTTCTTGGCCCATCTCGTGTCTTCTGGTCCAGAAAAAATCTACAAAAAGTTTCGCTGCGTTTGGACTCCGTTTGGTATTGATTTCCTGCGATGTAAAAAACAAGCAGAAAACAGCAACTAGCACTGGGCACTATGTAGGTTAGTCCCAAAAAATGGTATAAAATGATTATAAAATGATTGTAAAACATCCAAGAATGATAATATAACAGCATGGAACAATCAAAAATTATAGATACGTTGGAGACGTATCAGCATCCCCAAGCTTAATTCCTGCTCGTCCTCGAGTAGGTAAATGATAAAAACATAATTTTTGATGTGGAATGCTGCCTAACATGTTCATCACATATTCTTTTCTTTGTAGCATGGACATTTGGACTTTTATATGGTTCAAAGCAATAGTCTAGTTTTGACATGCGGACTTTAATACTCAAGCATACCAACAAGCAACCATGTCTTTCAAAATATCAACACTAAAGCAAGTTATCCCTAGCCCATTATGCTCAATCATTGATCCATTCATGAAACACACTCGCATATTAGCTACACCCAATGCTCAAGTACGATCATAGTGCCCCTTAGTTGGTGCTTTATAAGAGAAGATGGAGACTCAAGTAAAAAAATGCATAAAGTAAAAAAAGGCCCTTCGTAGAGGAAAGTAGGGATTTGTAGAGGTGCCAGAGCTCAAAGCAAAAAAGATAGAGATAAAAACATTTTGAGAGCCATGCTTTTCCTGTCGACGTAAACGATCGAGTAGTTCCCAATGCTTTCCATGCTAGATATATCATAGGCGGTTCCCAAACAGAAAATAAAGTTTTATTCGTTTTTCCACCATACTTTCACTTTCCATGGCTAATCGTATTCACGGGTGCCTTCCATACCAACACTTTCCAAGGAATTTATTATTTGACAACATAAACTAAATTACTTTTTCATTTCGGGACTGGGCATCCCTAATACCTTTGCCGTACTCTCATGCAATGACAAGTGAATAAACACTCATCTTGAGAATAACACATCTAGCATGGAAATATATTAGCCACCCCCTACCGTTTCATGAGCGGTACGAGCACACAAAAGAGAAGTTTATTTTGAAATTTAGAGATGGCACATACAAATTTGCTTAGAACGGCAAAAGAATACCGCATATAGTTAGGTATAGTGGACTCATATGGCAAAACTGGTTTAAAGGGTTTTGGATGCACAAGTAGTGATCATACTTAGTGCAAATAAAGGCTAGCAAAAGATCGAGAAGCATCCAACCAAGAAATAAAAAATCTCATAAGCGAGCATTAAGCATAACTAACACGGAATAATGCACCACAAGTAGGATGTAATTTCATTGCATAAGTATTGACTTCCGTGCTTGCATAGGGAATCACAAACCTTAACACCAATATTCTTTCTAAAGCATAATTACTCATCAACATGACTCACATATCACTATCATCATATTTCAAAACTATTAAAAAGAATCAAGTTTATTTTGTCCAATGATCTTGATGAAAGTTTCTATTATATCCTCCTTGGATATCTATCACTTTGGGACTAATTTCATATGTTTGTTTTTTAATAAGCTCAAACAAATATAAGTGAACAACATGAGCATCATATTTCTTTCTCTCAAAATAATTTAAGTGAAGCAAGAGAGAATTTCTTAAAAAATTTACTAACTCTCAAATAAATCTAAGTGAAGCATGAGAGCATTTCTTCAAAAATACTAAAGCACACCGTGCTAAAAAATATATAAGTGAAGCACTAGAGCAATTCCATAGCTCATAAAGATTTAAGTGAAGCACAGAGAGCAATTCTAACAAGTCATAGCATAATTTTGGCTCTCTCAAATAGGTGTGTCCAACAAGGATTCATGACTAAAAGTTAAAAGCAAAACAAGCAAAGACTCATATCATACGAGACGCTCCAAGCAAAACTAATAATATGTGACGAATAAAAATATAGTTCCATGTAAAATACCGATGGTTGTTAGAAGAAAGAGGGGATCCCACTTGGGGGCATCCCCAAGCTTAGTTGCTTGATACTTCTTGCATATTATCTTGGGGTGCCATGGGTATCCCCAAGCTTAACCCAAGCTTAGCCCTTTGCTAATCCTTATTCCTTCATCCATTGTAACATCACCCAAAACTTGAAAACTTCAATCACACAAAACTCAACAAAACCTTCATGAGATCCATTAGTATAAGAAAGTAAATCACTACTATAAGTATTGTTGCAAACCCATTCATATTTTATTTTTGCATTATATCTATTGTATTCCAACTTTTCTATGGCAAAAAATCTTCAAAGAAAACCATAGAATCATCAAAACAAGCACACAACGCAAAGAAAACAGAATATGTCAAAAACAGAACAACCTGTAGCAATATGGATATTTTGAATACTTCTGTAACTCCAAAAATTCTGAAAAATTAGGACAACGTGAGAAATTTGTATATTAACCTTCTGCAAAAAGAATCGGTATTTTATCACGCTTCTGTTAAAAATAAGAATTATTTTCGTGAGCACAAAAGTTTCTGTTTTTCAGCAAGATCAAATCAACTATCACCCAACATGATCCCAAAGGCTTTGCTTGGCACAAACACTAATTAAAACACAAAAAACACAATCATAACAGTATCATAATTGTGCAAACACTCAAGAACAGAAAGAAAAAGACAAAAATAAATTTTATTCATTGGGTTGCCTCCCAACAAGCGCTATCGTTTACGCCCCTAGCTAGGCATAACACAAAGGATCTAAGTATTGTCATCTTTGTTTCTAGATCCGTATGATGCCCTCATGATTGATTCATATGGTGGCCTAATTATTGTTCTAGGGAAGTGTTCCATACCGTTCCTTAGTGGAAATTGAAATTTAATATTTCCTTCTTTCATATCAATCACGACACCAATAGTACGTAAAAACGGTCTACCCAGAATAATTGGACAAGACGGATTGCAATCAATATCAAGAACAATAAAATCTATGGGCACATAATTCCTATTTGCAAGAATAAGAACATTATTAATTCTTACCATAGGCTTTTTAATAGTAAAATCCGCCAAGTGCAAATTTAGAGAACACTCTTCAATATCGGTAAGACCAAGCACATGACATAAAGATTTCGGAATTGTAGAAACACTAGCACCAAAATCACGTAAAGCAAAACACTCATAATTTTTAATCTTGACTTTGATAGTAGGTTTCCATTCATCATGTAATTTTCTAGGAATTGAAACCTCTAATTCCAACTTTTCTTCTAAAGCTTTCATCATAGCATCAACAATATGTTTAGTAAAAGCTTTATTTTGTTCATAAGCATGGGGTGAATTTATCATGGATTGTAACAAAGAAATACAATCACTAGTTAAAGTTTTGACCTCTTCAAACCCACTTTTTTATTTTCTCAACAAGATGTTAACCCTCTGAATTATCGGGATGCCTTCTAGCTAAAGTTGACTCTTCTTCAGTCCCTTTATTATCAATCTTGGTTTTACGAAAGAATCAATAGAAGAAACACCAATCATTTTGAGATCTTCATCACTTTTACGAAAGCAATCACTAGAAAACGCTTTTTCTAAAAATTCTCTTCTAGCTCTAAGCATAGCGGTTCTTTTCTTACTTTCATCCATAGAAACATAAAGAGCCTTAATTGATTCCTCAACCTTAGGAACAAAAAATTTCATCTTGAGATTTTCTACATCATGAGAGATTCTATCAATACTTCTAGGAATATCATCAATCTTATTCAGCTTTTCTTCTATTGTAGCATTGAAAACTATTTGAGTGTTGATAAATTCTTTAATATTATTCTCAAGATCAGAGGTGTTCCTATTATTATTATAAGAAGGATTACCATAGGAGTTACCATAATTATTAGAGGAATTACTAGGAAAAGGCCTAGGATTAAAATTACCTCTATAAGCATTGTTACTAAAATTGTTTCGCGAGACAAAATTCACATATATGGCATCACTATTCTGCTCAATCGAAGTAGACAACGGCACATCATTAAAATCAATAGGAGCACTTTTATTAGCAACTAATTTCATAAGAGCATCAACTTTTTCACTCAAAGAAGAAATTTCTTCAACCGAATTAACTTTTTTACTAGTACGAGCTCTTTCGGTATGCCATTGTGAATAATTTGCCATAATATTATCAAGCAATTTGGTGGCTTCACCCAAAGTAATTTCCATAAAAGTACCACCCGCGGCGGAGTCCAGAAGATTTCGAGACACAAAATTCAATCCCACATAAAAAATTTGTATGATCATCCAAAGATTTAAACCATGAGTAGGACAATTTCTAAGCATCAATTTCATTCTTTCCAAGATTGCGCAACATGTTCATGCTCAAGTTGTTTAAAATTCATGATTTGCGTCCTAAGGGAAATAATTTTCGCGGGCAGAAAATACTTAGTAATAAAAGCATCCTTGCACTTATCCCAAGAATCGATACTATTGCGTGGCAAAGAAGAAAACCAATTTTTTGCACGATCTCGCAAAGAAAACGGGAATAATTTCAACTTCACAATATCATTGTCCACATCTTTTTTCTTTTGCATATCGCATAATTCGACGAACGTGTTAAGATGGGATGCGGCATCCTCATTAGGAGTACCGGAAAATTGATCTTCCATAACGAGATTCAACAAAGCGACATTAATATCACAAGACTCCACACTAGTGGCGGGAGGAGAAATCGGAGTGCTAATAAAATCATTGTTGTTGGTATTGGAGAAATCACACAACTTGGTGTTCTCTTGAGTCATTGTGACTATGCAACAAGATTGCACTCAAACACAGATCTGACGAGAAAACGGCGAAGGAAAAAGAGGGCGAATAAAACGGAAAATTTTTGTGAAGAGGGGGAGAGGAAAATGAGAGGCAAATGGAAAATAATGTAAATTGCAAGCAGATGAGATTTGTGATTGGGAACCTGGTAGATGTTGGTGATGTCTCCCCAGCAACGGCGCCAGAAATTCCTTTTGATGCGGCTTGAACTACGTCGGTATTTCCCCAAAGAGGAAGGGATGATGCAGCACCGCTACGGTAGGTATTTCCCTCAGTGATGAGAACAAGGTTATCGAACCAGTAGGAGAACCACGCAACACCACGTAAACAGCTCCTGCACACAAAGAACAAATACTTGCAACCCGACGTAAGAGAGGGGTTAAAGATAGGTAAAATTGTAGTAGATTGGACAAATAGATCTCGTGGGAACGCGAGATAAAATAAATAAAAAAATTGCAGCAAGGTATTTTTGTATTTTTGGATTAATAGATCTGGAAGTAAAAGAAAATAAAAATAGATCGCGAAGGCAAATATAATAAAGAAGAGACCCGGGGAACGTAGATTTCACTAGTGGCTTCTCTCGAGAAAAATAGCCAACGGTGGGTAAACAAATTACTGTTGGGAAATTGATAGAACTTCAAATAATCATGACGATATCCAGGCAATGATAATTATATAGGCATCACGTCCAAGATTAGTAGACCGACTCCTGCCTGCATCTACTACTATTACACCACACATCGACCGTTATCCAGCATGCATGTAGTGTATTAAGTTCATGGAGAAACGACGTAATGCAATAAGAACGATGACATGATTTAGACAACATCTATTTATGTAGAAATAGACCCCATATTGTTATCCTTAATAGCAACGATACATACGTTTGGTTCCCCTTCTATCACTGGGATCAAGCACCATAAGATCAAACCCATCACAAAGCACTGCTACCTCTTGAGCACTGCGTTGGTTTTCCCTTGAAGAGGAAAGGGTGATGCAGCAAAGTAGCGTAAGTATTTCCCTTAGTTTTTGAGAACCAAGGTATCAATCCAGTAGGAGGCTACGCGCGAGTCCCTCGCACCTACACAAAACAAATAAATCCTCGCAACCAACGCGATAAGGGGTTGTCAATCCCTACATGGCCACTTACGAGAGTGAGATCTGATAGATATGATAGGATAATATTTTCGGTATTTTTGTGATAAAGATGCAAAGTAAAATAAAAGCAAAGTAAAAGCAAAGGAAATAACTAAGTGTTGGAAGATTGATATAATGAAGATAGACCCAGGGGCCATAGGTTTCACTAGTGGCTTCTCTCAAGAGCATAAGTATTTTACGGTGGGTGAACGAATTACTGTTGACCAATTGACAGAATTGAGCATAGTTATGAGAATATCTAGGTATGATCATGTATATAGGCATCACGCCCGAGACAAGTAGACCGACTCCTGCCTACATCTACTACTATTACTCCACTCATCGGCCGCTATCCAGCATGCATCTAGAGTATTAAGTTCATGAAAACAGAGTAACGCCTTAAGCAAGATGACATGATGCAGAGGGATAAATTCATGCAATATGATAAAAAAAACCCCATCTTGTTATCGTCGATGGCAACACTACAATACGTGCCTTGCTGCCCCTACTGTCACTGGGAAGGACACCGCAAGATTGAACCCAAAGCTAAGCACTTCTCCCATTGCAAGAAAGATCAATCTAGTAGGCCAAACCAAACTGATAATTCGAAGAGACTTGCAAAGATAACCAATCATACATAAAAGAATTCAGAGAAGATTCAAATATTGTTCATAGATAATCTTGATCATAAACCCACAATTCATCGGTCTGAACAAACACACCGCAAAAGAAGATTACATCGAATAGATCTCCACGAGAGAGGGGGATAACATTGTATTGAGATCCAAAAACAGAGAAGAAGCCATCTAGCTACTAACTATGGACCCGAAGGTCTGAAGTAAACTACTCACACTTCATCGGAGAGGCTATGGTGTTGATGTAGAAGCCCTCCATGATAGATGCCCCCTCCGGTGGAGCTCCGGAACAGGCCCCAAGATGGGATCTCGTGGGTACAGAAGGTTGCGGCGGTGGAATTAGGTTTTTGGCTCCGTATCTGATCGTTTGCGGGTACGTAGGTATATATAGGAGGAAGGAGTACGTCGGTGGAGCAACAGGGGGCCCACGAGGGTGGAGGGCGTGCCCTCGGGGGTAGGCGCGCCCCCCTACCTCGTGGCCTCCTCCTTTGTTTCTTGATGTAGGGTCCAAGTCTCCTGGATCATATTCTTCCTAAAAATCACGTTCCCGAAGGTTTCATTCCGTTTGGACTCCGTTTGATATTCCTTTTCTGCGAAACTCTGAAATAGGCAAAAAACAGCAATTTTGGGCTGGGCCTCCGGTTAATAGGTTAGTCACAAAAATAATATAAAAGTGAATAATAAAGCCCAATAATGTCCAAAACAGTAGATAATATAGCATGGAGCAATCAAAAGTTATAGATACGTTGGAGACGTATCAAGCATCCCCAAGCTAAATTCTTGCTTGTCCTCGAGTAGGTAAATGATAAAAACAGAATTTTTGATGCGGAGTGCTACTTGGCATAATTTTAATGTAATTCTCCTTAATTGTGGTATGAATATTCAGATCCGTAAGATTCAAGACAAAAGTTTAATATTGACATAAAAATAATAATACTTCAAGCATACTAACAAAGCAATCATGTCTTCTCAAAATAACATGGCCAAAGAAAGTTATCCCTACAAAATCATATAGTCTGGCTATGCTCTATCTTCACCACACAAAGTATTTAAATCATGCACAACCCCGATGACAAGCCAAGCAATTGTTTCATACTTTTGACGTTCTCAAACTTTTTCAATCTTCACGCAATACATGAGCGTGAGCCATGGACATAGCACTATATGTGGAATAGAATGGTGGTTGTGGAGAAGACAAAAAGGGAGAAGATAGTCTCACATCAACTAGGCATATCAACGGGCTATGGAGATTCCCATCAATAGATATCAATGTGAGTGAGTAGGGATTGCCATGCAACGGATGCACTAGAGCTATAAGTATATGAAAACTCAACAAAGGAAACTAAGTGGGTGTGCATCCAACTCGCTTGCTCACGAAGACCTAGGGCATTTTGAGGAAGCCCATCATTGGAATATACAAGCCAAGTTCTATAATGAAAATTTCCCACTAGTATATGAAAGTGACAAATGAGAGACTCTCTATCATGAAGATCATGGTGCTACTTTGAAGCACAAGTGTGGTAAAAGGATAGTAACATTGTCCCTTCTCTCTTTTTCTCTCTTTTTTTATTTGGGTCTTTTCTCTTTTTTATGGCCTCTTTTTTTTCGTTCGGAGTCTCATCCCGACTTGTGGGGGAATCATAGTCTCCATCATCCTTTCCTCACTTGGGACAATGCTCTAAAAATGAAGATCATCACAATTTTATTTTCTTACAACTCAACAATTACAACTCGATACTTAGAACAAAATATGACTCTACATGAATGCCTCTGGCGGTGTACCGGGATATGCAATGAATCAAGAGTGACATGTATGAAAGAATTATGAACGGTGGCTTTGCCACAAATACGATGTCAACTACATGATCATGCAAAGCAATATGACAATGATGGAGCGTGTCATAATAAACGGAACGGTGGAAAGTTGCATGGAAATATATCTCGGAATGGCTATGGAAATGCCATGATAGGTAGGTATGGTGGCTGTTTTGAGGAAGGTTTATGGTGGGTGTATGATACCGGTGAAAAGTGCGCGGTATTAGAGAGGCTAGCAATGGTGGAAGGAAGAAGAGTGCGTATAATCCATGGACTCAACATTAGTCATAAAGAACTCATATACTTATTGCAAAAATCTACAAGTTATCAAAGAAAAGTATTACGCGCATGCTCCTAGGGGGATAGATTGGTAGGAAAATACCATCGCCGTCCCCGACCGCCACTCATAAGGAAGACAATCAATAAATAAATCATGCTCTGACTTCATCACATAATGGTTCACCATACGTGCATGCTACGGGAATCACAAACTTTAACACAAGTATTTCTCAAATTCACAACTACTCAACTAGCATGACTCTAATATCACCATCTTCATATCTCAAAACAATTATCAAGCATCAAACTTTTCTCAGTATTCAACACACTCATAAGAAAGTTTTTACTAATCTTGAATACCAAGCATATTAGGATTATTTAAGCAAATTACCATGCTATTTAAGACTCTAAAAATAATCTAAGTGAAGCATGAGAGATCAAAAGTTTCTATAAAACAAATCCACCACCGTGCTCTAAAAGATATAAGTGAAGCACTAGAGCGAAACTATATAACTCAAAAGATATAAGCGAAGCACATAGAGTATTCTAACAAATTCCAAATCATGTATGGCTCTCTCAAAAGGTGTGTACAGCACGGATGATTGTGGTAAACTAAAAATAAAAGACTCAAATCATACAAGACGCTCCAAGCAAAACACATATCATGTGGTGAATAAAAATATAGCTCCAAGTAAAGTTACCGATGGAAGTAGACGAAAGAGGGGATGCCTTCCGAGGCATCCCCAAGCTTCGGCTTTATGGTGTCCTTAGATTATCTTGGGGGTGCCATGGGCATCCCCAAGCTTAGGCTCTTGCCACTCCTTGTTCCATAATCCATCAAAATCTTTCACCCAAAACTTGAAAACTTCACAACACAAAACTCAACAGAAAATCTCGTGAGCTCCGTTAGCGAAAGAAAACAAAACACCACTTCAAGGTACTGTAATGAACTCATTATTTATTTATATTGGTGTTAAACCTACTGTATTCCAACTTCTCTATGGATTATAAACTATTTTACTAGCCATAGATTCATCAAAATAAGCAAACAACACACGAAAAACAGAATCTGTCAAAAACAGAATAGTCTGTAATAATCTGTAACTAACGCAAACTTCTGGAACTCCAAAAAATCATCAAAAATACGAAGACCTAGAAAATTTGTTTATTGATCAGAAGCAATTGGAATCACTATTTTATCACGTTCTGGTGATTTTTAACAATTGTTTTCGTGAATAGAAAGTTTCTGGAAATTACAGCAAGATCAAATAACTATCATCCAAGAAGATCCTATAGGTTTAACTTGGCACAAACACTAATTAAAACATAAAAACACATCTAACCATAGGATAGAACAAATATTTATTCCTAAATAGAAGCAAAAAGAAAAAAAACTAAACATAAAATTGGGTTGCCTCCCAACAAGCGCTACCGTTTAACGCCCCTAGCTAGGCATAAAAGCAAGGATAGATCTAGGTATTGCCATCTTTGGTAGGCAATCCATAAGTGGCTCTCATGATAGATTCATATTGGGTAATTTGGTTGTGGATCTTTTTATCCATATTTTCAATTAACTCTACGGTAGCAACTTTATTTTCAATAATTTCAAGTCTTTGCATTACATGCTCCAAAGTTAACATAGTTCCATTAACCAAAAGAGGTGGTGAGCCAAATAAATCTATCATAGCATTATAAGAGTCAAAAGTGTGGCTACCCAAGAAATTCCCTCCGGTAATGGTATCAAGAATATATCTATACCAAGGATTAGCGCCTACATAAAAATTGCGGAGAAGAACGAAAGTAGATTGCTTCCTGGCAGATCTATTTTGAGCATTGCAAATTATATACCAAGCGTCTTTTAGATTTTCTCCCTCCCTTTGTTTAAAATTGAGAACTTCATTTTCGGGAGACAACGGAGAAGATAAAGGACTAACCATGACGGCAAACGGAAAAGAGAGGGCGAATAAAACGGTAAGGGTGAAGTGGGGGAGAGGAAAACGAGAGGCAAATGGCAAATAATGTAATGCGGGAGATAAGGGATTGTGATGGGTACTTGGTATGTTGACTTTTGCGTAGACCTCCCCGGCAACGACGCCAGAAATCCTTCTTGCTACCTCTTGATCACTGCGTTGGTTTTCCCTTGAAGAGGAAAGGGTGATGCAGCAAAGTAGCGTAAGTATTTCCCTCAGTTTTTGAGAACCAAGGTATCAATCCAGTAGGAGGCTACGCGTGAGTCCCTCGCACCTACACAAAACAAATAAATCCTCGCAACCAACGCGATAAGGGGTTGTCAATCCCTACATGGCCACTTACGAGAGTGAGGTCTGATAGATATGATAGGATAATATTTTTGGTATTTTTGTGATAAAGATGCAAAGTAAAATAAAAGCAAAGGAAATAAATAAGTGCTGGAAGATTAATATAATGAAGATAGACCCGGGGGCCATAGGTTTCACTAGTGGCTTCTCTCAAGAGCATAAGTATTTTACGGTGGGTGAACGAATTACTGTTGAGCAATTGACAGAATTAAGCATAGTTATGAGAATATCTAGGTATGATCATGTATATAGGCATCACGCCCGAGACAAGTAGACCGACTCCTGCCTACATCTACTACTATTACTCCACTCATCGGCCGCTATCCAGCATGCATCTAGAGTATTAAGTTCATGAAAACAGAGTAACGCCTTCAGCAAGATGACATGATGTAGAGGGATAAATTCATGCAATATGATAAAAAAACCCCATCTTGTTATCGTCGATGGCAACACTACAATACGTGCCTTGCTGCCCCTACTGTCACTGGGAAGGACACCGCAAGATTGAACCCAAAGCTAAGCACTTCTCCCATTGCAAGAAAGATCAATCTAGTAGGCCAAACCAAACTGATAATTCGAAGAGACTTGCAAAGATAACCAATCATACAAAAAGAATTCAGAGAAGATTCGAATATTGTTCATAGATAATCTTGATCACAAACCCACAATTCATCGGTCTCAACAAACACACCGCAAAAGAAGATTACACCGAATAGATCTCCACGAGAGAGGGGGAGAACATTGTATTGAGATCCAAAAAGAGAGAAGAAGCCATCTAGCTACTAACTATGGACCCGAAGGTCTGAAGTACACTACTCACACTTCATCGGAGAGGCTATGGTGTTGATGTAGAAGCCCTCCGTGATGGATGCCCCCTCCGGCGGAGCTCTGGAACAGGCCCCAAGATGGGATCTCGTGGGTACAGAAGGTTGCGGCGGTGGAATTGGGTTTTTGGCTCCGTATCTGATTGTTTGGGGGTACGTAGGTATATATAGGAGGAAGGAGTACGCCAGTGGAGCAACAGGGGGCCCACGAGTGTGGAGGGCGCGCCCTAGGGGGGTAGGCGCGCCCCCTACCTCGTGGCCTCCTCCTTTGTTTCTTGACGTTGGGTCCAAGTCTCCTGGATCATATTCTTCCTAAAAATCATGTTCCCGAAGGTTTCATTCCGTTTGGACTCCGTTTGATATTCCTTTTCTGCGAAACTCTAAAATAGGCAAAAAAACAACAATTCTGGGCTGGGCCTCCGGTTAATAGGTTAGTCCCAAAAATAATATAAAAATGAATAATAAAGCCCAATAATGTCCAAAACAGTAGATAATATAGCATACAGCAATCAAAAATTATAGATACGTTGGAGACGTATCAAGCACCTCGAAGAAGAAATACGAGGCTATAAGTAATCATGCATATAAGAGATCAAAATACTGAAATAACTTTTATGGATAAAAACATAGATCTGATCATAAACTCAAAGTTCATCGGATCCCAACAAACACATTGCAAAAAGAGTTACATCAAATAGATCTCCAAGAGACCATTGTATTGAGAATCAAAAGAGAGAGAGAGAGGAAGCCATCTAGCTACTAACTACGGACCTGTAGGTCTACAGTGAACTACTCATGCATCATCGGAGAGGCACCAATGAGGATGATGAACCCCTCCGTGATGGTGTCTAGATTGGATCTGGTGGTTCTGGAACTTGTGGCGGCTGGACTTGATTTTCGTCGACTCCCCTAGGGTGTCTGGAATATTGGGGTATTTATAGAGCAAAGAGGCAGTGCGGGAGGCCACCTAAGTGGGCACAACCCACCAGGGCCCAGGCGCGCCCTGATGGGTTGTGCTCCCCTTGGAGCACCCCTCGGGTACTTTCTTAGCCCATCTGGTGTCTTCTGGTCCATAAAAAATCCACGAAAAGTTTCGCTGCGTTTGGACTCCGTTTGGTATTGATTTCCTGCGATGTGAAAAACAAGCAGAAAACAGCAACTGGCACTGGGCACTATGTCAATAGGTTAGTCCCAAAAATTGATATAAAATGATTGTAAAACATCCAAGAATGATAATATAACAGCATGGAACAATAAAAAATTATAGATACGTTGGAGACATATCAGCCATCCTTTTTTTATTATGTATTAAATTTGTCAACAATTTTTGTACATTCAGTTACTCTTCTTGTGCATCAGCTATTCGACATGGTCATGGAAAAATCTGGAGTGGAAACAAGGTCTTCAGAGCAGACAATGCTACCTGACGAAGCGCATGTCTTGCTGGTTACGGATAGCTCCTCGGAGGAGGATTCAGAGACAGATGACCAGTCCTATCCCCCCCCCCGAGGTGCATGCTCTAACTTGGTAGGGTTATATTGCTCATATCGTGCATATGGTGTCTTGCATTGGCATGTAATTTGCTTAGTTTAGACATGCTTTGTGTGAATGCCACCTGTTTAGTGTGTAATTACCATGTATTTGAATTTTGCAATGCCATCTTGTTGCAAGATATTATATATGTGAATTATGCAATGCTATCTTGTTGCAAGGCATTATGTATGTGAATTATGCAATGCCATGCTGTTTAGCCAAGCGTCATATATGTGAATTATATCATGCCATCCTTTTTTGTATTACTCATTGCATTTGTTGATAATGTTTGTATATTCAACTGCTCTTCCTGTGCATCAGCCGTTTGAATTGGTGATGGAGAAATGTGGAGTGAAAACAAGGTCTTCAGAGCAGACAATGCTACCTGCTGAAGCAGATATCTTGCTGGTTACAGATAGCTCCTCGGAGGAGGATTCAGAGGTAGATGACCAGTCCTATTTCCCCCTTGAGGTGTATGCTCAAACTTGGCAGGGTTATATTACTCATATCATGCATATGTTGTCTTGCAATGCTTAGTTTTTACATCATATACACAATATTGAATGCCATCTCCTTAGTTGACACATCATATATGTGATTGCCCTCTGCTCACTTGCTTAGTATATGAATCATATATTTTAATTATATCATGCCATGATGTTTACATAGACAGCATGTGTCTGAATTATGGCATGCCAACTATTTTCTAATGACATAATATTGTTATATCATCTCATCCTGTTTACATAGTCATCATATTTTGAATTATGTCATTCTATCCGTGAATTATATCATGCCATCATGTTTCCATCGACGGCATGTTTGTGAATTATGGCATGCCAACCACTTTAATAGACACATCGTATAGTTATATCATGTCATCCTGTTTACATAGTCATCATATTTTGAAGTATGTCATTCTATCCTGTTTAGTTAGCCATCATACATGTGAAACTGTGTCATGCTATCCTGTTTAGTTAGCCATCATACATGTGAAATTGTGTCATGCTATCATGTTTAATTAGCCATCATATATGTGAAATTATGTCATGCTATTCTGTTTGGTTAGACAACATAAGTGTGAATTATTTCATGCCCTGTTTTCTTCCTTACTATCCATTGCACCTGCCTATCTTACAATGTCTGTACATTCAATTACTTTTCTTGTTTATTAGCCATTTGAATTGGAGGGGGTGATGGCAGTTGATGACCCACAAGTATAGGGGATCAATTGTAGCTCTTTTCGATAAGTAAGAGTGTCGAATGATAACCCACAAGTATAGGGGATCAATTGTAGCCTCTTTCGATAAGTAAGAGTTTCGAACCCAACAAGGAGCTAAAGGTAGAACAAATATTCCCTCAAGTTCTATCGACCACCGATACAACTCTACGCACGCTTGACGTTCGCTTTACCTAGAACAAGTATGAAACTAGAAGTACTTTGTAGGTGTTTTTGGGTAAGCTTGCAAGAAAGTAAAGAGCACGTAAATAAAGACTAGGGGCTGTTTAGATAAAGACACGGCTAAATTAGTTTTAGTAGAGAGCTTTTTGTCACGAGAAAGTTATTTGTCCCTAGGCAATCGATAACTAGACTGGTAATCACTATTGCAATTTTATTTGAGGGAGAGGCATAAGCTAACGTACTTTCTCTACTTGGATCATATGCACTTATGATTGGAACTCTAGCAAGCATCCGCAACTACTAAAGATTCATTAAGGTAAAACCCAACCATAGCATTAAAGTATCAAGTCCCCTTTCTCCCATACGCAAACAACCTTCTTACTCGGGTCTGTGCTTCTGTCACTCACGCCACCCACCATAAGCAAATCATGAACATATTGCAAACCCTACAGCGGGAATCCCTCACACTTGCGCGACGCGGAGAGCACCATAGGACAGCACCAGTAATAAAACATGCAACTCAAACCAATCTTGATCATCAAATAACCCATAGGACAAAATAGATCCACTCAAACATCATAGGATAGCCATACATCATTGGGAAATAATATATAGCGTTGAGCACCATGTTTAAGTAGAGATTACAGTGGGTAAGAGAGAGGTTACACCGCTGCATAGAGGGGGGAAGAGTTGGTGATGATGGCGGTGAAGTTGTTGGTGAAGATTGCGATGATGATGATGGCCACGACAGCGTTCCGGCGCCACCGGAAGAGAAGGGGAGAGGGGGCTCCTTCGTCTTCTTCTTCCTTGACCTCCTCCCTAGATGGGAGAAGGGTTTCCCCTCTGGTCCTTGGCCTCCATGGCGTGGGAGGGGCGAGAGCCCCTCCGAGATTGGATCTATCTCTCTGTCTCTCTCTTTCTGCGTTCTGTTCTGCTGCCCTTTCACCGTTTCGTATATATATGGAGATCCGTAACTCCGATTGGACTGAAACCTTCGTCATGATTTTTTTACCAAAAAATAGCTTTCTTGCGGCTGAAGAAGGGCATCAACCGCCTTACGGGTGGCCCACGAGGGCCAGGGGCGCGCCCAGGGGGGCAGGGGCGCCCCCTTCCTCGTGGCCACCTCGGGCACCGTCTCGCGTGGATTTTTCTTCCGAAATTTTCCTAATATTCCAAAAATAAGCTCCTTCCGTTTTTATCACGTTTGGATTCCGTTTGATATGGATATTCTGCGAAACATAAAACATGCAACAAACAGGAACTGGCACTGGGCACTGGATCAATATGTTAGTCCCAAAAATAGTATAAAAAGTTGCCAAAAAGTATATGAAGGTTGAATAATATTGGCATGGAACAATCAAAAATTATAGATACGACGGAGACGTATCAGCATCCCCAAGCTTAATTCCTGCTCGTCCTCGAGTAGGTAAATGATAAAAAAGATAATTTTTGATGTGGAATGCTACCTAGCATAATCTTGATCATATGTCTAATCATGGCATGAATATTAAGACACGAGTGATTCAAAGCAATAGTCTATCCTTTGACATAAAAACAATAATACTTCAATCATACCAACCAAGCAATTATGTCTTATTGAAATAACATAGCCAAAGAAAGCTCGTCCCTACAATATCATATAGTCTGGCTATGCTCCATCTTCACCACACAAAATATTCACATCATGCACAACCCCGATGACAAGCCAAGCAATTGTTTCATACTTTTGACGTTTCTCAAACCTTTTCAACTTTCACGCAATACATGAGCGTGAGCCATGGACATAGCACTATAGGTGGAATAGAATATGATGATGGGGGTTATGTGGAGAAGAAAAAAAAGGAGAAAGTCTCACATCGACGCGGCTAATCAACGGGCTATGGAGATGCCCATCAATTGATGTCAATGTGAGGAGTAGGGATTGCCATGCAACGGATGCACTAGAGCTATAAGTGTATGAAAGCTCAAACTGAAACTAAGTGGGTGTGCATCCAACTTGCTTGCTCATGAAGACCTAGGGCATTTGAGGAAGCCCATCGTTGGAATATACAAGCCAAGTTCTATAATAAAAATTCCCACTAGTATATGAAAGTGATAACTCAAGAGACTCTCTATATGAAGAACATGGTGCTACTTTGAAGAACAAGTGTGGTAAAAGGATAGTAACATTGCCCCTTCTCTCTTTTTCTCTCATTTATTTTGTTTTCTTTTTTTTGGGCCTTCTCTTTTTTTGGCCTTTCTCTCTTTTTTTCTTTTTTCGTCCGGAGTCTCATCCCGACTTGTGGGGGAATCATAGTCTCCATCATCCTTTCCTCACTGGGGCAATGCTCTAATAATGATGACCATCACACTTTTATTTACTTACAACTAAATATTACAACTCGATATCTAGAACAAAGATATGACTCTATATGAATGCCTCTGGCGGTGTACCGGGATGTGCAATGATCTAGCATAGCAATGACATCAAAAAACGGACAAGCCATGTAAACATCATGCTAGATATCTTACGATCATGCAAAGCAATATGACAATAAATGCTCGAGTCATGTATATGATGATGATGGAAGTTGCATGTCAATATATCTCAGAATGGCTATGGAAATGCCATAATAGGTAGGTATGGTGGCTGTTTTGAGGAAGATATAAGGAGGTTTATGTGTGATAGAGTGTATCATATCACGGGGTTTGGATGCACCGGCGAAGTTTGCGCCAACTCTCGAGATGAGAAAGGGCAATGCATGGTACCGAAGAGGCTAGCAATGATGGAAGGGTGAGAGTGCGTATAATCCATGGACTCAACATTAGTCATAAAGAACTCACATACTTATTGCAAAAGTCTATTTGCTATCGAAACAAAGTACTATGCGCCTGCTCCTAGGGGGATAGATTGGTAGGAAAAGACCATCGCTCGTCCCCGACCGCCACTCATAAGGAAGACAATCAATAAACACCTCATGCTCCAACTTCGTTACATAACGGTTCACCATACGTGCATGCTACGGGACTTGCAAACCTCAACACAAGTATTTCTCAATTTCACAATTACTCAACTAGCACGACTCTAATATCACCACCTTTATATCACAAAACTATTGCAAGGAATCAAACATATCATATTCAGTGATCTACAAGTTTTATGTAGGGTTTTATGACTAACCATGTGAATGACCAGTTCCTGCCATCTCTCTAAATAGATATAAGTGAAGCACAAGTGTTTAATTCTTTCTACAAAAGATATGCCCACGCTCTAACAAATATAAGTGAAGCAAAAGAGCATTCTATAAATGACGGTTGTCTATGTAAAGAGAAACAGGCAATCCAAGCTTCAAATGATATAAGTGAAGCACATGAAGCATTCTATAAAGCCATACTCAAAAGATATAAGTGAAGTGCAATGAGCATTCTATAAATCAACCAAGGACTATCTCATACCAGCATGGTGCATAAAATAAAAGTGAAAACTAAATGCAAAAGACGCTCCAAGATTTGCACATATCACATGAATGAAACGAATCCGAAAACATACCGATATTTGTTGAAGAAAGAGGGGATGCCTTCCGGGGCATCCCCAAGCTTAGACGCTTGAGTCTCCTTGAATATTTACTTGGGGTGCCTCGGGCATCCCCAAGCTTGATCTCTTGCCTCTCTTCCTTCTTCTCACATCGAAACCTTCTCGATCATCGAACACTTCATCCACACAAAACTTCAACAGAAAACTCGGTAAGATCCGTTAGTATAATAAAGTAAATCACTACTCTAAGTACAGTTGCAAACCAATTCATTTTTTTTGCATTGTGTCTACTTTAATATAAATTTTTCATGGCTTAATCCACTGATATAAATTGATAGTTTCATCAAAACAAGCAAACTATGCATCAAAAACAGAATCTGTCTAAAACAGAACAGTCTGTAATAATCTGAACATTCACCATACTTCTGATACTTGAAAAATTCTGCCACAATTATGAAAAATAAAATATTTGTATATAAAGATAGTGCAAAAAGAATCAGAACCATTTGACGTTCCAGTAAAAAATTAAAAATCACGCACTACAGCCAAAGTTTCTGTCCTGCACCGTACAAACCAACAAGTATTCTAAACATCCTAAAGGCAAACCTTGGCACATTATTTTTATAATACAATGGAATTGTACAAGGGGATAATTATTTTTGTTGAAAATTTTCTGTAATCAAGATTCACAAAGTTGCCGTGAGCATGAACAAAGTTCAAGGAGCTCTCCCACTTCAACAATGCTTGTCTTTCTCACTTTCACTTTCCTTTTTGAAAAGTTTTGGGTTCCCCTCTTTATTTTTGTTGTTTTTAAACTATATGAAAGCACTCAACAGAAATAAATGACTCTCTAAAACTTCCGGGTTGTCTCCCTGGCAGCGCTTTCTTTAAAGCCATTAAGCTAGGCATAAAGTGCTCAAGTAGTGAATCCACCCGGATCCCAAGGTATATCAAAGCCAATTTTAATTAGCAATGATTTGTAATTTAGTAGTGAGCACAAAGTAACATATATCATGTAATGACGAAGTCTAACTCTCTTCCTATGCATCGGCATGTCATAAAAGAACAATTCATGCACACATAGTAAAGGCCAATGCATAGTATAAACAGTTTCTTGCAATTTTATCATGTGGGAAACATAGAGAGGTGGAGATATAGTTCCTCTCTCATAATAATTGCAAGTAGGAGCAGCAAGCACATGCATATTATATCTATCAAAATCATCATGTGCAATGGTAAAAGGCAACCCATCAATGTAATCCTTAATACGTGCAAACTTCTCCGATATTGTGTAGTTTGGAGAAATCAAAAAGATAACAGGACTATCATGTGTGGGTGCAATACCAACAATTTCATGTTTAACATAAGGAACTATAGCAAGTTCATCTCCATAAGCATAATTCATATTGGCATCTTGGCCACAAGCATAGCAAGCATCATCAAAAAGGGATATTTCAAAAGAGTCAACGGGATCATAGCAATCATCCTTCGGTAAGCACGAAGGGAAATTAAACAATGTATGAGTTGAAGAGTTACTCTCATTAGAAGGTGGGCACGGGTAGCTAATCCGCTCTTCCTCCTTTTGTTCTTTGCTCTCCTCCTCATCTTTTTCATCCAATGAGCTCACGGTTTCATCAATTTCTTCTTCCATAGATTCCTGCAAAATATTAGTCTCTTCTTGGACAGCGGAGACTTTCTCAATGAGTGCATTAATATCGGAATTGTATTCATAATTCTCATAGAAATATTTGAGGATAGCTAAATTTTCAGGTCTATAAGCAGCATCATCAAAATCTTCAAACTTTTAAACATAGATTCAATTTCATAAGCACCCATAAAAGCAACAAATTCTTCTATTTGTTCCACATCATAGTAATCATATATACCATTAGCATAAGAAGATAAGGTTTTATTATCATTAAATTCACATGAAAAGGGAAGGTGTGGAGACTTCATCCTAGAGCAACAAGTATAATCATATCTCAAGCACAGTTGCCTAGCATACCAATACAACATATTAATTTGATCCCATAATAGTTTCCCTTTTTGTGTCAAGCGATAATCCCTAAAGTATTCACGTTGATCCAACGTTACTCCCATTACATAATTGAATGGGGTTTTCTCAGGATTATTAAAGTAGTACATAATATCTTTCACGTAACCGGCATCGAGGGTTTTAGGAGGTTCCCCATCTCCATGAGCAGAAACTACACCTAATTTTTTTGGTATTTCGTGTTCCATATCCATAACTAAAGATAAAGAACAACTAAGAACAGCAAATAAAAATTACTTAGTGATAAAGAAAACAAGCACACACGAGAATATTCACCCCACGCTATAACTCCCCGGCAACGGCGCCAGAAAAAGGTCTTGATAACCCACAAGTATAGGGGATCAATTGTAGCCTCTTTCGATAAGTAAGAGTGTCGAACCCAACGAGGAGCTAAAGGTAGAACAAATATTCCCTCAAGTTCTATCGACCACCGATACAACTCTACGCACGCTTGACGTTCGCTTTACCTAGAACAAGTATGAAACTAGAAGTACTTTATAGGTGTTTTTGGGTAAGCTTGCGAGAAAGTAAAGAGCACGTAAATAAAGACTAGGGGCTGTTTAGATAAAGACACAACTAAATTAGTTTTAGTAGAGAGCTTTTTGTCACGAGAAAGTTATTTGTCCCTAGGCAATCGATAACTAGACTGGTAATCACTATTGCAATTTTATTTAAGGGAGAGGCATAAGCTAACATACTTTATCTACTTGGATCGTATGCACTTATGATTGGAACTCTAGCAAGCATCCGCAACTACTAAAGATTCATTAAGGTAAAACCCAACCATAGCACTAAAGTATCAAGTCCCCTTTATCCCATACGCAAACAACCTACTTACTCGGGTCTACTTACGCGGAGAGCACCATAGGACAGCACCAATAATAAAACATGCAACTCAAACCAATCTTGATCATCAAATAACCCATAGGACAAAACAGATCTACTCAAACATCATAGGATAGCCATACATCATTGGGAAATAATATATAGCGTTGAGCACCATGTTTAAGTAGAGATTACAGTGGGTAAGAGAGAGGTTACACCGCTGCATAGAGGGGGGAAGAGTTGGTGATGATGGCGGTGAAGTTGTTGGTGAAGATTGCGATGATGATGATGGCCACGGCAGCATTCCGGCGCCACCGGAAGAGAAGGGGAGAGGGGGCCCCTTCGTCTTCTTCTTCCTTGACCTCCTCCCTAGATGGGAGAAGGGTTTCCCCTCTGGTCCTTGGCCTCCATGGCGTGGGAGGGCGAGAGCCCCTCCGAGATTGGATCTATCTCTCTGTCTCTCTCTGTTTATGTGTTCTGTTCTGCTGCCCTTTCACCGTTTCGTATATATATGGAGATCCGTAACTCCGATTGGACTGAAACCTTCGCTGTGATTTTTTTACCAAAAATTAGCTTTCTTGCGGCTGAAGAAGGGCACCAACCGCCTTACGGGTGGCCCACGAGGGCCAGCGGCGTGCCCCCTGCCTCGTGGCCACCTCGGGCACCGTCTCGCGTGGATTTTTCTTCCGGAATTTTCCAAATATTCCAAAAATAACCTCCGTCCGTTTTTATCCCGTTTGGATTCCATTTGATATGGATATTCTGCGAAACATAAAATATGCAACAAACAGGAACTGGCACTGGGCACTGGATCAATATGTTAGTCCAAAAAATAGTATAAAAAGTTGCCAAAAAGTATATGAAGGTTGCATAATATTGGCATGGAACAATCAAAAATTATAGATACGACGGAGATGTATCATCGAACCCAACGAGGAGCAGAAGGAAATGACAAGTAGTTTTCAGTAAGGTAATGTCTGCAAGTGCTGAAATTGTAAGTAGTGGAGTAGTTTGATAGCAAGATAATTTGTAACGAGCAAGTAACGATAGTAGTAACAAAAGTGCAGCAAGGTAGCCCAATCCTTTTGAGGTAAAGGACAGGCCAAAACGGTCTCTTATGATAAGCAAAGTGTTGTTGAGGGTACACGGGAATTTCATCTAGTCACTTTCATCATGTTGGTTCGATTTGTGTTTGCTACTTTGATAATTTGATATGTGGGTGGGCCGGTGCTTAGGTGTTGTTCTTACTTGAACAAACCTCCTACTTATGATTAACCCTCCCGCAAGCATCCGCAACTATGACAAAAGTATTAAGAATAAATTCTAACCATAGCATTAAACTTTTGGATCCAATCGGTCCCTTACAGAATAGCGCATAAACTGGGTTTAAGATTCTGTCACTCTCGCAACCCATCATCTAATTGCTACTCCACAATGCATTCCCTTAGGCCCAAACATGGTGAAGTGTCATGTAGTCGACGTTCACATGGCACCACTAAGGGTATCACAACATACATATTATCAAAATATCAAACACATATCAAGTTCACATGATTACTTGCAACATGATTTATCCCGTGACCTCCAAAACAAAAGTAATTACTCACAAATGATAAACATGCTCATGATCAGAGGGGTAGTAAATAGAATAATGGATCTGAACGTATAATCTTCCACCAAATAAACCATATAGTAATCAACTACAAGATGTAATCAACACTACTAGTCACCCACAAGCACCAATCTATAGTTCCGGTAACAAGATTGAACACAAGAGATGAACTAGGGTTTGAGATGAGATGGTGCTGTTGAAGATGTTGATGGAGATTGCCCTCCCCAAGATGGGAGAGTTGTTGGTGATGATGATGATGATGATTTCCCCCTCCGGAAGGGAAGTTCCCCCGGCGGAATTGCTCCATCGGAGGGCAAAAGTGCTCCTGCCCAAGTTCCGCCTCGAGACGACGGTGCTCCGTCCCGAAAGTCCCTTCTTATTTTTTCTAGGTCAAAATGACTTACATACCAGAAGATGGGCACCGGAGGTGGGCCTGGGTGAGCACAACCCACCAGGGCGCGCCTAGGCTCCCTGGCGCGCCCTGGTGGGTTATGCCCACCTGGTGGGCCCCCTTTGGTAGTTATTTGCTCCAATAATTCTTAAATATTCCATAAAAAATCTCTGTGAAGTTTCAGCTTGTTTGGAGTTGTGCTGAATAGGTGGCCTGATGTAGCTTTTCCAGGTCCAGATTTCCAGCTGCCGAAATTCTCCCCCTTGGTGTATACCTTGCAAATTATGAGAGAAAAGGCATTAGAATTACTCTAAAAAGCATTATTATGGATAAAAACATTATAAATAAAAGTAAGAAAACATGATGCAAAATGGACGTATCAACTCCCCCAAGCTTAGACCTCACTTGTCCTCAAGCAAAAACCTTAATCGAAAAACATGTCCACATGCTTTGAGAGAGAGGTGTCGATAAAAACAAAATACGGACATAGAAGCATCATGTTGATTATTATAACAACAACAAATTTAAACATAGGAATTTTATAATATAACTTTTATCATATACATCTCATGAATAAGTAACAGTTCATCACACAATCGAAGTATAAAGCAAAAAATCTATTAAAAACCAACAAACTATGTTCTTAGTCAACTTTGCAACTACAATTCATCATCTTTTCAGGAAGGTTCACGTGTCGGAGCCTTTGAGGGAAGTCCACATACTCAACCATCATATAGTCTTTTATGATTGCTAACACTCACGGCGTACACATGAGCAAAACGTTTCAACCGGACACATAGAAAGATAGGGGCTTCTAATTTCGCCTCCCAACATATTCACCTCAAGGGTGATGTCAACAATAATAACTTGTGCTATCTACATTCAACTGGACATATGTGCCTAGATCTTTCCTCACCACATGATGCTTGCCAAAGGAGAAAAATAAAAGGGAATAGAAGAAAAACTTTGACTCTTTGCATAAAAGTAAATACATAAAAATTAAAAGATAGGCCCTTCGCAGAGGGAAGCAGAGGTTGCCATGCGCTTATTTGTTTGTATGCTTAATCCCTTAGTGCAAAAGAACGTCACGTTGTATTGCCCCTTAAGATGACAACCTTTATTATGCAGTCTGTCGCTTTTATTCTTTGTCATCCAAGTTCGTACAACGCTCAATTTTCTCTTACACTAAATGATCTCACATTTTTAGAAGCAATTTTTATTGCCTTTTTGCACCGATGACAACTTACTTGAGGGATCTTGCTCAATCCCTAGGTAGGTATGGTGGACACTTGAAAATAAGATTTGGGTTTAAGAGTTTTTGGATGCAAAAGTAGTATCTCTACTTAGTACGGAATTTTTGGCTAGCAAAGATAGGGGCAAGGACCACATGTTGAAGGATCTATGACAATATGACTTCTATGTGAATATAAACAAACATAAACCATTAAGTTGTCTTCCTTGTCCAACGTCAACAATTTTGGCATATAATATTTTGATGAGGGCTCACAATCACAAAAGATTTCTAGGATAGTATATTTATATATGAATCTTCTCTTCCCTTATTAATTCTTTCATGAGTTGCATCATTGACTAATACTATGTTTGTCAATCTCTAATAAAATTTCCTGCTTATACTTTTCCTTATATGGTGCCATCACCTACCATAGGATTAGTATATGATCTTATTGATTTAATTCCTTTCTTTTATTTATTTCCTTTATCTTTTTCTTTCTTTCTCATCACTACAAAAAAATACACTTCCGTGATGATACGTGTTTGTCACAGTAGGTCACGTTTTCTGTCATGCATGTACATCCATGACAAATTTATGACAGAATCAAGATAGTCATACCTGTGCTGTCGTAGAAGTGTTCCATGACATTACCAACATTATCATCATGGAAGTGTCCACTTCCATGACGATAAATCGCGCGTCACAGAAGTGCTTTCGTCAAGGGTGACCGACACGTGGCATCCACCGTAACGGAACGCCGTTAAGCTATCGGGTCCGGTTTTGGATCCGATAACCCGTTAACAGCCCGGACCAATGGGGATTTTCCACATGTAAAATTCTGATTGGCTAACGGAAACACGCGTCAGCTCCGCGTTGGCACAGGTGTCACTCATCCAATGGGCGAGATGCGCCTATGATATGTTGACACGTGGACCGGCCCAAAAGTGGCCCATAAAGTTTAAATGGGCCGGCCCAACCAAAGGCCCGCAAGATTTTGCGGACCATAATGGGCCGGCCCAGCTAAACGCCCCCGAGATTTTGCGGACCATAATGGGCTGGCCTAGCTAAAGGCCCACAAGATTTTGCGGGCCATAATGGGCCGGCCCAGGTAAAGGCCCAGAAGATTTTTACAGGCCATAATGGGCCGGCCCAGGTGAAGGCCCACATGATTTTTGTGGACCATAATGGGCCGGCCCAGCTAAAGTCCCACAAGATTTCGCCGACATTAATGGGCCGGCCCAACTATAGGCCCACAAGATTTTGAGGACCCTAGTAGGCCGGCCCATTAACTAGCTGCCATGTTTTGGGCCAAATGCCGACCCATATTTGATCCGGTCTATTAATGGCCTGCCACGTTTCGGGCCTAACAATGGCCCATATGAGATCCGGCCCGGTAAAAGCCTACCACGTTCTGGGCCAAATTACGGCCCAGATCAGGTCCGGCCCTTTAAGAGGCTTTGGGCTAAATTATGGCCCATATCAGATTCGGCCCGTCAACTGGATGCTATGCTTTTGGACCCACTTGCTAAAGGCTCATTTAGTAATTTGGCCTGATATTAGTTTCGGCCTGTTAAGGGCCCATTTAACATTTCGGCCCTATATTAATTTCAGCCTGTTAAAAGCCCGTCATATAGTTGGGCCTAACTATGGCCCGGTTTGCATCCGGCCTGCTTGCAGCCAATAATCTGATTAGGCCAAACAAGGACCGAGACAATTTTGGCCTGTTAAAAGCCCGTGATTTGATTGGCATAATCATGGGCCGGGGTCCATCGGGCTTCTGCCGGCCCGTGAGCTGTTTGGCACGTTTCAGGCCCAACCTACTTCTCAGCCTCCTAAAAAGCCCATTGAGTTTTCTTGCGAAAAGAGGGTCGGCGGTTTACTCGGCCTATTAAAGGCCTAAATCTACTAGTGGGCCAGTTTACATTTAGGCCTTCTAACGGACCAAGATGACGGGGCCCGTGATGCGGATCATAAATCGTGATTGCATGACGGCCTGATTATGTACCGTAATTTTACGGTTTGGCCGGTTTACTGCGAAGACAAGATATATATAGTAAAATAACTGCAGCATCGTGAATAAGAAAAACCTAGACTATACAATAAAGAAATTACGGCATATTACATCCACTAGGCATCACAGTTCGCCACTATGATAATAAAGCACAAGCAGACAACAGATTACATACACGGGGCATCAAAGATCGCCACCGGTGCAACTAAACACGCCGACAAAATAATATACAAAACCGACAGCACTTCAATAGAGTTCAAGAAAGGTTAGCCCTGCTGGGGAGCTGCAGCGCAAGCAGCTGAGCAAGCTGATGAGACTGCGGTTATTGAACACTTATATCCTCCTCACTCTGAAAGATAAACAAGCAGACAGATGACAGGTTTTGCACATAAAAGTATCAGTGCTGAAAATTCATCACATTTCTTACTAACGAATAAAGTGACACAGTTTAAAATTGCATTAACACAATATGGTATTGTTCAGGTCAAGACATGGCAGGAAATGACATTGTGAAGGAGTTGCCAGCTTCACGACACCACTCGATTACAGATCAAGAACTCATAAGTATCAATGGTTAGTGTGTTGTCAATTTATCCCATTTTAGATTGGCAAATAAAGAGACGGTTTAAATAATAGTAGAATGATATGACATTGTTCATAGTTAAGACATTGCAGAATATGACATTGTGCTGTAGTGGGTAGGTTCACCACACCACTGGATTACGGATCAAGAATAGAAGCATACATGCAGTGCAAAAGAAGATCACTTGCTCTGTATAGTTTAATTTACATGGTATGAAGAAGGAACTTGGTTGTACAACTGAAAACTTAAATTGAGAAGGACAAACTTTTGTTTATGAACTACATAATAAACTTTAAACATGCAATTTAATGCAAACACCAAAAATAAACAACTGTTGCAGTCATGCCTAACCAAATATACACAACAAAGTTTGAAGGCTTGCGAAGGACAAACTTACATTATTGGTGAAGGCAGGCTCTATAAAGCCCTTGTCCATGCTGATGGGGGGGGGCAATTCAAGAAGTTTACCACAGAATCTTCTTCATAAGCATTGCTTTCATTCTAGATTTTGTTAAGAGTAAATTTAGATGTGACAATATAAGAAAAAATGGAGAATATTTAAGATAAGATGAAGAGTGATGCTACATAACCAAGTAGCTATAAATGTAAGTACAGCGATACAGGCAAAAGGTACATCCAAGAGTAATGCAGAGCTAAATTTCTTCAGTACCATCGGTGTTATCCAACCTTTTGGTAAGAGTAAATATAGATCTTATGTGTAGAAAATGGAGGGCAAAGGAAAATAAGCTGCAGAGTGATGGTACATGAACAACTACCTTTCAATATAAGTACACTGATAAAGGACAACAGGTACTTACAAGAACAATGCAGAGCTAAAAAATTTCATTGGCATTGGATATATTCTACACTAATGTAACCATTCATACAGATCAGATAATTTGGAGCGAACAATTGATAAGCAAGCTATCATGCATACTGCTGTCACATAATGAACCAGGTATCTATGCAAGTACAGTGATACAGGACAACAAGTACTAACAAGAGCAAAGCAGTGGGCAGCATATTTGCGATATCATGTCGTTCTTTTCAAACCGGAATTCTTTTTCGAGCAGATTTCTTGCAAAAAAGATCCGTAAGGCACATGCAGAAAAGTAGAAGTTCAAATTGTCATGCAATATCATAGACAGTACCTCATCCTCAGAACGAGACCAGTGCATAACAAGGTTTTTCCATTCAATGTCTTCTAAATTTAGCACAGGAGACTTCACCAGAAATTCGTTTATAGACTTGCCATCAAAGTGTGATTTCCTCAGGTAACACCAATACTGCTGCAATGCTTCCTTGAAAAGCGCAAGCAAGCTTTGCTCGTCATGTCTATCCAGATTGACCCTCGCCTACTTACAACAATGTAATGTAAATCATTGATGTGTTCAATCAGCAGAAAACAGGAAAATAATCACCATGAATAATAGCACTTTACACGTAAGTGGGACATGAAGATGTGAAAATGGTGTTTGTCTTCACTATAATCTTCCCATGATGGGAATATATGCACGTAGTCCCTAACAACATTGAAAGCATTGTCTTTTAAACTGGGAATAACTGGAATGGGGTTCCAATATGCAGGAATTGGTCGTCTCTGCAGTTGGGATAGGTCTTCGGCCGGTGGACTTGGTGTACTTTTTGCTGGAGTGGGATTTTTCTGTGGTACGGCTGGTGCTATGGCAACTAAAACCGGCATACCTTTTGCTGGAGTGCAGGTACTGTGTGGTGCGGCTAGTGATGTGGCCAGTGAAGTATGGGTACAGTCTGCTGGAGTCGGTCCTACGTTTTGTGTCACTGGTTGTACAGCCCATATAAAGTGGGGTGCTGTCTGATTTCTCCGGCACAACCATGTTTTTCAAGGACTTTGCTGGTGCTCCTTCAGGTTCGGCAATCACCCTCTTCCTTTTTGATGTCTGATGCACAAGAACAGCATTTGAGTGGAAAAACATGGTATGATGACAGATGGAATGTGTATTGATAATGGATGGGCATGGCATCTCGACATGTATGATGAGTAAACTAAGCAGATGGCGGTGCAACAAAGTAGAAGAAATGCAAGACAACATATGCAAGATATGCGCAATCAATAAAACCTTGCCAAATTAGAACAGGCACCTTGATGGGTGAACAGGACAGGCCATCTGCCTTTGAGTCCTCAAGGTTAGAATAGTCATTAGGATCATATTCTGAACAAGAATCAACAGGTGGGGAGCGTATGAGTTTCATTGCATCCAGAATGGCACTCAATGCCTTGGTGCCAATTTTGTAAGTCATTGCGGTGTTTAGCTTCAAGAGTGGACTGCTGCTAGTGCGACACAAAGCAGCTACACAGATCATAGTGTAGATATAACGGGAAAACCGTAAGCATCAGAGTAAAATCAGCAAAGTGGAACTTGGTGGAATATATGTGCTAGTATTGCCGGTACAGCTAGAAAGGCTTCGGATACCAGCTCTCTTCAACTGAAGGTGCGGTACTGTTAATATTAGTGTAACTCTCAAAGGCTATTCTTATAGGATTTAAGTGGGCAAGCCACTACAAATCCTATTCCCATGTTTACAAAATCCTACGAATCAAAGAGGCCCGAAGAGTTCAAAGTGTCCATACCAACCGACCATATAGACCTCTACACTTCAAATGTCCCTGCTCATCTTCACTACAAGGAACATACTGTACTACTATCATACTCCCTTTGTTCCAAAATATAAGTCTTGGTAGAGATTTCCACTATGGATCACATACAGGTGTATCCAGATACATTTTAGAGTGTAGATTCACTCATTTTGCTCCATATGTAGTCCATGGTGGAATCTATACAAGACTTGTTTAGGAACGAAGAGAGTACTTATTAAAGAAGAACGGAAGAGGAACATGCTAAAGAAGAGCAAGCAGATTTTGGATAATAAAATGTTCGTTGCGCAGTGCCCACACATGATGAACCAGAGCGCATTAAGAAAGCAACTCCCTGTTGTCTCTCTATATGTGGTGCACGTGCTTTTTCGAAAGTAAAGTAGGAACATTAGCTGACCAATTAAATGTTATCTGTTTTAGTAATATGAGCATCATATCAGATTCGTACTTGAGCAACAAGTTTGGAATTATGAGTGGCACATTCTTTAGCTTGATGGATTCAGGAGCAGTGCTAAGCAGGTATGATGATGGTACTGAATATAAAGGCATGTCTGCATGCAAGTCGCGTGACTTTTGTCATTTCGGTCAGTCGACCATTTCAGGCGGTTGGATGAAGATCCTACGTCTCCTAACCCTTCTTCTTCCTCGTCTCTGATTCTTCCCATACAGAACACCGCACGGGTCGCCGGCCAGACCACTGGCCCCCACCGCCTGTGTTCCTCCGCCACCCCCACCCCCCACCCCCGCCCCCACCCACGTCGACTTTTCTTCATTCGGCGAGGCCCCACCACCCCCCCACAACCAAAGTCCCCACCCGAGCCCCTTCGTTCGCACCGGCGAACTCTGGCGAGCTCTGAAAAATCGACTAACCCAATTTTGAAATTTAGTCTACTGTGATTTAACTAGTGTGGAATATAAAAGGCAAAAATCATAAGCATTGGGAGTATAGTGTTGAGCGTGCCATGGCGGATCTGAAGGTGCAAACCGGACAAAGGCAACTTCACAACCAATGTTTGCTTTCAACTAGCAAGTAAGTGATGGACAAGAAATCAGAGTAAAGCAGTGGCGATCTATTTTCTTGCTGCGATAAATAAGTTGAGCAGATACGGAAGAGTACCGCCTCTGGTGCGCCGCCGTGTATGCATCTGCTGAGAATTTGACGGTGCTGCGATAGCGATGGCTGTCGGCGGCGTGGAAGCAGATCTAGGAGGGTAGACGGTGGCGGCGGGGTGCGGTGGACGAGACGATCATAGGAGCGGTGCCGGCAAGGTGGACGACGGCGGGGATGAAGCGAGAGGACGGGATGCAAGGATCCCGGTCCGAAGCCGTGGATGAGAGAGGTCGACCTCTTGTAATGGACGGCGGCGTCGGGGTATCAGCTCTGGCATGGTGGAGGAGGACCGTGGTGGATGGGGTGGCGGACGGAGGAGGCTGGGGTGGAGAGGGTGTTTTGGCGCCCACGGAGTACGAATGGGGAAATGGAGGTGGAGAGGAAGGGGGAACCGTGTCTTCAGGGCGCGCTTGTCTCAAATGCGAGGAAATTTACAAACTTAGCCCCCGTTTCAAATTTCCTACATCACAGCAATATTAGTCGGTTGGGGATAGGACGGTAATCTCGCATACACCGAATATTTTCCGACGAGAGTTTGTTTTTGGCGCCCACCATGTATGAATCGGGGAGGGAGTCGATTTCGGCCGAGGACACACTATGTTTTGGCGCCCACCGTGTATGAATCCGGGTGAGAGGTGGTTATGTCACGTTTGAGTGAAATTACAAACCTACCCCTATCGAAACCTATAGAAATCGAGCAGATAGGCTTTGCGTGGCAGGGATAGGCAGTAGAATTTCCATCTCGCATATTTTGGTTTCAGGCGGTTACTGCGACTTTCCCCGCTTCGTTCAAATTTTGCAGAGTGCATGTTTACCGTGCCAACTCAATTCGAATCCCATTTGTATTCTATTTTTCGGGAGGGATCAATTTTCTATTGGAATAAAATTCAATATACATCATTTTTTTATATATACTTTCAAAAGCACAACAAAGAATTCTGCTCCTTTATATGTATAATATGATTTACAAATACAATGATCTCAAAATCATAAGGTTGAATTCAAAAAATTAAACCAAATTATGTTCTACTAAAATGTATGGATCAGTAATATGTACATGTTAAATAACATAGATGCGCGTGAATTCATATGAGTATGCATGTTTGATAAATCAATTTTGGTTCGAGTATGGATTACCTGTATCATCATCTCGAAGTCAAATATTTGAATCCCTTTTATGTTCACTCCTTTCAGGCCCATCTCTCTCGCATGCATGCTCCTTCATGTAGCTATCACTCTCTTTTCTCCAGCTCACCCGCACGCTCACTTCATGTTTCTCCTATCCTCGCAAACATTGTCTCTCGATGTCTCCCTTGAGAAGTGTCACACTCTCCCTATCATTATACATTACACGGTTTTCATTATCTCTCACGTCTCTACCGTTCTCTCGTATCACTAGGTACCTAAGCTTTCTTTTTCACCGCCACACACACAGTCTCCACTCGTCTTTCACTTTGTCTTTCTCTGTATGGGATTCCCTCACACACCCTATATGTCTCTAGATATGAATCATACCACTAAAATTACTCTCTCTCTCTCCTGTAGACACAACATTTGTTGCGGTCTCCTTTTCGTCTCCATCCCAGACTGACATTATTCATTTGTTTACCGATCAGACAAACTCACCCCCTCTCTCTCTCTCACACACACAACTCCTTCTTCCACTCCCCTTCCCGACTACCGTCTCTCTCTCACACACACAAAACTCTCGCTTTCGCACCCCCGACTCGTATTTCTCTCACAAACATTTATCGACTAGCCTCTAGATAGGTTTATACACCCGCACACTCGTGCTTCCACTATCGCATACATGTCTCTCTCCCGCTCCTTGTATCTATGTAGATTTTTCTTCCCTTCTTGAGACACCCCCTCTCGATCGTGCACACACACACTATCGCCTCATTTTAAGCTGATACCTCTCGCACACACACTCTTTGTGTCTTTGTCACACATGCACTCCGTCCTCCTCCTCTCTCCCTCTCTCTCTCACACACATGGGCTTTTTGCAACAACTAGCAAGATGCCCATGCGTTGCACGGAACATCAAGATGCATTTGTATGAGTAGCTTATCTTGTGGGAGAAAAGGATGAACAAGGGAAGGCCTTATTTGCAAGTGTGGAGAGGGGTGTGGGTATCCTTTTGCAAAATTGCCATAGTTTCCTTCCTATCCGTCGGATATAGATCGGACGGCCTATATTGCAGGATGGCAGGCACACGATCATCACCGACTATGCTTTTTATAAGAGTAGGGATAAAAAACAGAGTTGGTGATGATGGTGGGCCTGCCATCCTGCAATATAGGCCGTCCGATTTATATCTGACGGATAGGAACGAAACTATGGCAATTTACCCGCACTCCTCTCCACATTTGAACATAAGGCCTTCCCTCGTTCATCCTTTTCTCCCACAAGATCTTGATGTTCCGTGCAACGCACGGACATCTTGCTAGTAAGAGTAGAAATTAGACATATACTACTTCTCGAATCTTGAAACCAACAACATTCCTCCCTTATCTCATCAAAACCGCCAAAGGAATATATTTTGAGTGAAACATAACATTTTTTAGTGATATACGTATTTCAAAACTAGACATTCTTTCTATCAAATCGGTGAATATGTATTAATCTACTCTGATCGTGTGGCACCGCATTGGCACATTGCTAGTAGTTATCATAATTTTTTGGACACCAGACAAACAGTAGAGTACATATACGAAGAGAAGAGGCGCACGCACGCAGTCGGTCTCTCGCTGTCTCGCACACATGAGTGTTACGTAAAGGCAACGTTAACAAATAAACCCTAAAACCCTAGGTGCACGATTGCTGCATTCGTGGGTACCGGGTACGTGGTGGAGCGCACCTTTGTAGGAATAGTCAGCTCGCGTGATTTGATCCGTAGGAGTTGATGGTCGGGACCACAGGTGAACGACTTGGAGGCGGTGGCTCGCCAGTTGCCACAGATCGAGTAGCCACGTTTAAAATATCATTCTTTTAGCGGGGTTAAGAATTCCGATTTTCAATGGCGCGTTATAAGTACTAAGTAGTTTTTAGAACGATTGGTATGGAGCAAAAATGGAATTCATAGTACTACGTACCTCCTTGGCATATGGTTGTATGGGTTTATGTTGCGAGATGTTGAACCTGGTAGTTCTAGGGCAAATACTATGGTTTAGATTTAGATGTTGGTTTTCAGTAATGAAAATCGAAAGGGCGAAACCCTTCTTTGATTAAAAAAACTACTACCTCCGTTCTGGTTTACTAGTCCCCATCGTATTTTGGGTCAAAGTTCGTCCATGAATTTTACTTGTAAAATGTGAATGGAAAACGAGATTTTGTTATACGCAAACAAAAAAGGACCGGAGGGAGTGATTGCTCTGACACGGACGCGACCTCTCATAGCGCAGGCATTGAACCGGCGCACCGGCCAAGAGGGCCCCACTCGCTGCAGGCCCGGCTGAACACGCCTCCTCGCCGCATGCAACCGGCTTTCCGCGCGTGTGCCGGCAACACGTCCTTCCGCGAGCCAGCCGGCATTTAGAACACAAAAAATGACCAAAATATAATTAATTACACATGGTCTTGACTTGTTGTGCTCGCACTGGTAGCAGGAACTAGAGGTTTTTCTTTATTCATAACTCTCCTCATTTTTTTGGCTTTGAAGTGAATCATGGTTGTGGACATTATGTATGAATGTGGAGATATCTATGAACATGAGTTTGATGTGGAAGTTGAACTTGGAATGTCGGGCTTGCGCGTGAACTATACCATGTCCAATGCTTCATCTGTTATTGTTTGGAAAGTAATTGCTGTTATTACATGACCCGAAAAAATATATTTTGTGCCACATCAGTAGATGCACGGACATCACAACAGGCATGCTGACTGGATAAACATTTGAACCTAGCTACTATGAAGGAAATTTTGTATTGACAACAGTTTTAGATAGCAGGAGACGCCTAGCCTGATCTCCTAGCTTATTTCTGGCTTCTTCCATCTCTTCTTTGGCATGGGTATAGAGAGCATCTGATTGCTCTTTTTGCTTCTTCAGGAACTCAGCTACATTCTCAAGGGCTGCTGCACGCTTTCTTTCAGCCTTTACTAGAGCCACGAGGACACGAACAGCTGACGACTCCACCTGGCTTGTGTGTAATCCAGCATCATCTGGGAATTTGCACCTTGTGTCTAATCCAGCATCATTAGGGAACTGGCACCATGTGTGTAATCCAGCCTCATTCTGGAAACATGATCTCGAGGTTGACCATACTTCCCTCCTCGCAGGAACTGCATCCTGACCTGAAGTTACTTCTTTTTTAGATCAATACTCAGAGCAACCCAGATCCATTTAGTAGAAGCCAGATAAACAGAACTGGGAGAAGTGAATTCAAAAGGAAAAAATATAAAAACAGACTACAAGGTGAGAACACCCACTTCCTACATCAAGCTAAAAACGAAAGCATTAGGACGATTAAGACTCTTCTTATGACACATCGAAGAACACAAGGCTTAAGAGAAACAGAAACTACAACATATACACATCAAAGAACCAGAGGCTAAACAAAAGTAATTGAAAGG
This sequence comes from Aegilops tauschii subsp. strangulata, assembly GCF_002575655.3. Lineage (NCBI taxonomy): Eukaryota > Viridiplantae > Streptophyta > Magnoliopsida > Poales > Poaceae > Aegilops > Aegilops tauschii. The sequence continues at coordinate 417,155,175 of NC_053037.3, read as the reverse complement.
GTGTTACTTACCAAAGCTGGTTTTACAGGTTCGGTGCAGCTCCTCTTTAACTTGACACGCTCCTTGAAGATGTCCCCAATATCCCGTGTTTGGTCTTCATTGCTCCTCTGCATGTTTGCACCCGTGGTTTTAAAATCTCAACATGGCAAGAAAAATATACTACTAGTAATACTCACGCATCTTCTGGGCAACATTAAAGCACTCGTCTTCCATGTTAGAGCATCTCCAACAGAATCGAAATGCGTGGCGCTTTAAAAAAGCATTTATAGTGCTGAGATCGAGAAGTAGAGATAGAGAGTAGAGACTAGAGAGTAGAGGATAGTTCTCAGCATAAATAGATAAGAAATAGATTATTCAACTACTCCTCGTCGTCCGACTCCTCCTCAGTGATGTCCTCCTCCGACGTCTGACTGTAGGCGTGAAGATACCGATCATAGTCGGATTCCCAGGGCGACGCTGCTCCTAGCCTCATGTTGAATTGAGCGTCCGCTTTTCGCCTACGCTTGTCCTCGCGATACGTGGCTCGCTCCGCCCTCCTCTTATCCCTCTCTGCCCTCCTTTGCTCGTAGAACTCGCGCTCGTTGATGATGTCATGCGGGAAGCGTTGGCGCCACAGTGCCATGGCTTCCTCGTCCATCTCGGCGATGCCGAGACAGTGCTCCCGCCTCCGGTTGTCGCGACGATCCTCGTCGGTGATAAGCCGCGACAGAGGCGCGAGCTCCTGTGCCCGCTCCCGCGTCGGCACGTTGGGGAAGTTCAATGTTCTACGAGGCCACCAGAGGCGCCACGCCGCCGCGTCGTACGCGTGGGCGGCCTCGTTGGCGGTGTCGAAATTGCTGAGGCCGAGGCGCATCCCGCGGAACCGGATCTCGGCAGAGAAGCCGCCAGAGGGGTGCGCGCGGATGCCGCGATATCCCCAAGTTTCCAGGCGACGCGGCGGCATGGTGGCGCGGCGGCGGCGAGGCGAGAAAGAGCGGGGAGAGAGCGGTGGTGAGGCATAGAGCGGGGAGAGAGCAGTGGCAAGGCACAGAGCGGTGGGAGGGCGTTGGATTTTATAAAGCGCGTCGGACGCCGCGCGCCAAAACTAGCGCACGGCCGGCCGCTTTTTCCCCCGCGCGCGCAATCCTTTCCCGATGTCTCTGCTATCTCTACTCTCTTCTCTACTGTTATATTTATTTTATATTGAATATTTATCTCTACTTCTCTACTCTCTACTTTTTTCTCTACTTTTTCCCTACTCTTATAAAAAAACAGAGTTGGTGATGATGGTGTTCCTGCCATCCTGCAATATAGGCCATCCGATTTATATCCGACGGATAGGAAGGAAGCTGTGGCAATTCTGCAAAAAGATACCCACACCCCTCTCCGCATTTGCAAATAAGGCATTCCCTCGTTCATCCTTTTCTCCCACAAGATAAACTACTCATACAAATGCATCTTGATGGGTGCAACGCATGGGCATCTTGCTAGTTCTAAAAAACTTTCCATCATTTGCCACACTACTGGTTGCAGATGAAAAACCTACCGAAGCACAGCGCGATACAGGAGCGACGCACAATTACAAGCTGATATTCTGTTGGACAATGGAGGCTATAACCAATTACTTTTACGAGAACAATAGCACCCAGGAAATTTGAAGTGTAGGTATGAACAAAATTGGAACTGCACATGTACTGCTAAGTGATTCAATACACACATTACCAATCGAGGAGGAGAACGATGGTCGCGGCGGCCTCTGTGAGTCATGGTCGGCAAAGGGAGTCAGTTCATTGTCCACGACGGTGGTGCTTCTGTGCTTGGCGTCGGCTTTCGGGAAGCAGATCCGAGACCGTGGAAGACGGTGCCGGGGAAGAGGCTCCGTGTACGATGATGACGGTGGACCGGCTCCAGTGCGGCGTACGAGGTCGTTGATGAGGCAGATGCGCTGCGGTGGACGAGTGCGCCGATGTAGAAGGGGAGGAGCACGAAGGCTGCGGTGTCGTGGAGAAGTCTATTTTGCGGTGGGGATAGAAATGGGGAGTATTCAGGTGTACTACTCTCGGTGCCGGGGTGGGGTTGGCTGGGTAGGGTGAACTTGAAGTTACGAAAACAACCCCCTACCAACCATCATCCGTAGGCCTGTTCCGAAGGCTATGATGGTAACTTCCCACTGCTCGAATCAGGGTCGCGGGAGCTTTTCCCGCCGACCTCAAAATTTTGTGACACTAAACTCCCCGTGTGGCGTGTTGGGTGATTCGGCTAAGCAACTAGCGATTAGTACTAGTAAACTCTGCATATTAGGTTTGACCAAAGTCAAACTTCCTAAAGTTTGACCAAGTTTATAGAAAAATATAAACATTTACCATAACAGATATGTATGATGTGAAAGTACATTCAATAATGAATCTAATGGTATTTATTTGTTATTGTATATGTTAATATTTTTTGTTATAAACTTTCTGAGAGTTTACAAAACTTGACTTTGACCAATGCTAATACGCGGACTTAAATAAAAACGGAGGGTGTACACATTTTTTTCTTAATATGTCGTGAATTAATCATTTGTTGAAATTGTGAAATAAATATATTAGGCTACTGACTTCGAATGTAATGGTCTATACAATTCAATAGTTACAATCATTATCGAATTCCAAGATGTATACGAGGTCTATAGTACTTCACAACATGCTCAAACTCGCATAATCCCAGTCAAATGACAATCAAAATGCATTTCATAGTTATTACTTTGTAGGATGCAACAAAACCAACAATAACTCTACATCAGCCATTATAAAAGCAACATTTTGAACATATCCCAATGTGTGAATGAAACATGCAGAGAGAGCTTGCGAAGATGGAGCAGATAGGGCGGGAAAGATTGTATGTATGTGGACGAGAGAGTAGGAGACAAACCTAACGAAATAGAGAGAGGGAGACAGAGAGAGAAAGAGAGAGGAAGAATTTCGGTCTATGAGAAAGATGGAGACATGTAATATACGTGAGATGCGTGGGCATCCAGATTCTGTACACGTGGAAGGAGAAGAGACAACAGGTTTGATGAGAGAGCTGGAAAAACATGGACGAGAGGGGAAGGATCTTGTGGGTCGAGGGATTGATAAATTTGTGCGGGGGAGCGAGGGATTGTAAATTTTGTGCGAAAGAGAGAGGGTGGGGGAGGAGTCAGTCAGCCGTCGTCACATCATCCTGCTTCCAAATGGCCCCGCATTCTCTAGCGCAGTGTGGTCACCGTCTTCGATCTCCTCGATGCCCTCTTTGAAGATTGAGGTGTTGTGCATGCTGGGGGTGCAGAGAAGCACAAGCGAGAGTGGTCGCCATCTAACCTTGGATGGGGATGAATTGTGTGCTCGGGGGAGGGGGTGTGTGTGTGCTGTGTGCTGTGTATGTGTCTGTGTGTGTGTCAGATATTGAGAGAAAACAAACCTAAGGAGAGAAATGTGTGTGTATGTGACGGAAAGCTACATGCTAAATAGGGTATTCACGAAGAGATTATGCGTGCGAGATAGAGAGCGATGTGCGGGCCTTGAGGTGGGCAGGGGCCGGGTGAGGGTGTCAAAATGTGCGCGTTGATGCATGTGTTACATACGATCGTGCGAGGGTCGGACGAATCGAGAGAGATGGTTGTTGTGTTACGGATGCTCCTCTCTCTCTCACACACACACACACACACAAGTAAAATAGAAGACCGTTCTCTCATGTATACACAACGTATCGGCATCTGTCTATGTCTCACTCATGCATGATCATTTGCACATTCACACCTCTCTATGTCTCTATCACACGCACACTGTCTCCACATTGCCCTTCCGCCACAACACACATATGGACACATACACACGTTCTCTCTCAGTCACACACACAAAATCAGTATTAAAAAAACTAGGGCGCACCTAAAACGTCCAAATCCAAATAAACATGAACTGGAGCTAAATTCAGATATATGGAAATATTGTAACGTCAAGAACTTTTCCCAGAAAAAAAAGTTGAGTAATATTCGGGGATTGTTTTCACACACACAAAAAGGTTCGGTGGATGTCCTTCGAGCGTGACACGGTGACGCACCGTTCGATCGACCGTGCGGCCGCGGTTCACGCGCTTGCACATGATTCCGTATCGTGGCTGTGGTAACTAATAAAAGAGATGCCTAAGTCTAATGTTTACGTGTACTACTACAGTTTTCTTTTAAGTTTGACCAACCCTATATAAAACTAAACTAAGCTCCCATACGCGCACTCATCAATATGCCGCCGCCACCGTTGTGCATGCCGGTGCCCGCCTGCTCCGGCCAACAATTTCTCGCCCATCACCGCCGTGTCGCCGCCAAGCCGAAGGCTCGCCCGCTCACGTCGTCTGCAGTCCCTCCTCGCGATGCCGCCGCGCTGCCAAGCACACGAGCAGCTGGTGGAGCCGCGTCTATGCACGCAGCGTACAAAGAGGAGGACGAGCGCGTGCTCCAGCACACCGGTGAGGAGGAACTAGCGTGTCATTGTCGTCTCCGCCCACGCGGAGGAGGCGCGCATGGTGGCTGTCGCGGCGAAAGCCGGTCACGCGCGCGTCGAGCCCGCAAACCGGGTGCGGACGCGGAATCTACCTTCGAGACCTTGAATGCCATGTGGATCCTGCAATCTGAAGGAGCAATTTGGGTCAGTCGACTCTTGTGAGCCGTTTGATGCAACATGGATGGTTAGAAGGGCTTCTTCAACCTCCGAAATAGATGCACGATTCATCTTCTCAGTCCGCCACACGCCTAACCGCCTGCCGCTGCCGCCGCGCCCTCCCCTGAACCGCTTGCCACCGCCATGCTCCCCCCACCCCCGCCATCCGTTTAACCCCGGGCACGATCCATTTTTTCCGGCGAACTGCATTCCACACCCAACACTCGTAAGGATCATGGGCACCCTGCCGTCTTCTTCCTTCACTCCGTCGAACTTCTTTCACAAATCGACTGACCCAAATTATACTACTAGTACGAACGTATTAAGTACAGTAGGAACACGAAGATACGAGCAGTAGTACCAACTGCAAGAAGAACAGTAGTAAGACATAGTACTAGTACTACTGTACGTACTAAAGAGTTCAAATAACGAGAAAACATAAACATAGTTCTGCTGGGGCCTTAGCACAACACACCCTTGAAAATAAACTAAGCAACTATTCCGCTTGACACTGCACTAGAACCAGCATGAGCGACAGCACTGCCACCTACTCGGAGCCGAGTCCACGTCCTCGACTTCGTCCTCGTCCCTCTTCCTCTTCCTCTTCACTGACGCTTCTTTGCTTGAACCGGACACTGGGCTCTGCTTCTTGATCCAACCCTTGTAGATATTTAAACAAAGGTAGGTATCCATTGCTGCGTACAAGATGTGATCTTCATCTAATGTCTTCGACTCCCATGCATGATGAAACTCATGGTGAGGTTTCTTCAGTTTAGCGTACGAAGGATCAATCATGGCTGCTGCCAGGGTTAGCATTGAAGGCTGAGAGGAGGACACCAGGCTTGCCTTCTGGAGATCGAAGGGCTGGCCTACAACGAGGCCTATCCAACCCAGGACATCCCTGTCGTTCCTAAAGTCTACAGTAACGAACTTCACTCTTTCGTCCTTGAGGAAGTTCTTAAAATCCTGGCACTCAACGTCGGCATGGCATATGTGGTAGACCAAGCACACATTAGTACGCAAACCTGGATCACGGCGGGCTTCTTCTTCTCTGCCTCCTTTAGTTTCTTCTCTCTTTGCAGGGCTGTGGTGTACTAAACATCTAGCCCAGCGACCCACTCATCCGTTCAACTGTTGAACATGCATAGGAAGCAAGCAAGGCATGCTTTCACCATCACGGATCCACGTGAGTAGATGACGAAGAACTCATCACCGGTGATGGCTCTAACCTGGTACTCAGCGGTGACCATGGAGATTTGGGAGGCCATGGATTTTGGAGGAGGGTTAGGAGAAGTTGAACTAGTGTAATGTGAAAGGACGGGACGACTGGGAGCGAACTGTTGTAAGGTATTGTACAAGTAGAAGACGGGGACGAGTAGGGCGTGCGAACGGCGCGGGGTTGCTGGCTTGCCCGATGGATAAACGGCTGCAAGCCCCCAAGGAGTTCTCGAGAACTATGCGGGACCCACTAGATGTCATGTCTACTAGACCCATATCGTAGGCCTGACGGTATAGCTTCTGCGTGTTCGCACGCCATGCCGGCACGTGGGTAACTTCACTTAATTCCGTCAACCGTCACGCCTCCCACGACCTTCGCCTCGTTCGCGCGGTCACGCCCTTTGAGACTTCGACCGGCTATAAATGAGCAATTTTTTTGCCTACTCCGCATGCATGATACTGCCTCTGGTCCTTTTTACTTCCGTCAACCGTTTGCAAAGTGTTTGACCAAATCTATTCTAAAAATATCAATATCTACAATACTGATTATAATGAGTATAAGAACTACTATTAGATGAGTTAAAGATTCTAATCCTGAACTAACCCTAAAGTGACTCTAGCGCAAGAGGTGTTTGGATGACAGGGTTAGATGGAGCGCGGATACGGCGAGGTGCCTTCATGGGCGGTGCGAGAGGGAGGGACGGAGGGAGAGGACGAGAAGCTTCGAGGAAGTGGGGAGGGATCTGCTGCGGGGAGAGCGAGAGAAAAATGTGTTTTTTAGTGTCCCGAGAAGAACTAACCCAAATAAGCACCTCTTGGGTGGGTTAGATTTTTTTGGGTTAGTTGAGTTCAAACTAACCCAAACTAACTCTAACACATGGATCCAAACAGGGCCAAGGTTAGCTATTAGAGTACTACTACCTCCCTTCTAGTTTAAAGGGCTCGATTCAAAATTTTCACCTACTCTTAGAAAGATAGAGGCGGTGGAATAGTTTTTGTAGTCTCCAAAAGTACTCAACTAATGCTGTCGTTCTTCACAAAAAAATGTGTTTACCAATGCATGCATGAACACTAGTAGTTACTCTAACCCCCCCCCCTCTTCTTTAATTCTTTGCCGCATTAGCATGTTTGCTATTCCCGTGTGTATGATACCAGCTAAGATACCACCATTATGGCCAGCCTTAACCATCGCATGCAATAATTTAGTGCACCTTGAAATATGAACATGTGTGGGGCGTGTATGTTTTTAATGACTTGAGACTATACCTAGCCCGGCATGCAAGATGAGACTTTATTATGCACCGTTCCCCATACCTGCAGGAAGCTCGTTCGTCTCCAAATCTTTTCCTCTCCATGTGTGGAAACAATATGCCTGCCAGACTCTCCTTCTCCCTCCGGCGGTCCCACCACTCCACCCCGTGTGGAAAAAAACTGCATGCATGACTCTCCTCCCCCCGCGCTCGTCCAATCCGTTGTGACCAGCAATATTTCCACCCCTTCCCTCCCCCGTAATTTACTCCAACAAATATGCCCACGTAGCTGTTACTCACGCAACATATCTTCTGGGATGCTGCTTTAGTTACTTAACTACAGGTGCATTGGGTCACTGACATATGGGCCCAACAGGGGTTTGGCCCACATGTCAGTGACGCAACTGGACCTGCAGTTAAGTCAGTGCAGCTCAGTCCATATCTTACATAGGTGTGCCATTGCTCGCTATAAATACTGCGCCTCCCACGACATTCGGAAGAACGCTCACGTTCATCACTATCTCCTCCCCCTCCCTCTCACGTCGACCACCATGGCGTCACCCCTCCCAAGCTCTAGGCCCCCCTCGCTGCACCGCAAGGACGGTCACGCGTCGCTGTTCCGTTCCTCGCCACCACTAGTCAAGGAGGACGCATCGGTGTTCTGCTCCTCGCCGCGACGCGTCGAGGTGGACGTGTCGCCATTTCGTTCCTCACCGCCACTAGTCGAGGAGGACGCGTCGGCGTTCTGCTCCTCGCCGCGACGCGTCGAGGTGGACGCGTCGACGTTCCCAATCTCGCCAGCACGTATGTCGGAGGACGCGTCGGCTCCTCGCTACGAGGAGAACGCCGCGCCGCCCACCGAGCCCCCTAGCCTTGAGGAGCTTTGGAAAGAAATGGATGTCACCTTGTGGGAGGCTTTGCCTCCAGCAGAGCGCGCCAAAATATAGGCGGAGAAGAAGGCCGAGGAATAGAAGCGCACCGCGGGACAAGCTGCCTGGCAGGCCTATGTCGCGTCCGAGAGAGTCAGGCAATTGGCTCTTTGGCAGAAGGCTCTTGCGAGGGCCGTGAGGGTGGCGGAGGACGCCCGTGCCAAAGCCCTGAGTGCAGTCGGGCCCAAGCGCCTCATCTACGCTTGGCGGTACGTGGACCGGGTGCACGCTTCTAGCGAGGAGGAGTACCTGTTGGCGCTGGATCACCACACCGGTGAGATCGCGCTCGCCCGCCGGCAAGCCGCCAATCAGCACCTCGCGAGTTGCGAGGCTGAGGAAGAGGCATTGTGTCGGCGCGCTGGGAAATGGCCACGCACCAGGGCACTCGGGGCGCGCCGCAAGCACTCCTGCGAGCGTTGTGGCTTTTAGTAGGAGTATAATTTTTGTTTCGTAAGGCGATCTCATTAGTTTTGGGACGCAAATGATAAATCCCGAACATTCAGGAATTATTAGCATCCTTAATTAAGTATGTAAAAGGGAAAGTTTGGAAACCTTGTGTATTCGTACGCATTTTGTAAGTACGTGGATATAGCACAAACTTTACTATATACTATCGCACTACATGTCTCTCTCTATATATGCTTGCAGACTGTGCTACTCCCTCCGTCCAGGTCAATAAGTCATCTTTGGTTGTGCACCGTGACCAAGAAGGAGGGAAGACTTATACACCTAGACGGAGGGAGTACTACTATTACTTATGTACATGCAAATGCACGTTTTAACATTACGATGCGGTTTTTGTGGAAGTAGAAAAACAACACTAGTCAAGCTTGTGAAACGATTCAATGCAAAACAAATGCAAAAATGCTTGTTTGATTGTTTACTTTTAGCTTCCTTCTCTGTGGTTATTTCTCTATCATACTTTGTACGGAGTATCTCACTGGTCGGAAAGGCATGCAAATTCCCAAACCACTTCCTACACCCTGTATCAAATTTTTTGCCTAACAAGTTGTGCCGTGCAATTGGAATTCCAACTTGAGTACTACTACTAGTAGGAGTACCAGGGGCCAATTCTTTTAGGCTTCTAGATTAGTAATCCCATAACTACTACCTCCGTCCTGGTTTATTGGTCCCTATTGTAATCTGTGTCAAATTTTGATCATAAATTTAACTAATGAAATGTTAGTGCATGTTACATGCACTCACATTTTATCAGTTAAATCTTTGGTCAAAATTTAGCACAAATCACAATGGTGAGGAATAAACCAGGACGGAGGTACTACTAGTAGTAGTTTAGAAGCCCAAATAAATGAGTGAGGCGCCTGAATGTTACTCTCCACTTTGACTAGTCTTATGGGAAAAGCTGGGGAAGCCGCCGAAAGAACTGGCCCTAGGAGTAGTAGCTAGGGATACTAGGAGTAGTAGCCAGGGATCGAGTGTGCGAGATGAACCGGAGAAAGTAAATGCAGAGAGATGAAATGCAAAAAAGACGGAGGGATGTGATGGTTGCTTGTCCGTTTATTTTACCAGGCCACTTATTACTGGGAGTGGTTGGGTTTTGTGATATGACGGCTTTACTACCACGCCACGAGCGGGGTGAGACTCCCGTGCAGCGCCGCCCTCTACACTAGTACTACATCGGTCGTGGTTTATCCCCCATTGAATTTGACTGAAGATTTAACTAACAAAATGTTAGTGCATGTCAACAAAAGCAATATCGTTGGATTCGTATTTGAACATAGTTTTCAATGATATAATTTTAGGTGACATGCATCATCATTTATCGTACTATATATAATGTTAGTTCAATTTTTGGTCGTACTAATCTATAGTAAGGTGCCCGTGCGTTGCACGGAAGAGTGAAATGCATTGATCGGGGAGTTGTTTATTTTGACAAAGGATGTGGGGGTCATCTCATGTGTAACGGGTATTGATAGGTTTGTTAGGATATTATTTCATCTCTAGAGCTCACAAACATATGGGTGAAATAGATAAAAAAGTATCTTTTGCAAACAAAAGCGTTCAACTGTTCAACCTGCATCCAAAACTTGTGAAGAAATCACTCTTATTGTGCTTTTGCAGGAAATGATCTTCAAGAATTAGTTTTTGAGTATCCATTGTTATACATGTTGGCTACAGATGACATGGCACTTTCTTATAGTCAACAGTTGGCTATACTATTTAAGTATTAACCATGCCCTTATACACCTAGACGGAGGGATTAAATCAGGATGACTTGGAAGGGGGCAGAGGATATGTAAGAAATGGGTCATCATAAGTCTTTCACCAGTACTGTAGTAAAAATTCATACATGGAAGATTCTAGAATAAACCATAAATGGATACACTTTTATTCATGCGCGATACTCCAATAGAGCAAGATCATGCATGGAAGTCTCCACATACTTAGACAGCAGATTACATTGAGCGAAGACTAATGATCAACATTTAACTTGATAATGCAGATGTCCAGGTGAACCTCCTTGGAGTCCCCGTGCACATTGTTGGGGGGTAAAATAATACCGTGTGTCTTCCATGTCCACATCGGGGGGGGAGGTCCCAGCTCGGCAGAGTCCAAGTCAGCTTGACGTAGCCACTGTCACCGCCCATGTACCTCTGAGGGGTAGTAATAGTGAGCACGCACCCATACATCGGCCTCGTGTTAGTGTCAGTGTCAGTGGCGTCGCCCCTGACGCACACTACAGAGACGGGGCGGCGGCCTGCGCAGGCCTCGCTGGTGCCCACGATCAAGAGGAAGACGCTGCCGTCCTCCTCCGAGACTAGCAGGCGGCGGTGCAGCGACTCTGGCACGGTGAACAGGTAGCACGTCTCGTACTTGATGTTCTTCGCCAAGGGCTAGTAGTGATCGCCGCACGCCTGCGTCAGGTGATGCACGATGTCCGCCGGCGAGCCCCAAAACGGCACCGGGCACTCATAGCAGTAGACGAAGGGCTCCTTGGAGGCATCGACCAGGCCATCCATGAAACGGGAGTGGCTGTAGGGGATGTTCCGCCAGTTGAATATATGAGCAAGTTACTACGAGATTTAGTCCGAATAAGCACAAAATAAATCATGACGGCTATAACAGAGATTAAACTAATCATGCCGACTAGCATAGTAGATGAACAGATCGAATCTAGGACACAGACTAGAAACATGAATTCTACCACGATTTCGAACAGGAAGGACAAAAACACATACGATGCAATGTGAGCAGCACCATTGGCGTTGAGGTTGTCGCCCATGTTGTTGAGGAAGAGGTTGCCGAGGTCGGGGAAGAAGTCGTCGTCGGTGAAGTCGTCGCTGCTAGCAGTCGCGAGAGTGCGCTCCCCAAATTTCAGCAGCGCCCGCCGAATGGAGTGCAGGAGGGAGTGGTTGTAGGGGACGTTGTGGCCGCCGAATGGAGTGCAGGAGTAGCCCACGAAGCAGTAGATGGTGCTCCTCCCTAGTCTCTATTCTTATCTCTATCTCTACTACTCTTCTTTGTTTTTTATAATATACTAGTTGTAGTTGTCAAATCGAATAGTACTGCGCCGTCCACTGCACGCCGGCTGAACACGCCTCCTCACCTCCATCAAACCCCTCCGTTAAACCCGCATGCAAATCGAGAAACCTACTCCGGCCCGCGGGAGGAAATTTGCCGGTTGCCGTTGGAGAATAATAGAGTCACGTCCAATCCATTTGAGTTAATTAAGTGTATGATTCTCCCTCTATAAAAAGTTAATTGCATCCTTAATCTTATATTCTAAGTACTCTATGGGTTCCACTGTCAGTACAGTGTACATGACTTGCAGGCTGGCTACAGATTCGTACAGAAAGTTAAAAAGAAACAAATCCATCCTTAATCCTGTATTCTAAGTACTCTGTGGGTTCCACTGCCAGTACAGTAGCGAAAGAAGTAGTATATATTAAAAAAAATATAAAAAGCTAAAATTTAGGACATAATTTGAACTCAGGTAATCGCGCTGCGAGCATCCGGCCCGGACCAGTACACTACGTGTTGGTTGTGGAGAATGCAAGAGATAAACCTTTATAACAATGAGCCGGTCCGTTGCAACGGATCCAAAGTAGAATAATACATATTCACAAATTTGAAAGAAAACAGTTTACTTTTGATATACATATCACTAAAAAAATCTTATGTTTCACTCCAAATATATTCTTTGGGCTGTTTTGATGAAGTAAGGGAGGAATGTGGTTGGTTTCAAGATACTAAGGGGTTTTGTGTAAAGTGGAGCGGAGAAGTGGGAATTGTTGCAAAAGGCCACAACTTACATCACAGCCGTTAGATGCAGATCTAATGGTCAGAAATGGCAGATGGCAGACACACCATCATCACCAATGAGTCTTTTATAGGAGTAGGAGTAGAGAAAAAACCGAGTTGGTGATGATGGTGTGCGTGCCATCTTATAATATAGACTATCCGATCTATATCTGACGGATAGAAAGCAAACTATGACAAATTTACAAAAGATACCCGCACCTCTCTCCACATTTACAGATAAGGACTTGCCTCGTTCATCCTTATCTCCCACAACCTCATTGCTGAGCAATTACAAAAGGAAGTCTCTGGAACAATCTAGCATGGTGGCCGCTGCCGGCGCCGTCCATCCCCATGCCTCCGCCCAGTACGACCACCAGTCACCACCACGCCCCACTCCTCCTCACCTCTACATCATCTTTCTCGACATATCATTTTTTCGATGAAATGGTCGACATACCATTTTCCGATAAAATTCTCAAGATATCATTACTTTTTACACATGGGATTACTCCTGCATGGGTCAATCACAAGAGGTGTTTTGTAAAAAAATGCCTCTTGATGTTCCGTGCAATGCACGGGCATCTTGCTAATTTTTTTGCATATAATTCCAAACACCACGTAGACACGGTCTTTGACCATTTTACAACTATGTTAGTATCATTGTTAGTGGTCAGCCGGTGCAAGTTATAGCCCCGGGTGTTTTAACCTTTTTTTAGTAATGATATCTGGCGATCGTTCGGCACGAGCTCAATCCTGGCGAATCCCACGTAACCGTCAGATTTCCATCCGACGGTGGCCTGTTTTTAAGCCATAGTATTTGACAAAACCGCCACCCTTACACACGTACTGTAACTGTGTCGCGGGCGTTCGCAACTGCCATGTCTCCCAGCGAACATTTGCTGGGGATTGGAGTTAGCACCGATGGCGGTTCGTAGTCGTTCCACGCTCAGGCATTGAAGTTTGTAACTATTTTAGATTAGAACATACTACTCCTCCGGTGCTAGTAGTAGAGCTGAGTCCTACTCCACTACTACTCTACTCAAGCAAGTTAGGGCATAGTAGTAGGTACTGTAGGGAGTACCAGTACTGTGATCACTCAAGCAAGTTGTCTGGCTTCGATATGACCCTACGGTGCTGGTATGTGTCTCGTAAGTCAAGCGGTGTGTTGTAGTCATCGTCACCTGTCCACTTCCCGCAGCACATATTCGCTTCTCCATCTTTGTCCGCACATAATCGTCCAATCTTCCATCCCCGCTAAGGCACCTCCCCCCTCTTCCGAAACCCAAGCACTAACAATGGCAGAACCGAGCAGCGTCCGCTGAAAGAGTGGCTAGAATTCACTCCCCATAGAGGTAATCAAGCTCATTGTTTCGCGTGTGGACAATCTCAGTACCATGCCGCTCGCCGCGTGCTCGTCGGGGCTGTACCGTTTACTCAAAGCCCTCAGGCCGGAGCTTTTTAAGCCAGCTCCTTGCTTGCTGATGCCGCCTGATCTTCAGAAACGGCGTGTCACGCAGCATAACGATCATAGGGTGGCGAGCATCAACCCCCTTGACTGCGATCCGATCCCCGTCACCCTCAACTACATTAACGGTATGTACTGGGTCGGCATGAACACGTCTTGGATGGTGCTCGTCAACGGTCGCGGCAGCTAGATGCTCATGGAGGTCTACATCGGGCGATTGATCCCCCTTCCTTCGATTAACACTGCACTGCTTTGGCATCGCGGCCCAGAATACTCGGAATCTTACAGTAGCCAACATGATACCAAGTTTGATTTGCTCAAGGTTGTAATCTGCCTAGTGCCCACAAGATCTACGAATTAAAAAGACTTCAGGCTAATTGCGTTCTTCAACCGCGGTCTCGCCTATCTGACAGGTCACTGCGGTAAGTGGATAAATCTGCACATCCATCGCAGGATCATACATCCTCCATGGTTCTCTGATGCCATTGAACACAAGGGCTTCATTTACGCTGTCGACTCCTTCTATGGCTGGACGTATTGCTGGCCTACTCCAGTCATTGCTACAAACGGTTGTTACAACAGTATGTTACTTTCCTATGATATCATGATGGCTTGCTTATATTACTGTCAACATTTACTGAAAAAATATTCATGCTCATAACATGTTGTTCTTAAGATTGACTACATTAAGTGCCCTTTTTTATTTGACTCCAACTTTTTTTAGGGTTATTTGACTCCAACTTGATATGATGTTGTAGGCCGCCTGGTGTCCCTACCCTTCCTAATCCCAGAACCTTTCAAAGAAAAGCGGCTTGGCAGTTGCAGGTGGTTCCTGGCTCGATCAGACGACGGCGAATGATTGATGATCGTTTGCACGTACCGGACGTGTTGTTTCACGGAATACAATCACAGTCACTGCAAGGTCTTTGAGCAGGATCCTAGCTTCTCTGGGCCTTCAGGAATTTTTGACTGGAGGTTGGTAAGTAGCCTTGGTACACGCCCTCTGTTTGTCGGACTGAATTATCCGATTAACTAGGAGATAACCGACGGCAAGGATCATGATGGCAGCGCGGTTTCGTTCATCAGGCAAAATTGTGTGTACACAGCGTACCATGTGTCATGCACCATGCAGCCCAAAGTAGGAGAGAGGGTCGCAAGTATCAGACTTCGACCTGCTGGCTGGAGTTTCCCCGGTCAGGCACCCATCTGGTTCAAGCCGTCAGCCAATCTCCACAGCTTAATAAATAGTAACGTCTAACTGAGCCAGTTAGTTAGATGCGTACACTTGGTGTAGTAGGATCTTTATTTAGTTTGATGCATACACTTGTTCTTTTCTGGTAGCCCTTTTGTAATGATGGCTGATGTTTGGTTTGGAAGAGAGAGTTGCGTCTTCACTCTTCTGGCCTGCTTACTGCTTCTGTTGCACCCCCAGCCCTGGTTGCTGCTGCTGTTGTTTTCAATGTACAATCAGTAGTATATTTCGTCTGTTGGTTGAATAAATGTGTTGTTAGAATGACAAACACAATGTTTTGGAAGTCGTTGCACGGTTCGATCCTTTAGTGCCCCGTACCGTACGTAGCGCATACTATTTTTCGTACGGAACACATTTTCCACTTGTTGATAACATGCAGCCCACTGATCAAGGCCCAATAGAGAAGCCCATAATTAACTGGAAGGGAGGCTCTCACATGAATCCGGCCCAGGTACATGCTCATGGTTCCCTAAACATAAATAAGTAAATAAATAAATAAAGCTAAATGCTCATGCACCAGTTCTTTAAATTCATGATTTAACAGGAGGATATTATTTCCTATGATAGTGTCGTTACATTCAGTCGATATTATTCTTCGGCAAAGATAGCGACCAGTCTTCTTTCTCCCAGCATTTTCTTCCTGCAACCAGTGGACCCTTGCAAATCGTAGTCAACGTCGTAAATAGATTCGGTCCATTTTTATTTTTCAATAAGAATGTCCAACCCAGTCCAGCACATTGGCGACAGCACTTTATCCTTCGCCTTGGTGCGCTCGCCGCGGCGCCGCCGTCCAGCCCTGTCAACATAGTTTTTTTTGAAACGGTCCCTGTCAACATAGTGAATCGGGAGAGGACTGTAGTTGTGAGTATGACAGTACGGACCCACCAGGTCCACTCCCGAACACAAGCAAGCGCCTCTTTTACTACTCAGATGAACCCCTCATTTTTTTACTCTAATCCACCCAGCCGATATCTGGGACCCACATCATTTTCAACGTATAGTCAATTAACGACAGAATTGCACAACTTTTTTCAGTAGTAATTCGGAGGAGCAGGCTATAAACTGGGTTGTGCGGTCTCTGTGGCCCGTCTAACAACATGACCAGGCCAGTGTTTTTTCTTTGGGAAAATAGGGTAGCCCAGTATTTCTTTTTGAAGAATACCCAAGCTAGGCCTATTTGTTTTCCCCGACTTACTGGGCTGCAAATCTTTCAAGACGAGGAGGGATGCATTCCGGCCTGGCCAAAGAGTATAGTCAGTGTCTGTTAAAATTAATATCAAAAGGGGTTGAAAATTCCAAAAAAAATAGCAAATGGGATATTAGTTTCTTTTTTTGTTTTTGTTCTTCACTGATATCTTATACTTCCTCCGTCCCAAAATTCTTGTCTTAGATTAGTCTAGATACGGATGTATCTAATACCAAAACGTGACTTGATACATCCGTATTTAGACAAATCTAAGACAAGAATTTTGGGACGGAGGGAGTATTTCATTGGATTTAACATGACATAGTACTAATTTATTTTTAAATTTGTTTTAGTATGGCTACTAATTTTGGATTAAGAATATTTTGTTCCCGAGCAAAAATTTGCGAATTTTCAAAATTTCCCACATATTTAGTTAATTTTTTTAACCCTGGTACTGACCAGAAAATGGGCAGCAATTCTAAAAATGGAAAACGGGCTGCAATAAATTCCATATGAATTAGAAAATGAGGAAAATTTATAAAAATAATAGCAAATGGGATGTACACGCCACAGATTTCGAGGCTGACTTGTTTACGCAAGGCTTTGTCAGTCAACACACGATTCTAGCAGCAGTGACGGTTGGATGTCCATCCAACGGCCGACGTGCTTCTTCAATCTCTGATCTTCCTGTTCCAGCCGCCTAAACTAGCGCCGGCGGGACTGTCTGCTCCCTCCTCTTGTGGCCTGCTGTGATGCCGCGCAGGCTTCCCCGGCCCACCCTAGTCCCTCCGCTGGCCTGGCCGCACGCAATCAACTGCCTCCTTATTACGCGAAAAAATGATTCCTCCCACTGACATCTGGGGCGCACCGGTTGGGAAGCTGACCTGTGGGCCTACTAAGTTGACGCATACGCAGGGCTTGTCAACTAGTCAACAAACGATTCTAGCAGCAGTAACCATTGGATTTGAATCGAACGGTCCTGCTGCTTCTTCAATCGCTGCTCTTCTTGCACCAGCCGCCCAAACCAGCGCCGACGAGACCGCCTGCTCCTGCCTCCAGTGGTCGACTGTGCTGCCGTTGAGGCCTCACCGCCCCTACTACTCCCACCGCTAGCCAGGCCCTGTGGAGACGGCAGCCTCACACCGCAGCCGAACCAGTGAACCCTCATACTCCTCTCCACGTGGGCACCCACTGCCGCGTCTTCTCCGGCTCCACGTCATCCCATTCCTAGGCCTTGCCGTCGTCCACGGCCTTGGTGCTCTCGGCGCGGCGTGGTCAATGTGGTCAATGACTGACTTCCATCGTAAGAGTACTGTACGTGGAGAGGCTGACAGCTGGGTCCACGGCCGCAACTGGGTCCACGGCCACAGCCCAGTTTTTTGTGATTTGCCAAGTAAGTCACTTTGTCAGGCCTGTTGGGCTGCAAATCTTTCAAGACGAGGAGAGCTTCATTCGGCTGGCCGAGAAAATGGCCTATCAGTAATGAGAAATGGGCTGTACATTTTTAAAACACATCAAACCGGCAATTAGTTTCAAATTTCTTTTTTTCATTTCGAGATTTTAAATTGCATTGATTTTTATGCGTGGACAATTTGTTGGATTTTATATTGATATATATTTATTTTTAAAATCTGTTTGACCGTGACTCGAAATTTCGGGATTAAAAACAGTTCGGACCGCACCGAAATATGCAAAATTTTGTAGAATTTTTTAACCGTGGCCACAATATGGGCTGTAATGCTAACAAAAAGAATATGGGCTCCAAAAAAACCTGAAGAATTAGCAAATGGGCTGTAAATTATTAGAAATAATGGCAGATGGGTTGTATGCTGTTTTCCACAGATTTGAGGCTTTCCTAAAAAAAAGGTTGATGCACAAGCAGTGACTGTTGGATGTCCATCCAACAGCTGTCGTGCTTCTTCAATCTCTGCTCTTCCTGCTCTAGCCGCTCAAATAAGGCCGGCGGGACTGCCTGCTCCCTCCTCCCCGCGGCCGGCTGTGCTACCGCGCAGGCCTCACCGCCCCACCGTACTCCCGTCGCTGGCCTAGCCATCCCTCTACTCACCCACACCTGCTGTTATTCTCCGGCGACGGCAGACGAACCAGTAAACCCTCGTACAGTCGTACTCCCCTCCGCGTGGGAAACAACTGCCGAGTCTTCCCTGGCTCCGTGTCGTTCCCTTCCTAGGCCTCGCCGTCGTCCACCGCCCTGGTGCTCTCGCCGCGGCCTAGTCAACGTGGTCAATGACCGACATGCATCTGAAGTGGACTGTATGTGGAGAGGCTGACAGCTGGGTCCACGGCCGCAAGCAAGGAAATGCCTCCTTATTACGCGCAAAATAATGATTCCTCCACCTGACATCTGGGACCCACCATGTATTTTGCGAAAAAACGTTACCGCCGCTGACAGCTCGGACCCACCAGCTATATCTTCGCATGCAAGGAAGTGCCTCCTTATTACGCACAAAAAAATGAATACTCTCCCTGCTAGCTGGGACCCAGTTTAGTGGGAGGCTGACTTGTGGGCCTACTAAGTTGATGGGGACGGAGGGCTTTGTCAACTTAGTCAATATGCACGATTCTAGTTCCAGTGACTGTACGATGTCCATCCAATGGCCGTAGTGCTTCTTCAACCTCTGGTCTTCTTGCTCCAGCCGCCCAAACCAGCGCCGGTCGTGCCTCGGGCTCCTGCCTCCCGTGGCCGGCTGCGATGCCGCGGAGGCCTCACCGCCCGCTACTACTCCCACCGCTAGCCAGGCCGTCCCTCTACTCACCCACACCCCATGTTATTCTGCGGCGACGGCAGCCTCACACCGCAGCCGAACCAGTGAACCCTCGTACTCCTCTCCGCGTGGGCATCCACTATCGCGTCTTCCCTGGCTCCGCATCGTCCCCTTCCTAGGCCTCGCTGTTGTCCACCGCCTTGGTTCTCTCAGCGCGGCGTGGTCAATGTGGTCAACGACCGACTTCCATCGGAAGAGTACTGTATGTGGAGAGGCTGACAGCTGGGTCCACGGCCGCAGCAAGGAAGTGCCTCCTTATTACGCGCAAAATAATTATTCCTCCACCTGACAGCGGGGACCCACCGGACGGGCCACCGTATTTTGCGAAAAAAACGTTTCCCCCTGACTGCTAGGACCCACCAACTCGCACACAAGGAAGTGCGTCCGGGCAAAAAAAAGAACAATTCGCCCCCCTGACTGCTGGGACCCACCAGCTACATCTTCGCACGCAAGGAAGTGCCTGACAGTCGGGACCCACCTGGTCGAAGCGTACGTAGCGTTGTCATTCTGGTCCCGAACGTGTACGTACATACTGGTCGATGTAGAGGTGTGCACGTGTTGTAGTAGAGGCGCGCACGTAGCATGTACACATACGTACAGCGGCCAATGTGCAAGAAAGAAAATACGGCCACGTACGTACATACGGGCAGGGTCTCGAACGCCTACTCGTGCATACGTACGGCCAGGGCTCGTGTACATTGCTGGGTCGGAACAGAGAAACATCGTCGTCATCGTGTTCATGGGGAGCCAACCGGCTGGGTCAGAACGGAATGCCTCGTCGTGTTCATCGGGAGGGCTTGGACGGAACAGCCGATGGAAACGAGGCCTGGCGTACCGCAGAACGGAGGAAACGTCCTTGTGTTTGACCGGCCATGGTCGAAACGGGATCCTGTTCATCGGGAGGGGTCTGGCATACCGCAAAATGGAAGAAACGGACCTCCTACGGTCGAAACGGGGGTCCTGTTGACCGGGAGGGGTGTGGCGTACCGCAAAACGGAGGAAACGGACTTGTGTTGGAGCGCTACGGTTGAAACGGGGGTCCTGTTCATTGGGAGGGGTGTGGCGTACCGCAAAACTGGACTCCGTGGGATACTGTTCATCTCCACCGTCGACCCCCTCCAGCCTCCACGGGCTACTATTCATCCACCGTCAACCTCCTCCAGCCTCCACCTGCGACTGTTCATCCACGGGCTCCTGTTCATCCAGCCTCCACCGCGCGCTACTCCACCGGCTACTGTTCAACCAGCCCTCTCCACGGGCTCCTGTTCAACCACCCCTCCACGGGCTACTGTTCACCCCTCCACCGTCTACTGTTCATCCAGCCCTCACGGGGTGGTCCTGTTCATCCTGCCCTCCACGGGGTCCTGTTCATCCAGCCCCAACTGGCTCGATCGATCGGGGTCCTGTTCATCCAGAGGCAACACCACGGGGTCCTGTTCATCCACCCCCACCGGGAACTGTTCATCCAAACCCCCCGACAACGCTCACTGTTCATCCAGAGGCAGCATCGATCGGCTTCAGTTAGCAGCAGTAGCGAAGGAATCACTCGATCGGGTTCAGTTAACAGCCATCGATCGATCACTCGGGTTCAGTAACGCGTAGCCTGAAGTGCAATCGCTCGGGTTCAGTTAGAGCCCAACGCCTCGCTCGGGTTCAGTTAGAGCCCAACGAGAGAAACGCGCATCGCTTGGCCCCGGCCACCCACCGTAACCGGGAACACCCCGATATTTTCCTCGCCCTCGCTTCTACCACGGTTTTTTCCGTCATGGACGGCCCAAAGAATGTCATGCAGTTGCGTCTCCGGCCCGCCCAGGATGAAAAGCCCATTTTCTGTCATGATTTTTTGTCATAGAAGTAGGACCCCGCCACATCAATGATGATACCGGGTTTTGTCACAATTATCGTCATAGAAGTGTCATAAGTATGACAGAAAAAAAATTCGTTCGGCCCAAAACGTCACGGATGTGTCTTCTTTTTGTAGTGTATTTCTTTTCTTTATTTGCAACATGAAAGTAGAGAAAGCGAAGACTCAAACTAAACTTTGTTATATAACTTGCACATGATTACAATGATAGATCACTAAGCAAACTCTCAAAGAGGAAAGGATCGAACTAAACTTTTATTCATCTAAAGCAAAAAGATCGAACTAAGATAAGTAAAAACAAAAGGATTGTGGGATGATACGATACCGGGGCACCTCCCCCAAGCTTGGCGGAAGCCAAGGGGAGTGCCCATACCCGATACTTAGTTCTCTTTTAGTGGTGAAGAAGATGATGGTGGTGATGACAATTGTGCCTTCAACCTTTTCATATTATAGTTGAGGAGGGCAATTTCCTCCTTTAAATCATCGACTTCCGACTCCAGCTTGAAGATCTTGTCGCATAAATCCCCTTTGCTTTTCTGCCAAAAACGAGAAGGAATAGATCGATTTTTAGAACGGTTAAGTCTCTTAGGAAGACTTGACTTCTTGAACTCTACATGCATATCGCCAGGTTGAGGTAGAGGGGCATCCTCCTCCTCAGAGCTTGAATCATCGATCCTCATCAAGTGCGCATCCTCCTCGTCATTCGTAGTTCGACCATAGGGAGATAGGTCCGCATAGGTCTTTGGGTCAGCAACGAGGTGTGAGGCATAGCTCTCCCCATCGGAGTCTTGAGACGACATATTATTAGAACTACGCAGAAAAAAGCATGAGAGGAGAAAAGAGGATTTCTCCATCATACGGTGGTTAACAGGTTCGGGAAGTATATATAGAATTTTTATCTTGGAGGACAAGCATATGGGAGAAAAATGGAGTACGGAAGGTGTCCCAGGTGGGCACAACCAACCTGGGCGCGCCAGGCAAGCCTGGCGCGCCCTTGTGTCTTGTGCCCACCAGGGGACGCTTCCTGGAAGTTTCTTTATTTCCAAAATTCTTAAATATTCCAAAACTGATAAAAAATATTTTTGCGGATTTTTCGGAGTCGGTTTACTTACCGTATCACATACCTCCTTATTCTCACGATTCTGGAGTGTTCCGGTCGGCCTTTTTTATGTGGTCTTCCGGTATTAAAGTTTGGATAATATTACTTTCAACGTTAATGGGTGTACCTGAGATATAATGCTTTATTCGTTGTCCATTAACAACCTTCGGGTTAGTACCTTCGGAATTATATATTTTGATGGCTCCAGATAGGTAAACCTCCTCGATAACATAGGGGCCTTCCCATTTTGAGAGGAGTTTTCCTGCAAAGAATCTGAAACGAGAGTTGTACAAAAGAACATATTCTCCTACTTTAAACTCACGCTTTTGAATTCTTTTGTCATGCCATCTTTTAACCTTTTCTTTGAATAATTTTGCATTTTCATAAGCTTGGGTTCTCCATTCATCCAAAGAGCTTATATCAAATACCCTCTTTTCACCAGCAAGTTTGAAATCATAATTGAGTTCTTTAACTGCCCAATATGCTTTATGTTCTAACTCAAGAGGAAAATGACAAGCTTTTCCATAAACCATTTTATAAGGAGACATACCCATAGGATTTTTATATGTTGATCTATAAGCCCAAAGTGCATCATCTAATTTCTTAGACCAATTCTTCCTGGACCTATTGATAGTCTTTTGCAAAATTAACTTTATTTCTCTATTGCTAAGTTCAACTTGACCACTAGACAGAAGATGATAGGGTGATGCAATTCTGTGGTTAACATCATACTTGGCAAGCATTTTACGAAAAGCACCATGAATAAAGTGTGAACCACCATCAGTCATTAAATATCTAGGGACTCCAAACATTGGGAAAATAACTTAATAAAGCTTTTTAATAGAGGTGTTGTGATCAACACTACTAGTTGGAATAGCTTCTACCCACTTAGTAACATAATCATCAGCAACCAAAATATGTGTATACCCATTAGAGGAAGGAAAATGTCCCATGTAATCAAATCCCTAAACATCAAATGGTTCAACAGCAAGTGAATAATTCATAGGCTTTTATTGATGCTTACTGATATTACCTATTCTTTGGCATTCATCACAAGATGAGACAAACATACGGGCATCCTTGAAGAGAGTAGGCCAATAAAATCCAGACTGCAATACCTTATGAGCAGTTCTACCTCCAGCATGATGCCTCCACAAGCTTCGGAGTGACATTTCCGTAGGATTTGTCCCTGTTCATGCTCAGGTACACAACGTCTAATAATACCATCTACTCCTTCTTTATAAAGATGTGGGTCATCCCAAAAGTAATGTCTTAAATCATAGAAGAATTTTTTCTTTTGTTGGTAAGTAAAGCTAGGTGGCAAATATGTAGCAACAATATAATTAGCATAGTCAGCATACCAAGGAGTACTATTAGCAGCATTTATTGCAGCTAACTACTCATCAGGAAAACTATCATCAATAGGAAGTGGGTCATCAAGCACATTTTCAAGCCTAGACAAGTTATCAGCTACGGGGTTCTCAGCTCCTTTTCTATCAATAATATAATCAAATTCTTGTAACAAGAGAACCCAACAAATAAGTCTAGGTTTAGCATCTTTCTTTTCCATAAGATATTTAATAGCAGCATGGTCTATGAGAACAGTTACTTTGGAATCAACAATATAAGGTCTAAATTTATCACAAGCAAACACCACTGCTAAGAATTCTTTTTCAGTGGTAGCATAATTTCTTTGAGCAATGTCTAGGGTTTTACTAGCATAATGAATAGCATTCAAATTTTTTATCAACTCTTTGTCCTAGAATAGCACCAACAGCACAATCACTAGCATCACACATAATTTCAAAAGGCAAGTTCCAATCAGGTGGTTGAACAATAGGTGCAGAAATTAAGGCTTTGTTGAGTGTTTCAAAGGCTTCTAAACAATCATCATCAAAAACAAAAGGAATATCCTTCTACAGAAGTGTTGGGAAAACGACACCTATGGGATCCCGGGGAATCCCTTCTACGGTTGGCGGGGGCGTGGAGCTGCGTAAAGAGCAGGTCTAGCGATCAGCGCGAGGGGATTTTTACCCAGGTTCGGGCCGCAAACGATGCATAATACCCTAGTCATGCTTGTCTGTGTTTATTTGGTGTTCTTGAGCTCTTGAACTAGCTGCGGTGCATGCCAAGTCCAAAAGATCCAAATCCTTCCACCATACGCCTCGGTCCTCCTTTTATACGTCAAAGGGGTCACCACAGTGGCACACAGGAGGTGGAAAGTATCTACAGTGTACAAGTTTATCGCCTGACATCGTAGGACAAATGCATTTAATGCGCTACCTACGTGCCCTCTTGCTTTATCGGGGATGGCAACAGAGCTCGTCCCGTCCGTCGCCGCCTCGCCTTGCTTCGACGCGCGTCCAAGCTGACGAGGCATGCAGCACCATGCTGGCTGGCTGGTTGCTGTGCTGGTGCGGTGACAGGGTCTTCATGAAGATCTGCATGCCACCACGCAGGAGCTTGACTAGTTGGCCTAGAAGCCGCGTGCTGCCACGCAGGCGCTCGCCTAGTTGGCGGGCTGGTTGCTGCATCAGGGCGGCCGTGGGGCAGCGAAACTTTGGTAGGTGTGGGCCTGGCTGCGGCCCCGCAGAAGCCCCCTCGGCAACGGTCTTGCCGGGGTCTCGCGGGCGTCCCCGGCAAGGATCCTGCTGGGGGTCTTCGGCCGTTCTCGGCAAGGATCTTGGCGGGGGTCTTCGTCTTCAGGTTCGTTATCTAGACTTGCAGGCCTTTGGTCTTCACAAAGATCTGCATGCCACCACGCAGGTGCCCCCGAGCCTTGGTCTCGACATTGTCGATGGTGTCGGAACTCTCAGGCTCAAGGGTGGCGGCCTTGTTGGTGTTGGGCAAGTTGCCCCGGCAAGGCTCTTGCCGGGGCTATGTAGGCCGTCCCGGCAAGGGCCTTGTCCGGGGAAATCCATCTTGCCCCTTTGCTCTTCATGCCTCTGGCTTGAGTGCTGCCTTGGCCATCTCATACCTTTCCTTCCTCTGCCCCGGCAAGCAAGGCCGCAGGTGTGGCTACGACTGCCCATGCACAAGTAAAGGGGTACAAAAAGGCCCCTACTTTTGTACACTGACAGGAGCCCCCAGGGCTGGGCCACACATAAGTGCAAAGCGTTGTTGGGCCAGGCCCAGAATGGTGCGCGGGCGCGCGTGGCTGAGTTTTAACCGCAGTACCTCCCTTGCCAGTTGTGCTTCCCCATGATCCGCATTGAGTGCGTGACATGGGGGTCGTGCGTGGGACGGTTGCAGCACGCTTGCATCACCTCGCGGTGAATAGTAAAGAGGCGGCGAAGGAACAGGCCGCCAAAGACGAAGCTGGCCGGCGGCAGCAGCAAGCTTTGCTGGACACCCAGGAGGAAGACATCATCGCTCGTGAACAAGCACTTGCCGCCACGCTCCGCGGCAAGGACGAGGAGATCGAGAAACTCGTTGCACAACGGTCCCAGGAGCTGGAGCGGAAGCACAAGGATGCACTTGATGCTCTGGACCTGGACCAAGCCGGCAAGGTGGAGAAGCTGGAGCTAGAGCGGGAGGAGCTGAAGGAGGAGATCTCCAAGCTGAAGATGGACAGGGACATGACTGCCCACACTCTGGCGGACTTGCAGGTCATCATCTCCGACAAGACCCAGTTGCTCTCCAAGGCCAACGATTCCATCGACGATCTGAAGCTGAAGCTGGACACCTTGGAAGGGACGCTTTCGAAGGTCAGGGCCCGTGAGGAGACCCTGAACAAGGCCCTTGAGAACAAGAGGCAGCTACGGCAGCACGACACTGCTGCCCACAAGGACTATGTGGATAGCGTAAAGCTCTGGATTAGCCGCCTCATCGATGTCGCAGAGAGGCTCACCGCACAGCTAGCCGTCATGGGCATGCCGAACTTCAGGTACTCCCAGGAGGCGAACATAAGCCCCAACGCCAGGCTGACCTTGTTCTTCGAGGGCGTCCTCGACGCCCTGGAACAGCTCTCCTCCAGTCGAGCGACTTATCTGGCCAATGAGGCTCGAAAGCTTTGCCGGGGCGTGATACGTCCATTTTGCATCATGTTTTCTTACTGTTATTTACAATGTTTTTATCCATAATAATGCTTTTTGGAGTAATTCTAATGCCTTTTCTCTCATAATTTGCAAGGAACACACCAAGAGGGAGAATTCTGGCAGCTGGAAATCTGGATCTCCGAGAGCTACGTCAGGCCACCTATTCTGCACAACTCCAAATGAGCTGAAATTCCACAAGGATTTTTTATGGAATATTTAAGAAATACTGGAGCCAATAAACACCAGAGGGGGGCCACCAGGTGGGCACAACCCACCTGGGCGCGCCAGGCCCCCCTGGCGCGCCCTGGTGGGTTGTGGCCTCCTCGGCCCACCTCTAGTGCCCATCTTCTGGTATATAAGTGATTTTGACCTAAAAAAAGGAGGCCTTCAGGGATGGAGCGCCTCCGTCTCGAGGCGGAACTTGGGCAGGAGCACTTTTGCCCTCCGGCGGAGCGATTCTACCAGGGGAACATCCCTCCCGGAGGGGGAAATCATCGTCATCATCATCACCACCAACTCTCCCATATTGGGGAGGGAAATCTCCATCAACATCTTCACCAGCACCATCTCATCTCAAACCCTAGTTCATCTCTTGTATTCAATCTTGTTACCGGAACTATAGATTGTTGCCAGGGGGTGACTAGTAGTGTTGATTACATCTTGTAGTTGATTACTACATGGTTTATTTGGTGGAAGATTATATGTTCAGATCCATTATGCATATTAATACCCCTCTGATCATGAGCATGTTGACTATTTGTGAGTAGTTACTTTTGTTCTTGAGGTCACGGGAGAAATCATGTTGCAAGTAATCATGTGAACTTGACATGTGTTCGCTATTTTGATAGTATGTATGTTGTGATTCCCTTAGTGGTGTCATGTGAACGTCGACTACATGAAACTTCACCATATTTGGGCCTAAGGGAATGCATTGTGGAGTAGTAAATAGATGGTGGGTTGCGAGAGTGATAGAAACTTAAACCCCAGTTTATGCACATTTTCGTAAGGGACCGATTGGATCCTAGAGTTTAATGCTATGGTTAGGATTTATCCTTAATACTTTTCTCGTAGTTGCGGATTCTTGCGGGAGGGTTAATCATATGTAGGAGTTTTGTTCAAGTAAGAACATCACCTAAGCACCGGTCCACCCACATATCAAATTATCGATGGAGCGAACACAAATCAAACCAACATGATGAAAGTGACTAGATGAAATTCCCGTGTACCCTCAAGAACGCTTTGCTTATTTAAGAGACCATTTTGGCTTGTCCTTTGCCTCAAAAGTATTGGGCTACCTTGCTGCATACTTATTGCTACTATCGTTACTTGCTCGTTACAAATTATCTTGCTATCAAACTACTCGCTACTTATAGTTTCAGCACTTGCAGACATTACCTTACTGAAAACTACTTGTCATTTCCTTCTGCTCCTCGTTGGGTTCGACACTCTTACTTATCGAAAAGAGCTACAATTGATCCCCTATACTTGTGGGTCATCAAGGCTATTTTCTGGCACCGTTGCCGGGGAGTGAAGCACCTTTGGTAAGTGGAATTCGGTAAGGAAACATTTATATAGTGTGCTGAAATTTTTTGTCACTTGCTACTATGGAAAACAATCCTTTAAGGGGTTTGTTCGGGGTATCTTCACCTCGTCCAGAACCACAATTAATTTCCCCTCAACCTACTGCACCTACTGAAAATATTCAATATGAAATTCCTTCGGGTATGATAGAACAACTGCTAGCTAATCCTTATGCAGGAGATGGAACAGAACATCCTGATATGCACTTGATACAAGTGGAACAAATTTGTGGATTGTTTAAGCTTGCAGGTTTACCCAGGGATGAAGTTACGAAAAAGGTTTTCCCTTTATCTTTGAAGGGAAAAGCATTGGCATGGTATAGGCTATGCAATGATATTGGATCATGGAATTGGAATCATTTAAAATTGGAGTTTCACCAAAAAAATATCCTATGCATCTAGTTCATTGTGATCAGAATTATATATATAATTTTTTGCCTTGTGAAGGAGAAAGTATCGCTCTAGCTTGGGGGAGGCTTAAGTCAACGTTATATTCATGCCCCAATCATGAGCTCTCAAGAGATATTACTATCCAGAACTTTTATGCTCGGCTTTCTCGTAATAATCAAATGCTGGACACTTCTTGTGTTGGTTCTTTTATGAAGAAAACTATTGAATTCCGGTGGGATCTTTTGGAAAGAATTAAACGCAACTCGGAAAATTGGGAACTCGACGAAGGTAAAGAGTCAGGTATAAAGCTTAAGTATGATTGTGTTAAATCTTTTATGGATACCGATGCTTTTCAAAAGTTTAGCACTAAATATGGACTTGACTCTGAGATAGTAGCATCCTTTTGTGAATCATTTTCTACTCATGTTGAACTCCCTAAAGAGAAGTTGTAGCGACCAGACCTCAAACAGTCTGGTCTACCGTGCACCAGTGTCATCCCTGGATCAGTAATGCTGACATGCACAGTACTTGGAGGATTTATAACAGAGTAGCAATCACACACTTATTACATCGAGTATCTCAAGAGAGCAATAAGTATGACAAATATGGCTTAAGGCCATCTAAAACGACAACAGCGGAAGACTTGGAAGATAAGTGAGTCCATCAACTCCAACGGCATCACTGAGTATAAGACCACGACCTAAGGCACCTTACTCGTCGTCTGAAAAGTCTGCAACATGAAACGTTGCAGCCCGAAAACGGGTCAGCACATGGAATATGCTGGCAATGTAACACATAGAGAGTAATGAACAGAATAATGCTATACTACATGCATATATGGCTGTTAGAAGGCTCTATGGTTACAGTTTTGCGAAAAGCCAATTTTTCCCTACTGCAAAGGAATAAATTTTATTTAACTATCATGGTGGTTGTTAAACATTGAGAATGGTTGACAGCATTCTCAATCCCAATTAAGTATCATCATCAAAACCCAACAAAATTAATTAAAGTAACATGATGAGATTCACATGATAATCCAGATACTAGATACTCAAGGTGTCCATAACCGGGGACACGGCTAACCATGATTAGTTTATACACTCTGTAGAGGTTTGTGCACTTTTCCCCACAAGACTCGATCTCCTCCATTAGATTTCTCGCACTACATGGTGTTTGAGAAATGGATGACCGAGACACAGTCTTTCAGAAGTGTTTGCACCTTACGAATGGGTAGACAGTACCACCTACATCCCCTACATCTGCTAGTCTACCACTGTAAGAGTTCACACGACCTACTCAACTATGCTAGAGCCCATAATAGCTTGTGGCTGCACACGGAAGTTTCTAGCATGAATAATCTCATGATCCCTTTGAGCCTGGGTGGCGGTCCAAAGAAAAACAGGCAATCCTGGAATACCCAGGTACCTCAATCCACCCAGATGTGTGTTTTAGTTGCCACCTTAAGTTTAACCATTAATTAAAAATCTCACATCTGTCATGGTAACACTCAAACCCAATCCACGTCTACTAGCATAGCATAACGATATAAGCAAACGTAGAAGTAACTCCCAAGGGTTTGATAATAAACAGGGCAATAGGTACTACCTCATCTACTTCCCAGAACCCGCAATTTAATTAGATCCTAATCATGAAATGTTTGAGGGTTGATCTAATGCTATAAAACTGGGTAGTAAAAGAAGTATGATCAAAGTGTTACTTGCCTTGCTGATGATCCGTGAAACCTAGAGATTCGAAGTAGCAAGCGGCGCACTCCAGGTACTCTATCGCAAACAACCAAGCATACAGTAAGCACTCAACTAATGCACAAGTAAAACCCAAATAAAAGATCTAACCATAAAGTTCAACTTAAGAACTCCGGTTTGCAAAAAGAAACAAATCAAATGAAGCAACGAAAGTCAAACGGCGAAAGAAACAAGCTTCGTTTACTAATATGGATCTAGGTCAAATTTTACAGTAGCAAAAACTTGTTTGAGTTGGTTAAACAGAAAGAGAATTTTGAGACGAAACTCTAGGCGCTTGAATCGCCCGATTCCGATAAACGAGCGAAAAGTTAAACTAAGACGAAAAACAGATCGGAAATCGCGATCGGGAAAAATCATGGAAAATCCGACGAAAAAGAAAACTGACGAATAGTTAATCGAACGGATGTTCGTTAACAGCAACTAAAAGGTGAACACATTCGTTAAAACGAACGGACCGGCTAACGTTCACTAACTAACTAAACCGAAAAAATAAACTGATCTATAAAAAAATAAACCTAGGGTTTCAAAATAAACCGAATCGGTTTTCCGGTGAAAACCGGCGCGGCGGCTACCTCGGTCCAGCGGGATTCCGGCGGGGTCGGGCGGGGCTCCAGTGGGCTTCGGGAGAGGGCGGCGAGGGGCGGGTGAGGCGGCGGGTGGGGCGGCGGGGTCGACGGGTAGCGACGGCGGCGACGTTCGGCGTCGGGGCGGCGGCTCCTCGCGGCGGTGGCGTTCGGCGACTCCGGCGGGGCAGGTTTTGACGGCGGCGGCTCCGGTCGGGGGTGGCGGGGAACGGGGCGGCGGCGGCGGTATAAATAGGTGGGGGGAGGTGGCTTCGGGAAGGGGGCGACCTCGCGGAGGATTCCCGGTCGGACTCGCATCCGGCGGCGGCGGCGTCCTCGCGGACTCCAGGTGGGAGACGGCGACGCGGGCATGGGCCGGCCTGGCTCGGCTGGGCCTCGGCCCAGTTGGGCGCGGGATCTCTTTTTTTTAAATAATTCCGCCAAAACTAAAAAAATCCTAGAAAAATAAATAAAAATCTAAAAATGCCAGAATAAATTTTCACCGTCTAATTAAAATAATTAGAACGAGATGAACATTTTCTTGGCCCTAAAAATGCAGTTTTGAAAACGTGCAATTTTTCTAATGCAAATAAAATTGCAAATAAAAATCCGATAAAATCAAATATTTGATTTTAATATTTTTCCTCCAATATTTCAATTATTTTGGAGAAGTCATATTTTCTCCTCTCATATATTTTAATATGAAATATTTTTCGGAGTGAAAAATAATTAAAACCAAAAATCCTCGTTTCATTATTTGATAAAAATCAAATATGAGAACTGGGAAAATCCCCAACTCTCTCCGAGGGTCCTTGAGTTGCTTAGGATTTCGAGGATTTGCCAAAATGCAATAAAATATGCTATGCAAAGATGATCTAATGTATAACATTCCAAATTGAAAATTTGGGATGTTACAGAAGTGGTTTAAATATCACCCACCTCTTAAAGATGAAACTAAAGAACCTGTACTAGTTAAAGAAGAAACTATACTTTACAATGTTGATTAAGTTGTTCCTACTGCTTATATTGAAAAACCACCTTTTCCTGTTAGGATAAAGGAACATGCTAAAGTTTCAACTATTGTTAACAAAAGCTATGTTAGAACCCCTAAACCGGATGAACAAATTAGAGTTGAACCTAATATTGCTATGGTTAAAGATCTCTTAGAAGAAGATGTGGATGGGCATGTTATCTACTTTTGTGCAGAAGCTGCTAGAATTGCCAAACCCGAAAATGGGATAAAAATAGACCAGTTGTTGGCCTGCCTATCATTTCAGTTAAAATAGGAGATCATTGTTATCATGGTTTATGTGACATGGGTTCTAGTGTGAGTGCTATTCCTTACAAGTTATATCAAGAAATTAGGGAAGACATAGCACCTACAGAGCTAGAAGACATAGATGTTACTATTAAACTTGCAAATAGAGACACCATATCACCTTGTGGGATTATTGGAGATGTTGAGGTCTTGTGTGGGAAAGTAAAATACCCTACTGATTTTCTTGTTCTTGGTTCCCCACAAGATGACTTCTGTCCCATTATCTTTGGTAGGCCTTTCTTGAACACAGTTAATGCTAGGATAGATTGCCAGAAACAAACTATGGGTGTTAGCTTTGGTGATGAGTCTCATGAGTTTAATTTTTCCAAGTTTAGTAGAAATCATCATGAAAAAGAATTGCCTAGTAAGGATGAATTAATTGGTCTTGCTTCTATTGCTGTGCCGCCTACTGATCCTTTAGAACAATACTTGCTAGACCATGAGAATGATTTACATATGCATGAAAGAAATGAAATAAATAATGTTTTCTTTGAACAATGTCCTCTGCTTAAACATAATTTTCCTATTGAAACTCTAGGGGGTCCTCCTCCACCTAAAGTTGATCCTGTGTTTGAATTAAAACAATTGCCAGACACTTTGAAATATGCTTATCTTGATGAAAATAAAATATATCCTGTTAATATCAGTGCTAACCTTTCAGAGCATGAAGAAGAAAGATTATTGAAAGTTCTATGGATGCACCGAGCTACTATTGGATATACTCTTGATGATTTAAAGGGCATTAGTCCCACTCAATGTTAGCACAAAATTAATATGGAACCTGATGCTAAACCCGTTGTTGATCACCAACGTCGGTTAAATCCGAAGATGATAGAGGTGGTAAGAACGGAAATATTAAAACTTCTGGAAGCAGGTATAATCTATCCTATAGCTGATAGTAGATGGGTAAGTCCTATTCATTGTGTCCCTAAGAAAGGAGGCATTACTGTTGTTCCTAATGATAAGAATGAACTCGTTCCACAAAGAATTGTTATAGGCTATAGAATGGTAATTGATTTCAGAAAATTAAACAAAGCTACTAGAAAAGATCATTACCCTTTGCCTTTATTGATCAAATGCTTGAAAGATTATCTAAGCATACACACTTTTGTTTCCTTGATGGATATTCTGGCTTTTCACAGATACCTGTTTCTCAACCTGATCAAGAAAAGACTACTTTTACTTGTCCTTTTGGAACCTATGCTTACAGACGTATGCCTTTTGGTTTATGTAATGCACCTGCTACCTTTCAAAGATGCATGATGGCTATATTCTCTGACTTTTGTGAAAAGATTGTTGAGGTTTTCATGGATGACTTCTCTGTTTATGGGAAGTCTTTTGACGATTGTTTAAGCAATCTTGATCGAGTTTTGCAGAGATGTGAACAAACAAATCTTGTCTTGAATTGGGAGAAGTGCCACTTTATGGTTAATGAAGGCATTGTCTTGGGTCATAAAATTTCTAAAAAAGGTATTGAAGTGGACCAAGCTAAGGTTGATGCAATTGAGAAAATGCCATGTCCTAAGGAAATAAAAGGTATTTGTAGTTTCCTAGGTCATGCTAGTTTTTATAGGAGGTTTATCAAAGACTTTTCTAAAATTTCTAGGCCTCTCACTAATCTTTTGCAAAATGATATTCCTTTGTTTTTGATGATGATTGTTTAGAAGCCTTTGAAACACTCAAGAAAGCCTTAATTACTGCACCTATAGTTCAACCACCTGATTGGAACTTGCCTTTTGAAATTATGTGTGATGCTAGTGATTATGATGTGGGTGCTGTTCTAGGACAAAGAGTTGATAAGAAATTGAATGTTATTCATTATGCTAGTAAAACTCTAGACATTGCTCAAAGAAATTATGCTACTACCGAAAAAGAATTCTTAGAAGTGGTGTTTGCTTGTGATAAATTTAGACCTTATATTGTTGATTCCAAAGTAACTGTTCACACAGACCATGCTGCTATGAAATATCTTATGGAAAATAAAGATGCTAAACCTAGACTTATTCATTGGGTTCTCTTGTTACAAGAATTTGATTTGCATATTATTGATAGAAAAGGAGCTGAGAACCCCATAGCTGATAACTTGTCTAGGCTTACAAATATGCTTGATGACCCACTTCCTATTGATGATAGTTTTCCTGATGAGCAGTTAGCTGCAATAAATGCTACTAATAGTACTCCTTGGTATGCTGACTACGCTAATTATACTGTTGCTAAATATTTGCCACCTAGCTTTACTTACCAACAAAAGAAAAAATTCTTCTATGATTTAAGACATTACTTTTGGGATGACCCACGTCTTTATAAAGAAGGAGTAGATGGTATTATTAGACGTTGTGTACCTGAGCATGAACAAGGACAAATCCTACGGAAATGTCACTCCAAACTGTATGGAGGGCATCATGCTGGAGATAGAACTGCTCATAAGGTATTGCAATCTGGATTTTATTGGCCTACTCTCTTCAAGGATGCTCGTAAGTATGTCTCATCTTGTGATGAATGCCAAAGAATAGGTAATATTGGTAAGCATCAAGAAATGCCTATGAATTATTCACTTGCTGTTGAACCATTTGATGTTTGGGGATTTGATTACATGGGACCTTTTCCTTCCTCTAATGGGTATACACATATTTTGGTTGCTGATGATTATGTTACTAAATGGGTAGAAGCAATTCCAACCAGTAGTGCTGAACATAACACCTCTATTAAAATGCTTAAGGAAGTTATCTTTCCAAGGTTTGGAGTCCCTAGATATTTAATGACTGATGGTGGTTCACACTTTAGTCATGGTGCTTTTCGTAAGATGCTTGCTAAGTATGATGTTAACCATAGAATTGCATCACCCTATCATCCTGAGTCTAGTGGTCAAGTTGAGCTTAGCAATAGAGAAATAAAATTAATTCCGCAAAAGACTGTTAATAGGTCTAGGAAGAATTGGTCTAAGAAATTAGATGATGCACTTTGGGCTTATAGAACAGCTTATAAAAATCCTATGTGTATGTCCGAAAATTCCTAACGGCGGACGAGCACTATGCGGACTGTATCCTCGTCGTTCGTTTTCCACACTGACCTGATTCATCCCGGTATTTACGCGCCCTGTCCCCTCGTACACGCTCACCCCCCTTGTATGCTGGCTGCCAGAGATGGTGATGTAGTGACAGAATCTAGTCCTGGGTCCATGTACCATGGCACACTTGAGCATGTGGACGTACCAAAAGTGAATTGTCCACGTGTGCAGCTGGTTCTTCCTTGCACGTGAGCCATTTCAATAATATCCCGCCATTTATGGCACAGGTTTAGTCGGTGCGGGCTACAGATAATATGATCATTAACAGTGCTTACTTTAATTGTACATTTTAATCGCGCCTCTAGATTGATTTATTACTTTCATGAAAACTTTTTTATTTTCTACTAGTATGTCGTAATATAATCAAACGATTTCACTGCCACAAATTACATTAGCCTAACAAAAAAATTTATTTAATCATGCACTGTTCATTGTGAACCTTGTATCCATGCACTTCTGCCATAGTAATTACGGCATACAAATTACATTAGCCGGACTCCCTGCTTTGACCAGCTAAATAGTGTTTTTTTAAATCGACCAGCTAAACAGTGTAAATGGTTGGCTAGGTCCAACAATGACAAGATACGCAATGGGTCGATGGATACTTTCTCAGTGAATATTTATCAAGCATTGCAGACCACCCATCCTCAAATTCTTGTTCTGTGACCATGTGATGAACCGACTTCTGAAATTCACTCTTGAAATTATATTTCTTGCTCCACAAAGCCCCATTGATTCTTTTTCCTTCTTCAGCACATGCCATTTACACCACCTGTGAGTTGTATTAGGCATCTCTGCTTCTATAGCCAACTACATGGATCGCGCCTGGTCTGGAACCAAATATATACAGTAATTCTATTTAGAGAGTTATAGCATTAAAAGCATCCTACAAGAAAAGTAATAGATTCATATATGCGACTGCACTAGCCCTACCGGTTAAAATTGTTTGCAGGTGTTTGCCACCAACCATCCTGATGAATTCACGGAAAACCCACTTGAATGTGTCCTCCTTCTCATCCCTCAGCATGACACCTCCAAATATTATGCTCTGAAAGTGATTGTTGACTCCTACAAAAAGCCCGAATGGCATATCATATAGGTTTTCCTGTATGTGGTAGCAAATGGTACAACATCTCCGAAACACCTATGTTGGTCCACACTGCAACCATTAACCCACATAAGTGTTTTTATCCTGCTCTCATCATCAACCTGGACATTATAGTTGAATTCTGGATCATTTGCCATCAGCTCTGCAACTATGCCCATTGTTTTTCGGGCATCTGAATCAGACTGCTCTTTGTTCAACTTGCAGCACAGCCTCTTGAGTGACCTTTTTGTAAATGGCACATTGTCAACTGATCCAAAAAAAACTGCCAACTATGCTAAAAACCTTTTCAAGACTAACATTGTTTTCTCTCAGTTGTTTAACAAGATCCTTAGTGTACTGGTCAATCAGCTTGTGTGAAAGCCAGTGCATCTTCTCGCCACAAGTGCTTGACAGAGCGTCCGGTGCTCTGAAATATACCATCCATTGTCATCCAACCTCGGTAGCCTGATCCTGGCAGCACAGTCGCACCGTGTTGATCTTGTATTCTCCCTCTCTGGTTTACCCTGCCAATGGACATACAGTGATTTGTCAGTCGAGAACATTTGGGTTTTATACAATTTGCTAATTTCTTAATTGATACCAAAATAAAAAATGCACCGCACATCCACAGACTATCTCCTGCATGCACTTCACCCTCTCCACATTTAGCCTGCTTTTCGAATACCTCATCCCAAATCCAACCTCCCACGAATACAAATTTTAGAATGATATGCTTCATCCAATGAATCAAACGAGGTGCCGACTGCTGGGTTGACAACATTGCCATCTTGTTTCATTGTGAACGCCCTCATGGATAGTTCAAGCGCACTTTTCCGGTTATGGTTGAACTCGCGCTCCGGAGGGGCTTTCCTGATCCTTACTCTGTTACAGTGGAGTAAATAATTTCAATAATTTGCAGGAAAAACGAAAACCAATGACACTTATTTTCGTAGAACAGAGTACATAAGGAGGCCACTGCAAATTAAAAAACATATTCAGGTAGCCATGACAAACAAGACTGCAAATTAAAACAAATGCCCACTACCTGAAGCCATAACCAGAAATGTCACTAAGAACATATTCGCACATGTATCTAGACAGGTTCCATTTTCAGCTTCGTCTAAAATACAAACTGCAGATTAAAAAAATTCCCACTGTCTGACAATCCACATGACGCTCATTTAAATAACTTCAACACTTAAACAGTCGCACAATCAGGCGAATAATTAGACTCAAACTACACCTGGAGTAAATTACTATAGATCATATTGCTAGATGCGCCTGAGATTCAAGTTGCACATATGACCAGCAGAAAAAGAAAACAGGTTGCGTGCAAAATACATGTGTGTCCATCCGCTCGTAGCCTCCGAACACACTTGCAAGAGCGGGTCCTCGCCAACAAATCACGCATTTCCGCCGCCGCTACAGAGGTCTCCGACACGGCGAATGTCACCCTCGGCGACGCTAATAGAAGCCTGGGACTCTATAGGCCGCGCAGCACCAGTATCCCCCGTCTGCCCATGGCTAATCCTGCGCCCAAAAATTAGATCAAGATAGAGATTTTAGGGATCCCCGATGACTATGGTAGATAAGAAAGCAGATCTAATCCTAACTTTATCTTGTGGGAGATAGTACTTGGAGCTCTGGTAAGTGGGATTTAAATTACCTCTGTTCCGAGTCGCCATTCGGCTCCATGAACAGATCCATGGAGCAGGCTCCAAGGTCTCGATCCGAAGGAGGAAGACGAACTGGAGAGAGGAGCAGCAGGGGGCGTATGGATCTGGGTCAGGCCCTTGACGACCGGTGCTTTTGAGAAAGGAATATCTGACCAGGCGATGTGGGACAACATTTTCTGGTGGGGTCGAGGCTGGTCACGTGATCTTTGCAACTGTACCAAATGAGCTGCACCGGTACCAGCTCGTGCGGTTCGCGAGTCCAGCTCTAACGCCGTGAAACAATTGTTCCACACCCATACACCTATGAAGCCTACTACGAAACGAGCAGGGGGACAGCAAAGTGACGTTTTATCATCCCAACAAATCGGTCGACGGGTGGGATTAAGTCCACACGAGCCACCGTCCACTGAAAAGTCGCTTCCTGTGTATGTCTCCTTATAAAATGGTTTATGGAAAATCTTGTCATTTACCTCTTGAGTTAGAACATAAAGCTTATTGGGCAGTTAAAGAACTCAACTATGATTTCAAACTTGCTGGTGAAAAGAGGTTATTTGATAAAAGCTCATTAGATGAATGGAGAACCCAAGCTTATGAAAATGCAAAGTTATTCAAAGAAAAGGTTAAAAGATGGCATGACAAAAGAATTCAAAAACGCGAGTTTAAAGTCGGAGAATATGTTCTTTTGTACAACTCTCATTTCAGATTCTTTGCAGGCAAACTCCTTTGAAAACGGGAAGGCCCCTATGTCATCGAGGAGGTTTACCGGTCTGGGGGCATCAAAATAAATAATTTCGAAGGCACTAACCCGAAGGTTGTCAACGGGCAACGAATAAAGCATTATATCTCAGGTACTCCTATTAATGTTGAAAGCAATATTATCCAAACTTTGACATCAGAAGAGCACATAAAAGAGTCCTTCTGGAACACTCCAGAATCATAAAAAAGGAGGTATGTGATACGGTAAGTAAACGGACTCCGAAAAATCTGCAAAACTATTTTTCATCAGTTTTGGAAAATTTTAAAATTTTGGAAATAAAGAAACTTCCAAGAAGCGTCCCCTGGTGGGCACAAGACACCAGTGCACGCCAAGGTGGGTTGTGCCCACCTGGGACACCTCCCGTACTCCGTTTTTCTTCCATATGCTTGTCCTCCAAGATAAAAAAAATCTATATATACTCCCTGAACCTGTTGACCACCGTATCGTGGAGAAAATCCTCTGTTCTCTTTTCTTCTTGTTTCTGGTCAGATTTGTCAAGCTAGGCATCATGTCTTCTTGCTCCTCCAACCACATGGAAGAAGATGCTTGGCTGATGAGGATCGAGATGAAGAGGGAGGAGCTTATGGACACCACCAAAGGAGAACTAAGTATCGGGTATGGGCACTCCCCTTGGCTTCCGCCAAGCTTGGGGGAGGTGCCCCGGTATCGTATCATCCTGCTATCTTTTTGCCTTTACCTATCTTAGTTCAATCATTTACTTAGGGGAATAAAGTTTAGTTCGATCTTTTCTTCTTTGAGAGTTTGCTTAGTGATCTATCATTGTTATCGTGTGCAAGTTATATAATAAAGTTAGTTCGAGTTTTTACTCTCTTTACTTTCATGTTGCAAATAAAGAAAATAAAAAGAGACAGAAAGCGAATAAAAGAAAGGAAATAAATCAATAAGATCCTATACTAATCCTATGGTAGGTGATAGCACCATATAAGGAAAAGTATAAGTAAGAAAAATTTATTAGAGATTGACAAACATAGCATTAGTCAGTGATGCAACTCATGAAAGAATTAATAAGGGAAGGGAAGATTCACATATAAATATACTATCCTAGAAATCTTTTGTGATTGTGAGCCCTCATCAAAATATTATATGCCAAAATTGTTGACGTTGGACAAGGAAGACAATTGGTTTATGCATGTTTATATTCACATAGAAGTCATATTGTCATAGATACTTTAACATGTGATGCTTGGCCCCTATCTTTGCTAACCAAAAATTCCGCACTAAGTATACTTGTGCATCCAAAAACACTTAAATCCAAATCTTTTTCAAGTGTCCACCATACCTACCTAGGGATTGAACAAGATCCCTCAAGTAAGTTGTCATCGGTGCAAATAGGCAATAAAAATTGCTTCTAAATATGTGAGATCATTTAGTGTAAGAGAAAATTGAGCATTGTGCGAACTTGGATGACAAAGAATAAAAGCGACAGACTGCATAATAAAGTTTCTCATCTTAAGGGGCAATACAATGTGACGTTCTCTTGCACTAAGGGATTGAGCATGCAAACAAATAAGCGCATGGCAACCTCTGCTTCCCTTTGTGAAGGGCCTATCTTTTACTTTTATGTATTTACTTTTATGCAAAGAGTCAAAGTTTTCCTTATATTCCTTTTTATTTTTCTCCTTGGGCAAGCATCATGTGGTGAGGAAAGATCTAGGCACATATGTCCAGTTGAATATAGATAGCATGAGTTATTATTGTTGACATCACCCTTGAGGTGAGTATGTTGGGAGAATAAACTATAAGCCCCTATCTTTCTATGTGTCCGGTTGAAATGTTTTGCTCATGTGTACTCGGTGAATGTTAGCAATCATAGAAGACTATATGATGGTTGAGTATGTGGACTTGCCTAAAGGCTCCGACACATGACCCTTCCTGAAAAGATGATGAATTGTAGTTGCAAAGTTGAATGAGAACATAGTTTGTTGGTTTCTAATAGAGTTTTTGCTTTATACTTCGATTGTGTGATGAACTATTACTTATTCATGGGAAGTGTATGATAGAAGTTCTATGATAAAAGTATTATGTTTAAATTTGTTGTTGTTATAATAATCAACATGATGCTTCTATGTCCGTATTTTGTTTTTATCGACACCTCTCTCTCAAAGCATGTGGACATGTTTTTCGATTTCGGTTTTCCCTTGAGGACAAGGAGGTATAAGCTTGGGGGAGTTGATACGTCCATTTTGCATTATGTTTTCTTACTGTTATTTACAATGTTTTTATCCATAATAATGCTTTTTGGAGTAATTCTAATGCCTTTTCTCTCATAATTTGCAAGGAACACACCAAGAGGGAGAATTCTGGCAGCTGGAAATCTGGACCTACGAAAGCTATGTCAGGCCACCTATTCTGCACAACTCCAAATGATCTAAAACTCCACGAGGATTTTTTTATGGAATATTTAAGAAATACTAGAGCCAATAAACACCAGAGGAGGCCACCAGGTGGGCACAACCCACCTGGGTGCGCCAGGCCCCCCTGGCGCACCCTGGTGGGTTGTGGCCTCCTCGGCCCACCTCCGGTGCCCATCTTCTGGTATATAAGTGATTTTGACCTAGAAAAAAGGTAGGACTTTCGGGACGGAGCGCCGCTGTCTCGAGGCGGAACTTGGGCAGGAGCACTTTTGCCCTCCGGCGGAGCGATTCTGCCGGGCGAACTTCCCTCCCGAAGGGGGAAATCATCGTCATCATCATCACCAAGAACTCTCCCATCTTGGGGAGGGAAATCTCCATCAACATCTTCACCAACACCATCTCATCTCAAACCCTAGTCCATCTCTTGTATTCAATCTTGTTACCGAAACTATAGATTGTTGCTAGGGGTGACTAGTAGTGTTGATTACATCTTGTAGTTGATTACTACATGGTTTATTTGGTGGAATATTATATGTTCAGATCCATTATGCATATTAATACTCCTCTGATCATGAGCATGTTGATTATTTGTGAGTAGTTACTTTTGTTCTTGAGGTCACGGGAGACATGTTGCAAGTAATCATGTGAACTTGGCATGTGTTCGATATTTTGATAGTATGTATGTTGTGATTCCCTTAGTGGTGTCATGTGAACGTCGACTAAATGACACTTCACCATATTTGGGCCTAAGGAAATGCATTGTGGAGTAGTAAATAGATTGTCGGTTGCGAGAGTAACAGAAACATAAACCCCAGTTTATGCACTATTCCGTATTGGACCGATTGGATCCTAGAGTTTAATGCTATGGTTAGGATTTATCCTTAATACTTTTCTCGTAGTTGCGGATGATTGCTGGAGGGTTAATCATAAGTAGGAGGTTTGTTCAAGTAAGAACAACACCTAAGCACCGGTCCACCCACATATCAAATTATCAAAGTAGCGAACACAAATCAAACCAACATGATGAAAGTGACTAGATGAAATTCCCGTGTACCCTCAAGAACGCTTTGCTTATTATAAGAGACCGTTTTGACCTGTCCTTTGCCTCAAAAGGATTGGGCTACCTTGCTGCATACTTATTGCTACTATCGTTACTTGCTCGTTACAAATTATCTTGCTATCAAACTACTCGCTACTTATAGTTTCAGCACTTGCAGACATTACCTTACTAAAAACTACTTGTCATTTCCTTCTGCTCCTCATTGGGTTCAACACTCTTACTTATCGAAAAGATCTACAATTGATCTCCTATAGTTGTGGGTCATCAGGGCGCCCTGACCAAGGTGCT
Source organism: Aegilops tauschii subsp. strangulata (assembly GCF_002575655.3). Taxonomy (NCBI): domain Eukaryota; kingdom Viridiplantae; phylum Streptophyta; class Magnoliopsida; order Poales; family Poaceae; genus Aegilops; species Aegilops tauschii. The sequence continues at coordinate 417,113,253 of NC_053037.3, read as the reverse complement.
CACCAAGGTGGCGTTCTGGAACCACAGCGTTGACTTCGCCAACGCGCTTGAGAGCTTGCCGGAGGATGCGGACCTCACGGTGCTCGAAGAGCGTATCGAGCCCATCATGAGCTACGTCGACGGAGTCAAGAGGTTGGAAGGCCAACGCCGGGACTAGCTGATGACCCACAAGTGTAGGGGATCTATTGTAGGCCTTTCGATAAGTAAGAGTGTCGAACCCAACGAGGAGCAGAAGGAAATGATAAGCGGTTTTCAGCAAGGTATTCTCTGCAAGTACTGAAATAAGTGGTAACAGATAGTTTTGTGATAGGATAATTTGTAACGAGCAACAAGCAACAAAAGTAAATAAGGTGCAGCAAGGTGGCCCAATCCTTCTTGTAGCAAAGGACAAGCCTAGACAAACTCTTATATAGAGAAAAGCGCTCCCGAGGACACATGGGAATTATCGTCCAGCTAGTTTTCATCACGTTCATATGATTCGCGTTCGGTACTTTGATAATTTGATATGTGGGTGAACCGGTGCTTGGGTGCTGTTCTTACTTGAACAAGCATCCCACTTATGATTAACCTCTATTGCAAGCATCCGCAACTACAACAAAAGTATTAAGGTAACCTAACCATAGCATGAAACATATGGATCCAAATCAGCCCCTTACGAAGCAACGCATAAACTAGGGTTTAAGCTTCGTCACTCTAGCAACCCATCATCTACTTATTACTTCCCCATGCCTTCCTCTAGGCCCAAATAATGGTGAAGTGTTATGTAGTCGACGTTCACATAACACCACTAGAGGATAGACAACATACATCTCATCAAAATATCGAACGAATACCAAATTCACATGACTACTAATAGCAAGACTTCTCCCATGTCCTCAGGAACAAACGTAACTACTCACAAAGCATATTCATGTTCATAATCAGAGGGGTATTAATATGCATATAGGATCTGAACATATGATCTTCCACCAAATAAACCAACTAGCATCAACTACAAGGAGTAATCAACACTACTAGCAACCTACTAGTACCAATCCCGGACTTGGAGACAAGAATTGGATACAAGAGATGAACTAGGGTTTTGAGAGGAGATGGTGCTGGTGAAGATGTTGATGGAGATTGCCCTCTCCCGATGAGAGGAGCATTGGTGATGACGATGGTGATGATTTCCCCCTCCCGGAGGGAAGTGTCCCCGGCAGAACAGCTCTGCCGGAGCCCTAGATTGGTTCCGCCAAGGTTCCGCCTCGTGGCGGCGGAGTCTCGTCCCGAAAGGTTGCTTATGATTTTTTCCTCGATGAAAGACTTCATATAGCAGAAGATGGCCACCGGAGAGCCAACAGGGGGCCCACGAGGCAAGGGGCGCGCCCTGGGGGGTAGGGCGCGCCCCCACCCTCGTGGGCAGGTGGTGGCCCCCCTGACGTATTTCTTCCGTTCAGTATTTTTTATTGTTTCCAAAAATGACTTTCGTGGAGTTTCAGGACTTTGGGAGTTGTGCAGAATAGGTCTCTAATACTTGCTCCTTTTCCAACCCAGAATTCCAGCTGCCGGCATTCTCCCTCCTTATGTAAACCTTGTAAAATAAGAGAGAATAGGCATAAGTATTGTGACATAACGTGTAATAACAGCCCATAATGCAATAAATATCGATATAAAAGCATGATGCAAAATGGACGTATCAACTCCCCCAAGCTTAGACCTCGCTTGTCCTCAAGCGGAAGCCGATAACGATAAATATGTCCACATGTTTAGAAGTAGAGGTGTCGATAAAATAAAATACGGACATGAGGGCATCATGATTATTCTCATAACAGCAACATAAATGGATATTGTCATATGATTTCTTATGCTCAAGTAATAATCTATTCACAATGCAAAGTATGAATCAGAAACTTTATTGAGAACTAACAAACTATAATCTCAGTCATTGAAGCAATTGCAATTTATCATAACATCAGAAAGAGTCTATGTCAGAGCTTTCTAGGAAGTCCACATACTCAACTATCATTTAGTCTTTCATAATTTCTAACACTCACGCAATACTTGTGATTACGGAGTTTTAATCCGACACAGAGAAAGATAGGGGCTTATAGTTTCGCCTCCCAACCTTTTACCTCAAGGGTAATGTCAACAATAATAACTCATGCTGACTTACATCCAATCAGATATATCTATCCGGATCTTTCCAACATCCTGTGCTTGCCAAAGGATAAAATGTAAAAAGGAAAGGTGAAGATCACCATGACTCTTGCATAAGGAAGAAGATAATAATAAAAGATAGGCCCTTCGCAGAGGGAAGCAGAGGTTGCCATGCACTTTCAGGGTTGGATGCACAAAATCTTAATGCGAAAGAACGTCACTTTATATTGCCACTTGTGATATGAACCTTTATTATGCAGTCCGTCGCTTTTATTTCTTCCACATCACAAGATCGTATAAAGCTTATTTCCTCCACACCAATCAATCATACATATTTAGAGAGCAATTTTTATTGCTTGCATTGATGACAACTTACTTGAAGGATCTTACTCAATCCATAGGTAGATATAGTGGACTCTCATGGCAAAACTGGTTTAAGGGTTTTTGGAAGCACAAGTAGTATCTCTACTTGGTGCAAAGAATTTGGCTAGCATGAGGGGGAAAGGCAAGCCCAACATGTTGGATGACCCATGACAATATACTTTATCTCAGATATAAGAAAACATAACCCATTACGTTGTCTTCCTTGTCCAACATCAACTCTTTAGCATGTCATATTTTAATGAGTGCTCACAATCATAAAAGATGTCCAAGATAGTATATTTATATGTGAAACCTCTCTTTCTTTATTACTTCCTATTAATTGCAACGATGACCAAAGCTATGTTTGTCAACTCTCAACAACTTTTAATCATCATACTCTTTCTATGTGAAGTCATTACTCTCAATAAGATCAATATGATCTCTTTATTTCTTTTTATTCTTTTTCTTTTCTTTTATTCACTCAAGATCATAGCAAGATAATCAAGCCCTTGACTCAACACTAATCTTTATTATATATAGCTCACGGACTCGATTACAAAGAGAGATCATAAAGCAAAACTCAAAACTAGATCATACCAAAACTTTATTCTACTAGATCAAGATACTACTAAAAGGATCGAACTAAGAAAAATGGTAAAGATAGGAGTGTGATGGTGATACGATACCGGGGCATCTCCCCCAAGCTTGGCAGTTGCCAAGGGGAGTGCCCATACCCATGTGATTATGTCTCCTTCTTTGTTGGTGAAGAAGATGATGATTTAGTTGATGGCGTAGGCTTATTCCTTAATTTGCGCTTGAGGACAGACTTTTGATCCCTCAAGTCGTCAATCTCCTGCTCTAGGATTAATATCCTTTTGCATAGTTTCTGCTTGTTTTCCTGCAAGAGACGAAAAGGGATAAACTCGATCTTAGGTTTCTTTGCTCTATCAGGGAGGCTTGACTTTTTGAACTCCACATGCATGTCCCCAGGTTGAGGTAATGGGGCTTCATCTTCATCTGAGCTCGTCTCCTCCTTCCTCTTGGGTTCATAGTCCTCTTCTTCCTCCGTAGTCCAACCACAATGCTCCACATCTGAAGGAAATATGCCCTAGAGGCAATAATAAAGTATTATTTATTTCCTTATATCATGATAAATGTTTATTATTCATGCTAGAATTGTATTAACCGGAAACATAATACATGTGTGAATACATAGACAAACAGAGTGTCACTAGTATGCCTCTACTTGGCTAGCTCGTTAATCAAAGATGGTTATGTTTCCTAGCCATAGACATGAGTTGTCATTTGATTAACGGGATCACCTCATTAGGAGAATGACGTGATTGACTTGACCCATTCCGTTAGCTTAGCACTCGATCGTTTAGTATATTGCTATTGCTTTCTTCATGACTTATACATGTTCCTATGACTATGAGATTATGCAACTCCCGTTTACCGGAGGAACACTTTGTGTGCTACCAAACGTCACAACGTAACTGGGTGATTATAAAGGTGCTCTACAGGTGGCTCCAAAGGTACTTGTTGGGTTGGTGTATTTCGAGATTAGGATTTGTCACTCCGATTGTCGGAGAGGTATCTCTGGGCCCACTCGGTAATGCACATCACTATAAGCCTTGCAAGCATTGTGACTAATGAGTTAGTTGCAGGATGATGTATTACGGAACGAGTAAAGAGACTTGCCGATAACGAGATTGAACTAGGTATCGAGATACCGACGATCGAATCTCGGGCAATTAACATACCGATGACAAAGGGAACAACGTATGTTGTTATGCGGTCTGACCGATAAAGATCTTCGTAGAATATGTAGAACCAATATGAGCATCCAGGTTCCGCTAATGGTTATTGACTGGAGAGGTGTCTCGGTCATGTCTACATAGTTCTCGAACCCGTAGGGTCCGCACGCTTAACGTTACGATGACAGTTATATTATGAGTTTATATGTTTTGATGTACCGAAGGTTGTTCGGAGTCCCGGATGTGATCACGAACATGACGAGGAGTCTCGAAATGGTCGAGACATAAAGATTGATATATTGGACGACTATATTCGGACACCGGAAGTGTTCCGGAGAAGTTTCGGATAAAACCGGAGTGCCGGAGGGGTTACCGGAACCCCCCGGGGAAGTATTGGGCCTTGGTGGGCCTGAGGGGAGAGAGAGGGCAGCAGCCCAGGAGGTGGCGCGCACCCTCCCATGAGGAGTCCGAATTGGACTAGGGGAGGGGGGCGCGGCCCCTCTTTCCCTCTCCCTCTCCCTCTCTTTCCTTCCCCCTTCTCTCTTCCTAGTTGGACTAGGAAAGGGGAGTCCTACTCCTACTAGGAGGAGGACTCCCCCCCTCTCCTTGGCGCGCCCCAAGGGCAGCCGGCCTCCCCCTTGCTCCTTTATATACGGGGGTAGGGGGCACCTCTGAACACACAATTGATATACGATATTTTAGCCGTGTGCGGTGCCCCCCTCCACCATATTACACCTCGATAATATCGTTGTGGAGCTTAGGCGAAGCCCTGCGTCGGTAGAACATCATCATCGTCACCACGCCGCCATGCTGAGGAAACTATCCCTCAACACTCGGCTGGATCGGAGTTCGAGGGACGTCATCGAGCTGAACGTGTGCCGAACTCGGAGGTGCCGTGCGTTCGGTACTTGATCGGTCGGATCGTGAAGACGTACGACTACATCAACCGCGTTGTGATAACGCTTCCGCTTTCGGTCTACGAGGGTACATGGACAACACTCTCCCCTCTCGTTGTTATGCATCACCATGATCTTGCGTGTGCGTAGGAAATTTTTTGAAATTACTTCGTTACCCAACAACATCTCCATAGACCTTAGGATCTGCAAGGTAATCATCCACATAGCTTTCTCCTTCCGAATCCTGGGACGACATGTTGCTCTAATCTGCAGCAGGACAGCTCGAAACAAGAACAGAGGATAATTGCGTGATACGGTGGTCAAAACCTTCGGGAGATTATATAATGAATTTTTACCGACCAAAATACGGAACATGCAAGAAAACGGAGTCCGGAGAGCACACGAGGTGCCCACGAGGTAGGGGGGCGCGCCCTCCACCCTCGTCAAGGCCTCGTGTCCTTCCCGGACTGCTTCTTATTTTTCTATTTTTCTAAATATTCCAAAACGGAGAAATATTGCCATAAAAACTGTTTTGGAGTCGGTTTACTTACCGTACCACATACCTATTCCTTTTCGGAGTCTGAAACATTCCGGAAAGTGTCCCTTATGTATTCCTCCGGGGTTACGGTCTCAATAACATTGGTTTCAACATTTATAGGATTACCTGAGATATAATGTTTGATTCTTTGACCGTTCACCACCTTCGGATTCGTGCCTTCGAAGTTGTTGATTTTTCTGGCACCGGAACGATAGACCTCCTCGATAACGTAAGGGCCTTCCCATTTAGAGAGAAGTTTTCCTGCAAAAAATCTTAAATGAGAGTTGTATAGCAATACATAATCACCTACGTTAAACTCATGCTTTTGTATCCTTTTGTCATGCCATCTTTTAACTTTTTCTTTAAATAACTTGGCATTTCCATAAGCTTGGGTTCTCCATTCATCAAGTGAGCTAATGTCAAATAACCTTTTCTCACCGGCAAGTTTGAAATCATAGTTGAGCTCTTTAATAGCCCAATAAGCCTTATGTTCTAGTTCAAGAGGTAAGTGACATGCTTTTCCATAAACCATTTTATACGGAGACATACCCATAGGATTTTTATATGCAGTTCTGTAGGCCCATAATGCATCATCAAGTTTCTTGGACCAATTCTTCCTAGATCAATTAACAGTCTTTTGCAAAATTAATTTGAGCTCTCTATTACTCAATTCTACTTGGCCACTAGACTGTGGGTGATATGGAGATGCAATTCTTTGGTTAACATCATACTTAGCAAGCATTTTACGAAAAGCACCATGAATAAAATGTGAACCACCATCAGTCATTACATATCTAGGGACTCCAAACCTCGAAAAAATAACTTCTTTAAGCATTTTAATAGAAGTGTTATGATCAACACTACTAGTTGGAATAGCTTCTACCCACTTAGTAACGTAATCAACAACAACTAAAATATGTGTATAACCATTAGAGGCAGGAAAAGGTCCCATATAATCAAAGCCCCAAACATCAAATGGTTCAATAACAAGTGAATAATTCATAGGCATTTCTTGACGTCTACTAATGTTACCAATTCTTTGGCATTCATCACAAGATAAGACAAACTTACGGGCATCCTTGAAGAGAGTAGGCCAATAAAAACCAAATTGCAATACCTTATGTGCAGTTCTATCTCCAGCGTGGTGTCCTCCATAAGCCTCGGAGTGACACTTGCGTAGGATCTGTTCCTGTTCATGCTCAGCTACACAACGTCTAATAACACCATCTACTCCTTTATAAAGATGTGGGTCATCCCAAAAGTAATGTCTCAATTCATAGAAAAACTTTTTCTTTTGCTGGTATGTGAAACTGGGTGGTATAAATTTAGCCATGATATAATTAGCATAATCAGCATACCACGGAGTACTACGAGAGGCATTTATAGCATTTAATTGCTCATCAGGAAAGCTATCATCAATAGGTAGTGGGTCATCAAGAACATTTTCTAACCTAGACAAGTTGTCTGCAACGGGGTTCTCAGCTCCCTTTCTATCAACAATATGCAAATCAAATTCTTGTAGCAAGAGAACCCATCTAATAAGTCTAGGTTTAGCATTTTTCTTTTCCATAAGATATTTAATAGCAGCATGATCTGTGTGAATAGTTACTTTAGAATCAACAATATAAGGTCTGAACTTATCACAAGCAAATACAACTGCTAAGAATTCTTTTTCAGTAGTAGCATAATTTCTTTGAGCATTGTCTAGAGTTTTACTAGCATATTGAATAACATTTAATTTCTTATCAACTCTTTGCCCTAGAACATCACCTACAGCATAATCACTAGCATCACACATAATTTCAAAGGGTAAATTCCAATCAGGTGGCTGAACAATAGGTGCAAAGATCAATGCTTTCTTAAGTATTTCAAATGCTTCTACACAATCATCATCAAAGACAAATGGTATATCTTTTTGTAATAAATTAGTCAGAGGCCAAGAAATTTTGGAGAAGTCCTTAATGAACCTCCTATAAAAACCGGCGTGACCAAGGAAACTTCTTATACCTTTGATGTCCTTGGGACATGGCATCTTTTCAATAGCATCAACCTTACCTTTATCAACCTCAATGCCTCTTTCAGAAACTTTATGCCCCAAGACAATACCTTCATTAACCATAAAGTGGCACTTTTCCCAATTCAAGACAAGATTAGTTTCTTCACATCTCTGCAAAATCGATCAAGGTTGCTCAAGCAATCATCAAAAGAGGATCCATAAACGGAGAAGTCGTCCATGAAAACCTCACAAATCTTTTCACAGAAGTCAGAGAATATAGCCATCATGCATCTTTGAAAGGTAGGAGGTGCATTACATAAACCAAAAGGCATACGTCTATAAGAAAAAGTACCAAAAGGGCAAGTAAAAGTGGTCTTTGATTGATCATTGGCCGACACAGGTATTTGAGAGAAACCAGAATAACCATCTAGAAAGCAATAATGTGTATGTTTGGATAATCTTTCTAGCATTTGATCGATAAAAGGTAAGGGGTAATGATCTTTCTTAGTAGCTTTATTTAATTTGCGGAAATCAATTACCATCCTACAACCTGTAATAATTCTTTGCGGAATCAATTCATCTTTATCATTAGGAATGACGGTAATACCTCCCTCCTTCGGGACACAATGGACAGGACTTACCCACTGACTATCAGCAACGGGATAAATTATACCTGCCTCAAGGAGCTTTAGTATTTCTATTCTTACCACTTCTTTCATCTTAGGATTCAGCCTTCGTTGATGATCACGAACTGGTTTGGCATCTTCTTCCAAATTTATTTTATGTTGACATAGAGTGGGACTAATGCCCTTAAGATCATCAAGAGTGTATCCAATAGCAGCACGGTGCTTCTTCAGAGTTTTCAATAACCTCTCTTCTTCATGCTCTGAAAGGTTAGCACTAATAATAACAGGATATATCTTTTTCTCATCAAGATAAGCATATTTAAGAGTATCAGGTAAAGGTTTGAGCTCAAACACGGGATCACCCTTGGGTGGAGGAGGATCCCCTAGGATTTCAACAGGCAAATTGTGTTTCAGGATAGGTTCCTGTTTAAAGAACACTTCATCTATTTCCCTTCTTTCATTCATAAACATATCATTTTCATGGTCTAGCAAATATTGTTCTAAAGGATCACTAGGACGTACGGCAATAGAAGCAAGACCAATAATTTCATCCTTACTAGGTAATTCCTCTTCATGGTGTTGTCTACGAAATTTAGAGAAATTAAACTCATGAGACATATCACCCAAACCAATAGTAACAACATCCTTTTCGCAGTCTATCCTAGCATTGACGGTGTTCAAGAAGGGTCTACCAAATATAATGGGACAAAAGCTATCTTGTGGGGAACCAAGAACAAGAAAATCAGCAGGATATTTAGTTTTCCCACACAAGACTTCAACATCTCTAACAATTCCCATGGGTGAAATAGTATCTCTATTGGCATGTTTAATTGTAACATCAATATCTTCTAACTCAGCAGGTGCAATATCATGCTTAATTTCTTTGTATAAGTCAATAGGTATGGCACTAGCACTAGCACTCATATCACACAAGCCATGATAACAATGATCTCCTATTTTAACAGGAATAACAGGCATGCCTACCACAGGTCTATGTTTATCTTTAGCACAAGGTTTGGCAATTCTAGCAGTTTCACCGCGGAAATAAATAACATGCCCATCAATATTATCAGCCAAGAGATCTTTAACAATAGCAATATTAGGTTCAACTTTAATTTGCTCAGGAGGTGTATAAGTTCTATTATTGCTTTTACGAACCACAGTTGAAGCTTTAGCATGATCCTTTATCCTAACAGGGAAAGGTGGTTTCTCAACATAAGAAGTAGGAACAATAGGATCATTATAAGTGATAGTCTTTTCTTCAACTTTAATAGGTGCAGCTACTTTTACTTCTATGGGAGGATGATATTTAGACCACTTCTCCTTGGGGAGATCAACATAAGTAGCAAAATATTCACAGAATGAAGCTACTATCTCAGAGTCAAGTCCATATTTAGTGCTAAATTTACGGAAAACATCGATATCCATAAAAGATTCAACACAATCAAACTTAGGTGTCATACCTGACTCCTTACCTTCGTCGAGATCCCAATCTTCAGAGTTGCGTTTAATTCTATCCAATAAATCCCATTTGAATTCAATAGTCTTCATCATAAAAGAGCCAGCACAAGAAGTATCGAGCATGGTGCGATTGTTTTCAGAAAGCCGAGCATAAAAACTTTGAATAATTATTTCTCTTGGGAGCTCATGATTGGGGCATGAATATAACATTGATTTAAGCCTCCCCCAAGCTTGAGCGATGCTTTCTCCTTCGCGAGGCCAAAAATTATATGTATAATTGCGATCACGATGAACAAGATGCATAGGATAAAATTTCTGATGAAATTCCAATTTCAATCGTTTATAGTTCAATGATCCCGTATCATCACGTAGCCTATACCATGGTGATGCATCTCCCTTCAAAGATAAATGGAAGACCTTCCTCTTAACAACATCACCGGGTATACCTGCAAGCTTAAATAATCCACAAACTTCACCCACATATATTAGGTGCTCATCAGGATGCTTTGTTCCATCTCCTACAAAAGGATTAGCTAGCAGTTTTTCTAACATACCCGAAGGAATCTCAAAGTGGAAATTTTCATTTTCATTTTCATTTTCAGTAGGTTCAGTAGGTTGAGGAGCAAATCTTTTCTCTACTGGTCGGGGTGAAGATACCCCGAACAAGCCCCTCAGAGGATTACTTTCCATAGTAACAAGTGACAGTAAATTTCAGCACACTACATAAATTTTTCCTTACCAAATTCCACCTACCAAAGGCGCTTCACTCCCCGGCAACGGAGCCAGAAAAGAGTCTTGATGACCCACAAGTGTAGGGGATCTATCGTAGTCCTTTCGATAAGTAAGAGTGTCGAACCCAACGAGGAGCAGAATGAAATGATAAGCAGTTTTCAGCAAGGTATTCTCTGCAAGTACTGAAATAAGTGGTAACAGATAGTTTTGTGATAGGATAATTTGTAACGAGCAACAAGCAACAAAAGTAAATAAAGTGCAGAAAGGTGGCCCAATCCTTTTTGTAGCAAAGGACAAGCCTGTACAAACTCTTATATAGAGAAAAGCGCTCCCGAGGACACATGGGAATTATCGTCAAGCTAGTTTTCATCACGTTCATATGATTCACGTTCGGTACTTTGATAATTTGATATGTGGGTGAACCGGTGCTTGGGTGCTGTTCTTACTTGAACAAGCATCCCACTTATGATTAACCTCTATTGCAAGCACCCGCAACTACAACAAAAGTATTAAGGTAAACCTAACCATAGCATGGAACATATGGATCCAAATCAGCCCCTTACGAAGCAACGCATAAACTAGGGTTTAAGCTTCTGTCACTCTAGCAACCCATCATCTACTTATTACTTCCCAGCGCCTTCCTCTAGGCCCAAATAATGGTGAAGTGTTATGTAGTCGACATTCACATAACACCACTAGAGGATAGACAACATACATCTCATCAAAATATCGAACGAATACCAAATTCACATGACTACTAATAGCAAGACTTCTCCCATGTCCTCAGGAACAAACGTAACTACTCACAAAGCATATTCATGTTCATGATCAGAGGGGTATTAATATGCATATAGGATCTGAACATATGATCTTCCACCAAATAAACCAGCTAGCATCAACTACAAGGAGTAATCAACACTACTAGCAACCTACTAGTACCAATCCCGGACTTGGAGACAAGAATTGGATACAAGAGATGAACTAGGGTTTTGAGAGGAGATGGTGCTGGTGAAGATGTTGGTGGAGATTGCCCTCTCCCGATGAGAGGAGCATTGGTGATGACGATGGTGATGATTTCCCCCTCCCGGAGGGAAGTGTCCCCGGGAGAACAGCTCTGCCGGAGCCCTAGATTGGTTCCGCCAAGGTTCCGCCTCGTGGCGGCGGAGTCTCGTCCCGAAAGGTTGCTTATGATTTTTTCCTTGACGAAAGACTTCATATAGTAGAAGATGGCCATCGGAGAGCCAACAGGGGGCCCATGAGGCAGGGGGCGCGCCCTGGGGGGTAGGGCGCGCCCCCACCCTCGTGGGCAGGTGGTGGCCCCCCTGACGTATTTCTTCTGTTCAGTATTTTTTATTGTTTCCAAAAATGACTTTCGTGGAGTTTCAGGACTTTTGGAGTTGTGCAGAATAGGTCTCTAATACTTGCTCCTTTTCCAGCCCAGAATTCCAGCTGCCGGCATTCTCCCTCCTTATGTAAACCTTGTAAAATAAGAGAGAATAGGCATAAGTATTGTGACATAACGTGTAATAACAGCCCATAATGCAATAAATATCGATATAAAAGCATGATGCAAAATGGACGTATCACTAGCCACCCCATTTCTCATGCCGCTGCGAGTTCATGCCCAAGACAATTTTATCATAAGTTAGAACCGCGGCAACCAATAAAGTAATATAACTTTGCAGTATTCTGAAATAATGCGTGCTATCTTCTTGTTTGATCTTTCCTTGTATGTACACACCCTACGCTTAGTTGGATAGGTTTGCTGACGCGTAAACCCATGCCGCGGCACTTTGAGGAATGGATCCTTAGCAGCCTGCCGGGGGCGCTTGCTGTCGGGCAAGCCACCTTGCCATTCTCGGCGCAGCCGCTTGCACTGTTGAGCGGACTCGAAACAGAACAAGGGCGTTGCCAATAGCGGAAGGGTTCCCTTGCATGCAGGTTTTCCATACAAGGAGCAAAATCTTTCGAGGAAAATAACCCTATAAAAAGGAAATTGCTCAAGATTTTGCGTGACTTAGCTTTTCCGTCGCCACGCGGATGGTTGTTGCGGCTGCAGACGACACCGCTTACCTGGCTGATGGCACCGGAGTGATGGAGTCGAATTTGACCTCCTCCGTCGCTAGCGTCTGCCCTGTCGCTTGCCCGTACTGGCGCGGACAGACCGGCTCTAGACGAGCCGACCGCTGGGGCCGCCTTCTTCTTCGGAGCCATCATGATGAAGGAGTCGATGCGCTAACTTCTAGACCAGATTTTCACAGCCTCAGTGCCCCCTACCTGGCGCGCCAAAGATGTCAGGGAAAACGACACCTATGGGATTCCGGGGAATCCCTTCTACGGTTGGCAGGGGCGTGGAGCTGCGCAAAGAGTAGGTCTAGCGATCAACGCGAGGGGATTTTTACCCAGGGTCGGGCCGCAAACGATGCATAATACCCTAGTCCTGCTTGTTTGTGTTTATTTGGTGTTCTTGAGCTCTTGAACTAGCTGCGGTGCATGCCCAATCCAAAAGATCTGAATCCTTCCACCGTACGCCTCGAGCCTCCTTTTATACATCAAAGGGGTCGCCAAAGTGGCACACAGGAGGTGGAAAGTATCTACAGTGTACAAGTTTATCGCCTGACACCATAGTACAAACACATTTAATGCGCTGCCTACGTGCCCTCTTGCTTTATCGAGGACGGCAACAGAGCTTGTCCCGTCCGTCGACGCCTCGCCTTGCTTCGACGCGCGTCCAAGCTGATGAGGCATGCAGCGCCATGCTGGCTGGCTGGTTGTTGTCCTGGTGCGGTGACGGGGTCTTCACGAAGATCTGCATGCCACCACGCAGGAGCTTGACTAGTTGGCCTAGAAGCTGCGTGCTGCCACGCAGACGCTCGCCTAGTCGGCGGGCTGGTTGCTGCGTTGGGGCGGCCGCGGGGCAACGAAACTTTGGTAGGTGCGGGCCTGGCTGCGGCCCCGTAGATGCCCCCCTCGGCAAGGGTCTTGCCGGGGTCTCATGGGCGTCCCTGGCAAGGATCCTGCCGGGGGTCTTCGGCCGTCCCCGGAAAGGATCTTGCCAGGGGTCTTCGTCTTCAGGTTCTTTATCTAGACTTGCAGTCCTTTGGTCTTCAAAAAGATTTGCATGCCACCACGCAGGTGGCCCCGAGCCTTGGTCTTGACGTTGTCGATGGTGTCGGAACTCTCGGGCTCAAGGGTGGCGGCCTTGCTGGTGTTGGGCAAGTTGCCCCGGCAAGGCTCTTGCCGGGGCTATGTAGGCCGCCCTGGCAAGGGCCTTGCCGGGGGAAATCCATCTTGCCCCTTTGCTCTTCATGCCTCTGGCTTGAGTGCTGCCTTGGCAATCTCATACCTTTCCTTCCTCTGTCCTGCCAAGCAAGGCCGCGGGTGTGGCTACGACTACCCATGCACGAGTAAAGGGGTACAGAAAGGCCCCTACTTTTGTACACCGACAAAAAGATTAGTAAGAGGCCTAGAAATTTTAGAGAAGTCCGTGGTAAACCTCCTATAGAAGCGAGCATGACCTAGGAAACTATGAATACCTTTTATATCTTTAGGACATGGCATTTTCTCAATTGCATCAACCTTAGCTTTTTCCACTTCAATACCTCGTTCAGAAATTTTATGACCTAAGACAATGCCTTCATTTACCATAAAGTGGCACTTCTCCCAATTCAAGACAAGATTTGTTTGTTCACATCTCTGCAAAACTCGCTCAAGATTGCTTAAACAATCATCAAAAGACTTCTCGTAAACAGAAAAGTCATCCATGAAAACCTCAACAATCTTTTCACAAAAGTCAGAGAATATAGCAGTCATACATCTTTGAAAGGTAGCAGGTGCATTACATAAACCGAAAGGTATACGTCTATAAGCATAGGTTCCAAAAGGACAAGTAAAAGTGGTCTTTTCTTGATCAGGTTGAGAAACAGGTATTTGTGAAAAAACAGAATATCCATCAAGGAAGCAAAAGTGTGTGTGCTTAGATAATCTTTCAAGCATTTGATCAATAAAAGGCAAAGGGTAAAGATCTTTTCTAGTTGCTTTATTTAATTTTCTAAAATCAATTACCATCCTATAGCCTGTAACAATTCTTTGTGGAATTAGTTCATTCTTATCATTAGGAACAACAGTAATGCCTCCTTTCTTAGGGACACAATGAACATGACTTACCCATCTACTATCAGCTATAGGGTAGATTATACCTGCTTCCAGAAGTTTTAATATTTCCGTTCATACCACCTCTTTCATCTTCGGATTTAACCGACGTTGGTGATCAACAACGGGTTTAGCATCAGGTTCCATACTAATTTTATGCTGACATAGAGTGGGACTAATGCCCTTTAAATCATCAAGAGTATATCCAATAGCAGCTCGGTGCTTCCTTAGAACCTTCAATAATCTTTCTTCTTCATGTTCTGAAAGGTTAGCACTGATATTAACAGGATATATTTTCTTTTCATCAAGATAAGCATATTTCAAAGTGTCTGGCAATTGTTTTAATTGAAACACAGGATCACCTTTAGGTGGAGGAGGACCTCCCAGAGTGTCAATAGGCAAATTGTGTTTAAGGAGAGGACGTTGTTCAAAGAAAATCTTATCTATTTCATTTCTTTCATACATATGCACATATTGTTCTAAAGGATCAGTAGGTGGCACAACAATAGAAGCAAGACCAATTAATTCATCGTTACTAGGCAATTCATTTTCTACTAAACTTCGAAAAATTAAATTCATGAGACTCATCACCAAAGCTAACACCGACAGTTTGTTTCTTACAATCTATCTTAGCATTAACTGTCTTCAAGAAAGGTCTACCAAAGATAATGGGACAGAAGTCATCTTGTGGGGAGCCAAGAACAAGAAAATTAGTAGGGTATTTTATTTTCCCACGCAAGACTTCAACATCTCTAATGATCCCAAATGGTGATATGGTGTCTCTATTAGCAAGTTTAATAGTAACATCTATTTCTTCTAACTCTGCAGGTGCTATGTCTTTTGTAATTTCGTGATATAAGGTGTAAGGAATAGCACTCACACTGGCACCCATGTCACATAAGCCATGATAACAGTGATCTCCTATTTTAACTAAGATGACAGGCATGCCCACAACGAGTCTATGTTTATCCCTTTTATCAGGTTTAGCAATTCTAGCAGCTTCTTCACAGAAGTAAATAATATGCCCATCCATATCTTCTTCTAAGAGATCTTTAACCATAGCTATGCTAGGTTCTACTTTGATTTGTTCATCAGGTTTAGGTGTTCTAATTTAGCTTTTGTTAACCACAGTTGAAACTTTAGCATGTTCCTTTATCCTAGGAGGAAAAGGTGGTTTCTCAATATAAGCAGAAGGGACAACTGGATCAACATTATAAAGTATAGTTTCTTCTTTAATTGGTACTGGTTCCTTAATTTCTTCTTCAATAGGTGGGTGGTATTTAAACCACTTCACTTTAGGGAGTTCAACATGAGTAGCAAATGATTCACAAAAGGAGGCTACTATCTCAGAGTCAAGTCCATATTTAGTGCTAAACTTTTGAAAAGCATCGGTATCCATAAAAGATTTAACACAATCATACTTAAGTTTAATACCTGACTCTTTACCTTCGTCGAGTTCCCAATCTTCAGAGTTGTGTTTAATTCTTTCCAAAAGATCCCACCTGAATTCAATAGTCTTCTTCATAAAAGAACCAGCACAAGAAGTATCAAGCATGGTTTGATCATTACGAGAAAGACGAGCATAAAAATTCTGGATAATAATTTCTCTTGAGAGCTCATGATTGGGGCATGAATATAACATTGACTTAAGCCTCCCCCAAGCTAGAGCGATACTTTCTCCTTCACGAGGACAAAAATTATATATATAATTCCAATCACGATGAAGTAGATGCATAGGATATTTTTTTGATGAAACTCCAATTTCAAACGATTCCAATTCCATGATCCAATATCATCACATAGCCTATACCATGCCAATGCTTTTCCCTTCAAAGATAAAGGGAAAACCTCTTTCATAACTTCATCCATGGGTAAACCTACAAGCTTAAACAATCCACAAATTTGTTCTACATATATCAAGTGCATATCAGGATGTTCGGTTCCATCTCCTGCATAAGGATTAGCTAGCAGTTGTTCTATCATACCTAAAGGAATTTCATATTCAATATTTTCAATAGGTGCAGTAGGTTGAGGGGTAGCTAATTGTGGTTCCGGATGAGGTGAAGATACCCCGAACAAACCCCTCAAAGGATTATTTTCCATAGTAACAAGTGACAATAAATTTCAGCACACTATATGAATGTTTCCTTACCAAATTCCACTTACCAAAGGCGCTTCACACCCCGGCAACGGCGCCAGAAAATAGCCTTGATGACCCACAAGTATAGGGGATCAATTTTAGCTCTTTTGGATAAGTAAGAGTGTACAATCTAACGAGGAGAAGAAGGAAATGACAAGTAGTTTTCAGTAAGGTAATGTATGCAAGTGCTGAAATTGTAAGTAGTGGAGTAGTTTGATAGCAAGATAATTTGTAACGAGCAAGTAACGATAGTAGTAACAAATGTGCAGCAAGGTAGCCCAATCCTTTTGAGGCAAAGGGTAGTCCAAAATGGTTCTTATGATAAGCAAAGCGTTCTTCAGGGTACACGGGAATTTCATCTAGTCACTTTCATCATATTGGTTCGATTTGTGTTCGCTACTTTGATAATTTGATATGTGGGTGGACCGGTGCTTAAGTGTTGTTCTTACTTGAACAAACCTCCTACTTATGATTAACCCTCCCGCAAGCATCCACAACTATGAGAAAAGTATTAAGAATAAATTCTAACCATAACATTAAACTTTTGGATCCAATCGGTCCCTTACAGAATAGCGCATAAACTGGGGTTTAAGCTTCTGTCACTCTCGCAACCCATCATCTAATTGCTACTCCAC
The DNA here is from genome assembly GCF_002575655.3 of Aegilops tauschii subsp. strangulata. Taxonomy (NCBI): domain Eukaryota; kingdom Viridiplantae; phylum Streptophyta; class Magnoliopsida; order Poales; family Poaceae; genus Aegilops; species Aegilops tauschii. Next base: position 417,095,821 of record NC_053037.3, on the reverse strand, counting down.
AATGCATTCCCTTAGGCCCAAATATGGTGAAGTGTCATGTAGTCGACGTTCACATGACACCACTAAGGGAATCACAACATACATATTATCAAAATATCAAACACATATCAAGTTCACATGATTACTTGCAACATAATTTCTCCCGTGACCTCAAGAACAAAAGTAATTACTCACAAATGATAAACATGCTCATGATCAGAGGGGTATTAAATAGCATAATGGATCTGAACATATAATCTTCCACCAAATAAACCATATAGTAATAAACTACAAGATGTAATCAACACTACTAGTCACCCACAAGCACCAATCTATAGTTCCGGTAACAAGATTGAACACAAGAGATGAACTAGGGTTTGAGATGAGATGGTGCTGTTGAAGATGTTGATCGAGATTGCCCTCTCCAAGATGGGAGAGTTGTTGGTGATGATGATGACGATGATTTCCCCCTCCGGGAGGGAAGTTCCCCCGGCGGAATCGCACCGCCGGAGGGCAAAGTGCTCCTGCCCAAGTTCCGCCTCGAGACGGCGGCGCTCCGTCCCGAAAGTCCTCTTCTTATTTTTTTTCTAGGTCAAAATCACTTATATACCAGAAGATGGGCACCGAAGGTGGGCCTGGGTGAGTACAACCCACCAGGGCGCGCCTGGGCTCCTTGGCGCGCCCAGGTGGGTTGTGCCCACCGGGTGGGCCCCCTCTAGTAGTTATTTGCTCCAATAATTCTTAAATATTCCATAAAAAATCTCTGTGAAGTTTCAGCTTGTTTGGAGTTGTGCAGAATAGGTGGCCTGACATAGCTTTTCCAGGTCCAGATTTCCAGCTGCCGGAATTCTCCCCCTTGGTGTATACCTTGCAAATTATCAGAGAAAAGGCACTAGAATTACTCCAAAAAGCGTTATTATGGATAAAAACATTATAAATAACAGTAAGAAAACATGATGCAAAATGGACGTATCTGCAGTATCTATGGGAGTAAAAACACGGTCTTTAGAAAAGATCGTGCTACCTGTCGATGCAGGTAGAACCACGGTTGTACTTGCCCAAGAACCAGCCCCACCACACATAACCCAGACTCACGCAGATTGTACCCCTACCCAGTTGGACAGAGAACCAGCTACACCCCTTCTAACCCCAACCCCAATAGATAGTAACCCAGTTCCAGTTGACACAGCACCGTCTCCACCACAGAGCACCCAAACTCGAGCAATTAGTAAGGCAACTGCAGTGCACAAAGCACGAGGACCACCACTCTGAACCCCAAGTCAATGCTTAAAGCCGAAGAAGAATTGTTCTCAGGTCAGGTTCCGTAGCTATGGCTCATACTCCTTTGTTCTTGCATCACTGTATTTACTCATACAAACTAATTTCAAATTTGAAGGATGCAATTGAAACTCCAATGGCGCAACAAGTATGTTTTAAACCTGTTTCTTTAACGTGTTTGCTATTGTAACTTGCTCTATGTTGATTTCAGTTTCAATTGAATAAACAGTTATGTTCTCATGCCATGCACATTACAAATGTTGTTATTGTTATGTAGTTTCCCACACTTATATTCTGTCTGTGCTGCTTTGTCTTAAATAGATATGATTTGAACTGTCTCTATCTTGATCTGGCAACATAAACTGGAATGATATAGACAATACAGTGACCATACTACATAGATATATGTTTGTTTCATGCTGTTAACCTGTCCACCTTACTACTGAACTAGTTTACCAAAATGAGTTTCATATACAACATGGTAACCTGTGATGTGTCTGTTTGTTTCTCTTTCAGAATGCGGACAAAATATAGGAGAAGAGTACCCCATTATGCAATGGTAAAGGAAGTAATGCAGATAAGGTTCAAGATAGTGAGACATCCCTGTTGGTCTCCAAGAAAGCTGATAAAAACTATATTGAAGGCCCTGAGACAACCCCAAAGTCATGTCTTGATGTAGTGTTCGAGTTACTGGCCACTACTGCTGGCACCAGCTCTTCGAACTTGCTACCTGAATTAGTTCGGCTTCTCGAGTCTCAACTTCAAGTTGAAAGACATCGATCAGATTTTCTGCGACAGGAAGCCGAAGGACTGAGGAAGTCCCTGCACAATTCAGATGCATACTTTCTGGTGCAACAGCAAGCCCTGGAGGATTTAAGCGCCAAACAAGAGAAAGTTAATAAGCTTCCTAAGGATCTTGCCAGCATTATGGGTACCCAGGATATTGTTTCTTGAGCTCTTCTAAAGTGGTTTCAGTTCTGGCCTTGTTTTGCTGCGGCGTTTATTTGCACTAGTCACCAACTTTGACAACCAGTGTATGTGATATGCTGCTTTGTTCCCTATATTTGCACTGGTGGCAAACTTTGATGCCCAGTGGATGTAATATGTGTAAGGGCCGTGATAGCCTGGCTTAAGTTGCTTGCTTGTTTATTTCCTTGTTGTCTTGTTTATTTGTTTGCTTCTAGTCAGTGCAGTTTGATGTCTACTATGCAACCTTCTTCTTGTAGACGTTGTTGGGCCTCCAAGTGTAGAGGTTTGTAGGACAGTAGCAAATTTCCCTCAAGTGGATGACCTAAGGTTTATCAATCCGTGGGAGGCGTAGGATGAAGATGGTCTCTCTCAAGCAACCCTGCAACCAAATAACAAAGAGTCTCTTGTGTCCCTAACACACCCAATACAATGGTAAATTGTATAGGTGCACTAGTTCGGCGAAGAGATGGTGATACAAGTGCAATATGGATGATAGATATAGGTTTTTGTAATCTGAAAATATAAAAACAGCAAGGTAACTAATGATAAAAGTGAGCGTAAACGGTATTGCAATGCTAGGAAACAAGGCCTAGGGTTCATACTTTCACTAGTGCAAGTTCTCTCAACAATAATAACATAACTGGATCATATAACTATCCCTCAACATGCAACCAAGAGTCACTCCAAAGTCACTAATAGTGTAGAACAAACGAAGAGATTATTGTAGGGTACGAAACCACCTCAAAGTTATCCTTTCTAATCGATCTATTCAAGAATCCGTAGTAAAATAACACGAAGCTATTCTTTCTGTTCAATCTATCATAGAGTTCCTACTAGAATAACACCTTAAGATACAAATCAACCAAAACCCTAATGTCACCTAGATACTCCAATGTCACCTCAAGTATCCGCGGGCATGATTATACGATATGCATCACACAATCTCAGATTCATCTATTCAAACCAACACAAAGAACTTCAAAGAGTGCCCCAAAGTTTCTACCGGAGAGTCAAGACGAAAACGTGTGCCAACCCCTATGCATAAGTTCACAAGGCCACTGAACCCGCAAGTTGATCACCAAAACATACATCAAGTAGATCACGTGATATCCCATTGTCACCACAGATAAGCACATGCAAGACATACATCAAGTGTTCTCAAATCCTTAAAGACTCAATTCGATAAGATAACTTCAAAGGGAAAACTCAATCCATTACAAGAGAGTAGAGGGGGAGAAACATCATAAGATCCAACTATAATAGCAAAGCTCGCGATACATCAAGATCGTATCACCTCAAGAACACGAGAGAGAGAGAGAGAGAGATCAAACACATAGCTACTGGTACCTACCCTCAGCCCCGAGGGTGAACTACTCCCTCCTCATCATGGAGAGCGCCGGGATGATGAAGATGGCCACCGGTGAGGGTTCCCCCCTCCGGCAGGGTGCCGGAACAGGGTCCCGATTGGTTTTTGGTGGCTACAGAGGCTTGCGGCGGCGGAACTCCCGATCTATTCTGTTCCCTGATGGTTTTAGGGTATATTGGTATATATAGGAGGAAGAAATACGTCAGGGGAGCCACGAGGGGCCCACGAGGGTGGAGGGCGCGCCCAGGGGGTGGGCACGCCCCCCTGCCTCGTGCCTTCCTTGTTGCTTCCCTTATGTACACCCCAAGTCTTCTGGATTGCTTCCGTTCCAAAAATAACTCTCCCGAAGGTTTCATTCCGTTTGGACTCCGTTTGATATTCCTTTTCTGCAAAACACTAAAACAAGGGAAAAACATAAACTGGCACTGGGATCTGGGTTAATAGGTTAGTCCCAAAAATAATATAAAAGTGTAAAATGAAGCCCATAAACATCCAAAATAGATAATATAATAGCATGGAACAATCAAAAATTATAGATACGTTGGAGACATATCACAGTTCTTTTTCCGCGGTTTGCTAGTGGCCGCAATAACCTATTTTTTGAAACTAGGCCACAATAACCATGGGCTACATATTTACTGTAGTGACCATGGGCCTCCTACGGGCCGTAGAAACAATGGGCCTTCTACAGGCTGTAGAAACAATGGGCCTTCTACAGGCCGTAGAAACAATGGGCCTTCTACGGGCCATAGTAACAATGGGCCTTCTATGGGCCGTAGCATCAATGGGCCTTCTACGGGCCGTATGATCGATTGGCCAAACATGGGACAATAACGGGCCGCATTATGGGCCATAAACGGGCTAGAGTTGGAATCGTCCGTTCATGGCCGACCATAACGGGTCGTCGTTAATCGTTCGTATTAGATGACACTATGAAAATGGCCCAACGGATTAACGGGACACAAATGGGCCGACTGTAACCACAGGCTGAATTTGGCCCACAAGCAGAAAAGGCCAGTAACGGGCCGTAAGTAATCGAATGCTGGAAATGAGCCCAAGAATAAATGGGTCCTGAGAAAGCCGAAAGATAACACGGGCTGGAAACGGCCCAATGGAATAATGGGTCGTTAATGGGTATAAAGCAATACACTGTTCATTACGGGCCAGTTTCACCACGGGCCGTTAATGTGCCAAGAGTTACAAAGGGCCTCATATGGGCTGAAAGACGTCATGGGCCATACATGGGCCGGAAGTTACAACGGGTGTCGTGGTTTTGTCACGGCAAATGTCCTAAGGAAAGGACTTAGTCGTGGAGCCATCGCGACGGGTTAGCTTAAAGGGGTTAAAGCGGACAAGGGATGCAAAGAGTTTATACTGGTTCGGCCCCTTACGGTGAAGGTAAAAGCCTAATCCAGTTGTTGTGGAATTGCTAGGGTTTTGATGATCAGGGAGCAAATACGCTTTGCCTGAGTCTCGAGTTGTTGTCTGTTGTCCTAAACCGCCGCCGGGTCGTCCCCTTATATACACGGGTTGACGCCCGTCGATTTACAGATTCCTGAGGCCGGCTCATAAACGTGTCCGGCTCGGTCTCTGCTCTTTCTATCTTACAACACAAGTTTACATATCAATGCCGGTTTATGTCTATAGGCCTTAAACCGGCTTTGGCCCTTGGGCCTTCATAAAGCGTCACCGTCTTTGTCTTCGTGGGCTTCAGATATAATGAACCACTATGGGGTTAATCCGGACTCTCCTGGCCGGTTTATGCCTAGTGGTAATATCCCCAACATTAGGCCCCAGATTGATTTGAACTGGTTCATGGCAATCCTCAATACTTAAGAAAATTTCTTCTTCAGCACCTTCACATAGTCTTGTAAACCGCCGTGATGTCACCTTCCAGGACCATGATAAATCTCCATGACATCATCTTTTATTAAAAACTGTGTATAACCCACCTTCATTAATGGGCCTCTGACAATCGAAGCAACAGAGCTGTCACATATCCCATTTTTTTCAGGCTCCTCGATTTTCGTGCCTACCTTATATCCATTCACCTTATAAATAAGGCCGAGGGGTCCCTTTCACTTTGCCCCCTCATGCCTCTTCGCATCGTCTTCTTCCTCGCGCCGACCAACCCTTCGAGCTCCGCCGCCGCCGTCGGTCTTCGCTTCTGCCTCCACAACGGCCGCTGCATCAACCTGACCGCATCAAAGAAACGCGACAGTCTTCCGCTGCTTCCTCAGCACCAGTGAGTTCCTCTTCTCCTCACTCCAGATCCACCATTAGGGTTCAGTGTTCTTCATAGTTCTTCGAAGCTCTTGGAGCTGTTCTTCCTTGTTCCTCCCATTAGCACAAACAACTAGCTGGATCTGATACTTTTTATGCGGCCGTAGCCATAGTCCTCTTTTTCCTTATTAGATCTTCTCCTTTACACAGAACTCATCTGAACTTGCCAGACTGTTTATGCACTTGAATTTAGGTCTGAATTTTTTTCTAGTTTTCTGTCATACCGCAGATCTGAACTTTATCACATCAATCTGCGAAACTTGTTTTTCCCTCACTTAAGTACTTCAGATCTGTACCTTATATTCCAGAATTGGCGGTTTAACCTCATAGAAAAAATGATAATTCGGTAGGTACCATTAGTCCCCCGTTGAACCGGCTAGCCGCTTTATCTTTGTATTGTCTCCATTGTCAGACTCCGGTTTACCAGTAACTAACCCCGGTTTAACACTATGCGTACATCCTTGTATCACTTTATAGTTGTTCACTGTGAATCTTAAACCGGCAATAATCATGTTTCAGCTTCTCATTGCGATGGCCAAGCAAGTCTATGAATGCAACTGGGCTCCTTCCCGGGTCACGGAAGATCGGTTAAACAGATGCGTCGCAACGGGCGCTTTAGCCAAGAAAGATGTCATCCACTGGAGGGCCCCTGGCCCAGAAAATCCTCCTACACCCAAGGATGGAGAGGTAGTCGTTTTTGCTGACCATCTGGGCCGAGGCTTTAGCCCTCCTGGTTCAAAATTCTTCTGAGATGTGTTGGCTAGTTTTCAACTTCACCCTCAGGACATCGGTCCAAATTCTGTGGCCAACATCTGCCACTTCCAAGTCTTCTGTGAGGCTTATCTTCAAGAGGAACCTACAGTTGAACTGTTTAGGGATTTCTTTCACTTAAACCGTCGTACAGAGTTCACAGACGGACCCAATACTGAATTGGGCGGAATGGCCATTCGGAAAAGGAAGGAAGTCACCTTCCCTCATCCCAAGCTCCACAGTCACCCCAAAGAATGGAACCAGACCTCGTTTTATTGCAAGGATACATCTCCAACTGATGAAAAAACCCTGTCGGATTACCGCCCTCACCGCCTTAGCAATACGCATCATTTCCCTCAGAGGTTAACAGCAAAGGAAAGGGCCATCTATGCCCCACAGCTGTCGAAGCTTAAAGCCTTTATGGCAAACGGTTTAACAGGTGTTGATTTTGCTCGTTGCTGGATCGGCTGGAGCGTTCTACCCTTAAGCCGGCGCCCCAGCTTGATGTGTCAATACACAGGGAGTTTGACCGACCCTCAACGGCACATTAATATTCAACTGACAGAGGCTGAAATCACTGAGGCTGTCAAGAAAATGTTGAATGAACCAGAGGTCGTTTGCGGCCAAATCGGACTAAGTCCTTTCTGCACCTTCAACAAACCGCCATCTATAAGAATTATATAACCTCCTTGTCATAAGTTGCTTCTTTCAAAATATTCTCTGAAAATTTGACTATTTCTGACAGGGTGATGATCCGTTCTGGAATAAGAAACCACAGGATAAACCGGCAAAACCGCAAGACAAACCGGCAAAGCCACTTCGTCCAAAGACCAAGGTTGTTAAAAAACCTGCCAAGAAAGGACCACTGCTTCTTCCGACGCAAATGCTGATGCCGATGTAGCCAATCCGGACTCAGAGGTAGAACTTGACTCTCTTGGTTCATTTTTCATACACCTCATTGACAATGATTATTATCAGGACGGCGCTAAAGGCAGTCAAGCTGATGACGTAGAGGTAATCATTCTTTCCTCCGATTCAGATCCTCTGCCAACATCGAAAATCCGTCGAGCAAACCGGAAAGTAAAATTTTCTCACCCTCTTTCTTACTTGGACCCCAACTTTCTTTTGAAGACGCAGCAACATGAAGCTCGCCGCACGACCCGGCACAGCGGCCAGGTAGTTACCTCCGCCGGTTTACCGAACACTCTGGTTCGGAAACGTCGATCAGAGGTCTCTTATACTCTTGACACTTCTTGCCCCAAGGCGGGTTGTTTCCGACAGCCTCTTAATCCATCTGATTCAAATTATCAGGGCACTTCCCACTCATCTTCTGGCGAGTCGTCAGCCACAAAGCTTCCACCGCTCAAAACGGTTCCTGGGTGAGTCATACCTGTAATTTTTATTTTCACTGCCTTATGCTTGACACAATATCTTGACCTTTTATATTTGTTTCTCTCAGTGCCAAGCCATGACCCAGCAAGAAGGCTCAGTTGAATAAACTGGCTGAGGATAACGTGGCTGTTGAACCGGAAAAAACTTCAAATCCAGAAGAAACCGATGCTGATGCCATGCTTGATGATCCGCCACCTCAAGACCATGACTTGTTTACTGAACAAGTAGAAGTTGACACCACAGGCCATGCTGATAAACCGACCAGCCCCATCCGGACTGCTGACAAACCGGTTAGTCCAGCTAAGGAGACTAACAAACCGTCAACTCCAGCGAAGGCTGCAGATGATAAAGAAGACAATATCATGATTACTGGTACTGGCCATACCACTCCTGGCAATCCTGTCGCTTTATCAAAACATACTGCCAAGGACGAACTTTCTGCTATTGGTAAAGGGAAATGGAACGCCGATTTGTCAAGCTACGCCCATCTCAATGCTCAAGACATTCATTCCGGCTTTCTGAACCGTCTGTATACCAGCCGCGACTATGAGGCCGGTGTAGGGTAACGCGACAGAAAACAAAAAATTCCGACCTACGCACCAGCCCAGGACCACTATGGAGACTGCATACATGGTTTGATCTTTTTCGTTACCGACTCGTAGCGCAGCAGGAAGTAGAGTCGATGACGATCGGCGGTGTAGATCCCCGCAGCTAGGATTTACAACGTCCCAACCGCGAGGATGTATACCCTCATCTGCTCCTCAGACAGCCCTCCGGGAGGCGGTCGAACAGCCCCCCGGACGGTGTCGCGGACAGCCCTTCGGGAGGACCTTCGAAACTCGAACGGTCACTCGGACAGCCCTTCGGGAGGACCTTCGAAACTCGGACGGTCACATGGACAGCCCTTCGGGAGGCACTCACCAACTAAGACCGAAACTACGATCTCTCTACAGAGTTGCACACATACGGTGTCATCTATCCGGCAGGGCTTCGCCGTCCAGAACTAGTTCCTGCCGGAACCGAGACAGCCTTTCGGCTCTACGAAACTATTTCGCGGGGAGGGAGAGAGAAGCCAGATCATTGCATGGCACTTGTATGTGAGAAGGGATGAGGTTTGGGCTGCCCACTCCTCCTCTATTTATAGGAAAGCCAAGGGGTAGGGATGGCTCACAAAAACCCAAAATGCCCATGCAAATGTCACACATGAAGGGCATAATGGGGAGTGAAGTGGAGCTCCATGGAGCCCCACACATGTGGCCAGCCAACCCCCTTGGGGGACCCCCATGAGGAGCATGCTTGGCCCCCAAGCCCTTCTAGAAGCCTTTTGGAGATATCCCAAAAGGTGACTCACCATAAAATATCCCAAAAAGCACTTTCACTATTCACGACGACATTTTTCAGCGTCTGTTCGAACTGAAAATATTTATGTGGGCTTAGAACATTTCCAGTACCCACCAAAATTATTTTCAACGCGTTCCGAAACAATTCCGGTTTAGTGATTTTCATCTGCGAAAAGCATCTGAAGTGGCTCCGGCAACTCCGGAACATTTCCGGTTTTTATCTCAGAAAATTCCAAAAAGCTTCCAGAATGATTCTGGCATCCTCCAAGAATTATCAGGCATGTGCCGAAACCAATTTGACTTAATGGTGTATCCCGAAACAACTTTTCGGTATCATCGAAACTTATCCGATGACCTCTCTCTGTGGTACGATTCCGCTGTCCGAAACTTTTCGGTGTCCGAAACTTTTTCGGTGATTTTCTCTCAGACTCCCTGTCTAGTATTCAGCAGATAGATGACCCTTAAGCGTGTGACCCTATAGGTTCGGTGAAGTATAGACATGACCTGGAACCCCTTCCGATCAATGATCAACATCGGAGCCGTGGACACCCATATTGACCCCTATACCCACACGAATGAATATTCGAGTGAACCTCCAGTTGTAGTGAGCTATTCCTGTTGCTTCGCGATATGTCACAAACACCCGAGGTGAGATTTATTGCATGCCCATGGACGAACAATTTGTCCACCATGCAAGTTACCTCGTTACCGGTTTTGTTCTCTTTTCTCGTTTCCGTGTTCCGGCATCCCAGTGATCAAATCACATTGTGTCTGGCCAGACGATGATGGATACCGTAATACCGAGAGGGCCCGAGAATATCTCTCCATCGTCGGAGGAGCAAATCCCAATCTTGAGCTATCGAGTTACTTGACACACTTTTCCATGAACCCGTAAGCCGCCGTAATAGCCACCCATTTACGGATGACGTTTAACAAACCCCAAAGTTCATGAAGCAAGCATGAAGAAACTCGATACTCTCATGGTCTAAGGAATCATGCAAACGTTAACCATCTCTGTGTTATGTACCATTAACTTGTGACGAATGAATCTCTTAGCATAACATCATGCCGGGTCGATTCAACACAAATGTTCTCTTAACATTGTGCCCTCAAGGTTGCTGACATGGACATGCCCATGATTAGGAAAACATAACCATCATGCAACACTTGAGCTAGTCTTAGAGGCCAGACTAGGAATACATTTTACCGTTTATTATTCCACACGTGCATATGAGTCTTCCTCCGAGCCTCGTGGTTATTGCAGACTCGAGAACCATAGTAGTTATAGCATGGAACATAAACATAATTATGAACTCGGAGATAAATAATATCATTTATTATTGCCTCTAGGGCATATCTCCTACAGACTCCCACTTGCACTAGAGTCAATAATCTAGCTTATGCTAATGCACTTCACACCTGTGGCACACCGGTGTAACTATGCTTCGCTTGTGGTATAGCCTGATGTCCAATGGATCTGACGACTTCAGTTCCGTGTGTATCTTTGCATGTCCTCGCGTTTTCACGTTTTCACAAAATTCATATTTTGTGTGGACTTGGCTTTGTATGTATGTGAATCACAGGTCGAACCTGGATTCCTCAGACTGAGTTATGGAGCAACTACCTGCAGTAGTGTCCCATTGTCAAAAGCCATCTTGGAACTATACTAAGTTCATGAATGAACTATATGATTCAACATCTTCTTTGTCGCTTCTAAAGCGTCAACATACTTAGCCCTTGTTATAGAATTCACCACAGTAACTAGTTTGAACAAATTCCAACTAAATGTGCCACCACATTGTGTGTTACACAAAACCCTTAATTTAAATCGAAAATCGCATGGAGAAAATATGAAGACTGTATCGATGTAACATTTTACAACGAACTCTTCATGATCTCTGCTTGCGAGAAAACCATGTCATCAGTACTTACTCTAGTACTCTGTGACATCTTTAACTGTTGTCCCATGATCAAAAATTTGATCACTTTGGTATCCATACTCACAACACCTTGGGAGTATCGGACATATCTGGTTGTTTTACATACCATGGAATACATGATTAATCCAAACACAAAAGTGTGTGGAATCTACATCATGTATTTTACTCATCAGTGTTTTGGGACACTGAGTCTTGCAAAAACTCTTTCCATGTGACTTTGGCAAGAATCACTCCTTGGTGTTTTAAATGCTAAAAGGTTTTAGCATCTTGTCAATATGTATTCTTTGCTTAGCCCCATAAGGTAAATCTATCTCCATAGATCATCATGCCTAATATGGAGGCTATTTAGCCTAAGCACTTCATCGAAAAACTATTTTCAAATGAAGTCCTAATTCGTGTCAAGAAATTTATTTCCAATTACCAATGTGCCAAGCACATAAGGTTTTTAGAAATATTATTACACTCCCACTTACTTTCTTGAATTACAAGTATCTTCGTTACCCATTGATGAAGTCAAAACCTCTTTGACCATTTCATCAAAACACGAAGATTCCAACTCCATTTTGCTCTCTTCTGTCCATTGCTGGAACTCTGAAGTTTGCATACCTACTAGCATCCTCTGGATCGACAAATTACTTTGGACTGTGTCATATACAAGTCCTACCTTTCATTTCCATCAGATGGAAATCCTTTTATCATCCATGTTTCATATCTCATGATTGAAATATGTATTAATTGCTAGTTCAACCCGAACCGACTTTAAGCATCGCTACGATGAAAACAACCTCATCGTAGTCAACTCTTGAACTTGTTATTTCAACAAGTCGAGCTTTATGGATAAAACATTTTATCCGTATCAGTTTTAAGTTCCATAAATATTCGTTAGACTCTAAGTCTTCCGAAAGGTGTATCAAGGTTTTAATCTTGAATCACTTATATGGAAACTAACTTGGGTTGTATTGGTATTTAGCCAATTCCGGAGTCAGGGCCCATCAACGCTTCCTTGTGTATCGTAGGTATAATGTTGTCTAACAACAATATCTCGTTTTGCGCACCTGAGAGGTTTGCACGAGCCTTGCCTACGTGGTTCAGCTGCAAGTTCGACCGAAGTTCATACATTTTATTGTAGAGACTTCCATATCAGTCGTAGTAGGAAACTCTGGAATCACTTCCAAGGTCTCTTTCCTTTGATCTGATGACGTAGACACTGTTTATCTCGTCGAGTTGCACTATTCTCCCACTCACCTTTTTGAAAGAACCATTCTCTTTAAAAGCACACCGTTTCGCGGCAAAACTATTTGCCTCAGTATAGTGAGGGAGGAATACCCAACATTTTGGTATAACCTACAAAGTAGCACTTGTCTGATTTGGAATAGGTTTGTAACCTTTTACACAAGCCCCATATTCCAAATGTTAAGAAAAGATATAACATGGTTGGGCGTACCATACCATGGCTTCATTTCAACAGACCCGATGTAGCTCTTTTCAGTGTAAAAGCCGCAGTCTCTAAAGCATCACTTTAAAAGGATAATGGCAAATTTATTTATGTCATCTTTGACCTTACCATGTCATAAATGGTTTGATTACATCTCCACGAACTTTCCACTTGCAGTGGTGTTCCGGGAGGTGCAAGTTTATGAAACCCCTTTCACAACTCATCAGACATTCGCTAAACATGTAACTCAAATATTCCTTTGTGCAATCAAATTGCAGAAACATAATTTTCTTGTTACAATAACTTCTACTTCATTTTTGAGAACCTTTCGAACGATTTCAAAAGATCCAGACTTACGTCTCATCAAGTAAATATCCATATATCTACTTGAGTCATTTCTGAAGATAAATAAATCCACCACTAACAACACTTATCGGACTACACACATCAAATGTATGATCACTAATAAGTTTGTTGTTCGTTCCTTATGGCCTGTGAACGGTATTTTAGTCACTTCACTTTTCGGAGGAAAGTTGCAAGTGTCAGATGATTCAAAATCAAAAAGACTTCAAAATTCGTCATAATGGAATTTTCCATGCGGGTTTCTCCAATGTGACCAAATGTAGTGCCACACTTGTGTGGTATTCTTTTAGTCTTGCGACATTTAGCGTCAGTGTTATGGATGTATCATATTACCCTCAATATTCATAGCATACGTCCCATCGATGATGGAAGTATGGCCCTTATGTTATTCATAATACTTAACAACAATTGTTGTTTTTATGAACAACTCTTTTGCAACAAACATTGTGCAATGGGCTAGAGTGTATGAAACTCTAAAATGAATTATGAAAGTAAACCCAGAGGTATTGTATTATTATCAATATTCATAACATACATCTCATTCATAATGAAAGTATGGCCCTTGTGTTATTCATAACATCGAACATAAAAAGTTCTCTTATGAACAACCTTCTTGCAAGATACCTTATGCAATGGGATAGAGTTTGTAAAACTCTAAATGAATTATGAAAATAAATACAGACGGCAATACACCGATGGAAGGTATAGTAACATTTACCATGTTCCCTGTGTATACCTTAACCTCATTTCTAGCTAGTCTTTCAGGCCATAGTAGTTCTTACATCAAGTTGCAACAGAGTGCAATCGAGCGGGCATTTTTGTGATGAACTCACAATACCCAAGAATTAGTGATTAACATGTTTAACCATAATTCGCAAGAACTATATCTTTGACCAGCCTTCTATACATCAAAAACTTGTATGACATTCATACATGAGCTGGATATTCCAGTCTTCTTTCCTTTTGCCTTTATACTTCTAGCAGTTTAACTTTTAGTATTTCTCCTACTCTCAGAAGAAGCACCCAACTTAAGAGTGGCATTAGCCCCGGACTTCCTAGGCGTGTAAGTCATACTAACACCCTTTGGACACTTCCTTTCTCTTTAAGTTGTTGTTTTATTCACCTTTCATTATATGACAGGCGTTCTTCTGGATCCCTTTCCCAACAGTCAAATGCATAGTAAACACTTTTACTAATACTTGCAAACAAACATTGCTTTGTTTGTATCTGAAAATAATTTTCAGTTCCATGAATATCATATAACTATCCCAACTTTCGAAGTTTGGGTTTCATGGAAGCAAACATATTCCACTTGACCGTAACAGAATTCTAGCTTTTGGATCGAAGGACGAGAGTCACATGATCCATAGCATTAGCGGGAGGATACGGAAAGCATGCGATAGGACAAAGTCCTTCTTGGCACTTTTGAGGACAATCCTCATATTACGTTACCAATCGTAAAGTTTTAACCAGATATTTAATAGTTATTCAATTTTAATAGGGAAGGTGGAAATGCGAGCCATTATTCTACAACTATTATGCAAGAAACACTTAAACAGTGTTCATAATTAGTTGCACTGAGAATTAAACATGTTAATTCAATAGTGCGTTCCTACTCAAATCAATATCTCTCATAATTGATTTAGAGTGATTCAAGATCCATATTTCTATTCGATGCCATTGACGGGTTCATCACTGATGACACGAATTTCAATCGGTAGGCCAACTTGCCGATCACATCTCTATGTGATTCTTGTTCATCTTTCGATGGGCGTGTTCCAAGCTCAGGACTCTCCTGCCTGAACGTCAAAGACAACCAAGTGATCTTGGTGCGAGGTCTGACCTCACCCGCCTCATTCCTCTCGATTCGTTCGTGCTCATGTGTACATGGCGCACCCCGAAAAGATACAAATTTCAGACGGTGCTACACTTGGGTGAACACTAACTACTTTGATATTTTAAGTGAGAGATCACCCTAATAAAAAGCGACTACCGCGCAATCAAGAAGGGTGCATCATAAGGGATAAACATCTCAGGCAATTCATAACAGCATGATATGGTATAGCCCTTTCTGACGGAGAAGTCTTTCATTTCTTCGTCTTCGGCATTCGCGTCAGTGTTCACCTTCGCGAAGATTGCCACCACCTTGTCGATGCACCAGATAATATTGCTATCTCTATAGCTAACAAAATAATGCATTACAACAAGGTTGACACGCAGGTCATTAAAGTGCAATCATATGGCTCCAGCCATCATGCCGAATCATGACACGCAGGTCATGCTAATCAAATTACATCATATAGTCATCTCATACATAATCGAATTAGTATGAGCACTGCTATACCACATCACATGCACATCCTGCAAAACCAAGTTAGACGCCTCTAATCGGTTTATGCAAAATTTATTTTACGTGGCTTCTAAGGTTTTGACTTAAACCGTAGCTACCAACATTTTATCATCAAGTATGATTATTCAAGTTGCTAGATTAACATCTCGGGGTGTATGAAATACGAGATAATTAAATCTCGAGCCCCATACTAAACTTTGTCACACGTATGACCCCCGTGCAGATCATATCTGCAATGCCCTTTCATCTGCGAATTTCATCTTTCTTTTGACTACGGCAGAACCCAAAGAACTGATAGCACTTCCATGATCAATCAGGATCACGGATTGCCAGAACTTTGTCAAATTCCACCATGCTGTCTCGAGATTGAGCAAACGCAAATTCTAGGGAAGCAACAAGAACCTCGGGTAACAGATTTCATCTGTCACCCGCATAAATAATTTTCAGCAATAGATCTCATCTACTACCTAATTATATTATGCAATACCCATACATCTCCATGTATTCTAGATTGAAACCTGCATCTACGCATAGCACGGCTCTTGATGCCACTATAGGGTAACGCGACAGAAAACAAAAAATTTCCGACCTACGCACCAGCTCAGGACCACTATGGAGACTGCATACATGGTTTGATCTTTTTCGTTACCGACTCGTAGCGCAGCGGGAAGTACAGTCGATGACGGTCGGCGATGCAGATCCCCGCAGCTAGGATTTACAACCTCCCAACCGCGAGGATGTATACCCTCATCTGCTCCTCAGACAGCCCTCCGGGAGGCGGTCGAACAGCCCCCCGGACGGTGTCGCGGACAGCCCTTCGGGAGGACCTTCGAAACTCGAACGGTCACTCGGACAGCCCTTCGGGAGGACCTTCGAAACTCGGACGGTCACATGGACAGCCCTTCGGGAGGCACTCATGAACTAAGACCGAAACTACGATCTCTCTACAGAGTTGCACACATACGGTGTCATCTATCCGGCAGGGCTTCGCCGTCCAGAACTAGTTCCTGCCGGAACCCAGACAGCCTTTCGGCTCTACGAAACTATTTCGCGGGGAGGGAGAGAGAAGCCAGAGCATTGCATGGCGCTTGTATGTGAGAAGGGATGAGGTTTGGGCTGCCCACTCCTCCTCTATTTATAGGGAAGCCAAGGGGTAGGGATGGCTCACAAAAACCCAAAATGCCCATGCAAATGTCACGCATGAAGGGCATAATGGGGAGTGAAGTGGAGCTCCATGGAGCCCCACAAATGTGGCCGGCTAACCCCCTTGGGGGACCCCCATGAGGAGCATGCTTGGCCCCCAAGCCCTTCTAGAAGCCTTTTGGAGATATCCCAAAAGGTGACTCACCATAAAATATCCCAAAAAGCACTTTCACTATTCACGACGACATTTTTCAGCGTCTGTTCGAACTGAAAATATTTATGTGGGCTTAGAACATTTCCAGTACCCACCAAAATTATTTTCAACGCGTTCCAAAACAATTCCGGTTTAGTGATTTTCATCTGTGAAAAGCATCTGAAGTGGCTCCGACAGCTCCGGAACATTTCCGGTTTTTATCTCAGAAAATTCCAAAAAGCTTCCAGAATGATTCTGGCATCCTCCAAGAATTATCAGGCATGTGCCGAAACCAATTTGACTTAATGGTGTATCCCGAAACAACTTTTCGGTATCATCGAAACTTATCCGATGACCTCTCTCTGCGGTACGATTCCGCTGTCCGAAACTTTTCGGTGTCCGAAACTTTTCCGGTGATTTTATCTCAGACTCCCTGTCTAGTATTCAGCAGATAGATGACCCCTAAGCGTGTGACCCTATAGGTTCGGTGAAGTATAGACATGACCTGGAAACCCTTCCGATCAATGATCAACATCGGAGCCGTGGACACCCATATTGACCCCTATACCCACACGAATGAATATTCGAGTGAACTTCCAGTTGCAGTGAGCTATTCCTGTTGCTTCGCGATATGTCACAAACACCCAAGGTGAGATTTATTGCATGCCCATGGACGAACAATTTTTCCACCATGCAAGTTACCTCGTTACCGGTTTTGTTCTCTTTTCTCGTTTCCGTGTTCCGGCATCCCAGTGATCAAATCACACTGTGTCTGGCCAGACAATGATGGATACAGTAATACCGAGAGGGCCCGAGAATATCTCTTCATCGTCGGAGGAGCAAATCCCAATCTTGAGCTATCAAGTTACTTGACACACTTTTCCATGAACCCGTAAGCCGCCGTAATAGCCACCCATTTACGGATGACGTTTAACAAACCCCAAAGTTCATGAAGCAAGCATGAAGAAACTCGATACTCTCATGGTCTAAGGAATCATGCAAACGTTAACCATCTCTGTGTTATGTACCATTAACTTGTGACGAATGAATCTCTTAGCATAACATCATGCCGGGTCGATTCAACACAAATGTTCTCTTAACATTGTGCCCTCAAGGTTGCTGACATGGACATGCCCATGATCAGGAAAACATAACCATCATGCAACACTTGAGCTAGTCTTAGAGGCCAGACTAGGAATACATTTTACCATTTATTATTCCACACGTGCATATGAGTCTTCCTCCGAGCCTCGTGGTTATTGCAGACTCGAGAACCATAGTAGTTATAGCATGGAACATAAACATAATTATGAACTCGGAGATAAATAATATCATTTATTATTGCCTCTAGGGCATATCTCCTACAGCCGGTTTGGTCAACTTGATGAAGGAACGATATGAGGTAACATAACTATTTTTCTCTTTTGTCCTATTGCAGTTTATCAACTCCAGTAGCCCCAAGTGACGGTTTATGATACCAATATAAACCGGGACTTAGTAATAACTGTATATTTGCAACACGGCATCTTTTTCATTGGTGTAGCCCCCAAGGGTCGGTTTAACTTTATAAAGATGAACCGGGACTTTTAAAAACTTCCCAGATGAGCAATTAGAGCAAACATACATTAGCCCCCAAGTGCCAAGAGGAATACTTGTATTGTGCTTGGGACTTTGCAGAAATTTTTGATCCAGAGCAAATATGCATTAGCCCCCAAGTATCAGGTGCATAACTTGTTATGGGCTTGGTACTTTAAATATGTACTATCAACTCATAATGTGTCTCTTCCCTACAGGCTGAGCTGAGCAGAAAAGAATCTCAAACCGCCGATCTGCAAGAAAATATCAAGTCCCAGCAAGCCGAAACTTCCAAGGCAAAGGATGAGCCGACAAACGCTTTAGCCGCTATGGAAAAGCTAAAGGAGAGTTTCAACAAGGAGCGGGCGGTTTGGAACACAGAGAAATCCGCTTTGCAGAAAAGAGCCGAGGACGCAGAAGCAGCTCTCAAACCGGTGGTAGACGAGCTGACTGGTGTAAAGCGGCAAGTACATGCTATGACTGCTGCTGTGTTTGGTAAGCATCCTTGCTCTATACTTTCAACATGTCTTCCCATGTGTTTCCGGTTTACTAACATTTATAATGATGTAGGAACTCGCATTAGTCATCTGGGCTCTGATGTACAGAAGAAGCTGAAGGCCGCTTACATGCTGATAGAGCAATTGTACACCGGCGCTCAACGAATTATCTGCACCGCTTCTCATAATAAACCGCCGCCGACGTTAATCAAGGATACTTTAAGCCAGCTATCTATGCTGCCTGCCCGGGTAGAAGAGCTAAAGAGATTTGCTCCAAGGGCTGGCGCTCTGACCGCACTAACCCGGGCAAAAGCTTGGGTGCCTGATCTTGATCCGGCAGACGTGGCTAAAGGCTACCCAAGTTTAAAAGAAGACGGTTCCGAATTTGGCAATGAAGATCTCCGCGCCATAAACCGGGAAGTACGTCCACTGGCTTGTCAACTCGCTGAAGAGGTTGATCTTTCATTCTACCAGGCGAGTTACGACACCAACAACAAACGGGTTGCTGCACCAACTCCTGAGGCTCAAAACCTGATCCCTCCAATCCGTAAGCACACTTATGCCCCTGACATTGAACCGTCCACCCTTATAAGCGACGAAGCTGTGTTCCAAGCGTTAACTAGGATTGACTGGACAACTGTTGACTTCCAGTCGCTGGGTAGAGACGAAGAGGATGAACCGGTGCAAGATGATCCGCAGCCGTCAGGTCAAGCTGGTGACCAACCATAATCCGGAGGCCGGTTTAGTCTTCCATGTGCTGCAACACTTATTTGAGAAACGATTATCCTTTTGGGCACTGAAACGCCTTGTAATAGGCTAGTTAAAACACTTGGTCTGTTATGCCTTTATGCATATTTATCTGCGACTGATGCTTGCTAATCCGCCATGCTTACGATATGATGTTCATAATCCATAGCAATTTATTCAAGCTATCCCTACAGATAAGAAGCTTAAAGCGCCCTGGCGGTTTACCACCATGCGGGTCATAATGCCCAAATATATATATATAACCAAGGTTTATAACCAAAGTTATAAAAAGATAACCAAATATGGAAATACGTGATACCTGTGACCTTGAGTCATAATGTTGGCTGACCAACTTTGTAATGAGGGTAACAACCCTAATCCGGAGTATCAGTAACTCCTGTTATATGATGCCGGTTTACAATAAAACCATTCCGGGTTGTGATAAACACTGGTTTATTCAATACTGGTGATTTTGAGTCGAAACCAGACCGGGCTGATAGTCTCCGGATTATAACTGATCATGTACTGACAACTTGAAGTTGACAGCCTAACCGGGTTGATGAACACCGGTTTAAAAAAGATCACAAATCTTGTCAAAAGAGAGAAAACTTAGCAAAAAGCAAATAAAAACCCTTGTAGTCGAGGCTTTTCACGGGCTGCCAGGCCCCAAATTCGAGGCTTTTCATGGGTTGCCAGGCCACTGAGTTAAACCATTTTTGCAAAGCCTTTTAAGATGGTCCTCAATCCTTAACCAAACATCATTTTAACTTGACAAGTTCAGGGTCTTATTAGAGTAACTTGTCAAAGTTCGATGGGTCATACCAGGTTTACCTGGGCGGAGTGACTTACTTAAAGAGGCAGGCTAACCCGGGGTTTTAGGTGTATACACCAGGCTTCCAAGCCATGGCTTGATAGCCTATTACAAGTGTAGATTCTTTGTTCATTTCGACAACAAAGAATCCCCAAGTAACATTTTGAGCTGTGCTCAGTGGGTGCCTATGTTTGAGTTGTTGTTTTACAACACTCTCTTTGGCCCCGGATTGATTTGGCTTTGAGCCGATCAAGAGGTGTGACTATAGTTCGGATACGACCAAGCCCCCAAGTGATGTTGTGGCATTGCGCCGATCAAGAGGTGTAGCTACGGTTCAGATACAACCAAGCCCCCAAGTGATATTGTATAAAGCTTTGATAAGCTGAATCAAGGGGTAAACCAGACGCCGCTTTATAAACAGAAGCTCCATGTAACTACACATGATATAAGAAAAACAACAGATACCCCGCTTTAGCTGAGGTTCCGGTTTATTATATTGATCATAATATATACATTGTCATAGCTATGTACATAAGCAGAGCCTATGGCTCAAGTATAGTAGGGTCGAAGATGGGCTATATTCCACGGCCGGTGGGTCTCCTCCTCCGATTTACGTGAGTCTTTGCGCTCTCGAACATCGATTAGGTAGTATGACCCGTTGTGTAGATTCTTGCTGACCACAAAGGGTCCTTCCCAAGGGGGGATAACTTGTGCATATCCGTCTGATCCTGGATGAGTCGGAGCACCAAATCGCCTTCTTGAAAGGTTCTGGTTCTAACTCGACGGCTGTGATAACGACGTAGATCTTGCTGATAAATTGCCGAACGGGCTGCTGCCATGTCACGCTCCTCATCTAACAGGTCAAGAGCTTCCTGCCGTGCCTTCGCATTGTCAGCTTTGACATATGCCGCTACACGGGGTGAGTCATGACGGATGTCACTAGGAAGAACCGCCTCCGCACCATAAACCATGAAAAAAGGCGTGTATCCCGTCGATCTGTTGGGTGTGGTATTGATGCTCCATAATACAGAAGGTAACTCCTCAACCCAACAACCCGGCGTCCATTGCAAAGGGACCATAAGCCGGGGTTTGATGCCTCTCAAGATCTCTTGATTGGCCCTCTCCTGTAGCGACCCGACCTCAAACGGTCAAGTCTCTGTACTTCAGTGTCATCCCTGGATCGGTAATGCTGACACACACAGTACTCGGAGGATTTATAACAGAGTAGCAATCACACACTTATTACATCGAATGTCTCAGAAGAGAACTTATTACAATAAATATGGCTTAATGCCATCTAATACGATAACAGCGGAAGGCTTGGAAGATAAAGTGAGTCCATCAACTCTAACGGCATAGCTGAGCTGCACGGCAACGGCCTAACGAACCTTACTCCTCGTCTGAAAAGTCTGCAACATAATACGTTGCAGCCCGGAAACGGGTCAGCACATGGAATATGCTGGCAATATAACACAGTAGAGCAAGAACAGAATAATGTTATCACTACATGCATATTTGGCTGGTGGAAAGCTCTATGGTTATAGTTTTGCGAAAAGCCAATTTTTCCCTACAACAAAGGAATAAGTTTTATTTTAATTATCATGGTAGTTGAAACATCATTGAGAAGGTTCCTCCAACTCAATCCCAATTAAAAGTAATTATCAACCCAACAATATTAATTTAGAGTGATGAGATACTTAGGATAATCCAAGTACTAGATACTCAAGATGTCCATAACCGGGGACACGGCTAACCATGAATAGATTGTACACTCTGCAGAGGTTTGCGCACTTTTCCCCACAAGACTCGATCTCCTCCGTTGGTTTTCTCGCACTACATGGTGTTTGAGAAACGGATGACCGAGACACAGTCTTTCAGAAACATTAACTCTTTACTCCGGGCAGACCATACCAACCTACATCCCTCTACCTGTTGATCCACCTCTTCAAGAGCTCATGCAACCTACTCAACTATGCTAGAGCCCATAATAGCTTGTGGCTGCACACGGAAGTTTCTAGCATGAAAATATCTCAGTTCCCTTTGAGCCTGGGTGGCGGACCTTAGGATTATCACACGGGTACTCCGGGATATCCTAGGACAACACTGGATTATCCAGGTGCCCGACAAGCAATCCACCCAGATGTGTATTAAAGTTGCCACCTTAAGTTGAACCATTAATTAAATCATCTCACATCTATCATGGATTCACTCACCCAAACCACGTCTACGAGCATAGCATAGCAATATAAGCAATACGTAGAAGTAACTCCCAAGGGTTTGAATATAACAGGGCAATAGGTTCTACCTCATCAACTACTTCCCAATACCCACAAGTTAATCACATCCTAGTCATGCAATGTTTGAGGATTGGAACTAATGCATAAAAACTGGGTATGGAAGGAGTATGATCAATGTGTTACTTGCCTTGCTGACGATCCACAAAACCTAGGGACTCGTAGTAGCACGCTTCGCACTCCGGGAATTCTATCGCAAACAAACAAGAGCATACATAAGCATTCAAGCAAAGATGCACCGGCAAAACTCAAATAAGAAGAATTGACCAGAAAGTTCAACTTAAGAACTCCGGTTTGCGAAAAGAATCAAATCAAACGGAGCAACGAAACTCAAACTGCGAAAGAACCAAGATCCATTTACTAATCTGAACTAAAGTCAAATTTTACAGTACCAAAATCTTGTTCAAGTTGATTAAACAGAAAGAGGGTTTTGAGACAAAGATCTAGGCGCTTGAATCGCCTGATTCCGATAAACGAGCAAAAAGATAAACTGAAACGAAAATCGGATCAGAAATCACGATCGAAAATAATCGTGAAAAATCCGAGAAAAAGAAGAACTGCGAACAGGCTAACGAACGAACGTTCGCTGTCTGCGGCTAACGAGTGAACACCGTTCGTTAAAACGAACGTACGGACGAACGTCCGCTAAATAAACTAAACCGAGAAAAAATTAAAATCAAACCGGTCTATTCAAAAAAACGAAAACTAGGGTTTTCTAAAAAACCGGATTGGTTTTCTAGAGAAAACCGGCGGCGGTGGCTACCTCGTCGGATCCCGTGGGGCGCGGGGCTCCGGCGGGGCTGGGTAGCGTCGGCGGCAACGGCGGAGGGCGGCGGCGCTGGGCGGCGACGCGGCAAGCGGCGGCAGCTGCAAGCAGCGGGCGGCGGCGCGGCAAGAGGCGGCGACGGCGGTTGCTGCTGCTGCGGCTGCGGGTGACGGGCGGGACGGGGTGGTGGCGGGGGGCGGGGTCGGCTTGGGGAAGGGGAAACCGGGGCGGCGGCGGACTCCCGGACTCCGGCGGAGTCCGGTGCGGGCACGGGCGCGCGGGGGAAGGTGGTGGCGGCGCGGCGGGCCGGCCTGGCTCGGCTGGGCTTCGGCCCAGTCGGGCGCTAGAGTTTTTTTTAATAATTTCGTCGAAACTTAAATAAATCCTAGAAAAATAAATAAAAATCTAAAAATACCAAAACAAATTTTCACCGTCTAAATAAAATATTTAGAACAAGATGAACATTTCTTGGCCCTAAAATGCAATTTGAAAAACGTGCAATTTTTCTAATGCAAATAAAATAGCAATAAAATCCGAATAAAATCAAATATTTGATTTTAATATTTTTCCTCCAATATTTCAATTATTTCGGAAAAGTCATATTATCTCCTCTCATATATTTTAATATGAAATATTTTTGGAGAGAAAAATAATTAAAACCAATAATCCTTGTTTCAATATTTAATAAAATTCAAATATGAAAACAATGAAATCCCCAATTCTCTCCGAGGGTCCTTGAGTTGCTTAGGATTTCGAGGATCGCGAAACGAAATGCAATAAAATATGATATGCATGAATGATCTATGTATAACATTCTAAATTGAAAATTTGGGATGTTACAAACCTACCCCCCTTAAGATGAATCTAGCCCTCGAGATTCGGGTTGGCTAGAAAATAGGTGTGGGTGGTCTTTGCGAAGATCATCCTCTCGTTCCTAGGTGGCTTCATCCTCGGTATGGTGGCTCCACTGAACTTTGCAAAACTTGATAACCTTGTTGCGGGTGACTCGGCTGGCAAATTCAAGAATCCTAACTGGCTCTCCTCATAGGTCAGATCACTGTCCAACTGAATCGCCTCCAAGGGTACTGTATCTCTTAACGGTATATCGGCTATCTCAGCATAACACTTCTTCAGCTGTGAAACATGAAACACATCATGAACTCCTGACAGTCCTTCAGGTAACTCCAACTTGTAGGCAACTTCTCCCATATGTTCCAAAATACGATACGGTCCTACAAATCTCGGGGCTAACTTTCCCTTGACTCCAAAACGTTTCACTCCTCGCAAGGGTGACACTCGAAGATATGCTCTGTCTCCAATTTCATAGGTTACCTCCTTGCGTTTGAAATCTGCATAACTCTTTTGCCTGGACTGAGCTACCTTCAGTCTATCTCGGATCAGCTTAACTTTCTCTTCAGACTCCTTGATCAAGTCTGGTCCAAACAACTGTCGGTCTCCAACTTCATCCCACATCAACGGTGTTCTGCACCTTCGTCCATATAGGGCTTCGAACGGTGCCATCTTCAAACTGGCTTGGTAGCTATTGTTGTACAAGAACTCTGCGTAGGGCAAATTGTCATCCCAACTAGATCCATAATCCAGCGCACAAGCCCTCAACATGTCCTCCAGAATCTGGTTGACTCTCTCAGTCTGTCCATCCGTCTGTGGGTGAAATGCTGTACTGAACTCCAATCTCGTTCCCAAAGTCTGGTGCAGTTGATGCCAAAACTTTGAGGTAAACTGTGTTCCTCTATCTGATACTATGGTCCTCGGAACTCCATGCAGACATACGATCCTGGTCATGTATATCTTGGCCAACTTCGCACTTGTATAGGTTGTTTTCACTGGGATAAAGTGAGCCACTTTGGTCAAGCGATCAACTACTACCCATATAGAATCATATCCTGATTTGGTCCTGGGCAATCCAGTGATGAAATCCATGCCAAGTTTATCCCACTTCCATTCGGGTATCTGCATAGGCTGTAACAATCCTGCTGGCTTTTGATGTTCTGCCTTCACTCTCTGACATACATCACATACGGCTACATACTCGGCAATATCCTTCTTCATACCAGTCCACCAGAAATGTTCCTTCAAATCCAAATACATCTTGGTGTTTCCGGGCTGTATCGAGTATGGTGAGTCATGAGCCTCCTGAAGTATTAACTTCCTGATCTCTGTGTTATTGGGCACATAAACACGGTCCTCAAACCATAAGGTGTCGTGCTCATCCTCACGAAAACTTTTGGCCTTTCCTTTGCTCATTCTTTCTTTTATCTCGGCAATCTCTTTGTCATCCTTCTGAGCTTCCCGAATCTTTCCTAACAATGTAGACTGAACTTCCATTGTTGCAACAAAACCCTAGGAACAATCTCCAATCGAACTTCCCTGAGATCCTCTGCTAACTCCTTTGGCAATCCCGTGGTCACTAGGGTGTTAGCATAACTCTTCCAACTCAAGGCGTCTGCTACGACATTGGCCTTGCCTGGATGATAGTGCAGCTTCATGTCATAATCCTTTATAAGCTCCAACCATCTCCTCTGCCTAAGGTTCAGCTCCTTCTGTGTGAAAATGCACTTCAAACTCTTATGATCCGTGTACACATCACAACGATTTCCAATAAGGTAATGTCTCCAAGTCTTGAGCACATGCACTACTGCTGCTAACTCCAAATCATGCATGGCATAATTCAATTCGTGCGGTTTTAGTTGTCGTGAGGCATACGAAACAACTCTTCCGTCCTGCATAAGCACACTTCCAAGTCCTAGGCGAGAGGCGTCGCAATACACTTGGAAATCCTTGCGGATATCCGGCAGAATCAGCACTGGGGCTGTAGTCAAACATTTCTTTAACTCCTGAAAACTTGCCTCACGTTCTTCCGTCCATTTAAATTTGGTATCCTTCTTCAATAACTCCGTCATTGGCTCTGCAATCTTGGAAAAATTCTCAATGAATCTTCGATAGTATCCTGCGAGTCCAAGAAAACTGCGGATCTCGCTAACTGAAGTGGGTGCCAACCATTCAGTGACTGACTGAACCTTGGTGGGGTCTACTGCTATACCTTCTCCTGATATAACATGTCCAAGGAATCCGACTTCCTTCAACCAAAACTCACATTTGCTGAACTTGGCATACAACTGGTGTTCCCTGAGTTTCTCGAGAACTAAACATAAACGCTCTTCGTGCTCCTCCTCATTCTTCGAGTATACCATTATATCATCAATGAACACCACAACAAACTTATCCAAATATTCCATGAACTCTTTGTTCATCATGCTCATGAAATAGGCAGGGGCGTTAGTCAGTCCAAATGACATGACTGTATATTCATACAACCCGTACCGTGTGGTGAATGCTGTCTTTGGTATATCCTTCTCTCAAATCTTCAGCTGATGATACCCTGATCGCAGATCGATCTTTGAAAACACCTTAGCTCCTTGCAGTTGGTCAAACAAATCATTGATCATCGGCAGTGGGTATTTGTTCTTGATCGTCACCTCATTTAACGCACGATAATCAACAACCATTCTTAGAGACTTATCCTTCTTCTAAACCAAAAGCACTGGGGCTCCCCATGGTGATGAACTCCGTCGAATGTAACCTTTCTCCAATAACTCCTTGATCTGCTTCTTAATCTCCTCCAGATCATTTGCGGGCATCCGGTAGGGTCTCTTTGATATTGGCCCTGTACCTGGCAATAGCTCTATCAAAAACTCGATGTCACGATCCGGTGGCATGCCTGGTAACTCCTCTGGAAAAACATCCGGGTAATCCTTCACTACAGGCACTTCCTCCTGAATAACTCCCGTGAGGGTATTTACTTGGCTCCTCCTAGGCGCATGCCTAGATACATACTTAATCCTTTTTTCCTCCGGGGTGGTGAGATAAATCGACTTACTAGCACAGTCAATGCTTCCTCCATACTTTGACATCCAGTCCATGCCTAATATCACATCCAATCCTTGTGACTCCAAAATTATTAGGTCTGACGGGAAAACATGGCTACCAATGGTTAGGGGTATCTGGTCGCACCATCGACTAGCCATATACTCTGCTCCAGGTGAACTCACTAACAGAGGGGTCCTAAGGTTTGGGTTGGTAGTTTAAACTTATCCACAAATCCCCTTGATATGTATGAATGCGATGCACCAGTGTC
Source organism: Aegilops tauschii subsp. strangulata (assembly GCF_002575655.3). Taxonomy (NCBI): domain Eukaryota; kingdom Viridiplantae; phylum Streptophyta; class Magnoliopsida; order Poales; family Poaceae; genus Aegilops; species Aegilops tauschii. The sequence continues at coordinate 417,068,194 of NC_053037.3, read as the reverse complement.
AAAAATAACAAGGGTGGTAAAAGACTTAACCAAAAACTTACAGATAACCGCGTCTGGCTGCTCTTCAACCTCCTCCACGTTAACGTGGTTCACTTGTCCTTTGTTGAATGGATTGGGCTTCTTCCCAGCACTCCCATTGCCGTTTCCATTCTTCGCTTCAGGGCACTCTGTGGCATAGTGTCCAGTCTTCCCACACTTAAAGCAAGTAATGTGACTTAGATCTCTCTTGGCGGGTGTGGCTGGATTGGAGCGGTTCTGATTGTTGCTTGTTCCGTTCCCAGTCCCATTCTTAGAACCATTGTGGTTATGCGAACTTCCTCCGGTGTGGTTATGACCTCCATGGTTATGAACAAGTCCTCCCGAGTTCGGGGTTAGACGAGGTTTCTGCTGAGCTCCTGAGTTAGACCTCCCTTGCCCATACTTCCTCTTACGGCTCTCAATCTGTTGCTGCTTCCCTTCAGTCATAAGAGCCTTATCTACCAACTCCTGGTAGTTGTTGAATGTTGCCACCATCAACTGCATGCTCATCTCATCATTCAGCCCTTCCATAAACTTTTCCTGCTTTGCGGCATCTGTGGCCACATCATCAGGGGCATAGCGAGATAACTTGCTAAACTCATCCACGTACTGAGCTACGGTGCGGTTCCCCTGGCGTAAGTTGCGAAACTCATGCTTCTTCATGCTCATAGCTCCAGTTGAGACATGGGCTGTGCGAAAAGCTTGCTGAAACTGATCCCAAGTGACGTTGGCTATGGGGAAAGTGGTCGTATAATTCTCCCACCATGAGGCTGCTGGTCCATCCAATTGATGTGCGGCAAAGCGCACCTTCTCAGCATCTGTGCAACCTGCGGTGGTCAACTCCCTTCCAATACGGCGTAGCCAATTATCAGCAACTATAGGCTCGGTGCTACTGGAAAACACCGGCGGCTGCAACCTCAGAAAGCGAGCTAAGTTGTCAACTGGAGGCGGGTTGTTGTTGTTGTTATTGCCTTGGTTCTGGACTAACAATTGCATCAAGGCATTCTGTTGCTGGATCAACTGAGTAAGCTCTGGCGGGAAGGCAAATCCGGTGTCACGTCTCGGAGGCATCTGGTGGGTTTAGAGGGGAGAGATTAGAATAGAAAAGGGGTCTAGTGAGAAAGCACTACCCATATGCACATGAGACAAACACAATCATTTCACTCAATCAATCAAGCAAGGCATACAAACGGTCTAGAACTATCATTGAAAGTGTTCAACTACTACTATATACATGGGGGAATACTACTAATTATTTGGTGGTCATCTAAAAATTTTGATCGGTAGAGGACTCCATAATGTCTGCTCCAGCTTTGTCTTCAAAGTCATCTTCACTGGGGTCGGAGTCGGTGTCGTCGATGATGATGTAGTTCTCAGGGCAAGTGGAATCGTCGTCCTCTCCTCCTAGCGCGGGGTCTCCCATGAATACTCCGATCTTCTTTATCAGGTTGTCATTCTTCTCCAATAGTGTTGCAATTTCCTCCTCATATCCATCGCGTGTAGACTTGAGTTCTTCTTCTAGCTCGATGATCCTTGTCTTCGCCTTCTTCAAATCTATCATGTCTGTGCACATCTAATTCTCTTGGCGTCGAATGTGCTGGTTTAACTCCTGGATGAAAGCTGCAATGGATCTGTCCTTCTTGGTGCTGATCATCTCCCATTGCTCATCTCGGCGCCCACATATCTGGTAAATAGTGTCCTTGAGATCCTTGTTGTAGACTTCTCCAATACGTCCCATGGTAATGTGGGCTGCCATGCTCTTGCCTAGACTCCAGGTGGGTGCTTCAAAAGAAAATTCTATGGGCTTAGTGGTTGGCGAGAACGTCCTTCCTGGAACTTGAACTTGAATCATCCAGCGCTCCTCTTCTGGTAAAGTGGCGTTGTAAGTCCCGGTGAATCTTGGTATTCCGATGTTCAGGTACCTAGTGACTTCCTTCAAGTGGCACCCAAAGGGTGTGTCTTCATCCGGTTGTGCAAACTTGTTCTTCGAATCCGCCATCCTAAAGAGTAGAAAATGGAGAGGAGTCAGAAATGAGTAGAGAAGAGTGACCTATGGCTTAACTTAGTGGTCGTGTCCTACACTCAACGTGTGCTCTGATACCATCTTGTAGCGACCCGACCTCAAACGGTTAAGTCTCTATGCTTCAGTGTCATCCCTGGATCGGTAATGCTGACACACACAGTACTCGAAGGATTTATAACAGAGTAGCAATCACACACTTATTACATCGAATGTCTCGGAAGAGAACTTATTACAATAAATATGGCTTAAGGCCATCTAATACGATAACAGCGGAAGGCTTGGAAGATAAAGTGAGTCCATCAACTCCAACGGCATAGCTGAGCTGCACGGCAACGGCCTAACGAACCTTACTCCTCGTCTGAAAAGTCTGCAATATAATATGTTGCAGCCCGGAAACGGGTCAGCACATGGAATATGCTGGCAATATAACATAGCAGAGCAAGAACAGAATAATGCTATCACTACATGCATATTTGGCTGGTGGAAAGCTCTATTGTTATAGTTTTGCGAAAAGCCAATTTTTTCCTACAACAAAGGAATAGGTTTTATTTTAACTATCATGGTAGTTGAAACATCATTGAGAAGGTTCCTCCAACTCAATCCCAATTAAAAGTAATTATCAACCCAACAATATTAATTTAGAGTGATGAGATACTTAGGATAATCCAAGTACTAGATACTCAAGATGTCCATAATCGGGGACACGGCTAACCATGATTAGATTGTACACTCTGCAGAGGTTTGCGCACTTTTCCCCACAAGACTCGATCTCCTCCGTTGGTTTTCTCGCACTACATGGTGTTTGAGAAACGGATGACCGAGACACAGTCTTTCAGAAACATTAACTCTTTACTCCGGGCAAACCATACCAACCTACATCCCTCTACCTGCTGATCCACCTCTTCAAGAGCTCATGAAACCTACTCAACTATGCTAGAGCCCATAATAGCTTGTGGCTGCACACGGAAGTTTCTAGCATGAAAATATATCAGTTCCCTTTGAGCCTGGGTGGCGGACCTTAGGATTATCACACGGGTACTCCGGGATATCCTAGGACAACACTAGATTCTCCAGGTGCCCGACAAGCAATCCACCCAGATGTGTATTAAAGTTGCCACCTTAAGTTGAACCATTAATTAAATCATCTCACATCTGTCATGGATTCACTCACCCAAACCACGTCTACGAGCATAGCATAGCAATATAAGCAATACGTACGTAGAAGTAACTCCCAAGGGTTTGAATATAACAGGGCAATAGGTTCTACCTCATCAACTACTTCCCAATACCCACAAGTTAATCACATCCTAGTCATGCAATGTTTGAGGATTGGAACTAATGCATAAAAACTGGGTATGAAAGGAGTATGATCAATGTGTTACTTGCGTTGCTGACGATCCACAAAACCTAGGGACTCGTAGTAGCACGCTTCGCACTCCAGGAATTCTATCGCAAACAAACAAGAGCATACATAAGCATTCAAGCAAAGATGCACGGGCAAAACTCAAATAAGAAGAATTGACCAGAAAGTTCTACTTAAGAACTCCGGTTTGCGAAAAGAATCAAATCAAACGGAGCAACGAAACTCAAACTGCGAAAGAAACAAGATTCGTTTACTAATCTGAACTAAGGTCAAATTTTACAGTACCAAAATCTTGTTCAAGTTAATTAAACAGAAAGAGGGTTTCGAAACGAAGATCTAGGCGCTTGAATCGCCCGATTCCGATAAACGAGCGAAAAGATATACTGAAACGAAAATCGGATCAGAAATCGCGATCGAAAATAATCGCGAAAAATCCGAGAAAAAGAAAAACTGACGAACAGGCTAACGAACGAACGTGCTGTCTGTGGCTAACGAGTGAACACCGTTCGTTAAAATGAACGTACGGACGAACGTCCGCTAAATAAACTAAACCGACAAAAAAATAAAATAAAACGGTCTATTAAAAAAACGAAAACTAGGGTTTTCTAAAAAACGGATCGGTTTTCTAGAGAAAACCGGCGGCGGCGGCTACCTCATCGGATCCGGCGGGGCGCAGGGCTCCGGCGGGGCTGGGTGGCGTCAGCGGCGACGGTGGAGGGCGGCGGCGCTGGGCGGCGGCGGCGGCGGTTGCTGCTGCTGCGGCTGCGGGCGACAGGCGGGACGGGGTGGTGGCGGCGGGGCGGGGCGGCATATAAAGGGGGGCGGGGTCGGCGGCGGACTTCCGGACTCCGGCGGAGTCCGGTGCGGGCACGGGCGCGCGGGGGAAGGCGGTGGCGGCGCGGCGGACCGGCCTGGCTCGGCTGGGCTTCGGCCTAGTCTGGCGCTAGAGTTTTTTTAAATAATTTCGCTGAAACTTAAATAAATCCTAGAAAAATAAATAAAAATCTAAAAATACCAAAACAAATTTTCACCATCTAAATAAAATATTTAGAACAAGATGAACATTTCTTGGCCCTAAAATGCAATTTGAAAAACGTGCAATTTTTCTAATGCAAATAAAATAGCAATAAAATCCGAATAAAATAAAATATTTGATTTTAATATTTTTCCTCCAATATTTCAATTATTTTGGATAAGTCATATTATCTCCTCTCATATATTTTAATATGAAATATTTTTGGAGAGAAAAATAATTAAAACCAATAATCCTCGTTTCAATATTTGATAAAATTCAAATATGAAAACAATGAAATCCCCAACTCTCTCCGAGGGTCCTTGAGTTGCTTAGGACTTCGAGGATCGTGAAACAAAATGCAATAAAATATGATATGCATGAATGATCTATGTATAACATTCCAAATTTAAAATTTGGGATGTTACATCTCCGCTTGACCATTGGACTGAGGGTGAGCCACTGATGATACGTCAAGCCGGATGTGCTCACGTTGACAGAACTCCTTCATGGCACCCTTTGACAGATTGGTACCATTGTCTATTATAATGCTGTGTGGAAAGCCAAACTGGAAGATCACCTTTTTGATGAATTGAACCGGCGTAGCTGCATCACACTTACTGACTGGCTCTGCCTCCACCCACTTTGTGAACTTATCAACCGCCACCAAAAGGTGGGTCTTCTTGTCCTTGGATCTCTTGAAGGGCCCAAGCATATCCAGCCCACAAGTTGCAAACGGCCAAGTGATTGGAATCATCCTCAATTCTTGAGCCGGTACATGAGCGCGTCGTGAGAATTTTTGACATCCATCACACCTTTTGACCAAGTCCTCTGTAACACCCCGTATGTAACTTGCCATATTTGTAACTCCGACTCTTGCCATTTCCGGCTATGTGATATGTTTTTCCCTTCGTCGTCGGGTTTTGTCTTTCGTTTTGTATTTTGTCATGTCATGCATTTTCATATCATGTCATCATGTGCATTGCATTCGCGTACGTGTTCGTCTCATACATCCGAGCATTTTCCCCGTTGTCCGTTTTCCAATCCGGCGCTCCTATCTCCTCCGGTGCACCCCTCTTGTTTTCTTTCGTGTGCGTGTGTCAAACTTTCTCGGAATGGACCGAGGCTTGTCAAGTGGTCTTCTTATACCACCCGGAGACTACCGGTCAAGTTTCGTTCCATTCGGAGGTCGTTTGGTACTCCAACGGTTAACCGGGCATCCGCAAAGTCCATTTGAGTGTCCAGCAAACCCCCCCTCCAAAATCAGCCCAAAACCCACCAAACTCTCTTCCATGCTCTAGGTCGTTCGATCACGATCGTGTGGGCGAAAACCGCACCTCATTTGGAGCCTCCTAGCTCCCTTTACCTATTTATATGTGGGCATCCCGAAAAACGAAATCGCAGTCTAACCCTAGCGTCTTCCACCTCGCGCCGCCGGACAACGTCCGCCCGCGCCGACGGACGAATCGCAGCGCGCCACGTCACCCTCTCTCTCTCTCCTCCCGCGGCCCGCCGGAGCCCGTCCCCGGCCCCCGCGGCCCGAGCCCGCGCCGCCCGCCGCGCGCGCCTCCCGCCGGCCGGCCCGCCGCCGCGGCGCCGCCGCGCCCCGCCTCCGGCGACCCGCCGACCGCCGCCCCGGCGCTGCCGCCGCCGGCGCCGCCCCGCCCGACGCCGGCGACCCTCCGGCCTCGCCTCCTCCGCCCTCCGGCCGCCCCGGCGAGCTGCTCCACCGCCCCGTCGAGCTCCCTCGAGCGAGCCCGAGATCAGCCCTCGATCCGATCGGATCTGGTGAGCGTTGACTTTCTCGCGACCCGTTTTTTTCTCTAAGTCCTGAATTTTTCTCAGCATGTGCCTATGTTCGATAGTGCATAACTCCGTGCATGTAGCTCCGATTTGTGCGTATAATATGTCAAATTGTTCGTCTCGTAATGCTCTACATTTTGTTCAATTGCACCATGTTCATTAGAGGTCATCTTGATGCCCAAATCTCTGTTGGAAGAGGGCTAGTTGCTGTTATTCTCTGGTTCTTAGCAGAACTTGGAGATTTGTCATTTTTGTATCATTAAATCTGTGCATCTTTTGAGCATGAGCTCTACATGTGTTTTGAAGTATGTCATGCCATCTTTCCAGTGGTGTAGTCCATGTATTTTTGTGATCTCTGTGGTGAATAGCACAAGCATGCAAAGTAGGCCCCGTAATATTTCTGATTTCAGGGACTTCGTGATTTCTCTAAGTCCTTGTCTGCTGTAATTTTGTTGCCATGTAAACTTGATGCTACAGAGTGATCCATGCATATTTTGGAGGCGTTCAGTAAGGATGTTTTGTAGCTATAGTTGTAACTGATCCATTCCTGCAATTGTTTGCAATTATGGAGTGCCATAGCATGACTCAATCTTGCTCTACTTTTGCTATAAAATATTTCTGGCAGATTCTTAACATGATATGCAATTTTGCCAAGCTTATTGTAGTTGATCCATGTATGCTATGCTATTGTTCTTGCCATGGATAGCTTCATAAACATGCCATCTTGCTGTAGGTATGCTTGGTTTGTCATGCATTGCTCTGTAGTGAATGCATCAAGCTCACAAAGAGGCCTACATATTAATATTTCTGCCATGCTCTGTTTTCTGCTAAGTCTGAAACCTGATAACGAAACTTGCTATGTTTACATGCTTGCCATCATATCTTCTGGTCCTTTTAGGCTTATGGTCAGTAAGGGACTTTTGTCATGTGAATTTAGTATAACACTTACATGCCTTGTTTTACTATGTTAAGTTCCTGTAGCATGTTGATTTCGTGCTCTGAACATTGCTACCTGATGCTGTTTTCTGCCATGTCCAGTTTTTCACCAAGTCTGAACCTGTAATCTTTTGCACTTTTGCCATGCTTGTTTGAGCTTGATATGTTGTGAACTAGCCGTAGCTCAGTGTTCATCTTTTGTCAAGAATCTCCTGTAGATTACTGCCATGTGCTTTGTTGCTATGTTGGGGTGCTGTAGCATTGTTACTTGTTGCATTTTGAGTGCTACCTTGCTGTTTATCGCAGTTTCGTGTCATTCTTGTTTTGCTTGCCATTTGCAAACCGTGCATCCGATTCCGGTGATCTTTATATCGATTTCGACCGAAATCATCTCATCTTTCCAGTGGCATGCTTGGTTTGCCAAGTTACTGCCATGTTCATCATTTTCCTTCCGGAGCACGCATATGCATCGCATATCATACATGTTTTGCATCATGTTGCTTGTGCATTTCTCGTTGTTGATTGTGGTTCCGTTTGTTTGTGTTCTTTTCTTGGGTAGAGCCGGGAGACGAGTTCGTGAACGAGGAACCTGTCGAGTACGCTTACGAGGATCAAGCTTTCGACAACTCTGAGAATCTTGCAGGCAAGATGACCACCCCTCGAAATCACTTCTATCTTTGCTATACTAGTTGTTCGTTCTATTGCCATGCTCCGCTACCTATCACTTGCTATATCATGTCTCCCATTTTAGCCATGTCAGCCCCTAACCATCCTCTCCTAGCAAACCGTTGTTTGGCTAAGTTACCGCTTTTGCTTAGCCCCTCTTATAGCGTTGCTAGTTGCAGGTGAAGTTGAAGTTTGTTCCATGTCAGAACATGGATATGTTGGGATATCACAATATCTCTTATTTAATTAATGCATCTATATATATTTGTAAAGGGTGGAAGGCTCGGCCTTATGCCTGGTGTTTTGTTCCACTCTTGCCGCCCTAGTTTCCGTCATACCGGTGTTATGTTCCTTGATTTTGCGTTCCTTACGCGGTTGGGTGATTTATGGAACCCCCTTGACAGTTCGCCTTGAATAAAACTCCTCCAGCAAGGCCCAACTTTGGTTTTACCATTCGCCGCCTAAGCCTTTTTCCCCCGGGTTTTCGCGAGCCCGAGGGTCATCTTATTTTAACCCCCGGACCAGTGTTCCTTCGAATGCTGGCCCAAACTGGGCGATGTCCGGCGCCCCCTGGGCAACCAGGGTCTATGCCAACCCGACGTCTTGCCCATCCGGTGTGCCCTGAGAACGAGATATGTGCAGCTCCTATCGGGATTTGTCGGCACATTCGGGCGGCTTTGCTGGTCTTGTTTTACCATTGTCGAGATGTCTTGTAAACCAGGATTCCGAGACTGATCGGGTCTTTCCGGGAGAAGGTTTATCCTTCGTTGACCGTGAGAGCTTATGATGGGCTAAGTTGGGACACCCCTGCAGGGTAATATCTTTCGAAAGCCGTGCCCGCGGTTATGAGGCAGATGGGAATTTGTTAATGTCCGGTTGTAGATAACTTGTCACTTGACCCAATTAAAATACATCAACTGCGTGTGTAGCCGTGATGGTCTCTTCTCGGCGGAGTCCGGGAAGTGAACACGGTCTGAGTTATGCATGACGTAAGTAGGTGTTCAGGACCTCTTCTTGGTCATTGCTAGATGACGTCCGTTCCGTTGCTTCTCTTCTCGCTCTCATTTGCGCAAGTTAGCCACCATATATGCTTTTGCCGCTGCAGCTCCACCTCATTACACCTCCCTCTCCTATAAGCTTAAATAGTCTTGATCTCGCGGGTGTGAGATTGCTGAGTCCCCGTGACTCACAGATTCTACCAAAACAGTTGCAGGTGCCGACGATGCCAGTGCAGATGATGGCGCCGATCTCAAGTGGGAGTTCGACGAGGAACGTGGTCGTCACTATGTGTCTTTTCCTGATGATCAGTAGTGGAGCCCAGTTGGGACAATCGGGGATCTAGCATTTGGGGTTGTCTTATTTTCATCTGGATTTTGACCGTAGTCGGTCTATATGCTTGTATTTTGGATGATGTATGAATAATATTAATGTATTGTGTGAAGTGGCGATTGTAAGCCAACTCTTTATCCCATTCTTGTTCATTACATGGGATTGTGTGAAGATGACCCTTCTTGCGACAAAACCACTATGCGGTTATGCCTCTAAGTCGTGCCTCGACACGTGGGAGATATAGCCGCATCGTGGGCGTTACATCCTCGGCATCAGCATGAGCTGTTAACCAATAAAAACCGTGACGAAACGCCTTGGCCACCAGAGACTTTGAACCGGCGTGGTGACCACAATCTCCTTCGTGGATCTCACGCAAAATTTCACGGCCTTCTTCAGGAGACACACAGCGCTGAAACGCCCCTACCACACTGCAATGATGTAACTCTCCATTGATAATAGTCATGGACTTGGACCGCCGGATTATCTGCCTGGCCAAAGTTTCATCCTCTGGTAACTCGCCCCGGTTCATATACGCCAGATATGGAACCGTCCAATCTGGAATAACATGAAGAGCCGCCACTAACTGAGCCTCCGGATCAGGAATAGCCAAATCCTCTTCACCAGGGAGCTTAACGGACGGATTATGCAGTACATCCAGGAAGACATTAGGTGGAACCGGTTTACGTTGGGAACCCAAGCGGCTTAAAGCAGCCGCTGCTTCATTCTTCCGCCGGTCCACATGATCCACCTGATAACCTTTGAAGTGACCTGCAACAATATCCATCTCATGACGATATGCCACCATGAGTGGGTCCTTACAGTCCCAAGTACCGGACACTTGTTGAGCCACCAGGTCCGAGTCACCGAAGCACTTAACTCGGCTTAGATTCATCTCCTTAGCCATCCGAAGACCATGGAGTAAGGCCTCATATTCAGCTGCATTGTTAGTGTAAGGGAACATTAAACGGAGAACATAACAAAACTTATCACCTCGTGGGGAAGTTAATACGACTCCAGCCCCCGAGCCCTCCAATTGCCTGGACCCATCAAAATGAATAGTCCAATAAGTATGATCCGGCTTCTCTTCTGGCGCCTGTAGTTCTGTCCAATCATTAATGAAATCCACAAGTGCCTGAGATTTGATCGCCGTCCTGGGCATATATTTTAACCCGTGAGGCCCAAGCTCAATAGCCCACTTAGAAATCCGGCCAGTTGCTTCCCTGTTCTGGATTATATCCCCCAAAGGAGCAGAACTGACCACAGTGATGGGATGACCTTGGAAATATTGCTTAAGCTTCCGGCTTGCCATGAAAACTCCATACACCAGCTTCTGCCAATGTGGGTACCTTTGCTTGGACTCAATAAGTACCTCACTGATATAATAAACCGACCGTTGAACCGGAAACTCTTTGCCGGCCTCCTTGCGCTCCACCACAATAGCCACGCTAACAGCCCTGGCATTAGCTGCCACATATAGCAACAATGGCTCTTTGTCAATCGGAGCAGTGAGAACCGGCGGATTAGCTAGCTACCGCTTTAAGTCCTCAAATGCTTCATTAGCGGCGTCACTCCCGACGAAGTTATCCGTTTTCTTCAGCATCTGATACAAAGGGATGGCCTTCTCGCCAAGGCGACTGATAAACCGGCTCAGCGCGGCAATCCGGCCTGCCAGGCGTTGACATCATTGATACACTTCGGTTTGGCCAATGAAGTGATGGCTTTGATCTTTTCCGGATTAGCTTCAATGCCCCTGTTAGACACCAAAAAGCCCAAGAGCTTGCCTACTGGTACACCAAAAACACACTTGGCCGGATTAAGCATCATTTTATAAACTCGGAGGTTATCAAAGGTCTCCTTCAAGTCATCAATCAATGTCTCCTCCTTCCTTGATTTCACCACAGTATCATCTACATATGCATGAACATTGCGGCCGATCTGATTATGAAGACAATTCTGCACACACCGCTGATAAGTCGCCTGGGCACTCTTGAGCCCAAAAGGCAGAAGGCTCCAAAGGGAGTTATGAAGGCTGTCTTCTCCTGGTCCTTAACTACCATTTTGATCTGATGGTAACCAGAATACGCATCTAGAAAGCTCAAACGCTCGCAACCCGCCGTAGCATCAATGATTTGATCAATACGAGGGAGGGCAAAAGGATCTGCTGGACAAGCTTTGTTGAGATCTGTATAATCCACACACATACGCCAAGTGCTGTTCTTCTTGAGTACCAGCACCGGATTAGCCAACCACTGAGGGTGAAACACTTCGATGATAAACCCAGCCGCCAAGAGCCTGGCAACTTCTTCTCCAATAGCCTTGCGTCTTTCTTCATTGAACCGGCGAAGAAATTGCTTGACCGGTTTATACTTGGGATCAACATTGAGAGTGTGCTCAGCGAGTTCTCTCGGTACACCTGGCATGTCAGAAGGCTTCCACGCAAAGATGTCCCGATTCTCACGGATGAACTCGATGAGCACGCTTTCCTATTTCGGATCCAAGTTGGCGTTGATGCTAAACTACTTGGACGAATCGCCAGGCACGAAATCAATAAGCTTAGTCTCATCAGCCGATTTAAACTTCAGGGCCGGATCATGTTCTGTAGTTGGTTTCTTCAATGAAGTCATATCCGCCGGATCAACATTGTCTTTGTAAAACTTCAACTCTTCTGTTGCACAAACCGACTCAGCATAAGCCGCATCACCTTCTTCACACTCCAAAGCGATCTTGCGGCTCCCATGCACTGTTATTGTTCCCTTGTGACCCGGCATCTTGAGCTGCAGATAGACATAACAAGGCCATGCCATAAACTTAGCATAAGCCGGCCGTCCAAACAAGGCATGATGCGGGCTTTTGATTTTCACCACTTCAAAGGTCAATGTTTCTGATCTCAAGTCATGCTCATCTCCAAAAGCCACCTCCAGAGCTATTTTACCAACAGGATATGTCGATTTACCAGGTACCACACCATGGAACACCGTATTGGACGGTTTAAGATTTTTATCTGTTAACCCCATGCGACGGAAGGTTTCGTAATAAAGGATATTGATACTACTCCCCCCATCCATGAGTACCTTAGTGAACTTATAACCTCCCACCTGAGGCGCCACCACCAATGCCAGATGACCCGGATTGTCAACCCGGGGTGGATGATCCTCTCTACTCCACATGATCGGCTGCTCAGACCAGCGCAAGTAACGGGGCACCGCCGGTTCAACGGAGTTCACTGCCCTCTTATGAAGCTTCTGATCACGCTTGCACAAGCTAGTGGTGAAGACATGATACTGCCCACTATTCAACTGCTTTGGGTTTCTCTGATAACCCGACTGCTGCTGTTGCTGCTGATTGCCCTAATGATTATAACCACCTTGGTTGCCCTGATTGCCTTGATTGTTATGTCCACCCTGATTACCATGGAAGCCTGAACCGGAATTGCCTCCACCATAACCCGGCCCATGAAATCCAGGGCCTGAACCGCCACCCGGTCCATGATCATACCGAAAGAGATCAGAATTTTTGAACTCCTGCATGATAAAACAATCCTTCCAGAGGTGCGTGGACGGTGTCTCCTTCGTTCCATGTTTTGGACAAGGCTGGTTCAACAGATAAGACAGGCGGTCTGGGTTAGGACTTGGCCCTCCACCACGCTGGGGCGGTTTACCCTTACGCCACTGACCCTTGTCCTGCGCGTTGGTATTAGCCACAAAATCCAGGCTGGCATCCGCTTTACGCTTACCATTATTTCCATGACCCGCTGGGTTATGTTGCTGCCCTTTGGTATTGCCGCTCTTCTTTCCCTTCCCTGTCTTGTCATCGTCGGACTCGGGATCCTTGGTACTATCAGAGTCGGCATACTTTACCAGAGCAGCCATGAGAGTCCCCATGTCATTGCAGTGACGCTTGAGCCGTCCCAATTTCAACTTCAGTGGTGTAAACCGGCAATTGCCTTCCAACGTCAAAACTGCTGTATTAGCGTTGATACGGTCTGATGAATGCAAGATTTGTGAAACCCGACGCACCCAATGGGTTGTTGATTCTCCTTCCTCCTGTACACAGGCAGCCAAGTCCACAATCGACATAGGTTGCTTGCACGTGTCTTTGAAATTTTGAATAAACCGGGCTCTCAGCTCAGCCCATGACCCAATGGAGTTAGCTGGCAAGTTTTTCAACCAAGTGCGAGCCGTTCCTTCCAACATCATGGTAAAGTATTTAGCACACGTCGCATCGTCCACATCCAGCATCTCCATTGCCATATCATAGCTTTCGACCCATGTCTCGGGGGATAAATCGGCGGTGTAATTCGGCACCTTGTGCGGGCCTTTGAAATCCTTGGGCAGGCACACGTTGCGCAACGCTAGGACGAGACACAGTACTCCCAAAGAGCTGGAAGTAACTCCTGGTTCCACTGATGTGGTTGGACGAATCGGAGTAAGTTGACGGGCCTCGTGTTGCGCTGCTAACTCGGCCTCTCGACGAGCTCGAGCGCGATCCACCACATCCAGAGCATCACCTCCATCACCCGCCGGGTTATGGCCACGGGGCGGATCACGGTTTCGCGCATTGCTTGACACGACCGGTTCATCCATACGCCTGCTGTAGCTCCGGCTTGGGCGGGGAGTAGAATGGATCCTCTCGCGACTATATGAATAAGCCTCCTGCTGAACCAAAGCTGTCTAAAGAAGCTCCCTAACTAGTCGCGTCTCGACTGCCACTGGAAACTCGCCTTCGATCGGGATGGCCGCCAGCCGTGAAGCAGCAGTGACAATGTTGTCCATTGGGTTAGAGTAATGACCCGGTGGTGTTGGGACATGCTGTGTCACAATGTTGTTCCGGTGAGGCGGATCCACCAAACGTGGCTGAACCGGCGCCCCCGCTCCAGGTGCCTCCGCCCGGTTTACCACCGGCGGATTACTGGTCCCTGCTCCTGGGGTATTAAAGAGGTTCCTAGCTTCATAAACCGGCGGCAGGCGAGATCGGTACCTCCTCTTCAGGACATCGTTCGACGCACTCTGATCCAGCATAAGCCGGTAAGCCTGTGCATCCAATGCGGCCCGTTCTGCAGCCATCCCGGTATCCTCAGCTGCTAAGTCGGCTTTGGCCTGGGTGATCTGATCTTTCACCTTCGTGATTTCCGCATTATGTGCATCTTGATCCGCCGGATTAACCTCCGCCATCAGCGTCGCCAAAGCGTCAAATAAATCAGATAGAACCTGAGCCGGTGGTCGCACAGGGCCTCCTGCCCCGGCCGCTGCCGCTGCTGCTGATCCGGAAATCATTGCCGTTGCGGTCGAAGAGTGGAGCGCTGGTTGTGTACCGGCCATGAAGATCACAACCCGGTTTGGCGGATCAAAGGGGTCCGGAATACTGTCGCCATCGGAACCGCCCCCAATCCGGCCATCTTGCAACTGATATAACGACTCAATCTCTCCGGTCGATGACTCGTCGCCGGAATAAACGACGGTTTCACCACCAAATTCTGATCTATCCTCAGATTCCCCTCCGTGGATGACTCCCACGAAGGCACGCTTCATCACAAGCTTAACCCAGGCAGGTCTCGCACGCTGAGCCGTTTCGACGAGGTCGGTGCAGATGTCCAGCTCAGGGCCCGGTTCGCCGATCTTGCCAATGAAAACGTGTATGCCACCGAAGGGGACCCGGTACCCGTACTCGATTGAGCCGACCTCGGGGCCCCAGCCTGCATCGTCGATGTAGAGCTTGCCACGACGACTCTTGGTCATCCTGCCCACAGCGTAGCCCTTGAGTCCTTCGAAGCTGCCCTCTAAGAACTCGAAACCATCGTGCGACAGCCCCACGGTGGGCGCCAACTGTCGTGGTTTTGTCACGGCAGATGTCCTAAGGAAAGGACTTAGTCGTGGAGCCATCGCTACGGGTTAGCTTAAAGGGGTTAAAGCGGACAAGGGACGCAAAGAGTTTATACTGGTTTGGCCCCTTACGGTGAAGGTAAAAGCCTAATCCAGTTGTTGTGGAATTGCTAGGGTTTCGATGATCAGGGAGCGAATACGCTTTGCCTGAGTCTCGACTTGTTGTCTGTTGTCCTAAACCGCCGTCGGGTCGTCCCCTTATATACACGGGTTGACGCCCGTCGGTTTACAGAATCCCGAGGCCGGCTCATAAACGTGTCCGGCTCGGTCTCTGCTCTTTCTATCTTACAACACAAGTTTACATATCAATGCCGGTTTATGTCTATAGGCCTTAAACCGGCTTTGGCCCTTGGGTCTTCATAAAGCGTCACCGTCTTTGTCTTCATGGGCTTCAGATATAATGAACCACTATGGGGTTAATCCGGCATCTCCTGGCCGGTTTACGCCCAGTGCTAATATCCCCAACATTAGGCCCCAGATTGATTTGAACTGGTTCATGTCAATCCTCAATACTTAAGAAAATTTCTTCTTCAGCACCTTCACATAGTCTTGTAAACCGCCGTGACGTCACCTTCCAGGACCATGATAAATCGCCATGACGTCATCTTTTATTAAAAACTGTGTATAACCCACCTTCATTAATGGGCCTCCGACAATCGAGGCAATAGAGTTGTCACATATCCCATTTTTTCGGGCTCCTCGATTTTTGCGCCTACCTTTTATCCATTCACCTTATAAATAAGGCCGAGGGGTCCCTTTCACTTTTCCCCCTCGTGCCTCTTCGCGTCGTCTTCTTCCTCGCGCCAACCAACCCTTTGAGCTCCGCCGCCGCCGTCGGTCTTCGCCTCTGCCTCAACAACGGCCGCTGCATCAACCTGACCGCATCAGAGAAACGCGACGGTCTTCCGATGCTTCCTCAGCACCAGTGAGTTCCTCTTCTCCTCACTCCAGATCCACCATTAGGGTTCAGTGTTCTTCATAGTTTTTCGAAGCTCTTGGAGATGTTCTTCCTTGTTCCTCCCATTAGCACAAACAAATAGCTGGATCTGATACTTTTTATGCGGTCGTAGCCATAGTCCTCTTTTTCCTTATTAGATCTTCTCCTTTACACAGAACTCATCTGAACTTGCCAGACTGTTTATGCACTTGAATTTAGGTCTGAATTTTTTTCTAGTTTTCTGTCATACCGCGGATCTGAACTTTATCACATCAATCTGTGAAACTTGTTTTTCCCTCACTTAAGTACTTCAGATCTGTACCTTATATTCCAGAATTGGTGGTTTAACCTCATAGAAAAAATGATAATCCGGTAGGTACCATTAGTCCCCCGTTGAACCGGCAAGCCGCTTTATCTTTGTACTGTCTCCATTGTCAGACTCCGGTTTACCAGTAACTAACCCCGGTTTAACACTATGCGTACATCCTTGTATCACTTTATAGTTGTCCACTGTGAATCTTAAATCGGCAATAATCATGTTTCAGCTTCTCATTGCGATGGCCACATGTCGGTTACCCTTGACGAAAGCACTTCCATGACGTGCCATTTATCGTCATGGAAGTGGACACTTCCGTGATGATAATTTTGGTAATGTCATGGAACACTTCTACGACTGCATAGGTATGACTATCTTGATTTTGTCATAAAATCGTCACGGATGTACATGCATGATAGAAAACGTGACCTACTGTGACAAACACGTATCATCACGGAAGTGTATTTTTTTGTACTGAAAGTAGAGATAAGTATTTCCCTTAGTTGGAGAACCAAGGTATCAATCCAGTAGGAGGTACAAGCAAGTCTCCAATCTATGCACCTGCACAAACAATGAAACACTTGCACCCAACGCGATAAAGGGGTTGTCAATCCCTTCATGGTCAATTGCAAGGATTAGATCTGATAGGGATAGATATAAAACATTACTAAAACGTAAAACAAAATAAAAACAAATAAATTGCAGCAAGGTATTTTTGGTTTATAGATCTGAAAATATATGATAGAAAATAGACCCGGGGGCCATAGGTTTCACTAGAGGCTTCTCTCTTGGAAGAAAAATAACACAGTGGGTGAACAAATTACTGTCGAGCAATTGATAGAAAAGCGCAAAGTTATGATGATATCCAAGGCAATGATTATAAATATAGGCATCACGTCCGTGTGAAGTAGACTGACTCCTGCCTGCATCTACTACTATTACTCCACACATCGACCTCTATCCAGCATGCATCTAGAGTATTAAGTTCATAAGAACAGAGTAACGCCTTAAGTAAGATGACATGATGTAGAGGGATAAACTCAAGCAATATGATGAAAACCCCATCTTTTTATCCTTGATGGCAACAATACAATACGTGCCTCGCTGCCCCTACTACGTCACTGGGTGAGGACACCGCAAGATTGAACCCAAAACTAAGCACCTCTCCCATTGCAAGAAATACCAATCTAGTTGGCCAAACCAAACCGATAAGTCGTAGAGAAATACAAAGATATTAAATCATGCATGTAAGAATTCAGAGAAGATTCAAATAATATTCATAGATAATCTGATCATAAATCCACAATTCATCGGACCTCGACAAACACACCGCAAAAAAGTATTACATCGGATCGAACTACAAGAACACCGAGGATAACATTGTATTGAAGATCAAAGAGAGAGAGAGAGAGAGAGAGAGAGAGAAGAAGCCATCTAGCTACTAGCTATGGACCCGTAGGTCTGAGGTAAACTACTCACGCTTCATCGGAAGGGCAATAGGGTTGACATAGATGCCCTCCGTAATCGAATCCTCCTCCGGCAGATCGCCGAAAAAGGCCCCAAGATGGGATCTCACGGGAACGGAGGCTTGCGGCGGCGTTAAAGTATTTTGTTGGACGCTTCTGGTCGTTTGGGAATTTATAGGCTAGGAATTAGGGTTAGAGGAGCTCCGAGGGGCCCACAAGCCCTCAGGGCACCCCCCCTAAGGCTTGTGGCTGCCTCGGGACTCCTCTGACTTCATCTCCAAGTCCTACGTGTGTCTTCTGGTCCAAGAAAAATCATAGTAAAGTTTTATTCCGTTTGGACTCCGTTTGATATTCCTTTTCTGTAAAACTCAAAAACAAGGAAAAAACAGAAACTGGCACTGGGCTCTGGGTTAATAAGTTAGTCCCAAAAATAATATAAAATAGCATATTAATGCATATAAAATATCCAAAACAGATAATATAATAGCATGGAACAATAAAAAATTGTAGATGCGTTGGAGACGTATCAAGCATCCCAAGCTTAATTCCTGCTCGTCCTCGAGTAAGTAAATGATAAAAACAGAATTTTTGATGTGGAATGCTACCTAACATATTTATCCATGTAATATTCTTTATTGTGGCATGAATATTCAGATCCATAAGATTCGAAACAAAAGTTTAATATTGACAAAAAACAATAATACTTCAAGCATACTAATAAAGCAATCATGCTTCTCAAAATAACATGGCCAAAGAAAGTTATCCCTACAAATTCATATGGTCTGGCTATGCTCCATCTTCACCACACAAAAATATTTCAATCATGCACAACCCCGGAAGCATTCAAGCAATTGTTTCATACTTTAGTGTTCTCAAACTTTTTCAACTTTCACGCAATACATGAGCGTGAGCCATGGATATAGCACTATAGGTGGAATAGAATATGGTGGTTGTGGAGAAGACAAAAAGAAGGAGATAGTCTCACATCAACTAGGCATATCAACGGGCTATGGAGATGCCCATCAATAGATATCAATGTGAGTGAGTAGGGATTGCCATGCAACAGATGCACTAGAGCTATAAGTATATGAAAGCTCAAAAAGAAACTAAGTGCTTGTGCATCCAACTTGCTTGCTCACGAAGATCTAGGGCAATTTGAGGAAGCCTATCATTGGAATATACAAGCCAAGTTCTATAATGAAAAATTCCCACTAGTATATGAAAGTGGCAAAATAGGAGACTCCCTATCATGAAGATCATGGTGCTACTTTGAAGCACAAGTGTGGAAAAAGGATAGTAGCATTGCCCCTTCTCTCTTTTCTCTCATTTTTTGTGGTCTCTTTGGCCTTTTTTCTCCTCTCTTTTTTCGTCCGAAGTCTCATCCCGACTTGTGGGGGAATCATAGTCTCCATCATCCTTTCCTCACTTGGGAAAATGCTCTAATAATGATGATCATCACACTTTTATTTACTTTACAACTCAAGAATTACAAATCGATACTAGAACAAATATATGACTCTATATGAATGCCTCCGGCGGTGTACCGGGATGTGCAATGACTCAAGATTGACATGTATGAAAAATATATGAAAGTGGCTTTGCCACAAATACGATGTCAACTACATGATCATGCAAAGCAATATGACAATGATGAAGCGTGTCATAATAAATGGAACAATGGAAGTTGCATGGCAATATATCTGTGGTGGCTGTTTCGAGGAAGGACATATGGTGGGTGTAATGCACCGATGAGAGTTGCGCGGTACTAGAGAGGCTAGCAATAGTGGAAGGGTGAGAGTGTGTATAATCCATGGACTCAACATTAGTCATAATTAAAGAACTCACATACTTATTGCAAAAGTCTAGAAGCCATTGAAACAAAGTACTACATGCATGCCCCTAGGGGATGGGTTGGTAGGAGTTAACCATCGCGCGATCCCGACCTCAACACAAAGGATGGCAATCAAAAAATAAATCATGCTCCGACTTCATCACATAACGGTCACCTTACGTGCATGCTACGGGAATCACAAACATTAACACAAGTATTTCTACCAATCCATAATTACTCACTAGCATGTCTCTAATACCACCATCTTTATATCTCAAAATAGTATGCAAGGAATCAAACTTCTCATAGTATTCAATGCACTTTATATGAAAGTTTTTATTATATCCCTCTTGTAAGCCCATCATATTAGGACTAAATTCATAACCTAAGCAAATTACCATGCTGTTTAAGACTCTCAAAATAATATAACTGAAGCATGAGAGTTCAACATTTTTTATAAAATAAAGCCACCACCGTGCTCTAAAAATATATAAGTGAAGCACTAGAGCATATTGCCTAGCTCAAAAGATATAAGTGAAGCACATAGAGTATTCTAATAAATTCACGATTAATGCGTGTCCCTCTCAAAAGGTGTGTATAGCAAGGATGATTGTGGCAAACTAAAAAGCAAAGACTCATATCATACAAGACGCTCCAAGCAAAACACATATCATGTGGTGAATAAAAATATAGCCTCAAGTAAATTTACAGATGGATTGAAGACGAAAGAGGGGATGGCATCCCCAAGATTAGATGCTTGGTTGTCCTTGAATATTACCTTGTGGTGCCTTGGGCATCCCCAAGCTTAGGCTCTTGCCACTCCTTATTCCATAGTCCATCAAATTTTTACCCAAAACTTGAAAACTTCACAACAGAAAACTCAACAGAAAAAATCATGAGATCCGTTAGTATAAAAAAAGCAAATCACCACTTTTGGTACTATTGTGAACTCATTCTTTATTTATATTGGTGTTATATATACTGTATTCCAACTTCTCCATGGTTCATACCCCTCGATACTACCCATAGATTAATAAAAATAAGCAAACAACACATAGAAAACAGAATCTGTCAAAAACAGAACAGTCTGTAGCAATCTGAAAACTTCGAATACTTATGTAACTCCAAAAATTCTGAAAAATTAGGACAACAAATTTGTATATAAATATTTTGTAAGAAATTCAGATCGAAAGCACGCTTCTGTGATTCTTTAAAATTGTTTTACTGGGCGCAAAAGTTTCTGTTTTTCAGCAAGATCAAGTCAACGATATACCAAAGTATCCCAAAGGCTTTACTTGGCTCAAACACTAATTAAAATCACCAAAACACAATTACTACAGAGATAATAATGTGTAAACTCATAAAAAAGAAAATAAAAATATTGGGTTGTCTCCCAACAAGCGCTTTTCTTTAAAGCCTTTTAGCTAGGCATTGATAATTTTAATGATGCTGACATGAAAGATAGCAATTGAAACACGAACAGCGCATCATGTAGCATGTGAAAATAAAGTTTAAGTCTAACATACTTCCTATGCATAGGCATTTTATAATCAAACAAATTATCAAGATAAGCAAAAACTAGCATATGCAAGGAAGAAGAAAGAAACAATATCGATCTCAACATAATGAGAGGTAAATTAATAACATGAAAATTTCTACAACCATATTTTACTCTCTCATAATAATTACATGTGGGATCATACTCAAATTCAACAATATAGCTATCACATAACATATTCTCTACATGATCCACATGCATGCAAAGTTGACACTCTTCCAAAATAGTGGGATTATCATCAAATAAAGTCATGACCTCTCCAAGCCCACTTTTACCAAAAATTTCATAAGATTGATCATACTCCAAAGTAGTGGGATCATTATCACCTAGAGTTTACACTCTTCCAAATCCACTTTCAATATTATTGCAAACATATTTATCAAGAGGCTTAAATAAATTTTCAAGATCATAAGAAGCATTATCACCCCAATCATGATTATTGCAATAAGTAGTGGACATAGCAAAATTAGCATCCACAAGCTTAGGGTTTTGCATATTATTAGCACAATTGACATAATGGAATTTATAGTAACATCATTGCAATCATGCTTTTCACTGAAGGAACTATCAAGTGTGGATGCAATAGCAATAATTTCATGTTTAACATAAGGAACTATAGCAAGTTCATCTCCATAAGCATAATTAATATAGGCATCATGTCCATAAGAATAGCAAGCATCATGCTCATCAAGAGGGGATAATTCAATCAAATTAACAGAATCATAATTATCTGTATATTCATGCGTATCATTATTTTCTTCCAAAGCAGCGGACATTCTCTCAATAAATTCTTTAACATAGGCATTATGAGCATAGGTTTCATAGCAATATTTAAGTATGTCAAAATTTTCAGATTTGTAGAGAGTAATATCATACTTTTCAGTCAAAAAAGCAAATTGATAAGCACCCTTAAAAGCAACAAATTCTTTAAATTGTTCGATATCATAGTAACTATAAAAACCTTTGGCATAAAGAAGATAGGATTTCATTATCATTAAACTCACATAGGTAGGGAAGGTGTTTTTAGGGTTCTCCGAGCAACAAGTAATTATAAATTTCACATAGATTCAAAGCATAGCATAGCAAACAATTTATTTGATTCCATAAGAGTCCCTCCTTTTCAGACAAACGATGACGCACAAAATGAGCATGCTCATCTAATGATTTTCCCTCAACTAGACTAGTTGGGGTTTCGGCACGAGCACATATGGATCGAAGATGATCCAAGTAGAAAACTTTAAGTGGGTCCATATCAATAGATTTTTAGCAAGCAAAGATGCAAGCAAATAGAAGGCACATGTCAACACAAGCAAAGGTAGCAAATGAGCAAAAAGGCATACAGAAAGAAGGCGAATAAAATGGCAAATCTTTTTGTGTTTTTCTGAAAATTTTTTAGAAGTGGGGGAGAGGAAAACGAGAGGCAAATGGCAAATAATGTAATGCAAGAGATGAGAGTTTATGATGGGTACTTGGTAGGCTTGATGTAGAACCTCCCCGGCAACGGCGCCAGAAATTCTTCCTACTACTTCTTGAGCTTGCGTTGGTTTTTCCCTTGAAGAGGAAAGGGTGATGCAGGAAAGTAGAGATAAGTATTTCCCTCAGTTAGAGAACCAAGGCATAAATCCAGTAGGAGGCACAAGCAAGTCTCCAATCTATGCACCTGCACAAACAATCAAACACTTGCACCCAACGCGATAAAGGGGTTGTCAATCCCTTCAAGGTCAATTGCAAGGATGACATCTGATAGAGATAGATATAAAACATTACTAAAATGTAAAACAAAATAAAAACAAATAAATTGCAGCAAGGTTTTTTTGGTTTATAGATCTGAAAATATATGATAGAAAATAGACCCGAGGGCCATAGGTTTCCCTATAGGCTTCTCTCTTGGAACAAAATAACACGGTGGGTGATACGTCTCCAACGTATCTATAATTTTTTATTGTTCCATGCTATTATATTATCTATCTTGGATGTTTTATATGCATTTATATGTTGTTTTATATGATTTTTGGGAATAACCTATTAACCTAGAGCCTAGTGCCACTTTCTGTTTTTTCCTTGTTTTTGAATTTTATAGAAAAGGAATACCAAACGGAGTCCAATTGACGTGCCAATTTTTGATGATTTTTTATGGACCAAAAGAAGCCCCCGGAGTAAAAGAGTTGGGCCAGAAGAGTACCGAGCCATCCACGAGGGTGGAGGGCGCGCCCTACCCCCCTGGGCGCGCCCCCCTATCTCGTGGATGACTCGGAGACCCCCCTGACGTGCGACCGACGCCAAAAATTCATATAAATACAGAATCCCCCAGAAAGAAACCTAGATCGGGAGTTCCGCCGCCGCAAGCCTCTGTAGCCACCAAAAACCAGTCAGGACCCTGTTCCGGCACCCTGCCGGAGGGGGGATCCATCACCGATGGCCATCTTCATCATCCCGGCGCTCTCCATGACGAGGAGGGAGTAGTTCACCCTCGGGCTGAGGGTATGTACCAGTAGCTATGTGTTTGATCTCTCTCTCTCTCTCGTGTTCTTGATATGGCACGACCTTGATGTATCGCGAGCTTTGCTATTATAGTTGGATCTTATGATGTTTCTCGCCCTCTATCTTCTTGTAATGGATTGTGTTTTCCCTTCGAAGTTATCTTATCGGATTGAGTCTTTAAGGATTTGAGGACATTTGATGTATGTCTTGCATGTGCTTATCTGTGGTGACAATGGGATATTTACGTGATCTACTTGATGTATGTTTTGGTGATCAACTTGCGTGTTCAGTGACCTTGTGAACTTATGCATAGGGGTTGGCACACATTTTCGTCTTGACTCTCTGGTAGAAACTTTGGGGCACTCTTTGAAGTTCTTTGTGTTGGTTGAATAGATGAATCTGAGATTGTGTGATACGTATCGTATAATCATACCCACAGATACTTGAGGTGATATTGGAGTATCTAGGTGACATTACGGTTTTGATTGATTTATGTCTTAAGGTGTTATTCTAGTATGAACTCTAGGATAGATCGAACGGAAAGAATAGCTTCGTGTTATTTTACTACGGACTCTTGAATAGATCGATCAGAAAGGATAACTTTGAGGTGGTTTCGTACCCTACAATAATCTCTTCGTTTGTTCTCACTATTAGTGACTTTGGAGTGACTCTTTGTTGCATGTTGAGGGATAGTTATATGTTGGAAATATGCCCTAGAGGCAATAATAAAATGGTTATTATTGTATTTCCTTGTTCATGATAATTGTCTATTGTTCATGCTATAATTGTATTAACTGGAAACCGTAATACATGTGTGAATACATAGACCACAACATGTCCCTAGTAAGCCTCTAGTTGACTAGCTCGTTGATCAATAGATGGTTATGGTTTCCTGACCATGGACATTGGATGTCATTGATAACGGGATCACATCATTAGGAGAATGATGTGATGGACAAGACCCAATCCTAAGCATAGCACAAGATCGTGTAGTTCGTTTGCTAGAGCTTTTCTAATGTCAAGTATCGTTTCCTTAGACCATGAGATTGTGCAACTCCCGGATACCGTAGGAATGCTTTGGGTGTACCAAACGTCACAACATAACTGGGTGGCTATAAAGGTGCACTACAGGTATCTCCAAAAGTGTCTGTTGGGTTGGCACGAATCGAGACTGGGATTTGTCACTCCGTATGATGGAGAGGTATCTCTGGGCCCACTCGGTAATGCATCATCATAATGAGCTCAATGTGAATAATGAGTTAGCAACGGGATCATGCGTTACGGAACGAGTAAAGAGACTTGCCGGTAACAAGATTGAACGAGGTATTGGGATACCGACGATCGAATCTCAGGCAAGCAACATGCCGATAGACAAAGGGAATTGTATACGGGATTGATTGAATCCCCGACATCGTGGTTCATCCGATGAGATCATCGTGGAACATGTGGGAGCCAATATGGGTATCCAGATCCCGCTATTGGTTATTGGCCGGAGAGGTGTCTCGGTCATGTCTGCATGGTTCCCGAACCCGTAGGGTCTACACACTTAAGGTTCGGTGATGCTAGAGTTGTTATGGGAAATAGTATGTGGTTACCGAAGGTTGTTCGGAGTCTCGGATGAGATCCTGGACATCACGAGGAGTTCTGGAATGGTCCGGCGGTGAAGATCGATATATTGGACGAAGGGTATTGGAGTCTGGAAGTGTTCGGGGGTACCAGGCTATGGCCAGCATGACCGAAAGGTGTTTCGGGAGCCCCGACAAGTGTTGGAGGGCCTCATGGGCCAAAGGGGAAGGGGCAAACCAGCCCACTAAGGGGTGGTGCGCCCCCCACACCCTTTCCCATGTTACTTGGGGAGGTGGGACGCCTCCACCTGCTTGGCTTGGGGGGCAAGTCTCCCTAGGATTTTCCCTAGG
Source organism: Aegilops tauschii subsp. strangulata (assembly GCF_002575655.3). Taxonomy (NCBI): domain Eukaryota; kingdom Viridiplantae; phylum Streptophyta; class Magnoliopsida; order Poales; family Poaceae; genus Aegilops; species Aegilops tauschii. Next base: position 417,042,660 of record NC_053037.3, on the reverse strand, counting down.
GAGATCCAATCTGCTTGGCCGCCGCCCCCTAGGGGAAATCCTAGGGCGCCTCCCCCTCTCCCCTTGCCCCTATATATAGTGGAGGGGTGGGAGGGCAGCCGGACCTCTTCCCTAGCGCAGCCCTCCCTCCTCATACACCTCCTCCTCCTCCGTAGTGCTTAGCGAAGCTCTGCCGGAGAACCATGAGCTCCATTGCCACCACGCCGTCGTGCTGCTGGAGTTCTCCCTCAACTTCTCCTCTCCCCTTGCTGGATCAAGAAGGAGGAGACGTTCCCGAGCTGTACGTGTGTTGAACACGGAGGCGCCGTCCGTTCGGTGCTAGATCGGATCTTCCGCGATTTGAATCGCTGCGAGTACGACTCCATCAACCGCGTTCTTGTAACGCTTCCGCTTAGCGATCTTCAAGGGTATGAAGATGCACTCCCTCTCTCTCGTTGCTAGCATCTCCTAGATTGATCTTGGTGACACGTAGGAAAATTTTGAATTATTGCTACGTTACCCAACAGTGGCATCATGAGCTAGGTCTATTCATAGATTCTATGCATGAGTAGAACACAAAGTAGTTGTGGGCGATGATTTGTTCAATTTGCTTACCATTACTAGTCTTATCTTGATTCGGCGGCATTGTGGGATGAAGCAGCCCGGACCGACCTTACACGTACACTTACGTGAGACAGGTTCCACCGACTGACATGCACTTGATGCATAAGGTGGCTAGCGGGTGTCTGTCTCTCCCACTTTAGTCGGATCGAATTCGATGAAGAGGGTCCTTATGAAGGGTAAATAGCAATTGGCATATCACCGTTGTGGCTTTTGTGTAGGTAAGAAACGTTCTTGCTAGAAACCCATAGCAGCCACGTAAAACATGCAACAACAATTAGAGGACGTCTAACTTGTTTTTGCAGGGTATGATATGTGATGTGATATGGCCAAAAGGATGTGATGAATTATATATGTGATGTATGAGATTGATCATGTTCTTGTAATAGGAATCACGACTTGCATGTCGATGAGTATGACAACCGGCAGGAGCCATAGGAGTTGTCTTAATTTATTGTATGACCTGCGTGTCAATAAAAACGCCATGTAATTACTTTACTTTATTGCTAACCGTTAGCCATAGTAGTAGAAGTAATAGTTGGCGAGACAACTTCATGAAGACACGATGATGGAGATCATGATGATGGAGATCATGGTGTCATGCCGGTGACGAAGGTGATCATGTCGCGCCTCGAAGATGGAGATCAAAGGCGCAAGATGATATTGGCCATATCATGTCACTTTATGATTTGCATGTGATGTTTGTCATGTTTACATCTTATTTGCTTAGAATGATGGTAGCCTACATAAGATGATCCCTCACTAAAATTTCAAGAGATGTGTTCCCCCTAACTGTGCACCGTTGCGAAGGTTCGTTGTTTCGAAGCACCACGTGATGATCGGGTGTGATAGATTCTAACGTTCGCATACAATGGGTGTAAGCCAGATTTACACATGCAAAACACTTAGGTTGACTTGACGAGCCTAGCATGTACAGACATGGCCTCGGAACACAAGAGACCGAAAGGTCGAACATGAGTCGTATAGTAGATACGATCAACATGGAGATGTTCACCGATGATGACTAGTCCGTCTCACGTGATGATCGGACACGGCCTAGTTGACTCGGATCATGTATCAGTTAGATGACTAGAGGGATGTCTATCTGAGTGGGAGTTCATTAAATAATTTGATTAGATGAACTTAATTATCATGAACATAGTCAAAAGGTCTTTGCAAATTATGTCATAGCTTATGCTTTAGTTCTACTAAGATATGTTCCTAGAGAAAATTTAGTTGAAAGTTGATAGTAGCAATTATGCGGACTGGGTCCGTAAACTGAGGATTGTCCTCATTGCTGCCTAGAAGGCTTATGTCCTTAATGCACCGCTCGGTGTGCTGAACCTCGAGCGTCGTTTGTGGATGTTGCGAACATCTGACATACACGTTTTGATGACTACGTGATAGTTCAGTGTGTAATGTTAAACGGTTTAGAATTGAGGCATCGAAGACATTTTGAAACGTCGCGGAACATATAAGATGTTCCAAGAGCTGAAATTGGGATTTTAGGCTCGTGCCCACGTCAAGAGGTGTGAGACCTCCGACAAGTTTCTTAAGCCTGCAAACGAAGGGAGAAAAGCTCAATCGTTGAGCATGTGCTCGGATTGTCTGAGTACTACAATCGCTTGAATCGAGTGGGAGTTGTCTTCCAGATGAGATAGTGATGGTTCTCCAAAGTCACTGCCACCAAGCTACTAGAGCTTCGTGATGAACTATGACATATCAGGGATAGATATGATGATCCTTGAGCTATTCGCGATGTTTGACACCGTGAAAGTAGAAATCAAGTAGGAGCATCAATTGTTGATGGTTAGTAAAACCACTAGTTTCAAGAAGGGCAAGGGCAAGAAGGGATACTTCATGAAACGGCAAATCAGTTGCTGCTCTAGTGAAGAAACCCAAGGTAGAACCCAAACCCGAGACTAAGTGCTTCTGTAATGAGGGGAACGGTCACTGAAGCAGAACTGCCCTAGATACTTGGTAGATGAGAAGGCTGGTAAGGTCGACAGAAGTATATTGGATATACATTATATTAATGTGGACTTTACTAGTACTCCTAGTAGCACCAGGGTATTAGATACCGGTTCGGTTGCTAAGTGTTGGTAACTCGAAATAAAAAGCTACGGAATAAATGGAGACTAACTAAAGGTGAGATGACATATGTGTTGGAAGTGTTTCCAAGGTTGATGTGATCAAGCATCGCATGCTCCCTCTACCATCGAGATTGGTGTTAAACCTAAATAATTGTTATTTGGTGTTTGCATTGAGCATAGACATGATTGGATTATGTTTATCGCAATATGGTTATTCATTTAAGGAGAATAATGGTTACTCTGTTTATTTGAATAATACCTTCAATGGTCTTGCACCTAAAATGAATGGTTTATTGAATCTCGATCGTAGTGATACACATGATCATGCCAAAAGATATAAGATAGTAATGATAGTACCACATACTTGTGGCACTGCCATTTGAGTCATATTGGTATAAAACACATGAAGAAGCTCCATGTAGATGGATCTTTGGACTCACTCGTTTTTAAAAAAGATTGAGACATGTGAACCATGTCTATTAGTATATATGCATGAAGAAAGTCCATACAGATGGATCGTTTGGACTCACTTGATTTTGAATCACTTGAGACATGCAAATCATACCACATGGGCAAGATGACTGAAAGGCCTCGTTTTCAGTAAGATGGAACAAGAAAGCAACTTGTTGGAAGTAATACATTTTGATGTGTGCAGTCCAATGAGTGCTGAGGCATGCAATGGATATCGTTATGTTCTTGCTTCACAGATGATTTGAGTAGATGCTGAGTATATTTACTTGATGAAACACAAGTCTGAATTATTGAAAGGTTCAAGTAATTTCAGAGTGAAGTTGAAGATCGTCGTGACAAGAGGATAAAATGTCTGTGATATGATCGTAGAGATGAATATCTGAGTTACGAGTTTGGCACACAATTAAGAAATTGTGGAAATTGTTTCATGACTAATACCGCCTGGAACACCATAGTGTGATGGTGTGTCCGAACATCATAACTGCACCCTATTGGATATGGTGCATACCATGATGTCTCTTATCGAATTACACTATCGTTTATGGGTTAGGCATTAGAGACAACCGCATTCACTTTAAATAGGCCACCACGCAATTCCATTGAGACAACACCGTATGAACTATGGTTTAGAGAAACCTAAGCTGTCGTTTCTTAAAAGTTTGGGGCTGTGACGCTTATGTGAAAAGGTTTCAGGCTGATAAGCTCGAACCCAAAGCGGATAAATGCATCTTCATAGAATACCCAAAACAGTTGGGTATACCTCCTATTTCAGATCCGGAAGCAAAGTGATTGTTTCTAGAAACGGGTCCTTTCTCGAGGAAAAGTTTCTCTCGAAAGAATTGAGTGGGAGGATGGTGGAGACTTGATGAGGTTATTGAACCGTCACTTCAACTAGTGTGTAGCAGGGCACAGGAAGTTGTTCCTGTGGCACCTACACCAACTGAAGTGGAAGCTTATGATAGTGATCATGAAACTTCGGATCAAGTCACTACCAGACCTCGTAGGTCGACAAGGATGCGTACTCCTTCAGAGTGGTACGTAATCCTGTCTTGGAAGTCGTGTTGCTAGACAACAATGAACCTACGAGCTATGGAGAAACGATGGTGGGCCCGGATTCCGACGAATGGCTCAAGGCCATCAAATCCGAGAGAGGATCCATGTATAAAACCAAAGTATAGACTTTGGAAGAACTACTTGATGGTCGTAAGGCTGTTGGGTGCAGATGGATTTTAAAAGGAAGACATACAATGATGGTAAGTGTCACCATTAAGAAAGCTCGACTTGTCGTTAAGATGTTTTCCGGCAAGTTCAAGGAGTTGACTGCGATGAGACTTTCTCACTCGTAGCGATGCTAAGAGTCTGTTGGAATTATATTAGCAGTTACTGCATTATTTATGAAATCTTGCAGATAGGATGTCAAAACATTGTTTCCTCGACGATTTTCTTGAGGAAAGGTTGTATGTGATACAACCAGAAGGTTTTGTCAATCCTGAAAGATGCTAACAAGTATGCAAAGCTCCAACAATCTTTCTAAGGATTGGAGTAAGCATCTCGGAGTTGGAATGTACGCTTTGATGAGATGATCAAAGATTTTGGGTTTATACAAAGTTTATGAGAAACTTGTATTTCCAAAGAAGTGAGTGGGAGCACTATAGAATTTTTGATGAGTATATGTTGTTGACATATTGTTGATCAAAAATGATGTATAATTTCTGGAAACATACAGGGTTATTTGAAAAGTGTTTTTCAATGCAAAACCTGGATTAAGCTACTTGAACATTGAGCATCAAGATCTGTAAGGATAGATCGAAAACGCTTAATAGTACTTTCAAATGAATGCATACCGTGACAGGATTTTGAAGGAGTTCAAAATAGATCAGCAAAGAAGGAGTTCTTGGCTATGTTACAAGGTGTGAGTATTGAGTAAGACTCAAGACCTGACCACGGCAGAAGAGAGAGAAAGGACGAAGGTCGTCCCCTATGCTTTAGACGTAGACTCTACAGTATGCTATGCTGTGTACCGCACCTGAAGTGTACCTTGCCATGAGTCAGTCAAGGGGTACAAGAGTGGTCCAGGAATGGATCACATGATAGCGGTCGAACTTATCCCTAGTAACTAGTGGACTAAGGAATTTTCTCGATTATGGAGGTGGTGAAAGAGTTCGTCGTAAAGGGTTGCGTCGATGCAAACTTTGACACTATCCGGATGACTCTGAGTAGTAAACCGGATTCGTATAGTACAGCAGTTATTTGGAATAGCTCCAAGTAGCGCGTGGTAGCTGCATCTACAAGATGACATAGAGATTTGTAAAGCACACACGGATCTGAAAGGTTCAGACCCGTTGACTAGTAACCTCTCTCACAAGCGAGATATGAACAAACCCCATGGGTGTTGGATTCATTACAATCACATAGTGATGTGAACTAGATTATTGACTCTAGTGCAAGTGGGAGACCGTTGGAAATATGCCCTAGAGGCAATAATAAAATGGTTATTATTGTATTTCCTTGTTCATGATAATTGTCTATTGTTCATGCTATAATTGTATTAACTGGAAACCGTAATACATGTGTGAATACATAGACCACAACATGTCCCTAGTAAGCCTCTAGTTGACTAGCTCGTTGATCAATAGATGGTTATGGTTTCCTGACCATGGACATTGGATGTCATTGATAACGGGATCACATCATTAGGAGAATGATGTGATGGACAAGACCCAATCCTAAGCATAGCACAAGATCGTGTAGTTCGTTTGCTAGAGCTTTTCTAATGTCAAGTATCGTTTCCTTAGACCATGAGATTGTGCAACTCCCGGATACCGTAGGAATGCTTTGGGTGTACCAAACATCACAACATAACTGGGTGGCTATAAAGGTGCACTACAGGTATCTCCGAAAGTGTCTGTTGGGTTGGCACGAATCGAGACTGGGATTTGTCACTCCGTATGACGGAGAGGTATCTCTGGGCCCACTCGGTAATGCATCATCATAATGAGCTCAATGTGACTAATGAGTTAGCAACGGGATCATGCGTTACGGAACGAGTAAAGAGACTTGCCGGTAACAAGATTGAACGAGGTATTGGGATACCGACGATCGAATCTCGGGCAAGCAACATGCCGATAGACAAAGGGAATTGTATACGGGATTGATTGAATCCCCGACATCGTGGTTCATCCGATGAGATCATCGTGGAACATGTGGGAGCCAATATGGGTATCCAGATCCCGCTATTGGTTATTGGCCGGAGAGGTGTCTCGGTCATGTCTGCATGGTTCCCGAACCCGTAGGGTCTACACACTTAAGGTTCGGTGATGCTAGAGTTGTTATGGGAAATAGTATGTGGTTACCGAAGGTTGTTCGGAGTCCCGGATGAGATCCCGGACATCACGAGGAGTTCCGGAATGGTCCGGCGGTGAAGATCGATATATTGGACGAAGGGTATTGGAGTCCGGAAGTGTTCCGGGGGTACCAGGCTATGGCCAGCATGACCGAAAGGTGTTTCGGGAGCCCCGACAAGTGTTGGAGGGCCTCATGGGCCAAAGGGGAAGGGGCAAACCAGCCCACTAAGGGGTGGTGCGCCCCCCACACCCTTACCCACGTTACTTGGGGAGGTGGGGCGCCTCCACCTAGCTTGGGAGGCAAGCCTCCACCTGCTTGGCTTGGGGGGCAAGTCTCTCTAGGATTTTCCCTAGGGAGATCCAATCTGCTTGGCCGCCGCTCCCTAGGGGAAACCCTAGGGCGCCTCCCCCTCTCCCCTTGCCCCTATATATAGTGGAGGGGTGGGAGGGCAGCCGGACCTCTTCCCTAGCGCAGCCCTCCCTCCTCATACACCTCCTCCTCCTCCTCCGTAGTGCTTAGCGAAGCTCTGCCGGAGAACCATGAGCTCCATTGCCACCACGCCGTCGTGCTGCTGGAGTTCTCCCTCAACTTCTCCTATCCCCTTGCTGGATCAAGAAGGAGAAGACGTCCCCGGGCTGTACGTGTGTTGAACGCGGAGGCGCCGTCCGTTCGGCGCTAGATCGGATCTTCCACGATTTGAATCGCTGCGAGTACGACTCCATCAACCGCGTTCTTGTAACGCTTCCGCTTAGCGATCTTCAAGGGTATGAAGATGCACTCCCTCTCTCTCGTTGCTAGCATCTCCTAGATTGATCTTGGTGACACGTAGGAAAATTTTGAATTATTGCTACGTTACCCAACATTATATGATCCAGTTATGTTATTATTGTTGAGAGAACTTGCACTAGTGAAAGTATGAACCCTAGGCCTTGTTTCGAAGCATTGCAATACCGTTTGTGCTCACTTTTATCATTAGTTACCTTGCTGTTTTTATATTTTCATATTACAAAAACCTATATCTACCATCCATATTGCACTTGTATCACCATCTCTTCGCCGAACTAGTGCACCTATACAATTTACCATTGTATTGGGTGTGTTCGGGACACAAGAGACTCTTTGTTATTTGGTTGCAGGGTTGCTTGAGAGAGACCATCTTCATCCTACGCCTCCCACGGATTGATAAACCTTAGCTCATCCACTTGAGGGAAATTTGCTACTGTCCTACAACCCTCTGCACTTGGAGGCCCAACAACGTCTACAAGAAGAAGGTTGTGTAGTAGACATCAAGCTCTTTTCTAGTGTCGTTGCCGGGGAAGCTAGGTAAGCGGCACTAACACCCCGGCAACTAAGCTCTTTTCCAGCGCCGTTGCCGGGCAGGTGAGTGCTTGAAGGTATATCTTTAGATCCTGCAATCGAATATTTTAGTTTCTTGTTTTATCACTAGTTTAGTCTACAAAAGAAAACTACAAAAACATGGAATTGAGATTACCTCATATGCTTCATCTTTTTAATGTCTTTCGTGAAAATGATGGAAAGGAAAATTGTGCTCAAGTGTTAGAAGAAGAAGTTTATAAAATGTTTGGCATAAAATATTTGAATGATGAGCATGATTGCAATGTTATTAGTACAAATTCTTTGAATATCCATTATGCTAATGATATGCAAAGCCACAAGCTTGGGGATGCTATGTTTGATGAAGATGATATTTTTTGACCCCCAAGTTTTGATGAGCAAATTTATTATGATGAAAGTGTGCATCCTATTTATGATGATTATTGTGACGACTTGTATGCTATAAAGAATAATGATAACCATGAAACTTGTCATCTTGATTTTAATTTTCAATTGGATTATGCCTCACATGATAGTTATTTTGTTGAGTTTGCTCCCACTACTATTCATGAGAAGAAATTTGCTTATGTGGAGAGTAATAAAATTTCTATGCTTGTATATCATGAAAAGAATGCTATATGTGATAGTTATATTGTTCAATTCATTCATGATGCTACTAAAAATTATTATGAGGGAGGAATATATGCTTGTAGGAATTGCAATAATATCAAGTTTCCTCTCTATGTATTGAAAATCTTGAAGTTATGCTTGTTTTGCCTTCCTATGCAAGTTGATTATTGTTACCATAAGTTGTTTTCGCACAAAATCCCTATGCATAGGAAGTGGATTAGGCTTAAATGTGTTAGTCATATTCTTCATGATGCTCTCTTTATGTTTCAATTCTTATCTTTTATGTGAGCATCATTGAAATCATCATGCCTAGCTAAAAAGGCATTAAAGAAAAGCGCTTGTTGGGAGACAACCCAATATTTACCTTTACTGTTTTTGTGTGTTCACATGATTAAGCTACTGTAGTAATCATGTTTTATGGCTTTTGTTTCAATAAAGTGCCAAGTAAGACCTTTAGGATGGCAGACTAAGGCATAGCCTAGTGGCGGGAAGGGGCTGATGCCTTCCCACCCACCCAGGTTCAAGGCATGGTACTTGCAATTTGGGTTTGTTGCACCAATTATACTGTAGGGGGTTCCCTTACAGTCTTTCTGTCAAAAAAAGACCTTTAGGATAGCTTACGGTGATAGTTGTGTTGATCCTGCTGAAAATCAGAAACTTTTGTGCCCAGTAAATTAGTTTTGATAATTCACAGAAACGTGCTTTGGATTTGATTCTTTTTAATCTAGATTGGTACACAAATTGCTCAGGTTTTCCTAATTTGGTAGGAGTTTTGGAGTTACAGAAGTATTCGAGAGGTACAGACTACTACAGACTGTTCTGTTTTTGACAGATTCTGTTTTCTATGTGTTGTTTGCTTATTTTGATGAATCTATGAGTAGTATCGGAGGGTATGAACCATAGAGAAGTTGGAATACAGTAGATATTACACCAATATGAATTTAGAATGAGTTCACAACAGTACCTAAGTGGTGATTTATTTTCTTATACTAACGGAGCTTACGAGTTTTCTGTTAAGTTTTGTGTTGTGAAGTTTTCAAGTTTTGCATAAAGATTCGATGGATTATGGAATAAGGAGTGGCAAGAGCCTAAGCTTGGGGATGCCCAAGGCACCCCATGGTAATATTCAAGGACCACCAAGAGCCTAAGCTTAGGGATGCCCCGGATGGCATCCCCTCTTTCGTCTTCGTTCATCGGTAACCTTACTTGGAGCTATATTTTTATTCACCACATGATATGTGTTTTGCTTGGAGCGTCAATTTATTTTATTTTGTTTTGATTGTTGTTTGAATAATATCCCAAGATCTTAAATTCTTAAATCTTAGATAGTCTTCACATAGTTGCACAATCATTCGACTACTCATTGATCTTCACTTATATCTTTTGGAGTAGTTTGTCATTTGCTCTAGTGCTTCACTTATATCTTTTTAGAGCACGGTGATGGTTTTATTTTGAAGAACTAGATGAACTCTCATGCTTCACTTATATTATTTTGAGAGTCTTTAGAACAGCATGGTAATTTGCTTTGGTTATGAATTTAGTCCTAATATGATAGGCATCCAAGAGGGATATAATAAAAACTTTTATGTAAAGTGCATTGAATACTATGAGAAGTTTGATTCTTTATGATTGTTTTGAGATATGAAGATGGTGATATTAGAGTCATGCTAGTAGAGTAGTTGTGAATTTGAGAAATACTTGTGTTGAGGTTTGTGAGTCCCGTAGCATGCACGTATGGTGAACCTTTATGTAATGAAGTTGGAGCATGAGATATTTTCTTGATTGTCTTCCTTATGAGTGGCGGTCGGGGACGAGCGATGGTCTTTTCCTACCAATCTATCCCCCTAGGAGCATGCGCGTAGTACTTTGTTTCGATGACTAATAGATTTCTGCAATAAGTATGTGAGTTCTTTATGACTAATGTTGAGTCCATGGATTATACACATTCTCACCCTTCCACCATTGCTAGTCTCTCTAGCACCGCACAACTTTCGTCGGTACCATACACCCACCATATACCTTCCTCAAAACAGCCACCATACCTACCTATTATGGCATTTCCATAGCCATTCCGAGATATATTGCCATGCAACTTCCACCGTTCCGTTTATTATGACACGCTCATATTGCTTTGCATGATCATGTAGTTGACATCGTATTTGTGGCAAAGCCACCGTTCATAATTCTTTCATACATGTCACTCTTGATTCATTGCACATCCTGGTACACCGCCGGAGGCATTCATATAGAATCATATTTTGTTCTAAGTATCGAGTTGTAATTCTTGAGTTGTAAGTAAATAAAAGTGTGATGATCATCATTATTAGAGCATTGTCCCATGTGAGAAAAAAAAAAGAGGCCAAAGAAGCCAATGAAAAAAAGAGGCCAAAGAAGCCAAACAAAAAATGAGAGAAAATGAGAGAAGGGACAATGCTACTATCCTTTTTTACCACACTTGTGCTTCAAAGTAGCACCATGATCTTCATGATAGAGAGTCTCCTATGTTGTCACTTTCATATACTAGTGGGAAATTTTGATTATAGAACTTGGCTTGTATATTCCAACGATGGGCTTCCTCAAATGCCCTAGGTCTTCATGAGCAAGCAAGTTGGATGCACACCCACTTTGTTTCTTTTTTAGCTTTCATACACTTATAGCTCTAGTGCATCTGTTGCATGGCAATCCCTACTCACTCACATTGTTATCTATTGATGGGCATCTCCATAGCCAGTTGATACGCCTAGTTGATGTGAGACTATCTCCCTCTTTTTGTCTTCTCCACAACCATCATATTCTCTTCCACCATAGTGCTATGTCCATGGCTCACGCTCATGTACTGCGTGAAAGTTGAAAAAGTTTGAGAATACTAAAGTATGAAACAATTGCTTGGCTTGTCATCGGGGTTGTGCATGATTTGAGTATTTTGTGTGATGAAGATGGAGCATAGCCAGACTATATGATTTTGTAGGGATAAGCTTTCTTTGGCCATGTTATTTTGAGAAGACATAATTGCCTTGTTAGTATGCTTGAAGTATTATTCTTTTTATGTCAATATTCAACTTTTGTCTTGAATCTTTTGGATCTGAACATTCATGCCACAATAAAGAAAATAACATTGATAATTATGTTAGGTAGCATTCCACATCAAAAATTCTATTTTTATCATTTAACTATTTGAGGACGAGCAGGAATTAAGCTTGGGGATGCTTGATACGTCTCCAATGTATCTATAATTTTTGATTGTTCCATGCTATTATATTATCCATCTTGGATGTTTTATATGCATTTATATGATTTTTGGGACTAACCTATTAACCAGAGCCAAGTGACAGTTTCTGTTTTCCCCTTGTTTTTGAGTTTTACAGAAAAGGAATACCAAACGGAGTCCAATTGACGTGCCAATTTTTGATGATTTTTAATGGACCAGAAGAAGCCCCCGGAGTAAAAGAGTTGGGCCAGAAGAGTCCCGAGCCATCCACGAGGGTGGAGGGCGCGCCCCCCTATCTCGTGGATGACTCGGAGACCCCCCTCACGTGTGACCAACGCCAAAAATTCCTATAAATACATAAACCCCCAGAAAGAAACCTAGATCGGGAGTTCCGCTGCCGCAAGCCTCTGTAGTCACCAAAAACCAATCGGGACCCTGTTCCGGCACCCTGCCGGAGGGGGGATCCATCATTGGTGGCCATGTTCATCATCCCGGTGCTCTCCATGACGAGGAGGGAGTAGTTCACCCTCGGGGCTGAGGGTATGTACCAGTAGCTATGTGTTTGATCTCTCTCTCTCGTGTTCTTGATATGGCACGATCTTGATGTATCGCGAGCTTTGCTATTATAGTTGGATCTTATGATGTTTCTCCCCCTCTATCTTTTTGTAATGGATTGAGTTTCCCCTTTGAAGTTATCTTATCGGATTGAGTCTTTAAGGATTTGAGAACACTTGATGTATGTCTTACATGTGCTTATCTGTGGTGACAATGGGATATTCACGTGATCTACTTGATGTATGTTTTGGTGATCAACTTGCGGGTTCAGTGACCTTGTGAACTTATGCATAGGGGTTGGCACACGTTTTCGTCTTGACTATTCGGTAGAAACTTTGGGGCACTCTTTGAAGTTCTTTGTGTTGGTTGAATAGATGAATCTGAGATTGTGTGATGCATATCGTATAATCATACCCACGGATACTTGAGGTGACATTGGAGTATCTAGGTGACATTAGGGTTTTGATTGATTTGTATCTTAAGGTGTTATTCTAGTACGAACTCTAGGATAGATCGAACGGAAAGAATAGCTTCGTGTTATTTGACTATGGACTCTTGAATAGATCGATCAGAAAGGATAACTTTGAGGTGGTTTCGTACCTTACAATAATCTCTTCGTTTGTTCTCCGCTATTAGTGACTTTGGAGTGACTCTTTGTTGCATGTTGAGGGATAGTTATATGATCCAGTTATGTTATTGTTGTTGAGAGAACTTGCACTAGTGAAAGTATGAGCCCTAGGCCTTGTTTCGAAGCATTGCAATACCGTTTGTGCTCACTTTTATCATTAGTTACCTTGCTGTTTTTATATTTTCAGATTACAAAAACCTATATCTACCATCCATATTGCACTTGTATCACCATCTCTTCGCCGAACTAGTGCACCTATACAATTTACCATTGTATTGGGTGTGTTCGGGACACAAGAGACTCTTTGTTATTTGGTTGCAGGGTTGCTTGAGAGAGACCATCTTCATCCTACGCCTCCCACGGATTGATAAACCTTAGGTCATCCACTTGAGGGAAATTTGCTACTGTCCTACAAACCTCTGCACTTGGAGGCCCAACAACGTCTATAAGAAGAAGGTTGCATAGTAGACATCAGTGGGTGAACAAATTACTGTCAAGCAATTGATAGAAAAAGCGCAAAGTTATGACGATATCCAAGGCAATGATTATGAATATAGGCATCACGTCTGTGTCAAACAGACCGACTCCTGCCTGCATCTACTACTATTACTCCACACATCGACCGCTATCCAGCATGCATTTAGAGTATTAAGTTCATAAGAACATAGTAACGTATTAAGTAAGATGACATGATGTAGAGGGATAAACTCAAGCAATATGATGAAAACCCCATCTTTTTATCCTTGATGGCAACAATACAATACGTGCCTCGCTGCCTCTACTACGTCACTGGGTGAGGACACCGCAAGATTGAACCCAAAACTAAGCACCTCTCCCATTGCAAGAAATACCAATCTAGCTGGCCAAACCAAACCGATAAGTCGTAGAGAAATACAAAGATATTAAATCATGCATGTAAGAATTCAGAGAAGATTCAAAAAATATTCATAGATATTCTGATCATAAATCCACAATTCATCGGATCTCGACAAACACACCGCAAAAAAGTATTACATCGGATCGAACTCCAAGAACACCGAGGAGAACATTGTATCGAAGATCAAAGAGAGAGAAGAAGCCATCTAGCTACTAGCTATGGACCCGTAGGTCTGAAGTAAACTACTCACGCATCATCGGAAGGGCAATAGGGTTGATGTAGATGCCCTCCGTGATCGAATGCCCCTCCGGATGGTCGCCGGAAAAGGCCCCAAGATGGGATCTCATGGGAACAGAGGCTTGCGGCTGCGGAAAAGTATTTTGGTGGACGCTTCTGGTCATTTGGGAATATTTGGGAATTTATAGGCCAAGAATTAGGGTTAGAGGAGCTCCGAGGGGCCCACAAGCCCTCAGCGCACGCCCCCCTAGGGCGCCCCCTGAGGCTTGTGGCCGCCTCGGGACTCCTTTGACGTCATCTCCAAGTCCTACCTGTGTCTTCTGGTCCAAGAAAAATGATCGTATAATTTTATTCCGTTTGGACTCTGTTTGATATTCTTTTTCTGTAAAACTCAAAAACAAGGAAAAAACAGAAATTGACACTGGGCTCTAGGTTAATAACTTAGTCCCAAAAATAATATAAAATAGCATATTAATGCATATAAAACATCCAAAACAGATAATATAATAGCATGGAACAATAAAAAATTATAGATAAGTTGGAGACGTATCACATCCCTTGAGGATGCGCTGGTGGCCGAAGGAGGGATCACCTCCACCACGTCGGCATACACAGTCAACGAACTGAAGACAAAGGCCAACGGTGAGCAAGGCTATGCCTATAACCAACAGGCAATTTCAAACATTTACCTGGCGCCAGTGGCATATCGTTGTCGTTGGGCTCGGGTAGTAGGGTCGGGGGCTGCAGGAGATAAGGACATTTCTGGCCAGGTGGTGGAGGTGCGTCCCCCCTGGCCGGGGTGCTGGAGGAGCCCTCAGAGTCATTTTCGTCCTCCTCCTTCTCCTCTGCACCTTCCTCTACTGCCTCCTCAGAAGCCACTTGCGGCAATAAAGGGTTCGACCTCTCGAGGTCCACCAAACCCGCGGAAAGAAGACCCCACCTGTCGCACATCGGCATCTGCTTCAGGATGGCGCCGGGTGAAAGGATCGAGAAGAGGGGTATAGAGGGGGGTAATTAGACCCTTAACAAGTAAAAGTGGCAGTTTTTAGATTCTTCAAGTTAAGGTTGACTTTAGCACATGTTAATAAGCACACAATACATTTTACACAAGCATAGCAAGAGTATGAGTAGCGGAAAGAGTAAAGCATGCAAGTGTAAGAATGTAATTGAAGGGATGGGATTGGAGTGTGCAAACGCAATGGAGACGCGAAGGATTTTTTGCGTGGTTCTGATAAGTGGTGCTATCCTACGTCCACATTGATGGAGACTTCAACCCACGAAAGTGTAACGGCTGCGCGAGTCCACGAAGGGTCCATGAAGAAGCAACCTTGTCTATCCCACGATGGCCATTGCCCAAGAAGGACTTGCCTCACTCAGGTAGATCTTCACGAATTAGGCGATCCCCTTGCCCTTACAAACTTCTTGGTTCAACTCCACATCATGTCGGAGGCTCCCAAGCGAAACCTAACACTCAAAAGGTAATAGACGGTGTGTTGATGATGAACTTCTTGCTCTTGTGCTTCAAATGATAGTCTCCCCAACACTCAACTCTCTCTCACAGATTTGGCTATGGTCGAAGAAGGATTTGAGTGGGAAGCAACCTGGGGAAGGCTAGAAATCAAGGTTCAAATGGTTGGAATGGAATCTCTTGATCTCAACACATGAGTAGGTGTTTCTCTCTCAGAAAATGAATGGTGGAAGTGTAGGCATGTTCTGATGGCTCTCCTCAATGAGGAAGAAGGGGGAGGGGTATATATAGCCTCCACACAAAATCCAACCGTTACACACTTTTGACCCATCTCGGTGGCACCTATTAGAAAACTCGGTGGCACCGATCTGTACAAAAATATGAACGTTAGGAATCTCGCTGGGACCGACGGGAACAACTCGATGGGACTGATGTGCTAGTTAGGGCAAACCTCATCTCGGTGGCACCTATTGCATCATTTCGGTGAGACCGAAGTGAATGCAATGAGCAACAGAGAATCAGTCAAGCCCACTCGGTGAGACCGGTTGCAACATCTCGATGGGACCGAAGTGAATGCAACAAGTCACAGAGCGCTGGCAAGGCCATCTCGGTGAGACCGAGATCCATATCAGTGTGACCAAATTGTCGGGGTTTCTCACAGTGGCTATGTCAACATGAACTCGGTGACCCCGGATGGGAAGTACCGGTGGGGCCGAGTTGGGAAATTGGTTTTGGACATATTTGGATAGAGAAACTGGCTGAGGGTTTTGGAGCAATATCATTAAGCATTTGAGCAAGTAGACCATTAAGCAACACCTCATCCCCTTTTAATAGTATTGGCTTTCCTCTGGACTCAATGTGATCTTGGATCACTTAAACGGAAATGTAGAGTCTTGAGCTTTTGCCAATCCTTGTCCTTAGCATCTTGAAGGGGTTCCACATCCTCTTGTCCTTGCCACCCCACTGTTGAACTTATATGAAATGTACTAGATGAAACTGTTAGTCCAACAAGAAATATGTTGACATTAATTACCAAAATCACCCAGGGAGCACTTGTGCTTTCACTGGGGCCCCGTCAGAATTAAACAAAGTCTCCATCACCCATGACAGCTTCTCCTCTGAAAGGGCGTCCCAGTGTAAGCGTTGGCCGTCCTCCTCACCTGCGAACATCCAGGGTGGCTCGTTTCGGAACTGAAGAGGGGAAATCTAGAGGCGGACGAAGCTGCATGCCACTATACGACCGTCCAACCCCCACTCCGCAAACAACTTGATGCGTTGTAGGACTGGGTTGAGGGCCTTCCGGTGACACGTCTCGTCCACCAAGGCATGTCATCACCGTGGGGGTGCCTCTGGTTCCTGTACCAGAGGGGAGTTTCGCAGGGTCTTCACCAACAGCCAGCTCCGGCGCTACTCCCGCACATGAGAGTACAGATCCACTGAAATGTAACTCATATCCTTCTTCTTCACGGCGAGGCGGAAGGTCACACATCCGGAGATCTGTCTGTCTGTAGAGGTCAAGCGGGGGGAGTAGAAATGTCGAAAAAGCTCCATCGATGGCCGCACTCCGACAAAGCCCTCGCAGAGATGGGCGAAGATGGCCAAGGCCAACACCGCATCCGAGTGGAGGTGCAACATATGGAGTCCATAGTGCTCCAACACCGCCAAGAAGAATTCAGAGAAAGTGGACACTAGACTGGCGGCGAGGAAATTGACGAAGATGGGGACCACGTCCGCATCTACCTTGGTTGCCCGCCGACAACATATGCGAGCGCCCCCACTCATGCCTATGGCTGCCAACCAAGAAGCGAAGTCCCTTCATGCTGTTGGCATCCGCGTAAACCGACTCATGCAAGGCCGGCTCCAGCGGCTGTGGCGTCACCGCCTCCTTGCTCTTCTTCCCCTTATCCGCGACGGGCTTGGAACTACAAGACACCATGGAAAGGAGATCTCGAATGGGATAGAAGCGAGGAAAAGAAGAAGGAATTGTGGCGCCGACAGAGGATGGTTGGGGGCGAGGACGACGGAACAAGCTAGTGGCGTTCTGGCCCCTCACCTTTATAAACCAAGGGTTAGACAGAAGGGAAACCGCCCGCCTCTCGGCGATAATTGCCCATGTTCTCCGCTTCCCCAGAACGCGTCACGAGCGTGGGTGGGAATCGAGGCGCTCCCGTGGTCTGACAAAACCACTAACCAAGCCATCCTTCAATGCAACATAGAAAAAGTCTCTAACGCCTGGTCCCTTCATGAGTGGTCGATCGCCATGCATCAAGGCTCTGGAGCAGCAGAGCCCCATCCACCGTCTCGAGCCCTACAGCTGCCAAGACGGGTAACGGGCCTGAGGGCTACCGTCAAGGGTATTACTAAATCGGTAAAGAGGAGCCCTGACGACGAAGGCAAACCTATTTCTCCACCCAGGGGAATAACTTTTGGAGACCCTGATGCACCCGCTGGACTATGGCCTGGGTCATCAGGAGACAGTTCAAGAGATGAGAGCAGACCATCTATGGGAAGTCCTTCGTAGGGCCTCCCCGAGAAGACGCATTGACACACCACCTACCCGTTCGGGAGGAATGGGTCTTGACTCTAGAGGTCGTGCGATGGCCCGTACCAAGGAACACTGCAGCCTGCGTTAGGAAAGAGACGACGGGTGAATGACTATCCCTTGCACATGTCTCCGGAAGAACCCGTGCGGACCAAGTCATTTACAACGACTACAGTAAGATTCACCTACCGATTACACTTCTACAGTGGCGGTACTTCGCTGCCATCCAACGTATACCAATGGAGGTAGATAAGTATCTGGGGGTAACACACCGCCTTGGGAGGATGTCATCATCACTCGTACAAGCGTGCCATGGGTGACCATGCCACCATGGTACATGTTATACCAGCCTACTCCAATGTATATTCAACCAACAGGAACCTCCGGCAGGTCCTCCCTCGACTCTATAGACAGGGGAGACCAAAGCCTCATGAGGGGTCGATCTTTTCATCTTGTAACGGACACATTGTAGCTCTCTACCATTGCAATACAAAACAAGGCAGGAGTAGGGGATTACACCAAGAAGGTGGACCGAACCTGGGTAGCTCTTTGTGTTCATCTGTAGTTCATCCATCACATTTCATCCGTGACTTAGGATTGCTAGATGTGTTCAGTCCCTGGCCGAACTCTAAAAGGGTTGTTGCTCACAACTCATATGTAGGTTCTTAGAAACCGACACTAGGTGAGTCCCAATCTTTCCCAAGACCTTCCTCGAGGTCCAAGGATCCTCTTGGAACAAACAGATACAAAATTGGTAAAGAATCATGAAAGTTACAATAATTCTTGTTGTCATAATCACTTCCTACAAGCACATGTATGAGTGTGGATGCTCGTACTGGAACCTGCGCATGGTGTTTCATATTTGATCGCCATTTACTCAAACGAACTTCGACTTGGGTGTTTTTGGGCTCATTGGATTCGCATGAATGAGCCCGATAACCTTATGGTATTGGATATTCCCACTGGGCTTTTTGTGGAATCTCTTTCCCTCAAAATCCATGAAAGGCCTTGATCTAGTGCTTGTAATTCCTCCGTATTCATTCCTACTTGGGTCCATGTGAGTTTGAAATCACCTACACATACAACAAAGCAAAGAAAAAGTACTACAAGTAAAGATTATTTAATGCTCACATTAAAATGAGTGTAAATCAGAAATCATGCATAATGAACATGAAAGTGGATCGATGGGACATGATATGAGGAGTTTTTATGCAACAAACGACCTCTAAAATGTGACATAAAATGGAGCCATGAATCTACATCTCCAAACTAAAACAAATAGAAGAAGCTTGGTTAGAAGGAACTATCAGCTCTTCTGAATAAAGGAAAGAGGATAAATTCCGGAGTTTGATTTTGCGTGTTCATGTACCATCAAAGATAAAGGTTTTTGTATGGGGATTAGCAAAACATTCTCTCCCTACACAATTGACATTTCGCGACATGGTATATTGCGGAAGAGAACAAATGTGCCACATGTGGAATGGAAGATATCTTGAAGACATTCGTTACTTGAATGCACAATGTCAAAGTGTGTCCAGGCATTGGCAACAGAAGAAGTTGCAGAGCAAGTATATATATGACAAATTAGGTAAAATCAAAAGACTGGAACTTGGAACTTACAGAGAGTATGCTACCACATGAAATGACATAATTTTAGTCACTCTTTGGGCGATCTGACATGCCAGACAAAAGGCTATTCATGGGAATCTTTTCCAATACCAGCTATCTACTCATAGCTTTAGAGGAAATTATTTAGCGGGAGCTTCCTATGCTACATGAGGTTACGAAAGCGTCAGTTCGACAAGACTTAATGTGCTAGCATGGATCCTCCCTCCCGGGCTGAGCGAAGTTTAATGTCGACGCCACACTAGGGAAACCTGATGGTAAAGGAACCGCGGTGGTGGTGGTCAAGAGCAACTTAGGTCAATTTCTCGGAGCATCGAGTATAGTTTTTGATGGAATCACCCTAGATGAAACATTGGAAGTACTGGCAGGAAGGGAAGTCCTCTCCTTGGCCGACCAGGCGATTTAAAGTGGCAAGTGATTGTTTGAGTGTAATCAAAACCTTTCATGACAAGTGCAAATCTATATACGCTCATATCATCGATAAATTCGAGCTCACTCACACGCTTTTGATGATGAGTCTTTCTGCCATGAAGGAAGACTATCAAATAAAGAAGAAAATAGGTTAGCGAGGTTCTTGCTGAGCCTGGATATTTGGCCGATACATCTGGCTGTTTTTCGCGCAAGATGGTGTTTGTATACCAAACTCAATTAACATTAATTTGAATAATGCGGGGTGCCATTCTAAGAAAAACTATGGGTTTGATTGTATGCGTCGATTATGGAAAGAGGCGACTCCAGTGTGCCCGGACGTTGTCATTCCACCTGCACCGAAAAGCGAAATAAGCAGCATAACTTTTGTTGCGAAAAGGCTAAAGGCCAAACCCTTACAAAAACACCCTTATAGAAATTACAAAATACATCCAAATTCTTGAGGTGCCAAAGTCTTCTTCTTCTTGCATCCACCGTCGGCTCGCCGTAAGAAAGCTCGTTGCCGCCTCTGGGCCTCCATCTTAGCGGAGCAAACTTGCTTAAATCTAGGAGCTTATCGAAGTAACGACCGAGAAGATCGACGTAGATTAGAAGATGCCTACGATATGCGTTGGAAATCGCCCTCCCGGAGAAGAAAACAACGGAAAGGGCCTGTAGAACTCCCCAGTTTCGGCCAGACGGAGACGAGGAACAAAACCTCACACACTCTTCGACGAGGCAGAGACTGGTCAACATTCATTGTCGGTCGAAATTGGAGGTGGAGGACCAAGAGGTACAACCACGTTGTCCGCTCCGTAGGATAGCGTGACCAAGACAAATTTATAGAAAAATACGCCAGACCTGAAGAACTAGATATGAGGACTCGTCCACACGTCTCTTGGCGATACGAGCAAGCATCACCAAAACGAGGGAGCAACATAACTTGCCAGGACTTTTGTTAAGCGCACGGTAGTGCAGTGGCGGTGCTACATGTTGTTTATGATGTCAATCGACATCATAAAATTTGGCTTAGCTTCACTAATACACTACTGTCTAACTATATACTCCCTCCGTTCCTAAATGTAAGTCTTTGTAGAGATTTCACTATGGACCACATACGGATGTATATGGATGCATTTTAGAGTGTAGATTCAATCATTTTGCTCCGTATGTGGTTCATAGTGAAATCTCTCCAAAGACTTGTATTTAGAAACGAAGGGAGCTTTGACATCTCTCCTAGCACCGCCACTGCGGTAGTGGCGAGGTTATAATCATGTCAATGTCTTATGTTAGCCTACAGGTTCACTTAGGTACTTTTATGCCATGCCTCTAAGACTGATCATGAATGTTAAGTTGTGGTACATGAACTGAGGGCAATGCATACGTCAACGGCGAACTAAAAAAAATGGAATCTCTACAAAAATTTATATTTAAGAACGGAGAGAGTACAGTACTGTGTATGTGCGGCGCGGCTCTATATAGTGATGGATGCACGGGCCGGAACTCGGTCATTTCTTGCTGGAACGAATTGACCTTGGCATCTTTTGCGCACATGCTCGGATGATTCCCTTTTGTGCAAATAACAAGGTTACCCTGCAACGATAGACAATACTAGCGCTATACAACCAGTACGATGGAGAGAATATTCTCGTTAGCGTACACAAGAAGAACGAACCCTTGGGCGGGCCGGTTCCCTCCCATGGGCCTGTATCGGCAAGCTGCCTCGATGCACTTGGGTCTTTGAGTTCCTTCCACCCATTTTTATTCCATGCCCCCGATCTCTTTCTTTCTTTCTTTGCATAAAGGCGGCAATGCAAACCGAGCAACTGGAAGGAATCCCCGCACCACGATAATCACGAAGCGCGACGCAAGCGCCACAACTCAACTCCCCCACTGACTGCCTGTCTCCTCCCCAAACCCCGCGCCGCCCAAGCGCCTCCTCGCCGCCGCCGCCGCCGGACCCAGCTAGGGTTCCGGCGAGCTCGCGGCCTCGCCGCCCCGCCGCGCCTCCTTCCTCGAGGGCTCCGCTCCTCGGTGAGGGCGCCCGCCCCCGCGCCCCCTTGCTGGGTGCGTGTGATCTACGCTGTCCCGTTTCAGTTTACGGCGGGTCTGTTCGGGTATTGGTTCCGTTTGTCTGTGGGGATTCCTTCGCCGGTGTTTGCGCGTGATTCGGCCTCGCGATTTTGTGCTGCTACGAGCTTGTTAGTGCTGGTCTGTGATTTTTATTTTATTTTATTCGGGCGAATACCGAATATGTGCTGTCTTGCTTTTTTAGCTGGCCGGACCAGGGAATGCTGCTTTGCACATATTCTTGGCTCCAGGGAGGCTCGCATTGTTTAAATTGAGACGATTTCCCGATGGCTTGTAGTTGTGGACGAGCGGTTGCGAGCAGCAATTAATAATCGTGAGAGCGATGTGTTTGTTTATTGGGTGGACCTTGAATGGTTAGCGTTGTTGATGTGGGGCAACTATAGGCGCTTGCCGTGACACGACACAGCAAGGAGCGTTGGATTGTTGGCTGGTGGTCCTGCAGCTAGTTTCCACTCTGGCCACATATGCTGCTTATCTGGGTTAGCTGTTGTGTCAGTGGGCGGCTTATTGTCTGAGTTGAGTTTCATACTCTGCTACGAGCGCACAATCTGTTCGTCGAATTATCTATGAAGCTGCCACTAAGTGACAGTGTGTCTTCTCTCCTCTGTGTTTTACTGCTTGCTGTTGTCTACGATTTGCTATTGTTATTGAATCCGGTCTAATCCACTATTGTCTCTTTATAGATTTGGTAGCAGCTATGCAAAAGGATACAGGCTCTGGTGATGTTTCTCCTTCTCATGTAGGACGTGTTAGACATCGGAGGCGCCCTAATGAGGTTAGCTGTGTCCTCAAGATATTTTTCTTTTCGAATTTTGTTCCATGCGTGTCTGGCTTATTTCATGTTTTACCAGTTTGGAAAGCTCTTTATTTCAAAGTATGCTGTTGCATTCACGCTATG
The DNA here is from genome assembly GCF_002575655.3 of Aegilops tauschii subsp. strangulata. Taxonomy (NCBI): domain Eukaryota; kingdom Viridiplantae; phylum Streptophyta; class Magnoliopsida; order Poales; family Poaceae; genus Aegilops; species Aegilops tauschii. Next base: position 417,019,648 of record NC_053037.3, on the reverse strand, counting down.
TGTAGGTCTGCTTTTCAACAAAGTTGTTGATTTTTTTCTTGCAAATTTTGTTTACTAATGTGATGGCTATGCTACAAACATCTTAGAGCTACACTAAAAGGAAAACACCACCTCAACTTCCTTAAAAGGTACCTGTACTGTGCATAAAATGTGATGGCTGTACTACAAACATCTTAGAGCTACACTAAAAGGAAAACACCACCTCAACTTCCTTAAAAGGTGCCTGTACTGTACATAAAAGAGAATCTTGTGCTGCTATTGCTCAGTTGCTTTGTTTACCAGTCATTCATTTATTTCGTTGATAATGGAGTATCTTTTTTGGAGCTAATCTTATATTTTTCTTCAGACTGCCACCGATGGGAATAGAGCCAATGGGACGGTTTTGCTTGTCAGCGACCAGAACAAGTACAAGTCAATGCTTATCCGTACATATTCAAGTTTGTGGATGATTGGAGGCTTTGTGTTCGTAGTTTATATGGGTCATCTTTATATCTGGGCCATGGTGGTTGTGATTCAAATATTTATGGCAACAGAGCTTTTTAACCTACTCAGAAGATCCAGCGAAGAGAAACAACTGCCAGGGTTCAGGCTCCTGAATTGGTATACTATTATTTTGAACCAGAAAATTGCTAATGACTTACCTGCCACCAATTTAATACATTTCGAAAGTACATATATTTTTGTGTGAACAAGTCCTATCACTTCTTGGCAGGCACTTCTTCTTCACGGCAATGTTGTTTACTTATGGGCGTTTTCTTAGCCGGGAGCTTGTTAACACAGTAACTTCAGATCACTTGCTGTATAAGCTCGTCAGCGGCCTAATAAAGTATCAGATGTTTATTTGCTATTTTCTTTATATTGCAGGTAAGGCTCGATACATTTTGCAATATGCAAATGATTTCCATTGATGATGATTTGTTTAAAAACTTCCATGTCATTTTAAGAATATTTTTGGCTTATAACATTATTCTAACATACTAAGGGCATCTCCAACGCTGTCCCTCAAAACACCCGCATACGTTAGGACCGAGCTGTCCGGACATAGTTTGCCATCCAAAGCAGACCCGTATTTGTCCGCGGATGTGTCCTTGTCCGAATTCCCGCAAACCAGAAGCGAACCTGGGGAAGGTTTGCGGGAGTCCGGACATCCGCCTGGCCAATCAAAAGCCACCACGTACCCTCTCTCCTCTCTGTCCGCGCAGGATGGCGGAAGGCCGCTGCTATTTGACTGAAGGAGAACAACGTAAAGCATGTTTGGTGGAAGCTGCTACTTGTATGAACAACGTGATTAGTGTTAGCCGCTTTGGCTAGCTAGGCTATTTGGCGGAAGCTGCTTTGGCTAGCTATGCTATTTGGCGGAAGCTGCTAGTGAGCAACATGATTAATTAGTGTTTGGCTGTTTGGCGGAAGCTGCTTTGGCTAGCATGTTTTGGCAGAAGCTGCTAGCTACGTGACTACTTGTATGCACCGGAATGCTAAGATATTTGGCAGAAAGCTGTTGCCCGTTGCCGCTGCTATCTTTTTTAAGTTAATAGAGGCGGACATTTGAGGTATAGGGTTGGATGGCTGACTTCCGTATTCATTCTGCGGACGCGTCTGGAAGCGCCCGCGGATGTTTGCGGTGTCTGTTTTGAGGGATTGCGTTGGAGATGCCCTAATATGTGTAAAGAGCTTATTGAAAACAGAGTAATAGACTATGTCCTACCCATGACATTTATAGCCTGCTTGGTACTGAATATTGGAGGAATGGAAGTTCTACATTATTTTACCTATTTTGGATGGGTGTTAGGGGTTTGCAAAGGTCAATAACTAAAGTTCTGTGTAAAACACAATTTTCTGGAAAAGCTGGTTTCTTTTAATTTTGTAATTTGCTTGGTTGCATGAGTTTCGCTTAGATATTCCTTTCTTGGAACCTGCTTGTCATATCTTGTTAATTTCTAGTTTATATCTGGCATAAAACTAATATATAACTCTCATGATCCAGGATTTGTATGGTTTATTTTGACTCTGAAGAAGAAGACATACAATTATCAGTTCAAACAGTATGCCTGGACGCACATGATCCTTTTAACGGTTTTTGCCCAATCTTCTTTCACCGTGGCAAATATATTTGAAGGGATGTTCTGGTAAGCCATATATTTACCTTGTTAGCATACTATTGTCTACAATTTTGACTTTCTGACTTCACTGAAATGTCTGGTTATTTCTACCTAGTTCTGACATTTAGCATGTATTTATTTAGTCTAGTTCAAACATTGAAGCTTCCTCACCTAAAAAGCACCCAAAGTTGGTAAAGTAACTTCAAGAGGCCTAATTTCCTGTACAGCTGTAAAAACTATTTTGCCATGAAATCCTGAACCTCTTTAACTTTATAGGAATTTCCCATACACTGGGTTGGCCATATTGACCTATTTGAGATTTTGTTCTGGTAGAAGTACGTGTTTGTATCTCTCAACCTACCACTTTAAGAACATTCAGGTCCCAACCAGAAAGAAAATAAAATAAAAAAGGGAAAGAACTTAGGAGTGCTGGCGCAACAGGCAACAACTATGATCATACGTGTACCATGTTGCTGTTTAATTTCTGTGCGTTGCTATTTCCATTTTGTACTATATCTATTATGGAGGTTAGATTTTTATTTTCATGCTTAAGTTAAGCTACTTTATATAGCACACACTGTTGAATAAGTTGTCCAATTTGGTTCTATGCATGCTAATTAAGCGAGTTACTTTGATATTTTAGCCTGTACATTTCACAAACTCCATACATCTTCAATTCTATGCCTGCACAGGTTTCTTCTCCCTGCTTCGCTCATTGTGATCAATGACATTGCTGCGTATTTATTTGGGTTTTTTCTCGGGAGAACACCATTGATCAAGTTATCACCAAAGAAAACATGGGAAGGTTTTATTGGTGCATCGGTGACAACCATCATCTCTGCTTTTCTGGTGAGACGAGAGCCTTGAATTATATACAAGATTACTCTTCCCATGCTTACCTTTCCCTTTTTTGGCAGTTGGCAAACGTAATGGGTCATTTTCAGTGGTTAACCTGCCCAAGAAAGGTAAGATGATTTTTCTTAAGAATGTGATTGTTGTGATAAATAGTTAGGCTGTTGAATTTGTTCTTAAATTTATCATGAAAATATTTTCAGGACCTGTCGACAGGATGGCTTACCTGTGATCCCGGTTCTATGTTTAAGCCAGAGCATTACTTTTTGGGGGATTGGGTGCCACAATGGGTAAGAACATCCTTTCAATTTGTTAGTTTGACACTGTCTTATTCTACTACAAGCTTATGTGCTTCCCGAGTCAGTTTACTCTGCTTTCATCCTACGTGGCCATGATATGGGGTTGACATGCAAGTGGTTTTGGATGACATATCAACCAATCAGGAGCTAACCAAAAAAACATGGTGGGTCTACATGCTATCTTGAAATTTCCTTCCATTTCTCCATCCCTTCCTCCTTGCTGCCCTCCCTCACTACCCCACCTTGATCTGCTGCTCCCAAACACCGCCCGAATTGTCCCCATTGTGGCGGAATCTGACCTCGGCACTGCTCTCCTGGTCGCCTTCTCACTCACATGAACAGTAGGAAGGGCATGTTTGCTCTCAATGTGTGCTTGCTCGATGCATGGAATCAGCAATGACAGGCACTTGTGTGAGCCTTGATTTGCATGGCTTATGCAGACATGATTTTTCCTGGTAACCGAATGAACTTTCCAGCTTTTCTCTTTTTGAAAAAAGGCGGGCTATACAAAAGTCCAAATCGGCCGTGAGCAAGTTTAGTGAGTTGTCAAGAGAGTAATCTCTGGCAGCGGCCACAAACGAGTGTCACTGGCTTATACTCAGACTTCTGTAGATATAGAGAGGGGTAACGCTGTGTTTGACAAGAAAAAAATGTGTACCTCCCACTTCTAGTACCCCAGTATCTTCAGGCCACGCTGTCTGTCCACCTCTGCACAGCAAGTCGTGACTTGTTGTGGATGCTGATGTATCTCGCAAGTGGCATCCACAGAGTTTGACATGTGCGCGCCATGTATGCTAAAACCACAGGGATTTGGGTAGGGTTAAACCTGGTACTTGAATGTCCAGAGTTTATCCCCTTTTTGATCCTTGAAACCTTGAAAGGTCAAACAACCATAATCACGTCATGCGCGTGTGATCAAGTTCTTGATTGAATGAACAAACTATTTTCTTCTTCCATATCCATCAAATTCCCCTGCTTGGTGTATTCATGCAACTTGATCATAATAACTGATGTATTTATTTTAGTCTATTGTTTTGTCATTGGGTTTGTATCATGTTTCCAGAGTTTCTGAATTTAATACTTTTCTCCTGGCAGTTTCCATGGAAAGAAGTTTTCCTTTTACCCGTGCAGTGGCATGCTTTAGCCCTTGGGTTGTTTGCATCGATAATAGCACCATTTGGAGGATTTTTCGCAAGTGGCTTCAAGAGGGCTTTTAAAATAAAGGTGCGTACTGCCTCGTTATTTTTCTCTCTTTATAGGAATACTGAAGTATGGAGATTATACACTGTTTCACTATGATTTATCTGCAAATTTTGTAGGATTTTGGCGACAGTATACCTGGGCATGGTGGAATTACTGACCGAATGGATTGTCAAGTAAGTTGAAGGAAGTTCCTTACGATTCAATATCTAGCCTGTGCAGTTTAGCTGAACAAATGTGATTTTTCATGCATTTTCGCAGATGGTCATGGCAGTCTTTGCATACATATATCACCAATCATTTATCTCACCCCACAATTTCTCTGTTGACACAATCTTGGATCAGGTCAGTATTGTATCTTGTTTTCATATCATGATCTGTTATCCTGGGTGATTCTCATGCATTGCCGACTTTTGGCCATCCAGATTGTAAGAAACCTAACCTACGAGGAGCAGAAGTCCTTATACCAGCAACTAGGAGAGATCTTCCGTGAAAGGCAGTTTATGCAAAGCTGAAGATTTATTTGCATGAACCACACAACCACACAAGACAGCTGCGTATGGTTCATTATGTAGTTCTAGATCTATGTACAGCATCATAGCTCCTCTGTACCGTGATAGAGTGATGTCCTTATCCAGACCATTGTACAGAACGGAGTGTGGATAGGGGTTTAGGTTCTTGATCCGCTCTCCACTTATGTTGCTTCTTTTAATCATCTGCGCTAATTCTCTCCTTGTTCGTTATCATCAGTGTTCTTGTAAAAACAGAGCTGGAAATGCTTATTCGTGTATATCACTTTGTCGGTCTTCGCATCAAATATTTTGTAAGCCCTTAGTTTGCCAGTGTCCTTTGTTTTTTTGAGGAACCCTGTCTTGCTCGTTAAACAGTCACGGACTCGAATTGATCGTTGGGGTGCAATGGCAAATGTTTCTTGTCTCGTAATTTCTGCTCCTTGCGCAAATTATTTTTTTGGAAAGCTCGTGCCAAACATCTGTTGTCTCGGATAATTCCTGCTCGCGCAGCATGATAGAGATTTTAGTGAGTACTACCTCCTTCCTAAAATGTGAGGTGCGCTTTGACTTTTCTGGTCTTCATCGTATAACTTTGACTATGATTTTCACTTGTTGTATGTCCACTAAATTTGTATAAATATACATGAAATAACACTGTTTTGCAAGACAAATATGATATTATTGGTTACATATTCGATGCATGCATTTTTAGGCTAGTCATGCTTGAGAGTAACTTAGTCTATGTTACTATCTCCATAGTGGGTACTATAGTTCTGGTTTATTGGTCTCCATTGTATTTTGTGCCAAATTTTGACCATAAATATAACTAACAAAATATTCATGCATGTCATAAAAAATTATATCATTGAAAACTATGTTCAAATGCGAATCCAACGATATAATTTTTGTTGACATGCACTAACATTTGTCAGTTAAATCTTTGATCAAAATTTAGCATAAATTACAAAATGGCCAATAAACCAGGACGAAGGTAGTAGTAACATATATGTGGTATCATGCAAGCCTTCACTTATTTAGACGTAGACTCATCTTGTCTCGGGGTGTGTGATGTTACGGTAACATATTTATGTTACCTCAAACCTTTCTTTCCTCATTAATTGCTTGCCACATTAGCAAATTCATTTTGATATACGTTATGTTACTAGCTAAGTTACTCCCACTATGACTAGCCTTAGACTAGCCACAATGGGAATAATTTCAGCAGTAACATCGAGTCCAACTCAGCAAATTTTCTTACGTGGCAATGAGTTAATGAGGAGAGAGGTAGTTTGAGTAACTTAGCTAGTTACTGTAACATCACATGTCCCAATGCAACATGAGTCTATAACCTAATAAATAAAGCTTTGTATGAAACCACACTTGTTACTACCCACTATGAAGGTAGTAACATAGTCTAGGGATATGTGTATGTTACTCTCCACTGTGGCTAGTCTTAAACCTCTTCCAATGCACAAGTGCTTAAATGAGGTGCTAAGCACATTAAATAGTTTAGCAACTATAGTCCCCAATGCATAGGTGCTTAACTTGTTAGGCTGCTGCCAATGGACCGGTGCTTAGATGGGGTGCTAAGCATATTAAATAGCTTAGCAACCAAACTCCCCAATGCATAGGTGCTTAGCTTCTTGTAGCTAAGCTCTCTTCATTTAATTAGTCCAAGGATCTTTTGTAGTATATAAACTTTGTGGCATATTTATGCTACGTATTAAGCAAATAATATCCCTTGAGGAAAACACATGGAAATATAGTTGACTTGAGTCCATACATAAAGTGCCAAAAAAATATTATGAAAATACATGAAATTACACCTACAATTAATGGTGCTTAAAATAAATGATGATAATAATCTATTTTGGCCCAAACTTTTTCCAAATATGCTCTACCAAATCAGTTTTGAGTGCTCTGTGAGTCCCACGATCTCGGATTCTTGCATCCCTTTGTAGCACCTGGGCGAATACCGGTATGTCGCCGTGTGTGAATACTGATGATAGAACAATGATGTCCCTGCCTCCTTGTTCAAATCAAGAATATTAGCCGCCGCTTCTTTTTCATCCTCGACTACCATATTGTGAAGAATGATGCAAGCTATCATGACCTTCTGGATATCACCCCGGTCATACAAACGTGCAGGACGACGCAAGATAGAGAATCGACCCTGCAAAACACCAAAAGCACGTTCCACATCCTTCCTTGCCCCTTCTTGATGTGCAGCAAACAACTTGTGCTTCTCTGTTTGTGGCATCGATATTGTCTTCACAAAAGCTGCCCATTCTGGGTATATCCCATCTACAAGGTAACAACCATGTTGATATTCCTTGTCATTTACAAAAAAGTTCACTCGAGGAGCTTGGCCTTTCAGTTGCTTGATAAACAATGGTGATTGATTTAGCACATTGATGTCATTGTTTGACCCAGCAATACCAAAGCAGGCATGCCATATCCGGAGATCTTGCGAAGCAACTGCCTCCAGAATAAGACTAGACCACCCTTTATCACCACGAGTAAATTGGCCCTTCCATGCAATAGGACATTTTTCCCAACGCCAATGCATACAATCCAGGCTTCCTAACATGCCAGGAAACCCACGGCCTTCGCCAATGCAGAGTAAGCGCTCTGTATCTTCAGTGTTGGGGCTTCGCAAATACTCTGCAGCATAGGTATCAATCACTCCTTGCACAAAGTTCTTCAAGCAATCAACTGCGGTAGTCTCGCCAATCTTGAGATATTCATCAAGACTATCTGCAGGCGTGCCATAAGCCAATTGGCGTGTTGCCGCCGTGCACTTTTGCAGTGGAGAGAGCCCTTCACGGTTAAGCGCATCTGTCCTTGTGGTGAAGTATGGAGACCACTCACCTAGCGCATTGACGAGCGAAGAAAGAGAGGTCGTCTCATCCTGAATCTTCTCCGATTTTTTTTGGCGCGGCAGAGAGGATTGTCGCAGAAGTAATCTCGTACAAGCTGTTGATGTGCTTCTTCACGCGGTCTATTCACGTATATCCTCGGACCACTTCTGCTAAGTGATCTTGCTTGAAGAGCCTCAAGTGTTCCCTTCAACTCCACAGCAATCTCCTCGGCGAAGGAGTCTAGCATGTCCTCCTCGGCTAGGAATTCATCAAGTGTGTATAACTCTGTTGGATATGTAGTGTTTCTGGCATCACTATCATGTTGTTGATCTGTATCATCAGGATCATCTGGTGGATGGTTATACATAGGCCTGAAACATGTAACAAACAAGACAACAATTGTACACATCAGAATAAGATCGAACAAGTTAAGTGACGAACTTCTCGTGATAAAAACAGAATTGCGTTTGATTTTGCTTCATCTACTAAAAATAGAGTAATTTTGTACACCCTAATCTTATTCTGTCTGAACCAATTTCTCATAGAACTTCAAATTGTCCGTGTACAACATCTGAAACTTCAGATCAATAGATCCTTATGCATTTCCATCAGATCAATAAAACTCAGTTTGGTTCTGTCAAAAAATTGTTGCCTGATAATTCGTATGAGTAGATAGCAATACCTTGAAATTACTTGTTGGTTCTAAACTGAACTGAACTCAGTTTGATCCTATATAAAAGGATTGCTACAGACGTATCTAGATGTAGTATAATCAACTACGTCCCTTCCAACTACAAGTAACTCTAAACTAAACTGAACTGAACCATTGTGTATTATGAGCTGAACTAGTACGTTCTGAAATCAATTAGAATGCCAATTATCAGTCAAATTTTGGCCACAGCCCAAGTCTGATGCAGAGAAAAATCTCATCTAAGCAAGAATGGGAGGGACAAAGCATGAGGCGCACTAGGATACAGAACAAAAGAGTATTCTGATTTGTGAAAGGACGATACCATCGAGCAGATTGTGGCTGGCCGGCGGAGCTAGTTCTGTAGTATCCTGATACAAGCTAGTGTCCATTGCATCAATGCTGATACTATTGTCATACTAAATTCCTTCAATTGCCTAAAACAAAATCAACTAGTAGTACATTCTGTAAGATTTTTAGATGGGCAATGTACAAAAGAAATCGTGGACTGTAGTTTTTATGACAAAGTTGCAGGAATCTGGGACTAGGCCATGCCGTTGAGATCACATACTATTTATATCAGACTCAATTCTACATGGTTCAGACTTCAGACTATCAATTATCTATGGTTCAGATGATATGCTATTCAGATTAGAGTCTCGATGCTATGGTTCAGTCTATCAATTACATATTGTTCAAACTATCAATTAGCAAGAAGCAGAGAAAAAACCCATCTAAGCATGGACAGGAGAGAGCAAGCACATGGTGAAATTGAACGTTTTGAAACAAACTAGCGGATCTTTTTTTTGTGAAAAGAATTAATTACCTTTGAGCCGTCTGTGAGTGGCCGGAGGAGCTCCCGGCTGCGGTGAACTGAACTTGTGGCGCCAGTGGCGAACTGAACTGAACTGGACGGTCCATGCAGGCTCGAGGGTCCGCCGGAGCTTCAACGACCAGGCAGAACGACGGCTGACGCGGCGATTGAGAGGCGTGGCAGCACCGCACGGTGAGGACGAAGTGGCTGCGCTGGGGCGGCGGCGCACGGCGAGGAGGAAGAGGAGGCGAAGGCGCCGCTCGGTCGCTGGGAAGAAGGGGATAAAAACAGAAGAGACGAAGGTATACGACGCTTCACACGGGATCGAATTTACTGCGTTTTCACCTAGGGTCGTGTCCTTGGAGTCGTTCCTTCGTGGGGTTACCGGTTCGTTCTCTCTCCTCCTTAATTAACCTGCCACGTATGAATTTTGCTAAGCACCGATCCAGGTTGGAGCACTGGGACTAGCCTAAGCTCTCTTCATTTAATGAATTAATTAATAAACTTTGCATTGGTGAGTTTGCTTCATTTAAATGATTTGCCTAGGTTCGCATGCTTGACGTTGGTTTTTCTTAGGGTCACCAAACTCATCTCTCTTCTCTTAATTGTCTTGCCATATCAGATTTTTCGTCTAGCGGGGGTGCCCATTGGGCTACCCATATGCACAGGGATACAGGCAAAAAATTGGCTAGTAATACATATCTAAATAAAAAAACTCAGTGCATCAGGGTGGCCCAGAAATGATGCATCAGGGTCGGCCCGTTTCAGCGACGCGTCCGCGGCCCAACACAGCAGTACGCCTGTGTACGCACTCACGCTGTTCGCTTACCGATCCACCTCCTCATGTAGTCACCGCACGTATAGCTCCACTCAAAAGAAAAAACGTACTAGTCACGTATCCTTTTTTTTGATAAACTACTACGTATCCTAATCAATCCAGCTTCCACGAAAAATAACTAATTGATCCATCTCCCTCAAAAAAGAAAAACCAATCGATCCGTAGACTATCAATCGATTAGAGCATCTTCAAGCGGCGTATAAAAGTTTCGCGTGCTAAAATAGTTTTAGTGCGCCACTTGTCGGGGATATCATGCGACATATGCCGGGGGTGGCTTATCATGGATGGGGACAAGAGTACGTCGCCGGACTCTAGAAGCGGGAGTGAGTGAGACCGCATACGCCTGCGAATCTTACCCAGGTTCGGGGCTCTCCCAGAAGACAACACCCCTAGTCCTGCTCTGCGGGGTCTCCGCATGATCACTATCTCAATAAGGTAGCTACAAGCTTGCTCCCTGAGCTGTTTAGTTAGAGGAGGAAGAAGAACAAGGCTAGCCCTACTTCACTCTCTCTATGTGGGTGTGTAGAAACTAAGGTGCTGAACCCTTTGCATGGGGTGACCTGGGGGTTTATATATGCCTACCCCCAGGGGTACAATGGTAATCCGGCCGGGTGTAGAACCCGGCCGTCAGTGTCTCTGGTCGCCGGCTTCTCCGCCGGCTGCTGGGGCCCGCCGACTGCCATGATCTCGGCCGACAGATAGGGCCCGCCGCCTGCGGGCCATGCTAACTGCTTTATACTGTAGCCTCGCCCCTGATGACGGGGGCTTCGTGGAGGGGAGCGTGGCTACAGTCCCACCGCCTGGCGGTCGCTCACTGTAGCCACACCCCGTCTTATCTGGTTAATGGCGCACATACTCCAATGGAGGGGGGGCCGCTTGCTAAGAGTCGGCCCACTCTCACGCCGCCTGCTCAGGGTCCGCCGCCTTCTGGTAGCTCACGGACAAGTAGGGCCCGCCGCCTGCGGGCCGTACCGACCGCCCGTCGTGGGAGCATGGCTCCCTCTGGCGTGGATGATGTCATGGGCTGCGTGGCCACAGTACCGCGCCGGGCGAGGGGTGTCCGCTTGGTACACCGCACTGTATCCACGCCCTGCCCTGGATTTGGGGGGGGGGGGCAGGTTGCACTGTAGCCACTCCCCGTCTCGTCGTTGTAACAAGGTGCTAACTTCGAGGGGACAAGGGGCCGCCTGCTAGGAGTCGCCCCTCCTCGTGGCCGCCTTCCGGGATTCCGCCGCCTTCTAGCAGCCGGCCGCCTAGACTAGCCGGCCCAGGAAGGCGGTCGTTCGCCTTGGAGGTGTGAGGGGCGCAGCTAGCCCCGATGTCTTGAAATACCATGGGGGCTGATGAGGCTACCCGTGGTCATTTACTCCGACAGTAGTCCCCGAAGCCGGTGGGGCGCCGCGGCTGGAAAGGCGAGAAGCCTCAGCAGCTTCCTACTCCGAGTGGTCTGTTGAAGTTGCTTCGTCCGTCTTCTGGAAGCGCCGACAGCTAGGAGCCGGCAGTGGCCAGGCTGGCCGCGTGGTGAATTCGAAACGTCGTGGAGGGGCCGGGTGGCCGCCAGTCGGATGACAGGCTTGCCTCCCGTTGCTCGCCCACCATGCGGCGCCAGCAGGCCAGGCCGGTCTGCCAGCCCACGCGCGCGACGGGACGTCGCCGCAGGCCGGGGCCCGCCACTACAAGGCCTCGGCACGCGCGCGGATCCGTTGTGGCCGAGGCGGGTGGTTGGGCTCCTATGGTGCATTAATCACGCGCCATTAAGGCGCGAAAGGCGCGGGGGTCGTGGGGGGAGTGAGCGCAGTTAATCCCACGATCCCCACGTCTTGCCCCCTCGGCTCCGCCGCCAGGGGGCTATAAGTAGGGGGAGGAGGGGGCGGCAGGGGCACGCGTGCCCTCCTCGCCCTTCGTCCTTGCCATTCTCCTTCCTCTTCTCCTTGCTGCCGACGCACCCCTTCCTCTTGCCGAGGCGCTGCAGCAGCTTGCCGTCACCAGGCCTCTTCGCACCGCGGCTTCCTCGCCCCGCCGCGGACTCCACGCTCGTCGCCACGCCGCGCGTCCGTCGAGCCTCCATATCCATGGCGCGCGAACGGGCCGGCGATTGGGATGGCTCCAACGTCCATGAAGACCACCTCACTTTCCTTCGCCAGACGCGGCGGCTGCCTCACGAGACGCACGTAAAGGTGCGTGTTCCTCCCGAGGCGGAGATCTCGCCGGCGCCGGAGGACGGCGAACACGTCGTCTTCCGGTCACACTTTCTTCACGGCTTTGGCCTGCCGGCGAGCAGCTCCTTCCGCTCCTTCCTCACCTTCTACAAAGTCCAGCCGCACTACCTCATGCCGAATACGGTGGTGCTGCTGGCCGCCTTCGTCACTCTCTGCGAAGGCTACTCGGCACACTCCCCACCCTTGAGCTCTAGGGGGAGCTCTTCTACCTTAAGCTCGACACCGCCATCAAGAACGAGGCGGCTCAGTGCAGGGCCTGCGTCGCAGTGCGGCGTTCAGGGACCGGGGTCCGCTTCTCGGCCCTTGCCTTGCTACAGTCTGCCAAGCTGTGGCGGAAATCTTACTTCTACGTCAAGAATATCCATCCGACGATGGACTATGTCAACCTGCCGGCTTATACAGCTGGCCCACCGGTCGAGCCCCGCACCAACTGGCAGTTCCGGCTGAAGAACCTGTCGGCCGCCTCCTCTGCCGCTCTTGCCCGGCTTCAGGTGATGACTGAGTTGGAGGGCCTCAAGGCCTCGGATCTGCTGACCGCCTTCGTGGCGTGCCGGGTGCTGCCCCTCCAAGCCCGGCCTCACATCATCAGCCAGATGAGCGGGCACCGGGACCCTTGCCGGATGTGCACCAAGGAGCTGCCAGACGTGGAGGTGGTTCGGCTGGTGAATTACTTCTCCAACTGCAAGCTCTCGGAGAAGGAGTGTCGGAGTAATGGGCCATGGGTAGCTTAACCCGAGTCCCTGAGCATTTCAAGACATTTGGGCCGGCTGCATCCCTCAAGCATCCAGAATGAAGCGCCGCCTTCTGGTGGCCGGCTGGCTCTAGCGGTCGGCTGCCAGAAGACGGCAAAGCACCAGAAGACGGCACCATGACGGGCCGACTCCTAGCAGGCGGCCTCCAGAGAGGCCGGCTCCTAGCAGGCGGCCCACGATGCCCTCAGAATCAGCGCCCCCCCATTAAGAAGACAAGACAGGATGTGGCTACAGTGTAGCCCATCACCCCAATATCCAGGGCTTGGCATGGCCACAGTGCCCCGTACAGGCGGATATCTCCGCACGACGCGGCACTGTTGCCACTCCATCCTTGACGTTACCCTTGTCAGGCGGAGCCCTGTTCCCACGACGGCTTGTCGGTATGGCCTGCAGGCGGCGGGCCCTACCAGGCAGCGAGAGCCCGGAAGGCGGTATAGCCTGACCAGTCGGACCCAAGGGAGACCGGCCTCTAGCAGGCGGCCTGCTCCTCCCTCGAGGTCCGTGCGACATTAACCAGATGAGACACGGTGTGGCTACAGTGATCTTCCACCAGACGGCGGGACTGTAGCCACGCCCCTTCCCGACCAAGCATGCGTCATTAGCATTGCGGCTACAGTAACCAGCCGCCGACCAGACTCGCAAGCGGCGGAGGCGGCCTGTCGGCTCCGTACCAGACCAGTCGGTGGGGCCCACCAGGCGGCGGGCCCCAGCTGCCGGCGGAGAGGCCGGCGACCAGAGACACTGACAGCCGGGTCCTACACCCGGCCAGATTACCATTGTACCCCTGGGGGGTAGGCCTATATAAACCCCCCAGGGCACCCATGCAAAGGGTTCCCAACCTGTTAGAATTAGACTCATACATAGAGAGAGGGGAGAGCTAGCCCTGCTTTCTCCTACCTCTAGCATACAGCTCGAGGAGCACCATCGTACTCACTAGTGCCTTAGTGATCACGCGGAGACCCCGCAGAGCAGGACTAGGGGTGTTATCTCCGAGGATAGCCCCGAACCTGGGTAAAGTGCGCCGGCGTTCGTGTCTACGCCTCATCCCGCTTTCAGGAACCGGCGACGTTCTACTCACTCCCACCATGATAAGCCATCCTTTGGCATATGTCGCACCCAACCCCCGACATTTGGCGCCCACCGTGGGGCGAGGTGCACCGTCTCCCGGAGACCTGTTCTGGACAGGAACCTTGTTCCTTCCTGGCGAGCGCAGCCAGCCCGGCACGCCAGACGGCGTCTGCGCCGACGCGCTGCATGGCGCAGAGGTCGCCTGCGCGGCGAGCTGCCTCACCGATCTTGTTGGCGAGATTCGCCTCTCCGACGAGCCCGCATCTGACGCGGGCACAGAAGGCCCTGAGAGTCGCCTCATCAGCCTCCTCGATCAGCTCCACGTCGCCAGCGAACCTGCTGTGGACTTGGAGTCGGTTGGTTCCACCGACCCGATGCTTGTCGACTCCGACATGGCGTCGCTTGACGCATTCCCCACCAACATGGTGGTCTACGACGAACCGCTCCCTCGAGCGGATAGTGGCGGAAGGACCGTCACGGAGGTGCTCGATACCCGCTCGAGGCAGCGCTGCAAGACCTGACTGCGCCTATCCCAGAAGACGCCGATGCCGAGACGCTGGAAGCATGGCGCGTCCAGCTCGTCGAGAGCGCCAAGCGGCTAGCCAGCATGAGACGCCTTTCGGAGGCTTACCAGCGCGAGATGGACCGCGTCGTTGGCGGTACGCCGGCTCCTGGTGGGCCTAGCCGCATCGGCATGGTCCAGCTGCGCGGCGCGGTCATTGCCAGCATGTTCGGGGCAGATCGCCCTGTCTACGCCACGCCCGCGGAGAATATACGAGCTGCCCAGGCGGCAGCGGACGAGCTGGACAAACTCGAGGGCGACGAGCGTCGCCTCATGACGGAGCGCATCCAGCGGCTCATTGACGCGGCTGCCGAGCAGCAAGAGGCCGGCCGCCGCACTGAAGCACCCAACCGGTGGAACGACGATCCGCCTCCTCGCCAAGATCAAGGCGCGACATCCCGGACGCCGACTGGTGGCGGCCGCGATAGAAGAGACAAGGAGCCGGCTGCCAGCCGCGGCCGGACTCGCATCACCATCGAGCGCGACCAAGACGGCCGCCCGAGAGCAGTGGAACGACGGGACGACTGTCCGCCTCCTCCTCCCCCCCCGTAGGGAGAGACGCGCTTCCCCGCCGCCAGTTGACCACCCGGCACTCGGCGACCGCCTTGGCCGCCGAGATGAGTCGGAGAAAACGATGCCCGCCACCGGATCGACCGCCTCAACCGATCTCTGGCGCTAGAAGAAGAAGACGCATTGGGTCTGCCTTGTTTTGTCCCCGCATCCGAGATGAGCCCTTCCCCAAAGGGTTCACGCTCCCAAGAGATACGCCCAAGTATACCGGCTCCGTGAAGCCGGAAGACTGGCTGGTCGACTACTCCACGGCCCTCAGCATAGCGTACGGCAACAAGCGAGTTGCCATGAAGTACGTCCCGCTCATGCTCCAAGGCACAGCTTGGACATGGCTGAACAGCTTGAAGCCCCGCATCATCAACAGCTGGGTAGATTTCACCGAAGCCTTCATCCGCAACTCCACTAGCACGTACAAGCGGCCGCCCAAGCCTCGCCAGCTCTCCCTGTGCGTCCAAGGCCCCAACGAGTCGAATCGCGACTACCTCACGCGCTGGGCCGAGCTGCGCAACTCTTACGAGGGCGTGCACGAGGTGCAGGCCATCGAGTACTTCACTGCCGGGTGCCGAGAGGGCACCCTTCTCAAGCACCGACTTCTCTGCGACGAGCCGGCAACCCTCGACGAGCTGCTGATCATAGCAGACAAGTACGCCACGGCTGACTCCTCCATGAAGGCGGAGATTCAAGTTGATGCATCTGGCAAGGTGGCTCCCCAAGCTCCTCAGACCCCGGCTGGTGACACCGGTCGGCGCCAGCAGCAAAGCGACAACAAGCGCAAGGCCACGCAGCCGGCTTCCACAAGCCGACAGGTGGCGACGGTTGAAGACCAACAGCCGGAAGGGCAGCCTCTACCCAAGCGTTAGAAGGGCGGCAAGCCCAACTGGTTGCCCGCCTTCTCATACGAGCAGACTCTCAATGCACCCTGCAAGCTTCACAGCGGCGCGAAGCCGTCCAACCACACCACTCGAAAATGCCAATGGCTCACCAGGATCGCCAAGGGCGATGGACTCCTGCCTCCTCCGCCTGCAGGCCCGCCGCCTCCTCCTCTTCAGCAGCCGGCGGTTCGGCCAGTCGGCGCAATAATATATGAATATCCTGAAGAGCA
This sequence comes from Aegilops tauschii subsp. strangulata, assembly GCF_002575655.3. Classification (NCBI taxonomy): domain Eukaryota; kingdom Viridiplantae; phylum Streptophyta; class Magnoliopsida; order Poales; family Poaceae; genus Aegilops; species Aegilops tauschii. The sequence continues at coordinate 417,003,212 of NC_053037.3, read as the reverse complement.
TGGAGCTTACGTCGTGTCACCAGCGTGGCCGACGATAAGCACAGCAGACGACAACGGCAACAAGAAGTACATGCAGTAGCATCAGAGACCCCCCGAGTTCATGCATTGGTCTGAGAAGCCTATCAGTTGGAGCAGAGCTGACCACCCGGAGGTGATGCCCTCTCCTGGTTCTTATGCCCTAGTCTTGGATGCCACCTTCGCGACAGAGAGGCGGGCTACTCGCTTCTCCCGAGTTCTGATAGATGGCGGCAACAGCATCAACATCCTATACGACACTATGGAGAAGTTAGGAATCAAGCAGAAACAACTTCAGCCCAGTCGGACTGTATTCCATGGCATAGTCCCTGGCCTTTCCTGCTCACCAATCGGCAAGATCCAGATAGACGTCCTTTTCGGATACAAAGATCACTTTCGCCGAGAGCCAGTATGGTTTGAGGTGGTGGACCTCGAGAGCCCCTACCATGCGCTACTTGGCCGGCCTGCTCTGGCCAAGTTCATGGCGGTCCCCCACTATGCTTACCTCAAGATGAAGATGCCGAGTACCAAGGGAATCCTAACCATAGTCGGAGACTACAAGAAGTCGTCCACCTGTGCGGCAGACAGCAGCCGGCTAGCCGAGTCCCTCGTGATTGCAGCAGAGAAGCGGCTCCTTGACCGGGTTGTGGCAATGGCAGGCAAGCAGCCGGAAATGTCGCCAAACCCCAAGGAGTCGGAAGCTGAGGGCTCGTTCAAGCCGGCAAAGGAAACAAAGAAGATACCCTTGGACCCGGAGGACCCGGAGAGGCACGCTGTCATAGGTGCAAACCTTGACAGCAAATAGGAAAGCGAGCTCGTCGATTTCCTCTGTGAGAATCGGGACATCTTTGCATGGTCTCCCAAGGACATGCCGGGTGTTCCGACGGATTTCGCCGAGCATAAGCTACATGTCGGACCTGATGCCAAGCCAGTCAAGCAGCCCTTGCGCCGCCTGTCAGAAGAGAAGAGAAGGGTCATTGGAGAAGAGACAACCCGACTTCTAGCAGCCGGCTTCATTATGGAAGTGTTCTTCCCAGAATGGTTAGCCAACCCAGTCCTTGTGCTGAAGAAGAATAAGCAGTGGCGCATGTGTATCGATTATACCAACCTCAACAAAGCTTGCCCCAAAGATCCCTTTACCCTGCCAAGAATTCACCAAGTGATAGACTCCACAGCCAGATGCGAGCTGTTGAGTTTTCTGGATGCATATTCAGGGTATCATCAGATCAAGCTGAACCCGGACGATAGGCTGAAGACCGCCTTCATCACACCATTCGGAGCCTTCTGCTACCTGACCATGACGTTCGGCTTGTGGAATGCCGGCGCCACATTTCAACGTTGCATGCAGAAGTGTCTCCTCAAGCAACTCGGCAGAAACGCCCATGTCTACGTGGACGATGTTGTGGTGAAGACGGAGAAGTGTGGCATGCTGCTAGAAGACCTTAAGGAAACCTTTGAAAACTTGCGTCGCTTTCAGATCAAGCTCAACCCGGAGAAATGTGTCTTTGGAGTACCAGCCGGCCAGCTTCTTGGCTTCCTGGTCTCAGAGCGCGGCATAGAGCGCAACCCTGTGAAGATCAAGGCCATCGAGAGGATGGAGGTATCCACCCGAGTGCCGGATGTGCAAAAATTCACCGGCTACTTGTCATCCATCAGCCGTTTCATCAGTCGGCTGGGCGAGAAGGCTCTTCCCCTGTATCAGCTCATGAAGAAGACCACCTTTTTCGAGTGGAATGACAAGGCGGACGAAGCTTTTCTCCAGCTCAAGAAAGTGTTGACCACTCCGCCTGTCCTGGCGGCTCCGACTGCTAAGGAGCCCATGCTCCTCTACATCGCCGCCACCAGCCAGGTGGTCAGCACAGTCATAGTTGTGGAACGGAAAGAAGACGACAAGGCACTACCAGTCCAGAGGCCGGTGTATTACTAAAGGAAATATGCCCTAGAGGCAATAATAAAGCATTATTTATTTCCTTATATCATGATAAATGTTTATTATTCATGCTAGAATTGTATTAACCGGAAACATAATACATGTGTGAATACATAGACAAACAGAGTGTCACTAGTATGCCTCTACTTGGCTAGCTCGTTAATCAATGATGGTTATGTTTCCTAGCCATAGACATGAGTTGTCATTTGATTAACGGGATCACCTCATTAGGAGAATGACGTGATTGACTTGACCCATTCTGTTAGCTTAGCACTCGATCGTTTAGTATATTGCTATTGCTTTCTTCATGACTTATACATGTTCCTATGACTATGAGATTATGCAACTTCCGTTTATCGGAGGAACACTTTGTGTGCTACCAAACGTCACAATGTAACTGGGTGATTATAAAGGTGCTCTACAGGTGGCTCCAAAGGTACTTGTTGGGTTGGCGTATTTCGAGATTAGGATTTGTCACTCCGATTGTCGGAGAGGTATCTCTGGGCCCACTCGGTAATGCACATCACTATAAGCCTTGCAAGAATTGTGACTAATGAGTTAGTTGTGGGATGATGTATTACGGAACGAGTAAAGAGACTTGCCGGTAACGAGATTGAACTAGGTATCGAGATACCGACGATCGAATCTCGGGCAAGTAACATACCGATGACAAAGGGAACAACGTATGTTGTTATGCGGTTTGACCGATAAAGATCTTCGTAGAATATGTAGGAACCAATATGAGCATCCAGGTTCCGCTATTGGTTATTGACCGGAGAGGTGTCTCGGTCATGTCTACATAGTTCTCGAACCCGTAGGGTCCGCACGCTTAACGTTACGATGACAGTTATATTATGAGTTTATATGTTTTGATGTACCGAAGGTTGTTCGGAGTCCCGGATGTGATCACGGACATGACGAGTCTCGAAATGGTCGAGACATAAAGATTGATATATTGGACGACTATATTCGGACACCGGAAGTGTTCCGGAGAAGTTTAGGATAAAACCGGAGTGCCGGAGGGGTTACCGGAACCCCCCGGGGAAGTATTGGGCCTTGGTGGGCCTGAGGGGAGAGAGAGGGCAGCAGCCCAGGAGGTGGCGCGCCCCCTCCCATGAGGAGTCCGAATTGGACTAGGGGAGGGGGGCGCGGCCCCACTTTCCCTCTCCCTCTCCCTCTCTTTCCTTCCCCCTTCTCTCTTCCTAGTTGGACTAGGAAAGGGGAGTCCTACTCCTACTAGGAGGAGGACTCCCCCCTCTCCTTGGCGCGCCCCAAGGGCAGCCGGCCTCCCCCCTTGCTCCTTTATATACGGGGGCAGGGGGGCACCTCTGAACACACAATTGGTATACGATATTTTAGCCGTGTGCGATGCCCCCCTCCACCATATTACACCTCGATAATATCGTTGCGGAGCTTAGGCGAAGCCCTGCGTCGGTAGAACATCATCATCGTCACCACGCCGTCGTGCTGACGAAACTCTCCCTCAACACTCGGCTGGATCGGAGTTCGAGGGACGCCATCGAGCTGAACGTGTGCTGAACTCGGAGGTGCCGTGCGTTCGGTACTTGATCGGTCGGATCGTGAAGACGTACGACTACATCAACCGCGTTGTGATAACGCTTCCGCTTTCGGTCTACGAGGGTACGTGGACAACACTCTCCCCTCTCGTTGCTATGCATCACCATGATCTTGCGTGTGCATAGGAATTTTTTTGAAATTACTACGTTACCCAACAGTGGTATCAGAGCCTGGTTTCATGCGTTGATGCTATGCACGAGTAGAACACAAGTGAGTTGTGGGCGATATAAGTCATACTGCTTACCAGCATTTCATACTTTGGTTCAGCGGTATTGTGAGATGAAGCGGCCCGGACCGACATTACGCGTACGCTTACGCGAGACTGGTTTAACCGTTGCGAGCACTCGTTGCTTAAAGGTGACTGGCGGGTGTCTGTCTCTCTCACTTTAGTTGAACCGAGTGTGGCTACGCCCGGTCCTTGCGAAGGTTAAAACAGCACCAACTTGACAAACTATCATTGTGGTTTTGATGCGTAGGTAAGAACGGTTCTTGCTAAGCCCGTAGCAGCCACGTAAAAACTTGCAACAACAAAGTAGAGGACGTCTAACTTGTTTTTGCAGGGCATGTTGTGATGTGATATGGTCAAGACATGATGCTATATTTTATTGTATGAGATGATCATGTTTTGTAACCGAGTTATCGGCAACTGGCAGGAGCCATATGGTTGTCGCTTTATTGTATGCAATGCAATCGCCATGTAATTGTTTTACTTTATCACTAAGCGGTAGCGATAGTCGTAAAAGCAATAAGTTGGCGAGACGACAACGATACTACGATGGAGATCAAGGTGTCGAGCCGGTGACGATGGTGATCATGACGGTGCTTCGGAGATGGAGATCACAAGCACAAGATGATGATGGCCATATCATATCACTTATATTGATTGCATGTGATGTTAATCTTTTATGCATCTTATCTTGCTTTGATTGATGGTAGCATTATAAGATGATCTCTCACTAAAATTTCAAGATAAAAGTGTTCTCCCTGAGTATGCACCGTTGCGAAAGTTCTTCGTGCTAAGACACCACGTGATGATCCGGTGTGATAGGCTCTACGTTCAAATACAACGGGTGCAAAACAGTTGCACACGCGGAATACTCAGGTTAAACTTGACGAGCCTAGCATATGCAGATATGGCCTCTGTAACGCCCCGAGACCGACGCTCCAGACGACTTCCATGTTTCTTGTTGTTGCCGTGTGTTTTATTTTGCTTGTTGCATTCATCATCACATCATACGCATTGCATCGGCATGTTTTCTTAAACTTTTAGTTGCTCGTAGTTGCCGCGTTCCCCTTGCCTTCGTTGACTGATCCGAGTCTAACCGGGTTTTCGATTCCCTCTTGTCTGATCGTTTGAACCTCTCTACATTTTACTCAGACCCCTCGCGCGCGCCCGAAACTTTCTCGAACCCGACCCGCTCAGTCATCACCGTTAGTTTCGGATCATCCCTAAAACATCTCCGATTTCTGATTTGGAATCCCCTAGCATTTTATCTCAACCGTCTGATTTTAATCAGATGATCCAAATACCCCTTCATTTCACTATTTAAAGACCCCTAGTCCATATGGGCAAACCCTAACTTCTAGGGAGATGTCCCATCCCGCCGCCAATCCAGAAAATCCTCTCGAGAACCCCCTCCCTCGATTCCACAGCCTCCTCCCACCTCCCTTCAGATCCAGCCAACCACCACAGCCAATTCCACTCGATCTGGACTGCCAGATCTTAGATCGGACGACCACGAGAGCACCGGAGCCTCCCGCATCGCTCGATCCAGATCGGATCGAGGCATCGACCTCCATCTTCGCGTCGCGCCTCGCCTGGCCACCGGCGACCGGGTCTCGCCGGAGCCACCACCCGCTGCATCAGGTCGCCACGCCCCTGCCTTCTCTTCTTTTGCTCCCCGTGCTCCACTCTCTCTCAACCTCTCTAATCTCCCTCGCCTCTTCCTTCTCTAGAAGGGACCCAACGCCATGGTCGTCGCCCCGTTGCTCCGAGACCAGCCGCCCTTCCCTGCCTGAGCCATCGCGCCGGCCGGCCAGGCCGTGCCCCGCCGTTTCCTTTCTCTCCGCCAGATCCGTCGCCCGGAGACCCATGCCCCATCGTTCCTGCGCGCCGTCAGGAGGACAACATGGATGCCCGAGCTCGTCGTCCCCGACCTCTTTTCTGCCAAGATCTGCCCCGCCGTCGTGGTTCCCCGGCGCCCGGACCTCCCCTGCTTCGCCAAGGCCACCAAGACCTCCTCAACTGTGCAACGCCGCCGGCCACCTCTCCGAGCAGAGCCGCCAGACCAGCAGGTTCCTTGCCTCGCGCCCTTTTTTCCCTTTTCCTGGCTCTCTTGCTCCTCTGACTGTCTCTCTCTCTCTGCTCATGAACAAGCTTGCCGCTGCCGCCTGGAACCAGCCCGACCCGACGAACCTCGCCGGGATCCCGTGCCGTTCATGTCCCTGGCCGTTTTCCTGCTCCGCTTCGGTCAAGGAGGACGACCCCAGCGCCAAGTCCCCTGCTCCAGATCGAGCCGCAGCGCTCGTGTTGACTGTGTCGCCAGCCACCATCTCGCCAAGCCCATCGGTCCCGCAGGGCCCAGCCGCTGCCGCTTCTCGGCTGGCCCAGCCCCGCTTCGGCCTGCCCGTGCCTCGTCCGTCACCGTTGACCGCGTCCGCGTGGTCTGCATCCCCGCGGCCCAGATCCGCTGGCCCACCGCTCCGCTTTCCCTTCGGCCTATTCGCCCAATGTGAGCAGCCCTCTCCTGTGCTGTTGGACCAGCAAGTTTCGGCCCATGTGATGTTTTTTTTTCAGGATCTGCGAATTTCTCTATTATCCAGAGTATTACTGTTTTACAGAAAACCCCTCTCGTTCATGCATTAATAACTAATAAACCGTGCATCGGATTAACATGATTTAAACATGTAAAATGCTTAGAATTTTGTGTAGTTTAATAATATGCCAATTTCACCCATGTTAAAATTGTCTAAAATGCTGTTTGTTTAAATTTGCTCAAATAACATGTTAAAATGATTTATTTCATAACTAAATAACCGTAACTCGGATTTTAATAAATTATATATGTAAATGGGGTAGAAAAATGCATAGATTAACTTGGTGCACTTCATTTTGCTGTTTAACAATATTAAAATTGCGTTTATGGCAGAACAGTACCAATCCCAATATATGGACATGAGGATTTTCCGGAATTGTTGTTGTTTGTTTCCAGCCTCATTTAACTTGCTTAAATAGTTAGTTTACTTATGCTTCACCCCTTGCCAGGGTTAATAACATTTAATATTGTTGGGTCCATAAACGAGAGAGAACTAAATAATTAAATGTGGTGTTTCGTCAATATGCAACTCGTTGCATATTGAGCTCCACTTAACTTGTAGTATTGTTTGTTGCACTTTGCCATGCCATGCATATTTAAATCGGACATGCATCATATTTGTTTTTGCATCATGCCATGTGTATGTGGTGGTTGTTTACTATGTTGTTTGTCTCTTTCCGGGTTGCTTCTCTCGTTAGCTTCGGTTTCTTTCCGGAGTTGTGAGGATTCGTTCGACTACGTCCGCTTGTCTTCTTCATGGACTCGTTCTTCTTCCTTGCGGGATCTCAGGCAAGATGACCATACCCTCGAAATCACTTCTATCTTTGCTTGCTAGCCGTTCGCTCTATTGCCATGCCGCGTTACCTATTCACTTGCTCTTCAAGCCTCCCAAATTGCCATGAACCTCTAACCTTTGTCACCCTTCCTAGCAAACCGTTGTTTGGCTATGTTACCGCTTTTGCTCAGCCCCTCTTATAGCATTGCTAGATGCAGGTGAAGTTGAAGATTGCTCCATGTTGGATTATGTTTATGTTGGGATATCACAATATCTCTTATATTATTAATGCATCTATATATTTGGTAAAGGGTGGAAGGCTCGGCCTTATGCCTGGTGTTTTGTTCCACTCTTGCCGCCCTAGTTTCCGTCATACCGGTGTTATGTTCCTTGATTTTGCGTTCCTTACGCGGTTGGGTGATTTATGGGACCCCCTTGACAGTTCGCTTTGAATAAAACTCCTCCAGCAAGGCCCAACCTTGGTTTTACCATTTGCCTACCTAAGCCTTTTTCCCTTGGGTTCTGCAGACTCAAGGGTCATCTTTATTTTAAACCCCCGGGCCAGTGCTCCTCTGAGTGTTGGTCCAACCTGTCAGTCGCCGGTGGCCACCAGGGGCAACTCTGGGCTGGCCTACCGGAAGCTTGGACAATCCGGTGTGCCCTGAGAACGAGATATGTGCAGCTCCTATCGGGATTTGTTGGCACATTCGGGCGGCTTTGCTGGTCTTGTTTTACCATTGTCGAAATGTCTTGTAAACCGGGATTCCGAGACTGATCGGGTCTTCCTGGGAGAAGGTTTATCCTTCGTTGACCGTGAGAGCTTATAATGGGCTAAGTTGGGACACCCCTGCAGGGTATTATCTTTCGAAAGCCGTGCCCGCGGTTATGTGGCAGATGGGAATTTGTTAATATCCGGTTGTAGAGAATTTGACACTTGACCTTAATTAAAACGCATCAACCGCGTGTGTAGCCGTGATGGTCTCTTCTCGGCGGAGTCCGGGAGGTGAACACGGTTTCAGGGTTATGTTTGACGTAAGTAGGGGTTCAGGATCACTTCTTGATCATTGCTAGATCACGACCGTTCCGTTGCTTCTCTTCTCGCTCTTATTTGCGTATGTTAGCCACCATATATGCTAGTGCTTGCTGCAGCTCCACCTCATTACCCCATCCTTTCCTTTAAGCTTAAATAGTCTTGATCTCGCGGGTGTGAGATTGCTGAGTCCTCGTGACTCACAGATACTTCCAAAACAGTTGCAGGTGCCGATGAGACCAGTGCAGGTGACGTAACTGAGCTCAAGTGGGAGCTCGACGAAGATCTTGTTCGTTGTGTTGTTTCTTTTCATTTTGATCAGTAGTGGAGCCCAGTTGGGACGAATAGGGATCTGGCAGTTGGGTTGTCTTCTTTTCTTTTGGTTCCGTAGTCGGACCTATGTGTGTATCTTGAATGATGTATGATTTTATTATGTATTGTGTGAAGTGGCGATTGTAAGCCAACTCTTTATCCCATTCTTGTTCATTACATGGGATTGTGTGAAGATGACCCTTCTTGCGACAAAACCACTATGCGGTTATGCCTCTAAGTCGTGCCTCGACACGTGGGAGATATAGCCGCATCGTGGGTGTTACAAGTTGGTAATCAGAGCCATCCCCGACTTAGGAGCCCCCTGCTTGATCGAATTGCTGGCGTTGTTGAGTCTAGAAAAAAATGTTTTGAGTTTTAGGATTATATATATCGGAGAGTAGGATTCTTTTTACTCCTCTGTCCCTTCGTTGCTCTGGTGAGGCCTCCTGACGTAGAAGTTTTGACTATTCTCTCCTCAAATTTCACTAAATTTTTTTTTTAGGATCACGCGGGTATCTTGGAATCGTTCCGATGGTTTTGTGACGAGAACATTGTTCTTGGTGCCTCCTGTCATTTAGGGGTTGTGGCAGTGTCCCGGGGAGTTGAGCTCCGAGGTGTTGTCGTCACAATTTTATCGTTGCAGTTCTGGAATACCTGAGTTTCGCCGACATCGAAATCTCTTTTATGCAGTTGTTGGTGAGATCACCTCGATGCCACCCAGTACTGGGGCGGGAGTTCGGGAGTATTGCCATAACTTGTATAACGGATGTTTTTCGAAGGTTGAGGTAAACGATTTCCGAAGATTTCTTGGTTATGTGTTGACGGATGGATACAGCTGGATCTAGGTATTGTTAGTTTGGGTGATATATTTTGTGTCCCCTGTATCCCCAACACCAGATTGCATAACCAGAAAGTTTCGGGAGTTTATAAGTGGGAATTCAAGTAGCTCTTAGGATATCTTTCCGACAGATGTATGATATGAGATTGGGGTTCGACGTCTAGTGGTCCGCCTGTATACGGTTGATTTTACAGTGGTCTCGTTGTGTCTTAAAGAGTCCATGGCTTTGCCGACTCGGGGACGCTTCGTATGTCATGTGCACAGCCTTGTACATGATGGTGCTGTACGATTGAGCCCGTGTGGGCCCCACCACGAAACTTCGGACGAAATATCTATCAGATGTTTGTTCCGGCTTATTCCGCAAGCCAACCCTTTGTTTTGTTTTAAGTTGTGGTATTCAAGTTGCTTCGAAGTCAAATGTTGAATCCATACCTTCCCTAAACGGTGTTCTCATATTTCTATGTGAATATTAATCCTTCTTGATCATCGAGATTGCCATCTTAATTCTATTTCCAACTGGTGTGTTTCTCTTCAAGATGATCCCATCATTCTCCCCATGCGAAAGATCAACTCTAAGTTTTCTCAACGGTGTTCGTTTCATCCGACCCAAGTTGCCTTTGTTTTTCCCGCCCTCCCACCCTTTTTCTTCAAGGACTCAGATTTCTTAACCAAGTATCCATTTTATTGATGCAAAGTCTCTTCATTCTTTTCTTTCAATGTTCTTATCCGGTGATTTTCCATGAAGACGCTCACGTAACTTCAAGTTTTTCATTCTTCATTCTTTTTCTTCTCCGGTGGATTCAATTCAAGCTTTCGGTGTTGATCATATTCCCTTCCTCGTTTCAAGTGTTTTCGTATGTTGGTTCATCTCTTAATCATTCCCCGTTTGCTATTCAATTGTTCCGGAGTGCTGAAGTTATCCCAGAGGATTCAAGTTCCCATTCTCAATTCACTCAAGCTATTTTGAGGTTGTTATCTCATTCAAGCCATTTAATTCAACCGGTGCAATCTCCTTTTCAACTTATCATTTCAACGGTGTTTCTCTTGAGTGGGCCCTAACCCACAGGTCTGTTCCAGGATCTTACCTGACTCTTCTAATTTTCCCAGAGTTTCTAAAATTCATTGCAAAGTTTGACGTAAGAATGAATTATCATCAGTCAAATGTCTTTCTCCAAGATCTTTCAAATTCTTTTCATCGTTGGTTCAACCTTTCTAATTTTTCATTCCGGAGTGCCTCAATAATTCATGGTGGTGTTTCTCGTCATCATTCTCAACATGTGAAGACCGAAGAAGAATTTCTCCTAAATCTTGGTCCGTTCTCTTGAAGATTCATGGTTCTAGCTTATGCCATCCTCTCATAATTGTTTTCGATTGCGAGAATTCTTTTCACCCATCCAAGCAATTCATGAGTCTTTTCAGTTTGATTCTCCGAAGGCCATCATTTCAGAAGATTTCTTCGTTCTAAGTTTTTCAGCTTCGTTCTCCAATTATTCTAAATTGATGTCTCTTCGGTCATCTCCATATTCTCCCTGTGCATCATTCAAGTATCCTCTAGTCAGCTCGTGACCTATTCGTTCTCATGTATCAAATTCCCTCGAGTATTTTCGCGCGTTCTTTAATTCTTACGGTGATTCGTTCTCTTTTCTTCATTCATTTCCAATTCTTACGGTGGTTCATTCAAGATTACTCTTCCCCCGTTACCATATCAATTTATTCGTTGTTTCCAAATCCTACCGGTGTTTCGATGAAGACCTTCACTAGTTTGCGCAATATCTATCTTAATCCTTTCTACGAGAATAAGTAGTATGCAAGACCCGTTGCTTGTCATCAATCTAAATTGGTGAAGGATACGCGTAATGTAATTCTTACTCTTGTTTCCTCCAAGTGATTAATTCCTTCTTCCGGAGTTCGTTCATGATATCAAATCCTCGGTTCCAAGTTGTTCATCTTTTCTTTCCGGAGTTCCAAGTTTTATCGGTTATATCATCCCGAAGCTCCATCTAATCATCACAAGGTTTCTCCCGGAGTTATTTTCAATTTTCCCTTTCGTTTGATCATTATTTTATTACCGGAGTTCTTCATGGAGGCTCTACATGGCGGTTCGTCAAGGATTCCTTTCATTTTTCAATTGTTCTTCAAGATTTCTCTTGAAGTTATGTTCCGTCAAGCTATACTCTAAAATAAACAGGGTGTTCAACACATGTTTTGTTTTGAGGAGTTTAAGCATTCTTCATATTGCATTCCGAAGTGCAATTCTTTCCCTCTTATCTTTTGAGGTGGTGTTATGTCATTTTCACAACTTCCTTTCCTGTTTCATGATTCACATGTTGTCAAGAATGAGATATTTTAAATCCACCAATCTCTTTGTTGGAGTTATCTTGTGTCATGTTTCACCTAAAGCCTTCCCTAAGGAATGTTGCTAATTGTGGTGTCTAACAATGATCCAAGTTTTCCCCTATCCTCTCGGCGACAGAAGTTTTCTTCTCTTCGTTGATCTCAAGCAAGAAATTGTTTCCGCTAGTGGCGGGTTGTCACCTCATAATTTTGAGAAGTTTTCCATAAGCCCACTACAAGCTTGTTCTTTTCGTTGTTGGTTTTCCAACAACTCCGTTCTAACCTTCTTGGAAGGACGTTTCCCTAATTCAATTGTGGTGGAAGTTATCATTTTCTTCTCCGTTATCTTATTCCGACGATCTATCTTCTATTCGTTTGTCCTGGAGGCATTGTGATGCTGCTCTCTTCGACCAATCAGCTTGTTTTGTCAAGATAATGTAATTTTTCCTTTCTTATCCGTTTAGCCGGAGTGTCGTGTTTTCATTCGAGTTCTCTCATCTTATCAAGTTTTGTCTCCTTCCTCAACCGGAGTGCTGCCTGAAATTTTTCTTACCCCTAGTGTCATTCTTTCATTAGTTCCGGAGGCAATGTGTTGGTAATTTCATCGAGTATCCTCTCATCTTGTCAAGTTCATGTTCAATTCCTTCCAATTACAGTCGGAGTGCTGCCCAAATTATATCATTCTTATTCCTTCCCTATCTTGTTTTAACCGGAGTGGTTTAAATATCTATCGTGTCGATTAACCTCAAGGTTCACATGGTGTTCCTTGTTTCTCTTTTCTACCGGTGTGCTTTCATATTCCTTTTGATCCGTTAAGCACTTGTTTCATGTCCTTCAACCTACAAGGTTCTCGCAATGTTCCTTGTTTCTCTTTTCTAACGGAGTGGTTGCAATCGCGTTCATCTCCATTGTATACTTCTTTAAATTATTAACCTCTCAAGGTTCTTTGGTTTCATTCAATTGTCAGAGAAGCAATTTGTTTTACCTCTTCCTCTACCGCTTTTCTCCGGTGCCGTCCTAGATCTCGGGACGAGATCCTCTTGTAGTGGTGGAGTGTTGTAACGCCCCGAGACCGACGCTCCAGACGACTTCCATGTTTCTTGTTGTTGCCGTGTGTTTTATTTTGCTTGTTGCATTCATCATCACATCATACGCATTGCATCGGCATGTTTTCTTAAACTTTTAGTTGCTCGTAGTTGCCGCGTTCCCCTTGCCTTCGTTGACTGATCCGAGTCTAACCGGGTTTTCGATTCCCTCTTGTCTGATCGTTTGAACCTCTCTACATTTTACTCAGACCCCTCGCGCGCGCCCGAAACTTTCTCGAACCCGACCCGCTCAGTCATCACCGTTAGTTTCGGATCATCCCTAAAACATCTCCGATTTCTGATTTGGAATCCCCTAGCATTTTATCTCAACCGTCTGATTTTAATCAGATGATCCAAATACCCCTTCATTTCACTATTTAAAGACCCCTAGTCCATATGGGCAAACCCTAACTTCTAGGGAGATGTCCCATCCCGCCGCCAATCCAGAAAATCCTCTCGAGAACCCCCTCCCTCGATTCCACAGCCTCCTCCCACCTCCCTTCAGATCCAGCCAACCACCACAGCCAATTCCACTCGATCTGGACTGCCAGATCTTAGATCGGACGACCACGAGAGCACCGGAGCCTCCCGCATCGCTCGATCCAGATCGGATCGAGGCATCGACCTCCATCTTCGCGTCGCGCCTCGCCTGGCCACCGGCGACCGGGTCTCGCCGGAGCCACCACCCGCTGCATCAGGTCGCCACGCCCCTGCCTTCTCTTCTTTTGCTCCCCGTGCTCCACTCTCTCTCAACCTCTCTAATATCCCTCGCCTCTTCCTTCTCTAGAAGGGACCCAACGCCATGGTCGTCGCCCCGTTGCTCCGAGACTAGCCGCCCTTCCCTGCCTGAGCCATCGCGCCGGCCGGCCAGGCCATGCCCCGCCGTTTCCTTTCTCTCCGCCAGATCCGTCGCCCGGAGACCCATGCCCCATCGTTCCTGCGCGCCGTCAGGAGGACAACATGGATGCCCGAGCTCGTCGTCCCCGACCTCTTTTCTGCCAAGATCTGCCCCGCCGTCGTGGTTCCCCGGCGCCCGGACCTCCCCTGCTTCGCCAAGGCCACCAAGACCTCCTCAACTGTGCAACGCCGCCGGCCACCTCTCCGAGCAGAGCCGCCGGACCAGCTGGTTCCTTGCCTCGCGCCCTTTTTTCCCTTTTCCTGGCTCTCTTGCTCCTCTGACTGTCTCTCTCTCTTTGCTCATGAACAAGCTTGCCGCTGCCGCCTGGAACCAGCCCGACCCGACGAACCTCGCCGGGATCCCGTGCCGTTCATGTCCCTGGCCGTTTTCCTGCTCCGCTTCGGTCAAGGAGGACGACCCCAGCGCCAAGTCCCCTGCTCCAGATCGAGCCGCAGCGCTCGTGTTGACTGTGTCGCCAGCCACCATCTCGCCAAGCCCATCGGTCCCGCAGGGCCCAGCCGCTGCCGCTTCTCGGCTGGCCCAGCCCCGCTTCGGCCTGCCCGTGCCTCGTCCGTCACCGTTGACCGCGTCCGCGTGGTCTGCATCCCCGCGGCCCAGATCCGCTGGCCCACCGCTCCGCTTTCCCTTCGGCCTATTCGCCCAATGTGAGCAGCCCTCTCCTGTGCTGTTGGACCAGCAAGTTTCGGCCCATGTGATGTTTTTTTTTCAGGATCTGCGAATTTCTCTATTATCCAGAGTATTACTGTTTTACAGAAAACCCCTCTCGTTCATGCATTAATAACTAATAAACCGTGCATCGGATTAACATGATTTAAACATGTAAAATGCTTAGAATTTTGTGTAGTTTAATAATATGCCAATTTCACCCATGTTAAAATTGTCTAAAATGCTGTTTGTTTAAATTTGCTCAAATAACATGTTAAAATGATTTATTTCATAACTAAATAACCGTAACTCGGATTTTAATAAATTATATATGTAAATGGGGTAGAAAAATGCATAGATTAACTTGGTGCACTTCATTTTGCTGTTTAACAATATTAAAATTGCGTTTATGGCAGAACAGTACCAATCCCAATATATGGACATGAGGATTTTCCGGAATTGTTGTTGTTTGTTTCCAGCCTCATTTAACTTGCTTAAATAGTTAGTTTACTTATGCTTCACCCCTTGCCAGGGTTAATAACATTTAATATTGTTGGGTCCATAAACGAGAGAGAACTAAATAATTAAATGTGGTGTTTCGTCAATATGCAACTCGTTGCATATTGAGCTCCACTTAACTTGTAGTATTGTTTGTTGCACTTTGCCATGCCATGCATATTTAAATCGGACATGCATCATATTTGTTTTTGCATCATGCCATGTGTATGTGGTGGTTGTTTACTATGTTGTTTGTCTCTTTCCGGGTTGCTTCTCTCGTTAGCTTCGGTTTCTTTCCGGAGTTGTGAGGATTCGTTCGACTACGTCCGCTTGTCTTCTTCATGGACTCGTTCTTCTTCCTTGCGGGATCTCAGGCAAGATGACCATACCCTCGAAATCACTTCTATCTTTGCTTGCTAGCCGTTCGCTCTATTGCCATGCCGCGTTACCTATTCACTTGCTCTTCAAGCCTCCCAAATTGCCATGAACCTCTAACCTTTGTCACCCTTCCTAGCAAACCGTTGTTTGGCTATGTTACCGCTTTTGCTCAGCCCCTCTTATAGCATTGCTAGATGCAGGTGAAGTTGAAGATTGCTCCATGTTGGATTATGTTTATGTTGGGATATCACAATATCTCTTATATTATTAATGCATCTATATATTTGGTAAAGGGTGGAAGGCTCGGCCTTATGCCTGGTGTTTTGTTCCACTCTTGCCGCCCTAGTTTCCGTCATACCGGTGTTATGTTCCTTGATTTTGCGTTCCTTACGCGGTTGGGTGATTTATGGGACCCCCTTGACAGTTCGCTTTGAATAAAACTCCTCCAGCAAGGCCCAACCTTGGTTTTACCATTTGCCTACCTAAGCCTTTTTCCCTTGGGTTCTGCAGACTCAAGGGTCATCTTTATTTTAAACCCCCGGGCCAGTGCTCCTCTGAGTGTTGGTCCAACCTGTCAGTCGCCGGTGGCCACCAGGGGCAACTCTGGGCTGGCCTACCGGAAGCTTGGACAATCCGGTGTGCCCTGAGAACGAGATATGTGCAGCTCCTATCGGGATTTGTTGGCACATTCGGGCGGCTTTGCTGGTCTTGTTTTACCATTGTCGAAATGTCTTGTAAACCGGGATTCCGAGACTGATCGGGTCTTCCTGGGAGAAGGTTTATCCTTCGTTGACCGTGAGAGCTTATAATGGGCTAAGTTGGGACACCCCTGCAGGGTATTATCTTTCGAAAGCCGTGCCCGCGGTTATGTGGCAGATGGGAATTTGTTAATATCCGGTTGTAGAGAATTTGACACTTGACCTTAATTAAAACGCATCAACCGCGTGTGTAGCCGTGATGGTCTCTTCTCGGCGGAGTCCGGGAGGTGAACACGGTTTCAGGGTTATGTTTGACGTAAGTAGGGGTTCAGGATCACTTCTTGATCATTGCTAGATCACGACCGTTCCGTTGCTTCTCTTCTCGCTCTTATTTGCGTATGTTAGCCACCATATATGCTAGTGCTTGCTGCAGCTCCACCTCATTACCCCATCCTTTCCTTTAAGCTTAAATAGTCTTGATCTCGCGGGTGTGAGATTGCTGAGTCCTCGTGACTCACAGATACTTCCAAAACAGTTGCAGGTGCCGATGAGACCAGTGCAGGTGACGTAACTGAGCTCAAGTGGGAGCTCGACGAAGATCTTGTTCGTTGTGTTGTTTCTTTTCATTTTGATCAGTAGTGGAGCCCAGTTGGGACGAATAGGGATCTGGCAGTTGGGTTGTCTTCTTTTCTTTTGGTTCCGTAGTCGGACCTATGTGTGTATCTTGAATGATGTATGATTTTATTATGTATTGTGTGAAGTGGCGATTGTAAGCCAACTCTTTATCCCATTCTTGTTCATTACATGGGATTGTGTGAAGATGACCCTTCTTGCGACAAAACCACTATGCGGTTATGCCTCTAAGTCGTGCCTCGACACGTGGGAGATATAGCCGCATCGTGATGAACTATAACATGCAAGGGATGGATAAGACAATTCCCGAGCTCTTCGCAATGCTAAAGGCAGCGGAGGTAGAAATCAAAAAGGAGCCTCAAGTGTTGATGGTCAGTAAAACCACTAGTTTCAAGAAAAAGGGTAAAGGGAAGAAGAAGGGGAACTTCAATAAGAACAGCAAGCAAGTTGCTGTTCAGGAGAAGAAATCCAAGTCTGGACCTAAGCCTGAAACTGAGTGCTTCTACTACAAGCAGACTGGTCACTGGAAGCGGAACTGCCCCAAGTATTTGGCGGATAAGAAGGATGGCAAGGTTAACAAAGGTATATGTGATATACATGTTATTGATGTGTACCTTACTAATGCTCGCAGTAGCACCTGGGTATTTGATACTGGTTCTGTTGCTAATATTTGCAACTCGAAACAGGGGCTACGGATTAAGCGAAGATTGGCTAAGGACGAGGTGACGATGCGCGTGGGAAATGGTTCCAAAGTCGATGTGATCGCCGTCGACACGCTACCTCTACATCTACCTTCGGGATTAGTATTAGACCTAAATAATTGTTATTTGGTGCCAGCGTTGAGCATGAACATTATATCTGGATCTTGTTTGATGCGAGACGGTTATTCATTTAAATCAGAGAATAATGGTTGTTCTATTTATATGAATAATATCTTTTATGGTCATGCACCCTTGAAGAGTGGTCTATTTTTAATGAATCTCGATAGTAGTGACACACATATTCATAATGTTGAAGCCAAAAGATGCAGAGTTGATAATGACAATGCAACTTATTTGTGGCACTGCCGTTTAGGTCATATCGGTGTAAAGCGCATGAAGAAACTCCATACTGATGGACTTTTGGAATCACTTGATTATGAATCACTTGGTACTTGCGAACCGTGCCTCATGGGCAAGATGACTAAAACACCGTTCTCCGGAACTATGGAGAGAGCAACAGATTTATTGGAAATCATACATACAGATGTATGTGGTCCGATGAATACTGAGGCTCGTGGCGGATATCGTTATTTTCTCACCTTCACAGATGATTTGAGCAGATATGGGTATATCTACTTAATGAAACATAAGTCTGAAACATTTGAAAAGTTCAAAGAATTTCAGAGTGAAGTTGAAAATCATCTTAACAAGAAAATAAAGTTTCTACGATCAGATCGTGGAGGAGAATATTTAAGTTACGAGTTTGGCTTACATTTGAAACAACGCGGAATAGTTTCGCAACTCACGCCACCCGGAACACCACAGCGTAATGGTGTGTCCGAACGTCGTAATCGTACTTTATTAGATATGGTGCGATCTATGATGTCTCTTACTGATTTACCGCTATCGTTTTGGGGTTATGCTTTAGAGACGGCTGCATTCACTCTAAATAGGGCACCATCGAAATCCGTTGAGACGACGCCTTATGAACTATGGTTGGGCAAGAAACCAAAGTTGTCGTATCTTAAAGTTTGGGGTTGCGATGCTTATGTGAAGAAACTTCAACCTGATAAGCTCGAACCTAAATCGGAGAAATGTGTCTTCATAGGATACCCAAAGGAGACTGTTGGGTACACCTTCTATCACAAATCCGAAGGCAAGATATTCGTTGCTAAGAATGGATCCTTTCTAGAGAAGGAGTTTCTCTCGAAACAAGTGAGTGGGAGGAAAGTAGAACTTGATGAGGTAACTGTACCTGCTCCCTTATTGGAAAGTAGATCATCACAGAAATCAGTTTCTGCGACACCTACACCAATTAGTGAGGAAGTTAATGATAATGATCATGAAACTTCAGATCAAGTTATTACTGAACCTCGTAGGTCAACTAGATCAAGATCCGCACCAGAGTGGTACGGTAATCCTGTTCTGGAGGTTATGTTACTAGACCATAACGAACCTACGAACTATGAAGAAGCGATGGTGAGCCCAGATTCCGCAAAATGGCTTGAAGCCATGAAATCCGAGATGGGATCCATGTATGAGAACAAAGTATGGACTTTGGTTGACTTGCCCGATGGTCGGCAAGCCATTGAAAATAAATGGATCTTCAAGAAGAAGAGTGATGCTGATGGTAATGTTACTGTCTATAAAGCTCGACTTGTTGCGAAAGGTTTTCGACAAGTTCAAGGGATTGACTACGATGAGACCTTCTCACCTGTAGCGATGCTTAAGTCTGTCCGAATCATGTTAGCAATTGCCGCATTTTATGATTATGAAATTTTGCAAATGGATGTCAAAACTGCATTCCTGAATGGTTTTCTGGAAGAAGAGTTGTATATGATGCAACCGGAAGGTTTCGTCGATCCAAAGGGAGCTAACAAAGTGTGCAAGCTCCAGCGATCCATTTATGGACTGGTGCAAGCCTCTCGGAGTTGGAATAAACGCTTTGATAGTGTGATCAAAGCATTTGGTTTTATACAGACTTTTGGAGAAGCCTGTATTTACAAGAAAGTGAGTGGGAGCTCAGTAGCATTTCTGATATTATATGTGGATGACATATTGCTGATTGGAAATGATATAGAATTTCTGGATAGCATAAAGGGATACTTGAATAAGAGTTTTTCAATGAAAGACCTCGGTGAAGCTGCATATATATTAGGCACTAAGATCTATAGAGATAGATCAAGACGCTTAATTGGACTTTCACAAAGCACATACCTTGACAAAGTTTTGAAGAAGTTCAAAATGGATCAAGCAAAGAAAGGGTTCTTGCCTGTACTACAAGGTGTGAGATTGAGTAAGACTCAATGCCCGACCACTGCAGAAGATAGAGAGAAGATGAAAGATGTTCCCTATGCTTCAGCTATAGGCTCTATCATGTATGCAATGCTGTGTACCAGACCTGATGTGTGCCTTGCTATAAGTTTAGCAGGGAGGTACCAAAGTAATCCAGGAGTGGATCACTGGACAGCGGTCAAGAACATCCTGAAATACCTGAAAAGGACTAAGGATATGTTTCTCGTTTATGGAGGTGACAAAGAGCTCATCGTAAGTGGTTACGTTGATGCAAGCTTTGACACTGATCCGGACGATTCTAAATCGCAAACCGGATACGTATTTACATTGAACGGTGGAGCTGTGTCACATCCTAGCTAGTTCATGCATTTGACTGTTGCATCATGTTTCTTTTTTTCCAGAAACTTGAAATGGGGAAGACAAAAACCCCAGCACCCCCTGTTAACAACTAGGGTTTACTAAAATAATAATTTCAATGAACCTGAAATGCCCTTCTAAAATGTTCATCATCTCTGCCTTGGTCTTAAACCACTGCCAAAAGTGATGCACAAATTTCTAGGACATCTTAAGGTCATTGGATTAATCCATTAGCTATTTGATTTTGGGCATTTAAATAATATAAAATATTTCAAGTGCTCAAATAATTCCAAACTAAAATGTTCCATGCCATATAAATTCTAAATAGTGGCCATGTGCATTTTGGTGATTTTAGGAGATGCCTAAGTATTTTTAGTAATGCAACAAACTTACAGAAAAATAGAAAAACAATTTAAATTAGAAAAAGAGAGAGGGAGAGAATCTCACCTCGCAGCCCACTGGCCCAACACTGTGTTGGCCCGCGCCAGTCAGCTGCTTCCTCTTGCCAGAGCAGGCAGAGAGGTGACGCCGGCGTGCGCGAGCTCGCCACGGTGCCACCTGCTTGCCGCCCGCGCCGCTGGACGCGCTGGTCGACCTCCGTCGCCCACTCGACCGCCCCGACACCCCCATTCGCCCC
This sequence comes from Aegilops tauschii subsp. strangulata, assembly GCF_002575655.3. Classification (NCBI taxonomy): domain Eukaryota; kingdom Viridiplantae; phylum Streptophyta; class Magnoliopsida; order Poales; family Poaceae; genus Aegilops; species Aegilops tauschii. Next base: position 416,982,738 of record NC_053037.3, on the reverse strand, counting down.
CTGCACCTCTCCCTCGCCTCGCCTCCGCCATGGCCGACGTTGTCGAGCTCGCGCCGGCGTGAACCTCGCAGCCACCGTGCTCCCCTCGCCTTCCCGTGCTGTCCAGCAGCTCCGTCTCGACGCCCTCGTCCTCTCAGCCGAGTCACGCAACGCCGAACGGCCTGCATCGCCCCCTGCACCCTCGACTTCGCCGCCTCTGCTCCGAGATTGCCGGCGACCTCCCGACGTCATCAGCCCGTCCCCGACCGCGCCGTTTGCTTCTACGTGAGCGCAGTGAGCTCCGCTACCTTCTCCCCCTTCTCGTTCTCACTCTCGAGCTCCGTAGCAACTGCACGTAGCTCACCCGCACGCGCCGCCGCCGAGCTCGTCGCCGACGAGGCTCCAGCCATCCAACGGTCGCACCACCATGGCCGTTAGCTTCACCGCATCGCCAGGAGCCCGTAGCACCATCGCACGCCCCTCGCCGTGCTCTCTAGCGACGGGTTCGACTACACCCGTACCCCGGCAGCCGCACAGCTCGTCGCCGGCGTCGATTCCGGCGACCCCGAGCTCCACCACTACCACCAATCGATGCGGCTCGTTCCCAGCTGCGTGTAGATGCTCTCCGCCGCCCATTTGGTCGTCGGAGCACGGATCCCGCACCCCACCGCCGCGTCTGGCCTCGCCGGCGGCTAAACGCCGGCGAGTTGACCCTGTTTGACCCCGTTTGACCCTGTTTGACCCAGGCTGAGCCCCTCCCCTGAGTCAATGACAAGTGGGGCCCGCCTGCTAATTAACCTGGATTAACTTTTAATTAATTCTAGATTAGTTAGTTTACTAACAGTGACACTGACGTATGGGTCCCACACGTCAGGTTTGACCTGGACGACCCCGCTGACCAGCTGACGTCACCCTGACGCAATGCTGACGCATTAATTTAATTACTGGAATTATTTTTATACAGGAAATTCCAGAAAATGCCCAAAACTTCTAAAATTCATAGAAATTAATCTGTAACTCCAAATGAAATAATTTATATATGAAAAATGATCAGAAAAATCCAATCTATCCATCTATACTGGTTTCATGCATGTTAAAGCAACTTAACCCTGCTGTTTATATCAAAACATGATAAAGGACTATATAAATTCATAAGATGAGTTTGGGGTTTAATCTTTGGTTCAAAATGGCTCAAACCCATCTGGTTGTAGTTGCATTAGCCCAACACACTCATTTTGCTATGTCATGATCATGCATCATATTGTGCATTGCATTGATTGTGTTTCCTTCTCTATTGCCGGTGTTTGTCCCCTCTCGATAGCCGTGATTCCGACGATGAGTTCGATGACACCGATGAAGAACTATAATATCTTCAGAAGTGCCAGGCAAGCAAAACCCCCTTGTTCATTCCGATACAATCCCACTCTCTCGCTCCTGCTCTCTTTTACTACATTAGGACAACAACGATTCATCTGTTACTTGCTGCGGTAGCTGAACCCCTTTATCCTCTGCATGACCTGTCATTGCCACAGTAAATAGATGAAACCCACTAGCATGAGTAGGAGTTGTTTGAGCCCTGATGTGCCTACTCATTCATGATTGTTTGTCATGCCTGTTATGCTTAGAGTTGTGTCAGGTCTGATTCGTCGGGGATGAATTGGAATGGTGATGAACATGTCCTACTGTGTGAGCTAAGTGTGTGAACACGATTTGGTAAAGGTAGCGGTGAGAGGCCATGTAGGAGTACATGGTGGGTTGTCTCATTGAAGCCGTCCTCAGGAACTGAGTTCTGTGTTTGTGATCCATGATACAGTTACTACCACGCATTGGGCCCGAAACCAATGGACCCTCTCGGCTTCTTAATCACCCTTGTCCTCTGTCCAGGAGTTGCAAGTAGTTTCTGGTGTTTGTAGTATGCTGGAGGCCGTGGGTAGCGCTGACCCGTGGGGTGGGCTGTGATGCGGTAGGCACGTGGCACGGTGTACCGGGCGCCCGTTTGGTGTCTCGGGAACCCTGCACACATCGTTCGGGGCCGTATGTGGAAACCTCGGCCGGACTCCCTGCGGATGGAACCTGAATAGGTGATAAACCTGGACTAGAGACTTGAGTGTTTAGGTAGGCTGTGGCCGACACCCTCGTTGGGCTTCCGCTTGAAGGTTGCCGAGTACATGTCGTGTAAACGGCGGTAAGTGGTGAGAGCGTGTGTGACGAAGTACACCCCTGCAGGGTTAACATCATCTATTCGAATAGCCGTGTCCGCGGTAAAGGACTTCTGGGTTGCCTATAACAGTTCATAAACAAGTGAAAGTGGATACTCTAAAATGCGCAAGATAAGCGTGAGTGCTATGGATGGCGATCTCGTAGGGAGACGGGAGCGGATCCATAGTGGAGTATTGATATGGAGAATATGTGGACTCGTGTGCGCCACCTCAAAAGAGTTACTTGCAGTCGTAGTTAGGATAGCCACCGAGTCAAAGCTGGCTTGCTGCAGTTAAACTCCACCACCCCCCCTTTGTTGATACCGATGCATATGTAGATAGTTCTGATGTAAGTCTTGCTGGGTACATTTGTACTCACGTTTGCTTATTTTATGTTTTGCAGAGAGACGTCAGTCTCGCTAGTAGTTCCATGTGGACTTCGACGTTTAGCTTGATACCTCAGCTACGATCTTGTGCCCTCGGCAGGATCTGGTAGATAGTCAGGCTTCTCGGCCTTTTTCATTTGTAGATGTCTGTACTCAGACATGTTAAGCTTCCGCATGTGTTTGACTTGTATGCTCTGAATGTTGGGTCATAAGACCCATGTTTGTAATATCTCGCTCCTCGGAGCCTAATGAATAAATACTTGAGTCGTAGAGTTATGTTGTGATGCCATGTTGTATTTACACATATCGAGCATATTGCGTGTATGATTGACATGCTTGGTATGTGTGGGATCCGACAACCTAGTTGTTTATCCTTGGTAGCCTCTCTTATGGGGAAATGTAGTCTTGTGCTTCCATGAGCCATAGTAGTCCGCTACAGCCCGGTTCCCCGGAGTCCTGCTAGCCCATCACTGCTGCTCCGGAACACTTGACTGGCCGGCATGTGTTTCACTTCGTTCCTGTGTCTGTCCCTTCGGGGAAATGTCACGCGGTGACATCCGGAGTCCTGCCTAGCCTGCTACAGCCCGGGTTCCCGGAGTCCTATTAGCCCAGTGCTACAGCCCGGATTCTCACGCTGCTGACCGACATGCTCGATGTTGATTCATGTATGCCTGTCCCCGTAAGTTAGTGCCACTTTGGGTTCACGACTAGCCATGTCGGCCCGGGTTCTCTGTCATATGGATGCTAGCGACACTATCATATACGTGAGCCAAAAGGCGCAAACGGTCCCGGGCCATGGTAAGGCGACACCCGTGGGAATACCGTCCGTGAGGCCGCAAAGTGATATGAGGTGTTACATGCTAGATCGGTGTGACTTAGAATCGGGGTCCTGACAGCGTTGGTATCAGAGCCTGAATGCCTGTAGGATTACCAAGCCAAACTGGTCGAAGTTGAGTCTAGAAATGCTTTAGTTATATAAGGGAATTGATTGTGGGAGGGAATGTAAGACTCTTTTTACTCCTTTACCTTATGCCCTTCTGATCTGAGTCACCCTCTTCTCTTCTACGGGTATTAAGAACTAGGCTTCTCATCTTTCTATCAGGATCACGTGTTACTAATCCGTAGACTCATAGGATTGTTGGATTTAAGCCCCAGTTCAGTTTCTACTACTACAGTGTGTTGTTAGTTGGACTTGGAACCTTGGTATGATGTTGTTGAGTGGTTATGCCACCATTTTGCAGGATGTCTCAATTCTTTTTGAGCATTTACAGCCGTTATGCTGTCCGAGTTATCCCAGGTTTCTAAACAGTCTGAAGCATTTGCAATCCCTTCTTTCCGTTCTCGATGTTCCTTTGGGCCAGATTAACCACACTAATCGTTGAGTTGAGGTACTCTGTTGCCTTGACATATATGTTGGAGTTATTATTATGACCCTAGGTGTCTTAGAGGACCACTCAGTAATCTAGCAATGCCTGCATCCCCAGTGTGATGATTCTGGCCATTATTCTCGAAAGCATCCCGTGATGCCATTTAGTTAGTAGGTATTCTACTCCTGGGTTTTGAACCCGAGATTCACCCTACTTCATGTTGTTAGTGTTTGCTAGTTCCTTTAGGATATTAGTAACCTTTGCATTAGTCCTCGAGGTCCGTGGTATCTCCTTCTTCCAAATACCATGAACTACTTATGGCAAAAGTTCCCTTGAACCAAAAGATCACAACTAGAGTGCTCTTGACGAGTTCTCCATTCAAATTGTGAATCTGCCAGTCCTTCTTCTCCTGCATGGGTTATCCGGAAGAAATATGTTGAACTCGTTCGACATACTAATCTATGCATCCACAACTCAGAAAGATATATGTTCCTTTGAGTTGTCCCTCTCTAGTTGTATTCCGGCCCTCGTGTATCAGTTGATAGTTACGAGTATTTGTGCATCCTTGTTCATCGATGCCTTTTACTCTTATGGTCCGCCAAGCCATTCCACTCCGGAATGACTAGGAGAAACAAACTCCAGTACCTCGTCCATTTCTAGGATGGGGTCAAAGTAGTTGTATTCCACAGATCAAATGCCAATCCAGTTTTGTTCTGTTCTACCTTGGAGTGTTACCATCTTTGTGTCAAGAGTGTCATGAGAATTGCACCACCTCTTATGAATTCTTGATTTAGTGATACTCCTCGCCATCATCGTTCATTCCTCGGTCTCTGTGTTATTATAACCAGAATACCGATAAGCGAATTGTGATGTGTGAAATCAATACTCCTAGCAACTCCGTTGCTTGGTAGTTAATGGACAATATTCTCATTCTTAGCATGTTGGTTATTGAATCATCATCCTAAGATGGATCATGCTACCTAGTCCATTTTCCCTGGTGCACCTTTCGATCAAGAGTTAGGATTGTGTCAATCCTTGCCTAATTGATCATATCGTCCTGCCCTTAAAAGCAAGATTGTTCTCGAGCTTAGTAACATACCGGTGGATCGTGATTTTCCGAATATCTTCTCGGAAGTATCACCAGGTTGTCACATGTCCGCTATGTTGAGTTGTGAGCAAGTTGGTTTTCTGTAACCACCCCTTCTCCAAGAATCCGTGTTGGATACCCCTGAGCTAGTTGGTTAAGCCAAACAATAACTTGGAGAGTTGGAAGATAAAAGCTTGCCAGCTTAGTTCATTTCAAGGGATATATTTGCGTGTGTTGAAGATAGATGATATCTTCATCGATTGGTCCCTGTGATCAGTTGTTGGACCTATTGTTGTATCAAGACTTTGATTTGAGTATGGGCTATCATCAAATCAAATCAGAACCAACGATGTTCATAATGTTGTCTTACTCGTGGTTGATCCCTCGAGCATACACCATTATATCTTTTGGGTCTGACCAATGCTATCACTTGTTCACATAATTATGGAATTCCATCTCCATGGAAACCTGGATGAATTGTTTTTGAGCCCATCAGCAACACTGCTACCTTTTCCATGACTCGTGTTGAACATCCAGCTAGTATTGGAAACTTCATAGGCATTATCTTTGTGTTCCGTTCATGAAGCATATGTTGGATGAAAGAAGTGACTTCCTCTAATTCACGTGCATTGGATGTAAGTTGCCGCCGTGAATTCGAGAAAGTTTGATTTGCTTCCACTGGAATCATCCCAAGTCAGTCATGCATGTGTGCGAAGTATACCGTGGTTTGAAGACTTGCAACCTTCACTCCATATGTATTCCTAGCACACCAAGCCACTGACTGATTTGTTCCAGGAGAAGGAGTTCCTTTTAAGAGCTAACCCGGGCTTAATTGAGAACTTCATTATCTGCGATGATGGTTCCCCTCCTGAACTCGCCAGTGTTTTATTATAAGACTACCATGTGATCATGCTTGTCTGGGACAACGTGCTCACATGTATGTAGCAGAACCAGCTCATGTTTTGGAGCTTGCTATCGTAGTTCATCCCCTGAGAATCTCGCAACGTCATCTCGTCGATTTGTGTTGCAAACTTCCATTTTTCCTTCTAGACTTGATGAGTCTGGAATATCCTGACACCAACCAGATCTGAATCTCGGGCAGATATGATGGTTGGAACATTTTCCAAGAATTATAATATTGGTCTCTCGATAACCGATAAAGTGGATGTCGTGGCCAGCACACCCAGCCGGAAGACCTATTATGGTAGTATCTTGATTAAGTAAGTTGGCCACCTCCCCATAAGGATTTCTTAGGATTTATTCCAGTAGTTATTCCTTATGGATTCCTGTGCTCCCAAAGTCCGACCTACTACTTGATGTTCAAGATACCAAACCACATCTAATGGGTTACGCTAGAACATCAAGGAGAACATTAGAAGTGGAGTGCTAAATGTCTCTCGGTCGATCATCCAGATTTTGCTCCCTTGGCTTCGCTAAGGTGAAATATGAGAAAGTGTTGTCCTCCTTTGCACCTACATCCTCCATCACCGTTCATCGTGGTAGTATGATGTGTTACCAGGATCCTCGGCACGGATGTTGGTAAAACCTTGATGAATATGGAAATGCTCAAGTTCTGGAGAGCATACTCATACACTAGGTTATATCCCCGGTATCAACGGGAATGTGCCTTCCGTTTGCCGAGTTGCTCCATAACCATAGTTTCCTTTCCGATCTGAGTATGCCATTTCTCCGAACTCCTTCAAATGATCGTTTGCGATTTTCCTTGGGCCGTTTTAGAGAGTTTCAATGATCTTTGTATCAAAAGTAATTCTTTTTGCCGCTTAAGGGAATAATTCTACGAGTCACCTTCCCCAAGGTGCCCCGTTATGGAATCATGGCAATTTTTCCTTGCTACTTTGAAACCCTCGTCAAATTGTTTCTTCCGTCCCTCCTGGTGCATGTTTTGCCTCTCAGCTCGAGAGATGTTTCAATGCCTCCCTCTATGAGTTGATCCTCAGTTGTTCGATATTCGAGAAGATTGATCCTTCTAGAGTTTTCCCTTTCCTCTTGTTGTCTTGTCGGTTGGAGTTCTCAAAGCAAGACGTCGAGACAAAGATGATGATCGAATCAACGTTCTTATGAAGTGCAACCTGGATCATGAAGATCGTGTTAGCTTTGCATCCCCTCTGTCTTCTCACCTCACGTCTTAAATCTCGGGACGAGATTCTTGTTTAGTGGGGGTGAGTTGTCACATCCTAGCTAGTTCATGCATTAGAGTGTTGCATCATGTTTCTTTTTTTCCAGAAACTTGAAATGGGGAAGACAGAAACCCTAGCACCCCCTGTTAACAACTAGGGTTTACTAAAAAAATAATTTCAATGAACCTGAAATGCCCTTCTAAAATGTTCATCATCTCTGCCTTGGTCTTAAACCACTGCCAAAAGTGATGCACAAATTTCTAGGACATCTTAAGGTCACTGGATTAATCCATTAGCTATTTGAATTTGGGCATTTAAATAATATAAAATATTTCAAGTGCTCAAATAATTCCAAACTAAAATGTTCCATGCCATATAAATTCTAAATAGTGGCCATGTGCATTTTGGTGATTTTAGGAGATGCCTAAGTATTTTTAATAATGCAACAAACTTACAGAAAAATAGAAAAACAATTTAAATTAGAAAAAAAGAGAGAGGGAGAGAATCTCACCTGGCAGCCCACTGGTCGGCCCAACACTGTGCTGGCCCGCGCCAGTCAGCTGCTTCCTCTTGCCAGAGCAGGCAGAGAGGTGACGCCGGCGTGCGTGAGCTCGCCACGGCGCCACCTGCTTGCCGCCCGTGCCGCTGGACGCGCTGGTCGACCTCCGTCGCCCGCTCGACCGCCCCGGCACCCCCATTCGCCCCTGCACCTCTCCCTCGCCTCGCCTCCGCCATGGCCAACGCTGCCGAGCTCGCGCCAGCGTGAACCTCGCAGCCACCATGCTCCCCTCGCCTTCCCGTGCTGTCCAGCAGCTCCGTCTCGACGCCCTCGTCCTCTCAGCCGAGTCAGGCAACACCGAACGGCCTGCATCGCCCCCTGCACCCTCGACTTCGCCACCTCTGCTCCGAGATCGCCGGCGACCTCCCGACGTCGTCAGCCCGCCCCCGACCGCGCCGTTTGCTTCTACGTGACCGCAGTGAGCTCCGCTACCTTCTCCCCCTTCTCGTTCTAGCTCTCGAGCTCCGTAGCAACTGCACGTAGCTCACCCGCACGCGCCGCCGCCGAGCCTCGTCGCCGACGAGGCTCCGGCCATCCAACGGTCGCACCACCATGGCCGTTAGCTTCACCGCATCGCCAGGAGCCCGTAGCACCATCGCACGCCCCTCGTCGTGCTCTCTAGCGACGGGTTCGACTACACCCGTACCCCGGCAGCCGCACAGCTCGTCGCCGGCGTCGATTCCGGCGACCCCGAGCTCCACCACTACCACCAATCGATGCGGCTCGTTCCCAGCTGCGTGTAGATGCTCTCCGCCGCCCATTTGGTCGCCGGAGCACGGATCCCGCACCCCACCGCCGCGTCTGGCCTCGCCGGTGGCTAAACGCCGGCGAGTTGACCCTGTTTGACCCAGGCTGACCCCCTCCCCTGAGTCAATGACAAGTGGGGCCCGCCTGCTAATTAACCTGGATTAACTTTTAATTAATTCTAGATTAGTTAGTTTACTAACAGTGACACTGACGTATGGGTCCCACACGTCAGGTTTGACCTGGACGACCCCGCTGACCAGCTGACGTCACCCTGACGCAATGCTGACGCATTAATTTAATTACTGGAATTATTTTTATACAGGAAATTCCAGAAAATGCCCAAAACTTCTAAAATTCATAGAAATTAATCTGTAACTCCAAATGAAATAATTTATATATGAGAAATGATCAAAAAAATCCAATCTATCCATCTGTACTGGTTTCATGCATGTTAAAGCAACTTAACCCTGCTGTTTATATCAAAACATGATAAAGCACTATATAAATTCATAAGATGAGTTTGGGGTTGAATCTTTGGTTCAAAATGGCTCAAACCCATCTGGTTGTAGTTGCATTAGCCCAACACACTCATTTTGCTATGTCATGATCATGCATCATATTGTGAATTGCATTGATTGTGTTTCCTTCTCTGTTGCCGGTGTTTGTCCCCTCTCGATAGCCGTGATTCCGACGATGAGTTCGATGACACCGATGAAGAACTATAATATCTTCAGAAGTGCCAGGCAAGCAAAACCCCCTTGTTCATTCCGATACAATCCCACTCTCTCGCTCCTGCTCTCCTTTACTGCATTAGGACAACAACGATTCATCTATTACTTGCTGCGGTAGCTGAACCCCTTTATCCTCTGCATGACCTGTCATTGCCACAGTAAATAGATGAAACCCACTAGCATGAGTAGGAGTTGTTTGAGCCCTGATGTGCCTACTCATTCATGATTGTTTGTCATGCCTGTTATGCTTAGAGTTGTGTCAGGTCTGATTCGTCGGGGATGAATTGGAATGGTGATGAACATGTCCTACTGTGTGTGAGCTAAGTTTTTCTGACTTGTAGCAAGTTCTTCTGATTATGTCAAGTATGCACAGCCGGGTCGCACTTTGCCGGCTTAAATTTGATTTGCAGAACTAGTCGAACACAATTGGCGTTATTAAGACTGGTAAACCGGAATTGAGGTACCAACCTCATAGCCCGGGTTATCTAAGCCGACAGTGTGCTTGCAGGCTGGTAGGTGTGTTGTTACGATTATATCAAGGACGTCATTGAGGGCCAGTCTTTGGTGAATCACATTCCGGCTTATAGGCATAAGACTATGATTCTCCATGCGGTAAGCCGCCTCGAGACTTGTGATTTGTCTTTTCATGCAGGGTAGTTAAAGACAACTATTTCAGCTGAAGGAATATGACTGGTCAACTGTAACCCGGAGACATATAAGGAAGCAACTTTCATAAGGATTCAACATTCAGCACGTGCACGATGGCACGGCACAGTTAAAGTATTGACCCTATTCTATTACAAGACTCGTTGAGTCCAAAAGGGTGAAGCATTGTTTCACATAAATCGTCTACAGAGTTACGACGCTTGCTGGGTTGAAGTCTCCGGCTCATCCCTCTCTTCTCCTCCGGCTGTTCCCAAGGTCTGGAAAGTCGACGACTTCCAGTCGATGCCGCTCAGAGCTTCGAGTTGAGCTTCCTCGTCAATTAACCCCGCCGGGTCAATCTCCGGGGCGAAGGTGTGCTTGCGAGTCGGCGGGATTAAGCTGAGGGCCTCATAGCGCGGAGTGGGGATCCTCTGATTCTCTGCATCGTAACCCAGTTGATACTTAGTCAGATCTATATCATTGCCAATCAGAGTGGCCACCGGGCGTACGATCTTCACGCAAGCTGCGAAGTCCTTCTGGTCGAAGGCGGTGCCGTCTTCCTTCAAACTGGGGTAGCCCAGAGCGATGTCCGCCGGGTCTAGCTCTGGAACGAACGCCTTAGCCCGGCTTAGAGCCGCTATGGCTCCGGCTCTTGCAGAGGCCCGTCGCAGCTCTTGGATGCGTTGAGGAAGAACGGCGAGCCGGCGAAGAACCTCAGCCAGGTGAGTCGGCACCTCGTTGGATAGGGCCACCACAGCCAGAGCACGCTGTGACCCGGTGTAGAGTTGCTCCACCAGGGTGTACACGGCTTTCAGCTTGGTTACCACACTTTGGTTGAGGTTGGCGCTTCTGGGACCTCTTTAACAGAATAAGATAAGCCGCCGACAAGGATGAGTTATGAGATATACAGATTCTAAACTTAATGAAAGCTGGTGAGATGACTTACCGAAGATTGCGGCAACCATCTGGGACACTTGGCGCTTTAAGCCGGAGAGTTCGGCGGTCTTCTCTGAGAGAGCCTTCTCCGCCTGTTCGGCCCGGCTCACCAGAGTGGCCTTCTCTTCGGCCCAAGCTCTCCGTTCAGCATCAAAGTCTGTCTTTAGCTTTTCTTGCGCAGCAATGTTGGACACAAATTTGGCGTTTGCTTTCCGGGTCTCCGTCTCTTGCGTCTTCAGACGGGTCTTGAGATCAGCGATGTCAGCTTCAAACTTCTTGCCAGCAGCCTGCATAATTTCCGGGTTATAGCATGAACAAGTTACTATGCAAATTTAAAAGTCCCAAACATTTTCCAAGCAGACACTTGGCACTTGGGGGCTAATGCGTATCGAACGTTCCTATCTACAAATTTCCGGTTCATGGAAGTAAGCCGGAACTTAAGTCTACAACATATTCAATCATAAGTCGTCGACTTGGGGGCTAGCATGGTAAAGGTAACTATGCAGTAAGTAAGAAGACAGAAGAGTGATACCTCAGACTTCTGCTGAATCTGGTTCACCATGGCGATCTCTAAGTCCCGGCTCTTGTGCACTTGGTTGATATAGCCGGAGATGACCTCTCCGATGCTCCGATTGGCATAATCGGTGAGGTCCAGATTGGCCCGGTGGCGCCCTAACAACTCCTCCTTAGCGGAGCACTTGGCGAGCGCAGTAGGTCTCCCCGGCTCAACATATTCCGTCCGGGTGATTACTACATCCGGGTCATCTGCTTGTTGAGCCGAGCTGGAGGCCTCCGGGTTAGCAGAAGCTTCTGCTATGGGCTTGTTGGTTGGAGCAGCGGCCTCAGGAGCAGAGGCAGCTGGCGGTTCTTGAGCGGCTATCTCCGGCTCAGGCAAGTCCGGCTCATCGGCCGGCTTGTTCTTCTTCGCCCTTTTGCTGAGTTTTGCTTGGGCACTGAAAAGACAGAAAGGTTAAGCACAAAAGTGTAAGTAAAGACAAAATACAACATGAGGTGATCATCATTACCCGGGCACGGTCTTGAAAGCCGGCAGATTCGATTGCATAGAGTCGCCAGAAGAGGGGGAAGTTTCCTGATAATTTGAGTAAGAAGAGTTGAGCGGTTGACGTATAACACCTGCCAAAGAATGAAAAGGGTACAACTTTGAGATCACCTCGGTCCGGCGTTTCTTCGATGCGTCAGGTAACCCGGAGGAGAGGTCAGTGTCTTTGTTGGTCCGGGTGGGCTTTCATGAACCTGTCGCTTCAAAATAAATTGAGGATCTTGATAAGCTAAAGGATGTGAAAAGCTTACTTTCCGGGTTACCCTTCGGACTTTCAGCCTTGGCAAGGGCTCCGAGTCGGAGGAAAGTGACATTACCTCTTCAACCACCAGGTTACTTGCGCCGGTGTCATCCTGTTGGTGAACAGTATTGGTAAGGTGGACAGAAATAAATAACAGATATAATAAGAGCTTACAGGTTCAGGGGTTACCTCTGACTCGGAGATGTCGCTTAATTGCATCAGCTCTGAAGCAGTAGGCCTACTTCCCTTCTTGCGGGGAGCGACTTTCTTGGCGGCTTTCTTCGCCTTCCTGGCCTTCTTGGCCGCCTCGTGGTCATATTTGACCTTCCAGAATTTGTCATCAGCCTGAAAAATACAATGATGATTTCTTAAAGATTCAGATGAAGGGTATCTGCAGACGGAGATAAAATGTTCAAATCAGCGGCTTACTGCTGGGGCTGGGTTGATCTTGCAGAAGGGGGCTAACCCGGTCCTCCCGCAGTCTGCCAAGCTCTCGTTCAAGAGAGCCTTGGTCATGTCTTCAGCAACATCTTCAGGAAGATCGTTGCGACTGTGTCTCTGGGGGTCATCCTTTCGGCCCGTGTATTCGCACATTAAGCCGGGGCGGCGGCTCAATGGGATCACCCGCCACGAGATCCAGACCCAGACCAGATCGATTCCGTTGAGACCATTGCCCAGGAGAGCCTTGATCTTGTTTATGGTGGGGAGCAGAGGTTGGCGCTCCGCCTGAGTCAACTTGTCAGACAGAGGGTGAGTTGGTTCCAGACGTGAAGGGCGAAAGCCGGGCAGCGGGCTCTCGTCAGCCGGCGACGTGTCTTGGCAATAGAACCACGTCTGGTTCCAGTCTTTTGGGTGACTCGGCGGCTCGGCGTAAGGGAAGAGGCAGTCTCTCCGTCGCTGAATGGAGATTCCGCCGAGTTCCAAACTTGGCCCGTTGGCGCACTCATTCTGGCGGTTCAGGTAGAAGAGCTCTCTAAAGAGCAGCAGGCTGGGCTCTTCTGCAAGATAAACCTCGCAGAACACTTGGAAATTGCATATGTTGGACACCGAGTTGGGTCCTATATCTTGTGGCCGTAGGTCAAAGAAGTTCAGCACGTCTCTAAAAAACTTTGAGCCGGGCGGTGTGAAGCCCCGGCTCATGTGATCCGCAAAAATGACCACCTCCCCGTCCCTTGGCTGTGGTCTCTCCTCTGATGGGTCGGGGGCACGGTAGGACATGACGTCCTTCTTGGGCAGGTAACCTGACTTGACAAAATCCGCTAAAGTCTCGTTGGTGACATTGGACCTCATCCAATTGCAAGTGATGGAGGCTTTAGGAGCTTTGGGAGGCATGGTGAAAGTCGGCAGCCTATGATAAAAGGAAACGTCCGGTTTAATTATAAGCCGGAGGAAATTTACAGTTCAATGTTAAAGTGGCGGCTTATGAAGGGGACTAATGACATATATCTAAGTGCACCGGGTTATTTAAGCCGCCCGAAGTATTGAGAGTAATTCGATTGTCTACGGCCTTATCACAGATGAGTCGGAAAATTCTATGGCGCATGGTCTCCTTTGAGTCGGAAGGTTCTACGGCGTGTGGTTTCTTTAAACCGGAAATGTAAACCGCCATGACTCAATGAGTGCAGTTTTTTACTAAGTGTGGTGAAAACAAGTTTCACACATTGCAGTAAATAATTTGGATCAAAATGGTCGGTCAAAAGGAAAGTTTCTAGACCTAAAAGACAGACGCAGGGGAGTTCTTGAGCTCGAACGAGGCCTTTATGCAGTAAAAAGAGGTCTACTTGCATTTGAAATGAGTACTAAACGGCCGCCGCACTGGTTCTATACTATCCTAAGATCAAAAAGAGGCAGTAAAAAGGAAAACTACCAAGAACTCGCGGGCGGCGGCGAAGAACACGGAAGAACAGGATGAACCTACTGCAGATCTGTTCTATGGGGCAGTCAGAACTTACAGGTGCTGGTGAGTCGCGGAGGTCGCCGCCGTTTTCTCTGGTCACAACAGGTTGATGCAGCGGCCGGAGTTGGTGAGGAGGAGGAGACCCGCGGCGGCGACGGCAACAGAGCTTGAGCGGAGGAACAGTGGCGCGAGGAGGAAGAACGGGTGGCTGAAGGACCGACGGACCGGGCTATTTATAAGGACGAGCTCATAAGTGGGCGCGAGAAACGAGGAGACCACGGCGTGGTTATCTCCCCATGAAACGCCTCGATTTTCGGGATGGCAGTAAAGATAAGATCCGTTGCGGATCTGGTGGAGTAAAAAACGGACTTAATGGAAGATGACATCACGGCGGATTACCCGGAGTCCAGAGGATGACGTCACGCCGGGTTATGGCCTTCACACAATTATAAGCCGGAGATTTTCTGTTGAAAGGATTGAAGATTGACATGAGCCGGCTCAAATCAATCTGGGGCCTAATGTTGAGGATATAGACCTTAGAGTCACCCACCAGGAGGGGCCGGGTTACTCATAATGGTCATTGCCAGAAGCCCGGCGCCAAGCTTGAAGACGGTGGGCCAAAGATGGGCTTAAGACCTGGATATGGCTTAAGGCCCGTAGTTACAATCATTATTATGGTAGAACTTGTAGTGTAAGGCAAGAATAGTTGAGAGTCCGAGCCGGACACTCTTATGAGCCGGCCGGGACTCTGAGAGTTGCTGGGCGTCAGCCTCCCTATATAAAGGGACGACCCGGCAGCGGTTTAGGGACAAGTAAGATCTCGTCGAGAGCCAGGCATAGCAATTAAGCACCCTGGTCATCGAAACCCTAATCAATTCCACCTCAATTGGACGTAGGCTTTTACCTTCACCGTAAGGGGCCGAACCAGTATAACCCTCGTGTTCCATGTCCCGTTAACCCCTTCAAGCTTCCTAGCGGCGATGGCTCCACGACTAAGTCCTAGCTTGAGGACATCTGCCGTGACAATTCCACGACAATAGCGGTGAGAGGCCATGTAGGAGTACATGGTGGGTTGTCTCATTGAAGCCGTCCTCAGGAACTGAGTTCTGTGTTTGTGATCCATGATACAGTTACTACCACGCATTGGGCCCGAAACCAATGGACCCTCTCGGCTTCTTAATCACCCTTGTCCTCTGTCCAGGAGTTGCAAGTAGTTTCTGGTGTTTGTAGTATGCTGGAGGCCGTGGGTAGCGCTGACCCGTGGGGTGGGCTGTGATGCGGTAGGCACGTGGCACGGTGTACCGGGCGCCCGTTTGGTGTCTCGGGAACCCTGCACACATCGTTCGGGGCCGTATGTGGAAACCTCGGCCGGACTCCCTGCGGATGGAACCTGAATAGGTGATAAACCTGGACTAGAGACTTGAGTGTTTAGGTAGGCTGTGGCCGACACCCTCGTTGGGCTTCCGCTTGAAGGTTGCCGAGTACATGTCGTGTAAACGGCGGTAAGTGGTGAGAGCGTGTGTGACGAAGTACACCCCTGCAGGGTTAACATCATCTATTCGAATAGCCGTGTCCGCGGTAAAGGACTTCTGGGTTGCCTATAACAGTTCATAAACAAGTGAAAGTGGATACTCTAAAATGCGCAAGATAAGCGTGAGTGCTATGGATGGCGATCTCGTAGGGAGACGGGAGCGGATCCATAGTGGAGTATTGATATGGAGAATATGTGGACTCGTGTGCGCCACCTCAAAAGAGTTACTTGCAGTCGTAGTTAGGATAGCCACCGAGTCAAAGCTGGCTTGCTGCAGTTAAACTCCACCACCCCCCCTTTGTTGATACCGATGCATATGTAGATAGTTCTGATGTAAGTCTTGCTGGGTACATTTGTACTCACGTTTGCTTATTTTATGTTTTGCAGAGAGACGTCAGTCTCGCTAGTAGTTCCATGTGGACTTCGACGTTTAGCTTGATACCTCAGCTACGATCTTGTGCCCTCGGCAGGATCTGGTAGATAGTCAGGCTTCTCGGCCTTTTTCATTTGTAGATGTCTGTACTCAGACATGTTAAGCTTCCGCATGTGTTTGACTTGTATGCTCTGAATGTTGGGTCATAAGACCCATGTTTGTAATATCTCGCTCCTCGGAGCCTAATGAATAAATACTTGAGTCGTAGAGTTATGTTGTGATGCCATGTTGTATTTACACATATCGAGCATATTGCGTGTATGATTGACATGCTTGGTATGTGTGGGATCCGACAACCTAGTTGTTTATCCTTGGTAGCCTCTCTTATGGGGAAATGTAGTCTTGTGCTTCCATGAGCCATAGTAGTCCGCTACAGCCCGGTTCCCCGGAGTCCTGCTAGCCCATCACTGCTGCTCCGGAACACTTGACTGGCCGGCATGTGTTTCACTTCGTTCCTGTGTCTGTCCCTTCGGGGAAATGTCACGCGGTGACATCCGGAGTCCTATTAGCCCAGTGCTACAGCCCGGATTCCCGGAGTCCTATTAGCCCAGTGCTACAGCCCGGATTCTCACGCTGCTGACCGACATGCTCGATGTTGATTCATGTATGCCTGTCCCCGTAAGTTAGTGCCACTTTGGGTTCACGACTAGCCATGTCGGCCCGGGTTCTCTGTCATATGGATGCTAGCGACACTATCATATACGTGAGCCAAAAGGCGCAAACGGTCCCGGGCCATGGTAAGGCGACACTCGTGGGAATACCGTGCGTGAGGCCTCAAAGTGATATGAGGTGTTACAGGCTAGATCGGTGTGTCTTAGAATCGGGGTCCTGACAAGCTGTCAGTTGGTGCAGTTCTAAGCAAAGTGTCGTGGCGGGATCTACGTGTGAAGCGGAGTACATAGCTGCTTCGGAAGCAGCAAATGAAGGAGTCTGGATGAAGGAGTTCATATCCGATCTAGGTGTCATACCTAGTGCATCGGGACCAATGAAAATCTTTTGTGACAATACTGGTGCAATTGCCTTAGCAAAGGAATCCAGATTTCACAAGAGAACCAAGCACATCAAAAGACGCTTCAATTCCATCCGGGATTTAGTCCAGGTGGGAGACATAGAAATTTGCAAGATACATACGGATCTGAATGTTGCAGACCCGTTGACTAAGCCTCTTCCACGAGCAAAACATGATCAGCACCAAGACTCCATGGGTGTAAGAATCATTACTGTGTAATCTAGATTATTGACTCTAGTGCAAGTGGGAGACTGAAGGAAATATGCCCTAGAGGCAATAATAAAGAATTATTTGTTTCCTTATATCATGATAAATGTTTATTATTCATGCTAGAATTGTATTAACCGGAAACATAATACATGTGTGAATACATAGACAAATAGAGTGTCACTAGTATGCCTCTACTTGGCTAGCTCGTTAATCAAAGATGGTTATGTTTCCTAGCCATAGACATGAGTTGTCATTTGATTAACGGGATCACCTCATTAGGAGAATGACGTGATTGACTTGACCCATTCCGTTAGCTTAGCACTCGATCGTTTAGTATATTGCTATTGCTTTCTTCATGACTTATACATGTTCCTATGACTATGAGATTATGCAACTCCCGTTTACCGGAGGAACACTTTGTGTGCTACCAAACGTCACAACGTAACTGGGTGATTATAAAGGTGCTCTACAGGTGGCTCCAAAGGTACTTGTTGGGTTGGCGTATTTCGAGATTAGGATTTGTCACTCCGATTGTCGGAGAGGTATCTTTGGGCCCACTCGGTAATGCACATCACTATAAGCCTTGCAAGCATTGTGACTAATGAGTTAGTTGCGGGATGATGTATTACGGAACGAGTAAAGAGACTTGCCGGTAACGAGATTGAACTAGGTATCGAGATACCGACGATCGAATCTCGGGCAAGTAACATACCGATGACAAAGGGAACAACGTATGTTGTTATGCGGTCTGACCGATAAAGATCTTCGTAGAATATGTAGGAACCAATATGAGCATCCAGGTTCCGCTATTGGTTATTGACCGGAGAGGTGTCTCAGTCATGTCTACATAGTTCTCGAACCCGTAGGGTCCGCACACTTAACGTTACGATGACAGTTATATTATGAGTTTATATGTTTTGATGTACCGAAGGTTGTTCGGAGTCCCGGATGTGATCGCGGACATGACGAGGAGTCTCGAAATGGTTGAGACATAAAGATTGATATATTGGACGACTATATTCGGACACCGGAAGTGTTCCGGAGAAGTTTCGGATAAAACCGGAGTGCCGGAGGGGTTACCGGAACCCCCCGGGGAAGTATTGGGCCTTGGTGGGCCTGAGGGGAGAGAAAGGGTAGCAGCCCAGGAGGTGGCGCGCCCCCTCCCATGAGGAGTCCGAATTGGACTAGGGGAGGGGGGCGCGACCCCTCTTTCCCTCTCCCTCTCTTTCCTTCCCCCTTCTCTCTTCCTAGTTGGACTAGGAAAGGGGAGTCCTACTCCTACTAGGAGGAGGACTCCCCCCCTCTCCTTGGCGCGCCCCAAGGGCAGCCGGCCTCCCCCCTTGCTCCTTTATATACGGGGGCAGGGGGGCACCTCTGAACACACAATTGATATACGATATTTTAGCCGTGTGCGGTGCCCCCCTCCACCATATTACACCTCGATAATATCGTTGCGGAGCTTAGGCGAAGCCCTACGTCGGTAGAACATGATCATCGTCACCACGCTGTCGTGCTGACGAAACTCTCCCTCAACACTCGGCTGGATCGGAGTTCGAGGGACGTCATCGAGCTGAACGTGTGCTGAACTCGGAGGTGCCGTGCGTTCGGTACTTGATCGGTCGGATCGTGAAGACGTACGACTACATCAACCGCGTTGTGATAACGCTTCCGCTTTCGGTCTACGAGGGTACGTGGACAACACTCTCCCCTCTCGTTGCTATGCATCACCATGATCTTGCGTGTGCGTAGGATTTTTTTTGAAATTACTACGTTACCCGACAAGTACCTGAGTGAAGTGTTGTTCGCCTCTAAGCAGAACTACCCCCACTATCAGAAGATGTGCTAGAGCGTGCATTTCGCCGCCAAGAAGCTGAAGCCGTACTTTCAAGAGCACCCAATCACTGTTGTCTGCACTGCTGCGCTTGCCGAGATCATTGGAAGCCGAGATGCTTCGGGCCAAGTGGCCAAATGGGCCATAGATTTGGCCCCCTACACCATCTACTACCAGCCTCGCACCGCCATCAAGTCACAAGCGCTGGCCGACTTCCTCGTCGACTGGGCCGAGACCCAGTACCTGCCGCCAGCGCCGGACTCCACCCATTGGCGAATGCACTTTGATGGTTCCAAGATGCGCACCGGTTTGGAAGCTG
The DNA here is from genome assembly GCF_002575655.3 of Aegilops tauschii subsp. strangulata. Classification (NCBI taxonomy): domain Eukaryota; kingdom Viridiplantae; phylum Streptophyta; class Magnoliopsida; order Poales; family Poaceae; genus Aegilops; species Aegilops tauschii. The sequence continues at coordinate 416,963,434 of NC_053037.3, read as the reverse complement.
GCATCGTCCTCACCTCTCCCAAAGGCAACAAGCTCAGATATGTGCTGCAAATTCACTTTGCCGCCTCCAACAACGTAGCTGAATACGAAGCACTCATACACGGGCTCTGGCTTGCCAAGGAACTTGGCATGCGCCGGATCCTGTGCTATGGTGATTCCGACTTGGTGGTCCAGCAGTCGTCAGGCGACTAGGACGCCAAGGATGCAAATATGGCAAGCTACCGCTTCCTCGTCTAGCAACTCAGTGGATACTTTGAAGGGTGCGAGTTCCTCCATGTGCCACAAAACGACAACGAGCAAGACGATGCTTTGGCACAGATTGGCTCTACCCGACAAGCAATACCAGCCGGCGTCGCCCTGCAACGCCTCCCCAAACCGTCTGTCAAGCCGTCGCTAGAATCAGACTCCATCTTCGTGCCAGTTCCTCCTGAAGCAGTCGGATCTGACTTAAGGACCCCAGCAGCCGGCGCGGGGACTTCGGCAGGCAGCTCGGGGACTGTAGCAGTCGCACCCGGCCCAGGGACTACAGCAGTCGGCCTGGGGACTTCATCGACTCAGCAAGCGGCAGCCGACCCCAACCCGCCGCCTCCCAGCCCAATCGCCCTCGTGCAAATTGCAGTTCTGGCAGTCGAAGAAATAGCAGCACCTTCATGGGCGCAGCCCATGCTCAACTTTCTGGTGAACAAAGAGCTGCCGACTGATGAGATCTCGGCCCGACAAGTGCAACATCGGGCAGCAGCATACACCATTGTCAACAGAGAACTTGTGAGGCGCAGTGTCACTGGTGTGTACCAGTGCTGCGTGGAGCCAGAGAAAGGCCAAGCAATCCTCAAAGATATCCACCAAGGCGAGTGTGGTCACCACGCGGCTTCAAGATCACTTGTTGCCAAAGCTTTCCGCCATGCTGGGTTCTGAAGTCCCTGGGCCGGGTGCGACTGCTGCAGTCCCCGAGCCGCCTGCCGAAGTCCCCAAGCCGACTGCTGCAGCCCCCGAGTCGGATCCGACTGCTCCGGGGGCAGCCGGCACGAAGATAGACTCTGATTCCGGCGAGGGCTTGATAGACGGCTTGCGGAGGCACTGGAGGAAGACGCCGGCTGGTATTGCTTGGCGGGTGGAGCCAATCCGTGCCAGGGCATCTGCCTGCTCGTTGTCGGCTCGTGGCACGTGAAGGAACTCGCACCCGTCAAAGTATCCACTGATTTGCTAGACGAGGAAATGGTAGCTCGCCATGTTTGCATCCTTGGCGTCCCAGTCGCCTGACGAGTGCTGGACCACCAGGTCCGAGTCACCGTAGCACAGAATCCGGCGGAGGCCAATCTCCTTGGCCAGTCGGAGTCCGTGTACGAGCGCCTCATACTCGGCCACATTGTTGGAGGCGACAAAGTGAATTTGCAATGTGTATCTGAGTTTGTCGCCTTTGGGAGAGGTGAGGACGATGCCGGCTCCCAGACTGGTGAGCATCTTTGATCCATCAAAGTGCATCCGCCAATGGGTAGAATCCGGCACTTGCGGCAGGTACTGGGTCTCGGCCCAGTCGACGAGGAAGTCGGCCAGTGCTTGGGACTTGATGGCGGTGCGTGGCTGGTAGAAGATGGTGTAGGGAGCCAGCTCGATGGCCCATTTGGCCACCCGGCCTGAAGCATCTCTATTTCCTATGATCTCAGCAAGCGGGGCGATGCACACAACCGTGATGGGGTGCTCTTGAAAGTATGGCTTGAGCTTCTTGGCGGCAAAGTACATGCCGTAGCACATCTTTTGGTAGTGGGGTAATTCTGCTTCGAGGCTGACAACACCTCACTCAGGTAGTAGACTGGCCTCTGGACCGGTTGTGCTCTGCCGTCTTCTGGGCGCTCGACCACGATCACTATACTGACCACCCGGCTGGTAGCGGCAATGTAGAGGAGCATGGGCTCCTTAGCAGTCGGGGCCGCGAAGACAGGCGGCGTGGTCAGCATCTTCTTGAGCTGGAGGAAAGCCTCGTCCACCTTGTCATTCCCCTCGAAGTGAGTGGTTTTCTTCATTAGCTGGTACAGGGGAAGAGCCTTCTCACCTAGCCGGCTGATGAAGCGGCTGAGGGATGCCAAGCACCTAGTGAACTTCTGGACGTCACGCAGCCGAGTGGGTCTCTCCATCCGCTCAATGGCCTTGATCTTCATAGGGTTGCACTCGATGCTGCGTTCTGAGACAAGGAAACCAAGGAGCTGGCCGGCTGGGACTCCGAAGACACACTTCTCTGGGTTGAGCTTGATTTGAAAACAGCGCAGATTATCAAAGATCTCCTTGAGATCTTCCAGGAGGGTGCCGCACTTCTCCGTCTTCACCACAATATCGTCTACATAGACGTGGGCATTTCTGCCGAGTTGCTTGAGGAGGCACTTTTGCATGCAATGCTAAAAAGTGGCACCGACATTTCTCAAGCCGAATGTCATGGTCAGGTAGCAGAAGGCTCCGAATGGTGTGATGAAGGCGGTCTTCATCCGATCGGCTGGGTTCAGCTTGATCTGGTGGTAACCTGAGTAGGCATCCAAAAAACTCAATAGCTCGCATCCGACTGTGGAGTCTATCACTTGATCAATTCGGGGCAGAGCAAACGGATCTTTGGGGCAGGCTTTGTTGAGGCTGGTGTAATCAATACACACGCGCCACTTGTTGTTCTTCTTCAGTACAAGGACTGGGTTGGCAAGCCACTCTGGAAAAAACACTTCCATAATGAAGTCGGCTGCTAGCAGGCGGGCGATCTCCTCACCAACAATCCTTCTCTTCTCTTCTGACAGGCGGCGGAGGGGTTGTTTGACTGGTTTTGCATCTGATCTGACATGTAGCTTGTGCTCGGCGAAATCCGTCGGAACACCCGACATGTCTTTGGGAGACCATGCGAAGATGTCCCGATTCTCACGGAGGAAATTGACGAGCTCGCTTTTCTATTTGCTATCGAGATTGGTCCTCACGTTAGCGTACCTCTTCGGGTGGTCCGGGTCCAAGGGTATCTTCTTGGTTTCTTTGGCCGGCTGGAAGGAGCCCTGGGTCTCTGACTCCTTGGGGTCTGGTGACAGGTCCGGTTGTTTGGGGGCCATGGCCACAACCCGGTCAAGGAGCTTCTTCTCGGCAGCAATCCCAAGGGACTCAGCCAGCCGGCTGCTAGCAGTAGCACAGGCGGCCGACTTCTTGTAGTCGCGGGCTATGGTGATAATGCCCTTGGTACCCGGCGTCTTCATCTTGAGGTAGGCGTAGTGTGGTACAACCATGAACTTGGCCAGAGCAGGCCGGCCAAGGAGCGCGTGGTAGGGGCTCTCCAGGTCAACCACCTCGAACCAGATTGGCTCTCGGCGGAAGTGATCCTTGTCTCCGAAGAGAACATCTATCTTGATCTTGCCAATTGGTGAGCAGGAAAGGCCAGGTACAATGCCATGGAAGACAGTCCGACTGGGCTGGAGTTGCTTCTCTTTGATGTGTAGTTTCTCCATGGTGTCACGGTAAAGGATGTGGATGCTGCTACCGCCGTCTATCAGGACTCGGGAGAAACGAGCAGCTCCCCTCTCCGTTGAAAAGGTGGCATCCAACACCAGGGTGTAGGAACCCGGAGAAGGCATCACCTCTGGGTGGTCAGCACGGCTCCAGCTGATTGGCCTCTCGGACTAGTGCATGAACTCTGGGACTTCAGAAGTGACGGCATTCACCTTTCGGTGCTGCTGACTCCGGTTGTGCCTGTCGTCGGCCACGCTGGTGAAGACGACTTAGGCTTCGTGTTCTTCAGGGAACTCATCTTGGATGGCGGCGACCGGACGGGCCACCGACTGCTGAGGAGGAGGCGGCAGTCCTTCGCCCTTGGCGATTCGGGTGAGCCAGTGGCACTTCCGGGTGGTGTGGTTGGATGGCTTCGCGCCGCTGTGGAACTTGCAGGGAGCATCGAGGGTTTGCTCATAGGAGAGGGCGGGCAGCCAAGCAGGCTTGCCGCCCTTCTGACACTTGGGGCCGGGTTGTCCCTCCATCTTCTGGTCTTCAACAGTGGCCACCTGCCGGCTGGTGGAAGCTGGCTGTGGGGCTTTGCGCTTGTTGTCGTTCTGCTGCTGGCACCAACTGGAGTCACCAGCCGGTGCCCGAGGAGCCGGAGGGAGCACCTTCCCGGACGCGTCCACCTGGAGCTCTGACTTCATGGAGGAGTCGGCAATGGCGTACTTGTCTGCTATGATCAACAGCTCGTCGAGTGTGGCCGGCTCATCGTAGAGGAGTCGGTGCTTGAGTAGGGTGCCTTCTCTGCACCCGACGGTGAAGTACTCTATGGCTTGCACCTCGTGCACCCCTTCGCAGGAGTTGCGTAGTTCGTCCCATCACGTCAAGTAGTCACGGGTGGACTCGGTGGGGCCTTGGACGCACAGAGAGAGCTGGCGAGGCTTTGGCGGCCGCTTGTAGGTGCTGGTGAAGTTGCGGATGAAGACTTCGGTGAAGTCCAGCCAGCTGTTGACGCTGTAGGGCTTGAGGCTGTTTAGCCATGTCCGGGCCATGCCTTGAAGCATGAGTGGGACGTACTTCACGGCAACGCGCTTGTTGCCGTTTGCTATGTTGACTGCGGTGGAGTAGTCAACCAGCCAATCTTCACGGAGCCGTTGTACTTGGAAGTGTCTCGAGGGAGCGAGAACCCTTTGGGGAAGGGCTCATGGCGAATGTGGGGGCCAAAACAAGGTGGGCCGATTGCATCTTCTTCTTCTACTGCCAGGGACCGGGCCAGTCGGTCGATCCAGTGGCAAGCGTCGTTCTCTCCGACTCCTTCACGGGGGCCCAGGCGGCCTCCGAGAGTCGGGTGCTCAACAGGCGGTGGGGAGACGCGCCTTTCCCTGCGCGGGGGAGGCAAACGATCGTCCCGCCGTTCCACTGCTCGTGGGCGGCCGTCTTGGTCACGCTTGATGGTGATGCGTGTGTGGCTGCGGCTAGCAGCCGGCTCTTGGTCTCGTCTGTCGCGGGCGCCGCCTGTTGGCGTCCGGGAGGTCGCGCCTTGCTCTTGGCGGCGGGGGGAGGGGGTGATTCTTGGCATGCGCGCCGAGTTCTACCACGCGGCGGCCGGCTTCCTGCTGATAACCCACAAGTATAGGGGATCGCAATAGTTTTCAAGGGTAGAGTATTCAACCCAAATTTATAGATTTGACACAAGGGGAGCCAAAGAATATTTGAAGGTATTAGCAGCTGAGTTGTCAATTCAACCACACCTGGAGATTAATTATCTGCAGCAAGTAATCAGTAGCACAGTAATATGATAGTTTTGATAGTAGTGGCAACAGCAACGGTAACAGTAACAGTGATAGCAGTAATTTTGTAGCAAGTGTAACAGTGATGATAGGAGTAGTAACTTAGCAGAAACAATATAAGATAAATTCGTAGGCATTGGATCGGTGACTTGTTGGATGATAGTCATCATGAGACAGTTATAACCTAGGGCGATACGACACTAGCTCCAGTTCATCGATATAATGTAGGCATGTATTTCGTAAATAGTCATACGTGCTTTATGAAAAGAACTTGCATGACATCTTTTGCCCTACCCTCCCGTGGCAGTGGGTCCATATTGGAAACTAAGGGATGTTAAGGCCTCCTTTTAATAGAGAACCGGAACAAAGCATTAACACATAGTGAATACATGAGCTCCTCAAACTACGGTCATCACCGAGAGTGGGCCCGGTTGTTGTCACTCTGGGGTTGTCAGATCATAACCGTAGTAGGTGACTATAACTTGCAAGATCGGATCTAAAACACGGATATAATGATGAATTCATAAACGGTTCATATCTGAGTTCATGGCACCCGGGCCCAAAGTGACAAGCATTAAGCATAGCAAAGTCATAGCAACATCAATTTAAGAACATAGTGGATACTAGGGATCAGGCCCTAACAAAACTAACTCGATTACATGATGAATCTCATCCAACTCCTCACCGACCAGCGAGCCTACGAAGGAATTACTCACTCCCGGTGGGGAGCATCATGGAATTGGCGATGAAGATGGGTTGGTGATGACAAAGAATGAAGATCCCCTCTCCGGAGCCCCAAACGGACTCCAGATCTGCCCTCCCGAGGAAGAACAGGGCTAGGCGGCGGCTCCGTCTCGTGGATCGTGATAATTCTTTCTCCCTGATTTTTTTCTCTGAAAATAGGAATTTATAGTGTCAGGGTTGAGGTCTGCGGGGCCACCAGGTGGGTACAACCCACCTGGGCGCGCCAAGAGAGGGGGCGCGCCTTGGTGGGTTGTGCCCACCCAGGCCCCCCTCTCCGGTAGGTCTTGGCTCCAGAAATTCTCATTTATTATATAAAATTTCCTCGTGAAGTTTCATTCCATTCCGAGAACTTTTATTTCTGCACAAAAACAACACCATGGTAGTTCTGCTGAAAACAACATCAGTCCGGTGTTAGTTTCATTCAAATCATGCAAATTAGAGTCCAAAACAAGAGGAAAAGCGTGGGAAAAAGTAGATACGTTGGGGACGTATCACCTGCTGCGCGGTGGCCGCGTCGAGGAGCTGCTGAACGCGCTCCGTCAAGCAGTGACGCTCGTCACCTTCGAGGTGGTCCAGCTCGACTGCCACCACCTGGGCAGCGCGTAGGTTCTCCATGGGCGTGGCATAGACCGGGCGGTCGGCCCCCAACATGCTAGCGATGGCCGCGCCGCGTTGTCGTACCATGCCCACACGGCTAGGTTCGCCAGCAGCCGGGGTGCCGCCGACGGCACGGTCGATCTCGTGCTGGTAGGCTTTAGTGAGGCGCCTCGTGGCCTTCAGCTTGCTGGCGCTTTCGAGGAGCGCAATGCGTCATGCTTCCAGCATTTCGCCATTGGCGTCCGCCGCGATGGGCGCGGACAGGTTCCACATTGCCGCCTGCAGCGGGTCCTGGCCGGCCCCGCCAGAGGCTTCGTCGTGGCTGATGACAAGCACCTCCGTTGGAGACGTATCAACTCCCCCAAGCTTAAACCTTTGCTTTTCCTCAAGCAATTCAGTTGATAAACTGAAAGTGAGAAAGAAAAACTTTTACGAACTCTTTTGCTCTTGTTTGCATAAATAAGCTTAAACAACACCCAGGTTTTCAGCCAACATTATAACTAACCATGTCAACAATAACTCTTAAAGATTATAATGACTCATATCAATGACATAATCAGCTAGCAAGCAATAATAAGATATCTCAAATAGCAACACGTTGTCAAAACAACCATGATATAATATGACAATAGTGGTATCTCGCTAGCCCTTTCCGAGACCGCAAAACATAAATGCAGAGCACCTCCAAAGTTCAAGCAGCGACTAAACATTGTAATTCATGGTAGAAAAGATCCAGTCATGATGCACCCAACATTAGCTACATACAATGCATAAATCATGGCAGCTGTGCTCTACTCAGTTTCTGGCGCTTGTTTTAGAAGGTGGTGACACAACATAAAAGTAAATAGAAAGTCCCTTCATAGAGGGAAGCAGTGATTTGCAGTGGTGCCATAGCTCAATTTTTAAAATAGAGATAAATGATTAGTTTGAGACATGCACCCTTCTTATTCACTTCACGACTATCAGTTATCAACATCTTCCATGCTAAGCACGCTAGTGGCGGTTCCCAAGCGATAAAAGTGAAGGTTTACTCCCCCTCCACCATCAATCACACTCCACGGCTTGTCCAAAATAACGGGTGCCGTCCATACCAACATCAGTCCCGGGGGAGTTTTCTTTAATTATTAGCATTTTTGAGTTCGGGACTGGGAATCCCTATTACCGCCCATTTTCTCGTGCGATGGCGACTGAATAAACACTCGACCTGAGAATAACCTGCTTAGCACGGAAGATATCGACCACCTCCTGTCGTTCCATGAACAATCCAGGCACACAAAAAGGATAATTTTTTTAGAAGTTTTTAGAGGTGGCACATGCAAATTTACTTAGGACGGCATGGTAATACCGTATATAGGTAGGTACGGTGGACTCATCTGGAATAACTTTGGGTTCAAGGTTTTTGATGTACAAGCAGAGTTCCCACTTAGTACAGGCGAAGGCTAGCAATGAAGATTGAGAAGCGGCCAGCTAGAGAGCAACAACGATCATAACCAGGCATTATGCATAAGTAACATTGGACACTAGCATGAGTAGGATATGAACACCATGAACATAAATATCATAGAGGCTATTTTGGTTTTGATTCAACTACATGCATGAACATGTGCCAAGTCAAGCCACTCGAACATTCAGAGGAGGATACCATATCATCATACTACATCACAATCATTTTAACGCTATGTTGATATCCAAGATAAATCATTATCCACTCCTAGCTACTTATGCATGGCATGAGAGACTATAATCTCTAATTGTCATTGCAAACATGTTTAATCATAACGGGTTGAAGCATGGATACTAGGTTAAACATATTTACACAAACAGAATAAGTCGAGTTCATACCAGTTTCTCTTTGCCACGGCCAATTCATCGAATATCGTCATTATTGCCTTTCACTTGCACGACCGAATGATATGAAAATAATAATAGTGGAAGAGTGCCGTGGACTAAGCTGGAATCTGTAAAACATTTTATTCAATAGGAGAAGACAAGGTAAAATGGGCTCTTCATTAGTTCAACAATTATTCATATGAGAGCCACTCAACATTTTCATCGTGGTCTTCTCCTCGGTAAGACTCGAATAAAAATAAAAGAAATTCAGAGAAACACATTGAAATATTTTTGGAGTTTTTGGTTTTCTCGAACAAGCAAATAAAAGGGAAAAGCAAAAACGAGAAAAACAATTTACACGGGAAAGCTCCAAACAAGCAAAAGAAGAACAAGGAAATCTTTTTGGGTTTTCTTTTTAGTGCTAGTACTAAGCATGCATAGAAACTAAATTACTACAACTAATTTTTTTGGGTTTTCTAAAGTTTTTCAAACACACAAGAAGAAGGCAAGAAAAAAAAACTCTAAGCATGGATAATACAATGAAAAAGTGTGAACACCAACAGACAGAATGGTATGTGAACATGAATATAATGTCCGTGAGAAACACGTACTCCCCCAAGCTTAGGCTCTTGGCCTAACTTGGTAATCGATCAGTAGCCTGGAGGGTAGTAGGGATCCTGAGGAGAGGGCATCCACTCATCCCACTGCTGTGGTACCTGTGCAGCCTCTGCAGCAGCGTGAGCGTTCTAGTAGGCGATGATGTCTGCAGGCATAATCCTATATCCGCCCCTGGCAGCAGAATCAAATAAAGCAGGTGCAGGCAAGGGGATAACATCATGAGTTGTAACACTATAGACCAGGTTATAAGGAATGGCAATATCAGGACAATCATGTGCAAGAAAGTGATGGTGATCCATGGCTGCTCGGTCTAGGTAAACCCTGGTCAGAGGGTAATCATGAGGGCGTATCTAGTGAGCCGCCAAATGAGTAGCAAAAATCCCACCTTGTATTTTACCCTGGGATTTATTAAGGTGCAGGCAACGAGCCACGATAGCTCCCAAGCTATACATGTTGTCGCCCTCAAGTGCACGACGTAAAACAGCAAGGTCTGGTGAGCTAAGTGCACCCACCTTCTCCCTAGCAAGCAAGCATTTGGTAATAAAAAGTGCAAAGTAATGAACATCAGGAAAATGTAAGCCAGCGGCAGTGATGGCCGACACTCTTCTCTCATCACCCACTACCAAAGTGCGACAAAAGGCCTCAAACTCGGCTGGCCTAGGCTCAGCCAAGCTCCCATCGGACGGGATCATGCATATGTTACAAAATTCAGTAAGTGGAATCTGATGGTTTTCAGTATATAAGTCAAAGCTCACTTCAGGAGGATTATTTCTAGGCAGGAAAGTAAAATTTTGAACAAAGATGTTTGTGAGGATTTGGTGTTGGTCACACTCATCTGCGATGAAGTCCGTGAGGCCGGCATTAGCAATGTATTGCATGAACTCCTCATGGATTCCAGCCTCTTGCGGGAACGGGGTGTGCGCCCATTCGCACGGCCGTACCTCCGCCAACCTCCGAGGACGGAGATCACTGCCAGAAGACTCCCCAATAACACCCTTGCAGTTCTTCTTTGAGCCAAACTTCCTGAAGATATTCATGTCCACGTACAATTTTTCCTATGAAAAAAAATCTGAATTTTTAGTTCACAAAATTTTCTCAACAAAACTTCACAAAATTGATAGCAACTACTCATAGGGATACATAGAGGCAATAGCAAGCATTCAAACTACTTAGAACACTAAGAATTGAACATGCAAGCAGATCTACAGCAGCACCAAGAGTAGCTAATTATTCAAAGTATAAACCACTAAAACAAAAACTAATTGGACAAATGGTGGAGTCACATACCAAGCAACAATCCCCGAAACAGTTTCGGAAACGGAGCTTTGAGCAAAGAGATCGAAATCCGCGGGTTTGAGCTTAAGAACACAAGAGAGAGAGCAATGGGGATTTTTTTCTGGAGGTAAGTGATGATGTGGGCTAAAGAGATAAGTGAGGGGGCCCACGTGGGGACCACAACCCACCAGGGCGTGCCTGAGGGTCCTGGCGCGCCCAGGTGGGTTGTGCCCACCTGGTGCACCTCCCTCCGGTATTATTTGCACCAAAAAATCATAAATATTCAGAAAAAATTCATGTTCAATTTTCAGGGCATTCTGAGAACTTTTATTTTTGGGTCATTTTTTATTGCACGGGAAATTCAGAAAACGGACAAAACATGGTATTTATTTTATTTAACTAATAAAAACAGAGAACAAAAGGTAGGGACAGAAGGTAGTGCTTACTAAATTCATCAACTTCATACCGCTCAAAAATGATTCATTAAAAAGGTTGATCAGGTCTTATTAACAACCACTTTCGATTAGCATGAAACCGAAGAACTTTCGTAAATCACTAAGTTACCTCAATGGGGATATGAATGTCCCCAACAATAAGAATTTCATATTTCTTTTCGACAGTAGGTAGAGGTATTTGAAAACTTCCAATAGTGATTGTCGGAGATTTTTCAATAACATTAATACCATTCACTTGGAATTGTTTCTTCGCAAAGTGCACCGTATGCTCATTACCATTAATATGAAAAGTGACCTTGCTTTTGTTGCAATCAATAACAGCCCCTGCAGTATTCAAGAAGGGTCTACCAAGGATAATCGACATGTTGTCGCACTACAAAAAAAAGACACATCCGTGACATTTTGGGCCGAACGAAATTTTTTTCTGTCATACTTATGACACTTCTATGACGATAATTGTGACAAAACCAGGTATCATCATAGATGTGGTGGGGTCCTACTTCTATGACAAAAAATCTTGATAGAAAATGGGCTTTTCGTCCTGGGCGGGCCGGAGACGCAGCTGCATGACATTCTTTGGGCCGTCCATGACGGAAAAAACCGTGGTAGAAGCGAGGGCGAGGAAAATATCGGGGCGTTCCCGGTTACGGTGGGTGGTCGGGGCCGAGCAATGCGCGTTTCTCTCGTACACGCACGCACGTGGGTGCGAGGCGTTGGGCTCTAACTGAACCCGAGCGATTGCACTGCAGGCTACGCGTTACTGAACCCGAGTGATCGATCGATGGCTGTTAACTGAACCTAATCGAGCGATTCCTTCGCTACTGCTGCTAACTGAAGCCGATCGATGCTACCTCTGGATGAGCAGTGAGCGTTCCTGGGGGGGGGGGTTTGGATGAACAGTTCCCGGTGGGGGTGGATGAACAGGACCCCGTGGTGTTGCCTCTAGATGAACAAGACCCCGATCGATCGAGCCGGTTGGGGCTGGATGAACAGGACCCCGTGGAGGGCAGGATGAACAGGACCACCCCATGGAGGACAGGATGAACAGTAGACGGTGGAGGGCTGGATGAATAGTAGCCCGTGGAGGGGTGGTTGAACAGGAGCCCGTGGAGAGGGCTGGTTGAACAGTAGCCGGTGGAGTAGCGCGCGGTGGAGGCTGGATGAACAGGAGCCCGTGGATGAACAGTCGCAGGTGGAGGCTGGAGGAGGTCGACGGTGGATGAACAGTAGCCCGTGGAGACTGGAGGGGGTCGACGGTGGATGAACAGTAGCCCGTGGAGACTGGAGGGGGTCGACGGTGGAGATGAACAATAGCCCGTGGAGTCCCGTTTTGCGGTACGCCACACCCCTCATGATGAACAGGACCCCCGTTTCGACCGTAGCGCTCCAACACAAGTCTGTTTCCTCCGTTTTGCGGTACGCCACACCCCTTCCGATCAACGGGACTCCCGTTTCGACCGTAGGAGGTCCGTTTCCTCCGTTTTGCGGTACGCCAGACCCCTCCCGATGAACAGGATCCCGTTTCGAACGTGGCCGGTCGAACACAAGGCCGTTTCCTCCGTTCTGCGGTACGCCAGGCCTCGTTTCCATCAGCTGTTCCGTCCAAGCCCTCCCGATGAACACGACAACGCATTCCGTTCTGACCCAGCCGGTTGGCTCCCCATGAACACGACGACGCAGTTTCTCCGTTCCGACCCAGCCATGTACACGAGCCCTGGCCGTACGTATGCGCGAGTAGGCGTTCGAGATCCTGCCCGTATGTACGTACGTGGCCATATTTTCTTTCTTGCACACTTGCCGCTGTACGTACATGTACATGCTACGTGCGCGCCTCTACTACGACACGTGCGCGCCTCTACATGGACCAGTATGTAAGTACACGTTCGCGACCAGAATGACAACGCTACGTACGCTTCGACCAGGTGGGTCCCGACTGTCAGGCACTTCCTTGCGTGCGAAGATGTAGCTGGTGGGTCCCAGCAGTCAGGGGGAAATGTTTTTTTCGAGAAATACGGTGGCCCGTCCGGTGGGTCCCTGCTGTCAGGTGGAGGGATAATTATTTTGCGCGTAATAAGGAGGCACTTCCTTGCTGCGGCCGTGGACCCAGCTGTCAGCCTCTCCACGTACAGTCCACGTCCGATGGAAGCCGTTCCCTGACCACGTTGACCAGGCCGCGCAGAGAGCACAAGGGCGGTGGACGACGGCGAGGCCTAGGAAGGGGACGACGCGGAGCCGGGGAAGACGCGGCAGTGGATGCCCACGCGCAGAGGAGTATGAGGGTTCACTGATTCGTCGTGGTGTGAGGCTGCCGTCGCCGCAGAATAACAGGGGGTGTGGGTGAGTACAGGGATGGCCTGGCCAGCGGTGGGAGTAGTAGGGGGCGGTGAGGCCTCCACCGCATCGCAGCCGGCCACGGGAGGCAGGAGCACGAGGCACGACCGGCACTGGTTTGGGCGGCTGTAGCAAGACGACCAGAGGTTGAAGAAGCACTACGGCCGTTGGATGGACATCGTACGGTCACTGGAGCTAGAATCGTGCATATTGACAAAGTTAACAAAGCCCTCCGTCCCCGTCAACTTAGTAGGCCCACAAGTCAGCCTACCACTATACTGGGTCCCAGCTAGCAGGGGGAGTATTCATTTTTGTGTGCATAATAAGGAGGCACTTCCTTGCGTGCGAAGATATAGCTGGTGGGTCCAAGATGTCAGCGGCAGTAACGTTTTTTTGCGAAATACAGAGGCCCTTTCGGTGGGTCCCAGATGTCAGGTGGAGGAATCATTATTTTGCGCGTAATAAGGAGGCATTTCCTTGCGTGCGGCCATGGACCCAGCTGTCAGCCTCTCCACGTACAGTCCACTTCAGATGCATGTCGGTCGTTGACCACGTTGACCAGGCCGCGCCGAGAGCACCAGGGCGGTGGACGACGGTTGATACGTCTCCAATGTATCTATAATTTTTGATTGTTCCATGCTATTATATTATCTCTTTTGGATGTTTAATGGGCTTTATTTTACACTTTTATATTATTTGTGGGACTAACCTATTAACCCAGAGCCCAGTGCCAGTTCCTGTTTTTTTCCTTGTTTCAATGTTTCGAAGAAAAGGAATATCAAACGGAGTCCAAACGGAATGAAACCTTCGGGAGAGTTATTTTTGGAACGGAAGCAATCCAGGAGACTTGGAGTACACGTCAGGAAATCAACGAGGAGAGAAAGAAGCAGGGGGGCGCGCCTACCCCCCCAGGCGCGCCCTCCACCCTCATGGCCCCCTCGTGGCTCCCCTGACCGACTTCTTTCGCCTATATATATCCATATACCCTAAAACCATCGGGGAACAGAATAGATCGGGATTTCCGCCGCCGCAAGCCTCTGTAGCCACCAAAAACCAATCGGGACCCTGTTCCGGCACCCTTCCGGAGGGGGGATCCCTCACCGGTGGACATCTTCATCATCCTGGCGCTCTCCATGAAGAGGTGGGAGTAGTTCACCCTCGGGGCTGAGGGTATGTACCAGTAGCTATGTGTTTGATCTCTCTCTCTCATGTTCTTGAGGTGATACGATCTTGATGTATCGCGAGCTTTGCTATTATAGTTGGATCTTATGATGTTTCTCCCCCTCTACTCTCTTGTAATGGATTGAGTTTTCCATTTGAAGTTATCTTATCGGATTGAGTCTTTAAGGATTTGAGAACACTTGATGTATGTCTTGCATGTGCTTATCTGTGGTGACAATGGGATATCACGTGATCCACTTGATGTATGTTTTGGTGATCAACTTGCGGGTTCCGCCCATGAACCTATGCATAGGGGTTGGCACACGTTTTCGTCTTGACTCTCCGGTAGAAACTTTGGGGCACTCTTTGAAGTACTTTGTGTTGGTTGAATAGATGAATCTGAGATTGTGTGATGCATATCGTATAATCATACCCACAGATACTTGAGGTGACATTGGAGTATCTAGGTGACATTAGGGTTTTGGTTGATTTGTGTCTTAAGGTGTTATTCTAGTACGGACTCTATGATAGATTGAACGGAAAGAATAGCTTCGTGTTATTTTACTACGGACTCTTGAATAGATCGATCAGAAAGGATAACTTTGAGGTGGTTTCGTACCCTACCATAATCTCTTCGTTTGTTCTCCACTATTAGTGACTTTGGAGTGACTCTTTGTTGCATGTTGAGGGATAGTTATATGATCCAATTATGTTATTATTGTTGAGAGAACTTGCACTAGTGAAAGTATGAACCCTAGGCCTTGTTTCCTATCATTGCAATACCGTTTATGCTCACTTTTATCATTAGTTACCTTGCTATTTTTATAATTTCAGATTACAAAAGCCTATATCTACCATCCATATTGCACTTGTATTACCATCTCTTTGTCGAACTAGTGCACCTATACAATTTACCATTGTATTGGGTGTGTTGGGGACACAAGAGACTCTTTGTTATTTGGTTGCAGGGTTGTTTGAGAGAGACCATCTTCAACCTATGCCTCCCACGGATTGATAAACCTTAGGTCACCCACTTGAGGGAAATTTGCTACTGTCCTACAAACCTCTGCACTTGGAGGCCCAACAATGTCTACAAGAAGAAGGTTGCGTAGTAGACATCAAGCTCTTTTCTGGCGCCGTTGCTGGGGAGGTGAGTGCTTGAAGGTATATCTTTAGATCTTGCAATCGAATCTTTTAGTTTCTTGTTTTATCACTAGTTTATATTATAAAAGAAAACTACAAAAAAATGGAATTGATTTTGTCTCATACGCTTCATCTTTTTAATATCTTTCGTGACTATGATGGAAAGGCAAATTGTGCCAAAGTGTTAGAAGAGGAATGCATTAAAATGTTTGGCACTAAATCTTTGAATGGTGAGCATGATTGCAATGTTGTTAGTATGAACTCCTTGAATATCCATAGTACTAATGATGATTGCACTAGTCATGATGAAAATGTCTCTTATAAGCATGTCAACTTTTGTGGAGTGCATAGAGTTTGCAAGTACACACCAATTAGGGAAAATAGATTTTGCATGAGGCATAAGTATTTAGAAACTAAATGGTTGCAAGAAAGGCTAGATGTTTGTGGTGAAAATTTAAATTTTCTTAGCCGTACTTATGAACTTTGCAATGAACGTGGTCATTTAACTATCCAATGCAAATTGTTTCATGATCTAATCGTTTCCAAAAAATTGTGATGACTTGATTTCCCTTGCACATCATAATGAACTTAGTTTGCTTATGTGCTATGAAGAAATGAAACGTATTACTAACTATCTTCCAGTATTTGCCCGTGATAAACTTCTTGATTTTGATCTAGAAGAAATTTATATGTATTGTGCAGTGAATTGCATTGAAAATCCTTATATTGCCAATTACATAAAGAAAAGAAAGCAAATAGAAGGTGAAGAGAATACTAATGACAGGGAAGAAACTTCCCAATATCCTCCTATTATTTCTTATGATGAATCGGGTAACGAGGAGGAGTCTTCTATCCAACCAATCTCATTAATAAGGAGCTCAATAAAGAGGGTTAAACCCACACATGATGTGAAGAAGAAAAAGAAAAGACAGAGGAGCAAAGGTAGAAAGGTATCCCTCCCAAATGATGTTGCTCCTATTACTCATTGTGATGATGATAATTGCTATACTATTGGTGCTATCCATACTATTAATGATGAGAGTGATTATGCTTATGATATGAAAAGGCCCAAGCTTGGGGATGCTATGTTTGATGAAGATGATGTTTTTCAGAATATATTTTCTGCAATTAATGTTTGTCCCAAGCTTGGGGATGCTACGTTTAATGGAGATGATATTTTTAGTCTCCCATGTTTTGATATGCAAATTTATTATCATGAGAACAAAGTTGCTACTTATGATGATTATTGTGTTGAAACTTATGCTATAAAAAGTAGTGATGATTATATTTATAAAACTTGCCATGGTTATGATTACCCTTTTTCTGAATATTACTCTTTTAATGTGGAAACAATTTATAGTATTCGAGTCTCTTATGATACTCCCACTATCCTGAAAGAGAAGAATTTTGCTTATGTGGAGAGTAATAAAATTTCTATGCAAATAGATCATGAAAAGAATGCTTTAGGTGCTGGTTATATTGTTCAATTCATTCATGATGCTACTGAAAATTATTATGAGGGAGGAATATATGCTTGTAGGAATTGCAATAATATCAAGTTTCCTCTCTATGTGTTGAAAATTTTGAAGTTATGCTTGTTTTGCCTTCCTATGCTAGTTGATTATTGTTCCCATAAGTTGTTTGCTCACAAAATCCCTATGCATAGGAAGTGGGTTAGACTTAAATCTGCTAGTCATATTCTTCATGATGCTCTCTTTATGCTTCAATTCTTATCTTTTATGTGAGCATCATTGAAATCATCATGCCTAGCTAGGGGCGTTAAACGTTAGCGCTTGTTGGGAGGCAACCCAACTTTATTTTAGTTTCTTGCTTTTTGGTTCTATTTAGGAATAAATAATATATCTAGGCTCTTGTAAGATGTGGTTTTATGTGTTAATTAGTGTTTGTGCCAAGTAAGACCTATAGGATCTTCTTGGATGATAGTTATTTGTTCTTGCTGAAAATTCCAGAAACTTTCTGTTCACGAAAACAATTGTTTAAAATCACCAGAACGTGATAAAATACTGATTCCAATTGCAGCATATCAATAATCAAATCATCTAGGTCTTCCTATTTTGGTAGAATTTTTTGAGTTCCATAAGTTTGCGTTAGTTACAGATTACTACAGACTGTTCTGTTTTTGACAGATTCTGTTTTTCGTGTGTTGTTTGCTTATTTTGATGAATCTATGGCTAGTAAAATAGTTTATAAACCATAGAGAAGTTGGAATACAGTAGATTTAACACCAATACAAATAAATAATGAGTTCATTACAGTACCTTGAAGTGGTGTTTTGTTTTCTTTCGCTAACGGAGCTCACGAGATCTTCTGTTAAGTTTTGTGTTGTGAAGTTTTCAAGTTTTGGGTAAAGATTCGATGGACTATGGAATGAGGAGTGGCAAGAGCCTAAGCTTGGGGATGCCCAAGGAACCCCAAGGTAATATTAAAGGATAACCAAGAGCCTAAGCTTGGGGATGCCCCGGATGGCATCCCCTCTTTTGTCTTCGTTCATCAGTAACTTTACTTGGAGCTATATTTTTATCGACCACATGATATGTGTTTTGCTTGGAGCGTCATTTTATTTTCTTTTGTTTTGCTTGCTGTTTGAATAAAATACCAAGATCTGAAATTCTTAAATGCTAGGGAGTCTTCACATAGTTGCATAATTATTCAACTACTCATTGATCTCCACTTACATCTTTTGGAGTAGTTTGCCATTTGCTCTAGTGCTTCACTTATATCTTTTTAGAGCACGGCGGTGGTCTTGTTTTATAGAAACTATTGAACTCTCATGCTTCACTTATATTATTTTGAGAGTCTTAAACAGCATGGTAATTTGCTTTGGTTATGAAACTAGTCCTAATATGATGGGCATTCAAGAGGGATATAATAAAAACTTTCATATAAAGTGCATTGAATACTATGATGTAACATCCCAATTTTTATTAAATTTGGATGTTAATAGAATAATTCAATGCATATCATATTTCTTTGCATTTTGGAGTTTTTAAAATATTCAAATACTATTTTTCCACTCAAGAAAAACAAATGAGAGGGGATAAGATGACTTCCTCAAACTTATAAAAGAGTGGGAAATTTTATTTTGAATATTATTTGAAGTTTTGGAGTTTATTGGTATTTATTTTATTTGCAAAAAGTGCATTAATTGCACTAGGAAAATATTTTCAAAATGTTCTGTTCTTAAGTTAATGTTCATTAGGCTCTAAATATTGTATAGTTATTTTAGAAATTATTGTGGTGTTTTTATTAATTCATTTGAATTATTTAGGGCCACTTTAGTGTTCGGTTTAAAAAAAACACGCACGCACGCATGCACTCACCCGCCTGGACCGAAACCAGTTTGGCCAGGGACGCACGTGCTCAGCCAGCCGCGCCAGGCCAGCCAGCCCACCGGCCATTTTCGGCCCAAGGCCACCCGCGCGCCCGAAACCTTCCGCACTGGTCGACCGCCCGCGCTCGCCCTCGCTCGCCTCCTTTCGCTGCCACTGCCAGGCGGGCCCCGCACATTAGCCCGTCCCTAACCTCCCGCACCGCGCGGGATAAACATCAGCGCGTCGCCGCCTGCACCCGCCGGCCGCCTCGCGCTCGGATAATGCTTATCCGTCGACCCCGAGCCCTCTTCCCTCGCCTATAAAAGCCCCTCGACCCCCTCTTCCATACTCGCCGCCCCGCTTCTTCCCACGCCGCTCACAGCCGCCGCGCTGCCCGTTCGCATCTCGCCGGAGCCGCGCCACTCGCCAGAGCATTTCGTCGCCCGTAGACCACTCCGACCCTCACTTTTCTATAAATTTTCTCAGCTCGCCGAGGCGCATTCGTTTGACACGATTTTTGCCCCTAGGTCCCGTCGGAGCCGCCGCACCGTCGACGCCGGAGCACCGAGCCCCGCCGTCTTCGCGCCGCCCCGTCCAGACACTGCCGACGCACGCCGACATCACCTTCCCGACGCCCTCGACGCGCCGCACCTCCCCGTCGACGAGGACCACCGCAGCCGCCGCCCCCTCCATCACCGACGCCGCGCCGCCGTCTTCATCGTCGCCGGCCACCACCACCACCCACTGTGAGCCACCACCCCACCCTCACCCGTTCGATCTACCATGGGCGGCCCAGATTAGATTAGGTTCATTTTTTTTGCGAAGAGGTACGCGGTTAACCACGGTTCCCTTAGACCGTGCGGTTTTATTTAAACCGAGCGTCGGTTTTTCTTTATAGTTAGCCGCCGCCATTGTTTTTCTTATTTAGCGGCCGTTCACCGTATAGCGTCCGCAGCGGACGCTGCTCGGCCAGCCACGAGCCGCCACGTGGCCAGGGACTTGGTTGCGATAGTTTTCTTCTCTGTTTAGTCCCTGTAATTAGCAGATTAGTCCCTGAACTTCGCGTAGCCACAACTTTTTACTCGTAGATCCAAACTCGATGAAACCAGCTGCAAATTCTTCGTCATGTTTAGATCTATCCAGTGGTATCCTGTTTGCAAACTTTTGTCAGATTCAAATTTGAATTTATTCAGATTCGAATTCGAACTTCAAATGGCCATATCTCCCAAACCGAAGCTCCGATTAAGTTGATTCTTTTTGCATTCTGTCACCGTAGCCAAACCCTATCACCTGGACCTTTGTCACAATAATTTTCACACACTAGGATCTGCCCATTAATATTTTTACTAGTATGCATAGTATGCGCTATAGTTCACATCACTTCTTGAACCATAGACCTATGTTGTTTTGCACTTAGAATATTTTCGTGCAAGTTAAGTGTGTTGTTTGTTCATTTGGTTTTTACGAGACTTCTTGCTTTGCATGTTCTTCTTGGTTCTCTGAAATGTTTGCTTATGTTTCTTTATCTTCTTTGCGATAAATTGCGCGGAGTGTGAAGCAGAATATTATCAGTCTTTAGAATTCAACCAGCAGTACCAAGGCAAGTTGCATCTTGATCATGTTTCATTACCTATGTTTTTATTACACACTTAGTTCTTTGCGGTAGGACTGCATGGTACGAATTAATGCCGTATGACTATGCTTACACCCAGTAGTTCATTGAGGTAGGTTTGAACCTTACCACATTGTCGCCATCGTTTTACATTATGTTGCTTCGCTAAGTAGACGTGGATTGGGGAGTGATCATTGTAAAGTATGAGTGACAATGTAGTAAATAGGACCTAAGATAATTAATGAACTACCTGGGCGGAAACTTGTTGGAATGGTGGCGAAGTACAGTGGGGCACGCATGGGAAATCCATGGTGGTGCACCACTAGTGGACCATCCGCTCAGGCTCAAAGAGATCAATCGTATTCTCATGTCTAGAAGCTTACGTGTGCAGCCACAAGCCAAACTAGTGGACCGTCCGCTCAGGCTCAAAGAGATCAATCGTATTCTCATGTCTAGAAGCTTACATGTGCAGCCATAAGCCAATATGGGCTCTGGCTTAGTTGAGTAATTAGTGTGACCCCTTCCGGGATGGGCTAGCAGATGTAGAATGATGTAGGTGTACCGGCCTATCCATGGGTTAAGGGGGAACATTTTTGAAAGACTATGTCTCGATCTTCCGATCATGGAGGTGGTCGAGTCTTGTGGGGAAAAGTGCGCAACCTCTGCAGAGTGTCAACCTAATCGATTAGCCGTGTCCCGGGTTACGGACAAGTTGAGCATCTAGTAGTGAAAATGTCGGGAAATCTCCTCACCTTTAATTAAACAGTTGGGTTTTAAATGAAACTTGGGAACGGATGAAGTTGGATTTGCCAACTCATCCTATGCAAATGTGTAGTAGTAGAATAACATCTTTTCTAATAGGGAAAAACCAGCTTTATGCAAAAACTAAACTTAGAGCTTTCCACCAGCCAAATTGCATGTACAAGTAGGTTCTTTACTCTTATGATGTGACTTGCCAGTACATTCAATGTACTGACCTATATGGCTGCAACTTATCACGTTGAAGATATATCCGACGAGGATTAAGGTGCGATAGGTCGATGTTCTACACTCAACCTTGCTCGTGGAGTTGGACTCATTTACTACTTTGCTTCCGCAGTATTTGCTTATTGGCTCTATGCCCTATTTTGTAATAAATGTATTGCTCCTAGACTATCGATGTAATAAAGAGATGTGTGTTATTTCTGTTATTTTATCGAGTACTGTGTGTTCTAGCAAGTCGATCCAGGGACTAGCACGGTAAGCACAAAGACTTCGACTCTTACCGGGTTGGGTCGCTACATATGAGAAGTTTGATTCTTTATGATTGTTTTGAGATATGAAGATGGTGATATTAGAGTCATGCTAGTGGAGTAGTTGTGAATTTGAGAGATACTTGTGTTAAAGTTTGTGATTCCCGTAGCATGCACGTATGGTGAACTGTTATGTGATGAAGTCGGAGCATGATTTATTTATTGATTGTCTTCCTTAAGAGTGGCGGTCGGGGACGAGCAATGGTCTTTTCCTACCAATCTATCCCCCTAGGAGCATGCGTGTAGTACTTTGTTTCGATAACTAATAGATTTTTGCAATAAGTCTATGAGTTCTTTATGACTAATGTTGAGTCCATGGATTATACGCACTCTCACCCTTCCACCATTGCTAGCCTCTTTAATACCGCGCACCTTTCACCGGTATCATACACCCACCATATACCTTCCTCAAAACAGCCACCATACCTACCTATTGTGGCATTTCCATAGCCATTCCGAGATATATTGCCATGCAACTTTCCACCGTTCCATTTATTATGACACGCTCCATCATTGTCATATTGCTTTGCATGATCATGTAGTTGACATTGTATTTGTGGCAAAGCCACCATTCATAATTCTTTCATACATGTCACTCGTGAGTCATTGCACATCCCGGTACACCGCCGGAGGCATTCACATAGAGTCATATTTTGTTCTAAGTATCAAGTTGTAATTCTTGAGTTGTAAGTAAATAAAAGTGTGATGATCATCATTATTAGAGCATTGTCCCAGTGAGGAAAGGATGATGGAGACTATGGTTCCCCCACAAGCCAGGATGAGACTCCGGACTAAAAAAAGAGAGAGAGAGGCCATAAAAAAGAGAAAAGGCCCAAATAAAAAAATGAGAGAAAAAGAGAGAAGGGACAATGCTACTATCCTTTTACCACACTTGTGCTTCAAAGTAGCACCATGATCTTCATGATAGAGAGTCTCCTATGTTGTCACTTTCATACACTAGTGGGAATCTTTCATTATAGAACTTGGCTTGCATATTCCAATGACGGGCTTCCTCAAATTGCCCTAGGTCTTCGTGAGCAAGCAAGTTGGATGCACACCCACTTAGTTTCTTTTGTTGAGCTTTCATACACTTATAGCTCTAGTGCATCCGTTGCATGGCAATCCCTACTCACTCACATTGATATCTATTGATGGGCATCTCCATAGCCCGTTGATACGCCTAGTTAATGTGAGACTATCTTCTCCTTTTTGTCTTCTCCACAACCACCATTCTATTCCACCTATAGTGCTATGTCCATGGCTCACGCTCATGTATTGCATGAAGATTGAAAAAATTTGAGAACATCAAAAGTATGAAACAATTGCTTGGCTTGTCATCGGGGTTGTGCATGATTTAAATATTTTGTGTGATGAAGATAGAGCATAGCCAGACTATATGATTTTGTAGGGATAGCTTTCTTTGGCCATGTTATTTTGAGAAGACATGATTGCTTTGTTAGTATGCTTGAAGTATTATTGTTTTCATGTCAATATTAAACTTTTGTTTTGAATCTTATGGATCTGAATATTCTTGCCACAATAAAGAAGATATCATCGATAAATATGTTAGGTAGCATTCCACATCAAAAATTCTGTTTTTATCATTTACCTACTCGAGGATGAGTAGGAATTAAGCTTGGGGATGCTGATACGTCTCCAATGTATCTATAATTTTTGATTGTTCCATGCTATTATATTATCTCTTTTGGATGTTTAATGGGCTTTATTTTACACTTTTATATTATTTTTAGGACTAACCTATTAACCCAGAGCCCAGTGCCAGTTCCTGTTTTTTTCCTTGTTTCAGTGTTTCGAAGAAAAGGAATATCAAACGGAATCCAAACGGAATGAAACCTTCGGGTGAGTTATTTTTGGAACGGAAGCAATCAAGGAGACTTGGAGTACACGTCAAGGAATCAACGAGGAGAGCACGAGGCAGGGGGCGCGCCTACCCCCCAGGCGCGCCCTCCACCCTCGTGGGCCCCTCGTGGCTCCCCTGACCGACTTCTTTCGCCTATATATATATCCATATACCCTAAAACCATCGGGGAACGAACAAAATAGATCGGGTGTTCCGCCGCCGCAAGCCTCTATAGCCACCAAATACCAATCGGAACCCTGTTCCGGCGCCCTGCCGGAGGGGGGATCCCTCACCGGTGGCCATCTTCATCATCCCGGCGCTCTCCATGACGAGGAGGGAGTAGTTCACCCTCGGGGCTGAGGGTATGTACCAGCAACTATGTGTTTGATCTTTCTCTCTCTCTCTCTCTCTCTCTCTCTCTCTCTCGTGTTCTTGAGGTGATACGATCTTGATGTATCGCGAGCTTTGCTATTATAGTTGGATCTTATGATGTTTCTCCCCCTCTACTCTCTTGTAATGGATTGAGCTTTCCCTTTGAAGTTATATTATCGGATTGAGTCTTTAAGGATTTGAGAACACTTGATGTATGTCTTGCATGTGCTTATCTGTGGTGACAATGGGATATCACGTGATCCACTTGATGTATGTCTTGGTGATCAACTTGCGGGTTCCGCCAATGAACCTATGCATAGGGGTTGGCACACGTTTTCGTCTTGACTCTCCGGTAGAAACTTTGGGGCACTCTTTGAAGTACTTTGTGTTGGTTGAATAGATGAATCTGAGATTGTGTGATGCATATCGTATAATCATACCCACGGATACTTGAGGTGACATTAGGGTTTTGGTTGATTTGTGTCTTAAGGTGTTATTCTAGTACGAACTATATGATAGATTGAACGGAAAGAATAGCTTCGTGTTATTTTACTACGGACTCTTGAAAAGATCGATCAGAAAGGATAACTTTGAGGTGGTTTCGTACCCTACCATAATCTCTTTGTTTGTTCTCCGCTATTAGTGACTTTCGAGTGACTCTTTGTTGCATGTTGAGGGATAGTTATATGATCCAATTATGTTATTATTGTTGAGAGAACTTGCACTAGTGAAAGTATGAACCCTAGGCCTTGTTTCCTATCATTGCAATACCGTTTACGCTCACTTTTTTCATTAGTTACCTTGCTATTTTTATAATTTCAGATTACAAAAACCTATATCTACCATCCATATTACACTTGTATTACCATCTCTTCACCGAACTAGTGCACCTATACAATTTACCATTGTATTGGGTGTGTTGGAGACACAAGAGACTCTTTGTTATTTGGTTGCAGGGTTGTTTGAGAGAGACCATCTTCAACCTACGCCTCCCACAGATTGATAAACCTTAGGTCATCCACTTGAGGGAAATTTGCTACTGTCCAACAAACCTCCGCACTTGGAGGCCCAACAACGTCTACAACAAGAAGGTTGCGTAGTAGACATCAACAGTGAGGCCTAGGAAGGGAATGACACAGAGGCAGGGAAGACTCGGCAGTTGTTTCCCATGTGGAGGGGAGTACGACTGTACGAGGGTTTACTGGTTCGTCTGCCGTCGTCGGAGAATAACAGCAGGTGTGGGTGAGTAGAGGGATGGCTAGGCCAGCGATGGGAGTACGGTGGGGCGGTGAGGCCTGCGCGGCAGCACAGCCGGCTGCGGGGAGGAGGGAGCAGGCAGTCCCGCTGGCGCTTGTTTGAGCAGCTGGAGCAGGAAGAGCAGAGATTGAAGAAGCATGACGGCCGTTGGATGGACATCCAACAGTCACTGCTTGTGCGTCAACCTTTTTTTTAGGAAAGCCTCAAATCTGCGGAAAACATCATACAGCCCATCTGCCATTATTTCTAATAATTTACAGCCCATTTGCTAATTCTTAAGGTTTTTTTGAGCCCATATTCTTTTTGTTAGCATTACAGCCCATATTGTGGCCATAGTTAAAAAATTATACGAAAGTTTGCATATTTCGGTGCGGTCTGAACTGTTTTTAATCCCGAAATTTCGAGTCACGTCCAAACTGATTTAAAAAATAAATATATATCAATATAAAATCCAACAAATTGTCCACGCATAAAAATCAATGCAATTTAAAATCTCGAAATGAAAAAAAGAAATTTGAAACTAATTGCCGGTTTGATGTGTTTTAAAAATGTAAAGCCCATTTCTCATTACTGATAGGCCATTTTCTCGGCCATCCGAATGAAAGCTCTCCTCGTCTTGAAAGATTTGTAGCCCAATAGGCCTGACAAAGCGACTTACTTGGCAAATCACAAAAAAACTGGGCTGTGGCCGTGGACCCAGCTGTCAGCCTCTCCACGTACAGTACTCTTCCGATGGAAGTCGGTCGTTGACCACATTGACCACGCCACGCCGAGAGCACCAAGTCGGTGGACAACGGCGAGGCCTAGGAAGGGGACAACGCGGAGCCAGGGAAGACGCGGCAGTGGATGCAGTTGATTGCGTGCGGCCAGGCCAGCGGAGGGAGTAGGGTGGGCTGGGGAAGCCTGCGCGGCATCACAGCGAGCCACAATAGGAGGGAGCAGGCAGTCCCGTCGGCGCTAGTTTAGGCGGCTGGAGCAGGAAGATCAGAGATTGAAGAAGCACATCGGCCGTTGGATGAACATCCAACAGTCACTGCTGCTAGAATCGTGTGTTGACTGACAAAGCCTTGCGTAAACAAGTCAGCCTCGAAATCTGTGGCGTGTACAGCCCATTTGCTATTATTTTTATAATTTTTACTCATTTTCTAATTCATATGGAATTTATTGCAGCCCGTTTTCCATTTTTAGAATTGTTGCCCATTTTCTGGTCAGTACCAGGGTTAAAAAATTAACTAAATATGTGGGAAATTTTGAAAATTCACAAATTTTTGCTGGGGAACAAAATATTCTTAATCCAAAAATTAGTAGCCATACTAAAACAAATTTAAAAATTAGTACTATGTCATGTTAAATCCAATGAAATACATATAAGATATCAGTGAAGAACAAAAACAAAAAAAGAAACTAATATCCCATTTGCTATGTTTTTTTTTGGAATTTTCAACCCCTTTTGATATTACTTTTAACAGACACTGACCATACTCTTTGGCCAGGCCGGAATGCATCCCTCCTCGTCTTGAAAGATTTGCAGCCCAGTAAGTCGGAGAAAACAAATAGGCCTAGCTTGGGTATTCTTCAAAAAGAAATACTGGGCTACCTATTTTCCTAAAGAAAAAATTGCTGGGCTAGTCATGTTGTTAGATGGGCCACAGAGACCGCACAACCCAGTTTATAGCCTGCTCCTCTGAATTACTACTAAAAAGAAGTTGTGCAATTCTGTCGTTAATTGACTATATGTTGAAAATGATGTGGGTCCCAGATATCAGCAGGGTGGATTAGAGTAAAAAAACGACGGGTTCATCTGAGTAGTAAAAGAGGCGCTTGCTTGTGTTCGGGAGTGGACCTGGTGGGTCCGTACTGTCATACTCACAACTACATTTCTCTCCCGATTCACTATGTTGACAGGGACTGTTTCGAAAAAAAACTATGTTCACAGGGCCGGACGGCGGCGCCGCGGCGAGCGCACCAAGGCGGAGGATAAAGTGCTGTCGCCAATGTGCTGGGCTGGGTTGGACATTCTTATTGAAAAATAAAAATGAACCAGATCTATTTACGACGTTGACTACGATTTGCATGTGTCCGCTGGTTGCAGGAAGAAAATGCTGGGAGAAAGAAGACTGGTCGCTATCTTTGCCGAAGAATAATATCGACTGAATGTAACGACACTATCATAGGAAATAATATCCTCCTGTTAAATCGTGAATTTAAAGAACTGGTGCATGAGCATTTAGCTTTATTTATTTATTTACTTATTTATGTTTAGGGGACCATGAGCATGTACCTAGGCCGGATTCATGTGAGAGCCTCCCTTCCAGTTAATTATGGGCTTCTCTATTGGGCCTTCATCAGTGGACTGCATGTTATCAACAAGTGGAAAATGTGTTCCATACGAAAAATAGTATGCGCTACGTACGGTACGGGGCACTAAAGGATCGAACCGTGCAACGACTTCCAAAACATTGTGTTTGCCGTTCTAAGAACACATTTATTCAACCAATAGACGAAATATACTACTGATTGTACATTGAAAACAGCAGCAGCAACCAGGGCTGGGGGTGCAATAGAAGCAGTAAGCAGGCCAGAAGAGTGAAGACGCAGCTCTCTCTTCCAAACCAAACATCAGCCATCATTACAAAAGGGCTACCAAAAAAGAACAAGTGTATGCATCAAACTAAATAAAGATCCTACTACACCAAGTGTACGCATCTACCTAACTGGCTCAGTTAGACGTTACTATTTATTAAGCTGTGAAGATTGGCTGACGGCTTGAACTAGATGGGTGCCTGACGGGGGAAACTCCAGCCAGCAGGTCGAAGTCTAATACTTGTGACCCTCTCTCCTACTTTGGGCTGCAGAGCGTGGCGACACATATCAGGGTATGGTGCATGCAGAGACGCATGGTACGCTGTGTACACACAGTTTTGCCTGATGAACGAAACCGCGCTGCCATCATGATCCTTGTCGTCGGTTATCTCCTGGTTAATCGGATAATTTAGTCCGACAAACAGAGAGCGTGTACCAAGGCTACTTACCAACCTTCAGTCAAAAATTCCTGAAGGCCCAGAGAAGCTGGGATCCTGCTCAAAGACCTTGCAGTGACTGTGATTGTATTCTGCGAAACAACACGTCCGGTACGTGCGAACGATCATCAATCGTTCGCCGTCGTCTGATCGAGCCAGGAACCACCTGCAACTGCCATGCCGCTTTTCTTTGAAAGGTTCTGGGATTAGGAAGGGTAGGGACACCAGGCGGCCTACAACATCATATCAAGTTGGAGTCAAATAACCCTCAAAAAAAAGTTGGAGTCAAATAAAAAAGGGCTCTTGATGTAGTCAATCTTAAGAACAGCATGTTATGAGCATGAATATTTTTTCAGCAAATGTTGACAGTAATATAAGCAAGCCATCATGATATCATAGGAAAGTAACATACTGCTGTAACGGCCGTTTGTAGCGATGACTGGAGTAGGCCAGCAATACGTCCAGCCATAGAAGGAGTCGACAGCGTAAATGAAGCCCTTGTGTTCAATGGCATCAGAGAACCATGGAGGATGTATGATCCTGCGATGGACGTGCAGATTTATCCACTTACCGTAGTGACCTGTCAGATAGGCGAGACCGCGGTTGAAGAACGCAATTAGCCTGAAGTCTTTATAATTCGCAGATCTTGTGGGCACTTGGCAGATTACAACCTTTAGCAAATCAAACTTGGTATCATGTTGGCTACTGTAAGATTCCGAGTATTCTGGGCCGCGGTGCCGAAGCAGTGCAGTGTTAATCGAAGGAAGGGGGATCAATTGCCGGGTGTAGACCTCCACGAGCATCCAGCTGCCGCGACCGTCGACGAGCATCATCCAAGACATGTTCATGCCGACCCAGTACATATCGTTAATGTAGTTGAGGGTGACGGGGATCGGATCGCAGTCAAGGGGGTTGATGCTCGCGACCCTACGATCGTTATGCTGCGTGACACGCCGTTTCTGAAGACCAGGCGTCATCAGCAAGCAAGGAGCTGGCTTAAAAAGCTCCGGCCTGAGGGCTTTGAGAAAACGGTACAGCCCCGACGAGCACGCGGCGAGCGGCATGGTACTGAGATTGTCCACACGCGAAACAATGAGCTTGATTACCTCTGTGGGGAGCGAATTCCAGCCACTCTTTCAGCGGACGCTGCTCGGTTCTGCAATTGTTAGTGCTTGGGTTTCGGACCAGGGGGAGGCGCCTTAGCGGGGATGGAACATTGGACGAGGGGGGGAGGCGCCTTAGCGGGGATGGAAGAGCGGACAAAGATGGAGAAGCGAATATGTGCTGCGGGAAGTGGACAGGTGATGATGACTACAGCACGCCGCTTGACTTACGAGACACATACCAGCAGCGTAGGGTCATATCGAAGTCAGACAACTTGCTTGAGTGATCACAGTACTGGTACTCCCTACAGTACCTGCTACTATGCCCTAACTTGCTTGAGTAGAGTAGTAGTGGAGTAGGACTCTGCTCTACTACTAGCACCAGAGGAGTAGTATGTTCTAATCTAAAATAGTTACAAACTTCAATGCCCGAGCGTGGAACGACTACGAACCGCCATCGGTGCTAACTCCAATCCTGCAAGTCATGGATTTGTTTCTTTTTAACTTTCTGTACGAATCTGTAGCCAGCCTGCAAGTCATGTACACTGTACTGACAGTGGAACCCACAGAGTACTTAGAATACAAGATTAAGGATGCAATTAACTTTTTATAGAGGTAGAATCATACACGCAATTAACTCAAATGGATTGGACGTGACTCTATTATTCTCCAACGGCAACCGGCAAATTTCCTCCCGCGGGCTAGAGTAGGTTTCTCGGTTTGCATGCGGGTTTAGCGGAGGGGTTTGATGGAGGCGAGGAGGTGTGTTCAGCCGGGCGTGCAGTGGACGGCGCAGTACTATTCGATTTGACAACTACAACTAGTATATTATAAAAAACAAAGAAGAGTAGTAGAGATAAGAATAGAGACTAGAGAGGAGCACCAGCTACTGCTTCGCGGGCTACTCCTGTGCTCCATTCGGCGGCCGCAACGTCCCCTACAGCCACTCCCTCCTGCGCTCCATTCGGCGGGCGCTGTTGAAATTTGGGGAGCGCACTCTCGCGAATGCTAGCAGCGACGACTTCACCGACGACGACTTCTTCCCCGACCTCGGCAACCTCTTACTCAACGACATGGGTGACAACCTCAACGCCAATGGTGTTGCTCCCGTTGCATCGTATGTGTTTCTGTCCTTCCTATTCGAAATCGTGGTAGAATTCATGTTTCTAGTCTGTGTCCTAGATTCGATCTGTTCATCTACTATACTAGTCCGCATGATTAGTTTAATCTCTGTTATAGTCGTCATGATTTATTTTGTAGTAAATCTCGTAGTAACTTGCTCATATATTCAACTGGCGGAACGTCCCCTACAGCCACTCCCGTTTCATGGACGGCCTGGTCGATGCCTCCAAGGAGCCCTTCGTCTACTGCTATGAGTGCCCAGTGCCGTTTTGGGGCTCGCCGGCAGACATCGTGCATCACCTAACGCAGGCGTGCGGCAATCACTACTGGCCCTTGGCGAAGAACATCAAGTACGAGACGTGCTACCCGTTCACCGTGCCGGAGTCGCTGGAGGATCAGCGCTGCCTGCTAGTCTCGGAGGAGGACGGCAGCGTCTTCCTCTTGATCGTGGCCACTGGCGAGGCCCGCGCAGGCCGCTGTCACATCTCTGTAGTTTGCATTAGGCACGACGCCGCTGACGTTGACACTGACACGAGGCCGATGTACGGGTGCGTGCTCACTATTACTACCCCTCGGAGGTACGTGGGCGGTGACAGTGGCTACGTCAAGTTGACTTGGACTCTGCCGAGCTGGGACCTTCCCGCCGATGTGGACATGGAAGACGCGCGGTATTATTTGACCCCCAACGATGTGCACAGGGACTCCAAGGAGGTTCACCTGGACATCTCCATTATCAAGTTAAATGTTGATCATTAGTCTTCGCTCAATGTAATCCGCTGCTCTATTGGAGTATCACGCATGAATAAAAGTGTATTCATTTATGGTTTAGTCTAGAATCTTCCGTGTATGAATTTTTACTACGGTACTGGTGAAAGACTTGTGATGAACCATTTCTTGCAAAGCACAATAAGAGTTATTTCTTCACAAGTTTTGGATGCAGGTTGAACAGTTGAACGCTTTTGTTTGCAAAAGATACTTTTTTATCTATTTCACCCGGATGTTTGTGAGATCTAGAGATGAAATAATATCCGAACAAACCTATTGATACCCGTTACACATGAGATGACCCCCACATCCTTTGTCAAAATAAATAACTCCCCGATCAATGCATTTCACTCTTCCGGGCAACGCTCGGGCACCTTACTATAGATTAGTACGACCAAAAATTGAACTAACATTATATATAGTACGATAAATGATGATGCATGTCACCTAAAATTATAGGAGTATCATTGAAAACTATGTTCAAATACGAATCCAACGATATTGTTTTTGTTGACATGCACTAACATTTTGTCAGTTAAATCTTTAGTCAAATTCAATGGGGGGTAAACCACGACCGATGTAGTAGTACTAGTGTAGAGGGAGGCGCTGCACGGGAGTCTCACCCCGCTCGTGGCGTGGTAGTAAAGCCGTCATATCACAAAACCCAACCACTCCCAGTAATAAGTGGCCTGGTAAAATAAACGGACAAGCAACCATCACATCCCTCCGTTTTTTCGCATTTCATCTCTCTGCATTTACTTTCTCCAGTTCATCTCGAACACTCGATCCCTAGCTACTACTCCTAGTATCCCTAGCTACTACTCCTAGGGCCAGTTCTTTTGGCGGCTTCCCCAACTTTTCCCATAAGACTAGTCATAGTGGAGACTAACATTAAGGCACCTCACTCATTTATTTGGGCTTCTAAACTACTACTAGTAGTACCTCCGTCCTCGTTTATTCCTCGCCATTGTAATTTGTGCTAAATTTTGACCAAAGATTTAACTGATAAAATGTTAGTGCATGTGACATGCACTAACATTTCATTAGTTAAATTTATGTTCAAATTTTGACACAGATTACAATGGGGACCAATAAACCAGGACGGCGGTAGTAGTTATGGGATTACTAATCTAGAAGCCTAAAAGAACTGGCCCCTGGTACTCCTACTAGTAGTAGTAGTACTCAAGTTGGAATTCCAATTGCACGGCACAACTTGTTAGGCAAAAAATTCGATACAGGGTGTAGGAAGCGGTTTGGGAATTTGCATGCCTTTCCGACCAGTGAGATACTCCGTACAAAGTACGACAGAGAAATAACCACAGAGAAGGAAGCTAAAAGTAAACAATCAAATGAGCAATTTTGCATTTGTTTTGCATTGAATCGTTTCACAAGCTTGACTAGTGCTGTTTTTCAATTTTTACAAAAACCACATCGTAATGTTAAAACGTGCATTTGCACGTACATAAGTAATAGTAGTACTCCCTCCGTCTAGGTGTATAAGTCTTCCCTCCTTCTTGGTCACGGTGCACAACCAAAGATGACTTATTGACCTGGACGGAGGGAGTAGCACAGTCTGCAAGCATATATAGAGAGAGACGTGTAGTGCGATAGTATATAGTAAAGTTTGTGCTATATGCACGTACTTGCAAAATGCGTACGAATACAGAAGGTTTCCAAACTTTCCCTTTTACATACTTAATTAAGGACGCTAATAATTCCTGAACGGTCGGGATTTATCATTTGCGTCCCAAAACTAATGAGATCGCCTTACGAAACAAAAATTATACTCCTCCTAAAAGCCACGACGCTCGCATGAGCGCTTGCGGTGCGCCATGAGTGCCCTGGTGCGCGGCCGTTTCCCAGCGCGCCGACACAATCGCCTCTTCCTCAGCCTCGCAACTCGCGAGGTGCTGATTGGCGGCTTGCCAGCGGGCGAGCGCGATCTCACCGGTGTGGTGATCCAGCGCCAACAGGTACTCCTCGCTGGAAGCGTGCACCTGGTCCACGTACCGCCAAGCGTAGATGAGGCGCTTGGGCCCGACTACACTCAGGGCGTCGGCACGGGCGTCCTCCGCCACCCTCACGGCCCTCGCATGAGCCTTCTGCCAAAGAGCCAATTGCCTGACTCTCTCGGACGCGACATAGGCCTCCCAGGCAGCTTGTTCCGCGGTGCGATTCTCTTCCTCGGCCTTCTTCTCTGCCTCTATTTTGGCGCGCTCTGCTGGAGGCAAAGCCTCCCACAAGGCGACACCCATTTATTTCCAAAGCTCCTCAAGGCTGGGGGGGCTCGGCGGGCGGTGCGACGTTCTCCTTGTAGCGAGGAGCCGACGCGTCCTCCGACGCGCGTGCTCGCGAGATTTGGAACGCCAACGCGTCCACCTCGACGCGTCGCGGCAAGGAGCGGAACGTCGATGCGTCCTCCTCCACTAGTGGCGGTGAGGAACGAAATGGCGACGCGTCGCGTCGCGGCGAGGAGCGGAACGCCGACGCGTCCTCCTCGACTAGTGGCGGCGAGGAACGGAACGGCGACGCGTCCACCTCGACGCGTCACGGCGAGGAGCGGAGCACCGACGCGTCCTCCTCGACTAGTGGCAGCGAGGAATGGAACGACGACGCGTACCGTCCGCGTGGTGCAGCGAGGGGCGCCTAGGGCTTGGGAGGGGCGATGTCATGGTGGTCGACGTGAGAGGGAGGGGGGAGATAGCGATGAACGTGAACGTGAGGGGGAGGAGATAGTGATGTCGTGGGAGGCACAGTATTTATAGCGAGCAATGGCACACCTACGTAAGATATGGACTGAGCTGCACTGACTTAACTACAGGTCCAGTTGCGTCACTGACATGTGGGCCAGACCCCTGTTGGGCCCATATGTCAGTGACCCAATGCACCTGCAGTTAAGTAACAGCTACGTGGGCATATTTGTTGGAGTAAATTACGGGGAAGGGAAGGGGTGAAAATATTGCTGGTCACAACGGATGGGACGAGCGCGGGGGGAGGAGAGTCATGCATGCAGATTTTTTCCACACGGGGTGGAGTGGTGGGACTGCCGGAGGGAGAAGGAGAGTCTGGCAGGCATATTGTTTCCACACATGGAGAGGAAAAGATTTGGAGACGAACGGGCCTCCTGCAGGTATGGGGAATGGTGCATAATAAGTCTCATCTTGCATGCCGGGCTAGGTATAGTCTCAAGTCATTAACAACATACACGCCCCACACATGTTCATATTTCAAGGTGCACTAAATTATTGCATGTGATGATTAAGGCTGGCCATAATTGTGGTATCTTAGCTGGTATGATGCACACGGGAATAGCAAACATGCTGATGTGGCAAAGAATTAAAGAAGAGAGGGGGGTTAGAGTAACTAGTGTTCATGCATGCATTGGTAAACTCATTTTTTTGTGAAGAACTACAAAAACTATTCCACCGCCTCTATCTTGCTAAGAGTAGGTGAAATTTTTGAATCGAGCCCTTTAAACTAGAAGGGAGGTAGTAGTACTCTAATAGCTAACCTTGGCCCTGTTTGGATCCATGTGTTAGAGTTAGTTTGGGTTAGTTTGAACTCAACTAACCCAAAAACAATCTAACCCACAGGAGGTGCTTATTTGGGTTAGTAGTAGTTCTTATACTCATTATAATCAGTATTGTAGATATTGATATTTTTAGCATAAATGGTTGACGGAAGTAAAAAGGACCAGAGGGAGTATCATGCATGCGGAGTAGGCAAAAAAAATTGCTCATTTATAGCCGGTCGAAGTCTCAAAGGGCACGACCGCGCAAGGGAGGCGAAGGTCGTGGGAGGCGCGACGGTTGACAAAATTAATTGAAGTTACACACAAGCCGGCATGGCGTGCGAACAGGCAGAAGCTATACCGTCAGGCCTACGATATGGGTCTAGTAGACATGACATCTAGTGGGTCCCGCATAGTTCTCGAGAACTCTTTGGGGGCTTGCAGCCGTTTATCCACCGGGCAAGCCAGCAACCCCATGCCGTTCGCATGCCCTACTCGTCCCCATCTTCTACTAGTACAGTACCTTACACCAGTTCGCTCCCAGTCGTCCCTTCCTTTCACATCACGGCAGCTCCACTAATCCTAACCCTCCTCCCAAATCCATGGCGTCCCAAATCTCCATGGTCGGCGGTGAGTACAACATTAGAACCATCACCGGCGGTGAGTACAACATTAGAACCATCACCGGCGATGAGTTCGATGTCATCTACACCCATTCTTCCGCAACGGTGAAAGAATGCCTTGCTCGCTTCAAACGCATGTTCGAAAACCGCTTGACAGGGGGAGGTTGATTCGTGAATGTATTTGTGGGAATATGTGTCGATGACATCTCAAACAAAATTTTGCATGCAATGTGTGTGAAATGGAGGCCTATCCATATCATATATAGAGGGTCGGGCGATCCACGAGAAGAGAGGGAGGGGTCATAGATATCGATAGAGTCGAAGAGAGGATCAAGTGGGTGGGTGCGAGATCGATGAAGAGAGCCATCGAAATTGTGTGTGTGTGTGTGTGCAAGTCAAAGATATAGGGCGACTGACCTAGCTACCGGAATGTCAGAGGGCACAGGTCAAGTTTGTGTGTGGCAGGGAGACATGACTAGAGCGCTCGATGTATCGGTGTGTGTGTGTGTGGGAGGGGGTGGGGGGAGGGGTAGGCAGAGGCCTAACTATAGAGGTAGGACGACTCGTATATGTGTTGAGAAGGAGAGACCCAGCTATGTCTTGAGGGAGATCAGTCGACATCCATACATAACTGAAGGACGGGAAATAGGATGGGACAGAGAGAGAGAGAGAGGAGAGAGAGAGAGAGGGAGAGGGGTAGAATGCTGGATGGGTGATGGAGTTGCTTCTCGAAGATGGTGGGAGAGGCCTACTAGACAAACTGAGGGTGGAACTGCAATATTATCAATAAGAGTGGGGATGTGTTTCTGTGTGTGCCTGTGCGTGATAGATCTGTCGGGACACATCATGGATGATGAAGGGGAACCATGTGTTTGGTAAGCAAACCTAACTAGATCGGTAGATCAATTGTTGTTTGTCGGAGGAAGGGAGAGACATAACTAATGAGGTAGATCGATCGACGCGTGGGGAAAAACGAGTTATAAGGACCTAGCTAGCTATATGTATAGCGGGAGATCGGTCGGTGTACGCCCATTTGTTAGAGGCAAATAAGGCCCGGCGAGACGGATAGACAGAGAGAATGGAGCTAGGAGGTGGTGCGAAAGGCCCAGCTACTAGCTAGATAGGGGGAGGAGTGTGCGGTTGTGAGATCGATGAAAAGAGGGGCGAGAGTTTACACGTGTGTGGGACCGTATGAGAGACACGAGGCAAGGACACATAAAGGAGGAGATTGAAGGTGCGTGTGTATGTTGTAGGCAGACATCGCTGGAGAGGTTTATCGATCGGTGTGTGTTGGAAATGAGTTGTGGAGACTGTGGGAGAACGACCTAAAGAAAGAAAAAATGAATGTGCGCGATGGATAGAATGCTGAGGGGGGGAGGGCGAGGAGGGCGTGTGCATGCACGAGAGAAAGTTAGTGGTAGCTACAAAGGTTAGAGGATTGTGTGGGTGTAAGAGACTAACAAAGATCATAATTTGATATGAAAGTGGATTCATATATTTGAATAGGAGATCATAGTGTTTTAAACATATGCATGCATGAATATAGTGGTGATACACGTGTTGTGGTTTTGCACATGTTATACCATAATGTGATAATGCATGGCGTTTGCAACTCACAACTAAATGTCGAACAATATAAACCATACTATACATCGAACAATCTCACATTTTATTTGAATTTGTGATAATGTGTGGCGTTTGCAGCTTACAACTAAATATCGAACAATCTAAACAATACTATATATTGAACATTCTCACATTATATTTGAATTTGTGGTAATGTGTGGTGTTTGCAACTCACATCTAAATACTTGTAGGCGTAGGGGGCGGGGCACCATACATAATGTGATAAACACATTATACATACGAGACATGGTTTAGTTTGTGAAGATCTAGCTAGAGCTTGAAATGTACTATGATTTAAAATCAACATAAAATGGATTCAAAAAATCGAGTTCGAGTTCATATAGTACACATAGTTCATATGTAACTCGAGACTAATCATGTGGTGTGCTGTGAAGATAATACACAAACGATGGTTTAACTTGACAATAATGACGATTGTAGATCTTATTAAAACAGAGAAACGAATTCAAATGCTTTGACTTCACAACAATCATTGTTGTAGATCTTATTCAAATAGAGAAACGAATTAAAATTTAGTTCATATTGAAGCGGTAGTATATACGTTTGGAATGCACTAAAACGTTCATTTGAGTACTAGGTTGCATGCATTATACACGTAGCGAAATATTTTAATTGAACATAACATGAATTCAAAGTTTTGAATGACATTTGTAGTGCGAATTGATTTGGTACAGTACACGTTAGGCTTGTCCGGAAATTTCAACCCGCGCCTTGTTAGCCCGAAATATTTAAGATATATCTTTGCCTCGTTCTGCTCCGACAACTCCCTCCATCTCAACCCGCGCCTTGCTATTCCAAAATTACAATGCGCGCGAAAACTCCCACCTCCTGTGAAATCCCGACACGCGAAATGCCCGTGATACCCCTGAACTGAAAGAACCGCCTCAAATCGGTGGGGGTACTTTCGTAACTTACCCCACATTTCGGACAAGCGCGTCCCTAAGCCATGGTTCCCCACTCCCATCCCATCCACCCACCCATTCGTACACCAAGGCTGGGAAAACCCGCGAAGCCCCACACCCTCCTCCATCCGCCACCCAGCCGGAGCCTCTTCCCCGACGACGTCGTCCACAGCAACTCCTCGACGTCCCTCATCCACCGTACCGGATGAGGATCCGTCGTCGATCTGGTCGTCCCGCCGATTCAGCCACCCCGTCCTCCACCTCCAAGGAGCTGCCTTGACGTTCCCCTCGTCTTTCGCGCCACCTCCATTCCCACACCACCGTCTTCATCTGCACCACCGGATGAGCATCATCAACACCGTTTCCTCGGATGAAGCTGCGGCCTAATCGGCGCCACCAAAGAGGTTGTACACTAATCGCCACATTTTCTTCTTGATTCGATCTCACGGTGTTGCCGGTGCTCGGTCCCGAGCCGACACGGCGCGGCTCCATCCACGGCGGCGTTGCCGGCCACTTCCTCCACGGCGTCGCTCCCTCGGCGGCGATGTTCACATCAGTAGGAACTACTACTGCTTTAGCTCTTGCTCGCGCTGCTGCTGTGCTCTTGCTCTCGGTCCCCTGCCTGGTCTGCTCTTGCTCTTGCTCTTGCTCGCGCTGCTGCTCTCGCTCTTGCTCTTGCTCGGCGCTGCTGCTCTCGCTCTTGCTCTTGCTTGCGATGCTGCTCCGATTTAGCTACACTTCAGTCGACT
The DNA here is from genome assembly GCF_002575655.3 of Aegilops tauschii subsp. strangulata. NCBI lineage: Eukaryota > Viridiplantae > Streptophyta > Magnoliopsida > Poales > Poaceae > Aegilops > Aegilops tauschii. The sequence goes on along the minus strand of NC_053037.3, from coordinate 416,924,873 downwards.
GAATCGACTTTTGGGTCAGTCGATTTTCAGGGGGTGGGGGGGCTCGCCGGAGAGGTACCCCACTATCTATCTTAGGGTTCAGGGTGGGGGTGGTGGTCGCCGGCGGTGGTGGGGCGGTGGCGTAGGGATCGCCGAAGAAAAAGCTTGGCTCGGGGGGGGAGGGCTACAGGGATGGCCGGGGCGGCGGCAGACCTGCGGTGGGGAGTGTTTTCGGGGCGGGCGGGGCGGCGCACCGTCGGCCGCGGGCGGCGGGGGGCGGTTGTTTGGCCGGTGGTGGCTGGCGGCTCAGGGGGGTGGTGGTTGAAGATGAACTGCAGGCCCTTGATTTCGTATCCAACGGCTGCAAAATCAACTAACCAGAGATGAAAAAGTCAGTCGACTGATGTGTCGCCTCACCTCTAGTGCATTCAGTTTCGACAGTAAAATTCAGTTTCGACGGCAAAATTCAGTTTCGACAGTTAAGTTCAGTTTCGACAGTTCAATTCAGTTTCGACAGTTAAGTTCAGAGATGAGCGGCTGATGTATACATCTAGCACTTTGTGGTTATATATTTTACGTCATCTATTGGAGATGCTATTAGAATTCCACTCAGGTTAACATTGTCTCTCTTGTCCTGCTTCAGCCTCGGCGTCGTACAACTCACCGGAGCTGCTCCAACGACGAAACCCTCCAGCACAGCGGAGCAGTACCTCGGGCTCCATCTCCAGACGCCTAAGATCTTCTTCCCCTCCTCCGACAGCCAAGTCAGCCGGAGCATCCTCACCGGCCAACCCAATCACGCTGAGATCGACATGGCTTCGCCAAAGAGGTTGTACACTTCTTGTGGTTTGACTTAATCTCACCATGCTTCTTTGCATCCTGTGATCTTCCAATTCTTGTGAACCAAACACCCAGATTTGCAGAAATCTTGTGTTTTTAAATTCTCTATTTTGCACGTGCATTCCTATCCTATTCCTGTCTATTTCCTATCCCTGCATTGTTAGAATCCTCAAATTCAAACAAGCCCTTACACAATTACTTCTGTTACAGATATGTGTGAAAGAAAACCTTGTGTGGTTTGTCCTGCTCCTGCGGTGTTGTGTTCCACCCCAGCTCAGCTGCTCCAACGACGAAAGGGTTCACCACAGCAGGGATCCGCTCTCCAGACTGTCTTTCACCTCCTCAGATCTTCTTCCCTGCCACCGACAACCACGACAACTGCATTACCATCATCAACTGAGCAGATGACCTTGAGGACTACACGGGTCCGCAAGAGAGGTCGCACTCTTCCGTGTCTGCTTACGTTATGCATTGCTTAAGATGACATGCTACTTTATCGTCGTGTTCACCTATTAGACTCTGACTCAGGTCCAAACTTATGCTGAAACTTGAGTTTTTAAATGGTTGTGGGGTACATATTGGGGCAGCAATCAGTACTATCTGTCTACTATCTGGTTAATCTCAGGTGTCTACTATGAGTTTCATGTTGGGTGCAAACTAACATTAAAGGAGCCATTATCTGTATTTTTTAACTAAAGCTATTATCTGCCTGCTATCATTGGTTTTGGGTCTATCCACAGTTTGCTACCTTCACTCTGGATTTGTGCATGCACTCCTTACATAATCTCACTATGTTTTATTCCTATGCATGTCAGTTATTGTACACAATGGAACTGAACTATAGAGCAAAAGAGACAAGCCTTGTGTGGCAATAAAATTTCATGCAGACGTCGCTCCATGGCGGGCGCAAAGGCAGCCCCCCTCCACCCATTTCGGATCGTAATCAAGAGGAAGATAACTGTTCTGAGGGGGATTCAGAAGCAGAAGACTACTCCTATTTACCCCATGAGGTCTTCGCTCTAACTTGGCATGCTGATGTTGGTAATATCATGCATATGGTGCCTTGCATTGCTTACTGTATACATCAAAGATTTCATCTGCTTAGTTTAGACATGCTTTGTGTCAATGCCATCTGTTTAGTTTCTTTATCGTATATGTGAATCATGCAATGCCATCTTGTTTAGCCAGGCATCATATATGTGAATTTTGCAATGCCACCCTGGTTAGCCAGTCATCTTATATGTGAATTATATCATGACATTATTTTTTTATTACGTGTTAAATTTGTCAACAATTTTAGTACATTCAATTACTCTTCCTGTGCATCAGCCAATCGGCACGGTCATGGAAAAATATGGAGTGGAAACAAGGTCTTCAGAGCAGACAATGCTATCTGACGAAGCGCATGTCTTGTTGGTTACAGATAGCTCCTCAGAGGAGGATTCAGGGATAGATGACCAGTCCTATCCCCCCCCCCCCCGAGGTGCATGCTCTAACTTGGCAGGGTTATGTTGCTCATATCGTCCGTATGGTATCTTGCATTGCTATGTCATTTGCTTAGTTTAGACATGATTTGTGTGAATGCCACCTGTTTAGTGTCTAATTACCATATATGTGAATTATGCAATGCCATCTTTTTTCAAGACATTATATATGTGAGTTATGCAATGCTATCTTGTTGCAAGGCATTATATATGTGAATTATGCAATGCCATGCTGTTTAGCCAAGCGTCATATATGTGAATTATATCATGCCGTCCTTTTTTTGTATTTCTCATTGCTTTTGTCGACAATGTTTGTATATTCAACTGCTCTTCCTGTGCATCAGCCATTTGAATTGGTGATAGAGAAATCTGGAGTGGAAACAAGGTCTTCAGAGCAGACAATGCTACCTGGTGAAGCAGATATGTTGCTGGTTACAGATAGCTCTTCAGAGGAGGATTCAGAGGCAGATGACCAGTCCTATTATCCCCCTGAGGTGTATGCACAAACTTGGTAGGGTTATATTACTCATATCATGCATATGTTGTATTGCAATGCTTAGTTTTTACATCATATACACGATATTGAATGCCATCTCCTTAGTTGACACATCATATATGCGATTGCCCTCTGCTCACTTCCTTAGTATATAAATCATATATTTGAATTATATCATGCCATGATGTTTACATAGACAGCATGTATCTGAATTATGGCATGCCAACCCATTTTCTAAAGACATAATATAGTTATATCATCTCATCCTGTTCACATAGTCATCATATTTTGAATTATGTCATTCTATCCGTGAATTATATCATGCCATCATGTTTCCATCGACGGCGTGTTTGTGATTGATGGCATGCCAACCACTTTAATAGACACATCGTATAGTTATATCATGTCATCCTGTTTACATAGTCATCATATTTTGAAGTATGTCATTCTATCCTGTTTAGTTAGCCATCATACATGTCAAATTGTGTCATGCTATCATGTTTAATTAGCCATCATATATTTGAAATTATGTCCTGCTATTCTGTTTGGTTAGACAGCATAAATGTGAATTATTTCATGCCCTGTTTTCTTCCCTACTATCCATTCCACCTGTCTATCTTACAATGTTTGTACATTCAATTACGTTTCTTGTTTATCAGCCATTTCAATTGGAGGGGGTGATGGCAGTATATGTGGGAGTAAAAACACGGTCTTCAGAAAAGATCGTGCTACCTGTCGATGGAGATAGAACCACGGTTGTACTTGCCCAAGAACCAGCCCCACCACATATAACCCAGACTCACGCAGATTGTACCCCTACCCAGTTGGACAGAGAACCAGCTACACCCCTTCTAACCCCAACCCCAGCAGATAGTAACCCAGTTCCCGTTGACACAGCACCGTCTCCACCACAGAGCACCCAAACACGAGCAGTTAGTAAGGCAACTGCAGTGCCCAAAGCATGAGGACCACCACTCCAAACCCCAAGTCAACGCTTAAAGCTGAAGAAGAATTGTTCTCAGGTCAGGTTCCGTAGCTATGGTTCATACTAGTTTGCTCTTGCATCACTGTATTTACTCATACCAACTAATTTCAAATTTGAAGGATGCAATTGAAACTCCAATGGCGCAACAGGTATGTTTTAAACCTATTTCTTTAACGTGTTTTCTGTTGTAACTTACTTATGTTGATTTCAGTTTCAATTGAATAAACAGTTATGTTCTCATGCCATGCACATTACAAGTGTTGTTATTGCTGTGTAGTTTCCCACACTTATATTCTGTCTATGCTGCTTTGTCTTAAATAGATATGATTCGAACTATATCTATCTTGATTTGGCAACATAAACTAGAATGATATAGACCATACAGTGACCATACTACATAGATATATGTTTGTTCCATGTTGTTATCCTGTCCACCTTACTACGGAACTGGTTTACCAAAATGAGTTTCATATACTGTCGTGGAATTGTCACGGCAGATGTCCTCGTGCAAGGACTTAGTCGTGGAGCCATCGCAACTAGGAAGCTTAAAGGGGTTAAACGGGACAAAGGACACGAGGATTATACTGGTTCGGCCCCTTACGGTGAAGGTAAAAGCCTACTCCAGTTGAGGTGGAATTACTTAGGGTTTCGATGACTAGGGAGCTAAACTGCTATGCCTGGCTATCGATCTGATCTTACTTGTCCTGAGCCGCCGCTGGGTCGTCCCTTTATATAGAGAGGTTAACGCCCAGCGGCTCTCAGAGTCCCGGCCGGCTTATAACAGTGTCCGGCTCGGACTCTTAACTATTCCTGCCTTACACTACAAGTCATGCCTTAACAGCGGTTTATCACTACGGGCCTTAAGCCGCCTCTAGGCCTTAAGCCCATTACTGAACCGCCGTCCTCAAGCTTGATATTGGACTTCATGGGATGATCGTCATGACATAACCCGGACCCTCCTGGGCGGGTGACTCCAGTAGTTATATCCCCAACATTAGGCCCCAGATTGATTTGAACCGGTTCATGTCAATCTTCAATACCTTAATAAAAAATCTTCTGGCTTCTGTCCACGCAAAGGCTATGACCCGCCATGACGTCATCTTCCGGATTCTTTGTAACCCGCCGTGATGTCATCTTCTGGATTCTATCCGCCATTAATGCACGTTCTGCCCAACGTATCTCAACGGATCCTTATCTTAATAATTGTCCCGAAAATCGAGGCGTCTCCGGAGCTGGATAACCATGTCTTCAGCCTCCTCGTTTCTCACGCCCATTCATCAGCCGTCCCTTATAAGTAGGCCCGGCCCTCAGGTCTTCGTCATTCTTCCCTTTCCATTGTCTTCCTCCTCTCGACACCTCAGAGACCGAGCTTCGCCGCCACCGTCGTGCATCCCGTCTGCACCAACCAAGGCCGCTGCATCGACCTGTCTTGACCAGAGAACCGCGGCGCACCTCCGCTGCTCATCAGCACCAGTAAGTCCTCGCCATCCCGTATACTAGATCCGCATTAGGGTTCGCGAGTTCTTCTGTGTTCTTCGTGGTTCCTCGCGATTCCTTCGCAGTTCTTCCACAACGGCCTCCTTTGATCTAAGAGTAGTGCATAACTTCGGTGGTAGTCGTTTCACACCCATTTTCAATACTAGCAGATCCCTTTTGCTTGCAAAAAGACCTCATTTAGAGCTCTCAAACTTCTTTGTACCAGTTTTTAGGTCTAGAAATTTTTCTTTTCTGGACGATCGTTTGATCCAAAATAATCCCTGCAATCTATGAAACTTGTTTGTGCAACACTTAGGCAAAAATTGCATCTGTTAGCCATGGCGGCTCATATCGCCGGCTTAAAAGAGGCCATGCTTTGTGAAATTTCCGGATCATTCATAATAGAGTTAAATAACTTAATTGCTCATGATATCCAAGGCGGCTTAAATAACCTAACACAATTAGCCATATATCATTAGGCCCTTTCATAAGCTGCCATCTTGAATACTGAACTGAAATTTTCCTCCGGCATAAATTTGAACCGGAAATTTTATTTTGTCATAGGCTTCCATCTTTCACAATGCCGCCTAAGGCTCCCAAAGCACCCATCACATGCAACTGGGTTAGATCCAACGTCACCGACAGCATCTTAGCTGATTTCGTGAAAACGGGTTACCTGCCAAAGAAAGAGGTCATGTCCTATCGTGCTCCTGACCCGTCAGAAGAGAGGCCTCAACCCAAGGATGGGGAAGTTGTCATATTTACTGATCACATGAACCGGGGCTTTGCTCCTCCCGGCTCAAAATTCTTCAGAGATGTCCTGCACTTTTTTGATCTGCGACCTCAAGACATCGGACCCAATTCCGTGTCAAACATCTGCAACTTCCAAGTGTTCTGTGAGGTGTACCTCGGAGAAGAACCCAGCTTGCTACTCTTTAGGGAGTTATTTTACCTGAACCGCCAGAATGAATGTGCCAACGGGCCTAGCTTGGAACTCGGTGGAATCTCAATCCAACGACGGAGAGATTGTCTCTTCCCTTATGCTGAGCCGCCGAGCCACCCGAAAGATTGGAACCAGACATGGTTCTACTGCCAAGACACTTCTCCGGCTGACGAGAACCCTCTGCCCGGCTTTCGCGCCCTGCGTCTGGAGTCAAATCACCCCTTGCCAGACAAATTATCTCAAGCTAAACGTCAACCACTTACTCTCACCATCAACAAAATCAAAGCTCTTCTGGGGAACGGCTTAAATGGCATTGATCTGGTCCGGGTCTGGATTGCCTAGCGGGTGATTCCTTTAAGCCGCCGCCCCGGCTTGATGTGTGATTACACGGGCCAGAAGGATGATCCTCTTCGGCACAGTCCAGACGACTTACCTGAGGACGTCATTGATGATACAACCAAGTCTCTTCTGAACGAGAGCCTGGCAGATTGCGAGAGTGGGCTTAAGCCCTTTCTGCAAGGCTAACCCGGCTCCAGCGGTAAACCATTGACCTGAATACTTCACCTTCCATTTTAACGATTTTGTCTTAACTCACTAACCTTTTTTGTATTTTACAGGCTTATGATAGATTCTGGAAGGTCAAGTATGACCACGAAGCTGCCAAGAAAGCCAGAAAAGTTAAGAAAGCCGCTAGGAAAGCCGCTCCCCGTAAGAAGGGGAATAAACCTAGCGCCTCGGACCTGCTTCGTCTGGAAGACACCTCCGAGTCAGAGGTAGCTCTTGACTCTCTAGGCTCCTTTTTTAACCATCTTATTGACACGGATTATCAGCAGGAGGACACCGGAACGAGTCATGAAGTGAATGAAGAGGTAACTATAATTTCCTCCGACTCCGAGCCTTTGCCGAGACAGAAAGTCCGAAGAGTAACCCGGAAAGTAAGATTTTCACATCCTTTAGCTTATCAGGATCCTCAATTTCTTTTGAAGCGACAGATTTATGAGAGTCGGAGGCAGACCCGGACCAGCAAAGATGCAGACCTCTCCTCTGGCTTACCCGAAGCATCAAGGAAGCGCCGGACTGAGGTTATCTCCGACTTATATTCTTTGTATCCTTTGGCGGGCGCCACTCGTCAACCCCTTAATTCTTCCGACTCAAACTACCAGGGAACTTCGCCTTCCTCCGGCGACTCAATGCAGTCTAGCTTGCCGGCTTTCAAAACCGCTCCCGGGTAATGATGATCAGTTGATTTTATGCTTATCTTACTCATGTGTTTGCACTAACCCTTTGACTTGCAGTGTACAAGTGAAGCCCAGCAAGAGGGTGAAGAAAAATAAGCCGGCCGAAGAGCCGGTCCTGGCTAAGCCGGAACTCAGAACGGCTGCTCCTAATGTCTCTGCTGATGAGTCGCCGGCTGTACCATCTCCTAATGCCACCGCTGCTCCAACTGTTGAACAAGCTATAGAAGGTTCTGAGAACGCGGAGATCCCCAGCCCAGCTCATCCAGATGATCCGGACGTTGAGATCACCCGGATTGAGTTTGTCGAACCGGGACGACCTACCGTGCTGGCCAAGTGCTCTGCCAAGGAAGAACTTCTGGAGCGCCACCGGGCCAAGTTGAACATCACTTATTATGCTCATCTGAGCATGGAAGATATTGTCTCTGGCTATGTGAATCAAGTGCACAACAGCCGGGATCTGGAGATTGACATGGTGAAACAAATACAGCAAAAATCTGAGGTACAACTCTCTTTCTTACTCCATAGTTATACTTACCATGCTAGCCCCCAAGTCTATTACTTATGATAAAAATATGTTGTAGACTTAATACCGGCTTAGTAATCACTGCAAGAAAAACGGCTTACCTGATAGCACTCAAGGTCCGGTTTAATCAGCATATCTGAACCGGTCCTTACCTTGTTTTAATCAAGTAGTTGAACAGCAATATGCATTAGCCCCCAAGTGCCAAGTACCTTTGCTTGCAAAGTGCTTGGGACTTATTTGCATGAACCGCCACTGTAAATAGAGCTCTTCAGCATACATTAGCCCCCAAGTGCCAAGTGTCTTTGCTTGCAAAGTGCTTGGGACTTAATGTTACATTATAATCACCCTAACGGTGACCCGGAATTTATACAGGCCGCCGGCAAGGAATTTGAATTGAAGATCTCTGATTTAAAGAACCGCCTGAAGACTCAAGAAAATGAAACCCAAAAGGCCAACTCCAAGTTTGAAATCAGTGTATCTGCTCAAGAGAAACTGAAGAAGAAATTTGAAGCAGAGAGAAAAGCCTGGGCGGATGAAAAGGCGGCTTTGCTCAGCCCGGCCGAACAAGCGGAGGCCACTCTTGCTGGAACAGCCGCCAAGCTATCCGGCTTAAAACACCATGTTTCTGAGATGGTCTCCACAATCTTTGGTAAGCTACTCTATAAGTGTTTAGCTAGTTTACATCTTTTCCAAAGAGCATCTCAATTGTCATCAGCTTACCTGTCTTTGCAATGCAGGCCCCAGGAGCTCCAATCTTAATCAAAATGTGCTGACAAAATTGAAGGCGGTTTATACCTTGGTAGAGCAACTTTACACTGGGTCACAACGTGCCTTAGCCGTTGTGGCTCTGTCAAATGAAGTTCCCACTCACCTGGTGGATGTACTTAGGCGGCTTGCCGTACTTCCTCAACGCTTCCAAGAGTTGAGACAGGCTTCTGCAAGAGCCGGTGCTATAGCCGCTCTGAGCCGGGCCAAGGCGTTTCTACCGGAGCTAGACCCGGCCGACATCGCCCTTGGGTATCCCAGCTTGAAGGAAGACGGCACCCCCTTTGACCAGAAGGACTTCGTCGCTTGTGTGAAGAGCGTACGCCCTGTGGCCACTTTGATTGGCAATGACACAGATCTTACCAAATATCAACCGGGCAATGACGCGGAGAATCAGAGAATCCCAACACCACGTTATGAAGCAGTCAGCCTGATTCCTCCAACTCGTAAGCATACCTTCACCCCTGAAGTTGACCCGACCGGGTTAATTGATGATGAGGCTCAATTTGAAGCCTTGAGTGGCATTGACTGGAAATCATCAACCTTCCAGGTCATGGAAACAACCGGAGGAGCGGAGAGGGATGACCCGGCAACCTCAGGCCAACAACGCCCTTGATCTCGCAGGCAGCTCATGGTTATGTCTTTAAAGACGATGCCTCACCTTTTGGACTCGGGGAGTCATGTAATAGAGTAGGACAAACACTTAATTTTGTCGTGCCATCGCGCACGTGTGTAGCGCTCAACTTTGTTTAAGCTGCCCTTTTACATTCTTTTGGGTTATGCTTGATCCTCTGTTTTCCTTATGTTTAAAAAGTTGTCTTTAATTGTCCTGCATAGAAAAACAAATCACAAGTCCCTTGGCGGCTTACCACATGGAGAGTCATACACTTTACATATAACCCGGAATCATAACAAACCGGTTCTCCATTATATCTTTGAGACAACCATAACAGCATACCTGTGATCCTTCAAGTACACCTCCGGTTTATGTGATCTGAATAATGAGTAAAAACCCCACTATGTGACATGATGCTTATCATGTGTGATCAACTTTATTGACCAAAGTTAAGCCGGTGGAGTAGAAACCACCCTTGAACACCTTAGATATAATCAAAAGAACTTGTTTGCAACAAAGAGACTTCAAAAATTTGGAGGCTTCTGATTCGAATACGACCAGAGAACCGTCCCAAAGGGGTTAAGATAAGATTCGAATACGATCAGATAGCCCCCAGTGGCTTTGGCGTTGCCGATCAAGAGGGTACTGACAGCTATGTTCTCTTTGGTTCGAATACGACCTATGTTTGAACAGGAAGCCCCCAAATGACCTTGAAAGTTGTTTAACGACACTGATTCGAATACGATCGACGTCGGTTCCCAAAGGGGGTTGAGCTATGATTCAAATATGATCAAGAAACTCCCCAGTGAGCTTGGCAATATGCCAATCAAGTGGGTATCGACAGCTATGTTCTCTTTGGTTCGAATACAACCTATGTTTGAACAGGAAGCCCCCAAGTGATCATATATTTAACGGCTAGATTCGAATACGATCATAAGCCGGATCAGCCTCCAAGTGATCATGTGATATCATAATGAAAATAACAATGACACATTTACCTTTGGAGGGGAAAAAAGGACAGAGGTCCTGCTTTATTATTCATCATAATATATACATGGCTATAGAAATATGTACATTACAAGAGCCGGTGGCTCAGGTGTAATAAGGCCGAAGCTGAGCTATATTCCACGGCCGGCGGGTCTCCTCCTCCGACTTACGTGAATCTTTGTGCTCTCGAATATCGATGAGGTAGTATGACCCGTTGTGCAAGTTCTTGCTGACCACAAAGGGCCCTTCCCAAGGTGGGGATAACTTGTGTGCATCTGTTTGATCCTGGATGAGCCGGAGCACCAAATCACCTTCCTGAAAGGTCCTGGACTTAACCCGGCGGCTGTGATAGCGGTGCAGGTCTTGTTGGTAAATCGCCGAGCGAGCTGCTGCTACATCACGTTGTTCGTCCAACAAGTCAAGAGCATCTTGACGCGCTTGCTCATTGTCCGCCTCGACATAAGCCACCACTCAAGGCGAGTCATGGCGGATGTCGCTAGGGAGAACCGCCTCAGCTCCGTAGACCATGAAGAAAGGCGTGTAACCCGTAGACCTGTTAGGAGTAGTATTGATGCTCCATAACACAGAGGGTAACTCCTCTACCCAACAACCCGGCGTCCGTTGTAAAGGGACGAAAAGCCGGGGCTTGATGCCTTTCAAGATTTCCTGATTGGCTCTCTCAGCTTGACCATTGGATTGGGGGTGAGCTACTGATGAAACATCAAGCCGAATATGCTCTCGTTGGCAAAATTCTTCCATGGCGCCTTTAGACAGATTGGTACCATTGTCAGTTATAATGCTGTGTGGAAACCAAAGCGAAATATCACCTTTTTCATGAACTGAACCGCCGTGGCTGCGTCACACTTACTAACTGGCTCTGCCTCAACCCACTTTGTGAACTTGTCCACCGCCACCAAAAGGTGGGTCTTCTTATCCTTGGACCTTTTGAAAGGCCCAACCATATCAAGCCCCCAGACTGCAAACGGCCAAGTGATTGGAATCATCCTCAACTCTTGAGCCGGCACGTGAGCACGTCTTGAGAACTTCTGACAACCGTCACATTTACTGACTAGGTCCTTTGCGTCAGCGTGAGCCGTCAGCCAATAAAAACCATGACGAAAAGCCTTCGCCACAAGGGATTTCGAGCCGGCATGATGGCCACAATCCCCCTCGTGAACCTCTCGTAAAATTTCTTGACCCTCCTCAGGGGAAACACAACGCAGAAAAGCCCCAGTAACACTGCGATGATGCAGCTCGCCATTGATAATTATCATTGACTTAGACCACCGGGTTATCTGGCTGGCCATAGTTTCATCCTCAGGCAATTCTCCCCAGGTCATGTAAGCCAAGTATGGCACTGTCCAATCTGGGATAACGTGAAGAGCCGCCACCAACTGTGCTTCTGGGTTAGGAACAGCCAAGTCTTCATCTGTAGGCAACTTGACAGAAGGGTTATGCAGAATATCCAAGAAAGTATTAGGTGGCACCGGCTTACGCTGAGAGCCCACCTGGCTTAAGGCATCAGCCGCCTCGTTCTTTCTGCGGTCAATGTGCTCCACTTGATAACCCTAAAAATCCCCGTGATGGCATCAACTTCACGGTGATAAGCCGCCATGAGGGGGTCCTTGGAATCCCACTTGCCTGATACCTGTTGAGCCACCAAATCTGAGTCGCCAAAGCATCTCACCCGGCTTAAGCTCATCTCCTTAGCCATCCGAAGACCATGGAGCAAGGCCTCATACTCAGTTGCATTGTTAGTACAGGGGAACATCAACTGTAGCACATAACAAAATTTGTCACCTCGAGGGGAAGCTAAAACGACTCCAGCCCCCGAGCCCTCCAACTGCCTGGACCCGTCGAAGTGAATAGTCCAGTATGTGTTATCTGGCCTCTCCTCAGGCATCTGCAGTTCTGTCCAGTCGTTGATGAAGTCTACCAATGCTTGAGATTTGATAGCAGTGCGTGGCACATACTTTAAATCATGAGGCTCAAGTTCAATGGCCCACTTAGCAACTCTTCCGGTGGCTTCTCTGTTTTGGATGATATCTCCTAAAGGAGCAGAACTAACCACAATGATGGGGTGGTCGTGGAAGTAATGCTTAAGCTTCCGGCTTGCCATGAACACCCCATAAACAAGCTTCTGCCAATGTGGATACCGTTGCTTGGTTGCTTGGACTCAATGAGTACTTTGCTGACATAGTAAACCGGCCGCTGAACCGGATGTTCCTTACCCGCCTCCTTGCGCTCCACCACGACGGCCACACTGACCGCTCGTGTGTTAGCGGCTACATACAACAATAAGGGCTCCTTATCGACAGGAGCAGCAAGGACTGGCGGCTCAGCTAACTGTCTTTTCAAATCCTCAAAAGCAGCATTAGCAGCATCACTCCAGACAAAGTCATCTGTTTTCTTCATCATCTGATACAGTGGTATGGCCTTTTCGCCCAACCGGCTTATAAATTGACTCAAAGCAGCGATGCGACCCGCCAGACGCTGGACGTCATTTATGCACGCCGGCTTAACCAGAGAGGTGATTGCCTTGATCTTCTCTGGGTTAGCTTCAATGCCTCTGTGAGAAACCAGAAAACCCAAGAGCTTGCCTACAGGAACACCAAAAACACACTTGGCCGGGTTAAGCATCATCTTGTAGACCTGGAGATTATCAAAGGTCTCTCTCAGATCATCTATCAAGGTCTCCTTCTCTCTGGATTTGACCACAATATCATCCACACAGGCATGAACGTTGCGCCCAATCTGATCATGAAGACAATTCTGCACGCAATGCTGGTAAGTCGCCTGTGCACTCTTGAGCCCAAAAGGCATAGACACATAACAAAAGGCTCCAAAAGGAGTAATGAACGCCGTCTTCTCTTGGTCCTTAACAACCATTTTGATCTGATGGTAACCAGAATACGCATCCAAAAAACTCAAACGCTCACAACCCGCCGTAGCATCAATAATTTGATCAATACGAGGGAGAGCAAAAGGATCAACCGTACAGGCCTTGTTTAAATCCGTATAATCCACACACATACGCCAGGTGCCATTCTTCTTGAGCACAAGCACCGGGTTAGCTAACCATTCTGGATGAAAGACTTCCACAATGAACCCGGCCGCCAAGAGCCAAGCTACTTCCTCACCAATGGCCTTCCGCCTCTCCTCATTAAACCGACGGAGGAATTGCCTGACTGGCTTAAATTTCAGATCAATATTAAGAGTGTGCTCAGCGAGCTCCCTCGGTACACCCGGCATGTCAGAAGGTTTCCATGCAAAGATGTCCCGGTTCTCACGGATGAACTCGATGAGCGCGCCTTCCTATTTAGGATCCAGATTGGCGCTGATGCTGAACTGCTTAGATGAGTCACCTGGAACAAAGCCAACAAGCTTAGTCTCATCGGCCGACTTAAATTTCATTACCGGCTCATGCTCCGTGGTTGGCTTTTTCAGAGACGTCATATCTGCCGGGTCAACATTATCCTTATAAAACTTCAACTCCTCTGTCGCACAAACAGATTCAGCGTAAGCAGCGTCACCTTCCTCGCACTCCAAAGCTACTTTTCGGCTGCCATGGACCGTAATGGTCCCGTTGTGACCCGGCATCTTGAGCTGCAAATATACATAACACGGCCGTGCCATGAACTTGGCGTAAGCCGGCCGCCCAAATAGAGCATGGTACGGGCTTCTGATCTTGACCACCTCAAAAGTCAGTTTTTCCGCCCTGGAGTTGTACTCATCTCCAAAGGCTACTTCCATCTCGATCTTACCTACTGGATACGCCGACTTACCAGGCACCACGCCATGGAAAACAGTATTGGAATGGCTGAGGTTTTTATCGGTTAATCCCATACGACGAAAGGTCTCATAATAGAGGATGTTGATGCTGCTGCCCCCGTCCATGAGCACCTTAGTGAATTTATACCCACCAACCTGAGGAGCCACCACCAAAGCCAGGTGACCCGGATTATCAACCCGGGGAGGGTGATCCTCCCTACTCCATACAATAGGTTGCTCAGACCATCGCAAGTAACGTGGAACCGCCGGCTCAACAGCGTTCACAGCCCTTTTATGAAGCTTCTGGTCTCGCTTGCACAAACTGGTAGTAAACACATGATACTGTCCACTGTTGAGCTGCTTTGGATTGGTCTGGTATCCCCCCTGCTGCTGCTGATTACCCTGGCTAGATTGCTGGTTGAACCCCCCTTGATTACTTTGAAAATTCTGAAAATTGGAATTTGAACCGCCGCCCAGGCCATGAAAGCCGCCGCCGCCTGAGCCGCCGCCCTGCCCATTGTTGCCATTGAAAGTGTTGGAATTTTTGAAAGCTTTCATGATTGCACAGTCTTTCCATAGATGAGTGGCTGGCTTCTCCCTAGAACCGTGCCTCGGACAGGGCTCATTCAACAATTGCTCAAGCGTCGGGCCTGATCCGGCGGATCGGGGAGGTGGTCTCCCCTTACGTCGGTGGTTGTTACCTTGCGCATTGGTGTTGGCCACAAATTCCATACTGCCATCAGCCTTACGTTTATTACTTCCCTGGTTCGCCGGGTTATGCTGAGGGCCCTTGCCGTTGCTGTTCTTCTTTCCCTTCCCTGTCTTTTCCTCATCAGACGCGGGATCCTTGGTACTATCAGAGTCGGCGTACTTGACCAGAGCCGCCATCAGCGTACCCATATCGTTGCAATCGCGCTTGAGCTGCCCAAGCTTCATCTTCAGAGGCGCAAAACGACAATTTTGCTCCAACATCAAGACCGCAGAGCCGGCATCCATCTTATCAGACGAATGTATTATCTCTTTGACCCGGCGTACCCAATGGGTTGTAGACTCGCCTTCTTGCTGTTTGCAGTTAGTCAAATCCACAATTGACATTGATTGCCTACATGTATCTTTGAAGTTTTGGATGAACCGGGCTTTTAGCTCTGCCCATGACCCGATGGAATTGGGCGGCAGTCCCTTCAACCAAGTGCGGGCAGTCCCATCCAACATCATGGTGAAGTATTTGGCCATTGCCGCTTCGCTGACCTCCAGCAACTCCATAGCCATCTCATAGCTCTCAACCCATGCTCCGGGCTGTAAATTAGCCATGTAATTAGGTACCTTCCTAGGTCCTTTGAAATCCTTGGGCAGACGTTCGTTACAGAGAGCCGGCACCAGGCAAGGGACGCCTCCGGCTCTTGTAGCCATGCCTGCCTCAATAGAAGCCGTCGGGTAAACCGAAAAAGGCTGGTAAGCCGTCATCTGAGCCGCCTGCTCAGCTTCCTGACGCGCTCTGTCTTGATCTACCGCATTAAAGGCTCCATTATGTGCCAGGCCATGCCCCCCAGGAAAGTCATGGCGCCGGACGTTGCTTGAGCCGGTCGCCGACGCCATGTGTCTGCTATAACTCGGACTCTGGTTTTGACGAATTGCCTGTCGAGGGGTCGAATGAATTCTGTCCCGGCTATATGAATATGCCTCCTGCTGCGCCAAAGCCGTCTGAAGAAGTTCTCTGACCCTGCGGGTTTCGACCACCGTTGGGGAGTCACCCTCAACCGGAAGAGCCGCCAGTTGCGCTGCTGCAGCGATCATGTTTTCCAACGGGTTAGAATAATGACCCGGTGGTGTTGGAACATATGGAGGCGGTGCAGTATTCACACGGGGAGGCCCCATCACTGGTGGTTGAGCCAGCGCTCCCACCCCGGGTGCCGTGATCTGATTTATCTCTGGCGGGTTGCTAGGCCCTGCACCGGGTGTGTTGAAGAGATTGCGAGGATCATAAACCGGAGGGAGCCGAGATTGAGCCTTCTGATACCTCCTTCTCATGACCTCATTGGATGCGTTCTGATCCATCATGAGCCGGAAAGACTGCGCCTGAATAAATTGAGCCTGGGCATCCAGAGCCGCCCGCTCTGCAGCCATCCTAACTCCTTCCGCTGCCAGGTCTTCCTTGGCCTGCGCTATGTCCAATTTTAGTTGTGCCACTTCTGCATCATGTTGAGCTTGATCCGCCAGGACGACCATGGCAGTTAACAGGGCCGTCATCTTATCTGTGAGATCCATTAGCACCTGAGCCGGCGAGTGCACAGGGCCTCCTGCCCCAGCGGCGGGGTTTTGGACAGGTTGTATGCCGGCCATGAAGATTCCAACCCGGCTTGGCGGCTCAAAGGGGTCCGGAATACTGTCGCCATCGGAACAACCCCTGAGCCTGCCATCTTGAAGATACAACGAGTTGGTCTCATCTGTGGACGACTCGCCGTCAGAGCGGGCGGCCGTCTCATCGCCAGATCCAGATCCTTCATAGAGTCCTCCATGGACGCATCCCACGAAAGCACGCTTCAAGGCAGGCAGAGTCTGGGCGGGTCTCGCACGCTGAGCCGTCTCGACGAGGTCGGTGCAGAGGTCCGGCTCAGGGCCCGGCTCGCCAATCTTGCCAATGAAAACGTGGATTCCGCCGAAGGGGACCCAGTACCCGTACTCGACTGAGCCGGCGTCGGGGCCCCAGCCCGCGTCGTCGATGTAGAGCTTCCCGCGACGACTCTTGGTCATCCGGCCCATAGCGTATCCCTTGAGCCCTTCGAAGCTGCCCTTCAAGAACTCAAATCCACCGTGCGCTGGCCCCACGGTGGGCGCCAACTGTCGTGGAATTGTCATGGCAGATGTCCTCGTGCAAGGACTTAGTCGTGGAGCCATCGCAACTAGGAAGCTTAAAGGGGTTAAACGAGACAAAGGACACGAGGATTATACTAGTTCAGCCCCTTACGGTGAAGGTAAAAGCCTACTCCAGTTGAGGTGGAATTACTTAGGGTTTCGATGACCAGGGAGCTAAACCGCTATGCCTGGCTATCGATATGATCTTACTTGTCCTGAGCCGCCACTGGGTCGTCCCTTTATATAGAGAGGTTAATGCCCAGCGGCTCTCAGAGTCCCGGCCGGCTTATAATAGTGTCCGTCTCGGACTCTTAACTATTCCTGCCTTACACTACAAGTCATGCCTTAACGGCGGGTTATCACTACGGGCCTTAAGCCGCCTCTAGGCCTTAAGCCCATTACTGAACCGCCGTCCTCAAGCTTGATATTGGGCTTCATGGGATGATCGTCATGACATAAACCGGCCCCTCCTGGGCGGGTGACTCCAGTAGTTATATCCCCAACATATACTACATTGTAAACCTGTGATGTGTTTGTTTGTTTCTCCTTTAGAACGCGGATAAAATATTGGACAAGAGTACCCCGTTATGCAATGGTAAAGGAAGTAATGCAGATCAGGTTCAAGATAGTGAGACATCCCTGTTGTTCTCCAAGAAAGCTGATAAAAACTATATTGAAGACACCGAGACAACCCCAAAGTCATGTCTTGATGTAGTGTTCGAGTTACTGGCTACTACTGCTGGCACCAGTTCTTCGAACTCGCTGCCTGAATCAGTTCGGCTTCTTTTGTCTCAACTTCAAGTTGAAAGACATCGATCAGATGTTATGCGACAGGAAGCCGAAGGACTGAGGAAGTCCCTGCAGAATTCAGATGCATACTTTCTGGTGCAATAGCAAGTGCTAGAGGATTTAAGCGCCAAACAAGAGAAAGTTAATAAGCTTGCTAAGCATCTTGCCAGCATTATGGGTACCCAGGATATTGTTTCTTGAGCTCTTCTGAAGTGGTTTCAGTTCTGGACTTGTTTTGCTGCGGCGTTTATGTGCTGCTTTGTTCCCTATATTTGCACGTGTGGCGAACTTTGATGCCCAGTGGATGTAATATGTGTAATAGCCGTGATAGCCTAGCGTAAGTTGCTTGCTTATTTATTTCCGTTGTCTTGTTTATTTTTTTCTTGTAGTCAGTGCAGTTCTTTTTCTGCGGTTTGCTAGTGGCCGGAATAACCTATTTTTTAAAACTAGGCCACATTAACAATGGGCTACATATTTACTGTAGTTAACATGGGCCTCCTACGGGCCGTAGAAACAATGGGCCTTTTAAGGGCCGTAGAAACAATGGGCCTTCTACGGGGCATAGACACAATGGGCCTTCTACGGGCCGAATCATCAATGGGCCTTCTACGGGCCGTATGATCGCTTGGCCAAACATGGGCCAATAACCGATCACATTATGGCCGTAAATGGGCTAGAGTTGAACTCGTCCGTTCATGGGCCTTTAATGGGTATAAAGTGATACACTGTTCATTACGGGCCAGTTTTACCAGGGGTCGTTAATGGGCCGAGGGTTACTAAGGGCCTCATATGGGCCAAAAGACGTCATGGGCCATACATGGGCCGGAAGTTAAAACGGGCTGGAATTATATTGGACAGCCCAGATGACGCTACTGGGCCTAATTCGGATAGGCCGTAAACGGGCCCTGGGTTAGCGGGCTGTAAATGGGCTATATGCGAACAGGCCGTTAACAGGCTTGCCATGGGCCGGCCCGCCACCATTTGACCAAGTCAAACAGGCCGGCCTTTTCACAGGAATGGACCTCTGTTGGGCCGTGCCACGTGTCGACGTATCATAGGCGCTTTGTGTCCAATGAGTGGATGACATCTGTCCCAACGGTGAGCCGACACGTGTTTCCTCCAGCCAATGATGATTTTACGCGTGGAAAATCCCCATTGGTCGGGGCTGTTAACGGGTTATCGGATCCAAAACCGGACCCGATAGCTTAACGGCGTTCCGTTACGGTGGATGCCATGTGTCGGTCACCCTTGACGAAAGCACTTCTGTGACGCGCGATTTATCGTCATGGAAGTGGACACTTCTGTGATGATAATTTTGGTAATGTCATGGAACACTTCTACGACAGCACAGGTATGACTATCTTGATTCTGTCATAAATTTTTCATGGATATACATGCATGACAGAAAACGTGACCTACTGTGACAAACACGTATCATCACGGAAGTGTATTTTTTTGTAGTGTCGTCCCCGGGCATCTCAAGTATAACAAAGTCAGTCAAAATAGTAACATTAGCAACAACAATGGGCACATCCTCACAGATACCAATAGGTATGGCAGTTGATTTGTCAGCCATTTGCAAAGATATTTCAGTAGGTGTGAGTTTGTTCAAGTCAAGTGTTTTATATAAAGAGAAAGGCATAAGACTAACACCAGCTCCTAAATCACACAAAGTAGTTTTCACATAATTCTTTTTGATAGAGCAAGGTATAGTTGGTATTCCCGGATCTCCAAGTTTTTTAGGTACTCCGTCTTTAAAAGTGTAATTAGCAAGCATAGTGGAGATTTCAACTTCCGGTATTTTTCTCTTATTTGTGATGATGTCTTTCATATACTTTGCATAAGGAGGCATTTTCAAGAAATCAGTGAAGCGAGTACGCAAAAAGACTGGCCTCAGCATTTCAGCAAAGCGTTGAAATTCTTCATCATCATTCTTTTTAGTTGACTTGGGTGGAAAAGGCATAGGTTTTTGAACCCACGGTTCTCTTTCTTTACCGTGTTTTCTAGCAACAAAGTCTCTTTTATCATACCTTTTATTCTTAGGTTGTGGGTTATCAAAATCAACTGGTGGTTCTATCTCAACTTCATTATCTAGTTCCTTTTCATTGTTTGGTTGAGTGTCTTCGTGATCCTCATCATTATCTTTTTCATTATCACTAGGTGGATATTCATTACCAGATTGAGTTTCAGCATCTGAGATAGAAGTTTCATTATCATTGTCAGGAGGTTTTTCTGTTTCTGGTTCACTAGAAGTGTGCAAAGTCCTATCATTTTTCCTTTTCTTTTTCTTTTTAGAAGGACTAGGAGCACTAGTGTTGTTTCTTTGTGAATCTTGTTCTATTCTTTTTGGGTGTCCCTCGGGATAAAGTGGTTCCTAAGTCATTTTACCTCCTCTAGTTGCAACGCTAACAGCAAAGTCATGCATATTATGATTCATTTCATCAAGTAATTCTCTTTGTGATTTAGCAACTTGTTCAACTGAGTTTGAACCATAGAAGCATGTTTTCCAACACCTCTAACATCATCTGAGATTCTAAATAACAAGTCACTCAAGCGAGTAATCATATCAGAATTATATTTCAATTGTTTCATAACATTTGCATTAAAGTGATCTTATTTTCTAATATAGTTTTCAAACTCAAAAAGGCATTGACTAGGATGCATATTGTGAGGATTATCATCATCATCATTGTACTTCATAAGAGAATTTACCTCTACCACCTTAGGCAATGGTGGTGTATTAAGCCCATGTATTTCTTCAATAGGAGGTAAATTTTTAACATCCTCAGCTTTAATACCTTTTTCCTTCATAGATTTCTTTGCCTCTTGCATATCTTCAGGACTGAGATATAATATACCCCTCTTCTTCGGAGTGGGTTTAGCCGGTGGTTCAGGAAGAGTCCAATCATCATAATTTCTCAATATGTTATTCAATAATTCTTCAGCTTGAGCAATAGTTTGTTCCCTGAAAACACAACCAACACAACTATCTAGGAAGTCCCTAGAAGCATCGGTTAGTCCATTATAGAAGATATCAAATATTTCATTTTTCTTAAGAGGATGATCAGGCAAGCATTAAGTAACTGGCAAATCCTCCCCCAAGCTTGTGTGAGACTCTCTTCTTTAGTTTGAACAAAGTTAAATATTTCTTATAAGGCAGCTTGTTTCTTATGAGCAGGAAAATATTTTTCAGAGAAGTAATAAATCATATCCTGGGGACTGCGCACACAACCAGGAGTAAGAGTATTGTACCAAGCTTTGGCATCACCCTTTAATGAGAAAGGAAATAATTTGAGAATAAAGTAATAGTGAGTTTTCTCATCATGAGTAAAAAGGGTGACTATATCATTCAACTTAGTAAGATGTGCCACAACAGTTTCATTTTCATAACCATGGAAAGGATCAGATTCAATCAAAGTAATTAACTCTGGGTCGATAGAGAATTCATAATCCTTATTAGCAATAAAGATAGGTGAGGTAGCAAACTTAGGATCACATTTCATTCTAGCATTCAAAGATTTTTCTTTATACTTGCATAGTAATTTCTCTAGATCATCTCTATCCTTACAAGCAAGAATATCTCTAGTTGTCTCCTCATTCATAACATAACCTTCTGGTACCTTAGGAAATTCATATCTAGGAAGGCTATTTCTAGCAGGTGTTTCAGGAGTTTCAGTTTCAAGGTCATCATCAGATTCAACAACATCATGTTGTATTACTCTAATAATTTGTGCATCAAGAAAATCACCAAGTGGCACATCATCATTATCAAGCAAGGTACTAGCATCATCATAAGTATCATTCATAGCAGAAGTAGCATCATCAATAACTTGCGACATATTAGAATTGATAGCATGTGGTGGTGTTGTAAGTTTACTCATTACAGAAGGTGAATCTAAAGCAGAACTAGATGGCAGTTCCTTACCTCCCCTCGTCTTTGAGGGATACATCTTTGTCTTCGGATCCATCAGATTCTTCATAGTGATAGTATGGTAATAATCCCAAGTGACTCAACAAATATAGCTATGCTCCCCGGCAACGGCGCGAGAAAAAGGTCTTGATAACCCACAAGTATAGGGGATCGCAGCAGTTTTTGAGGGTAGAGTATTCAACCCAAATTTATAGATTCGACACAGGGGGAGCCAAAGAATATTTGAAGGTATTAGCAGCTGAGTTGTCAATTCAACCACACCTGGAGATTAATTATCTGCAGCAAGTAATCAGTAGCATAGTAATATGATAGTTTTGATAGTAGTGGCAGCAGCAACGGTAACAGTAACAGTGATAGCAGTAATTTTGTAGCAAGTGTAACAGTGATGATAGCAGTAGTAACTTAGCAGAAACAATATGAGATAAATTCGTAGGCATTGGATCGGTGACTTGTTGGATGATATTCATCATGAGACAGTTATAACCTAGGGCGATACGGCACTAGCTCCAGTTCATCGATATAATGTAGGCATGTATTCCGTAAATAGTCATACATGCTTTATTAAAAGAACATGCATGACATCTTTTGTCCTACCCTCCCATGGCAGCGGGGTCCATATTGGAAACTAAGGGATATTAAGGCCTCCTTTTAATAGAGAACCGGAAAAAGCATTAACACATAGTGAATACATGAACTCCTCAAACTACGGTCATCACCGAGAGTGGGCCCGGTTGTTGTCACTCCAGGGTTGTCGGATCATAACCGTAGTAGGTGACTATAACTTGCAAGATCGGATCTAAAACATGGATATAATGATGAATTCATAACAATTCAGATCTGAGTTCATGGCACGTGGGCCCAAAGTGACAAGCATTAAGCATAGAAAGTCATAGCAACATCAATCTAAGAACATAGTGGATACTAGGGATCAGGCCCTAACAAAACTAACTCGATTACATGATGAATCTCATCCAACTCCTCACCGACCAGCGAGCCTGCAAAGGAATCAGTCACTCCCGGTGGGGAGCATCATGGAATTGGCGATGGAGATGGGTTGGTGATGACGAAGAACGAAGATCCCCCTCTCCGGAGCCCCAAACGGACTCCAGATCTGCCCTCCCGAGGAAGAGCAGAGCTTGGCGGCGGCTCCGTCTCGTGGATCGCGATAATTCTTTCTCCCTGATATTTTTCTCCGAAAATAGGAATTTATAGTGTCAGGGTTGAGGTCTGCGGGGCCACCAGGTGGGTACAACCCAGCTGGGCGCGCTAGGAGAGGGGGGCGCCCTGGTGGGTTGTGCCCACCCAGGGGCCCCTCTCCGGTAGGTCTTGGCTCCAGAAATTCTCATTTATTATATAAAAATTCCTCGCAAAGTTTCGTTCCATTCCGAGAACTTTTATTTCTACACAAAAACAACACCATGGTAGTTCTGCTGAAAACATCGTCAGTCCGGGGTTAGTTTCATTCAAATCATGCAAATTAGAGTCCAAAACAAGAGGAAAAGCGTGAGAAAAGTAGATACGTTGGAGACGTATCACCTGCTACGCTGTGGCCGCGTCGAGGAGCTGTCGAACGTGCTCTGTCAAGCAGCGACGCTCGTCGCCTTCCAGGTGGTCCAGCTCGTCTACCGCCGCCTGGGCAGCGCGTAGGTTCTCCATGGGCGTGGCATAGACCGGGCGGTCGGCCCCCAACATGCTGGCGATGACCGCGCTGCGTTGTCAGACCGTGCCCACACGGCTAGGTTCGCCTATAGCCGGCGTGCCGCCGACGGCGCGGTCAATCTCGCCTGGTAGGATTCAGTGAGGCGCCTCATGGCCTTCAGCTTGCTGGCGCTTTCGAGGAGCGCAATGTGGCATGCTTCCAACGTTTCGCCATTGGCGTCCGCCGCGATGGGCGCGGACATGTTCCGCATTGCCGCCTGCAGCGGGTCCTGGCCGGCCCCGCCAGAGGCTTCGTCGTGGCCGATGACAAGCACCTCTGTGACGGTGCTGCCGCTGCTGTCCGCGCGAGGGAGAGGGTCGTCGAAGATCGCCATGTGCTCGGGGAAGGCGTCAACGGGCGCAGCGTCGGCTTTGATGACCATGTCGATGGGCGGATCGGTGGAACCGACGGACTCCAGGTCGGAGACGGGCTCGTCGGCGATGCTGAGCTTGCCAAGGAGATCGACGAGGCAGCTCTCGGAGCAGGCTGCACCCACGCCGGGCACAGGCTCGTCGGTGAGGCGGATCCCGCCGATGAGATCAGCGAGGCCGCTCGCTGCGCAGGCAACTTCCGCGCCATGCAGCGCATCGGCGCAAACACCATTGGGCGTGTCGGGCTGGCTGCGCTCGCCAGGAAGGAAAAGGGTTCCCGTCCAGAACATGTTTCAGGACGACGGTGTACTTTGCCCCATGGTGGGCACCAAATGTCGGGGATATCGTGAGACATATGCCAGGGGGTGGCTTATCATGGATGAGGACAAGAGTACGTCACCGGGCTCTAGAAGCGGGAGTGAGCGAGACCGCATACGCTTGCGAATCTTATCCAGGTTCGAGGCTCTCCTAGGAGATAACACCCCTAGTCCTGCTCTACGGGGTCTCCGCGTGATCACTATCTCAACAAGGTAGCTACAAGCTTGCTCCCTGAGCTGTTTGGTTAGAGGAGGAAGAAGAACAAAGCTAGCCCTACTTCACTCTCTCTATGTGGGTGTGTAGAAACTAAGGTGCTGAACCCTTTGCATGGGGTGACCTGGGGGGTTTATATAGCCCTACCCCCAGGGGTACAATGGTGATCCGGTCGGGTGTAGGACCCGGCCATCAGTGTCTCTGGTCGCCGGCTTCCCCGCCGGTTGCTGGGGCCCGCTGCCTGGTGGGTCCCGCCGACTGCCCTGATCTCGGCCGACAGGTAGGGCCCGCCGCCTGCGGGCCATGCTGACTGCTTTATACTGTAGCCTTGCCCCTGATGACGGGGGCTTTGTCGGGGGGAACGTGGCTACGGTCCCGCCGCCTGGCGGTCACTCATTGTAGCCACACCCCGTCTTATCTAGTTAATGGTGCACAGACTCCAATGGAGGGGGAGGGCCACCTGCTAAGAGTCGGCCCACCCCCACGCCGCCTGCTCAGGGTCCACCACCTTCTGGTAGCTCACGGACAGGTAGGGCCCGCCGCCTGCGGGCCGTACCGACCGCTCGTCGTGGGAGCATGGCTCCCTCTGGCGTGGATGATGTCATGGGCTACGTGGCCACAGTGCCGCGCCGGGCGAGGGGTGTCCGCTTGGTACACCGCACTGTATCCACGCCCTGCCCTGGATTCGGGGGTGGCAGGTTGCACTGTAACCACGCCCCGTCTCGTCGTTGTAACGAGTGCTAACTTCGAGGGGACAAGGGGCCGCCTGCTAGGAGTCGGCCCTCCTCGTGGCCGCCTTCCGGGGTTCCGCCGCCTTATAGCAGCCGGCCGCGTGGACCAGCCGGTCCAGGAAGGCGGTCGTTCGCCTTGGAGGTGTGAGGGGCGCAGCTAGCCCCGATGTCTTGAAATACCATGACGGCTGATGAGGCTACCCGTGGTCATTTACTCCGACGCCACTGTAGCACTTTTAGCGCGCCAGACCTAACATTGGTTTAGCAGATGCTAAAAAACACGCGCCCAAAAAACACACAGTGCAAATTGTTAAACGCGTGCAATTCGGCATCCTAAATTTGCAGCTTCTGATAGCGCTTTTTAGCGAGTGCCCAATCCTTTTTTACGCGTGCACTATTTTACAGCTTCTGCTAAAGCCCTTCCGCGCCCAAAAAAACTGAATTTTAGCGTGCGGAGCAGTTTTTGTGCGCGTGTTGGAGATGCTCTTAGGTTTCTGTAGACACATACGGAGCCGGTCCGTCGCCGGCTGTCGCGTAGACAGGCGCCAGCGGCAGGGCGCCGGACGTTGCAGACAACGCCGCGACGACGGTGAGTCGTTGACGACAGGACGCACGCGAGTGACGCCGCACGCCGCCGGCCGGTCCGGAGCTTGGTAATTAGCGACCTTTCAAATCTTGAATCTTCGTATGTACGTGCGCCCATGGATTACAAAAATCTCATGATTGTGGATTTGTGGTAGCGCATTTGTCTAATTGCCTTGCTTTTCCTAATTTCTTTTACAAACTGAAACTGCAATATTAGTCAATTATGTATAACTTGTGGCAAATAGGAAAAATCACTATGTGCAAAAGCGTGTAGCATTTTCTAGGTTTTTTTAACACAATACAGACACAACCCTACCCCTATGAGCACCTCCGAAATACTGAGCCAGCATATCATCTTGAAATTTATGAAGTCACCGTAGGCACCTTGACGATAAAAGCGAGCTCCAGGACTTGAACCCTGGTGGGTTGGGAATACTACTGCCCTCTAACCGTCCAACCATAGGTTGGTTCGCAACATTTTCTAAGATTATAACTTCTAATTGGGGTATATTTCATCTATCTATACAAGTCTGAATGGCGCATTTGTAATTTGTTATTTGACAAATACAGATAATATGGACAAGATTTTGATTCTGGGGAATTGAGGGATCTTGATAAGGATCTACGCCTCTATATTGTTGATGTACGCACAGATGATAGTTTTTCCAACATAGCAACAATCACTGAGCTTTAAAAAAAGGGTGCAGGCACGGAGGCACATTGTGTATCCTTTGTTTTATCGGTTGTTGAAACTAGTAATTGTCTTGCCTATTGCCACTGCTACAGTTGAGAGATGCTTTTCAGCTATGAAACTGGTCAAACTTGCTTGCACACTCGCCTCAATGATGTTAGTTTGAGTAATGATCTTATTTGTTATGTGGAGAAAGAAGAAATGAAAAAGGTCACCAATGCTCAAGTGGTTGAGTATTTCATGGCTCGGAGGAACAGAACGTACTAAAGGTAACTTTCAATTTTTAGCCATTTAAGTACTTTCATTCGGCAATTTTAGTATACTCTACTAGTATGTTTAATTCTATTTGTATCTTGTAGGTTATTGAACCTTATTGTCGGATGATGTATTTTGGGATTTGGAAATGCAACGTGGTCTTTTTCAAGTAATTTTGACCCTTGTTTTATTATTATAGTAAGCATTTTGATGGCTACATTTTGTTTTTACAAACCGCCTTCTTGTTATAGCCAATAATGTGTGCTAGAAGTTATGAAACACACCATTATTTAACACATTCGTTGCTTAATTTTTTAAGCTTTGTTAAAGTGGTGCATCTGGTAACATTTGCTCCCGCCCCGCCCCTGCCTACGCGGCAGGCTTAGCACCTGTACATGGTGGAGCATTGGGAGGGGCCTTATGTATCAACATTCAAAAAACCATGCAAAGTCAACCGTGCTTTACATTTTGGGAAGGAGGGAGTACTTCAAATGCTTCACTGGGCACGCTTCAAATGCTTCTCTGATATTTATGTAAATTAACATGAAATCTTGTTCTGTGATATGCTTTCAATTAATGAGGTGTTCAATTCTTAATTAACCAACTATAATGTGCCAATTTAATTATGTTGAACCGATATGAATATCATGTGTACAAGAAAAGTTTAACCCTGACAACAAAATACTAAACCTACATAAATACATCCATATAAGCATATTATTGAACTTAAAATTGCAGCACAACTTTGCTAAGAATGCATCGGTTTTAAGCTTAATATTGTGCAATTAGACAATGTGCACTTCACTGTTAAAAGGTAAGGTATTAGTCAGTCATCAAATATGACGAAGCAAAGATGGCCATTTGTTCTTTCCTCGTCCCCATGAAAAGGCCCGGGTGATTAGGTTTTCTCCTCCTCCCGTCGGTGGTGTCACCGGTCCGTCCCGCCTCAGATGGCCTTCGGGCCGTGAAGGTGCTGGGGACCTTGCCCCCCTCCCCCGGCGGCGGGAGGGACCCCATTCTAGTTCTTGTTAGGTTTGACGCTTGGTAGCGGTTGTATGACGGTAGCGGCTGTGGGGGAACGCAGTATTTCAAAAAAATCCTACGATCACACAAGATCTATCTAGGAGATGCATAGCAACGAGCGGGGAGAGTGTGTCCACGTACCCTCATAGACCAAAAGCGGAAGCGTTAAGTAACGCGGTTGATGTAGTCAAACGTCTTCGCGATCCAACCGATCAAGTACCGAACGCACGGCACCTCCGCGATCTGCACACGTTCAGCTCGGTGACGTCCCACGAACTCTAGATCCAGCTGAGGCTGAGGGAGTGTTTCTTCAGCACGACGGCGTGGTGACGGTGATGATGAAGTTAACGACGCAGGGCTTCACCTAAGCACTACGACAATATGACCGAGGTGGAAATCTGTGGAGGGGGGCACTGCACACGGCTAAGAAATCAACTTGTGTGTCTATGGGGTGCCCCCTCCCCCGTATATAAAGGAGTAGAGGAGGGGGCCGGCCGGCCTCATGGGGTGCGCCCCAGGGGGGGCATCCTACTTCTACTAGGAGTAGGTTCCCCCCTTACCTAGTCCAACTAGGAGGGGAAGGAAAGGGAAGAGGGAGAGAAGGAAAGGGGGGCCAGCCCCCCTCCCCAATTCGGATTGGGCTTGGGGGGCGCGTCCCTCCACTTGGCCACCTCCTCCTCTCTTCCACTATGGCCCATGAAGGCCCATTAACCCCCCCCCCCCGGGGGGGGGGGTTCCGGTAACCCCCCGGTACTCCGGAAAATGCCCGAACCTTTCCGTGTCCAAACATAACCTTCCAATATATCAATCTTCATGTCTTGACCATTTCGAGACTCCTCGTCATGTCCGTGATCACATCCAGGACTCCGAACAACCTTCGGTACATCAAATCACATAATTCATAATACATGTCGTCATCGAACGTTAAGCGTGCGGACCCTACGGGTTTGAGAATTATGTAGACATGACCGAGACTCATCTCCGGTCAATAACCAATAGCGGAACCTAGATGCTCATATTGGTTCCTACATATTCTACGAAGATCTTTATCGGTCAAACTGCATAGCAACATACGTTGTTCCCTTTGTCATCGGTATGTTACTTGCCCGAGATTCGATCGTCGGTATCATCATACCTAGTTCAATCTCGTTATCGGCAAGTCTCTTTACTCATTCCGTAATGCATGATCCTGCAACTAACTCATTAGTCACATTGCTTGCAAGGCATATAGTGATGTGCATTACTGAGAGGGCCCAGAGATACCTCTCCGACAATTGGAGTGACAAATCCTAATTTTGATCTATGCCAACTCAACAAACACCATCAGAGACACATGTAGAGCACCTTTATAATCACCCAGTTACGTTGTGACGTTTGATATCACACTAAGTGTTCCTCCGGTATTCGGGAGTTGCATAATATCATAGTCATAGGAACATGTATAAGTCATGAAGAAAGCAATAGCAACAAACTAAACGATCATAGTGCTAAGCTAACGGATGGGTCTTGTCAATCACATCATTCTCTAATGATGTGATCCCGTTCATCAAATGACAACTCATGTCTATGGTTAGGAAACTTAACCATCTTTGATTAACGGGCTAGTCAAGTAGAGTCATACTAGTGACACTCTGTTTGTCTATGTATTCACACATGTACTAAGTTTCCGGTTAATACAATTCTAGCATGAATAATAAACATTTATCATGATATAAGGAAATATAAATAACAACTTTATTCTTGCCTCTAGGGCATATTTCCTTCAGTCTCCCACTTGCACTAGAGTCAATAATCTAGATTACATAGTAATGATTCTAACACCCATGGAGTCTTGGTGCTGATCATGTTTTGCTCGTGAGAGAGGCTTAGTCAACGGGTCTGCAACATTCAGATCCGTATGTATTTTTGCAAATCTCTGTGTCTCCCTCCTTGACTTGATCGCGGGTGGAATTGAAGCGTCTCTTGATGTGCTTGGTTCTCTTGTGAAATCTGGATTCCTTTGCCAAGGCAATTGCACCAGTATAGTCACAAAAGATTTGCATTGGACCCGATGCACTAGGTAGACAGCTAGATCGGATATGAACTCCTTCATCCAGACTCCTTCATTTGCTGCTTCTGAAGCAGCTATGTACTCCGCTTCACACGTAGGTCCCGCCATGACGCTTTGCTTAGAACTGCACCAACTGACAGCTCCACCGTTCAATATAAATACGTACCCGGTTTGTGACTTAGAGTCATCCGGATCAGTGTCAAAGCTTGCATCGACGTAACCATTTACGACGAGCTCTTTGTCACCTCCATAAATGAGAAACATATCCTTAGTCCTCTTCAAGTATTTCAGGATGTTCTTGACCACTGTCCAGTGATCCACTCATGGATTACTTTGGTACCTCCCTGCTAAACTGATAGCAAGGCACACATCAGGTCTGGTACACAACATTGCATACATGATAGAACCTATGGCTGAAGCATAGGGAATGACTTTCATTTTCTCTCTATCTTCTGCAGTGGTCGGGCATTGAGTCTGACTCAACTTCACTGTCGGCGTCCTGGGAACGGGGGTCCCCAGACTTGCCTGCCTGCGGCCCACGGCGTGGCCCTACAAGCGGCCCTATACAGCCCATCTTCACCAGCAAGCAGTCAAGACCCTCGCGAGGGGCCAAGCCTCGTGAGGCGGACGACACAAGACCTCCTCAGGGACGGCCTCACCAGGCCGGCTCGCGAGGGGCGGAGAGATCAAGGCAACGGATACGTCGCGAGGTTTCCATGACGCAAGCCATGACGACCGGAGCCAGGCGGGCGCCAGCGCGCAGTGTGCTCGTTTCCTCTTTGGTGCTAAAGGGGCAAGCGCAGGCGAGGAGTCCCGAGGCATCAGGCAAAGGTTTCCATATCGGTGCAACGAGACCACAAGACCAGCAGGACGGCAAGACGGAGGTCACCATGGAGCCCAAGACGGTGTCACCACCAGAGCCTTTGGCAGGCGAAGACCACCTTTAGTCAGGATAACTTGTACTAGTTGTCTCCCTTCGAATTTGGCCGTTGTGGGATCCCTTCCCGCTCAATATTTGGGGAGAGGACCAGGGCCTCTATAAATAGGACTAGCCACCACAGTAGGAGAGGACGGATCCACAGATCATCTAGATCATCCTCTACCACACAAGCTCACCAAGCACAAGAACACCTCTCCTCAGGAGGCTGTTCTTCCCTTGTAACTGTTCATCCTCAGCCCAAGAGGCAGTCCACCACACCACACTGGAGTAGGGTATTACACCACATCGGTGGCCCGAACCAGTATAAACTCTTGTGTCCCTCGTTCTTTGGGTTCGTCTAGCTAGGCCTTGTGATTGTTGCGAGATTGATCTAGGGAGAGAGAGAGATCTTCGTGCGCACCCCAGTGTTCGAACCTCAAGGGTTTTGCCGGAACCCGAAATCCAACATTTGGTGCGCCAGGTACGGGTGCGCCGAAGCTTTCCTCCCACCGTTCCGTGTCCCGTCGTTTCGCTGCATCCATGGCGGACGCTCACCGAGCCCGCGCTGAGCGCCGGGCCGCCCTCGCCGCCCGTGTCGCTCAGACAACTCCTGTCAGCGGGCCTCCCCGTCGTTCCCCGTCACCCGCTGCCAACGCCGTCACCGTCCCGGTGGGAAACGAGCAGCAAGCGTCCTTGCTGCACCCCTCGGTGCAGCGGGACGGCCGCACCGCCACTCTGTCGCTAACCCCAGCCGGTTCGTCGTCCCACGCTCGTCGTGCTCACACGGACGCGCTGGCCGCGTTGCTCATGGCACGCGAGTTCCTGCGCTACCGCCCAGTCGACGACCTTTACGAGGACTGGTTGGACCGCATCGCCCAGCTCGTCAGTGCCGCAGGGGGCTCCCCCGCGCCGTCCCTCTTGTTGCCTCGCTCCCCACCAACTGCGGGCGACCTGGCTCACGGGGCGCCTCCACCACCTCTGCACCAAGACGGCGCACTAGCGCCAAGGCGCGCAGCCCCCCAGCGCGACCCACTGCATCGGGCCCCCGCGCGAGAAGAAGGAAGCTTCCAAGAGGTTCCCTGGCCGCAAGAGAAGGCTCCCGCACTCCCAGCGCCACCACGACAAAACCGTGCGCCGCCAGCGGTGGCGGTGCGCGGGCACCAAGGGCAGGCCCCACCTCTGCAAAGGGCTCCGATGGCCGCGGCAGGCTGCCACGCCTTCACTCCTGAGCTGCGTAGCGTCGCCTGGCCGGGCAAGTTCAAGCCAGACCTGCCTCCTCGCTACAATGGCACCCTCGACCCCGCGGAGTTCTTGCAGCTCTACGAGCTGAGCATCGAGGCGGCCAACGGCGACGAAAAAGTCATGGCGAACTGGTTCCCCATGGCTCTCAAGGATGGCACTCGCTCGTGGCTCCTGAACCTGCCCTCGGGCTCGATCTCCTCCTGGGACGAGATGCGCAGCCGCTTCGTCGCCAACTTCCAGGGCACTCGCGACCGCCCTCCGGCCGTGGGTGACCTACGCCGCGTCAGGCAGCAGCCAGGAGAGACCCTGCAAAAGTACATCCAGTGCTTCAACAACGTTCGCCTCAAGATCCCCAAGGTGACGGACGAGGCCATCATTTTGGCATTTTCTGATGGCGTCCGCGAAGTCAAGATGAAGGAGGAGCTCGCCATCCAGAAGGAGCTATGCATGGCTTTGGAGTTGTTCAACCTGGCGACCAAGTGCGCAAGAGCTGAAGAGGGGCGCCTTTCCCTCCTCGTGCTCCCGGCTACCGACCTGGAGGAGAAGGAAGCCAAGGCCAAGGACGTGAAGCGCAAGGGAGTAGCCGTGCTCGTGGCGGAGCCAGATACGAAGCGCGGCCGGGATCACCCCGAGTCGTCCAAGAGCAGCCGACCATTCTGCGCCTTCCACAACATACACAACCACAACACCAACGACTGTCAAGAGCTCAGGGCCATTCGAGATGGACGCTTTGGTCGACGCCCCACGCGCAACGACCGGGGCTACGGCCGAGGAGGAGGACGAGGCGGAGGATGCTGGGACGATCGCGGCCCTCGTCAGGAGTGGCGCGACCAACCTCGCGAGGATCGTTGGCAGGACCAGCCTCGTGAGGGCGCATGGAGGGATCAGCCTCGCAAGGATCGCCCTTAGGGCAACGCCGGTCTTCCTCCGCTGCCGCCACCACCAAGAAGGAACGACGGCCACCATCAGGACGAGGGGGCTGGGGGCTTCCAGGAACCGCGCGCCATCGCCTGCATCTTGGGCAGAGCTCAAGCCCCGGCCTCTTAGTGCATCTTCAAGCAGTTTGCTCGCGAGGTGAACGCGGCCCTTCCCAGGCTCGAGGACACGCGCCCACTCAGGTGGTCCAAGTGCGCCATCACTTTCAGCTCGGCAGACCAGCTCAAGTGCACGGCCACCGCTGGCGCCCTCCCGATGCTCTGTTCACCCATCATCAGCAACGTGCAAGTCACCAAGACCCGCATCGACGACGGTGCAGGGCTTAATGTCCTGTCCGTCGTGACATTCGACAGCCTCCAAGTGCCATACGATCAGCTTCATCCCACCAAGCCCTTCTCAGGAGTGACCGACGGCTCCACCACCCCGATAGGGCAGGTCCGCCTCCCTGACACCTTCGGACAGCGCAACAACTACCGCACCGAGCTCATCGACTTCGACGTCGCTCACATTCGTCTGCCATACAACGCCATCCTCGGATATCCAGCGCTGGCCAAGTTCATGGCAGTGACCCACCATGGCTACAACGTCCTCAAGATGCCAGGAAGCGGCGGAATCATCACCGTTCCCTGTGAAGAGAAAGATGCGGTGTGCTCCCTCGAGCGCGCCTTCCAAGCCGCAGCAATCGAAGACCCCGACAACGATCATGCGCAGTACCCTCCTGAGGCCATCCCCAAGAAGAAGCGGCAGCTACTCCACACAGGACCTCAGGGGAGCGGCGACTCTACCGGTGCCGCTCCAGGATCAGCGCCCGCGCCTGGGGCGCCTCCCTCCCTCGCATAGGAAGGCGCGCCCGGCGCCCTCCTCGGGCAGGGCTCGGGGGCTCTCTTCTGGAGGGCCTCAGACCTAGCCAACATCACGAGGGAGGCGCTCGGGCACCATGTGGAGGCATGCTTCGCGGCACGTTTCCCTCAGGAGGACACCAAGCGAGGAGCGCCCAGCGCTCAGGAGTTCATCATCCAGACCACTCAGGAACTACAAGAAGCAAGAGCCATGCGCGGCGATCGCCGCCCACCTGGCGCAGCTCCCCATCTTGGCAAGGATGGTGGGCTGCGCATCTGCATCGACATCCCAGGGCTCAACAGGGCCGCATCTCAGGAGCTCTTCTGGCCTTCACGCGTGGGACGCTGCGAGGGCCCACCTCACTGCTATGTTCGCGTGCCATTCGGCCTGCCAAGCGTGGCAGCCGCCTTCCAGCGCAACCTGCGGAGTGTCCTGGCGGCTCAGGAGGCCAGGCATCACGCAGTCCTGATGGAGATGGAGACGGTCCTCGAGGAACCGCCTGGACCCTCAGGACCTCCGGAGGCTCAGGGTCCCGGTGGCTCATGAGGAGTGACCCCTTCGCCATCTACCCCAACATCCCTTCGACAACTAAACCAGGTGACATTTTCCAAGTTTATTTAGCTGGGAGCGCCCCTCGGGCTGCATCATTCCCAGGCCGTGTGGGCCTGTCTCTGCGGCATGTATCCTTTTGCGTCGTTAGCTTACTCTGCTGCGGACGCCCCTCGGGCTGCATCATCCCCAGGCCGCTCGGGTCCGACCCAGTGGCATGTATCGTTCTTGCATTTACCTAAACTAGTTTGCTTTTCATGCATAATCTATCTATGGTTTTCACCTGCTTGATTGTCACCCACCATGGGAGCAGCGCCGATCGTCTTTCTTCAGGATCCTTCGCATGAGAAGGCTAGGCACGATGTCTGTGCTCGGGCCCGTCCCTGCAGCGTCGATAAATCCAACGGCTGAGCTCTGTCTGGCGGGCAGGTCCCGTTCACGTCACCTCCTGGGGTCGTTGGTGCTTGGCCTTCTCATGTGATAACCTCAGGAGATTCATTCGGCACAGGTTGCCTAACCATCTCGCAGGACCACCACAGTCAACAAGAACCAAGACCAGGCGCAACCCGCCTTGAGGTAGGGCTTCGTGAGTCCCGCGCTGGCTCACGAGTGCCCAGACACACCTCGTCTAGCCCTGTCGTGCAAGCCACGTGTCAGGGCGGGGCTGTACACGCCCCGGGGTCTCTCCGCAGTAGGGAGTCCCCTCCCACATACCAGTGGAAGCACCATGCTCTGCGCTGGCCGTCGACACTACCGAGGAGCGGTTATGCCCGTGCAAGTGCGGAAGCGCTATGCTCCACGCTGGTGATAAACAACTGAGGGCGGCCCCTGGCCATATCAACATCAGGGAGCCCTTGAGCTTAGTGTCTGTCCTCATCGCAACACCTCCCCTCGGGAGAGTCGTGCGAGGGGGCTGGGCACGGGGCCTGCGCTCGGGTCATGCCCAAGCATACGCCACCCAGCCAGGTCCCCCGGACCTGGTCGTCGCGCGCCCCTCCCGAGCTGAGCCTCGGCGAGGGCAAAGGTATGAAGGTCGTTTGAGCGTCAAGGGGGGCTCCTGAGCATCGCGACTCAGGAGCCTAACTGGCCACATAGCCCCTCACTCCTTGGTCTCGTCCTGGCGATCCGAACGACCCAACGGCGGTTGAGGTATGCGCGGTGCCGGACCCTGCCAACGTAAAACACTAGACCTATTCCGCATTTCCTTCCCATAAGCTGTTTGCGCGTCAAGGGGGACTCCTGAGCATCGTGACTCAGGAGCCTAACTGGCCACGTAGCCCCTCACTCCTTGGTCTCGTCCTGGTGATCCGGACGACCCAACGGCGGCTGAGGTATGCGCGGCGTCGGGCCCTGCCGACATAGAATGTAAAGCAAATGGGAAGGAAATCGCAAAATCTCAAGAAAATATTACAAGACATATTGTTCTCCCAATACCAAACGCAAGTTTAAACGCCTCCACGAGGCATGGTGCATGTTGCAGGAGTTAAGCAGGAAAGGAGCCGCCAGCAAGTCATCTCGTCACCCCCGGACGTCGCCGCCGTCGCCCACAAGGGATGCTTCTTCTTCAATGGCGTTGCCTTCACCTGCACCACCCGCCGGAGTCGCAGGATCAGCAGCACCGCTAGTCGAGGGCGCGGGATCGAAGGCGCGGAACTTCTTCAGCAAGGCTTCCACCTGACCCTTCACGGCTTCAGCAGCTGCTGCGCAGCGCTCGGCGTCCACCGGCTCCTTCTTCTCCCACGTGATTCACTTGCGCGTTAAAAGGGGGGCTCCTGAGCATCGCGACTCAGGAGCTCTTACTGGCTCTCCAGCCCTCACCCCCTGGCCTTGACCATGGCATCGCGACCTGGCATACCAGCGGCGGCTGAGCTCACTCAAGGGCCGGGACCTGAGGACGCAGAGCACCCAGAAGAGCGTGGAGAAGAGGGGGAGGCTCGCACGGGCCTAACCTAGCTACCCTACAGTAGTCGACGCATAAGTCTGGCGCGACGCGAGGAACCAGCTCCGGAATGCCAAGATAAGTCTCGCGCCTGGATCAGCCCAGCGCTACAGCATAGGCTCCCCACCTGTGGCAGCCTTGTTACGGTAACGTCACCACCCTTTCCTGCCTCTCGGTAGCTGCTTGAGCGCTAAAGGGGACCTCTTGAGCATCGCGCCTCAGGAGCTCTTACTGGACCTCGGGCCGCTCACCTCCTGGCCTTGACCACGGCATGGCGACCTGGCATACTAGCGACGGCTACAGCCTGCCTAGGGACCGGGACCTGTCGGCGTAGAGCACCAAGCTACCGTGGGGTTGGAAAGGGGAGACCGAGCCGAAACAAGACATGCGCTCGCAAATTTTCATAATAGGGATAATATGAACAGAAGATATTATAGACCCTTTACATGCCCCCACGGGGTCCATTTTGATTCCTCGCAGGGAACAAAAAGAAGGGAGTTCCTAGGGGCTCTATCTACACGCACCAGGGCAGCCGACGCCATCATCAACAGTGGGCCACGGGAGGCCGGCGCCAACTCCATCCAGATCAGCGACGGCGACGGCCGGACGCCGCGGCCTTGCTCCGGGCCTGGCGAGAGCTCGGGGGCATGTAGCTGTCATCGCTCGTCTCTGGAGTCTCATAGGTCTCAGGAGAGTCGCTGGACTCCCAAGCGCCACCGCTGCTGCTGGAAGAGCCGCTGGCGAAGCCAGCGGCAAGCTCGGCGCTAGCCGCTGCGCCGCCCCGACGACCCTCTCCAGGGCAGCACTCCAAGCGGCGGCCTTCCGCGTCGAAGACCTTGAAGAACAACGTGGAGGCGCCGTCGTACTTGAAGTGGATGGCGAGGGCACCTTCCACGCGGCAAACCCGGGCGACCTCGCCCCAGCCGCGAGTCACGAAGATCTTGCCCGGGGAAACGGCTTCCACCTCCTCTCCAGTCACCGGGGCGGCGCAGTCGGCGTGCTGCACCCAAAGCTCAAGGGGGCCCCTCGGCGGCATCTCGGCGGAGAAGAACTGCGGGAAGCGGATCCAAGTGCGCGGAGGCATCGCCGCCCACATCACGAATTCGCGCGAGGAGTCCGTGATATCTACTACGCAACCTTCTTCTTGTAGACGTTGTTGGGCCTCCAAGTGTAGAGGTTTGTAGGACAGTAGCAAATTTCCCTCAAGTGGATGACCTAAGGTTTATCAATCCGTGGGAGGTGTAGGATGAAGATGGTCTCTCTCAAACAACCCTGCAACCAAATAACAAAGAGTCTCTTGTGTCCCCAACACACCCAATACAATGGTAAATTGTATAGGTGCACTAGTTCGGCGAAGAGATGGTGATACAAGTGCAATATGGATGGTAGATATAGGTTTTTGTAATCTGAAAATATAAAAACAGCAAGGTAGCAAGCGATAAAAGTGAGCACAAACGGTATTGCAATGCTAGGAAACAAGGCCTAGGGTTCATACTTTCACTAGTGCAAGTTCTCTCAACAATAATAACATAATTGGATCATATAACTGTCCCTCAACATGCAACAAAGAGTCACTCCAAAGTCACTAATAGTGGAGAACAAACGAAGAGATTATTGTAGGGCACGAAACCACCTCAAAGTTATCCTTTCTGATCGATCTATTCAAGAGTCTGTAGTAAAATAACACGAAGCTATTCTTTCCGTTCAATCTATCATAGAGTTCATACTAGAATAACACCTTAAGACACAAATCAACCAAAATCCTAATGTCACCTAGATACTCCAATGTCACCTCAAGTATCCGTGGGTATGATTATACGATATGCATCACACAATCTCAGATTCATCTATTCAACCAACACAAAGAACTTCAAAGAGTGCCACAAAGTTTCTACCGGAGAGTCAAGACGAAAACGTGCGCCAACCCCTATGCACAAGTTCACAAACGGAACCCACAAGTTGATCACCAAAACATACATCAAGTGGATCACGTGAATATCCCATTGTCATCATAGATAAGCACATGCAAGACATACATCAAGTGTTCTCAAATCCTTAAAGACTCGATCCGATAAGATAACTTCAAAGGGAAAACTCAATCCATTACAAGGGAGTAGAGGGGGAGAAACATCATAAGATCCAACTATAATAGCAAAGCTCACGATACATCAAGATCGTGCCAAATCAAGAACACGAGAGAGAGATCAAACACATAGCTACTGGTACATACCCTCAGCCCCGAGGGTGAACTACTCCCTCCTCGTCATGGAGAGCGCCGGGATGATGAAGATGGCCACCGGAGAGGTATTCCCCCCTTCGGCAGGGTGCCGAAACGGGTCAAGATTGGTTTTCGGTGGCTACAGAGGCTTGCGGCGGCAGAACTCCCGATCTATTGTGCTCCCCGATGTTTTTAGGGTGTATGGATATATATATATATACATATATATAGGCGAAAGAAGTCGGTCAGGGGAGCCACGAGGGGCCCACGAGGGTGGGGGCGCGCCTTCCTGCATCGTGGCTTCCTCGAAGCTTCCCTGACGTCTACTCCAAGTCTCCTGGATTGCTTCCGTTCCAAAAATAACTCTCTCAAAGGTTTCATTCCGTTTGGACTCCGTTTGATATTCCTTTTCTTCGAAACACTGAAATAGGCAAGAAAACAACAATTTGGGCTGGGCCTTCGGTTAATAGTTTAGTCCCAAAAATAATATAAACGTGTTTAATAAAGCCCATAAACATCCAAAATAGATAATATAATAGCATGAATACTTCATAAATTATAGATACGTTGGAGACGTATCAGCATCCCCAAGCTTAATTCCTGCTCGTCCTCGAGTAGGTAAATGATAAAAGAAATAATTTATGAAGTGTGAATGCTAGAAGGTGCACAAGTTTGATCAATGATAAATTCAATCACCTTTTCTAGCATCATTATATGTCATAACAGTAGCTCAACTCATAAAACTTTTCATGATCAAGTAACAAGCTATTCACATGTTAAAGCATATACCATAAACTTTCTTGAAAACTAACAAACCATGTTCTCAGTCATCAAACAATTGCAATTCATCTTATTTTCAGGAAGGGTCTATGTAAGAGCTTTGATTTAGCAAATCCCACATACTCAACTATCATATAGTCTTCCATGATTGCTACCACTCAAAGCATATTTTTAGAACAAATAGCATTCATCGAACACAGAGAAAGATAGGGGCTTAATGTTTCGCCTCCCAACCTTTTACCCCAAGGGTAATGTCAACAATAATAATTCATGATCAAATATATTTGAATGCCATATATGCTTAGATCTTTCCCCAACACATGGTGCTTGCCAACTAAAGAGTAGGTTGGAAAGAGAAGGAATACTACTGACTCTTGCATAAAAGTAAAAGATAGGCCCTTCGCAGAGGGAAGCAGGGATTTGCAGAGGTGCCAGAGCTCGAAGCTAAAACAGAGATGAAAATAATTTTGAGAGGTATGTCTTCCATACTAGATACATTATAGGCAGTTCCCAAACAGAAAGGTAAAGATTTTACTCCCCCTCCACCAACAATCACACTCCACGGCTTGTCTGAAACAACGGGTGCCGTCCAACTATCAACAATCCTGGGGGAGTTTTGTTTAAATTATTTGCGATTTTGTTTTTGATCCTTTGATCATAGGACTGGGCATCCCAGTTACCAGCCATTTTCTCGTGAATGACAAGCGGAGTCCACTCACCGTGAGAATAACCCACCTAGCATGGAAGATACTGACAGCCCCTAGTCGCTACATGAGCGATTCGGGCATACAAAACAGATTATTATTTGAAGGTTTAGAGTTTGGCACATGCAAATTTACTTGGAACGGCAGGTAAATACCGCATATAGGTAGATATGGTGGACACTCATGGAAGAAACTTGGTTCAAGGAATTTGGATGCACAAGCAGTATTCCCGCTTAGTACAGATATTTTGGCTAGCAAAGGATTCTAAATAGCAAGCACCACATGTTAGAGGATCCATAACAATATAACTTCTATACAAATATACCCAAGCATAACTCATTATGTTGTCTTCCTTGTCCAACTTCAACTAATTTGATCAAGTTTGAAAATAATTAATGGGGATCACAATCATAGAAGATGTCCAAGATAGTATATTTATATGTGAAATCTCTCTTCCTTCAATATTCTTTCATGAATTGTTCAAGTGAACAATACAATGTTCGCTAACCTTCAAAAAATTTACCACCTCTACTTCTTATATGTGAAGGCATTACTCCCTATCGGAAAGGCATATGAAACATATATAATTTCAGATTTATGACATTCAAATCATTCAACCATTTACTCATAGGATATAAGTGAAGCACACGAGTAACTGACAAACTACTCCAAAAAGATATAAGTGAAGATCAATGAGTAGTTAAATAATTATGTAGCTATGTGAAGACTCTCTCTCATTTAAGAATTTCAGATCTTGGGATATTATTCAAACAGCAAGCAAAACAAAATAAAACAACATTTCAAGGATAGCACTCATCATGTGAAGAAGCAAAAACTTAGGCTCAACCGATACTAACCGATAATTGTTGAAGAAGAAAGGTGGGATGCCTACCGGGGCATCCCCAAGCTTAGATGCTTGAGACTTCTTGAAATATTATCTTGGGGTGCCTTGAGCATCCCCAAGCTTGAGATTTTGTGTCTCCTTAATTCCTCTCATATCACGGTTTCCTAAATCTCGAAAGCTTCATCCACACCAAACTCAACAAGAACTCGTGAGATAAGTTAGTATAAACCAATGCAAAAACCTTATCATTTTCTACTATAACAAATCACTAAAATTATTATTCAACATTGCATACTAAATGCCTCTGCATATTTAATACTCCTATCCTCTAATAGAATCACTAAACAAGCAAACATATGCAAACGATGCAAACATAACAGCAGTCTGTAAAGAATGCAAGATTCATCATACTTCCCTAACTCCAAACATTATGAAATTCTACCACACTCTAGAAAATTTATCAGAGCTCAATATGCAAAAAGTTTCAAAATTTTATCACACTCTGACTTTTCTAGGGAATTTTTGAAACAGCGGTAAACTTTCTGTTTTGAAACAGCAACATGTATACTTGTAAAATAAGCATAGTAAAGGCTATCAATGCCACTTTTATTGAAATGAAAGATGCAAACATTGTTCTAAACAACATCAAGCAAATCCTAACAAAATAAATTGACGCTCCAAGCAAAACACATATCATGTGGTGAATAAAAATATAGCTCCAAGTAAAGTTACCGATGAACGAAGACGAAAGAGGGGATGCCTTCCGGGGCATCCCCAAGCTTAGGCTCTTGGTTGTCCTTGAATATTACCTTGGGGTGCCTTGGGCATCCCCAATCTTAGGCTCTTGCCACTCCTTATTCCATATTCCATCGAATCTTTACCCAAAACTTGAAAACTTCACAACACAAAACTTAACAGAAAACTCGTAAGCTCTGTTAGTATAAGAAAATAAATCACCACTTAGGTACTGTTGTGAACTAATTATAAATTCATATTGGTGTAATATCTACTGTATTCCAACTTATCTATGGTTCATACCCTCCGATACTACTCATAGATTCATCAAAATAAGCAAACAACACATAGAAAACAGAATCTGTCAAAAACAGAACAGTCTGTAGTAATCTGTATCAAACGTATACTTCTGGAACTCCAAAAATTCTGAAATAAATTGCTGGACCTGAGTAATTTGTTTATTAATCATCTTCAAAAAGAATCAACTTAATATCATTCTCCAGTAAAAAGTTGCAGCTAATCTCGTGAGCGCTAAAGTTTCTGTTTTTTACAGCAAGATCGCAAAGACTTCACCCAAGTCTTCCCAAAGGTTCTACTTGGCACAAACACTAATTTAAAACATAAAACCACATATAAACATAATCTAGATGAGTTATTTATTACTAAACAATAGAAAAAAGCAAAGAACAAAATAAAATTGGGTGGCCTCCCAACAATCGCTAACGTTTAACGCCCCTAGCTAGGCATGATGATTTCAATGATGCTCGCAAGATAAGAATTGAAACATAAAGAGAGCATCATGAAGAATATGACTAGCACATTTAAGTCTAACCCACTTCCTATGCATAGGGATTTTATGAGCAAACAACTTATGGGAACAATAATCAACTAGCATAGGAAGGCAAAACAAATGTAACTTCAAAACTTTAAGCACATAGAGAGGAAACTTGATATTATTGCAATTCCTACAAGAAAATATTCCTCCCTCATAATAATTTTCAGTAGCATCATGAATGTATTCAACAATATAACCAGAACCTAAATCATTCTTTTCATGATCTACAAGCATAGAAATTTTATTACTCTCCACATAAGCAAAATTCTTCTCATTCGGAACAGTGGGAGTATCATAAGAGACTCGAATACTATAAATTGTTTCCACATTAAAAGAGTAATGTTCAGAAAAAGGATAATCATAATCATGACAAGTTTTATAAATATAATCATCATTACTCTTTATAGCATAAGTATCATCACAATAATCATCATAAGTAGGTGGCATGCTATCATCATAATAAATTTTCTCATCAAAACTTGGGAGGCTAAAAATATCATCTTCATTAAACATAGCATCCCCAAGATTAGGACAAACATTAATTGCAGCAAATATATTCTCAAACATGTCATTCTCATCAAACATAGCATCCCCAAGCTTGGGCCTTTTCATATCATAAGCATAATCACTCTCATCATTAATAGTATGGATAGCACCAATAGTATAGCAATTATCATCATCACAATGAGTAATAGGAGCAACATCATTTGGGAGGGATACCTTTCTACCTTTTCTTCTCCATCTTTTCTTTTTCTTCTTCACATCATGTGTGGGTTTAACCCTCTTTTTTGAGCTCCTTATTAACGAGATTGGTTGAATAGAAAGCTCCTCCTCATTACCTGATTCATCATAAGAAATAATAGGAGGATATTGGGAAGTCTCTTCCCTTTCATTAGTATTCTCTTCATCTTCTATTTGCTTTCTTTTC